>NC_083695.1:61404106-63904106 GCF_033118175.1 Dama dama | reverse complement strand
TTCCTGGCTCCAGACTTGTGTTCTGGGCTTCATTTCCTCAAACAGCTAGGCCTTCCATATTATAGACTCTTCTATGTATCTTCAAGTCCTATCAGTGCGAAACCTGGCTGCATACCAGAATCTCCTTATTAAAACTTCTCATTTCTGTCTGCCATCTACTTGTCAGATTTGAGGAAATGTGTAGAACTGTGTATTTTTATCACACAACCTGGGTGATTTCTTCCAGAGCCAGCCCAGTGCTGATCTATCAACTGGCACTTGGGATCCACTCATTAGTCTACCCTGCCTGAATCTCTTGTGATGAGAGGAAAGAGATATTACAGGGACTTGTGCCTTTTCCTTCATCATCGTCAGGTGTCAGTGCTGCAGAATCAAGGCCGAGAGATGATGCTGGTGACGAGTGGAGCTGTAGCCTTCGGCAAGCAGCGCTTGCGCCATGAGATCCTTCTGTCTCAGAGCGTAAGGCAGGCCCTACACTCAGGGCAGAACCACCTGAAAGAGATGGTGAGTGTGGCTTCCCCACCCCCTATAACTGGGTCCTTAGGCCTCCTCCCCACCCTCCCAGCCACACCTTGTCTGTTGGCATGTTACAGGCAATTCCAGTCTTAGAAGCCCGAGCCTGTGCAGCTGCTGGACAGAGTGGGCTGATGGCCTTGTATGAAGCCATGTTTACCCAGTACAGCATCTGTGCTGCCCAGGTGAGAGGCTGACCTTTGCAAGGGGGTGGGACCTGTGAGGGTGATTCCCGTGGAATAAGGTGATTGCCAGCCGGGCTCTGGAGCTAGACTGACAGGATACAGTCTCAGCTTCACCACTTGCTAGATGGAAGATCTGGAGAAACTCTTCAGCCTTTTTGTGCCTCAGTTTCCATATTGAAAAATGAGGATGTCACCAGTGCCTCCTGCAGAGGGTTTTCAGAAGGGCTCAGTGAGAAAATGTGTGAAAAGCATCTAATGTGTTTGGTACAACACATACTTTTCTCAGTAATGTTAGCTCTTGTTGCTATACTTGTAACTCTTAGGACTACTGCAAGAACCGATACTTCCTCTGAAGATAGGTTAGATGTCTTTATTTCATTGATTTCTTTGACTTCAGGTAGCTTGTTTCTCTTTGCATCTGGTTGCCTTATATAATACATATCTACTAACCATTGAAGGATAATGCTTTTGGTTCATTGGTTTTTAATTCATTTAGCAAATGTTGATTGTGCACCACTGTGTACTGAGGAGCCTATTAGACATCGGGGATACTGCAGCAAACAAATCAGCCATGTTCCAGTCCTCATGGAACATGAGGTTACTGCCTGAATGTTCTAGAATCTTCTTTCTACATTATTTCTTTTTTACCTTAATTTGCAGATTTCTTGTCAGTTGTATTTTTAATCGACTATACAACTGTACACTAAATAGAAACAACTGAAAAAACCTAACTTCCCAAGTTATTTTCAGATTTGCTGCCTCTGATCCTATCATTTACACAGATATTTTTATATACAGATGATGTTATATACAGATGATGTTATCATACATCCTTTCAGGTTTGGCTCTTTCATTTCCTATCACTTTTTCTGTTTTTCCATCATTTTCCCAGTTGTTATCCATAATGATGTTCAGAGTGTCATTGAGTAAGGGAGCTGAAACAGAAAAGCATGTACTTGTTCACTCTTGCTTGTGTCTGGGACCCCACTCTGAAGTCTCAGATTTTTTTTCAGTCACATAAATGCAGTGGAAATCTCAATTTTGGGCACCTCTTATCTGTTCTTTTTTCCTCCATAGTCCAATGACAGTTTTAGTCTTTAATTTTTTTTTTTTTTTTAAGTGCCTAGAACCAGGTGAGGAAAGTAAAGTCCAGGAACTTTGCTTTTGTTTGCCTTCATCTAGGGGCCCCTTCACTCCCAACACCTTTGCCTTGCCCAAGATCTGATCTACAGGAAATCTTTGCTCTTTGCACCTTATCCCATGGTTCCTTGTTTTATTTAGTAATCCTGTTCTTAAGACCATTATTGGGGGCTTTTGAAAGTTTCCCATAAGTTGTCAGGCTAAAGACTTAGCAGCTGTTTTTTCTTCATAGAAGAAAACAAGAACAGCAGCTGTTTTTTCTTCATAGAAATGAACCTGATTTGCATCCTAACAAATCGACTTTCTCCAAACACGTATTTTTCTCTCTGGTTTCTTGTCTTCTATCTCTTATTTGCTAAACTGTTTGAGCAATAGATATTTTCACTGAGCCTTTATACCTCCTGCTTGCCTCTCCTGTTTACACATGTGTTTACTTTTATTGTTTGACCTTCCACCACCAGGACCAAAATCTATATGTTCACCTTTGACCCAGGCCTGTTTCCTACAGGACTAAACTTTCTGAAAAGACATTCATGGTCTAACCTATTCCATCTTCCCCAAATCATCAGCATAGTTATTCTCCATCCCAACAGCTAGTACAGGGTCTGGCATTTCAGAGGTGCTCAAACAATTTTTTATCAGATGAGTGAGTAAATTACTTCCCTTGGTGATGTTACCATTTTTGTCTTCATCACCCAAATATCACATATCATTAAGGCTGCTGTTATCTTCTCAGTTACCATAGCCAGACCCTAGTTCAGGACTTAACCATTCCCACTTGTATTCTTTCAATACCTTCTGTATTGACCATTTGCCTCTAGCCTTTCCTACCTCAGCTCTGTCCTATATCACAGGAGCCTTCTTCCATGAACGTCAGAGGGATTTCATTGAGACATTTACTTCATGAGCTTTGGAGTTTGTTACCATTTTGTTTCCTGCTGTCATCCTCCTTTATCTATCTCTCCTGCTAAACTTTGCCTAATACTCTGATTCCAGCAAGAGGGAGCTGTTAGCCAGCCCCCACACCCAGCTCTCCACTCTTGCCTTTGAGCAGCTTGAGTAAATCTGTCCCTGAACTAGTTATGTCGAGCCCTTCTTTCAGTTTGTGTAAAGACTCACCTCCATAAGCCTTTCAGACTCATCCCACTTGCTCAGATACAGTCTTTGCTAACTCCGGCAGTGGTCAGCCACAGAGACAAAATAGGGACAGTACGGCCCCGTTCCATTTTGTTCAGTACGTGTTCAAGGCAGAGTAACGGTTCATTCACTCACTCACATGTTTCAGCACCTACTGTGTGTTTGGCCAGACTTTGAATCAAATGTTGGGATACAAAGATTGTTTAGAAATGGCAGTCATTACTGTCCCCAGATCCCTCTAAAGTAGGTACATTCATTTTCTTAATTTTGTAAATGGATGAGATTTCATAGCTTTCTAAGGATTAAAGTACTTTTGCAAGATGTCTTGAGCATCCTAAAATCTTCCAGGTGATTCTTTTCTCTCATCTCCAGAAGAGTTAGATAAGTCTCCAAAGATGTGTTCCATTTTGAACTTTTCAGGATCCAAGAAACCTAAAGTTTAACTCCTATACTCTTAGCATCCTTTGTATGAATGCTGTTCCTGGGAAGTTCACTATTTTCCTGTCTCCCGTATTTTCAATCTCTTTAATCCTTTTAGATTTTGGTGACCAATTTGGATTTCCACGATGAGCAGAAGCGCCGAAACCTCAATGGGACTCTTCATGAGCTTCTGCGAATGAACATCGTCCCCATTGTCAACACAAACGATGCTGTTGTCCCTCCAGCAGAGCCCAATAGCGATCTCCAGGGGGTAAATGTGGGTAAAGTATTCATGAGGGTTGAGCATGCTGTAGACACTAATGCCATGCTATGCTGCATGTACTGACACCAGATGTTGGGCATAAACAAGTTGGAGAAATGGGAGAGAAGCTGGCCTCCTGGAGCAGTGGCTGCATAAGCTCTTGTAAAATCAGGGGGTTTCATTCAACCAGTGAGGAGCAATATGGATTTAAGGTGGTGCTGTGGGCATGGCTTGTGTGTGTCAGTGGAGAGAAGGGGGCATGTTTGGAGAGGGGGTTGCCAGTTGGCATGGTGTTTTGCAGACTGAAAGGGCCTTTCAGAGCTATCATGCACATGCTCAGATGCGTTCATTTTGCCTGCCAGAGCCTAGCTGAGTACTTCTGTGAACTTCTGTTTGAACTACACAGGTCCCTTACTCACAGCTTTTTATACCTGTATTTTAGGTTATTAGTGTTAAAGATAATGATAGCCTGGCTGCCCGTCTGGCTGTGGAAATGAAGACTGACCTCTTAATTGTTCTCTCAGATGTAGAAGGTACAAAGAAATGCCTTTCCTTTATGTCCAGTCTTTGTTTTAAATACTGTATATGTGAGCATGAGTTCCCCTAATCTTTTCACTGTAGACCATTATTTTCTGAGCCATATGGTCTGAAGAGGGTTTTATGATTCAAAAAAGGTGGCGGTGGAGGGGAGGTACCTGGGAGATGAAGTTTGAATGCTGTGAAATGTTGTCATTTCCAGGCACTTTAATTTTGTTTTTTACAACAGCTATATGGAGATATAGTTCACATAACATATAATTTACCTTTTAAAATTTACAGTTCAGTGATTTTTAGTATATTCATACAGTTGTTCACCCCTCCCCACAATTTAGAACATTTTTAATCACCCCAACAAGAAACCCAAACCCTTTAGCAGTCACTCCTCACATCCTCCAAAACCCTCCAGCCCTTGGCAACCTCGAATTTACCTTCTGTCTCTATTTTTTTTTTTTTAATTTATTTTGACTGCTCTGGGTCTTCATTGAGGCATGTGGGCTTGTCTAGTTGTGCTGCATGGGGCCTATATTGCGCAGGCTCAGTAGTTAAGGTGCATGGGCTTAGATGTAGCATACGGGATCTTAGTTCCCCAGTCAAGGATTGAACCTGGGGCCCCTGCATTGGGACTGCAGAGTTTTATTGATTGGACTACCAGGGAAGTCCCCCCTCTGTCTATTGATTTGCCTATTCTAGACATTTTATGTAAATGTGGTCATACAGTATGTGTATGTGATCCTTCATGACTGGTTTAATGTTCTCAAGGTTTGTTGATGTTATAGCACATATTAGTATTTCATTTATTTTTATTGCCAAATAATATTCCACTATGTAGATACACTACCTATTTGTAGGTTTTATTTACCTAATTGTCAAGATGATAGACATTTAAGCTATTATAACTAATGATTCTGTGAACATTTGTGCACAAGTTTTGGTGTGAACATACTTTTTATTTTACTTAGGAGTGGAATTGCTGGGTCATTTGTTCAGCCTTTCGAAGAAGTACCAGGCTTGTTTCCTAAGCAGCTGTACCATTTTACATTTTCCCAGCAGTGTATGAGGGTTCTAGCTTCTCCCATCCTCACCAGCCCTTCTTCGTATCCGCCATTTTGATTATAGCCACGCTGGTGGTTGTGAAGTGATACCACCTAGTGGTCTTGATCACTTTTAGTTTTTAATGTAAATCATGAGATACATTATTTTAAATTGGCTCCACTATGGAAATTCCAGGCTGTGTGACCACTGTGTTCTTGTGTATTACTCTGTTCCCCTCTGCTTTCCCCCTCCTCATGGAGGGGCACTCCCAACTCCCAACTTGGCTTTCCATTCACTCTGCTCACTTTCTTAACCTGCTCCCATTTTGATCCATAGAGAATATGGTAGAGTTATCTAAAGTGGGCCAAACATACAGGATCCCAAAAGTACCCCCATTACGTTCTCAGCAAGTTAGGAAAAACCTATTTAGTTCCTTGCCCCACTCCCATGGCAGGATAATATGGCGGGATTTGTTCCCAGTTTAGAGAAAGCCAGCGTGTATCAATGAAGACCCAGCATAGCCAGAAATAAATAAATAAAATTATTTTAAAAAATAATAATAAAAATAAAACCCAGTTTGAACTAGACTTTAGTAAACCTTAGTTTTAATGCAGCCTCAAACACCAAAACTGACCATTGGCAGCAGGCTTGTGCTCTTAACTCTGATTAGTTATCCACTGAATATTGATTTTTAGAAAGATGCCAGAATTTTAAGTACACTCCTAGTGGGTTTGAGAGGCTGCTATAATGAAAAAGAAAAGTAGGTGAAATATCAGAATGCTAGGAACTTGAGGTGTCTCTGGAGGTTTGGCTTAAATTGTCAAATACTATTTATGATCTCATAGCATAATGCCTTCTGAGAACAACCCAGCCCTGGACCCCTAGAGCTGTGAGCTGCTGGGTTGAGGCAGACAGGGGTCATGAGAGGTTATTTCTCTTTCTGTGTGTAACTGCTGCTCGTGGTTTGCACTGCTTTGTTGTGTACTGGACGCTGGCTATTCTCACCACTCTGATTCCCTTACTCTCTTAGGGAGGATGCATATGGCCTGATTGTATTAAAGATTTGGAGCAGAGGGGTGTATTTTAGCACAAGAAAAGCAGTTAACTTGAAACCAGAAACACCACTGCCTAAATGTCCTTCAGCCAGCCTCTGACTACTAGCAGTTCCCTCTGCCTGTGTTCCCCTTAGATCTCGCCTTTCAAGGCTCAGATACACTCTTTCTCAAAGTGAAATCGTGAAGATTTTTAATCTTGGATGATATGCATATAACATTTTATGTAACTCTCATTTTATGTCAGTCTCCTCAGTTATAAAGAGGACATTGGCTTTGTGGTGACAAAGCTACACTCTTTTGCTAATTCAGCCTGACCTTCAGAGACTTACCCATAATGTGGGGAGTGCAGTGTGACCGTTTGAAAGGGTACTCTGAGAGTGAATGAGAGCCTCTCATATTTCATGCCTTTGGAAATAGTCACATTAAACAGTATCCCGCTGCTGCACTGCTTGTGTAAAAGCTACTCACCTTTTTCAGTTGCATCCTTAAGGTTCAGTATCATAAGTAGCAATGGCAAAGGTGAGGACAGCTTCACGGTAGACTGTAGGCAGGACCAGTAAATTTTGTGCCAGGGATATGGCTGTGCTCTGATGCTGGCAAACATTCATTTACCAGGTTAAGTTAATAAAAGTATGTAAGGTATGTCCTCCTGGAGCTGATTTTCAGTGTGGGTAGGCTCCATGGACCTCCTAACCTCTTTTCTCATCAGAGCTGGCCAAATAGCAGAATTTAGCTGTATAAGTCGAGTACAGAGTGGTTGGCAGGTCCCCAGGGAGGTCTCTCTTGGGGGTTGCTCACTTCTGCTAACCAGTATTACTGACTCTTGTTTACTTTTTAGGTCTCTTTGACAGCCCCCCAGGGTCAGATGATGCAAAGCTCATTGATATATTTTATCCTGGTGATCAGCAGTCTGTGACATTCGGAACCAAGTCCAGAGTCGGAATGGGTGGCATGGAAGCCAAGGTAGGACTCTGTTGCCTTTACTGCCCATAACAATTTTAAAACCAAACAGTATTTTATCCTTCTTGCTTTTGTAAATTGTTTGAGGGCTGATGTATATATACAAAGATGATGCATATCTAAATAAAGGTTTAATGAACATTGTGTGCCTATATTTAGTCATGTCTTTCTATATATTTGTATTAGTGATGTATAAAGGATGTGTTCATATTGTAACCTCTTAAAGAACAGGATGTGTATTTTTCATAATTCATAATTCCTCTTAAGTGTTTTTATTAGAGCTCAAATATTTTTTGATAAAATCTTTTACAAAATTCTTCTCTCCCATTAATTTTTCTAAGAAGTTATACCCTTCAGGTATAGCATCATTTGTAGCAATAGCAGAGGTGAAGACCACACCCCCATATATGTAGCTCAGAGTACTCAGGATCATATTCTGGTCAAGCAGCAGACTGGACTCTTGAGTTGAGGCACAACAAGTCAAATGTAGAAGTCATGCGTCTCAGTACCAGTGTCTTGGAGAACATGCTGAGCACAAGGAGCAGATTGGTTCCTCTTTAGACTACACGTGCCAGGATTGGGCTGAGACAAACACGTGGGCTGAGTGTGTCTTCAGAGCTTCTGAGCTACTTGAAGACCTTCCTACAGATACTTAAATTGCTTAGTATCACATTGTATTTTCTTTGTTTTTTCATGTTTTAAGTGCAGGGGCCTAGACCCTGCAAAGGTCTGGATCATGAAGTATTGAATACTTAAGTGAATGCCATTTCAGGTATCCCTGAACCTGTGTGATTAATGGTTGTATCATCATGTATGTTATACTTGTACCTAACCAGAATTTCATAGTAATGAATAAATGCCATTTGGATGTATTATTATCATCTTAATTGCTCTTTTTAAATATTAGTAGATATAATTTGCAATAAAAATCTGTTTATATACTTACTGGTAAAAAAAAAAAAATTACAAAGGTCTGAATCTCATCCATGGATCTAACTTCTCCCATTAGGTGAAAGCGGCTCTCTGGGCTTTACAAGGTGGTACTTCTGTGGTCATTGCCAATGGGACCCACCCCAAGGTGTCTGGGCATGTCATCACAGACATTGTGGAGGGAAAGAAAGTTGGCACTTTCTTTTCCGAAGTAAAACCTGCAGGTAAGTAGTTCTTCATAGTGTCCCGTGGTCTATGGATGATAGCTAGTGCCTCCATGGCCTAGATGGGGCTGAAGACAGAGTCTCCTAGGAGGAGAGCTCACAAAATTGATGTGCTAATAGTGTGAAATATGGTGTACTTTTTAATGCTGCTTGCAAAATTGGATTCTCCTGTCTTTGTAAAACTTATCCAACCTGACTAACTAAGCCTTCTTTTCTTGCTAAAATCATTAAGTTAAAGAATATAAGTATCCATTTTCTCAAGAAACATTTGCTAGGCCCATGCTGGATGCCAGGTGCTACTGAACACTAGAGATGCAAAGATGTATAAGAAATGGTGTGTGTTCTCTCAGGTGTTCAAAAAGTCAGCATTGTCATGTAATCTACA
Organism: Dama dama; assembly: GCF_033118175.1. Classification (NCBI taxonomy): domain Eukaryota; kingdom Metazoa; phylum Chordata; class Mammalia; order Artiodactyla; family Cervidae; genus Dama; species Dama dama. The sequence continues at coordinate 63,895,323 of NC_083695.1, read as the reverse complement.
TTCAGCAGTGCAAACACATTAGAAAATTTAAGCCAAAGTGGAATTGAGAACTCCAAAAGATGTAAATCATATTGTGTGCAGACAGGTTCTTATGTTTCTGCGTGAGTTAATCTTGTATGCTCGTCTGCCAATTTTTGGTCAGAGTGATCTCTGGATGTGAAACAAGCACATCATGACCATGAGCTGATGTCTGCACATGTTCTTGCAGGCCCTACTGTGGAGCAGCAGGGAGAAATGGCTCGATCAGGAGGAAGGATGTTAGCCACTTTGGAACCTGAGCAGGTAATAACCCTTGCTGATAGTTCTTTTAGTTTTCAGAGCGAGTCATGCTGTGAGGTTTAGTGCACAGTGAAGCCTGCTGTTTCTCCATCTATTCCTCAGGTGCCATAGAGTTAAATCTGAGTAATAAGTGTGATTCAGATTTGTTTTGTCATTTTTCTCGATTTCATTTTCTCCTCTGTCTTTTATAGGCTGAAGTCTAAGGTAGCTTGGCATCATTATGATGCTTTGATCAAAAATATCATGGAAATCATGAGACCAGAGAGGCTCCCTAATCCTGCCACATACTGGGCAGGGAAATGTAGGAAAGTAACTTATCCCAGCTCACCCAAATCACCTAGCTTACTTACAAGATGGAAGCTTCAGAGTCTGTCCATAGCTTAGCCCTGCCCTGTCCACAGTGACTCAGTCAGTTGAAGTAGCAGATGTAATAAAATGTGAGAAGGTCGGGTGGACGCGGGGGCTGGCTTCCTGATAGTTGTGATGTTAAGGCTGGATTTGAAAGTGATGTATGTAGGTTTCTTCTGAGGAGTTCTTTGGCCTGAGAATGGAAAAGAAAATTTGAAATAACTACAAGTAGAGAAAAGAAAGCCCAAGAGGACCATAGTTTCTCTTTAGTCACTTATTTTACTCCTTCAATAATCACTGCTTTGATTTGCTGTGTCTTCTTATCTAGGTGGGTAAGGATTGGGGTCTCCTCCAGCATTCAGGACGGGATTTTTCCCTGTTGACTGAATTCATTTAATAAACATTAATAATTGTCAAGAAAGAAGAACTAGATGCAAAAACTTAACCTGGGAAGTCAGGTACACAGCTGGTGCTGTTAAATAAGTGCAGTGTGTATATCATGCTGATTTCAAGTGCTGGCCCATCTCATCAGTGAACTGAATAATGCATGCCTTCTCCCCAACACAAGGCCAGGGTTTGTTAATCATCATGATCAGGAGTGGTACAAGAGGAAGAAAAGTAGAAAGATTAATACTGAGAGAGGAAGGAAAAATGAGGGGAGTGGTGGTAGGAAATGAATGAATGAAGTTGGGAGATTTCAGTCATTGGTAATGGGATTTCGGAGTAAAGCCTGGCACACTCAGAAGAGTAAATCTAAAAGTGTAGTGTGCATTCTTCATGGGTTAACATGTTTGCTTATTTGTGTTAATCTTTAACCTTTCTTCCTAGAGAGCAGAGATTATCCATCACCTGGCCGATCTGTTGACAGACCAGCGAGATGAGATCCTGTTAGCCAACAAAAAAGACTTGGAGGAGGCCGAAGGTAAAGAGCAGGCAGCTGAGTCAGTGTTATGGAGGGATTTGGTTTGGTTTTTATTCTTTGTTTTACCAATAATTCTTACATCATAGTCTGCCCAAAGACAAGATCGTCATGGAAGGAGTTACATCTTACACATCATTTTTTATTGAGGGTTGGTGGCTGGTATTCTTTGGGATTTTTTAAAGTACACCTACTACCTCCAACCTCTTTCTTGGATACTCCGTACAACACCCACCCACCCCCCACCTGCTGAGGGGCTTTTTCCATTCCCCACACATCACAAGTCAGAAAGGAAAAAGATGGAGGACCTCACTATTTTAGACATTCAGCTAATAGCAGGTAACATTTACTGAGGCCTTTGTGTTGCTGGGCATTATGCTAAGAATTAACAGGCAGGATCTCATTTTCTCTTTAGAATATGGTACCTATAAAGTAGCTACTATTTATTATCCCTGTTATACAGAGGAGAAAACTAAAGTAGAAAGAAGTTGTTAACATACCTAAAACCATGCAGTCAGTGACAGATCTGGGAACCAAACCCAGATGCACAGTGTATAAAAGAATAGTGGAAATAGTTCGTGCAGCCTGTGGTGAAAAATAGCTTTATCTCCTTAACCAGTGTGTAGTCTGCCATCCAGAAATGCCCTGGAGCTCCTAACGATAGAGTAAGCTGAACTTACGTTACAGACAACTAGATTACATGTTGAGTCAGGCAGGCCCTCATCGTTCTCTCCTTTTCTTAATTCTCTGTCTTTTCCATCCTAAAATAATGCGGCTTGATTTTATGGAGTTTATATATTCTTGTGAATAAATGTGCCTCAAATCAAACATCCAAATTAGTAGATTCCCTTTAAAATAACCTTGCAGGGCTCATCAGTGTTACTTTCATTCCTTAAAACATTTTTGAGCCATTACCTTGGAACTTTCTTTGGACTTTACATCTGGTCTTTGGAATTTTTGCAGTATCAGAAAACCACAAAAAAATTTCATAAATGGAAGAAATCTTTTTTGACATCTTACTGAAATCTTTAGTTTAAAAGAATTAAGACCCACAGAGGTTAAAGCTGCTGCTTAAGATCACACACCTAGTTGGCAGAGCTCTGACTTCTGATCCCAGTTATCTCTCTCTAGGAATCCATAAGGACACACATGACCTAAGAACAAAGTCTAGCATATACATGAGCATGGTAATTGCCTTTGACTCGGTGAGCCCAGTTTAGGAAATTTATCCTAAGAAAAGATTGCAAGAGGAAAAAACAGCTCTGCATGTAAAGATTCTTTAAAAAAAATTAAAAAGATTCTTAGAGCAGGATTATTTATCCCGATGAAAACTGGAAACAACCTGAGTGTTTAATAACATTGGTACAGTCATGTGCATTGAATTGTATCAAGTCAATGGGATGTTTAGCAATTATTAAATTATTTTGGCAACATGGAAAATGTGTATGCATTATAAGGTAACAAACTAGAGTATAATATTTAATATGCACTACAATTAAAAGTTGATTTTTTTTTTTTAATAAAAGGTTGGTTCCTCCACTCCAAAGTACAAGTCTTTTTTTTATTTTGTCTTGGTGATTATGACTATACCAAAAAAGAGGAAATTTTTCATAGTATCATTCAACATTAATCATAATAATGATTTGTGATGTGTGTATGTGCTTAGTCGTGTACAACTCTTTGCAACCCCAAGGACTCTAGCCCACCAGGCTTCTCTGTCCATGGCATTCTCCAGGCAAGAATGCTGGAGTGAGTTGCCATTCCCTTCTCCAGGGGATCTTCCCGACCCAGGGATCAAACCCAGGTCTCCTGCATTGCAAGGAGATTCTTTTCCATCTGAGCCACCAAGGAAGCCCAGTGATTATTTGTGATATGTGATTCCAAATGGTTTTCCTGAATGCATGTGTATACATGTATATATATATATAAATGTGTGTGTGTGTTAAGAGAGATAATCACACAGTGCATACTGTTAAATTTAAACAAAATTCTGTATATGAACTTACCATAATTCTATTTTTTTTAAGAAAACATCTTTACTACTACCAATTATAAAAAAGTTCACTCATTATTAAAAAATAATACAGAAAGAGAGATCATCACTGTTCTTAATGCTTTCTGACATGTGTCTGTGCACATTTATGGGCACATGTATGTGCAGTATGTGATAATTAGGGTCATATCATGCATGCTGTTTTGTTTTACATTTTCCACAAACTATATCCTAGACAACTTGCCATATCAGTAAGTATAGAAATTTATTTATAGTAACTGCTTTGTACCCCATTGTGTGAATCTATAGATAGACTCCAGTTCCCACTGTTATAAAAATGCTATGGTAAGTATCCACCCTGCATGCAGATTTGCTCATGAAAATGATAAATTTCTGGAACTGAAGTTGCTGGCACCAAGGGTGTGGGTGTCCACACCTCTACATGATGATGTAAGCTGCCAAACTGCCCCTCCCAGCAAAGCTGTGTAAATGACATGTCCTTGTCTCCCCGAGACCCCGAGTTCCTTGTCTGCTCCTAACACAGTGCCACATGTTCAGTAAAACAGCTGAACCCACCCAGGTCTACTGCTTCATCGTGTACTCTTCACACCTCTTCAGGGAGACTTGCAGCTCCTCTGCTGAAACGTTTGAGCCTCTCCACGTCTAAATTGAACAGCCTGGCCATCGGTCTGCGGCAGATTGCAGCCTCCTCCCAGGACAGTGTGGGGCGGGTTTTGCGCCGGACGCGAATTGCCAAAGACTTGGAGCTAGAACAAGTCACTGTCCCAATTGGAGTATTGCTGGTCATCTTTGAGTCTCGCCCTGACTGTCTACCCCAGGTATGGGACTAATGCCGGCCATTGGAGGAGGGAATTGGAGGAAGAACATCTTTTCAGGACTCAGAGATAAATCTCCCAGAGATATCCTTCTTTTGTTTCCCTTCCTCCCACCCCTTCCCTCCTTCCCTTCCTTCCTTCCTTTCCCCAGAGATAGTTTTTGAGACTTTATTCTCAGGTTGCTCTTAAGGCAATTTATGTTTTTGATTCTTCCAGTAATACTAAAAACAGTAATTCATATGTCCATTTTACAGTAGAAAAAATGTTAAGCTTATAGAAGTCGATACTCCTGTGATGTATGGATGAAGCTGAACCTTGAGCCCAAATGAATCTCCCATTCTGTAACAATTCCATGCTTCTGCTGCAGGGGGCACAGGTTCAATCCCTAGTCGGGGAACTAAGATCCCATGTGCTACGCAGTACAGCCAAAAAGACAAAACCTTAGCTCACCAGAGCACTTTGTTCCCTGACCACAGAGTGTCTGCTACCCTGCTATAGGCTCATTCATCTAATAGCTGCTTTTGCCCATTTGAAAGAGACCATTTAATATCAGTGTCACAGATGGCTTCCTGTAGGTGCATCTCTTAGGAAGAAGAACTTTCAGTAGTTGATGGAGCCTAACATGTAAGCCCTTTAGGAAATCTGACAAATCACAGGCTATAATTGTGGAGAAACCATGTGGCAAAGATCTTGCCAAGCAGCCATGCTCTGAAGTATAAGATGGAATTAGAGAGTGGCTTTGTTTGTGGCCCTAAATAATTCCCAGAAATCCGGAACCAGTTCCCCACTGGACTGACAACAGGATGATACCAGCTCTTTCTTTGCACTAGCCCCAAAGTTTCAAAGAGAGAGTCTATTTAGAAACAAAGAAATAGAACCTTTTCTTCTAGGGCATATGTGACCCTGGGAGTCCCACTTGCTGTGTGGAGGCTACTCCCTGACATGATCTAAAACTAGCTGGTCCGCTAAGGGACTCCCATATCTTTGGGGTCTGTCCTCAGCCTGTGGCTGGTGCTGTCACACAGCCCCCTCTTTGTGCATATCTGTCTCATGAAGAACCCCCCGGAGATAACTGTCAGCTGGTAGAAATGAGTTCTAAGTTGCAGGCCGTGTCCATGAAGTTTCTCTGCCACCTTTTATCCATACTAACGGATACTTCACTAGGAAAAAGTTTCCTCTTTAGCCAGTTACAGCTGAGATTTCCAACCTGGGATCTTAACCTTGGACGGCATCACGGAATACATGAATCCTGCAAATTACAGGGAGAATGCTGTGTGTTTGTGCATTTATTTGGGAAAAGTTGACATAATTTTTTAAGAGGTTCATGGGCAACAAAAACAAAACAGGAGTAAGAATTATTATTCTGGAGATAAACATGTTCAAGCAAGTTTTATTTTGTAAAGTTTTTTTTGATATATTACAAAAGCAGGAAGATTTTCATTCATCCCTAAAGCATTTAGAAAGTTCAGCTTCAGGCCTCATCAGATCAGTGTCATTAGCCCTTCACTCCCAGAGGGTAACTAACTCTCCTTGTAGATGGCCTGCTTCGTCCTGCCAGCAGTCTCTGCCACAGCTGTGCATTAGAGCTCTCAGAGCAACGACGGGGCCATGGTAGGGTGTGGCCAGAGGTGCTGCATAGCCTCGGTGCTGCTGAGTCAGGTGGAGTACCACCTAAGTCTGGAGGCTCCTGAGCACCTGTGGCCGGAGAGGGTAGGGCCTGTGTGACCCTGGGCACTTAACTTGGGTTACTCCGTAATGGTGCTGAAGCTGTATAGTACAGTTTCTTAAGATCTGTGCTTTGGCTCTGGGATAAAGGTCCCCAGCCCTGCCACTTACAAGCTGTGTGTCCTTGAGGAGTTACCAACCTCTCTGGGCTTCAGTGAGTGTCCTTGTCTGTAAAGCAATGGATAAGACAGGTACTTAATTCACTGGAATGTTGTAAAGATTAAACACGGTAGACCTTATAAAGTGATTAGCACAGTGCTTGGCACAGAAAGACATGCTCAGTGTTTGACTGCATTCCTCTTTGATCTGCAGGTGGCAGCCTTGGCTATAGCAAGTGGTAATGGCTTGTTACTCAAAGGAGGGAAGGAGGCCTCACACAGCAACCGAATCCTTCACCTCCTGACCCAGGAGGCCCTCTCAATCCATGGAGTCAAGGAGGCTGTACAGCTGGTAGGTCCCTGGGAATGAGCTCAGTCAGGCCCAGAGGAGCCGGGCCAGGTCTCTGGGTGTTTGAAGCAAAGCTCAGGCTGCAAAGGCAAAGCCACTTATATAGGCAGGCTTAACCGGAGGAGCAGCAGGTTCTGTGTGCCTGTGACGTTGGACAGCGCTGGTGCTGCCTTGGCCCAGATTGGGTGGTTCCTGAAGGCCCCTGTCACACAGCTGTGTTCTGGTACCATTGATTGACAGGAATCATTCCTGAGGTTATAGGCAGCAGGAATACCAGGCCTAGAGTGTGAGGCCTGGGCTCTGCTCACTGGCAGTGATTGAGGCCAGGTCTGATGAGATATGTTTTATGAAAGTTTGTCAGAAACCATCATGCAGCTTGTGTGAGGTCGTGCTGTTAACACTGTGGACACAGCACTTTCATCCATCATCTCATTTAATCCTCACAACAACCTTGTGAAAAGGATACCGTTAATTATTAGGTCCATTTGATAGATGGAAGAAAAATAGGCTCATTGGTAAAATAACACCCCAGAAGCACTCAGAGTTGAGATTTGGACCCAAGCAGACTCCAGATCCTTCTCTTTTTCCCTTGAGGCCCACTCATGCATACATTCCAGGATACTGTTGGCTGCTGGTGGGGAGGGGGGTTAGTGTATCTACAAACCTGCCTCATTACATGCTCCCCGCCAAGAAGCTGGGCTATTCTTACAGCAGCATAGTGGATGGAAAGAGCACAGCCTTGTAGGGGTTTAGGTCTCGGCTGCACCATATCCTCATTTAATGTGCCAGATTTCCTCCTCCTCCTTCCTGTTGGTATGTAACATATATAAAGAATCCTTGGGCATTCCCTGGTGGTCCAAAGGTTAGGAGTCCGCACTTCCACTGCAGGGGGCATGAGTTCAATCCCTGGTCAGGGAACTAAGATCCCACATGCCATGTGGTAAGGCCAAAAATATAATAAAAAATAAAATTAAAAGAAAAAATCCTTATCTTATGTGATGTACCTGTTTGCTCAGTTGCTCTTTGTGACCCTATGGACTATATGTAACCCACCAGGCTCCTCTGTCCGTGGAATTTTCCAGGCAAGAATACTGGAGCAGGTTGCCATTTCCTACTCCAGGGGATCTTCCCAACCCAGGGATCAAACCCACGTCTCTTGTGTCTCCTCCATTGGCAGGTGGTTGCTTTACCACTGAGCCACCTAGGAAACCCATATAATTATCTCCATATATATATATACACACATATATAACCACCCCCATAGCAAGACACAGAACATTGCCAACATCTGAAAGACTCTCTATGCCCTTCCCCATCAGCATGCCCCACCCCCCCACCATCAAACCTTTTTTTTTTTACTTCTTTCACATTCCATTTCTTTTGCCTATTCTTGAATTTCATATAAATGAAATCATACAGAATGCACTGTTTCATCTGTATTTCTTTGTTCATTATGTCCTCAAAATTCATTCTCATTGTTTGATCCAGCAATAGTTTTCCTTTTTTACTGCTATGTAGTATTCCATTTATAAGCATGTACTATAGCTTATCCTTTCTTCTGTTGATGAACATCAGGGTTGTTTCCAGTTTGGGGAGATGCAGATTGAAGTTGCTGTGAACCTTCTTGTAAATGTATATTTGTACTTCTGTTGTTAGTAACACAACCATATTGGGGGAAATTAAAAATCAAGGGAAGGAAAAAAGTGCCTATAATCTTCGAGGTCTAACACAAGCACTTCAGTCAGTCCAACCAGTATCCCAGGGTAGAGGTTGTCAGCCCAAGGCATGGAGAACCGTGAGTCCCTAGTAAGATCCAGCAGCATGTTATTAGGCAGTGATCAGGGAGCCAGTGGAGCAGCCACTTCCCTTTGTCACCCTCACAGCCTGGCATACTCTGTATCTTCGTGAACTTCCAGAGGTCACACTTTGTACCTCTTCTGTCATCTTTAAAAGTATCCATCCTGTGTTTTGGCTCATTGTGGCCTAGTCCTGTCTTCCCTTCCAGATTCATGAGTTCTTTGAGGGCAGGGATCCTATCCTGCATGTTTTGTAATGTGGAACACAGCACCTGACATGTAGAGTTTAAGCATTTGCTGGACAATTTTTAAATTCCCATGATTCCTTGTTTTTGGAATAAGTTCTCACAGCATCGGACTTAATTCTCAGGAGGTACAAGCATTTATCTGTGTAAAGGATGCTGCTACTTCCATAGTTTGTGTGATCAAAAGTCATCTTCATCTTTTTATTCTCTACCTCTTCAGGTGAATACCAGAGAAGAAGTAGAAGATCTTTGCCGTTTAGACAAAATGATAGATCTGATCATTCCACGAGGCTCTTCCCAGCTGGTCAGAGACATCCAGAAAGCTGCTAAGGGCATCCCAGTGATGGGGCACAGTGAAGGCATTTGCCACATGTACGTGGATTCAGAGGCCAGTGTCGACAAGGTCACCAGGCTAGGTGAGCTCGATCAGGTCCCATCTTGTGTGCGCAAAATAGTTCTCATTTCCTCAGTGGCCCTGGTTCATGTTAATAGAAACAATTCTTTATTCTCCTCTTTCAGTTAGAGACTCCAAATGTGAATATCCAGCTGCCTGTAATGCTTTAGAGACCCTGTTAATCCACCGAGACCTGCTGAGAACACCATTGTTTGACCAGATCATTGACATGCTGAGAGTGGAACAGGTAGGACAAGGCCATCACTTCCTGTCCTCACTCCCAAGATTTAGAAGCCTCTGGGATTAGACCGGGAGCAGCTGCCATTCCGTTTAAGGCCATCTGAGAAGCAATATTTTTGAGCATCTGCCACATACAAAGTTGTGTGCTGAGTACACAGAGTGAGTGAGACACGCCTATACCTCTAGAGGCTGGAAGAAACCCATACACAAATAGCTTCATTCCAAAGTGGAGTATGTTCAGGGCTAAGAGGGTTCAAAGATAACGCCGATCACATGGCAGCCCACTGAATGGACTCTTTCCTGGCATAAAGTTTATGTTTCTGAACACACATTCCTGTCTGGTTTGACTTGGAAAGATTATGCAGAAATGTTTTCAAGCCAAAAATTTACGTATATCCTCCCCTCCACAAAATGTCTTCAGTTACCAATATTAATGTGCTTATTAATGCAGTGATTTTAGGAGTGAGCAGTTTGTGTAATGTCTGCTCTTTTCTCACCATATCATTAAGATGATAAACAACCAGTGCCAGTAAGTTTTGAATATAAATGTATGTTCCATCCTAAAATCCTAATTGCAAAGAAATAGACACTCTCCAGGTAAAAATGGACAGTGTTAAATTTTCTGTCAGGACACATTTTAAGCTTTAATATCTGGTGTCATGGTGTCCTTTCAGAACTGTGTGAACTGGCACAGCAGTAGAGAGAGTGACTGCTGGCCTTGGTTGCTTTGACCCTGAGCATGTGTCTCTTGCCTTCCATCCTTTTGCTGGAAAGGAAGGCTTCAGTCAGCTTACAGATGTGGCATGGGAACCTGCAAGGACAGTTTGGAAAATGAAAATGGACCCCACAAATTACAAGGGAGTTAGATCACTTGACCACTTAGGTTTGGGGCCTGACCTCACACTAGTGGTCTGTTTGAGCACTGGGTGTGCCAGGCACCACGCTGGACTGGACTAGACTGGACAAGAGGAAAGCTCTCTTGTATCCAAGAGTCAAACCTCCAGTTCTGATTCAGACAGACCCACAATGTCACCAGTCCTTCTCAGCATCACCTGGACGTTCCTTGGTCAGAATGAGCCCGGGTGTGCACTTCTCAAAGCACCTTGTAATGCAGGAAGTAAAGCAGAGGGCGCCTTGCACAGAGGTAGGGTTCCAGCCCATAGGGAACCTGGTTGGATCCCAGGCCTGGAGGATGTGGGGCCCCAGATGGGAAACCATGCAAAACCTTGGGAGCAGTAGGGACCAGACAAGTGGGGCGTGTTGGTCCTTGAGCCAGTGCTTGATCCTGAAGAATTGTGACTGCATCCTCAGTGACCAGCCCTCAGGATCCTTAAATTCCTCTAGCCAGGAGTGGGATTTTAGTCGTGTGTTCATTTCAGTAAAATGCCAGCAGTCAAGGGCTTATAAGACTTCCTGCTTAAATCCCTGGTCCACTTTTACTGGGGGCTGTTGCTAGCAAGTGGCTGTCAGCATTTTCCAAAGCAGAGCATTCTAGAGGATGGAGGCTGCCTCTAAAAGGAAGCAGGGGCCGTTTTGGTTTCTAGGCCCCAGGAGCCCCAGGCTTATCATCTCTAAACTCACCTTGCTGTTGGATCCAGAAGGAGGAGTATGCACTGCCTGTTTCTGCCGTGTTTAAGTCATTGCCCCCAACTTCCTCTGGCCCAGGTGAAGATTCATGCAGGCCCCAAGTTCGCCTCTTATCTGACCTTCAGCCCCTCTGAAGTGAAGTCCCTCCGAACTGAGTACGGGGACCTGGAGCTGTGCATTGAAGTGGTGGACAGTGTGCAGGATGCCATCGACCACATCCACAAGTATGGCAGCTCACACACGGATGTCATCGTCACCGAGAATGGTCAGTCTGCACAGGCAACAGCACGCAGGGTCTGCCTTTTCTGCCTTGACCTCCAGGCTGGCCCTGCTCCGCTCAGCCCCTCTTGGCCTGCAGGAAAACACAGTCTCAGCGGACTGCTGATAGTGCCCGGGGTTGGCGGCACTTGCTGGTTCACTTAGTGCTTGTATATCTGTTACCCCGTTGTATTGTCACAGTGGCCCTGGGAGGGAGCAGGGAAGAAGTGATTGACTCCACTTTAAACAGGGCTCACCATGTGTCAGAGTCATCACCATTTAATCCATGCAGCAGTCTTTCCAGATTGCTGGAATAAGCCCATTTTACAACTGAGGAAGGGCTTCTCAGGTGGCACTAGTGGTAAAGAACCTGCCTGTCTGGTGCAGGAGACGTAAGAGATGCAGGTTTGATCCCTGGGTCAGGGAAGATCCCCTGGAGGAAGGCATGGCAACCCACTCCAGTATTCTTGCCTGGAGAATCCCATGGACAGAGGAGCCTAGCGGGCTACAGTCCATGGGGTCGCAAAGAGTTGGACCCGACTGAAGTGACTTAGCACATGTGCACACAGGTGAGGAAAGCAAGGCTCCAGAGGTTAGGCAGAGAACCAAGTAGCGTAGGGCAGAACCAGCTCTGCATAGTCACTAGTTGCTTCCCCGTGTGATCACTGAAAGGCATGCCTGGGTGTCAGGCATGGGAGGCTGACCTATGGTCAAGGAGAAGCCACCAGTGAGAACAGCTAGTGCTTACCAAGTGCTTGCCATCTGCTGGGTCTGGGACGAGTACTCCCCAGCTGTGAGTTCATTATATCCTCTCCACAAGCTGGGAACTAGGTGATGGTGTCAGTCCTCATTGATCTCAGGCATAGGTTCAGAGACCTGCCCACAGTCATCCAGCTGGTGGGTGTGGAGTTGAGACTTAAGGATTTGGCTCAGAGCCTGGAAGAAACAGTGTAGACAGGCCATTGCCACACTGAGGGTACAGGGAGATCTGGACTCTAACCCAGTCTTTCCCATGTGCCTACTGCTTCGGCAGCATGACTAATGAAGCAGGTTTGTTTTCTTCCTGTTACAGATAATCACAAGTCTATATGTTTAATATTCAGGGGAGTACCCCAGGGGCCGGCCCTCTTGAGTGGCTGGAAGCAGGGATAGTTTTCCCAGGCCATCCTAACTCAATTTATTTTCATTGTGCTGCAGAGAAGACAGCTGAGTTCTTTCTCCAGCACGTGGACAGTGCCTGTGTGTTCTGGAATGCCAGCACTCGCTTCTCTGATGGCTACCGCTTCGGACTGGGTAAGAAAGAGTCTGGTCGGAGAGAAAGCAGTCCCTTGTGGATCACTTTGTGGCCCAAGGAGCATCATGAGGGTGGAGGAGATGCCTGGCATTTACAGTCACAAATGTGGTCAGGGTGATGAAGACAGACTGAGGGAAAGTGGATTTGTGAGAGAGAATGGTCACAGCTACCATGAACTGGTAGAAGTCCTGTGTTCTAGGCACTTCACAGGTTAAGAAGGTAGGTACTTGTATTTCCTTTTTCATAGATGAGGATGCTAGGATTCAAAGAAATGAAGTAACTTGCCCAAAGTCACGCAGCTGGTGTTCAGACCCAGACCTGCTTGAGTTCAGAGCCTGGCTCACTCCTTCCACGTTTGGCAGACCACAGCGTGTCTGCATGCATGGGTTGTGACAGGTGTGCATCCAGGGTTCCATGAGGGCACTGCCACTGCAGGCTCACTCCTTCAGAGACACATCCAGGTTGCCTCAGAGATAGGAATCCCCCCAAGGATAGGACAAAAGAAGGCATTACTATTACCTATGCTGGGCTGAAGTATCAGCATCAGAAATAAACATGTAAGCCCAGAGGTGCAAGGTTGACTTCTTTTTTTTTTTTTTCCCCATTTATTTTTATTAGTTGGAGGCTAATTACTTTACAATATTGTAGTGGTTTTTGCCATACATTGACATGAATCAGCCACGGATTTACATGTGTTCCCCATCCCGATCCCCCCTCCCCAAGGTTGACTTCTAAAACAGACTTTGAAATACAAGGCTTTGGAAAGGCACCCTCCCTCTTTCCATCATTACTAGTAAAATCTCCATCCCCCCAGTAGTATAAGGATGTTTCAGACAGTCTCTAATTTTCAGGGGTACCCTTATACAAAGCTCCAATAAGGCATTTATGACATATCTGACAATTATTTCAGCTACTTAAAATATTTTAACTCCTCTGAACGTTTGAATAGAGAACTGCCTAGAGGAATAATTCTCACTGAATTATGAAACGTTGTTAAATGGGACTTTTGCTTAGTTATTCTTAGTCATTGGGCTCTTTATTTTTAATTCCCATGTTCTTAAAGAAGAAATAACACACTTGTAAGGGCTGAGGTTCCCAGCATTCAAGTGAAGGTCCAAGATGGGGGAGGAGCAAAGACCACTGCCTTGTCTTCCCATCAGTCACTCAGAGCAAAAGCTCAGACTCTGGTTGAGTAAATTCCTGTGAAATGTGTGAATAATAGTGACAGATAATATTTACTGAGCATTTACTAGATTTTCAGCACCATGCATAAGTACATCACATGCATTATCTCAGATTTATTATTTTCCTGCTTTTCCAAAAGAAAAAACTGAAGCAAGAGATGGTTAGGCAGTATGCCCAAAGTCATGTGGTCTCTATGCCACTAAACCAGTTTGAAGCCAGTGGTCAGTCTCCTTGCCAACCACTGCCCCAGGCACCTCTTTGCTGCCTGCAGCACTGCTCCACTGCCGTCCACTAGCTGGCTGCTTCTCATTGTTCAGGTTTCAGCCAGAGACAACTCTTCAGGGAGGCTCCCCCGACCACCCTGTTCCAGGTGCTGCCACCCTGCCAGTCTCTATCCCAGCACCCTCCACTGCACTCCATCACCACATGCAATTATTTGCTGAGGTGTTCTCTGGCTGCCTTAGCTACAAGAATACAAGCTCCATGAATTGCATCAATTATTCACATACTTTATCCCCAAGGCCTAGCCCACTGCCTGCTCAGTAAAGTTGGGATGAGCAGGGGAGCTCTGCAGAACACCACGCCAGACCCAGAAAAAGTCTCGATGCCCCATGTCTGAGGCTGGAGCAGGAGGGAGGGAAAGGAACAGTATCCTTTCAACTATTCAGTCACTGTCTTATGAGCACCTAGCAACTGAGCATTCTGGGGAATATCTAGAGCATGTCCCTTACTATCTTGGGTTTGAAGGATGCTTGGGGAGATAAAACCTCTGTACATTGTTGTACACCTCAAACAATGCCCAGATATTAGATAATGGTACGCAATCCAGACACAAGACAGATGTCAGAGACAGCACTTGTAGAGTTGTCAAAATGCACTGCGAATAAAATATGAAAGAGACACACATGTAGTCTGTTTCATTAGAAGAAGGGGCCTGACCATGATTTACAGTGATCAGAGAACATGTTTATGGGGAGAGTGGAAGTCAGGCCAGCCTAGGGAGGGTAGGTCAGGAGAGGAAAGGGAAAGGTGCCAAGTGAGGAGAAGGAAGAGATGGTCTGGTGGGTAGACAGGAAGCAGAGGCTGGGCAAAGCTGCATCCTCAATCCTTGCTTTCCTGTAGGAGCTGAAGTGGGAATAAGTACATCTCGAATCCATGCCCGGGGGCCAGTGGGACTAGAAGGACTACTGACTACCAAGTGGCTGCTGCGAGGGCAGGACCACGTGGTCTCGGACTTCTCAGAGCACGGAAGTTTAAAGTACCTTCATGAGAACCTCCCTATTCCTCAGCGAAACACCAACTGAGCGCTTTCAGAGGAGAGCCGGGCGTGTCCGAGGGGTCTTCACAGTGAAGCTCATCTCAAGCATCTCGGGCTGAGCCCCATCTTGTCTCCCACCTCCTGGTAGGACCTGTCTGTTGGAAAGTGCACCTCCATGCTTCTGGGCTGTGTGGCAACATCAATCTGGGCTAAGGACTCGTGTTCCAGCGCCCCCCCTTCTCTTTTTTTCTTTTCTCTAAGTTAGAACATAATTGCTCTAGATAGGGATTTTGCATGATTGCTACAGAGAGGGACATTGCTTCACATAGTGCAATTCCTTTTGATGATGAAAACAGAAAGGTGCGGTTTTCCCACATAAAAGGCAATGGAAAAATCACAGTCACTTTTTACCTTTTATCACCTCAATGAGGTAGAGTCTCCTTTGGCATTTGGTTGTTACAAGAGCCAGTCATACCTGACAAGTCTCTCAACATTTCATTTCTTTCACACTCTTGGTCTTCAGAAATGAGAGATTTAGAATTTGGAGAGGGGCAGTTCTTATTAGCATTCTCATCAGAAATAGTCACAGTGATGGACTAAATCATTTGCACTGGGCAGGTTGGCCTTCTGTATTTATCTGTGGAGTGAATATAAAAAGCTTTCTAACTGCTTGGCAGCCTCTCCAGATCCAGAGCTCAGCCCTACTTGTGACATGGCTGGAACCAAAGCTGTGGATGGGAGGTGCAAGTTTGAGGATGAAGTACCTACGGCCATTGTGCTTGAAATTTTTATATGAGTTATTTTGTCGTCCTTTCTCTCCAAAACAAAAAATTAGAGAATTATTTTAATACTTTGGATTCTTCCCCCCTTTTTGAGAAATAAAGTTCTTATGAAAAGCCTGTGTGCACTATTCACGTTCTGTCACTCCTTGTTACCCTCTTCCTCTCCCCTCCCTTGGGCTCTTACACCCTGCTCTTACACAGTCTCCTCTGAACATTGATTGGCCTCGACGGTGTCAGGTGTTGATGGGAGCAGCACAGGCAGATCCCCAGGGGGAGGGACTTAGTCAGAGAGGGGAGGAAAATGAGAGATGAAGCCCCAGGAGCCTAGGGACTAAAAACATGGTGATGGTCTGAAGTTGAGCACGCTGTCCTTGTGCCGGGTCCACACAGCCTTAGGATCGCCTGCTTCATTGACAGCTCTGAGCTCTCCCTTCCATTCTGTTCTTAACACCACTGGTGCCTGATAGTCTGCAGTTGAAAGATTTCTTGTCTCATGGGGGCCCTCCCAAAGAAATAAGCACTCACTTACATGCTTCTTCTTATCCTCTGGGGATGTTTTATGAGCACAAGAATTATGGTGTCATGGGGAGCATGTTCCCAGGCTGGCTCCAGATGCTACCTCTCATCCCGACCCTTACATGGTCAGCCACGTTACCCTGCCTGCCCTGCCCCTGAGTGGGGAGTTCTGGCATAGCTTGCCTGAAAAGGCAATAAACATAGCTGCCTGAAACTTTATGGCAAGTACCACAATCAGCTCCCAACCAGACAACAAATGCCCCTGGAATCAAAAATAGAAAGTGACCCAAGAAGGCCAAACCCTTGGGGAAGACGCCACTGAAGAGGCAGGCCTGGAACTGGGCCCTGAGAAAGACAAGTTGGGTAAGGAGAGGCCAGAGCATTCAGGCAGGGACTGGGGGAGCAAAAGCTGGAGGGGGATGAAATGCAAGTCAGGGAGCAATGAATATACAAATCTGGAGCTGACGTTCACGTGGGTAAACAAGATAGTACATCCCAGACAGCTGGGAGGTGTAAACTCACCCTTCTTAGGACCTGGGACAAGGGTGAGTTTAGTGCAGGAAGTGCAGCTAAGGTTTAGTCATCCATGAGTCCATTCTCCCTGTGTAGCCACCTCAGTCCTTAGTCCATTTCTGCAGAGACTGGGGGCCGTCAGAATTCTCCCCTCTTCCCTCAAAAGGAAAGCGATTCCCAAAAGAAGACCAGGGAGCGGCCGTAGCCTCACCAGGACTCCCACCCAGACTGTCTTCCAGCACTTGGCTTGTCCTTGCTCTAGGAAGCCAGCTCTCTATTCCAAAATCCTTTCTGTGGTCCTACCCTCCTACTTCCCTTTCTTGGCCACCAACTCCTGGCAACACGAGCTGCTGAACAAACCAATCCTGAAGTTCCCACCTCCCCACCTAGGGGTGAAAAGCCCTCAACAAATGTTTTTATTCTTCAAACCAAGTTTACTTGGGTTTAGGTTTTCTATTACTTAGAAATAATGATAATAAAGGTAGTTATAATAGTAATAAAAATAATGTCTGACAATATATTCATACATTATGGGGGCATTTACAAAATTATTAATATTCATATGGAAAGAAAATTGGGCAGCCATAGACTAGATTCTAATAGGTATTTGCTCTATATCCTTTATTTTATGAAACCACCTCTCCCCTATTTTGCAGCAACCTTGCTGAGTTCCTGTGATTCAAGGGGCTTGGCAGGGGGTGTGGGGTGGTCATCTCCCCCTGATAAGTCACCTGGTGAGCCTGTCTTTAGATTCCCTACTATCCATCGATGAACAGTGCACCCAGGTGCTCACTGACCACCGGGTGACATGGACTACCTGGGCAGAGTTATGGAGGTGGAGGGGGACTTCTCTGAGACCCATGGACCATTTGGGACATTGGCAGCCTAAACTGATTATATGTCGTTGCTGACTCCAACTCATCTCCTAAGCAGCATCTTCATTCTTGCCTAGCCATGGATGTAAACATGCCTTGGAGTCTACTGAAGTGGAAGGTGGGGTTAATGTTACAGTGTCTTTTCTGCTGGTGTTGCTGGCAAAAATCAATGAAGACCTTTGCAACTGCTCTTTTGGCAGCACTCGCCCTTTAGTGAGAATGAGAGGTAGAACTTCATTCAATATTCAGTGAGCACCAATTGTGTGTCGTGTGCTGAGTATAAGAGACATTCCCCATCCAGTGGTTCAACGCTTAACCTGAGCATTACTGCTCTACCCCCAATAGTTCTTAACTTCCAATCTCTACCACCTTTCTTACCCCCATTCCTAGGATAAACCCTTTAGCCAATAGGAAGACACCAGACCAGACAGATTTGCTGTAGGGGGATTGTAGGGGACTGTAGGGGAGGCAGGTTCCCTACCACCTCAGAGAAAAGACACCTGGTTCTAGGTTCCAGCTGGCCCCAAGAATGCTCTGACACTAGAGGGCAATCAGGGTCCACAGACTTAAGGAGGTCTGTCCTCAAGTCTGGATGAGCTAGACTCCACCAGCATCCTCAGACTGTCCACCTGGAGACGAAGTGCTAGCACAGCCCAGTGACTTGCAGAAATCCATCTACTTAGAAGGTAAGAACATGGGCTTCAGGTGATAAGAAGCAGAACAGAGTCTGGGCCTTGATTGCACCACCTGCTAGCTGTTTGAGCTGGGGAAAGTGTCTTTGAATTTTGATAACACTTATCTGTAACTGGGCTTTGTGAAATTATATATAAAGCACTCAGCGCAATGGCCAGCCTATGGTAAACCGTCAGTACTGTTAGCTGTATTATTCATTTTGTTCTAGCTTTCACTTAGTTCTGGACATTTCTATTTTAAGTCCAAACATCTCTTCCTAGGAAATGAAGTGGGGGACACTCTTGGGAGATAATCTAGTACTTATCAGGCACTATAGCAAGAGTCCTTACAGATGATGCCACAGCAATCTGAATGAATTATCTATTATTTTCTAGGCTCAGAAACCGAGGCTCAGAGAAGTGAAAGTGGCTAGCCATATCCAACTCTGCGATCTGGTGGACTATACTGTCCATGGAATTCTCCAGGCCAGAATACTGGAGTGGGTAGCCTTTTCCTTCTCCAGGGGATCCTTCCAACCCAGGGATCGAACCTAGGTCCCCCACATTGCAGGCAGATTCTTTACCAGCTGAGCCACAAGGGAGACCCTTGAGAGTCTGAGTAAATTCCCAGGTCACACAGGTAGGTAGTGGCAGAACCTAGATTAGAACCAGGTAAGTGGGCTTCAAAGCTCTTCACCACTACAGCAGGCTATAGTAGTAGTGTTTTCCTAGAAGTTCCTATACCTTAGCCCAAGGCAGGTTGTTAGGCAGAAGGAGGAGGTTGCCATAGCTACTAACTAGACCCCTTTTCAAGTAATCAGATCCTAGGTCTGCTCCAGTTTTGCAAGAGGAGATGCTTGTCTGGAAACTCTCCTCAACACCTGGCCCTGGAGGGAGCCGACTGCACCTGAATTATTTAGAGAGTCCCTAGACATTTGATATAATGAGCAGGTGTGGATGCTTCTCCAACTTTCCCCCAAACATGCCTTTACTGACCCTCTCCGCCTCCCCTAGTTGCCTATGAGGAAAAAAAGAAGCATCAGCCTTCCCACATTGTGTTTGTCTACCTCCTTCGTTCTCTATCCTGAAATTTTTCCATAAGAAGTGGGCTATTTTCCTTGAAAATCTCAAAATACTGTTGGTTTGAGTTGAAATTTATGTAAATAGAACCCTAACTAGTCAATGGATAAGTTGTCTTTTTTTGTTGATACACACACAGTGCATTTTCCTCTATCCTAAAGTTGTACAAGTCAAACCAAAAGACTGAATTTGAATAAATGGAAAAAAAAAAACAGGCAACAAAAATATTCATACTATGGATTTCAATCACATTAAAAAAATTATTCTTAGAAAAAAGACTGGAAGGAAATATAAAGTGGCACTTGGCCTATAGTTTTTACACCATATTAACATATGGAATAACATGATGGCAGTTATTAATGAATTCAGTGATTCTGGTAATAGGGTGTGCTGCCCACTCATACATCCTTATGTACCCCTCACATACACCTCTTACCTAGACCATCCAGCCATCCATTGCTTCCGTTCTCTCATTTCTTATTCATAGGCCAAGAGTGAGGTCACTGTGCAGCCTGAAATTGTCCTGGTAAAGAATTGCTTCCAAGATTGTTCCTGATCCTCTGTATCTAATCTGTAACTCTGTGTTGTTTTCAGCATCTTTTGTAGTAACCCAGTTAGATTTTAATGTGAAATTAAGCTGAAATCATTGAATCTTAATATTTTAAGTATCTATCTCTTTACAGTGAACTATTTGAAAACGATTAGCCATTAAAAAACCTTGTTTGTAAAGAATATTGACTGACATGGGGAAGAGGCTCACTACAAAATGTTGAAGAAAAAACTTGTCTATACCTTCATATCCATAGTTCCTCCACATCCACAGATTCAACCAACCATGGACTATATAGTATTGTAGTATTTACTATTGAAAAACACCTGTGTATAAGTGATCCTGCACAATTCAAATCCATGTTGTTGGAAGGTTGACTGTAGTTATTCTAGGTTCATATCTATAGTATTTTATCTTTGATAAAAAAATATTTGAAGCACATATGGCAAAATTTTAATATTTGGTCTTAATGCTGGTTATCAGCATTTAGACCAACAGTTATCACTGTTATATTACTCTCTCTGAATTCTTTCACAATTAAAAAAGAACAGTGAAAAGATATTTATTGTTCATATTGACATCTTAACCCAGTTATTTTTTTTTAACCCAGTTATTTTATCAGATTTTCTGATATCCCAGTTATAATGTCTGGAATAAAGTAGTTAAAGAATAAGTATTTTCTTTTAAAAAATAAAATAAGAAAAACTTGACTTTAAAGAGGATAGTTAAAATTTCCCAGCTAGGAAAAAGACTGGAAGAAAATGTATCAAAATATTATGAGAGATTCTTTTTTATTTTTATTGAAATATAGTTGATTTACAATGTCATTAGTTTCAGGTATACAGCAAAGTGATTTGGTTTTATATATATATATATATAGTCTTTTTAAGATTATTTTCCATCATAGGTTATTAGAAGGTACTGAGTATAGTTCCCTGTGCCATAAAGTAGATCCTTGTTGGTTATCTATTTTATATATAGTACTGTATATTTTAATCCCAAACTCCTAATTTATCCCTTCCCCCTCTTTTCCTCTCCATAAATTTGTTTTTTAGTCTGTGAGTCTATTTCTGTTTTTTAAATAAGTTCATTTGTGTCATATTTTAGATTCCACATACAAATGATATATTTGTCTTTCTCTGACTTGCTTCACTTAGTATGATAATCTGTAGATCCATCCATGCTGCTGCAAATATCATTATTTCATTCTTTTTTATGGATAAGTAACATTCCACTATATATATATACCACATCTTCTTTATTCATTCATCTGTTGATGGACATTTAGGTTGTTCTCATGTCTTAGATATTGTAAATAGTGCTACTATGAACATTGGGGTGCATGTATCTTTTCGAATTAGAGTTTCCTCTGGATATATGCCCAGGAGTGGGATTACTGGATCATATGGTAACTTTATTTTTAGTTTTTTAAGAAACCTCCATACTGTTGTCCATAGTGGCTGCACCAATTTACATTCCCACCAACAGTGTAGAAGAGCTCCTTTCTCTCCACGCCCTCTCTTGTCAGTGGTTCTTGCTGAGTTGTTGTTTTTATTGTCCAGTCACTCAGTCATGTCCGACTCTTTGCAACCCCATGGACTGCAGCATGCCAGGCTTCCCTGTCCTTCACTGGGACTAATAATGAGTTTTACTCATCATTATACTTTTCCATTTTCCAAAGTTTCTATTTTACTACTTGAAATATTTTTAGAACATTTTTCTTGTTTTCATAGCTACTAATATTTATTCCTGTGGGAAATTAGTGGTATGATGGCAAATAAAATTTATGATAACATTCTTTTAACTCTGCTGCTGCTGCTGCTAAGTCACTTCAGTCGTGTCCGACTCTGTGCGACCCCATAGATGGTAGCCCACCAGGCTCCTCTGTCCCTGGGATTCTCCAGGCTTTTTTTCCCCATCCCATCCCACGTTGTAGTCTGTCTTTTCCAGAGAAGAAATCAAGGCTCAGGGGGCTAAGTCTTGGACCTGGACCTGTGCCCGCTAGGGAGATTGTCAGTTCTTGGGCACCTCCAACCAGTGGCTCCTGGTTTGCCTGTTGCTGTGCTGGTTTTACTCCCATGCTCAGAGCCCTCCCAAAGCAAAGACATGCCCAAAAGCCATGAAGTGTTTCTGCTCCAGGTCCTTCACTGAACTCAAGTTTTCCTTCCCTAACTCACAAATAAGACTACATCTCTGAGTTGCCAGATTCTGTTTCCATACAGACAATTAGATGGTAAATAATTCAAGAGGACGGAAACTGGCAAAGTGGTGTGTGATGTCCAAATAGCTATCTTGTTTACCCTCTGGTGTAAACTTCAGGCTTGTCTGCAAGTCAGAGCCCCAGGAGTAGGTAAAATGTGCAAACACAGGAATGTCCCTCTTTCCATTCTCGCCCATCTTTGACTATTGTTGAGGGTAAGAATTGAGTTGCCCAGTTTGGTTAAAGTGGAACAGCATGGCTTTGGCAGAAAGATTCAGCTGACTTCTTAGGTAAGTCCATAATTCCTCTGATGATGGGTTGGATGTCCAGAATCTAAAAGCATCCACTTCCCCTTGTGGTGAGGATTCATGATCCAAAGCTGAGGTCTCAGCGATTTCACCATGCATCCTCCCTGTCTTCCTTCTGTGCAGTGAGGGAGATATGTTTCACCAGGCCCTTCTAAACCTGCCTGTCATTAAAGAAGCAGTCTTAGTTAAGACTCTGAGTTACAGGTAACAGAAACCACCTCCACCTTGCTGATGAAGAGAAGGATAATGTATTATTTGGACACAGGGTGTCTCATAAAGCCCAGAGGCAAAAAAATTTAGAGCTGGCCCACCCTCTCAAGAGACTGAAACTAGCTCAGGCAAAAAAGAGAAATTTGTGCCTCAAGTAAGCAAACCACAGTGAAGGTGAGTGACTAGAATCAGGGGTCCCAACATCCCCTCAGTGCTTCCACGCCTCTTCTTTCTGCACGAGGGCTTCCTTTCCTCCTACTGGAGACTTCCATGAACATGGGACATAGCCAGTGAAAGCTTGCAGACTTACTCTCACAATTCTGTCTCACCATACCCTCCCTGCCAGTCACAAAATTAAAAAGACTCTCAGCTCCTAGTTTCAGTGTGGAAAGACTCTGGTTGGCCTACTCAGGCCACTTATCCCCCCACTGTAGTGACTTTGTAGAGGAGGGGCTATGGCATGGTCTGGGGTGATTCAGCCATACATACCTGTTTACCTGTACCATGATTAAATCTTGAGATCATTTCATAGGACTTCCTCTTCTGACAGGATGTAATATGCAACAATAATCCAATGTTCCTGCTGAAACAACCAGAAACAACTGGATAAGTTACAAAAATTATATTTTTTAAAGACATTGGGGAGGAGTAGCAGCAACAAAGACTAATAAGATTCTGGAGAGGAAAGAGCCTTTTCTAAATGGATCTCTGACCATTTTCTTCCCTGGAGATATTTGCCAAAGCTGGGATAGAGCTTGACCCAGGCATAAGGTCTTTCCTGGGACAAAAAAACTCATAGAGCTTTTGATGATCACTGTGATCTGGCCTAACACTGGAATCTAGAGGAGCTCTAAACACATGGCCAGTTTTCCCCATGTAGCACTCCCTGAATTCTGGGATGCATCAGGAGAGACTGGGTTATAAGTGTCTCATAGCGGAGAGAAATTTCCCACAGACTTGTAGTAGTGATGAAAGAAAGAGGGATGAGGGCCACATCAAATACGGCAGCTGTCCCTCAAGACAGTTGCTGAATTTTGAAACAGTGTGGGGCAGAACAAAGAGCCAGAACTCCTAAGAGCAGAACTAAATCTTCCACAGGCTTTCAGAGTTGAGAAGACAGAGACCCAGCAGACTGTCAGTCAAAAGCTTGAGTGGGCTCCCTCCAAGGAACAAGATGACCCAGAGCTGTACTGGGACTAATACAAGAGCAATTCAGCCCCGGCTCAGCTGAATCCTTGACTAGACTGAGATGATCAGTCTTTTATACCATTAAGAAACATGAAAAGAGCAGGGAAATGTGACTAATAATTAAAAGAAAAAGTAGAGAATCAAAGCAGACTACAAATGATTCTGACATTTGAGTTAGCAGACCAGGACTGTGTAATAAGTGTTATAAACTTATGAGAGAAAATCTAGAAAAGGAAAAGAACACAACATATGAAGAGAGAATGAATTTTAGCAGAACTAGAATCTATATTTTAAAAAAAAGAATCAAATAGACATTCTAGAACTGATAAACGCAATATCTGAAATTAAGAACTCACTAAATGAAATGCTTCCTTACCAGTTGGTAAATACCTATCAGTCCAAGCCTCCATGGCCACCTGGCCCTTCCTGGACCACCCTGGACTTCCCCATGATCCAACAACTGAAATGTTTATTGCTGACCCAGCCCGGGGCTTCTAGGACCCTGCGTTACCACTGCTGCAAGGATTCCTTCTGATTGGTTGGTGTCTGTGCTTTTCCCATTTGTCAACTGCTTTGATGTTACTTGGTACTGTCATTGAGAGTCCCCACCAGAAACAAGTGATTGAAGTTGGGAAGAAAGAATCCCCCAAAGAGGGCAATACCAGAATAAAAGGAAAAATGAAAGGACATAGAAAGGGGTGTTTGTTCACCATGAGGTTCACTAACAGAGCCAGAAATCTGGAACTGAAGGCTGCTATTTGCTGAATTTACATTGTGCTAAATTTCCTATCTACTATGGCCAAGGAGAATGGAATGAGTTGTGGAGAAGAGACTGAGTGATGAGTTGGACTAGCTAGATATGTTTGCTATGTTGCTTGGTCTCTGGAATCTGATTGAGTGACAGCTCACACACCAGTTCATCTCATGGAACACTAAGGAGAGCTGCAGAGATTTGAGTTTCCTCAAAGGCAAAAGAATCTGGTGAGAACTAAATGCCTTTCAGAGTGCAGGGCCAGAGAACAGGTTTTAGAAACAGATAATTCTGGGTTCAGAACCCACACCTGCAAACCCACTTAGCTGGTTGTTTGACCCTGGGCAAGTCACTTTGCCTCTCCTATTTGTCTCATAGGCTGGTAGAAGGCACTGTTTGTTAACTGTCTAACAGTTTCCTCCCTTTTTTGCTGAAAAAGGCCTCATTGTTCTTCAGAGTGTTTCACTCTTTCTCTGTCAGCTCAGGGGTGAATAATGCTTGGTCTAGGCCATTGTAGTAATTCTACACCCTGATCAGTGCTTGAATTAAGCATGTGTGTATGATGGCCCTGTTCCAGCCTTTGAGATGAGAGGGGTGATCAACCAAAAGCTTCTTAGAAAGCTTTTCTTGTACTTAAAAGAGCCCGTGCCTCTGCTAAACATTGTCTTGTTCAACTGGATGCTTGGAAATTCAGCAAAAATTTTATAGTCATGAGAGGAGCTGGCCTGGAGACTCAAGCCAACTGAACAAAAAGATGGAAAGAACCTGGGTCCCTGATGACATCATTGAGCCCCCAGTTTAACCAGTCCTAAAGCTGCCCTTGCTATGGACTTCTTGTTACATACGTTGTTTAGTCACTAAGTCGTGTCCGACGCTTTTGTGACACCATGGACTATAGCCTGGTAAGCTCCTCTGTCCCTGAGATTTCTCAGGCAAGAATACTACAGTGGGTAGACATTTCCTTTTCCAGGGGATCTTACTGACCCAGGGGTCAAACCCACGTCTTCTGCTTTGGCAGGTAGATTCTTTACAACCTAGCCACCAGGGAAGTTCTATTACATATGAAATAACTAATTTCCTTATTGTGAGTTTGAGATTTCTCTTATGCAGAGTCAAAAGCTTCCTAATGAACTTAGGATTGTGTTATTGAAGATTAGATTAAATCAAATAATTTGTGTAAAGCTCTTAGCATAGTTCCTGGTATAAAAAGTGCTTAAGGGACTTCCCTGGTGGCCCAGTAGCTAAGACTCCGTGCTCCCAATGCAGGGGGCCCTGGTTTGACCCCTAGTCTGGAAACTAAATCCCATACACAGCAACTAAGATCCCAAGCAGCCAAATAAATGAATAAATTTTTCAAAAGTGCTCAAAAGAATAATAGGTATTATTTTTATACTACCACCATCATCAGTATCATTATTATTTTATTTCACCTTATTGCTTCAGCTCTGGTTATAGGCAGAGAAAAATAAGTCTGGGATTTAAAGATGTGATGATAGGGATGAAGGTGTCAGAGGAAGGGAGGTGAATCCAGGTGCTTTGGCTCCTCATCCAGTGGTTCTTCTAACAGTCGTTTTAGTTAAGAGTTTTTCTTTGCTGGTATGTGTGCATAAGGCAGTAGAAACTGACATAGTTTAGTTCAAACCAATACACAAAAAAACAATTTTTTGAAGGTTATGGAGTGTGTCATCTAAATGAAGAAAGAAATGAACAAAGAAAATTTAGTCAAGGAAGGAATTAGGACAATACAAGATACCTCTGTGGTCAGCATCCATGGACCTCATGCCATTGGTGTGACTGTCTCAGAAGGGTATTTTTGTTTGTTTGATTGTTAAGTGCTATTAGGAACTCATAAGTTTAAGCATATTTAAAGAGCTTGGGTTCAATGAAGTTATAATACTTATTGACTATCCCATCATTGGCCAGTGGGATTGTGGGAGCCTCCCATCTGTTCCTAATCCCTCTTGGCCCAAATCCAGTAGAGTTTGATGGGCTCTTATTTTCTGTGGACTCAATTTCCTAGATAATGTCTAAGATCCTTCTTGTTCTTCTTCTTCTTTTTTGTATCTATCTGTTTGGTTGAGGCGGGTAGTGTGGCCTGTGGGATCTTTGATCTTCATCGAGGCATGTGGTATCTAGTTCCCTGACCAGGAATCAAACCCAGAGTCCCTGCATTTAAAGTGCAGTCTTGGCCACTGGACCACCAGGGAAGTCCTAGATTATATTCAAGGAATTACTGTTCATTTTTTAGATGTGATAATGTTTTAGTTATAAAAGACTTATCTTTCAGAGTGACATACTAGAATATTTGTGGGTAAAATTATACAATGTCTAAGACTTGCTTCAAAATAATCTGTGAGAAGATTTAGGGGTCAGTTGGATGGGAGCACTGGAAAGTTACATAAGCCATAAGGGATGATTCTTGGAGCTGGGTAATGGGTACATGTGAGTTTATTTTGTGTTCTCTGTACTGTGTATGTTAGAAACTTAGTAAGCATTTAAGGAGGTATGTGCTAGCACAGAGGACTCTGAGATGAAGCAGACACCATCCCTCCTCTAGCGCATCTTACAGCCTGGTTCCCAAACTCTTATCACCAAGCACCTTTTCTGTTATTCTTTATCCTGGCAAGCCCCATGTTCAAATGATTCTGATCACTAAATAAAGCTATTTATCATGTAATAATTTTAAATGACTGTATCTCTGTATGGTGGATGGACCTGGAGATTATCATACTAAGTGAGGTAAGTCAGATACAGACAAATATCGTATGACATTGCTTATATGTGGAATCTAAAATATGACAAATGACTGAACAAATGAATTTATTTACAAAACAAAAGTAGACCACAGACATGGAAAGCAAACTTATGGTTACCAAAGGGGAAACGGGGAATAAATTAGGAGTTTGGGATTAAAATATACACAATACTATGTATAAAAGAAACAATAAGGACAACATTGTAAACCAACTATACTTCAATTAGTAAATAAATAATAAAAATACTGTATGTCTTGAATGGCTTGAAGTGTTCAAACATTTCTGCTCTTGTGGCACCTGAAAGGAAATGTTGGCTGGGAACCACAAAGTTGTCCAGCTTTAAAATTTTAAGGAGATGGAAATGAGGTAGATGATGAGGCTGCTAAGGCCATAGGTTGGCAGAAGTGAGACTGGGGCTTGGTTCTCCTAAGTCCACTACTTTTTCCAGTGTACCATCGGAGGTATTTTTGGAGTATGTATATTATCTAGTTTACTGTACTGGAAACAATCATATATGAGCCTGTCACTTTTCCTAATAGATTTTATTTACTCGCCACCTTCTCATACTATTTCAGGCTGTCTGACACATTACCACTTTGTTTAAAATTTTCCTCCATGGCAGGTTCCTTAGCACTTATTTTCCTCACCCCTCTTCAGTTAAGAGTGGAACTAAGTGAAGATGTCAAGCACAGTCAACTCTTGGTTATCTGGGGGCAGGTTGGCCAATTTTCTGTTAATCATGGTAAAAACAAAACAAAAAACTCCCAGAGCCACCATACAATAGGCATAGAACAGAAATCAATAAATGCCACATGGATTAACTTTGATATTGGAATGTCCTCCTTTCACCAGTCCCACAGTGTATACAGGTTGGTTTACTGAGAAATGTCTGTATATGAGAATTCAGTATTTTATTTTGGATGCTTGTCACAAACACTTTTACTGAAGTTTCCGGTGTTAAAGGGCACCTTAGCGATGCTTCAGTTGCAACCCCTTCTCCATTGAAGAAGATTTTCCTCTCAAAATGGCAGGACCACACACCTCCTCTCAAGCCTCTATGTAGCTGACTCTGTAGAGTCAATAATCAACCTTGAGTGCCAATGTTCTCATATTCAAGATTGAAATCTTTAAAAGCCCTTTTGGATGGTACTGTGGTCAACCCTTGTCTCTTCTGGGAATTACTTGGTTTCCTTCCTGAATTTCTATCAAGGAGAAAAAGAGGCTTGATCTGCCCCCAGCCAGAACAAGAAGTGGCTTTCACAGCAGCTGATTGGAATGGAAAACCAGGATCAGATCCTCCTCCAAAAAGCTCTCACGTGAAAAGGGATGAAGTTTCAGTTATCTGCTCCAATTTGACAAGGTCCAAAAGCTTCTCGAAAATCCAGAATTTCTTATTTAAATTAATGAAAGAAGAAACACAAACTATAAGGAGAGCCAAGTTTTATCCCTGATACACTCAAGGGTCCAGGAGAGCCTTTGAACCCCAACATCACAGTTTAAGAGCTGAGTATGAGGAGTAACTATCAGTACCAGGAAAAATCCCTCTGTCACCCCACAGCCTGCACGCTTGGCCTCAATTCTGCCTTCGGATGTTCCCAGGACACCTTGCAGGTGAACCTACTTATCACTCTGCCTCCCTGATTTTCCTACTTTACTTCTAGTCTAGAAATTCACAACTGCCTATGATACAAGCTTAGCAAACTGGACATCAAAGAGTCCATTATCCCCACTGGATAAAAGTTATTTGGTACAAGAGTTAGAAAAAAAATCATAATTAATAGCAAAATATTTGAAGGATTTCCATTAAGGTCAGGAACAAGACAGGCAACTCACGGTGGTGTAGTAATGCAGTGGACAAGGAAAGGAGCAGGAAACACACACACAGGGGAGAGGAAAGGGAGCTTCCTGTTTCCCCTCCATCCTCGCTGCTGATGGCTTCCTCTCCAGTCTTGATTTTACCGCTCAGTCTGTGGCAAGGAACAGATGGAAAACAGCCCGTAGTTTAAGATGCCTGTGTGGTAAGGCAATTATTAGCACTTCCCGACTTTACTGTTACCAGGTTGATCATTTCCTCTTGGCTGTCTGGAGCCACGGGAGGAAACAGAATAGAAAAGGAAAATAAAAAGAAAGAAAGAAAAAAATGACTTTACTGGTTAGTTTCCAAGATACCAGAAAGCTGGGAGGAAAAACAAAAAGCAAGAATTGAGCAAGAAGGACAAGAAAAAGACAAAGGGAGAACGGACATGTGGATGATGGGTGCGTAGCAAGGGGTAGGATGGAGAGGTAGAAGCCTGAGGTAGAGATTGAGCTGGAGAAAATGGGAAGAAATAAGAGCCAGGAAAACATCTGGATGCACGACCTAATGTATTCTCTTGACTGAAGGAGCTTGGGGCATCTGAGATGGAGCTGGGTTAGCAGGAAGATTTGACTGGGAAAAAAAGTAGCTTGCAGAGGCATAGAGTGCTATTAGTTAGTTAGTTCAGTCACTCAGGTGTGTCCAACTCTTTGCAACCCCATTGACTGCAGCACTCCAGGCCTCCATGTCCATCACTAATTACCAGAGTTTACTTAAATTCAAGTCCACTGAGTTAGTGATGCCATCCAACCATCTCATCCTCTGTCATCCCCTTCTCCTGCCTTTAATCTTTCCCAGCATCAGGGTCTTTTCAAATGAATCAGCTCTTCGCATCAGGTGGCCAAAGTATTGCAGTTTCAGCTTCAAAATCAGTCCTTCCAATGAACACTCAGGACTGATCTCCTTTAGGATGGTCTGGTTGGATCTCTTTGCAGTCCAAGGGACTCTCAAGAGTCTTCTCCAACACCACAGTTCAAAAGCATCAATTCTTCGGCGCTCAGCCTTCTTTATAGTCCAACTCTCACATCCATACATGACTACTGGAAAAACCATAGCCTTGACTAGACAGACCTTTGTTGGCAAAGTAGAGCGCTATTACATCCTAAGTATAGTTTGTGGAAGCTCCAAGTCCTTAGAGACGTACCACGTACTCTGCTAAGTGGTTTACATTCACTGGGTCATTCAATTTAACCCTTACCCCACTTCTGTTAGGTAGGTGCTCTCAGTTTTTCCCTTTGTACAGGTGAAGAAACTGGGGTTCAGAGAAATTAAGTCATTTGCCCAAGATCAGTCATTTAACAAAAAGTAGGTTGGGATTCAACCCAAGAGTGCTAGTTCCAGAGCCTTGGCTGAGTAATGTTCAGCTTCGCTTCTCCAAATTCTTATCTGACTTGACCTAGTTTGCCACCCAAGATTGGGAGTATTCAAAGGGTAGAATGGGAGGGGTTGCTATGCATCATGTAGGCAAGTAAGAAGAATTTTCTCAGACCAGTGAAATCGCAGACGCCAGTGCTTTAAAATCCATGTCAAAAGAGGAGTCTTTGGAGAGGCTTGGTTGATTAGTCTAGAGGAGAGAAAGGTGAGACACTGGATATTTGAGGGACTGACTTGGAAGAGGCAATTGTCTCCTGAGTCATTCAAGAAGGGAGACCGTGAGGATGATGGGAAGTGGATTACAATTCAGGCTTGGGTCAGACTTTTCAGTCAAGGCTTTCTGGAAGTGGGATGAGCTGCTTTAGGCTGTACAAGCTCCCTGATACTGAGGGTGTCCACTGTTCATTCATCCAGTCATATTGATTCCTGTGGGGGATCCACAATGTGCCATCTCTATTCTAGGGGGACAAATCGGCTCACTCCTTTCCTGGAGATTGCATTTCAGTGGGGAAAACAGGCAATAAGTAAAATACAGAGATGAATAATTATATGAACTGCTTATAAATCCCAACATGTGTTATGAAGGAAATAAACAAGAGCCTGAGACAGACGATAAGGGAGGAAACTGAAGTGGTTCTTGTGGGTGCTCCTGGATCCCATCGTGGTTACTGCATGCCAGTCCCCTGGCACTTTTTCTGTGCACTTTTGCTGTAAGATTTGGCTCTTGGTACTTAGTTCCAAGGAAAGCCCTTGGGCCACTGGAGCTCTTTGTCTGTATGTGCAGAGAGCGACTTCTAACTGCTCTTAGCCCAGGACTCAGCTAGGAGAGTGGAGTGTGGAAGCCCAGGAATAATATTCTCCTAGGCTTTTTCCTGAGGGGTCTTCTATTCACCTGTGCAGCTTCCCCCTCTCCCTAACCAGTTTCTCCTGGGGGCACTTTTAAAACAAAACACTTGCTTTTGAATCCTTGTCTTGGGATCTGCTTCTGAGGAACTCGACCTAAGTTGAGGACACAGTTATGATCTGCTTGACATTTTAAAAGATAACTTGGTTCCTGGGGGTGAATAGACTGTGAGACTGGAAGTGTGGAAGTAAGGGGACCAGTTAGGGTCCTAGCAATCCAGGTGAGGGATGAGGGAGACTTGCTCTGGGTGGATGCCAGGGGTGATACCAGGAAGAGGAGAGATTTAGGATCTCAACAAGAATTGACAAGATTTGCTTGGAAATGACTGAAGGAAAGAGAGGAATCAGAGATGTCTCCTAGATCAGATGAGGCCATGTAGGGATAATACAGATAGAAATCCCCTTGCTGAGTGGGAAGTAGAACTGGATGAATTCAAACCATGTATCCATTGGAAAATCCGTTTGCAATGGCTGGATTTAGCAACCAAACAAGAGATGGGAGCTAAAGATGGCCACACATGAGAATAAACATAAAAAACACAGGGAGTATACATAGACTGGCAGGTAGCTTGCAAAAATCGTTAAAGTATTACAAGAAATTTCTTTTGAATTATCTAATGTAGGGGATTTCCATTTCTTGTTCCCACTGGAATCCAGTAGCTAAGTCAGGTCTGACTCTTTGCAACCCCATGGACCATAGCATGCCAGGCTATGCTTCACTATCCGGAGTTTGCTCAAACTCACCTCCACTGAGTCGATGATGCTATGCTTAGCGGTTCATTTACCCTTTACAATGACTCTTTCAGGTGGTGCTTTTGTATTTGATTCTCCTTTGGGGGCTGAAGCCATCACAGCTTAGCCACTTGCCCAAAGTCAAATAGCTGAGAGTGGCTGAGTTGGGATCTGAACCAGAAGTCCTGTTCCAGACCCCAAGTTCTAATTGTTAAGTTATGATGATTGAACTGACAGAAGAAAAGAAAATGCTCTTAGGGCACTTGAGCACTTCCTCTGCCTACACAAAACTTCAGTCATCCCGGGGCATCGGGGCTGATTCTCACTGTCCCACACACCAGAGCCACTCAGCATCCATGCCCACTGCCCTCTCTTCCTGCCCAGTCCCATCGTCCCTGTTCTTCAGGGAGCCCAGCTAGCTCTGCTCTACAAAACAGGCTTCCCTGATTTCTTCCTTGGGTTTCTAATGAGCAACACATACTCTTGAAAAAGTCCATCCTTCTGGAGTTCGGGAGTTTCGTTAGAGTTGACCCCAGCATAGCTTGCTTAGGAGCGTTGAGATCCATTCAACTCATGATTCTCAGTAACTGCTTTGTGCTAGGCTCTGTGGCTCGGAATGAGAGAAGGAAAAGAAATAAACAATCTGTGTCTTTGGCTGCAAGGAAATCAAGTGTCAAGCCCATCATCCAAGTGATACACGTCTAGAAGGCTGAATACTCCCAATTCTCTAGAAACTTGAAGGGCCTTTTCTAGTTTAAGAAGGGAGGTGGTGGTGGTTTAGTCACTAAATCATGTCCAACTCTTGTGACGCCATGGGCTGTAGCCTGCCAGGCTTCTCTGTCCATGGGATTCTCCAGGCAAGAATATTGGAGTCGGTTGCCATTTCCTTCTTCAGGGGATCTTCCCGGCCCAGGAATCGAATCCCCGGTCGCCTGCAATGCAGACAGATTCTTGACTGACAGCCAGAAAAGGTTCTTGCCACACATGAAAACAGCTTAAATGTCTAATAATAAAGGATTAGTTAACTCACTGATACGTTGTACTTCTCCACACCACAAAACATTCTCAAAGTCCTTAAGAAGAATTCTGAATCACCTGGGTTTCATAATATATTTTTGAGAAGTGCGGGGGGTGGGGGGGTAGTTTAACATTTTGCAAATTGTGATGCCATTTACATGGGGAAAAACATACATTGTATGCACAGGTAAGGGGCTTCCCTGGTGACTCAGTGGTAAAGAATCTGCCTGCAATGCAGGAGATGCAGAAGACACAGGTTCAATTCTTGGGTTGGGAAGATCCTCTGGTGGAGGAGATGGCAACCCACTCCAGTATTCTTGCCTGGAGAATCCCACGGACAGAGAAGATTGGCGGGCTGTGGTCCACGGGGTCGCAAAGAGTCGGGCACAACTGAAGCGACTAAGCATATCGTGCACGGTATTTTAATAGTGATTATCTTGAAATAGTGAAACTTTTGGTGGATTTTGTTTTCATCTTATGATTGGCTTGAAAGATTTGATTTTAAAATAATGTATTTAGAAGACTAAAGACTACATACTGTATCATCCCAACTACATGACATTCTGGAAAAGGCAAATCTGTGGAGACAGTTAAAAGATCAATGGTTGCTAGGAGTTTGGGTGGAGGTAGGGAGGACTGGAGAAGGACTAGGTGGAGCACAGGGGATTTTTAGGGCAGTGGAACTACTCTATGTGATGTTGTAATGATGGATACATGTCACTATACATTTGTCAAAACCTATAGAACATACAACACAAAGAATGAACCCTCATGTAAACTATGGACTTTAGTTAACAGCAACATATAAATACTGACTCCATTGTAACAAATGGACCATACTAAGACAAGATATTAATAATAGGGAAAACTGTATGTAAGTGTTGGGGATGAGGGTAAGAAGGTATATGGAAACCTCATATACTTTCTGCTAAATTTTTCTGTAAACTTAGAACTGCTCTGAAAAAAAAAAAAACTGCTCTGAAAAATAATCTATTAATTTCTTTTCTTTTTTTTTCGGCAGTGTATGGGGCATGTGGTATCTTAGTTTCCTGACCAGGAATCAAATCCCCACTCCGGCTAGTAGAAGTGTAGAGTCTTAACCACTGGACTGCCAGGGAAGTTCAGTTTATTATTTTAAAAAATAGCAATCTATTCTATATTTCAAATGTGCAGAACAATACAGAGAATATAGTAAACACAGATTTATTTACTACACAGATTTAATAAGCCTTAAGATTTTGGCATATTTGTTTTAGATTAATTTTTAAAGAAATTACAGAAACAAAGCCTCTTTACATCACTTCCATTTAATTTCAACCTCTTTTCTCCCTTACTGGAGAAAATTTCTTCCATCCATTTTTCTGTTTTTTTTACATGCTTGTCAACATTAATAATATATATATTTTTTATATTTTACTTCTCAAAAATGGAATTATATATTTGACCCTGAAATTTACCTTTTCATTAATCTTGTCCTAAGAATTATGTGTTGATACATGAAGCTCCAATTCATTCACTTTAACTACTGTATAATATTCCACAATATACCAAAATAATGAAAAAAGTTTAAAATAATGTTTTGGGAAATACATTAATGATATGGTCTACCCAGGTGGCACTAGTGGTAAAGAACCAGCTTGCCAATACAGGAGACATAAGATATGCAGGGTCGATCCCTGGGTTAGGAAGATCCCGTGGAGAAGGGCATGGCAACGCACTCCAGTATTCATGCCTGGGGAATCCCATGGATAGAGGAGACTGGTAGGCTACAGTCTAGAGTTGCAAAGAGTTGGAAACAACTGAAGCGATTTAGCACACACACACACATATGTTAATGATATAGGGAAGTACTCAAGATATTAAGTGAGAAAAAAGAGATATAAAATTTTACTTACAGTATGACACAAAAGGGACTTCCCTGGTGACTCAGTTGTAAAGGATTCACCTGCTAATGCAGGAGATGTGAGTTTGATCCCTGGGTCAGAGAAGATCCCCAGGAGAAGGAAATGGCAACCCACTCCAGTATTGTTGCCTGGGAAATCCCATGGACAGAGGAGCCTGGTGGGCTACAGGCCATAGGCTCTCAAAAGTGTCAGAGTCGACTTAGTGACTAAACAACAGCAATGACATAAAACACATACATACACAATAAAATGCTGCAATGGCAAACAAAAATGTTACAAATATAAACAATGTTACTTTTGGCTTGTGGGATTATAGATAGTTTCTCATATTTCCTAAACTTATACAGCAAATAAGCCCTCATTTAATAATTTTTTAAAAAGACTAAAAGCATGCAGCCCCCTACTAACATAGGAGTTTGAGCTATGTATCCCATGAAATTATCACCTCACTCCCCACCTCTGTTGGCAGAGCCCCCAGACACTCTGTGAACAGCCCTGCCCTATGTACTCCTGTTGTCTCACAGAGAGGCAGCCACTGGCCCTGTGGCTTCTGTTCCAGTAGTCACATCTTCCTGATCACCAGCATTGAGTTGGCTTTTGATGCCTGATACCCGCAACGCAATTACAGGATTGGTTACAATTATGTTCGCAGTGATATTATAGGATCGGATATAAATATACTTGCTACATGTGAAAAGAGTTTATTTCTGTTCACAGTTTGCCATCTGGCTGTGGTACACCCTTTCCTAGCTGAGAGGGGGAAAAGCGCTATCAAAGCCAGAGGTGAAATGGGAGTCAGATCGGAAGCTTTTGAATAATCCAAAAAATCATCTCAACATGTGTGATGGGGCCAGAGTGTCAGGAATCACAGGAGAGAGGCGGCAGGTTTTACCAGGTCTGTGTTATTCTTTCTCTGCTCTGAGCTTGAAATGGAATTCGGTCAGGCTTGCTCAGAACTTCCTAAGTCACAGCACTCCTGTGGACCTGAAGGCCCCCTCCTCAGAGAGGTACCCAGGCTCCCCACCTTCTGCCTTGGCTTCTCTCTTGATCTCAAGTCCTCCATTTCCACCTGTCTGCTGAATGGTTCCCTCTTCCTGTCCTGCTGTCTCATCAAACTAAATTCAGAATGATTTCTTCTTAACAGCTCAAACTAGATCTTTCCCCTGACTTTTCTATTTCTCCTAATGGCAACACTATGATCCTAGCCATCTGGTGGGGGTGGGGGGGTGGTCATCTTTCATTTCCTTTTACTTAGGACTCTGTATCTCAGTAGAAGGCAAGTCGTGCATTGAATTCCTTTATGAATTCAGTTCCTGGATCTAGCACAGTTCCTGGCTCTTGGTGGTTAATAAGTATTTTTTGAAACAATGAACAAGTAGATGAATGAAATATTTCTTCCTTTCCATTGCCCATGGTCACCTCCCAGCCCTTGTTACTTCACACCAGGACTATTGCTGTAACCTCTCAACTGATTGTTCTGCCTCCCATCTTTCTAGGCTTCAATTCATCCGCTTATCACCACCAGGCAAGTCATGCTTACCTGCCACTTACATCACACCACTTCCCTGTTGAAAAGCTTTCAGTGACCCCTCACTGGCTACCAGATAGAATTTAAAATCATGATCTTAGGCTTCAAGGCCACTACATTCTAGCTTCAATTAACATCTCTAACTGTTTACCTAAAACTACTCACATTTCTAAACCCAGTGTACTCTTCTCATGCATCTTGCACTTGACCATCTCCATGACCATCCTCAGGCCATTTCCCTGTGGGAACTGATGTTCCCATTTCTATCTATTCTCTGGGGTATGTAATATCTGAGCTAAAACTAGAAGTGTGACTAGGAAGAAGTAAAACCATTATTCCTCTGTTTACATTTTTTTAATTAAAAAAAAATTTTTTTTTTCCCCATGCTGCACAGCATGAGGGATCTTAGTTCCTCGACCAGGGATGGAACTCACACCTCCTGCAGTGGAACGTGAAGCCCTAACCACTTGACCACCAGGGAAACCCCATTCCTCTATTTAACAAATATTTACTAAATTTCCACCCTTCTGAGTGCTGGGCCGGCACAAATGGATCTAGTCCTTCCTCTCAGGGTGAGAGTCACCTTTTCAGGTCATCCTTCCAGGACCTTGGGATGGTCTCACCCTGAACCTTCTTGGTCAGACTGGGCCTTCAGTCTGGGCCTTCTTAGTTTTCTAGCAATTCTTAGGTTTAATCTGCTGACTGCACAGGAGACATTGTGTATGTGTTAGCTGCTCAGTCATGTCCAACTCTTTGAGACTCCATGGACTGTAGCCCACCAGGCTCCTCTGCCCTTGGAATTCTCCAGGCAAGAATACTGGAGTGGGTTGCCACTCCTTTCTCCAACAGGAGACACTGGCCATTGTTTATTCCTAATGGTTGCCTTGGAGCTAGCTGACTAGCCAGGCCCATGGGGTTTACCTTTTGCCTGGGCCCCAATTTCTGCAGGACACCCACCTCCCATCAGTGGTTAGATTTTACATTAATCAGTTCCTTCCACACTTACCTGAGCCAAACCATTCCAGTCAGGCCTCCCAAGGGCCAGTAGGTTAGCAAACAGAGAGGGCATCAGACCTTCCCAGGCAATGTTGTGACTGTGGAGAAGGCCTGACTGGAATAAAAAGTAGGCGATAAAACAACATGGATTACATGGATTATTTTCAAAATAATTCTGCATGGTGAGAAAATTTTGCAAGATGAAATTTAATAGAGATGATTTAAATATTTTCTTCTCGCTTATCAATTGTTTCCAAATTTTTTCACAATGATCACATCTTCCTAGCAGATTATTTAAGGGGAAAATGAGCTTAGGGGCACAAGAAGTGATAGAACTTTAAAACAGATCACTATATTTTGTGTTTTATAAATGTGAATTAATAGAACAATGCTTTTGAGATTTGTTCTCTTGGAAAGTGCAGAATGCTGTTCCTTGCTAATTACATCACCTGTTATAGAGGGTGGTTTAGAAACATAGAATTTAGCATTTTCTTGTACAACTGAAAGTCCCCACTTCTCATACAT
Source organism: Dama dama (assembly GCF_033118175.1). Taxonomy (NCBI): domain Eukaryota; kingdom Metazoa; phylum Chordata; class Mammalia; order Artiodactyla; family Cervidae; genus Dama; species Dama dama. The sequence goes on along the minus strand of NC_083695.1, from coordinate 63,857,285 downwards.
GTTGGCTGTCCAGGCCTTTTAGTCACAGTTGCCAAATCTTGGCATGTACTAACCCCTGGGCGCATGAAACTCTGGGTAAGAGAGTTCTGGCCTGGCCCACAGAAGCTTAGACAAGAATCGCCACAGAAGCGTCAAAACAATAAAATGTGATGTCGTGGGCAACCCAGGGGGGAATAATGCTAGATTGAAATGCATGTTTGCATCATTGATTCTCCCTGCTGATTGAGCCCTGTTTATCTCATTTGGCAGATCAGCCTCAAAGTGCATGAACTATTTGTGCCTCATTAGTTTCCAATAGATTGATTCTGCTAGGATTGCGAATTGGCCGTCTTACACTGCAGCCCGCAGGAGCCAGCTCTGGCTCAGCCTCAGGGCACAGGACCAGGGCGCAGCAGCAGCCCCTGCAGTTCTGCCACCAGCAGGGGCCTGGGGAGCCGAGCTACGGCCAGGACAGCATTGCCTCACATCTTTCCCGGAACCAGGTAGGATGAAATAGGGACCTAAAGAAAGCAAACACGGGCCGTCTCCACTCTCTTGTCATTCTTCTCAAGTACATACTATCCATGTCTTCTCTCTCCTCTTTCCCCTAAGTGCCCCCACCCTCAATCTTAGCCCCCTCTTCAAAAGTAAGAAAAATAGAGAACGTGTTTTTTTTTTTTAGAGAACGTTTTCAAAAGAAAGACACAAAATAAATAAAACTGAAAACCAGTTTATAAAACAGTGAGTGCCAAGCTACTTACAATATAATAATTAAAGAGAAAAGCAGAATATAAAATGGAAAATACAATGTGGCATTATTTTAAAAAAGTATGCAAAATATATATACATAGAAAAAAAAAAGATTAAAAGGAACAAAGCAAGCCAAATGGGGATAGTGATAGCTTTGGACTTTGGGGGATACGGATGCCTTCTTTTTCCTCTAAACTTTTCTGCATTTTCAATATTGTCTAAAATGATTAGTAGTACATATATTCATCCTCAGAAAAAATTTATTGAAATATCTAAGGTAATAATACATATATAAAATAATAAATTGGCCCATGCTTTTCATTCAGCAAGGTGTACTGGTTCTGCCAGTTAAAATAACAGAAAACCAACTCAAGCTAGTTTGGCAGTTCCTCAAAAAGTTAAATATAAAGTTACTGTATGACCCAGCAATCCCACTTCTAGGTATATATCCCAGGGAATTGAAAACATATGTTCATACAAAAATTTGTACGTGAATGTTCATAACAGAATTGTTCTAAATAACCAAAAAGTGGAAACAAACCAAATGTCTATCAACTGATGATAGGATAAACAAATTGTAGTATATGTGTACAGTGGAATGTTATTTAGTCATAAAAAGGAACAAAGTATTGATACATGCTACAGTAAGGATGGACCTTTTTCATTTTATTCTAAGTGAGAGAAGCCAGACACAAAAAGCCACATGTTGTATGATTCCATTTATATGAGATGTCCAGGACAGGTAAACCTATAGAGACAGAAAGTACATTGGTGATTACCAGGGATTAGGGGAAGAGGGAAGCAGGGGACCAGGGGTGGTGACTGATAATATATACAAGTTTCTTTCTACAGTGATGAAAATGTTCTGGATTAGTTTGTGGCGATGGTTGCACAACCTCACTAATACATTAAAAACCACTAAACTGTATACTTTTAAAGGGTAAATGTTCTGATATGTGAATTTATCTCAATTTAGGAAAAAAAGAGTGTGTCTATCACACCGTCTTGTAATCATCCATGTCTTTATCAGCCTCTCTCACTTCACTGTGAGCATCTTGAGGATGAGGGCCTATCCTTGTTCTTTGGTTTTCCAGCCCTGAGTAGAGGACCTGGGACAGAGTGGGCACATGATTTGTTAATTGAATGATTTGAGAGTTCTCTTCCCATGATCCCAGGGTTACCTAGCTGGCTCTTCTCCCGTTCAATGAACTGTCTGAGTGTTAGAAACCGTAGTCCAGGTATAGTATTCTCTGGAACCCAAGACTGGAGCATACAGTTTATTTTTATTTTGTTTTGAAACTATTTATTTGGCTGTGTCAGGTCTTAGTTGTGGCACCTGGGATCTTTGAGATTCTTGCAGCATGTAGAATTTTCAGTTGTGAGATGTGGAATCTAGCTCCCTGATGAGGGATGGAACCTGGGCCCCCTGCATTGGGAGTGTGGGGTCTTAGCCACTGGACCACCAGGGAAGTCCCTCAGCCTACAGTTGAAATACTAACTGGTGGAATCACATTGTTTAACCCCATTGAACCTAGTCCAGGGGTCACACTGGGTCAGACAGAGGGGCTGCTACTGACTCCTTGGGGTCCTCACTTCCTTTCTCTTAGAGGGCTTTCCATCTTTGGAGGAGGCAGACTGGGCTGCAACAGATTCAGAGAAACTGAGTCTAGCATGCTTTCTGGTTCTGTTCTATTTCCAGGGCTTCCCTATTTCTAATCAATGTCAAATGCAGAAGCCCTTGGTTCTTTTGGCCTAAGGGAGGAGATATGTATCTCTGTCCACTTCTCCTTGTATAAAGTCCAGGTGCCTTTACCCCCTGAGCCGAAGGACATGATTCTTTCAGATTCTCTCCTTTCTACAGAGTCAGAGAAACAGGTAGCCCACGCAAGCACACCCATTGAAAGAAGGTTCCAAACATCCCTGGAAATGGGTGATTTTCCCGAGACCTCCTCTCACAGAGAGGCACACACGCCTGAGAGAATTGCCTGGTTTAGCCAGTTGGGGCAGCAACGTAGAAAGATCCCTTAGAAGCATGGCCCAGTAACTAGAGATGGTCACTAAAATACCATTCACAAAAGTGGGTCGAGGTAACCGAAGGTTTAGAAGACAGGTTTAAGAGACAGGGCAAGCAAGTTTGGAGACAGGACAGACTTGCTGAGGTAATGGAGAAGGGCTGACACCTGATAGGCATGCCCGCCATCTTCCCTACTGCCCTTTCCCCAGGGCTCGGCGTCTCCTCTTGGTGAATGCTGACAAAGTGTTGCTAACTGGCCCGGGGCACCCATGTGACTCAATCTGGCCTTGTGTAATGAGTTCCCTCAGTGAACACTTCCAATCACCTCTGACAAGCTTCCAACAGCTTCCAGAATGTCAGTTATTCCCTTAACACCATTGTTGTTGATTTTTTAACCTTGTTTAGGCTACATTAGTTTACTGAGGCTTGTTGCCCCATTTCTGCAATTGCTGTATCTTTTCCCTCAGGCCTTTTAAAACAATCTGTGTTTCTCTCTCAGGTTCTCTTGTGCTCCCCCACTTCTCTGGTGCCACCTTCTTTTCCCTCTTTCTGGCTTCCCCCTTTTGATCTCTCCAACCTCAGCCAGAATGCACCTCTCAGAATGGTCAGCTCTATCTACCAACTATAAAAATGGTTTTTTCAAGTAAATGCTTCACTAATGGAATTACTTTAGAATAGTGAGTCTTTCTCAAGTAAACACATCATATTCTATTTAGTGAATCCCCTGCCTAGTCAGGAAAAAATGACCTTCTAGCAGCTTCCTTTAGACTGCCCGTCCCTCTTGTCCTGCGTCCAAACCCCCAACCCAGGACAGACCCTTCCATTAATACAGTGGAAGTGGTCAGAAGTGCGTGCTGTGTGTCTGGTTACTCCCAAAGGTCCACCCAGGTCAACACTGAAATGTCTTATTTCTACTATTTAATAGTATGAAGCAGTCTCAAAGCTAAACTTTACACCCCTGGGAATAAAACACAAATGTATAGAACTGGGATTCTATTATGTACACATATTTTCATCTAAGCAACAACACAAGATCAAATCAATTTCCTTCTTTATCCCTCTATTTCCCCATCTGTAGATTAATCATTAAGACTCTAGGATCTGAAAGTGGCTCTCAACTCCTCCATCCTGTGACGCAAAACTCCTTGGCAATCATCTCACTCTTTGAACCATTTAATACAGTTCTTTGTTACTTTCTTTCTCCACTCATGTGAGTTTCTGGAGGGCAGGAATTGCACTGTCCCCATCCCCAACCCCTCTACACTGGACAGTGAGGAGACCAAACCAGTCAATCCTAAAGGAAATCGACCCTGAATATTCATTGGATACACCCATGCTGAAGCTGAAGCTCCAATACTTTGGCCACCTCATTTAGAAGAACCAACTCTTTGGAAAAGACCCTGATGCTGGGAAAGATTGAGGGCAGGAGAAGGGAGAGACACAGGATGAGATGGTTGTATGATATCGCCAACTCGATGGACAGGAGTTTGAGCAAACTCCGGGTGACAGTGAAGGACAAACAGGGAAGCCTGGCATGGTGTTCATGAGGTCGAAAAGAGTCAGACACGACTTAGCAACTGAACAATAACAGCAAACAATAAGACATGTTGGAGCAAGCATTTTTAGATTGATAAACAGAGGCCTGGTGGCTAGACCACTGGGGTGACTGATTCATTCTCATCTTGACCTTGCTTCCTTACCACAGTGATGTCCTTGGTCCTTGCCTCCTCTCATTCTCTACCTGGCCCCACTCCTGACCAGCCTTCACTCATCTCTCCAAAATCCCCAAATGCAGCATCTGCCAGCCCTGACCTCCAAAATATGTGGAATTCTTGGATCTAGCATTCCATGATACTCAAATCAGTTTTGTACCCTCAGGCATGACTATGTAGATTTGCTTTTTCTTAGTAATTCATTAGGAAGAAGCAAGAAAACCCATTCTTTAAGGAAGTTTTACTCTTTCTACTACTTGCTTCATTTTCTTCAAGGTGATACTGAAGAAATTAGGTACCAACAACCACCAGAGATTTTAGTGATTTAACAGCTAAGCTCTTTGATTCATAATTCCTTTTCTCTCATTTGATTTTCTTTTTCCCTCCTGGTGTTTTCCAGCTGATATGTCTGAAAATGACTATGATCAATCTTCTGGGTAACTGGAGAAACAAATTACCCAAATCAACACATTTAAAGAAGCATCATTCACAACTTGGCCTCCTAGTAATATTAGTAATAATATCTGCTTAGTGAGTGCTCATATGTTGAGCATTTTACACACGTGCTGTCATATATAGCTCACAAGTAAATCTAAGGAGGGTTGGCATATGTGCTGTCATCTACAACTCACAAGTAAATCTTAGGAGGGTTATGTCTCCCTCCTGTTTCAGATGAGGGACCTGAGCACTTGCACAAGAGTTCCACATTAGGCACCGGAGAGGGGATTCTGCCCACAGGCTTAATTATGCTTTCTGGTATCTCTGGATCATCTTTTCCCTACCCTCCTCTCCCAGGGTGTGTGACCCTGAAGATGGAGGAAAGATTGACATCTCCGGGCTGCCCTCCACAAAATCCTGCTAGCTCCTCTCCCAATTCCTCACCCTATGGCCTGCTTGAATGATACTTCCTCCAACATGTTTATGACCCTGGTTTACTTGCTTGACCCTCCTGCCTGATATTTTAATTTCTCTCCAACAGCGGAAGGACTGCTGGGAATAATCTGATGCATGTGAAGAGAAAACAAGGAGTTACTAATAAGATTAAATTAAATGCAAGCACATCTTTACCAGTGTGTAAAGCACAGTGCTAAGCACTATTTGAGATGAGCAGACACAAGCCAGAACCTCATGGTCCTCACGCAATTTACAATCTGGTGGGAAGAGAGGGTGGGGATAAGACTACACACATATATATGTGAGTTCATGCCAAATATGGTAAATTCCATGAGAAAGGAATAAATGAAGTGCTGTAGGACTGGAAAGCAGGGAGTGCTCACATTTCCCTTGGGACTGAGGAATGACATCGTATGATATGAGAATGGCTGGGATGAGAGTAGAAAGCCTCGAGCCTTACTCCAGGCTTGATCACTGATATGCTACTAATAAGGTCTGGGTATTTCTCTTCCCCAGGACTGACCACATAGTTTATAGGACTCAATACAAAATGAAAACATGTGGTCTCTTGTTTAAAAATGAAGAATTTCAGGATGGCGAGAGTAAAGAAGCAAGTGTGGGAACCATCTCAGCACCCCAGTGAAGCTGGACTTCCTTGGGCTTCTGCTACCCCAGTGGTTACCTTTGGTAGGTGGGGAGGCAGGTCTCACCAGCATTGAGCACAGGGCCTGCTACGCAGATGAATCAGTGAAAGACTGAAGACAACAGCAAATTTACATGATGATTTCTTGGGTCACTTTCAGTGACAAAATGTTATTAGATCATGATTCTAAACACTTGTTATTTAAAAAAAAAAAAGCTTACTGGAGTATATTTGATTGTTGTGTTAGTTTCAGGTCTGCAGCAGAGGGAATCAATTATACATATACACATATCCCCTCTTTTTTAGATTCTTTTTCCATATACGCCATTACCTGAACACTTCTTGAAGGAGACATTTTAGATGAGTGTTGCAGGATAGTAAGATTTTTCCTTCTTTTTGTCTACTCTTTCTCCTCCCTGTCTGTCCTTCCAGTATGTCCTCATTTATCTCATAAACCCTAATGACTTACATACTGGAACTAGCAGAGGAGTCTAACACTTGAGGGATGACTCAAAGACTGAGGACTCATTAAAGATTCCTCCAGGCAGTTTCCCAGTTACAGGGAAAGGCTTTGCCTAGAGATCAAATCTCCATGGGTGGAGTCTTGTCTTTCATTTTAAGACTCTTTTGTTTTATTTTCATTGAACAATTTGATAGATGTCCATGATGAAAAAAAAAAAAAACAGAAAAAATATAGATGAGGAGAAGATATTCATAAACCCATAAGAAATAGTTCTAATGAGACTGCAGTACAAAATGAGTTTTCAACTTTTCTATTCAGTGATATATTATGAGCATCTTTGTGTGTTAATGACTCATTATACTTTTTCATTTTTCGTGGCAGTGTGATATTCTGTCATTTGCTTGTACTGTAATTTTCTTAACTAAACATCTCAAATTGAACATTTGGGTTTTCTTTTTTTTTTTTAAGCTATTCTAAGTGGTGTTACCCTGAATTTGCTGGGTAGGCAATTAACTTAGTTTCTCCAGTTGTTATTCTTCTCTGTGGATAAACTCAAGATAATAGTAACAGTCCCTCTTGGGGTTGCAGTGTGGCGTCAGTGAGTTAATATGTATAAAGCTCTTAGCATAAATACAATATAGTGCATAGAGGACTAGATGTGCAGTCAGCCCTCCCTCTGTGGGGGTTTTGTACCTGCAGATTCAACCAAATCAAATGTGATCAAATTTGCTTCACAGCTGATTGAATCCTCAGATGTGAAATGCACTGATTTGGAGGGGGGTCAACTGTTATTCCTTGTATTGTTTGTTGTTGTTGTTTAGTCACTAAGTCCTGTCCAACTCTTTGTGACCCCCATGGACTGTGGCCTGCCAGGCTCCTCTGTCCATGGGATTTCCCAGTCAAGAATACTGGAGTGGGTTGCCATTTCCTTCTCCAGGGCTCTTACCAACCCAGGGATCCAACCACACCTCCTGCACTGGTAAAGAATGCAGGAGATGTGGGTTGGATCCCTGGGTTGGTAAGAGCCCTGGAGCACCAGGGAATCCCATTCCTTGTATTACTCCATTTTAGATAAGGTCATTGAGGCATCTGCAGCTTTTGGTATCTGAGAGGGATCCTGGAACAAATTCCCCAAAGATACGGAGGGACAAGTGTATTAGTTGTTTCATTACTTTACTGGCCCAGGAGGAACTGTCTTGCTTAGATCATGGAGGAAGTTCATAGCAGAGCCTGGGAAGCTGGACTTCTAGTCTAATGTTCTTTGCAAAACAACAGGATGAGGTGCAAGCTGGGGTAGGCTTGGACTGGGGGCTCCTTAGATTAATAAGTTTTCTAGTGGTTTCTTGTTTCTTCAATTGTAGAATAAACTTCTGGGTGGCTAAGAGACTTCGAACTTTTTTTTTCTTTATACAGTCGAGGACAGCAGGTACTCAGCATACAATTGTCACTGTTCCTTGATATCCAAGCACCTTAGCAGATGTGTTTCCCATGAGACTGTGCAGTCATCAAAGTCTTTCTTTCCCTTGCACACACACAGTCTGCTAACTGGGAACATGCTCTGACTGAAGATTCTTGCCAAGGGCAGTGACAAAAGTCAGTGGTGTTCAGCCTAAGGGATGGTTGCCCCACCTTCAAGGATGCCCCAGGGATGAAGGAAGCTAGGTGTGGCAGGAGCAAGTTACATATACCTCCCGTTGAACCGTTGAATAATGTATTACATGAATTAAGTCTCAGAGGCTGGCTTCAAATCCTGATTGCACCAGTGTGACCCTAACCAAGCCACTTAAACCATTTCAGTTTTCTCACTTGAAAAATATGGATTGGTAATAGCGACTCTCTTGTAAGACTATGAGGATCAAAACAGAGAAAAACTAGGAAGCATTAAGCATATCGACTGCGTCGGGTGTAATGATAGTAGAAACATGCAGCGGGACCACCAGGCACCGATCTAAGCGCTTTACATGAGCGTGTGTGTGTGCGCTAAATTGCCTCAATCGTGTCTGACTCTTTGCGATCCAATGGACTGTATAGCCCGCCAGGTTCCTCTGTCCGTGGGATTCTCCAGGCAAGAATACTGGAGTGGGTTGCCATGCCCTCCTCCAGAGGAACTTCCTGATTCAGGGGTTGAACCTGTGTCTCTATTGTCTCTTGCATTGGCAGGCAGATTCTTTACCACTAGCGCTTTACATACGTTAACTATATTCATCTTCTCTATGTCCTACGAAATAGGTACTGGTTATTAGACCATTTTAAAGATGAGCAAACTGGGGCACAGGTGTTAAGTTATATGCACTCAAGTCAGGTTAGCATTTTTTTTTTTAATGCCTAAGATTCCTTCCCAGCTGCCCTGATCCCTCAGAAGAATCAGAGGGCGCGCCAGGCCATATTCTGGCCCAGCCCAAGGCCGCCCAGGACAAAAAGGGTTACTGGGACTGCGCGCACGTTCTCGGGCAGAGATCCGCGGGCCCGCGCGCCCGGCTCACAATGCAGCGGGGCGGGGCGGCGGGGAGCTTCGTCGCCTGCCATTGGCGCACACGCCCCTTCCTGTCACTGCGGGGCCCGGCACCGCCCCCTAGCACCGCCCGCCGCTCAGGCGCCGCCGGAGTGGACGGTTCCAGACGCATGCTAATGAGGGGGCGGCCGCCGCAGCCCATTGGCCGGCCGCGGAGTGTCGGTGAAGTCAGCGCCGAGTCCCAGAAAAACAGAGCGGGGCCAACTGCAGCGTGTAGTGCGAGTGGGGCAGGACGCGCGCCGCCGGCCCGCCAGCCCGGAGACCCGCAAGGTAAGCCCGCGCCAGCCGCCCCTTGGCCAGCGCTTGCTTGATCGCCAGCACCGGCGCCGGGGGCGTGCGCCAGCCCGGCCCCGGCGGGCGGCGCCTTTGTCTCACGCTCGGAGGAGGTGCGTTTAAAGGGCCAGCTGTTGGAAGGGCTTGGGGGACCCCCTCCCCCAGAGCATCCCCCGTGGTCGCGGGGAAAACCGTGGCCCCCCTCGGTCGAACCCTCCTTCCTGCCTGGTTGGTGGATCCTCAGTTTTTAAGGGAAAGTTCCCCAGTGTGCCGGGGTTTGGGATAGTCCAGATTTATTTATTTATTTTTTTGGTGGGTGGGGGGTACGTGCGATCATGGCCTCTGCAAGGAGGAGAACGTCCGCCTGCTTCAGGCTGGCTGCAATATGGGTGGGTGGAGGAGACATCAAAGCCCGAGTGGGTTTACGCTGTAAAGTGAAACTACCGAGGAGGGGCTCCTCTGCAGCAGCCAGAGGAAGAAGGAGGGAGCGAGCGGCAGGATGGAGGCTTCTCAGGTGTGTTCATTCATTAGCATCCCTCTGGAGAAGAGGGCGGCGGGAGGAGAGCAAGGACTATCGGCCTGGCCTAGGACCCGCCAGAAGGAGCGGGTACGTGTGTGTGTGTCCGGGGACGCCGGTGCCTGCTCATCCGGCCATGCTTCTTCATCCTTCATCCCTCAGAGTGACTGGCAGCTTCTTGCTAGCCAGCTCCTCACCGAGACGAACGGAAAGCGACTCCTTTCTCCGGATTCCCTGGGCACCCCCGGCTCTCCGCTGGCTGCTTTCCGAGGTGGCTTCCTTGATAAGCGCTAGCGCCTTTCAAGATAGAGGGGGAAAGAAGCTTGAAATCATTACGTTCCCCGCCCCCCCCCCGCCGCCACGAGGGAATGTGCTGTTGAATTCTGCATCCCCGTGCATCCGCTGTCTTAAGATGGCTTTGAAATTCACCAGTGCATGCTTTCCTCAGGCAGACAGAATTTATTACGCTATTACATTGCTACATAAAAGCAGAAAGGATCCCACTGAGTGTAGCTCGTTTTATCCAGACCCTGGATTTTCCCAGCATGTTCTGGCTGAGCCTTTGGATTTTTGTTGTAAACTGAGCGCTGGGATGCCCCTCATGTCACAGGGCCGACCTGCCGAAATTGCCCGAATTGATTTCACCATCAATAGGAGGGAGGTTCATTTAGAGATAGCGTGAAGCCTATCTAGCTTGTCAGGCCTCTGACATCACCCCCTCCCCCCCCCGCCCCGCCCCCCTGGGCGCCCTTTTTCTTTCCTAAGTGAAGGCCAGGGAGGGCTTGTTTATCTCCAAGCCCCTTCTTGGTTTTTGAACTCTAGATTAAATTTTGTGTTTTTGATTGGAAAGGTGGCTTGGTGGTGATGGAAGAGAAGGGGGTGGGGCAGCCTCAGTGACAGAAAACACATGCTGAACGTTTGGGGACTCCAGATCTCCAGACCTTAGAGACATAGGTGAGGTTAATGGCTGTCTATGGAGTCAGAGGGTGTGTGTGTGTGTGTGTGTGTGTGTGTGTGTGTGTGTTTGTGTGTGTGTTGGCTGTGAGGGAGGGAGGGGGAGGAGGAGGAGGATATTGCCAGCAATTTTCTGCCCCACCCTCTTGATGCTGCCTTAAATAGCTCCTTGCCATCAGAGCTCTGATGTTTCAGGCTCTTGGTGGGAGGGAAGGGCAGGAGAGGATTGGTCTGTTGATACCTCTGTCCTGGGCACTGTTAGAGTGTATGGTTAGGAAAGGGTTAGTTCTTCAGGGGTTGCAGAGAGCTCATTTCTCTGCTGGAGGGCGCTGAGTGGCACTATCTCTGGTGACTATCTCTGGTGCAGGGTATTAGCAGCTGAAAAGAGATGCTTTCTACCCCTAGGGTGAAGAGCTGGAAGGGTATTATCATCGTCTGTTACACATCCACTGTCTGTTACACACCCACCCTCAGTTGGACCTCTCCTCCTGTCATCTCCTGTTTTATTCTAGTTGGAGAGTTTCTATGAACTTTTCTGAAGGTACTTGGAATGTTGGAAGGTGAGGTGGGAGTTATCGGAAAGCAGATGCTTCTTAGTGTCAGAACAAAGAACTGTATGGGTCTCCGCTTCCCACTTCTCCAAAATAGAGTTCCATATAGATAGCAGAGTCTGGGGTTTTCTCTGCAGAGAATGAATGGGCAGGGTTCAGGGAAGAAAGCTTGTGAGGCAGTATTAGTAATCATCTGGCCATCCAAACTTAGCTCTGTTCTGCTCCCCTGGACTTGGAAATAGATTTGTTGTAGAGAGAACTCACTGGTAATTTGGGGTTTAATCTGTCTCTTTGAAAAAGGAAACGGATGGTCTCAAAAAGCTTTGATGAAAGTCCTCTGGGCCAGAAGCAGGACCTCTGGCTTTGATCTGGGCATAGATCTGCGCTGGGCTTTGGGTTCGTGGTTTCTGCTCTCTGGGCCTCTGCCCTTTTGGGGAAAGTGGAGGGCTTAGAAGTAGATTATTTTCTAGGGTTCCCGACACATAATTGTTCTTAGAGTCACAAGACAGTTTTCGATGGCATTTCTAGAATCTTTTCTGTTTGCTAGGCTGATGTTGAATTCACAGTATTGCTCGATGGCATGAAAGAAACATTCCAGGACTCAGACTTCTGTTGGATATTCAGATTCATCTGTTCCTTGATTAGTGTGATTGGGGGAGGCTTTGCTGTATCTAAGTAATTTAGAGCTGGAATAGCTCAGAGAGAGTTACAGCCCCTCAGTGTGGGGGGTTGGTTGAGGGGACACTAGCTGGGGTGACAGAATGCTGAGGAAAGGGAATTTCTATAATTCATTCTCTCTCCCTGTGTATGTTTAATTCACTGCTTTATTTATGGTTATACAGGTGGGTCTTTGAATATTTAGGACCTGAGAGTTGGACAAGACCTCTGTGGTTGCCAGGTTCATCCCCCTCACTGGGGAATTTGAGGGGTTGGGTGGCTTGGCTGTTTGTTCAAGGTCAAACAGCTAGCAAGATACAGGGCTGGGCAGAAACTGAGGTGGATTGACTAGGTTTTGTGTTCTAAATATACCTCCTATGCCCCCTCTTCCTCTGAGAGCAGTGATACTAAGACGGGGTAGAGAAGAGCAAGGAGAGATTAGGGGTAGAAGGGGGAGATCAGGGAAACAGAACAGGTGGGAGGTTGGGGGCTGGTCAGGGAAGGAAGGGGAAAACATAGACACCTGACTTGGGAGTCAGTCCCCTGGGATCTCTCTGTTGACCCTCAGCTTGCAGTGTTTGGTTTCAGAGCCAACTCAGCCCTTTGAAGCCAGTGGGGCAGGCAGAACTTGAACATGTGGAAAGTCAAATGTGCTGGGAGTGATGCTGGAGAATGCTGAGGTGGGAACCCGTTCTGCTGAAGTACCAGTTCTGGGGTTTTTTTTTTTTTTCTTTTTAAACACGAAACTAAAAAGTTTTCCATGGAATTTCTTTTCAATGCAAACAGCATTTTCTCCTGTTTCTCATTGGTGCTTTGTACATTTTCTGAGATGGTGATTTGTGTAAAGTATCTCCTTTTGTAGAGGAGATACTTGGAGGTAAATGATTTGCTTGACTGTGGCTCCTCTGGAGGGAGCTTCTGGCCCTTGACCTGAGCTAAGCCTCGGAATATTTAAATGAGCAATTAAAGAGCTGTGAACAGTGGTTAGCCAGATTAGTAACCATTCGAAGGCAAGGATAAAAGGTGATAATACTTTGAAGTCTATAGCCCAAGCCTACCCTGGCACATGCAGTGTCATTTATTTTGGCCTAGGAAGCGTCTCTGTGAATCCTTTAGTTGTTCCTTCTTTTTGTGTGTGGTTATTCATGTCTGTCTGTCCCTGTGTCTTGCTGTCTTCCCGTCCTTTTTCTCCCATACCCCCATCTATCCATTTCTTTTTCTCTCCTCCTACTGTATCTTTTTCTTTGATCTCCTCTCCCATCTTTTATTTTCTGTCAATGACATAACTGTAATTGTAATATATTTAAGGTGTTATTAAAATCTCCTCCTCTGTTTGAAATCAGTTGAGTTCACTTTTTTTGAATGTGTGTATACGTTTTACACACACACACAAAACCAAACCCAATTAAATTGCTTTTTACTTCTGTGTGGTCTTCCATTTATATATATATATATATATATATATATATTTTTTTTTTTTTTTTTTTTTTCCCTCTCTGATCCTCTTCTGTGGTCAGTAGTGGGTCTTTACAGAAAAAAAATTTCCCAGTTCACTGTCACGTGGATATTATTGTTTTTATAACAAAAACAGCTACAACAATAGAAAAAGTTTCCACCCTTGTTTGTGGACACAAGGGACACCCTCTCCCAAGAGATGTGCCCTATTTCTTGACTTCCTTCCATGGGAAGAGTGTCTGCAATATATTCTCTAACAGAGGCCTGTGCTATAAGGGGTCGGAGGTGCTGATGGTCGAATTGGGGTTTTATCAGTGATCCTGGTATTCTTAAGAGGGGGGATGGGAGAAAGATGGACAGACTTATGACTGAGAGAAGATATGTTGGAAACATTCAGTGTGGTAGTTTTTTTTGTTTTCCCAGGCAGAGCTAAGTCACCCAGCAATCGCAGGACCCAAACCACTTTGGAAAAGAATGAGATGCTCCTCAACTTTCCCATTCATGTTGGGACCCAACACAGAGAGGGTAGGCAGCCCTTGAGAGGTTGCTGGTGTGAAGTCCCAGGTGCTTTGATGGAGGCATGCAATGGCACTTAAACCTTTCTTCTGATTCTTGTAATAATTATAGAGAAGGTTGAATCTTGATGCTCAGCGGTCAGCAGATAGCTTAGTGTCTACAGTGGGCCTCTCAAACAAGAAGTCACCAATTTTTATGTTAAAAATTCACATGAGTTTTGTCTTCTGTAATACATCTGTGCTGGTTTTAGTGTAAAAGCATTTAAAATACTTCACTGTTGGGTACAATTGATGTACCAGGAAAACATTGTGTTTGGGGTCTTCCCTTGTCCATACCAGCCCTAAATATGCACAGCGAGTCCCAGACTCCAGTCAGAGAAGCCAGCAGTGGGGCAGGTGTCACACCTGTGGTGTTGGAAACTGTCCACCCAGCTTTTCCTGCTGACTCTGCGAGACCCACTGATGTGCCATGATTCAGAACTGTTTCATGTTCCCCCTGGTCTTTGATCCCTCTCCAGAAGGCCTGTTTCTCCTTTGCCTGGTGAACGCCTACTCCTTTCAGATGTCCTCACATCTCAAAGAGGTGCTTTCTTCCCGTGATTGCCTATCGGCAGTAGCCGGGGCCCTGTTTTCTCTACCGAATTATGAGCTCTGGCAAGAGAGAATTTGTGTTTCAGCTCTTTTAAAATTAAAATTTAACTTGTATCAGAGTCATATATATGACTTTAAAAGTCAAGTAACACTGCAAGGCTTAGGAAGAAGGCTGTGGATCATCCTGATGATCCACTCCCCAGGGCTAGTCACGGAATGTGATTTTCTGTTGCTGCAGGAAAAAATTGCCACCAATGTAGTGGCTTGAAAGCTCTCTGGCTTAGAAGTCCAAAAAGGGTCTCACTGGGTGAAAGTCAAGATGGTGCCAGGGCTGCATTTTCTTCCTTGCGTCTTTCACTTTCTGGAGGCCGCCTGCATTCCTTGGCTCATGGCCCCCTTTCAACATCTTCAAAGCCAGCAATGGCCAGTTGAGTACTTTGTCCATCACTGACCTTCTAACGTAGTCACACCTTCCTGACTCCCTTCCCCTTCCCTTTTCCACTTTTAAGGACCCTGTGGTTACTTTGGGTTCACCTGGATAATCTAGGATAATCTCCCTGTTTGAAGTTCATTTGATTAGCAGCCTTACTTCCACTTGCAACCTTAATTCCCTTTTGCCATGTATTGATACCATGTTTGTGAGTTTGGGGATTAGGATATGGGCATCTTCATCTTGGAGGGGCCCTTACTTTGCCTACCATAGTCACTTCGAGGCCTTTTAGCTGTTTCTGCTGATAGTACTATTGTCCTGCTGTGGATTAGAGGAGCCCTTAGTCCCCTCTTCTCTCTTCTCCCCACATGCTTGGTTTCCTTCATGTCCTCCCAGTGTGGTCTATCACAGTTTTTTGTTACACTGATAGTCAATACTTATATTATTTTGACTGTGTAAATAGAGTTCCTGGCTGAGCCTTATAGTTTACTGTAATGAAATTTCTTGTACATTTTTTTGAGTTAATAATTGCTTTTTTCCTATTTATTTAGTTTCCTTTGTGGTTATTACTGATTCCCAGAGTTTCTGAGAGGCTTTTGAAAACCTCTCTGTTTTATACACGTGTTCCTTTTTCTTTCACTGCAGTCTTTTTTCCCTTGGAGGTCTCACTCCCAGAGGCCTCAGTTCCTCCCCTTTATTCCGAGCTGACTGACTTCTAGGCCTAGGGCATGACTTGTCCTGGGGATTCCCTCACTTTACTCTGGTTGGAGCCTCCGTTTCCTGTTTCTTGATTTATTCCTCAGGAGTTTCTGAGAGAGGGTCTGTACAAGTCAGTCACCTCAAACTTGCTTGTCTGAACTGTTCTTATTCTGCATTCACATTTGATTGGTGCTTTGATCTGTTTAGAATTTTAGGTTGAAAGCCATTTTCCCTTAGAATTTTGAAGGCATGGCTCCACTGTCTCCTAGGTTCCAATATTGATATCAAAATTTGGATGCTATTTTGATTCTTGATCATTTATGGATAACTTTTTTTTTTTTTTTTTTTGCTGAAAGTTTTAGGATCCTTTCCCTTTCCGTGTATTTGGTTTGTTCTTGCTTTGAAAATTATTATGCTGGGTCCTTGTTGTGTTCTTTTGATCTGAAAACTCACACTCCTCATTTTGGGGACATTTCCTTATATTTTTCTCTGTTAATTTCCTTTTGTCCTTTTTCGTGTTTTGTCTTTGGAACTCCCATTACTTAGATGTTGGACATCCTGGGTCAAGTTTGTAACTTTAAAATCTTTTATTGTTTTTCATTTTACTTTTGTTTTACCTCTTGAGAGACATCATCAGCTTTATCTTTAGTAATCCTTTTGAATTTTTAATTTATGCTTTCATGGTTTTGCTTGAAACATTTTTGCATGTTTTACTTTCTACAATTTCCTAGTTTTCTGAAGACTCATTTTTCTTTTTTTTTTTCTAAATAGCATCTTGTTCTTGCTTCATGGGTGCAATGAATTCACTTATATATGTTGTGTTTTGTTTGTTTTTGCTGTTTTTCTGCTTCTCCTGTGCTGTCTTTGTTTCTGTCAAGTCCCTTTATCTGCTTCTTTTGGTTACTGTATTTCCCATTGGAACCATCTTTCCATGCCTGCTGATCCCTGATGGTTTATATTTTAAGAGTGGACACCAAGATGCTGATTGGGGATCTGTGGGACAAGGAAGCGGGCTTGTGAACCTCATTGTAGGGTCATTCAGTAGAGAGCCTCCCCTTTTTTCACTGGAGACACCTAGATATCGGTGTCTGTAGATCTTTTCTTGGGGAATGTTGGGTGTTCCTGGAGAGGAGTCTGCCTGGGGGGCGTAACAGGCTGTGTGTTGTTCCTTCTAGGAGCCGTGATGGGGAGGGAGGCAGGGTACCCTGGTTGGTATGCAGACTTTCACTCTGTCCGTCTATTTTCCGAAAGTTGCTCCCCGCTTTCCCTACCTCCCTCAGCTGTATCTCTCCCTCAGCTGCGTCTGAATCTGAATCAGAGAGTCTGGTGTAATTTGTCTAAACCGTGATCCTTCATGTCTTGCTGGCCCAGGGAGGGAGGCCGCCAGACTGAGCAGATTGAAGGAGGGACCCTGGAGTGATTGCTCCCTGCGCCAACTTTCAGCAGGCTCCCCTCTTCCTAGTCCCTTCCCCTTCTCCCTTCACAGTCCTTGGTTCACCCCTCCCTTCCCGAGCCTTCTCCTGTTTTTGTGGCTTAAGCACCATTTGTTCAGTGGTTTTCTACCCTGCTTGAACTCAGCAGAGCAGATGAAGCAGAAACCTGAATCAGTGACTGCCTGGCAATTGTCTCTCTGTCTTTCAGAATTCTGTTAACATATCTCATCAGCCATTGTCTCCTTTCCATTAAAAAGCAGATTCCTCTGCTGTCCTTTTCGTGGGGTTCTGGGAGAGAGCAAAGATAAATGTGGGTGTTTTGATCTGACTAGGAGTTTGTTTCATCTCTTTTTCCAAGCCTCTAAACAGGCACCTGATACATAGTATATTCCCGAAAAATGTTATGATTGGATGCATGTTTCTAAGATGGTATGCATACAGTAACTCCTCAGATTTCAAGAGAGTCCCCAACATACCATCGTACAAAAATGTATCCATTGTTTATCCTGAGATGGATGCGATAACAAGCAGCGGGCAGATCCTGCCTCCCTCCCCATGAGGGGTCAGATAAGAAGCACTGTGAGATGGATTATAGACTGTTGGGCGGGTAAATGACCCGCCTGTCATGTCCAGCCCCGTCACTAACTACCTGGGTCACCTTGAGCAGTCACTTAACCTGTCTGGATTGTAGTTTCCTCAGCCTTCAGTTGAGCTGTTGGTCAAAATTTGATTCAGTTCACTGCCCTGAGTGCCTGCCGTGTGTGAGCCACAGTGCAGGGTCCCTCCGGGTATCTCTTTAGTTCAGTATTTTGTACATGTGTCTGTTACAGCATGTGTCACACTGAATTGATCGTGTTTGGTTTATATGTCTTTCTTCTGTTCTAGTTCAGTGACTTGTATGGGGTAAGTAGTCTGCAGATTTCACCTCTTACTCTTTCTAGATGTGGGCTCTTGGTGAGGGCTGCATGGAGCTGTCTTAGTTATCTCCTGTGTCTGCTGCAGTCCTCAGCTCATAGGAGATGTGTGCAAACTTAGATTTTTCCACTTAGAAAGAGTACATCAAGGAGATATGAAAATGTGAGTTGCTCTGCCAGGATCCCCAAACCTTGTTTGCAGAATGAGGTCTCACTAGTTGGGAGTTTAGCTGTATATGCCCCGGCTCGCTCATGGAGAGGGGGGAGGTGAATGCATTAAGTCAGCGGAGACAGCAGTCCTGGGCCATAGCCCTGACAGTAGGGGATTGTTCCCCCAAACAGGTCTCAGTCATGTAGTTGTTTAACCAGCCTCACAGTGAACTAAGATTTGTACTCATACTAATTAAGAGAATGAATTAGAGATATTATCCTGTATTTATAGTGTTTAAAAATGTTTAAGTGCTATCTCATAACTTATTTTGGTTTTCTCAGACCTGTGAGCTGAAGTGCCAGGATGAGTAAGTGGAAATTTCAGGGAGATAGATTTATTTCTGTTGAACCTTTAGAAGACTTGGCTCTATAGTTTTTCATCTTGAGAGCCTCTCCCTCCTGATCTGCTTTGGGAGGCCTGAGCTCCTGGTCAAGCTGAGGCTAGATGCCCAGTGGGCAGGGAACCTGAACAATTGATGCTTGTGTGGCAATGAAGTTATGGCACCTGAAAAGCGCTTTGCTTTTGATTTGTTCAACAAATAGTTACTGAGCTCCAACCACAGGCTGTGCTAGGGTCTGTCGCTCAGTTTTGTCCAACTCTTTGCGATCCCATGGACTGTGGCCTACCAGGCTCCTCCGTCCATGGGATTCTCCAGGCAAGAATACTGGAGTGGGTTGCCATTTCCTTCTCTAGAGGATCTTCCCGACCCGGGGATTGAACCTGGGTCTCCCACATTGCAGGCATATGCTTTAACCTCTGAGCCACCAGGGAAGCTATTCTGTGACCATAGCAGTGAGCAACGAGAAATGGCAGCCGGTATCCTAGAATTTAGAGACTAGAGTTGAGCTTTCCAATATGATAGCCACTAGCCACGTGCGACTCTCTAAGTTGAAATTAACTAAACGCTTGTCACTTATTCGTGTTCAACTCTTTGTGACCCCATGGACTATATAGCCCGTCAGGCTCCTCTATCCATGGAACTCTCCAGGCAAGAATACTGGAGTGGGTTACTAAAATGAAGTACAATGTACAATTCAGTTTCTTGGTCACACTAGCTGCATTTCAAGTGTTCCATAGCCACGTGAGACCAGCGGCTGCCCTGTGGACAGACAGACTAGGTGTCTGTGATCAGCCTTGCTTCACACGCCTCTGAGGCACAGAAAGGCCATTAGTTTAAGGTCTTGCAGCTGCATGGGCCTGAGCTGGAGCTTGGCTCTCCTTTCTGGAAGTGAGGTCAGGGAGCAGAGTGATGAAGGGGGTGACCTCTGTGCTCAGGCTGCCTGGGTCCCCATCCTCGCTCTATAAGTTATGTGTCTGTACCTCAGTTGCCTCACCTGTAAAATGGAGAAAAATAATAGTGCCCACTTCACAGGATTGCACAAGTCTTTAGAGCTGTGCCTGACACACAGTCATCACTCTAATGCTGGTGGCTGCATTAATGAGAATGGGTCAGAAGTTACCAGTAGTGTCAAGGGGGTGTTTTCAAACGTGGAGTTGAAAAAGAACGTTGGCCAGTGAAGCTATGTTTGTAGAGCTGACGAACCATCTGGAGAGGGACATAGAACTGAGTATTTCTAAGCCTCTTCGGTCATGTGAGCTGAGGTGAAAATGCCAGCCTGTTCATGA
The DNA here is from genome assembly GCF_033118175.1 of Dama dama. Taxonomy (NCBI): domain Eukaryota; kingdom Metazoa; phylum Chordata; class Mammalia; order Artiodactyla; family Cervidae; genus Dama; species Dama dama. The sequence goes on along the minus strand of NC_083695.1, from coordinate 63,837,492 downwards.
AGCCCCAATACTGGTCACTGGTACTCAGAGCAACAATCCTTTTGATGTCCCCTTCCTCCTGGTCTGCTTCTACCCATAACCCTTTCTCCTGTCCCCACACATTCCTCCCTGCTCCCCCCACCCCCACCTGACATCTCCCCCTTGGAAGGATGAGGTCACAGATGTTGACCGTCACCCATGGAGCAGAGGGATGTGCCAAAGGAGTGCAGAAAAGAAAAGGGACAGAGCCAGGTGATTCAGCGGTTGGGATCCTGGTCTTTTCTTGGAAGTTTCTATCCCTTGGTGGTTTGCATTCCCACTATAGCTCAGCCTTGCAGGCAGGTCCATCTGATGTCCATCCAGACCATTTCACTGGATGAAGAGAGAGAGAGCTCTGCTGTTAGCCCCGGGGACAGGAGGGTGCCCATTTGTGAGGTGAGTCCCTGCTTACCTGTGGAACTTTTGTTTAAGATGTACTTTAATAACCACAGTCTCATTGTACTCATTAAACAAATACTAGTGAACAGTGTAGACATAGGCCCGCCCTCCTCGAATTTATTTGCTCATTAACACCCAGAGGGTTGGGCTCTTGTCTTCCCCAGCTGGCGTTCCAGTTTGTTTTAGGTTTTGAGTAGGAAGGTTTTGGGTGACAAGTGTGTGGGGCGTCGGGGGAGTGAGGATGCTCTAGATGTGCATATAACCCACGTGGCAGGTAGCAGAGAGAGGCCAGTGATGGACCTGAAGTCAGGCGTGTAGTCATGACCGACCCAGGAATGACTGTGAGGAGTCTGTTCCTGGCAACCTGGATTCTCAACATGGCATAAAGATACTGCCTGAGTTCCAACACCAGTGAGCAGGAGGAGTATTGACTACTGTACCTTAACCTGTACTTGGCTCTGCCCATGTCAGCCCCATGTGGGCCTTGACTTTTCATCATCAGAGGGACCTTCTAGCTCATGGCAGCTGTAACAGGAACAGGCGCTCAGTTGATCCCGGATGTGGAAACTCATTCCTCATTTCTAGCATGCCTTAAACATCGATTATTATTACTTTTTAATATTTATTTGGCTGTGCTGAGTCTTAGGTGTGGCATGAGGGATCTTTTTTAGTTGTGGCGTGTGGGATCTAGTTCCCTGACCAGGGATTGAACCCAGGTCCCATGCATTGGGAACATGGAGTCTTAGCCACTGGGAATACCGGGGAAGTCCTTATATGAATCAATTATTCCCATCTGCCTGCGGGCCCACCTTTGAGCTTGGTTTCCCAGTATGAAGGGTCACTAAGACATACCATGTGAAATCCTGTTTCTCTTGTTGCCTGGAATGTGTGTGGATACTGTGGCTATGCACATGAACAGTGTCCTTGTCAGATGTTGTAAATAAATAGACGATTCATTTGCCGATTGTTCTTCTCTACTCAGAGTTTCTTTCGTCAGGGCAGATCCGGTGCTGGGTGACTGTTTCTTACCAATACAGAACGATGGCCAGGGGTTTTAGTTGCTGATAACATTAACAGGAGAGAAAATGGGATCAGTTTCATGGTACATTGCTATTGGGGGTCTTTGCAAGGCTGCTGTAGCATACACACTGGTGATTCGTCTGTACTTGGGTCTCTCTTTATAGACAGTGCACACAGAAGGCTGGATCTGGAAGCCAGGGATGAGGTAAGCAAGACTGGAACTGGATCTGGGAGATCTGAGTTGCTGCCCCAGAGCCCGGGCAGTAGGCTGGGGAGCAAGCCAGGCATCTGGATGGAGAAGCCACGGCAAAAGTAGGAACTGGGCTATGTTAAGCAGGACAGAATGAATCAGGCCCTGGAGAAAGCACAGTCCCAATCGGGACAGAAAATAGAGTAGCTGGAGAAAGCTGGGACCCGGGAGAGTCCAGGGCCTAGGCAGGCTTTGGTGGTAGTTGTTGAAAACCAGGTTGCCAGGCCCATGAGCCTAGGCCAACATGGTCTCGGGCCTTTGAGGACTATTTTGCATTTGCTTTGTGGGGCTTTTCTGTTGGACATGGTACATTAGTGAGCCAGTCCTGGCAGGTGTGAGGGGGCGAGGCCTCCTAGGAACTGGGAAATATTAGTCATGCCTGAGCACTGATAGAAGATACAGCTTCTCTTGGGGACAGCTGCTGCGAGAGGAGGCCCCGCAGCCGCCAGCCTGCATTACAATCCACGGTCTTGGTTTTATCTTTAATTATTAAAGTCATGGGCTATTTAAGCACACCTGAAGCATCATTGTAAATAATTTTTCCTTCTTGGGGTTAGAAGAGCTCCAGTAGGGAAGAGATTCTGTGGCTGTGCTTCTTTCTGGATTATCTAGGTTGCTTCTGCAAGGAACATACACCCAGGCAGCCAGGATACCCAGAGGATGCCCTTGACCATGGGTACACACCTCCGAAGACTGTCTTACACATTGGTGTTTATTTTGTGTGAATTCTTAGTTCAAGGAGTATAGGGTTTTCTTTTGCATTGTAGGCAAGGAAGAAGCCGTGCTGTTAGAAGATGTAAAATATTTAACACTGTCTTTAAAAAATTAAACTGCCCAGGCGCCTTTGATTGGTGGTGTCCATGGCAACATGTATGGTTTTCAGAAAACCTGTGGCTCTTCTTCCTGTGGCTTTGGGGGCTCCTCAGAAGCAAGGGGCGGTTGCCACTGGCAGGACTAGCTGGGAGGCAGAGAGCCCACCTGCTGTGTTTGGTTCAGAGGCTGGGCATGTAGCAGAGCTGAGTGACCCCTTCAGAGGCATGAAGCTAGGGGCTTCTGTCTGTTCTGATAAGTAGAGAGGAGTAAGGGGGAGGAACTCGCCATCCTTTAGGGGCTTGTTCATTCATTTTGTTTTGTTGGCCTCTGTTGGTCCCTGGCACTTACATGTCTCTGTCCAGCCTCAGAACTTTTGCCCATGTGGTTTCCTTGCCCTGGAGTGTTCTCTTCTCCCTCACCCAGTTAGCTTTGCTCATCTTTCAGGTTTCAGCTGAAGGCAGCATATTCCTGGGGGGAAGCCTTCTCGGACCCTCTGGAGCTTGTTCACCCCCCCCTGTTTGAGGCTGTCCTGATTCAGTGGTTTTGGACAGAGCATTCTGCATAGCATCTGTGTCAGCCACTTTGTCACACTTGTTTGGCTGATCCTGTTTGTCTGCCCACCCAGCAGTTTGTAGGACCCAGATGCCAGCAGCTGGGTGTTCTATCCCTGGTGCCTACCTAGCATGTGCCTGGCCCACAGGAGGTGCTCCCTGTCTGTGGGGCAAATGAATTCCCTTATTAAATTTTTAGTTCTGTCCCAGATTCTGAGAATACAAAGGGAATCAAACACTCCTGTTGTCCTCGCAGAATTCCTGGCCTAGAACAGTGGGTGAGCTCTCAGGATCGCTATTGAGGGACCGAGAGAAAACATTATCAGTTGAAGTTCTATTTATTCTTTAACTCAAACAGAAAAGCAAGACATAGCTTTCCTATTTATAGTAGTCCAGATTTTATCATTAACTTATAAAGTAAATATGCTCAAAGCTATTTACTAACAGGAAGGTATGATCAAAAGGTTTTTGACCACTGGTCTAAAAGGAGAGGTTGGCACATAGAAGAGTTTTTATGCCAACGTGTGATGAGCAACAAGTTAGGGCAAGTACAGTGGGCAAAGGGGAGCTGCACAAGAGGGGAGCTGGGCCCAGCCTAAGGGAGGGCACTCCTGGTGAAGAGAGGGTGGTGTGAGAGGGGCAAAGACTTTTTAATAAGGATGGAGTAAAGACAGGAGTGGGCCTACTGGGTGGCCCTCCTGGTGTTGATAGGGGCTGAGAACTGGGAATACGGAAATGGGTGAGATGCAGCCCCTGTCTGCAGGATGGACACAGTCTAGGTGGGGTCTTCTACTGGAACTGTACAAAATGTGCCTTAGGAGACAGACAATGACCTCCTGGAATTCAGAATAGAGTGAGTATTTTGTTTAGGAGAGATCAGGCCTGGTCATACTTTGAAAAATCTCCCATGAAGGTCACACCACTCCCTCTTTTCATTGCAGAAGGGGAAGGGGAGACAGCTGGGGACCGACTTGTAGCCTCTTTCAAAAACCCTCTCAGGGTCAGGCTTCTCCGTGACATTCTCCTTCATCTACTCTGACTTGCTTAATGTGACTTAGATACCCACTCATGGGCTATATTTTCTGGCTCATAAAATTGTATGTGAATACTTGTACACAAACATTGTATATACCATGGCGCATGGTATATAGAAGTATGAATATTTGGTGCATTCACTTACCTGTGTAATTCTATGCACTCCTTTCTTTTTTAAGTCTCAGGGCTTGAAGTAATTATGTAATTGGAATCCACATAGTGTGGCTAGATAAGGTGTAATTAAAGAGGAAAGCCTAATTTTGGAAGAATGATAAGAGGTCATTTGACTCATTCTGGGCCCCAGTCCAATCTTGGAAGAACAGTGAGAGGTCACTTGGATGAACAGAGCTTGAGGCCACCCAGGAGTCTGGACTGGCCTGCAGGACAGAATGCTTCAGTTTCCTGTGAAAGCCATTCAGTGAGCATCCTCTTGGTATGGGTATCATAGGAGGTCTGGCCAGGAGTAAGGAAGAGAAGGTCTGGAACTTAGGGAGGACCCTGGGAGGACATGGGCTCGAGGACAACTAGGACATCCTAAAGTGGAGATAGGAGGACTCCTGGGGGTGACGGGGATGGTGGGTTGGTGGGGAGTCACAGAGGAGGTGGCATCTAAGATGTCCTTGCTCTTGAAACTCTCCTTACCCTTAAAGGTACAAGAACTTTCTGGCACCTTAGAGGCACTCAGGTAATGATTGTGGAATGAATGCCAGGCTGAGGTTGGAGGTGAAGGGAATGTAGCCAGGTTGTGGGGTGACGCATTTGTGGTTTGGTGAGGAGGTAAACTCAGACAGCTCAGCAGTGCGGTGACCCTGGTGGCCAGGAGGATGCCAGGCTGAGGCCTCAGGTCTGGAGAGGGAGCCTTGAAGGGCAACAGGGTGGGGAACCAGGAGGGGAAGGGAAGACTTTCTAAGGAGGGGAGTCACATGGGCCAGAGCCTGGGGAGGGAGGCGAGAGGATCCGGGAGAGAGGGGAGGGGCCGCGGAAGGGAGCAGGGCCAGGCCGGGTGGGCCGAGGAGCTGGAGGAGCTGGTGCCTGGGGTCCGAGGCTGTAGGGCAGGAAAGGTTTGATCCGGTGGAACCAAGGAGCCGTGGCAGGTTGTTAAACAAGAGAGTGGCATGAAAAAGGCACGTTGTCCTTGTCCTGATGTGATAGGGAGCAGGCGGTGGCCCTTTATCAGGGTTCCTGGTCTTGGTGATGAGAAGGAGGTAAGACACGAGGCAGGGAGAGAGGTGGAGGTGACCGTGAGCTTCCCAGCCTGGGAGGATGGTGATGTTTGAGACAGGAGGGGGCCAGGCTGATGGGCAAGAGGCTGTGAGCAGAGGCTTGGTGTGTCTAGAGCCCGGAGTCCCCAATTCTAACCCAGCCCTGCCTCTGAACTAGCTGAGAGACCTTGAGCCAATTCCCTCATCTCCTGAGCTCTTTTTTTTTCTTTCTTTTTTTGGTCAATAGGCACCTCTGCCCCATGGTTCAAGTTCATCTCAGCAGCATCATTTCAGTCCTAGGCAAGGGGAAGGATCTGGGCTGGAGATCTGTGAACTTGTGAGGCTATCCCATGGGGGTGAGCAAAGAAACGTCTTCCTGGAGTGGGCAGTGGGTGTTGGGGAGGGGGGCTCTGTGATCAAGTTGGATGAAGAATTTGGGGGAGAAGAATGTTCAGACTCACCCCACCCTCCCAGGGTGCTTATGAGACCTTGACATAAGGGGTGTGTAAAAGCCCGGCCGGGACAGTGTTGAGGTCTCTGCTCCGTTCTGAGTGGAGCAGGGGAGGGGTTAATCTTCCTGGGTTCACAGAAAGGAAGTTCTCAGGGAGCTGGCTGTTAGTGAACTCCTGCCCCCTCCTCTCCACCCGCCCCTCCCACCCCACTCCCCAAGTCAGCCTTTGGGAAACTGTGGCCTTGGACCTTCAGATAAAAGAGTTTGTGCGGAGATTTCCTGACAGAGGACGGCTTGGATAGAGCCCGGGGAAAGGGCAAATGGAAGGACTTTCCAGAGGAGAGTGACCCCGAGTTACAGTACAGGATTTCAGATGGAGAGCCCAGAATGGAAGGCATACATATTTTGAATACCTAGTGTGTGTATTAGCTCCATGCCAGGTGCTTTCATGATCTTTGTCTCGTAGTCTTTATATCATTTTTGCCTTTATTATCCCATTTTACAGATAAGGCAGCAGGATAAGACAGATGTACTAATTTGCCCTAGGTCTCAGAACGGCAGGGTTTCATTTTACTCAGGCCTCTGACTCCTGCCTCCAAGGGCAACAGAGACTCGTTTCTATATTCTGCAAATTCTGTGTTCTCAGGGGAACCTAGGGAAAAGGGGGAAAGATGTGTCTTTATGACCCTTATTCCTTCTTAAGCACTTACTGAAAATGTGGGTCCAGCCGCCCTCTGTACTGCGGCATTCCAGTACAGCACAGCATCTTGATGTTCCCCAGGGTCTAAACCCCTCACTTTATGGATTAGGAAACTGAGGCCCAGAAGGAGAAGGGCTATGCCAGGGTCGGGGGCAGAATGGGGATGAAAACTAGGAGACTGTGGAGACTTCGAGACTGTTACGGCTCTTGTAAGGCCTCCCTGTGGAAAAGTTTGTTTTTAGACAACAATGGAATCCTTTGTCTGGAGAGTTGGTCTGGGCAGGGCTGGAGCTGAAAGATTCTGTGTGTGTGTGTGTGTGTGTGTGTGTGTGTGTGTGTGTGTGTTCTTTCCTTCACTTTAACCTCAGATGCCTTTGAACCAGCAGGAAGGATTCCTTAAGACCAAAGGTTAAGACCAAAGGCATTTAACAGGTGGAAAGGGCATAGGAAGTGGAGGGGAAGATCAGAAACCACAGAAATAGAAGATTAAACTCTAGGCTTGGCTAAAATGAATTTTCCAGGCCTGTAAAAAATCACTAACGTTTATCAGATTCTCACTGTGCCTGGCAATCTTTATGTGTCATTTTTATGTAACTGCCATGGCCTAGGTGCTGTTGATTGCTCCCATTTTGTAGATGAAGAAACTGAGGCTGCAAGAGGCTGAGTGACGTGCCTCACATCACAGAGAGACGTAGAGCCAGGACTCCAGCCCAGATCCACCTGATCAAAAGCTCTGCCTTTAACCCCTCAGGTGTTTTATAGTACTGAGAGCTTCAGGAGCCTGAACATTTGAGGATATACAGAATAGCACATTTAGGGAGCGAGCCCTTTAGCTTTGGTTCTGTGGAGGCAGTTTTACTCCTATGGGACGTTTGGTGATGTCTGGAGAGATTTTGCTTGTCATGTAGGGGGTGTTCCTGGCTTTTGGTGGGTCGAGGCCGGCATGTTCCTCATATATCCTGGAGTGCAGGATGGCCCCCCACCAAGTTACCCATGCTAGATGTCAGTGTGCTGGGGTTGAGCACTCCTGCCCTTGTGGGGGCCTGGGTATGTCCTTACCTCAGGCATGGGGTGAGTAGAAGGCCACCTGGAAATCCCATGTGAATTGTTCCCTTGCCTCAGGGACTTGGGTTGTACCTTAGGGGATGTTTGCAATTTGGGTTCCTCCCTGAGTCCTGAGGGGCTGGTGTGATGGTTGTGGTGAGTGGAGGCCGAGAGGAAAAATTCCAGTAAGCCCAGGTTGGCCCAGGGCTGCAGAGCTGCAGCAGGTGAGAGGTGGGTGGGGTCCAGTCCCGGCTGCTAGGAACTCATTCGACTGTCCCTGGGTATAACTGAAATAAGAACAGATGCAGCTAATTGTCTATTTTTTTTCCTCATAAAAGGAAGTGGTTACCATGACCACTCACCCCCGGAATGTCTGAGAAGGTGGTATACATGTTGCAGTTGCCCTTGGAAGTGACCGTGCCGCTTGCCAAACTCCTTTGTTACTAGTTACTGTTTAATTGGACTCTTGTCTGCCAGGGCCACTCAGGGTAGAGCTGCAGACACGTCTGGGAAAGCCTGGGCACCCATGGCCCTTACTTGAGCTTCTCCGAGCAGTTTTATCTGCATGTTGCCAGTGGCGGAGCCCCCTCTTCCAGGTCAGGTTATAGGCACAGCATGTGTGTGTCCTTGTCTTGGGTGGTGTACGTTACCAGGCGAGACTTTGGCCTCAGCAGCAGGCCTCCCCCTGTGACCCCCGTGTCAGCCTCTCCCTCCGTTGCCAGGCTTCCATTGCAGCGCTTTTTTCCTGCTGGCCCTCCCAGCCTTCCATCATCTGGGCCCCACCCCAAGATCTCCTTCCTGAAGTTCTCGGGCCACTTGAGCTGCCAGAGTCACCTCCCTACTCCAGACACCCTCTGCCCAGTGACTCCTCTGGTCGTTTATTCAGTCATTACATTCTACTGCTGCTGTGTCATCTTCTGACCTCTCCAGGGGTTCACTCCCTAGTGGTGTGGACTTGGGTAAGTCACTTAACCTCTGGAGAAGCAACATAATGTTGAAGCAGGTAACCTCAGTCCCCTCCCAGCATCAGTGTGGAAGGGGAAGCACAGCTCTTGGATGTGGGGCGTTTCTCTAAGGTCGGTGGAAATTTAGGCTCCCCTTGGATCCCATACAGATTCATGGAGAACTTGGAACTCCTTGTCGGGCTGCTATCTCCAGACTAAGTGAGGAAACTTCTCTAATAGTAATTCTTTACTCATCAAATGCTTGTTGAGTGCCTGTTGTGTCTAGAAATGTGTGGAGGGTTCAACAGGGCTGTAAGTTTGGTCTCTTGGGCACGACCTTCAAGGAGCCCCAGCCCTGTGGGGTACTGGGTGTGTCTGTACAAAAACTTAACCAAGGAGCCTCCAGCATATCACCCTGTGTCCATCCTTACTACCTGCTGTCACAATTGTGTATACCCCCCACCCCCCCCACCCCACACACACATACACCAAAGTTCCATAAGAGGTGGAACTTTTTCAGCCTTTTTCACTATGTGCCTAACACATAATGAGCAGTCAGTAAATACTTGTTGAATGAATGCAGTCAAGAATGGCGCCATTTGACTTGGGTTTTTCAGGGAGAGTAGGGCTTCCCTGGTGGCTCAGATGGTAAAGAATCTGTCTATAATGCAGGAGACCCAGGTTCAATCCCTGGGTGGGGAAGATCCCCTGGAGAAGGAAATGGCAACCCACTCCAGTATTCCTGCCTGGGAAATCCCATGGACAGGAGAGTCTGGTGGGCTACAGTCCATGGGGTCACAAAGAGTCGGACATGACTGAATCACTAACACACTAAAGCCTTGCAGGGAGAGTGGGAGTTAGACCTCTGTAGATGGCGCTCTGGCCAGGGCTGGGGTTGGGTGGAGGCAGGAGGAGGAAATGGTGGGAGCAAATGCACAGGGATAGTAAAGCCCAGGGTGTGCTGTGTAACTACAGGTCCATTGGAATTGGACAATGCAAAATGCAGAAAGACTGGAAAGGTGAGTTGGGGCCAGAGGGTGGAGAGTCTTAAATTCAAACTTATGGTAAAGAGACTGGATTTGTTCTACAGTTGATGACCTCACCTTCCAATTTGCTTCCAGAGTGGCTCTGCCTCTTGCTCCAGTGTGATTATTAATGGAGCCCCCTCTGTCTCTCAGGTGTCCCTCTCTGGGTGATGGTCAGATGGTCCTGCTGTCCTAAGGCAGTGGGGAGCCTTGGATGGGACATGGTCAGGCTGGCCTTGGGGAGATCAGTGCCCACAGTCCTTGGGGAAGCCTGAAGGCAGGAGATGAGACATCCCAAGTTCAGGTAATTCAGGCCTGAGCTTGACAAATTGTGGTGACACCTGAAAGGAGGAGATGATTACGAGAGAGAAGAAAAGCTGCAGTGATACCACACATGGTCTCTAAGATTACTCCAAAGCAAATCTTCCAAAGACAGACCCGCTCTAAAAGTTCCTGCATCCTGGACAAGCGGTCTTCTAACTGGAGGTTAGGGCTGATAAGAAAACCATCTACAATGCGCCTGTTTCCTGAGCAATTAAAAGCCAGAGAAGCTTCTTCCCAGCCTCCAAAACATTCTGGTGCAACACACTGGTATTCACTTTCCTAAACCCCAGCATTGTTCCTTGGAATTTAAAATAGGTTATGAATGTGCCTGATGTCAGGGAAGATAAATCTGTGAGGAGGACTGTAGTCAATACATTTCCTTTTTAAGTAGAAACAATATAAAGAGCTTAATTCAGACCCGAATCAATCTCATTTTGTTGCCATGATTGTGTAAAACCTGAACTGCTTTATGTCTGTCACTCTGTTTATATTCCCCCAGTGTTCCCCATCTCAGCTGGCCCTGAACGGAGTCAAAGCCTTTTTAGGCCATGCACAGCTCTCTTCTCTCAGGGCTGTTTTCTTGTCTGTTGCAAAAAGGGTTGTGCTATGAGCAGGGATTTCATTTAATCTCTAGGGCTGCTCTTCAGGGTGGCTGTTTGATGGTGCCCCCAAATGAGCTTGCTTCCTTTGTTCAGGAGAGTTGGAAGGTTAAATTCTTTGGCTTTTTTTTTTTTCCAATTGAAAAGACAATCATATTTAAAAATGGTTGATACATATACTTTGTTCAGAAGTCAAAATATTACTATAAAAATGTGTGCATTGAAAAATTTCATTCTCATCCCTGCCATGTCCACTTCCCTTTCTTCCCAGACCTGGTCCCCGTTAGGTGGGCTGAGTATACATTCCAGCTTGCCATGGCAGTCCTAGTTTAGGTTCTTTGTCCCCGGGAATCATCAATAACACCCTCTTTGACTCGTAAAACTGATTCTATCCTCCCTGTTTAGGTGATAAATGATATATTCCCTAAAGGTTGGTGATTTTTTTTTTTTTTTGAAGTTTCTTATGTATTCCTCCCAAATTTTCTATATGCAGATACATAAGGAGGTGATATACATTGCCTTTGTCACGGAACAGTATATCCTGGAAAACTCCACATCAGTAGAAATGGAATTTCCTTATGCTGTTAAACTGTCTTTGGATAGGAATGTTTGCAGAGACTGGTAGGCAATGACCTTTCTCTTGGTTTATCAGTTTAACTGCTCTTTAAGAGTTGCTTCTGTTTACCTAAGGAGAAACAAAAGGCTGTGGGAAATGAAATGAGCTTCCTTCACTTAGGAAAGCCAGTTCAGTAGTAAACTCATCCAGGAAGCATTTATGAAGCACCAGCTTTATGACTAAAATGGTGCTAGACACGTTGGATGAAGTGGGTCTCCCCTTCATTGCCACGTGCCCACATGCTTCAATATCCAGCTCGGATGCCTCAGCCCTTCATGAAACCTTCCCTGATTCCCCAGCGAGAACTCTTTGACATCCGCCCACGTTCACTTACTCGCCCGTTATCTGTCCATCCATCCATCCATCCATCCATTTATCCATTTCATGAAGCAGCCTTTACCGAGTTCTTCCTTGTGCCAGGACCGTGCTAGAAATGAACCAGATAATGAGTCTCTTTGCTGTTGGAGACGGAGAGAGATGAGCAAACAGGCTATTACAGTGTAGGGTCATAGCTGGGGTGATAACATCATCATTGCTCAGCTGTGGGGAAGCAGAGAGAGATGGATGCCTGATTACTATCAAGTTTGGGGGAGTTGGGGAGGCTTTCTGAAGACACTTCTTCTAATGGGACTTGCCTTTATTTTCTGCTGTATTTGCCTCCTTTTCGCTGGTACACCGAGGTCCTTCATCTTCTCACTCTAGACCCTTCTCCTGTCACTTTTACCCCTGGTGAAGTGCTCTGCATTTAATAACCACTCAGATATTAAGTGAAAAACAGACTTGGTCATCATGGTTTATCTAGGCAACTAGTATCCTCAAACTGAACTGAACTGAAGTCGCTCAGTCGTGTCCGACTCTTTGCAACCCCATGGACTGTAGCCTACCAGGCTCCTCCCTCCATGGGATTCTCCAGGCAAGAATACTGGAGTGGGTTGCCATTTCCTTCTCCAGGGGATCTTCCTGACTCAGGGATCAAACCCGGGTCTCCTGCATTGCAGGCAGATGCTTTAACCTCTGAGCCACTGGGGAAGCCCCAGTATCCTTAAAGGTCCCTCTAAATAAATGCCTGCCCCTCCCTTCAGTCCTTTTTTTCCCCCCACATGAAGTCTTCTCTGTCCCCACTTCCTCCACTGATTCTCCCTGTCTCTGATTAATGCTGAAGAGCTGCGTGAACACAGCCCCAAGTCACACCCCCTCTTGGGTCTTAGTTTCCCCATTGGAAGGAGGGGCTTGGGGTCCGACCCCTGAGGACACTGCACCTCTGACATTTCAGAAACAATGCTTTCAGAACTCCGCTGGCTGCCTCTGCCAGCGCCTTCTTTTATCTTCTCCTAATAAAACCCAGCTTCCCTTGCAGTTTCCTGGTGCCACAGGGGGTGATTGGTGTGCAATAAGCGATAATCAGACCTTCTAACAAAGTTGAAAGGGCCACGGGGAGTGTGGGGATGGCGGGACGAGGGGCCGTGGGCCGCTGTGCTGTGTGGTGTGCGTGGCTCTGAAAGGGGATGCAGGTAATGGCTCCAGCCGCTGCTGCACAGGAAACCAGTAGAGTCACGGGACAGGGTTCTGGCCGAGTGTCAGCAGACGAGTCCCTCAAACTGTGCTGAGCAGCCTTTCGAGGGAAGAGGTGAGGCTTGTTTGACAACTCGCAGTAGCTTTACACAGGAAATAGGAGGGCCCTGGTCTTACCCAAAAGGGGCTGGGGCTTAGAGTTCGCCTGTGTGCCTAGCCCTGCTCTGCGGGTCTAACATTCCATTAAAGCAGTAGTTCTTCCACTTTGGGGAGCATCACGATCCCTTGGGGGTCCTTGTTAAAAATGCATATTCCTCTCTGGGGGGATCCCAGGAATCTGTATTTTCCATGCTGTCCCCTAGGTTTGTACAGGTTCTCTGAATATTTCCAGCTGCAAGTTACAAACTCTAACTCAGACTGGCCAGCAGTAGGGAAACGCATTGTCTCTCAGACAGGAGGGGGTGCTCCACACAACTGCGTGACCCGCTGTTCGTGTGACCTGCAGTGTGAATATGCCCCCTCCCCTGAGCTATGCTGTGGGGCGATTCTGAATCCAGAGGTAGGGTGGGCTTTGGAGTTGACTCCAGAGTTGGCTCCGTGATGTCAACAGGGCCCCAGGTTCTTCCCATCTCTGCCATCTTGGATGCTGGCTTCATCTGCCGGCTGTGGCACTTCCAAACGTTTTAGTCAGACACAGCCACTTCCAGAGGAGGAACGAGGACTCAGCTCGACTCCTGGCTCTCTCTCAAGTACCAGAGGCACCCCCAGCTCTTTTCCACCATGCCGCCTCGGCTGGAGCGGGCCAGTCACTGTTCACTGGGGGTGACCGCACTCCTGGAGCCGTCTGGAGCAGCGGTGGGAATCCGGATACCGCAGAGTCTCCGGTAGGAAGGAAGAAGGACCAGGGACTAGGGGCTGGGGAGGAGTCCATCAGGGCCCAGCACACAGGTGGTTTGTAAATCACAGACTGAGAAACACTGCCTCCCTTCATCCCAAAGGGCTGGGGCTCTGGGTAAGGTTATCTCTGTCTTGCAGATGAGGAAATGCAACTCAACTGAGCTCCAGTGCCTTGTAGATAACACACCGCCAGAAGGTTGTGGGCTGGGAGTGAGGGAACTGGGGTGTTTGTGAGGCCTTTTTAGCCCTAGGAGAGTACGTAATCATCCTATTTTGCCTTCCTGAAGTGTCAAAGCAGGCCTCTTCATTTCTCATTTCTGCTCCGACTGCAATTACACGTGGCAGGGGGAAGAATTCTCTGGGCACCAGGAAAACTGTATATTGTGCTTCCCCCAGGTCCACGTGGGTAGTGCCTGAAAGCAGTTGAAAAAATAATCTCAGCTCCAGTTTTGGGGGGCTATGCCTGTCAGTCCCTGTGCTGGGTATAGTGGCTACATCACCTCGAATTTTGGCAGCAACCTCTTCAGTTAGGTTGTGTTACCTGTGTATTTCTGGCTGGGGACACCAAGGCTCAGGAAGGTGAAGCTGGTGGGTCCTACATCGTGGTGGCAGAGCCAGGACGGTCAGTACCCCGTGTCAGAGCAAGTGCTCCCTGCTGCACGCTGCGGCTTATCAGCAGCTGCCAGCCCTGTTATGCCCCTGAAGGCAAGTTCTCAGGGAAAGGGGTTTTAGTGTCCAAAAAGCTTCAGAGGAGCCGAATGTTTCCTACGGGAATAATTCTCAGGGCATTAGGAAAAATATCCTGAGCATAATAAACACAAGAAAGAAACAGGAAATCTGGTTTTGTTGTATGGCCGCTAAAATGAGAATAGGAAAAACTCTCCAAAGAACCCAAAGGTTTGTTGGATTTGAAAATGGAAGGCTTTAGGGAATTCACTGGCAGTTCAGCGGTTAAGACTCTACTCTTCCAGTGCAGGGGGCATGGGTTCAATCCCTGGTTGGGGAACTAAGATCCCACAGGCCACGTGGTGCAGTCAAAAAAATAGAAAAAGGAAGATCCTGACTGAGAGGGTAGGAGAACCACCCTGGCTTCAGGAGATGGTGGGTCAGTGGTGGACAGTGTGGCAGCGAGGAGGAGAGTCTGAGTGTAAATGCCTCGCTTTCCCCCCATCTTACTTTCATGCTGTGTGACCTTGGGCAAGTCACTTAGCCTCTCAGAGCAAGATGGGGTCCTCGCTGCAGCTCGCCAGGCCGAGGGAGCAGAGAGGTAAAGGGTGGGGAAAGCCTTGCCAGCTGGGCAGGGCTTGTGAAGGTGAGCGTGTCAGGGTGTCAGAACAGAGTAAACCTTGAAGTTTTAAGTGCTGCTTTAAGGTGGTGAGCTGTTAGTCCTGTCCAGCACAGGGACGCCTCACAGCCCAGGGAGGGAAGGTGTCTGGCTGTGGCCTCATTTCAAGGAGAGATCAGCTTTGTCTGAAAAACCTCCCTTTTAAGCTCTGGATGTTTGGAGTCCCTCCAAGGGTGCGTAGCCTGGCCTGTGCCTCGGGGAGTATTGCCCACAGGTGTCTCGGCAGAGAGGGCAGCAGGACCAAATGGGCAGAGGTGAGTGCCCCAGGCTCTGTTCAGAAGGTACAGACCATGAGTGGTGTAGGAGGACCCTGGGGGCTCTGGAAGCCTTGGATACACTGGGAGGAGGGAGCTGACGGTGTGTTGAGGATGGACCACAGGTGTGTGTGGGTTTGGGAGAATTGACAGGTGAGGCCCTTTCCCAGTGCAGCCACCACACCTCTCTGATGGTGGTGGCATTGGAGAGACAGTGACTTGACTTTTTAAATATGAACAGAGGAAATAATAGGGATTTTTTTCATTTTCCCAGGGAAATACATCTGCAACTTTGTACGGTTTTGAGTCTGCAGCAAAGTATTTCAGATTCCTTTCTCCCTCTCATCCTTCCTGCCCCTCCTCCTTTGTTGACACCTTCTAAACATTTGTTTAGAACAACTTATGCTTGGCAAGCTGAGCTTGGGGCCCAGGTTTCAAAGACCAAAATCATTGCCCTCGAGGAGTCTCCTACGTAAACAAAGGTGATTACAAAGCTGGGTGCTAATGGGCATCATTAGCACCTCTGGGAGAGGTAGGAGGAAAGGACAGTTACTTCTCAGAGGAGGTGACACCAGAAAGGGGCTGAAAGCTGTGCGGGGCATGTGCCAGGTGGCACAGCCCTTTGGAAGGCATTCTAGGCAGAGGTGGGTAATAGCGTTCAACTGACAGTAACCAAGTTCATAACCAGTTTACCCTATTTACGAGAGTGATGCACAAGTGGAAGAGACTCAGTCCCTGCCCTGCAGGTGCTCACAGGAAATGACCATGCAGGTGACAGTGTGACTGGATGTGGACAGAGTCCTGTGGAAACAGATAGGCCCTCAGTCATATAACTCAGTTGTATTTGCTTATCAGTCTTCCTGGCGTGGGTCCCTTGGCAGGTTCTTTCATTACTTCTCACCAGTGAAAGGCTCTGTTTAAGAAGCTAGCTTGATGCCTGCTACCCTCAGGGTTGACTGTACCCTTCCACAACTTGTGGCATCTCTTTATACTTATGGATTCATTCCTGGTGGAGCCAGCCCTGGATTTAGGAAGTTGGACTTGGGCAAGGTACTTCACTTCTCTCAGCTTTACTTTCACTTATTTTAAAAAAGCAAACAGAAAAAACAGCTGTTGGACTAGGTCAGGTTTTCCATGCAGCAGCCTAGGGATCACCTACGTTAGAATGTTAGGGTGCTCCTTGACATACCTAGTCCTGGGGGGGTGGGGGTAGCGTCTCTCCCCATTCATACAGTCAGACTCTTGGGAGTGGGGCCTGGGATTCTGCTGTTAACAGGCTCTGTAGGTGATGCCTGGACATCTTAAAGTTTGAGGAGCTGGGCTCCATGACTTCAGCCTCTATTCTTTCCAGCCGTAAGCTTCTCAGCCATAGATATGACCACAGGAACTGGAAAAATAAAATGTTAGTTCTCTTGATGTTTATCCTAGCTCTGATGCCTTCAGCAAACTGCTCCATAGTTTAGGTATCCCGAATCTTGATGGCATGTGCTTATGAGTGGATCAGCAGGCTGGCTTTGCTATTCCTTGAGGAAGAAAAGCCTTGTTAACATGCACCTGAATGTGGCTGTCAGAATCTGTTTATGAGCTGAATCATTACAATAAACACCCGTCTTAACTTTTCATCTCTGGCTTTGGAGAGTTTGCCCGGCTTCCCTCTTCTGAGTCATTCTCCTTTGGCTCCTGCATTCTGACAGGGTTATTTGCATTGTCTAACTTGGAGCCAAAGGTTTCATCCTCTCTTTGACAAATGGCATCTCTGCTCTGGGTCGCCTCCGATCATCTTTGTGAGGTTTTTAAGGGAGGCTCACAAGGCTTTAATAGCAGTCTTCATTCTTCTGGTGATGTATATGAAAACACAGTTTTTAGTGTTCAAAGCCAGTAACTAAGGGCTAGTAATATATGTCTGCTGGGAGCCTCCCCCAGTTTCTTATCCTTTCCCCTCAGAAATCTCCTAAAAAAAA
This sequence comes from Dama dama, assembly GCF_033118175.1. Lineage (NCBI taxonomy): Eukaryota > Metazoa > Chordata > Mammalia > Artiodactyla > Cervidae > Dama > Dama dama. The sequence goes on along the minus strand of NC_083695.1, from coordinate 63,820,532 downwards.
AAAAGAAATCTCCTAAAAGCCCCTAGGATTCCACAGTGTTGGTGACTTTGAGAAGCTGCTTCCTGAAAACACTCTCAGCCTGACTGCTTCATATCACTCAGATATGAATACAGTGGTCTTAAGTGAGGACATTGTATTTTGTTCCATCACAAAGATGAAACCTTGACACCTAGTATTTTAGGTCTTAAAAAATTAAAAGCTTTCCTCTGGATCTTAATTCATTTTTCATCTTGTTATTCTGTGCTGTGGTTTTCTTTGTCAAAATTGATCTGTAAACACAGAATTTTACACTAGTAAATTCTGGTGAAGCCCTCCACACAACCCAGTTGGGAGAAATGCAGAGCTGTCTTGAAACTATGAAAAGAGGTGGATGTAGGCGTGTACCCCAGAAGGCAGGGCTGGTGTGACTCTTCCCTGTGTTCCCCAAGGGTCTTGCACAATTCTCTGCCCACAGTGGATGTCTAATAGGTGGCTGCTGGAAGAATGGATTTGAAAAATAGATCAGTTGTTAAACTGACGAAGGCGTGAAATTCAAAGGCAGAGGGAATCAGTTTGATTTTGAATTTGCCCTTGGTTCTTTGTGAAGTTTAATTTTCATGGAAATACCAATTAGATGCCGGATTAGTTGCAGTGCAGAATTGTGGAGAGAAGAGGCACATGTCGTATGCATTCTAAGTACTTTGGTACATCTGTTCGTTGTTTATTGTTTGTCAGTCATTTTGTTAGATAATCCCGAGGGACTGACTGACACACCCCTTTGTTTTATGTCCAGGGAAACTGAGGCACAGGAGTGAAGTAACTTCTGTAAATTTACATAGTGTAGCTGTTGGCAGGCTAGTTGACCCATAATCAAGAAGAATTTAGAGGTGGTGGTCCACTCTGGTGGTGAAGAATCACTGGTGGTCCAGTGATTAAGAATTCACCTTGCAACGCAAGGGACACCGGTTTGATCCCTGGTCCGGGAAGATTCCCCATGCCTCGGAGCAACTAAGCCCGTGTGCCACAGCTACTGAACTCAGGCCCTACAGCCCATGACCTCAACAAAAGAAGCCACTGCAGTGAAAAGTCCATGCATTGCAATGAAGAGTAGACCCCTCACACCATAATTAGAAAAAACTTGAGTGTAGCAATGAAGACCCAGTGTAGCTAAAAATAAATAAATAAATACATAAATACATTTTTTTTTTAAAGAAGGATTTAGAGGGTACCTCCTCTCTGCTGGAATGCCCCAGAATCAAAACTTAGCTTTACAAAAGCTGTTAGAGGTCAAGGAGGTCCCCTTGGAATGTAGAGTCGCTTTGTGACATTTCTGTGCCTTGGCTTTTTGGCTTTTGCTGGTCTCTCTGAGGGTGCGGAGGTCACTGTTCACTGAGGCAGTTCATTTAATTTTTGAATACTTCTAATTATTAGAATTCTTTAATATGAGCTGTCATCAACTTGTCTCATAATTTTCTCCTTTGGGCACCATATCTCAGTGTATCTACATACCATAATTAATTACTTCATTCATTCAGGCATATGTGTTGAGCACCAGCATGGTTTCAAATTCAGAAATAAGAGTAAACAAGAGGTTGGGACTTCCCTGGCAGTCCAGTGGCTTAAGACCCCACACTTCTAATGCAGGGGGCACGGGTTTGATCCCAGGTCAGGGAACTAGATCCCACATTCGGCAACTAAAGATCCCGCATGCTACAACTAAGGTCTACTGCAGTCAAATAAATAAGTAATTTTTAAAAGCCTTAAAAAAAAAAAAAAAAAAGAGTATACAAGAGACAAGGTTCTTACCTCTTGGAGCCTGATGTTAGTGTAGAAGGAGGATCATTAAACTAAATGTCAGCAAGTCAAGGCAAAGACATTTGCTAAAAGAAAAAAAAAAGAGAAATGAACATTTTGTATCACTTGCAACCTGTGTGAACTTGGCTAAGACACTTGAGCATCTGTTCTCACTTCATCTTGCAGAGAATATTATCCCATTGGACCTTCCAAAACAGTGGAAGTTCACCGGGGTGACGGTGCCTTGTAAAATGTTAATTGCTGTCTCTTACTAAGAGCAGTGGTAGCTCTTGCTTCCAGAGCAGCAGTTCCCAAAGCATTGGTCCTCCGGCCAGCAGCATCAGCATTACTGGGAACTTGCTAGAGATGCAAACTCCCCAGCACCATCCCAGACCTGCTGATTCTGAAACTCAGGGTGGGTGGGGCCTGAGTTTTTACGAGGTCTCCAGGGGAGTCCAATGCTCACCCTCGTTGAAGAACTACTGTAGACTAGGGCATTGGTTCTCAGTCTTGACTGCACAGTGGAGTCACCTGAGAGGAGGGCATTTAAGCCTGTACATGCTGCGTCCTGACAAGTTAGGTCAGAATCTGGGCAGGGCTCCTGTGGAAGCCACTTGTGTGATTCACTTATGCAGCCAGAGCTGGAGGGGCCAGGGGTTGGGAGGGTGAGGAGCTCGGATGGTGGAGCTGCCCAGTTTGGTTTGAGTCCGTGATCTGCCTCTTGCCAGCTCTGTGGCTTTTGGCAAGAGGACTCTGGCCTCAGTTTCCTCGTTTTCATAATAAGGATAAAAATGCTTATCCCTCAGGGTTGTAACAGTCAAGTGAGATGATGTGTGTTAAGTCCCCGAGGACCTGTCCGGGCTGTGGTAAGTGAGCTAGGATGGAATTTCTTGGTGGTGGCCTTGGGTTTTTGAAGCTGATGGTGCTCATCTCTCTACACTAAGCCTCTTTACCTCTTCCTTCATAATTTCCAGCCCCCTCTTTTGGAAAACTCCATCTTGTCCATGACTTTCTTTAAAAAGCAATGTCCCATATTCCAGCTTTTGAGACTCAACTTTGACGCCAACCAATATTTTCTCCATACCATAAATACTCAATAAATCTTGCAGCTACTCAAAAAGATTTTTTTAAATTAATTAATTTTAATTGGAAGCTAATTACTTTACAGTATTGGAGTGGTTTTTGCCATACATTGACATGAATCAGCCATGGGGGTACATGTGTTCCCTATCCTGAACCCTCCTCCTACCTCCCTCCCCACTCAAAAAGATTTTGTAAATTAAGAGGGAGGGAATATACTTAGAGCTGATTCATGTTGTTGTACAACAGAAACTAGCACAATATTGTAAAGTAATTATCCTCCAATTAAAAATACATTTTAAAAAAAGAGAAAAAAAGCAATGCCCCATTTGACAGTATCCATCACAATTACAAATGCATCCACTTCTTGTCCTTGTAATTCCAATTCTTTGTTCTACGGCTATGTCCACATATGTGAGAAATGATGTTTGTTTCTTACAATGTGGTTTGCAGTAGCACAAGGCTGGGATAACGTAAATGCTCATCAGGCTAGGGTCTCCAAGCAGGTGAACCTTGTGCGGCCACAGAAGAGAGTGAGACTGTTTCTCAGGGAACTGGCGTAGAACTCTAGGATATATATATATATGTGTGTGTGTGTGTGTATAAAATTAAGTATCTTTAATATCTTCATTTATTTATTTTTGGTTGTGGTGGGTCTTTGTTGCTGTGTGTGGGCTTTCTGTAGTTGCTTTGAGCAGGGGATACTCTTCCTTGTGGTGTGCGGGCTTCTTGTTGCAAACACAGCCTCTAGACATGCGGGCTCAATAGTTGCTGGTGCACAGGCTTAGTTACCCCTTGTTTGTGGGATCTTCCTGAACCAGGGATCAAACCCACGTCCTCTGCATTGGCAGGCAGACTCTTATCCACTGTGTCACCAGGGAAGCCCTAGAATATGTTTTTTTAAGTGAAAAAGCCAGTGTATGGAGCAGCATATATGGTGTGCTGCCATTTGTGCAAAAAGAGGAGAGTATGTTTATTTGCTTTATATGTGCATGCTGTGTGTTTGGAGTACAGAAGAAATGGGTAATATTGGTTGCCTTGAGGAGGACACTAGGGGACTTCTGGGCTGGCTGGAATATAGAGTTTACATGATAAACCATTGAGTGCTTTTCAAATTACATGATTTTAACCCATTAAAGAGTATCATTAAAAGTGTGACATCTTGAGCTTAATCCTGCACTTGAGCCTGACCGCTGTGAGGTACAGTGGGAGTGTTACCATTTTTCCGTGAACTGGACACTGGCCTACTTTTGATGCCATTTAAGATTGCATTACTCTTGGCACTGTGTGCTCCGATGAACCTTGCGGTCAGAGACGGCACCCAGCTCTGTTTCATGTGGATGGTTGCCAGGGCAGGTCTCACGGACGCGAGGAAGTTTCAAAGTGCCCCCACCCAGCCTGGACTGGCACAACCAGCTTTGTTTTTGGCCCAGAGTGCTGGGCTGTCAGGATTGTTTGAATCTTGATTCTGCCATCTATAGCATTAACTTTTTTTCCCCATCCTGGGCTGTCTAGGGCATTGGTGAACCTGCCTCCTGGGTCTATCTGTAGTCAAGTCATTGCTGAGAAGACATTGGACAAGGCGTGGAGAAGAATAAAACACTGTGTTGTGCTGACAGCTTGTTTCTCTAGCTTATTTATCATCAAGCCATTGGAGACACCAGGGTACACATCTATAGAGTGATGCTGCTGCTGCTCACTCACTTCAGTCGTGTCCGACTCTGTGTGACCCCATAGACGGCAGCCCACCAGGCTCCCCCGTCCCTGGAATTCTCCAGGCAAGAACACTGGAGTGGGTTGCCATTTCCTTCTCCAGTGCATGAAAGTGAAAAGTGAAAGTGAAGTCAATCAGTCGTGTCCGACTCTTCGTGACCCCATGGGCTGCAGCCTACCAGGTGCCTCCGTCCATGGGATTTTCCAGGCAAGAGTACTGGAGTGGGGTGCCATTGCCTTCTCCGATAGAGTGCTGACCCCAGGGCTAATAGGAAGAGAGACCAGGAGCTCATCCAGGTGTAGTAAGTGCTGTGAGACATACGCAAAGTACAGTGACAGCCCAGAGAGAGAGTGATGAACGTTCTGTGGGGGTGGTTGTTCAGCCGAATGAATGGTCAAGATGCTTGACTATTTCATCAACTTATCCACAAGTGAATCATGGGAGTTTTTTAAGATGCTTTGCTGAAATCAACATATATATATGTATATATATATATATATATATATATATATATAAAATCTCATTTCACCTGATCTGTGAGCTGGGTAATCACAAGAAACAACTGGCTGCTTTTTGATATAGCTTGGTCATTTGGTCATTGTGGACCCATAGTACCTTTTCCCAACGTTCATTCCTTTCTAAAAGTCCCCAAACCATTTGTTCTATAGTGTGCCAGAAATCATTCTTGGTCTGTAGTTATCAGGGCTTTTTATTTGTAGGTGTCAGCATAACCTTCCTTCTTACTTGGAAACTGGGACATTTGCCCCTGTCTCATGCCATCAGGCCCCTTTCTCCTTAGTTTGATTTTGAAGTTGATCAGTTGCAGTTCTAAGAAAGTTTTATAGTCAGTTAAATATACATGAAAGAAATTATGTGTTATCTAAGGGAAATTTGGAACCACATCAAAAAGTGGAAGGAATGCTAAAACAAATCAGTCATGGCGCGACCCTGCAGCTCAGCCCCTGTTAACATTTTGGTGTTGTTTCTGCCAACTATGTGAAAAATAATCAAAGCTTACAATCACACTGCTTGAAATGACTATGTGGTGTATAGGGAGAGCCTGATGTATAAGCTCGCTGGTAAGTTTTAGAGGAATGTGACTCAGGTGTGTTCAGAGGGTAGTGGAAGCATCAAAAGGGAAGAAAGGGATCAGCTTCACCTGGGTAAGGGGATGGCTTGGAAAGGCTAAACAGAACAGGGGAGCCTTGATAGTTAAACAGAAGTGGTGGTAGGTGGAGAAACAGGCAACAGAATTTTATGTAAGCTACAGTCATTACCATGTGCTAAATGTAGATGAAACAAACTGCCAGGAAATGTCCCCAAATAATACCACGGTAGGAATGTTGGTTTTATTTTCTCTGGTTTCTCAAATGGGAGTATATTTGCTTCTTGTTTGTATTTTTCTTAACACCATGCACATGTGCCCAGTTTTCAGCAACTCAGGGTTGTAGAACTTGAGACCTGCTGCAGAGTCAAAAGCTGGGAGCTGAGCTGGGAGCCAGGCTGGCGGTGCTCCTGCAGCCCTGTCGCTTCCATCGGTGGTACCTGGGGTTGAAGTATAGAAGCTAATAATGCAAGGTCAGCCCTTGCTTCTCTGTGCCGAAGTTTTAAGTAGCAAGTTACTTTCAGGATGTTCTAGTGTTAAAGCTTGAGATAAGTGGGGAGGTAAGTGACATCACTGGGGGCACAGAGAATGTTTCCATGCAGATTTCTCCTTTTCTCCTTCCCTCACTCAAAAATCATGAAAATCAAACAGGTATTTACTGCTGTCATTTCCCTTGATATTTCTAGCATGCAGATTTCCCACCCCCAGCATTGATTTCCACTGGCTAGACCCACACACAGGAGGGAGGGGCCCCTGGAACTGGGAAGGGTCTTGCCACATGTCCTCCAGACATTGAGTCCTGTCTGATTTTTCTCCATCACCAGGAAGAGAAGAATTGTTGGACTGTCCTGCATTCACATTTTGGCTTCTCTTCTTACTTGCTGTGAAACTGTAAGCAAGATCTTTGAGTTCAGTTTTTCATCATTATATTGGGATGATAAAGTTGACCTCACAGTTGTAAGGATTGAACCAGGTACTTAAGCACTGGTCTAATGCTTGACCTGAGAACAGGTGTTGATACATTGTGGCTGCTCTTATTCATTATTATTATATGATTGCCAGTCACTCAGGTGTGTCCTGTGTGTGGTCATGCAGAAAAAACCCTGGGCCTGCGCTCATTATTAGCGCTTTGCACCCATGATTCTGAATATTGACATAAAGTTGGCAGGGAGCGGGGTGCTAGTAGTTGGAGTCCAACAACATAAAATTGTGTTTGGCATAATTTCACTTCAGAGGTCCTTTTTTTTTTTTTTTAAATAAAAGATTTTCTACAAGATCCCCAAGGGGCGACTTCATGAAATGTCAGGTGCTCCGTTTACATCAATAAAAGCTGTGTTAAAATGGGAAACGTGCATATTTAAGTAAAGCCTCAAGAAATATGTGTCGATTGACTTGAAAAACAAAAAGGGGAATAATTAGCAATAGAAAAGAAGAAAAGGGAGAAAAGGAGGCCCCTGTGGGTTGATCTTGGGACATGGAAAAGATTCCTCCTTCCTTTCTGTCTCTCTGACCTGCCACCGCATTGGGACCTGGCTCTGAGCTTTGAGCACTAGAAGCTTGTCTTGAAGTTAGTGATATGACTTCATACTCTTTGCTGGATCAGCCCCAGTTTTCACTTTTCTGACACTCTGAGGTCCTGCTGAATTCCAGAATCGGTGTTTCTGGTGACCAGAAAGAAGATAAAACTAGGGAAGGAAGGTGTGCCCTTTATCAGGAGAACCTGAAGAGTGAGAGGATTGGCTCAGAAGCTGCCAGAGAAAGGATGATGGAAGAGTTAACTCATGTCTGTTTGTCTGCCTCTTAAGATGAAAAAGTCATCTCTAAATTAGGGCTGACCTATTCAGTTGCTGGAGCGCTGAGCTCTCTGTTTGCCTTCTACCTCTGCCTGCTGTTAAATATCAGCTGTATCTGAAGGCGTGGTGTGACCTTCAGTCCTCTCCCTCCATTCTTAGTCTTTGGAGACTGGGGAAAGAAGGGGTCAAGCAAAAGGGGGAATTTTAGCTCTGAGGTCTGGCACACAGTAGCTGTTTAATAAACATTCTTCTGTCTCATCCGGTGCAGGACCCATCTGTGGTGAGTACATAAAATTCAGGGTGTGGATAGAACTGGAACCATCCTTTTTGTTTGTGTCTTTTTTTAACAGAGTAGGTGGTATTTGGAGTATTAAGGTTAGTATATATGTATATACACACACATATAAACAAACCATGATCTTTTTGTAGAAATGTCCATTTTAACACATTTTACAAAGAATGAAAAATCTGGTCTCAGTTTAGCTGCCTACTACCCTTTCTCTGAATTTGTAGAATCATACCTTTAGATCTCATAGATTAGATCTATCCTTAGTCTTATTGCAGTCTCTTAAAACTTCCAGCATTTATTACAAAATGCTGGTCACTTTTTCGTGCTCTTCACTGTGCAAGATAATGCTTCATTTGCTTTTGAATAACTTAAAGTGTTTGCTTTATAAATCAAGGTGTATTTTATCATTCCATTTGAAAGGTTTTGCCTAAGTCTTTGTGACCCCATGGACTATTCAGTCCATGGAATTCTCTAGGCCAGAATACTGGAGTGGGTAGCCTTTCCCTTCTCCAGGGGATCTTACAGACCCAGTAATTGAACCAGGGTCTCCTGCATTGCAGGCGGATTCTTTACCAACTGAACTATCAGTTGGTATATACTTGCCTAAGTATATTTAGGCATTTAAAAGCTTGTTTTAGAAGCTAAAAATGTCTTTGAACTCTGTGTCTGGTATCTTCCTGGGTGCTGGGTCTGCTCAACATTTGTCAAGTTTGTTTTTCTTATTTTGCAGGAGATTGGGTGCTAATGTCATGGAGTTGGTTGGTTAGGTTTGTTATGTCTTTGATGTCTGCTGTTTGGCAGCAAGGCTGAGGGGAATCATACTGCCCTCTTGAACAGCCTTGGTAAGTAGGGCTAGGGGAGCAAGACTAAGGCTACTGAGGCAGTGTCAGTTGGGGGCAACTTGACACTACACTTCCTGTTACCATCATTCTCCTCTTTATTTTTCATCCCCTCTCTCTCTCTCTCTCTTTTTTTTTTTTTTTTTGGTTGCATGGTTTTCAGGATCTTAATTCCCCAACCAGGGATTGAACCCAGGCCCTTGGCAGCAAAAGCACAGAGTCCTAACCATGGATCTTCAGGGAACACCCCTTTCTCTTTTGTTCTTGCTGTGTGTCCCTTGTTTCTCCTACTTTTCCAGCCGCTGAAATACTTTGTATACATTATTGGACTTCAGGCTTGTGGTAAAGAAGGGGGCTGTGGCTTCTTTCACTCCCCCTTCTGCTCCTCCTCATAGTTCAGACTTTATTTTGATGAACATTTTAGATAATATCCTTGGCCATTTCCCCATGTCTTGCCATACATGTAGAAGTCAGTATGGATTTTGCAAAGAGGGTGATGGCTCGGGGGTCAGCAGCCTTCCCCAGGATGGATGTCAACTGCTTGTGACTCCTATTTTGGTGCTGGGAGGTGACTGTGCTCACCCGTGGCGGGGACCGGCAGGGGGTGGTGACTTTGACCAGGGCCGGCAGCAGCACAGGCTCAAGTGCCGCTGAGGCCTGGCCAGCTGGGCTTCTTGGCCCTCCCTGTGCCCACTGCTGACTCCACCTTCAGCTCTTGTATTTTGGCTTCTGGAGTGTCGTTCATACTGGCCATTTATTCTGTGCTGTTCCCTAGCCTTTTCATCATTGGAATTATACAGCTTGAACATTTTTGACCTTGTAAGGCTCTGTAGAAGAGACTGTAAATTCCAGATCACTCTCTACTGCCGGGGCCCATGCTAGGGAGAGACTGTGGCTTGGGTGGATGGCCTTGGTCTCTGAAGGCTGTTCTACAGTAGGTCTTGAGTGTATGTTGAACATATCTCAGAGGGAGCTGATGCTGCATGGAAAACTGTGGTGGGCTTGAGCCCAAGAGAAGCTTGGGGATAGATACCTGCTTCTTTCACAGCGTATGGGTTGTTTTTTTTTTTTTTTTCTCAATTTCCTGCTGGTTCCAGTGGTTCTGGCTTAATTAACTGTATGGTAAACAGTCTCCTTTAGCTTGTTGCTTGAAAGTGAAAAGAAAGTGTTTGTGGTTTCAGTTTCTGTCTGACTCTGCTACCACATGGACTGTACCTGCCAGGCTCCTCTGTCCATGGAATTCTCTAGGCAAGAATACTGGAGTGAGTAGCCATTCCCTTCTCTAGGGGATCTTCCTGACCCAGGGATTGAACCTGGCTTTCCTGCATTACAGGCAGATTCTTTACTATCTGAGCTACCAGGGAAGCCCCAGAGTCCCAGCTTGTTGCTTATCCTTGGTTTATTCCAAGTCAGTTTCAGGGGACCTAGTAGGAAAGTCTGTGGCCTGTCATTCCTTCCATCCCCACCTGAAACCTCAGAGTCTCTAGTTAACCTTCACTTTGGGTGAGGGAGGGCTGAGCCACAGCATGGTGGGGTTGTGGCAGGGGCCAGGCAGATGTGATTTTGTGATAGGTTTTGACTGATAGGCATGGTTATGTGCTCAGTGGGTCTCCTCTTGAAATGACCATCCAGCCCACTCAGTGTTACTGGGGAAACAGCTTCCCTGGGGCCCAGGGAAATGAAGGACTTATCCTGGGTTGTATAGTCATGGGAGGACCCAGAACAATTGTCTTTCTGAAAGTGTATTTTAACCATGTTGCATTGACTTACTGAAGCCTGTATACCCTTCAGTCTGGAGAAACCTACAGTCAGTGTGGGGAGAGGAACCTGAATATGGCTAATAGCAGACCCTTTGCAATCTAATTTGGGTTCTGATTCTAGCTCTGCTACTTATTAACTATGTGACCATGGTGTGTGCCTGACTGACGAGGGTCTGTTTCCTCACCTGTAGAGTGGGACCCATACCTGCCTCATTAGGGTTTTGAGGGTCACCCTGGACTGTTCCCGGATGTAGCCACTGAATACACTGCAGCTCACAGCAGCATTTTCCATGCCTTCAGAATTCAAGCCAGGATGAGGTTCGGGTCATCTGTCCCTCTTTAGCTGATACTGAGGTAGGAAGAGCCCCAACAAATTCCAAACCTGCCTGGATCTTGACTTCATTTAGCACTTGCCCTGTGAACAAACCAAGGCCCTGGGGGATGTGTGCCCATCGGAAGAGGATGCCTGTGGGTTTAATGCCTTGTAGGTTTTATAATGAGCCTTTATTAGCCAAGTGATTTGGCAGAGGCAGATTGATTTTTTTTTTTTTTTTTTCCTTTTAACTGGGGCCGAAAGAGTTGTATGCTTTTCCAGGTAACCATGAGTTAAGACCTTGTGACTTATCTGTTCCTATGCACAGCCAGCTGAACATATCCTGGTAGGATTCATTTCTCAAATATTTGAGTGCCCAGTGTGTTCCAGACACAGGACAGAGTACCAGGGGAAGACACTGCAGAGCAGAAACAGACCTGGGCCTTGACTCCGTGGACTTTATGTGGTTATGGGGAAGACAGACTGTAAGGGTAAAGTTCTAATCATTGTAAGACAGTGAAGAAGTACTTGGGGCCGTGGGAGCATACACTAGAGAGAGTTAACCCAGGCTGGGAGGCCAGTAAAGGTTCACAAAGAAGTGACAATTGAACTGAACTGAAAAAGACTAGGGGAGTGGATGGGATGGGTGATCTGACCTTCTGTGACACCCTTTGAGCTTGTCACCCTCCCTTTTCCCGTTGGTCTTTTAGGAGGCAGTTAATCCTCCTGCAGTCAGTCCTACTGTAATTTCAAATGTATGTTATATGTATTTATATTTTTGGCCACATCTCTTAGCTTGCAGGATCTTAGTTCCGTGACCAGGGATTGAACCCAGGGCCCTGGCAGTGAAAGCATGGAATCTTAACCACTGTATCGCCAGGGAAGTCCCAAATGTCACATATTTTTAAAAATTGCATAGCTTTCAGGACAATGATATAGTATGGCTACTATTTTAGGAGTTAATATAATCTTCAAGCATTTGTTGCCTGTCTACTATGTGGCATACATATCGTCTACTGTGTGGTTTACATACATTGTCATCTAATCCTCTGACCAACCCTGCCAGGCGAGTCTTATGACTTACGGGTGAAGAAATGGAGGCCCAGAAAGGCTGAGTGACTTGGGGTTGGTCTCCTTTTGGTCAGTGATGGGAAAACTGGGATTGAAACCTTTTGGCCTACTGCCAGATCTGCTTATGTGCTCTTCTGCCTCTCCCTCTGTGGATGGACTTTTGTGATACCATCTTTAGAATCCAACTCGATCTCTGTGTTGTGTCCATGGGAGAATGCAATCTGGATTCCAGCCTTCCAGTCTGTACAGGAACTTTTGGTGCATGGTCCACTTATCAGTTGAGGATTGTTGTCTGTGTCAGGTCAGCATTGAGACTAAGTGAATTTGGCTTGCGGTGTTTTTAAAATTGCTTTTTCAGTTCAAATCCAGACTTAATGGAGGGAGGTCATAGAAATAGTCACTTGAGGTAAGTAACAGTGGGCTGGATAAAAAGTAATGTCAATATCAGTCCTGCTGCCAGCAGTGTCCCTGTGGGCCAAGAAGAAAAATTGGTATGGGCTGGTAACTCTTAATTACTTAGAGGTGAATCTTGGTGACTTTCCAGTGACTTGTCAGCGAGGGCTCTGGGTAAGGTAATCTCTGTTAGTCACCCCATCTCTCTGAACCTCAATCCTTTTGCCTGTAAAATGAGATACTAATTCTGCTTTATCTACCTCAGCACTGCTATGAGATTCAAATGAATTATAGGATCTTAGGATTAGAGGAGAGCATCCCTAAGATACTATATTTGAAAGCGTTGTGTAGGCTTAGGTAAATGAAGGTCACTTTTGTTGACTCACCATTATGCTTCATGTTAATAGCGTACCATATTGGTTCTCAAACTTTAGCTGTATTAGAATCACCTTCAGGGCTCATTAAGCTACAGATTGCTAGGCTCCTTCTCCAGAATTTCTGATTCACTAGCTCTCTCTCCGGTGGGGTTAGAGGATTTGTATATCTAATACGTCCCCACACGATGCTGATGTTGCCATACTAGTGACCACACTTTGAGATCCACTGGCACATACTGCTCAGATCTGGAGCTGTTTGACTTTGCCACTGCCTCAGGCCTATCACCTCATGGCAAATAGATGGGGAAACAGTGGAAACAGTGGCAGACTTTATTTTTTTGGGCACCAAAATTACTACAGGTGGTGACTGCAGCCATGAAATTAACAGACGCTTACTCCTTGGAAGGAAAGTTATGACCAACCTAGACAGCATATTAAAAAGCAGAGATATTACTTTGCCAACAAAGGTTCGTCTAGTCAAGGCTATGGTTTTTCCAGTAGTCATGTATGGATGTGAGAGTTGGACTATAAAGAAGCTGAGTGCTGAAGAATTGATGCTTTTGAACCATGGTGTTGGAGAAGACTCTTGAGAGTCCCTTGGACTGCAAGGAGATCCAATCAGTCCATCCTAAAGGAGGTCAGTCCTGAGTGTTCATTGGAAGGACTGATGTTGAAGCTGAAACTCCAGTACTTTGGCCACCTGATGCAAAGAGCTCACTCATTTGAAAAGACCCTGATGCTGGGAAAGACTGAAGGTGGGAGGAGAAGGGGACGACAGAGAATGAGATGGTTGGATGGCATCACCGACTCAATGGACATGAGTTTGGGTAAACTCTGGGAGTTGGTGTTGGACAGGGAATCCTGGTGTGCTGCAGTCCATGGGGTTGCAAAGAGTCGGACACGACTGAGCAACTGAACTGAACAGAGACATGGGAAATAGTGAGTGTAGTTGTCAGTTCCAGGCCATGTGGTAGCCAGAGCTAAGTGGGCATTGGCCAGGTGGCTGTGATGTGTGGAGTTGGGTGGAAGCAACTTCACTGTTCCCTTGGATCCCTTTGGACTTGGTAGTTATGCTTCTCAGAACTGTGGTGTGTGGAGCAAAAGGTACTTATTGCAGGGTGCTTTGGGCCTAACTTGGACAGTCCCATCCACATTGGTGAGCTCCTCCATTCTTGAGGCTGGCCCAGGCCCACCCACACTCCAGCCCTTTTTGGTGCCTGCAAAGAAATCACCTTCTTTCTTATGATCTTCCAAGGTTGCAGGAGAGGGAGAGTCTCCCTGCTGGGCTTTATGGCTCATCACCACATTCTCTCTCTGTCTCTCTAAGAGACTCTGATTGTTCCAGCCGCTTCCCTCTCTTCACATGTATGGTTTCTGTTTAAACCTCTTTCCTAACTGAAGCACCCAGCCTTTTCCTAAATTACCCCCATGTCAGAAGAGGACAGGCAGGAACAGGCTAGCAGCAATGCTCACACCTTGGGGGCCATGTTGAGTGTCTGGTTAAAAACGATTCCCTGGCCACGCCCTCAAAGACTTTGATTTCTCAGGTCTAGAGAGATTCCAGGGATTCTGATGCTTGCATCAAAGAATGATACTTAAAAAAAAAAAAAAAAGTTAAGGAAATAACTAAAGAGATTTTAACCTGCTTTTTAGTCTGCTAACGTGTGATCGGCATCACTTTTATTTTAATCACCCCAGAGCCTCTGCTTGGCCATCTGTCCTCCTTAAAGTCTCCCCCTTTTGAATCTGTATTCCAGCCCCGGGAGACACTTGCGGCTGGAAGGGGAGGCAGTTTGCTTAACGGTTGCTTTCTTGGTCGACCAACAGATGACCTGGGTTTTGGCTTCTCGGAGTAGAAGAAAACCTCAGAACATTGGTTTTGTCCTCTAAGAGAGGTCTGTTCAGTTCAGTCTCTCAGTCATGTCCAACTCTTTGTGGCTCCATGGACTGCAGCACGCCAGGCCTCCCTGTCCATCACTGACTCCCAGAGCTTACTCAAACTCATGTCCATTGAGTCAGAGATGCCATCCAACCATCTCATCCTCTGTTGTCCCCTTCCCTCCTACCTTCAATCTTTCCCAGCATCAGGGTCTTTTCTAATGAGTCAGTTCTTCGAATCAGGTGGCCAAAGTATTGGAGCTTCAGGTTCAACATCATTCTTTCCAATGAATATTCAGGGCTTATTTGGAGTGTATTTCCCAGTGCAAAGTCTAGGTGACCTTTGTAGCCCACATTTGCGCCGTTATCACAACATTTTGTGACTGATAATGGGTTTTTAAAATTTTCTTTATATGGCTATCTGGTGAGCTGTCACTGGACTGATTTTTATCTCAAACTATAAATATCTTAGAAGCTATGATGTGTGCATAGTGCTGGGCATACAGATATTTAATCAATGGTGGGGTAGGTAGGTTTTCCATGATGTTTCTGGGCTGTGGGTCACCCCTTGATCCTTACATTCAGCTCAGGACCATGGCAATAAGGGTCTTGAATTGGCTTGATCACCACAGTGCCTCTTAGCTGGAAAGCCATTTTTAGCACAGGCTCTTGAGGATTGCTGTCATCAAATAGTATTTCCAAGGAGGGAGCCCCGGGCAAGTCTGGTCCCTAACCGAAGACCAAAGTTTTAACCAAAAATAGACCAGCATCAGGAAGGGAGCTGGACAGACAACTCTTCCACTGCATCACTTGTTGGCAGAGGCTGCTGGCTATGACAGAGCTAGCCGGGCATCCACTATGGCAGTGGATTACTCATAAGGCTGGTTGAGTAAGAGTTTTTGTGTATGAAGGAGAAAGAGAAAAAGTCCTTACTTCAAACAGCATTCTTCCTGTGTCTCCCAAGGATATATTTTTGTCCTCTTAAATGTTTGTTTCTTTTTTCCACATAATAGTCAGTGTTCAAGATTGTGGAGAGGAAATTCAGGAAACGGCCCAAGAACCCAGTTTTCAAAAGGGCCTGGGCAAAGTCTCAGCATTTTCTAAAGGGCTCTTTCTCCTCTGGATCCTTTCTGCGGTGGCATGCCAGCTCCCTCCGGCAAGATGGCCGGGTGCTTGGCCCATGATTTGCTCTCAGTCTAAAGTAACTTTTTGGTTCACTCTAGTCCTTTTTAATTTGTAGCTTATTGCATCTGGGTTACTAAATTTACAATGAGACCATGGCAGCGATTCAGTACAACCACAGACCCAACGACAGAACTGTGAGAGTCCTTTGTGGATGAACCTGGCTAGCCCATGGAGATCTTGCAACCACGTGCTGCCAGGGTCTTAAGCCTGAGTCTGAATTTAATATTCTTCACCTTGCCCCGAAACTGCCATTGCAAAGCTCTTGGTTTTCCTCTGCTTCTCCACACGGCCAAACTGAGGTGTGGCCAGTAGAGAGAGAAGGGTTTCCAGGGCCTAGGTGGATGGAAACATTTAAGTTCAAGGAGACTGATGAGGAAAGGAGTGGTGTTCTGATTGCATTTGTAAATGGGTTGGGAATAACACTGGCTGGGAAAACATTATCAAAAATCTGCAAAATCAACATTCTTTCTTCCTGATAAACATGAAAGCTCGGCAGCTGCACCTCCCTCTCACGTGTTTGGCCAACTGCTGTTCGGGACATTGTGCCTCCCTTGGCGGCATATGGGGGCTGATTGGAGCCAGGGTTGGCATCCCAGCTCTTTGCTGCATGGATCAGGGTGTTTCAATGCTCTCAAAAGCTAGACAAGCTCAGGTTGTCACTGGACTTAAGGTGGGGCTAGGGCGGCGGGGGACAATACCCATCCATCCATGCATCCATCCAGGGCTACATAGACCCTTTGATAGCCCTCCACATTGCTAATCAGGTTTTTCGAGTTGAGACCCAGTGCAGGCATAAGGTGATCTTATTTAAAGTCAAAGGCGATTCGTGGGTGACTTCTTTTCCATCAGGATCTTCACCCTTTTAGTCACCCCATAACCTCTGTTATACAAGAAGATTTTGTTTATTTCAGAGAATCGGCCCACACACAGGTTTGAAGCAAGTCCAAAAGGAACATTTGCTACCGTATAAAAATTTGTATCGTCTTGCTGCTCTTTGAGAACTGAACCACCTCGTGTCTAGTCGCCCCTCCACACCCCTCCCCCAGTTTCCTGCTTCATTTGCCAAAAAACTCATGGTATGGGAATTACTGGTATATCTCTCAGAACAGGAGCAATGGCCTTTTTTCAGGAAATACTTGGGGGAAAACAGAACTGCCTCATTTATGCTCCTTTCTTTAAAATATTTTCATATATCTTCACAAGGAAATGGCTTGGAACTGTTACCAAGAAGAATGCAGCAGTGACTAAGAACCCTTCTGAGTTACTAGAGTGCAAGCCTGTCAAATGGAATCTATTCCTTTCTTGACATGAACTCAGGGACCTGCAGTAGATGCTGTAACTACTGTGTATGTGACCCATGCCTGAGCTCAGTGAAGCATCTAAGGGGAAGGATCCCATTAGGAGCCTAAAGCTAAAATGGAAGGTGAGGGCTGGATGATAAAGCTGCAGGTGAATTCACTGCTGGCAGGGTTATCAGATCAGATTTGTATTTTCTGTGGGAGGCAGTCCTAGGATTGTGCCTGGTCAATATTTTTTTTCATCAGACCCTTGCAGCTGTTGAAGTCAGCTGTGTGAAATATGCAGTTCCCTTAGGGTTGGAAGAGAGAACTTACAGTTTTTCAGATTAATCTGAACTAGAAAGTTCTTTTAAGATGTATCTAACATCTGAGTTAGAAGCTCTTGTAGGGGAGAAAAGACTCAAGTCATTTTGAATGATCAGAGAAACATGCAGGTCCTTCTCAGAGGGATAGAGGAGTAGGTGGTTCTTTAGCTGGATACCCTGATGGTTTTAGGTTTGCCTTTTGGTGGTAGTTTAGTTGCTAAGTCAGGTACGACTCTGGCGACCCTATGGGCCATAGCCTGCCAGGCTGCTCTGTCTGTGGGTTTCTCCAGGCAAGAACACTGGAATGGGTTGCTATTTCCTTCTCCAAGGGATCTTCCCCACCCAGGGATCAAACCCAAGTCTCCTGCATTGCAGATGGATTCTTTACTACTGAGCCACCAGGGAAGCCCAGGTTTGCTTTCTGAATCTATTGATGTCCTCACAGGGGGTGGTGCTGGGTGGGAGCCTGGCCCTTCCTCCTGCAGGTCCCCAGGGGAAGTGTGAGTTGACTTTGACTTTAGTCCTCCTCCCTGGCTTTTCTGGGAAACCATCCCTTGCCCACACAAGGCCTGTTCTGTGCCTGCACTGGCTTTTCCAGACAGGGGTCAAAGCTCTTATTTCTGAGGGTTTTCTAGTCAGATTTACAGCTGCCTTTGTTCGAAAAAAGAAAAAAAAAAAAAAAAAAAAATCAGGGACCTTAGAAAATGGATGAATGGAATGTTTTATGTTCCTGTTTTAAAGACAATTTTGCAAATGCAAAAAGTAATAAGAATATGACTTCAGTTCCATATTCCATCAGGTTTAGGGTGTCAGGGAGAATGGTATAGGTGTGAGACAAATGAAATAGGAAAGTGGGGTGGAGTGGGGAGGAGAGCTAGTGACAGTGGGCAGGGAGAGAGAAGCAAAGACACGCATGGGAAGAAGCAAGGCACATGGGCAGAGCTGGAAAACCCTCTGAGGTGAAACCAATTTTCAGTAAGGCTTTCACCCCACTGCTGCAATTTGATGTTTAAGAATTCTGAAAATTGCCACACCACTATCCAGAAAGTACTTTTTTTTTCCTTTGTAAATGCACCCTGTAGTCAAAATATGACAACCTGGCATGCCTGTCCTTAAAATCTTAATATTGACTAATAAAAGAGGCAAAGGCCTAAGTTACTTAATGCTTTAAAAAATAAAATGTTCTTTCTCCAAAATAAAACAGAAACCTTATGGTCATTGGGTAACTCCAAAGAGTTAAAGAAACTTCTCTTTTTATTGCTATATGTACCTATACACATGTATAAAAAGAAACTACCTCCAAATCATCCAGTGATTCTCTCTGGATAGTGATTGTATAATTATTTTTCCTCTTTCCCCACTTTTGGGAGGCGGTGTTACTTTCCAGTTTTTTCTTACAATGAGCAATATTTCTTTAATCAAGAAAAAGTTATTAGAATATAATACTCTGTTAGTAAATATGGAGAAACAACAGTTAAATGTTATCGTTTCACTAAATTATTTAAGTTGGGAAATACATACCTCCAAGGTACCCTAGTCCCACCCCCCTTTTCTTCTTTTTATAACTTGTAGTTTTGTCAAATTGACACATGCACATGGTTTCATATGTGCTTCCCAGGTGGCGCAGTGGTGAACAACCCACCTGCCAATGCAGGAGATGTAAGAGACCTGGGTTTGATCCCTGGGTCTAGAAGATCCCCTGGAGAAGGGCATGGCAACCCACTCCAGTATTCTTGCCTGGCGAATCCCATGGACACAGGAACCAGGTGGGCTACAGTCCAGGGGGTCGCAAAGAGTTGGACACGACTGGAGCGACTAAACACACATGCACGCATGCATGGTTTCAAGAACCAGATAGGTCTTACAAGAACTGTTTACCGCCTCGCTTTCTACTGCCACGGCCCAATGGCAGTCACTTAAAAATCGTAGCCATTGTCTTTTGGTATTCCACATTTTTTAATAGCTTGCATATTTTGCTCCTTCGAGGTATTATCTGTTGACTCCTCCTGAGGATTTTGCTCTTCTTCTCCACCCTGTGTGCTGTGCCCCACACACTTTATTTTCGGAGGAAAAAATCCTGTCTTCTCCAAAAGTCACAAATATCATGCCTTATCCTAAGGGACATGGAGGGTCCCTACGTGGAATAACATGCAAACCTTTTGGCCTTTTGTGATTTTGCCAATGAAACTTTAAAGTTTGTCCAAAATTCTAAGTTTTAGGTTTGAATTGGGCCATGTGTTGTTACTACGTGGACCAACTGTAACCAAGGGCCAAGAAGCTGGGTTGAATTAGGCCATCTTCTGGATGTGGTTTTTTTTGACCAATAACTATTTTGTTACTCTGTTTTTACTGTAGAGTATAGAGAAAACACACCACCCTAGTTAATTGCAGGTCATTGTTTGCTGGACTTGGTTATTTTGGGGGTCTCAGGAGGCAACTTTCTTGAGCTCTGAGCTTCAGGACATTCTCAAGGAAGTGACTTCTGCCTATATTTGGTGATGTCCGGGGTTTGTGGGGCAAGGGCAGAGCTGCCTGTGTCCTGGGGACCCAGAGGGATCTGTATTAAGTGCTAAAAGTGCTGCCTTTTCCGGAAAAGCTGTTGCATACAGCTTGTGGACTCCCAAGTCTTGGCATTCCACTCTGTTTCCAGAGCCACCCACAGACACCTCTGAATTCTTTGTTCAGTCTTAGAGACCATTCTTCTGGGCCAGCCTGTCTCCTCCAGGCTGGGAAGTGACCCCCACCTCTTGCCCTTGCCTCTCTCTGTGGCCCTTCTGAGTTCTGGAAAAGACTTTACTGGAATCCATGCTAGTGATCTTGCCATCTTTCTCCTTAATGGGGAAAGAGGGAAGGCAACAGGGCAGTGCCCTCTGAAACGAAGACTGAATCTTAAAGTTGTGAGGGACCTTGGAAGCCACATGGTTTGTACAACTCTGCTTCCATGCCTCCAGCAGTGAGAAGCTTGCTCACTCAAGGAGCTGCCCTGTTCCAATACTGGGTGCTCATCTATTGCAAAGTCCTTTCCTGTTGAACTAACAACCTTGTCTGAGATGTCCCTCCAGTAAACGGATGAGGGCAACCTTGAAACTTGTCAACAAATTATTCTTCCTATTTTTCTGGCGTAAGTGATATTGAAAGTGGTTTTAAGAGGCAGCCATGAAAGATGCTGGCAAAAAACATGTTTTCTAAGCACCGAGTGTGTTTGCCAGAGAGGTTCAGTTTTGTTTTTCTTTATTGTTATGATTTTGATTTATTTGCATCTGATAGAATGGTATCAGTGACATGAGGAATAATTACATATCTTTTGAAATTCTAGCCTGGAACCCCACCAGGAACTGATCCAGATTTGTGCCAAGGAACACATCCTAGGTTTTGGGTTTTTTTTTTTTTCCAATGTGTGTTTAAAAAACACTTGTTTGAAATGCTAGGCTTTTTGATACTTAAAGAGCATTGTTTTAGTGGGTGGAGTTCTTGTTTGATCCTCTGAGTTTAAACTTCTTAGCGCAGGGGTGGCCACAGTGACCATCCTGTGTTGTGAGCTCAAGAGATCTCTGAGAGGCAGGTCTTACACATGTGTGTGTGCGTGTGTGCACGTGCCTTGTCTCCCTTTTGTCAACCAGTTCTAAACTTTTCTTGATTTTTACAGCTTTTACTGATCTTCAGACATGCTGGCTATCTTAGGAAAGCCATGTAATATCATTCTTTAAAAATGATTTGACTTTGAGAAACAGGCAGCAATAGATCAACATGGTAATTCTGGGTGTTGGATTATCATTTCCTTTTAGATTTCCTTTTGTTTTCCCGGCTTTATAGGATGAACATGTATTACTTTTATATTGAAGGAAATTATTTGGGAAGGCATGGTTGCTTCCAAACTTACTCCTCATCTGCCAGCGAAGTAACAAGGTGGAGGATGCAAGAAGGATAACAGATTGGAACGTGGAGATGGTGGGAGCCGGGGCTGCCCTGGGAACTGGTATTTCCGTCTTTCTTACTGTCAAAAAAAGTGCCTTTTTTATTTTTACATGTATTTATTTTTCTTTGACATGTCCCTTGCTTTAAAAGATTTCATCTGAGCCAACATCATACTTGTTAAATAGTAATTCCCTCATTGTTGATCAAAGACTGAATGCCTATTAGCGAGTTACTGGGTTATTTTGTGAAGTGGTGCTATTCCAACTGAGGGTAAAGCTGTGATGTTTGAGGCCCTTCATTAGGCGCTGTGTTCTCCACCTTCATTGCTGCCTAAGGTGGGCTGGGGTTCTGCAGTTAGAACTCTTCTGTATTTTGGGTTCAGGACCCTGTGTTTCCCTCTGGTACTGGTAGTTCTCCCCGACAAGCCTGCCTTGACTTTGTTTTTAATACAACACGTGAACAACAGTAGGACAGTAAGGGTCCGTGGCTGTGCTAACCTTTGTCTGCCTCCTCCTTCGTCATCCTCATCCTCCTCATGGTCATAAAGCTGAGTGAGCACTTATAGTGTGCCGGATATGTGTTAAATGTGCAGTGCAGACTGATGACCTCATTTGACCCTCATAACTCCTCTGAAGCAAGGATTGTTAATTAGCCCCACCTCCCCCCCCCCCCCCCCCATTTTATTGACGGGGAAGCTGAGACTCAGAGGTTGAGTAACTTGTTCAAGGTCGTGAGGCCAGAGAGCTAGAAAGCCAGGACCTGAGTAGCTTCCCGTCTCTCACACTTTCCTTTTATCTCTTTCCTCCTCAAACTTTTCCTTCTGGGCCAGGACCTCAGCTTCAGAACTTCTTGATGTCCTATCACCTTGGGTGAAGTATAGCACCTTGTTTTGTACCTGGAATTAGTTGTTTCTCTCTTCACATCTCCCTAGCAGGAGGTATAGGAAAGATGGTCAGACCTGGGATGGAGGGGGGCCTGGGCCACAGCACCTGTAGCCCTCCTCCTGCACCCCAATGGGTCAGGACAGAGTGGGCTTATTCCCAGCTGTGTAGAAAGTGGAGTTGGGATCTGGTTTTGTCCTTTTTCATTTCCCACTGTTAGGGTGGGGCCTTAAGGGTCTGAGGAGGCATTTCCCAGCCACAGAAATGCTTATTCAATTCACCAGAGTTCTTTTTTCTTGCTATCCACAGGTAGGAAGCATAGAAAGCCTCACATCCCTTCCTCCTGGAACAGTGAGGAAGCCTTAGGAAGCTAGGGGAGAAACTTCCCACAGGATGACCTCGGTTCCATTCCAAGGATAGCACGTGGAAGAGGGTTGACATTAATTTTTATTGGGTCTGAGAAGCTGATGAAAACTTTGTGGACTCTTCCCCAGAAAAAGTACAGTGATAATAACTATAACATTTATGTGGTTATAGGCATTGTACTAAGTACTTAGGTGTATCGCCTTCTTGAATCCTTCTCATAACCCTGTGAGGTGTTGAGTTCTATTATCCCTATTCTACAGATGAGGAGACTGAGGCCCTGAGATGCTTAATGACTTGCCCGTGGATGTGCATTTAGAAAGTGGTAAGATTTGCATAGGATTTCAGTGGGACCCCAGGATCTGGGGTACCTCAGTCCTAGAGTACAAGTCACCATCTGCATTGCTGAAAGATGGGATATGTGTACACATGTAATGGGGTATTAGATGGATACCAGCCCCTGCAGCTGGTGGTGACCCTGCTTGTCAAGGAGGTGGAGGAAGGAGAGGTGGCTCCTGGCTTCCCCTTTACAGAATCCTCCCCCATCCTCTTAGACCACTTAGGTGCATCTGCGTGGAGTTTCTAAGTGTCCAAGCTTTGCAGGGCTCCCACACAGTTTTTTTTTTTACTGGCATTTAACAGTCGGTGTGGAGTCAGACATCTGGGCTTCTCTCCTGGTTCTGCCTCTCTGAGCTCAGTGACTTGGGGAGTCATACTGCTCGTTTGCCAATGAGGGAGCTTGAAGAATTCTGACTTTCATTAGGACAAGGAAGGGTCTCACTGCTGTGGGAGGAAGGCAATGCTCTTAATGTGTCTTCAGTGTGGCCCATTAGCAAGAAGCCTACTCAAGGTACAGTGTGCATGTTGTTCTGGTGTTATAGGGCTAGAAACGGACCTGTAACTCTGACCACGCTTGTAGCTCTAGAAGGTACAGTGAGTATTTTCACAGAGCGACAGTGATGGTAGTAATTAAGATTTTTGGATTTGTTTGTACTCCTCGTCCTGCCTGCTTTTCCATTCTGTTCTCTACCTGTTCATGACCCCCGTGGCAGGTATCCTTAAAATCAGAGAACTGTGGAACATCAGTGCTGGAAAGGAACACTGATCACCTATGACCAGTCTTCTCATTTTGCAGGCGTGGAAATAGGCTAAGAGAGGTAGAGGAAGTTGCCCAACGTTACACAGCGAATCCTTGGCAGAGCCAGGCTATAGGCTGGCGTTCTTTCAGTTGTGCCTGCCCAACGGCTGTCCTATCTCTCTTCATACCTTATTCTTGAACAGACATAACTCTTCATCAGTTTTGACCTTGTACAGCTCTTATCCCCTCTGCTTGTTTCCTTGAAAGCAGAGGCTGGGTCATTCTCATCATAGTTTCTCCCTCTTCCTCCTCACTGCTTCTGATGCTGCCCCTGTGCGTGGTGAACGAAGGAACAAAGCCATTGCATAAACAGAGCTATCTCTGAAGCCCTTTATATGGTGCTCGGACCCCTGTTCCACACATTCAAGGTCATGGTAACTTCTCCAACCACCAGGATGACTCTCTGCTGTAGATAGAGAAGGGGGAGTTCCGAGGTCTCTATGTGGTACTTTTCCCCATTCATAAAATGATGGATATACACAGTCAACGTGTGCTGGACACTTTTAGAGGTCAAGGTGGGCTGGCTTCTTTGTGGCTGTGCTGGGGCTGTCTCTCCAGCAGAGGTATTAGTATAATCTGGGCATCAATAAAGAGCATCTTTTCTGAAGTTGGGCTGGCTGATTTAAGGGGTAACATTTAACACTCCTTGGCCATGTGCCACTGTGAGTGAGTGTTCATGGACTTTCTCTTCTCTCTGCTAAACAGGATTGTTGTCCATTACTCAGCCTTCCCAGTTACCCTACCTTTTAAGGAGAATTTTCTCCTGGTTAGCTCAGTTCCTGGGCCTTTTTCATGTAGAGAAAATGAGTGGAGGCTGTGCTGGAGAACTGAGAGATGGGTCAGTCAGAGTTTGTGTGAGTGTGTGTGTGTGAATGTGTGCGAGGAGGGCTTGTATTTGTGTCTGAAAAGGCCCAATACTTGTGGTGAGAAGAAGAAACAGAGGCTAAAGAAAAGGAGAGGGAAAGTGTGTACGAGCTGGGGGTTGGAGGGAGATGAAGAGAACAATCTATAGACGGGTGGCTACTGGCTGTGTATGGGATACTAAGTGGTAGAGAAGGAGGAGGGGTTTTAAAGATGTTTTCCAATATATTAAGAATTGCATTCTCTCCCACTGGCATTCAAGAGATCAATAACATCTTGAATTTTGTTTGGACTGGATTGTAATTGTGATTATGTGATTATGATTATGACTCCCAAGTGAAGATGAGGCTACATGGAGACAGTTATGTTCATGCTACTCCGGCATGTTCTATCTGGGAGATGGAGGCCAACTATGGGGCAGAAGAATGTGAGATGCAGACTTGGGGGGAGTGATCTAGCAAAATGCTCTGTGGTTGGGGTGCAGGGGCCTAGGGCTAATGTGCCAGAGTCAGCGTGTAGTTTGTATTACAATGAACAGACCCTGGATCATTTTCCTGCATTGAAAGTTAAAAAAATGTATCAGAGTTTTCAGATTTGGTGCTTATTCACTTTGTACCCTATTTCCAAAAAAAATATGGGACAGTTCAGACTCAGTGGGGAAAATGCAGTGATTCATTCACGTAGTGTTTTTTTCCCCCATAGAGAGATTTGCCTTAAGAAGGAAGAACATGTTGAGTTTCATGGTCATATTTTACTGACAGAAATACTGGGAAGGATATTTAAATTTTTGTTCTTCAAGAAATTACTCTTTTGTACTGGTTTGAGATGGAAATGGCTTAGCACAGAGGAGGTTTTTAATCCAAGGGATAGAGCAGTGACTGTTTGGTTGAGATAAAGTGCTGTCTTCTGCCAGTGTCCCTCCTGGGGTCGGATTGATCCATGTGCTCTGCTGTCTAGTGTTTGTGTTCATTAAGATGACTTCTTCCAGTGACTGAAGGTACCAGAAGAATAAAACGGCTGCTGGAACTTGCAGGTTTGTGCATGGACATCCTGGCCCCTTTCTGGGCTCCTAGGAACACAGGAGAAACACTTCTGCAGAAAAGCATGAAGGGTTGGCCTGACATCCAGAAGGTTCTAGCAAACATTGGTGTTTTGGGGACCAGGCAAGGACAGAAAGAAGACCTGCCCTGGTCCCTCTTGTATGTTGCTGGTGGAAGTGCTAAGCAACCTTGTTTTTTTGGCCCATTTGCCAAGCATTTGGGGACTTTGAAATTGTCTGTATTTTGGATCTTCTTAAAGGATCTTGTGTAAAGGCAGGGAGTTCCAGCTGCCTCCTGGTGTTTGAAACAGTGTCCAGGGCAGATAGTCATTTCCCATCTAGCTTTACAAGATGTCAAGAAAGTAGCCCTCTGCTGCAGAAGGGTCCTAGCCAGCTCCTGGCCTCTCCATGGGCCACACCGCCCTCAGGCTGGCCCTTTGACTGTGGACGGGGGAGGTCCCAAGGCAGCCCTGACGGTACTGGTCACAGCTCCTCAGCCGTGTCAGCGTCTCAGAGGGGCTCATAGGCCAAGGTTCTTACAAGTAATGGGCTTACCTGGTCCCCTACCAAGTGGACAGTCAGAAACTCTGGGTGGGGGAAGGTTGGGGCTCCACAGGTGATTCCTCTGTACCCTCTGGATGGAGAGCCAAGCCATCTGCAGTCCCAGCCAGAGACCCTGGGTTCAAATTTTATAGACTTAAAGAAGTCAGGGAAGATGGGCACAAGTGTTGAGTACCAGTTTTAGGAAGACATCATTCTGGTGCTTCCAGTTACTCTTGTTTTACTCCCCTGGGCCCAGTGTGCTGGGTGTTCTCGTGCCTGTATCCGGTGAGGAACTGAGCTTCAGAGACATCGAGAACCTGCTGAGTATCATGTACCTTGACAGGCCTGACCAGAGCCCTCATTTTTTCCATTAGGATTCTAATCCCCACCCTAGAACGTTGAGTGTGGATGAGTAATAGATGTGAACCGTATGTGCCATTTAAGATTTTCTAATCCTCCAATTAAAACTAAATTAAAAACTGTTCTAGTAGCCACACTAAAAAGGTAAAAAGAAATGAAATTAATTTTAACTGTATACTTGTAAATCTGGGCTTCCCGGATGGTGCTAGTGGTAAAGAACCCGCCTGCCAGTGCAGGAGACATAAGAGACACAGGTTCCATCCCCGGGTTGGGAACATCCCCTGGAGAAGGGCATGGCAACCCACTCCAGTTTTCTTGCCTGCAGAATCCCATGGTCAGAGGAGTCTGGTGGGCTGCATTTCATGCAGTCACACAGAATCAGACACGACTGAAGTGCTTAGCACGCATGCTTGTTTTAACCCAGTGTACTTAAATGTTATTTCAATATATAATCAGTACTTTTAAAAAATCAGTGAGGTATTTTATGTTCTTTTTCCATACCAAGTCTTCAAAATCCAGTGTGTATGTTCCCTTTACATCTCAGTTCACACCAGGCACATTTCAAGGGCTCAATGGCCACATGTGGCTAGTGACTGCCTTACAGGACCACACAGCTCTGGCACCTCCTGGCTGGAGAGATGTGTTCTGCCCGGGTGCCGAGGTTAGTGAGGGGTTTTTCTAAATAGTTTCAAAATGCCAAGGGATGAATCAGTGCTGTGCCTGTCTGCAAGAGTGTCACCTGAGGAGCATCGTCTAGAGCCCCGGTTGACTCTGTAGCCTGATTGGAAACTACTGCTCTAAAAACATTCACTGGGCAGTTCACCGGGGCTCTGTGCCTTGGCCTTACCCCCTTTCAGACACTTGCATTCCAAGCACGTTCCTTTTGGGAGGTGGTGGTGGAGGTGTGATGGGAAAGGTGGGGGAAGGCATGCCCCAAGGGCCTTTTCCCTCCCCTGCTGAACAGAACTGCCATTTCAGTGGAAAAACAAAATCCTGCATATATATCTGGGTGTGATCATGCATACGAGGTAGAACCTTCTCTTTTGGTGGCTGAGGGCAGCATCCTGTGTTCTCAGGAGAGGTGAGATGAGAGAACCAAAATATTGATATTTAGGGCAGAAGGGGATACTGTGTGTTTAAACTGCGTTCTTTTCCAGTGGTTTGGTTTTTAAATTTATTTGCTGACTTAGAGTAAAAACTTTGATCCTCGAAAGTTACAATCCAGGGTCCAAACCTCAAGTGCCTCAGGCTGGGCAGGTAACATGCCATGAAGGGTGGAGGGGTTTCAAGTCCAAACTTACGGGAATGTTTTTCACTAAAATGTGGCAGTCTCCCTTTTTTCTGGAATTAGAGAAGACCCTCTTGGCCTTTCATTTCCCTGCTTTTGATAGAGAAATATTTCTAGGAGAAAATGCAGTGCAGCCACCCCAAGGAATAGCAACTGACACTTGGCTTTGGTGTTTAGGGAGATCTGAGAGCTGTGCCCATCTGAGGGAGAACTGCACAGCCCCCTCTGCTGTTGTCTTGGAACCTAGTATCACCAGATCGTGCCATTTTTAAGGAGAAACCACAAAGCTAGAGTATGTCAAAGGTAAAAATTTTTGAGATTTTTAAAAGAATTTTAAAACTTAGAAATACAGACTCATAGGAAGTTACCCCTCCTTCTCCCCACCGCAAAAGATGCAGGGGTCTTGTGTGCCCTTCCGCCCAGTGGTAACATCTTACATAACTAGCCCAGCATCCAAACCAGGAAGTAGGCACTGCTGCAGTCTGCTGTCCTTATTCAGATCTCACCAGTTTATAGATGCACTCATTTATGTGTGTGTGTGCGAGGTGATTTAATTTAGTGCACCTTGACTAAGTACCACACATGTGCCAGGTTTAAGGCCAATAGGGATGAGTTAGATTGGACCCCAGTGATCAAGGGACAGTCGGTCGGGGGAAACAGACTAAAGGATTTCAGGATATATCATCCTGGGATAGAGGGGAAGGGCCCTGGCTACAACCAAAGGGACCTTGAGGGACAAGAGGGAGCTAACAGCTACTAAGGCCGCAGAAGGAGCTGCCTGAACAAAGGTTTATTTATATTTTTAAATTTTTGTTTAGCTGTTTTTGGCTGTGCTGGGTCTTGGTTGCTGCATGCCGGCTTTTTCTAGTTGCGGTGCCCAGGCTTCTCATTGCACTGGCTTCTCTTGTTGAGGAGCGTGGGCTCTGGGACCCGTGGGCTTCCGTTGTTACGGCATGTGGGCTCTATGGCCTGGGCTCAATAATTGCAGTACATGGACTTAGTTGCTCTGCATCATGTGGGATCTTAGTTCCCAGACCAGGGATCGAACCTACATTCCCTGCTTTTCAAGGTGGATTCTTAACTACTGGACCACCCGGGAAGCCCTTGAGCAATGGTTTATTAGACTTTAGGCCTGGTGGAGCCACACAGCTGAGCTGTGAGCTGAGTGGTGGTGTGGAGTTGCATGGAAAGCTGGGTATTGGAGAGATGAACTGGAAGAATCTCCTTGTAGGTGGCCCAAGGCTCGTTCCCTGTGAGTCTCTGCATTTGCTCCTCCTTCTGTCTGCAAAGCTCTTTCCCTGTCTCTTCTTGTGGCTGGGATTTTTCTCACCAGGGAGAACTCAGGTCATATATCATTTCTTAACTAAGCTTAGCCCTGACTACCTAACTTCAATCCCACCAGCAAAAACTACATTCAATCCATAATTATCTTATTTATCCCATCCTGGGAGCAGAAATATTGCCTGACTTGTTCATTGTCAAGATTTTCCCTGGGGGCCCCCAAATCCGAACAAGTATCTTGTGGAGATATCTTGTCTTAGAAGTGGATGGGAAGAAAGGAGGGTCCCACCACCTTTGGGAGAAAGGAGAGCATATCCCAGTGGAAGAAAGTATGAAGTCACTGTGAGTCATTTAAATAAAGTAGGTGTACTTTTTTTTTTTTCAAGGGAGCTAAAAATCATTTTGCTATTTTTTGACTAATTTTATTCTACTTTAAGAGCTTTGTGTCATTCAGAGAACTTGGAAACTTCGTTCTCCTTCCTACTGAATCTGTGGAGTAGGTGGGAGAGCTATAAAAAGCTCCCAAAGATTTCTTTCTTCTGCCACTGGGTGTGGAAGGGGGACAGTGGGGCAATAAGACCAGGGGTGAGCAGTGTTTGGGACATAGGAGCCACCTGAGTATTGAGCATCTTGGAAGCTTCAGTGGCATTCAGGTCCTGAGGGTGTGGCACTGGACCCAGTGGGATTTGCTCTGAGAAGTAGGGAAGTGCTTTCATAGGTAAAAACAGTTCGTTTTGTCTGATATACTTCAGGATATATCACCTGTTAAAGATGATGTTAAAGACATCTTAAAGTAATAAATGCAATATGATTTTAAAAATCTGCACAAAAAGGAAAGATAATCGTTGTGGTTTGTTTCTTTCCTGAACTGGTCAGCCTCAAGGCCAGCTGGGGATTGATTTTTCTCCCCTGGACCATCTGGGTTTATTGATGGAGGAGCTGGAGTTTGTGAGGGTGGAGAGTTTCCCAAGAGCTTGGGAAGAAAGCTGGGCCTTGGAGTTCGAGTTACCTTCAGTGGACACTCCTGTGTGCCAGGCTTTGGAGGGGTGTGTGCAGAGTGGGTAGAGCCAGGATCTGGGTGAATGTCATGGGCAGGATGCCTCAAGGTCAGGTGGAGTTAGGACACACACGAATGAAGTAGCAGGGGTTGGGGAGGGCATGAAACCAGAATTCCAGGCAATAGTTAGGGACGCAGAAGTTTATAGGAGCTGAAGAGTAATAGGAAACAGCTCTGGCAATCAAGCAGTCCCAGAAATTTGAAGCTGTGTCACATCATGCCTCATAGCCAGAATTATGATCAGATTCCTGGTGGGAGATAGGAGCCAGGCCCCACCATCCCTCTAAGGCAGAGGACAGGTGCTTTGAGCATCAGGTTGAGGGTTAGGGTCCATTAGGAACCTCAGATTGCATGTCTTGACTCTTCTATCCTCATCACCTGGTAAAACTTTCCATGCTGACTTCAGCCTTTGCAGTTGAACTTGACCTTGGGAATACAACTGGATTAGTGCTTTACCAATCCTACACTGACCTTCTGAGCAAAGGTCCTTCCTAGTCTACTGAATTAGTGGACTAATTGATGGATGTGACTAATTAGATTCCAGAGGCCAGTGGCAAGACTGAGCGGTTAGGGAATGGATTGACTTGGTCATCCTTCAGTTGGAAGGCATGAAATTTGTGGTATACATTGAAGGAACCTAGAGGGTTTGAAGTCACTATTGGGATTCAGTGATCACCAGTCAAGCAAACAAAAGAGCTTAAACAACAACACAAAGACAAAACAGACATCAGCATGGATCCTTATCCATATGTTAGTGGGAAAACAATATAAAAATAAGTGATTTGTGCTCTGAAGGAGAGGTATGTGGTAGTTACGAGAGCATGTATCCAGAGAGGCTTTTGTTAGTCCAGAGTTGGTTGGGTGGTCTGGATTTGTGTTGAGTAGGAATGAAGGTGGCCAGGGTGACTGTCCCAACATCCAGGATTGTTCCATGTTCTTGGGTTGGGCTCGAGATGAGGATATAGATGAGGGAGCTGATGGTTCAGGGTATTTGGCAGGGCTTTGAGCAACTCTTGTGATGTCTTTTGGAGGGTTAGGTCAGAGAAGGCTCTTGTTTTATGCAAGGATATATATAAGGTACTGCAAGAAATTTTGGATTGCTTATCCCCCCAGAAGCATCTTGTGCTTTTGCTAGACTTCCTGCCCCACTGGGCCCTTCCAGATTTGCATTATGGCCAGAGAGGAGAGCCCTTAGACTGAAGGGGCTGCTTGTCTCCTTGTTCTGGTAAAAGATACGATGGATTGCTGCTGGGCCTTGCAGCCAGGGAGACTGACCTTGGTCAGCTGTGGCTTTCTCTGGTGCTGGGCTGTCTGAAGGTCACCCGGTAGCATCTGTTGATGTCAGGGAAGAGATCTGTCTAGGCTGGTCCATTCAGGAAACAGGTTTACTCCGATCTGTCATCCTTGTGGTATATAGCATTTACTTTGCCATTCTTGGCTTGAGATTGTTCAGGCCGTTTCTTGACCACAAGTGGGAATCTGGGAAGAGAAGTGCTGGGCCAGCTTGGCAGGTTTCCAGGCGGTGCATCGATCTGCAGTGTCCTGCTCTTTGGTGGGCAGTAGGGACGTGATCAGAGTACTATGTGCCTTGGAGCTGTTCCTTAAAGGCCATGTTGCTGACCAGATGCTCCCAGACCCTTTGCTCTGCCAGGGTGAGCTGACACAGGTGTAAAAGGGCTCAGATCTGCTGAGACTGGACAGCTCCAGTAGTCTGGGTGCCCTGGCACTGGGTCATGGTATACAGGGATTAGCGCAGAGAGGGAGGCTGCCTTCGTTTACCCAGTTGCCATCCTGGCTGCTGCCATTTTATTTTTATTTAAAGTAAAAAGGAGTTAAGTGATGGTGGTGACAGTATGAGGTAGGGGTAGGAAGTAAACAGACTAAGGATGTGCGACTCCCCAAAGCCTGCATTCTTAAATCCTGCCAGAAAGATGCTCAACTAATGACCTTGACATTGTTCTGAAGGGCGAAAGGTTGTTCTGGAAAAAGGTGAAAGGTAACCCTTTTCTAAATGAGTATCAGAGTCTGGGCATCAGAATCACTTATATAATTCCTAGACCTCCAAACCAGAGATTCTGATTTGATAGGTCTGAGGCCCAAGAAGCTGTTTTCGTTTTCTAAGTGATTCTAATTTTCAGCCAGATTTGGGAACCTGCCCAGCAGGTACAGATCCAGAGATGCGTCCTTGTTTCCTCGTACAGACCTTGACCCTGAACCCTAACCATGGCCGTGTATTGGTCTTCATTCCTCTTTTTGTCCCTTTCGAAAAGCTTGTCTTTCGGGGATGCTGCCCTGGCTTTGCCACACCTGGATCAGGGCTGGAGGCTCCTCTCTTTCTTATCCGTGAAGAAAGGGGGACCTCCACTTGGGCATTTTTTTTCTTTTTTTTCATTGGAGGATAATTGCCTTGCAATATTGTATTGGCCTCTGCCTTATATCAGCATGAATTGGCCATAAGCATACCTGTGTCCCTTCCCTCCTGAACTCCCCTCCTGTGTCCCTCCCCACCCCTCCCCTCTCAGCTGTCACAGGGCACTGGGTTGAGCTCCCTGTGTCCACAGCAAATTCCCACTGGCTATTTACATATGGTGTATTTACATATTTACATATGGCGAGGTATGTGTCTCCGTGCTCTTCTCAAATCATCCCACCTTCTCCTTCCTGCACTGTGTTCACAAGTCTGTTCTTTATGTCTGTGTCTCCACTGCTGCCCTGCAAATACTTGGGCATTTTGATGGGCAGATATTTTGGAACGCTTTCTCACAAAACTTGCTGCCTGAATCTCGACTGCACAGTAGATTCTGGCTGTAGAAATCCAGGTCTCGAGGTAGAGACAGGAACATCCTGTGATGGCACAGGGAAAAATCTGTTTACTGTCTTCTCAGATATCATGGAGGCTCTGGAAATACAAGAAGGTTGAGTGTTTCTACCCCTTTGTTTCTAGGGTCCTGCAGACTCTGGGACAGCATTGATTGCCCTCAGGGAGCGACAGATGGGCATTGCCTGGCAGTGGGGCTGAAACTAGTGGCATTTTTGATCTGGCCACTTGGCAAGGTCAACTTTCAAGAGTGTACCTGTGGGCTGTGCATCAAGTCTTGATAGATGCTGGGTCAGGTGGCATAAGGTGGAGTTTTTTAAGACCTGTAAGATAAGGTCTGGACAGTATAAATCGAAGGGGCTGTTCATAATTTTTGCTCCAGCCTACACTGTCCCTGTCAGTCCCACCTCCCCTTGGTTCGCCCCCTGCCTGACGCACTCCGATTCCTGCTTCAGGCTTTCCTCTGACCCCTGGCCATGTTAGCATGCATCTCTTCCCCTCAGTTGCACTAGGAGCCCCTACTCAGGGCTCCCATCCACCTGCGTCTCCCCAGATCTTTACACTCACCGGTTGTTTTAGAAGTCTTTGAGTGTCTGAATCTCTTGCCCAGACAGAACCTCTTCATGTATCCATCACCTCGCCTGCTGCCTGGCGTGTAATAGGACTCAGTAAATACCTGCTGAGTGAGAGAATCAATACATTCTTTGAGGGGATGATATAAATAACTCCCTTTGTGACCTTATAGTTGAACATTGTTCATTTATTACAGTGCTTGTACCTGTATGTAAGCTTATGGATAGCCTTGTATTCTAGATGCATATTCAGGGACATTTTTCTAGCATAAAGAGTGTTTCAGACAGTTTGGAACGTTACACGAGTACTTTTGAAGTAGCCAATTCATGGTATTTGTGAGAACTACTTCTGTACTTAAAGCAGCACAATTTTATTGAAAATGTCACATTAGAAAACAGGCCCATAGGGGACCTGATATAACTTACTCTTATATTCTTTGGCAAATGAAGGTATGGCAAGCATTTTAGTACAGAGTAGGTTGGCTACTTCAACTGTTTCCTTAAATTGAGTATTTAGCTTTGAGAGAAACACATACATACCCCTGTGTGTATGTGTGTATATATATATATATATTATATAAAATTGACTTTTTGGTTTGTAATAGAAGACTGCTGTGCAGGGGGGCATAGTGGAAGTCCTGGGTTGAACCTCAGTTCTAGAGACAGAGCCAGTTTTAACTGTGGGAGTAGGTAAGTCAGTTTCTTGCTTTCACTTACGTAAAATGGGAGTGGTATTCTTGTTCAGGGGATGCGAACGTCTACAGAAATGAGGTCATATAACTTAAGTTGCTGTATGTGCTTATACCTTTCTTTCCCCCTCTTAGAGCTCAACCCCTTAGAACAAAATTTTCCACTTTTGTTAGAATCACAGGGAGAGGGAAATATTTCTGTATCTAGAACAAAGTAACACAAGGACAGTGATCACCCCAGCTTTTGTTTGTGTTGAGACGCTAGGGAGCGATAGGGACTGTGGCATGTGGGAATAGCCAAGCCTGCCTATGAAGGGCAGCTGTTTCTTAGCACCAGCTGATTATTTTAAGACACGAACAGGGGCCATGTTGACAGATCCTCTCTTTTGAAAAGAGAAGTCAGAAATCTGGGATTTTACGTGACAGTTCTTGATTTTTAAGTTTTTGGCTCAAATTTTCTAAACATATCCTGCAGATTACTATAATACTTGTACAGGCTAGAGGTGACCCACTTGGCATCTGTCATAGATGGTCTCAGGAGCTTCTTTCTGCCTGAGATCCATCGATTCTCATGGGACCTTTTCAGCCAGTGAACTAAAGATTTGGCTTCTACTAGGGGAGGTCAGGGTAAGAAGGAAGTGGGGCTGGAAGATGAGGAGGGAGACTTTGAGTCTAAACAGGGTGCCTAGCCATTGGCATTTGGAAGGCCTCCTTGGAGAGAGGCCACAGGTTGCCTGATTCAGATGTCTTGTATGTTTGTCATTGCAGGAGTGGCATTTGTTGCAAGAGTTTGTGAGACCTTCTCCCTGCTCAGAGCCCCAGGACCAATGCATCTTTCCAGCACCTTACACCACTGGTGAATACGTGTTTTATTTTATTTGTTGCTGCTGCTGCTACAATGGAGGGACATATTTTCAGTGGACTACAGAATGGGATTTTCAGAGAACCACGCTGTGTTTTCTGTCATAGAAGGAAGGAAACTGGGACTGGCCTAGGCATATATGAGTTCTGCTGCCTACCTGGTTCTGCTATTTATTGTGCATTTTTTGACCTCCCTGGGCCTGCAGACAGTGAAATGACTCCTGCTCTGCTAAAAGATTATGTGAGAATGCTTCCAAGGGAATAAAATACTGAGCAAATATGGAGTAACCCTATTTGGTTCTGAGATGTAGAGCCGGGTGATTCTGTGCTAACAAGTTGAGAAGTGAACGCGTATGTTAGAAACGGATTTTTAAACACATATTTCGAGTCCTCCAGAGTGGTTCTTCAAGGGATTTGCATTTTCATTTTTTTCCTTCCTACCACTCCAGCTGCCATTTTTAAGAAAGATAAATTAACTCTGTTTCACAATTACCTTCATTTTTATTTGCCATCAGATAATTTCACAGTTAACAAATGTTCTTCCGCTTTCCAAAAGAAACTTAATTACTCATCACAGCAGGTAAATGTCTTGCATCTGTGACAGCTGAAAGAGGCAAAAATATGTCCTTAACACCAGTGTGTTCCAATGCTAAGAGTGCTTGGAGGCATACTAGCTAGTCGATGGTGAGTGAGTTCTGAGCTGGGGGGACCATGAGCCAGGAAGGCAATATGACCCATGTGTCTTGATTCCAGCCATTCTTTATTGATTGAGAGAAGCTGGTTTGTTTGCTGCTGACTACCTGGTCCACTCCTAACTAGGTGAATCAGATGCTCTTATGACCCAGTGAGACATGACCTGGAGGCATGGCCACTTGGGGAGTATGCAGGTTGCTGGGGTGGGGCGGGAAAGAAGGGCAGTTGGTCAGGCCCAAGGTTAGGGACCCAACTGAAAGGTTAGGGAGGCTGACTGTCCCCATTACTGTGCCTAAAGGGACACAGTGGACATTCTGGCTTCCTCAGAGTCCCATCTTTTAGGAAGAGGTCTATGGTAGAGTCCTTGTGGAAGCAGGTGGTCTCAGGTGGGTGGGACACTTCCTTCGTTCAGTAAACATGTATGAATGCCCACTCTGTGCCAAGGCACTGCCCTGGGCACTGGGGACTCAGAGGACTGAAGCTTGGATTTGAGTGGGGTGACAAGAATGTGACTTCCATGAGGGCAGGGATCTTATTCACTGCTCTCTACCCAGCTCCTAGAAGAGCACCTTGTACATAAATGTGGTGGGTGCTCATGAATAAATGTTTTGTGAATGAAGGAAATAACTAAATAGATAATAAAATTTCAGGGAGTGATAAGTGCTATAAAAGAAGAGAGGAGTTCTTTTTAACATCAAAAGCATTTTGTGTTGGGGTATAGCCAATGAACAATTTTGGGATAGTTTCAAGTGAACAGTGAAGGGACTCAATCATACATGTGCATGTATCCATTCTTCCCCAAACCTCAGGGGTTCCTTTTGAAAGAGGTCTGAGAAGGTCTTTGTTTGGAGAGGGGTGGGTAGAAACTGAGTGCAGAGATCTGAATGTAGTGAAGGAATCTGGGGAGAAGTGGTTAGCAGAGGAAACAGAAGGCAAAAAGAAAGGCCTTGGTGTAGGCTGAGCTTGGCAGGATAGAGCGACAGGAAGGCAGCCAGTCTGGCTGGCCTTGAGCTGGGAAGTGGTTATGGGGAGCAGAGTGATATGAAATGAGGTCAGGGGTAGATCTTATAGGCATGATAAGGAGTTGAGATTTACTCCAAAACCTTGTGTGTGACTGGATACCTTTTGAGAAGTTTGAGTAAAATAGTGATATGATCTTCTTTGAGCTTTAAAATTATTTCTCTGGGTTCTGAATGGAGAATAGACTTTTGGGGGCAAGAATAGAATCGGTGTGACCTGTAGGTGGCCCTTCTGGTCTAGGCAAAAGATAAGGGCATGGCTTGGATTAACATGGTGAATATAAAATGATGTGATCTGGTCAAGCTCGGGGTATATTTTGAAGGTAGAACTTGCTGGATTGAGTGTGTGGTATGAGCAAAAAGAAAAGTGGGTAAGTCCAGTGTTTTTGGCTAGGTGAATGGTATTGTTATTTACTAAGATGGGGAACAGAGAAGGAGGTTTGGGGAGGACCCTGAGAGTTTCATTTGGGCATATTAAGTTTGAAATGCCCTTTCAATATTCATAGAGATTTAGAAATTCAGAGTTGGCTGGAGCTGGAAATGGTACCTTTGAGAGAGCATGTAGATGGTATTTGAAGCTATGAGACTGGAGATGATGATTCAGGGAGAGAAAGAAGGGATAGGTAGAATTTGGACAAAGAAAAGAAAGGCAAAGTGTTGATTTTCCATATAAAACTCCTACTAAGAAGTGAATGAAGACACATCTCTAATGAATAAGGGATTTGTTCAGTTGCCAAATCATGTCTGACTGTTAGCTACCCCATGGGCGGCAGCACGCTATGCTTCCCTGTCCTGCCCCGCACCATCTCGCAGAATTTGCCCAAGTTCATGTCCATTGAACTAGTGATGCCATCCAACCATCTCATCCTCTGTCATCCTCTTTTCCTTCTGCTTTCTATCTTTCCCAGCATCAGGGTATAAACTGCTGAATAAGGGATAAGTTCATGTAATACAAATATAAATGACTCAAGTGAGATGACATGAAAATAGTAATAAAGCCTCACCTTATGTTTTTTTTAAAAAAATGAAGATACTGTGACTCCTCCAAATCAAGAAAATTAGTTTTAGAATTGCATGATTTAAAATCTGGCCAGCTTGGAGAAGGAAATGGCAACCCACTCCAGTATTCTTGCCTGGAAAAGTCCATGGACAGAGGAGCCTGGCGGGCTGCAGTCCATGGGGTTACATGACTGAGCATGTGTGCACGAGTGGAGGGAGATGGGTTGGTAGCAATAAAGTGGTAGAACTAAAAATAATAATAATAATAATAATAAATTAAAAAAAATATAAAATAAAATCTGGCCAGCTGAGTGAATTATAAACTGCATTTATGCAAGTGGCACATGGCTGTCTTTGGCTAGCAAGCAGAAGGATCCAGCATCCTTTGCCAGTAATCGCCTGTAAGTTACACTGTTCTTTACATGCACTAGAACTTCTACAAGCTATTTTGATGAAGTTTAATTCACTGTTAGTTAATACATTGCAAATTGTTTTCATTCTCTGATCACACTCAAAATTTTATTAAATGAAGGTTTGCTAAATGGAAAACAGTCCCTGAAAATCAGTAATTTGGCAGTGAAAGTTGTGATATAATTTTATGAAAAAGCCAAACAGACAACCTTGATTTGCAGGACCACAATTTATGAAATATTTTGATATCTTTGAAATACCAAAGATAAATGCTACAAGATAATAAAGCAGCAAAAATAGACAGTGATGGTTGTAGTAGATGTATGTGTTTCAGGACCACCCATACACCTTTAATCATCAGCCACTGATATGAGAAGATTATTTTTTGAGCAAACACATTTTCCATTTTCATCTATTTATGGGTTTCTGGCACAGAATACAGCTCTATATTGGTTTTGTCCCCTTCCCAGAGAAAACACCCCACTGAGCTTCCTGCATATTCTCCCTGGACTCCTTGATTTTTCTGTTTCCACGTTACCTGGGAAATCTTAGTCTGATTATCTCCAGCCCCCAGAGACACTTTGCCCCCTTCCCAAAGTTACCAACTCAAAGCCTGTCTGCCTCCTCCCTCTCCTAGGTTTAGGGTCCCACCGTCTCTGGCTGCCCTGTGAGCCTCAGGTTAGCCCTCCCCAGATGTTCTTGGATATTTTCAAGATGCTCTTCTTTGAAACATTTCCACTTTTTCTCCAGGCTTGGTTTTTTGTCTTTTTTTTTTTTAAAGGCCTTTTGTGCAAATGACAAAAGCATGGAAAACTGTGCAGCTGTTGAGGGCAGTGGGCTAAGCAGCATGCTGAAATGTGCTGTTTCACATTGCCCAGGGTAATGGGCAGCCCTCACTTGCTTTTCCATGTATCTCAAGACTTGTGTTTTGGTGAAAATATTCTCAGTGAGATTTAGGGAATATCTAATCCTGGAAAATGAGCACTTATTGGGTAGCGTTCTATATCTGAAACCACTGATTTATGTAAAATGAAGGTTTCAGTGGAATGTTCATGACGATTGATAGCAACCCTGGTTTTCACTTGTCATCTTTGCTCAGAGTGGAGCCTAAATAAGATTAAAAAGAAGGAAACGTACTGGCAGTCATAGGGTGAGGATTTCTCCTATTTCCTTTTTAGTAAGTGGTTTTAGGAATGAGGAGAAAAAAAAATTTGGTACCTTCCCATGCCCCCAGAGACTTGAGTGGTGGGACATTTAAAAATGGTACTATCTGCCTTATGTTTTTTTTTTTTTTAAAAGCCAGGTGTGCGGAATAGTGCTTCGTTGCTCATGTGCATATGGGCCATCTTAGAAGGAGATGTTGGAGATGAGTAACCTTGGAGGGGGGCAGTGGTATATGAAGGGAACTTACTTTTCAGTCTCCACCCTTTTGTCCTAAATCTTTTGGTTTATGTATTACCTTTCAAAAGAATAATAGTACCTCTTCTTGGCTTAACAAATGACCTAGAAAAATCTAAATTTCCTTCACTACTTGTTTTTATCATCTTGCTTGATGTGTATGTTGACCAAGGTCATTGTTGGTTTAATCTCCATTGCCTTTATTTGTTGTAAGGCTTCATGTTCATCAGCAACTTGGTGTGAGGCTTTGGGAAGAAATTTTCCTTTACTGTTCTAGGTCCTTCTGACTGGTCTAAGATTTGAATTGACATCAGATAGATTAACAGGAGAAAACGAAACAAAAGTATAACAACCTGTATGCAAGGGAGAGACCCAGGAAAACTCAAGTAACTCCCTCAAGTGTCCAACACTAGCTTTCAATACTATCCTTAGCTAAAGATAAAAGAGGATGAGAGTCAGTTATGGGAGGTGACCAGGAAAAGGACTGTAAGCTAAGGTAAGGTTATTATGTAGATTAATCATCATCTTATCCACTGATAAGAGTTTCTAGAGGTCTGATCATCCTCCTCTACCTGGTACAGCCAGGGAGACACCCTTACAAGTGAAGATTTACCTGTAAGTGTTTCTTCTAAAAGGGTCACTTCTGTTTGGTTTTCAGAATTTTTCCCATGTCTGTTGTTTCTTAGAAACTATAACCGGCTTAAAATAATTAATATGCCAAAGAGATATGTTTTGGGGTGGCAAATTCTGTTCCCCTACAGCCTCTTTAACTTGACCTTCACATTTCTGTGTGTTACAAAAACGTCAATCAGGCCAATTTCATTTCCTCTTTCGCTCTTTCAAAAAGGATTCAAGTCTGTTTCTGACTAATATTTTATTCAGCCACCTTAGACAAATGTGAATTCAAATGGGGGGTAGTTGACATGAGTTGAGGCACAAATATTATTCATTTCAGTGGGTCATCTCCCTGCTGCCCTATAGAGCAAAGTCTTATTGCATTGTGGATCAGAACATGGGATTTGGAATCTGTTGTGGTTGATAGTTCCTAACCCCAGAGTTCATTCAAAATGATCTTCCCAAACTCATTTTCCTTGTTTTAAAAATCTCAGCACCTCTCAGAAAATGTCAGTAATTTGCCCAAGTTGTAACTTTTTTTGAAAGCCGAGACTGAATCCAGTGTCTAAGACTAATGAGTGGATCACCGCACTGTTTGGAGTGTGTGCTCTTTGAGGGTCGGTTTCTGCAGAGGTCATTGTCTAAAAGTATCTTCCTGGGCTCCCATGTCCGTTTGTGTTCCCAGAGGTTCATAAAGCTGTTTTCTGGCCAATATTTTTGTGTCCTACAGAGCCATGACATCCGTTCTGTGCAGCAGCCACATTTCTTAGGGTTGATGTTTCTCCAAGAGATTCACACGTTTGATTTTATACTTTTAAAACAAACAGGGAATTGTATCACATTTGCCAGCCAACCATGTGTAAAAACAAGATACTTTCTCCTTTTCTATCTAGTCACTACAAACAGTGAGATTTTTTTCAGTCCCTCATCCTCCTCACCAGGTTTGGGGAAGTAGATGTTAGATTGTGCTTGGGGATGCCACTGAGATAAGGCCATCAACATCATCTCCAGTGATCACTGAATGTCATGGAAAGAAATGATCTTGATTGCTCCACTGACTGATTTAGACTAGGCCCCACCTGATACCTGCTTCACAACAGTGCCCTCGTCCTGCAGTCTCTTATCAGCATAGAGATGACTCACTCTGTTTTCCTCAGTAAGAGATTTTTTCTGGTCTGCTGATTCCGTCAGTAATTTAAAAGGAAAAAAAAAAAGGTTCCTGCAGGAGTGTGTTTGAAAAAAAAAAGACTACATTATTTGTGCTTGAACTTGCACAATTGAACTTTCACTTTTATAATCAGGTATTGGTTCTTAGGCTTTTTTGTGAGAGGAAGGGTCAAGAGCACCCCCCCCCCCAGATGCATATGTACCAACATAATTTGCATAGATAGTACTTTTATATTTTAAATAGATGACATTCCCCCATCTGGTTATCATGCCTTCTAACTTAGTCATATAAACTATTAACATACCATTATAAAAGTGGCTGCCTCTGGGTACCTCTGGGTGGCATTTCTGATTAGACAAAAAGTTTAGGGAAAATTGCTATGTTCAAGGCAGCCTGACTTGGATGAAATGTGCAACTTCTGGAATTGTCTCAACATGGACTCAAAAGCTGAAAATATTCTTAAATGAATTTCTGTTGTTTTAATTAAAGAAGGAAGTAGAGGTATCTTTACCCTTCTTGCTTTCTAACAGCTAATTTCAATCTTTTTCCTCAAATATATGTATTCCCCCATCCTCATTCCCCTTGGGCAAGAGAAAAGCTATTATAGGGGAATAATATAGGTTTAAAAAAGAGTATATTTAAAAAAACAGTGTATAGAATCCATCCTTCATTTTCCAATAAGTTTGTGTTTCTAGACACTGAATTTGCTTCCTGAATTAATCATGTTTATAGCATTTTATTCTTCAAACTGTCTATAAAACACCAGTATTTTAAAAGTTTTTAAAGTAAGTGACCAGAATTTTCAAAGTTGGGGAAGTTTCACATGACTGGTTTTGTAGCTGCTGTACACAGTGAGAATATCTAACAGTGCTGAGCCATATTCTTACATGGAACAGCATAGGCTGGAGTGGAACAGCCATTGTCACATCACATGAGAGCAGTGAGTCCCAATTTGTTGCAGTCCCCAGACCATCATTTGTTACCTGGTTGGCCCTCTCAGCCTATGTAACTCCAGCCTTTGTAACTCCTGACTTTCAGTATCAGTTTAAAATCTTATCTTGACAGATAAAAGGATACTGAGGTTCAGCAAAGAATCATTTTGGTATCCCCCTTTTTAAATGTGGAAACTACATTTACAGTGATAGAAAAATAGTTTTCTGTGGAGTGAAACATGTTTTTTTTTTCTTAAAGAGATTTATGCATTTTTAAATAAGAGGGGAAGGAAAGACAGCAATAATGTAATTTTTCAGTATTCTTTACAGATATCCAATCATTACATTAATTTTGAAACAAATCATGTACTCTGTATAATGTGGTTTGCTCATAAAATTACCATGTTGGAAACATTTATACAAATCTACTAATTATATTTGCTCTTAAATAGTTCCAGTTTTTTTTTTTCTTTATTTCAAATGGAGCTGAACTACTGAACTTGAAGGAACTTGAAGATTTCTTAGTTTCCCTTTTTATAATAAGCAGAAAAAAATTATAAAACTGGATGACAGAAGTCCCTGATGTTTTGGTGAAACAGAGCTGTTAATTTTTTGGTCCAAAATATTCAGTAGATTATAGGAAAGGAGCTTCATACCAACAAAAGCCAACAAGCAGTCCTAAAACTTTAATAACCATGTGAATTTAATCTAAGTCATTCCCATTTTACAAGCTATTGTGATCAGTCTGTTTCTAATAACGCCCTTTTCCTCCTAAAATTATTCCTGTAAACTTCCGAAAACTAAATGCTAGCCAGAATGGTGATAATCTCTCAATCCTTTTTCATTTTTAGCTGCTTGGCTTTGGGTGAAAGCTCTTCGGATACTCTTGGTCTGCTGGACTCGCCAAGGAAGAGACAGTAATTCTCATTCTGGTAACCTCTTGGGCCCTTACTGGCCACCTACCCAGGGACAACCCACCCTTCCCTAGGCTTTGTTTGTTTCTTATATGTAATGAGATTGTGTTTGAGTTTCACTCAAACCCCAACAGTCTAGAATTGTCATGTTCTGTCATGTGACCCACACACGCAGAGCTGCACATGAGTTCTGGGAAACTCTGGCGACCAACTACATAAGCAGTTCTAGGGGGTTAGAAGACCAATATCTCAATGTGAAACCATTAGGTGGTGTTTCAGGAAGTGCCGAGGAGCTCCAGTTCTTTGTCTCAGCGCAGAAAGAATTCAATGAGAAGCAAAGTAGTAGATAAGAAATGATGTATTAGAATAGGATGTCCATGAAGCTTAAAAGCCATTAGGGTGAGAGAGTGTCACACCCTGAAAACTTTCCTTTATAATCAAAGGAGAAGCGGGGAGGGGGAGAAGACCACCTTCTTTCTCATGCTTGAGTAGACATCACACTTTCATCATTAGCGCCTCCTCCAGGTTGAGCAGGGGAATTTTCTTGTCTCTATATGGCCACGCTAATGCTGTCCTGGCTATGGACAGGGTCTTTCACACTGAAATGTCACCTTTCCATAAATTTGTTTTTTAAGGTGTGCAGATAGCATGATCTGGGGTCATTAACTTACTGAGCTCGCTGAGCAGGATGTGGGTCTCATGCCACCATTGTCTTACTGTTTTGGGGCATGTCTTGTGCTTCTGTTGCATGGTTTTGTTGCTAAGCAACTCTGCTTTCCTGAGTGATCATTAACTTCAAGGGTCTCCCATATATTATATATATATATACTTTTTGTTTTTTAACTTCCAATCCCCTAGTGGAATTAACTATCTAATCACCTATTTTGTCCCTTAACTCTGTCCCTGTCAAATGGAGGAGGATTCCTAATGCCATTTCTTCCTCATGGTTACCTGGAGTAAACATGAGAGAACAATGTATAAAGGGTTCTGTACTCAGGAGTTCACAATGACCTTGCAAGAGAGTTCTCTAGCTCTGTTTAGTAGATGGTGTGGGCAGATGGATTTATCTTCCTGGCATTCTATAGAGTTTCCATTGATCAGTGCTCCCAGCCTATAAGCTGACCCATGTTAACTGGTCAGTCTCTT
Organism: Dama dama; assembly: GCF_033118175.1. Lineage (NCBI taxonomy): Eukaryota > Metazoa > Chordata > Mammalia > Artiodactyla > Cervidae > Dama > Dama dama. Next base: position 63,776,398 of record NC_083695.1, on the reverse strand, counting down.
GGACACTTGAACTTACCAAGTGATGCTTTTCCTTTATTTCTTCCTTTATTTTTGATTTTCCTTTATTTCCTTTATTCCAAGTGGGTGATGCTTTTCCTTTATTTCTTGATAGCAGGTCCAATACCAGTTGCAGACCACCTGTTAGCCATTATCAGTCAAAATTGTTGACCAGAACAAAAAATAAATGAACGGCAGACAGGTGTTAGTGGAGTAAACAATACATGTTGTAGAACATGTTAACACAGGGCGGTGCCCTAGAGGACGCTAGGGCGGTTTGCTTGGGGCTGGATCAGCAGTTGGCTCAGGCCATGCTATGCTGTCCATTGGCTGAGAGCTTATCCTGGCACCAAGAACGTGGAAAAATAAATAACTATACACGCAGTTCAGGATAATGTATATACAATATATGGAACCTATAGGAGTATGCTTTTTATATTAAAAGCATTTATATTACATTGTGTCTTTAGGAAATTTATTTCAGAACTAAATGGCACTACCATGATCCAGTGCTGCTTGGGTTGGCATTAAATGGACGGTGTGTATAGGAGCAAAGCAGGAACCAGCTGGTGAAGGCCTTGCCATTGTGTTAATAGAAAGGATCTTTTTGGCAGAGTCCTAGGCTATATTCTTGGTTCACATGCCTGGAGATACTGTGTATTTGCAACTCAGCATCTAAATCTGTTTACTTGTTTGGGGACTTCTCTGGCGGTTCAGTGGTTAAAACTGTGCTTCCACTGCAGGGGACACAGGTTCGATCCCTGATCAGGGAACTAAGATCCCACATGCTGAATGGTGCTGCAAAAAAAAAAAAGTGAGCAAAATCTTGTTTACTTGTTTCTTCAAGCAGTGGTTATGGAGTAGCTAATAATATTTGCATAAAACCTTTTGGCATGTGGGTAGACACATAGACCTTGTCCCACTTAAGTGTGCTGTTTCAGAGTCCAGTCAGAAGCATGGGCAGCAGCCTGCATGAGTGGATGACTATGGTTTCTGTTTCCTTTTACTTTCTTCAGTATTGATGAGCAGAGGTCCCCGCAGCTTGGCCTGGGCTATGCAGGAAGGAGCTGAGACAGGTGGGCAGAAAGGTTGCTACGGAACAGTGCTCGGACAGGCGTTCCCAGGAGCAGAGGAGGTGGGGAGGGTGGTCTGCTTGAGTGTGAGTGTGGTGGGTGGGCTGCAGCCGTGGCTCTGAGGAAGATGGAAACTATTTGAAACAGCTGCTGTGGGTTGGGCACCAGGGACCAAGCAAGAGTTGAAAGCAAGGCCTGCTGTGTGATGAGGAGGAAGCCTGTGTGTGAAGCAGGTGTAGCTTGGCCATGTGACTCAGGGGAAGAGGGACAGGCTGGGGGCAGGAGTTGGGTGGTTGCTTGGTGGACTGGCCTTGTGTTGGCATGCGCTGACCCTGAGAGTGTGGCTGTGTAGAGAGGTGTTAGGATGAACAGTAGAGGGCTGTTGGAGTTCTGGGTTGCTGACAGGAGCTTTTCTTACTACTTTATCTCTGAACTCCTCCCATCATGCGTGCCCTATTGGGCCATTCCTCTCTGGGGATCATTTTGTACATAAGATTCCTTTTGCCCTTTCCTTTGGTCTAATTACCTACTTCAACTACTGGCCTGGGCATCACTTCTGGGAAGCTGTTCCTGATTGCCCTCTTTCTATGCCGGGTCAGCTGACGCATCGCCCTGTCCACGTGTCTTTCCCTGCATACTGTAGAAGCTTGTTTACAGGCTGCTGGCATAAGTGACTGGACGGTTCCTTGAGTGCAAGACTGTTCTAGTACTCAGCAGAGCACTGGACATACGGAAGGTATTCAGTAGAAGGGGACATGACTGATGGAGCTGCAGTATTTAGCATAATAGTATAACGGAATGTTAGAACTGGAAGAAAACTATGACGGCAGCTAGTCTAACTCATTCATTTTATTCTATTTTCTTATATACATATATTCTTTTCCATCCAGGATATGGAGTATAGTTACCTGTGCTGTATGTACAGTAGTACTTTGTTGTTTATCCATCCTATATATAATAGTTTACGTCTGCTATTCTCCAAATTCCAATCCTTCCCTCCCTCCGCCTCCTGTTTCTATTTCATAGATAGGTTCATTTGTGTCATATTTTGGAATCCACATATCATATGGTATTTGTCTTTCTCCTCCTGAGTTACTTTGTTTAGTATGATAATCTCTAGTTGCATCCATGTTGCTGCAAATGGCATTTCATTCTTTTTTAAACTGAGTAATCATCATATGTATACACCACGTCTTCTTTTTCCACTTATCTGTTGATGGACATTTAGGTTGTTTGCGTGTTTTGGCTATTATAAATCTACTCCTTCATCTTACAGTTCACAGAGAACTGAAACTCAGAGAGGTTGAGTGCCAGGCCTGATGTCACACAGCTTTGCTCGAGGCAGAGCCAGGACCCAGTCACCTCTTCTGACTTCACATGCCATGTTCTTTCCACTCTAGCATAGCAACCTCCAAATTGTCTGTGGATGACTTTCCAGTGTGTGAAGGTGGTGAGTCTCTGCGTCTGCTTCGCGCCCGGGTACAGCCTCTAATCACTATTCATAGCAGTCTGTTATCTCATTCTTCTCGTCAGGAGGAAGACTGCGTCCTGACAGCGCTTTTCCTCTGCGTGCTGCCAGGTTTACAACAGCTCTTACCTCACTGCTTCCCCTTCCCTTTCCGGGTTTGTCCTTGTTTATCTTTGGGGTGAGCATCAGCAACTGTTTCTAAGTAAACAGAGGAATTGCAGATTCAGGGCTTGTGGTTTCAAATACTCAGTGCTTTTGCTTTAGCCTGTCCCTCCTGGCTGTTGCCACTCCTGCGTCTGATTCCGAATTGCCCTTAGCGCGTGTTAAAGACCGATAGTATCGGATAGAAGTTTCCTTTTTGGAGCAAGCAGAACCACCAGGGCTCTGAAAGGAGGCGCCTTGGGGGAGAGAAAGTTACCTCTCAGTTTCCAGACCCATCTCTGGAGTATGGGATACTAGGTGGAGTGTCTAGAAATGCTTGTTTGTATATTTTCCATCTCCAAAACGTGTCTCTGAGCTTTCGGACAGTATCTGAGATTTAGAATGTTCTGTTTAGGGTTAAAGTCTCGGCGTGGCAGAGGGTGGGGTGTGGCTAGTTGCCTTACTGCCTGTTCATGAATGATGCAGTTTTGTGAGGTTGGTTTCAGTTCACTGCGGATCGGCTGAACTCCCTGCTCATCACCCGTGGTCCAAAGTATCTCAGGGTCAGTTCCAGGAATGGAAGGTCCAGTCATTGAGCACAAGGGATGGCTTGACCGGTTTGAATCTTTTGGTTCCTCTGTTTACTAACCAAATAGTACATGATGAAAAAAATGCTCATTTTGGAAAAAGTACTTTGAAGACCAGGGTCTTCAAATTCATTACTTTAGGGAACTCTCCAGCACTGCCTCCCACAAGCACTTCCATATTCTCCTCCCCACTTTTAATAGTAAGAGCTAGATGGTGTCCAATGCACCCTTTAGCCCACTTCAGCTCAGAGGTCCTTTGGCTTCAGACGCGCCTGGTGTCTTTGGTCTTAGCAGTTTCTGAAGTCACTTTGGACTTTCTTGGCTCCCAGCCACTTGGCAGCCTGTTTCGGATTCTCTCTCTGGGCTGGTCTTGAGTTCCAGGTATTGAACTGAAAGTACATCAGCCAAGGATTTGGACTGCGTCAGAAGTATTTTGATTTGCTGTATTCTCTGCTTAGCATCTACTCATTTCCTTCAGGGATGTCCCCTTCCTTGGAATAAATGACTCCCAAGGTGCTTGTCTCACTGAGCTAAGAAGGCATTCCAACCAGGCGTTTCCATTCAGGGATCTTGGCTTGTCAGTCAAGGTCACTGGGTGAGAAGGACGTCACCAAATTTGAAATGCTCCTGACACTCCTCCCTGACCCATCCCCTCACCAGCAGTGTCCTTATGCTGGCCAGTTTTGAGAATGACCACTTTGAGACAGACCCAGCCTTGACGATAGCAGGTGTTGATCAGCAGGTGTTTCTAAGGTGTCAGCGTCTCACTGCAGCATCTCATCTTCCCTGAAGGTGTATTCTAAGAGGTATCTCAAGTGGGGGCCTCTCTTGAGCCCCAGCCACAGCTGAGCTCTCCTCCAAGAACTCCCTAAATGAGAAGGGGTTCTCTTGGGGTTCCAGAGCTGTGTTGGTTGCTGAAGTCAAAGGACCTCCTACCCAGAGGCTCTCTGGGGTTCATCATAAGGACCCTGAGATAGCCAAGACTTGGCTACTGTTTTTGGTAACCACTTCAGGCTCTTGGTCACATGAAGCATATGGCCAGCCAAAGTACTACCCCCTCTCCAGTTTCCTCCAAAAAGATGTAGCCTGCACGTTTTCACCTTAGTTTCATTTTGTTAGATTTGATTCATTTTATAACCTACGGGCTTTGAAAATCCATCTTTTATCATCTTACAAGGTGATGGTCCCCCCCTCATTTGTGTCACTTCCAGACACATGTTCTTGACCAAAATGAAGAGGGCGGGGCTAACTCCACATGCGTATGACCTCGTGGTTCAGTTGTCTATATATAAACCCACCTAGTTGCTCACATTTCTTCAATGGTATTTATAAGGACATCATGGGACTCAAGTGAAGTTACACTCAACTGAACTATTAGTCTAATCTAATCTAAAAGGGAATAGTTAATTTGGTTTTTATTCCTGGTGAACCTGTGTCAGATCTTGTGAAGTCTCCAGGCTAGAGCTTCTCTGGGTATCTTCTAGAACCTTCCTCTTGTTAATCACTTCCTCATCTCTCAACACCATTCCTTTCTCAGAGGTTTCTGAAGGATTACAGTGATTCATCTCTGACATCTGCTGATACTTCGACTGTGGCTCTGATTCATCTGAGCCTGAAGACCTGACTTGGTTTAAAGTCGCTGTGGCTCTGCTCCTGGGCTCCACACCGGTCTTCAGTTTTCAGTCACTCTTACCAGAGGTGCTTCTTCCTGTATGAATACGGAACCATCTCTCAGATGGAGGAGGTGCGCAGTACCGGTCAGCAGCTGTTTCTCTGCCTGCTGTCACATTACACTGGCTTCCCTAAGCAGGCCTGTTACTTCTTTGCTTCTGTCTGATCATAACTTAAAAGAAAGAAAGAAAAAAAAAAAAAACAACCCACCCTTCACAGTTATTCACATTTCTCATGTGTTTTAAGTCATCCCAGACACTAGCCTCTGGACTTATCTTCTGAGAGATAGCACTGTTTTGTTCAGCGTCCAACGCGTTCCCTCCTCCTGTGGCCCAGACATGCAAAGTGAGCATTCCCAGTGCTTTGCAGTCCTTTAAAGAACTTTCCAGGGCTTTCCTGACTCCAGGCCTCCCCACCCTTTTGGACTGCAGGAGTTTTCCCTCCAAGCTCAGGTAACCAATCTCTGCCTTCCCTGTGTGCCCTTCTGAGAAGTTTGCTTCTTGCTGTCATGTTCTCTCTAATTTTAAGTGGTGACTGGCTGCCTGGGCTTCCTGGTATAACTGTACAGGGCTGGGTTAGTGACTCACGACAGGATTCAGCCATGCTGACCACCCAGAACTTTTATTCCCACCCTGACTCCCCAAGAGATGAACTTTTTGGAACACCCACCCAGGGCTGGGCTGGCCTGGGCTGGGTCCACCGAGCCCTCTGCCAGAGTTGAATTCTCAAGGAGCATCTGGGCTTCTCCTTGAACTAAGGCACAGGACCAAAGCTGCCCAGCCCCTGGGTCAGAACCAAAGGAAGGGAACAGATCGGGGATGGGCCAGCAGAGAGAATGGACTGCCTGAGCTTGTAGCAGGACTTTTGGGGAAGGAAACAGAAGGGGAGGTTGGAAAATTTGCTTGCGATAACTTTGAGGGCTCTCTAATCCAGGGGGCTGCAGGTAGGGGGGCGTATCACTTTTCTGGAACCGGGTATTGGAAGAGTGCTCTGAGGTGCATGCTATTTTGGGATAAGTCAGGAGCAGCTCGGTCCTGGAGCCAGAAGTGTCTCCCATTTCCTCATTTTAGGCTTGTCATTCCTGTAAAGAAAAGCACCTTAACTCTGTTATTACAGATTCAAGCTAGATTGAAATTTCTCTTTACTATCTATGTAAAAGGATTTACAGAAAAATCTCAGGGATGTCGACCTAGGGGAGAGCTCTTTAAAGGCCCCCCCCCCCTTTTTTTTAGGAATGTACATTTGCATACAAACAATGAAAGTGCTAATTAAAATGATTCTCACATAGTCCTTTTGCTGTGTGGGAACTGCTGCTTGGCAACTCTTGTGGAGTGTGAGTGCGCTTGGAAGTAATAAAACACCGCTCCTTCTATGCATCTAATCCACAGTGTGAGTGAGTGCCTTTTATTTGCAGGCACCTGTGCTGGAACCAGGGATGTCAGGGTGGAAGGCCAGCCTAATATTTACCCTCCAGGGTGACATGAGACTACTGGGGAAGTCCAGGGAGGATCAGGATGAGTTGGTCAGCCAGCTTCTGGAGCTGATAGCTGAGTAGGATTTAACAAAGTACCTACAAGGTCCCACCTGTTAGCTCAGTCACACCTGTTCATCTTAATAACTGTCAGCGTTCTGACCTGTGGGACTTTTTCCCCTCCAGGTTGAGGAGTCTAATTCCCCTTTGAAACTATATGCCAACACTTGAAATACTCCTGTCATCATCTTCATCCTCAGTGGCATCAGCTATCACTGGGCACCTGCTGTGAGCAGGATCCGTACTTGGTGAGCGTGCGTGGGGCTAGTTTAGTTACTGAGGTGATAACAAAAGCCTTTCGGTTTCACCACCACCTCCTTACCATTTTAAAGAAGTGTGTTAGAACACAGGAGTTGCAGAATAAATATTTATGGATTGAAATTTTTTAACTTCAATTAGGAGTGCAGGGTCTGGGGATTCACTGACAGTCCAGTGGTTAGGACTCTGACCTTCAGTTGCAGGGGGCACAGGTTTGATCCCTGCTCCAGGAACCAAGATCTCCTTACCTTGTGGTATTTAAAAAAAAAAAAAAAAGAAAGAAAGAAAGTGCAGGGTCCAGAGTGGCGCAGACCCAATTTGAAATCCTGGCTCCCTGCCATGTGCATTCTTTATGATCTTGGCTTGCTTGTGACTTAACCTCTGAGCATTCTTTTCCTCATTTGTGAAACTGGGATTAAGTAAAGGAATTCATGATAATTATGATGGGCTACATAGTATAATGTATAGCAGCACATTCTATAGACTTAGTCTGAATGTGCATGCTCAGTCACTAAATCGTGTCTGACTCTTTGCGACCCCATGGACTGTGGCCTGCCAGGCTCCTATACCCATGGGATTTTCCAGGCAAGAATACTGGAGTGGGTTGCCACTTATTCCTCCAGGGGGTCTTCCTGACTCAGGGATCGAACTCATGTCTCCTGCATTGACAGGCAGATTCTTCACCACTGGGCCACCTGTGGAGCCCTCCCCTGGAAAAGAGTTAGTCTGCCAGAGTTCAGATTCCACCTCCTAGTTGTGTAACCAGAAGCACATTATTGAGCCTCTCTGGGCCTTAGTTTTCTTATTCTTAAAACAGGGATAATAATAGTACCTGTGTCAGCAGGTTGTTGAAAATAAGAATTGTCCAGCACCTTGTGCCTGGCATATAGTGTCATATAAATGTTTGGTGAATTTTAAAAAACTGTAAAACTATTTCACTTGAGTTCTTATAGAATTCCTGTGAGGTTAGACAGGGCAGGTATCATTCCTTGTTGCGTATTTGTTTTTGTTATGTTCGAGGGGAAAAATGAAATTCTTTTGGGTTAAAATGGCCTTCCGAAGGGAATCTCGCTGGTAAATATCACAACTGGAACCCATGGTGTTTGCCATAAAAGAGCATACGGTACATCTATATGTATTTGTCAAGGACACATGGATGTGTGTGAAAATATTAAGACTTCAGTATAATTTCTAGGCAGGTGAATAGCAGCTATCCCTCTCCTGCACCTACTAGCCTCACTCAAACATGCTGTGGTTCCTGCCATGCTGCTAACTGATATTCTCTGTGAATTACAGCATTGAGCCTCCAGTTTGGTCCTGGGACTTAATGTTGCCCATTTAAACCTCTTCCAGATTCTTACTGCCTTAGTGTTGCCTGCTCCCTGGCTGGGCTCCTTTTGGAGATCCTGCTGTATTTATGTACCTGATTTCAGAGCCCCCTAGATGAGCCGTTTCATTCAGCAGAAGCCCTGGCTAAATAGAAACACTCCCCCTTCCCTTACCTTTATATTTGCTGTTGAAACTCTTCATTCTTTGTGAGAAACTTAATTATGAAAGCTGTGGATCAGGGAATGTAAAAATAGCTTTAAAATGCTCACGTTTGTCAATCTCTTGTCAGTCTGTAGGCAGAGAGCTTTAGATTGAAATGTTTTCATGTCTGTTCACAAGCATGAGCACTTCTTAGAACTGCCACGGTGGAAGGGGTTAAAACATAAATAGGATTCTATATGAGCACTGAAAGGTGCTTTAGTACTTAAGTCCTATTTTTGACCTCTGGAATTCAGTTCCTTCCTGTTGCCAGCTGAACCTGGGACTGATGTATTAGATGAAAATATATTCCTATCTTCAAACGTGGACAACAGGACATTCTGTCCTCCAAATTTCAGGGTTTGAGTTGGGTGTTGCAGGAAACTTGGCACCCTTTCTTTCTTTTCAAAATAATAAACAGAGATGATGTCGCCTCAGGTTTCATCTGATGGGGCTTAGATACGATTGCCTCATAAAGGCTGATTCATAGACAAATGTGAACTAATTATAGTAACTTAAAAATAATGTCCCTGGTTAAATTTGGCAAAACAAGATGCCTCGCATGCTTTGTGGGACATGAGAGACTAGGTTTCTTGAGTGGCATGGAGGTGACATGCCCACTTCTATTTTGGCCACAACGTGGTTGTGCTGGGTCACTACCTGTGTCATCTTTATTTTTTTAGGGATTTCTCACGTGCTGTCATGCACACCCCAAGCCCAAGCATTGAAGCACCTTTTACTGCCACCCACACAAAGAATTCTTTCTTGCTATGTGTCCACTGCATTTTTAAGAAACAAATGTCTGAGTTGAAGATAGTGAATGGTGTAATTTTTTTTCTTTTTTAGTTCTAAGCATTTCAGAATCTCTATTATGAAAAATTGCAGGAAGTTATTCACTTCTCTCTATGGAATGAATAGAAAATGGTCAGAAAGACTGTTCTGATCACTTTTTCTTTACCCACCCTTCTTTTTTCTTTTTTAGTTTTAAGATGACTTATTGTGAAAATTTTAATTTTATTGAAGTATATAGTTGATTTGCAATGTTGTGTTTGTTAGTTTCAGATGTATTGCAAAGTGGTTCAGTTATACATGTATTCATTCTTTTTTAGATTCTTTTCTCATATAGTTTATCCCAGAATATTCTACTTACCCTTCCTACTGGGAATTAGGTTGGAAAATGTTTCACTACGAGTCTCTTCAAATGATCTTTGTTTTTGAATTTGCCTTAAAAACATAGATGATATATGACCATGTTCAGAATTCAAAAATTAGAAAAAGATTTGCAGTAAAAAGTGAATCTTCCATCTCTTCCATTGTTGTTGTTTCAGCATCAGTTGTGGGCACCAGTTTCTTGTGTACTATTGTGGAAATGTTCTTTGTATTTTAAATATGTATATATGTATATTTTCCTACTACAAAGGACAACATACTATCCACAGGGTTTTGAACTTGGCTTTTCTATTTAATCATCATCTCAGAAATCATTCCATCTTATATTTTGAGCTACTTCATGATCTGATTTGTTATTTCCGTTGAATAGGTGTCATAACACACACACACAGTGGCCTGTGAATGTCGTTTAGGTTGTTTTAATCCTTTGCCACTGAAATCATGGTATAGTGTTATCTTGTACATCTGCTGTAGGATAGTCAACCTGTCTTAGTGCTGAGAAGTGTGGGCACTGAAGCCCAAAGGCCTGGATGTAAATCCTACTTTCTCCATTTACTATTGAACTATTTTGTCTTGGTTACTTTAGCCTTCTGTGCCTCATTTCTAAGATAGTATTTATCTCATAGGTAGGAGGTAATGCTTAAAGACACTGATTTATGTAAAGCTTACAGACCAGTGCTGGTCATGTAGACAGGTCTGTATGCATTTAGTAATGTTAATCATTTTGTGTGATGTGGGAACACATGGATCCTATACTTACTTCTGCATGTTTCTGAACCACTCCTGGTGGCTTTCAGAAGCCATAATGTCGTTTTTGAATCTGTGGGTTCCTTCTCTCCTAAATATACTGAAATGTTCACCCCCCCCCCCTCCATTCTGTGTTGCTTTTGTGTCGTATCCTGGAGGAGAAAACAGAAAATTCTATTTCAGGCTATTATACTAATATGTCCAAACCCCTTCAAAGGGATAAAATGTATTGCCAGTGGTGATAATTTTTAACAAATGGTCCAAACTTTCCCCTCATACATATCTAATGTAGAACTTAACAAATACTTACATTTTACATTTAGGTAAATATATAGCTTGTGTGTGTCTATGTCTATCTGACTCAAATTTATTTAATTTCAGTGTATTTTAAATTATAAGTCAAATCTTTGGCAAGGAATGGAGCATATATTTACTCTGTTTTAGTTGACTTTGGAAGTCACAGGGTCTGTGTCACCTGTACATCTTACATCATCGAAGACCACTACTTTTGGATTCAGACAAGCCAGAGCTAAAACCCCCATATTGGCATTTGCTTGCTGTGTGACCTGGGGCAAGTCACTTGTCTCCTCCTCTGTAAATGGAAGCATTGATCCACCACAGAGGACTTTATGAGGGTGACAGAGAGTGGGCAGGTGCTCATGAACCATCTACCATCCCCTCCTGCATCCCATGTCCTCACTCCCCTGGAAATCACCACCTCTACCTTCAGCTCTTCATCTTCACTCCCCTCAGGACTTGCCCTCTGATTTATTCCGTGTTTTCTCTGCCTTAACTGGAAGGGTGGTTTGTGTCTCAATTGGTGTCCCTTGCATCCTGTCTTAGGTTCACTGAATGTTAGGAGGGAAAGGCCAGCTTGCTGCGTCCCTACCCCAGTGAGGGCATTACTGTTTCACTGGAAGCAGCAGCTAGGGACAGCATCGCAAGACCGGAGTTAGGGGCCACATGAGTTAATGTGGCCCTGGACCTGATCCCAGAGAATGGCGTTTTCACTCTTGGGCATTCCTTTGAGGAAATTTGCTGTAGCCAACTTTTGAAGCTTATGTTCCCAGATAGTCTTTTATTTGAAGGGTGGGGGTGAAGAAAATATCTAGAAACTTGCATGTCCTCAAAGCCCCATTAGAACGGCACTTGCAGGAGGACCAACAGTTTTGACTGTTTCACACCCACTAAGAAAAGAATGAGCCTGTTGGCTTGCAGACTTAGTGGCCAGCTTTGGCCAGTGTCCTTGGGCCTTGCTTTAATGTCCTGGAGGTGGGCTGCTGGGTACCAGTTGAGAGGACCAGCATGGTAAGTGAGCGGGAAGACCTTTGCTGGGTCCTCCAAATCACCTACTTGGAGAGGAGCTTCTCTATCTGTGTTAAGTGTTTTGCTGTGGATTTTTGAAATAGCAGTCACACCCATATTCAAATGTAAGAACCAGGGTGCTCTCCAGAGATTGAGGTCAGGTCCCTTCTAGCTACGAAAGGCTGTGACTCTATAAACAAATATTTGGGCAGGACCAGCTATTGTTGCCACTTGGAATGCTCCCCTCCTCCTTTTTCACTTGGGCCTTCCTGTCCTTTAAGACCTAGTTTAGCTCCCAATGTCTAGTTTTTTCAGTCTGGACTCTGGGCTGTTGGATTTGCTGTATGGGTTAGATGTAGCCTGGTGTGCTGAGCTGTTAGCTATTAACCTGGTGGCCGTTTAGGCATTTTCCCGTGTTTATGCCCTGGCTTCCCCACTAGGTCCTCAGTCTCTAGGCCAAGGCCCCCTCCATCCCGTACCACCACGGGTGGGTGTGGTGCAGGGGTTCTCACAGCTTCGAGCATTGCCTGAAAGCTAGCTGGAAACCCACACCAATCTCGCTGGATTAGAAATTCCAAGTGGGATTCGGCCATCTGCAGTTTAACAAGCAAACCTGGTGATTCTGCTGGGCAGTGAACTTAGCAAGCCTCAGCTGTAGTGGGAGGAGCAGAGGTTTGGGGTCTGAGGGGCGTGGGTTTGAAGCCAGCTCTGCCCTTTATAACTGACCTGTTTTAGGAAAGTGAATTTTTCCTTTTTCCCCATCCTGGGGTGTTTTTTAGAAATCTGTTCTGCACGATGTTAATGGATGCTCTAAGAATAGGAATGGGCAAGGGGTTCTGTGGTCAAATAAGTTAGTGAAATGCTGTCCTAATGAATTTCAACAGGATTCTTTATGACAGTGCTTCCTAGATGCCTAAGTGTCATTGAGGATCACATGGAAAGTCGTCGCAAACTTGTTAAATTCTCTAATACCTTTTCTTTTACATACCTGCTAAGTTCTCTGGCAGTGGTGTTTTGTGGGACACGTTTTGGGAGATGCTGGTCTAGGTGATCTGTACCTCAAGGCTGGAGATATTATGGCCCTGCCAATCTATGAGGAATTCAGAAACTTGAAATAGGGGTCAAGCTGGCCGTGATGACAATTTATGATTTGAGTCAACCAGACTTACATATCATGTCAGTGTTCAAGGTGTTGTGTAACTAAATGTTGAAGAATACAGCATTGTATATTTTATAAAGCAGCAAGTTTTTCTCAGGGTAGAAAGCCAGATATCAGGGAGAGCAAGGGAAGACGAATTAAGGAAAATGTCACTTACTGAGCATATTGGAGTCCTGGCAGGAAACACACCACAGTCAAACTGGGTAATTTAAGAAGATCTAAATAAGTGAACTATTTATAAAAGGTGTAGGCAGAGTTTGGGAAAAGTCAGTGGCTTTGGTCAGTGCAGGACTTGGATTCCTCTGTGTATGCAAGGTTTATGTATGTTACATTTAGTCCTCATACCGATCTCAAGGATAAGTTCCTATTATTTCACACTTTGCAGAGGAGGAAACTGAAGCTCATAAAGGCAAGGCATATTACCCGGAGGTAGCAGCTGGGAAATGGAGGCAAAATTCACACTGCCCTGCCAGTCTCTCAGCCCCCGGGTTCCGCTCCATGCTTCTGTGGGCAGAATATCCCCTCTGTCGTCAGTCTTTCTTCATGTGGGGAAGCTGATGACACTGCTCTCTGAAGCTCTTGTTCTGAGCTAGATACTGAGCTAGAACCAGCAGACGGGAGAAAATAGTGCTTTGGACAAATATATAAATTAACAAGAAAAGTATGCAGATTACATATATGGGCAAGAAAGATGTAAACCTGTAGTTTCCATGTCTAGGTGGGTTGGGGCTATGGAAGTCTGTCTTCCATCCTTTTGGGGGATCCGCCCCATTCTGGAAAATGTTTTGGGGGAATATGGGAACCATTGGAAGGGCATAAATGAGGCAGCTTAGCTTGAAGGGGCTAGGAGAAGGTAGAGGAACGTTCAGACATATGGCACAGCTTGGGAAAGGCTTGGCTGTGGGAGTGGAAAGAAAGGGCGCTCTATTCATAGGTGCCTTATCCAAATGGAGATGGTACCAGTGGTGGGAGGTCGGCAAGCAGTTGGGAGAAGCCAGAGATGTCATGAGGGCCTCTCAGGGTGCCCCTGGCTCTAGTTTTCATATTGGGGTCACACTGGTCCAGTGAAGTCTCTTTAGCCTAATACCTTTGTTAGAAGATGGTAAAGGTTGACTTTTCTAAGAACTGACATTTTACTTCCTTCAAGAAGTTTCAGAGTACATGAATGTCTCATGTCTCTTACGCCCTAAGAAAATTTAAAAGTCATGTCTCTAAGGAGGTTCCTTTCTTCCCTGTCGCTTTGCATTTGGGCTGGTTTTTAATGCTTAACCAGAATATAGCTTACGATCAAGTCACCTTTATTCCAGAAAACAAAACCACCTCTCAAATAGTGTGCACAACACATCTGGTAAAAATAACCAGTCAGTTGGAAAACTGTGATTCTCAGATGCGACCTCCGCCCCTGCATTAGCAGGGAGTCACTGGAGTAAACCTTTATTTCCTGTTGCTTCCACACAGCAGTCCTTCACGGAAATATTTCGCATGTTTCCTTAGGCAGCAGGGAACCTTGAAGGGCAAACAGTGCTGAGGCCTCAGATAGGAATGGAGATGCTGTTTGCCCAACAGCACCTCAGGTTGTACAGGGAGCCTGCCCGGGCCTCGGAGCTTTGAAGCGGTGCCAGGCTCCTGCCCAGAACTGCTAAAATCTTCAGTCTCCCCCAGGCATGAGCAAGGCTGAAACCTGCCACACCTCCAGCTCCTCTTACAAGAGAGATGTTTTAAAATGGTCTTAAATGTCAGATGTATTTTTTTTCACAACATGCCACAGACTTCTCATAAATTATTCCTCAGTAAAACTTTAATAGGAATGCTTAGGAAATTCCGAGTTCTAGTCAATGGAGTTGTTGGTAACTTGGACAACTGTTAGCCCCAGATCTTCCCACTTTTTTCCACCCCAGAACTCACTGAGGAAAGTTAGTATGAAATCATCTTCCTGAAACCATGCTTGAGGGTTTCAGGAAGATTATTTCTTGGTGACCGAGATCTTGGGTTCCCTTATAATGCCGCATGTTTGATCAGTGTGATAATCCAACATGTGACTATTTTTGAATTAAAAGAGCCGTCAAAATGGTTCAGTCTGGTAACCATATAAAGTGTAGGAGTTGGAGTTCAGTGTTGTCTGACTTCAAAAAAATATCTAGAAACAATTTTTTTTTTTAAGAAATCTGGATACTCACCTTGCCATTTGCTTCTTTCTCATGGAAATAGGTAATTAAAGATTCTGGTTGTGGAATCTACATTGCTGTTCAAGCTGGGTCTGCTGTCACCTTAGCTGTACATGGAGGGCTTTGACAGATAATGTGTTGCAACTACAGCCGTCGACAGGCTCGGTTCTAAGTTCATGGGTGGATGCTCCTGGGAGTGAGCTTGTGAGCCATCTCTTTATGGGTTCCCCGTTGTTTGCATCTTATGTTTATTTCTAATTAAGAAGCTTAACTGATTTTATTTAGTTACTAAAAACTGGAATTTGGGTGGAACTTTACATTGCGTGTTGGTACAAAGAGAAGATTGGGAACTGTGCTGTCCTAAGAGTCTGGGAAATGTGACACAAGCCAGGATTGTGATCATCGCCTAAAGTAATGCTCTCTAGATACCTTCTGGCCCATAGAAAGGGAAGTCATACTGAGGATGCCAGAGTATTTCATTTCATGATATTTCTCATTCTTCAAAAGTTGGACTTCTTCGTCTTCTTAGGCAGCTGTAACAAAATGCCACAGGCTGGGTGACTTATAAACAGCAGACACTTACTTCTCACAGTTCTGGAGACTAGGAACTTCAAGGTCAAGGTTCCAGCAAGGTCTTCCACCTGGAAGAGGGCTCTCACCTCTTCCAGGTTGCAGGCTTCTTTTTATGGCCTCATATGGCAGAAGGGCTGGGAGCTCTCTGGGGACTCTTTTAAAAGGGCATTAATCCCATTCATTAAGGCTCTGCCCTGAATCTAAGCACTTTCCACCTCCTAATATCATCACCTTGAGTGTGAGGTTTTCAACATGTGAATTTTGAGGGGAAACAAAACATTGCAAATCTTAGCAATCAGTATATTTCACTATCTAGAGCATTCTGTTATTTCTTTGTATATGGAAAGTTAGTATCATGAACAATTTTTCACAGTGAGGGTATATTTCTTAGTATCATTTGCTTTTTTTTTTTTTTTTTAGCTGTACCACACGCAGCATGCAGGGTCTTAATTCCCCCACCAGGGATTGCACCCGGGTCCTGGCAGTGAAAGCACCTGGACCACCAGGGAATTCCCAGAATTTTGCTTCTCCTGAAACATGACATTAGCGTGACACTGACCTTACCATTTGGTCTGTAGAAAGGTAAAGCCGGTGGTGCACTGGGAAGACCCAGAGGAATCGGGTGGAGAGGGAGGTGGGAGGGGGGATCGGGATTGGGAATACATGTAAATCCATGGCTGATTCATATCAATGTATGACAAAACCCACTGGAAAAAAAAAAATAATAATAATAATAAAAAAAAAAAACATTTGTTTTACACTGCTCCACATTTTATCTTTGACAATAAAATTTAATAATCATACTTAAAAAAAAAAAAAAAAAGAAAGGTAAAGCCGGTTAGCTGTGTTTTGACTTGGGGCAGTATATTTTGGCAGAGAAGGCAAAGGCAACCCACTCCAGTACTCTAGCCTGGAGAATCCCATGGACGGAGGAGCCTGGTAGGCTACAGTCCATGGAGTCGCTAAGAGTCGGATATAACTGAGCGACTTCACTTTCACTTTTCACTTTCATGCATTGGAGAAGGAAATGGCAACCCACTCCAGTATTCTTGCCTGGAGAATCCCAGGGACAGAGGAGCCTGGTGGGCTGCCATCTATGGGGTCACACAGAGTTGGACACGACTAACGCGACTTAGCAGCAGCAGCAGTATCTTTTGGGGGGAAGCAGTGCTGAAATGTAAGTTAAAAGCCCTAGTTTCATTCCTGTCTGGGTCACAAACTCTGACGTCATGGGCAGGCTTCTCCTTCCCCACCTAAACTGCTTTCTCATCTAATACAGTAAAGATTACTTCTAGAGATTCTAAGGTCCTTCATATCAAAACAGACCTGACAATGATTTTTACTGAATGCTTTCCACTATGTAAGGTACTGAGAGAATTCCAAATAAGTATAAGTGAGTCTGCTGAGTTTTAAAAGGTTCTTCCTTGTTAGATAAAACAAAAACTCAAAACATCTGTTGACCATCCTGCAAGAATAGATCCCTGCAAAGAGCAGAGAAAATGACAGAATGTGTATAGTTCTTACCTCTCCCCCTTCAGACGGTCATCTCTGGTTTACAGAAGAATAAACGATACAGGAGCTATCACATGAGTGGGACAAAGAGTGGACAAGACAGTGGGTACCCTGTATCCTGAGGGACAGCGATCATTTATCAAGCACGTGCAGTGTGCCTGGCTTTGTGCCAAGTGCTTCACCTGTATTATCCCAATCAAGTCTTGTGGTAGCCACTTGCGATCACCCCATTTTGAGATGAGGAACCCAGGTAACTTGCCCACAGTTGCACATCCACTAAGTGGAAATGATAATTGTCATTAAGCCTATATTCTTTTTTAAAAGATTTGTTTAACTGATGTATAGTTGATTTACAGTGTGTTAATGTCTGCGGTATAGCAAAGTGATTCAGTTATACAGTAGGACCTTCTTGTTCATTCTCCATATAATGGTTTGCATCTGCTAATCCAGACTCCCAGTCCATCCAACCTCATGCTCCCTACTCCCTTGGCAACCGCAAGTCTGTTCACAATGTCTGTGAATCTTTCTGTTTCGTAGATAAGTTCATTTGTGTCATATTTTAGATTCTGCATATAAGTGATATATTTGTCTTTCTGACTTAACTTCACTTACTGTGATCATCGCTAGGTGCATCCGTGTTGCTGCAAATCAAGGCTGCATTCTTAATCAGTGCCTCTGAGGGAAGGCAGGGGCATGGGTAAAGAGGCAACAGGCTTCTCATTAAAGAAAAGCATGGAATTGCCGAGTTAGTGGTGGAGGGAAATGGGGACGTTCATGACCATGGGCTACCTACATTGACCTATTACCTTAGGGTTCTCTTCCCTTGATAACTGGTCACTGCCTTTCTGGACCGTGGGGAATACTGCCCCTGTAAAGGCTGTAGCCTAAACTTGGCCATAGACACTCCTTCCAGCTTCCCTCTAGCATTCCTGCCACCACGAGAATGAGCCATGTGTTTACTGGAACTTGCGATATCTTTGCCACTTGAGTTGACAAGAGTCAAGGGAGTAAACAGCAGGACTTGGGATTTAATGGTGACGCCAGCATCGTAACTATGAACAGGTTTAAAAATTTTTTTTCAAATGTCCACAAACTTGATTTTACTTTAACATTTCCCTTTTAGTATCTCCCGTCTAGCACTGATCCAGGCACTCAATCTGCTTGTGGGTAGGAATTTGCAGAGACAAACAATTCTAGTTTTGGAATTTGTGCCAAGAAAGGCTCAGAGTGAACACCGTGAAGAGTCCTTAATTAACTCTCAGTTCATGTCGTGGACCAAAGGGGTCCCTTGTCTCTGCTCACAGGCCTCAGTCCAGGCTTCTGTTCACTGTCACACTCTCAGCAGCCGGCAGTGGACCAGGGCCAGGCATCACATGGCTTAAAAAAAAAAACAAACGAAAAAAAACAACCCAAACCCTGTCCTGCTTTTAAGCCCCCTCCACGGCTTGGAATGCAAGCCCCTCAAGGGCAGCGCCTGTTCATGTCAGCAGCTAGACTGAGTACAGTGTGGGGACAAAGCAGATACTTTGGAAAGGCAGGGTGATTGTGCAGAATGCTGTTGAGCAGATTCAAGTCATTACTCCAAAAATGAGTGTACTAGGAAGGTGTTAAAATGAGCAGGGCAGTGTAGACAGGGAAACGCAGTGCAGTGGAAGACACATCTTTATAGAATGAGGTCATAGAAAAGAGCCTGGAATTTAAGGTCAGGTGGGATTTTCTGTCACAGCTCCACCACATCCTGGTTGTGTGACCCCAGAGAAGACCCTGAGCCTTTGCCTGCTTTCGCAGTTGGCAGCAGCAGTCCATATATCATAAGGTTAGTAGGGTTAATGAGCCATTGTATGTAACATGCTAAGCATAGTGCCTGTGCTGAAGAGGGGACTCTTGGTGATAACACTGGTTGTGTTTAATTTATTGCTAAGAAAAAAGGATCAGACTGGGCTAAAAAGAAATGTGAAGCAGAGCTTGAGTATATGCTCCCCATCCCCAAATTTTACTTTTTTTTTTTTGGCCAAGCTTCAAAGCTGACATGATTTTAGTTCTCTGACCGGAGATTGAACTTGGGCCCTTGTCAGTGAGAGGGCAGAGTCCTAACCACTGGACCGCCAGGGAATCCCTCTTACCCCCAAATTAAAGTTTATGTGTTACAGAGGTACAGTCCTGAATACTTAGCAGTTACCTGGATCAGAAACAAGTTCATCTGGGGATGAGTGATATTTGTGGCAGTTTGGTCCTACAGATTAAGAGGTTGTGCTGGGTGCTGACATTTTGGATCTTTAATGTTCAGATGTTTAGTTCTGTGCTTACATTTCTTTCGTGTTTTAAAAAATGAACTTGATAAATCTAAAAAAAAATTACTCTTGAAATGAGATGAAAAGGGAATTCTTCTTAAAAAGCTTAACACTCAAACAACCACTTTTGATTTTTAGGGGGTTTTAATTGCTTTCTGTTAGAAACTTTCCTGTTGCTGTATAATTAATAAGACTGTATTTAGTGGAAACACATTAGAAGTTGGGAGTTTGAGTCTGATACAAGGGGAGAACTGTCCCCTAACAATAGCATGATAGAATAAACTATTAATGGACTATTAGAAATCAAAGCTTGTCTAATTAAAAAATAAACATTTGCTCTTTATATGTATCACTGAATGTGTCCAAATACATCTTTTTCTAGGTTAGAGTCATTTTATGGGTTATGGTATGAAATCATCCTACCTTTTGTGTACAGTTGAATTCTTTGCTTTCTCAGACATCCAGTTTAGGAATATTTAAGCTAATATGCTCTTGTACTCTGAGCTACTTCCTCATTCGGAAATCCCGTGCCAGACTGTGTGCAGATGGGGAGCAGTCATGCCTGGCAGGCCCTGCAAGTGGAATTACATTTGCACATTGTTTTATTCACTGTGAACATTTTGCAGGGAAAAAAGGAGAAACAGCCACCCTGCTTAAGTGAAGTTCTGACACAATCAGTACAAATTATAAATTATGTTTAAAGTGATGCACCACGCAAATGGTGGTTTTCGACTTTGTGGTCAGCTCTATGCGAGAGCTGTGGGCATCTCATACTTGGTGCTACAGTTGTTGTTCAGTCGCTCAGTCGTGTCCGACTCTTTGTGACCCCATGGTCTGCAGCACACCAGGCCTCCCTGTCCTTCACCATCTCCCGGAGCTTGCTCAAACTCATGTCCATTGAATCGGTGATGCCATCCAACCATCTCATCCTCTGCTGCCCCCTTCTGCTCCTGCCCTCAATCTTTCCCAGCATCAGGGTCTTTTCCAATGGGTCAGCGCTTCACATCAGGTGGCCAGAGTACTGGAGCTTCAGCTGGGCACATTGACCAGTGTTTCTCAAAGGATGGCCTGAAACTATGTCAGAAATGCAGATTCTGGGGCCTTCTTGGAACTTCTCAGCCAACATATCTGAGAGCAGAACCTGCAGTCTGCATTTTAAACAGATACCTCACCTCTTTATCAACCTACGGCAGTATTGAGACCCTCTGGAAGATTTTTCAAAGGTTATTTTAGTTACCATAATTGAAAATGGTTTTAAATCTAGATAATTCAAATTTATAATGAAAATTAAAATACAAATTAAAAATTTGGTGGGAAGTCACGTATGAGAAACAATTTTTAAATGCCTCCTGCTTTTTTCTGAATTCTCCAATTCATTGAGTTGACTGGGAATAGCATTGCAAGTTGGACTTTAAAATACTTGATCTAAGAAAATCATTGGTTATTAAGCCACTTGTGAATTTATAAAAGTATCTTTGGAGGAAATTACTGAATTTGGAGGAAATTGCTACCTCATATCAAAAATTAAAACCAGTATTTTATTTAATTTGGGGATAGATGAGAATAGACAGTTACCCACAAAAAAGGCAACGATTGTTCTATTAGGGTCTTCCAACCACATAGTTACACAAAACAGCATTTTTGGCTTTTAAAGTAATGAAATGAAAGCCAAAAGATGTCAGTTTTTGTCTTGCCATACTCGGTTACAGATCTATCTTTTTTTTATTTTTTTATTTTTCCGGTGGGTTTTGTCATACATTGATATGAATCAGCCATGGATTTACATGTATTCCCAATCCCGATCAAGACATAAGAGAAGCTATCACTTAGATTCTCTTAAAGTTTGACTTCAAAATGATTTCACATAATGTATCTATATTTGAATATAATTTCTTACTGTCATTTATGTAGATTTTAAAGATAGGCAAAACAAATGAAATTAAGATTTAAATAAAACTTAACCTCTGTTTAGAAAGACAAATATGATATCAATTAATATGTGGAATCTAAAAAAAATTACACAAATGGAACTATTTATGGAACAGTAACAGACCCAAAGACATAAAAAATAAACTTATAGAAACCAAAGGGGAAAGGGAAGAGGAGGGTGAATTAGGAGTGTGAGATTAACGGATACAAACTACTATACCTAAAACAGATAAGCAACAAGGGTTTACTGTAGAGTTCTAACACAGGGAACTATGTTCAATATCTTGTTCAATTCAGTCGCTCAGTCGTATCTGACTCTTTGTGACCCCATGAACCGCAGCACGCCAGGCCTCCCTGTCCATCACCAACTCCCAGAGTCCACCCAAACTCATGTCTATTGAGTCGGTGATGCCATCCAACCATCTCATCCTCTGCTGTCCGGTTCTGCTCCTGCCCTTAATCTTTCCCAGCATCAGAATCTTTTCAAATGAATCAGCTCTTTGCATCAGGGGGCCAAAGTATTGGAGTTTCAGCTTAGGCATCAGTCCTTCCAATGAATATTCAGGACTGATTTCCTTTAGGATGGACTGGTTGGATCTCCTGGCAGTCCAAGGGACTCTCAAGAGTCTTCTCCAACACCACAGTTCAAAAGCATCAATTCTTCAGCGCTCAGCTTTCTTTATAGTCCAACCTTCATACATACATGACTATTGGGAAAAACCATAGCTTTGACTAGATGGATCTTTGTTGACAATATCTTGTAATAACCTATAATTGAAAATAATCTGAAAAAATATATATATAAAAACTGAATCACTTTGCTGTCCACCTGAAACTAACACAATATTGTAAATCAACTATCCTTCAATTAGAAAAAAAGTCAGACTTTTGGAAACAGTGGGAAAGGGAGGGGGTAGGATGATTTGAGAGAACAGCACTGAAACAGACGCATTATCATACGCAAAACAGATAGCCAGTGGGAGTTTGATATATGACGCAGGGAACCTAAAGCCAGTGCTCTGTGACAACCTGGAGGGGTGGGGGGTTCAAGAGGGAGGGGACACGTATGCCTATGGCCTATTCATGTTGATATATGGCAGAGGCCATCACAATGTTGTAAAGTAATTATCCTCCAATTAAATAAATAAATTTTAAAAAGTCAGCGGTAAAGAATCTGCCTGCAATGCACGAGACTGGGGTTCAATCCCTGGGTCAGGGAAGCTCCCTGGAGAAGGAAATGGCAACCCACTCTGGTATTCTTGCCTAGAGAAGGAGCCTGGTGGGCTACAGTCCATGGAGTTGCAAAGAGTTGGACATGACTTAGTGACTAAACATCCAACATCTAATCTTAGAGTATAAAAAAAAAAAGTAGGCTGCAAGGATCAAAAAAACCCAAAAACAAATAGTAAACAAGCCCTTCTATTTAGTGAAGAATTCTGTGTGTATTTCTGTCTATATAATGTAAATAATTCTTGTAGAGGATTGATCTTTTTTCCCCTGTTGAAATATTGCCCGGGATGGTCTGTTCATCTGCATCATTTTATTCATCTTTGGGTTCTCTCTGCCCCTCTTACTCCATCTGTTCTTCTTCCCTGATGACAGTGAGGCCAAGCGGACTGGCATGTGGACCCAACACGTTCTACAGAGAACCACACTTTACTTCCAGCCAGGAGCAGAGCAGTACTCTGAGGATGGTTTCCTTATCTTCCGTAAGCCGGCCTGAAATCTCCCTTCTAGCACTGATCCAGGCACTCAATCTACTCTTGGCTAGGAATTTCCAGAGCCTTGGCGGGGTCACCCTTTGCTTTCCCGGCAGCTGGTTTCACTCTGAATTTAATGAGGGAGCTGAGCTGAGTGGCCAGAGAAGGGTTTCCCCGCCTGGCATTTCACTGGAAGGGCTCAGGCACTTACTTGTCCATGTTAAGTGAGTAAATGCCGATTGCTGGGAGACTCCTGAGAAAGGACCTTCCCAGCCAGTTCTCTTCAGGTCGGCGTCTCGGGCACATTCCTGAGCCCTCCTGCTCCTCCCTCCTTTCTCTTTGGACTTCGGTGTTCCCGGCAATGAAATAGGAGTGTGAGTATTTTCAATTCCACGTATATGGAACTGTGATTTTCTGTCCCTGTTCAACTGTTGGACTTGACAATTTAGCAAAGCCTTGTCAGCGAACTTTGTGTCGTTGTCCTGGATTTTGTGCTTCCCAAGGTCTCACTGCATCAGATTTCTCTGAGTTTAAATTTGCCGGCTAGTTTTTTGAGCTGTGATGTTAGCAGATGGGAATTAGAAATGCTTCATACCATGCTGAGAATTCAAGTATTTTTCATTTTTGTTTCAAGAGATTTAGCTCATCTTTTAGTTTTTTTCCCCCCTTATAATCTAGTGTATTTAGCTAGGCTTTACATTTTTACATAAGAGAAAACTTATTTATCTTTTGCACTTTTATTATTAGATAAGAAGAGTCTATAATTATATGCTTCTTAAACTAGATTCCCTTCAGAAGTGTAATTATATTCACCAATGTATTATATTCTCAGTCCTCTTAAAGGGAGCTTTGGTATTTGTGGAAACCAACCCAAGAGTTCTAAAGTTACATATTTATGAAAGACTTTTGTTGCATATTTAAAGGGTGGGAGCAACTTCTGCATGGGGCCTTTATCCTTTCCCCCATCTCTGCAGTCTTCTTAAAATGCCCTCTGTTTAGAGTTTTGAGGGATTGATTTCCAGACATGTAAGGCCTACTGCAAATTTAAAATAAAAGAACCACACTATTCAGTGCTTTGCATTAGTGAACTTTTATTGAATGAAATAACGGGTTCAGAAACACCAAAGGGCATTTGATGGCAGATTTGCCTTAATGATTTTTTTTTTTTTGCAAAGAGAAAGCTATTTATTTCCCAACCTTGTACTTGTATATAAGATTTTTTTACTTTAGTTTGAGACATTTGGACTTACTATAAATGTTATGAAACTTTAGATGTTAATTTTGTACTGCTCCTTTTTCAGAGGGAAGAGCAAAGTGAAATTTTAAGAAGGAATTTAGAATAATATTGTCGTATCCTCATGACTTACAGACTCACGTGGTAACAGATGCCTAGGTTCATGGAGCTTAGCTTCTAGAGAGCACAGAGGACCACGGGCATAGAAGCTGTGACACTTATGGCTGGCTTGGCTTTCCCCCTTGTCCTATTGGAAGGGCTTGGCAGGGTGGGAATTCTTTGTTTCAGGGAGCGTGTGTGACTGGTTGTAGTATTCTCTCATCTTGATGGATTGATCTGGACTTCAAGACTCATAACTTTTGGAAATTGTGGTCCTTTCCAGCCCTGAAATTCTGTGATGCTCTGGGTCCCTTGGCCACACGAAACCTTGTTAAAGACAGATCATATTGCATTCCCACCCCACTCCTTTTTTAAAGATTGTAGGCGGCCAAGACCGCCACTGGCACTGATGTTCTGTAACCTGCAAAGTTTTATGAAAAAGTGGGGTGCTGGGTGGGGCTGCCGCACGTTTTATGTTTTCTGTTCAAGGCACAAAGCCTCATTTCTTGGCATTGCCCTCCCCATTTCAAGCAGAATCCCAGTAAACAAACTGTTATAGTAAAATAGTGACTAGTTAAAGCCTTTTATTAAACCATATTTCCACTCACCTCCAATTCTCCTCATAGTGGGAGAATGAGACAAATGGGAAATAGACCAGTTATGTCAATGTGGCCATTTATTGAGTTCTCACTGTGCTGCGTGAGTAATGTACAGGAGGGAAATTAATCCTTATAGGAGGGAAGTTAGTGCTATTTTAATCCCTGGTTTGCATGTGGCAGAAGCTGAGGTTCATAATGTTAAAGTCACTGCCTGAACACCTAGAACTTTTTGCTGATAGTTGCCTGTGAGGGATTTAATATTCTCTTAGGAGCTCACTGTCATCATCTCATTCCCCCACCCCCAGTCCTACAATGAATGTAATTGAATACCTCGTTCTTTTCTTCCAGTGTCTTATTTATACATTATGTTATGTGAGTTGTGAAGGTAAGGTCATTTTGTGTTGAGAACTGTTCTCTTTGACATTCGTTTGAAAATGAACTGTTAAGGACCCCGGTCATCTTTTATTTTTGTGGTTGCTGTTGTGTCCCTATTTGGTTAGCAACCTGCTTTGAGTTCTAAAGGATTTTTGACATCTTTTACTTTTTGATAATTTTATGTTGTCAGCCCCCAAGGCAATTGAGCAGAAAAAAGAAAATTTGCTGTGGGCAAATGTGGCAGAATGAGATGTAAGGAGTAAGCTCAGAAGATCAAATTCTCTGCAGTTATTGCTGCCAATAAGCAAGACAAGATGAATGTAGAAGTTGCTACCTGTGATTGGTGTGACCGAAGCCTCTATGGAGCTTTTTTGCCCAGCCAGATGAGCAAAACAAGTGCTCTGGGAGTGACTTTCCTAGGCAGAGAGGGTGTACACGGTGGAGGGAAATTTTTTTTTGGAGGGGGCTGGCTTATAAAAAAATCACTGGATGTCACTGTCCCCTCCCTTGGCCTGACCTCAGCTCACAGAATTCAGCTCCCATATTCTCCCTGCTCCAGTGCCCCCACTTCTGTGGTTCATCCTGCACGCCTCAGTCAGATTAATCATTAAAAATTTTTTTTATTTTAATTTTTTATTTTGCATTGGAGTATAGCTGATTAATAATGTTGTCATAGTTTCAGGCGGACATACATACACATGTATTCATTCTCCCCCAGACTCCCCTCCCATCCAGGCAGATTAATCTTGAATTAGGAAACTTCCAGAGAATTTATTTTGCATTCTGTGTCCTGGTAGAGACCAGCACAGATGCCATTGCCTGCATTCAAGGCCATTTTGTGGTTGAGGCACACTGCCAACCCCGTGTTCTTTCTTTCCATAGACTTTTCTGTGTATATTCAGTGCTGTGTACCAAATGCTACCCAGCCCACCTTGGAAACTCCACCTTAGGGACTTCATGAGGAAAACAGCCTTGTGAGTAGCAGAAGACATGGAAGATGATCATTTTTATATGTAAATTAAGTGATCCCTAGGCAGTAACATAACTATCCATGAGAATTTACTATTTGGAGAAAAGGTAGGCTACTACTTTGCTTCTTATGGGAAGCTGAGGTTTTGAGATTTGTGATGCTGGGAAAAAACAGGCCAGGCAACTTCAGGAGGGACAGGAAGAGCATGCAGTGAGCCAAGTCTTGAAAAGAGAACTGGGTGAGACTTTTGTTTTAATTAGCTTGAAGAGTCTAACCTACCTGCAGTTGAAAAGAGAACATCAGCTGCTACTCAGAGAAGCCAGCTGAGGAGAAAGTGGTTTTGAGCCTCAGATACTATGGATGATGCTCCTCCTCCTGAAAGAAGCTAGAATTTGTTGAACACTTTGTAACACTGTGGTCATCGCTTGTTGTGTTTGACCTCATTTAATGCTCACCCTGAGCCACTGAGGCTGATGGCTATTATTCCTGTTTTATAGATGAGGAGACTGAGTCTTACCAAGGTTAACTGACAGAAGTCAGCTCGAGCATCTAGTTAAGTGGCAGAGCAGCAGCTGAAAGCCAGGTTGTTTATTCCAGAGTCCCTCAAATTTTTAACAGGTGTGTGTGGGTAAGGGGGTGTTGATGGGTGCCACTGCTTCCTAAAGGCTGCCGGCAAGCACTGTATGTGATCTAATCTCCCCAGTGAACCCTCTCCAGAGAAGTTAATATTGTAAGAACTACAAGGATATTTTAAACAGTCAGAAGAGGGTGAATTTGTCAGCATGTTCCCTGGTCTTTCCCAGGTGAGTCTTGAAGCTTGGCATTCTCTCGGCTGGGATATTCCTACAGTGGAGGGCAGTCCAGAGATGCTCTTTCATGCTGTCTTTAGTGCCTCATCAGGGTTTCAAGGCTGTTAGTCTTCTCAACTAGAATGTAAGGTCTCTGAGGGCAGGCACCATCTCTTATCTTGGTTGATAAATTTTGATTACCACAGCTGGATAAAAATACCCCCTAAAGATTACGCATCTCTTTTTAAGGTGTGTCAGATCTCTGAACAACCTTCACAAAGTCTCACCCAGTTCTCTTTTCAAGACTTGGCTCACTGCTTTTGGCTGGGACTGTGTAGTGCCTCTTTGGGTGAGGATCATGGGTTGAAAAGAACCCCGGCTTGGGGGCCTGTGCCAGGATCTCTCCTACTTCTGCAAGATTTTTCAATGAGTTTTCACGTCTGTCAAGGCTCAATTTCTTCATTTGCAAGATGGATATGGAAACCTTATAAGGGGTTCTTAGAGTAGAAATGATGTACAGAAGGGTCTGGCTCACAGTTGGCCTTTAGGAAACGAAGAGATGGTTCATCTGTCTGTTCTGAAGCATGTGCAGAGAGCCTGCATAGTATGCGTGCACAGTAAACGGGTCTTGAAATAATGGTGTGGCTCCTTGAGACCCGACCTTAGAGAGCAACTCTGAAGTATCTTAAAATACAATGCTTTTATGCAGACTGTCCTTCATTGCTTGACTTTGCATAGGAAGGCAGAACCAGAGATGAATTTCTTGGTTCTTGGATGCTACTTCAGGATATAAAGCCTGATGCTTTATTTGATCAAGTGTTGGTAATATCAACTTCGTGCTAAGCTATTCATCCATCTCTTAAAGCAATACATGGATAATAGGACTAGAGCAGCATCTCTTCACCAGAATACTTTTCCTTTTATAACAGCACTTTACAATATTTCATATAACTTTTAAAATTTAGAAACACCTTATGGAATTAGATATTGTTCATTTCTTTTTGTAGGTGAGTAAACTGAGGCTGATAGAGTTTGGGTTTAAATCCAGTTCTTTTAACTTTTTTTTTTTTTTCTGTATGTGTGGTTGTTTTGCATAGCCAGTAAGCACATATAGAAACTGTTAGCACAGTATATTTTTCTTCATCTATTTACTTTTATTCTGTGTCTTTATGATTAAAGTGGGTTTCTTACAGCACATAGTTGGGTCTTGTTTTTTGATCCACTCCAATAATCTCTTTTGGGCTTCTCAAGTGGCTCAAACAGTGAAGAGTCCACCTGCAATTCAGGACTCCCTGGCTGGAAAGATTCCCCCAGAATGGAATGGCTACCGACTCCAGTATTCTTGCCTGGTGAATCCCATGGGACAGAGGAGCCTGGGGTCGCAAAAAGTTGGATGTGACTAAGCATGCAATAATCTCTTTTAATTGAGGCATTTAGAACATTGATATTCAAAGTGATTATTGATATAGTTGGATACACGTAGAACAACTGAAGTAATAAATGTGTGTGTATATATGCATACATATAATGTTTATTAATATATAAATGTATAATAGGTACCAACTGATTTCCAGGTAATCTGGTCTAAGAAATAACATAGGTTAAAAAAAAAAAACCCAAAAATTTTTTACTGAATGTTTGCTATGACCTTGACACTATATTGAATATTTTTAGTGATTTTAGCTTAGTTGGAGGAAAACTCGTTTCAGAAATTTACACTGTATTTTCAATGCTTGGATGTAGCTTTTATACCTGATAAACTAAAAATTTGCCTAAAATTAGCTCAGAATGTAATTAAAAGGGAAAAATAGCCAAAGTACTGCAATTCATCGCATGATGAATAGATATCAGCATATCACATATATTATTGTTAGGCACCAAGGATCTGATGCAGTCCTCAGTCTCCAAGCCTTGGGTTCAGGGGTTATTGATTCTGGTCAGACTACATGTGTTCCACCTCAGTTATTAGACAAATGCTGCTGAGAGGTTTTCTCAGAAAAGATGATGTTTTCAGTGTTTCTATTGGCTTTTTGCTAAGTTAGTATACTGTGAGTAAAATTGCAGAACATCTAAAGAAAACAAGCAATTCCTGAATAAGCCAGTATTATGAATTGAGGTATTTAAGTTATGTATTTGCAAAAGACCCAGAGTCTTTTTACTGAATGGAACTTTTGTTCCCTCATTCCTGAGCGTGGTAGGGGCCTGCACTGCAGATGTCTGTATGATATACGATGTGGTAAATATGTAGCCTTAGGAATTTTGTGGTTTAAAAGAGAAGTTGAGTGGGAATTAGGGATTAAGATTGGACACCTCGCCTGCCATATCAAACTCACCCTTCTTTCTCATTCTCAACCTCTAAAAGACCCCTTTTCAGCTGTTTAAACTTTTTTTTTCAGCCACACACAGTAACTTCTTAGTCTCTTCAGTTACAGCCTGTGGTTCAACCTTCACTCTCCTGAGAATTCAGTCTCCACAGGTAGACATTGTGTAGTGACGACTTCTGAAGAAAGGTGTCATTTATATCCTTGGCTTGCCTCTATTAGTTTGAGGTTATGTATTTACAATTTAAGCAGAGCTAAGATATTTTGCTATTATCTAACGAATTTGGGAACCTGCCCTTGTTTCAATTATCTAGATCTCCTAAGTAGAAGGTCTCGAGGGTACTGGATGCTGCAATGAGACAGCTTTGTTTTGGTTCTGTACACACAGCCATATTTGGGAAACACAAATGGGCCAGTTTTTGTATTTGAGACTTGTCTCAGTTAACAATGCATGCTTAAGAAATGGTGTGTGCCCAGAGCTGTACATATAAAGAGTGTGAGGAGCTCAGGGCTCTGGAATGCCATGGACTCAGGAGTAGGGAATTGGCAGCGAGTAGGGGCCATGGGGTACTGTGTGTGTTGTCACCTGGCAGTCCCTGTGGACTATTTTAAGATAAAATATTTTGGTACAATTGCTGCTTTAGGAAATCTGGCTGAACATTCTAGTCATTTTATTGCCCCCTTGTCCTCATAAGGAACTGCACGAGAGTAGTTTGGCTTCATTAAACAAAGTGATCACTGGCAATTAATGTTGTAATTCCATGTTTGGGTGTTTGTTATGAGTTGTGAGAAAAGATTATATCATGTGGGGCTGCCGTGTTCTAGTGGACAAGATTGTTGGTGGCTGTTCTTTCTTTTTTTAGCTTTTTTTAGTCTTCTAGAATTTGCTCTTTAAAGTTCTAAAGATGACACAATTGCATATCAAATGCCAGGGATGAGACTAAAAACCAATTTCCCATCATTTAAGAAGACGTGTTTTATAACCACATTATCTACTGTTTGGAAAATAGAAATGAAACTTCAAAGTTACCTGTAACTCTACTCTACTACATCATTGTTAGAATTTGGTCATATTTTTCTTTGTAGTATGTGCATGTGTTTTGATTTTTACATATTTATAATCAGAAATGTCATGCAGACTTGTTAGTGCTTTTTATTCACCTAATCTTTTTTAATTAATTTATTTTAATTGGAGGCTAATTACTTAATAATATTGTGGTATTCACCTAACCTTATAAGAAGTGTTTTCCCATGTTGTATGTTCTACATAACCATTATTTTCATAATAGTTCAGTCCACCTAGGAGGTGAGTGGCTGTTGTAATTGTCTCCCTGTTACTGAACACAGCAGTGTTTCTAGGTTTTCATGATTAATAAAGCTGTAGTAAACATTTCTGTCTAAGTAGCTTTATTGTTATTTGGCATTCTTTCTCTGGGCTAGGTTCCCCTAAAGCACAAAGGATGTGAGCTACATTAAGTCTTGATGTTCTATGCTGAAAACAATGGTAACAGTTTATAGTGTCGCTGACTGTAGGAAAATGTCAGTGGCTTTGCATTTGTTCACACTGAGCATTAATGTTTTTAAACTTGTGGACTGATTTAAGAGGTGGAAAAAATGGTTAGTCATATTTTTTTCTTGGAATTTCTTCATGCCTTTAACAATTTTTCTTGCAATAAGTATTGAGTACACTGTAAAACAAGGATAGTAATCCTATTATGTTTATTGTAAACCATGCGTTATATTACATAACTTGTAATCATGTATTACCTCCTAAATTCTGTTGTCTAAAGATGAAATAATTTTACATGTATAAGACTTGAAACTCTTTAGGGCTCTTTTGCTTATTGCCAATTTTGTTGGCAGAATCAACTTTGCACGTTTACTGAAAGACTTCACATAAGTATAAAAGGGGAAAAAGTAATTGCAGATTTATCAGTAGCTAACTTTCCAACTCTGGATCTTGCTTGATCTCACCTCTGGCAAGGGCCTGGGATGAAAGTGTGATGAATTTAGTGGGAACTTGGGCATGGGATTTCTGAATTCCAAGATTATTAAATAAGTCTTATTACCATCACGACTCTCTTTAATAGTGACTAAAAATAAGACTAAAACAAGAATTAAAATCTTCCATTTTTGTTGGGTCAATGCCTCTGGCAACTAGGATTGGTCTGAATGTTTGGGGAGATGAGGGAGAAGGCTTTAGTGGGAAGCAACAATGAGATTAACGACTTGGAAATGGGAAATCTCATTCAGGATTCCATGGGAATGATGAATAGGATACACATGGAGTTTAGGGCTTATTGAGTACCTGGGGGAGATGAGACTAGAAAAGTCATTGGGACTTCATCTTACAGAGCCTTACGGTAGGTTAAGGAATTTGGACATTTACACCAATGTTTCCCAAAGTGTGACAATTTAAGGTGATTTTAGAAGGTGTGCCATTGAACATTTAAACATTTTAGTGTTTATCATTCCTTGATTCTTTCTCCTTACAGAATTTATTCCTCTTCTTTCTATCTTCCTATAGCATTTAGGTCAGATCACTAGCAGAGGGTTACCCATCATATTATATTAAATGGGACATATCTGTTGTCTTGCAACTCCATGATGGCCTCAAGGGCAGCAACTGTCTGATTCACATTGGTCTCCTATGGGCTAGGCACTATTTTGGATGCACAGTAGGTGTAAAGAAATGCTGTAGGGGAGAAGGAAATGGCAACCCACTCCAGTATTCTTGGCTGGAAAATCCCATGGGCAGAGGAGCCTGGTAGACTACAGTCCATGGGGTCGCAAAGAGTTGGACACGACTGAGTGACTTCACTTTCAGCCTTGTCAAACAGGAGAAGTGATAAGGCAGTGTCTGATGGGGGAAATATCAGTTCAGGTAGAATGAAGTGAGCACAACAGATCTGAAATACTAATAAGATTACTGTCGTGAGAGCATTACTTAAACTGTTAGTTTAAAATACTGGAGAAAAGTCAACGAAGCTGATCCAGGCAGAGGGGGCTGGGCAGACCATAAAGCCATGTTTACTAACTACAGATGGCCACTCACTCTTGTTCCGTTTCCTCTGCAGCTTCCGCCAAGTGGCTGGGCCAACAGATCAGACCAATTTGATACGCCCATCTTTAAGCTCTGAAGCTGCTGGACACTAGGCTGAAAACAAAATCATATATATTTTTAAAAACAGCATAAATGCTTTACGCTTTTCCTGTTACAAAGAAAAAGAGGTATAACATAATGGGGCCTCTGGTCGGTCATTTCAAGAAACCTCACAGAGAAACACCGGATATTTAACCCAATATATACAGTTCCCTGGCAAGTTTAACGAGGTACCCACTTTTAGGTTTCACACTTGACGGTAAAAGCAATAGATGATGAGAATGAGTGGTGGCCAAGGTCACAAAGTGGTAGCCTGTGGACTGCTTTGCTTCACAGGTGTGTTTTGACTGACACAGCATTAAAAGTATAATCTGACATTTAAAAAAAAAAAAAAGAAATGCTGTAGGGATGGTATCATCTGGCCTGTGTTTTAGATAAACATTTTTCTTCCCTAGGAGGTTCACTGCCTTTTTTCCTTTTGCCCTGCCCTGCCCAACCAGCCCCCTCTGAGCTTATAGAGAACCCATGGATCTTTTTTTTTTCCCCCTCCAATGGGCTATACGGTGATTCTGAGGCTTATTGGGCCATTGTAATGGTCTGGGAATGAGGCAATGGAAAAGAATGGTGAGTGTGAGAATGGAAAAGCAGAGGTGGCTGGGGTGCATGAGTCATGAGGGCAGAAGAATTGACTAGACAACGCAGCAGGTGTGGGATGGAAGGTCAGGGGGAGGGAGAGAAAGCAGTGCACTCAGACCTGCACAAGGGACGTTCACCCCACCAACACTAGTGGGTGCCTGCTCTGAGCTAGGCGTCATGCTGGATGTTAGGAGACGGAGATGAGCAAGACCCTGTCCTGCTGGAGGGGCCTCACTGTCCAGAGGGTTTGATTAGAGGAGTGGAGACTGGGAAGGCAGGGTGGGAAAAGATGAGTAACAGCCTTGGCCAGTTTTTGTAACTGATTACCAGGACGCATTGCACATTTGGTGAGCATTTAGTACACAGTACATAGGACATGTTTGGTGAGTGATATCAGAAGTTATAAGGGGAAAAGGGCACTGACCAGTTCATGCATTAGCTGTGGAGGGTTGATTCTCATCTGGAATTCAGTGTCCATTGCCAGGAGACCAAAGGTGCTCTGAGGAGGAAGAAGGATATGAGGCTAAGTAATAACTCCATTGTGTATATGTACCGTGTCTTTATC
This sequence comes from Dama dama, assembly GCF_033118175.1. Taxonomy (NCBI): domain Eukaryota; kingdom Metazoa; phylum Chordata; class Mammalia; order Artiodactyla; family Cervidae; genus Dama; species Dama dama. The sequence continues at coordinate 63,742,904 of NC_083695.1, read as the reverse complement.
CATTCCTCTGTCAATGGACATTTAGGTTGCTTCCGTGTCCTGACCATTGTAAATAGTGCTGCAATGGAATAATGCCTTTTGTAGCAACATAGGTAGACCTAGACACTGTCATACTGAGTGAAGTAAGTCAGACAGAGAAAGACAAATATCACATGATATCACTTACATGCGGAATCTAAAACAACACAGATGAACTTATTTATGAAACAGAAACAGACTCACAGACATAGAAAACAAACTTATGGTTACCTGGGGGAAGTGCGGGAGGAATAAACTGTGAGATTGGGATGGACATATACACACTCCTATATATAAAATAACTGACTAATAGAGACCTGCTATATAGCCCAGGGAACTCTACTGAATACTCTGTAGTGGCCTATATGGAAAAGAATCTTAAAAAGAGTGGATATATATATGTGTGTAACTGATTCACTTTCTGTACAGCAGAAACTAACATTTTAATCAACTACACTCCAATAAAAATTCAAAAGAGAAAAAAAGAGGAGTAGGAGGGAAATGGGGCTTAGTAGATGGAGTGAAGAGCAAGACTACGGGAGACTTTTTCTGATTCTGTTTTTGCACTGAAATAGTAAGGGTGTTTGTTAGATTTCTATTTTTTAGGAGCCATAGAGCCCATTCACCCAAGGAAAGCTCAGCAGGAATAAATGAATGAAATCCATAATAGCACAGCTGTCCTAGTAGCCTGAGGGGCTCATGGAACTTCCTTCCAAAACAGCTGGAAAACCAGGCGAAGGGGCTAGGTAACCTGCACGGATCCTTCTGGTTCTAACAGTCTATGTGAAATCCTCCAGGAAGTGAGCATGTAGTTGGAAAGGAATGAGGACACAGCTCAGGGTCCTCTAGATCTTTAAACTCCTAGAAGAACTACAGAGGTCCTATTATAGAAGGAAGAGCCTCATGGCTCAGTGTAAACGAGTCCGCAGCGACACTTAGAAATCCGGACCAGAAAGTGCTTGGGGGAGGAGGAAGGAGTTAACTGTCTTAAATTCAGTGGAAAGGTCAGTGAGGCCCTGACCACTGCAGAAACTGCTGGGCTTGGCTATGTGTGTGCACTGGAAACCTTTCTGAAGGCCATTTTAGATAATTGGTTAGAACGGAAACCATATTGGAGGGTTTCCAGGAGGAAATGGGAGGATGTGGGGGATGGCCTTTCTGATGTGTTTTCCTATTGCTCTCTCTCCAGAAGCATCAGTCTTTTCACAGAAACCATGTGCTTGTTGTGTTCTGAGCCCCCTACCATGTCATGGAATTCCAGGCTGAAGTTAATGTCAGGGTCAAGTTTATCCTAACTTCTTCCCCTTGAAAGGAAGTGTTAGCAACTTAATGTTTATCCTTTCTGGCTTTCTGAAGAGTCTCTGCACCCTCTCTAATAATGTCGAGAATACATTTGAAGAGAAATGACTTAACTAGAGATTGAGAAGAGGATGAACTGTCAAATAATTGGAGAAACATGCCTTTGCTGGCAGATCAGCAAGTATAAAAGCAGTAAGGTCAAGCATGTGTTGTGGGCTTTGTGAGCTGTCCATATTATTCTTTTCAAGCCATTGGAAGTACCTGCAAACATAGTTATAGATAGATAGTTCTAGATAAATAACTATTGGTATAGATATCAAGTCCCAGATTGGATTTCAAAGCTGGAGTATTATCATAGTTTGGTTGAATGGGAAACTAGTTTCTTGTAGCCAAGCTATAGTGGAGTTAAAGACAGTCTTTGATTATTTTGAACGTAAGACTTGAAAGTGAGGTTCTGAAGACTAAATAGAGATGGGGGGCAAAGTTTGTAACTGAACACTAAATGCTCAGTTCCGAGGATGACACAGTGTCACCGTTCCAGTCTCTTGCAGTTGTGTGTGTGCGTGTGTGTGTGTATGTGTGTTTGGAAAGAAGCAATGGAGATAAAACACTGAAAGTCATAGGGAGCATGCTGTGTGAGAGGTCACCCAGGGGCTCATTCTCCTCCAAGAATCTTTGCTGGACCTTGAATTCATTTTTTACAGACAAACTCAACTCCTCCCTTGTCATATATTCCTGAATCATCCATATAAGGAAGGACCTTTTTTCCTTCCCCAATAAACAGTCCATATTTAGTTATTGGATTCTGTTTCAGCTGGAAACATGAGCATAACTTTTGCTTTTTAGTAATTATTCACTGTGTCATTAAGACTTATCTCAGAATTATAGGGTCGTGGAATCAGAGTGTGATGGTGCAGAACCATTAATTATTTGGATGCATTCTTAGTAAGACTGACTACTTCACATCTTGTTCTTTTGGTTGGAATGTCTGTGTTGATGTGTGGTGTTTTGACCAAGTACAGATATCCCGACTGTCCAAGGGGTGGAATGGGGGCTTGACCCTACCTGGCCCACCCAAGCTGAGACACTGTAGGTTCCTGCAACCCCCCAGGGGATTGCTGCTCCCTTGCAGTGGTCCAGTTTTGCCACTAGGCGGCACTGTTCATCTTTTTGGCTTTTACCCAAAGGCCCTCTGCCTCCTTTGGAGGGGACTTGGGGGAGAAATTCCAAAGATGTGCCATCATGTTCTCAACCGACTCAAACGCTTTACAGCTTCATTTTTAAATAAATAGTAAGTGTCAGAGGTTTTTATGTAAAATAAACTATCACATTCTACATATGATGGCAATACTCGAACTATCTCTAAAGAAACTGCCTGGATTACATTGAGACTTCCAAAGACTTCAGCGTTCTGCTCAGCCTTAGTTTGTGCAGCTTCCTGATAGCATCCCCACCGTCCTGACTCTGAGCTTTTCAGGCTGTAGGGACAAAACCGATTGCTGAGCCTCTTGGGGTTCAGCTGTGGATGGCCTTACTCAGGAGAGAGGAATGATGACTCTCTTTTCTAGCAAAACCTTGGGGGCTCCCTCCTCCCCCTCATCTTGTGCTGCTTGGGTTGCAAAGATCCAGACGTTGCCTCTGGCTAACTGAGACTGAAAGGGGGATTTATTGGCAAGATCTCAGGTAGTTTGGAGTTAGCCAGAAGCAGGAGAATCACCCTCAGAACAGGGGCAGAAATTCAGAGGCTGAACTGGTGGACTCAGAGCCAACACAAGGCCCTAGAATAGTCTGGGTGGGGTGCCGTTGCTGTTGCAACTACTGCCGGGGACAGGACACCGGGCACCATCCTTGGTACAACTGCCACTGCTGCAGTTTTTATTTTAAACTACCCCCTGCTTCGTGTCACCTGCTGCCTATGTAAACAGTCAAGTGAGAGCAGAGCAGAATCTACCACCCCCAAAGTCTCTGTGTGCGGAGCTGGTAACTACCTAGACATTGCCATCACCGCCTACTGCTGTCATACAAGTTCCTAAGGTACTGGAGTTGTGTCCTACCACCCTGGGCCCATTCTCTTTCCGTCTTGTTGCAATCCAGCCGCTAAACTGTAAACACTTGGCCTGGGGAGGGCCCTCCTCCAGGGCCCCCCTCCCTCCATCGAGGGCGCTATACCTGGCATCTACTCTGGTTGGTGGATGTTTGGGGCAAAGTGATAGTATTTGGGATTCTGTCCCTGCTCATATGTACTTTAGACCACTTTTTAAATAAGGGTAGGGCTGACATCTAGAAGCTACTAGTATCTGTACTGAGAAATATAAAATGTACAAAGGGTGACCTACATATAATAGATGGTCAAGACTCAACATGTATGAGTTGAGGCCTCCTTTTTATTTGCTTTATAAGACATTTCCATTAATTTCTTCTCCAGCCTAAGAATGCTATTGTGCTATGTACTTAAAAAAAAAATTGAACTAATAGTTGATTTATAATGTTGTTAGTTTCAGGTGTACGGCAGAATGATTCAGTTTTATATGTATATTGTGTGTATTTATAGTTCCCTGCATTATACAGTAGATTCCTATTGTTTATTTCATATATAACAGTGTGTATCTGTTAATCACAAACTAATTTATTCTCCCCTCCCCACTTTCCCCTTTGGTAACCATAAGTTTGTTTCCTATGTCTGTGAGTCTATTTCTGTTTTGTAAATAAGTTCATTTGTATCATTTTTTAGATGCCACATAAAATTAATATCATATGATATTTGTCAGATTTACTTCGCTCAATAGGATGGTAAGTCTTTCTGTGTTGCTACAAATGGCATTGTTTCATTCTTTTTAATAGCTGAGTAGTATTCCATTTATGTATTTATTTTTAAAATTAAAACAAACTGTACAGAGGGAGTTGATAAATGAATTATGGAATGTTACAGCCATTAAAATGATGAGTATGACTGTAAAAATCCAGAAAACTGTTCATGAAATATTTGAGAACTGGAACACAAAGCTGTCCAGACATTGTTTACAACTATGTAAATACTGTTTATGCAGATAAAGGTTAGAAAGGATTGTAAAAGAAAAATACTCTCTATTAAGATAACTGCATGGTTGAAACAAAAACGTTTCTTCAGTTGTGCTTTAAAAGTTAAATAAAACCTTAGCATAATTATTACAAGTATTTAAAAAGTAAAGCATTTGGATGATATCCTGACATCCTTTTTGGCCCTGGGAAGCAAATGAAGGTGTCATAAAACCAAGATTGGAAACCACCCGAGCGTACGGAACACAGCAGGTTGTGTTCTTAACTGAAAGAGTGAATGGTTCCCCAGCTTAGGGAACAGTCTGAGGGGCATTTGAAGGTCATGGGTAGTCCCAGATGTACTTGACGTGACAGAGGCAGAATCACTGCTCGTTTGAGCTGAGATGGACTTAGAATGATTTCCCTTTTGCCCCCAGGTTCTATGCAGTCAATTCCAAGGGCAGCGAACAAGATAACTGCCCAGAAAGGAAACCAGTGCCCGATTTCAGTGTTACAAAAGGAAATTAAAGCATGTCCCTTGGTGCAGACCCTGGGACCATACCATGACCTTATTACAGAATTCATGAACCGGGAAGTTGATGGCCTCTACACCATTGTGTCTCACGTTTGAAAGTACATAGAGACCAGCTGGAGATCTTGTTAAAATGCAGGTTCTGATTCAGCTGATGGAAGGTTTGATTTCTACCTTTCTCCATTTTTCAGTAAGTTCCCAGCTGATGTCGGTGCTGCTGGTCTGCAGACCACATATTAAGTAGCAAGGTTCTTCATCTTTTGACGATTTGCTTTTCAGATTGTCCTTCAGATGTGTTCAGCTAGACATTGTATTCAAAATAAGTGGAAGACCTGTACCTTGAAAACTGCAAAACACTGCTGAGGGAAATTAAAGATCTGCATAAAGGGAGAGAGTCCATTCTTATGAATTGGAAAATTCAATAAGGTTAAAATGCTAATTTTCCCTAGATTGATATATAGGCTCAGTACGTTCTCATTCAGAATTTTTGTAGGCTTTTTGTAGTTTTGGTTTTTGGTGAGAATTGATAAGATGGCTCTAAAATTTTTATGAAAATGTGAAGGACCTAGAAGAACCAAAATGATTTTGAAGAAGAATGAAACTGGAAGACTCACATTACCTGATTTCAAGACTTACTATAAAGCTCTAGTCATCAAGACAATGGATTAGATAAAGACAGATCCATGGAACAGAGTCCGGAGATAAACCCCACACGTGTATGGCCAGTTGCTAAATTGCTTTATGCTAAATGAGAGAAGCCAGGTACAGACGGTTACATATACTATGATACCATTTAGATAAGATTCTAGAAGAGGTACAACTATAGTGACAGCAGCCCAGTGGTTTTGAGGGAACTTGGGATGGGACCTTATTAAATGAGAGGGTTACCATTTACATATCAGTGAATAAGTGGACTGCATTCCCACCTCAAGGCAGTAGAGTGTCTTTCCTACGTGCCTGGGCCTTCAGGTCAGGCTGTCTGGATTCCAGAAGCAACTCTGTCACATGGGTAGCAAGCTGTTCACCTCTGTATGCTTTGGTTTCTTCATCTCTGTAAACTAATACAGTGCTAGTACTTACCTTGTAGAGTCTTTGTGAGGATCAAGTGAATTAATATAATTAAGGCACCTATAGCGTTTCTTGGAGCATAGTAAGCTATATATAATCTTATTATTAGTCCCCAGTAACCAGATTGTGTTGTGACTTTACTTCTCTGTCCTGAAAGTTTGTTCTTTCCTTCACCCTCTCCCTGATCCACAGGGACTTGTGTAACTTGAGGTTTTTAATAGCATGTCAGAGGTGGAATGGATTCTTGGATAGTATCAAAACCAAGTATGGGTGGTGAAACAGATGTCAAGGAGGTTGTGTGATGTGTTCAAGGTCATGTCAGTACATAGCCTATTAAGAACCGGAAGCCTGGCTAAGTGTCTCCTGGTTCAGCCCCCTGGTTTTATCAAGGCTTATATATAGTGTTTGCATTTTTAAAACCATAGGGATTTATCTCGAACCTGCCATTCATCAATTCCATTGTGTGTTTGTGTTTTTCTGCAGAGCAGTACAGAGCCCCAGTTGCAGAAGACTTGTCTTGTCACCACCATGAGCTCTGGTAAGTCATTTAAAATCCTGTCTTTCTCTTCTTGATAAATCTACAAAGTTGGACCATTTGCTCAGAATTCCCACTTACTCTTAAGGCCCTAACTGTGTTTCATTTTTTATTTTTTGAGTCCTGGGTAGGTGCCAAAGCTTTGTCATGAATTGTCATCATCACCTTTATTAGTAATGATTTATTGAGTACCTACTTTATATTAAGAACTACAGTCCATGCCTTACATGTACTGTGTTCTCATCTTTATAATGGGTTCCCTTTCCCTCTATTTGACAAGTTTATTGAGATATAACTGGTATACAATAAACTTCATAGAACCGTTCAACTTCAGCTTCTTCAGCATTACCGGTTGGGGCATGGACTTGGTTTGCTGTGATACTGAATGGTTTGCCTTGGAAACGAAGAGAGATCATTCTGTTGTTTTTGAGAATGCACCCAAGAACTGCATTTTGGACTCTCTTGTTGACTATTAGGGTTACTTCATTTCTTCTAAGGGATTCTTGCCCACAGTAGTAGATATAATGGTCATCTGAGTTAAATTTGCCCATTTCAGTCCATTTGAGTTCACTGATTCCTAAAATGTTGATATTCACTTTTGCCATCCCCTGTTTGACCACTTCTAATTTACCTTGATTCGTGGACCTAACATTCCAGGTTCCAATGCAATATTGTTCTTTACAGCATCAAACTTTATTTCCATCATCAGTACGGTCCCATAGAATGGTTAAATGAAGACCTGCAAGACTTTCTAAAAGTAACACCCAAAAAAGATGTCCTTTTCATTATAGCAGACTGGAATGCAAAAGTAGGAAATCAAGAGATACCTGGAGTAACAGGGAAGTTTGGCCTTGGAGTACAATATGAAGCAGGACAAACGCTAGCAGAGTTTTGCCAAGAGAACGCACTGATCATAGCTAACATCCTCTTCCAGCAATGCAAGAGAATACTCTATACATGGACATCGCCAAATGGTCAATACCAAAATCAGATTGATTCTATTCTTTGCAGCCAAAGATGGAGAAGCTCTATACAGTCAGCAAAAGCAAGGCTGGGAGCTGACTCTGGCTCAAGTCATGAGTTCTTTATTGCAAAATTTAGACTGAAATTGAAGAAGGTAGGGAAAACCACTGGACCATTCAGGTATGACCTAAATCATCCCTTACAGTTATACAGTGGAAGTGACAAATAGATTCAAGGGATTGGATCTGATAGAGTGCCTGAAGAACTACGGACGAAGGTTTGTGACATTGTATAGGAGGCAGTGATCAAGACCATCCCCAAGAAAAAGAAATGCAAAAAGGCAAAATGATTGTCTGAGGAGGCCTTACAAATAGCTGAGAAAAAAAAGAGAAGCTAAAGGCAAAGGAGAAAAGGAAAGATATACCCATTTTAATGCAGAGTTCCAAAGAATAGCAAGGAGAGATGAGAAAGCCTTCCTCAGTGATCAGTGCAAAGAAATAGAGGAAAACAATATAATGGGAAAGACTAGAGATCTCTTCAAGAAAATTAGAGCTACCAAGGGAACATTTCTTGCGAAGATGAGCTCAATAAAGGACAGAAACATTATGGACCTAACGGAAGCAGAAGATATGAAGAAGAGGTGTCAAGAATACACAGAAGAACTGTACAAAAAAGATCTTCATCACCCAGATAACCACGATGGTGTGATCACTCACTCAGAGCCTGACATCCTGGAATGCGAAATCAAGTGGGCCTTAGGAAGCATCACTGTGAACAAAGCTAGTGGAGGTGATAGAATTCCAGTTGAGCTATTCCAAATCCTGAAAGATGATGCTGTGAAAGTGCTGCACTCAATATGCTGGCAAATCTGAAAACTCAGCAGTGGCCACAGGACTGGAAAAGGTCAGTTTTCATTCCAATCCCAAAGAAAGGCAGTGCCAAAGAATGTTCAAACTACTGCACAATCACACTCACCTCACACGCTAGCAAAGTAATGCTCAAAATTCTCCAAGCCAGGCTTCAACAGTACATGAACTGTGAACTTCGAGATATTCAAGTTGGATTTAGAAAAGGCAGAGGAACCAGAGATCAAATTGCGAACATCTGTTGGATCATCAAAAAAGCAAGAGAATTCCAAAAAAACATCTACTTCTGCTATATTAGCTATGCCAGCACCTTTGACTATGTGGATCACAACAAACTGTGAAAAATTCTTCAAGAGATGGGAATACCAGACCACCTGATCTGCCTCCTGAGAAATCTGTATGCGTGTCAGGAAGTAACAGAACTGGACATGAAACAAGAGACTGGTTCTAAATCAGGAAAGGAGTATGTCAAGGCTCTATATTGTCACCCTGCTTATTTAACTTATATGCAGAGTACATCATGCGAAATGCCAGGCTGGATGAAGCACAAGCTGGAATCAAGATTGCCGGGAGAAATATCAATAACCTCAGATAGGCAGATGACATCACCCTTATGGCAGAAAGTTAAGAAGAACTGAAGAGCCTCTTGATGAAAATGAAAGAGAAGAGTGAAAAAGTTGGCTTAAAACTCAACATTCAGAAAACTAAGATCATGGCATCCAGTCCCATCACTTCATGGGAAACAATGGAAACAGTGACAGACTTTATTTTCTTGTGTCCCAAAGTCACTGCAGATGGTGATTGCAGCCATGAAATTAAAAGACACTTGCTCCTTGGAAGAAGAGCTATGACCAACCTAGATAGCATATTAAAAAGCAGAGACATTACTTTGCCAACAAAGGTCCATCTAGTCAAGGCTTTGGTTTTTCCAGTAGTCATGTATGGATGTGTGAGTTGGACAATAAAGAAAGCTAAGCACTGAAGAATCGATGCTTTTGAGCTGTGGTGTTGGAGAAGACTCTTGAGAGTCCCTTGGAATGCAAGGAGATCCAACCAGTCAATCCTAAAGGAAATCAGGCCTGAATATTCATTGGAAGGACTGATGCTGAAGCTAAACTCCAATACTTTGGCCACCTGATGCGAAGAACCGATTCCTTAGAAAAGACCTGGATACTGGGAAAGATTGAAGGCAGGAGGAGAAGGGGATGACAGAGGGATGAAATGGTTGAATGGTATCACCGAGTCAATAGACATGAATTTGAGCAAGTTCTGGAAGCTGGTGATGGACAGGGAAGCCTGGCGTGCTGCAGTCCATGGGGTCACAAAGAGTTGTACACAACTGAGCAACTAAACTGAACTGACAGTAAACTTTTGGGTATTTAAGTGTGTGTGTTCAGTCACTCAGTTGTGCCCAACTCTTTGTGACCCCCTGGACTGCAGCCCACGAGGCTCCTATTTGATCAATGCTGACATCAATACACCTTGATGGGATTTCTTAATCTGAGTGACTGTAGCAAAAGTAAACATATTGACCATAATTGCCCCAAGAAATGAGCTAATCCATCACTTCCTTTATCAGGGCAAAACCATGCTTTTGCTATGTTTTTGGTAGTAACAATCAAAACCTACACATCTGAGCAGTTTTTAATTTAAAGTTGGGGTGGAACACCTGGGCTAGGGAAGACAGACGGGAATAGGTAGGTCCCTGCAGCCGAGAGCTGTCAGCTTTCCAGCCAGGATTTGAGGCAGAGAAGTTTCCATCTGGAGATCGAGGCCCACCTTGGCTACTGAGTGTTCCCTGGCACCTCCTGAGGCCTGCCGGCGGGGTGGGCCACAGGATGACCTAGTGGATAGCTCGCTTAGGCGCCTCCAAGCCTGCAGTGTCTCCAGAGTGTTATCAGAGACCTCTGGAGGCGAAAACCAATCCTTGGGTGTGTTCACATTCACAGGCTCTTTCAGCTGAATCCCAACCCTTGCCGGACAGCGTGGGCTTCTTGGGAGGAGAAGGGCCCCAGGTGGGTCAGCTCGGGGCCACAAGTACCACCCTGCAGGCTTTGGCCTGTGGTGAACCCCTCCGTAAGATGGACATCAGGAAAGCATCACCTAATGGGGGTTTGTGAGGATTAAGTGGGGCAACGCTTCTGAAGCGCCGAGCTTTGTGCCCAAGGCCTGACCAGTGTCCTGTCCGTGGGTCATCAGCCCAGCTTCGAGCCTTGCAAGGAGCAGGACTGGGCTGGTCCTTGACTCCATGATGCTTCTGCTTCATGAGAAGGCTGCGTGCCTTCCTTTCCCCTCCAGAGGGGCTCGGGCATTGCTAGTAGCCCCTGCTCTGTAACTCAGTTTTTCTTCTCGTTGGGGTTTTTGTTCTTGCCATCATTTAAAATAGGCCAGCACTTACCCCCAACACCCAGAGTTTCTTGTCCTTCTAATATCAGGATTAGCCTAAACTGACATCACCATTCCTGGCAGAAATAAAGGCGGAAGAGGCAGGCAGGGAGGGGCCGTGGAGGATGAGGAGATGCCCTTGGGACTTCTCCCCGGGTTTTTCCTTAGGCGTGGTACTGAAAGGAGGCATTTCCCAGGAAGAGTCCAAGAAATCTGGACCCTTTGACATGATAACTCCCCTATTGGGAATGTCTGTATTAATTCGAAGGAAACTAAAAACATCACCCATGTGAAGGTGGGGAATGAGCAGGTTCATTCTGTGTGTTTACTTGATGGGAGATTATACCACTCATAAAAATGATCATCAGGAAGAAAGCAGCTATGTAGAAAACACTTGTTCTTTTTTTTTTTTTTTTTAAAAAAAACACTTGTTCTTAACCTTTGATGGAAAGAGCAACATGAAGACAATACATTGTTCTTATTCCTAGTTTGAGCTGAACTGCCAGTCATCAAGGCAGGGCTTTACTTGCTTATCTCATTTTGTTCTCCTGCAGATCCACAGAAGTGGGCATGGCTTACCACTCCCATTCTAGAGATGAGGAAACTGAGGCCCTGTGTGGCAGTGATTTGTCTGGGGTCATCTGGCTAGTGACTGCTGAGGCAACCAACCCCAGGTGACTGGTTACCAGCACACCATGCTGCAGAAATGAGAGTCTGTGGTGATGGAATTATTTTTCCAAATTTCTTCGAGTTTGGTTGGTTGGGTTTAAGGGGAAAAAAAAAAACAGGAAAGGAAGAACATGGGTCTGGGCCTTGTGGAAGCTCTGAGGCTGCTGGCTTGGGGATGCTCGTCCCATTTTGTTCTTTGTCCCACTCCCTGGGGCTACTTCAGCCAGATAGGGAGGCTCAAAGCCAGGCCTGCAGTCCTAAGAAGGAGACCAGCAGGAGAAATGAGGGCAGGTGCATAGGGACGGGATTGTTGTTCAGTTACTTAGTCATTTCCGACTCTTTGTGACCCCATGGACTGCAGCATGCCAGACTTCCTTGTCCTTCACCCTCTGCCGGAGCTTGCTCAAATTCATGTCCATTGAGTCGATGATGCCATCCAACCATCTTATCCTCTCTCCCCCTTCTTTTGCCCTCAATCTGTCCCAGCATCAGGGTCTTTCCCAATTATTGGCTCTTAGCATCAGGTGGCCAAAGTGTTAGAGCTTTAGCATCAGTCCTTCCAATGAATATGCAGGGTTGATTTCCTTGAGGATTGACGTGTTTGATCTCCTTGCAGTCCAGGGGACTCTCAGGAGTCTTCTCCAGCAATTTGAAAGCATCAGTTCTTTGGCATTCAACCTTCTTTATGATCCAGCTCTCACATCTGTACATGACTGGAAAAACCATAGCTTTGACCATATGGACTTTTGTCGGCAGAGTGATGTCTCTGCTTTTTAATACGCTATCTAGGTCTGTCATAGCTTTTCTTCCAAGGAGCAAGCCATCTTTTAGTTTCATGGTTTCAGTCACTGTCTGCAGTGATTTTTGGAGCCCAAGAAAATATAGTCAGAAAAGATGGGGAGGTAAAAACGGATGATATTTCTTTGACGTATATTTCTGGCTTTCTACCAACAACCTCTTTCCATCCATCCCAGAAATGTAGGTGCAAAGGGAACTTTGTCTGGAGAACTAACCTCCTATAGATGGATTGGGGGCAGTGAACAGGAGGCCTGTGGAGCCAGTATCAGGTGGTCCTGGCCACTATGGTTGGAGGGGGTGGGGGAGGGCAGCGGCCTTGCTTGCCTCTGGATCCAGGAGTACCCTGGCTGACCTGTCGGTGTAGTTGAAGTCATGGAGGTTGATTATTAAGAGCCCAGGTAGGATGACTCAGTCTCAGCCAAAGGCACTACTGGGGTTTGGGGCATTTGGGGAAATAGAATATATATAAACCATTATTAGAGTATATCTGATTTGTATATAGAGAGTATTCTATATATAAAAGCCATTTTTTATTTTAAAAATAAATGTTCATCTCAGCTGGGGACAAAGAAGATAAGTCATGGGATGGATCAGAACAGACTTCAAATCCCCTCTTAGTGATCTTAGAGCCTGGCATCCTTTCTGAGCTTTAGATTTCTTCTCTATAAAATGAGAGTTCTTAACTCCTAGCTCTAGGGCTTGGATATTAAGGATAAAAATCAGGTGCTAATTATGGAATGAATGCTCAGCAAGGACCCTTAGATCAGGCAAACAGAGGCTTTATAAAACCGTGGCTATTATATTTGTGGCTTGGTTGGTTCTTGGCTACTTGCCTGGTGGCTCAGACGATTAAGAATCTGCCTGCAATGTGGGAGACCCAGGTTCTATCCCTGGGTCAGGAAGATTCCCTGGAGAAGGGAATGGCAACCCATTCCAGTATTCTTGCCTGGAGAGTTCCATGGACAGAAGAACCTGGTGAGCTACAGCCCATGGGGCTGCAAAGAGTCGGACATGACTGAGCGACTAACACTTTTGGCTCTCGGCTGCAGCGGCATCACCCCAACCTTGCTGATCACCGGTCCTGCCCCCTTGTCTTCTCCGGGCTTCCACCATCAGTTCTGGGATGGGGAGCTGGGTGGCGCTCAGGCTGCCAGGGGGCAATGAGGGTCTCAGTGTGGTCAGCTGAGCGGAACTTTGAAAGGTCCCCGCCAACAACACAGGAGGTGCCATTCAAGGTAAACCTCGCGGTACAGAGGACTTCCCCAAGGTAGAAGAGGGGGCGCAGGCCTTCCTGGCTGAGGGCCTCTCAAGATCCAAGGCCTGAAGATCAGAAAGCATCTGATTTGCTGAAGAGGTTGTGAGGAGACCGTCATGGCGGGCAGGCGCAGGAGGGGAACTGCTGCTGGGAAAGGGCTGGCACCAGTGGCTGAAGGGCTTAGAGTCTGGGGTGGGTACCCAGGCTTTGTCCCTGGGTAGCTGCTGGCCACTGGGTCTTTAGCTTGCTTTTAATCATCACGAAGGTCAGTTTGTTAATTTGAATATAACCACTTACGCCATCTCACTTACTTAAAAAATTATATTCCAAACAATCATATGTACATTTGGGGGAACTTGATTCCAAGTTCAATTTTTTTTTTTCCTCGTAGAAATGATAATATAAATGATTGACTTCCCAGGGGACTTGCCTGGTGGTCCAGTGGCTAAGACTCCGAGCTCCCAGTGCAGGGGGCCTGGGTTCTGTCCCTGGTCGGGAAACTCGATGCCACGTGCCACAGCTGAGAGTTTGAATGTCGCAACTGAACATCCTTAGTTGTGTGCCGCCGTGAAGACCCAGTGCAGCCCGATAAATAACTTAAAAAAAAAAAAGATTGACTTCCCAACTCTAGACTCCGGTAGTATTTTTATTTTCAAATTAGAAGTGAAATGCAGTACATTTAAAGTGGAGGGTCTTAGAAATTCACATTGCTTTGTCCCGTCTTGTTTTGTCCTGTACCCCGGGGGTTTTCAGGCCTATGGGGTGTAGATGGTGGTCTTAGGGATGCAGGCTGAGGGCTGGGGTGGAGAAAGGGGCAGGACGGAGCCAGGAAGAGCAGTCAGGGAGCCAGGTCATCTCCACAACCAGAACACAAGAGCTGTGGCTGGGGACCGTGGTCTGGGGGCTGGGCCAGCGTGGCTTCCGTGGCTGTAGGTGTGGGGTGGGGTGGAGGGAAGTGTCACAGAGCCTGAGGTTCTATCCTGTCTGGCTGACAGCTCTCAGGATTCACAGGGATGCTTTTGAGCAGCCTTGGAATGGTAGATAAGCCTTTGTCAGGCAGAAGATGCTGCTTTGAGGGAATTAAGATTTTCTTTTTTTAAATGTCAGAATTGAAGCCAAGCCAGGAGACCAGAGAATACCACTCACGGCACACTTCCCATCCAAACAGCTTTTGCATCCTCCCTGGTTCAAGCCACAAAGCATTCTCAGAACTCTCCCATGACGCTGCGGGGCCCCTTTTCAGGCCTGAGAGAGCCCCCGAGACCCAGAACTTTGCACTGGCGGGACTCAGAAAGGGTGGGAGATGTGATCACAAGCCTCATGCTCTTATTCGTTCTTTCTTTCAGAAAGTGACGTGGGTGCTTCCAAAGCCGTGGTGAATGGGTTGGCACCGGGCAGCAATGGGCAAGATAAAGGTAAGGCTCTCGAAGGGAAGCCTGGCATTTTTAGAAAGAGCAGGGCCTGGGGCCACCTGCCTGGTGGGAACAGTCACTGGTCTAATTAGGCTGTGACCTAGAGACCTGTTCCCAGGCTTTCTGAGACTTGAGTCTGAGGCTGCCGTTTCCCACTGTGAGGTGACGTATTCAACTGTTCCCAGCTCACAGGATGCTGCGAACCACCCAGCAAATCACAGAGGCCTCATGTATATGGCATTTATCAGCCCGCAGTCTCTTACCTGGCATCTCATCTTCACCGGTGATAAATAGTGACATATTCAGCATCCTGACTCTGAGGCTAGAGCCTAAATAGCTGAAATAAATCATTTTGGTGACATTCGTTTCATGGGCATCCTCCCAAGTTTTGAATTTTTAAAATTTTAGGACAAAAGATGCAAGTGTGAAAGGAATGATGGATAGGATGACCTTTGAGGTCCCATCTCTCATCCTGAACAGCCAAGCAGCAGGATTCCCACGTCACTCTGCAGTGAGAGGAGGCAGGGGTTCAAGTCCTGGCCTGCCGCTCATAAACAGACACCTCTTGGGAGGCCCATTGTCTTTATGGCTATGAGTTTCCTTATTTAGAAAATGAGGGCATTTGATGGTCTGCAGTATTTTTTCCTGCTTGAAACACAGGTTCCAGTGATTCTATCAGTGTTCATCCCATTATGTCTTATGGTATCAGGGAGGGCAGAAGTCCTGTCATCGGGCTTTTGAGTCACAATGCACCCTCTCTCAGAGTTTGTTTACAGTTTGACATGTTTGGACTTGGTAATTACTGTCTGGGTCAGCCACGTATTCCCTTTGAGAGAGGGCAAAGTGGAAAGTCAGAAAGAGCAGCCAAGAGTGAAGGCGTAGAGAATAGGAGGGCTGGGGCGCCAGGGCCCATTGGTTAGGGCGCCCCTGTGCAGAAGGGGTCCTGCTGTCCTGCCCTTTGCCTCCCTGCCTGGCTGCCCTTCTCTTTACCTGGTGTGGGGCTATGTTCCCAACCTCGGCCAAGTTGCTAAGGGGATGTTGAAGGGCGGTGCCCACAGGGGAGTGTTTAAGCATCTTCTGAGGAACGTGGGGGAGACGTGGGTGTCTGGTGCTCACCGTCAAGCCCAGCCCTGTGAATCCATTGGGGGACAGGAGACTTCGGGGGTGTACGGCAGGGTGGCAAGTGGAGGTGCGCTCCGCTCTATTCTCTCCTCGATAAGACGCACCTTTGGTTGGAAAATCAAGGCAGATGCCCCCTGGAGCCATCAGGGCGGCCTGGGGTGGTCACTGGCGGGCTCTGGTCTCGCTCTCTTCATTCAGCACTGGTTGACTCTGAGCAACAGTCTTGCTTCTTCCTCTGAAAATGGTAACAAAAACCTCCCACCCAGCCTCCCAGGTGGCCTAGGGAGCAGTCGGTAGGATTGCTGTGAAAGCAGGTTTGTATCTGAACACGTGCAGGATTGTTGTTTTCCCTTTAGTTCTTGGCGGCCAAATGACCGCCACGCGCCTCGTGAAATGGCAGCCCGGTGGACTGGAAGGTGAACTGCCCTTGCAGGGGTACCTCCTTCCTCCCGTCCCCTTGGCAAGCCTGTCAGCATGATATTGATGCAGCTGTGACAGTCTTGGTTCCCAAACAGCCCAACCCCCCGCCCCCCCCCCTGCCCCGGCCCAGTTATGAAGTGGATTTGGGGCCCTGAGACCTCTGGGTGTTGCCCATTGGTGTGATGTTGGTCCATAGCCTGTGAGCGCACATCTCTCTTTATTTGCTGCCGCTGGGACAGAAGGAGATCTCACAAGAAGGTGGGATTGGGAAGATGCCCACTTTTGTGATTCCAGAACCTGGGGAGGCAGGGGGCCCAGGGAGGTCTGAGCACCTGGATTTGAGGTCCGCAGCCTCCTCCCGCGTACTGGGCAGTACCCCAGCTCAGGGAGCTCAGCTGCTGTCAGCGTCCTGGGCCAGGCGCGTGGGCACTGCCCAGAGTCTTAAGTGTGCATTCGGACACTTTGGCAAACTCTTGCCCAGGAAGGGGGTGAGTTTAAGTAGACCATCTGCTGCCCAACAGATGGCCATTCTGATTTGCCTGGGGCCAGAGGGCCAGGGTTGTCAGAGCAGGCCCAAGACCCCAAGAGTTAAGATCCTAGAGTAGCAGCCAAGAGGGCCGAAAGGACCAGGCGATTCTCAGACTTGTCCTTCCTCCACTCCTCTGGGGCCCATGAGCTGTAACTCTCCCCCGAGAAGCCTTCTCCCAGGGGCCCTGGGGACCCCACTTGCTCTCCCCTTCCTGTTTGCCAGGCCATCTGCGTCTCTGTAAGTCCCCTTGCCCAGAGCCTTGGCAGGTTCCTGGTGTGCCAGGCGGCAAAGGCACAGACCAGCTGCATTTGGGGTGCGGTGGAGGGAGGGTTCTGCCCACCCGGGCGCAGGACTCTGAAGAGCGAAAGCGGGTTATTTTAAGTTCCTGCGTCCACTGCTCTTCCCATTGTTCTCTGCGGGCGACTTCCTCCTATTGTCCCTGCCGGGTTCCTCCACTGCCTGAGGGTTTCCCAAATGTTTTTTTTCTGGATGCACCATTTACCCTTTTGTGTTTTCAGCAACTGCCGACCCTTTACGTGCACGCTCTATTTCTGCTGTTAAAATAATCCCTGTGAAGACAGTGAAAAACTCTGCAGGCCTAGTACTCCCTCCAGGTATCTCTCCTTGGGTTGGTTTCTTTCTTTTCTTTTTTTTTTTTTTCATTGTTAGCAGACCATGCATGATCTTCTTTCCTTCTAACAAAGACTCGGAGGCTTCATTCTTGCATGTTTAGGAGCCATTCCCTCTCACTTCTCTGGCTGGTTTCCTTCCTTCTGTGTGTGTGTGTGTTTCTGTGAGCCGCGGGCAAATGTGGGAAGGGGCTGACAGGTGCTTTGCCCTTCCCCGCTTAGGGAGAAGGTCAGTCCAGAGGCTGAACGTCAACTCCAGCTGGTACAGGTCTGAGCCCCTTAGGTGACTTAGGTTCTTCCTAGAGGTGCCAGCTCCCCAGAGTTTATTTAAAACTCCACCGTCCCCAGGAACCAACGTGGCTGCCCAGGGCATTTCTGAATTGGGCTGGATTTGAAGCAGCTGCCCGATCAGGCTGTGTCTCTGGGATGCTGGTGGGGCCTTTTCCCTGAGCACTCCCTCCCCTGCCCCCAGCCCCACCTGCATTCGCTCCCTGCCTCTCTTCTCCATGGGGCTGGCACACTTCAGAGCTGGTACAGTTCAGATGTCAGATCGTAGCTCATAGCTTCCTCCTACACAGCATGGGACAAGTGAGGCCCAGGTGTCTCTGTATCCCAGCGATGGTACTTTCAGGAGTTGGGCCCACCTGGCTATGCACACAGGACCCTGTGGATGGGCTGGCTTTGTCACTGTGCCCCTCACCCTTTTGAAAAGCCCATGAATCACTTTTCCCAGTATTTCCCTGACATCGGTCACTTATCCTGGTAGGATTGGACAAGTCAGATGCTCTTCAAGGCCGCTGCCTGCTCTGCTGGATATGTGTTTTGTGCAAGAGGTGCTGATGGAGCTGATCAATCCGTTTTGTAACTAATGATCGTTCTGTCTGTGCTGTCGGAAAGGGGGCTGCCGAGTGGGAAGGAGGAGCCAAGAAACTTGGTATTTCTCAGCCGTGGCACAGGAGCGGGGATGAGCTGGACATCTGAGCCCACATCCTGCCTGCTGCCCACCTTTAACTTTCCCCACAATCCCACTCATGACAGTTTTAGGCCTGAGATCCAGGCTGTGCCGTGAGCAACTTGCAGAACTGGAATTCAGTTCCACTCAGACTCACGGAGAGAAACATTCTGCACATATGCCTCCCAGGACTGTGGTCTGCGTGGCTTTCTTGCCTCCTCCTTACTGATTTTCCTGGAGGGTGAACAGCCTGTTTTGAAGCCTATTTTGAAATCCTCAGTGTAGTTCTGAAAGATGACCTGGGTCTGCTGTGAGGCCACTGTGAACCGCAGGAGGGGTCAGGGCCCAGGGAAGGCTCGGCTGGAAGTGCCGCAAACACTGTTCCTCGAAGGATTTAGCGTTTCTAGTCGTTTTCTTTGGTGCGAATTTTCTTCATTAAGTTTGGAATGTGAGGTTCCGGGCCTCGTGATCTTTCTCCCCAGGCAGCACATCCTGTCTCACCCCTGCAGGGGGCTTGGCTTGCTGGCACAAGGAGATTGTCTTGCTTTTTCCGCTGAGGGACTGCTCTGAGAAATGATTGTCTGTTGAACCTTCACCGAATGCCCTGTGCTGTTAACTTGCTCTTTTATAAAAAGGATGGTGTGGGAACTTGAGATATCTTTTATAAATTCTTTCTTGACCTGTGCCTTACTAATTGGTCAGAAGTCTGCTCACCAAACTAAACTTCATTTAATAAAAGAAATCAACCCGCTTTGGTTTGGATATATTTCCAGCTGACATTGTAACGCATCCATTGACTCAGAACTCACTGTGCCTCCATTCCCTCCTAACCTCATGACAGGTGGGAAACCCCTGAAAATATGGTTTGTCCCTCTCCATCATCCACAGATTAATTTTCATTGACCGCAAGATTCTGCCTGTCTGTAACCAGGTTCATCTCATTCCCCAGCTGGACCAAATTGCTGGCTGATGATGGTTTTAATTCTTCAGGCGCCCTGGATTCAGTCTCCCCTTTTGGATCTTTCCTTTTCAGACATGGATCCTACAAGAATCTGCACTGGGAAGGGAGCGGTGACTCTCCGGGCCTCGTCCTCCTACAGGGAGATCCCAAGCAGTAGCCCTGTGAGCCCCCAGGAGACCCCGAAGCAGGAGAGGAAAACAGGTGCGCTGCTTCGGAGACCCAGGGCTGGGGGTGCGGGGCTGCAGAATCCATCGGCTGCCTCCCAGTTCTCCAGGGGCCCCTGCACAGTCTGCTCCTGTCCCTGCTGTGGTGGGTGATGATCACTGCCCTAAATGAACAGGTACTCACTGGCTTCAGGCAAAGGCATGGCAGCGGCCACTGTATTCTAGCTTTTGATGGAACGTGTGGGCAGTCTGCGGCTCTGCAGACAGTGTTCAGGAGGACAGAGAAGGCTTAGGGGTCTCGGGAGGGATTGCTGAGATAGCCTCCAGGTTAGGCTTCTCTGAGCCCATCCCCACTTCTGGGAGCTCAGCGGTGACCATACAGGTGGGGCTGGGGCGGAATCCCAGGAGACTGAGAAGGGCAGGTGGCTGTCTGGCCTCATTAGCTCCCAAGAAGACAGGGAGGTGACCTGGGGCAGCAGGTCTGCAGAGCATGTCTAAGGCCAGTGCAGACTAGGAACGGAGGGAGCAGACAAAGGAAGCCCCCCTCCCCGGCCCATCCCATCACTCAGGAAACCCGGGTGCCTAGAGCTCCACATTGTGGTGGAGACCTGGGACTTTGGATTGGTTATTATTTTTAAGAAACAGTAGACACAAGTGCGTGCATGCTAAGTCGCTTCAGTCGAGTCTGGCTCTTTGCCACCCCATGGACTGTAGCCCACCAGGCTCCTCTGTCCATGGGATTCTCCAGACAAGAATACTGGAGTGGGTTGCCGTGCCCTCCTCCAGGAGCTCTTCCCAACCCAGGAATCAAACCCAGGTCTCCTGCATTGCAGGCAGATTCTTTACCATCTGAGCCACTGCCCAGACCTGGGATTTTAGAACCTCATAGATGGGATTCATGTCCTGCCTTCACTACCTGTTGGCTATTCAGTCATGGATGAGATAGGTGGTCTCTCTTAACCTTGGTGAACCCATCTGAAAAATGGGGTTGAGAACTATACCTGCCTCCCAGCATCGTTGTGAGGATGAAGTGTGTAAAGCGTTTCGTGCCACACCTGGTGGCGTGAGATGAGCTGGCAGACCTTAACCTGCTCGTGAACGTGAAAGTGCTCAGTCATGTCCGACTCTTTGCGACCCCATGGACTGTAGCCTACCAGGCTCCTCTGTCCATGGGATTCTCCAGGCAAGAATACTGGAGTGGGTTGCCATTTCCTTCTCCAGGGGATCTTCCTGACTCAGGGATCAAACCCGGGTCTCCTGCACTGCAGGCAGACATTTTAACCTCTGAGCCACCAGGGAAGACTTAACCTGTTCTTAGCAGGTTATGATTATTTGGGCCTCTCTGGGGAGCCCTTTCTGCAGCCCAAGTGTTTCTGGGAGCTGGGAAAGGCTGACTTTGAGGTTCCCCAGGCACTGTTTCCTTAGGCTGGGGCAGCCCCTTTCCACTGAAGGGCAGTGTTTCTCACACTTCAGCCGATTGTGTCAGAATCACCTTGAGTAGAGACGCAAGTTCCCAGACCCTAGCTCAGAGTGTTAGGCTTTATGATTCCCACCTGTAGGCCTGAGGTGGGGGTCCGAGATTTTGCCTTCAGGTCATGCTGATGCTGCCGGTCCCAGGACCACATCTGAGAACTCTGACTATAGGGGATGGGTGTTTTCTCCCGTCTTGAAGGAAGGAAATGCAGAGAGAAAATGAATTGGGGTGATGACCACTTCCTTGGTGCCAGAGACGTGCAGACTCTTTTGGTATGGTGGGGAATGGTGTGCTGTGATAGATGGAATTATATAGGATGGAGATGATCAGTGCCCAACATCCTGGAAACCGAACTTTATGTCCATCCCAGCCAGTGGAACAGGTACCAAAGCAGATACCCAAGGACAAGTACAGGCTAGAGTTTGAGTACAAGCCCTATTCTGGTGTGTTGGTCCCTATGGAAAGCTGCTTTATCCCTAGGCTCAGGGGAAGGTGTAAGTGGCCTCCAGCACTGTAGGCTGACAGTAGCTTATTGACTCTGTATTCCTGAACCTAACTTTTGCCCCACTACAGCTTGCCATTCTGCTCTCAGGAAAGGTGGTGACGTTGGGAAGATCCAGCTCCCAAGCTGGAGGACCTCTGGGGAAGAGAGAACCCTAAGGGATAATTTAAAGAGAAAGAACATACCTGCTGCCCTATGTTCTGATAAAATAACCAATCAACTGCCTGGCCCTTCCTCTTGCGGTGAATGGGAAGAGAAGGGGTCTTGAGCTCCCCCTGGTGGTCACAATATGGCACAACAGAGCCCCAATGTTACTCTGCCTTGCCATCTGTAGGCTTGCACTCCAGTGCTATACAGTGGTTTGGGCACTTTAGGAAACTGTGTCTAGTCCCCAGATAATTCTATATCTTGCAGATTTGTAACAGCTAATTTGAATTTTAAAGGATCTTGTTTTAAAATGGAAATACCTTGAAGGATTAGGGGATGGCTATCCATCATTCACATGAAAGTGAAGGTGTTAGTCACTCAGTCATGTCTGACTCTGCGACCCCGTGAAATTCTTCATGCAAGAATACTGGAATGGGTAGCCATTCCCTTTTCCAGGGTATCTTCCCAACCCAGAGATCAAATTCAGGTCTCCTGCATTGCAGGCAGATTCCTTACTATCTGAGCCACCAGGTCTCCCACATTGCAGGAGGATTCTTTACCAGCTGAGCCACAAGGGAAGCCCAAGAGTCCTGGAGTGTGGAGCCTATCCCGTCTCCAGCAGATCTTCCTGACCCAGAAATCGAACCGGGGTCTCCTGCATTGCAGGCCTATTCTTTACCAACTGAGCTATCAGGAAAGCCATATCTTGCACTAAATTTAATCTTTGTAGATTATCTTCTGCCAGATAACAGAGATCATTAAATCCAAATCAACAAACATTCATTCTGCAGCATATAGGAACTAGACATCACTGGGAGTCACCAGGAATTGTGATGAGAAGGGGAGAAAAGGGAAAAAATTTTAGGTGCATTATGCGAGCACAAAAAACAGTTTATTCCAACAGGAGAATCAGGTATGGGCCCTTACTTCACTGTTTTCTGACCATGCATAATGTCACACTTTTGAAACACGAATGAAGGGTGAAGGACTTGGGTCCAATGGTTTCTAAGCCTTTCTAGTTCCAAAATATTTTATAAATTTAGAAAGTTTGGAAATTAAACTGATACAAACAGAGTCTTCTTCACTGGAGACAAATTCAGGGTTGTTATACAAGGCCAGTTTGGGTGGAAAGGAAAAAGCTGGGGTTGAGTGGGAGGCCAGGGAAATACACTGATTAGGTGTCCAACAGGCTGGAATGAGTTAGCACTGGAAGTGAGTTTAAAAGAGGATGCAGCTCCAGTGGGACTTTAAGGACTGGAGGGCTCTTATCCTTCGGGTCCTTGGTCTTCATCCTGCTATCTCTTGACTCTGCTGGGTGTGTGTGGCTCTTCAGCCCTACTCACCCCTGCCTACTCCCTTCACCTGAGCCTCTGGATGACAACTTGCTGGCCACACCAAGCCATTGAGCCTTGACTCAGCTCATGAAAACAGTTCTCAGCAGTACTTGCAGGCAGCCATGCCAGCCTGGACTGGGAGCCCAAGCATGAGGCAGGATGCCTTGCCAGGCTCTTGCTAAGGATCAGGTGTGCTTCCTGATCCTGGTGTCTTCACAGATAGCACGTGTCAGATACCAGCTGCTCCCACCAGGGCCAGCATCTGTGCCCCAGCCTCTCGGTCTGTTCCTCTTTGCCTTGCTCCTTGGCTTTACCACCTTCTTCCATCCCTGCCAGTCTCCAAGTTGTTGATCACTTGCCTGGATTAGAAGCTTTGTTCTCACGTTACTGCCCCATACCTGTGGCCTGATTTCCTTCTCTATATGGCCCCTTGACACCCACGTTTCAGGGATGTCCCCTTTTCCCTGTCCTTGCTCCATCCAGCTCCCTCGCCCTGTGAGAGGTGGTCTGCTTCTCAAATCACACAGTCCTCAATCAAGGCTCAGCTCTGCCACTGACTAATTAACCTTGGGGAGCTTCAGTTTCCCATCTGTAAAGTGATGTTCTTCATAGGGTTGTTGGGATTCCGCGACTCATCCGTACCAGGACGTAGCCCAGAGCCAGGCAGGCACCAGGTGCTCTTGGATGGGAGCCAGTCTAGTTACTGCAAATCAGGAGGCCACTGCAGAAAGACCTACAGTAATTCCTGTGAGAGACTCTGAGGGTCCAGACCCAGTGTGGTGATGGAGGGTGGGCGGGGGGAGGAAGAGGAGGGGCCAAGCGAGGCGTGTATTTGGAAGAGTGGAGTGGCAGGGTTCGCGCAGTGTCTCAGGAGCGTGGAGAGGTAGGACTCCGTACTGAGCAGGAGGCGCCTTCCCTGGTTGACTAGGAGAATCAACGTGGCATTCATGGAGACGCTGGATATACGAGGGGACTCGGAAGGAATGTTGAATTCCGTTCCTTGATGTACTGAGTTTCTTGGCAAGAGAAGGACTTCTAGGAAGAAGTTTCTAATAGGCATTTGGAAATTTGGAATCCAAGTTGCAGACTTGGGAGCCATTGGCATCCATGTGAACACTGGGAGGGTGGAGATGCTCTCTGAGGTAGTGACAGATGGAGCCCTCAGAGTTGCCCAGTTTAAGCTCAGCCTCCATGTATGAGGCCCTCAGTTCTGTTCCTGGTGCCTCCACCCAAAAAAAAAAAACCAAAAACCAAACAAACAAAAAACTCAGCCTCCAGACTCCTGCCTTCCATGGTAGCTTGACTCTGGATCCTTGACCACCTTCCTAGTCTTTGAATGTAGACCTGGGTTTTGGATTGGAACCATCTGGAAAGAACTATAGTAATCTTAATGCTGATTCCCTGCCTCCGAGAGAAGCTGCTTCTTCCTGCTTGCTGGTGTGATATCCTGGCTGGGTTTGGGTAATGGCCCTGTTGGTTCAGATGTGGCTCCACCTGTGTCCCCAGGTCAGGGTGGTTTTACTCAAGAGGAGATGGGGAGCCTGAACAGGTGGTGGGCGTCATACCAGTCTTCCTGTCTGGTATGGCCTGGAGACCATCAATCCATTTGTTCTGACTCAAAAGCCAAGGTTCAGTTCAATCCTTATCCTTTACTCTGTGCCTGTTGGCTCTCATCCTTTCTGTCTGATTCTTGACTGCAAAGTTAGCTTTGGATGTAGAGATTCTTGGACCTGTAACCAGCTCATTTCCTCACATTTGCTCTCCAGAAATAGCAGTAGCAAGAAGATAAGAGAATTGACATTAAAATAGTTAGACATTCCTTACCCCCATTAACTAAGTCTTTTTCATGAGCTCATGTGTGATAAAAGGGGCCAGATGAGAAGTCATTGGAGGCAAAGTCCTGACAAGAGAAGACTCACTATGGTACCAACTGCAAGGTCAGGGGATTCCCAAAACCACCCTCAGGTTTGATAATTTGGTAGCAGGACTCAAAGAACTCACTGAAAGCTGTTACACTCACAGTTCTAGTGAACAGTGAGAGGATGCAGATTAAAATCAGCTAAAAGAAGGAGTGTGTAGGGTGGAGTCTGGGGAAGAAGGAAGCATAGAGTTGGCAGGGTCTTCGCCTGTGAAGTCAGGATGCGTCAGTTCCTAGCACTGCGTGTGAGAACATCCTCAGAGAGGTGCTGATCAGGAAGGTCATCCAAGCTGTGGTGTCCATGGTTTTTATTGGGGCTCTATTACATTGGGGTTTCTCTGGTGGTTCAGATGGTAGAGAATCTGCCTGCAATGCGGGAGGTTCGATCCCTGGGTTGGGAAGATCCCCTGGAGAAGGTAATGGCAACCCACTCCAGTATTCTTGCCTAGAGAATCCCATGGACAGAGGAGACTGGTGGGCTCCAGGCCATGGGGTCATAAAGAGTTGGACACAACTGAGCGACTGACACACAACACATCCACTGCCCAAGTGGTTCACTTCACTCTCCAGTCCATTAGCGGTGGACTCAAAAGTCCCCCAGCCTCAGTCACACTGTTGGCATAGTACAGACACAGTCCTGTGAAGATGACATCCCAGGCTCTTAGAGATTAACTCCTGGAAGCCAGAGAGCAAAGGCCAGACCTCCTTTTGGAGAGGGGTAAATTGTTTACCACACAGCATTAATAAAAATTAAACAAGATTTGGAACACTGTTAGACCCTCTTTTAACACCTTTTCCTCTAACTCTTGGATACCCTACTGGGAAACACAGAACTAACTCAATGAAAAGCGTCCTGAGATCCCAAGAAGTGATCAGCCAAACAACCTTCCAATAGACCAAAATGAAATTAGCACAGGATAAGATAAAGGAAAATAAGTAAGCTGTGGCCATGGACCAGGAAAGATTGTATATCAAGAACAGATGGAGGAAAAGATAAAGCAAAATAAATTAAACTTCTCGTGAAAAGGCTCAGTCTCCTCAGAGCTGCAAAGCCTACTGAGGATCCAGCTTTCTAAGCCCCTCCTCCACCTCGGAACTCTGAGCCAACTTTTGTTGCGAGAAGCATTTTTGACAGTCTACCTAACCAAGAGTTAATAATTGATGATCATGTATATAAAGTTTCACCTGTCACACTCAGACACAAATGGCCTACCAGCTTTGAAGGTTCAGAAGACTAGGTACCAGATGAAAGATGATGAAACGTCAGGAAGGCAGCTCTTTTAAGGAAGAAAGGAATGTTCCGTAGGGTCCTGGGAACTGCCTTTTGGGGGATGGGGATAGGGGAATAGTCTTAAAGACTTGGAATGGGGGAAAAAAAAAAGTGGGTTGATCCCTGAGGATATTATGTTCTTATGACTACTTATCAAATGGCGGAAGTCAACCACTCTAATTTCTATGTCTGGGAAATTTCTTTTCCCTTTTATTTTGGATTCCAATCTTACTAAGCATATACTTAATGCCAGATACTTCCATTCAGTCCTTGTGACTCAAGAGATAGATAGGGCTTCCCTGGTGGTCTAGTGGATAAGAATCCTCCTGCCAATGCAGGGGACAGGGGTTCGATCCCCCATGCAGAAAGATTCCATATGCCTCGGGGCAACTAAGCCCATGCACCAGAACTACTAAGCTTGTGCTCTAGAGCCTGGGGGGTTGCAACTACTGAAGCACTTGTGCCCTAAAGCCTGTACTCTGCAACAAGAGAAGTCACCACAGTGAGAAGCCTGTGCACTGAAAATGGAGAGGAACCCTGCTTGCCGCAACTTGAGAAAAGTCCCCCAGTAGCAAGGAAGATCCAATGCAGCCAAAATAAAATTAGTAAATATTTAAAAGAGATGATCTCCCATTTCACATATGAGGCTCTGTCCCTTGCTTCAGGATATGAAGTGAGCAAAACAGGACTCAAACAAGGCTGTCTGATTCAACAGTGATGGTCCCTTTATGATACCCAGGGGTTTGGAGGAACAGACTTACCTTGGCTTTCCATGACACATCTGTGTGTGCCAGCATCACCTGAATAGAACCAACCCAACCACAGAGTGGACAAAATAACCTGCCCCCACATCCGTGTACAAAGTTCACATCCTTTATTGATAGCCCCTCTTCAGAACCTATTGACATTTAGTATGTATGTCAGTCTAATAGATTTGGTAGAATGACTTAATAAAACCTGACTGGAAATAACCTAGAAAGGAAGGATAAGACTGTAAAAGTGATAGATATAGGGGAGGAAGGAGAACCATTGTCACAATGTGTCCTCTGATGTTTGAAGGCCTGCGTGTGCAAGGAAATCTCGGGGCCAGAGATCCGGATACATACACCAGTGAGTGTTAAAAATGGTCACTTTTAAAACATGTCCCATCCCTGACCTCAGCAACCCTGTGAGGTGTGTGAGGCGGTGAGGATTATACTTGGCCTTGATCCCATAAGCCTGTATGTTGCAGTAACACAAGTAAAAATCAAGTCCTATAAATTTCCCAACTACGTGTTTGGGACAAGAAGACAGATACCTAGGAATTGTCCCTAAGGTAGTGGCAGAAATGTGACAGGCCATCTGCTCAAAAAATAATTCAGTTGGAACAGGTTATAAAAACTTTGCTTCAGAGGAGGAAGAAATTTGCAAAAATAACCATTTCCCCAGTATAAGGATGTTTTTGAGTATACATTATTATAGCAGCGATTCTCAAAGGGAGCTCTGGGCTGTGGACCAGTGGCCTTAATAGAACCTGGAGACCTGTTGGAAATGTAAATTCTCAAGCCTGACTTCTCATCTGAATCAAAAACTCTGAGATGGAGCCCCGTGAACTGTATTTTAACAGGCATTCCTGGTTGTTCTTGATGCGGCTAGACTGCTGTACATGGATGCAGATCACTAGAAACCCTTCTTCTGCCTGGCATTTTGTCCTCACACTCTTTGGCTTCCACCACCTCCCTGGAATGCAGGCTTGGCTTTGTGGCAGATGGTGGGACTGGTGGCTATGGGTGGTGGACAGAGTGCCGCACTTGATTCTAGAGACCTGAGCCGACTGCTTTGTCACTTCCTGGCTCTGTGACTTTGGGCAAGTCACTTGGCCTCTCTGTTTCTTTATCCATGAAGTAGAGTGGTTACCTACCTCACAGACTGTGTACACTGAATTAAATACTAAATATGTGTAAAAGTGGCCAACAGCATCTGACACTTAGAAAGGTGTTCAGTAAATAGTTTTTAAAAATCTCAGCTAGACATCCAGAAGACACATCTCTAATCCCTGAGGGACCCCTGTTGAAATGGGGCCGTGGGCTGTGAGAACTGCAGTGTATTATTCCCCTCTTTATATAGGATGAGATACGAGGCGACAGCCAGGAGGAGGGAGGGATTGAGTCTATGAGGGGTTGGCAAACTGGCGGTTGGGCCTAACCTGGCCTATGCTTGTTTTTGTATAGCTGGTCAACCTGGAATGGGGTGTGTGTATGTGTGTGTGTGTGTGTGTGTGTGTATGTATTTTTTGACTTCCCTTTAATTAGACTGAGCTCTTGGGATTTTAAAAGTGGAATCAATCAGAAGGCAAGGGTATTGGGAAGTAATTTTCCAATACTTGTAAACTCAAATTCTTCTTTGGAGTAAAGCAGGCTTTTGTTTACTGTTCACAGGGTTATTTCTGAGTTGCCAAAAAAAAAAAAAAAATTCCCTATTCAAACTGAGCTGCCACAATTGGACAGAAAGCGTGAGGATGTTTTTTCCTTGCATCTGGGTTTTTATATGTTTAGGGGTTAAAGAAAAAGAATGTGCTATGTGAAAATTAAATGAAATTCAAATTCCAGCTTCCATAAATGAAGGTTTATTGGAACACAGCCACCCCATTCACTTGATACTGTCTGTGGCTGCTTTTGTACCACAGCAGCAGAGTTGAATAGTTGCAACTCGGCCCATGTGGCCCTCAAAGCCTAAAGTATTTGCTAACTGGCCCTTTATAGAAAAGGTTTGCTGACCCCTGGGCTACATAGAAGATAGGGAATAGACACAAGAGTTGATGCAGAAGATGGTGAAAAATAACACACATTGCTGAGCTCTGCCAGGCACTGTGCTAAGCACTTCTCATGCTTATATCATTTAATTCTTAAAACAGCACATGTATATCATTATCCCCATTTTTCAGATGGGAAAACTGAGGCTTATAACTTGCTCAGGGCCACAGAACCCATAGGCAGAGGAGCCAGGATTTGAATTGAGGTCCAGTTGCCTTCCCAGCCAAGCTTGGAACCACTGTGCTCTCCTGCCTTGTGGTGTTAAGTGGGTCAGGTTAGAAGAGACTTAGGGTCTCTGAGCTGTGCCAGGCGATAGATAGAGGGCAGGTTGGTAGCTGGCTGAAGGGAGACAGGGGTGCCTTGTAGTCTGATGAAAACTCAGGATGATTAGATTTTGAAATGTTTATGTGGTTTGTTTAATGGAAAGAAGAAAGGCAGGCAGGGAGAGAAAAGCCCTTATCACAGCAGATACCTCTGGGCTTAAATCACGTTCTCCCCATCCCGTAGTGCCAGCAGCTGTGGAAAAAGTGCTTATGGACGTCTCCCTCTCTGGGTCTGTTCGTTAGCCCAGCCTGCTAATGAGGGGAGGTCATTCTGAGCCCACATCAGGCTTAAAAATGGGGGAGTGCAAGTCAGTGAGTTAGGACTGGACAGGAGAGTTCTGTGGCCTTTTTGTCTGTAAAGTAAGAATGTCAAGAACAATTGTTTCTTCATTACTGTGAATGTGAGCCTTGTGTTTTCAAAGGTCAGCGCCTGTGAGCACATCATGGTTTAGAGTGGGTTCCTATGGTAATTAGGCCATCGTGACTGAGGGCATTTTGTGTCAGGCAACGGGGCACTGGATTTTCGTCTTTCTGAGTACTGCGTGCTTGTTCCCTGCAAACGTAACCATTTCTGTTTTCCCTCTTTTCTGCCTGTTTGCCTCCTTTCTGCGCCACACGTAGTTCTGGAGTCAGAGAATTCCTCAGCAGGTATGGTTTCTCTTGTATCTGTTCTATCCCTGCCTTCCACTGGGAACCCTTCAATCAGAGGGAACCAAGGAATGTTCCTGAGAGTGAGGGGTTCTTTTTTTTTTTTTTTCATCCCTCAGATGAGTGGAGGCTTTCGTCCAATGCTGATGCCAATGGAAATGCCCAGCCCTCTTCACTCGCTGCCAAGGGCTACCGAAGTGTGCATCCCAGCCTTCCCTCCAGCAAGCCCCAGGTAGGCGAGTGCCCAAGGGCAGGGTGGGGACCACTCTTGAGCCGATAGCTTGCACTTGTGCCTGCCCGCTCACTCAGCTGGATGATGGACTGGGTTCTGAGCCGCACTTTTGGTCAACTCTGGGAAAGCCCCAGGAGGACCAGAGTTAGACAGGAGTTGGAGTCAAGGAAAACAGAAGCATGGGGTGAGGCTGGTCTGTACCGAGCATCAGAAGTATCAGCCCAGTGTTTCCTAGGTTTGAAACGTGTGCGGAAATGAGGGAATGCCAAGCCAGAAAAAAGGTCTGAGCCTGTTTTATAACAACTCTTTAGAGT
The DNA here is from genome assembly GCF_033118175.1 of Dama dama. Lineage (NCBI taxonomy): Eukaryota > Metazoa > Chordata > Mammalia > Artiodactyla > Cervidae > Dama > Dama dama. The sequence goes on along the minus strand of NC_083695.1, from coordinate 63,712,358 downwards.
ATAATATTCAAAAACGGAGTGTACTCTTGTGTTTAGTCCATTAATTTGCTAGAGTTGGAACTGTAAGAGTTCCAGCAACTTGTCCTTACGGCTTTTAGATTAGGGAGCTGCAGCCAGTGCTTAATCTAGCAACCTAGAAGCAGCAGACGGAAGTTCAAATGGCTTTAAACTGCCTAGCACTACCTTACAAAAGAAAATCCCCTACGTGGTACACATGGGAGGAGGAATAATTTTGCTGAAGTTTTTCTCCCAAGTTGTTTTCCTGATCTTTCTTCCTTCCCCCTCCCCTGTTGCTACTTTGCCAGCTTGACGAAAGGAATAGACCCTGTTGTAATTCAGGCAATCTGTAAAGAGTGTTTTTACATAGCGGAGTAACAGCCATCGAATGGAGCAATCCATTCTTTTAAAAAGAGCTGTGAAAAATACGCAGTCTGCCTCCCCACGCCTGCCTTCTGTGCATGTGCTCCCAGAACTCCCCAGGAGCCCAGGGAATCCACATGCCTTCCTACTTCCCACCCTGCTTTTCCAATGATTCTCTGGGTTCTGCTCATGGGGACATAAAATTGCACTTGTCCCTGGAATGAAATTGAGTCGGAGATGATGCCTTCCCTCCCCTCTGCAGAACCCCATCTCCACAGGCTTAAAGGAGGTTGCTGAATTGTGTGCAGCCCCACTCAGCACCCCGCTCCCTGATCCAAGTCCCCCCCTACACCCCCACACCATTGCGGGGCCACTGCTGAGAACCAGGAGCTGCAAATGGGCCTGGTCTCCTGAAGGCCTCATTAGACTCGGGACGTGGGAGGTCCCTTGTCCAGTAAATGATGTGCCATCATTTCTAAGCCCTTTCCAAGCATCTAAGTCTGCTGCTGGTGGCAGGCACCGTTCTTCTCAACACTCTCCAGGTTGGATACAGTTGGCTCTGTACCCGGGGTAGGAGATAGTGCTAATTAACCCCGGGCACATGTAGAAGCACAGCCTCTTCCACTATCAGTGACTTAGCCCAAAGGGTAGCTCACTAAGTCCTTCTGGCTTTTAAAACAGTTCTTCTAAAAGAGAGGATTTTAAGAGTATGTCAAGTGAACAAAAATCCCCTTTAAGTATACTTACTGGTGGCAACTTTGTTGAGCATTTGTTGCAATCAGATCACTGTGTGAAACATTGCCCTCAAGGAGTTTATGAGGGTGAGCCTCATAGCAAGGATGACCATTCTGTAACAGCGCCTATGAATTGTGTATGCATCTTCTCATCTCTTACTGTCTGAGAAGTTTCTTTGTACTGGGGTGTCTGAAACAATACCTGACAGGTTGCTGAGGTAAGAGGTTTTCTGTATGTTCAGTGTAAAGTTGACCATCCAGCTTTCAAGAGCCTTTAGGTCATAGATTTGTTTTCTGAATGCAGAAATTACTTCTTGTTTCCATAGCCATGGCCAGAGTTAATAGAATACACTGATTTACATGGAGCTTGGGTAGTTGGGCTGCTGACTGCCCTGGCTTGGTTTCAGACGAAGACAGCTCTCAGACCCTGCAGGCCTAGCATCTTCTCCTCAGGAGGAGTCCAGGGACTCATGGGCCAGAGAAGAATCCTGTGTCCTGCTGCTCCCACCTCTGCCTTTCCTCCCACGGCCCTCCTCGCCTAACTCCCGGGGACAGGCAACCAGGGCTTTCCCATCTCTGACAGCATCATTGTAGTGAGCCCTGATGCAGTAGGGACTGGTAGTTCTGACACTGTATACACTAGGATCATGGCAGATTCTTCAAGGAGCTTCATGTTTTTCACTGTCCCATCTTCTAAAAAGATAAATGGAATTTCATTAGTAGCTAGCTGGGGAGAAGTGTCAACTGCCTAGGTGGTTCCCACCGTGTTTACAATAAGAGAGAAAGTAGTTCCTTCCATGTAAAGCGACTGTGCCTACCCTCCTCCTTCTCGGAGCTAAAAGGAGCCCTGGGACAGGAAGGCCTTGGCTCTAAGCACGTTGTCAGAGTTCTGGGGAAGCGTCCTCTCCACAGGGTCAGGGCCCTGGGAAGCTTCAGGCCTGATGTAATTCAGCCCTGGCCCCTTATATGGACATAGCCACATTAAGTTAAAAACTCACTGAAACCAATTGCTATCTTTGGACCAGAAGGAATCGCATGGGGGACACTTGAGCTCAAAATAATTCTGAACCTCACTCAAAATTGCCTTTTACTTACCTCCCTGACCACCAACATCAGCTCGGCTTGGTGCATGCTTGTTCAAGTGTTTTGTTTCTAGAGAGCATTGTTTTAGTCTGTGAGCACACCCCAACTTCCAGCTTAAGTTCACCAAGAGAGTGTACATCTGGAAGGTTCTGCTCCTGCCTGTGGCTGAAAATACATTTTGTAGTTTTAGTTGGTGGATATATGGCCACATTCGACGGGCACTGATCTGGGCTCCCTGTGGAAAGGATAGGCATCAAGTTAACCTAGTTAACCTAAGGAGTAGATTGTTTACTGTCTCTCATTTGATAGTATAGTCCAGACCCATGCTTTATTTCACTTATTCACCCTCACTAACATCCCTTCCCCTTGCTGCCTGCACTCTGCAAAAAATAAAAAGGAAATACAAAATAACCCCCAAGTAGGCCACACCCTTGCACCCTCCCAGTTTAGGGTTATAATCCATTTACCATCCAAACTCTGCCTCACCTGTGCAGTTTAGTGGAAGGTTCTGGTTTTCTTCTCATAGTGGGTGATCTTTACAGATAGGGGCCAGTGAAGAAAGTCTAGGTGTCTTAAGTTGCTGTAAGAAAATAACAAAGACAGGTGATTCAATCAGCAGACATTTATTTGTCACATGTCTGGAGGCTGGGAAGTCCAAGATCAAGGTGCTTGTCCATTAGGATTCTGGTTAGGGCTCTCTTCCTGTAGTGCAGACAGCCTCCTTCTCCCTGTGTCTTCACCTGATAGAAAGAGAGGGCTCTGGTCTCTCTTGCTTATCTTATAAGGATGCCAGTCCCATCATGGGGGTCTCACCCTCATGACATCATCTAACCCTCATTACCACCCACAGGCCCCACCTCCAAATGCCATCCCTTGGGGTTTGGTCTTCAACTTATGAATTTTGCGGGGACACACATCCAGGAAATAAACTTTCCTTATGGCCTATTTCCCAGTTGAACCATAGGCTCATAGATGGCTCTCCTTGACATGAAGATCATCTGGAGATTTATCCCTTTCCCCGACCCTCTGCCCCATTGAACCCCAAGGAGGAGCTAGGGGCTGTGTTGAGAGGAAATGAGACTAGGGCTGCAGTTTTCTAGCTCTGAGCCTGGAACCAGAGCTTTGCACATAAACCATGAACCTGAGGCTGATTACCCTTTTCTAGGATTATCTGTGCCTCGTGGCCAGATGGGGATGGGGAATGAACTGAAATCAGGTAAACCAGGCACCGTCAGATGCCAATCCAGCCGGCCAGTCAGTTGCTTCATGGCCTGGCCCCTTTGTTCTGGGTGCATCAAAAATAGGAGACAACATGCTTTTAATCTCATGACTGTCTTCCTTCTAATAAGTAGTTCCATCAAATTGTTTCCTAGGAGACAAGAGCACTCATGGATTCTAAGTCCTTAGCAGTCTCTTCTTGGTGGGCTTTAACTTATGCCTGCGGGATTGAGTGCTGAATCTTAGGGACTCAGTTGAGACGTTTGCCTCTGGTGAACACAGCTCTGATGATTCTTCTGGTCCTACATTTCCTAAGGGAAAAGAATGAAACACACTCAAGACTCTGAGGGAACTCAAACCTTGGAAGCCAAAGGCATGGAGTGGAAAGTCTTTGAGGAAAGGAGATGGGAGAAGGCCAGGAGCTCTTAGGCTTCTTCCACTGGCGCTTAGCCCTCGGGCACCCTTGTTGGGTCAGGAGGTCTCAGGGGGTGCAGGTCAATCCAGAACTAGTGTCAGACTGACTGAGCAATTGGGCTGAGCTCAGCGTCGTGTGATGTTGAGGGGAGTCAGCCTGCCTCTTCAGGTGAGTATGATTCGGTCCTTGACTTTATCCTGAGGAGAAATGAACAAGCCAGGAGGAGTCTAAGCTGAGGGTTTGCTTACAGTCATGTCAGGAATTGTTTTTTCTTCAGATCATGTTGTGCTGCTCTTTCTAATGGTCGTCCTTCTTCCCATTTCCCCTCCTCTTTCTTTCTTTTTACTGTGTCTCAAAAATACTACGAAGGTCCTCTCTCCCCCATGCCCTCCTTTCCCCAGAGAGGACCGCTTTGCATGGCAGCCCCCCAGCACCCGCAGTCCCTCCAGGGACTCACTCTACCTGAGCTCACCAAAGCCTTACCTCCCACCTGGCACCCTCAGCCAGCAGAGCCCCTCACTACCCTGGCCCATCTCTGTCCCCCTGGCAGCCGGATCAGCCCCCCGAGGTGTGCCATGCCCTGGGCCCCCGCTTCCGGGTTCCACATCCCCTGGCGCTTGGTCCCAACCCCAGCAGCGCTGTGCAGCCGCCAGGACAGTCGGTAGAGAGAATGTGAGCTCTAACCCACGTCATGAGGCAGTTGGGAATAAAAAGGTCAGCAGCTTATATGTACCTTGTTTATCCCGTAACGTTCGCCCGGTGGCATCGGAAAACCTCGCTGGTGTTGCACGTGACCCAGCCAAAGGCACGGAAGCTGCAGGCACTCAGGCACCGGCTGCCACCATTGTCTCCCGCATAGCCGGCACGGGGACGCCTCCCTCTGCTGCTCCTCCCAGCCCTCCCAAGCTATCCTTTGACGTCCATAAAGATGCCGTTGGCTGTGGCCACAGTCCTTCCCCAGGGCCTTGCCCTTCGTTCCCAGACGCAGTGAGAGCACCTGGGCTAGGCCCCCAGGTTACCTCTGATCCCGAAAACCGGAAGAGAAAAGAACCTTACCTTTTGCAGCCGTGTTATCCAGCCAAGGCAAGAAATTAGGAATGTATGTGTGTCTTCTCCACCGTCTCTTCTCAAAACTCATGTGAGCAGCTCTTTTTTGTTTTCTGGGCCACCCTACCCTCCCTCTCCTCGTTAATAATGCTGCAGCTTGATCCCAAATTCTTCTCTCTAAACATCTCAGCACAGTCCTCTTGATCTCCCTGCCTCTTTCCTGTAAATATGTAAGTATGCTGGAGCGTGGAATCTGTAGACTAATGACATGGTGAGATATTATGTTTTACACATTTTGTATCAAGATGCCGGAGAAATGGTCTTCACTCCCAAGCTTTCAGGCTCTGCAAGCCATTTTGGGGGTTAAACACAGCCTGCCTGCCTGTTGTTCTCTTTCTCTCTCTCTCAAGTGTTAAAAGGATTCAAAAATAGATGGGTGGAAAGTAAAGTTGGATGGGGTTCCCTCTGTGTCATAGAGTCAGGAGGCCAGCTGGCTAGCGCTGTCTGTCTCGTGTACTCAGAGAAAAGGGCACTGATTAAATATTTCTCAGAGTACCTCACTGCATGTCCACTCTCAACTGTACTGTTTAGATATGGAATTCCTCCTTCCCCGCGGTTCCCCTTCACGTAACGACCCCCTTGTTTCCCACAGGGCGCCACTTCCTCCAGCCCAGCCCCGCCTGAGGTAATAGTTGTCCCTCTCTACCGGGTTAATACCGACAGAGGGCACGAAGGCGCTGACAGACCTCCAGCATCTCTGGGGCCCCACGGCCCCCCAGTCCCGGCGGCCGCCCCTGCCGGCTCACCTCTGACCTTCCCGACTCTAGACGATTTCATTCCCCCTCATCTGCAGAGGCGGCCCCACCACAGCCAGCCAGCCAGCGCCCCTGGCTCCCTCCCCCCAGCTAGCCAGACTCCACCATCCTTCTCGCCGCTGCCTCCACTGGTCCCTCCGGTCCCCGAGGGCCTCCGCAGAGTCTCAGAGCCTGACCTCACGGGAGCTGTTTCAAGTACCGTAAGCTTGCGGGATCTCCTTTCTCCCAGCTTTCCTGAATGTCTGCTCCCGGCAGTAAGAAAACCAGCAAACCAACCCCAACCCCTTACTCACTGAAGTACTAAGTTCTGAGAGAGATGTCGGCCGCCCTGTGTTTGTGTGATGACCGGGCCCGCCTTTGCTTTCACTAGAGCATGCCTCCCCTGTGTGTTCCGTGGGCTCCCGTGGCTGTTCACCAGTCTGTCTAGATGCTCTCCCTCTCTGTCCTGTTTGGAATGCACACCTTCCTACAGAGAAAACCACTTCCGTGGCCTTTCCTTGGACTAGCTGTGCTCTTTGGGGGGCCGGGCAGATGTAGTGTGGAGAGCTGAGGAGAGCTGCGAAATTGTGTGCAAAAGCCAGCAGCAGGCACGGTGCTCACCGTCTGTAGCAGGAAGCAGGGAGATTCTAGGGGAGGCAGAGGTTCACTCTTGTTGAATCTGCAAGCTAGCAGGCTTTCTTCTATATACAGCAATGGCAGAGACCGGGTTTTAAAAAAGGAGTTTAATTGAGTACATGGAGAGACAAGCCTGGTACAAGTGTTAGCACTGTTTCCTCAAAAGGAAGAACGTTGTTGAGGCCCCTGCATAGTGGCCTCCAGGGAATTTTGAGGCAAAACAGTGCTTCAGTGGTCATGGGAAGTTAAGTGTCCTGACACTTCAGGTCCTGCTCTGCGAGGGACGCGTCCCCATCGTAGTGGGAAAGCCAAGAGCTTTAGAGGAAAGACTGAGTCCAAGGACTCAGTCTATTCTCTTCTCAGGAGCCCTGGGAACCGAGAGACCGAAAGAACCTCAGTGTGAGTCATAAAATGGGGACACATGGATCTGTTGGGGCTGTGGGTGCAGTGGGACCAAGTACAGAGAAGTTTCTCTTTCAGGGCTTGGCACAGAGAGGGTGCTCAGTAAATGTCAGCTTTGGTGCTGAGGGCGTGCCCTAGCAAACGAGCCAGAGCCCCTCAAAAATAAGTATCTGGCTAGTTAACCATTCATCATTGAGTTCTGGTCATATTCTAGGTATTCTGCTAAATGCTGCGGGCAGAACCATGAACAGGATTTTTCTGAGTGGTATGTGGGTGCTCAAGTGTAGTGCTCATGGGATCCTCTGAATTATACTCCTAGAGTTTCTGATTGAGTGGGTCCGGAGAGGGACTGAGGACTGAGACTTGGTAATAGGCATCGGGGGGAATTCTGATGCTGAGGATCTGTGGACCACATTTTAAGATGTAGTGACCTAGTGGGTCATGCAATTGGCTGATGTAACTAAACGTTCCTTAAAGAGGTATGCCTACAAAACTGACTCCAGTGGCTCATTAAACATTAGCCAGTCATGCAGAGAGCAGGGAGTAAACTTGTTTTTTGGCTTATAAGAGAAATTACAGTGAGGTATCAGATAAAAAGCTGAGAAGGGCTACATCCCGGGCTTGGTCCTATGCTCAGACCTCTAGATACAATGTGATGCAATTAAATGAAAAGTGTAAGTCACTCAGTTGTGTCTGACTCTTTGTGACACTATGGACTATAGCCTGCTGGGCTCCTCCATCCATGAAATTTCCAGGCAAGAATACTAGAGTGGGTAGCCATTCCTTTCTCCAGGGGATCTTCCCAACCCAAGGATCAAACCCGGGTCTCCTGAATTGCAGGCAGATTCTTTACCGTCTGAACCACCAGGGAAACCCAGTGGTTAGGTGAGGACCTGGCCAAATGTGGCCCAGGGGCTTGGATATCCTAGCTTTGAGCCTTGCCACTCAACTCTATTGAAGAAAGGTGCTGGATTATTCACTGTGGCACTTTCCTCACCCCAGCTCAATTTATAGATGAATTTAGAAGCCACTCTTGTTTTGGAAAGTACAGGCAGGGAATGCTTCTCTGGAGCAGCATGTAAAGCAAGTCTTGTTTTTATGGCGCTGGAGTATCATCCTGAGTAGTGCTGTAGTGTATTCTACATTTTGGGCTTCCCTGGTGGCTCAATGGTAAAAGAATCTGTTGTAGCATAAGAGACACAGGTGATGCAGATTGGGAAGATGCCCTGCAGGAGGGCGTGGCAACCCACTCTAGTATTCTTGCCTGGGGAATCCGATGGACAGAGGAACCTAGTGGGCTACAATCCACAGGGTCACAAAGAGACATGACTGAGGTGACTGAGCATGAGGATTCTACTCTTTGTTATTTGCATAGATCTATATTTTCATATTGAGTTTTTTTCTGGTGTGCCAAGAAAGATTAGTTGGGTCAGTATCTTCAGTTTCTCATACTTGTCTGGTCAGCCTGGTATAGACTTCCCAAGTGGAGTTCCTTTGGCCTGATAACTTCTGATTTGGCCTTGGGTACAGAGTAAGAGCTGAAAAAGGAAACTGGTCAGATTCCTGCATTGAGTGAGAATTATCAAGAGAAACAGGAGCTCCTGTGGATGGTGGGCAAACCATGGGTTTATATCTGCTCTATTTGCAGTGATTGAAGAGTAAGAAGGAAGAAAATTTCATGTTAATTGATCCAAGTTCTTTTAGTCAATAGTCATTTTTGTGATGTTCCAGAAATAAGATTTATGCCAGAGTACAATTTAGGAGATGCTTAATGTTCACGTGATCCACCCAGGCACTTAACACTTTAAAGAGCTGTATGCCTGATTTTTTGTGTGTTTCTTGGATGCATTGAGGCAGAGTTTTGACACTGCTATGTCATTTGTCTTTATTACATCACTTTGAAAGTAAATGAGGACAAGTGTAGTTGTTTTTCCACTATGCAAAAGAAAGAAATGAGGTGAGGCACTTTTGTCCAAGATCATATTTTGTCTCTTGAGTCTTGGGGAAAGGTTTTATTCACTAAATTGAGCTGCCACTCATAACTAACAGCTGTTAGAGCACTTTCAGAAAAGGTGGGCTGACCAAGCTGGTGTTTTTAAGGAAGCCCCTACTGTGTGTCAGGAGCTGTCCTGGGTGCTGACACGCATATCCTCTCTTTTGATGGGCATGTGTTCCCTTGCTACAGAAGTTGTAGCTGGTAGACGTCTCCTGTCATTCATGTGGCATTTACTGAGCACTGAGGTCCGCAGGGCATTGTGCTAGGTGCAGGTGGAAGATAAGATAGGGAGGCGGGGCCCCTGTCCTACAGGTGCTTATAGAGTCCTTGGTCTCTGGTGTAGCATACTGATTGCTTGGAGCTACACTTTTATCTGGGAGATAACTATCAGTCTTGTTCTTCAAACCTTTTATTCTGACTTTAGGGTCTGTAAGCTTCAAAATGGAAACTTTGCAAAATTTATAGGAGTGATAGAAGAAACTACATATCCTTACTACATTTTGAGATCTTATTTTCATGTCTCTAAAAAGACTGATATGATTCCCATTATGCAGACTGTAACATTAGTAGTAATAATTTTATTGGTACTTCTGGCAGACACGTCAGACTCTCAAAATCAGGATTTTCATAAGTCTTCAGAGATCTCTGTGACTCAATATTGGAGTGAAAAAATGCCACAGTAGGACCAGATAATGTCCTAGAAGTGAGTGCTGGTAGGGTTGTTCAGTGATACAGATGAGAACAGCTTTCCAAGAGTTCCAATACTTAACTCTTCCCTGTTCTTATTAATATGTCGATGGCTTCTTGTCTTCACAGTGTCTCAGTGTTTCTTTATATAAGTACTAAACTTTCCTGATTTTCCCCCAGTTAAACCAGCTCTTGTTCTCAAATTGCATTGTGGATTGCATGAGTTTTGCATGTTATGCTACTTTGATTTGAATTTGCTTTTTCAGTAACCGGATTGAGCCACAGTTATGACCAGATGAAAATAATGAATGATGTTGCTGAGACTTCGAGTAACATTCACCTTCCTTCTCTCCCCTTACTAATCCCAACAAAAAGAATAAACATTCCACATTAAACTTCTAACTGGAATCAACATGTCTCACTGGTTACATTTCTTTTTATAATTAAGGTCCTTGTAAAACTTTAAATCTCTTCTTTTTAAAAAGCCTTATCTCCAGGTTTCATGTAGTTGCATTGAGTGACGATGTTTGCTTCCTTTTCAGGACTCGAGTCCTCTATTAAATGAAGTTTCTTCATCCCACGCTGGAACTGATTCCCAGACCTTTGCATCAGTTAGCAAGCCATCATCTGCCTACCCCTCCACGACAATTGTCAATCCCACTATTGTGCTCTTGCAACACAATCGAGGTAAGGGGTCTTCGAGGTGCACCCCACCCCCAGCTGGCCAGAATCAGCCTAGCTGTCCTGTGATCTCTGGGGCAAGGATTCTGCCATTCCACAGAATTTTTCACAAATCCCATTCTTCCCCGAGGCCACCTGCCCCAGTTCACTCACTCCCATGACCCGCAAAGTAGATCGAAGCAGCAGACAGAGGCCCCCTTATGGGGGTGAGGGCAGGTGTCTGAGTAAGTAGGTGACGTGTGTCCCAAAGCCTGGGTATTCAGTTTTCCTCAGATGGGAGCTCCAAAAAGAGAGAAAAGACAGAAAGGACAATGTCTGCCCCTTAATTCCTGTCATGGGAATTCTAGTCAGAGCTTTGCTGGGAAAATCTTGGTGCTGTCATATCTTTTAAGTACCATTCTAAATCCTGTAGTTCTGTGACATGGAATTTCTAGAAAGCAAAATTTCAAACACCAAAATTAAAAATAAAAGAAAGAAAACCTACCAGATGGGAAATTTTCTAAAATAGAAACTGTTTTTGTATCTCTACAACAGAAGCTTTTGAACTTTCTCTTAGTGACTCATGGCCTCCGTTCTCCAGAAGTCGCTGCGCTGGGCACTCCCTCAGCAATGCCCTCTGGGGACTTGGGGTTGGGGTGGTTCTTTGCCCCTTATGCTATGTGGCCCCAGACAGCGCTGCTGAGGACTCTCCTGTTTGTTTTCTAGAGTTTCTGCTTCTGGTTGGTTCTTCCCCTTCTCTGAAGGGGTGTCTTAGGGGAAACAGAGTGCTTTGAGGTAATCTTGTATATGTTGACCTTTCTGCTTTGAAATGCCAGAAGATGATTCTAAGTCCCAAGTTTTCCTTTTTTTAAAAAGTTTAATTTAGTTATTTGGCTGCACTGGGTCTTAGTTGCAGCATGCTGGGATCTATTTCCCTGACCAGGGAACAAACCTGGGCCCCCTGCACTGGGAGCACAGAGTTCTAGCCACTGGTTACCTAGGAAGTCCTGAAAGTTTTCATTTTTGAAATTCCATGCAGGAATAAATTTTCCCTTTACAAAAGTCCTTTTCAGTGTAAAATGTAAAGTTTTAAAGCAGTTTCCTAATGTAAAAGGGGCTCTTGAGTCTGAATTTCAAAACACAGTGGAGGTTTAATCATTTTATTCAGAGCTCAGCTCAGTACCGAATCTTCCTTGACTCCCTGCTCACCCACTTCATAGTTTTCCTCCCTGCCCTTCCCTCTCTGTGTTAACTTGGATGAAAATCGACTGGAGTCTATTTTTAATTGTTTTCCATATTAAATGGAGTTCTTCTGTTTCCTGTCTCTAACTTGAAAAGCAGATGAATGAAACATTTTCTCTCACTTAAAAATCTTTCCACTCAAATCTTAGTTATTTTAGTAATCCTGTTTTTTTCATTTTGTGGGGCTCTGCTATTAATTTTCACCCATGAATCTGTCCTTCAAAGGATAAAGAGTCCCAACCCCCACACCAAGCTACATAAGAGCCCATTTTCCTTCCAGCAGTGGGATACCCCTTACTGGCAGTAGCTTTTTCTGCCCAGAAAGTGTCCGTTATGCAGGACAAAGTGAAATTTTGGTTCTCTCTGAACTTCTTTATGACTCATCTTTTGAAACAAAAAACAAAAAAACTCACTCAAAAAGAAGCAAGTTAGTTAGTTCCCAGAAGGAAAGGCATTTTCTCTAAAGACAGGATTTATTCCCAAGGCAACTTGGTTTTTGGGAAATGCCAAGTGTAATGCCAGCTGCTTCTGATGACACCTAGTGAGACGTTTCTGGGCACAGTAGTGCCTGCAGTTCCTTTTTGTTGCTTCCCTGGGCAGATGGAATCTTGTTTACTCAGAAGCCTTTGGTTCTTGCCTTTCTCTTTTGTCCCATGTCCTGCCTTGGGGCTTAAACATCAGAACCTTGCAGCCTGAATCACACGTCCTTCAGAAAAGGGTTCAAGTACCTTCATTGTTTGGAATTAAAAGATAACTTCTGGTCAAGAGTAAACCGTAAGCTACCTTAAGGAGGTGGGAAGAGTGCAGGAGAATGGAAGCCCCTAGTGGGCCCAGCTTTGGCTCACGAGTCATCAGCTTGCTTTAAGGCAGGCGTTTTTGGCTTTGCTTTGGAATGTACCCGGCCTGGCAGCCCTGCTTTGCCTCATCAACAGTACCCATGAAAAGCAGTTTAACTGTGGCAAAGTCTCCTGAGGGAATGATAACTCTGCTCCACTTCTAGAATTCTGGTGTAGTCATCGTAGAAAAGGTTCCCTTTGTTCCTGCCCTGGCTGCCCAGGGGCCCAATATGACAGTAACGCTGTCTCCCCAAGCCAGGCGGCCCCGGCTGCACCTCTGGCCTGGCTCTCACGGTTGTGTAAACGTAGCTCTCATCACTCCCTCCGGAGTTTCCCATCCCACATGTGTTGGAGGGCAGATGGCTTACCATCAGTCTGGGGAGGAAAGTTTGAACTGGAAAACTCTCAGGACTGAGAGAGGGTCTGTGTGCCTGGGAGGTTCTTGGTCACAGTGCACATAGAATGCTGAGAGTTGGATTCAGAACGTCTTTGGTGTGTGAGGGGGGAGGGTTTGGGGAGAGGTTCTGCATATTTTAGCAAGCTTGCAAGACATATCCATGGACCAGATTGGGGGACAGGAGCTTGGTGGTCCCAAATTCCTGGATCTCATGGTCATGTGAAACAGTCTGGGGACCACCCTAGGATTGCTTATTTCTAACTTTGCCCTAAATAACACTCCTGAAAAGCAACTGCTGTGATCCGCATTGCACGCATCTCCTCGGAAAGAAAGGCTATCCCACACCTCAGAGGCAGGATACCACGTCATCTCATCAATTGAGTAAACATTCTCTTGATTGCTGGGGAAGGCCTTGCCTGCAGCTTGGAGACCAGCATTCGGGAACCATAGATTCAATGAGCATTTTAACCGAGAAGGAAACTGAGGCTGAGGCATTACGTTATTGGTCAGTGCCATCTGACAGGTTGCCAGCAGAGCTGAGCTGGGGCTCTGCTGAGCTTCTGTGGTCTAGCCGGTGCGAACCTCGTCCAGGTGCCTGGCATGAACACGGCGGCTTCCACCGGCCGCGAGCTCCTCTGCTGCTCTGCTTGCTTCTTGCCACGCTGGTTCTGGAAGGAGGGTGGGGACGCAGCCAAGGGGGATGATGACAGCACCCAGGGGCTGGCAAGTGTTCTATTTTTATACTTGTGGCTGCTTTATATTTAGCATCTGTAGAAGGTAAAGGTCATTTCTGTGCTTATCCCAAAGCACGTACACACCAAACTCTCCAGAGGAGATGCTGGCTTCCCCTCTGTGAGGGTGCTGGGAGGATGGGAAACCAATGGACCTCTGATGTTAAGAAACAGCCGGGCCTAGTGATTAGAGAGTTGAAAAGAAACCTGGGGGACCCAGGTTCTAGACACAGCTCTGATTTTCACTGTCATCTTGGGTAGTTTGTGCCTCTTGACTGAGGTCTCTCAGGCAGTGCTGACCTACCTGCTAGGGTTATTGTGAAGATTAAAAGCCTTTTAACATGAGTGAAAGGCTCTGAAAACAGTGTCTGGCATGTAGAAGCTCTCAGATGGTAGTGGCCATGGTTATGATTCCATTTCCTCAGAGGTACCAAGACTGGGATGTATAAGGTCCTGCTCTCTTGAGACCAGGGGAGCTGAGGGTCTCCTTCAGTGATCAGATCACCTTAATACAGGATGTAAACAATGAGAAAACAGTGACAGTTCTCTGAGTCCTGGGGGGAGAGGGACAGGAGACACTACACTAATCCAACTCTCTTAATACCCCTGTATTCAGCTGGACTACACACCAGTTTAGCATCTAAGCTCAAAGGACAGTGAGACACAGATTTGGGGATCCTAATGAGTTGTGCCAGGACTTCTTGGTCTTATTGTGTCTGTATAAATCTCACTTACACTGTGTATTTTTTTGTTTTATCACAGAACAGCAGAAACGACTCAGTAGCCTTTCAGGTAGGTGAGAAATATTTATTTACACATTAACACGTGTTCCTGCTAAAGCCGTCTTCTGGCCCCCACCTGATGTGTTCAGTCAGTGAAGTCTTGCGAGCTTCTCTGATGTGTTGGGAACTCAGCTTACTGCTGGCTGCAAGGATGATCAAAACAGGCATGGTGGCTGCCTCCCTGGAACTTGCAGATTGGTAGCCATACCCTGATGGTACAAACTAGTACATGTGTCCAGTGGGCCTGTGACAAGTACCTTGATGGATAAGAACATTCCATTCTGAATAAAAGCAACAAGGAATTGTGCTTTAGATGGAGTGTTCCTGGCCAGTGTCATTGAAGGAGGCACCTTCCTATTGCTTCTATCTGTCTTCTAGGATGTGACAGGTTTGGAACTGGGGAATGTGGGTGAGTCCTCTTCTTTTTGCCTGGCAACCCCAAGTGCCAGTAGGTGACCCTGTGATGATGGACCTAGGGGAGAGCCTCCAGATCAGCAGTGCTTGGAAGAGGGCAAAAGAGCACTGCCTCTTGAACTTGAAGGGGCATCAGACCCTCCTGGAGAGCTGGCCAAATCCCGGATTCCTGGGCCACCCCTCCAGAGATTGGGTGTCGTGGGTGTAGATGAGAAGTTGCATTTCTCACCAACTTCCCGGTGGCTCTAGTGCTGCCCTCTGTACTGACTGCACCAGAGTTGCAAGTTTCTTCAAGGGTCACCAGTGGCAGGGAGTGACTGCAAGTATAATCATGTATCAGGGCTCACTCTTTGATAAAGTGTGCAGAATTGGGACAAGGTTGGGGTGGGGAGGGAGCCCAGGAATGGGAATGTTTTAGGCATTTCCTTCCGACTTTATGTAGCCGGAATCCTGGTTCTCCCACTTACTGACGGTGTGACCTTAGGCAGGTTCCTGATTATCTAAACTACGAAATCGGTTTTTATCTGCTAAATAGGGAAAGCAGTAGTGCCTCTGGGTTCTGCTTGTCAACAGCTGAGCACTGGTGCTCGTAAGTGCTTGATAGACGTGAGTTACTGTTGCCAGTCGGCGCCTCCATTGGTTCACTTGTTATTGTATTGAACGCCTTGGCGTCAGGTACCGAGCCAGGATCTGGGGCTATATCAGGGAACTGTGCTTCCCTGGAGCAGCTTATGGTGTGGGATCATGGCTTGTAACCTTGGTCATAGACTCATTTGGAGGCTCTAAACAAGGCAGTAGATTCAGGCTCCAGGAAAAACCACACCTATGCAAACACATGACATGTGCTGGATTTAAAGATGCTCATGAACTCTGGGCTTGAGGACCCTGATCTGGTGGATAACAGAAGCACTGTTTTCCTGGGCAGCTGCTCTGTGAGTTCTGGGTCCCTTCCTCCCACTGCTGTCCTTGTGATTCGTGGAGAGCCCGGCGGAGAAGATATAGGGTTCTCACACCCTCTCCGCTTTATCGGGACTTGGCCTCGGGGTGGGGACAAGCTGTGGCTGAGCGCAGGTGCCCTTTGTGGCCCCTCCAGGAGCTGCCTTGCTCCAGCCTACTTCATTCCCTGGCTCTAGCCCAGGTGGCTGAGAATAGGGTGGCTCTGAAAACGAGCTCCTATGGGCGCCTTCCTGCCTTTGGGAGTCTGAAAGGGCACCTCAACACAAGTTAGGGACCCAGAGTTTGGTCCTCATTCTTCCTTCTTTTATAGTAGCTGTTTGCCCCTGGGGATGTGACTTCACCTCTGTGAACCAGTTTTCTTGTATGGGAAATAGGCTTGGTAATCCTTGCACCTGCCTCAGAGAGGCACTGTAGGGATCCCGTGGGGCTTCCCAGGTGGCTCAGTGGTAGAGTATCCATGTGCCAGCTCAGGAGACGTGGGTTTGATCTCTGGGTCAGGAAGATCCTCTGAAGAAGGAAATGGCAGCCACTCCAGTATTCTTGCCTGGAGAACTCTGGACAGAGGAGCCTAGTGGGCTATTGTCCATAGTGTCACAAAGAGTTGGACACAACTGAGTGACTGAACCACAACAATAAGGGCTCCTGTGAGATAGGAGGGGGGCATGGGCGTTGCACCCTGGAAGGTGCTTTGTGAATATCATGGCTTCTCTTTAATGTTGGCAGACTCAGGCCACTTCCTCTGCTCTAAAATAAGCCCAGCGCTTCCATCCTCTAGTTTTGGGACAGATCCACTGATCGTGTTTGATAGAGTGGGGCATGACGTAGGTGCTCACTAAAAGTACTTTTGTTTAAAAAGAAAGAGCACTGTTTTGTTCAGAAGCTTCTGCAGGAGAGAGGGCTGGTGGGGCTGGTGCTCTGGAGTAAGGAGACTGGGGCTTTGCCCCTCGCCTCAGTGGTGATGGGCCCTGAAAGGACCACCAGCCTCCCTCTCATAACAGACTTTGTATTGAACCTCTAAGGGCTTCATGTTCAATGAGATTCATCCAGGAATGAGGCCTGGGATTTGGCCTCATGAAGTTCCTGTCCCCTCGGTAGAAAGACCAGAAAACAAAGGCTGGGACAGAGGGGCCAGCATAGAGTACAGAGAGGTCACCCTCCCTTCCCCGAGGAAAGTGCAAGTGTGGCTGTGTTCCTCAATCACAGAGCTTTGGGTGTGAAGAATAGGAATGCTTTTCCACCTCTCAGAAACACACATGCCCTGTCCAGGTTGTCAACAGCATCCTTTATTTAGTGGCCCTTTCCAGGACCTGCCTTTGAAAGCACAGTATAAAACTAGAAGGAAATGCTCCAGGATGTCATGTGTTTGCCTAGTGAGAAATAGCAGCAAGACTTCACTGTAGCCCATAGGATGTCAGAGGGTAGCCCTGTTACCTGCGTGGTACAGTGAAGTGCCACCTTGGGTTTCCACTGTATAAAGAAACGTTTCTTTAGAGGCTGCAGTTCAGCCCTCTGTGTATTGAAACCCAGTCAATCACTAGTCACATGATCACAGGCTCCTAAAATAAAATCATTCAGAGCTAATTTTTGTAGATCAAAAGGACGCTGGCAGCTTGGGAGCAAATCCGTGAACTGTCAGCCTGAGTTTTGCAATTACGTGATTGTTGCTCGAACCACCTGCCCTAACAATTTCTTAAGAGTCACTCTGGGTCTGGAAATGCTGAGATTGGCATATCTGTGATCTTTCCCTGAAAAGACGACAGTAGAGGGTACAGACTGTGAGCATCTCTAAGCCTGAAATCGGCCTCATCTGTGTTGCCTGATCACACTTAGACAAAGCTTTTCCAGCGGGGAGGAGAGTGTTCAGCAGAGCCATGTTAAGGGTGAACTCTGGTAAGTCAACATCCACCCACCTTGACATCCCCCCACCCTCCCAGGCCGCCTGCCAAATCCTTGAGCCCTCCTGTTAGAATTTCCTGGGAGCCTGAGAACTCATCCCATAAAACCAGTCTAATCTTAGCATCCTTTAAAGCATAAGGTGATGATGTCAGAGATGCAACAAACTAGTGAATAAAACAAGAAAGAAGCAGACTCAGAGAAGGAGAGAACCCACTAGTGGTAACCTGGGAGAAGGAGGGCAAGTGAGAGATACAAACTATTGGGTGTAAGATAGGCTACAAAGATGGATCGTACCATATTTTGTAGTAACTATAAATGGGGTGCATGGCAACCCACTCCAGTATTTTTGCCTAGAGAATCTCATGGACAGATGAGCCTGGCGAGTTATAGTCCAAGGGTTGCAAAGAGTTGGACACAACTGAAGTGACTCAGCACATGTCAATGTAGTATAACCTTTAAAAATTGTATAAAAATTTAAAAAATCAGTGCTATAAGAAATCATTTTAATGAATAAATCCCTATATCTCAAAAAAAAAAAAAAAAGATGATGGGATTTTCTGAAGCACTCACAAAGTTGTCTTACACAGAGCACTTAGAAATTTCTCTGTGGCCCCAAAATGAGTATTTGTTTCAAAAGCTTGTTGGAAATTGGGCAGATCCTGACACACTCCTTCCTTCCATGCTCCTACTTACTGCCCACTTCCGCTCACGGATTCCTCCCTTTCCCTGCCACCTGGCATCTCCCCTCACTCCCCTCCTGAAATTTGCTCCAGAGTGATCCTGTGACTCTTTTTTTGCCTAAGGTAATGCTGCCTCCTCAGCTTTATTTTTCTTTTTTCCTCTGACGCATTTAACATCCCACTTCTCGGAACTCTGTCTTCTCTGGTTTCGGGGACACTTGCTTGTTCCTCTCTGGTTTCATCTCCTATCCCTCCAGTGACTCCTGCAAGCTTCTGGGATGCCTTTTTTTTTTAAATTTTTTTTGCTTTTTGCTTTTCATCCTGTAACCATGACATTCCTCAGTATGTGACTTTGGCCCTTGACTCTGCTCTCATCTCCTCTGCTGACCTCATCCATCTCTTTGCCTTCAGCCATCACTTTCGTGCTGATGGCTCCAAAATCACCCTCTTCTGGGACCTCTTCCTAGGCTTTGCTCTCATACTTCTTCAGTGTCTCCACGGCATTTCTACTCTGTCGAAGGTGTGGAGGTAGCCATCTCCCTGCCTTCTCCAGCCCATTTCCCTTTCCCAACTTCTCTGTTTAGATCAGCAGTCTCTCAAGTGCAAAACCTTGGTCCCCTCTTTGAGCAAGGCCAGACAGGATGTGGCTCAGAGAGGACTGCTGAAGTCAGGTGGACACAAGGCCAAATCCCAGCTTGACCACGTGCTGCTGTGTGACTTCAGGAAGGCAACCTGACTTCTCTGTACTTTTTTCCACTTACCTGTAGATGGAGGGATAATGGTAGTTTCTTCCACACAGGGTTATTGGAAGGATGAGATGAGATTATGAACTTAACACGATGCCTGGGACAGGATAAGCTCAGAGGATTTCAGGGGCCCTGGTATTCCCTCTGCTGGGAGCACTGTTCCCCTCCTGTATGTTTCTGACTGACCCCTCCTCTGAGAGGTGGCCCTGAACCCCAGTTCCTTGGCTGACTTGGGTGCAGACTCCTCTGTCAGCCCTGGTCACCTCTGTTCTCATTGCTGGCTGTCCTGATCTTTCTGCCACTAGACCATGAGCTCCTTGAAGGCCAGGCTAGGAAAGGTGCACCCCCACGTCCACAGCACATGTGAATGCATAGCATCCACAGTGCCTGTGAACACATAGCACCTGTCAGGTGCTTACTTAGTAAATGCCCTCTGCAAATAAATGACATGCCTTGGAATAACAGAATACACTAAGTTTATCATCTATAGACCACACATGGTATGTTTATTAGCTCTCTGTAACTTCTGATCCTGAATTGAATTAAATAAACCTTAATGTCCTTTTAGCAGTTTACTGTTTTCTGAGCACTTGGTATAAGCTATCTTATTAGGACCTTACCATGTGGATGTGAGCTGGCCAGTTGAAGTGTTATCCCCATATTTGAATGAGAAAACAGAGGAACAGAAAAGTTGAGTGACTTCCCCAAGGTGAAACAAGAACTTTCAAGTAGTGTTTGGCCACTCTCTTGTGGATTTACCTATTCCCTGACTTTCTAGAAGAGTCAGAACTACCTGGATTTCTAGAGCACCAGGTACAAACCTCTGTAGGGCACTTACCACACTGTCTACATATTTTTTAAAAGGGTCAAATGGGTGAAAAATGGTATGGAGGTTTCTTGAAAAGACTAAAAAATAGATCTACCCCATGACCCAGAAATTCCATTCTTGGGTATATGGCTGAAGAAAAAAAAGAACACCAATTCAAAAAGATACTTGCACCTCAGTGTTTATAGTAGCATTATTTACAGTTGCCAAGGTATGGAAGCAATGTAAGTGTCCATCAACAGATGAATGGATGAAGAAGATGTGGTGTGTGCATACAGTGGAATACTACTCAGCCATAAAAACTGAAAATTTGCCATTTGCAGTAACATTTGTGGAGTTGGATGGCACTGTGCTAAGTGAAATAAGTCAGAGAAAGGCAAATGCTGATGATATCACTTACATGTGGACTCTAAAAAATACAACAAACTAGTGAAAAAAGCAAAGCAAACAGATGTAGAGAATAAGCTAGTGGTTACCAGTGTGGGGAGGGGCAGTATTTAAGGGTAGGGGGAAAAAGAGTTATGGGATTATGTGAAATCATGTGTGTGGAACTTTAAAAATTTATAAAACACTGCAGAATTTAAAGAATCTTTCATTCAATAAATAAAGAATAAATACAAAAAAAAAAAAAAAAAGAGGGAACCAGATGGTAAACATGTTACGCTTCGCAGGCCATATGGTTTCTGTCGCAGCTACTCAGCTCTGCCATTGTAGCTCCAAAGCAGCCATAAATAATGTGTTGGCGCAGGCTGTGGCTGTGTTCTAATAAAACTTTATTTACAGAAGCTGGGGGCTGGGCCCTGGTGTGCTGACCCCTGCTCAAAACACAGCTCCAAATTGGCAAACACACTTTCCTCTAGCTGGATTGTTTGGGGGGAATTTGCTTTGGCGCTACCACAAGAGCTTCAGTTAATGGTTGCTTTTCTTTTTCAGATCCTGCCTCGGAAAGAAGAGTGGGAGAGCAGGACTCGGCACCAGCTCAGGAAAAACCCACCTCCCCTGGCAGGGCTGCTGAGAGGAAGGCGAAGGATGACAGCCGGCAGGCGGCCAAGAGCACTCAGGACCTAAGCGATGTTTGCATGGATGAAGTGGGCATCCCACTCCGGGTACGAGTGTGGACCTGGAAGTGCTTCCTAGGCTTTGTCCGAAGCTGGTGACAGGTGTACACCCCTGAGTCCACGTGAACTCCCTCTGTGGGTGGCAGAGACCCCAAAAGGAGAATGCTCACCACTCTCGCCTCTTCAAGCCCACAGAGGGTGTGGAGCCTCTAAGAGCTGGGCAACAGCTTTTCCCAAGGCATATGTTAGCTGTTACTGAATCCAGGAGAACAGGGTTTTGTGGTGAGATGAATGTGGGGAGAAGCTGGTGGAACAATGGCAGAGTGGTTTCTGTGCAATAGAACAGAAAGGCTATTTATTTGTTGAGAGTCTGGGGCCCTATTTCCCCATCTCCTTTATCATCATTCTGTGGTCCAAGCTTAGAGAACCCTGGGCCGGGTGTGAGGCTCAGGGTCCCTGCTACAGTGGGTTCAGAAAGAAGTTCCCCTGGTGGAGAGGTAGGGGATAACCTCCTCATCCAGGGAGAGTAGGAAACTTGAGGGACTCACAGGGTGCATTCAGCTTGCAGGGCCTTGGACAGGGTGGTTCTCTTAGTAGCTCTGCCCCAACCCTCCCTGCCCTGCAGACCCACCAGCCTCCTGCAGGCCCTGCGCTCCCAGGGATGCCTCACTTTTGAAGCTGGATTGGGGTGAATCCCATCCCTCTCCATGTGCCTGCCTGGGGTGTGTTTCTCTGTGATTTCCGTTGAGCAAAGGACAGGTTTTTGTGTCCCTTGGGGAGAAGCTGATAGAAACAGCAGTGGACTAAACCTCAAAAGAACTGTTATGTGGGACTTCCCTGGTGTTCCAGTGGTTAAAACTCCACTGTACTTCCAATACAGGGGGCACAGGTTCAATCCCTGGTTGAGAAACAAAAGATTCCACATGCCATGCACCACAGCAAAAAAAAAAAAAAATGTTATGTGGTCCTAAGAAATAATAATAATACGTGGTAGGAAGACTTGTTACTAATAATGATTGCATCTTCCACTTCCAAATGCACTGTCTCATTTAAGGATGATTCACCATACAAGGTAGATAGTAATATCTTTCTCATTTTATAGATAAGGAAATGGGAACTAAGGAAGGATGACTTGCCCCGATTGCACAACTGAGCAGCCCCTTCCTTCTAACCCTGTGTTGGGTAGCCTTCCCGCTGACCATCTCACCCGCTCTGTGACCTCAGGCAGTCACTTTGACTTTCTTTATCACATTTTCTCATCTGTTAAGTGGAAGTGAAAGTATTTGATCTAACCACGTATCTGTCTCTTTCCTTGTTTTATTTTTATCTTAAAAAACTACCCAGCTTTGCGGTTAGGATGGAAATTCTCCGGCATTGGATGCTGTAAGGGATTATGTTTTGATGTATACATTCTATACCTGGCCCTATGCAGGTGGCTTAAATACACTTCTACAGAAGAGTTTAAATGAGAAATCACAAAGATGTATAGACTTACATGCATTTTGACTTGAGACCTTGTCATTTGCATTTTGCTTTTGTAATCCCAGAAGTTCTGAAATGTGCTGAGAGTCTCATTTTATTTTACTCTTTGTTTTTCTTCAGAACACCGAGAGATCAAAAGACTGGTACAAGACCATGTTTAAACAGATCCACAAGCTAAACAGAGGTACTGATTTTCATTTGTAGGAACTGTGCTGTGCCCATGTGTTGACTATTGCAGTGAGGACCTAAACTCACTTGGCTGGCAGACTGGGCCCTGCAGCTTGACCTCGTTAGGCCCTGACCTGCCTGAGCCCAGCCTTGCACCATCAAAACTGAGTGGGCAGGAGAACTCCTGTGCCTGCCTCACATGTGGGAGGAGCCGAGGGCAGCTCCCAGGCCCTCCCTCCCAGATGATGGGGATGCAGCAGGCTGAACGCAGCATCCTGCCTGTGCCCTTCAGTGTCTGCCTGCCTGGGCTGCGAGCAGCTTCCACTCCCACCCGCTTCTGGCTTTAGGTGACCCTCCCAGTGTCAGCCCATGACTGCCTTGTAGGCAGAGCGAGCTGAGAGGGCATGAACTGGGAGTTAAAAATGTTCTCATCTGGGTTTAGTTCCCCAAGCACTCAGGTGACCTTGGACCAATCGTGTACCCCTCTCTCTGTGCGTTGTCCCCTTTGCCTCCCTCTGAGGGAAGCTGCAAGGTCCAAATGAGGGCAGATTCTGCCTTGTGAAGTAGGATGCATGGTGCACCTGTATGGTGGTGTTAATATGAAAAATCAGCTTCCTCGGCTGGGAGCCAGCACTTGGCAGGTAGCCCCAAGAGACAGTCAAGAGCTGACACTACAAAACTGCTCAAGCTGGGGGAGTAGTGCTTCCTAATCAGGGGCCTGCCGGGCTGCCAGCAGGGGACCCAGCATGGTGGGAGAACCCCAGGTCAACGCTCCCAAACAGCTCCCATCCTCCTATGCTGCCGGTCAGCTGCTGGGCAGGGATGCAGCTGTGCCATGAGAAGGGTACCACTGCTCCGGTGGGCAGAGCATCCTGTCCTTCCCTGTGGCCAAATCCAGTCTGGCCGCCTGGCACAGATGACACATGAAGGCAAAGGAAAAGCCTCTGGTCAGGGTCTGGTCAGCCTGTGCTGCAGATAACTGGTCTCTCTGGTTAACTGTGGATGCCAGCTCGTGCATTCATTAGCTCCTGCAGTGTTCAGAACGAAACTGGGGGTGCCCCTCTTCAAACTGTTTTGTAAATATTGAGATGCTCAGTGTTTAGTGTTTCTGAGACAGGAGTAAATTCATTCTTTTTGAGGTAGATGAGCTCAGTCATGGTGGAGATGCTACGTGCTGGCTCTCAGATGATGCCCATTCTACTGGTCACTTGTAGAAGCCAGTGTCCATTTCCTCCAGCACTCTGTGTCTGTCTCACATTTAGACCCAGATTTGGTGACCCGAATACTGAGACACAGGTGCCTATGTGAAAAATATGTATTTCTGCTCCTCAGGCAGCATTGGTCTTCTCATATATTATAGCTTTTAACTCAGCCTAAATTACAGATTCTGAGCAAAACTACCTGCCCTAGGCAGAGAGGTGTTTGAAACATTAAGAATCCACTTATTTGCCCCGATTCTAATGTCTATGGCATGAGCTTTGATTTTTTAAACAAAAATCATTTGATGATAGTGTTTTCTTTACACACTGTTTATTAGCATATTTCATTTTTTTGCCTATAAAAAGTGAAAGTTTGAAGCTTTGTACTGAATTTCTCTTCCTTTTTGGAGCCTGTATATATTCTTTGTCTAAGAAGAGAAGTGATGTTGTGTCTTTAAAGGTGTCTCAGTAATTCAGGCAAAAGGACTGGATTTTTAAAAGCAGTTTGAGTTTCTTCCATCACTGGTGAAGCTTAGTATGTTCCAGAATTCAAGGAGCCTGAATTGTGTGTGGATTTCTGTTTGTTCATTCTCTCCATTTGTATTTTCCTCTATTCTCTCTCCCAAACCCTCTCCTCTCCCTAGACACTCCTGAAGAAAACCCTTATTTCCCTACGTACAAATTCCCTGAACTTCCTGAAATCCAGCAAAATTCTGAAGGTACCATGAACTTAGAGAGTATATCTAGCCTTAACTTAATTCTTATAGTTCCATTTTTAAGAATAAGATTTGGCTTTTAGATTTTGTTTTTTATAGTCATTTTTGGTTGGCAGAAGTTTTATTTCACTCATTTGCATGATGTGCCATATGAAAATAACCAAATCCTTTCTAATTCATTAATCTCTTTTCAAGTGTGATGCCGTGTGTGCTTTAATAACACTAAAATAGGTAATCGGTCATTTGAAAGAGTCAATTGGAGATTTGTCACTTCCTCCACTTGGTGGTGGATAGTTTCAAAATCCACTGCTTTTCTCTGCTACAGAGGACAATCCTTACACTCCTACCTACCAGTTTCCTGCATCTACTCCTAGTCCTAAATCTGAAGGTAATTAAAGGAAAATCACGTGCCTCTCTTTGTAGCAGTGCTGTTACTTTCTTTTTCACCTTGGGGTTCTTGCTGGTGGCTGAGAGCTGTCTCCCTATCATTTGCTTCCCTGTAAACATGTGTTTTGTGGTGTTCTCAAGTCCTCGCTAACTGTGTGACTGGAGTCTATCCAGATGGTATTTTAATCCTGTTCCCTTGAAGTTAACATGATTAATAGGGTAGCCAATGTGGCTTCGTTATAATGCTTTCAACACATGGGGCTCTGTGAAAAGCTGGCTGTGCCCAGCTACCCACGGCTTTGTATCTGGGGTGGTCACGTGGTGCTGGTGGCTGGGCAGTGACTCAGGGAAGCTGAGTCATTAGGGTTCATGGGCAAGGAGTTAGACGAGCCAGCGTCCGCGAGAGAAACATGACTGGGTTCCTGTGGGTGCAGCTTACTCTGCACTGGGCCGCTCTTGTCCTCGGTGTATCTCCAGGTATATTTCCTTGGTAGGGAATTCCCCAAGAGGTATCCAGGTATGGGATTCTGTCATGGTGGGAGATGATATCCCTTGAAAAATAATAAGGGTTTTGGCCAAGCTAGAAACCTTTTCATGGAAGAGCTGGCTAGGAATTTGGACCTGCTAGGGGAGAATGGCCACACTTGTATCTGGAAAATATTCTTTTCTGGAGTATATAGTCTAAGTGTCAAAGAAGGTGCTGAAAGGTGAGTGAAGGGCAACATTCGGAGAATTAATTCTGGTCTCAAGGATTGTCTACTTTTCAGATGAGTGACGCAGAAAAGGGGGAGTAGGTGGGGTAGGCAGGAAGCACTTTGACTGTGTTCTCTTCTAGGATAAGATGTTGAATGCTCTGAACTTCATCCAGTCAAGTAGTTACTGAGCACTTGTGTGTGCCAGACACTGTCCTGGGAACTGAGGATAGTGCCATGAATAAGATATGTCATCTGTCTTCCAAAGTTCACATCAGGCAGGGAATTAGACAAGGCTGCTTCATGGTACTAGGTCCAGCGTAGTGGCAGTTGCAAGAGCACGTGTCCAGAAGGCCACAGAAAACCTTGCTGGCACACAGTAGGTCCTGAGTACCTGCCTGGAGAATGTTGGTGAGTGAAGGCTTTGGACCACAGATTCTGAGTTCTTTCCTAAGGGTGAAGCCCAATGCCGCCCCTCTTCAGTTCATCTCTGTTCTAATTAGCTCAGCTTATCACCCTGCTCAACCCTTCTCATCTTTGGTGAAGTCGTGTGTTCTGTCACTCACCAGACTTTTATTGATCACTTCATGCCCATGAGAAGATGTGCTGAGCTGTATTAGATAACAATTTTAGTTAAAATATTATATTCCATTTTCCGTCTCCCTGTGGTGTGCCCATCAGTGGTTTCTAACACTTTCACCCCTGGGGGGCCTATTTCGAACAAAAAGAAAAATCTGCCAAAGGAATCAATACTTAAAAAATTTAAAGCTGATGATTTCATTGTAATCAGTGACTTCCTTATTTTCAGCAAGAGTCTCTGGTGTGGGGTAACCTAGTCTTTTGCTTTGGGGTGCTGATTCTAGCGAAAATATTGCTTCAGAAACAGTGGGCTGAACAGGATGAGTGGGAAATTTTTTTAGGGTACTTTTAATCAACTGCAGTTTTTGATTTTTGCTTTTTTGGACATGAGACCCCAACCCTCTCATAAGATAGGATTCCTTTCTAGGGAAGATGACCAGCACACAACATGCCTGAAGGTACAGAATCCCATAGGCACGGGCAGAGGAAAGCCACCTGGAGGAGGCCTGTGGAAAACAGTGACTCCCATTGGCCTGGAAGAATGCCTTAGCTTGTCGCAGGCAGTGCCAGCAGTGTCCAGTAAGCCTGGCTGTTGAGCTGCAGGCAGGCTTTTGCCTTCTAGCCTCACACCAGAGCTGCCATGTCATCAACTGCCATACCTAGCAACCCTGGCTGACAGTGACATCTGTTTGGTAGTTCACGTCAAGTTGGGTACAAGAGAGAGAGTGAGGCTTATTTTACCATGAGGTATAAACAGGGATGACATGATAACTTTTCACTTATAATTTATGAAGCAGACCTTACTAGTTTTATTTTCAAAGACCCACAAGGAAGAAATCGTCTTAAAGAATAAAGAGGAAAAAATTAGGTTGGATGTAAAAGATTCATAATAACCAAGATGATTAGACTTTAACACAAGTTTCTAAGAAGTCTTCTTGCCTGGAGGTTTTTTTAAAAACAGGGTTGGTTCTGTCTTGCCCCCGCTCTTGCCTGGAAGACAGAGCCAGACATAGATCATGAAGTGAAGTGAAGTGAAGTCACTCAGTCGTGTCTGACTCTTAGTGACCCCATGGACTGCAGCCCACTAGGCTCCTCCGTCCATGGGACTTTCCAGGCAAGAGTACTGGAGTGGAGTGCCATTGCCTTCTCCAACGTTTGAGCTAGCTCACTGTAAAGCATTGTTATTTTCATTTTAATTTTTTGTTGAGTAATGAGAGAGCCTCTGGTTTGTGGTTTTGATATCTGTGAGTTTCAGCAGGTCCTCCTCAGCCCTGTGCTGCCAGTCAGTGGCCCTGGGCTCTGCACACCTTTCTTAATATGGGAAGGATTTATACCTCTCAAAGAAGGGTGTTAAAGACAGATTAGCACCTAACTGAGGTGGCACTAGTGGTAAAGAACCTGATTGCCAATGCTGAAGACAACGGGTTTGATCCCTGGACTGGGAAGATCCCCTGGAGAAGGGAATGGCAACCCACTCCAGTATTCTTGCCTGGAGAATCCAATGGATAGAGGTGCGTGATGGGCCACAGTCCATGGCGTCACAAAGAGTCAACACGACTGAAGCGACTTAGCACGCACAGAGCCTAACCAAGGCAGGCTCTGCCCATGGATTTTAATGAGCATTGAAATTGAAAGTTGCTCGGTCCTGTCCAATTCTTTGTCACCTCATGGACTATATACTCTATGGAATTCTCCAGGCCAGAATACTGGAATGGGTAGCCTTTCCCTTCTCCAGGGGCTCTTCCCAACCCAGGGTTCGAACCCAGGTCTCCTGCTTTGCAGGCGAATTCTTTACCAGCTGAGCCACAAAGGCAGCCTTTTTAAGTGAGCATTTAAAAAATAGATTTACTGAGGAATGTGAGCTGTCATTCTGAGTCTGTTCCCTGAGGGAAGAAGACTGCTGTCGCTTTTTTTTTTTGTTTTGTTTGAATGCAGAATTTGGAACTAGAATTATTTGCAATAAACCTATCAAAACCTAACCTAAGGGCTACTGCTTTTTTTCTAAATTCTAGTTGATTATACAGTATAAAAGACATTTCTAAATGTCTCAAAGCTGATTCTCCAAAATAGTAAAGGACTATGTGAAAGTTTATGTCAAGCTTAGCCACGTCCCTTTTTCCCTCAAGCTAGGGTGAAAAAGTAAACTTCTGGCTGGACTTTTCAGAAGATAAGTAGAATTATCATGTCTTAGTCAATGAGATTTAAAATGTACTTTTAAAAAGCCATAAATCCCTACAAGGAGCAATCACTTGTAATCATTTTCTAATCTTTTAGACCACTCAATGGGAAAGGAGCAATGTTACATCTGATTATTCTTTATTTCAAGGGGTGGCTGGGAGGGATTGAGGCTAGGAAATTTGGGAAGAGTAGAATGAATTCAGGAGACTTATTTCTTATAATTTCTCTATAATACCCTGGTCCCTAGAAAGCTTACAAAAATAAAAATAATTTACCAGAAATCCTTTGGGAATAACCCTGAAGTAAGGCTAATAAGCAAATGAGTTTTACTTCCCTTTACTTTTAAACCTTCACCTGACCCTCTCTCCCCTGCCTACGAGCTACTTGTCTATGAATTACCTACCATCCAGTCTCTCCCTTAAAGGGCTTCCCAGGTGGCTTAGTAGTAAAGAATCTGCCTACCAGTGTATGAGATGCAAAGGGCCTGGATTCAGTCTCTGGGTAGGGAAATTCCCCAGAGAAGGAAATGGCAACCTACTCCAGTATTCTTGCCTGGAGAATCCCATGGACAGAGGAGCCTGGTAGACTACAGTCCATGCGGTCACAAAGAGAGTCCACGGGGTCACCAAGAGTGGGAGGATATGACTAAGTGACTGAGCATGCAGCATGCACTTTCTCTTAAAGGCACGTGTCCTTTCCTAGCATCTGAGATGCTACTAGGTCTTTTGATTGTGAGAGCGGAGAGAGGGAATGTTGACAGAGACCAGAGCCAACAGTACCCACTGTTGCACCCAGACCATGGAGGGTCTGCTAGACTGAGTCTTTGGACATTCTGCCCACATTTTCCTTCTGAAGCAGGAACCACAGGAACATGCTGTAGAGAAACCACTTCAGAAGCCCTGCCACTGCCTCCTGCTTTAGGAAACAGCAGTGTGGTGGCCAGCACCTCTGCATCTCACATTCATAATCCTATTAATAACAATAATAACACAACCACCTGCAGTAACTGCTGCCACTGCCATTTATTGAGGTCTGCCCTGGCTCGCACTGTAAAAGAATCTGCCTGCACTGTGGGAGATCTGGGTTCAATCCCTGGGTTGGGGAGATCCCTTGGAGAAGGCAATGGCAACCCACTCTAGTAGTCTTGCCTGGAGAATCCCCATTGACAGAGAAGCCTGGCAGGCTACAGTCCTTGGGGTCGCAAAGAGTTGGATATGACTGAGCAACTAACACTTCTGTTTTCACTTACTGAACACAAGGCTGCATGCTGGCTGCATCACAGTTGTTATCTCATATTCATCCTCCCAGCAGCCCCATGAGGTAAGTCCTCATTTTTGTGAGGGCGTGAGGCTCAGAAAGGTTAATTAATTTGTGAAAGATCACACAGCAAGTGGCAGAGTGAGGAATCCAACCCAGGTCTCTGGGGCCCCCCAGTCATGGATGTTTATTTACTCTGCTGATTCCTTTCCCTTTCCTGTTGCACTGTGTATTCTTGGCTGTTCCCTTTGCCCGGGCTCTTTGATGCCTAACTCAGGCATCCAACTGGCCTGCTTCTGAGTCAGTCATGCTCCACTTGGCTGAGCCAGCAACTCCAGGGGTGGTGTCTGGGAATATGAGATTAGGAGAGCTCCCCGAGTGATTTGGCACGTGGTCAGGACTGGGGACCACTGCAGTGGAGGAGTACCCCCTTCCCCTTTTCCATCCTCCACAAAAAGAAGCAGATCCTCGCCAGTGTAGTTTTGGGTACTTGAATACAGAATGAGAGTGGGGAATACAGGTTGAAAACAACTAGCCTGTCTGCTCTGAACATAGCCAGATGATGTTGGCTTTCTTGACATGCTTCATGTCAAGAAGATGGGAGATATTTTCACATGATGCCTCCAGGTCAGCAAAACCAAGTAACTGGAGTGTTACCATGTGGTCCAGGGCCAGTGAGAACCCGCCTGACCGTGTCAGGGTGAGGGCTGTCATACCAGCCAAGGCTGAAGCCCCAGAGACCAGCGCTTTCCCCTTGCTTGTGGATGCGTTTTCAGGCCGTCTGGCTGATGGTGCTCACTGCCATCTCCTGGTGAAGTGACTGCAGACCCCACCTCAAGGCATCCTCAGGTTGTGGGGACGTGTCACGTCATAGTCGTCCATCTCACTGACCTTCTTCCCATTCCTAGATGAGGATGCGTTCCGGCAAGGATTTAGGAGGCTTATTTTCTTAGGCATGTCTATATCTGAGTTAAAATAATCCTCCACTGGCCTTTCAGGATTTCTTAGGATAGCCTTATTTTGCTTGAGTTCAAGCAAATGGTTCTGCTGTGAGGCTGGCTGGCCGGGATCCTCTGCCCAAGCTCCAGCGAGTACTGCCCAGAGGAGGGGCTGAGTGCTCGCAGCGGTCACCTTTGCTCCCCTAACTAGAGCTGCCCAGAAGGCTTCCGCCGAGCAAGTGTGGAAGGCTGACCTGCGAGCTAGTGGAGCGAGGTTAGCCGTTAGTCCCTTTCCATCTTCAAGGGAGGAACAAACACCTTAGGAGATGAGGCCGGTGAGTCGTCATCTGGCCCTCTGGCCCTCCCAGACTCCTGCCCTGTCCACTCCTGTCCTGTTCCACTTTATTCTCTTTACTCCTTCGCATTCAATTTTTTTTTTCTAAGTTTGTCTTCTGTAGCTACTCTACATCCTATATTGATCTTTTTGTTTTTTGTCCTTTTTCATTATTTAGAATTTGATTGTGTCTAACCAGAACTTGGGTCTTCCCAGGTGGTGCTAGTGGTAAAGAACTTGCCTGCCAATGCAGGAGATGTAAGAGACGCGGGTTTGATCCCTGGTTAGGAAGCTCCTCCGGAGGAGGACATGGCAACCCACTCCAGTGTTCTTGCCTGGAGAACCTCATGGACAGAGGAGCCTGGCGGGCTACAGTCCATAAGGTCGAAAAGTCAGACACGACTGAAGTCACTTAGCACGCTCACATGCAGTCGGAGATAGACAGCTTTGGGGCTCTTTCCCAAGCCCCCTGGACTCTTCCTGACCATCCTGCCCCACTCCTCGTTTTTCTTATTCTTCCTCCCCAATCCCACCCAGACTGTATATCTGCCTCTGTATATGCTTTTCTTTGACCATTTTTGTTTGTTGGATGGGTGCGTTGTGTCTATCTTGACCCTTTTCTCCTTCCTCTTAAGTGTGTGGGGTAAAGCGGGAAAAAGAATTAACTTGAGCTGTGGGAAAAGATTGAGTTAAAAATGAACCACTGATAATTGGGAAAGTGATTTTAAGTTTAAAGCCTAACAAATGCATAAAATTGAAATTTAATTGATATAGGTAAGCAGTTATGCAAATAGTGCTTTTTGCCCATCATCTCATTTTGGTCAATTACATACTTTTTTTAATAGAACAACCAGCATTTTCTCCAGTGTCTTTAACAGTATTATAAATTCTTAAAAAAAAAAATAGGAAATCTTTTTTAGTCTATTTAAAGTACTGTGGTTGAAAAGACAATTATGTGCCTCCTGGCAGTTTTCGGAGAGTAGCTATTCCCAAATAGAGCCTCCAAGGACAATTGCCAAAGCCCAGAGGAAAATCATTGGTGCGTAAACATTTCAGCCCAGCAGGGGTCTCCCAGCAGGAGTTGTTCACACCCAGTACATATTGCTTAGGGTTAGAGTTTTCTGGAAGTCCCTGGCACAGGAAGTTCTGGTGTCGCTGCCAAGATTTGATGTTTGCTGCTTGGGGCTCTAGGGGACACAGCGTGTGGCTCCACCACATCAGGAATCACAAGATCCAGCTCCACTGAGCCCACTGGGACTTTCTTTGAAAGGACTCTTGGAGAAATAATGAAAGCAGGATTTCATGCGTAGACAATGTCGGTGTTCATAGACAACTGGAGAAACATTTCGTTTGGTTAAACACACACACATTTGGCTGGCTCGGGTGTATAGAAATGCAGAAGGTGAGCCTTACACCCAGTTGCATCCCCATCTGTCCCTAGGCATAGACGGTAGCCTGCCAGGAGAAGGTACAAGAAGCAGCAAGTGGAAGATGTAGCAAGAGTGACTCAGTTTTACCCATTTCCCTAGAGAAGAGCAGGAAGAAAGCTAGAAGGGTGGTGGGGCAACTCAAAAAACTTGCTTAAGTGTCGCCAGGGACGGGGTGATGTGGAAAATATAAGAGCAAAGGCCTCCAGGGCTAGAAGTCATCCAGGCCAGGACTGCAGTGTGTGACTTTCACAGCACCCTCCCCTGCCTCCTCCCCCAAAAACAGTCTATTCTGTTAGAGTGGAATAGCTACAGTTCTCCTTGCGATCGGGCAGATGAGGCTGGGCTGAAGGTTACACCAGAGTCTGATCATCATCTCAGGGCTGAGGAGCGGCAGAGGTAGGGAAGTGGGGTTGGAAAGACCTGAATGCATTCTTGCTTTGTCTTCCACACTGTGCTAGGGGCAAATTTTCCTAACCTCCCTGGGCCCTAATTTCCTTGTCTCTGAGATATATACTTACATACCTCCAGGAGTTTTTCCAAGGGTTGAGTGAGGCAATATTAGTAAATGACCAGTTAGGCACTTAATAATAGGAACAGCTATTATTTTTATTCGTAAACATACGTAAAGTTTTCTTTCATTAGATTTGCAAGAAAAACAAAAATTTGAGGAATAAATTATGCATCCCCTGGCTCTAGTCCAAATTACTAATGTTCAGATGAATCTGGGCAACTTGAGTTTGTCCACTTAAAAGTCAACGAACTGAAATCCACATGTCAGAGGTGGATCCCACCTCTGGGAAAATGAAAAGCTTGTTCATGGAGATGCCCCTGCCGTGTGCTAGCTTGAGTTGGAGGAGATTTATTTTTCCGCTTACACCAGATAAAGAAATTCCTTTAAGAATGTTCAGGCATTCAAACTTCTCTCTTGTGTTCACCCCCTTCCACCCCTCTTCTTTCCTACTTCTTTTTCTGGCCTTGTGTGCGACTTGTGGGATTTTAGTTACCTGGCCAGGCATTGAACCCGGGGCCTTGGCAATGAGAGCACTTGAGTCCTAACTACTGGACCACCAAGGAAGTCCCCTTCCTCCGTATTCAAACTTTCAAAATACACAGGTTAACTCCCCCAGCCATGCTGTTTTTTGTTTTGTTTTGTTTTCCATCTCAGAACTATTTCTCATTTTCTTTTAACAAGTGTTCTAGAATTCCACATTAGAAAGCTCTAGGGAGCAAAAATCTTTAAAAAGCCGAGAATTAAAAAAAAAGAAAGAAAAAAAGAACCTTGAATATTTAAGTGCTGTTTTTCCCCCATGAAAACTCTGCTTTTACCTTTAGAACCAGTAATAGTTATAAATTAACCCTCACCTTACCATCTGCTGCTAGGTTGTAATTTCTCCATGATTCAAAGAGAGACAGGGTTTTGAGCTAGAATGCGAGGCTGGATTTTAAACAATACATACATTGGTTCCTAACTAAGCTAATTTCTTATTTGGCAGGCACCATTTTTCCAATCAAATCACTACAATCAAAGCTAATTTTTAGTTTTCTTTGATGCTGTGGTATCTTATCTGTATAATAATCAGAAGCTCTATTGAAAAACAAAAGCAGCAAAACAAACAAAAGCAGGCAACACAGAAGTCTTCAGACGAGCACTCTGAAACATCTATTTCTGGATCCCAGTTTATCTCTTCTGCCCTATTTTCAAAAGTTAAATAAGCTCTCATGTTCAGTTTATAGCAGGGAAAGGCTTAGCTATATTGGTAGAAGAACCTTAAGCTCTGTTCAACTTTAAGGATAAGAATTAGCCAATATCAAAGCAAAAAGGAGGAGGAAGGGAGGGAGGAGAAAAGAGATCTCAGTACCTAAAACCTTTCCATTTTTGGAGCTGGAAAGACCTGGGACAGATACAATAGGGAGAGGAGAGGGGAGGTAGGGATGGAGATAGAGATCCTGTTTTTGAATAATACTGGAAAGAATAGCAGTGTTAGCTTTATGTACATTTTATAAAATATTCTGGCCTTTCCTGCTCTGAAGCTTAAAACAACATGGAGACAAGGACTGGCCATCAACATATTACATTGGGTTCTCTGACTTGTCTTTGCAAGCTAGTTCACGTGCTTTGTTATTTAAAGCTGTACTGATTTTAAGAGGAGTTGGGTCTTTATTCCACATTCATGAATTCTGAATTCAGGTTAGTGAGCTATTAGAAAATGCAAGAGTCTATTTCAGCCTAACTCTTGTTGGCGAAATGCTTTGGAGGGGTCGTCATGGATATAAGTGACTAAATATCCTGGGTTTCCAGGGCAGTCCCAGCTGAAAAACCTGTTCCAGTGAGAGTACCTGTGGTCTCATTTTTAGTTCCACGCAGCCATATCCACGAAGGGTTCAGATCTTGCTTCTGCAAGTCTTAGTGCCTGGGTCGGTGTTCAGCTTATTTAGAGACCTGTGCTTAACAGTGGCGCTAGTGGTAAAGAACCCACCTGCCAATGCAGGAGACGTAAGAGATACGGGTTCAACCCCTGGGTCAAGAAGATCCCCCGGAAGAGGGCATGGCAACCCACTCCAGTATTCTTGCCTGGAGAATTCCATGGACAGAGGAGCCTGGTGGGCTAAAGTCCATAGCGTCGCAGAGAATCGGTTATGGCTGAAGTGACTTAACAGATACACACACATACCCCACCCCACCCCCGCCCTTGGAGAGCCATCTCCCACCACAGAAACTCGTGTGAGTTTGACTCGATCCAGGGTCACAGTTTAGACAGTGACCCCGAGTGGCACTTTTGCAGAGCAAATTATGTGAGGATCTGCCGAGGGCGTGTGGGGTTCCAAGGAAGGAAGGCTGTTCGAGGGACTCGTTTACAGTGGAATCAAAACGAATGATGACAAGGGGTTTCTCAAACTGTTTTCTTAGCTGCACTACCACTTTGCTAAACGATTTTGTTTTGAGTTGGCCCCAGAGTTCATTCAGGTTTTCCCATTAGCTGTTATGGAAGAAACAACGAACTTTGGGGCCAACTCAATATATGGAACCTGAGCATATGAAATGGGTCGCAGCTGAGCCAGGCAGCTAGAAACCACACCTGGGGCCTCCCCATCCCACTGGGCAGGCCTGGGTATTCTGAAACTCAGCAACATAGACCAAAGACAGTGCCAACACCCAGGCGTCCATCTCAGCCTGTTTCCCACTCAGCCAGGCTGGGGACCAGCTTTGCTTGTGGAAATTCTCTGGAGAGGACCTTTGGCTCTTTGTCCCCGTGCGTTTCTGGGTGTCAGGGGCAGTCTCCCCCCAGGATTTGTGAGTGTACCTTCATGACTACAGGTCTGTTTGGTTGGGTGGGTTCTCCAAACCCAGCTCTGAACTGTGTGGTTTGCCATGGTGTAGCTTCTGGTGCTTGGCTCGTCCTCTGTCCTCTGGGCTCCCGGGTGTGGCTGGACAACAGTTGGTGCAGGATGGTGGCAGTGGGGGACTTGTCACTCAGTTCTCTTACCTGAGCCGGATGTCTCCTGATTACATTTTGTTTTGTTCACTAGATGATGACTCAGATCTGTATTCTCCTCGATATTCCTTTTCTGAAGACAGTAAGTGGCTTAGAATTTCTTGGTTGTGGGGGTGGAAGGGAGAGTGGTGGACGAGGGAAGGATCTCCCTGTTTTCATCCATTTTAAAAGTCTTTTGCACCCACTTTTTCCTTCTCCAGCAAAATCTCCCCTTTCTGTGCCTCGCTCAAAAAGTGAGATGAGCTGCATTGATGGTGAGAAGGTAGTTAAGAGGTCGGCCACACTTCCCCTCCCGACCCGCTCTTCCTCACTAAAATCAAGCCCAGAGAGGTAAGTGTTCTCATCAGCTCCATGATTTTAGGCTCTAATACACAATCTCTTTCTCTGAGTCAGGCAGCACTGGAGCCAGGCATCAAGCAGACCTGAGTTTGAATCCCTGCTCTATCACTTATTAGCAGTGATTTATTTTTTTGACTCTTAGTGTTCTCATCTGTCAAATGGGGAAACATTTTACATTCTTTGGGATACTGCAAGGATAAAACAAGATAATGCATGTAACATATCCTGTAGTCCTGGCTTATCAGATGGGCTTAAATAATGTTAACAATAATTATCATCACTCTTTCCCTCTTCACAAGAGGAATCTTGAACTATAGATTTGTCATGTGTTTTAATACTCTCTGTGCATACTGATGGGGCCTATAGCAGAGAATATAATTTTAAAATGAAGCTACACTTTTTAGTATCTCTTTATTTATTCAACACATTATCAAAACATAAGGCTTGATGGTTGAAATGATATTTGTCATCTCTTAATGCCCACACTAAATGACCCAGTTGTCTTTTACTGAGTCCTATGCCCTTGGGAGCAGCTTCCAGGGCATCTGGACTGGTGTCCCAGGCATCTCCCAGTTCCATCTTCTAACACTTCTCAACCCCAAATAGGTTTTGGCTAAACAAAATTATTTTCCCTTTAAATACACATGGTTTCATACCTCCAAACTTCTTCCATCTTTATGACAAATAAATGGCTATTTTTGAAATCCCACATATATGTACATGACATCTGCTTCAGAGTTTGATAATTAATTTGAAAGGAAGGCTGGGTATACCTGCAAATCCTTACAGTGCATTCATTAAGCACCTACTGCGTGCCTTCTGTGTGCGATTGAACAGGATGCTGTAGAGGCACATTGGACACATAAATAATTGTCCCTGCCTTCACGAAGTTCATAGCCTTGCAGGAAAAACGGATTATAATCACAGTGTAAAATGCAACTATGTGCCTGCGTGAAAATTTTGCAAATAATTTCCAAGGCTTCATGTATCCTCTGAAATCCCCTACTGGATCAGGTTAAGTACCTGTGCCAAAGGCTGCATTTTGGGTGATTACCAGGGTAGGGTGTGGAACAGGGAAGAAGAACATGGTTATAAAAACAAATAATGTTGTGAACTTCCGTGGCAGTTCAGTGGTGAAGACTCTATGCTTCCAGTGCAGAGGTTTCAGGTTCAATCCCTGATCAGATAACTAAGATCCCGCATGCCACATGGGGCGGCCAAAACAAACAAACAAAACAAAACAAAAGTATTTATAGAGTGGTTCCTGTGGGCCTGGTGTTTTGCAAAGTGATTTGTATGCTGAGACATACTGTCTCATTAATCCTTACAACAACCGCACTTACCCGATGAGTAAACTTAGTTCAGTAGAGGCTAAGTGCTTGGCCCAGAGGAGCCAGCTAGCAAGGGCTGTAGTAGGGTTGGAACCACAGCTGCCTGGCTCTGGGTCCTGCATTCTCTCTCACTGCACTAGCCTGAGTGGGAAGTACAGGCATGTCTGGGAGATGATAAGCCCCTGAGAGCAGAGCAAGGTGAAGGATTTTTTCCAGAGCACACTTTGCAGCTGCAGCTGCTGCTTTGCTTCCCTTTCTTGTCTCCCTGCTTCCCGGTGCCTGGTTGTGAGCACGGGACACCTCAAGCCTTTTGTGAAGCGAACACAGGGATCAAACTGGTTGTTGGAAGAAGGAAACCAGCACAACTGGACGCTTTGTCCAGAGTCCCATTTTGTGCCTCGGATATAAAAATTCCTTGATTAAACTACAGTCGGCCAAAGTCGTCAGACCTGTCGGATGCCAATTTTCATGAGAATAGCTTTAATAGGATTTTCTTTCTGCAGGACTGACTGGGAGCCCCCAGATAAGAAAGTGGATACAAGAAAATACCGCGCAGAGCCCAGAAGCATTTACGAGTATCAGCCGGGCAAGTCCTCTGTTCTGACCAACGAAAAGATGGTAATGTGCATATTAAAGTGCTTTTGTCTCACCCTGCTCGCGTTCTTTAATCCGGATGCATTGTGTGCTTGGATTACATTCTTTCTCCCTTGAGATAGACTTGCTTTGTTTAGAAGACAGTGACAATATGAAGTATTTTCACCCTTTTCATTTGGCAGGTGTTCACAAAATAAGTGCTGAGAGTCTGCATTGGAAGAATCCTCTCACTGTGGCTTTGTTGTTCTTTTTGTGCATGGTTTTCACTAATTTTAAATCTGCTAGTGTAAAGGTTGATTTTGCTGCTGTCTTTTTTAAAAACATCTAACCATTCGTTTATCAGGCTTGTTGCTAACCGGACTAAAATTGTAGTTTTAGGGGTGACTCATATTTGAACATGCATACATTTTGTAGAAGTTACAAGAACATCATTAAAAACCAGATAATTAATATGATGATGTTACTTGGAGGGAAAAAAAGCTCCAGGCTGTTAGACTATGGCTTTTAGATCTTCCTTTTCTGACAAGTTCAATAGAGAGGACACATTGCATGCCCCATCTGATTTGTGGTTCCCTATACAAGTTCACATCTCCAAGCAGTTATCAGTGGGGAGCATGGCCTGTATGGGCATAGAAGACCACCCTGTGAAGGCAAGGGAGAATTTTTACAAACTGATTGGTTTCATATCTGCCCGTCACACTTCCTTTTATTCACCCTTCATTAGAACAAGCTGGTTTCAGAATTCTGATCATGGTTAAAGGGACCTCCAAGGCTCCATAAACCTGGCAGCCCTCCGGC
The DNA here is from genome assembly GCF_033118175.1 of Dama dama. Taxonomy (NCBI): domain Eukaryota; kingdom Metazoa; phylum Chordata; class Mammalia; order Artiodactyla; family Cervidae; genus Dama; species Dama dama. Next base: position 63,673,845 of record NC_083695.1, on the reverse strand, counting down.
CTTTCCAGCAGAAGGGAATTGTCGTGCTGGGGATTGATTCTCATTAAAATGCGGTTACCACACTGAGTCCAGAATAAGAAGGCCCCTGAAATGTGCGTTCAAATTCTTCTCCCTCCGCCTCTTTTGCTCTACATGTTTTTAAGGAATAATTGATTTGACTTTTACTAAAATACAAAGGTGACATCTTTAAAAGCACAAAGGGGTAAGTAATTTTAGTTAGGGAAAAAAGGTTCAACAGTTCACCAAAATGCTTCAGATTTGTCATTCTCCGGCATTTACTGTGCACCAAAGTTATTTTAAGCAAAAAGTTCTGAGACGAGTAGCGAATTTTGCCTCTGTCTCCTCCCTTCACTGCAGGTTCTCTCTCTGTGAGAAGGTAATAAATATGGAAGGTAACCTTCCACACAAGTCTTCCTAGAAAGAAAGTTATGTCCTTTGAGTATGTTCCTGACACTTGAATAATAAGCAAGGGACATACATCATGTATCCGTACACTTCTGTGCTTTCAGATTCTGTAGGCTCCTGGGTGCTTTTGTTTTGGCGATATTATTGTTCATAGATGGTCACTGCTGTTACTGAAAGCTTTCCCCTTAATTTCTCCTTTGTTTCCTCTTCCTTTCCTTGGTTCCTAGTAATTTGACCACTACTCAAAACTACGGGGAAAAAACCCCAGAATCCATAATTTTGTGCTCATTGATACCACAGTGATCACAGTATCCTCCATATCATAGTCCTTGGGAGCATTTATGTTGTTTTCACAAACCCTGAGAAGTAGCTCACTCTGCCCACGGGCCCCACTTTGGAGAGTTATGGTGGCCATACACGTGGGTGGTCAAGCACCATCTGGCTGTTCCCACACAGGAAGCCCCTCCGGCTGTACCAGGGCCTGGGCCAACCAGTTAGGACATAAGACCCAAGGCCGGCTGGAGATGAACATTGCTGTCTAGCTATTTGTTCCCAGAGAGTAGTTTTTCATTTTAGAGAGAATTTTCATCTTTTCATAGTCTGCTCTTCACAGAGGTGGAAACAGTCCTTTATTTTTGAATTTTTCTTCCTGCTGTTTTTGCCACATGAACAGAAAAGTTGGATTGGGAGTTTCAGTGTGAGTCCTGCCTTTCGGTTTCGCTGTTTGGTTTGCCAGAATTTGAGGGGCCCCTTCTTCCCCAACCTCCACCACCACCACCACACTCGCACGCATGTGTACACGCACACGTTTTTGTGGTGGTTAGCTGTGAATAAGTGTACTAACTAGAGACAGATAGAGAATCTAAATTTTCTCCCAGAAAGGCACATCTTTTTTATGGGGGAGAATTCCTGTTTCCCCCCAGTGTTTTTCCAGCTGGAGGTGCTTGTGTCTGCTTAAGCCTGGCAATTTGAACTGTGACCTCACAGGCACATCTGTCCTGTTCGCACAGAGGGCTGACGGGTAGACCGTGAAGATTGCCTTAGCATTCATCTTGTCCCTGCAGCAAACCCACAGCATCCCAGACAAACTCTGTGCTACCTGCAGGAGATTCGTAGGAGATTCGCAGCCTTGGTGATCTGTTCAGCTATTTGACAAACTCATATGAAGTTCTTTATTACTATTTGGCCTCCCTCTTATCACAGTATGGGCCCATTTTCTTCTCTTCTGGTCTTGGAGTTGGAGAGCTACTGGTTGGTCCCTGCTTTGTCAGAAATAGTTTTTTTTCAGGCTGTGGTCCTTTTACATACTTTACATACCTCCCAAGTCCCTTACAGAACTGAACCTCAGCTCAATTCAATAAATATGTACAGTTGACCCTTGAACAACACAGGTTTGAACTGCACAGTCAACCTAAACGTGGATTCTTTTCAATAGAAAATGTTATAGCCCTGCACGACTGCAGTTGGTTGAATTTGTGGATATGGAGGAACCCTGGATACTAAGGGCCTGCTGTAAATTATACTCAGATTTTTCAACTGCATGCATCCCTGAGGCCCAGGTTGTTGAAGGGTCTGCTTGTAGAATAACATTTATGTGCCAAGTCCTGGGTCAGATGTTGGGGTTCCTGCTCCCATAGGGATAATGTGAGAAGGACAGATATAAAAATCATTATTACAAACACAATATTTATTTGGAAGTGTAAAACATGGGGATTTACCCAACTTAGTTTCTCCCCAGTTCAGAGTCACCTTGAGCTCCCTCCTGACTTTTCAAGTCTGTCACTCGCCCCTATGTTAGCTTGGTATCATCCACAAACTCAGCAGCCCCACCACCCCCTTCTCCTGGGGAGTATGAGAAATGTAAGCAGCACTGGACTAGGAAATGGAAGGTTTCTGAGTTCCAAACTCAGATTCGGACACTGCCTTATGTCTGGGGGCATCACTTAACTTTTCTGAACAACCACAGTGTTTTCACCTGTAAAATGGAATTATTATCTGGCCTGCCAACCTCGCTGGAGCATTGAGTGAGAGGGTCACATGTGATAATGTGGGTAAAAGATCTGTGAATATAACAAAGTGCCATGTAAATGAACATGCCACATTCAGATTCTTTAATTACAGTCTGAAGCTAGTCTCCGGCTCCCGTCCAAGCAGCAGAACTATTCTTCTGAGCGATCAGGCATTTTCCTCGTGAGTCCTCTGCCTTTTCTGAGGATTTTGCCAAGCTGGGAAAAGATAGCTCCCTGTCGTAGAGACCTCAGCGTGGCTTTGTGGAATCTGCTCTGCCTGCCAGAACAGAGAGCCTGCTCTCCATCCAGAAGGACAGTCCCCTATTTGTCCATTCCGTGCTTGAACCTAGAAAGGAATTAGTGCAGAATCAAGTGCTGCGTGGTATTTATTACCTCTTTAACTTTCTCGCTGGGCAACTCCAAGGTTGGCTGCTCTGGGTGCAAGCTGGTTGACATGCCTCCTGATTCAATTCTCAACCCAGCATTAACCTTGGTAATAAAACAATCTGTGAACAACCTTTGACAATAAAATGGGTTGATTCTTTCAGAACTGAGTACCAGGACATTCAGGTAGTTTTCTGAAAAAGTTGGTACATTTTGTTTTTTAAAAAAAAAAGGGAAAAAAAACCCAAATTATTCCCAGAGAGCAGTTTATAAATAGTCTTTTAAAGCAATAAAGATGAAATAGGTTTCATGAAGCCCCATGATACAAGGACCTAGGGTATCCCCATGTCTAACCTGTCCCTCCTAAATGGTGGTGTCCTTGTAGGTATTGCACCTCATTTCATTGAATAAATATAGATTCCAGTATTTTACAGAATTACAGAATCCACTGAGATGGAACACACATTCTCCAGATTTTAAGTTCCTCTGCCCCTCAAGACAGTTGGAAGAAGGTTTAGTCTGAATGCAGGAGGACAGACTGTTTCAATACATATTTTCCTTTGATTTCAGCTAACTGCTATTCAGTTAATTTCAGCTAAAGTTAAATTTCAGTTAATTTCAGCTAAAATTAAATTTCAGCTAAAGTAAAGGACAGACTGTTTCAATACATATTTTCCTTTGACTTCAACTAACTTCTATTCAGTTAATTTCAGCTAAAGTTAAATTTCAGTTAATTTCAGCTAAAGTTAAATTTCAGCTAAAGTAAAGTTATCTACCAGATCTTCCTGGGTTTAAAGCAAAAGTAGAAATAATAGTAAGGATTCTTATAGGAATCTTAGAGACTGGTGAAGGTCATTAAGAAAGTTTACAGCCATTTCAACAAGCTGCAAAAGACCCGACCTGAATGTTAAGAAAAATGTGTCCAAGGGAACTGCTCTGTGAAGGAGTCACTTGGAGATGTGTCCACAGGATGTGCAATTTCCTTTCTATGTATTGTGGCCCTGAGGGCATGTTTCTTATGTTTTCAATCTCAATGGAAAATGTATATTTTCTATTTCATTTTGTCAGGATATCACCATTTCTCTCTTTTGTGACTATTAAGATTTTTTGAAACATATACACATAAGAATTAAGCCGTGAGCCTCTAACAGTTTCATCTGATGTGATCATATCTCCAGTTTATTAAAGGAAAACTGATTTGCTTTCCAGGCACTCATTTTCCAACTAATTATTTCCAGAAACATATGCTCTTCCACAGAGCAAGGTACCAGAACTTTATAAATATTTGACGAAACATGAAATCCCAAGGAATCAAATTATCAGGCTGTGAATTACCTCTTAGAGCTGTATAAAATGAGAAAGCTAACTTATTTTTGTAACATAACCCAGAAGTTTCTTCCCCGTGTTGTTCTGTTATCTGTCTTGTTCAGCTTTTTCCTTTATTTTTTCCCCCAGTTCTTTAACATTTATCTCTTAAAGCACAAGGTATATCTGTCTGTATTCATCCCCCATGGATGCTTGTTTAAAATGTTTTTCACTTGTGTCTTCTGTTTTTACTTACATCATCTTTCACTTTACTCTTGTGTGGGACTTGGTTTCTCACCTACTCATGTGCCATTAAAGATGCAGTATTAACAAATTGGCTTTTATAAAAGTGTCAGTATTTGCTGTTGATTTTGAAAACCTGAAGACAGCCTTGCACATAAGCACTAAAACCGTACTAGCCCATAAGAAGTGTTTGCTCTACTCATCTGGCGTAGATGGCTAAATGTTTGGTGTGTTCACCAGGTTATTTGCTTGTAACTCTTAGCTCTTTGGAAAGAGAAAAGAGGGGCTCTCTTTTCTCCCACCACTCTGGCAATTACCAAGGAAAACTGTCATGCCCATGTTCAGATGTGTTGAGAGGGCAGCCGTGGGGTACAGTGCTCTCCATCAGTGTCCCTCTGCCTGGGGACCAATGAACAATTCCCTCACTGCTGCCTACCTCAGTGTCCTGTTTTCATAAACACATCCTTTCCTGCCTGTTTCAGCTCCTGATTTTGCTCATGTCTGTTAAAAAAAAAAAAAAAAAAAAGGATGATTGCTGCTGTTGAATGCAGGTGCTGTATATTTCTGGAAACCACTGCATCTCTACTGGCCGGTTCCTATGTAATCTCTGCATAATGTTATCCTTCTCTTTCTTCCATTTCCCTGTCACCAACCCCTATAGAGTCGGGATATAAGTCCAGAAGAGATAGATTTAAAGAATGAACCTTGGTATAAATTCTTTTCGGAATTGGAGTTTGGGAAACCGGTAAGTTTAATAGCTTCAGTGGTTATAGACACCATTTTAAATAATGCTGTTGCTGCATTGTTGCTGCTAAAGAATCAGATCTGTTTGTAAAGAGTTCAGGAAGTGGGGAACAGCTTCGTTGACTGTCAGTAGTGGGATTGTCAGTTCTCACTACAACCTGTGAGCTTTCCACTGCTTTACTTTACCAAGAAGGGACAGTGAGCTCTGGGAAGTGTTTCTTGCTAGAAGATTTCAGGGAGACACAGCTAAATCATTGCTTGTCTTAGGACCTTTCAGCACTAGCAACAAATATCACACACCTTATAGACTGCATTATTTCAGGCTTCGGTTCGGTCCCTTGAACAAAGGCTTCACAGTGTGCTGAAGACAAACAGGAAAAAGCATATACACTGAGAAAGGCCAGCATTGTCCCTATTTTAAATAGAAATTTTAGAAACACGCATATAAGAGAAGTGACAAAGCAAAGGGAAAAGGGCCTTTCTGTGCACAGGTGGTCTGAGAATGCCACCCTGTTACAGACAACTTTTAGGGAATGATTTCTATGAGGTAGGGATAGTATTTACCAAAATTATAGATGAGAGTTAGGAATTCTAGCAAACTTAGTATTCAGCCCAATAGCCTGCAAATTCTGTGATGTATCTGGGTTGGCTTTGGTACAAATTGATTTTTGGCAATTCAAGGAGGATTTTCTTGGCCTTGCACCCAAAGGAGTATCAAACAGGAGGGAGAACTGAGCTCATTTTTCCACTGGACATAACTGGAAACTGACTTTAAAACTTCAGTTACTTTAAAGTCTTAATTATGACAGCAGCAAAAAGAATGTACAGGTGGAGGGATTAAGTGTATAAAAATAAAACATTCTATTAGATGTTTGTATGAGACTTTAAGCATTGAATCTGGCACTTGAATCACATGATTTAGAATAATAGTTGTGTTCTTGTGTTTTTTGCCAGATAGCTTTATAGTTCAGGAAAATGTTAAATTTCATAGTATACTTTTCATGAAGATGGAAGACAGAGAAATTTAGCTGGTGCTCTGAAATTGCTCTTTTGATTGAGCCATGAAGAGCTTTGTTGGAATGTTCAGGCATTTTCAGAGTTAGGAGCACCTGACTTGTAAACACTCCACTTGTAGGAACAGGCAGTCCTCCTTTGTCTTCTCGGAGTCCCCTACTATCAGCCAAGCAGCCCTGGATGAACACCGCCACCTAGTGGTCAGAAGCGAGGGACACATCCAGCCCAAAGTGTGCACAGTCTCCTCCCCTCCTCAAAGCTTTGGTGCACACCTCACTTCTCCTCTCTCCCTTTTTTCTCTGCTGTCCACCATTCACACGTCAATGAAGTCGACCTCCCACAGTCTTTTCCACGTGCAGAACTTTAGCAATATCCTAACCTTTTTCTTTTTCTTAAAACCTGCTCAGTTGTCTCACAATAGAAAAAACCTTTGGAAATGTGTTCCCCCCAAAAAGACGATGATTAGTACATGCAATAATAATGCCGTACTTTCATCAGAGAAAGAGTGATATTAGCTTTATTTTTTTCCAAAAATCCAATTTATGATCCAGGATTAGCTACAACTAACAATTTTTCATAAACTCCAGTTATAGGTATTTTTTCCCTGAGGGAAACCAGAATGTTAAGTCTTTGGTGAGGCTATAATTAAACATTATATTTTAAGTCAAAGAAGAGGAATCATCACGCATTTACAACACCTAGTAGCAGTGGAGACCAAGACTAATTTGTATTACAAAGTAAAAAATGCCAAATATTAAGAGAAAGTCATAGCATTAAATTGTTGATAATAAGGAACCTGTGCCATCGATTTTTTAAACCCTGTTGAGAATCTATAATTTCTAGCCATCTCCTCATTTGCCAAATAACTAGTTTTACTGAAATATTAACTTTTAGGGAAAGTTATGAAGCCATGTTTTTCTAATTAATTGTGGCTGGTTTATTGTTTTACTAAATCTGTCATTGTAATTAATACTCCTTCTGTTAGCGATTGACAGCATTTCAGTCACAGTGTGCCTAGATAGGCTCTGTGAACAGCTCAGTGAATTAATTGTTTCTATGGGAAATGGTAGTCTGAACACCACACAGCCAATCCAGACAAATGTTGAGAAAACAGTCCATCTGTGTACTGGGACCTTCCTGAAATTTGTGTTCCTACCCTATTGTCCCAACTGACTCTTAATTATTTAAAGGCTTAGAGATGTTTTTCCAAAATGCCATTTTCTCTGAAGCCAGAGTGTTCCTTACATAGACCTTAGATTTCGTAAATGGGACTACTGCTTCTTGTATGGTCTTTTAAAGTAAAAAAGATGATACTTTTGAAGACTTGCCAAAGTAGCTTAATCAATGCCCATATCCTGAGGAATAGCATTGAGATGCACAGGTCCTTATGGTGTGAGGCATAAAGGTGAGCTTGTTACCTGGTTGAACCAGATTGATGACTGGATAGTACTCCCAGAGCTTGCGAGGAAGGTGTGATGGGGAGAAATTGTTTTCTTCTCTTCACTTCTCCTACCCCAATCAACTCTGTGCCATTAAAGAGTAAGAGATAGAGATAAAAGGGGTATAAACTGTGGAAGTTGTTTTGGAGGGTTTTTCAGCCATTTGGGAGCAGAATGAAGTTAAAATTCCAGTCAAAGTATGTGGATCATCGTTTCTCCTTTTTATTCCACGTGAACCTAGGACTCGCTTCCCAGCAGTAAAGCCAGCCAGAACTGTAGATGTTTACCCTGCATTCCTTTCTTCCTCAGCCCCTTCACTTAAAGCCACCCTGATTTAGTGAGCTGAAGCTTCAGTAAGACCCTGACTATAATACCTTTTAGGTCTAACGAGTTGTAGAGTATCAACTGATTTAAGACTTCAGGGACCATTCAGGGAAGATGATTTAAAACCAATTTTATTTGTAAGCACTGTCTAATATTTTGCAGGAAGTAAATGAGTAGGGCTACCATCAGTGACTTGAAAAAGTCTCCATCCCCAATAAGATTCAACTGTATTAAGTGCTTAAAGATGAGTGATAATTGTCAGTGGCGCTTACTCTACAAATTGCAGAATATAAGCATACAGAGATCACGTTACTGACCTGCTAATGGTAGTGGTGAAGGCGCCTTGGAATCAGGTTACTTTTCATCTATAAATTCATTACAAAGGGCCTGGGTGTCAGCCATTTCTTCTTCCTCCCTCCCCACTAGAATTTTGACAAAATTGAACCAGATTTCTGTAAGTAAGCTCAAGGTGAAATGTAAAACTAATTTGAATGCTGCCATAGAGCTGTTTATGATGAAATTTGTGCAGAATGATAGGAGTTATTATGAACTCATGTCCTCAGAGGTCATTGTGTAAGAAATTTCAAGTCTAAGCAGGCAGAACAAAAAGGTATACAGAGTGGGAAAGAGATTGCAGGTTTAGACGTATCTTATAACTTCCAGATATCCTCTCCTCTGGTTCCCTCTTGGGGCTTCCGTGGTAGCTCAGCTGGTAAAGAATCCACCTGCAATGCAGGAGACTCCGGTTCGATTCCTAGGTCAGGAAGATCTGCTGGAGAAGGGATAGACTACCCACTCCAGTATTCCTGGGCTTCCCTGTTGGCACAAATGGTAAAGAATCCACCTGCAATGAGGGAGACCTGGGTTCAATCCCTGGGTTGGGAAGATCCCCTGGAGGAGTGCTTGGCTACCCACTCCAGTATCCTTGCCTGGAGAATCCTCCTGGACGGAGGAGCCTGGTGGGCTACAGTCCATGGAGTCACAAAGAGTCAGACATGACTGAGCAACTAAGCGCACACACTGGATCCCCCTTAAAACAATTCTCCTGGCAGATTGCTACTTTGGGAATTCCCAAAAGTAGCAGATTGCTACTCATTCTAACAAGAAGAGTGAAAGGAAAAAAATGAAAATAACCTGTTTAAATTCAAAGTATAAACTCTTCCCTCTAAGAGAGATGGAAGGTCTGCCTCTACGATCAGCAGTGTTACCAAGTCTTGTTAAACTGTAAGAGATTAAAAAAAATTATCTGATGAAATTGTCTAGTTATACAGCATAACATTTAACACCTGGTTTATACATGGATTTCCTTGCCACAAATCACAGAAAGCACATTTAGCACCATTTACCGACCCTTGGTCAGATCTCCAAATTCACACATCTGTGAAGACATGAGAAAAATTTACAGTGGGAGAGACTACCTCCAAAATGTGGGCTCACAGTGTCAGTCTTAGTTGGAAAAGAACAATGTGGAATTGAAATGTTTCTGTTTTCATTCAAATTGGTGTTAATGCTTTTTCTTTGTTTGTTCTTTTTAAAGTTTTGATTATTTCGTATCCAACAGTTATTTCCCCGAGACCTAGATGTAGAAACAAACCTCCCACTTCACGTTTCCAGCTCCCAAGAGTTCGTGGGGTCCCCAGGCAGCCTCAGGAGGCAGAGTGCCTGCTCCTTCCGTTTTTAGTTCACTTTTCTGTGTTGAGACAGTTCTCCTAATGTTGCCCCTCTTTGTTTGAGCCGGTCTCCATGTTTGTCTTTATGTCTTTATGCTCATTTCTTCATTTCCTCCTCTGCTTCCCGTCAGCCTCCCAAAAAGATATGGGATTATACTCCTGGAGACTGCTCTATCCTTCCTAGAGAGGATAGAAAGGTAATTCCGCTGTGCTCCTCCTGCGGGCTGTGTGTATGCTCTGGCCTGACTAGTGTGAGTGTGTTGTGGGGTATTTCTTTTAATAAGTCCCCTCCTCCCCCTCCTTTTTCTTTTTTTTTTTTTAAAAAAAACTTGACTATAACTTTTCGTTTTTGGCTTGGTGATAAAACAGTTTAACAAAGTCTCTAAGACTTATACTAATACGTAGAGGTTTTAAAAGCAATTACTTATTCTACTGACATATAGTATGTGTCATAGTCACCATACTCTGAAAAGAGAGAAAAATAGGTATTTCCTCAAAGGTAGGTTTTTGTGGTATGTATAGTTCCTCTCTTTAGCAAGTAGAGTAGCATTTTGGAGCTCTGATTGCCACAGGATTTATATTCTCTCTGCCTAATGCTGCATTCTTGGTTTTCCTGCCTTTAACTCATTTCTAGTAAGCGCTGGTATTTTAGTCATGCCCATCTTTGCCTTATTAATGTATGACACTAAACAAACTCATTTTTCTAATGTAACCTTCCATGCTGTCTGCCTTTGCTCCTAACTAAAACGCTCTTTCCCATCTTTTCTTTCTTGAACCAGACTAATCTAGAAACTGATCTCAACCTCTGCCAAACAGAGTTAGAGGCAGATTTAGAAAAAACGGAGACACTTAATAAAGCACCCAGTACAAACCTGTCACAGGTATTTCTGAGTTTTTCTCATGCCCTCGGTTCCCTTTGCTCTCTTCTTTGTTCTGTGGTTTTTGATGTAGTGGGGGTGATGAATGGTTATGCTGGTTATTTTTAAGCTGCATGGCTTTCTGACCTCCTGGTTTAGATCCCCCTTACCCCCTAACTTAATTTTTGCTTGGATTTTTTTTTTTTTTTTTTTTTTTTTTTGAGCTTGGCATTTTCCTTACAGGGAATTTTTCGGATATATATATATATATATGCAGGCTGGCTGGTGATTTAGCTGCTCCCCCGCCCTTACCATCCTCTTTCTCTGCTTTCAAGGGGTCACCCTTACAGCTCCCCTCTGCCTCCTTGGGTGTATACCTTCTCTGAATTTTCAGGGAGCCTTTTGTGGGCAACTTCCATAGATTTTTTGCAGCCCTGGGAGATACAAACCTCAGAGATAATTTTCAAAAACACAGCCGCCGTGAATCGAGAGCCTCTTATGTGGACGGCACCGTCAGAGTAGTAGTATTTGTAATTTGCAAGGTCAGAAAGTTCTTAATGAAAAAATGTGCTCCGGAGGCCAGACAGCCTGGCCACATGCATTTGAAACTCAGCCTGCATTGATATTTTTATAGAGAGCTATGTCCCAGTGTGGTTTATTAAAGGATGTGTCAGAGAGAAAAGAGAGTCCAAGATAAATGGGCTCCCAAGGGAAAGAAAAATACCAAATGTTTGGAGAACGGCTCCCCATGGCTGCCTGACAAAACAAAGGAGACTCATACCAGGAAAGGGTATCTTTACAGAAAATAAAAAAGGAATGCGGACACTGCTGAAGAGGCTAGGATGTCCACAGACTATGGCGGGAGATGTGGAAAATGCTAGCGGACCACGTTATTCTTAGACAGAACTGAGACAAGGAGGGTCAGGCCACCAGTATAGGTCACTTGGATATGAAGTCACGTAGAGCCAGGGACTCAAACTGGGTGATCATGGCCACAGCCAAGGGGGCCAGGATAAGAGGGGGACGGAACTGCAAGCAGATACAGGGGAGTTAGTGTTTGGGAGTCCAGAGTCCCCAGAGGAAGAGTTAGCCTGCAGAGACCAGGGGTTAGGCCCAGGGGAGTGCAGAAGATGAGCGACAGTGCTCGCAACCAGGCGGATAGGTGACGGGGTGGGCATGGTAGGGGGCTGAGTCTCCAACCAGGGCAGAGACTGGCAGCTGCTGTCACTCTTGTGGGAATGGAGGTCTGAGCTGGTTCTGAAGGAGAATTGTGGCTGTAGGTAAGTCCTGAAGTGAGCCAAGAGGCAGGACGGGAGCCCCAGCCAGTCAGCAGGCACTCTTTTCAAAGTAGCCTAGAGAGAGTGGTTCTGTAACAGGTGTCAGGATGGACAGCAGCCAGAGGTTACTGAGCTCACAGCCGCCTCTGTTGGGCAGAGATGGCGTCTGGTACCCACAGTCCTGCCTGTGGCTAGGTGGGCCTGAAGAGGTTGCATGAATGTGTCATCTTGACACTGATTCATAACTGAATCAGTTACCCATGGCCCTTAGCTGAGGCATGTGAGATGTGCTGAGAGAGGTTCTAAGTCAGCACAAGAGTGGACGCATTGCCTTCAAGAACATGGCAGCTAGCCACACTCATAAATAAAACAGCTCCACTAGTACATAGCAGTGCCTGGTAAGAGCTGAATGACCACTATGGGCTCTAAGGGCTCAGGAGAGGGGGAAATCTTCCAGAAAATCAGGGGAGACTTCTCAGGAGTTGGCCCTGATCTTAAGGAATGGATGGAATTTAGGTACCTGGTGAAAGTGGGGGCCATCCATTGGAGGCATGGTAGAGGGGGCAAAATAAACATATTTAATATAGATTCAGGAATAAAGTAGATGAATTCGGCTATAATAGAACATTTTGGGTGATAATAGTGGGAGGCAGGTTTGGGAAAAGAGGGTTGACTCTGGGTTATAGAGACTCAGAAAATATGGTTAAGGGGATGATTGATTTTGCCCTCCAGTCAATGATGTAATTCAGGAAGTGTTTTAGGAAGCTCAGTGTCCTTGCTCCCGAGAGGCTGAATTGAAGGGAAAACCTCCAGTTGGAGGTTGAGAGGGCAAGGAGACTGCTGCAGTGGTCTGGGCATGCAGGGGCAAGAGCCTATACTCCAGTGGCACGAGCGTGAAGCGAGGGGGAGGATAGATGTGAGAGAGAACTCACAGAAATTGCAGTGAGACTTTTTTAAAAAGAATTATTTAGCCAATGCCTTATTTTAGTTAAAAAAAAAACAACTTCCTCCCTTTATTTCTCTCTCTTTTTTTTAAAATTTTTTTATTATTGGGAGACACACATGTGGAATCTTAGTCCCCAGATCAGGGATAGAACCCTTGCCCCCTGCATTGGAAGCACAGAGTCTGCAGAGTCTGAACCACTGGACCACCAGGGAAGTCCCACAGTGAGACACTTTAACTAATTGGTGTAAAGAGCAAAGAACTGAGGGCAGGGATAGGAAACACAAGTGTAGGGTTTGGGGAAGGAAGCAGGAAGAATGGGGATGTCAGTATGTCACATAAGAAAGATGGGGGAAAAGTCAGGGCAGAGGGAAGTTGATGGAGGTAGTTTCAGGTATTTCTGAAGTGTTGGCTGTGGATCATATGGGGGATATCCAGGCAACAGTTGGAAGTGGATGAGAGGCAGGGGTGTTGAAAGTCAGTCAGGGTCACCTGAAGAGAAGTGCTGGTTGAAGCCCTGGGAGCCGAGGGAGGATTGAAGGGAGAGAGAAGGTGGGGGACCAATAGCCCCCCATGGGGATCTTGTCTGACACAGAACAGAGGAGGAGGAGGATCAGAGAAAAACAGAGCAAGGAGGAAACGTGAGAGGTGGGGCAAATGTGAGAGCTGAGTGAGGGGTCCCCCCAGAAATAGACTCTGAGGGAAGGTCAGTGCATCTGATAACCAAGAGGCTTCTAAACACTTCAGAGGTCGCTGGGCAGGTAGCTGATGGGAGCTGGAGTTATGTGGTAAAGAATCAGGGGAGCCCCCAGAGGTATAGCACCTACTGACAACCTGTGAGAGGGATCGGCAGGAAGTGGGTGTTTCCAGAGGCCTCAGCAGGGTTGTGCCGAAGCTCTTCCAGGATGGAGACCCGGCTTGGGCGGGCGGGCATCGAGGGTGGGAGGCTCCAGGAGGGGATGGGCGGGAGAGGCCAGTGTGGGCACCAGGGCTGGAGGGGTGGACATGGAGGGGAGAACAGTGGTTTCTCAGGAACACTGGGGGTAAGGGCCGGAGGACAGCTGGGGTGAGCCCCCAAAGAAGGCTGCCTCCCCTCCCACCATCTCCTCCTCCTTTCCCAACCTCTTCCTTCTCTTCCTCCTGCTATTTTCTTTCTCTCCTTTCCCCAAGTGCCTCTTCTCTTCCAGAGAGCTTGTTCTTCTTGAAGTGGTCATTAGCAGAGATCGGAGCGTCTTTACGAGTTAAGCTGTGTATTGACTTATTCAACTACCATGTTATTTTTAAAAACAAATATATCACACCCTTTGCCTTTCCTTCTCCAAGATGATAGACACCCTAAACTCTGTAATTATGCTGCTTTTTATCTATATAGAGCTCTTGGTTTTCTCCCTTTTGCATAGTGGCCTGTCATTTGATAGCATGCTCTCCCACTTGGTGAAACAGGCATTAAGAGGTTTTGTGAAACTGCATTGCTCCCCATTTCCAGGGGTAAATGAATGATCTAGAAGTATGGTCTTTTTAAATGCTTTTTTATTTTTTTATGTTATGTACCTGATGAAGTGTTGGGTGACGCTCTCTAGTTGTGGCATTTGGGTGCATGACGGAGTCTGGTGGGCTTGGCAGGGGGTCCGAGGGCTGGGGATGAGCTGGTGCAAGGTGCTGTCCATGTCACTAGTGCATGTTGCGAAGTGGTGGGCCATCCACCCAGTGGGCCTGCGACTGGAGATACCCATGAAGAGTGGGCCATCTCCTGACCCTTCCAGAGAGCCTTGGGTGCAGCCCCTGGGAGACAAAAGCCCGGAGATCCTCCTCCCAGAGAAAGAGTGCCGCCGTCCACCCGCCCTGAGCCCTTCCAGCTCAGCTCAGCTCCCTGCCTCCGGGAGGGCTTTGTCTAAACTAGGACAAGAAAGGGGCTTCTCTACTTTCCCCTTGGCTTGAAATAACTGAGTCAAAGTAAGTCTTTTTTTTTTTTTTTTGACATTTACAGAGCTCAGCAATCAGCCCGACTCCAGAAATTTCTTCAGAGCCTCCTGGATAGTAAGTTATCATTGTTTACATGGCTTGATATATGAAATGTCCAAAATGGGAAGGCTTGTGTTTCATTTGTTTCAGTCTAGTGGCTTTGAAGGATGTATAGTTTGGTGATAAGTAGCAATTATAGTTTTAAAATTATTTTTTTTCCTCCTCCTTTTCCAAATTAACGTTGTGATGACTCATATTACCTCTGATGAGCATTTCTCTGTGTTGGCTTCTTTACCTTTGGCTGTAAGCTTATTTGTTTGAATTGAGAAGCTGATTCCTGGGAGTATGGAGGGGTGTGTGACTGAAGTGCATCTGGTGTAAAGGTGACTGGGATGAGGGGGGGTGAAGTCTTCAGGCTGGACCTGTCACAAGGAAAGATGGGGCCAACTTGTCTCATTCTCAGAGATCTGGGTTTATTCCCCTATACCAATTCTTGGAATTCTGCCTGGCTGGTGAATGCACACCCCACGCACTTCCTCATAAGGTAACTATCGGCCTCTCCTCCCCTCCCCCAAGCCAACCTGTGTCCTCTCCAAGATTTCTTGTCTCCATACTTTGCTATGCAGCTGTCATCCCAGCTGGAAATGTTTCATTGTTGCCCCAGGCCCTTACAAATGTGTTAGTACCTCTTATTGGCACTTCCTTCTGTGCCTGACTGATGCTTTTGTACTTTTGTGACTACAATAAACTCTGAACCCCCCAAGGCAAGGGCTGCATACCTGCAGTGCCTGGTGCACCCAGTAGATTCGGGCGCTGTTCTGGTAGAAGCGGCTTCTCGTCACCATGAGATTACAGTCTGTATCTCACTCCGAAATATGACGGGGAGGGAAGGCACGCTGTTACTCGCTCTTCCATTTGGGTTGGATAACTCCACACAGAGCAAAGCTCAGCTGTGTGGGCCGAAGCCTGACTTTGGTGTGAATGCTGAGTTTATGGACTTGGGGGTCAAATATTACAGTCACTTGGGCATATCCACTCTATCATATCTGGCCAGGGAAGACATTTTGCAAGAGTAGTTTCATTTCAAAGTCAACCAGCTGGGATTAGCGTATGTGGGTGAAGTGAGTGAATTTCTAATGGATCTAAGGTTTTATGCTGGATATTCTGATAGAAGCATAACATATAGTCCCCTAATAGTTTCAGGGGCAAAACATGCCCCCCCCCGCCAAAAAAAAGTAAATAACATGGCAACTGAGTAAAATAGATTGTAGAAGTTAAAAGTATTCAGAATGTAGCTCCCACAGGCTGTCAGTGTTAAGAACACAGATCTTGAATGAACAGGTCTTGAATGAAAGATCTGAATGATTGTTTGCACACTTAACTGTGTGCCAAGTCTTGTGCTTAGCAAAAGTGTATTATACTTTACCTCATTTAGTCCTCAGCATTCTAGGATCAGTTGTCATTTTTAATCCTCATTTTATTGGTGAGGAAAAGGCGCATGAAGGTTGTGTGTGCCTGACTTCCATAACTGTGCGTGGCAGAGCTACCACCAGAGTAGGAGCAATGATATTCTAGGCCAGGGAACTGCTGAGGTCTACTGGTGCCATCTATAAACTCTCATCTGCACCAATAGTGATTCAAAATTGGGTGTTAAATTAACCAAAGAAAGGCATGCTAGAGTTTACTGTTTTGAGTGACTAAAAAAAAGAAAGAAAAAACAAGGATCCATTTGTGTCATAGTATGTTAGCAGGATTGAGGGCATACAGAATGCCCTTTTTGGTTGTGCCCTTTGGCATGCGGGATCTTAGTTTCCCAACCAGGGATCACACCCACATTCCCTGCAGTGGAAGCACAGAGTCTTAACCACTGGACCACCAGGGAAGTTTCCATGCAGGCTTTTTAAATATATATAATTTTCTTTCCTTATTTATTGGCTGTGCTGGGTCTTTGTTACTACACAGACTTTTCTCTAGTTGCAGCAAGCAGGGGCTACTCTCTAGTTGTGGTTTGCAGGCTTCTCATTGCGGTACCTTCTCTTGTTGCAGAGCTCAGGCTCTAGGCACACCAGCTCAGTAGTCGTAGTTCTGAGGCTGTAGAGCATGGGCTCGATAGTTGTGGCACACCTCAGCATGTGGGATCCTCCTGGACCAGGGATCGAACCTGTGTCTCCTGCATTGGTAGGTGGATTCTTCACCACTGAGCTACCAGGGAATCCCCTCCATGCAGGCTTTTTAAAAGAGCAAGTTGCTCTCAGACACTCTGAGGACTTGTGTACATAAAGCTATTTGATGTGTTCATTTACCAAGTAGTCTCTTCTTGTGCTTCCCTTGTGTCTCAGTGTTCAAGTGCTTCCCTTGTGGCTCAGCTGGTAAAGAATCTGCCTGCAATACGGGAGACCTGGGTTCGATCCCTGGGTTGGGAAGATCCCCTGGAGAGGGCAAAGGCTTACCCACCCCAGTATTCTGGCCTAGAGAATGCCATGGACTTCATAGTCCATGGGGTTGCAAAGAGTTGGACACGACTGAGCAACTTTCACTTTTCTGTTTGTGTCATGGAGATAGGTCTCTGGAGATCTCTGTTTTTCAGTCATAGCCCAGTTCTCATCTTGACAGATGAGCTTTTCCCTCCTGCTGTCCTTCCTTGTGGGGACTTTTCAGTAATTTAGGCTTGATTCTCTCCCAATTTGTTCAAATGACTAAAGTTTTTCGGTGTTTGCAGTTGGGGACAAATCAGCCTGAGTGCAGTGCCTGACATGTAGGAAAATGTACAGTAAGTGTTTGCTGAATAAATGAATGCACCTATAGATCTCAGTTAATTAGAATCCAGCTTGCTTAGCGCTGAGGCAGGCAGCTTGTGAACGCGAATCACATGTGAAAGAAATATTGTCAAGACTTGACTTAACCTAAGCACCAGAGAAAGACAAGGCACCAAATGGCCCAGGATCAAAAATTCTGTGGTCAGTCTGTAAGAAGTGATAGTGTTGTCTTAAATCCACTTTCACATCTTGAGCAGACTGCAGTTTAGAATTTTATTAGCGTGATTCCTTATCACAATGTGAGAAGTTTAGAATTTTATTAGCATGATTCCTTATCACAGTGTGAGAAGAACCTGGGAAGAGAGAAGGAAATTCACCCATGGCCCCAATATCCTAATACATCTGTCAGTCTTTCATTTCAAAAAGCATCTTTCATGCTTGTGATCATAGTGTATATCCCATTTTGAATTTTATTTCCCTGGAGTTATCAGATCTGTGTGTCAACAGTGTAGACTACTCATTATTTTCAACATGACTTAGCATTTTGGCACGAAAATATTTTTTTTGCCTAGCTGAAGAGCTTTACTTTATTTGGCCAGCAGATGGCACTCAAGAACAAGCTGCTCTTTCCTCAATGGTGATGATCTACTAGAGAAATCACTTTTTCCCCTTAATCTAATTTTAGATCAAAACACAAATCATTAGGGTAGATCTACATGAGTGATTAGAGACTCCCCTGGGCCTTAAAAATGTAATAAATCTTTGTGCATGTTGGCATTTAACTCCATTGAATCATTTATTCCACCAATGTGTATTTATTGAACAATAGTGCTAGACACCAGGCATGCAAAGATTCATAAGATAAACTGCCTGGCCTCAAGGAAAAGTATCATTGGAGAATTACATGATCGTACATGACAATCAGAATGCAGTGTGGTAAATTCAGAGATGGAACCCAGGAAGTGTTTGAGGGGAAAATCAAAGAAAGGTTTTATCATGCAACAGCAAATAAAAAGTGAATGACAGGGACTTCTCTGGTGGTTCAGTGGCTAAAACTTTATGCTCCCAATGCAGGAGACCTGGCATCGATCCCTGGCCATGGAACTAGATCCCATGTGCACAACTAAGAGTTCACCTGTGGCAACTAAGATCCCACATGCTGCAACTAAGGCCCAGCACAGCCATATAGATAAAAGTTTAAAAAATATTGTAAAAAAGTGAATGACAGTAGCATTATATTATAAATACAAAAAAATTTTTTTCATGCAGTACTCTAAGATTGTCTGAAAGTGAAAGTCGCATCTGACTCTTTGCAATACCATGGACTGTATAGTCCATGGAATTCTCCAGGCCAGGATACTGGAGTGGGTGGTCTTTCCGTTCTCCAGGGGATCTTCCCAACCCAGGGATCAAGCCCAGGTCTCCTGCATTGCAAACAGATTTTTTACTAGCTGAGCTAAAAGGGAAGCCCCTAAGATTGTCTAGATTCCCCAAAGTCTAGAAACAGTTATTATTTTTTTTTTCTTTTTTCCCCTGAAAACACTAAATGGTTTTGAACAGTGACTCCATGAGGCAGGAATTTTTTGTTTTGTCCTCTGTTGACTTTCCATCTAGGAGAATGATTGACTTTTAGTAGGTGCTCAGTAAATATTTGTAGAGTGAGTAAAATGAGCAGTGGAATGACAAATTGAGATCTTCTCTAGAAATGTCATTGGCGGTGATTTGCAGAGATGACTGGAGGAAGGGAGGACTGGAGACGTGGGCCGTGGCAGCATACTTCCTGCAGAGGTGTAGTGGAACAGTCGTGGGCAGTCCGGGGGGAGAGAGCAGGATTCATGTGACTGTGTCGAGGACAGGGAATAAGCAGGGCTTGGGACTGGTTAGATCTGGGGAAGGGAAAAGAGGGTGATTCTACTGGCTTTCTGGCTTGGGGGAAGGCAGACGGAGGGCAGAGCTAGGTTTGGTTTGGGACAGGCTGGGTTCAAGATGTCTGAGGGTCATGCGGTAGAGGATGTCTAGAAGGTAGCTGAATGTCTGTGTTTGGAGCTCAAAAGAAAGGTCTGTATAGATAATGGATCTGAAGGTGGATTTTGTGGACAGTCTCATCACACCTACTAGTTTTGCAGATGAAAGAAACTGAGGCTGAGAGAAACAGATTGTTTCCAAGTTTTTAAAGATAGCAGTCTTGCCTCAGCTGATCACTTTCCTCATGGGAGCCGGGCTAGACTCACAGCCTGCCGGGACCCAGCCTGCCTCCTCCAGAGTGCGCCTGGTGGCACGTTTGGAAACACTTGGCCCTGAGATGATTGCTCTGTTCTCTCACTTTACCCTTCCAGTGAGTGTTTTTATTGAATCCCTCTTGAACCTCAGCAGTCAGTTCTGCATCTTAGCCAGGGGGTGAGTTCCCCACGCTGTCTCTTCCTGGCTTGTTATTTCCAAACTAAAAATGACTCAACTCAGACTACTGAGGGCTAAGCTTCCATGAAAGATCTTAGTTCCCTGACCAAGGATCAAACCCCAGGCTTCAGCAGTGAAGTTGCCAAGTCTTAACCACTGGAAACCAGAAGATTCCTCTGAGCTTCTGGATTTGACTTGTTTTGTTGAGTAATCTGTGGCTGCTAGTCCTGACTGGCCCTTTCTCGATCAGTCTGACTGGTTTCCCCATCCTCTCTGATCTGTTGGAACACTGCAAGACCCAACAACTCTCTGACTATCCGCAAATAACCTTCACCCCTGTGGTCCTCGGTTTTCCCTTGGAGAAAGTGGGACAAATGATATGCCTTTCCAACATTAGGAGATCTAATAGAGATGATATATTTTAAAACATTGTTCAAGAGCTTTAAAATATTGTTTTTAAACAAGGAGCCCCTCAGTAGCAAAGTGTGCACATCTGGAAAAAGCATGTTGGCTTTGGTATCAGAAAGAAAACAATTGGCTAGAGCAGATCCATTCTGAGAGGTTTCCTGAGTACTGATTTGTTGTTCTGGTGGAAGCAGGAAAAAATGGTGATAACGGCTGGATGACGGCCAAAGGTGGGGTGGCTGTGGGTAGGGGGTGGGTTCTGATAACTGGTGAGGTAGAGGGGGTGTGAGGTCAGGCAGCTGGTTATGGCTGAGAATAAATAAAATATTGGATTGAATCAATGTTATCAAGCTGTTTATATCTTTATGCTGAAAAATCCATATTGATACTGGTAAATGGAATTCGGTAGGACAGAAAAGCAGCCTAGTGAGAGCTTGAGTGCTTTTGTGGGAAAAAGGGGGTCACCCCTGATCTGAGTGTGTGCAAACATGTGGGCGTATGCCCACATGTCAGTGTGTCTGTGGGTGAAGGCATAGAAAACTGGAATTAGGGGGAGGGGAGGGTTCAGTGAGTAAATGCTCTTAATTTTTTCTGTGCCCCACCTCATTCCATAAAGGATTTGTGGTAACTTGCAAAAACACCTAGACACTGAACAAGATTAATATAAATGAGCGATATAAACAAGTGATAGTTGATACTCCATAACGCATGTCCTAAGGTGCTGATACAAATTTTAAGAGCAATGGATGGAATAAGATGGAATAAGGAATGCCAGCTTCCGGTTGTACTTGGTGGCTGATTTTCCTGGAGACCCAAGACAGCTGGGGAACTACCTTTTGTTGTTCAATTTAATGCTCCATTGGTCAAAGCACTTGTGAGTAACAAAGTAGAAAAGTTATGCAGGTGCTGGACTTGAAATGGCCAACTCTGGCTGGCGACATGTCAGAAGCTCCACTCATGTCCTTGACTGTCTCATCTTGTGTGCAGCCATTGGGCCCCAGAACCCCCTCCTGTCTGACCCTGCTCTGTGCCCAGGCAATGTTTCTCGGTTATTCTTTTAAAGCACAAATGCAGTCATCTCAGAGCACCTTGCTGTTGGGACACAATTCCTGAATATTTTGGGGCTCCCGAGGGCCTGCTTTGTCTGTCGAGCTCTGTGGCTAAATAGATATGCCCTTTAGGAAGGACTGTGCTTGGTGAGGATTCCAGGAGGTATGTTTCCTTATCCTCAGCTGGTAATGTGCTTTTTAGAAAACTGTTAAAAATACTAACTGCTGTGTTTTTTTTCTTTTTTTCTTCTCTTTTAAAAATTTCATTGTTCTCAGTGTATATTCTTCCAACTTCCATGCGGTGAAGAGGGAATCTGATGGGGCTCCTGGGGATCTCACCAGCTTGGAGAATGAGAGGCAGATTTATAAAAGTGTCCTGGAAGGAGGAGACATCCCCCTCCAGGGCCTGAGCGGGCTCAAGCGGCCATCCAGCTCAGCCTCCACTAAAGGTAACGGGGCATAGCCTGCAAGACTCTGGCCCATCTACAGTGTTATGGGGTGACTCTTGGCCATCTGTACCCATTCCTAGGGTGATGGCAGCGAGAGTAAACCTCCAGCTACTGGGATCAGTTTTGACTTGTTCAGATCCATTTCCAGGCCACTGAGCCCTCCCGGCCCCCTCCCTGAGTTTCTTACCGGCCATTTTTCTTTCTGGTATTAATAGTTCCCTTCCTTTGAATCCCCACCTTGCTCTCCCTGAAGCATCTCTCTCTCTCTCTCTCTCTTTTTTTTTGTTCCGGTTCCCTTTTCTTAGAAATTAGCTGAGCTTTTCCTAATTCTAACAGGGTGGCCATTTTTTGTTGCATCTTTGCACCTGCTTTGCAGCACCGATTATTTTGCTTCCGGACATCGACTGGAAATTAAAACAAAAGAAACCAAAAAATCACACAAAACCCTCTGACAAATAAGCATGTTCCCTCTCCCCCTTTCCTTCTTCTTTTTTTTTGTAGCAGCTTTCAGCTTTAACCTAATGGGTCTGTTTATTTTATTCTGCATGCTTCCAGTGGATCATAAAGGTGGGAATGCTCACATGATTTCTTCATCTTCAGCTCATAGCCGAGCAGCTCACAGTAGCAGTGCGTTAGGCCCAGGGTGTAAGCACAAGAAGCCCCTGTCCGCCGCGAAAGCCTGCATTTCGGAAATCCTCCCCTCCAAATTCAAACCCAGGCTCTCTGCTCCCAGCGCTCTCTTGCAGGATCGGAAGAGCATCCTTCTGCCGTCAGAAAAGGCTCAGAGCTGCGAGAATCTTTGTGTCTCGGGTTCTCTGAACGACTCCAGAAGAGGCCTCCCCCTGCCAGTGGGGGGCAGCGTGGAGAACCTGCTCATGCGCTCGCGGCGGGACTACGACGGCCGCTCAAGCAGCACGCTGAGCCTGCAGGAGTTCGGCGCAGCCGCCAGGAGGCCCTGTCCGCTCTCGAGGAAGGCCGGCCCGCAGTTTACCATGCTCTACCGCGACATGCACCATATCAATCGGGCCGGACTCTTCCTGGGGTCCGGCCCCTCCTCCAGCGTGCGGGATCTGGCCTCCCACTTCGAGAGGAGCGGCCTGGCGTTGGCCCGGGGCGAGCTGGGCCCCAGCCAGGAGGGCTCGGAGCACATCCCCAAGCACACTGTCTCCTCCCGCATCACGGCTTTCGAGCAGCTGATTCAGCGCTCCCGGTCCATGCCGTCCCTGGATCTGTCCGGCAGGCTAAGCAAGTCCCCTACACCCGTGCTGGCCCGGAGCGGCCTCGTGTCCGCCCGCTCGGCCGAGTCCCTCCTGGAGTCAACCAAGCTCCGGCCCCGGGAGGTAGACGGGCTGAGCTCCGGGAGCATCATCTATGCCTCCCCGACGTGTAGCCGGATGGCGGACTCCGCCTTGGGCTTCCGGGGCCTTGTGCCTTCCGAGCCCCTCTCCGCCTGCTCGGACGAGCTGGACCGCTGCTCCAATGTGTCCAGCGACAGCCGAGAGGGCAGCAGCGGCAGCGTTCACGGGGACTTCCCCAAACACCGCCTCAACAAGTGCAAGGGCACCTGCCCGGCCTCCTACACCCGCTTCACCACCATCCGCAGGCACGAGCAGCAGCAGGCCTCCCGGCGGCCCGACTGGCGCCCAGATCCCCGGGGGGACAAGGGCACGCTCCTCAGGAACATCTACCTAATGAGCCCCCTCCCCTTTCGGTTGAAAAAGCCCCTCCAGCACCCCCTCAGACAGCCTGGCCCCGGGGACTTCTCGGGCCAGAAGCCAGAGCCCCCCAGTCAGCCCCATCGGGACGAAGCCCCCTCTGGGGGGAGGCCCTCGGTGCCCAAACGCCTGTCTTCCCGGCTCACCATGGCCCGGCTGAGCCAGATCTCAGAGCCCCCTCAGGAGAGACCCGCGACCCCGGAGGTCTGCCCGCGGGCGTTTAGTAACGGGAACTCTGTGCCGTACTCAGACCAGGGCCTGGACAGAAACAACAACCCCCACGGGGAGCTGGGGGCACCCCTCGGAGGTGGCCTTCTGTGTGTTTGACCAGTCTCACCTCACCTGTCCCTCCATCCTGCTTGCTGTGTTCCCCCCTCCCCTGTGCCCTCCCTGCTCATTTTCTGGTCCGTCCTTTGTTTTCTGTTTGTTTTGCTTGGCAATTAATCATGGCTCGTAGTGGCTGCTCTTCTTTAAAAACAGATTCCCCCATGTCATTTAGACTAACCACCAAACTCTGTTTCGAAAGAAAAATTGGCCGTTTAGCACATCTGAGAAATTTGTTGATTTGAACTCCTGAACCCCTTGCAGTTCACACCAATCCTGACTCAACGCCGAGGTTTTTTGAGAGGCAGCCTCTCTCGGTGGCCCTGTGTGTGTGTGTGTGTGAGTGTACAGTGTGTGTCCTGTAAGACCCTGCACGCCTATTAATAAGGACACCTTTCTAAGACGGTTCTCTCTTTGCTCATTTTTTGCCTCTCGTTAGTTTTCTGTGTATGAAACTAATTCACAAGTAAATCCAAAAAGCAGGAGGGAGGGAGTTTGGTTTTTTTCCTTCAGAATTTGATACTGACCACCAAACGACAATGGTAAAAACATGATATTTATCATGGATGAAAGGTGAAATCTTTTCCCAATCTGGTTTCCCACTAAATCTTTGCCTGTTTTAATTCTGCTTTATTGTTTTGAAAGATTCAGAGTCACCAAGGCATTTTATACCAGCTGATTACTTGGAATCCACAGAAGAATTTATTCGACGGCGTCATGATGATAAAGAGGTAATCGCCACTTTTGAACTCTCTAAGCTCTTGTGCAGACAAAAATATGCAGGAAGTAGACATTTAGGGAGGTGACATGGCCTAGCAGTTAGAATCAAACAGGGATTTTCACAGGTGAGTTTTTATATGATCTAGGCTCTATCATTCCTTTTTTAGTCCACTTCGCCCAAAAGTAGGACTGATTTTTTTCAAGGCACTAACTTCCAAAGGCCAAGTCCAGCCAGTCCTACTGCCCAGGAGGTTCAGAAAGAGGTTGCCCACCACTGCATTCAGTGCCTCGAAAGGGGAGCACCCTCACCCCACTTTATTATTCTCCAAGAAAATTCACCCTCTATTGACACAAAGCACAGTTCATATTGTGAGAAGGATGCAATAGGAGAAAGAGGAAACGTAAAATAAATAATGACCATGATAAATACATTTTATAAAAACATTTTGAAGACGTTGCCTTTAACTCAGAGCTACCCCGGTAAATGGTGACAGTGCCCCACCCCAAGAACTTCAGCATTAGCCTTTGTCTTGCAGCTGCTGAAACATACACAGCACAGCAGTGATCTGACTGGTGGGGCCAGGAAAGGGGCACATTCTCTTGGGATTTAGGAAGAGGTGGTTCTGTATATCAGCTAAATGGGCAGAATCACAAGCTGCTGTTGTGACGAAGTGTTATTACAAGATGTCCTTTCTAGATTTCACATTCCCAGAGGAACGGGTCCTATTGATTAAACAAGCTCTGAGGACCATTTTCATGCAGTGAAAAGACGGAAGAGTTGTTTCGAGGCTAGTGGCAACAGGGGAAGGTGGTCATGTGTACACAACTCTGTCCTCTTCCCTGTAAAGTCCAAAGCCCTCTTCCTATGTTCTGTTTCATTGAGGTGGTTTCAGAGTCTAGGGGGATTTTTATTAAGGATTTAGGGTCGGGCTGACATTGAAGAGAGCTGGAGGGTAACAGTCATGCTGTCAGCTGGAGAGACAAAGGACAAAAAAGACCACAGTTCTGCCCTTCTCCGGGCACCATACAGACAGTACTCAGTAAGACATTTGCACCTGTCTGTGAAAAGATACTCAAGGAAGCATTTGATGGACAGAATTATTTGTGATAACAATGTGAAAAGCTCACAATGCATGTCACAATGCATGACAAACAGTGACTTCTGTTTGTCACTGTCACTGAGATATGAGATTCCACCTATTGAAACCTGGCCTGCTATGATGAAGGGAGGTGACATTCCATTTCAGGAGTATAAACCCTAACATCCAACATGGGAGGTTTTGTGATAGAATTCTCACCTACCATGTGGGAGGCAGGTTTTACTTTGCTGATATAGTGATTCAAAGGATGAGCAGCTCGTTTCCTGAATATACTGGCTCACACATCCTGGTGTCCTTATCCCTGGTTTTTGGCTTATATGTTTAAACTATGGAAATGATGGATTTACTGAGGTCAGATTCAAGCTGGGAGGGGAGCTCTGCTCCATTTGCACTCACTCATGTTATTATTAGGCCACGCCATACGGCATGTGGAATCTTAGTTCCCCATCCAGGAATGGCTTGTGCCCCCTGCATTGGGAGCATGGAGTCTTAACCACTAGACTGTCAGGGAAGTCCCACAAGGGGCTTATTATTAACATTGATGATAATGCAGTTCAGAAAACAAGAACCTGTCAGTCCTGGAAGGGACATTGGTGGTCATCTAGCTAATTCTCTTGTTTTATCCAGGAAAGGACTGCCATAGGGTACTGGCTAGCCCCATACCACATAGAAAGTTACCTTGTAACAGAGGCAGGGCTGGAAACCAGGGCCTTATGGTGTTCCACAAAGCACTTTCTCATGTCTTTTCTCACTGAATCTTTACCACAACTTAACCTGAGCGCTGGAAATCCCATAGCTATTTGACGAGTTACTGCTTTATCATTGGTAGACCCTGGAGAAGAATAGAAAGATGGGTCCACCCTCCTTTGGAGCTAGGTGTCACTTAAGGCATTTCACTACCTGCTAGGAGAAGGCTAATGCTTTACTGAGAATGCTCAAAATGATCAGTTCTAATTAATGCTTTCTTGCAAGCAATATTAATTCTGGGAATGTATGATTGGTTTAGAGTAAGAAAATATTAAAATTCTCTTCTGTAGGGTCCTTTCAGTAGGCAGTGAGGACATTTAGTTAAATGTAATATTGTTTAATTATTTTAAAAGGCCTTTAAAAACAGAAATGAATGACTGTTTCCTTAATTTAGGAGAGAATATTTCTTCTAAACTCAAGTACCTTATTCTTAGTTTATCTCCTATATGTATAGTCTATAGCAGTCCCTTAAACTCAGCTTCATTTCTCTAAAGAAGAAGTAGTTGAGTAGAAAGTACATTAGGATAATAAATGATGCTTTCTGTCCATCACAAATAGGTTTTGGTGCACATGCTGAAACCTCCTAAAATTGTACTCAGAGGAAGGCTTGGCTGGTCTAGGAGGAAGGGTGCCATATTTTCTGAATTGGGTATTTCTACTCTCTTGAGCATATTCAAATAGCAGCAATAGGAAGCACAAAATTACCTGCTTGCCATAGAACCCCTTAGTAAAAGCCCACAGCAGTTTAACAGGACAGATGTGGGCAGGAGGAAGAGCCCACCCTGGTTCCACTGTGGGAATATGCTATGGGAGCTCATCACTGGCTAAGTGAGTGAGGATAGCACTTCTGGCCTCCTGCCATGCTCCATGCTCATGAATGCTCCAGAAGGAGCCCTGGATGATGTGGCCTCCTCTGCCTTGTATCTGGAGGCAGGAGGCTGTCAGCTGAGCCAGGGATAGTCTGCAGACAGTGTAACCACATGGGACCAGCCTTCAGTGTTGCCTAGATTTCTTTTGCAGTGCTGTCTCCTCCCTACACAGAGCACACGGGGGTGGTTGCAACGGGAACATAAAGCCCCTCCAACATCTGTTTCCTCTCTATTGACTCAGCACCTTTTTCCTTAGTTGTTTTTGTTGGCAGTTTTCCAATGCCCTGGACCAGATGATTCACTGCCCATTTTATGCAATTTCATGGCAGAAACTTTTAGCGGACCAGAGACGACTTAAACGCGAGCAAGAAGAAGCCGATATCGCAGCTCGGCGCCACACGGGCGTCATTCCAACGCACCATCAATTTATCACTAATGAGCGCTTTGGGGACCTCCTCAATATAGACGATACGGCAAAAAGGAAATCTGGGTCAGAGGTCTGTTTTGGTCACCTCGATCTGCTGCTTGACCCAAAGCAATATTTGCCTCCCCTCAGCATTGCCCTCTGTAGGCCAATTTAGTTCTCCAAGAGGCGTCTGTCATCCTGGCTTCCCTTAGGCTTGCTTTGGCTCTTCTCTGGCTGGTCGGAGGACATGATTCCCATTATGTCCTGTGCTCTGTATGTCCAAGCATGCCTGGCTGCGGGACTGGGATCCACCAGTGCACACTCGGAATGCATGCCTTAGAGCATCGGCTGCCATCATGAGTCTCGTCTTCTCCATCCGCATTTTACCATGATACTGTGTTGCCTGTGCGTTCCGCTTAGACACCTGTACCTTAGCTCATATGCATTAGTGGCCATGGTGTGGACAATTACAAGCTGCTTCTTTGAAGAGATGGTTTAGTGAAACTTGTATGATATGCAGTACTGCTGCTTGGTATCCTACAGTGATATAATTGAAGTGTTCAAGAGAACTGAAACCTCACTGAGGAATTTTGAAAGCCAGAGAGTTTTGCAGTTAGGGCAAGCCGTGGAGGGTAAGAGCTCTCTGAGAGCCATTTCCTCCATTCCCTTAATTTGGACATTTCTCAGCTGAGATTACGAAACTTAATATTATACAGGGAACAAAGAGGCACAAGCCTTTAAAGTGATTTTATCTGGGCCTTGGCCTCCTGCGCGAAGGTCAGCATGTTGAAATTCTCATGCTGGCCAAATGCTGCATTTTGTGTCAGAGTTTGTTTTGCCACGTGACCCTTAAGTAGCCCTGCCTAAGATTAGCTCCTTTTGGGGAAGTGTGTGTGTCTGGGACTTGGGGGGTGGGGGTGGGGGAATGGGTGAGTGACACCAAAGTATATACAGTTTTATAATTGTTCAGTGTAACAGCTGATTAATATTCATGTTGCTGTCTTTCGAGCAACAGAGGCACCACTGGTTATTCTTCAAATGGTTTGGGTTTTGTTTTCATTTTTTTTTTTTTTTTTTTTAAGAAATAGAAGGTGACTGTGACAGAGAAGAGGGGAACCAGGTGAAAAGGAAAGCTGGGGAAGGGAAAGTGGCTTTAAGGTGATAGAGAAAAATAATTTTAAAAAAGGCAGATGTTATCAAGAGTAACTCAGATGCAAGGAAAAGACAGCTCCCAGCCCTCAGCATTCCAGCTCCTCCGTACCACTCTGTTCTGAAGGTTCTGGTGACGGGTTATCCTTGTTCCCGGACCTATCTGGCTGTGAGTGATGGAGGAGATGGGGACATGCAGAGGCAACCTAGGGCTGCCTAATCCCTGTAGATAATACATGTAAATGAAATGCAACCAGGGCACAGTAACCATAGTCAGAGGCAGGTGAACTCTGTCTAACCCACGCTGCATCCCTTCTAGAGCAGAGGTTCTCAAACTTGAGAGCATCAGAATCCCCTCAAGGCTTGTTAAAATACAGGTTGCTGGTCCCCATCCACCAAGTTTCTGATTCTGGGTGTGACCTGAGAATTTGCATTTTTGAGCAGTTCAGGGACTGCATGTTGAGAATCCCAGCCCTAGATGCTGACTGACAGACGTCAGAAGACAAAGACCAGTGAGTCCTGGTGTCCAGACCATGTAGATATACTTCCGTCCCATTACCAATGTGTCCCGGTATACTAGGCTGTGTAGATGTACCTCTGTCCCATTCAGTAGGGTTTGGGTGACCACTAATCCTGTCCAGGACCCTATGAGGGGACAGAAACAAGACTCAGACTGTGCTCTTGGGAAGCGGGCAGTCTAGTGGAAGAGGCACCCTTGGAACAGTTACCTCTGTCGTAGTAAGTAACACGATGCCTTGGGAACCAGAGGAGGAAAAGGTAGATTCAGCCTCAGGGGGATGGAGGGAGATAAAGAGGGAAATGATGCTTTGTATAGGCAATGATGGCTTATGTCTTATGTTTGATGGAATCAGTGTTTCTCAGTCTTAGATAACGTATGGGTTCCCTTTAAAGACAAATTTTCACCAACCCAATTGGGTTGACCTAAGCCAATTTACAGATTAAATAGTAAACTATACACCTATACAGTTTTTATTTGATAATTATTAATTTAATTGAGACCTGGTTAATATTCATGTCTCAATCTTTTGAATGACAGAAGGCACCACTGACTGTTCATCACATGGCTTGGGTTTTACTAATTTAATTGATAGTTGATATAATTTCCCTGAATTCAGTTGTCATTCAGAGTATGAATATCATGCTATTTTGGTATGAATTTGTTTTTAATTTCACACAGCTCTGCAGTTGGCTGTCATGAGGTAACCAGCCCCCCCCCCCCCGCTTTTTAAAAATTGGAATCACTGTGACATTTGTGTCCTTAAAATGTTGGTCATTTGGCCTTCTCTGTGAACTTGTCATTTGTAAATAACTCCATGATTGTTCTCTTCTTATTTGCTTACAGTGGTTAAATTATGCTCTCTGGTCATAACAGACACAGATGCAGACATTGAAATTCTGACATTGATTATAAGGTTGGCATTTAGCTGACTTCTAGTATGTATGGGAGATAGATAGAAACAGAACATGAAAATGGAAAAATAAAAAATTCCTGCAGAGAATGCATGGCCTTAAAGAAGGTCCCTACAAGACCCCAGCTCAAAGAGCCTGATAATGTGGGGGTATTTCATTGAGGGATCAGGATCTAAAACTGAGCTTGATGAAGCTTCTGAAAGTGTTTTTTTCTCACCTATATTCCCCTCTGCTTT
The DNA here is from genome assembly GCF_033118175.1 of Dama dama. Taxonomy (NCBI): domain Eukaryota; kingdom Metazoa; phylum Chordata; class Mammalia; order Artiodactyla; family Cervidae; genus Dama; species Dama dama. The sequence continues at coordinate 63,643,516 of NC_083695.1, read as the reverse complement.
GTCCATGCCTTCTAATACTTAAGTAGGAAGTACGTAACTTAATTTTCATCACACTGTTTCCCTAGACCAAGAAGTCATAGCAGTTGAGTAGGTTGGAGCTGCTCGTAGCTGGGGCAGAATTATACTGGCAGCCATGCACAGCTTGCTCACTTGATTTTTCCCCTCTGTCTTTCTTTAAAGAAAAAAAAAATGTAACTACTTTTAGTGGTGGGGAAGAAAGATGTGCAAATAAACATGGTAAGTAAAGAAGAACCTTTTCCTCTCTTTGATGGAATTGGTGATGAAGAAATTCCAGACACAGAAGGGTGTCTAGACAAGATGCAGCAAATAGACTTGCCTGATTGGGTCAGGAAGAGTGTCCTAGGAGATAAGGCAGTTAGGTATGAGTGAGGAGAAATTACCCAAAGACCTTAACCCACCTCAGGCATTGAGAGTTGACCTGAATGACAGTTGAGAGACTCAGCCAACTTCAGAGTGAGGCAGTGATGTAATGGAAGCATTTGAGGAATGTTATTTGTGCTTCTGAGTGACAGCAGATTAGAGTGAAGAGAACTGAGGTCAAAGGAAGCTTTGTGCTTGTGGGTACCAGAGGTCGAACCTGAGAGGGGTTGTGGAGGGGACGGAGGGAGAGTTGGTGTGACTTAATGACAGACTCGATGAGAAAGTGGAGATGGGGCTGCGGATGACTTCCAGGCTTGGGAGACTAGGAGGAGAGGGCTCCCCAACAAGAATGGGAGCCTTGGAGGAAGAGCATGAGCTTAGGGCTTGCTATATCTGGCTTTTTGGATGATTTCACAGACGTTGAGAAATATATGTTGGAGGTGATATGAGAAGTCAGTCGGGGTTCATCTACTTGCAGGGCATAATTTAAGTCACACAAACAATGTGCTCCCCAAAGAGGAAGACAGTAGATAAGGAATGTCTCAGGACTTCCAACTGGTTTTTGTTTTTTTTTTTTAATAGCAGTATCAGCTTTGAGAACCAGCATTTCAGCTTTAGGACTTTTCTGACCATCTCTTCCCCAAATCTGGCCCTCCGTAGGGAGATCCTCACGCATGGCATAGCTGACTGAATATTCATCTAGTGCTCTGCTAAGGTCAGACAAGTGGAATTCTGCCCATATTTCAATACCAGAGTAAACTGGTTAGGGTGGATTTTTCTGCTTTGCTTTCTGGAAGCTTGTAAACATGTGTTCTTTTCATTGTACATGAATTGCAATTTTAACTTGTCATTGTTTCTTGTGTTCAGATGAGACCTGCCAGAGCCAAGTTTGACTTTAAAGCTCAGACACTAAAGTAAGTGCCATTTACCCACCTTGTTTCTTCTGGGGACAGGGTGCCTTCCTCCTGACCCTGTGCTTTCATTGCACCATGTTGCCTCCCCCAAACACTTAATAATAGCACTTTTTAAAGAGAAAATGAGAGATCCATAGACTTGAATATGTTAAACACCTCCAGTCACTGGGTTCTGTTTTCCCCCATAAATGTTACTCAAAAAAGTGTTCTGTGGAAGCACTTGATTCAACCAAGTTAAACAGGTTTCTGTCCCACAGGACTTCCTCCAGGGTGCCAGGGTGCTGAAGGGCATGATGAGTCTCCAGAAAAGATCTAAAGTGTATCACATTATCATTTCACAAATCTTGTTACTATCAGACCTTGCCACTGGTTCCTTGGGGATGGGGTGTGGTCCATGGAGCAGGAAGGAGGCATCCCCAGCCCCCCACGATACATGACCTCTCAGCCTCTCATGAGTGTCCCCCTCCTTGCTTACCTGGGGTTGTGGTGTTGGGGACTGGGGTGGGGGGAATCACAGCTCCCACCCACCTCCATACCTGCCATCCCTTAGGGTAGCAGAGTTTAGAATCTGTAGATGTCCAGCAGAGGTGGGTATTCTGAGGATTCTGCTTATCTGTGTTTCCGTAGTTGAGGGTAAACGGAGGGGGGAATTTCAGAACTCCCCTGAGAAGGGCTATGGCAAAAAATCGACCAAAGACATTCTTTTTTCTAGAGACAAACACCCTGGATTCCCTTCACAGGGCTCTTTAGGTTTAGAATCCTGCCTGCTGGTGTGAGACCCACACAGGTAGCCTTATCCTTTGATCCAGCACAGGGCTGACTGTGAGGTTTTCTGGACGTGCCCCCGTTGTCTAGCCAGCACCCCTTTATGTACTGTGGGACCACCTGGTGCACCACAAAGCAGGCACACCCCCTCCACCCTGCAGTCAGAGGCCTGTCTTTCCTTGTTGTTTGTTTGATGCACATGGAAAAGATCAGGTCATTTTTTCTAATTCAAGAAAATTTCAAGTTGCAGTTTTTGTTTTGCTTAAAATGTATCTATTATCTATCTGTCTCACTTTTTAAAATGGATTACTGGCTAGAGATTAACATACTATTGAGGCAAACAAACGGATGTAAATGGAAAAGTTGAAAATGGGCATGAAGAGGGAAAATTCACTTTTCTTTCCAAGATCCCTTTTCTGTGTTGAAAAGGAAGTGAACTAACATTTACTGACTGTTAACTATATCTCAGGCACCAGGCTAGGTCTTCTATTTGTAGTTTGTTGCTGATTTCTCCACAGACTCTGAGTTAGCTCCTATTTTCAGATAAAGAAAGTATTGGGTTGGCCAGAAACCCAATACAGTCATTTAGGCTTTTCCATAAAATGTTTCTGGGCTTCCCTGGTGGCTCAACTGGTAAGGAATCCACCTGCAAGGCAGGAGACCTGGGTTCAATTCCCTGGGCTGGTAAGATCCCCAGAGAAGGGAAAGGCTACCCACTTCAGTATTCTGGCCTAAAGAAATTGCAAAGAGTCGGAAACGACTGAGCGACTTTCACACACATAAGATGTTTCTGGCCAACTCAACATCTCAGAGGGATTAAGTATCTTGCCCAAGGTACCAGAGCTAGTAAATGATATAACTGGGTTTTGAATCCAGATCTGCCTAATTTCAGAGCCTTTCTACTGCATGATGCTAGATGAGTGTATGTATGGATGTATGGATGGATAATGAGATTGGTGGATAGATGGATGGATGGATGGATGGATCGATGGATAATGAGATTGGTGGATGGATGGATGGATAATGAAATGAATGGGTGGGTGGATGGCTAAATGGATAGAATGATAAAAGGATATCAGGATGTCACAAATACTGATGTAACTTGTCGCTTTTGACCTCACCCAAAGTCTCCTTTTGCTAAAACACTGAGCGTCTCAGTCTTACACTCATTGGAACATCTCCTAAAATGCCGTGACCCTCTGTCCACAGGGAGCTTCCTCTGCAGAAGGGAGACATCGTTTACATTTATAAGCAAATCGATCAGAATTGGTACGAAGGAGAGCATCACGGCCGGGTGGGGATCTTCCCCCGCACCTACATCGAGGTACGCTGGCTCTATCTCTTTCTCAGGAAAAGCCCAGACATGCCCAGAGCACCATTTATCTAACCTGTGTTTTGTTTTCTCCTTTCCTGTTATTTCCTTGCTTTCTGCTCTTTTCCATTTCCTTTGCCTCTTTCTTCCCCCCGCCTTTCTCAGCTTCTTCCTCCTGCTGAGAAGGCTCAGCCCAAAAAACTGGCACCAGTACAAGTTCTGGAATATGGCGAAGCCATCGCCAAGTTTAATTTTAACGGTGATACCCAAGTAGAGATGTCCTTCAGAAAGGTAAGCCGCCCTCTCATACCACACCAGGGGACCCCCACCTTGGGGGGCACTGTCGTCGTGGCGATGGGGTAATGGGGTGCTGGCCAGTCTGGCAGGGCGGTTGCACACCCAATTCTGTGCCCCATGAAGAAATGCATTGAGGGCAATTGAGGGATTTCTGCAGTTGAGTTTACTGATGAAAGGTGGTATTTCTGAAATCATAGATCCACCTCTCTTATAAACTGTATTCAGTGTTTACTGAGCACCTAGTAATGTGAGAAGTGCTGTGTTGGCAACTAGGTTATACAACATTAATGTGGAGAAGGGAATGTCTTTCAGACACCAGAAGTCTAAAAAACTGTGAAGACAAGAGTCATAGGTTACCAGGCGTGCAGCTTTTGGGGAGTTAGATAATTTTTCAGAGCTGTGATTTCCTCCTATGTAAAGTGAAGATAAATGGCCCTCTCACTGAGCCGCCATGAGCAAATTAAATGAAGCAGCCTCAGGGGAGCCCCCAGTGTGACACATGGCATCTAGTTGGCCCTTGGTGAGCAGGAGATGACAATGTTATCATTGCCTTCAAGGCGCTTGTACTTATTTTGAACACAGTTAAGCCAGGCAGAGATACTGTTCTTTCCAGGAATTCGGAAACTCTCTATATGTCAAAATTCTCTGGCTGGCTGAAGGTACTGAAGTTAAGAATTTTACTGAGGATTGAGGGAAGTGAGGCTATGCCTTGAAAAAAGATGAACCACCTTATAGAAAAGAGAAACAGTGGGAGCAACCTAGTTGCCCTACATCAGGAGACCAATAATTAAGCCATTATATGTATGTACAATAGAACACCTGCAGTGGGCCATTAAGCTGTGCACCGCCAGGAGAAACATAGAATTATATTTCTTGATAAAGAAGGATGTATACTGTATGTTATTCAGTACCAAAAAAGCAAATTACAAAGGGGAATACAGTGCATATTGTTTTTATAAGAAAAAATATATGCAAGTCTAATTCACATGGAATTATCTGTACCAAAATATTACCAGTGGTGACCCAGTGATAATATTATAGGTAGTGATTATTTTCTGCCTTATGTTTATGTTTTAATTTTCCTGTAATGATACAGGAAAAAATAAAATGTTAGAAAAAGAACCCCCAAAACCTTTACCTTAGAGAAGAAGATTGAATATCTGTCTGTTTTGCATTAAGCGAGTCAAAACCACTAGATTTGGGGAATTTCCTGGTGGTCCAGTGGGTAGGACTATGCTGTCACTGCCAAGGGTCCAGGTTCAGTCTCCATTCAGGGAACTATGATTCTACAAGCTTTGTGGTGCAGGAAAAAAAAAAAAAAAAAAAAGACAATTACATTTTCCTGTTAGCTTGGAGGAATGAGTCTGACCTTCTTTAGCGAAATACGTAAAGACCAAGCTTAACAGACTCCCAGCAGCTCTAACTTCTGTTAGCATCTCCATCTCAGTGATGATTAATTTCATCCAGGATGAGCACAGAAGGTTTTTCTGATAGAAGAACGTGACAAGTAACGCAGGAGAGCACAGACTACAGGCAGGGATCTCAGACGTGCTGAGGTGTGCCAGGGCAAGGACCACTGCCTCGCTGTGTCTTGCAGGGCGAGAGGATCACACTGCTTCGACAGGTGGACGAGAACTGGTACGAAGGGAGGATCCCAGGCACGTCCCGGCAAGGCATCTTCCCCATCACCTATGTGGATGTGATCAAACGGCCACTGGTGAAAAACCCCGCGGATTACATTGACCTGCCTTTCTCCTCCTCCCCAAGTCGTAGCGCCACTGCAAGCCCTCAGGTACCTAAGCTTCTCGCCACTGGTTTTCACACTCAGCCCGACAAATCTAAGTGCTAATGGCACACGGTCCCTCTGGGGTGGGTCTGCAGCAGTGCAGAGAGTATACATCCCAGGGTTTGTTTTCATGTGTACGAATGGCATTTGTCAAGAATTTGCTGGGAGAAATATTATCTCAGGGAAAAGGAAGCACTTAAGGTGATTGCTCTGGGGACAAGATGATTAGGGAGAGATATAAGTGTCTTTTTCAGTTGGTCCAAAACTCTGTTCTGGCAGCATCCTATGCTGAGTGAAGCTGATTGTCTGGGTACCACCGCTGTCCCATACATACCATGGCCAGTATGGTTCTCTTAATCATCTTACTGGTCAAGATTGGCCTGCAGAATACAAAGACTGAAAGAATTTCACGTCCTCATCCTCAGACATATAGACCAGATTCAGAATATTCTTTGCAGTCAAGAACTGGGTTGCAAAAAGAACTTACAGCATCTCTGTCTATGGGCTGAAAGGAAGTATATTTATAAGCATAATATGGTCTTTGCTTCCTAAACATTAATTATGAACAAACTTATTTTAAAATATAAATTATTCCAAACCCATCCTTACTATCCCAAAGCCAAGGAAAAAAACCAAACCTTGGGTTCAGGAGAGGCACAGTGGGGTGACTTCTGTGAAAGACTGACCATAAGTGGTAAGTTACAGGGAGGACGGTCAGGGGAACAAGAGCAGGACCTGGGGACCCAGGATGACACTTGGAGGGGGCCTCTTTTCTCTCAACCTCTAATGAGTTCCTCCTGTCTCACTTGCCATTGTTGACCCCAGGAGATGGTTCTTGGCTGAAAGCATGAGATAGGCTGACCCAAGGATTCTTTGCACGGCGAAATCTAGATCCTGTGATCTCGCAGGGAGAGAGTGGGAGCTGGGCATAAGGCATTCTGTTTCGTCACAGCATGAGGAACCCTGCTAGATTTTTATGCTTGACTGTAGCCAAGTACAACTATGAAACAAGATGGCTACACTGCTCCTACACCTCTCTGGAAGGCTCTTCACTGAACCCCCTAGAGAGAGTAAATGCCCAAGAAGGGCCAGGAACAAGGACCTTTTTAAACTCTTTACTGAAGTATAGTTGACGTACACTGTTATATTCGTCTCCGTGTACAACATAGTGGTTCAGCCAGGCCACCTTTCTCTCCTCATGGCTCTGGGTCAGGGCTTCATTGCAGAGGCAGTTGGATGGAGTGGGGGTAGGGAGCTCCCAGTGTGTCCCTTTAAATCTGATTCTGCAGACCAGCCAGCAGCATCTGTTCCTGTCCTAATGGGACCCTTTCTCCCATCTCCATGCCACCTGCTTCTCCATCCTCCCCCGCCTGCACACACCCATGCATCCACACACATGCACCTGCATCCACATCCCAGGTTCTCTCCCAGCCCGACCAGATGATTTCCTTTCTGGACACCAGCGTGCCCTGTTCATCCTCTCCATTTTGTTCCTCTCTGGACATCCCATGTGATTGTTTTCCTCCTTTATTCTCTGTGCTGACACTTGTGCCTTTTACTTCTTTTGTTTTCTTCTCTCTCCTTCTCTTTTGAAGTTTTCTGGTCACAGCAAGCTGCTCATGCCAGCCCCCTCATCTCTGCCCCACCCCCGCCGAGCCCTGTCCCCGGAGATGCACGCTGTCACCTCTGAGTGGATCTCGTTGACTGTAGGGGTCCCGAGCAGGCGTCCTCTGGTCCTGACCCCACCCTTGCCTCCTCTGCCCGAGGCTTCTATCTACAGCAGTGACCCCCTGGCCTTGTTTGCAAGGCCCAGCTCCTCGCTGCCCCTCAGCCTTCCCCATTCGGGCTGGTCGGACCGGTCCACCCCACATACAGCGGTCTCCCCGCTGGCCCTGCCGCCTCCGCACAAAGCCCACTCCCCAGCACCTGGGGCCCAGGCCTCCCTCCACGTCAACGGAGACAGTGGTACCTATGTGCCACCTCCGGGGGTCCTCCAGGATAGCTTCTCCCAGCCGTGGCTTGGGCGATCTGACAGGGTCATCTCGGAGCTTAGCGACGCCTTTAGCAGCCAGGGTAAGCGGCAGCCATGGCGAGATGGAAATGGAGCGCGTGAGAGGAAAGCAGAGAGGGAGGCGGGTGAGAGATGCCCAGGTGGACCCGCCATCTCTAAGAAGAGCTGCTTGAGGCCGTCAGACGTGGTCAGGTGCCTGAGCACCGAACAGAGACTCACAGACCTCCACACCCCAGAGGAGAGCCGGCCCCGCCAGCAGCCCCTGGGGGGCCCTTTCTCGGGAAGGGAGGCTGAGCGCTCAGAGCTGCAGAGAGGTGGTGAGCCGGCCGAGAGGAAGGCCGCTCGGACGGGTGCGAGCCAGGTAGGCCTGCAGCATGACCGTGTGTGCCCGGGCATCTCGGGCAGCGGGACAGCCTCACCCACAGCCGAGTGGATGCCCGCAAGACCCGTTTGCTTGTTTGGAAACAAAAATATGACCCAGGAGGGGATGGAGGGGTCATCCATTAGGTTGTCAGGGCTGGAACAGCTGGAGGCCAGGGACAGTCTGTATTCTGGCCTCTCGAAGTGATTCCAAAGTAAGCCACACTGTTGGGTACCTCCTGGCCTGGTGCAAAAACCCACAAGAAGGCAGGCCTTCCTCCTGGCCCAGCTGCACCTGGGAGAGGACCCCGGGTTTGCTCTAACACAGCTGAGAACACCAGGCTTCAGTTTGGCTCCGTGTGGTTTGGTTTTGTGTGCGTTGCGCTTTGTTTCCATAACCCGTGGCACTCTGCCTGCCAGCGCTTAGCCCTGTCGGGTCTCCGTCCTGTCTTGTGTTTGTGTGGGAGCTGAGCTGCTCACTGATGGGCACATACGTCTTGGTTTTGGGGGGATCAACCCACTGCTGGGGTCCTTGAAGGATAGGCCAGGTTTTTAGGCAACTGTCCCATTTTCTGTCTGGGACAACTACAAAGATTTTGGGGTTTGGACCGAGGTGGCCCTAGGATGTTTTGAGGGCTTAAAAATTGGGGGCAGGTGGTGGGGAGGTGAATGTGGCAATTAGATCATGGTTCTAATACTGGCTATGCTGTTTAATACCTCAGAATTCAGAGCCTTTGGGCAGCTTCTTCAAAGTAGCTGAGTCTGAATGCCTGCTCCCCTCTACTCTCTAGTGATTTGGAATTGGGTTACTTTCCCCTTCTCAGCCTCAGTTTCCTCATCTGTAAAATGGAGATGACAACTCCCTCACAGTCTGGTTGAGAGGATTTCATGAATAGATGGATGTCAAGTGCTAAGCATAGGGGCTGGGAATGGAACACATCAGTACTTTATAAGTGGAAGCTCTTCACCTTGGAGCTTCTGGAGCTGAGAACTTTCTAGAATGTCTTTTGAACCAGATGGAATTCTTGAAGATGTCTCCAAGCCATTTATTATCTACTGTGCACAATGCCCATGGTAGATGATGATATTTAATCTCAGTTTCCCTTTAAAGTGTCATTTACTCAACAGATACTCATTTGAGGCCTATAGACACCTCCTGGGCAGGATATAGGGTTTCCCATTCTGCCTTCGAGGAGCCTGTGCTTCAGGGAGACTGGCACGCACAGCTGCAGAGGTGTGCCTGGAGGCTGCAGGAGCCTACGGCCTGAAGCGCAGGTTTGGCCAGACCTGCGGCCCCAGCCTGATGCTGGGGAGTGGGGCGTCATTGCTGCGGGGAAGGACAGAGTGTGATAATGGTCAGTAGTCAGTCTCTAGCTCCCCACCGGCTTTCTCCTGTCCAAAGTAGGAGTGCAATTTGTCTCTCACTCACAGGACAGTGTAAGGATTAAAGAAGGTAGGTGTGGTGCCTGGCAGGCGGGAAGGCTCCCTGAAGCGGGATGTTGCTCCAGCTCTGAGGGCAGTGCTGAGGAAATAGCCATACCTGGGGAAGGCTTTGCCTGGGCAGGTGTTCCCGGAAGGCATGTTCTGTGAGGAGAGAAGGGTGTGTCCAGTCAGGGAAAGAAATAATTTGCTGGGGGAGAGGTGGTGAAGTGACTCCTCGTGGTTGGTGGTGAGTCATTGCGGCCCAGTGCCAGGACTGTACACAGGATGCGTACACGGTGCTCGGAAGAGGCTGGGGGTACACACTTCCCACTTCCTCACTAGGAGAGGAGGCGGTGTGCTGCCAATACAGAAAGCCAAGCTTGTTGAAAACTGCTTTTTCTTTCCTGGTGGGCCTCCAGGCCCCAGGTGCACCCCTTCGCATCCCCTCCCTCCTGCTCTCCCAACAAAACGCTGGACCCTGGCCTTACTCCATGTTGAGAGCCGGGGGGTTATGTGAAAAACGGCTGCTGCCCACACACTCCGTCACCAATTCCTTCACCTTCCCCTCCTAGGACTGGGACCTGGAAGACAGCTTGGGAAGTGAGATCCTTCCAAGGAAGCTTTCTGCCTTTCTTGAGGCCCTCTTGGGCTGACAGAGCACAAGATGGGAAGGGCTTGAATGACAGGTATTCTCTGGTGACCCAGTGACCTCAGGCTGTGGCACTTACTTGAACAAATGCATTCCAGACCTGCTTGTATTACCAAGAAAATTGTCAGTCGCTCTTGTCCTTGCTGGGGGCAAGGAGCCGAACCAATAATTCAACTCTGTTATCAGTGTTGGGGACCTAGATAGATATTCTGATCTATAAGGGGAGGGAATCTAACCAGAGAGCAAGAAAAGACACTCAGAAGTGTTTTGACCTTTCCTCTTCTATTTGATTGTCTAGGATGTTCCAGGCACTGTGCAAAATGCTGCAGGAGGCAGAGAGGGGTGAGCATTGTCAGGGGCCCCCCTGCTCTCAGGAAAGTCTCTCCTCCTTTCTGGGCTTAGAAGGCCTCATGGAACTGGCTGTTTTGACAGCTAAACCAGCCTCACCCTCCCAAGTCTCCCCTGCTTGTGCGTCTGGAAAGTTTCCACCCATCCTTTATTTCTCCACTCCTTCCAGGAAGCCTTTCCTGCCAACTTTCCCCTCCCCCTGCAAGACTAGATTAAATGCTGGACTTTGTGCTTTCACAGCCCCCAGCACCTGATCTAAGGGGCACTTATCAACTCTATTGTATTTGTCCCTTTGTCTGTCACCGGCAGGGTGCAAGGACCAGGACACCTGTTACGAGGAAGGTGCTCAACAAGTATTTGTTGAGTGAAAGCAAAGATACATTATGAATGACCCCAACTAACGGAGCGTAGATCTCTACTGGGGGATAAGACATGTTCACAAAAATAATTATAAGGTAGACCAGGAAGGAGGGTCACAAACAGTTTCCTTGGGGAGTTCAAGATGAGAATAAGCAAGGGGTGGGGGGTGTGGGGTGAGGTGGACAGATTTCAAGAGAAAAGTGACTTCTGATTTGGAGCTTCAGGAACTGGGAGTTTTATGATAGGTGAACAGCAGCGGGGCAGCATTCTAAGCAAGCAAATAGCCTAGCTAAGCCCCAGGGGTAGGAATGTGAAAGGGCAGGTGAGTTCTGGTTTCAGTGGGGCTTCTGTGTCCGCAGGTGGGGAGAAGGGGCTGTGAGCAAAGCTCGGAGGGCTGGTTGGTGCACATGTAGATACTGGTCAGCACCTCCTCACAGAGTCTGGTCATCCTCCACAGGTCCTGTGACCCTTGCTAACTGGTCATCCACATTCCCTACTTGGTGCTAGTCCCTGTTCTGCTGCTTTCTTTCTCCTGAGTCACCTGTCCAGCCCATCCCACAACCCCCAACTCTGCAGACGTGTGAGCACTTCCTTGTGAAAGGGTTTGACTTTTCACTCTTTTGTAGACTCCCAAGCTGATGTGGCCTTGGGTCGGTTGTGCATGTTTTTAGCTAGGAGTTCTCTGAACAGCAGAAGGGGGTGAATGAGGGGCAAGGGGCGATTAGAGGAAGACAGGATCGGTGGGAAGAGTGCTGCATTCAAAGTTAGGGTTCCTGGGCTCTATCTCCTGCCTTGCCATGAGCCTGCTGTGTGTCTCTGGGTGAGTCACTTCCCTTCTCTGGCTTCACCATCCATAGACAAAAGATCCAGACAAAGCTGACTTCTTGTTAGTTTTGATAGTCTCTGATTAACTAAAAATCCTGTGTGAATTTCAGTTATAAGGAAAGAGAAGAAAAAATACAAAATTTTAAGGAGGGGGGTTTATAATAGACCTGTGGACCTTCATAGTGAAAAAATAAGTGTTTCCCTTTGTTTTTTGAGGGACAACTAATTGGACAAAAATACACAAAATGCCCAAGAGTTCGGAATTATCAACCAAGTTCCTGGGTTTTGTTGAGCATAATTTTGGCTAGGAAGATTCAGGACAATTGGTCAAGAAAGTGAAGGGGAAGATGGTCTTGGGATTCTCCAGCATTCATCAATATTTTCTGAGCTTTCCCCAAGAGAGAAGCACTGTTCGCTGACTAGCCTCCAGATTTGGTTGTTAGGAGCTTCTATAACTGGTGTAAGAGATCCTCATAGAATTTTTTACTTTAAAAGAATCTTTAAAGTCACTCCAGTGACTTGTAACGTTTTCTGGATCACAAAACTTTTGAGAATCTGAGGTTAGCTGAGTCTAGGCCAGGGGTTTGGGAAAGAGGGTGGCACACACACAATTTTGCATAATTATAACAGTATAATCTGGGGGAATAATTTTTAAATAAAAGTATTCAGGAAAGCTCTGTGTCCTCAAAGCATCTGAGAAGGATAAGAACAATACTACAGCCTTGGAGAAAGGAGAGTGGGAAGGGAAACAGGACCGAAAAAATGTGCTTTGGTGAGCTCAGAGGGAACAGCCCTTACCACATGGAAACTAGGTGAGTTCCCAGAACTAAGATAAGAAAAAAGCTGTAGGCCTGCCTTGAGCATAGAAATCAGAAATAAAAGGGAAAGCATGTGATACAACTTACAAGAATGAAAAGGAAATTTAAATGTTAAAACACCCACCTAATAAGGAGAAACATTTTCCTTTGACTCCCTGAGAAGGGAAATCTCTAAATATACACAGAGTGTTCAACAATGTACAGGGTGGGGAGAGACGCTGGTTGCAGTTCTTAGAAAAATCACCAGCAGGTATGTATATGCTTAATAGTCAAGGCCCAGGGAACTAAGACCTGAAGTTTCAGGATCCACCCCTAAAAGAGGTGTTAGGAGAGAAATGGAGGATTTCAGTAGAAACCCAGCTCATGCCAGCTGCAGAGCACATGTGAACTAAGGTGGCCTCTTGATCAGCACTTCCATCCAGCTATTCGGATATCTCCCTCTGGCAGATCAAGCATGATGGGAGGTGTGGGACCTGGAGTCAGAGAGACCAGGGTCCAAATTCTGGCTCTTCACTTCCCAATTCAGACACACTGGGTCTTAGTTTTATAAGATGAGGTAAATATTGACCACTTAATATTGACTTGTTATGAGGATTAAATGAGGTTTTCTGGAGGTGAGTGCACCTAGCACAGAGCATGTAATTGGGACTCATTAAATATTGTTGTGTGATATCGAGGTAACAGGGAAAAGAAAAGTAGTTTATCCTCTTACTCCATTTCACCTAAGAGAGGAAGATGGGGTTGGAGGAGAGAAGAAAGTAGAAGATGGAAGAATCCTTTTACTGGATTGTTGCCATTGTTCCATTGCTCAGTCGTGTCTGACTCTGAGACCCCATGGACTGCAGCATGCCAGGCTTCCCTGTCCTTTACTATCTCCTGGAGTTTGCTCTAACTTTATCCGTTGAGTCAGGGATGCCATCCAGCCATCTCATCCTCTGTTGCCCCCTTCTCCTCTTGCCTTCAGTCTTTTCCAGCATCAGGGTCTTTTCCAGTGAGTTGGCTCTTCACATCAGGTGACCAAAGTATTGGAGCTTCAGCTTCAGCATCAGTCCTTCCAATGAATATTCAGGGTTGATTTCCTTAAGGATTTTCTGGATTATTCACACAAATCCAGACTTTAGAAAATTTAGAATTTACACCCTGTAAATTAGTGCTTCTTCTTATTCTCTCACCTTGAGTACAAAGGCATTCTCTTGGAAACTTTTGGTTTCTCCATACTTGGATACACGTTTGGCATCAGTTGTCTCATTGTTTTAGGAAAGAAACAGACCCCACCACAGAATATATGAGAAGGTTAAGTGTGTAAGTTTAGTGCTATCATCAGGTTCAGATTACATCAAAGCTTGTCTGTGGACTGATCTGCAAGGAGATTGAGTGTAGGTGGTAAGCAGTTGAACTGATTGGTTATCATTTGTTTTGTTTGTAAGCTGGGTTCTTTTTCTTAGTACACCCAAGAGAAGGGCTCAGTGGAGCCAGACTATTCTGCAGACCTGCAGAGGTTTCCTAGAGCCAGGAGCCCGAATCATTCAGGTCTCCTGCCTCCTCTGGCAGAGTCTGCCTGTGGTCCTCCAGGAGCTGTGGTTTTCTCTGCCATCAGGGCAGCCCCTCACCTCCCACAAAGCCAGAAGAGAACCCTCCGGACACCCTGGAGGCTGCAATCAGAGCCGCCCTCCACCCCGTCTCCAGTGAGCAGTGAGGAAGTGCTGCTCCTTCTAAACCAGGTCAGCCCGGCCCAGTCTTTGTTCTCAGTTCATGGGATGCACACACACTAATGACTACACGAGAACGTCAGAGCCAAAGAGGATATTTATGTAAATCATGTCCAAGCCTCTTATTTTACTGAGAACTTGAAATCCAAAGAAGTTAAGCATTTTCCTCAAGCGACAATGAACTAGTGTGACAGTCTGTCCTGGAACCCTCCCTTCCAGTCCAGCACCCCATGGGAGGCCAGCGCTGGTCACCAGAAAGTAAGGGTCTGAGGAAAGGAGAAGGTTTGGAGCGGCTCACCATCTCTGAGACTCGTGCCAGCCCTAGAAGGGCTCTGGGCCACGTGGGGGTGGGGCTTCTCTGTTCTGCCCGCAGCTCCAGGACTTCCTGCTGGCCTCCAGCCTGTGGACATTTTATTTTGGGCTTCAAGGCTTTGGCAAACACCCAGAGCTGGAAGAGAACGCTTAGTAACTCATAGGAGCACCAGGTGTTTTTTGTGGATCCAGAGGGATTAACAGCCCCCAGAGACCGGCGTCCGATTTCTGAGGGACTGCTCGCTGTGAACTGGAGGTGGGAAGGCAGCAGGGCCACAGAGCAGGGATACACACAAGGTTGCTCTCTCGGGAGAGTGAGACACAAGCTCCAGGCCAAGAGGGCCAACTTGTGTGTGTCTGCACAAAAATGGAAGAAAAGCAGTTTCTGGATCAGTAGCTATCACCTGCTTACTGTTGATGAGGCTATGCAGGGTGCGCTGGGGTGGAGGGGTTGGTGGTTCTTTTTCTAAACATGTGAAAAACTGGGATGTATTTCCAAGAGTCTGAAATGTCCCTAGCATGAGATAATAGTCCTTTTATCCCTAGCCCTGGCTGAGGTCGTGATTAGAACTTTGTCTGCTTTTGGGCTTAAAGAAGGGTGTACACTGAGACCCACGGAGGGTTTAGAGCAGCACTGGCCAGCAGGAATATAACATGAGTCATGTATGTAATTTAAAATTTTCTGGTAGTAAAATGGAGTGAGTGAAATTAATTTTAGTAGTATATTTGACTTATTAATCCAACATATCTAAAATAGTATCATTTTAATATATAATCAGGATAATTGTTGAGATATTTTAAATTCTTTATACTAAGTTTTGAAATAACTTTGTAAAAAAAATAATTTTGTAAAAAGTGGAAATAATTTCATACTTACAACACATTTCCTACTGGTCCTGTCTCAGTGTTGAATAGATATGTGAGGCTCCTGGCTACCAGGTAGCATAGTTTCAGAGGAAGAAATATATAAAGCTGTAGATGGTTAGAAAACAGGACCAGGGAGAGAAAAAAACATACACCTAGAGAGGAAAAAAAAAAAGCCTGAAGGTCAACAGCCTTCAAAATGAAGGGGAAGTCCCTATGGTGGATATCAGTGATTTCCATCTCCAACAAGGATCCACATGCCATACCCACTCATCCCCCTCAAAAAACTGGTTTACATTTCAGCCCTGTGAGATATTTGGTTTAAATCTAAGGAATGCATTTCACATAGGGAGAGACTGAATCTTAGCTAACAGGATAAATATTTACTTCACCTTCTTCCTTCATTTATTCCACAGACATTAAGTAGGGAACCAGTCACCTCTGAGGGGGGAGTTAAGTTTGTACTAGATGTTAAATGTATCCAGATGTGAAGGCTGCAGTGATGATTATCCTCTAGTTTGGCTGTGACCTGAGTCTGAGGAACATATTAGCTGGGTCAGGATCCCTTTTCAGTACTATTGGATCCTTGAGTTAATGACTGCATGATATCATTACTGCACACTGCACCTTTTACACAAAGTATTTAAGAAAAGTTACAGAAGAGGGAGAAGCTGGGTGTTGCTATCATTCTTACCCCAGCTCTCCCATCACCAGCTAAGAAGGAGGTGGTGTATGGCGATTAGACTCTAGAGTTTCAGTACCCCATGGCTCTGGCACCTTGTGAAAATCTTCAGACTTCCCTGAGCCTTAAACTTTCCTCTTCTGCCCTCCCCAAGTCCAAGGGTGAGTATGAAAGTCAGATTAGGAAACGGACCTCTATGTGCTTTGAAAGCAACTTTAAAAAAATTTAAAAGATACTTTACAAAACAAAGGGATAGTAAGCTATCAGGTTCTTCATAATATATCTGATTCACCAAACTTCTTTTAAATTAAAGTACGAAATACTTGCTGTGTGGTTGATCCCAGTCATTCCTTTGGGATTACAACTGATGCTACAGTGCTTTGGTAAACTGGAGGTCATGTCAGTAGACTGTCTGCATCCTCTGTTTGTACTACACTTGACCTGAGGTTGGTAGGCCACCAGCTGGAGTTTGGGAAAAAAAAATTTTTTTTTTTTGAGAACTTTTATTTTCATGAGGTGTCATCCAGATTAACCAGTCTTAGCTCACTGTAGCTAAGGAACCTCAGTGTTAGATAAATGAGATGCTCCAGAGCCTTGTTCCCTAAAGTTGGTCTGTGGACCATGCAGTATAGGCATCCCCACATAGAAATGAACATCCCAGACGTGTCAGACCAGAAACTGCATTTTAACAGGATCCCAGGTGACGCTGACGCACATCAGCGTTTGGGCAGCAGCGCTCTAGTTTCCCCTGTAGCAGTTGTCAGTGCAACCTCAGCTTGAACAGCTGTTGGGACCAACAACCGCTTCCTCTCAAGGCAGCCCCTTCTATTGGACAGCTCTCACTTTTAGAAAGTTTTCCCTTCTGTCAAGTCAAAATCTGCCTGTAAAGATCACCCACTCAGGGATGCCACATAAAAGCCCACATAGTAGATACTTGGGAGTGTCATTATTTTGTTATGCAAAAGCCTTGATCCAGAGGCTGGATGGGCAGTGAGGTCAGCTCCCAGTCATCTGGCAAAGGCCCGCAGGTCTGAGACATCTTCTAAGGAGCAAAAACCCTTGCAGTTCTCTTTTTAATTGAGTTCTATCTCTTCTTTTAATCCTGCCAGAGACCAGGGAGGCTGGTTTAAGGAAATGAGGTTTGGAGGGGTTTGGAGAACTTGAAGTGGTTTTTCAAAGGACTAGAGTATGGAAGTGATGTCTGGAATGGAAGTTGGCCCCACAGGGCATGCAAGCAGATGGGGCATTTACAGCAGGGGGGAATGGGAAGGGATGGTGTGGTGGAGCAGTGTTAGCTCTTGCAGGCTGTGTGACATTGGGGAATGTGCTAAACCCCTCTGAGCATCAGCTTCTTAGGATTTAAAAGAAAATGGGATGATAACACTGTCTTGCCAGTCTCCAGGGTTTCTGTAGGACTCACTAAATATAATGTCAGTGGAGACAATTAATAATGTGGGAAATGGGTCAAGGATGAAAGAGAAGGTCCAACGAGATAGTAGATGAATCCAGGAGACAGGGCTTCTGCTAACTTGCTGGATGAGCTCAGGGAAAGTCCTCAGTGTCTCTGGACCTTCCTGGGAAACAAGTGGTCACACACTAAAGATCTGAGTGCTCTTCTAGAAGGCCCTGCAGTTGCTGTGGCTCATCAGTATTATTGCACATAACCTGGAGGGTTTCTCTAAAGATGGCTCTTCAAATGTTCAATTAGGGAGACTTCTTAAGAGTTGGAGTTGAATCCTCTCTGGGGTAAATAATTCCCAACACTCTTCCAGTGAAGGGCTGGCCAGCTCTACTACAGGATTGTTACTTTAAAGACAGGTCTGCTTGGCCTGATTGCACCTCATTTTCATGTCATCATGTGGTACCTGAGCTGGTGAATGAAGAGTGATGGTTTCGTTTCTACTGCTGTGTCAGGACACACGGTCCTGTTTCTGTAAGCAAGCCCTACTCTATGAGATATCGGAATTCATCTATCTCATACTTAGCTGGAATGTATCATTTGCAGGTTTTTCCTGGGAGAACAGCCTTGTTTGATACACCACATATTACCAGGGAGTTTTTCAAAAGCGTTACTCTCTTGTTTGTTTTATAAGTACAAGAAAATGGCATACCTGATAGTTTTATGAGCCTGTTTTGCCAGAGGACGCTCCCTGTCAACAAAATAACTGGAACGGGCTTTCGGTATATCAGTCCTTTCATTGATGCTTGCCAGCTAAGAGCGAGGGGACCAGCGTGCGTGCTCACAGAGGGACATGACTGTTCTTAAGGCCGCCCTTCTGTGTCTCTTCCCCACCAGTCTGGGGTCCCTGTGTTGTTCATCCTCACCTCACTGCAGCCATGCTCCCAACTGCCCATCTCATTGCCTGGATGCTTGCTTCTAACTCTGTACATTGCATTTTCTCCTCTGCACCCACCGTGTTGTCATGGAAACTCGGTGGCCATAGGCCACGAGTATCCGGTGTCATCGAGTGTGATGGTGTGGTATGTGTATTTGCTCACACTTTTATTTTTAATCCTTTTCAATGTGACATCTGCTAAAATGTCTCCCTTATAATTTGCTTGGTGATCACAGCCTTCTCATCATTCATTGAGAGCAGGACCTGATCTCACAGAATCTGAAAAGAGCTATGTGGTAAGATGCCTATTGAATACGACTGTAGCTTTTCTAAAGAGAATTCTGACTGATTTCTAGAATCTAGACTGGAGTAGACTGGTTGACTCACAGAGCCATTATTTTTAAGAATTTTATGGCTATTGTAGTAGAGAGAGAGATGCTAGGCTACCCCCCCCCTCCCAAAAAAAGGCAGAGGAATTTAGACACTATTTCTACTCTGCCTACATGTGGGATTAATATTTTAGTGCATGATTGGGGATACATACTTGCATCTCTATCCTGAAATTATTCCATTTGTAACGGTTACTCACTAATTACAGGCCTTTATGCTGCTGCCTTTTAAAATTTAATATTCATACTAAATCCCAAATTCTTCTGTATCTTACCTGTTTTTTCCATGCTTTCGCCTGGATCCCTCCTGCACTCCACTACTGGAATATCTATTTTTTTTAAACTGGATCTTCAACTCTGTTGTTTCCCTGGACTTATGTGCTTCGTCTGGAATGTTACATCTCTTCCTCTCTTTCTTTTTTTTTTTTGTCCCCATGTTGACTGTTTTATGGGGGTTTCTGGATATCTCGGGGCCACCTCACAGGAAGCAGTTTGCAATGAGATCATAAACATTGCCGAAAAATCTGTTCATTACTGCAGCACTGTTTCTCATCCCCTTGACTTTCATCACAAGGTATCCCCTTCTGACAATAAATCATCTTTAATCATTTCTCAGCAACCTCAAGCCCAGCAGCGAAGAGTCACCCCAGACAGGAGTCAAACCTCCCAGGATTTGTAAGTACATGTGGCGAACCTTGGTTGTTGCATTGTCCGTAGTCTGTTGCCCTTAGGAAGTGGGTCGTTGACTGGCTGTGGGAGCAGCCATGTAGGGGAAATGAACCCATCACTCCCAGCTTCTCTGAGGGCTTCTATGTAAGGCTGTTTCCTAATAGCCAATGTGAAAACAGGTGGGGGGTGAATAAAGGCAGTCAGGGCCTCTACGGGGAGGGGAGAGGTGGTAAGGAAGTGTAACTGCCATACAGGGCAAAGGGGGGCTGGGCTAACTGGTTTCATTCCTAGTGTTGTGAGAATACAGAGGGAGCAGTATTAATCTCGACTGGTGATGAACGAATAGGGTTGATCCATTCATTAAAAAAGAAAAGTATTAAAAAAAAAAAAAAAGAAAGAAAAGTATTGGATATCTCCTATGTTCCGTGCACAAAGGAGTAAACTCCATCCACAGGGAAAGGGGGTTTTGGAATAAGCATTGAAAGACAAGTTGGATTTGAGAGTTGGAGCAAGGAGGTAAAAGTCTTCCTAGCCGAGGAATCCAAATGTACTAAGACCCAGGGTAGGTGTTGTGTTTGGAGAACACCAAGAGACCCTTATAGCCACAGGATGCAGTTCAGGGAGGAAATGGAGATGAAGTTCAAGGGGCAGGTTGGGACCAGATTGTAGAAGCCAGAATGCAATGGAAATACATTTGGATGTCAGTCTGTATCCACTTAGGAGCCAATGAAGGATTTTAAAATAAGGAACATATTTGGAGTTCCCTGGCTGTCCAGTGGTTAGGACTTGGCGCTTTCCCTGCCAAGTCGTTGGGTTCAATCCCTGGTCAGGGAACTAAGATCTCACAGGCTGTGCAGCATGGCCAAAACAAATGTGTGGAACACGTTGACTGGATTTCGTTTTGGGGAGATAACTTGGACAACAGAATGGAGGGTGGATTTCAGAGACAAGGACAAAGATAGTGGTTTGGAGATATGAGTACAGCAAAAAAGTGGTGAGGGGCTGAGCTTGGACAGAACGGGCACCTTGTGCATGGAAGTATACAAGATTCCCCAAGAAGACAGGGGTAAGGAGAGAAGAGAACTGAGGATGGATCTTTGGGGAACCAGCTTTCAAGGCCAGAGAGTAGCAGCCAGCAAAGGAGACTGAGGAGGAGCAGCAAGAGACACAAGTGAGGGTTTAGGAGTGTTCATTGGTACTGAGCAGAGCAAGAAGGGTGTGGTCAGGGGTGCCCCTGCTTTGGAGAGGCTGAGGAGGGTAGGAAATGAGAAACGTCCTCTAGGTGGCAAGTGGGAACAATCATTGATGATCTCTGCAGTGACAGTGTTGGGTGCAGGCAGATGCTATGTTAGAAAGGGTCTGATGAGTCAGTGTGATGCTGAGTGGAAAGAGCTAGGGGATGGGGGCTAGAGAGTCAGGGAGCAGCAGAGGACAGGGGAGGTGTTTTCAGGATGCAGAGGCTCAGGCACTTAAGGAGGAGTTGACAGAATCAAAGATGTCAGAGAGAAGATGTAATTCAATGAACTAGCCCAGGGGCCGGAGCTTAGCCTGGCCAGGAGCGGGGACCCTTCCTTACACATGGAAACAGGGGCAGGAGGGGAGGAAAGTTAAAGTTCTGCTCAGAGTTGGGCACCAGAATTGGCAGAGGAAGTGAGGGAAGGACTCTATAGAACTGTGTCCCTGTTAGCATGAGGCCCGTCCAAAATCAGAGCCCACTGGGGACCCAAGCAGCAAGGTCACGGGACTGTGTGCAGCCAGTCTCTGCTGTCTGGGGTGAGAGCAGAGAGGCAGGTAACAGGGCTAACCTCGCGGAAATGAGGCAGGCAAGGAAGTCACTACAACAGTGAAGGGGCTGAGGCACCGTCAGGAGTCCAGTTTGGGCAAGAGACAGCAAGCAAATACAGAAACACCGAAGTGTATTGTTACCAAATGGAAGTTCATCAGTGTCACTTCTTCCTCATTAGTGACCTTACATCTGGCAGAGAGATCCATCTACCAAAGTCTCATGATATCTAGATAAATGTGGAAAATTAAATTGCCCCTTTGGCTTGCTAGCAGAGGACAACAAACCTCTTGTTTCTGGAAACTGGTTCCACTTATTTCTAATCCCTCTCACCCACACCCTGGAATTCACTGACATCCACTGAAAGTGGTAGAGGATTGGCTCATTTGGAAAGTTTTGCCTGCTAATGTTATGTTTCAAAGTATCAAGTAAACAGAATTGTGAACTGATAGGTGCTTCTTAGTGAAAGTGTGATAGTTGCTGAGTCGTGTATGACTCTTTGCAACCCCATGGATTGTAACCCACCAGGCTCCTCTGTCCACAGAATTCTCCAGGCAAGAATACTGGAGTGGGTTGCCATTCCCTTCTACAGGGTATCTTCCTGACCTACAGGGGATTGAACCCACATCTCTTGCACCTCCTACATTGCAGGAGGATTCTTTACCATCTGAGCCACCAGGGAAGTCCCAGTAGGTGCTTCTTAAGCATTTGTCAAAAGAATAACTGAAAACAAGGCTTTATTTGTTGCCAAAGCAGGTACCAATTTCACAAGTAGTCCAGCTTGGTCTAGAGCCTGTCAGAACAGCACAGGCCATGTTGCCTTAGGCCAACTAGCAAGTAAATAAAATTTTTAACCCCAGACATTACTGGGATAGATATGCCTTCAGGAGTTTTAGAAAAATGGCATCCACATTTCAAGGCAATTAATAAAATATGTGTTGGCATGTAAAGAAACTCAAGGTAGTATTGCTAAGTAGTGTGGTAACTGGCATATACTTTTAAAAATTATATATATTCACCTGACAATTGCTTCATGCTCTCCAATGTATGTGACCAGGATATAATGTCTGTCTCTGGACCTAAGTAACTTCTGATTATCCTTGACAATCTACACATATTATCTTGTGTTAAGAACTTGATTAACTTTCAAGGGGGAGCATCTAGATAAAAAAGCTTGGCTAAAGTAACCAGGTGAAACTAAATGAAAGCAACAATCATGACTTGCTTCTCAGATTCTCCATCCCTCTGATTCTTAATTTACTTATCACATATTGAATGGATCTCCCCCAATGCTAAGTTATTAGAGAAAGAGCCAATAAAATACTTTTATCCCCACTAATGAGTAGGAAACACTACACAAATGTTGATTTAACTGAAACAGGTTTTATTTATTTATTTTTTTGAAACATGTTTTAAAAACTCATTTAATGCCATCAGCATTTGAGTCACTTACCAATCATTTTTTTGAATTTACAGATTTAGCTACCAAGCATTGTATAGCTATATACCACAGAATGATGATGAATTGGAACTCCGAGATGGAGATATTGTTGATGTCATGGAAAAATGTGACGATGGGTGGTTTGTTGGTAAGTGATACCGTGCTTTTCTTATCTGTTGTGTACTGAAGGAAAAACTCAGAGTGATGAGTCACAAAAAGAGCACTGTTCTCTGCACAGAAGGAGAGCCGTCTCTGTTCCTATACCACCGTCAGGAATGCTGGGCCACCCAGTATAGGTTTGTTCTCAAATCAGTGTGGATGATAGTAACTATGAACCTGAAGACCAAATATGCCAACATCTACTGCACAGAAGGGCAGTTGCCAGTTGCATTTATTGAGTTCTATTTGTATTTGGGGGGTGGGATGGGTGGGGACACTGCCTGGCTTGTGGGATCTTAGTTTCCAGACCAGGGCTTGAACCTGGACCCCAGCAATGAAAGAGCCGAATCCTAACCACTGGACTGCCAGGGAATTCACTGTTTCTATTTCTGTTGTGCATCTGTCTGTCCTACATTTGGAAATTTTAATATTTAAAACTCCTGTGGAACAACACAAGATCATGTGCATGTAGATTTCTGCCATGAAGTGCAAGCATATATGTAGAGTCCGAAGACCTCATTTACTCCAGGCTTCTAATAACTTTAACTAAAGCAATACCTGATGAATTAAAGGAGTCACCTTTATAGGATAGAGCAGAGAAAGATCAGAATTTGAGATTCTGTAACAAAACAGATGCTTAGTAATACCTTCTTACTGAAGTTCTTTCAACAAACAGCCTATAAGACAAAAATAGTCCTCTTTTCACAGATTCAAAATCTTTACCATCTCGATTCTCTGCAGCCTCCCTGGCCATGGCCCTGGGGCTTCAGCTAACTGTTTTAGATGGCGTTAGCTTTGACTCATTCTTCTAGATGTTTTAGTTTGTGCAACAACTCCAAGCCACTGGTAGTGGCTGCTTGAAATGTGTTCAACAGGATTCTGAAGCCCTAGCCAAGTCAACTGGGGAAAGGATGCAATGATCAAATTATGCTGTCTGCTGATGAGAGTAATGATGATGCAACATCTGTCTGCCAGCCCACCCTTCAGCTTTAGAGAAAGTCCAGTTTCTAAGACTCTGTGCTCCTAATGTAGGGGACCAAGGTTTGATCCCTGATTAGGGAACTAGATCCTGCATGCTGCAGCTAAGACCTGGAGCAGTCAAATAAATTAATTTTTAAAAGTTGATTACTAAAAAAAAAATTCCAAGGGAAGGAACTCGGTTAGGGACCCAGCAATTCTGGACATCAAACAGTCCAGGAAAGGTTCTGTGGTAGCTCAATGTTCTGGAATCCTGGACAAGGTTGGTAGCAAAGACACAGAGTCAATTTGGGGCTTAGGCACAGGCTTAGGAGAGAAGTTTCCTTTCACTATGCAGTCATATCCAGAGGACTTTCAGAAATGCCACAGTTTAGAAGTCTAAATCCCCCTAACCTTGGTGTGTTGGATAGCTGTGTTCATTCTTCCATAAAAGAGAAGCACTGGAAAGAGCTGTGGGCTGGGAGTCTGAAGACCTGGGTTCAAAGTCTGCCTCTCTGTTTGGGCTTCCTCATCTGAAAAAAAATGGGAGTGTTAAAGAAATGTCTTGCTTATCACCCAGCTATTCTGCAGCCTAAAAGAGATAAGATAGGGCAAAGTGATTTGGAAACCATATGCCCTTCTACAAGCTTTGGGATTGTTATCAAGGACTGTCTCTCTGAACTCAGTTCTGAGTCAGTCTTCTCATTGTGTCTGTGTTTTTTTGTTTTTAATAGGTACTTCAAGAAGAACAAGGCAGTTTGGTACTTTCCCAGGCAACTATGTAAAGCCTTTGTATCTATAAGAAGACTGAAAACCACAGAGATGATTTTTATTGGAGGACGAAGCATAATTCATGAATTGGTCTCTTTATTTAAATGTTGAGTCAATAGGAAAACTAATGCAGTGGATAAAGTAAGAAGCAAAAGAGAGGACAGAGAAGTGTTGTATTTAAAACCTGAGCCTGTCGAAGCTTACTGCGTGTATCGGACAGGGCTGAACCATGCGAAAAAGGAATGAGGCAAGTCGGTATTTACTTAGCTGCTTCTGGGAGCCATGTCAGCCCTGCCCTCCTCTTCCCAGCTTGGGTAACCTGACCTGGAGTACGGTCCCAGAGCAGTTAAGCCAGAACTGCCTCTTGCTGCTTCAGGCTTGACCAGCTTTGGCTCAAAAGGGTCGTTTAGCCTGCAGGTGCCCTCAGAGCACCAGCCAGATCCCCAGCCATCCTCCAAGGCTCCACACGGACTCCTCCAGTTGCCCTGGAGCCTCCTGGTCCCCTAACACTGCTACAGATCAGTTGGGCCCACCGAGGCAATCCCTACACAGTGGTGGAGACCCCAAACAACCCAAGGCCAAGTGCCCCACTGGAGGTAGGTAGGGAAGTAGAGGTCAGAGAAGGCGCTCCATGCACTCAGCATGCATGCAGCGTTACCATTGACGCCCCTGGTGTTCAGACAGAAAAGCACACAAGGCTTGCCCCTGGAGCAGGGTGGTCAGGCAGATAGTTCCATTTGTATTTCCAGGTGATTAAGGCAAGAAGCCTGTAGCTCTTGAGGTCCCCTGCCATATGGCTCTTTCCATATCATTGGCTTTTATAAGCAGTCATTTTCTGGGCAGCATAGTATCATTTACAGAATGCCATTGCTACCCTTACTTTTCTGGATTGTTTTAGGCCAGGACAGTTGGGGGTTGACAGGCTTATTCTTAGAACAAGGGATGGTGTTCAGTGACTCAACGTAACACACACTGATGTATACTGGATGCCTGCGGCCACCAATGAGCAAGGCGTGCTCCAAGCCTTAGAAAGGGTTCACCACATCTCCATTTTCACCATGTATCCCCCTAGGAGCCCGACGACCACTCAGAATGTAGGAATCCAGGGTTATGTATCCTGACACACCCTGTGGGGCTTCCCTTTAGAAGGTGCAACTGCAGTGGCCCTACATTTGAGGCTGTAATTCTGCTACTTTCAGGAGGTCTGTCTTTTGTAGGGGGGCCAGAGCCAAGAAGGGAGACCTCTGTGATGCCTGGGGTGTACAGTCACAACTTTATCCAATTCAAGGATGTTTATCGACCTCTGTTAGACACCTTAGAGAGATAAAGATAGAAATGACCCATTTTCCTGCCTGCCGGGAACTCAGAGGTGATTGGAGAGACAGACACACAAAAATACTGAATCAAGAGAGACTGCGATATGTGCTAAGAAGGGTGTGAGAGGAAGAGATGAATTTTCCCTGTCGGGATCCTAGAAAGCATTGTCATATATCTCTCTCCATTAGCTCACTTTTGAACAACTAGGATGCTGGAAGAACCTTTGTCCGAGGGTAGTTTGTGGCTGGAAATATTTAGACCTGCTTCCAGGGTCTTCCAACTCTGATCCTCCCCACAAATCCACATTCAAGGTCATAAACAGGAGAAGCAGTTCCAGGTTGATGGGGTTGTGTACAGGACTCCTGGCTCTCTGCAGGTAGCTCAGAATTGGCCTGAGGTCCCAAAGTCTGGAATCTTTCCAAGTTCATCTTGGAAGAGTTCATCTTCAGTGCCTCAGCTTCTGTCTCCATTACGCATCTTAGAACCTCGTATCAGCTGACCACCCTTCAGACAACCACAGTTCCCTCACTCCCTCTCCTCCAAGTCCTGCTCTCAGGAAAGCAACTGCCGCTGACTCCTTCACACTGAAGTGTAAATGACGGATGAGAAGAATGTGTTACTTCTTCCCAGAAACATTGGTTTTTAACTAGAACAGATCACAGAGCCTTAATTCCCAGGGGAAAGGCTGTGGAACCAATGGTGGAGGGTGGGGCTGGGGAGTGCGGGTGAGGGTGGATGAGCTTCCTGTGTAGAAAGGGACTTCTTGCTATTCCTTAAGTAAGACGCATTGCTTTGGAAAGTCCACCTCACCATCCAAGGGCGCTCGTTTCTGTCCTCCCCCTTCGAATATAGACCCCGTGCATATTCACATACACTTTGCACAACAGCGTTTCACCTGTTTTGGAATGTAATTCTTATATTGGCTAATGTGTTTCCTAGTCTTTCTTAGATGCAAACCATAACACGACTTTATCTGTTTTTTGAGGGGGTGCTTATTAAGTAGGTAATTTTGAACACCTCTTTAAATACAGCTAGAAAATAAACCAATTTGTAAAGCCACATTTGCATATGACGCCAGCCTCCCGACTTTGTATATCTCCAGAATCCCAGGTATGCCTCACCAGTTTGCCCGTCTTTAATAAACTCATCTGTTAAAATCTGCATCAAACTTCAGCTTCCTATGTATGACAAAACAAGGAACAAAGGGTTCCAATTGCTCCTTTGTCTTCACACATTTAGTAATACAAAATACCTATTTTTATGCTGAGATATTTATACAGGTTTATTAATCGCAAGTGCAACTAACTGGCGGCATGCCCTGCAACACACTGTAATAGATTAGCCATGCTTCTGGGTAAAGGCAAGCCCCACACTACTTATCTTTTGCAGTCTCTCTGGGATCAGTAAGAGAAAAAATAATCACATGCTTAAGAAACGGGACTGTAAATATGTATATTTAACTTTGTATAGCCCATGTACCTACTTTGTATAGAAAAATAATTTTAAAAATCTGAACTGAAGGGGAGGGGGGTATAATAAGGAAGTCATGAAGTTTTTTGCATATTTAAATGAAGGAATTCCAAATAACTTACCTGCAGATTTTTAGCACAAAAATACCACTGTAAAGTGTTATAATTTTAAATAATCATTCTTTCTGGGAGAGAAAGTAACTGTTATCTCGGTTATAGTGTTTTCTTCTTATTTCATTTTTGATTTTTTTTTTTTTTTTGCAGTCCTATTTATCTGCAGTAGTATTAAGTCCTATTGCTAGGTTACTACAAAAAAGATTATATTCTGAAAGAAAAATAACTGACATTATATATAACCAATTAATTTAAAGTATTGCCATTTAAATTACACACGAAGAGCATGTACCATGCAGACACAGATTTTTCTGTTCATCTATTTTTCTTTATGCAGTGGATCAATTTGACAAATAGATGTTGAATTACTACATTGGCTGTACATATTATTTAATAAACTTCATTCAAAATTGTGTGGCACATGCGTATTCTTACCATTCATTGTTTCTTTCCTTCCCTTTCAAGTTTCTCAACTGAAGCTTATATTCACTGCTTCAAAGGTGCACACTCACACCTGGCTTCCCCCTGAAGGCGGTAAAGAATCTGCCTGCAATGCAGGAGACCTGGGTTTGATCCCTAGGTTGGGAAGATCCCCCGAAGAAGGGAAAGGCTACCCACTCCAGTATTCTGGCCTGGAGAATTCCATGAACTGTATAGTCCATGGGGTTGCAAAGAGTCAGACACAACTGAGCAACTTTAATTTTCACTCCCCCTCTGAAGACGCCACTTATTCTATTCTCAAGAGGCTAACTCCATGATACTCTGTGAATTGATTAATGTTGACCACTTTGCCATTCTTTATAAAATTTTGTTCTGATTATAAGAATAATGCACATGTCTTTAAAAGCACAACTGACCATTATAACATATGTATAATGGGTCTAGATTTACTCCATAAGACATGGGGACAGATGACAATGAGACAGCACTTAGTTTTTCTAAACATGTTAAATCTGGCCCTGAGTCTTCTCTTGCTACAGTGGGTAAAGATGCAGTCCATCCTTCTGTTCACTCCCAAACCAAGTTTCTCGAGGCTGCAGCATTAGACATCCAGCCTCCCCTGGCGTCTTCACTGGGCCTGGTTGGGGGGTGGGGGGCACACGGTGTGCAGGCTGCTATAACAGAATGGTCTGTCCCATAACAGGAAACCCCCAAACTCCCACCCTCCCTGACACTGACTCTCCTCCAGTTTCAGCTCAAAGCACCCATTTGTACTGCTACCCCTTTGGAGTGACTCGGAATCTCCCCTGCTTAAGCTTCCAACAGTCTGGGGAGAAGGGTCGTCTCCCAGGGATCTGACAGCCTGACAGCCCTGATTCACAAGCACCACTTCTGCCATCATCCTGTTCAGCACATCCATCAGTCGTAACTGCAAAATGCCTTTAGAAACTAACCACTTCTATCTCCATAGTCCAAGCCATTTTCTCACCTGGGTCATTGCAATCCAATCACTTCCCAGCTGGTCCTCTCCCCGCTTCTACCCCTGACCCCTCTATCTTAGTCTGAACAGAGCAACCAGTGTGATCCCTCTGGTGGCTGCTCCTCTCAAGAGTGGTGCAATGGCCTCAAGTCCAGTGGATGCTGACTTGCCCTTCCTCACATTTGACTTTCTCATTGTTCCTTCCAGCCACACAAGTTCTTCTGGCTTCAATCTCATCAAGTATGCTTCAGTTTAGTGTCTTACAAATGTTGTACCCTGGGCCTGAAAGACCCTTCCCCCAGAGCTGCATGGCTTCCTTCATCCCTTTAGGTCCTTGTGTTACCTTCTCCAGGAGGCTTTCCCTGGCCACTTGATATACAATAGAACCCTCCTGTCTCCACCCCAAAATTCTGTTCCCCTATTGTTTTCCTCTATGCTTCTCCAAACACTCATCACCATCTGCTTTTTGTTTTCACAATCAATTGTATACAGGTCACAAGAGTAGTGATTCTGTTTCACTATTACATGCCCAGCACCAAGTGTCTAACTAGCTGGCACTCAGTAACTCAATCCTTTGAACAAACAAATGAGTGAATAAATGAATTAATAAATGAACCCCTCTAGCCCAGAGAGCTCAGAATATTGACACTAATTGTGAAAGCAGGGGACCATCATCATGTCACTTTCTAACAGCAGCAAAAATAGAAATTAATCTCTTTCAATATTCTGGGCTCATGCACACATAGAAAGTGAAAGCTCTCTGTAATTAAAGTCACCTTCCCACAGAGATCACCTAATTATCCAATGTAGGATCCTCCAAGTTTTTTGCTTTCTGTGAATCGATCCCTGGGTCAGGATGATCCCCTGGGGGAGGGCATGGCAACCAACTCCAGTATTCTTGCCTAGAGAATCCCATGGACAGAAGAGCCTGGTGGGCTACAGTCCATGGTAACACAAAGCGTCGGACATGACTGAAGTGACTTAGTATGAACATGCACATACAAAACACATCTCTAAGCAAATGTTTAACACAGTCTTAGATGCTTTTTTCCCTATTAACAATAGAACTTGAACATATTTCCATAATTTACTTAACCAGTCCCCTATTAATGATGCAACAGTTTGAGGCTGTTGCCAGCTTTTTACCACAACAAACAATGCAGCATTGATTTCAAATTGTTGGCTCAAAGAGCAGGAACATTTCAAATGTTAAAGAAATATTGCCATCCCAAAAAATTGCTTTGATTTTCATCCCACCAAATTTGGGAGTGTGTGTCCCCACCACTCAACTGTCTGCTTCCATGAAAGGCAGCTCCTTGGTTTGCCTGCATTTTACAGCTGGCAGCTTCTCAGTCTTCTTTCTAGACCTTCACCACATCTGTTATTCTCTCTCCACATGTGCTCCTTCAGGAAACAAATTTCTTATGATAATATTTGGCCCAAAGAGTCAATTGTCTGATGGCTCCTTTCATTGATAAGTGGTGGAAAACTGACCTACTGGCCGGTATTGAGTCACTGCACTGGGAAGAAAGGAGCTGCAACTAGCCTCCGGCAGGAGTGAATCCAAAGGCTCAGTCTTTCTCTGTATTTGTCTTCGTTTTGGCTCTGTTGGTGGTGTTTGGCTACATTTTTCACCTCTGAATGTGGTAACAGGAACCATGATTGCAGGCAGTTCCAGCCTCATTCTTGCAGTTCTCTGACACTAAACCAGGCAAATGGGGCTTCCTGTGGCTTCCCTGAAAATGATTCCAGATCCTGGTGGGCCTGCCTTGGATGTTTATCATTCTTGGATTCATTGCTTTGGTTAAAGGGATGGCAGTGTGATTGGCAAGCCCACCAGAACGTCATGGAATAGAGGAGAGGTAAAGGCCAGGGGAGGGAGTGTCCTGCTACAAGAAGGCAGGTGGATAGATAATTGTCCAAAGTGGACTTTAAGCACTATTGTGACAGACTTTGGGAAATGAGATACCATGTTCCTGTCCTAGGACAAAATTCAGTGTAGCTGAACGTTGACTCTCTGTGCTGAAACTCTGCCAGCCAAGGTCTTAAGGACACAGCATAGGAGTATAGCCATTCAGAGGAGGGGGCTGATGTGACCAAGGGGACATGGTACAACTGTATTATACACTAAGAAACTGGTTCTTCTGAAAGAGAACAAAGATGGGTGTCTCAAAAGTCATGAAGTGTTTGGGTGAGTTGCATGTGGTATATACAACTGTTGTATTTTGGACATGTTGTGAGTGTATATTGGACAAGTTTTAGCATGAGGGGATCAAACCTATCTCAGGGATACTTAGCTGAGACTGATTTGGACAAACGGAAGAAGTTACTACTTGGTAACAGGTAATCTGTGGAATGCATTAGCCAAGAAGGTGGTTCAGATTGAAAATATTTATCTAGGATGGATAAACAACAAGGTCCTACTGTATAACATAGGGAACTACATTCAATATCCTATGATAAACCATAATGGAAAAGAATTTTGAAAAAAGAATGTCTATATGCATGTAACTGAGTCACTTTGCTGTACAGCAGACATTGAGACAATTATAAATCAACTATACTTCAGTCAAAAAAAAAATGAAATTTAGGGGACTTTTCAAGTGGTTCAGTGGTTATGACTTTGCCTTCAAATGCAGGGGTGAGGGTTTGATCCTTTGTCGGGGACCTAAGATGCCACATGCCTCATATGAGGCCAAAAAACCAAAACATAAAACAGAAGCAATATTGTACCAAATTCAATAAAGACTAAAAATGGTACACATCAAAAGGAAAAGAAAAAAAAAAATCTAAAACAAAGAAAGTATTTAAAAATGTAGGGACTTCCCTGGGGGTCCAGTGGTTAAGACAGCACTTCCACTGCAGGGACATGGGTTCGATCCCTGAGCAGGAAACTCCCACATGCCATGGTGTATCAATAAATAAATATAATTTAAACAAAATTTAAGATGAACCCATAGATATAAAAGCCTGATATGAGGCTATGTGACATGAGGCTATGAATGACCACGTGACACTTTATGAGGTCCTAAAGAACAACTTCTCTGCTCTTCCAGGCTCCTCATTCTGGCATCATCAGAGGTAAAATACTGGGTAGACTGAGTCTCTGGACCTTTCTGGCTTACTCCTTTTTAAAGTGACTTCTGACAAACTCGAGTGAAATTGCAAAAGAGATAGATTTGAAAATCATCTTCAAAACAGCATAAATCATGTAGACTGATGAGAGCTTATATTATCAAGGTCAGAGGATTGCACAGTATGGTCTGTGGACCTTTAGGAGTCCACAGTCCCTTTCAGGAGATTCACAGAGTAACAACTATTTTCATAATTTGTGGTAGCCAGCTTTGAAGGAGGCCTTCAGTGATCTGCACCTCTGGGTATTCACACCCTTCTGTGGTCCCCTTCTGCATTCTATGGGTTGTGTGTGGCCATTAGAATATGGCAGAAGAGGTGGTAAGTCAACAACAAGTCTAGGCCATAAAAGCCACTGTGGCTTTTGTCTTTTATTTGGACTACACTTTAGAACTAAGTCCTAGTTGTTGTGTTGGATAAATGTGCTAATACATCCAAAAGGAGGCATTAAAATGAATAATAGTCTGGGACATTTTTCACGGAACTGGAACAAATGATCCTAAAACATATGGAATTTATAAAGGACCCAGAATTGCCAGAGCAATCCTGAGGAAAAAGAACAAAGCAAGAGGCACATCCTTCCAGACTTCAGACAATACCAAAAAGCTACAGTAATCAAAACAGTATGGTATTGGCATAAAAACAGACATATGTTTCGGTGGAACAGAATAGGGAGCCCAGAAATAAACCCACACACCCACAGTCAATTTTTAACAAAGGAGGCAAAATATACAATGGAGAAAAGACAGTCTCTTCAATAAGTGCTGCTGGGAAAGTTGGACAGCCACATGTAAATCAATGAAGCTAGAAGATACCCTCACATCATACACAAAGATAAACTCAAAATGGCTAACACACTTAAACATGACATGACATCATAAAACTCATAGAAGAGAACATAAGCAAAACTTTCTCTGATATAAATCGTAGCAACATTTTCTTGGGTCTTGCAAGGCAAAAGAAATAAAAATGGAAATAAACAAATGGGACATAAACTTATAAGCTTTTGTATAGCAAAGGAAGCCGTAAACAATAAGAAAAGCTACAGACTTGGAGAAAATATTTCAAATGATGAAATTGACAAGGGCTTAATTTCCAAAATATACAAACAGCTCATACAACGAAATAACAACAAAAATAAAGCAACCCTATCAAAAAATGGGCAGAAGACCTAAATAGACATTTCTCAAAAGATATATGGATGGTCAATAGGCATATGAAAAAAATGCTCAGTATCATTAATTATTAGAGAAATGAAAATCAAAAATTACAGTGAGGTACCATCTCACACTGGTCAGATTAGCCGTCATTTAAAAAGTCTAGAAGATGATGCTGTTAAAGTACTCCATTCAATATGCCAGATATGTACACACATATATATCTGAGTCACTTTGCTGTACAACAATAATTAACACAACATTGTAATTTAATTATACTTGCATAAAGAAGATTTTTAAAAAGAGTTGTAATCATCTTATATAAACCCCATGGACAAATTGATATAAACTTTATCTCAATCCTATCAACATTTATATCCTTAACTTTAGTTCTCACTAGGATAGGACTCAATCAAGTTTTTTATCTTACAAGAGGAATCATAAAGTCTTTGTTTCCCAGTCTATTTTATCTATTTTTATATAAAAGACTCTGGGATCTCCAAAATAGAGTTGAACCACAGAACTCATGCCCTTTCGTCAATCTTGATTAACTGGCTTGTTGCTCAAGTAGCTGTTGGTCAAGTGTCTCAGTGTAATTTTCCAGCCCCTTATATAATTTAAACTGGAATAAACAAAGTGAACTTTTCGGCCTTTGGTGTTGGGGACCAATAGGGGTTCCTTTCGGCCTGTTTAACATTTAGGTAGTGTAATATCAAGCAGGAGATGGTAAGCATGAACACCGACATTTTAGGAATCAGTGAACTAAAATGGACAGGAATGGGTGAATTTAATTCAGATGACCATTACTACTACTGTGGGCAAGAATCCCTTAGAAGAAATGGAGTAACCCTCATAGTCAACAAGAGTCCCAAATGCAGTACTTGGGTGTAGCCACAAAAACAAAGAATAATCTCTATTTGCTTCCACGGCAAATCATTCAACATTACAGTAAAAGTGAAAGTTGCTCAGTCGTACCAGACTCTTTGTGACCCCATGGACTATACAGTCCATGGAATTCTCTAGGCCAGAATACTGGAGTAGGTAGCCTTTCCTTTCTCCAGGGGATCTTCCCAAAACAGGGATCGAACCCAGGTCTCCCGCATTACAGGCATTACAGTAACCCAAGTCTATGTCCCAACCACTAATGCCAAAGAAGCTGAAGTCAAATGCTTCTATGAAGACCTACAAGACCTTCTAGAACTAACACCAAAAAAGATGTCCTTTTCATCATAGGGGATTGAAATGCAAAAGTAGGAAATCAAGAGATACCTGGAGTAACAAGCAAGTTTGGCCTTGAAGTACAAAATGAAGCAGGGCAAAGGCTAACAGAGTTTTGCCAAGTGAATACACTGGTCAGAGCAAACAACCTCTTCCAACAACACAAGAGACAGTTCCAACAACACAAGAGACATGGACACCATCAGATGGTCAATACCGAAATCACACTGATTATATTCTTTGCAGCTGAAGATAGAGAAGCTCTATACAGTCAGCAAAAACAAGACTGAGAGGTGACTGTAGCTCAGACCATGAACTTCTTATTGCAAAATTCAGACTTATGTTGAAGAAAGTAGGGAAAACCACTAGGCCGTTCAGATATGACCTAAATCAAATCCCTTATGATTATACAGTGGAAGTGACAAATAGACTCACGGGATTAGATCTGATAGAGTGCCTGAAGAACTATGGACGGAGATTCGTAACACTGTATAGGAGGCAGTGATCAAAACCATTCCCAAGAAAAAGATATGCAAAAAGGCAAAATGGTTGTCTGAGGAGGCCTTACAAATGGCTGAGAAAAGAAGAGAAGCGAAAGGCAAAGGAGAAAAGGAAAGATACACCCATCTTGATTGCAGAGTTCCAGAGAACAGAAAAGAGAGATAAGAAAGCCTTCCTAAGTGAACAATGCAAAGAAATAGAGGAAAACAATAGAACAGGAAGGCTGTATGTGTGTGCATGTGTGTGTAGAGAGGGACTAGAAATCTCTTCAAGAAAATTAGAGATACCAAGGGAACATTTCCTGCAAAGATGGGCACAATAAAGGACAGAAACGGTATGGACCTAACAGAAGCAGAAGATATTGAGAAGAGGTAGCAAGAATACACAGAAGAACTATACAAAAAAGATCTTAATGACCTGGATAACCATGAGGGTGTGATCAGTCACCTAGAGCCAGACATCCTAGAGTATGAAGTCAAGTGGGCCTTAGGAAACATCAGTATGAATAAAGCTAGTGGAGGTGATGGAATTCCAGCCGGGCTATTTCAAATCCTAAAAGATGGGGACTTCCCTGGTGATCCAGTGGTTAAGAATCTGCCTGCAAAGGCAGGGAACACGGGTTCAATCCCTGGTCCAGGAAGACCCCACATGCCGCAGGGCAACTACTGAGCCTGCACACCTACAGCTTGTGCTCTGCAACAAGAGAAGCCACCACAATGAGAAGCCCCCGCTCACCACAACTAGAGAAAGCAATGAAGACCCAGTGCAGCCATAAATAAATTAAAAAAAAAATTTAAAGACTATTTAGAAAATAAATAAAATCCTAAAATATGATGCTGTTAAAGTACTGCACTCAATATGCCAGCAAATTTGGAAAACTCAGCAACAGCCATAGGACTGGAAAAGGTCAGTTTTCATTTCGATCTCAAAGAAGGGCAATGCCAAAGAATGTTCAAACTACCCTGTACAAATGTACTCATTTCACGTGCTAGCAAGGTAATGCTCAAAATCCCTCAAGCTAGGCTTCAACAGTATGTGAACGGAGAACTACCAGATGTACAATCTGAATTTAGAAAAGGCAGAGGAACCAGAGATCAAATTGCCAACATCTTTTGTATGTTGGATGTTGGAAAAAGCAAGGGATTTCCAGAAAAACATCTACTTCTGCTTCGTTGACTATGCTAAAGCCTTTGACTGTGTGGATCACAATAAACTGGAAAATTCTGAAAGAGATGGGAAAACCAGACCACATTACCTGCCTCCTGAGAAACCTGTCTGCAGGTCAAGAAGCAACAGTTAGAACCAGACATGGGACAATGGACTGGTTCCAAATAGGGAAAGGAGTACATCAAGGCTGTATATTGTCATCCTGCTTATTTAACTTACATGTAGAGTATATCATGTGAAATGCCAGGCTGGATGAAGCTCAAGCTGGAATCAAGATTGCTGGGAGAAATATTAATAACCTCAGATATGCAGATGATACCACCCTTATGGAAGAAAGTGAAGAGGAACTAAACGGCCTCTTGATGAAGGTGAGAGAGGACAGTGAAAAAGGTGGCTTTAAACTCAACATTCAAAAAACGAAGTTCATGGCATCCAGTACCATCACTTCATGGCAAATAGATGAGGAAACAATGGAAACAGTGACAGACTTTATTTTCTTGGGCTCCAAAATCACTGCAGATGGTGACTACATCCAAGAAATTAAAAGACGCTTGCTCCTTGGAAGAAAAGCTATGACCAATCTAGACAGCATATTAAAAAGCAGAGACATCACCTTGCTGACAAAGGTCCATCTAGTCAAAGCTATGGTTTTTCCAGTAGTCATGTATGGATGTGAGAGTTGGACCACAAAGAAGACTGAGCACCGAAGAATTGATGGTTTCTAACTGTTTTGTTGAAGAAGACTCTTGAAAGTCCCTTGGACTGCAAGGAGATCAAACCAGTCAATCCTAATGGAAACCAACTCTGAATAATCACTGGAAGGACTGATGTTGAAGCTGAAACTCCAATACTTTGGCCACCTGATGCAAAGAACTGACTCACTGTTAAAGACCCTGATGCTGGGAAATACTGAGGGCAGGAGAAGGGGGCAACAGGATGAGATGATTGGATGGCATCACTGACTAAATGCACATGAGTTTAAGCAGACTTTGGAAGATAGTGAAGGACAGGGAAGACTGGTGTGCTGCAGTCCATGGACTTGCAAAGAGTCAGACATGACTGACTTAGCAAACAAACACGTGTAATATCAAAGCCTTGCGTTTTAATTCCATAAATGTCCATTTTATTTATCCCATTTAAAATAACTACCTAAAGATTTCTTTATCTATTTGGAATAAGTACCTTTAAAATTTCTACCTTGTTGGGGAAATGTCTCTACACCTTCCCTAGAGTTATTTCTTTCCTGTTAATGGACCTAATTTAATGTTTTTATTAGCATCTGTAAGACCCATTGAGCAGAAGCTAAGAACACTATAAGGCTTTCAAAACCAGTTTTTCTTGTTTGATTTAAACTAAGGGAGTTTTTAGGTTAACTATTAGAGATACAGATATATTTATATTTTCACCTTTTTTTCATAGGCACCGATAAAACAGGTGCTTATAATGAGAGTTCTCTAAAAATCTACCAATTTAGAAGTTTCTCCAGTTTAATTTAAAGCATCTATCATCTGGCTGTTAATGAGATATATATTAATAGTGACTCAAACCACTAAGACACAAGAGATTTCTCCTTAAGAGAATGGGGACTTTGTCAACTGAAAGGAATCCAGAAAGTTTACTCCCCAAAATAGCATGGCAGAGGTCAAGTTTTCAAAACACACACACACACACACACACACACACACACACACACACACACACACACACACACACACACACACCCTAAGATCAGGTAGAACATTTACATCTCAAAGACACAGGAAGAGAAATGCAAGTTCCCCCTACAAGGCTTTTGTTTAAGGTCGGAATTTGCCTGGGAGCATTCCTTCAGAGTGACCTGAGAGTCCAGTCTCCCAGTCTTGCTGTCTTCCAAAAGACCGCTGAATAAGACAGAACTATCAGCTTCTAGGTTGCACTCGTTTTTTTTTTTTTTCAGTTGACACCATAATGGAAAAGAATATGGAAAATATATATAAATATGTATGTAAATACAAATCCCTTTGCTGTATGCCAGAAACTAACACATTGTGAATCAACTATAATTCAATAAACATAAATCTAAAAAAACAATAGGCTGCAAGTCAGAACACATGGATTCAAGTACTGCCTCTGATACTTACTAGGTTATGAGACCTCAGAAATGTCACTTAAGCTGAGCCTGGGTTTTTTCATCAAGGAGGGGGAGACATCTGGACCAAAGAGGGGGTTCTGTCAGGAAGAAGGAAAAAGAAGTGATGTCTGAAGGGCAACCTGCAGTGGCCCACCACAGAGCATTCCAGTTTTTCAGATGCTTACTGTGTACCAGTAATTTTCATGCATTATCTCATTTATTTCTCATAGCAAAACTATAAGGTAGATATTCTTATCTCTGTTTATAGGTGAGGAACCTGAGACTCATAAATTCAGCCCAAGGTTTTACAGCAAGTAAGTGGATTCAGTCTCACTTCAAAGCCAGGGTCCTCTCCACTGATTCTACTGCTTTCAAGGACAGCCATCAAGGACAAGTCTGCAGACCAGTATACCTCAGGAACATCTAAAGTATACTCAAAGATAACAACATCTCCAAGAGTAACCTCATAGAATAAAGACAACCATTTGAGGAGCACATATTATGTGCTTGAATGAAAATTCAGTATGTCCCTCCTCAGTCTTCTGCCAGAGCCAACAACAGTATCAATGGCATAGAAAAAATCTTCATGAATCCCTCAGGAATCCATGTCATCTTACTCTTTACCACTCACAAGCCTCTCAAAAGTGTGGTCCAGCCTCACTGCCTGTGCCTCCTCACTGCCACACAAACCCTTCACTGACTGCAGTATGTAATGTTACAGATCTTCAATGCTCAAAGGCTACCAAGAACTTTGTGCTTCTCCATATTGCCTGTACCTATTAAGAATGACTTCAACTATAACAGCAGGTGATGCAACAAGCAACAGCTTATGTGACACAGATATGTCTTATATCTCACAGGAAGGCAGACAGGGCTCTGAGTTAGTGTTTGATTCTCCTGGTCTCTCATCATTATAAGCTGGCTACGATGGCCACTCCAAGCTTCACATCCTCATACAACTATACTTGAAGGCAAGAAGCAGGACATAAGACAGAGTTTTTCTTTTTCTCATTACCTGCTTCCCTTCAGGACAGATCATATGTGGGACCACAAAGTAAGCTGCAGTAAAATTTTAAAACTGAAATAATATCAAGCATCTTTTGCAAACAATGCTATAGAATAGAAATCAACTACAAGAAAAAAACCTGCAAAAACACACAAACACACGGAGGCTAAACAACATGCTACCAAACAACCAATGGATCACTGAAGAAATCAAAGAAGAAATCAGAAAATCATTGAAGAAATAAAAAAGTACCTAGGGACAAATGAAAACAAAAACACAACAACCCAAAACCTATAGGACACAGCAAAAGCAGTTCTAAGAGGGACGTTTATAGCAATACAATCTTACATAAGGAAATAAGAAAAATCTCAAATAATCTAAATTTATACCTGAAACAACTAAAATAAGGAAAAACAGAACCCAAAGTTGGTAGAAGGAAAGAAATCATAAAGATCCAAGCAGAAATAAATGAAATAGAGACTAACAAAACAATAGAAAGGAACAAAGGAAATAAAAGCTGCTTGTTTGAAAAGACAAACAAGATTATTAAACTTTTAGTCACTCTTAAAGAAGAAAAGGGAGAGGGTGAAAATCAATAAAATTAGAAATGAGAAAGGGGAAGTTATAACTGACACCAAAGAGATACAAAGGACCATAAGAGAATACTACAAGCAAATATATGTCAATAAAATGAACAACCAAGGAGAAATGGACAGATTCCTGGAAAGGGTCAATCTCCCAAGACTGAACCAAGAAGACAGAAAATATGAGCACATGAATTACAAGCACTAAAATTCAATCAGTGATTTTAAAACTCTCAGCAAATAAAAGTCCAGGACCAGGTGGCTTCACAGATGTATTCTATCAAACATTTAGAAAGAAGTTAACACCTATCCTTCTGAAACTATTCCAAAAAATTGCAAAGGAAGGAACACTCCCATTCCATACTAATTCTACGAGGTCACCATCACACTGATGCCAAAAAAATTAAGAAAATTACAAACCAGTATTACTGATGAACATAGATGGAAGAATTCTCAACAAAAACTAGCAAACCAAACCCAATAAAACATTGAAAAGTCATATGCAATGATCAAGTGGGATCTATCCCAGGAATTAAAGAGTTTTTCAATATCTGCAAATCAATCAATGTGATATACCAAATCAACAAATTGAATAAAAACCATATGATATTCCAATATAGTCCAGATATTTCCTCTCTTCCTCAGACCTCTGCTCACACCTTACATTTTGAGTGGGGCCTTCCCTGACTCTGTCAGACAGAGAAGCCACTCACATGCCAGCCTGGTACCTTCTAATCCTCTTAAAAAAAAAAAAAAATCTATATCTATCTATCTATCTATATATGATCATTTCAATAGATGCAGAAAAAGCTTTTGATAAAATTCAACACCCATTTATTTATTTGGCTATTCCAGGCCTTAGCTGCAGCACACAGGATCTTGAGTTGCAGCCCTCGAACTCTTTAGTTGCAGCATGTGAGATCTAGTTCCCCAATCAGGGATGGAATCCAGGCTCCCTGTATTGGGAGTGCAGAATCTTAGCCACTGGACCACCAGGGAAGTCCCCAACACCCATTTATATTAAAAAAACCACAACTCTCCAGAAAGTGGGCATAGAAGGAACCTATCTCAACATAATATAGGCCATATATGATAAATACAGAGCTAAAATCATATTCAATGGTGAAAAGCTAAAAGCATCTCCTCTAAGATCAGGAACAAGATAAGGATGTCCACTCTCACCACTTTTATTCAACATAGTTTTGGAAGTCCTAGCCACGGCAATCAGAGAAGAAAAAGAAATAAAAGGAAACCAGATTGGAAAGAAAGAAGTAAATTTGTTTGTATATGACATGATACTATAGGTAGAAAATCTTAAAGTTGCTCTCAGAAAACTAGTAGAGCTCATCAATGAACTTGGTAAAGTTGCAGGATACAAAATTTAATAGTGTAGAAATCTGTTGCATTTCTATACACTAACAACAAAAAATGAGTGAAATTAAGAAAACCACCTAAATTACCATGGCATCAAAAAGAATATCTAGGAGTAAACTTATCTATTGAAGAGATCTGAACTCCAAACAGTTTAAGACTCTGATGAATGAAATCAAACATGACACAAACCAGATGGAAAGATATACCACATTCTTAGACTGGATGAATCTATATTGTTAAAGTGACTATACTACCCAAAGCAATCCACAGATTCAATGCAACCCCTATCAAATTAGCAATGACATTTTTCACAGAACTAGAACAAAAATTTTTTTAATTTGCATGGAAGCAAAAAAGACCCTGAATAGCTAAAGCAATCTTGAGAAAGAAAAACAAAGATGAAAGGCATTCCTTGGTGTTCCATTGGTTAGGATTCCATGCTTCCACTGCAGAGGGTATAAGTTCGATCCCTGGTCAGGGAGCTGAGATTCCCACAGCTGCAGAGCAACTAATGAGCCCTTCTGCTCCAGAGCCTGCAAGCCACAAATAAAGAGCCTGCACACCACAACTACTGGGCCCATGTGTCACAACCTCAGAGTCCATGTGCAGCAATGGACTGCAATGGACTGCACAAAAGATCCTGTGTGACATAACAAAGATCCTACAAGCTTCAACTAAGACACAGTGCAGTCAAATAAATAAATATCAAAAAAGAAGATGTGGTGTGTGTGTGTGTGCATGTGTGATGGAATATTACTCAGCCATAAAAAAGAATGAAATAATGCAATTTTCTGCAACATGGATAGATCTAGAGATTGTCATACTGAGTGAAGTAAATCAGATAGAGAAAGACAAATATATGTTATAACTAATATGTGCAACCTAAAAAAAAAATAGTACAAATGAACTAATTTACAAAGCAGAAACAGTCACAGATGTAGAAAACAAAGATATTACTTAGCCATAAAAAAGAATGAAATAATAACATTTGCAGCAACATGAATAGACCTAGAGGTTACCGTGAAGTGAAGTCAGAAAGAGAAAGACAAATATCATGATACTGCTTGTATGTGGAATCTAAAAATAATAAGATACAAATGAACTTATTTACAAAACAGAAATAGACTCACAGACATAGAAAACAAACATGGTTATCAAAATGGAAAGGGGGCAGGGAAAAATTAGGAATTTTGAATTAACATATACATACTATTATATATAAAATAGATAACCAACAAGGACCTACTCTCTAGCAAAAGGAACTATACTCAGTATTTAGTATATTCTTTTCCTACAAGGGAAAAGAATCTGAAAAAGAAAAGATATATATATATATGTATAACTGAGTCATTTTGCTATACACCTGAAACTAACATTGTAAATCAATTATACTTCAATTAAAAATGCAAAAGAAAAATTTTAAAAATTTAGTTATTGAAGTAAAACAGAGCACCTGCATAACCACTGCCACTGAGATATAACATCTTGATAAGCATGTGTGTAACACATGTGTTTGCAATCTGCTTTTTTACTTACCACAAGCACCTTTATTTTTTTTTTTTAATTTATTTTAATTCAAGGACAATCACTTCACAACACTGTGGTGGCCCCTGCCACACATCAACATGAATCAGCCACAGGTGCACATGCGTCCCCCCTATCCTGAACCCACCCCATCCTTCTGGGTTGTCCCAGAGCACCAGCTTTGAGTGCTGTCCCTGCTTCATGCATTGAACTTGCACTGGTCATCTATTTTACATATGGTAATATACATGTTTCAATGCTATTCTCTCATATCATCCCACCCTTGTCTTCTCCCACATAATCTAACAGTCTATTCTTTACATCTGTGTCTCTTTTGGTGCCTTGCATGTAGGATCATTGTTACCATCTTTCTAAATTCCATATATATGCATTATATACTGTACTGGTGTTTCTCTTTCTGACTTACTTCACTCTGTATAATAGGCTCCAATTTCATCCTCATTAGAACTGACTCAAACACATTCTTTTTTATAGCTGAGTAATATTCCATCGTGTATATGTACCACAACTTCCTTATCCATTCATCTGCCAATGGACATCTAGGTTGCTTCCATGGCCTATCTATTGTAAACAGAGAAGCACCTTTTTTGACAAAACATTCACCTCTATGTCATCGTTTTAGTGATCACACAGTTTACTTAGCAGCCCTCTACGGCTGATGGTTAGGATGTCTCCAGTTATTTTGCAACTATGGATAGTATATGATGAACAACCTTCAGCATACTTTTTGTCTATTTCCCCCCGTAGATTAATTTCTTAGAAGTGGAGTTGCCAGATCAAAGAGTACACTGTATTAAAGGCTTTCAACACACACATATTGTCATACAACTGTTGACAATATCTGTCAGTTCTTCCTTGGAACTTATCTCAGATTTGTTCTTTCCTCTCTGTCACTAAGAATTCATCATCTTATGCCCCACTCCACCCTCAACTGATACCACTTACTGAAATCTCTTCTTCTGAGATAAAATACTTCCTACCCACAGAATGATTGTGGATTTAGAGGTGGGAATACATTGCAGATGGACTGTCTCAAGTATTTTTGAAAAGTTTCCAAAAGATTAAAGTGGGGCTCCTTAAACCTAGGGCATTGAGAGTCCAGGAGGGCCACCATCATAAAGGGGGATGAGGCAGAGCAGCTGGTGTGCATCTAAGATGGCACTTATAGGAAATTACGGGAGAAACAGGCCAGATGAGATGGGGAAAGAGGAACTCTGCGAAGAGAGAGCTTAGAGCTTTCAGGAAGAGCTGGAGGAAGAAACAGGACAGACAGCAAGTTAAACTTTACCCTGGGTTGGTGGCGGTGGAGGCGGTGGGGCGGGGGTGCTTTATAGGGTCAACTGGGAGTAGGGTCAGGTCAGAGAGAGAATAATAAACAATGGAGTCCCTTTCCAGGACCCCACAGAGAATAATCAATCTGTTATATTCGTTCAAGGAAAACCTCTCTTGATCCTGTTCCTCTCCAGCTATTGCCTCATTTCGCTCATTCCCTTTACAGCAAAAGGTCTCAAAAGAGCTGTTTCTACTTGGTATCTCCAATTCCTCCCCTCTCATTCCCCCTTGAGCCCACTCCAATCAGGATTTTGCCCCGACATGCCAACATAACCCTTTCATCAGGACCCTCAATGACCTTAAGTGCATTACACCGTGAAGTTAATTTTTAAATCTAAATCTCTAGAACTTCCCTGGTGGTTCAGTGGCTAAAACTCTGAACTCCCAATGCAGGGGCCGTGGGTTCAATCCTTGGTCAGGGAACTAGATTTCGCAAGCTGCAGGTAAGAGCTGGAATGCCGCAAGCAAGATCCTGCATACTGCAAAGAAGATCTGGAGTAGCCAAATTAAAAAAAAAAAACAAACCCAGCTCCTTCATCTTGTCAGCAGCATTGGACACACCTGATCACACTTTCCAAAATATTTTCTTCCCTTG
The DNA here is from genome assembly GCF_033118175.1 of Dama dama. NCBI lineage: Eukaryota > Metazoa > Chordata > Mammalia > Artiodactyla > Cervidae > Dama > Dama dama. The sequence continues at coordinate 63,599,155 of NC_083695.1, read as the reverse complement.
GCTTCCTGGACTCCACCCTCTCTTGCTTCTCCTCTTCCCTCATTGGCTGTTCTCTCTCAGCTGCCTCTGGTAGTTTCTCCTCATTTCCCAGGCTAGCAGCTGGCAGTTGGCATTCCCAGGCCCAATCCTTGGATGTCGCCCCCCTTCCTACTTCCCCAGTGTCCTCATCCACTCTTGTGTCTTTAAAAAATGCTCTATATGCTCATCTCTTGCCTGGGGCTCTCCCATGGCCTGATTCCTATCCACCCCTCCACTGAAATACTGCATGGGTGTTGGAAACTTAAGTATGTCCAGGACTAAATTCCTTAGTATATCCCCAAAGCGGCCTCTCCCACAGGCTCCCCCATTTCAGTTAATGGAAATTCCATCCTTGTTGCTGCTGTTCAGGCCAAAACACTTGAGTCATGCTTGACACCCCTCCTGTATCTCACTTCCTATCCATCAGCAAATGCTTTAAAATACAGTCAGAATCCAAATACTACTTGCAGACTCCTCTGCATCCACCCTGGGTTCTAGCCAATAATCATCTCTCGCCTGGATTATTGCAACAACCCACTTAACTGCTCCCCTGCTCCTGCTCTTGCCACCTCTTCCACCTGTTTCAACACAGCAAGCAGTGTTGAAAACAAAAGACAGATCATCTTAATCCTCCTTGCAAAGCCCTTAGGACCTTCCCTCTTCCTTCTCAGTTGAGTTCAGCTTAGTCCCTCAGTCGTGTCTGACTCTTTGTGACCCCACGGATTGTAGCATGCCAGGCCTCCCTGTCCTTCACCAACTCCTGGCGTTTACCCAAACTCATGTCCATGGATGCCATCCAACCATCTCATCCTCTGTCGACCCCTTCTCCTCCTGCCTTCAATCTTTCCCAGCATCAGGGTCTTTTCCAATGAGTCAGTTCTTCACATCAGGTGGTCAAAGTATTGGAGTTTCAGCTTCAGCATCAGTCCTTCCAATGAATATCCAGGACTGATTTCCCTTAGGATGGACTGGTTGGATCTCCTAGCTGGGAGGGACTCTCAAGAGTCTTCTCCAACACCACAGTTCAAAACCATCGATTCTTCAGCACTCAGCTTTCTTTATAGTCCAACTCTCACATCCATACATGACCACTGGAAAAACCATAGCTTTGACTAGACAGACCTTTGTTGGCAAAGTAATGTCTCTGCTTTTTAATATGCTATCTAGGTTGGTCATAACTTTTCTTCCAAGTGGTTCCTTCTAGTGGTTCTCAAATGCCCATCAGGCTCTCTGTTATTTCTCTGACCTCATCTCCTACTCCTCCCCTCATTCACTCAGCTCCAGCCCCACTGGCCTCCCTGCCAATGAAGGTGCTAGGCTTGTTCCCATCTTTGAACTTACTATTTCCTCCACCTGAAATGCTCTTCCCCTAAATAGCTACATGGGTTGCCCACTCACCTAGCTCAGGTCTTGACTCAAGAACTTTCCTGAAGTCTTGTTACCAAAGGCAAGTTCATGGAGTTTGGGAGCAGAGAAAGGTTTACTGTAGGGCCCTGGAGAAGGGAATGGCTACCCACTCCAGTATTCTGGCCTGGAGAATTCCATGGACAGAGGAAATTGGGAGGCTACAGTCCATGGGGCTGCAAAAGAGTTGGACATGACTGAACAACTTTCACTTTCAAGCAAGGAGAACATATGGGTCTTGCTCAAAAAAACCGAAACTCCCTGAAGGGTTTCAGCAAGGTGAGAGCCGAGTGGCCCAGGGAACATGGTCAACTTGTGCATAGTTCTCTGATTGGTTGGTGGTGACCAATCCATAGGCACCAGAAGGCTGTTGGCTACGGGCCCCTGATCATCAAGCAGCTAATTTCCTCCATTTGGTAGTGGTTTTAGCATCTGAAAAATATGAGATACTATTATCTAGGTACTTCAGAGAAGAGCTAAAGCAAAGGATGTGGGGCATAGGGTCTTGCTGCTTAGTCTTCCCTCATCACTTGGTATTTGCAACCTTGCTTTATTTTTCTCCACAGAGCATAACACCATCTATCCTGCTATTTTTTTTTTTTTATTTTATTTGGAATTAAGTTCAAAATCACAGAAAAGTTCCAAGAATTAGAACAGTACAAAGAACATCCGTATAGCCGTTACCCAAATTTACTTATTGCTAATATTTTATCCCATTTAGTTTATTTGCATTCTCTTTGTCTCTCTCTTTCACACACACAATCACAAAAACACAACTTTTTCTCCTGAACTACTTGAGAATAGGTTATATACATGTGGTTCTTTATCACTAAATAATTCAGCATATATTTCCTAAAGGTAGCAATATTCTCTTTCACAACCATAGAGTTATCAGCCAGTAAATGTAACACTGTTACAAGGCTTTTCTCCCATCTGTATCCATGTTTCTCTCCAGTACAGGGTCAAGTCTACTATCAGATACATAGCTACTCTCCTTTAATCTGAAGCATATCCAAAACCTTTCTTTGTCTATTATGACATTACCATTTTTGAAGAATATAATCCATCTGTAACTGAGCAGGACCCTATGGGTTCTTCCCAGATCAGACTCTTCTCCGACATCTGCTGCTGCAGCTCCTCTCTGAAGTACCCAGCTAATAGGATCTCAAGCATTTGTTTCCTGAGTTTTTCAGATGCTAAATCACCACCAAATGGAAGAAATTGGGCTTCCCTTGTGGCTCAGTTGGTAGAGAATCTGATGTGGGAGACCCGGGTTTGATCCCTGGGTTGGGAAAATCCCCTGGAGAAGGAAAAGGCTTCTCACTCCAGTATTCTGACCTGGAGAATTGCATGGGCTGTAGTATCCATGGGGTTGCAAAGAATTGGACACAACTGAGCAACTTTTCACTTACTCACTCAACGGAAGAAATTAACTGCCTGATGACAATGAGCACGAAGCCCTCACCTACTGACACCTAAGAATTGATTAATGTTAACCACCTGTTAACATTCAACCAATCAGAGAATTGTGCACTAGCTGATCACGTACCTTGTGACCACCTCTCCCTCACCTTGTCTTTAAAACTGTTTTGCTGTAATCCTTCAGGCAGTTTGGGCTTTGAGGGGCATCAGTCACTTGTCTCCTTGCATGGCCCTCCAATAAACCTTTCTCTGCTCCAAACTCCAACATAACATTTTGGTGGTGTTTGGCCTCACTGCACACAGGAAACTTGTGTTTGGTAACAACATGGCAAACTTCAATACCACCTTGCTAGAAGATCAAAATTAGCATCAGAAACTATGCCAAAGTCTTTGTGTGGATCACAACAAACTGAAAAATTCTTCAAAAGATGGGGATAGCAGACCACCTGACCTGCCTCCTGACAAATCTGTATTCAGGTTAAGAAGCAACAGTTAGAACTGGACACAGACCAACACACAGGTCCCAAATAGGAAAAGGAGTACGTCAAGGCTGTATATTGCCACCTTGCTTATTTAACTTATATGCAGAGTACATCATGAGAAATGCTGAACTGAATGAAGCACAAGCTGGAATCAAGATTTCCAGGAGAAATATCAATAACCTCAGATATGCAGATGACACCACACTTACGGCAGAAAGTGAAGAACTAAAGAGCTTTTTGATGAAAATGAAAGAGGAAAGTGAAAAACTTGGCTTAAAACTCAACATGCAGAAAACTAAGATCATGGCATCTGGTCATATCACTTCATGGCAAATAGATGGGGAAACAGTGGAAACAGTGGCAGACTTTATTTTGGGGGGTTCCAAAATCACTGCAGATGGTGACTGCAGCCATGAAATTAAAAGATGCTTGCTCCTTGGAAGGAAAGTTATGACCAGTCTAGACAGCATATTAAAAAGCAGAGACATTACTTTGCCAACAAAGGTCTGTCTAGTCAAGGCTATGGTTTTTCCAGTGGTCATGTATGGATCTGAGACTATACATGGACTATAAAGAAAGCTGAGCACCAAAGAATTGATGCTTTTGAACTGTGGTGTTGGAGAAGACTCTTGAGAGTCCCTCCCAGCTAGGAGATCCAACCAGTCCATCCTAAAGGGAATCAGTCCTGACTATTCATTGGAAGGACTGATGCTGAAGCTGAAACTCCAATACTTTGACCACCTGATGTGAAGAACTGACTCATTGGAAAAGACCCTGATGCTGGGAAAGATTGAAGGTGGGAGGAGAAGGGGACGACAGAGGATGAGATGGCTGGATGGTATCACTGACTCAATGGACATGAGTTTGAGTAAACTCCAGGAGTTGGTGATGGACAGGGAGGCCTGGCGTGCTGCAGTCCATGGGGTCACAAAGAGTCAGACACAACTGAGCGACTGAATTGAACTGTGAGGGGCCAAAGAATAATTTGTGACTGAAACAACATCCTGAGAAGGACGCTGCATTGCTATGTAACATTCCAGCCAGGAAAGCATAACCTGAACCAAATCACAAAGAAATATCAGACAACCCTCTACTAAATAAAAGGGGTTGGGAGAGGTGTCACTAAAAACAAGTCCTGGGGCTTCCCTGGTGGTCCAGTGGCTAAGATTCTGTGCTCGCAATGCAGGGCACCAGGGTTTGATCCCTGATCAGGGAACTAGATCCTGCATGCTGCAATGAAGATGCAGCACAACCAAATAAATAAATACTTTTTTAAAAAAACAAAGTCTTGCTTGGTCACTGTGTATTGATTTCTTTCTCTCTCTCTTTTTCCTTTGCATCTGACAAGCAATCTGTGGGGAGATACTTTAAGATCATACAAACATCCTCTTCCTCATCAAACCCTAGATTTTGCATCAATGATGATTCTTGCCAGAGTTAATTTTGACAATGATATTGCAAAAAGATGGTTTTCAAACTCCTGTACTGCCTCTCCTTTTCCTAGTTGGCATTCATACTTTAGATGATCTCCTTATGAGCCCACCTCCTTGAGGTCCACATCAGGGAACTCCTGCCCCCTCCTCCAATTCTGATAGGGGGCAGGCTTCCAGCCCACCTACCTCTAGTGCCCCGCCTGGGTGGCTGGAAACCCTACCACCTTATCCTTCCAGCCCTGTCCTAAATCCTCTGTTACCAAAAGTGAGTCCCGCCAGTACTACAGGAAGCACGGCTACCTATCAGCCTCCCAATACCAAACTCTGTGCCTTAAGGGAAGTGCCGACTGCTGATAGAGGAACAGAGTCCATGTCCCGTTTCCTATGGCTGACCCAGCTACTTGCAAAGAGAAATCTGGACATTTTCCCAAGGACCCCAGTTAGTTCCTGGAGGAATTCACTAAGCTGACAATGTTCTATGGATTTACTTGGGGGCAATCTCTACCTTTCTACCTGTTGCACCTCTAAAGAGAAAAGCCGGTCCTTGGTGCAGCCCAGGCATATGCTGATGAACTTGCAGCCCCAAATCAAGGATATATAATCTACCTTGGGTGGGGGGTGGGGAGTGCAATCCCCAACCAGGACCCCCACTGTCCTACCACTAGTAGTCCCCTACTGGAACTACCAACAGAGAGGTAGAGGGCTTGAACACAAGATCCCACATGCTGCAATGAAGACTGAAGATATCATGTACCACAACTAAGACCCGGTGCAGCCCAATAAATAAGTAAAATAATAAAATAAAAATACCTTCTTACTACACCATCTCATCTAAGCTGAGGGAATTGAATACTCCAGGTTTCTACTATTTTGAATATAACAATAGGTTCTTATCTCTTGTGTACTGTGTTCATAACTTGTCCCTTCCACAGATCTGAATGGCTGCTTATTTGTTACAGTCTTCGGTTCCCAGACATCTTACTGTACCTTCAGGATATGTCTGCACATGAGGCACTCCCCAGAATGAGGGCCCAAACACAAGGGCACCCCAGGGAAAATTTGACCCATATGTAAATGCTTCTCCTTATATCCACACTGTGTGGCACAAGGGAGCCTGTATATTAGGACATTGAGTCCCATTCACAGTCACAACACATAATAATACTCAATACCATCCCAGGAGGGCCATCAGATAAATATTGGCAGGGATATGACTGACAGGGGGATTGGTAGCTCCATGAGGAGGCTTTGTCTATCATGAGGTAACCCTAGAAACTATAACCAACACTTTAGAGAGCCTAACCCTGACCGCTGGAAATGACCTAAATAGATTTTCAACTTCTTTAAACTCACTGGCCAATGTGGTCGTAGACAACAGATTGGCCTTGGATTACTTCCGAGAGAAGCAGGGTGGTGTTTGTGTGGTTATAAACAAAACCTGCTGTACCTATGTTAATAATCTGGACCAGATGGAGACGGGCATCAAAAAGATTTATGAGCAAGCATCATGGTTACACAGATACAACCAGGGGTCAGACCCTAGTATCATCTGGTCCACTAGTAAGGAAGTCCTCTCTCCCTAGCCTTCCTCAGTTCCTACCCCTCCTGGGCTCAGTCACGGTCCTCCTCTTCCTCCTCTTTGGACCATGCCTCTTTAATCCCTTGGTAAATTTCCTGTCTTCTGGCTTACAAGAGTTCCATGTTAAAATGGTGGCTGTGCAAGGATTCCAACGCATACTGCCCTCTAACTTAAACAAGAAGCTGTCCCACCCCCAGGACCCCTGCACCAGGCATCCAGAGACTTTTACTCCCTGATAGGCAGGGTCAATGCCCCTGCCCAGCCCAGAAGCAGCTACAGAAGATGGACCTCCAACCTTCCGCTTCCCATAAGAATATGGGAGTAAAAGTCTCTGAGCAGAGAATGAGACAGGAGGGAAAGGGGCAGGACACCAACACTAGATAATGAAGAAGAGGCACAGCTGTTCAGATAAAGACCAGCTGGAACCAATTGAAACCAAGGTGGCCTTGAGAATAGTCTGGTCATTGATCTAGAGTTTATTATACCTTCACCGAGACACTAAAACCACCCCACTTACACCATGACAGTCTTGAAGAGGACCAAAAAAAGCCAAGTAGCCAAGTGGTCCAATTCCTGGGAAACCCCCACCCTACTCTGAAATAGCAAGACTATTCCTCCCACTCAGCCTATGAAACTATCAATACTTAACCTATAAAAACCTACGACCCCATGCCACAGGACTGCATTCATGTTTTGAGAGGGTTCCACATTCCGCCTATGGAATGTGTCTCTCCCTAAATCAACTTGCTTTCCCTTTATTATGGTTGCTCTTGACTTCTTCCCTGCTTGAGAAGCCAAAATCCTCACTTTGCGGTCCATCCTAAGGACTCCTGCAGGTCCCAGAACGTGACATTTCCCTCTCCTGCAATGCATCCACCACTTATTCAGGCACTTTAATAGTTTCTGCATAAAAGGCTATTCCAGGTTCCTCTTGTACCTATCCTGTTGCAGCCCTAGAATTTTCTTGAGAAGTCCTGGTTCCTTTTATGGTATTTAAAAAACAAGGTTAGGAAAGCAAGTGTACTCATTGCTCTGGAGCATCTTTGCTCTTAGACCCTTTGGGCAGGAAAACACGCATGCAAATAACATAGACATACACACACATTTAAATACATACCCACCCACGAAACACACCATAGAGTTTACTTACTTATCTTATTGTTTATCTCTTACACTAAAATGTAAGCTTCATGAAGGAGAAAATTTGTTTTGCTTTCTTATTTGGTAATGGGGTATAGCTGACCGACAAACAATGTTGTGATAATTTTAGGTGGCCACTGGAGGGATTCAGCCATACATATATGTGTATCCATTTCCCCCCAAACTCCCCTCCCATCCCAGCTGCCACATAACATTGAGCAGAGCTCCATGTGCTATACAGTAGGACCTTGTTGGTTATCCATTTTAAATATAGCAGTGTATACATATCCATCTCAAACAGAGGAGAAAATTTTTGTCTGTTTTGTTTGCTGTTGACTTTTTAGTGCACAGAATAGTGTGCAGCGAATGGGAAGTAGTCAATAGACAGCTGTTGACCAAACCAAAAGAAAGAAACAACCCCCAAAGGCTAAATAATTTGCTGAATCCTCACAGCTGACCAATGACACAACCCTCTTTTTATCATGCTTCCAAGGCCCAATATAGGAAGTAGTATCTGGCAGGATAGCAGATATCTTCATGGTCATTTTCCCCTCTTAACTTTTTTTTACCTTTTTAATTATTTCATGAAAGTATAGCTGATTTAAAATGTTGTGTTAGTTTCAGGTGTATGGCAGAGTGATTCAGTTTATACATATATGTATGTAAAATATATAATTTTTTTCATATTCTTTTCCATTATTTCTGACCTCTTTTAACTCCAGACATTTGTAATTAGTATCCTCTCTTACTACCCTTCTGGGATTCATAAACTCAGGTGATCAGTGGGTAGGAGCTAAAGGCTCCTAGGTGACTAGTGACTAGTCCTGCGAACAGGAGAAGACCCCAGGCTCATCACCCAGTGGTGATGGCTGAGACCTCTCCTCAGCCTGGAATGTGGTCTGATGCAGGAAGTGGGCAGCAGGTGGTGGTACCTAGAGTCAACTATCATTTAGAAGGGACCCAGTGGCAGCCCTGATGCTACCCAAGGAATGACCACATGGAAGTGGAGCTTCAGAGAGATAGCAGAGAAGACAGACCCAGAGGGGGTAGGTGGAGACCCAGCAGAAAGGAAGCCACCCGCCAGGAGCCCTGGCGTCATGGAAACTGGCCCTGCCACTCCATCTGTCCTCGAAGTCTATAAATAGTTGGTTTCAGTATCAGCCATGGCCAGGCCAGACCAGCAGCATGGGCAAACCCTGAGAGGAAATGGGTTTGGGGGAGGATGTCCCACACACACAGAGAATGGGTCGGATGAGGAATGAGATGAGATGGAGGGAAAGCCTTTGCCTGTCCCAGCTGCATACCACAGCAGGTCACTGGCACTCAGCCCACCCCACAGAACTTTCCATGCTGCTGATCATTTAGTAATGTCATTTAACCAGATCATCCCCCACCCTTCCTACTATTTTGTTCTGTTTCTGCTGCTTAGTATAGCCTTTCTGCCTCTTTATTTGTTCATACTTTTAAAGTTTATCTCAATTTCTACTTCCTCCAAGGAAGAAGTCCAAAATGCCATCCCACTAAAGACTTTTAATCAAGTTGCTGACTCGTGGGCTGGGGGTGACCCTGTTAGTGAAGAAGGAAGACCTGTGCCTTGGGCCCTCTGTGAGTTGGGAACATGAGGAGTCTTCTGGGACCCTAAGAATCCCCGAGTAACCTCCTGTCCCTCCCTTTTCTGTTACAAAGTCCCCTGAACACTATAGCTCCTCCTCTGCCTCCCCAGCCCAGACTGTTCTCTGTTACTCGGTTGCTGAGTGATTTTAGGGAAGTCTCTTAACCTCTCTGTGCCTATTGCAGGCTGAATTCTCTGGTTCCAGAGACAGAGTGTCTAGGCAGGATGTTTATTAAGAAGGGCCCTTGGGCTCTATGCCTGGTGGAGGGTGTGACAGGAAGCTGGAATGGGCAGAGGGAGAAGTTGAGCTCCAGGGAGCTCTGGAGCCAAGCCATAATGACCCATCAGTGAGGTCCCATTTTGGGACAAATGGGTGGTCCTTTATCCCCACTAAGATCAGTCACTGAACACAGGCAGCCTGGGGACAGGCATGCTCCTGGGGAGTGGCAGTCCCCATGGGGGCTAAAAGCTAAAGGGTGTCTATCTCCCAGGAGCTGGAAAATTAAGTCCTTCCATGAAGAGAGAACTGGGCAATGCAGCGGTGCCTCATCTTTCTCCTATATTAAGGGCATCACGACACTTCATTGGGCTCTTCTCTGGATAAATACAACCATAAATGTAAGTTCCTAGCACACATTCTGACTTTGTTTGGTAATGAAGACCAAGTTATTTTCTGAGTATTGGGCTAGCATCTGCTGGGTAACTCTGACCCCAAGCTGCCTTTTGTCTTTTGGGGAGGTGACCAAGAGGAGGGTCCAAGTGCACTAAGACTCAAATTTAGACTTCCGAAGTTTTTCCTCATGAGGTTACATAAAAGTTCATTGAAGTATAATAACAGTAATGAAATATGTTAATCATCCAACTTCAAATTCAGGTCTTAGCAGATAAATTATATTTTTTTAGCAACGCATTATCTTGTAAACAACACTACTATATGACATTATCTTTTTGTCTTAACTTCTCCAATACAGAGGTTTAATAGGAGCCACCTTATCTATGATGCTGTTTTGGAATTTCTTCTTCTTTTTAAAAAATAATTAATTAGTTTATTTTGCTGTGCTGGATTTTAATTACCATGTTCGGGGCTTTCTCTAGTTGTAGTTATCAGGGACTACTGTTTCTTGGGATAGATGGGTTTCTCTTTCTGTGGTTTCTCTTGTTTTGGAGAAGGGGCTCTCAGGTGTGTGGGCTCAGCAGTTGCAGCTCATTGGTTTAGTTGCCTTGCCACATGTGAGATCTTCCCAGGCCAGGGATCAAACCCATGTTCCCCTGCAGTGGCAGGTGCATTCTTAACCACTGGGCCACCAGGGAAGCCCTCTTCTTTGAACATTCAGGAATGCTTGAGAAATGGTAGTAGTCCGGCCTCTTTGATGATTTTGTGCCACATGTCCAGGGAGCCAGGAGGCAGGTGGACAAAATAGCTGCTCATCTGCCCACACCTTTATCAGCCAGGAGAGGACTTGAGCCAGTTCCGATGTCCAGGTGTTCTTAGGGCCTCACGCTCCCCCGCTCCCTGGAGCATGCTCTTTGTCGACAGGAATCCCAGAGGCGCCCAATCCCTAACGGCCACTTCAGGATTCCACCTCCCCACCCCCACCCCCAGACTGAACGAAAAAACCGGAGAAAGGAGAGAATTGGGAGCTGAATTTCCTGCCCAGTCCCTGGCGCAGCGGAGGGCAACTCCCCCGGGTCGGCGGTACTGGCGGGGCGCATGGATCCCAGTACACTGTACTGAGTACAGGACGCTGACCCTGGGAGTGAGGTCGCGAGTTGGGGGGCCAGACAAGCGGGATAGGACCGGCGGGAAAAGATGTCTTTGTTTTGCGAACTTCTGAGCTTGGGTTTCAGTGTTTCAGTTCTTTTCAGCGAGGGAAGAAAAAAGTTGCCCTGATGTCTCTAGATCAGGGTGCCCCGGGGCAGTTGCACTGGTTTGGGGCTGGGGGTGCAGCTGCGCGCCACGGCCCCGCCCCAGGCGGCTAGATAAGAGCTTCCGGCTCTCTAGTCTCTGGACAGAGCCGCCTCAGATCCCAGTGTAGGCTTGGAATCGGGGAGTCACTTACGCCCCCTCTTGAGTCTCAGAGGAGGGGTCATGGCCACGATCTCCAGGAATGGGAGCTCTGCAGTCCCCTGGGCTAGTCCAGGACTTGTCCTGGAAATTAAATAAGACCGTCTGTAACGCGTAGCTCAGCCTTAGTCTCACAAGACCGTCACAGACAAACATAAATAAATACATTAAAAAATAATTAAGTTAATTAAAAAAAGGAATGAGGCTGCTATTCCGGGAAGCAGTGGTTCTGAATGACCCTGGCAATTGCACCCTGGGTGTGGGAGTAGACAGCACTGCAGAAGCCAAAAGGGGGCAGGCCTGTCGGCTGGGGAATCCACCAGCAGACGCCACCGGCCCTGTCCTGACCACTTGTAAACTAAACAGTTGGAAAGGCCCACTATTCCCTGACTTTCTAGATCACTGCTCCTCTGTCCTTTTCCTGTCCTCCTTGCTTCCATTTCTTCAGCATCCTCTCTACCCTACCTGCACCCCCTCATGCACAGGTATTTTGATGTAGGCTGTTTAGGTCAAAAAACTTCCATGGAATTCATTATAATTATAATAAACCAGGTAACTGAAGTTCAGAGAGGTTAAGACCTTTCAACTAGTACTCTGGAGGAGTCAAGGGTCTGAGGGAACTGTAGAGTTTGAATTAATAAGTAATGGTTTTAAGATAAAACAAGGTTGCTTGTCTTTGGGGGTCAGAGTTGTCAGTCCATCACTGGGCATTTTCTGAATAGAGGCTGTGTGCCCAACTCAGAGCTAGTTCACAGGAGCAGGGGGAAGGAGATCAAAAAGATAGAAGATGAGGGCCCCCCCACCCCACCCCCAGAGAAAGATTAGTATTTAGTCTCCATCCAAGGAGCTGAGGCTATTTAATTGATTTTTATTTTGAAAACTTTACATCATTGTTAGAAGAAATTATTGGATTGGCTAAAAAGTTCGTTCGGGTTTTTCTCTAATACCGTACAGAAAAACCTGAACAAACTTTTTGGCCAACCCAATATTTAAAAAATTTTTTCTCCAATTGCATCTCTCAAAGTTTTTGTAATGTCTCCTAATTTTTGGCAATAGGTAAACGTAATTTTTTTTATCTATAAGCTCTATAATTTTGTTTACAAATAATACTTGGTTTAGAAATAATTTTGTTTCATTCTTTTTTATATAATCTTGAAAACACATTTCCATGCCTTCTCATAGACTTCATGATTATCATTTTTAGGCTGTGTACTACTCTCTCACATGGCCATACCATATTTAGCCACTTTTCTGTTGCTGCTTAACTCCAGTTTTGTTTTTTTTTTTTTGTCATTATAAATAATGCAGCTATAAATATCTTTGTACATATAGCTTTTTCTTCTTTTAAATTATATCCTGGAATCAGTGCCCAGAAAGGGGATGACCTGGTCAGAGTGTTGACTGTTTTTAGCTCTTGCTGTGTAGGGCCAGACTACAACTGACAGTGTTTAAAAACTAAATGATGTAACCTATGTACTAGCGCCCTATAGCCGAAAAGAATACTGTATAGAATAGGAACTGTTGGCACCCGCGGTGTATCAGGTCCCAGCAGATGTATACATCCCCAGCAGGACACCTAGGGATAACTGAGAGGCAGTTCCCCCCTTTGGGAGTACAGGAGCTGTGGCTCTTCAACCTTTTTCTCTTCCTAGGACACAAAATATTCAAAACTGCTCCCCATCTTAGGGCAGACCCAGAATTTGGTGAGTCTCCCAGATTCTGCAGGGACTTGAAACACAAGCGTGTTTTTAAATCAGGAGAATCTTAATCAAAGACGGTATAATTTTATCTAATAACAATGTATGAGATACAAAAATTTAAATATATTTGTGTAGGATATAAGATTAATAAAAGTTGATGTAAATATTAATTTATTAGACTTAAATTATTAATAACATCATTCAAGATGCTCCCATTTTTATTTTTTCTGCACTTGATAAAATATTCTCAGAGAAATGTTAGTATGTCTCACAATGATTATATGTTTTTTCTTCTCCTTTATATTTCTTCTGGTTTTTGCTTTATGTATCTTTGTTGTTAGGTGTCTAGTGGTTTATAATATCTATATTCTTTGGGAATTGTATTTTTTATTATTAAAAATATTCATCTTTTTAAAAAAAAGATAATTTTTGGCTTTAATGGAGCAGGTAGCTGGCTCCTGGTGGTAACACCATTCTTTTTTTCTCACATTCAAGAATATCAGGATGGGGAGTGGGTAGAAGGGATAAATTAGGAGTTTGGGATTAATAGATACACACCGCTTTATATAAAACAGATAAACAACAAAGACCTACTGTATAGCACAGGGAACTATGTTCTTTATTTTGTTATAACTTCGAAAAGGATCTGAAAAAGAACATATGTCTGAATCACTTTGCTACTTACCTGAAACTAACACATTGTAAATCAACTATACTCAATTAAAAAGAATATCAGATGCAAAATGAGAGGGATGGATAGATGACATAAGTCCATTTTATTTCTAAATTCAAGCAAACCATTCCCAAACCAGTCACTTGTCTTGTGACACAATTGGACAAGTAAGATGATCCCTATATGTGTAAATCTCTGCAGAGGGCATCTGGGTAGGTAGGCCAGTATCACGAGGAGACAGAACACTGGGGCTCAGGTGGCAGTATGAATTGGAGCCAAGAAAACTATGAAGAACCTGAGATTCAAAGGTCATAAGGTTGGCCAATGTATTGCCTTCATTAAATACTACGTACTAGGCACTATTCTTAGGCTCTGGGATACAGCAGTGACCCAAACAGATAAAAACCCCGACCCCTGGGGAGCTAAACATTAGGGGTGGGGGCCGGGTACAAATTAGTGAAATACTGATTTTGTCAGATGATGATAAACATAATGGGAAAATAAAAGCAGAGGAAGGTGACTCGGGGTTCCAGAGAGGAAGTTTTAAATAGGTCTCTCGGAGATGACCGGACCGAGACCATGACATCGGAACAAAGGGCGAGCCTTAGGATGTCTGGAGCAAAGCATTCCAGGAGCCCTGATGCAGGGCCTTGAGGCTGGAGCGACAGACAGGCCAGTGTGGGCTGAGAGCGGCACAAGGGGATGAGATCAGAGAGGGAGCTGGGGCCATTCCGTGGGTGGCCCTACAAGCATCTTAGGCATTCCGCTTCACTCAAGAGTAAGTGGACAAGAAGACGTGGTGCGATCTGGCGTGGCGAGTGTACTCCAGGGCGAGGGGGGCAGAGCCCACTGAGGCGGATAGCGGCGCGCTGGGAACCCAGGTGTTTGGACTCAACCCGGTTACCTCTACACGCAGCTGGTCTGCCTCAGACTTGAGGTCTGAATTGTTGGGAAGGTCAGAACCTACGGCGAATCCAGCCTGGAGGAGAGGTTTCTAGGAAGGTTTTGAAGTTCCCTTACAAACTCACGCGACGGTCTCATTAGCATTAAAAGAGTTCCAGTGTGGGGCTCTTTAGCAAGGGGAGCCTGCGCGACTGTCCAGTTACACCACTGTCCGCTGCGTGGCTTCGGGCAAGTCTTCTAATCTCAGGCCGACCCAACTAATTTATCTGTAAAATGGAGCTATAAATGCCCTGACTGCTTCACATTTTCTAGCGAGATCACTGGACAGCATCTTTAAAACATCACTGTCGTTTACAAGAAAGCAAATGTGAAAATGGACCTGACCTCAAAGGGGCGACTTTGCAAAGCACTTTCAAACTGGTTTCCAAGCTAGACTCCTCCGCGGTCGCCGGAACCTGCCCGCCTCTCACCTAGCGCCCGCGGTGGGGCTGGGAGCTCGGCCGGGCTGCGCCCGGGGCGGGGCTGTTTAGATCCCTAGACCCTGAGCTGACCCGCGGCTCTAGCGACCAGACTCTCTGCCCGGGCAGCGTGCGGGCGCGCGGAGCTGGGGGCGGCTGCGGGCCGCGGGCAGGAGGACGGGAGGGGCGGGCGGCAGCGACGCGGCCTGGGCGGAGCCGCCCCCGCCCTCCTCCCGCCCAGCTCCCGCCTGCCGCAGGCTCCACCAGCCCGCGCCGCGCGCTCTTTCTCCGACAGCTGCCAGGGAGCCCAGCTCGCCGCTCCGCGTCCTGCCCCGTCTGTCCCCTCGGGTCGCCACCCGCCGTCGCCGCGCCATGACCACCCAGCAAATAGTCCTGCAGGGCCCGGGACCCTGGGGCTTTCGCCTCGTGGGGGGCAAGGACTTCGAGCAGCCTCTCGCCATTTCCCGGGTAAGGGGAGCCCTGGGACCCGCGGGGAGCGGAGCCATCCCGGGCTGGGGAGTGGCGTGCCCTGGAGGGGACCTGGGGCGGCCGGAGCCCCGTGGGCGGGGTCGGAGACGGTGGTTTCCGGAGCCCGGGACGGAGCTGGGATCTCCGGGCGCGTCCAGGTGCGCCAGGTGTGCGGAGCGCTTTCCGCACGTCTCGGGCCCGCCGCCCTTGCCAGACGCCCAGCTCGCAGGCGAGCCAGGAGCTGCGGAGCATCCACTTATCGCGTCCGCAGGACAGCGGGGGGCAGTTTTCGTTCCTTCGCCCCGGCGTGGCGGCCGTGTGGACACGCTTTGTCAGCGGGCGAGGGGCTCAGGGTACCCGCAGATCCCGCTCGCTGAGAGATAGCACTCCCCTGTTCTAACCACACCGTAAAGCGGCCGAAAGCAGTTTGGAAATAGCAGGAACCACCTGGAAACTGAGGTGGAGTGTGTGGGAGGTTTACTAGGCAAGGGTGGGGGGTGGTGGGGGACTGCCCGCGGGGGACGAGTGAAATTAACAGCAGTCGAAGTCTTAACTCCTTGGACTTCATTCATGGCCAGGTTTTACCTCTTTAATGTCTTTTGGAGAAATGGCGGGATTTTGGAAACAAACCAACCCGAATAAACCCTCTTGGATATTCCACTCCTTCGCGGGAGATGGCTGTGACATATTTCGCCTGGCATTTTGGGATTATCAACCGATCGGCCATAAACAGGGAGGGGTGCGATGAGGTTCCTACCTTATGTGTATGTCCGGGGGTAGTGGTGGTTGAAAAATTCTAAGAGAGACCTCTTCTATTTGGAAGGGCCCCGGTTCAACTGGAGACGACCAGATCCATCATCCCCAAATAAAATGGAAACCCGAGGGAGATCCAGACTTAGCGTTTGGAAGCCCAGGCTTTGATCATCTAGTCTGGGCTAAAGGCAAGCTTGATGTCCCAATGAGAGGTGCCACATTCAATGTGCCATCTGGAAGTTGGCCCAGAAATTTTTTGGATTGAATTTAAAAGGGGAGCCAAAAGCATTCTGGTATCACTCTTTGCTAGGCCTCCCATTCCATTCTTGGGCTCATCTGCTTGCTGAAGGTGACCCTAGACCTGCCTTTCCAGTCATCTGAACATTCTTCTTTTTTAGAGGGGGAGGTTGGGGAGGGAGGGGAAGACCTACAGGTCCTTTTAACTTAAGTCCCTGCTTCCAGCCCTGGAAAGAATATGGGAGGTAGAGGAGAAAAAGAATTAGGGCCTCCTCTTGGTCTTCTGTCCAGCCATAGTCCTACCTACATTTCCTTCCAGGTGGGCCTAGTGAACTGACGAGGTCTTCTTTAACCATCCCACTCCCAGAAGGGACAGGTGCTTCAGTTCTTAGGCTCTGTCTCCTCCCTATCTTCCACCTCTTGTCCCCGGGGGGCCACTTTGAGTATTCCCAGGTACATGCTGTCTTCCCAGGCACCAGCCAGATTCCTCAAGTGCAGAAACTGCCTTTCCCAAATCTGGACCCCTGTGCCCAAGCTTGGCACCGAGCTGAACCTGGCTGTGCCCAGTAAATCTTTGCAGGCTTAGTAATAAATGCTTATCCAGGGAAGAGACATTTAGACTCGCTTACCTCATAGTCCATTTGTCCCCACTCTTTGTGTCTATAATTAACCTGTCAGCCCTCTCAGCTTCTGAATTTATGTATCACATGAACCTTTTCTTTAGAATTGGAGAATACAGCTCCTGTTAAGAATGGGAGACAGAGCAGGAGAACAGAGTAGCGGTGATTAAAACAAACAAGAAAACCAAAAAACTTAAAAAACTCTTGGGGGGAGGGGAAGAGAGATTTTACTGGTCATCTGTTGAAAGGGCAGTTACTGCCTATCACTTTAGCTGTTTTGAAAAGGCTTAATGCAAGTGGCACTGTGCAGGAATGATGGTATGGGGTGGAAAACCACAGTACTGTACCCTTATATGTTTATTTTTTTATTAGCACAAGTGTCATGAGCATGTCCCATATTCTAGAAACTATGCAAAGGCCTAGAGTTCCAGAAATGAGAAGACACAGCTCCACTCTCAAGATGTTTGTGGTTTAGTGAGGAAAGCTAATCTTTATAACACCCTGGGCTGTCCTTTGATTGAAAAGTGAAGGTGATTCAGAGGAGGTTACATCCTCTTGATGACAAGTATTTACCCGTTTATTCACCTCATTATTTCCACATGGAAAAAACATGGGCCTCTGAACTTCCTGAGCATGGGAAAGTCATTGTCATAAAGGGTCCCCAGTGGGGAAAATCTAGTGTAGGTTTGATTTTTGTTTCTTACTGGAGCTGTACCTGGAGGGAGTCTCCTGTCTGAGGCTGTCTTTTTTTTTTTTTTTTTTACATCTCCACAATGGGGATAAATCTGGCCACTGGCTGTGGGTTAAGGTATGTGAGATTTCTCTGTAAACAGTGAACAGTGTTGAGGTGTGAGTGTCCACAAAGTTATACACACCTTCTGGTTGGTAGGTGTGTTACATTTATCATCGGGGCAGATACAATTTGCTATGGTTTTGTATACGCAGACTTTGAGTCTCCACACCAAAGCAAACCATAAAATTAGGCTGGAAGAGGAGTGCCTTTTATTTAAATAGCTATGTTTGCTTTCTCTTGCGTGAATTATTCTGGTATTGGCTCCATCCTTTTGTTAAACTACTAAAGTTTCTGAATATAACTCTGTATCTTGGGTACTTGAAAATTTTTTTTTAACTTACTTTTATTGTGAAATTAAAAAGTCATAAACTAAAAATGCACAGCAAGTGGTTATAAATAACCTATAGGGTTACTACCCAAGTCAAGATAGAGAACATTACAGAGTGCTAGGCTAGGCTCCCTGTGTTATATAGCAACTTCCCACTAACTGTTTTACACATGATAGTGTGTAAAATATGACCCGGAGGGTGGGGAGGGAAGCTTAGGAGGGAGAGGATTTATATATATTTATGACTGATTCGTGATATTGTATGGTAGAAACCAATACAACATTGTAAAGCAATTTTCCACCAATTGAAAAAAAACATAAACCTCAGCAGCTCACTAACCTGCCTCCCTGTTTTTTGCTAGTTTCAGAACAGAAACAAACAGAATACATTTGTATGTGTGTGAATAGCTGCTTTTATTCCTCAGTATTTCATCTGTGCTTTTGTGATAAATTTTCAACCCAGATATCCAAATTTGGATGGATAAAACTATCTTTCTTCCTTTTCCCAGTTTTTCATTTAAGCCTCTACCTTGGACTCCCTACTTATCTAGATACACATTTGCAGTTGTCCCCTGAGATTTTTTTCTCTGTCAGATCTACAGTTGTCTATCTCCTTGAGTCCCTGCTGTGTCAATTTCTTATTTCCTCTAGTTGCTTTCAAGGGAAGCCTTCAGAGAATCCACACCCTGGCCAAAATTGCTGCTGAGTTTATGTTGACTGTTTTTCCTCTCCCAGCAACTGACAAAAGACAGGAAGGGGTGGAGCTAGAGATAAGGGATGCTCTTGGTAGGAGGAGTTGCTCATTTGCCTATTGAGTCCTGGGGAAGCCTCTGTTAAGAGCCTCTGGTTTTCACTCATGCATACTAAGGGGTGCTGAATAATGGATACTCTGTAGTCAGAGGGTCTTTTCTGACTTTTAAGAGTGTTATTTCCAGATTCAGGGGCTTACATCATGTCCTTAAGGGTGAAAGAGCAGGGCTTATCTGTCAGATTGTGAAAAGCCAGAATTGTTCATAAAGGCTCATTATGCATTTATGGCCCTTGCTGTGTGCTCCCTCATTCTGTGAAATTGATCACCTAGGAAATATTAGCTGCTCCAGCTGGTCTAAGGAGTGGAGGAAGAGGACAAATTACAGGGAATGTCATGGAAATGAATGCTTGAGTCTATGCCATGAAACTGTCTAAGCTGTGTTATGTCCCTTCGACCAGAGACTCTGCCTGTTACCCCAACTCCTGGGTGCCAGCCTTGTTGGCTTGTCTTTGAGGAGGAGAGAGTGGAGAAATGGTGTTAAGGTATTGCAACGGGATAGATAATTGAGAGGAGATTGTCATCTAACCACTGAGGTCACTTTCCTAGTCTGATCAGGACTGGGAGGAGCACCATAATTCGTCTTGTCCTGGGACTGTTTTCTAAGCTGTGCTCATTCCTTGGGCATACCTTGTCTTTGCTCCCTGGACGAGAGGGAAACAAGTATTCTTTGCCTTTTACAGGGGAGAGGCTCCATGCCCAAAGGTCAGGCAATTTGAATTTACAGATTTTTCAGTAATGAACTATGTCTTAACTTCTTTGTAAAGGAAAAGGTAAAGGCTCATTAAAAATGAGCAAATGTCATAAAATTAATTTTTAAAGGATGATTCGACTTACAGTGTGTCTCAGAGGGGAGCCTGAAAAGCTGCATGGTGGAGTGCCCAGGACAGGCACTCAGGTTGAACTCCAGTCCTGAACACCACACTGGGTGGCCCTGGGTATGTCACATGCCTTCGCTAAGGTTCAATTCTCTGTGAGGATAAAATAAAGAAACAAGTAAGCAAACCAATGGTTTGTACCCTTTGAATAGAGGGCCCCCTTTTTTATTGTTAAAAAGTGTCCCAGCCTCTCATATGGCATTAGTTGTATCTTTAACCACCAGTTGATTGAGAAAATGTGTTATGAACTCAGAAATATTTTTCAGTGAATTTGGGTTGTGTTAGTCATCTGTGAATATGTGTGCCTAAATGACTCTTGTGTTAATCACAAGAGCCTTTGTTTACACTTGACAGGTTTGTATGAGAATGTTTATTTGATCAACTTGCAACAATGGTCATAGTTAATCTAGTTAAACTGTATATAAGACTTTTTATATGCTAAGCAGTGTTCTAAATATGAATATATTCTTTCAGTAATCCTTGTGATGCTGGGAAGGTAGATAAAATTAAGATGCCCATTTTAGGGATGAAAAAAAGTCACAGAAATGTTAAATACTTTGCCCTTGTCATGCAGTAGTGAGTGGATAGAGCTGGATTTTGACTGAGTTATCTGACTTCAAAGCCATGGCCTTAACCTCTATGTCATAATAATATTGCAACAGTAGCTATTATTTTGTGAGTGCCTACTCTGTGCTAGGTGTGCACTTACATTATCTTTTTCTTCACAACCCAGGGACACAGGACACATGATAAATTGCAGAACTGGGATTTGAAACCAGGCAGATTGACTCCCAGGCCAGCTTTAACCACAGTATTCTGCCCCCTGATAAGCCATAACTATCAGTATTTCATTGGTAATAGTATTACCCAGCACCCAGGTCTGAGAAGTGCAAATTGTGGGACAGGTATCATCATGCGGGGTAGGACTCTCCCGGGCTCCTCACCCCTGAGACCCTTGTGGCCCGGGGCGTTTGCCGGGCTGGTCTCAACCCTGGTGCTCTTAGAACTCAGAGCATCTCAGAGAACAGCAACGCCCCTTCCCGTTCCTCCTGAAAAGCTAGAAGCCATGGCTCCACCCGGGAGAATTGACAGCCCAGCCCCGGGAGTCCATGGCCCTGCCGGTAGGGAAGAACACAAGAGCAGAGGAATTGGATGATTTGCCAGAGAAAAGCCTGCCTGGGTGGCCAGGAGGGGATTTGCGGGCAGTTTTTATGACAAATGAAGATTACCAGGGAATGGACAGATCCACCTTGCCCAGCCAAGGATGGGCCTGGAAAGTGGGAGCTGAGTCAAGTCCAGGACGAAATGTACCCATGAAAGCCTGAGATAAAAAAGGTAATTTCTATGTGGCACTTAGCACCCCGTGTGATTGTTGATACTGTTATTAGCACCAGTGTGGGTGAACTGGAAAGGTCATCTGTAACTGAGGTCTGTGGTGTGTTTTCATATGTATAGTACACTGCCTTCTCAGGAAATGCCGTCAACCTGAAAGACAACTTTCTGAAGAACGCTCTGATCTTGTAGAAGAACAGGTTCTTGACCAAAGACTTGGCCTAATTTTAATAGAGATGACTACTCATATCAGATAAGAAGATAAGGACATAGGTATGACCTATATAGGGTAAAGAGGTCAAATGCATACAGATAGATGAAATTCAGGTGATGTACCAATGATTTACATCCATTAAAAATTACACTTTTGAAGCTTAATGTGATCAGGCTCTATATGCTCAGTTGTGTCTGACTCTTTGCAACTCCAGGGACTGTAGCCCATCAGGCTTCTTTGTCTGTGGGACTTCCCAGGCAAGAATACTGGAGTGGGTTGCCATTTCCTTCCCCAGGGGATCTTTCTGACCCAGGGATCGAACTTGGGTCTCCTGCATTGCAGGCAAGCAGATTCTTTACCAACTGAGCTACCAGGGAAGTCACAATCAGACACTATGAGTCAACAGTTCTCTAGTTAACCGCTCAATAGAGAAGTGTCCACATGGCATGAAAGACATATCAAGAATCTTCAAAGCAGCACTATTCCTGATAGCCCCAAACTCAGAACAACTCAAATGCGTTAACAAAAGTGAGATGGAGAAATAAATGCTGGTATATATACACATATATTTATAACAAATAATGAAATGAAACACTGCCTCAGTGAGAATGGAGGAATTATAACCATGCATAATAATATGGATCAGACAGACATACAGTGTTGAGAGGAAGAAGCCAGACATAACACATAAATACCACATCATTGCAGTTATATAAGACTAATCAAGCCAAAGTAATCTATAGTGTGAACTAGAATTAATCTATAGTCGGGATCATGGTAACCTTTGCCAGAAGGCTAGTGATGGGAAGGAGGCACGAGGGGGTCTTTGGAAGTTCTGGTAGCGTTCAGCTTCTTTGATTCTGATTCCATGAACTCGCTTTGTTTGTGATAATCCATCCAGTTGTTTATTTACAAATCGTGTCCTTTTCTGTTTGTGTGATATGCCTTAATAAAATGCTTACATTAGAACTCTTGTGCTTTGTATACAGGATCAAATAGTATAAAAATGTGGACAGCCCACAGTAAAAAGCCTTCCCCACACCATTTCCCAATCTTACTTCCCAGAGGTAAACACTGTTTAACAGTTTGCTGCAAAACTTTTCAGACATTTTTCCATTCATGTAGCATTTTAAAAATCAAATTACCATGTCATGATGAAATATTTGGATGTCATTGCTTTGTGCTTTCTGCCTTGTTTTTAATGCAGCAAATCAGGAATTAAAGCCATCTTGATGTCATGGGAAAGTGAAATCTCGGTATCAGCCTGACCAGGATTAAAACCTTGTCTCTTCCCTGTATTAGCTGCAGGGTCAGCCTCTGAAACCTCAGTGTGGGAGTAATAGTACTTTTCTTCAAAGGCTGTGGTGAGGATTAAGATGGTGTATAGATAGAGCCTAGCAGTTTGGCTAACACACAGAAGGCATTGGGATGCAGTGGTACTATGAAAAAATATTAATGGTAGCTACTGCATATTGAGTGCTTATTATGGGCCAGACTTTGTTTTAAACTACAAATGTGATTTCATTTAATCCAACCACGAATGAGATTGACCCTATTATAAATTTTATTTAATAGAGACTTCCCTGGTGGTCCAAAGGTTAGGACTCAGTGTTCTCATTGTGATGGTCTGGATTCCATCCCTAGTTAGGCAACTAAGATCCTGCAAGCCAAGTGGTGGAGCAAAAAAAAAAAAAAAAAAAGTCATTTGGTAAATGAAGCCTGGGCACAAAGAGTATAACTGCCCAAGGTTATATGTTTGGTGAATGGTAAGGCTTTGGGTTGTGGATGATTGTTTTTGGGGCTGTTGAAAAGCACATAAGGGGACTTCCCTGGTTGTCCAGTGGTTAGAATCCGCCTTCTAGTGTAGGGATGCAGGTTTGATTCCTGGTTGGGGAACTAAGATCTCACATGCCTTGGGTAGCTAAGCTCACATGTTGTAGTGGAGAGTCCCAAGTGATACAACTAAGATCTGATGCAGCTAAATAAATAAATATAGAAACAAAGAAAAAGCATATGGGGTTCAGAGGGACTTGTATGGGGACTTTTGAGAGATTGATGACTTCTTAATCAATTAGTCAGGGTATTCTACTTTGCTGTCTGAGTTTTAGTTCTATTCCTATGTAAGAAATGATGGTTGATCTTTCAGACTAAGAGAGCTTTCTCTCTAATTGGCCACCCGTTAGCATTAATAGTTTCCTTTTGCACTGAACCTTGAAGTGAAGCTAGATTAAGGCACAGCTCACCTACAAGGACCTGAACTACTTACTGCCTCATTTTCTTAAGAAAAATGGTTGTAGAGTAACTAAGAACAGTTTGAAACATTCTTGGGGTTTTCAGGCTGACTTGCCTAAGCACATACAGCTTCTGTGGCTATAATGTGGCTTCAAAGTCTGTGCCATAACCTCGACCCACAAATAAATTGAGTCAGAAGTCTGACTAAGGAGAGTTCAAATTCCACATCTAAATGGCATACTGTGGGTCTGGGCTCTGCTATGTCACCCAACTCGGAGTCTTTTAAACTTATATATCTGAATACTTTGACACAGCCGCTAGTTCAAAGGAGGTGTCCCTCAAGGTACATGGCACTGAGTTTGAACTTGAATTTCAAATTTCTTTAGTTCAGTCTTGTTTTCTATGATGTTAAAAATGCTAAACTATCATTATTTAATATTTAATTAATACAGCCAACTTGTAAGATGGATTTAAGGTGATTTACAGCAGTAAAATACATAGCTACAAAATTTCAAACATAAAAACACACATCAGAAGATGTAACCAAAAACTGGAACAAAGAAGAAAGAGATGTGCCAGGACCTTTAGATAAGGTGATTTCTGTAATTGCATACTACATTTAGCTGTGACTTTTCTGGCCAAGGCAAAATAGGAATCATGTTAAGTTGTTTAGGTACCTGGAATGAAATTACTTCTGCAGTACTCCACTTGCATTTAAGGATGTTTATCAATGTTGTAGGGGATTTTTCTTTTTTTTTTTTTTCCTTTGTTTTGGTGTGTTCATCGTTCAGTCATGTCTGACTGTATGCGATCCCTTGAACTCCTCTGTCCATGGGATTTCCCAGGCAAGAATACTGGAGTGGGTTGCTCTTCCCTTCTCCAGGGGATCTTTCTGACCCAGGGATCAAATCTGGGTCTCCTGCATTGCAGGTCTCTTTACCATCTGAGCCACCAGGGAAGCCCTGGTTTTAGGGTCTAAGTATTTTTCATTTACCTGGTTAACTTCACTCAGGGAGGAAGTTTTGGGAGAAAGGCTGGTCTGCCAGCGTCAGAATTTTCTGGGAAGCCTTAGAAAAATAAAGATTCCTGGGTCCCACTGTGTTGACCCTCTTCAGTAGATCTGAATTGGGATGTATAGATCTACTTATATTTTTAAAGTCCGAGGGGATCTAATGACCAACTTGTTTGGGAACCACTGCTTCATCTTTGCCAGTGTCAGAGTTTCCCCTGATTTACTGGTGAGGTGGGTCAGTCTCTAGCCTGAACTTTAGATGCCAGTTCCAAGGGTCAAGGTTAACAGTATTCTGTGAACATTCAGGAAATTCACCTGTATTTCTGTCTAGAGATAAACGTTAGAGAACCTTTTGAATAGGGACAATTTTTTCTTTGCAGGGTTGGGGGTGGGGGCCAATGGAGGCTGCATCAGAGTTGTTTCAACTGATTGACAAGTGTTATATTTGGTTAAAACCTCCATCTCTGTCAAAGGAGTGGCAGTACAATTTATCATCCAGGCTGAAACACTGTTGAGAGTGAAATAGGGTGCTTTTGATAATTAAGCTGGGAAGATAGGTTTTGTCCTGGACAAACCAGGGTGTCTTATATTCTTGGTTATAAAACTTTCCTACATAGAATTTTTTAACTAAACCAGTGGTCATAAGCATGTTTGCCTGAAGGGGTTAGGAGGCAACAAAAGGGTTTTGACTTGAGGGTGAGGTAATGGAAAAATTAATAGCAGCAAGAAGGATGATAAATGGCAACTGGTTCCAGGTTTCTGTGTTGGGGACAGAGGAGCATGGTGTAGACTAAATGAATGGAAAGTGTTTGCCTCAGTTAAAGCAGGCAGAGTAATTAAAAAGCCGAGATTGTAGGCCAGGTTCATTTTATGGGCCCCCAGTTTTCAATCTTGAGCCTAGGGATTAAAGGAATCCCTTCTCACTGTCAATAGAACAGGTAACTTTAAGTGTAAGTGCCTTAAGAGGAAGCCAGCCTCCGAATGGCTGTCCTAGAGGCTGAATGGTCCACCCTTGAATGGGTCTGCTTCCCTCAACTGCTGTTAGGGACCATCTGTAAAGGCAGTAGCCTTAATCTCAGTAGAGCTAGGTCTAAGTGGTTGTTTCTTGGCAGTAACTGGACAGTTGAGTCAGAGGCTATGTTTAAACTCCTTTGTTGTTCCCCATTGTTTTCCAGATAAAGTACAGATAAAGTCTTGTTAAAAAGAAAATAACAGAACTCTTGCAGCCAGATCTGTTTTTACATTTCCAGACTTGTCCCTTTCCTCTTCCTTCACTTCCTGTGTTTTATCTGTGCCAGTCCATATGCAGTTCCTATAAGCCGGCAGGCTCTTTTCTGCCTCCTATAGGGCCTTTGCACATTTTTAAGCAATGCCTCCTCCAGGGAGTCTTCCCTGATTCCACCTTTAGGCTCTCATTGCATCTTTACTTGTTTCTAGCATCGGCTGCTCTACATGCCTGTCTGCCCCAGGAAACTGAACTTGACGATGTTCTTTGTCTGGGGCATTTCGTATAATCCTCTCGACAACCTTCTGACAGCAAGGCAGTTATCACTCCTATTTCATAGGTGAGAAGAGGGAGGCACACAGAGGTGAAATATCCCACTCAGGGGTACTTAACTCATAAACACCAGAGCCAGGACTTGATTCCTGGCTATCTGATTTCAGAAGCCACATCTTAATAAGCTACACTGTCTTTCAGAAAGTCCTTAAGGAATGTCTGTCTGATGAGTGAATGAATGAGAGAAAGGAGGTAACAGGAGGGATAAAATAGGTATGTGCCATAATACAGAGGAAGAAAGTCATCTTTTCATTTGCGATGGCCAGCGGGAATACATCCAGGTTTATGTAACAGCATTAGTTATTTAGATGTGTGAGTGCATGTGTGGTAAGTCACTTCAGTTGTGTCTGACTCTTTGTGATGTAAATTGAAGAAAAGGGATTGTAAATTGAAGAAAATGGGTGAGCCCCATCATAATCCTATTCTGTGCCATTTAGAAGTGAAATTCAGTGAATCTTCTTTTGTGTTCAGGAGTCTTGACGGCAGTGCACAGGCTTTGATGATGCAGTAAAGGGCAGATGTACAGGTTGGCCTCTAAGCAAAGTGTTTGCCTGGCGGGGCAAAGGGTGAGAAAGACTTGAGTGAATTCTGCAGAAAATGGCAGATTATTCATTAGTGGAAATTGTGCTTAACCCCATTTGTTCTCAGGCAGGAAGAGTTGTGATCAAATTGTATGGCCTCTGGGGAAGAAAGCTGGAAGAGGGTTTTGTGGATGTCCATTGAAATAATTAATGGGCCTGTCTCTTTGGAGGAGAGCTTCTTTAAGAAGCTGAAGCTGACTCCTTTATGAGCTGGTTCTGATGGAATTTGATGGTCAGGAGGAAATTAGAATAGACAGTGTGGCAGACTGGTTTAAGTGGACGGACTCCAGAGCCACACAGCTTGCCACTCACCAGCTGTGTAACCTCAGGCAAACTGCTTAACCCTTGTTACTCTACTTCCTTCTCTGTGGTGATGTCAATAATGTTGGCTACCTGATAGCATCTGAGGAGGACTGGTGAATTAACCCTTGTCAGACGCTTACACTGTGTTTGACACATAATTAGCACCCATTAACTGTTGAATGTTGCTATGATTGTGATGAATAGTTAACTTGCAGTAAGGATCGGAGTCCTCCATTCAAGATGGGAACTAACCAGGGGGGACGCAGGCCTTCTCTCCTGAGGGCTTTTCATTTCTGATTTGAGTATTTTTCAAGGGAAGGTGTTACTGGGTCCCAGCTCAGCACAGACCAGTGGAGATGGTTAACAGATGGCAGGAGGTACTCAGGCCTTGGTAGGAGTTTGGGACACTCCAGTTCCCTGTGTTGAAGGCCACAACAGATGAGTTTCCTCAATTCTGGATTTGTCTTAGACTCTGAGAGTTATTTGGGTTTGGAGCTTCTGCTGGTGGCACTGTGGTAAAGCAGAAAAGGAATGGAATTTGGTTAAATGAGAGGATCTGGTTTCAAGTTCAGGCTTCAGCCTTTAACAGTGTGAACTTGAGTCAGTCACAGCTTTTCTGGGTTTCAATTTCCTCATCTGTAAAATTATCTTACATGTTAGTGGTGAGGTCATCGTCATTATTATCTCAAGTAGCAGAAAGTATGTGAAAGAGCTTTGTAAAAAGCAAGTCCCGCAATTTCATTTAAATACACTTTTCCCCCCTAGAAATAAACAGCTCATAAAAGATTATGGACTTTATTTGTGTGTGATTCCATCTAAGTTCCATCTGATGATATTGTTTTATATCTTTTAACTTCCCATTAATTTGGCTTAAAAAAAAAAAAGACCAAAAGATGGGATGGCCAGGCCTTGATTACTCAGGCTCAGGGCTCCTAAGACTGGTTCTAGCTTGTCCAGAATCTGTCAGGATGTATTGAGCAGAAATGTCTCACCTTCAAGATAGTTTAAACCAAGTGCTGGAAATTCCAGAGTTCTTAGCAGCTGAGTATATGAAAGTAAAAGGAAACTCTGTTTTTTCATTTTCTCAAGCTTTTTGCACACTCAACCTGCATCTTATTTTAGTTTTGTGAGTGGTCACTTTCCAGGATAGGGATGCTGGGAAAAAATGGTTTTTTCATTCCTTTTGAAATAGTCATTTTTTTAAAAAGGATGAAACGAAGTAGCATGATTACATATTTAACAACGCAAGGTATTTTGGATTCAATCATTCATTGGACAAATATTCATTGACCACATACTGTGCCAGTCACAGCTAGGCACCTGAGGACATCACAGTGCAAAAGGCAGACAAAATCCTGCTCTCACACCTTGTCATTTAGTAGGCCCTCAAGCATTATATGTAAACAAACTCAGAAAACAGACTTACAAACTTAATGTGACAAGTGCTGTGAAGAAGAGAATGTATGAAAAGGTTGACAACAGGACCTAATTTAGATTGGAGATCAGGAATGTCTTCTGTGAGAAGGGTCATTTAAGCCCAGAAGTTAATCAGGTAGTGGCAACAGCAGGTGCCAAGGCCCTGAGGCAGGAAAGAAGGAAGGAAGGCCCCTGTAGCTGGAGCTTAGTAGGGGGATGGCCTGGGCCTTCGGGACCTCATCAGTGATTTTGGATTTTATCCAAGGGAACTTCTCTTTAACATCATGAGAGTTGGTTATGACAAATGAGTTCATCAGGCTGCTCTCCCTGGAGACAGAGTAAATAAAGTGATGCTTGGGGCCATTTTTAAAACAAGGGGTCTCTATTGTTCTTTAGAAAAGGCAAAATATATATGCAGTCACACCAGGTCAGTCTTCTCAGGAAGACAGGCAGAAAATGAGAGGAATTTGTTTTTACTGCACATACTGGGTGACTCAGAGCTAACTCCCTGAAGTCGACTGGAGGGAGAGCGGCCATGCTTGCCTGTATTAAATTTCTTTTCCCAGTGGCTGCATGGGAAGAAGGTCCGAACCTTAGATTGGGGGCTTTCATTTTCTAAAGGCCAGATCTCTGGTAAACAGATGATGGGAAAGCCAGAAAGGAAGGTTAGGAGGTCAGGATCTCTGCACTGGTTTCCACATCCTGCTACATTCCAGGAGAGTTTTGCCTGATAAAGTCATAGCATGTCTGAACCGGAAGGAACCTCAGGGACCGAAGTCATCCATCCCTTATTTTGTGGAGTCTGGGCGCTGGTGAGGGGAAGACATTGACGGTAGCATCACACCAGCCACCTCAGGAGGTCAGTGTTTCCTTCTGGCAAGGGCTGATCGGAAACTGTGGCTGCTGAAAACTGCATCAGATACGGAGGCTCAGGGCATAAGCCTGTGTCCTAATTCGGGGTGTTGGGCATCTTTCCTGTGGTTCAGCCTTATAGAGACCCTCAAGTGTTCACAGGAGCTTCCTCACTGGGCTCCCAGGAGTCAAAGGCCTTTTCCAAGGTGAGGCCAGAACCCTGTGGGTGCTGGGAGCCTGGGTGTACTCTGCTCCCAGAGGGCTTGAACTTCCCATCAAGGAAGGTCATGTAATGCCAAAGTCATGACTGACCTTGGGATGATGGTCCTGTTTTTAGTATGCTGCCAAGTCCCTTCAGTCATGTCTGACTTTGTGAGACTCTATGGACTATAGCTCACCAGGCTCCTCTGTCCATGGGATTCTCCAGGCAAGAATATTGGTGTGGATCGCCATGTCCTCCTCCAGGGGATCTTCCCAACCCAGGGATTGGACCTGCGTCTCTTACATCTCCTGCATTGGCAGGCAGATTCTTTACCACTAGCACCACCTGGGAAGCTAGATGTTTTTAGTATACCTTGGTTTAAAAAAATACTTAATAGTAAAACACATCTCTGAGGTTAGTGCTGCTTCAAAATGAGTTTGTACTTTGTTCATCACAATAGTGTCTGTATTCACTTGAAAAACAGTTGTACAACTCCAAATGAGGCATGATATTTATTCAGGTCACACGTAATGCTCAGCAGGCAGATGGATTTGATGACCCATTGCAGTCATTGACTGGCTTTGCCCAAGGATGGTGGCCCATAAATTTGGAACCCCTTGTTTTAGAAGCATTGGCCTGAAGAAAATCAGCCACCTATAGGGGCTGACCCTAATAGTCAACTTTTTGGCTAGGAGGAACCAGTGTATACTGGTTCATACTTTAAAATATTCTTTGTTGCTTTTTTTCAGTTACAAAAGTACTCTAAGCTCATGGTGAAAATCAAAAACATTACAGAAATGTAATATTGTGAACAGTTTGGTATACAGTGTTCCAATTTTTTTCTGTGTGTAAATAACATATTAATTATAGAAATAGGATGTTTCTATACAGAATGTTCTCTAAAGTGTGTGTATGTGTGTTTTAATTGGTAAATTGTTTAAAGGAAGCAACAAGAGTCAGTGGGAAGAACACTGGGTCTGGTTTAGGGTTTGAGACCTGGCTTTGTATTATATTAGTTGGATGACTAGTAACATAAACTAGTTAGCTGATCCCAGATAAGTCACAAATCTTTCATAAGCCTCAGTTTACTGGTCTCTAAAATGGGGGCCATATTGGGACTGATATTTGCCTTCCACAAGGTTGTTGTGTGGGTCCAGTGAAATGGTTTATAGAAACAACTCGTAAACCTCAATGTATTACATAACTGTAAGGGGTCAGTATCATTGTAACTTAAGATTTTAGCCTTCTTTCCTTTTTAAATGCTTTGAATCATATCAGTGAGTCCTTAACCCAGTGATAACTTACTCAGTGGTTTCCTTGGGGACAAACAGTAACTAAACGTGCTCCTTTTTTTCCATCCAGGTCACTCCTGGAAGCAAGGCTGCTATAGGTAATCTATGCGTTGGAGATGTAATCACAGCCATCGATGGGGAAAATACCAGCAATATGACGCACTTGGAAGCTCAGAACAAAATCAAGGGCTGCACAGACAACATGACTCTCACAGTAGCCAGGTGAGGAGGAAACGCGCTCTCATTTCCGAGCGACTAGAAGCTGCTTTTGAGCAGGGACTGCCTCACCTCTTTCAGAATTCCCTCCACCCCCAGCTCAGTGCCACGTGTGGTGTAGGTAGGCTGAAGGTCTG
The DNA here is from genome assembly GCF_033118175.1 of Dama dama. Classification (NCBI taxonomy): domain Eukaryota; kingdom Metazoa; phylum Chordata; class Mammalia; order Artiodactyla; family Cervidae; genus Dama; species Dama dama. The sequence goes on along the minus strand of NC_083695.1, from coordinate 63,568,034 downwards.
TGGAATTGGAATTTCAGATTGCTCATCTTCTTCTCTGATTTTTCACAGTGCTTCTCACCGTGTGGGCATCTTTTTCTAAAATACTTGAATTTTCACTTGATCTAACACAACTAACCAAAATTTTGAGGAAGTAAACTCAATTACATATGGTCAGGTATAATGAAATGAAACCTCTGAGAATCTACTGCTTCCGCCACACAGCACTGAACCCTGGATGCTGCACTAGATTACAGTTACAGAGAAAGACTCCATTAAGCACATTAGACAAAGTGCTGAAAGTTTAAGAAAGGAGAGCTAGAGTTGATGAGTGAGAAGAATGCTCTGGGAGTCGAAATTGGGGCAGAGTTCTCGTTTCTCTTCCATGTAGTCTTGGAAGGGGCCCTGTAAAGGCATGGTTTCAGAAGTGATTTGGTTCGACCTGTATGGCTCCCTGTTTCCTGGTGGATCAAGTTTACATTCTTCATTCGGATCTCCTGTTCACCTGTCTTTAATGTCTCACTAACCTTAGCTTGCACGGTGCTTCATCATGAAGCCTGTGTTCTCCTCTGCAAAGTAGCTTTATGGCTTTCTTCTACCTTGTGCACCAGGACTGGCAGGAAGACCAAGTGTGGGGCAGGATGTCAAACCATCTTCTATGCTTCAGAGCCCTACCCTCACTGTTTTATTACTATCCCCTCAGCAACACATTTACCCTTCATTCTCCACTCCTGTCTCAGTGCAGATCTTCTCCTTCTAGACATTCATTCATAGATTGATTTTTTGATCCATTTACCATTAAACTGAGCAGCTACATCTTGTATATATCTGGCCCTGTGCTAGGCAATCTGACCATTGAAGGATAAGTACAAATATTCTGTACCGGTAAGAGTGAAAAACAAAAACACTAAAGATAACTGAGAGGAGACCTAGAGTGTTGCTGTGTAATGGTACAGAGACATGCTTTCCAAGTTCAGAAGAGGTACCATGATCAAGTTGGTTGTCTGGTCTGGATCAAAAACACTGGATGAGATAGAGAAGCTCATTCTGTCCTGAGCAGAGGTGGGATGGCATCAGGCAGGTTCAGGAGCCTGGAGGAGGCCGGTGCAGCTGGGTCAGCAGCACAGAATGTATTGGGGGAGGGATGAGGCTAGACAAAGGGCCAGCAGCCTGGGAAATCCCTCAGGGCTGAGTGGGCAGCTGTCAGAGCAGCAATCAGACATGATGTCATAAGGTTGATGCTTCCGAAAATCACATCAGTGGTAAAATAGAGGGGAGGCTGGGGAGCAGAGTGCTAGTGGCTGGGTAAGAGGGGACACTTCCCCGCTCCATTTTTAGCGTGTATTATTTACTAGCATGCATGAAACAGCTTAGCTTTGTCAATCTGTTGCAGATCTGAACAGAAAATCTGGTCTCCTCTGGTGACAGAGGAAGGGAAACGTCACCCATACAAGATGAATTTAGCCTCTGAACCCCAAGTAAGTACTTGCTCACCAGCGCTGTTGCTTTTAGCATCCCGAGACCTTTCTGCTTTTGACACAGCTCAGCTCACCCCTGTTTTTCCTGCCCTGGATGCTGGGGATAGGACGCAGGAAGGGCCCTCCACTGACGCGACTGGGACCTGGCTCTTATTCGGTTCTTCCCGTAAGGGAACTGCAGGAGGAAAGGGCTGGAAAACCCCAGAGCAGTGACGTCAGGGCCTGGGCTGGACACTGGGGTTAGGAAGGGGATACGGAAGCGGGTGGAAGCTTTCCTGTGTAGAACAGAGTGGCAGAACCACGGCAAAATAAAGCACTGACTCAGCTCTTGACGGATTGCCAATGCAAATGAATTGTACTAAAGATGGAAGGAAGTTTGGGTCCTGAGGCCTACAACTTAGAGGACTGCAGGGAAATGTAGTAGTGGACCCAGATATCCCTGGCCACCCTTCATCCCACTGCCTGGTTTCCAAGAGTCTTAGGGTGGAAATGCTAAGTGCTCTAGTTTTCCTTAAAATTACTAAAATTAATTGGTAGTTCATATTGGAAAATAGGGTAGGGAGTCAATGCACAGTTTGTTGGCCAAATAGAATTTCCTGGGATGGGAAATTGTCTGGAGATCCCATATTTGGAATCATTAATAGTGATTTTATTTCTTCTCTACAATGAATGGATGGATGTTCTTTAGCAATAAGGACAGGAAATGTAAAGAATGTTTAGAACATCTTTGTAAAACTCCTCGTGCTTGGTAGGCTCCTTTTCACAGTGTGTCTGTCGGATAAATGAATGAGTTGTTAGTGGTATGTTAGTAGTAAGTCAATAATGGCTTTTGAAAACTTCTTTTAAAATGGTTTGTGATTGTTATATATTTAGCCCCAATTGAAGATTTGAAGTTTAATTTTTTTTCTCAATTTCAGACCCTGTTTCATTTTTATGGTATATTAAGATATAATCAAAAGATAAAATATAGCTAGTTATCTTTTATACCTAAAACAGAAACTGGTATGAAATTGAACTCACTGGTACATTAGTGTGGGTAAATTAGTGGTTGTATGTGAATGGTATTTCTCAAATGCCTCCGTTAAAATGTCAGAAATGTAATCACACAAAATTTTTCCCATTAATTAATAAAAATAATACTTAGTCCTAACAGTCACTTTGAGGATCATTTTGCATCTGCCATTGCAAAACTGACATGACTGTGTTATTCTCTACAGCTCCTCTAAGGAAAGTTCATGAAATGGCATTCAGTTTATAAATTGGCAAATGTGCAAACTAATTTAAAACATGCCACAGTCAATTCCAATTTCCTAGGGAGTTCTCAGCCACTTCATTAAGTTTACTATAAATGTTAAGTTTTAATCTGTTAAGTCGTATGTTTTATAATATATAAGGAATGATTTTGTTTTAGTATAGTCTTTCTAAAATCCTAGTTTTTCACTTCAGGAAGGAAATACTTAAATTTCAGTTATACTTTTTATATGTATTATACTTGAATTTCCATCTTAAACATGAGTACCTATCATTAGTCTTTTGAAGGTAATTTTCTTCAGATTAAAAAAAAAACCTCTAACACTTTAACATTTAATTTGACTGTATTTTTTTGAATTCCAGTAATTCTTTGTTCATATGAAAAACTTCCCACCTCTCATTTTCCCAAAATCTTCCACTTCCAGTCACTCTAAAACAGAGGAGTGAGTAAGAGCAGAGTTCATCTGTAATTGAAGGATCTGTTCGTTCATGTAAGGCCAGCCCACACCCCAGCTTATCTGAGGTCAGTGTAGTTACACACCTAGTTTATATTTCCTCATTATTGAGTTTCCTTGGAGACTGATAAATACAAAGCCCAAACAATGACATCATCCCTTCCAAAAGGCAGGCCCTGAATTAACCGCCTGACTTCTGGAAAGACCAGTATTCACTTGGGGTTAGAGATACTCCTTTTATGTACAAAACAGATACATTCTTGGGAGATTCTCTGTAGAGTGAAAAATCAGAATTTCCAACCTGCAGCTTCTACTGACTTCCGTTGCAGTTGAACGTGGGTTTCTGTGGAGGGAGAAAGGAATGACGCTGGTTGACTGTCTGCTGTGGTGCCAGGCAGAGTCCAGAGGCTAAGAGAGATTAACTTGTCCAAAGCCAAATAGGAAGCAACAGGGAAAAACCTGAGCCAAGACAGAGTATGAGGGCTTTTCCCTGGTGCTCAGCATCAAGAGATGCTCCTCAGAATTGCTACAGGGAAGGAGAAAGGAGAAAAGAATTGCCGTCCTGGCTGCCACTTGTGCAACTGCCCTACAGAGCTGCAGGGTCCCAGGCTACCCCTTGGGAGGTCTGCTGCCGTTAAAGACCACTTCTTATTCATTGTTATTCCTCGTGCAGTAAAAACTTTCCTAAAACTTTGCTAAAGTTATTTGCAGAACTAATTATACTTCGCTTTGGTGAACACACTACATGTACTGAACTTTTGTCCAATGTGGATCAAGTCAGCTCAGCGTAAGGTATACAGGAAAACCTCACTGATTCCAACATGTCAGAGAGGGAGCCTGTCTGTATCATCATAAACACATTTTCATGTTGTCTTTTAAGTCAGTGGTGGTGGTGTAGTTGCTAAGTCATGTCTGACTCTTGCGACCCCGTGGACTGTAGCCTGCCAGGCTCCTCCATCCATGGGATTCTCCAGGCAAGAATACTGGAGTGGGTTGCCATTTCCTTCTCCAGGGGACCTTCCCAACCCAAGAATCAAACCCTGGTCTCCTGCATTGCAGGCTGATTCTTTACCGACTGAGCTAAGTCAGTACACAATGAATTAAACTGGTGGTTTTTATCATCAATTTCTGAGAAAGCATGAAAGACTTTAAGGTTTAGTGAAGAAAGAGAAAAAAAAAGGAAGAGCAACAGAGGACAGGAACTCTTGGAGCAGTTAACATGAGTCTGGGTGTTAACATGGAGTCTGGGTTTCAGGAAGATTTCTGGAAAGCCCAGAAAATAGGGCACATGTCATGTCTGGTAGACTGCACAGGGCATGCTCTCGGCCAGGAGCAGGGTTTGACCTGGAATGCCTGTGCAGAAAGCACCTTGCTGAGTCATCAGAAAAGCTGTGTTTTTTTCCTTTTTTTTTTTTTAAAGGAATGTTAGTTTAAAAACTTTTGAGGGGTGTTCATAGAGTAGCTCTGAGGTAATGTAGCTGTAGTAATTATCTACTGAGACCAGGCAGTCTAGAGTGGAGGTGTATGTTGGGATGAGCACAGGAGGAATTTAAAGTCCTTTCTTGCAGCTACCTGGGCATTGCCGCATAATAGGTGTCCCCCAGCCTTCCATCTTATCAGCTTGGCCTTCCCCCACAAGAAGCAGCAGCTCAGTCATTCCCTGTAGCCTGCTTCTGCTAGCGCACCCAGGCTTGCCTGCCTAGTCATCAGCCGCTTCAGTGTTGACACCACAAACCTCTTAACCTGCTTGTCTAAACCTTTCCTTTCTGGGGAATTTATCTCTGCCTTCTATCATCTCCTGCTCTGCAATGAAGTGATGCCTGTTCCTCTCCTCCTGGTACTTAATCCCTCTGGAATGTGTCCTGAAAGGGTGTTTCAGCTCTGACTTGGATCCCGACAGCCTAGGGCATCAAGGGATGTCCTGCCCAGGGCTACCCAGCCAGAGATCAGGCTCTGCCGGACCTCAGGAAAGGATCAGGAAACCGAGCTGGCAGGTGAACCTCCACATGTTCCCAGCTCATGCAATGTCCCGAGTCTTGCTCCACGTCAGGTGGATTTATTTGTCAGAGCCCCTCAGCTAGTTTGGCATTGAATCAGGGCCATTGTAGCTCATTAGAACACCTCTCTCTCTCTCTGGTACTCCCCCTGGATCATCCACTTAATGGTACATACCGGACACCGCCTTGATCTCTCCTTTGATCCCTGCCTGCAGGAGGCCCTCCACATAGGAAGTGCCCACAACCGGAGTGCTGTGCCTTTTACTGCCTCACCCGCCTCCAGCTCTGCCCCCAGGATCATCACAAACCAGTACAACAACCCAGCTGGCCTCTACTCCTCTGAAAACATCTCCAGCTTCAACAACGCCTTGGAGTCAAAGACAGCAGCCAGTGGGCAGGAGACAAATGGCAGAGCGTGAGTAGGCCCATGCAGTCCGCCCTGGGCCGGTCCTGGGAGAGGCTTACCACACCAGGACAGGCTTGTGCAGGCAGTGTGGAGAAGGGTCAACCACTAGCCCAGAGTAAAATGTCTACGTTAGCACCGTCTTTGTATTTTAACTTTTTTGGCTGCATGTGAGATCTTAGTTCCCCAGTCAGGGGTCAAACCCTCACCCTGTACAGTGGACAGGACTGTCTTAACCACCTGACTGCTGGGGAAGTCCCTAGCACAGTTGTTTCTATCTTCATTTTCCTCATCTCTGAAAATGGTGTAATACCACCTGTCTACATTGTAGGGTTGTTGTGAAATAAGAAGTAAGCTGTAAAATGTCTAGTTGATTCTTCACTGAGACCCTGTTGTTATTGTTCTGATTTCTGTGATCACTGTCTTCTTCCAAGTGGCCATCCTCCTTTCTTGACAGCCCTGCTGCTTCCTGAAAAATTCTTCATTGTTTAGAGTTGGGGCTCTCTGCTTGTGTTCACCATCCGATCTGGGCAAGGGATGGGTACTTCATGATGCAGTTTTTGGTGAAGCAGTGTTTGCTTTTTTCCTTCCAGTGGACCAGTAGAAACAATAGGAAGAAGAGACGTCCATGCACATATAAATGTGTGTCCGTTGGAACAGATTCTGATCTGGGATAGAGGAGGGCTTGGCCAGGGTGGGGAGGTCTAAGGAGACATCTTGCTCAGGGCTGGGGAGGCCTGTCCCCTTTGGCTGCAGCTGCCTCTAAGTCTTCATCTAAAGGATCCTTTGCATCTTCCCAGCAGAGGGGGCCCAGTATCAACTCCCTCCCAAACTCTTTGAAGATGAATCCAAAAACACAGGGAATCTTGCAGCCCATGGTAAAGAACTGGATTTGAGAATGGAGAGAGAGTAAGAGATGGGATCAGTTCTGTGCGGTGTAAAACAGGAGGGACTAGGTCATGAGTTGTCACCTCATTTGCCCAAAGGTGGCAGGGAAGACGAGGACTTGAGGACAGAGCTCTGGGTGCAAACACGGAGGAGCAGGGCAGCTCATGGGAGGTGTACAGTGCATGCCCAGCCCAGAGGGGAAACCACTCCTTGACTCCAGTCAGACACCACATGCCGACCTAGAATTTCCATTTCTGATGAATAATTGCATCAAAACAGAAGTCAGAAAGTTTTTCATCTGAGATCTCCTGATTTTTAGATGTCAGTGACAGGCAAATTTGTTGGAAAACATCATGTGGTCCAAACTTGTCTGATCTCAGAGGATCTTTCCTCCTTGGAACCCTCAGTTCTTTCTTTTTTTTTTGTAATTGAAGTAGAGTTGATTCACAGCCTTGTGTTAGTTTTAGGGATACAGCAGAGTGATTGAGTTATTTATCTATATATGTGTATTTAAATATTTTCAGATTCTTTTTTCATTATAGGTTATTCAGTTCAGTTCAGTCGCTCAGTCGTGTCCGACTCTTTGCGACCCCATGAATTGCAGTATGCCAGGCCTCCCTGTCCATCACAAACTCCCGGAGTTTACTCAAACTCATGCCCATCGAGTCGGTGATGCCATCCAGCCATCTCATCCTCTGTCGTCCCCTTTTCCTCCTGCCCCCAATCCCTCCCAGCATCAGGGTCTTTTCCAATGAGTCAACTCTTTGCATGAGGTGCCCAAAGTATTGGAGTTTCAGCTTCAGCATCAGTCCTTCCAATGAACACCCAGGACTTATCTCCTTCAGGACGGACTGGTTGGATCTCCTTGCAGTCCAAGGGACTCTCGTTACAAGATATTAAATATAGTTTCCTGTGCTACACAGTATATCTTTGTTGTTTATCTGTTTTATATGTGGTGGTGTGTATCTATTAATGCCACACTCCTAATTTATCCCTCCCCCACTTACCCCTTTGGTAACCATAAATTTGTATGTCTATGACTCTGTTTCTGTTTTTTAAATAGATTCATTTGTGTTATTCACATGTAAGTGATATACTATTTGTCTTTGTCTGACTTCACTTTGTATGATATTATCTAGGTCTATTCATGTTGCAAATGGTAATATTTCATTTTTTTTAATGGCTGAGTGATATTCTAGTGTATGTGTGTGTATCACATCTTCTTAAACCAATTGTCTGTTGCTAGGCACTTGGCTATTATAAATAGTGCTGCAGTGAACATTGAGGCACATGTATTTTTTCAAATTAGAATTTTTGTCTTTTCTAGATATATGCCCAGGAGTAGCTCTATTTTTAGTTTTTTTAAGGGACCTCCACACTGTCCTCCATAGTGGTTACACTAATTTACATTCCCACCAGCAGTGTAGGAGGATTCCCTTTTCTCTACATCCTCTCCAGCATTTATTATTTGTGGGCTTTTTGATGATGGCCATTCTGACCAGTGTGAGGTGGTACCTCATTGTGGTTTTCATTTGCATTTCTCTAATAATTAGCAATGTTAAGCATCTTTTCATGTGCCTGTAGGCCATCTATATGTCATCTTTGGAGAGAAATGTCTGTTTAGGTCTTCTGCCCATTTTTTGATTTTTTTTTTAATGTTAATTGTATGAGCTGTTTGCATATTTTGGAAGGTAACCCCTTGTTGGTCACATCGCTTGCAAATATTTTCTCCCATTCCTAGATTGTTTTTTTGTTTTCGTTTAGAGTTGAAATCCTCAGTTCTCATATTAGCTCTGAAGCCAGTTTTGCTGTTCAGTTTTTCTGCAGTTCACCTTCAGCAAGACTCTGGCTGTTAGGGTGATTAAGTGGCAAACCCATTGCTTCAGGTGCAGATTAGGACAGGTTAAGGCGTGAGAGGTTCCGAACTACTTAAATGTTTGAAAAGAGCTATTGTGGGGACCCTCTCGAGCGCTCCTTGATCATACTTGATCATATGGTCTTTCTCCCTGAGAAAGAGAGAGAGACATCATGGGGTACTTGGCTATGTGCAGGCCCCTGGACCCAGCACCAAGAGGGCTTTGTGATTTCTTTCTAAGCTTCACAGGGCCTATTAGGGGAGACTTCTTGCGATGTGATTTGGCTTTGCAAGATGTTAATGGTCACCAGCATTTGCTGTAGTAACCAAGGCAAAGTGGCTATTAACACTTCTTTGTCCTCTAATTCTGAGTCCTACAGGCTTGAGATGATGATGCCTTTCAAGGTGACTGTAGGGACTTCTGGAGTACCTGAGAAAGAGTGCCACGCTGGTCCCCCCTAAGCTTTCCATGGCCAGACTCTGAAGTGAAACGTTCTCTCAGGCAGCTCAATGGGGAGTTGGGGGTGAAACACTGAGAGCTGTGATCCCCATTCTTTGGTGCTTTTGTGCTGAGGGAGGCTGGGAACGCAACCCTCTTTTACTGTCCCAGAGTGGAATGTTCCATGATCTGGATTTAATAACCCAGGAAATGACACATCCTTCACTGAAAGGCTGCTATGCATTGGGAGAAGTATGTGCCTGGGAAGTATTTTTAGTATGGCCTTGGCCGTTATTCTTTCATTCGTGTCTTCTTTCTTCTCTCATGCTCCCCGCCTGTCCCCTCCCTCTAGTCTGAAACAATTAAATCTCTACTGTCTGGACACTCTGCAAGCCTGTCCTCCGGCCCTGTCCCCTCCTGTCGCAGACTTTTTGGCTACTGTGGCCTCTGAGTCTTTATCACCAGTCTCCTTCCAGATATTCTCGGCAGAGAGGGGCCCAGCTTCTGCTCTATCCCGAACTCTTTGAGGATGAATCCAGGAACAGTGGAAATACTGGCAGCCCCTGGCAGAGGAAATGCCCTCTGCATGGGTCTCTGCTTACTGATCTACTCCAAGATAGGCCAGTTGTGCTTATCAGTGAAGGAAGAGTCTTGTGCAAACCCAGCAGCCACCGGGTCTTGTTGCCTGCTCCGTCAAGCAGAAGTCACGAGTGCTCACCCCCCACTGTTTAGTCTGTGAAATTCGCTGAGGTTCCAGAATTGGCTCACTTCATACTTTGCATCTGAGGTCATCACTGATTCCCTGGGGTGCACTCTGAGTTTCTTTGTCGCATGCACTTCAAAACAGCCTGGTGTGTGTGTGTCTTATAGGATTTCCCAGAGCCACATCCCCATCAGACAAGAACATAGGCAGCCTTGCCGTTTCCAAATTAACCTGGTAAGGCATATGAAAGGTACCATCTGCTACCTGTCCTCTCAGCGCGCACACACACACCCACACACACACACGATTGAGTGGGAGGCCCTCTGGGTCAGTTCAGCTTAACAGTCATTTATTGACTGCCTACTGTGTACCGAGGGTGGAGGAAATTCTGCTTTATTCAAAAGAAAGCTTTCACCTGCCCTCTGACCTCTTTCCACTGAGTTTAGGGGCTCTGGTCATTTTCTGGTGATTTGGGCCTAGATTTCAATGTATATATATGATGCCACTTGATACTTTCTTAAAGGCGAAAGCTTGATAGATGGAGGGACCTGAGCTTGAATTCTAGCTCTGCCTCTTGCTAGCTGTTGGGACCTTGGGTAAACCACACAACATCTAAAACTCAGTTTCTTCATCTATAAAGCAGATAATGCGAACTACCTGACCACCAGGTTAGTAAGAAGTTTCAATGAGATGTGCCAGAAATATCCACCATGGGGCCTGGCCTCTGGTGGTGCTCTGTAAATGCTACCTACTACAGATTTCAGCATGCATGAAGTGCTCCACACCCATTACTTCCAAGTACTAGGAGCTCTGTAGAGTGGAAGCATGTAGACAAATGTCATGGAGAAGATTTTGCTCTAACTTACTGTATGCTTCTATATTTCCCAGCACTGTAGCTTAAGTTCAGCCAACCAGCACAGTTGATTACCTTTCTGATAGAGTGGTAGTCTCTTTGTGGAATAATCATCTTGGGCTCCCCCAGGTGGTAAAGTGGTAAAGAACTCAATGCAGGAGACCTAAGAGACATGGGTTTGATCCCTGAGTTGGGAAGATCCTCTGGAGGAGGGCACGGCAACCCACTTCAGGATTCTTGCCTGGAGAATCCCATGGACAGAGGAGCCTGGCGGGCTACAGTCCATTGTGTCACAAAGAAAGGACTTAGCATGCAGGCAACCAACATAGTAGGCCCAAGATACTAGTTTTTCGTAATTGTGTTCTCAGGCAATCCCCCCATAAACTCATGAGGCAAATTTCTAAACTGGTATAGTAGAAATAAGGGAGTACATTCATTGCTATTTGTTCCAGTGATTCCAGAGGGACTATGTTAGCCCCGACTCATTGGAGCTGGGTCAGAAGAAAATCTCCTTCATGAAGGTGGCTGCTTGCTCCTCTCACTAAACTTGTCCACAGCCCACAGATTGTGGCTCAGGGCTCTGGATAGTCCACTCTCTTCTGGTGGCCATAATTACTCCTCTGGCTTCTCATTAGGTCCAGCATCTAGGCCTTTGAAGACTAAAACTTAGGGAGCCTTCTGGCCAGGATCCCCTTTCAAAAATGATTCCATCAGGTTTCTCAGAATTACATATTTAGTGAACATTGGGGTAACCAGGTTGGGGCATCTCAGACATGAAGAATCTGAGTCAGCCTACATCCTCCCCACCTATATAAAAATCACATACTAAAATCTCCTCTACATCATTTCCAGTTAGTGTTTAACCATCATTTGGAGAAAAATTTTCTTATACTTAACTTTTTATTTTGCAGTAATTATAGATGCACACTGCAGTTATAGGGAATAAAACAGAGAGATCCTCTATACCCTTCAGCCAGTTTCCATCATTGGTAACATCCTGAAAATTAGAATGTTGGGGTTAGTCACATCAGTGAAGCTTAAAGAATGAACATGCTCTGTGGTCTCAGGGAAGGGCAAAATTTACGTAGAAGAGACTCATCAGCTGGTCACTTGCCCAGGCTGCAATTCGGGGAAGGAAGCCACCACCCCTGCCCGTCCACGGCTCCTGGTCCCTGCCCTTGTCTGTCTTCCTCTCACCCACAGGGAAGTGTGGGAGCCTCCCATCCCCGGGCAGGTGATGGGCCACCTGGAGGAGTGGTTTTAACCAAGCCGGGAGTAGAAGTTTAGTTTCCGCACTCTGTCTGTGTTGATGCTAGAGGTTACTGGGGGCTGTTCATTGTTGCTGGAGTGGGAGTTGTGGCTACCCACATGGCCTCCAGAGAGACTCATAGCGGGTGAGTGGTGGCCTATTCACTGCTGGGTGGTAGTGAAAGTCATGGCTGTCCACTAGGCTGTCTTCGTTCAGCTTGGGAGGGATGACATATGAGCTTCCTACTGGTCATTCTCTAATACCCCAGTCGGGGGTGGTTGGTGCATCTCATTTCAGCCCAGTGAGGGTGGAAGTCTAGACTCTGCACTGACCTTTTTTTTTTTTTTCTTCGTTTGCTCAGAAAAAAGTGGTTAATTGTTTCTGAGTCTTGCACCATCCTGGCTGTCGCCTTCTCCATCATTTAGTTGGAGAGGGCACGCTTTTCTGGGGACTTCTCTTATCTGAGCTGTTGCCCTTTCTCGGTTGCTGCCTTATTTAGCTCCACACCTGAAATATATGAAGCAAAAAGAAAACCCTGGGGGCTCATCACTGTCACTCCTCAGGTCCCAGGGTCTCTGGCTGGCCTGCCTTCTCCTGTCCCCCTTTCTACATCTTATGTTCATCTTATGTTTGATGTCCAGGTGTTTAAATGTACTTAGTGGAAAGAATAGGGACACTTATGTCTACTCCCATCTTCCCCAGTGGGAAAATAATTTTTATTTTTTATTTATTTTTAAAGATTTTTTTTTTAATGTGGACCCAGTTTTTTAAGTCTTTAGTGAATTTTGTTACAAAAATTCTGTTTTATGTTTTGGTTTTTCGGCCAAGGCATGTGGGATTTTAGTTCACTGACCAGGAATGGAACTTGCACCCCCTGAACTGGGAAGTGAAGTCTTAACCACTGGACTGCCAGGGACGTCCTGGAAAATTGTTTTTATGAAGAGAATATCTTCTCTTTCTGGATGCATCTTATAATTTAAGTCATCTCTCTTTTTGTCCCAAATTTGTCACACAAACAGGCAGTTTTAGTGTAGAACCAAAGTTGACTTACCATGTGAGAAAAGTGATGCCATTAAGGTTATAGCAGCAGTGGGATTTTTTTCTTATGGCTTCTTTGTTTTAGTTGAGATTTATATACAGATTATGAAGTTGTGCTGCAGGTGAAGGTACAAAAAAAAAATCAGTCTTTTATGTCCACTGTGGTCACTTCGCTATTTTGGTGGAGTCGTCTCTCCTCCCAGGGTTACTGTCCCCTAACCATAGGTGTGCTTTTTCTCTGTTCTCCTTGACCTTCCGACCTTCATCCCAGCTGCTCTTTTGACTGGAACAGGCTTGTGTATTCTCTTAAGGTCTGCAGGCTTAGCCTCTGAAATCCTCCTCTTGAAACAAACCCAAAGGGAGTTTTTTCCTGATGTTCGAAAGACCACTGGCCTTAAATGGCTGTGTCAGCTACCTCATCAGGCAGAGAGTGCCTGGCTTGGGATATTGCTGGGGAGACAGGTCCTATGGTCAGGGCCTAAGAGACTGGAAGAAAATATTAAACACTGAGGGAACTGGTGGTATACATTCAGCATCAAGTCTGACAGGGAGAAACAAGAAGCAGGAAATATGAAGAGAGTAATGGATAGTTACTCTGAAGGAGTTAAATTGATTAAATTCTTGTATTTTGTTTTTAAAATTGTAAAGACTGAATTTAGAAGACTGCACGTACTTTTAATGACCCACCCTCACAAGTTTTTTTCCTGGTAACTCTAGTCATATACCTAATATTTTTTGAAAACTTATCACTTTAGAATTCTTCCTTTCAATGCTGTTACTATACATAAAGAATGAGAATGCTTTTTTTTAGGACTCCATTACTCATGCATATTTTTGTCCTAGAATTTTTTTTAAAAAATATATTGTGATGTCATTTGTCCATATCTGATAGTCTAATGTCTAAGACTTGGGTCTTAGGATATTATTTTTGAATTAGGCAAATCATAGCTTCAAATAAGGCGATGGATATTGAAAGTGCTTTATAAATTGTCAAGTGGTAGAAAGGTATTGTCATATTTAAGAAGAAACACTAAGTTGTTTTCTTTTATTTAATCACAGAAATATTTTCCAAGACAGTTTGCTGGAAGAATATGTGATGACCTTGTAGTTTGGGGTCTGTCATTTTTAGCGGTCCCTTGGTGGCTTCCAGACATAACAACATACGCCAAAGAAGGGGAAAAATTCTCCCTAAGAACATTCCACGGTCTGATCTTGATTTTAAAATAGTTCTAAGTGTAACAAAAAAAAGCATTTGTCAAAATAACATAATTCATTTAGTACAGGGCAAAGCTCAGAACTCAAGACCCAAAGAAGGAGTCTGGCGTGTAACTCAAATGATAGGGCTGAAAAGGTGGGCCAGAGGAAGACCATGGCCCTTGGTGACTGTCACTCCTCAGAGTGGCCCATCACCTGCCTGGGGAGATGGAAGAGAGAGACAAGTGCAGGGGCCACCCACTGTGGGCGGACAGAGGTGGTGGCCAGCCCCTCCTGCACCCACGGCCAGCACAGGTGACCCGCTGATGCGTCTCTCTCCATTACATGCTGACCTTCCCCAAGAGCAGCAGAGCAGTTGTCACTCTTAGAGGGCTCTGTCCTCAACTGTGAGAACCTGGCTGTGTAGTCAAAGCAAAAACCCGGAATTTCACTGACATGAGTGACCTTGTGACTTGAGGCACATTTAAAATGGAATGTAAACTAACTATACAATGGGTGGGGTTATAAATTGCATCGCCATCTGGTATTTCCTCTTTGGCTCCCCCAGGCACACTGTCCCTCTTCCCCAGCGGGTGGCGGCTTCTGAAAAAGCAGCCGAGGCTCTGAGGCCGCAGGTGATCAGGACCCAGGAACCCGGTTTGCCCATTTCCCTGGCACAGCCTTGAGGGGTTCCCTGTGACCCCACAGGAGCAGAGACAGGGTGCAGCGAGGAGGAGAGAGGGACTTGATCTACTTCCCTAATTCCTGCCAAGCTCTGACCCTGTGCCAGGCACTGTTCTGGGGCAGGACCCACAGTGATGGAAAAGACAGGCCATAGCCCAGCCCTCATGGGGCTTGCTTTGCAGGGAGAGATAGACAATAAAGAAATAAGTATAATTCGTGGTAAAAGAGTTAGAAACATGTGGAGAAAGATGGAGCAGAGCAAGAGGTGGAGTGATGTGGACAGGGTGGACTGTTTTAAACTGAGGGTCGGGGACCCCTCTGAGGAGGGACATCTGAGCAGAGACCTGAATGAAGCGTGGAGGCCGCAGGGCCACGCGGGGAGGGATCATTCCAGGCAGAGGGAGTAGGATGTGCAAAGGGTCTGAGGCTGGTGTGTCCTAGAAACCCCATGAAGGCTTGTCTGCCTGGAGTAAGCAGAGGGTACCAAGCGATGTGCTTGGAGGGGAGCAGAACCACATCTTTTATGGCCTTTGTACTTTTTGTAGCAAATATTTACTCCAAAGAAGATGAATTTGGTTAAGCTTGTGTTTTTGTTATTAAAACTGTAAATATTTGGTTCTGAGTCAGATGAGAACACTTTGAGCCACATCACGACATAGTCTGATTCTTATGTTTAAAATCTCTCTCTGGCCTCCGGTCAGAGGAAAGACAGTTCCAGGGGCTGAGAGTGGCGGCCAGAGGACAAGTTAGGAAGCTGGTTAGCTGAGCTGTTAATGGATGGCATGGCTAGGGCAGGCAGTGGAGGGGGTGGGACTCAGGACAGACTTCAAAGGTAAAGCTCACTGGAGTCTGCCTCCCTTTCACTCTCCTCCCTCCCTCAGACCAGGCAGCAGCACTGCCTCCCCTGGAAAATGGGCTCTGGAGGAAAGAGGCCCGACTTTGCCTGTCTCATCCTGTCCTGGGGAGCCCAGAGGGACAAGGGGAGGTGTGGACAGCAAGGCCTGGTTTGCCCCATCCCTAGGCTCGAGCTGAGGCCTCTGTCACCACCCCGCCCCCCCCAATCTCCCTTACATGGAGCAGCACTGTATTTTTTACAGAGTACTTACCTAGAGATTGCCATAGTGAAGTTAAGCCAGATAAGAGCGAATATCATGTGATATCACTTATATGTGATTCTAAAAAAAAAATGGTACAGATGAACTTATTTACAAAACAGAAACTGAGTCATAGGTGTAGAAAACAAGCTTATAGTTACCAGAGGGAAAAGGCGGGGGTTTAGGGGTGGGAGAAAGGATAAATTGGGAGTTCGGGATTGACATATACACACTACCATATATAAAATAGATAACTGATAAGGACTTACTGTATAGCACAGGGAACTTTACTCAATACTCTGTAATGGCCTATATGGGAAAACAATCTAAAAAAGACTGGATATATGTATATGTATATGTATAATTGATTCACTCTATCCCTGAAACTAACACAACTGTACTCCAATAAAAAAACAAAGTACTTACCTTTCTCATCCTTGCCACCAACCCTGTGAACTGGACAAGGCATACACTGTTACCTCTGTATGGTAGGTAAAGAGACCAGAGCTCCTTGCCCTGAGAATGAGAGTTTATAGAGACAGAGACAGCATTTTGATATCATCAGGAAACACTGATTTCTGCTCTGGGGAAAGAATGAGGCCTGGACTAAGGGGACCCAGCTGAGTTTTCAGTGCTCAGTTATGGTTGACATTTTCCCTCTTCTAAATTTTCTTTCGACATAATATTGTTGATATAATTTTGAAAGAAGCACAGCATTCCCGTTCCATGGGATTAGGCCAAAGAGTAATTGAATCACCCAAACTAGCCTCTTACTGACTTGAAGCAGCAACCGACCCTGCCTACAGACACCTCACCGTATCATCAGGGGGTCCATGGCTGCATCAGGAGCTGGCTTCATCCATTGGGATAATTTCTCTTCACTCTTTGACACAGGGGTATCTTTACTTGGAAGGGGGTGCCTGGTGGATTTTTTTCCCCTAACTTCTGATGTGTCCTAATGAACTTGCAAACATTCTTTACAGCTTAGACCATTCTCAGCTCCCAAGCGGACTCGTCATCGACAAAGAATCTGAAGTTTACAAGATGCTTCAGGAGAAGCAGGAGTTAAATGAGCCTCCGAAGCAGTCCACTTCGTTCCTGGTTTTGCAGGAAATCCTGGAGTCTGAGGAGAAAGGTAATCAGGTGTGTGTGTGTGTGTCTGTGTGTCCTGGAGTCTGAGGAGAAAGGTGATCAGGTGTGTGTGTGTGTCCTGGAGTCTGAGGAGAAAGGTAATCAGGTGTGTGTGTGTGTGTGTGTCCTGGAGTCTGAGGAGAAAGGTAATCAGGGGTGTGTGTGTGTGTGTGTGTGTGTGGTCAGAAGCTGTTGTTTGGAGAAAGGTAATCAGGTGTGTGTGTGTGTGTGTGTGTGTGTGTGTGTCCTGGAGTCTGAGGAGAAAGGTGATCAGGTGTGTGTGTGTGTCCTGAAGTCTGAGGAGAAAGGTGATCAGGTGTGTGTGTGTGTGTGTGTGTATGTCCTGGAGTCTGAGGAGAAAGGTAATCAGGTGTGTGTGTGTGTGTGTGTGTGTGTGTCCTGGAGTCTGAGGAGAAAGGTAATCAGGTGTGTGTGTGTGTGTGTCCTGGAGTCTGAGGAGAAAGGTAATCAGGGGTGTGTGTGTGTGTGTGTGTGTGTGTGGTCAGAAGCTGTTGTTTGGAGAAAGGTAATCAGGTGTGTGTGTGTGTGTGTGTGTGTCCTGGAGTCTGAGGAGAAAGGTAATCAGGGGTGTGTGTGTGTGTGTGTGTGTGTGGTCAGAAGCTGTTGTTTGGAGAAAGGTAATCAGGTGTGTGTGTGTGTGTGTGTGTGTCCTGGAGTCTGAGGAGAAAGGTAATCAGGGGTGTGTGTGTGTGTGTGTGTGTGTGTGTGTGTCCTGGAGTCTGAGGAGAAAGGTGATCAGGTGTGTGTGTGTGTCCTGAAGTCTGAGGAGAAAGGTGATCAGGTGTGTGTGT
Source organism: Dama dama (assembly GCF_033118175.1). Classification (NCBI taxonomy): domain Eukaryota; kingdom Metazoa; phylum Chordata; class Mammalia; order Artiodactyla; family Cervidae; genus Dama; species Dama dama. The sequence continues at coordinate 63,550,534 of NC_083695.1, read as the reverse complement.
GTGTGTGTGTGTATGTCCTGGAGTCTGAGGAGAAAGGTAATCAGGTGTGTGTGTGTGTGTGTGTGTGTGTGTCCTGGAGTCTGAGGAGAAAGGTAATCAGGTGTGTGTGTGTGTGTGTCCTGGAGTCTGAGGAGAAAGGTAATCAGGGGTGTGTGTGTGTGTGTGTGTGTGTGTGTGTGGTCAGAAGCTGTTGTTTGGAGAAAGGTAATCAGGTGTGTGTGTGTGTGTGTGTGTGTGTGTCCTGGAGTCTGAGGAGAAAGGTAATCAGGGGTGTGTGTGTGTGTGTGTGTGTGTGTGTCCTGGAGTCTGAGGAGAAAGGTAATCAGGGGTGTGTGTGTGTGTGTGTGTGTGTGTGTGTGTGTGTGTGTGTCCTGGAGTCTGAGGAGAAAGGTAATCAGGGGTGTGTGTGTGTGTGTGTGTAGTCAGAAGCTGTTGTTTGGAGAAAGGTAATCAGGGGTGTGTGTGTGTGTGTGTGTGTGTGTGTGTGTGTGTGTGTGGTCAGAAGCTGTTGTTTGAGGCCTGGGCTGAGGGGTAGTTGTTGCTGAAACACAGGTGAACACAGCCTGAGCAGTGGAGAAAGCACAGTGTGCTTTGGAAGGCCAGCCTCTTAAATGCTAAAAGCTCTTTAAAAAAAAGAGGGGGGACTGAATGAGCTCTCAGCCACACCTGCTTAGCTGTTTCCTGTCAGAGGCACTGAGGGAGACTGAGGGCAGGGGTGAACTTGATGGTTGTGGCGTTGTGTGGGGCTGTCTGTTCGCCACTAGTTTTGTTTGAGCCCACATATCATGCTTCTGTGGTTGTTGGCACGTGTGAGTGGGTGAAGGTCGTGGGTTGTGACAGCTGAGTGAGTGAATCAGCAGCACAGGGAAGCCAGGCTCTGGGCTTCACTCTGGGGCCGTGCACTTGTTCTTGCTCTAGGGTGGATGCTGTAGATGGATGGCCCCTCTGAAGGCCCCCAGTGTGGCCACATACCCCAGAATTGACCTTAGGCAACCCTTTGAACCTTTCTAGACTTGTTTGCTTATCTGTCAATTGGGATAAAAATCCTTTCCTCTTAAGATTGGTGTGAGGATCAAATTATACAAAACACCCATCGTTGTGACTGGTGCACACAGTAGGTGCTTCATAACTGTGATGATGGTTGAAACCTCATCGAGAGGTTCCAGGCCAGCCTTAGCTTGTCCACATGTGAGATCCGATGCTCGAGGCACCCAGGGCTACCCGTGTGGCTCTGCAGGTCTCAGGAGATAGTCTTTGCCCTGTATACATCAGACACTGTTTCTTATGATAATTTTCAAGCAGATGGCAGCAAGCTGTCTCAGCTTTGTGGCAACAACAGTGAGAAATTTCTGGCAGACGGGGGTGCTGTAGAAGGGAGGCTTTTCCTCCTTCTCAAAAAGGTGACCTGTGAGCCACAGCCGTCAGGCTCACCCACCTCCCAGGTGGTCATTCATAAGCACGTCTGATTCTCTCTGTCAAACTAGCTACCAGTGATGTCTGGAGAGTTGGGGTTTGCAGCCCTCCTGGGCCCCAGCCCTCCATACTCTGCACTGTCCTTTTCCCTGAGGCTTACTGGAGTCCTGCCTCCCAGTGTGCCTGCCTGTGAAGAGAGAGTTGGTAGGGACATGTGGTGGTTCTGTGAGATCCACTTCAGCCAGGCTCCAGAGAGGCTGGCTCTTTGCCTGGTGCAGCCACTGAGGGTCAGAACTGAGCTCCCTCTGGAAGAGTCCCCTTCCTCCTGAAAGTCCCCAACTGCAGAGTTGGCTCCCCAGGAGTCCTTCCTGAGCTGAAAGTCCCCTACTGAACACACCCAGCACCCCCAGGCTTCCTCCCCACTTCCTCCCCAATTTCCTTAGAGAAATTGGCAATTTAGAGGCACAGGAAGTTAGGAAAATTCTTCTTTTATGCTAGAAGGATATTATCCCTACCAGCAATATCTCCCTTTGCTTGGAGTACCTGTGCAGTTTGGAAGGAATGAGTAATATACTCTATATTAAGTTCCAGTCTTAGCCCAACTGACTGATGTCTTGGGGTCCAACCCTAGAGGATGATGGTTTTTCAAAACATGTGAGAAATCACAACTTTACTCTGAATAAATGGGTGTAAAACCCTTTATTTAAGGAAGGAAATGTCAATCTGTTCCAACCCAAAGTAGAACATATACCTTGCAGGGCTCAGCTTGCTGAATGCCCTCAGGTCACAGAGGTCACAGAGAAGGACCTGAAGCCCAGGATCACTGAACTGTCCTGAGGTGGCAGTTCCCTGCTCATCAATATCTAGACCCCTTCCATCCTGTATTCTGCCTGCCAAGTCAGTGGTCTTCATTCTCAAGGCTACCTCCTGGTGCTGGTTGGCAGCTGGTGCTCCAGCCATCAAGCCTACTTCCAGGCACCAGGAAGGCTAACTGAGGACTCCATCTTCCAGATGAACCAGCTTGCTTTTTCCCAGAAGTCCCACGTGACTATTCCATTTATATTTTGACCAGAATTTAGTCACATGGCCCTATATAGTTACAAGAGAGTTTGAGAATTATAGTTTTTCTCCCCTGGGTTGGATGACTGGATATCTTCTTATGCCAAATAAAATAAAAATTTTGCTAAAAATGAAAAGGGAGATAGATCTCGTGGTCTGTCCTTTATCTCTTAATATGCACTTGCATTAAATTTTCACAAAAGAAACAGCATAAATTCCAATCCAGACATCTACCACATGCAGAAGGCTCTCAAGTGAGGGAGCTCAAATGCCTGTTTTCATTTGAGATATAATGGTCAAAGCTCAGGGCAGTGGCTGGTGTATGGTAAAAGCACTTGGTGAGGGCTGCTGTCATTTGGGAAGGCCCGTGGTTCATGAAGCAGCAGCACTGGTGTCCAGGATCTGTCCATGACTCACCACGAGACCTCGAGGGAGTGGCTCATCTCTCTAAGTCCTATTCTCTGCACATGTCCAGTGAGGCTAATAATGGCTACTTCACAGGTGGTTTAAAGCCTGGAGGGAAGTGACATGTGCAAAGTGGCAGGCACACAGTCAGTGAGGCCCCAGTGGGAAGTTTGGCTCTAGCAGATGAAAAAAGTGAAAGTGTTAGTTGCTCAGTCATGTCCGACTTTTTGTGACCCCATGGACTGTAACCCACCAGGCTCCTCTGTCCATGGAATTCTCTGGGCAAGAATATTGGAGTGGGTTGCCATTCCCTCCTCCAGGGCATCTTCCCGACCCAGGGATTGAACCTGGGTCTCCCGAATTGAAGGCGGATTCCTTACCATCTGAGCCACCAGGCTGCAGCAGGGCTTGGTGATAAATCTCCAGACTCAATGTGGGTCTTCTCATTTGGGGTGAAATTTAGCCTCTGGAATGGGAGAAAGGGTCTGGGATTCGTCACACTCCCTCTTGCTCTAGGTCAAATTCTAAAATTTGCAGGGAGAAGGAGTCTTTTTTTTTTTTTTTTTTAAATTGCGGTGACATTTATCTAATATAGGACTTCCCAGGTGCAGTCAGCTGGAGGCTTGCTCAGAAGGTATCTAGGCTCATTTTGGCAGGTGCCCAGGGTTTTGGGAGAATCCTTAGGTGGTCTGCAGTTCAGGTCATGGAGGACCACCAGGTGTGAGGTTAAGGACCATGAATTTGAGTCTGTAGGCAGTGTGGAGCCCTCCAGTGTTGTTGAGCAGTGAAGTGGACAGAAAAAAGGTGTGGAATTTTCTTTGCATTTGCAGTGTTGGCTGACTAGGTAAGAGAAGAAAATCGAGCCAGCAGGTGGTGCTGCAGGGCTGCATAAGGCCCAGCAAGATCAGCATTAGGCAGCACACAGCCTTCTCGACTCACACTGTGCCCAGCTCCATCAGTTCACTTCTCTCTGTTCCAAAAAGAGATGTGGGTTCTCCTACCAAGTGGGGCTCATGTGTCGTGTTACTTCTCTCTTCCTGCACTTCCTACCTTTCCTGGTAATTTTTCTGTGAAAAGCAGTCCATCACATGAGAGACCCTGACCTCATAGGTTTGGCTCCCTTAGAACTAACGATTTTCTTTCCAAACTCCAGGTATGCAAAGATGCCATTTCCTTGTCTTCACAGCAGGTAGACAGCCGAGCTGGTTCCAGCCAGAAAGTGAGGGAACTTGTTTGGGACACTCAGAGTTATGAGGCTGCCCAGCCAGGCCCCTCTCAGATCCCTTCAGGCAGGGCCAGAATTAGGATTAGATGAGGGAGGCATTTGCTTTGGGTAAAGAATTTAAGTTGGCACCCCAAAACTCGATAATCAAGACAGAAATAATACTTGAGTGCAATATTTTTTAAAAATAAAAATTAATACAAAAAGAAAAAAAAGATTCTATAATGAACAAAGCTGGGACTGTGACCAAGAAAGGCAGAAAGGTTTGGAAAGGCAAGATGATACCTTGGGCTGTGCATGTCTGTATGCTCAATTGCTTCAGTCATTTTTGACTCTTTGCAACCCTATGGACTGTAGCCCACCATTCTTTTTTTTTTTTTTTTTCCAATTATTTTTATTAGTTGGAGGCTAATTACTTCATAACATTGCAGTGGGTTTTGTCATACATTGACATGAATCAGCCATGGAGTTACATGTATTCCCCATCCCGATCCCCCCTCCCACCTCCCTCTCCACCCGATTCCTCTGGGTCTTCCCAGTGCACCAGGCCTGAGCCCTTGTCTCATGCATCCCACCTGGGCTGGTGATCTGTTTCACTATAGATAATATACATGCTGTTCTCTCGAAACATCCCACCCTCGCCTTCTCCCACAGAGTCCAAAAGTCTGTTTTGTACATCTGTGTCTCTTTTTCTGTTTTGCATATAGGGTTATCATTACCATCTTTCTAAATTCCATATATATGTGTTAGTATGCTGTAATGATCTTTATCTTTCTGGTTTACTTCACTCTGTATAATGGGCTTCAATTTCATCCATCTCAGAACTGATTCAAATGAGTTCTTTTTAACGGCTGAGTAATATTCCATGGTGTATATGTACCACAGCTTCCTTATCCATTCGTCTGCTGATGTGTAGCCCACCATTCTTTTCTGCTAAGCCTGTGGTAGGGTCTGTGGAGTGTTGAAAAAAATATATGAAACAGAGCTCTGGTGCTCCAGTAATTTGTAGTCCAGACAGAGATGTGTAAATAGCTGACAAACATAACAATACTCACTGGGCCACCATCACAGGGGAAAAGAAAATGTGATGTGGAAACACAGCCAGCCAAATATATAGCAATAATAGTAATATTAGTAGCTTACCATTATTATTCACAGCTACCTACACAGGTGATGAACTGGGCTGTAGGCAGAGCTCTAGAAATTAGGAGCTGGTTTTGCATACAGAAAGCTGACTGCAGGAAGGCTGCTACTGTCTCTGCTCTGCGGCAGGTAGTTTTTATCTGACTTCTTCTAGCATTCTGTACTATAATGATTTTGTTGTCCTTGTTATGTGGGTTTCTTTTGGCATCTGACTACGCTGCCATTTGATTTTCATGTGTTTTAAATTTTTTCCATCTATGTAAGGTATTTTTAAGTCCCATATCAATGTTTGCATGTATTTAATCAGCATGTGATATAATTTGTCTTGAGGGCTGACCATATATGCCAGGGAGGGCTGCATGTGTCTTTTTCAATCATTTTGTTCCACTCTGAAGGGGAAACGTTCTCCTATTTTATAGAAAAGGAAACTGTGGGAAGAGAAGTTAAGTAACTTGCCCAGGATCACACAGCAGTCAAGTCTATTTGATTCTGGTGCCCATGACCTTGCTGGAACATACATATAAGTGACTCTGAAAGAGCTAGATGCTTATACAGTCCTGCCCTTCTTGGCTAACCCAAGTGTTTTCCTCCTCTTAGGGGATCCCAACAAGCCCTCAGGATTCAGAAGTGTTAAGGCTCCGGTCACCAAAGTGGCTGCATCAATTGGAAATGCCCAGAAGCTGCCCATGTGTGACAAATGTGGCACTGGCATTGTGTGAGTATTTGCCTTCCCCAGGCATCGGTGGCCCTGCAGGTTGTGTAAACCATGAAAATGTGGAAAGTGCTTCATGCTGCCCATTGTGGGTGTGATGGAGAAAAAAATCCTGCCTGGAAGATGGAGGAGAGAGGCGAGGTTGGTCCTGTGTCTCAGAGCCAGGTGGTGAAGGCTTTCCTTGGCTGTGAAACCCTTAGGGTATGAACATGTAAAGCCAGAAAAAGCAGGGCTGCTCTGTTGAAGTGGGAGGGACTTCCGGAAGTCTTCAAGGGGAAGGTCTCTGGCCTCCAGGCAGGAGAAGCCCCTTTAAGACTGGAGGCCAGTGGGGAGGCTCTGATCTGCCCTTGGATGGGCCCCTTGGGAGGAGCCCCGGCCTGTCACCTTCAGGTGCTCATCACTAATGGAGCACCTCTCCTCCTTGCAGCGGCGTGTTCGTGAAGCTACGGGAACGTCACCGCCACCCCGAGTGTTACGTGTGCACCGACTGTGGCACCAACCTGAAACAGAAGGGCCATTTCTTCGTGGAGGATCAGATCTACTGTGAAAAGCATGCCCGGGAGCGGGTCACTCCACCGGAGGGCTATGACGTGATCACGGTGTTCCCCAAGTGAGCGGGCAGCTCCGCGCACAGTGCTGCTCTCCACGCAGCCTCTGTTGAATTTTGTCCTCTGAAAGCTCTGGCCTCTCTCTTCTTCCGAGTTCTCACTTATTTTGGTTTTGTCGCTGCTCATTCAGCATCACGTCCCCCTTTGCTAATGACTCACACTGGCTTTGTGATGCCTGCTTTTATAATTAATGGAAAATGGCCTTGTTCGGTGTCCCTTTGCCAGCGTCACTGTCTTCTCTTTCCCTTCATTCATCTCTGCTGCAAGTGGACATCAGCCAAATTCAAACCAAACTGAATTTAATATGTCTGACGATGATTTCATTTTTACTCAATAAATTAATAGACTTAAAGGCAGTGTGGTATCTCTTTACCATGTGACCACGTGTCCTCTTTCTTATCTCAAGCCAGACAAGATTTCTGAGGCCTTTCCTTTTGTTTTGGGGTTTCCACTCCTTTGAGATTTGCAGGCCTTTTCCTCCAGGTGTGAGAACACTGGCATTTGAAACAGCTAAGTTCTTTTTTTGGCCCTGCCACAGAGCATTCAGGATCTTAGTTCCCAACCAGGGATGGAATCCAGGTCTTTGGCAGTGAGAGCACGGAGTCCTAACCTCAGGACCGCCAGGGAAGTCCCAACAGCCATGTTCCTTTATTTCTTTGCAGCTTACTCCAAATTATTCTCTGATGCTAATATAAGATAGTTATGTTGTAACAGAATATTTTCTTTACATCTGGCTGTTTTGGGACTTACCTGAAGAAATGAATGCTTTCCAAATGGCCTTAAGATACTCCCTAGTAAGTCCCTCCCCAGGCTGGTTTGCTGCCATTACAACCTCTCCTTTATGAAGGGAAGTAAACTCAGGAAGGTGGCCAGCAGCCCTAAACCTGCAGGTTGCTCAGGGAAGTGGCAAATGCATTCTCCTCATAGAAGAGACGGGGAACCCTGGCTGTTAAGGAGCCTTGCATCAGAGATCTGAGGTTCAGTTCAGTTCAGTCACTCAGTTGTGTCTGACTCTTTGTGACCCCATGGACTGCAGCTCACCAGGCTTCCCTGTCCATCACCAACTCCCGAAGCTTGCTCAAACTCATGTCCATCAAGTTGATGATGACATACAATCATCTCATCCTCTGTCATCCCCTTCTCCTCCCACCTTCAATCTTTCCCAGCATCAGTTCAGTTCAGTCACTCAGTCATGGCCGACTCTTTGCGACCCCATGAACTGCAGCACACCAGGCCTCCCTGTCCATCACCAACTCCCAGAGTCCACCCAAACCCATGTCCATTGAGTCGGTGATGCCATCCAACCATCTCATCCTCTGTCGTCCCCTTCTGCTCTTGCCCTCAATCTTTCCCAGCATCAGGGTCTTTTCAAATGAGTCAGTTCTTCACATCAGGTGGCCAAAGTATTAGAGTTTCAGCTTCAGCATCAGTCCTTCCAATGAATATTCAGGACTGATTTCCTTTAGGATTGACTGGTTGGATCTCCTTGCAGTCCAAGGGACTCTCAAGAGTCTTCTCCAACACCACAGTTTAAAGCTTTTGGTGCTCAGCTTTCTTTATGGTCTAACTCTCACATCCATACATGACTACTGGAAAAACCATAGTTGAGGTTACCAAAGGTCATCTCTTGGTGACTAACCACTAGTGAAGTCATTTGCTCAAACAATGGCACTCCCATCACTCTAGAGACTGATTTGTTAGGAGATGGACAGATCATTCCACCAACCCTACTCTGAAAGAGCAAATTGTCTGCCTTAAGTAGTATTCACCATCATGGGTAATAGCTGATGTTCTTTGTGGATGATGTCTTTTATGGACTAGCTTTCTAAGAGTAAGGATTCTAATTAGCTGGTAGTGCTAGGGTTTTACTTTGCAGTTCTCTGAAACTTGGACATACCAGGGACAGTTTAGACATAAGCAGTTGTAGCCTATAAGACCTGAAGCAAAACTTTCAGGCAGAAAACTATTTTGAAGTTCTTGATTTTTCTTTCCTTTTCTGTCTGCAATTAGTTCTTACTCTGGGCTTCCGATGTGTTGCTAGTGATAAAGAATCCACCTGCCAATGCAGGAGATACAAAAGACACGGTTTAATCTCTGGGTTGGGAAAATCACATAGTGGAGGAAATGGCAATTCACTCCAGTATTCTTGCCTGGAAAATTCCATGGACAGAGGGGCCTGGTGGGCTACAGTCCTTGGGGTGGAAAAGAGTCAGACACTGCTGGGCACAATTCTTACTTTAAACTCTTTTCTGTATCTAAGTTTGTAAAAGGCAAGATGATTGAAAGTTCTTAATTTGGGCAAATCCACACAAAATGAAAGCTCTCTGAACCACAGCAAGTTTGATGGATTTACAAATATAGTAACAATTGTGATTTGGGTTTATTGATTGGAAAAGGATGAATGGGTATTACACTCTTAGAACTTTTTCCAGTTCTTTTCTTCAGATAATGTGCCAAATGTCTGACACTTGTTTAATGATAGTATTATTCTTAGGAGTGGATCTGAGGTGCAGGGTGCCTCCCTTCCAGTGGAGGTCAGATCCTGGGAGTGTCAAGTGACCACCATGGCTGCTATCTACAGCCTCCAAGGCTAATTAACTTCCTAACAATATGAAACAGGGTGTCAGCATTACTATCCTCAGTACAAGTTGTGTGTTTTATGGCCAAGAACTCCTCTTTTCCTGCAGCCATTGGTTTATAGAATTATTTTAGCCAAGAGTAATTTTAAGGTTTGGTCTGTTGTGCTTGCCTACCATGTTCATTTGATTTTATTTCTTCTGTCATGCTTAATCTAAAATGAGGGCAAAGTGCTCGCTTCAGCAGCACATATACTAAAATGAGGGCAAAAATAGAAGGAATGTATTGGAATGCCTCTTAATATTCCATCATTCTTTAAATGCTAAGCCTTTGGACAACTTCCTGAAGAGGAAAAACAGAGTCACAGACTTTGATGAAGTGATTCCCTCTGATTTGCAACACTCTTCTACTTCTTGATTTAGTTAACACCAGTGGTCTTCCAGGACAAAGCCTCCTCTGGACAGGCTTCTCTGCTGGTTTACCACGCCTAGGATCTGATGTGCCCACGTATCCAGGGCACACCTCAAGGGCACACATCACATGAGACTCATCACATAATCATAGTCTTCTGAAAGGAATGAAGCCCCCATAGGAGCTATTCTATCTTTATCAGTTTTGTCAACTGAGCAGGGAGATAGTCCACAGATGTTTGGTGAACAAATCTGTAAATGTATGCTTCATCCTTGTCCAAAGTACAGTGCAAGCTACATATGTAATTTAAAACTCTCTAATAACCATAATGAAAGAGGAAAAGTTAGAACCAATAAATCAATTTTAATAATACATTTTTTGGGGCTTCCCCGGTGGTCCAGTGGTTAAGAATCCGCTTTGCAATGTAAAGGACACAGATTCGATCCCTGGTCCGGGAAGATCCCATGTGCCTTGGATTAACTAAGCCCAGTGTGCCACAACTACTGAGCCTGTGTGCTGTAGCTACTGAAGCCACCTCAATGAGAAGCCCACATGCTTCAATAGAGAGTAGCCCTCGCTAGCCACAACTAGAGAAAGTCTGAGTGCAGAAAAAAGGACCCACAACAGCCTGAACAAATAAATAATACATTGTATTTAGTACCATATATCCGAAGTGTTATTTTAATCTGTGTCACTTGCCACATTTCAAATGCTCAATAGGCACATGTAGCTACTGGCTACCTTTACTGGACCATACAACCTGCACCTTCCTTAAAACAAGGCATCTTGGATTTCTGTTTTGCTTCTAGGTATCATGTTTTTCCTTGTTCCCATATGTCCCAGATCTCTTCTAATTGCCTTGCACTCTGGCTTCTCAATTCTGCCTACCTCCACTAGGACTGCTATTTTGAAAGCATCCTGTTGCTTTCTCCAGTCAAACCCTATGTCAACTTAAAAGTACACAACTTGAGAGCTGTGAGCTTAAGCTTTATTCAGAGTCTTATTGAGGACTACTGCCCAGGAAACAGTCAATCAGTAGCTCTGAGTAAGCTGCTCCAAAGAGGTAAGGGAGAAGTCGGTATATATGTGAATTTTATGACTGGGAAATACAAGTAGTTAAGCATACATCTTGGTGAAAGATCACTGCTAATCATGAAGAACAGACATCTCAAGTTAGTGATTTCAGTACTTTTCTACATATATGAAGATGCAAGAATCTGGAGTCTTTGAACTTCTTCCCAGGATATGCATCTAATTATCTAGGGGCCAAAGCACAGAGTGCCTCATCCTGTTTTTTTCATCCTGAATTCCCTTCAGGGTGCACTGTTGGTAGGTAACTGCAGTGGGTTATAATTTAACCCACTACTTTAACTAGGTGATGAGTGATGCTCTTTGTTCTTTTTGGTTCACTTCCCACTTTGGGTCATAAATTTGACCAAGGTGTGGGAGGCATTGCATGACCAATTTGTCCCGTGGGCTAGGAAGACTCATTCCTAGGATGAGAATTCCATTGATTGGCTATTCATGTGCTATATTTGAATTAGGCCCTGTTATCCTATAGAGTCTCTGTGTCATCTATCTCACTAGACTGTTGTGATCCAAGAAATGTTTCTCCCATGTTGCTTTTCCCCATATTTAGAGTTCAGTTCAGTTGCTCAGTTGTGTCTAACTCTTTGCAGCCCCATGGACTACAGCATGCCAGGCTTCCCTTCCATCACCAACTTCTGAAGTTTGCGCAAACTCATAATATTTAGAATTACACTATTACAATTAATTTTACAGAGAGTTATATATGTGACAAATTGCCTCAAGACATTTAGCCATTGTTAATTTAGTCAGAGACCTGGTTACATGATGGTAATGCAAGAAACAAGAATCTTATACAATAGGCAGGATGTAAGTAATAACATTAGAAAGACTATAGTACAGCAGTGAGAGAACTCAAAGCATAAACAGTTTAAAAACAACAAAGAGAGAGAAAAAGTTAGAACAACCAGTTAGTATAACTGGTTGCAATCTGGAAACTAATAAGCCAACAAGTTCAGAAGGGGGCCACTGAAAAAGCCAAATTCTGGATAAATGAGGTAGAGAGAAAAAGATAAATGTTTCATCATTGTTTACATAGGTGTACTTTAGTCAGGAGGGAGTAAAAAGAGGAAAGAGAAAGAGAGGGATGGAGGAAGGGAGAGGGAAAGGGAAAGAAGGAAGAAAGAAGGAAAGAGATTCCACTTAAAAAGAAAAACTTAAAATTAACATTTAATTTTGCAAAAGCAAAAATGGAAACTGGACCTCAATGGGAAGGTAGCTTTAATGTGCTAAAAGGATATAATAATAAACCTAAGAATTGTGCATAAGCAAAAATATCTTTAGGGACTTCCCTGGTGGCCCAGGGGTTAAGACTCCACCCTTCCATTGCAAGGGGTGTGGGTTCAATCCCTGGTTGGGGAACTAAGATCCCACATGGCCAAAATATAAAAATTAACAAAATAGGAATAGTAAAATATTAAAAGATATATATATCTTTTAAAAATGAAATCATTTAGAGAAAGACAAAATTAGGGACTTCTCTTGTGGTCCAGTGGTTAAGACTCCGAACTTCCAGTGCAGGGGGCCCTAGTTCAGTTTCTGGTTAGGGAACTAGATCCCACATGCCTCAACTCAGAGTTCGCATGCCACAATGAAGATCAAAGATCCCAAATGCCATACTAAGACACGGCCTGGCCAAATAAATAAATAAATAATAACAGATTTTTTATTAGCAAATAAACTAAAGGGTGATAGTAAAAACTATTTTTTAAGAAGGGTGAAAATCCTAGATAACACAGTAGAGAAGCAGGAATAAAATTAAATATGTGGGTAACTTTAAACTAAAAAAAAAGTATAATAGTGGTAATATGTGATAGAATTTAAATATTTATGTATATTAGACTTTGGCATAAAAGAGGAAAGGTTTCCTCATATCTGGAGAACAAATATTGAAAGCCAGTACTATTTTGGACAAAAAGTCATGAAACTTAAAATCATATTCATCAATTTATTCAGTTCCATGTAACTAATTCTTGTTGATCTTGATCTCTTGTTAGCAATTTCTGAAACCATCAGTTTTCATCTAGAATTTTGTAATTTCTTACTTATTTCAGTGGTATGATCTAAAAGTTATCAGAAACTCATACTTGTAATAAAAAAAAATCCTTTCTATGAAACTTCTTGAAGATCTTCAGTTTTGTAAAAGCACTAGAGTAATATAAATGTCAAAGATTTAAAATGGCATGGTTAAGGACCTGATTACAATGCAATTGACAAAGAAGATTGGTTATTTATGCAACATATAACATATTAAGATAATAACTAAAATTATGACATAGCTATATCCAATTTTAGGAATTTCATATAATTTCTAGAACATTTATATTAATATATAACCTAAGAAGTTTTATCATCACTCATTTGACAATGCTTCCCATGTAATTCAACATGCCAAATAAGCCTAGTTAGTTTAATCTTTCTCTGAGATGTTTCATGGAAATTCTGGAGCATCCCAAATTTAGCTAAAGATCAAAAGAATCAAAATCAGAGTTTGATTTCAAAAAGTTTGTCAAGGATGTCAACAAATTTTAAAATACTTAGTCAGATAGGATTGTAGATCACTATGAAACAATACTTGTTTACTTAACCAATGTGGCAAAAAGAGATTTCAAAGGCCAATACAGAAAGTTGCAACAGATTATGTAAAAGGTTAAAGAAACTTTACAATCTGTTATCAAAAGTAGATCAATAGTCTAAAAAAACTTTGCTCTCTTAACAGAGAAAAACAAAAACACAGGTTTTGCACCATCTTGCATTTACCATTAAAACTCATTCACAAAAAAAAGCTCATTCAGTTGAATTTATTTCAATCTTAGCCAGCACTGACCACATATAAAATTCCTTTCTAAAGATTCTTTTTTTTTTTTTTCTCACAGACCTTTTACAGCTTTCTATTTCCCTATTAGTTTGTTCCTTATTTTCTTTTCCATTTAGAAATAACAAGCTTTAGGATAAATTAACTTTCTTTCCCTTAACAAAATGCATCTCCATTCTTTGTATCTTAAAAAAAAAAACTTCCTTGGATAAGAAGTTGTTTTCCTTATTAATTTAGTAGTTTTAATTACATATACTAACTAGAATTTTTAACCTTGTAAACAAAGAGCATTGCCCTCCGTTCCTGTACTACAAGGATCAAGCCATTAGCCACTGAAATTGCTGACCTACAAGTACACCCTGAAAGGGATTCAGGATGAAGTAGTCTGTGGTTTGGATATATGGGTCCCTAGATAATTAAGGTTTATAATCTAAGGAAGAATTTCAAAGACCCCAGAGTCTAGCATTTTCCCATATACACATAGATAAGTGCTAAAAACATTAACTTGATATCTGTTGGGTTTTTTTTATTGTATATTTGACTACATATATTTCCCAACCAAGATATTCATATGTCTTAATACATTGGCTCCTCCTTCACCTCTTCAGAGAAATTCCTCAGAGCTATCTGAGAGTCTGTCTTCCAGGCTCTAGTCTTCAGCAAGACACTGAATAATGCTCAACTCATAGCTCTTACATTGTTTTTGTTTTTTTTCTCAGTTGAAATCTTTAAATACCTTCATTTCTAGTGAAAATTAAGAAGGAAGCAATTATGGACTGCCTTTTACATTAGCTTTCTGTTGAACTGAAAACATAAATGCTATTTATAATTTTAAAAAAGTCATGTGCTTTCTCATAGAAAAATTTTCAGTGCAGCACTGAACATATTTATTAATAATCCAAAATATCTTTAGTTTTTCTGAAAAGAAGCCTATGTTTAGTAGTTAATGTTTCAATATCTTTTTAAATTTTGGAATAATCTAGATATTCAATAAAATTTCATTATTTAACTTAGCAAAACTCTTGATGAAATAAAATTCATATTTTAAAGTAAGCCCAGAAAACTTTAAACATAATTTTTTTCTCCACCCCTTTAGACTTCCTTCGTCCCTCCTTTGTGCATTGTCCATCTGTATTATGCATTAACCAGACCTTCCAACGGCAGAAATACCTGCTTAACCTTAATACCTGCTCAACCTTAAAGATCCATTTTTTTTCTTCTGGCACCAGCCATGTAACTCCTTAGAAAGTGTGTACTTTCTCCATCCTGTAAGTGGTCAGGGCAACACATCACTCACCTTGTACATGAGGATATCTTTGGTGAAATTTATGGACAATGCCAATATATCATTTCCCTTAAAGAGAGTGATTGGTACTGAAAGCACTGGGTCAGATGATCTGGACATATGCTGGGCTGCACCTAATGGAAGATCTCAGCTTAAATTCTTACTTATGACCTTATGAATGTCACTAGCTATATTATTTGTATTCTGCCTTATTTTACAAGATTATTGTTTTTTGCATTACCAAATGTGTAACTGAGCTTCTGATAAAAATAATGATGGCTAGGTGACTTGAAATGATTGACCAAATATACAATCCTATAAGATCAATGGCTGTAATTGTGTAACTTTAGATAGGGCTTCCTGGGTGGTTCAGTGGTAAAGAATCTACCTGCTAACTCAGGAAACTTGGGTTCGATCTCTGGGTCGGAAAGATCTCCTAGAGAAGAAAATGGCAACCCACTCCAGTATTCTTGCCTGGGAAATCCTATGGACAGAGGAGCCTGGAGGGCTACAGTCTATGGGGTAACAAAAGAGTCAG
The DNA here is from genome assembly GCF_033118175.1 of Dama dama. NCBI lineage: Eukaryota > Metazoa > Chordata > Mammalia > Artiodactyla > Cervidae > Dama > Dama dama. The sequence goes on along the minus strand of NC_083695.1, from coordinate 63,535,260 downwards.
ACACAACTTAGCAATGAAACAACAGCAACAACAACTCTAGATAGGGGAAGAAGCAACAAGAGGGAACCATTTTCTGGACCATAACAGGAGAGTAAGATAGGCAGTCCAGAGGCTTTTGGCTACTGTTAACAGAACCTAGTCAGTTCAGTAATAAATATCACAGTGAGTAGCCTATCAACAAACTCCTCACCTAACCTGGGAATGAACATTCCTAGTACCATGGGACAAATGTCTCCCAAACCTTGGTAGAAATTAAGACCAAAAGAGATGGGTTGTAAAATAATGTTGTTCACTGTCCAGTTCAACAAATCAAGTCATAAGCCACTGCAGTCACTGACTCCACAATATATTCTGAAAGGAATTCCAGGTGAAGATGAGGATGAGGCACTTTGCGCTCTGAGAAAACTGACAGAACCTGCTCTCAGACAGACATTTCCAGCAGAAAATTTTATGAACTCAATTTTTTTTTGCATCTTCTCATACTTAGAAGAGCACTAAAACCATTAACCAAGATACCTGTTCCTTGTGAATAGCAGAAAACTACCAAGATGTGTGCTTGATTGCTTATATCCCTTTGCCACAATCATGCATATACTGGTCTCCCCTCTTACCTCTTTGGAACAGTCCTGAGAGCTCTAGGAAAGACTGTCACCTGAGTTATAATCCTCATGTTTGGTTGAGTAAAATTTCCATTTCTTTCTTAGATTGACCACTGATTAAGTTTTTCATCAACACTCTAAAGTTTCAAGTTACCAGAAAGGTTTGGAGAAACTAGTTTTTTCTTAATTTAATTTTTTTTTAATTGAAGGAAAATTGCTTTACAATATTGCATTGGTTTCTGCCATGCATCAACACGAATCAGCCGTAGGTGTACCTATGTCCTCTCCCTCTTTAAGTAGACATACCATAAAACATAACTATTCTTAAAGAGTTCACCTAAAAAGTCCCATCCCATTTATATTTACTTGTTCCCAACAATTATGTTTTGATTACCCATGAAACTTTGTGATACAACATTGTAAATCAACTTTATTTCAGTTAAAAAGAAAGAAGAGAGAAAGGGAGAGAAACCTCAGACTACCAATGCCAATAAACAGCCTCTACAAATGGAAAAACCAAAACAAAGAAAATTCGTGAAACATTAAACAGGGTCAACCATCATCCCACGCTGTTAATTGCTGACAAATGTTGTTACAGAGATAACACAACTTACTTGACTAGTAAACCCAGGTAGAATAAACATTTTATTTTAAATTTGATAACTACAGCCATGTCTATTTAAATCAATAACTTTAAATTTGCTTTTCTTTACTAGAGATTAATCTTAGGTCGTGTGAACTTGAAAAACAATTGGATTATTTTTTACTACGTTTAGAAATATAATTCATAAGTGCTTACATTTAAGCCGGTTAATTAGAGCTCCTTGTCAACTAGATTTTCCATAAGGGAGTCTTTTCAGCAGTTTGAACTTTTAAAATGCCCTCTCCTCTCACCTGCCTATTCCCCCACCTCCAGCCCCAGCCTTTTTGTTTAAGTTACCTGATTGAATTAACTAGGCTTTGTCTCAGGTCCTTGTGGGCTGTATTTACATCTCTGATTTGTAGAGATTTGCAGGACAAATATAGTTGCTTTAATTCCTCAAAGAACTGAACTACCGGGCTTCAGTGGTGGTCCAGTGGTTAGTGGACATGGATTTGATCCCTGGTCCGGGAAGATTTCACGGGCTGCAGAGCAACTAAGCCGGTGCGCCACAACTACTGAAGTCCGCCTGCCCTAGAGCCCCTGCTCTGCAACAAGAGAAGCCGCCACAATGAGATGGCCAGGCACTCCGATTAGGGAAAGCCTGTGCGCAACAAAGAAGAGCCAGCACAGCCATTAAAAAAAAAAAAAAGAACTGGACTGCCACCTAAATGATACCAAGAGATTGATCTGCTCAACTACATTGTCTTTAATTTGCTTCTTTCTATCAGCAGGAAGACCTCTGACTAAAATGGAAGTAAAACTATCTCTATGTTCTAGAACTTCAGGGTTCAATGTATCATGCCTTTTAATAAGTTTGAACAAGGCAGTCAATAAAGGCCCTCTCTACTGAGCACACAAATCAAACCCAGACAAATTTGTACTAGGAGTAAAAGTCTCCGTTATTGCCCCTAATAGCCCCTGAATATTAGCCCCTGTTTGTTACTTCACACTGGGCTTAGGTAACTCTATTGGTCCCCTTCAGTAGGTTTAATTAACACTCCCTGAAGGGCATATTTGTATGCTCTAGTTTATAATGCCAGGCAGGGAAGGCAATTCCCAGTGAGACATTAGGTCTGTCTTCACAATATAATCAAGTAAAAGAGATGCAACCATCATAACATAAAGCCTGTTCGGATACACCAATTTTCTTATAAGCTTCATCTCAGTTCCATCAGCTCTTAGACCTTTAACTTTAGCCTCCACGAGGACCCCCATCAAAAGTCTCGGTCTTAAAAGGAGTCCCAGAAACTTTCTCTTTCTACCCCCCTGTCATTTTATCCACTTCTGTATAAAAGACTTTGTGGGGTCCAGTCAAGGGACCCAGGCTCTTCAGTCAATCTTTAACTCGATTCATTGGTCTAAATAACTGTTGTCCCAAGCAATTGTTGTTTGCCTTTTCAGTGTAATTTTTTCTTCCTTCTCAGTGTAATTTTTTCTTATTCCAGCTTTTAAAATTCCTCCAAACTGGGGTAAATAAAGAGGACTTGCTTGGGCCCTTTAATGTTGGGGGGACCAATGGAGGGGGTTCATTTGACCCATCCAACCTTAGATGGTGCTGTATCAAAGCCTTTGTTTTAATCCCATCAACATCCATTTTATTTATCTCATTTCTTAATAGCCTTCTAAAGATTTCCATCCTGTTGGGGCAAGTCCCTTGATTTTCCCCTTAACAACCCTTTGTATTCTCTTGTTAATTAACCTAACTAACATTAATCAACCAATTTTTTTTGGTTTGTTTTCTTTGGTGGGGGAGTGAAAGAGCTGGTTTGTTTTTTTCACCCATTTATTTTTATTTTTAATTCTTATTTTATACTGGAGTATAGCTGATGGGCTTCCCTGGTGGCTCAGACGGTAAAGTGTCTGCCTGCAATGCGGGAGACCTGGGTTCAATTCCCGGGTTGGGAAGATCCCCTGGAGAAGGAAATGGCAACCCACTCCAGTACTCTTGCCTGGAAAATTCCATGGACTGAGGAGCCTGGTAGGCTACAGTCCCATGGGGTCGCAAAGAGTCGGACATGACTTCACTTTCACTTTCATAGCTGATTAACAATGTTAATGTTTTCTGTTTTGTATTTTTAGTATGAGAGTCCTTTTATTCTTTTTTTTTTTTTTTTTTTTTTTGCTACACCACCTGGCTTGTGGGATAGGAGATGGCCAACCAGGAATAGAATCCAGGGCCCTCAGCAGTGAGAGATTGGAGTGCTAATCAATGGACTGCCAGAGAATTGGTCTTCCCTGATAGCTCAGTTGGTAAAGAATCCACCCGCAATGCGGCAGACCCCAGTTTGATTCCTGGGTCGGGAAGATCCCCTGGAGAAGGTATAGACTACCCAGTCCAGTATTCTTGGGCTACCCTTGTGGCTCAGCTGGTAAAGAATGTGCCTGTAATGCGGGAGATTTGGGTCTGATCCCTGGGTTAGAAAGATCCCCTGGAGAAGGAAAGACTACCCACTAAAGTATTCTGGCCTAGAGAATTCCATGGACTATACAGTCCATGTGGTGGAAAAGAGTCAGACAAGGCTGAACGACTTTCACTTTAAATGTTTATATTGGCATCTGTAAGACCCACTGAGATGAAGCTGAGACCACAAATTCAAATAGGCTTCCCAAACAGGTTTTTTTTTTTTAAATTATAGGCTTTCTTAAAGTAAGCCATTATATTTCTTTGTATTCATTTTTAATTTACTCTTTCCATATGTACCAATTAAACAGCTGTTTATGATTAGACCTCTCTAAAAATTTACCAGTTTAGAAGTTTTTTCCCAGTTGAAAGGATCCATCATCTGACCATTGACAAAAAGGATCTTAATGATGACTCAAACCAATAAGATGCAAGAGGTGTTCCCACAGGAGAGTGCAAAGGATGCAGCCCTCACAAGATCTGGGAAGTTTATTCCTTCCCTTCTGCCTCCCCCTGCCACCCTCAATAATCTATAAAGTCAAGGCCTTCATACAGGCAGACGCAATGAAGGTTGAAATGAAAAAAGTCCTTATAGATCAGGATCCTTTATGACCAACTCCCTGGAGAGCAGGCACACCAGGCAAAAAGACTGCTCAGTATCCCAGTCTCTTTGGATGCCATACACTGTATGAGTACCTTCTGGGTGGAGGAGACCAGAGGGATTTTTCTCACTGGTCAACAAACCAAGCCCTCAAGACACAGAACAGGATGCTTAAGAAGATCAGGTAGAATATTTACATCTCAAAGGCACAGGGAGATAATGCAAGTTCCTCCTAAAAGGACTTTTTCTCCTTTCAGATTAGAATTTTGAAAAAATGTTTTTAAAAAATGACCAAAATAATCACAGACATTTTTTTTGCATGTTTATTTTCTTTGTTTTTAATATAACTTATTTAATTATAAATATACAGAAGCTAATTTTTGATAACAAATGTTAAAATGTTTTCAACAGCTGACTTGCAACATTCCTGAAAATTAACAGTGGACTCTTGTGAGCTAGTAGGAGATGGCCTTAACAAACCACTGACCCATTCCCAGAGGCCTCTATATTCTTGCTCCAATCTGGATTGATTGATGTCTATAGTTACTGCAGGGTTATCATATTAGAATTTTCATTTTGATTTTCTTTTTTTATTTCTCTTTGCTTTATTTATACTCCCTCATCTTGCTGGAGTACATCCTCAAGTAACTCACAAAGAAGTTACCTTTTATATAAGGTGGAAGAAGAAGAACAAAATTTCTGAGTTCTTGTATGCTTGATGATATCCTTATTTTTTTTAATTAATTTTTTTTATTGAAGGATAATTGCTTTACATAATTTTGTTGTTTTCTGTCAAACCTCAACATGAATCAGTCATAGGTATACATATATCCCCTCTGTTTTGAACCTCCCTCCCATCTCCCTCCCCATCCACCCCTCTAGGTTGATACAGAGCCCCTGTTGGAGTTTCCTGAGCCATACAGCAAATTCCTGTTGGCTATTTATTTTGCATATGGTAATATAAATTTCCATGTTACTCTTTCCATACATCTCACTCTCTCCTCCCCTCTCCCCTTGTCCGTAAGTCTGTTCTCTATATCTGTTTCTCCACTGCTGCTCCGTAGATAAAATTCTTCAGTACCATTTTTCTAGATTCCATATATATGTGTTAGAATATGATATTTATCTTTCTCTTTCTGACTTACTTCGGTCTGTATAATAGGTTCTAGGTTCATCCACCTCATTAGAACTGACTCAAAATACATTCCTTTTTATGGTTGAGTAATATTCCATTGGGTATATGTACTGCAACTTCTTTATCCATTCATCTGGCGATGGACATTTAGGTTGCTTCCAAGTTCTAGCTATTGTAAATAGTGCTGCAATGAACAATGGGACACATGTGTCTTTTTCAATTTTGGTTTCCTCAGGGTATATGCCTAGGAGTGGGATTGCTGGGTCATATGGTGGCATCACCAACTCAATGGAGATGAGTTTGAGTAAGCTCCAGGAGTTGGTGATGGACAGGGAAGCCTGGTGTACTGCAGTCCATGGGGTCACAAAGACTGAGTAACTCAGAGACTGAACTGAACTGAACTGATGGTGGTTTTATTTCTAGCTTTTTAAGGAATCTCCATACTGTCTTTCACAGTAGCTGTATGAATGTACATTCCCACCAACAGTGCAAGAGCATTCCCTTTTCTCCACACCCTCTCCAGCATTTATTGTTTGTAGACTTTCTGATGATGGCCATTCTGACTGGTGTGAGGTGAAATCTCATTGTAGTTTAGATTTGCATTTCTCTAATAATGAGCGATGCTGAGCATCTTTTCATGTGTTTGTTAGCCATCTGTATGTCTTCTTTGGAGAAATGTCTCTTCAGGTCTTTTCCCCACTTTTTGATTGGGTTGTTTGTTTTTCTGGTATTGAGTTGTATGAGCTGCTTGTATATTTTGGAGATTAATCCTTTGTCAGTTTCATTTGCTATTATTTTCTCCCATTCTGAGGGTTGTCTTTTCACCTTGCTTAAAGTTCCCTTTGCTGTGCAAAAGCTTTTAAGTTTAATCAGGTCTCACTTGTTTACTTTTGTTTTTATTTCCATTACTCTAGGAGATGAGTCATAGAGGATCTTTGATATATGTCATCGAGTGTTCTGCCTATGTTTTTCTCTAAGAGTTTTATAGTTTCTGGTCTTATATTTAGGTTTCTAATCCATTTTGAGTTTATCTTTGTGTATGGTGTTAGGAAGTGTTCTAGTTTCATTCTTTCACATGTTACTGTCCAGTTTTCCCAGCATCATTTATTGAAGAGGCTGTCTTTGCCCCATTGCATATTCTTGTCTCCTTTGTCAAAAAATAAGGTACCCATAGGTGCATGGGTTTATTTCTGGGCTTTCTATCTTATTTCATTGGTCTATATTTCTGTTTTTGTGCCAGTACCATACTGTCTTGATGACTGTAGCTTTATAGTATAATTTGAAGCCAGCTCCATTCTTCTTTCTCAAGACTGCTTTGGCTATTTAGGGTCTTTTGTGTTTCCATATGAATTGTGAAATTTTTTGTTCTAGTTCTGAATCCCAGACATTTTAATCAGTGCTTTAGAAATATTGTTGCCTTCTGAGGGGAATCAATTTCAGTGTTATAAAAAGGAAGTTCAGGGACAGGTGGATAGCAAGGAGTAGAGGATACTGTGGACACTTAGAGGAACTGGGAGAAACAGAGGGAGGGACCCGGCCTGCATAAGTGGCCTTTTGAAATTTTGATATGTTTTCAAGCAGGTTTTTGTTGCTATATTGCAAAGAAATTACATTATCATTTCCTCTTTTAGAAGTTAAATACAATCAAACTAAACATTCCATTCAATCTATCTGATTTTATAGCTGGCTTTCTCTAGCACACACACACAAAAAAGGTCAAAAGAACCCCATCTTGGCTAGTTTAGTGTGATATCTCCTTTAGTAAAACGTTCCCATGTAAGTAAGTACTTGCAAGTGTGAGCTCTATGTATCATACATGAACCTGGCTGGTGTGTTATTTGAAGGTTGGAGTCCCTTGGACTGCAAGGAGATCAAACCAGCCAGTCCTAAGGAAATCAACTCTGAATATTCACTGGAAGGACTGATGCTGAAGTTGAAACTCCAATACTTTGGCCACCTGATGCGAATAACTGACTTATTGGAAAAGACTCTGATGCTGGGAAAGATCGAAGGCAGGAGGAGAACGGGATGACAGAGGATGAGATGGTTGTATGGCATCACCAACTCAATGGACATGAGTTTGAGCAAGCTCTGGGAGTTGGCGAAGGACAGGGAAGCCTGGCGTGCTGCCTTTAGTTCTGATAAATTACAACTTGTTTACATGAAAACGGATCCATCTCTATTGGTAAACTGTACCACCACCTGGTAGCTCCTCTTTGGCTCCACTGGGCACCCTGTCCCTCTTCCTCAGTGAGTGGTGGCTTCTGATAAAGCAGCTGAGACTCAGAGGCAGGAGGTGATCTGGGCCCAGGAGGTCGGGTTGCCCATTTTCCTGGCACAGCCCTCGGAACATCTCTAACCTCATAGGAGCATCCAGAGGGTGCAGTAAGGAGGAGAGGGGGACTTGATCCACTTCCCTAACTCCTACTGAGTCCTGACCCTGTGCCTGGCACTGATCCAGGGCAGGACCCATAATGGTGGACAAGATAGGTCACAGCCTGGCCCTCATGGGGCTTGCTTCGCAGGGGGAGACAGACAATAAAGAAACAAGTATAATTCATGGGAAGAGAGTGAGAAACAATATGGAGAAAGATGGAGCAGAGCAAGGGGAAAAGTGATATGGATGGGTGGACTGTTTTAAGCTGAGGGTCATGTACCCTTTTTGAGGAGGGACATCTGAGCCTGGGAGCCACAGGGCCATGTGGGAAAGGAGCGTTCAAGGCAGAGGGAGCAGGAAGTGCAAAGGCCCTGAGGCTGCTGGGTTCCAGGGACAAGAGAGAAGCCAGTATGCCCAGAGGAAATGAAAAAAGGGAGTGTCGTTGAAGATGGTTTTGAAGAGGAACCCAGGGGCCAGACCTTGTGGGGTGTTGTAGACTGTTGCAATAGGTACTGGGTGATGCTGTCCCAATCTGTCTTCATGCAGGACCAAAGGGCTTATTTGCCCAGCTATTGGATGTACTGCCAACTGACAGACATCAGCTATCAGCGCTCTTCTTCATTGCCCAATGTCATTCCCTTTTCCTGAGTAACACATGCAATGATTGATCAATATCGAGGTGTAAAGTGTCCAGATCCCAACTTTAGGTGACTCTGGAAGCCTGTGGTAGCTTCAGAGTTCCCCACACCTTTGTTAAGCTGCGTTGCAGCTCATCTGTCTCTCTGCTTGGCCTGACTTCGTCTCCTACCCGCAGTGAGGATCCTAAAAATCCTCCCTAATAAACCCATATGCTAACCCGTGACAATGTATTAGGAGTGGTCCATGAAAGCAGATGCTAAGGTGGCATTTATAGCTGGCTCACCTGCTGCCTGCCCGGAAATGAGTGCCCTGTCACTGCTGGTATACAGTGCACTTGCCCTGATGCAATAGAGAAGGGCAATTATTAAAATATTCACCAATGGAGAATGGGTTTGGCTTATTTGTGGGAAGGAATGCACAAAGCATTGGAAAAACATGGGCAACTTTGTAATTGTAAGAACAATGAAATTGGATGCTTGTTGTTAGGCTTTGTTGATTCTTATAAAAAAGACAAGAAATAGTGAAATGGTCAGTGCAGTTTAGTTCAGTCGCTCAGTCGTGTCTGACTCTGTAATCCCATGAACCGCAGCATGCCAGGCCTCCCTGTCCATCACCAACTCCCAGAGTCCACACAAACCCATGTCCATTGAGTCGGTGATGCCATCCAACCACCTCATCCTCTGTCGTCCCCTTCTCCTCCTGCCCTCAATCTTTCCCAGCATCAGGGTCTTTTCAAATGAGTCAGCTCTCCGCATCAGGTGGCTGAAGTATTGGAGCTTCAGTTTCAACATCAGTCCCTCCAATGAACACCCAGGTTGGATCTCCTTGCAGTCCAAGGGACTCTCAAGAGTCTTCTCCAACACCACAGTTCAAAAGCATCAGTTCTTTGGCACTCAGCTTTCTTTATAGTCGAACTGATCAACCACCAATTAAAAGTTAAGCATAGGGTACCTCTCTGGTGGTCCAGTGGCTAAGACTCCATGTTTCCAATGCAGGTGGCCTGTGTTCGATTCCTGGTCAGGGAACTAGATCCCACATGCTGCAACTATGACCCGGTGCAGCCAAATAAATAAGTACATAAATAATTTTTTTAAAGAAGATGCTATAGTGGAAACAGGAGTTAAAAAACCAAGTTGTCCACTTCATTCCTGCCTGGAGTCTGGGGGAAAAGGTGACAAGTCCTCTCTAGGGTCAGAGACTCTTGGTGAAGGCCTGGGGTGAAGGTCAGTCATTACTGAAACACAGGTAAGCATAGCCTTGAAGTGGGAGGAAAGACCACAGTGTGTGCTCTTACATACTGATAGCTAAAATAAAAGAATCTAACGAAAGATGAGCGCCAAACTAAATCTCTTGATTTAGTTTAAGCCCACACATCCCATTCCTGCAGTGATAGGTGGGTACAGATGGGAAAAGACCAAAAGCAGTGGACAAACTGAAGCAGAACAAGTCACCAGCAGAATGAGGCTAGGCTCTGGGCTATGCCTTTGGGCTGAGGAAATGCCTTTTTATTCTTCTGGTCCTGCATGTTTAGCACATCTGAGTCTTGCTCCTACTGCTCTCCTCCCTTCTTTCTAGCTGTACCCACTTGCTAAAGGAGAATCGTCTCTCCTGAGAGGGCTCTGAATACCTGGTGACTCTGATGGGGAGAAACTTGCCTCAGTCAGATTTCTGCTCTCCTGGGCTCATCCCACTCGGAAAGGGACTGAGCTTTCTTTCCCCACTAGGGCAAACAGTTTCTTTACTTCATATTCTTAGCTGAAAGAATGGAGCCAAGACTCTCAACCCTCTGTGTGATGACTCTTCTTTCACCTCTGATGTTAGTAATTTGTGTCTTTTCTCCTCTTTTGTTGATCAGTCTATTTTCTTTATTTTGGGGGTTTCTAAGCTGGGATAGGAACCCCTGGTGGCTCAGATGGTAAAGAGTCTGCCTGCAACGCAAGAGACCTGGGTTTGATCCTTGGGTTGGGACATCCCTGGAGAAGTGTATGATATACTGTATAATATCACTCATATGTGGAATCTAAAATATGACACAAATGAACTTATCTACAAAACAGAAACAGACTCACAGACATAGAAAACAGACTTTTGGTTGACAAAGGGGAGGAAGGTAGGAGAGAAATGGATTGGGAGTTTGGGACTAGCAGATGCAAACTATTATACAGAGGACAGATAAACAACAAGGTCCTGCTGTATAGTACAGGAAACTATATGCAATATCCTGTGACAATCCATAATGGAGAGAATATGAAAAAGAATGTGTACATATGTAAAACTGAATCACTTTGCTCTACAGCAGAAAGTAACACAATGTTGCAAATTCAGCTATAAGTCATTAAAAAAAGTATGCCATGAAGACATAATGGTTTGAATAAATTTTCTTTTCTTTTGTTTCATCAGTTGTATTGGTCATACATCCAGAATTCATTCTGTAAATCTTTTAAAATAACTACATTTTATAAGAATAGCTCACAGTTCAGCTCATTGCACAAATACTGGACACAGGGAGCCATTTTTACAAATACTTATGTTTTCTTACAACGATACTTTAATAAAGAAAATAAGTCTCTATACATCCCACAGCAAATTTTATGCAGTTTTCCCCCCTCCACTCAGCCATCACTTCACATTTCCTATCACAGCATGTCTATTATATGCAATAAGCCAAATTATAATCTGCTGCTGCTTCTCATTTTCCATTACTATTGACATTCACAGTGTGAAGAGTTTTTCGGCTTCTTTTCTAACATTTCCCAATCTGAAAGAATTTACATATTCAGTATAGAAGAGGTAATTTGAATGACATTCTTACTAAATGTAACTTATATTACGTTAGCCACTGCAGATGAAGAATTTTTCGCTTCTCACTTAGGCTAGACCAGTTGGTGGTTTACCCCTGTAGAATCAAGCAGAAGGGACAAAGTCCTTACATTCCTGATAGTTTCTAAACTGCAAAAAACAAAAACCTAGAAACAAGAGTTTAATACAAATGTTTAGAAAGTGAAAATTTTGCTAATGATTAGAAGTAGAGAACAGTTAGATTCAAGGTTTCTCCTAGGTTAATGAAAACATAAAAGAAAGAAAGTACAAGGATATGGTAGTCATTTCATAAAATGTTGAAAAATTGAAAAAGGTTACTTAACTTGTGTCAGTGGTATGTCATTTCTGAAGTGCCAGATGAAATAGAATCTTAGACTTTGTGGCTAGCTGAACTCACTGTTTGACATTCTTCTTACGCTGTCGTTTTTGAAATAGTCTAATAAATACCCCTTTGCCCAGAGCAAATAGTCATTTTGGCTGGGGGAACTTTACAGAATATTGACCATGTTTCTCTAAAGGGGAAACATTTGGCATTCATTCCATTCCTTCGCTGTAACTGAAAAGTGTGTCCAGTTAGCAAAGCTGGTCTTACTTTTCAGGTGCATGAATTAAAACCAGGAGTTTGGCAGTATTCTTCAATCAAGTTTCTGAGTGCTCAGTTCCAATTATCCATTTTTTGTTATTTTGGCCGTTTTGCTTGTGAGATTTTAGTTCCCTGACATTCTTTTGTCAACAAAGGCCTGTCTAGTCAAGGCCATGGATTTTTCAATGGTCATGTATGGATGTGAGAGTTGGACTATAAAGAAAGCTGCTGCTGCTGCTCCTAAGTCACTTCAGTCATGTCCGACTCTGTGCGACCCCAGAGAGGCAGCCCACCAGGCTCCGCCATCCCTGGGATTCTCCAGACAAGAACACTGGAGTAGGTTGCCATTTCCTTCTCCAGGGCATGAAAGTGAAAAGTGAAAGTGAAGTCATTCAGTCGTCTCGGACTCTTCACGACTCCATGGACTGCAGCCTACCAGGCTCCTCCATCCATGGGATTTTCCAGGCAAGAGTACTGGAGTTGGTTGCCATTACCTTCTCCGATAAAGAAAGTTGAGCGCCGAAGAATTGATGCTTTTGAACTGTGGTGTTGGAGAAAACTCTTGAGAGTCCCTTGGACTGCAAGGAGATCCAACCAGTCCATCCTAAAGGAGATCAGTCCTGGGTATTCATTGGAAGGACTGATGCTGAAGCTGAAACTCCAGTACTTTGGCCACCTCATGCGAGGAGTTGACTCATTTGAAAAGACCCTGGTGCTGGGAAAGATTGAGGGCAGGAGGAGAAGGGGACGACAGAGGATGAGGTGGTTGGATGGCATCACCGACTCAATGGACATGGGTTTGTGTGGACTCTGGGAGTTGGTGATAGACAGGGAGGCCTGGTGTGCTGCAGCCCATGGGGTTGACATGACTGAGTGACTGAACTGAACTGACCGAGGATAGAATCCTGGGCCCCCTGAGGTAGAAGCAAAGAGTTCTAATGATTGGACCACCAGGGTAGTCCCTATTCAACCTTCTTAAAATGTTTCTTTTTCTTTTTTTAAAAAAATGTTTATTGAATCAAGTGTTTGCCCAATAAGAGAATAGTGCTTGGAGACTACAATATATCCCATTTCTCCTCCTTTTATTTTTCTTGGTTTCTCTTTCTCACCCTACTGTAACAGACTGCTGCAAATCTTTATGAAAATATCTGAGTGGTGTTTTGGAACTGAACTATTTGGAGTTACTGAAAGCGTTCCATCATATTATAATGGGTCACATTTGCATATAAGGAGGAAAGTTATCACCAAATCATGCCTACTGCATGATTTGTGAACTGGGTATAGTCGATGTATCTGTCATTGTTTTTGTCACTGTCTCTCAAAACACTGTGTATTAAGTTGATCAGTTCATATTCTCTCATTGGTGGTACAGTGGTGGCCTCCCAAATCAGAACCTGAGGCCTGATGTGCCCTTCCCTTCCTGGGGCCCACCTATGTGTTCCGTTGAGTCAGGGGCCGTTCTGCCACAGTACCTCTCTGTACCTAGCTGCTGCTATCTCACCAGACTGGCCAGCTCCCGCTGCCCACCCCCTGCACAAGCCAGCAGGCAGAAGCTCCGCTCTAGGGGGCGCCAGCTTGGGGCCACCTCGGACCAAGGATTCAATGGAGTCATAGACTGGCTGGTGGGGTCAGAGGGAGGCTGAGCCCACAGCACTCACTGCCTCAGATGGTGATCATGCTTGACGGACTAGTCAAGCCCCTCTACGTGGCCACCATGGTCTCGGCCGCTCGCGGGCCTGGTTCCACCAAGGGCTGGCGGCTGACGTTGCTGGAGGGGCCGGGGTACTTCTTTCTACCCGGCTGCTTTCTGGAGCCGCCCCTTTCTGCTCCACGTGCAGCGGCAGTGAAGCAGGCACCAGCTGTAGCGGCCCTGCTCATCCATTGGCTGGCGCAGCAGTGGGCCCCTCCCCCAAGTGAACAACTGTCAACTAACTTCCCAGGTGGCGCTAGTGGTAAAGATCCCGCCTGGACTCCATTGAATCCCTGGGTCGGCAAGATCCCCTGGAGGAGGGGACAGCAACCCACTCCAGTATTCATGCCTGGAGAATACCATGCACAGAAGAATCTGGTGGGTTAGGATCCATGGGGTTGCAAAGAGTCAGACACAACTGAAATCGACTTAGCACAGCACAGTTACCCTTAGTGGCCTAGCTTAGCCACTAGATGGTGCCAAAATGCCCCCCAACACCCCCAACTTGTGTACAGAAGGAGCCTGAATTTGGACCGAAGGAAGATGGTTTTTTGAGATGCTAGTCTGCCATCTTGGTCTCCTAGCTTTCCAGTTAAAGTTATTATTGCTTATCCCAACAACTGGTTTCCTGATTTATTAGCCTGTTGTGCAGCCAGCAGAAGGAACTTGGGCTCAATAACAGTGGTACCTGTTTGTTCCCTTCTTTTTTATGGACATGAATGATAGCTGTGTAGAGTTCTAGTCCATCAAGCATATTATTGCCATTACAACCATGCATCTTGAAATAATGGAGCTGTAGTTCTTATGGGACATCTTCTGTTTCTGGTTTGTTGGTGACACCTTCCAGATGCTCCATAAAACATGCTTGATCATGCACTCGGTTCTTAATCAGGCCCAGTCTGCTGGGATGGGAGAAGCCAGTCCTGGTTCCTTGGGCCTGGCACCTGTGACACAAAAGTCCCAGGGCAGGCTGCACAGGAAGTGAGTTCTGAGCAGCTGCAGAGGTCTCATGCCAGCAGTACCTCTTTTAGGTAAACCTCTTTCAGCACAGAGAAAACTTCTTATGGTGAATTTGAAACTCTGATGTGTTACTGAATTTGTTGGACCCACCCCAGGGTCCTAGCACCCACCAACACCCCTTGTCTTGGCCAGGGAAGTTCTTTTTTCCATAATATTTGCACAGCCAGTAACGAAACCAATGCTAAGACTGGAAGGATACAAGCTTTATTCAATGGCCAAGGATGGAATAGGAACCTGGTTCACAAATCAACTTCTTGATCCTATTTGGGAGGAGACACCATTTATATAGGAGAGTTGAGGTAAAACAGGGGAACTGGAAGTAGCAGGAGGAATATTCATGACTAATCTGAGAACAGAGGTGTGCTTTGGATGGGAACTGAGGCAATACTCCTTTTCAGTCCTTGTCTGGGCATTTCCAGCTGTTGGCATGGCAACTGTCCATCATCTTAGTGCTGGTGGGTGTGTCACTTAACATATGCTAATATATTACAGTGAGCGCACAATAAGTCTCAGGGTCTACTAGAATGCAAATCTTCCACCATCTTGGGCCTTGTTAGTTCTAACCAGTTCTGGTTTATTTCTTTCCGGCTTTTCTGAAGATGGCGGGCGCAGTGGAGCTCTGCAGTGCTCAGGGCCACCCCAAGGGACCACGTGCTGTAGCTGGATGGCAGATGCAGATGATAGTCTCGTCTGGCGTAGGCGGCTGGCGAGTTAGCCCCAGCGCCTTATTTAGTTCTCTGGACACCAGTAAGTGAGCTGAATGTGTTTTCACAACAGTTACAGAATACAGTTCTGTATTCTTACAGAATAATTGTGTGTTAGCTACCTCTGACTATTTTTTGTGGAAATTGTTGGAATGACATTATCATATCCTGATAAACATAAAACAAGCATATACACAAGATGCATTTACCATCTTTTATGTTAAGATTGTAGTTGTATGACCAGACACATATTTCCTTGTTTTTCTCTGTGTCTATGCCTATGGTGATTTGGTGCCAAATTATAGTGCCTTTTGGGACTTTCCAGGTGGCTTGGTGGCAAAGAATTCACCTGCCAAGCAAGAGGCACAGGGTTCAATCCCTGGGTCAGGAAGATCCCCTGGAGGAGGAAATGGCAACCCACTCCAGTATCCTTGCCTGGGAAATCTCCTGGACAGAGGAGCTTGGAGGGTTACAGTCCATGGAGTTGCAAAAATTGGACAGACTTACTGACTAAACAAGGAATAGTACCTTTCAATGGACCTAGTTGTCTAGGTACCAGTCAGGGAAAACCTTATCAAGTGTTTTTTTTTCTTTAAATGAAAATTAATAACAAATTTATTTGATTACTTACTAATAAATACCAGGGTATAAATCTACATATTTAAGAATCATTGGTTTCACTTTCTTCATGGTCTATAATTTGGTTCTAGTCTCAAGACTGCTTATCTTAAATTCATACTAGATAATGGGTTAAAACTTTGGTGGTAATGTTTCAGCCCCCAAGACCAGCTCTAATAACCCACATGGTTCTTGCCCAGGCAAGGATCTGGACTTGACTCACATAGATGCTCTGATTGTTATCTTGCATTCCAAATTGTCCCTCCTCTTTTTTGAGTTCATTTTTCAATCTAAATGAAGGGAGAGATAGTAAAAATCAGTTTTTAGCATGTTATTATAGTGATACTTTACAGGTGCACTTTTCCAAAAAATCTTTAAAAAATTGAAGTATAGTTGATGTACAATATTAGACAAGTTACAAGTGTACAAAATAGTGGTTTGCAGTTTTTAAAGGTCATACTCCATTTATTAGGTCTTCCCTGGTGGCTCAGATGGTAAAGTGTCTGCCTACAATGCGGGAGACCTGGGTTCGATCCCTGGGTCAGGAAGATCCTCTGGAGAAGGAACTGGCAAACCTCTCCAGTACTCTTGCCTGGAAAATCCCATGGATGGAGAAGTGTGGTAGGCTACAGTCCATGGGGTCGCAAAGAGTTGAACACGACTGAGTGACTTCACTTTCACTCCATTTATAGTTATCATAAGATATTGGCTGTATTCCCTGTGTTGTACTGTATATCCTTGTAGCTTTTTTTTTTTTTTTTTAACCTACTTAATAGTTTGTACCTCTTAATCCTGTGCTCCTATATTGCCCTTTGCTGCATCCCTCTCCTCACTGGTAAGCAGTTTGCTCTCTATATTCCAAAAAAACCTTTTCTTATTCCTTGTAAGTTTGTCTGTAAAAAAGAGGAATTAAGCTAAAATTAAGATCAAGTTTTAAACTGTGTTAAAGTGTTTAAATTCACTGTGTTCTGGTAACGGACCTATGTGGCAATATCCTAAAATTTCACAAGATGGCGAGCGTTTCCCTTTAAAGCGGAACTGAAAGGCCCTTACTGGAGAGGCAATACGCTTTTTGCTTCATTGAAACAAGAAAACCAGAACGCTTCCTACCCCTCCTTTTCTTACCTACGCTTGTAGTTCAAAAAGACAAAGCAAAACATCTTATTTTACTTTCTTTTTGTACCAAAGATGAAAATAAAAATAAACTTGCTTTAGTAATTTCTACTCTTTCTTCATAGTTTTTCTTCTAGAGCAACAGGCACAACTTTTACATTCTAACTTGTAATCTTTCAGATGTCTGACTTCATCGTTCTTTTTCTCTCTTTACTCTTCTCCTTTCTAGACCTACCCTCAATTATTTCAATTCTCAGCATATAAAAGGGTTTCACAATTCTTAATTCTCCTTTTCTTTCTTATATCAATATTTAATTACTTCCAGAATTTGCAAACAGCCATGAGTCTGTGGTGATAGATGTAATTGCTTTGTATGAGGAATTAAAAGAGTAGCTTCTTTTAATACTTTTTTTTTGCCTTGCAGATAGCTTTTGGTTACAGAATAGTGTAAATATAAGGCAGAATGTGTGAATGGGTATTTGGAAAACCAAAATTAAAAGAGCATGGATGGATCAGTTAATTGAAGTTTAAAGGAAAGTTGATATGCTTTTATTCACGTTGACTTTTTTGGTGATATGCGACTGTTTTAGTGGATATTTCTTTAGAGCTTTAAAAAATTAATAATTGATCTGAAAGACAGAGTTATAGTATATGCTTTATTGCATTAAAGGAATATTTTCCGCTATTTTTACCTCACCCTTTGATCCTGCTTTTTTTCTCCTGAACTATGTTACCTATAGTGTGATCTGTTTCCTGTATTTTCCAGAACCATTTTGATTATAAAGATCAAAGTTTTATTAACTTGATAAAGAAGTTACTAACTGAAAGCATCAAAGATTCTGAGCTTGCCATGAATCCAAGTGAGGCCAAGTCATTTTCTTCCTGAGCAATCTTTCATGTTCTTATCTTGTCCAAATCTAAATATTATCTAAATCAACCTGTGACTTCTAGTGTTTTAACACAAAAATCCTGTCCAGAACTCAAGAGACAACCATATGGAAAAGACCCTGGGGATACTTAATTCTGTTCTTTAATAGTTAAAGAAATTAACTCTTGGAAAGATGAAGCAAATATTTTAAAGTTTTTTGAGAAAACAAGAGTAAGGAATAGGGCTATAACCCATGACTATAGGCCTTCTGTCAATTTTTCTGCCCTACTCCAAGGCTCTGCTTCTCTGGTATCTCAGCTAAAAAAGAATCCACCCACAATGCAGGAGACCCTGGTTCGATTTCTGGGTCGGGAAGATCTCCTGAAGAAGGAAACAGCTACCCACTCCAGCATTCTGGCCTGGAGAATTCCATGGACTGTATAGTCCATAGGGTCTCAAAGAGTTGGACAGGACTGAGCGACTTTCACTTTCACTCCAAGGCTCCATAAAGTATTCTTGGACTTTCAAAGGACTACCTAGACCAGTCAGTAGTGGCCCAATAACCTTGTTGAAATGCTTCCATTTCTATGAGGTTACCTTCTAAACAACACTTCAGATACCTGATCTTCAAACTACTTAACTGTTCTTACCCCAGAGAGCAGGAAGCTCCATCTTGAAACAGAGGACACTTCGGCTTTGGGGAAGGAGAAACTTTAGAGAAAGTGATACTGACTTAGACTGGGTTGGAATGCTCCAGTTGGGACCTTGGCAGCCTCCAAGTTTGTAGCTGGGTTGGGAAATGCTAAAATGATTGGGTATATTTGAATCAGAGGCACATGTCACAGTTTTACCCTGTGGTGACCTGACATACTTTGCACTCTACATAATTAGTAATTAAGTGATCCAAGAGAAATCACTTATCTACTATGGTCCATGGTTGCTTCATCTGAAGTAGGAATTCATGACATCTTAGAAAGGTTCCTATTTTTGAAACGTGATTCCATTTCCTGAGTTATCTTGTAGAAATAGAAAGAACACTAATTTAGCTATGTGCTCTGTAGAGAGTTGCACAATATTTCTTAACCCCTGTTTTAATCTGCTAATTCTGCAGTGTAATAATTCCTAACAGCTAATATCTCAGGATTGTGTAACAATTGATTTAAAAAGTGAAACAATTGGAGTGAATTAATTATAGACAGCAAAATGACATATGAGTGTAAGAAATGATTTTGCTTTTAATTAGTCTTTTTTTCCCCCAAAAAATCCAGTATAGAGAATTATCTTATATGCACAGTAAAAGTCTAGCCTTAAGGGTAGAGGCCTTGTCAATATCTACTTTCATAGTACCAAAGCCTTGTGCACTGCTTGGTGTAGGTATAAATGTGCTCAATACGTTTATTTAAAAAAAATAGATATGTGAGGCTTCTTCTATTAAGGTTACCAAATCCAGGTAGAAGCCATAATAAGTTATTTAGCAATACTCTGATTCAAATAGTTTTGTCTTGGAGAGAGTTAAGTGAATAGAAAAATTCATGGGCATTAAATCATTGGAACTTCTTTGACTCATTCTGGTTAAAATGGAACAGGGAAAATGTGAACTGACTTATAAAGTTTATCAGTTAATTCTTTCTGGAGGCATTTAGGTGACTGGGTAGGAACTACGTGACAGGCACTTTCAGTAGCTACTGTGCGCATGGACTTGCTCCAAGCATCACGGGAGATTTTCAGTTTTGTAATGTTATTGAATTGTAAGACACAGTCCCTGTTTTGTAAGTGGTGGAGGTCTAACTGAAGAAAAACAGAGTATACATATTCTTACATCTTGGATGAAAGAATTGTAACTTTTAAGAAGCAGCTCATACTCTAAAGTGAAGCTATAATCGGTGATTGAGCATAGTGAAATCTTAAACGAAGTGATGATATAAATTGATCATGGAGGATAGGAAAGGGAATTTCAGATGGGTGAAACTATTCTGAACACTGGACAAGTAGATTGGCAAAGAGACTGAGTAGATGGAGCAGAGGGCTTTAAATGGTTTGGTAAAGTTGGGGCTTGGGTTGATATGAAGTTGGAGTTGTCATTTAGGAAGTAATCTGAATACTGAGAGAGAAATTTTTAATTTGATTAGGTAGAAATATTTTTTTTCTGATTGCAGGGTCAACATATATATATATATATTTTTCAGTTACCCATTTTTAAAATTTAGTTTTATTTTTCTTTTTTTATTTATTTTAATTGGAGGCTAACTACTTTAAAAATTTATTTATTTTTAATTGAAGGATAATTGCTTTACAGTATTGCACTGGTTTATACCAAACAGCAACATGATTACATAGAAATTTGAGCAAGAAGATGTGATAAAAGAATGTGAGTACAGATGATATTTGACAGAAATTATGCAGGAGTTCTTGAAAATGGTTTGGAATATTGTCAGGATGGAGCTCAAAGGATGCTGGAGGTCTCCATTTTCTAGATTTAGCATTTTGAGAGTCCAGACAACAACTACAGCCAGGGAGGTGCAGAGAAGTGTGATGATGTTCAGTTCAGTTCAGTCACTCAGTCATGTCTGACTCTTTGCGACCCTATGAACTGCAGCATGGCAGGCCTCCCTGTCCATCACCAACTCCCAGAGTCCACCCAAACCCATGTCCATTGAGTCGGTGATGCCATCCAACCACCTCATCCTCTGTCGTCCCCTTCTCCTCCTGCCCTCAATCTTTCCCAGCATCAGGGTCTTTTCAAATGAGTCAGCTCTTCACATAAGGTGGCCAAAATATTGGAGTTTCAGCTTCAACATCAGTCCTTCCAAAGAACACTCAGGACTGATCTCCTTTAGGATGGACTGGTTGGATCTTCTTGCAGTCCAAGGGACGCTCAAGAGTCTTCTCCAACACCACAGTTCAAAAGCATCAATTCTTTGGTGCTCAGCTTTCTTTTTTTTTTTTTTTTTTAATTTTATTTGCATTTATTTTCTGTGGCATTTATTCCCGGGCCATAAATTTTTGTTTCTTCAGTTTCTTCTGGGATATCTTTTTCTTCTGTGCAACCTCCTCTTCTGGTTTAGGAATAGTCTGTTCTTTTTCAGTAAGGATCATCTCAATGTGGCAGGGAGAGCTCATGTAGGGGTTGATCTGACCGTGAGCTCTGTAAGTCCTGGGCCTCATCTTGGGGGCTTTGTTCACTTGGATGTGCTCAATGACCAGAGAATCTACATCTAAGCCCTTAAGCTCAGTATTACTCTCTGCATTTTTGAGCATGTGTAGTAAAAATTCAACACTCTTTTTGGGCCACTGACCCTGCATCCAGCCCCACTGTTTGGCCTGTGCACACCTAACAACTCCACCATTGTAACGACGGAATGGCACACATTGCTTCTTTAAAGTGACATCTTTCAGATACTTGGTGGCTTTTCGAATATGCATACCCTTTATGGCCTGGGCAGTTTCACGAGTATTCTTAAAGTGAACACAAGGATTTGAACCTCTTGATTTGCATGATTTTGTGGGGTTTTCTGGGGTCGAGTGAATAGCGCACCATTTTTAGGGGTCAGCTCAGGCTGCTTACTGGAAAAGCTCAGCTTTCTTTATAGTCCAACTCTCACATCCATACATGATCACTGGAAAAACCATAGCCTTGACTAGATGGACCTTTGTTGACAAAGTAATGTCTCTGCTTTTTAATATGCTGTCTAGGTTGGTCATAACTTTCCTTCCAAGGAGTAAGCGTCTTTTAATTTCATGGCTGCAATCACCATCTGCAGTGATTTTGGAGCCCAGAAAAATAAAGTCAGCCAGTGTTTCCACTGTTTCGCCATCTATTTGCCATGAAGTGAGGGGACCAGATGCCATGATCTTAGTTTTCTGAATGTAGAGCTTTAAGCCAACTTTTTCACTCTCCTCTTTCACTTTCATGTTTGATGATGAAGTTTGATGATGAAGGAACCAGAATTAGTTGAACAGGCCCAACAAAGCCAATGGAGGAGAAATATTTTAAAAAGAAGGAATAAATAAGATTTAATTGAGAATGTGGGAACACCTGAGTGGTCTCTGGATTGGTTAAGAGGATTTCCTAGTTGGCCCTAATTAAGAGAGCTGTTTTGACTAAGCGATACTAACACTTAACTTACTTTACTTGGAAGAAAGCAGACAATGGTGAGGGAAATTTCAGTAATGAGGAAAGAGATGCTCTATTTGAGAACGTAAATGAAGGTGGGCAAGGTCTGAATGACTTAAGTGGGGGCTGGATTAACTGGAAAAATTGTGTGGGAGGGGAATAAAGATACCTAAGACCTTGGACAGTTGGCAGAGTGGAGGCAGAATGAGGTATAGGGATGACAATATGGACCTTGGGTCATGGTGTATGTATTGAATTCTGAAGTCCTTAGCCCCTTCCTCCATTCTGCTCCCAGGATTCTTGCAACTACATAAGAGAAGATTGTAGGATTTTTTCCCTAGAGAAACTAAATCGCTCCAGAGAAAAGATTTCCACATACTGACATCTAGGTAGAAAATGTCCACCAAGCTGTTAGTACAATGAAAGAAAAAAATATCTCAAGGCACAAGGATGACAAAGCTTGATGTTGAGATTCAAAACTTTGAAAATCCTGAGAGAGAGAGAAAGGATGAGTGCCTGCATGCCCATGAGTGATCTAACCATCTATAAAGATTTTGAGTCAGAAAGCTTTCCGAGTGGACAAGAGCAAATTGGATTCCAACAAACACATTTCATAAAATTTAGGGGAAATAATTATCAAACTAAATTAGGCATCTTTGATCATAAATGTTACTTATTATGCCTCTTGATCTGTGCCCTGGTTTTCGAGTTACCAGGATAACTTGGAGGTGGTTTCACACCAGTTCACATAGAACTATCTTATTTATTTACTTATTTACTTACTGGTCATGTGGCTTGTGAAATTTTAGCTCTCCATCCAGGGATCAAACCTGGGCCCTTGGCAGTGAGAGTGTGGAGTTCTAACCACTGGACTGCCAGGGAATTCTCAGACCTATCTGATTTAGAGATGGCATTGGGTTGTTTAATAGTTAAGAAATCAGACTCTGGAGCCAGTCCATCAATTCAAAGCCCAGCTCTAGTGCTTATTAACCATGTGACTTTAGGCATGTCAGTTAGTCTCTGGAACTCTATGTTTTCATCTGTTAAATGTAATGCCTTGCTACAGTACTTACTTCATTGGGATATTATGCATCTAGAATGAATTAATGTGTCAGTTTAAGGTCAGTTCAGTTCAGTCGCTCAGTAGTGTCTGACTCTATGACCCCATGGACTATAGCATGCCAGGCTTCCCTGTCCATCACCAACTCCTGGAGCTTGCTCAAACTCATGTCCATCAAGTTGGTGATGCCATCCAACCATCTCATCCTCTGCCATCCCCTTCTCCTCCAGCCTTCAACTGAGTATAAATGTTGACCATACCTCCAAATGGTCATCTGAATTAAATTCGCCCATTCCTGTCCATTTTAGTTCACTGATTCCTACAATGTTGATATTCACTCTTGCCATTTCCTGCTTGACCACATCTAATTTACCTTGATTCATGGGCCAAACCCATCACCAACTCCTGGAGTTTACTCAAACTCATCTCCATTGAGTTGGTGAGGCCATCCAGTCATCCTCTGTCATCCCCTTCTCCTCCTGCCTTCAATCTTGCCCAGCATCACGGTCTTTTCAAATGAGTCAGCTCTTCACATCGGGTGGCCAAAGTATTGGAGTTTCAGCTTCAACATCAGTCCTTCCAAAGAACACTCAGGACTGATCTCCTTTAGGATGGACTGGTTGGATCTCGTTGCAGTCCAAGAGACTCTTGATCAACACCACAGTTCAAAAGCATCAATTCTTCAGTGCTCAGCTTTCTTTATAGTCCAACTCTCACATCCATACATGACTAATGGAAAAACCATAGGTTTACTAGATGGACCTTTGTTGGCCAAGTAATGTCTCTGCTTTTTAATATGCTGTCTAGGTTGGTCATAACTTTCTTTCCAAGGAGTAAGCTTCTTTTTATTTCATGGCTGCTGTCACCATCTGCAGTGATTTTGGAGCCCCCCAAAATAAAGTCTGCCACTGTTTCTACTGTTTCTCCATCTATTTGCCATGAAGTGATGGGACCGGATGCCATGATCTTAGTTTTCTGAATGTTGAGCTTTAGGCCAACTTTTTCACTCTCCTCTTTCACTTTCATGAAGAGGCTTTTTAGTTCTTCTTCACTTTCTGCCATAAGGGTGGTGTCATCTGCATATCTGAGGTTATTGATATTTCTCCCGGCAATCTTGATTCCAGCTTGTGCTTCATCCAGCCCAGTGTTTCTCATGATGTACTCTGCATATAAGTTAAATAAGCAGGGTGACAATATACAGCCTTGACGCACTCCTTTCCCTATTTGGAACCAGTTTGTTGTTCCACGTCCAGTTCTAACTGTTGCTTTCTGACCTGCATACAGGTTTCTCAAGAGGCAGGTCAGATGATCTGGTATTCCCATCTCTTTCAGAATTTTCCACAGTTTATTGTGATCCACACAGTCAAAGGCTTTGGCTTAGTCAATAAAGCAGAGATAGATGTTTTTCTAGAACTCTCTTGCTTTTTCGGTGATCCAACGGATGTTGACAATTGATCTCTGGTTCCTCTGCCATTTGTAAAACTAGTTGAACATCTAGAAGTTCATGGTTCACGTATTGCTGAAGCCTGGCTTGGAGAATTTTGATCATTACTTTACTGAGTGTCATTTCTGCTTTGGCCCAGCCTCTTCAGTCTTTCTGCAACAATTAGTAATTACCCTCTGCTCTTCCCCATTTGGACACTTTTCTCCCTGGGGGGCTCATCTTCCAGTGTCTTTTCTTTTTGCCTGTTCACACTATTCATTCTGGCATTCTGGCGACAAGAATACTGGATTGGTTTGCCATTTCCTGCTCCAGTGGACCACGTTTTTGCTGACAAAGGTCTGTATAGTCAAAGCTATGGATTTTCCAGTAGTCATGTACTGATGTGAGAGTTGGACCAGGACATGGAAGCAACCTAGATGCCCATCAGCAGATGAATGGATAAGGAAGTTATGGTACATATACACAATGGAATATTACTCAGCCATTAAAAAGAATTCATTTGAATCAGTTCTAATGAGATGGATGAAACTGGAGCCCATTATACAGAGTGAAGTAAACCAGAAAGATAAAGACCAATACAGTATACTAACGCATATATATGGAATTTAGAAAGATGGTAATGATAACCCTATATGCAAAACAGGAAAAGAGACACAGATGTACAGAACAGAATTTTGGACTCTGTGGGAGAAGGCGAGGGTGGGGTGTTCTGAGAGAATAGCATTGAAACAAGTATACTATCAAGGGTGAAACAGATCACCAGCCCAGGTTGGATGCATCAGACAAGTGCTCAGGGCCGGTGCACTGGGAAGACCCAGAGGGATGGGATGGAGAGGGAGGTGGGAGGGGGATCAGGATGGGAACACATGTAAATCCACGGCTGATTCATGTCAATGTATGGCAAAAAGCACTACAAGATTGTAAAGTAATTAGCCTCCAGCTAATAAAAATAAATGAAAAAAAAAAAAAAAAAAAGGCTGAGCGCCAAAAAATTGATGCTTCCCAATTGTGATTCTGGAAAAGACTCTTGAGAGTCCATTGGACAGCAGGGAGATCAAACCAGTCACTCCTAGAGGAAGCCAGCCCTGAATATTCATTGGAAGGACTGATGCTGAAACTGAAGCTCCAATACTTTGGCTACCTGATGGTAAAAGCCAACTCATTGGAAAAGACCCTGATGCTGGGAAAGATTGAAGGCAGGTGGAGAAGAGGGTGATGGAGGGTGAGATGGTTAGATAGCACCACTAACTTAATGAACATGAATTTGAGCAAACTCCAGGAGACAGAGAAGGACAGGGAAGTCTGATGTGCTGCAGCCCACGGGATCACAAAGATTCAGACATGACTTAGTGAACAGCAACAACAACAAAGGGAGGCTCAAGAGGGAGGGGATATATGTATACATAGAGTTGATTCACTCTGTTGTACAACAGAAACTAGCAAAAACATTGTAAAGCAATTATACTCCAACTTAAAAAAAAATAAGATATATAATTGGGTCTGGGAAGGCTCAGCTCACGCACTGGAGTCTACAATACTGACAACTATGTGAACCTCAGTGAGCACTGCTGGGCTTCCATAGTGGTTGCCAGGGCAATAGGGGCTGTTAGTAATGCCTCAAGACCCAGCGACTGGGGATTAGGACAGGTGTTGGTGGTGGCCAGAGCTGGTGGTGGGCACAAATTCAGCTGTAGGGGCCAGTTTCAGTCTTTTGTTGGGGCAGAGGCTGGGTGCAGACACACTTACAGTGTGTGTGTGTGTGTGGGGGGTAGGCAGCAAGGATTGGGCCAACTGAGGGCTCACTGGCAGTTGCAGGGGTCCTGGCTATTAGTGTGCTCTCCCCCAGCTGCAAACTTTCCCCCTAGACAAGTGCACTGCAGTGGAGACCACAGACAGGGCTCAGATTGGGGGCATGCAGGTGCTCAGTTGGAGGGGTTGGGTTAGTCTAAGTGTATGCCCAATAGTGGGTATCAGCCAGGGGAGTCTAGGCTTGCATCTTGCACACACATAGCCTCAGAAACCTGTGCTGGCTTTGTGTGGTTCTTGGTCTCTGGCTGGGGTCTGGGGACAGGGAGTGGGGAGGGACTCTAGTAGCTGCATCAGCAAATACATGTGAATTTGTGAATATTTAAGTTCACATATGTGACTTTGTGAATACAGTGAATACTTGTGGCACAAAAGCTGGTGTTGTCTTCAGGAGATGCCAGGTGTCTTGCAGAATGTTGGTTTAATCAGTGGTGAAATCTGCTGAGTTTGTCTCCTGAATAGGTCACTATGAACTGCCGTGATTCCCACCATGTGTCTGCTATTAGTAGCCCCTGCTTTTCTTCTTGTTCCTCACCATCCTTATACATCTCAGCTTTGTGAATCTGCGTAGGGTGAAATCAAAGCAGGACGTTTGTACAGTGACCCCAAAGGCTGGAGGAGCCTGTTGCTCAGTCTTCTCTCCCTTTCCTGGTGAGGGGAACTCTTTCTAGCTGGAAGGTTCCTTCTTGGCACTGAACACTGCTGACTTGGAGGGTGGTGTTATTTGTAACCTCCACTAATGCCTATCTTCTTACCTATTCATGAATTAGAATCCTGGTAAGAGACCTAGAAAGTAGATTCTGTACTCAAATGTTCCCACATATTCTTTGTTAAGAGTTTTGATGGTCACTGAGAGCAAAGGACAAGAGAGTATGACTTTGATTAACAACCTAGTTCTTTTTGAACTCTGACTGAGGGCATCTGGTAAAAGATCGTTGCCCCCTAAACTTTGAGGTACCTACTATCTGGGGTAAGACAGGTTATCATAAACTTTCATAACCTTTCAGTTATCTCATGTCTGTGTACTAGAAGTTAATATTTAATAGCAAGTGTTTCCTATGTTTAATATTATGTTTATGATTTCTTCAGATTCACATGATTAAAAACATCTTATATTTGAGAAGCAAAGACTTTTCAACTGGCAGTTCTGATTTTAACCCACAGTGTGACTAGATGCAGAAGTCTGCCTCTCTGAACCATTGTCACATTGCTCTTAAAATCTGGAAGTAAGTTTTCTTACTTACTTATATGTTTTCTAAGATCTGTTCCACCTCAGTCATTTCTATGTGTTCTTCCTTCTATGAAGTGTAAAATGGCCAGGCATATGAACACCCAGAAAGGTTGCATAGAAAAAGGTAAGACACAAGTTTCTTAGGCAAAAGAATGACTAGAAGAGAGATGCTGAGAGAGAGAGAGAGAGAGAGAGAGAGAGAGAGAGAGAGAGAATAATTGTTTGAAAATATGCTATTTTTCCATTACCAGAGATTGAGAGAGAGTGAGAGAAGAAATAAAATCATTTAAAAAGTCTACTCTTCTTTCAAGACCAGAAATGTCCTAAGACAGTGTATATTAGGTATGGGATTGGACAGCTAATAACTGAATCTCTTTGAAATCTAGTTCTTTGAATCTTTGAATCCTGGCTTCCTAAAATTCTAAATATTGCAAAGGGACAAAGTGTTCTGAACTCTTATTTTTACTTAATCATGGTGAAATTACTGACTCAATAACTAATTTTAAGCAGATTTTTATGTCCAAATGAGATTGTAGGATACATCATAATTACTCAGCAAATGTGGAATGTAAACAAATTGAAATACTTTCCAATGCAGAGTTCACAAGTTATAAGACCAGAGTTGGAATCGTCACCATTTCTTAGAAATGGAAATTTGGGTGAAATCCTTCAGTTCTGATTTTCAGTTGCCTCATCTGTAAAATGAATTCTAAAATACTTGTATGAGTTGATTATGAGATTCAAATAATAAGATAGTCACAGAAGTGCTCATAAACGTCACAGAGTTCTACAAATAAAAAGATTATTATTGTCTTGCTACAGAGCCCTGGTTTGAGTTCCCTGAGTCATACAGCAAATTCCCACTGGCTATCTATTTTACATACGGTAGTGCATATGTTTCCGTGTTACTTTCTCCATTTGTCTTAATGGTTCCTTCACTGCCCCTAACCTAGAGGGGTGGGATGGAGTGGGAGGTGGGAGAGTGGTTCAAGAGGCAGGGGACATAAGTATGCCTATGGCTGATTCATGTTGATACATGGCAGGAACCAACAAAATATTGTAAAGCAATTATCTTTCAATTAAAAATAAGTACATTTTAAAAAAGATTACTATTTTTTAATTAAGGAAAGTCATTTATTTTCTTTTAAAAAAGCACTTTAAAATTCTAGGCACATTATTTAAAATGTTAATAGTGGTTTAATGGAAGACTGCTTTCAAATTCGGTTCTTTTATGTGGTATAAAGTTGAATTTTGATTTTATTACATTCAGGTGCTGGTCTTAATGCATTATGTTCTTGTCTGTGGAATTGGAACATGGTGGTCTTTTCAGACTGGGGTGTTATTGGATGTGGTTAGCTCCCCAGGCTCTACCCTGAGCCATGCTCCTCTGCTACTGCGGAAGCTGTGGAGGGGAGCTCTTGTCTCTAAGGACCTGCCTGCTGACTTCCTCTGAGGCTGACTCCTTTTGCTGTATTACCAGTCATGGAGATGACTAAGTAACATTGGGTGTCCTGTATTGGGTTTTATGGTTCTTAAGAGAGGGACTTCATTCCCTCCAGGCTGCTATTGTATGAGCACTCATTCTTCTTTTTTAAAGTTATAATTGGCATATATGATGTGTCAGATGTCCTAGGTTCACATCTGAACCTAGGACTACCTGGGTGTTCCAGCCCTGCTGTTTATTAACTGGACAGGGAGGTACCTCAGTTGTTTCAAGGTAATTCAGCTGAACGAGATCAGTCCTGGGTGTTCATTGGAAGGACTGATGTTGAAGCTGAAACTCCAATACTTTGGCCACCTCATGCGAAGAGCTGACTCACTGGAAAAGACCCTGATGCTGGGAAAGAGTGAGGGCGGGAGGAGAAAGGGATGACAGAGGATGAGATGGTTGGATGGCATCACTGACTCAATGGACATGAGTTTGGTTAAACTCTGGGAGTTGGTGATGGACAGGTGGGCCTGGCGTGCTGCGGTTCATGGGGTCACAAAGAGTCGGACATGACTGAGCAACTGGACTGAACTGAACTGAATTCAGCTGAAAGATTTCTGTTCAAAGCATCTTTTGAAGATCGTGAGCTAACTGGGTGGTGGAAAATATCTGGAACAGAGAGTCTGTAAAATATTTCTTCAATCAATCTTGTGGTACTGGTTATATGCTAATTGTATTGGCTTGGCCAAAAAGTTCGTTTGGAACCAGAACAAACTTTTTGGCCAAGCCAATACAATTGCTGTAGCTATATTATGAAATTAGATTACTTAAATATTAAAGAACATTTATTAAAACTAAATTAATTATCTAAATGTTAAACAATGACAGACTTTATTTGCTTGGGCTCCAAAATGACTGCAGAATGTGGCTGCAGCCATGAAATCAAAAGATGCTTGCTCCTTGGATGAAAAGCTATGACAAACCTAGACAGCATATTAAAAAGCAGAGACATCACTTCGCTGACAAAGATCCGTCTAGTCAGAGCTATGGTTTTTCCAGTAGTCATGTACAGATGTGAGAGTTGGACCATAAAGAAGGCTGAGTGCCAAAGAATTGATGCTTTGAACTGTGGTTATATGCTAATGTGGTGTAGAAGACTCTTGAGAATCTCTTGGATGGCAAGGAGGTCAAACCAGTCAATCCTAAAAGAAATCAACCCTGAATATTCATTGGGAAGACTGATGCTGAAGCTGAAGCTCCAATCCTTTGTCCACCTGATGGTAAGAGCCGGCTCATTGGAAGAGACCCTGATGTTGGGAAAGATTGAAGCCAGGAGGAGAAGGGGGCAACACAGGATGGAGATGGTTGGAGGGCATCACTGACTCAATGGACATGAATTTGAGCAAATTCTGGGAGATAGTGAGGGACTGTGAAGCCTGGCGTGCTGCAGTTCACGGGGTCACAAACAGTTGGACACTACTGAGTGACTGAACAACAAATCCAAAGTAAGTATTCAAATTTACCCAAAATAAAAGTTATTGCTGTACTTGCTAGCAATGAAGAACATTCTATTGGGTTGGCCCAAAAGTTTGTTTGGGCTTTTCCAAAGGGGTTATGGAAAAAACCTGAACAGACTTTTTGGCTAACCCATTATAATTATTGTTTATACCACTTAACTTTGCAATTTTTGTCATTGTTATTTTGCACTTGATTTTTGTACATGATTCACTTTGAATCTTTCTATTTATTTGGTCTCTACTGGTCACTGGATAGTATATTCAGGAGGTGCTTCTTATAAAAACCCATGCAGTATTTGAAGGAAATGAGAAGTCATAATGCCTCACTTGATTTTTATCTCATGCTTAGTAGACCTCATGCTTTTATATTGTCTTTAACTGGACTGATCAAGTTTTCTTTATTTCATTTTGCTTTTCCCTATTAAAAGGAAATGTGTTTCATTTTAAGTGGTATATCTGAAGTTTTAGTTAGCACATTTTATATTGTAATTGCTTTTATCTGTTCACATAATCAGAGATGAGAATTAGTACCAACAGCCTTCTCAGGTGGTGCAAGTGGTAAAGAATTTGACTGCCAATGGAGGAGACACAAGAGACGGATTCAATCCTGGGGTTGGGAAGATCCCCTGGAGGAGGAAATGGCAACCCACTCCAGTATTCTTGCCTGGAGAATCCCATGGACAGAGAAGCCTGGCTGGCTACAGTTCATGAGGTTGCAAAGAGTCAAATGTGACTGAGCACACACACACACACACACACACACACACGAGAGTAAAACCAACAGCTCTCAAAATGCTGGCAACTTCCTACATTCTATATCAGTTTGCAGATTTTTTTGAAAACATCTAGAATTTTAGCTCCCCTTTCCTTACGAAAACTAATGATAATTTCTTTAAGCTTTGCTACCACTTATTAGTCATATTTAGACTCAATAGTTTTACTTGCATTTTGCACCTCATTTTTTTGTGTTCCACATTCTCCCTTTTGGGGATCTATTTTTATTTGTTGGACCATTTCTTCAGGTAATTATTTCAGAAATGGTCTCAAGATTAGAAATGTTTGAATGTTTACATATCCAAAAGTGTTTATATTTATTTGCTTGTTTTATTTTTGGCCATACCATGAGACATGGGGGATTTTAGTTTCTGGACCAGGGATCAAATTCACGCCCCCCTGCAGTGGAAACATGAAGTCTTAACCATTGGACTGCCAGGTAAGTCCCCAAAATATATATATTTTGACCTTATATTTGAATTCTAGTTTATCTGGTATAGAATAATAATTTTAAAGATCATTTCCTAGTGAATCTTTGAAGGCTTTACTTGACTATTATCTATCATTTATAAGCATTTTGTATGGGAAGATTTATTCTAAATTGAGTCTGATTCTTTATAATTTCCTTTTTTTCTTTCTAGAACATTTTAGGCTTTTTTTTTGTTTTCCTTGATGTTCTCACATTTCACAAGATTTTGAGAGTGTGGTTCTTCTCACTTTAATTCTCCTTAGAACTTGGTGGGTACATTGGATCTTTTATCATGATAGGAACAATTTATTCCATTTCCTTTGCTTATTATTACATTTGACTATTTTTCTCTCTCCTTGAAACTCCTGTGATAAAGTTGCTAGAATTTCTAGAACTATTGTCCATATCATTCAACTTTGTTTACAGTTTTTATCATTATTATTTTGTACTGTAATCTTGTAGAAACCCTTGTTCCCCCTGAATCTTTCTGATAGAATAAGTCAACCTGCAGGTAAATCTATTTTATCACTCAGCTTATCTGTTTATTAAAAATATTTTTGCAACCACATTCTTAACTACCAGGAGCTTTTCACCTTTCCATTAACTTTTTCTTTTTATTTGGTTACATTTATCTGATGATGTTCTATTTATTTTAACATTTTTTCTGTTTTTAATTCTTCAGGGATTAATTTTCTGATTTTTAAGATTGATTTGTTGTTTGTTATGCTATTGAAGTTCCTCAAATAGCTTTTGAGACTTGAAATTTCGTTCTTATTTGTGAGTCTTTAGACACTTTCTGGAGTGTATTTCCTCACCTAAGTGTGAACATTCAATGTTTGCTCAAGTTATGTAATCCTTATTGGAAATGGGTATGCAAAGAAGGGAGTGGGTGATAAGCAGTCAAGGGATGTTCCACTAATGTCTTTGAGTGATTTCTTTCCTTGACTTGAGGATTCCTCAGTATTTGTTATTCCTCTTTTCTATCTACTGTCTGCTGGCCTGAATCCTCTCTGGGAGTAAGTGGTATAACAACTCCTGGCACAAAGAAAGAAGCTCTGCAAAAACCATTGGAATACCTCTGCTGCTGCTGCTGCTAAGTCGCTTAAGTCGTGTCCGACTCTGTGCGACCCCAGAGACTGCAGCCCACCAGGCTCCCCCACCCCTGGGATTCTCCAGGCAAGAACACTGGAGTGGGTTGCTATTGCCTTCTCCAATGCATGAAAGTGAAAAGTGAAAGTGAAGTCGCTCAGTCGTGTCTGACTCTTCGTGACCCCATGGACTGCAGCCTACCAGGCTCCTTCGTCCATGGGATTTTCTAGGCAAGACTACTGGAGTGGGTTTCCATTGCCTTCTCCGGAACACCTCTACTCTTTTCTAAGATAAGACCAGGTCCCTATTCCTTTCTTCATTTGCCCTGCCTCCTCCTTCTATCTTGATCTGGCCTTTCCGTGGATCCTCTGAGAAAAGAGTGCTTCTTTTTCTGCTCATATGATGATGAATTTTGACACAAAGATACTCTCTTTCATCATTTGTCGTGATCATGAATTCCATCCCTTTGAAAATCTGATAGCTTAAATTTCACTACTAAAATATGATTGTCTCTGAGGAATCAAGTTATTTTTTAGTTGGTATTTCCATCAAAAACTTATTTATCAGTATTAAGGAAACTGTTTTTGTTTAAATATCTATTGACAGGCCAAAGTGCATTGATAATAAAGCAATATTTATATAAAAGTTCAAAGACTTATTCAATGTTTGGTGATAAGCTTGCACTTGGTATTTTAAAAGTTTTTAGATTCTAAACTTTCAGTTGCCCTCACTCGAAGCACACAATGGATCCCTTTGTAGTTCTGGTGATCTGTCTTTCTTTTTTGATTTTCCTTTTTCTGTGGAATCAGAGGCATGCCAAAGGGAAGCTGCCACCTGGGCCCACTCCTCTCCCAATTGTTGGAAATATTCTCCAGATAAATACTAAGAATGTCAGCAAATCCATAAGCAAGGTAAGTATGAGTGAGTTTCTTCCAATTGTTTGCCATGAGTAAGTAAGACAGCCCTATGTCTTGTCCCAGACACCAGGTTTTTTGTTTTTTAAATTGAATTTTTTTGGTATGCTTAGCCTTTTATTTTAAATTATCAGAGTTAGCCCCTATGGAACCCATTTCTGCTGGCAAATCAACCAACTCTTGTTACTGTAGACACTGTGTTTTTAAAGAGTGGTTTTAAAGGGAATTGCCCAGAGGACACCCAAACATGATTCTATCATTTAGTTATTATTCATTTTTAAAAATGAAAGTATAATTGATGTACACTATTATAAGCTACAGATGTATAGTGATTCACAATTTTAAAGGTTATACTTCATTTATAGTTACTATAAAATATGGGTTATATTCCCTGTCTTTTCTCCATTGTATATTCTTACTTCCTTTGTTATAGATTAATTGACTGTAAGTGTGTGGGTTTATTTTTGGGTGCTCTATTCTATTCCATAGATGTGCCTGTTTTTGTGCTAGTATCACACTTTTTTGGTTAGTATAGGTGTATAGTATATTGTGATGTCAGGGAGTCTGATTCTTCCAGCTCAGTTTGTTTTTCTTTCCTTCAAGATTTCTTTGAGTATTTGGACTGTTTTGTGTTTACATATAACTTTAAAATTATTTATTCTAGTTCTATGAAAAATGCCATTGGTATTTTGTTAGAATTGCAATGTGCAGATTGCCTTGGTTAGTATGGTCATTTTATATATTATTTCTTCTAACTCAAAACACAGTTTATCTTTCCATCTGTTTGTGTCACCTTCAATTTCTTTCATCATTGTTTTACAATTTTCTGAGACAGGTCTTTTATTTCCTTATGTAGGTTTATTCCTAGCTACTTTATTTTTTTATGCAGTGGTAAATAAGATTGTTTCCTTAATTTCTCTTTCTGATAATTCATTGTTAAAAGTGTATAGAAATGCAAGATATTTCTGTGAATTAATTTTGTATCCTGCAACTTTATTGAGTTAATTGATGAGCTCTAGTAATTTTTTTGGTGGTACCTTTAGAATTTTACATGTACAGTATCATTTCATCACAAGCAGTGACAGTTTTACTTCTTTCTTTCCAGTTTGGATTCATTTTATTTCTTTTTACTTTCTGATTGCTGTGGCTAGGACTTCCAATACTGTATTGAATAAAAGTGGCAAGAGTAGGCATCCTTGTCTTATTTCTTGTTTTAGAGGAAATTCTCTCAGCTTTTCATTGTTGAGAGTGATATTTGCTGTGGGCTTATCATATATAAAATTTCTTTTCTTTCTTTTTTCTTAACTGGAGGATAATTGCTTTACAATACTGTGTTGGCCTCTGCCATACATCAGTGTGATGTAATTTCTTTATTATGCTGAGGTATGTTCCCTCTATACTCACTTTATGGAGAGTTTTTTTTTCATAAATTGATGTTAATTTTTGTCAAAAGGTTTCTCTGCATCCATTGAGTTGATCATATGATTTTTCCTTTAATTTGTTAATATGGTGTATCACATTGATTAATTTGAAAATATTGAATG
The DNA here is from genome assembly GCF_033118175.1 of Dama dama. Classification (NCBI taxonomy): domain Eukaryota; kingdom Metazoa; phylum Chordata; class Mammalia; order Artiodactyla; family Cervidae; genus Dama; species Dama dama. The sequence goes on along the minus strand of NC_083695.1, from coordinate 63,500,058 downwards.
ATCCCTGCATCCCTGGGGTAAATCCCACTTGACCAAGGTTTTTGATACGTAGATGTGATTTTAAAAGATATACACCTAGAAGTTTGACAGAAGAGAATGAGATCCATGAGGTGATTATTGAAATTGTCAAAAGTAGAAATTCCCTATCTGAATTGTGACATAGGTGCCCTTTATAGTAATTATCCTTTAGTAATATGGCAATGAAACTGACTTCAAGTAAAAAAAAATCTACTCATTTACAGAGTGACAAAACTAAAATTTTCTGAAAAATAGACTGAAGTCAAGGAAATAAGTAAAATTTTAGGAAAATTCAGTTTCTATTATCTCAACAAATAAATGAATAATGGTTCTACTCATCTATTTATAGAGCAATAACTCTCTAAAGCTTTTTTTTTTTTAATAGCTCTCTAAATCTTGAGGGAATTATCTGAAATCAGACTTCTCTGAGACAATTAGTTACCAGAGTACTGCCCAGTGAAGCTCCTTCTTTGTTTGTGTTCAGATTTGGTTTCAAAGATTGTGTTAGTACCCCAGAATATGCACTTGTTAAATCATAGCCTTGGTTAAGTTTTTTTTTTCTGGTTAAGTTTTAAAAATATCTCTTGACTTTAATTTCTATTTCTTTAAAATGTAAATAGGAATTATTTTGCACAGGTTATTTGAGTATATTATATGTTCAACAAGTTATTAAATGCCTAATTTCACCAGGGCTTCCTTGTGAAGGTAGAGTCTGCCTATAGTGCAGGAGACTCAGGTTTGATCCCTGGGTCAGGAAGATCCCCTGGAGAAGGAAATGGCAACCCACACCAGCATTGTTGCCTGGAAAATCCCATGGATGGAGGAGCCTGGCAGGCTACAGTCCATGGGGTTGCAAAGAGTCGAACATGACCGAGCAACTTCACATCCTTAATTTAAGTGATAAGTATATTAGATTCTGGGATTTTCAAAGATGAATGAAAAAAAAAAAAACCCTAGTGTTATGGAATTTACAGTCTAGATGGTAGGGATGTACTTATGAAACAATCATGCAAATAAATGTATGGATGTGTTGTGTTGTGCTTAGTTGCTCAGTCGTGTCCGACCCTTTGAGACCCCATGGACTGCAGCTACCCAGGCTCCTCTGTCCATGGGGATTCTCCAGGCAAGAATACCAGAGTGGGTTGCCATGTCCTCCTCCAGGTAATCTTCCCAATCCAGGGATTGAACCCAGGTCAAAACATATAATGATGATGGTGTGGTTTAGTCGCTAAGTCATGTCCGACTCTTCTGCAACCCCATGGACTGTAGCTGGCCAGGCTCGTCTGTTCATGCATTTTCCCAGGCAAGAATACTGGGGTGGGTTGCCATTTCCTTCTTCAGGGGATCTCCCCAACCTAGGGATCAAACCTGCATCTCCTGCATTGCAGGCAGATTCTTTACACCCAACACCAGGCATGTATTTATGAAACAATGATGCAAATAAATGTATGGTTACAAAACATGTAATAGGAACACAGTCAAAACAGGCCATGTAGCTTGGAGAATTAGGGGTAAGAGGTTTAGTCAGCAGAGGGTTCTCTGAGGAAGTGAAATTGGAGCTGGTATCTAAAGAAAATAAGACAAAAAATATACAAGCAACTCCTGCAGCTCAATTCCAGAAAAATAAATGACCCAATCAAAAAATGGGCCAAAGAACTAAACAGACATTTCTCCAAAGAAGACATACAGATGGCTAACAAACACATGAAAAGATGCTCAACATCACTCATTATCAGAGAAATGTAAATCAAAACCACAATGAGGCACCATTACACGCCAGTGAGGATGGCTGCTATCCAAAAGTCTACAAGCAATAAATGCTGGAGAGGGTGTGGAGAAAAGGGAACCCTCTTACACTGTTGGTGGGAATGCAAACTAGTACAGCTGCTATGGAGAACAGTGTGGAGATTTCTTAAAAAACTGGAATTAGAACTGCCATATGACCCAGCAATCCCACTTCTGGGCGTACACACCGAGGAAACTAGATCTGAAAGAGACATGTGCACCCCAATGTTCATCCCAGCACTGTTTATAATAGCCAGGACATGGAAGCAACCTAGATGCCCATCAGCAGATGAATGGATAAGGAAGCTAAGGTACATATACACAATGGAATATTACTTAGCCATTAAAAAGAATTCATTTGAATCAGTTCTAATGAGATGGATGAAACTGGAGCCCATTATACAGAGTGAAGTAAGCCAGAAAGATAAAGACCAATACAGTATACTAACACATATATATGGAATTTAGAAAGATGGTAATGATAACCCTATATGCCAAACAGAAATAGAGACACAGATGTACAGAACAGACTTTTGGACTCTGTGGGAGAAGGCGAGGGTGGGATGTTTTGAGAGAACAGCATCAAAACATGTATATTATCTATTGTGAAACAGATCACCAGCCCAGGCTAGATGCATGAGACAAGTGCTCAGGGCTGGTGCACTGGGAAGACCCAGAGGAACTGGGTGGAGAGGGAGATGGGAGGGGGGATCGGGATGGGGAATACATGTAAATCCATGGCTGATTCACGTCAGTGTATGACAAAAACCACTACAATATTGTGAAGTAATTAGCCTCCAACTAATAAAAATACATGGAAAAAAATAAAGAAAATAAGACAGTAACCAGGTAAATTGCAGGTTTGTTCCATTCTTTTTCAATCTGGAGGTTAATTATGTTCTGGAGTCCCTGACATAGGACCAGACTGGTTGTAGCTCCAAGAATAAGTAAAAATATGTTCCAAGATAAGTTTGGAGAAGTAAACAGGAGCCAGAACATGCAGGTCTTACAAGGATTTTAAGAATATTGGTCTTTAGCATAAAAGCAGTGTGATGTACTGCAACATTTGCTTTGTGGAAAAATCAGTCTGGTAGCTGTATGGAGAATAAATTGTAAGGTAGCAGAAGGACTCAAACACTGGACAAGTTGAAAGAGTGTAGTTCCTATGTCATGTGTTACATTGAATAAGTTGCCATGATAGAAACACCTAACTCACATCACTATGTAGGGAAGCTGAAAAATGTCTATGACTATGTCCTATGTGTTATGAAAACTTAGAGGTCTCTGGTGCTAAAAAGATGTGGAGAATGGATAATGAGGAATGATTTTTAGTTTGCATGTGGGGGAGATGAAGCACCTTTCCTTAAATGGGAGGAGAAACATATTATTTATTGTAATTATAGGAAAGAAGGGGAATTTTGGTGTAATTATAGGTTTGGCAGAAAAAAGCTTAATAGAACAGTATAAAATTCATACTATATCCTCTGTCATATAGTAGGAGCTGAATAAGGGATAACTATCGATGGTGATGATAATAACAATATTACTAGCCATATAATGGTAATTACCATTGGAGAAATGTGATTTCATACTAAATTATTAGTTCTAGAAGTTGAAATTTTTTATAATGGGTGAATGAATATTGAAGTGTGTCTTATGAAAATTAAAAATATTTATCACATTGTCTACATTTTCAGTTTTGGAATGCTCACTATTCTTGCATCTCCTGTTCCTTTTCTAGCTAACAGAAGATTATGGTCCTGTGTTCACTCTGTATTTTGGTATGAAGCCCACTGTGGTGTTACATGGATATGAAGCAGTGAAGCAAGTCCTAATTGATCAGAGTGACAAATTTTCTGGCAGAGGCAGTTTGCCAGTGGCAGACCACATCAACCAGGGATTAGGTATGCTTCTATTTGAGGAGTGTGTGGGAATTGTAGGTTGGAAAGATTCAAATAGGCTAAGGAATTGAGAAATTATAGGTACTTAGAGAAATTCATGAAGACATCATAATTCCAACATTTCTCTATAAAGAATCGTTGTTGTTTAGTCACTAAGTTGTGTCCAATCACAGTCACTAAGCTGTGTCCACTAAGCTCTTTCATTATCCCATGGACTGTAGTCATCCAAGCTCCTCTCCCATGAGTTTTTCCAGGAAAGAATAGTAGAGTGGATTGTCATTTCCTTCTCCAGAGGATCTTCCTGATCCAGGGATCAAATTCACAGACCTATGTCTCCTGCTTTTGCAGGCAGATTCTTTATCCCTCAGCCACCTGGGAAGCATAAAAGAGCATTAATCCATGTTTAAAATTATGAAAGTGACACAGTATCTCTGTGAAGCTTTAAATGAGTGAAAACAAACCATCTAATCACTAAGGTTCTATTAATTTTAAATTATGGACAGTTAAGATAATGAGAAAGAGAGAAAGAAGGGAGGAAAATGACTAAGTTCAGTTCAGTCCAGTCCCTCAGTTGTGTGCTACTTTTTGCAACCCCATGGACTGCAGCACGCCAGGCCTCCCTGTCCATCACCAACTGCTGGAGGTTACCCAAACTCATGTCCGTCGAGTTGGTGATGCCATCCAACCATCTTATCCTCTGTTGTCCCCTTCTCCTCCTGCCCTCAGTCTTTCCCAGCATCAGGGTCTTTTCAAATGAGTCAGCTCTTCCCATCAGGTGGCCATAGTATTTGTTTCAGCTTTAATGTCAGTCCTTCCAATGAACACCCAGGACTGATCTCCTTCAATATGGATTGGTTGGATCTTCTTGCAGTCCAAGGGACTCTCAAGAGTCTTCTCCAACACCACAGTTCAAAAGCATCAATTCTTCAGTGCTCAGCTTTCTTTATAGTCCAACTCTCACATCCATACATGACTACTGGAAAAACCATAGCCTTGACTAGACGGGCCTTTGTTGGCAAAGTAATGTCTTTGCTTTCTAGTATGTTGTCTAGGTTGGTCACAACTTTCCTTCCAAGGAGCAAGCATCTTTTAATTTCATGGCTGTAGTCACCATCTGCAGTGATTTTGGAGCCCCCCAAAATAAAGTCTGACACTGCTTCCACTGTTTCCCCATCTATTTGCAATGAAGTGATAGGACCAGATGCCATGATCTTAGTTTTCTGAATGTTGAGTTTTAAGCCGACTTTTTCACTCTCCTCTTTCACGTTAATCAAGAGGATCTTTAGTTCTTCTTCACTTTCTACTATAAGGGTGGTATCACCTGCATATCTGATGTTATTGATATTTCTCCCGGTGGTCTTGATTCCAGCTTGTGCTTTATCTAGCCCAGCGTTTTTCATGATGTACTCTGTATATAAGTTAAATAAACAGGGTGACGATATACAACCTTGATGTACCCCTTTTCCTATTTGGAAACAGTCTGTATTTCCATGCCCAGTTCTATCTGTTGCTTTAATGAAAATTAAAAATATTTATCACATTGTCTACATTTTCAGTTTTGGATTTCTCAAAAGGCAGGTCAGGTGGTCTGGTATTCCCATCTCTTTCAGAGTTTTCCAGTTTGTTGTGATCCACACAGTCAAAAGCTTTGGCATAGTCAGTAAAGAAGAAATAGATGTTTTTCTGGAACTCTCTTGCTTTTTCGATGATCCAGCAGATATTGGCAATTTGATCTCTGGCTCCTCTGCCTTTTCTAAATCCACCTTGAACATCTGGAAGTTCACGGTTCATGTATTGTTGAAGCCTTGCTTGGAGAATTTTGAGCATTACTTTGCAGCATGTGAGATGAGTGCAATTGTGTGGTAGTTTGAACATTCTTTGGCATTGCCTTTTTTAGGGATTGGAATGAAACTGACCCTTTCCAGTCCTGAGGTCACTGCTGAGTTTTCCAAACTTGCTGGCATATTGAGTGTAGCACTTTCACCGCATCATCTTTTAGGATTTGAAATAGCTCAATTGGAATTTCTTTCTTTTTTTTTTTCAATTGGAATTTCATCACCTCCACTAGCTTTGTTTGTAGTGATGCTTCCTTCCTAAAGCCCACTTAACTTCACATTCCAGGATGTCTGGCTCTAGGTGAGTGATCACACCATCGTGATTATCTGGGTCATTAGATCTTTTTTGTATAGTTCTTCTGTTTATTCTTGCCACCTCTTCTTAATATCTTCTGCTTCTGTTAGGTCCATACCATTTCTGTCCTTTATTGTGCCCATCTTTGCATGAAATATTCTGTTGGTATCTCTAATTTTCTTGAAGAGATCTCTAGTCTTTCCCATTCTATTGTTTTCCTCTATTTCTTTGCATTGATCACTGAGGAAGCCTTTCTTATCTCTCCTTGCTATTCTTTGGAACTCTGCATTCAAATGGGTATAGCTTCCCTTTTCTCCTTTGCTTTTTGCTTCTCTTCTTTTCACAGCTCTTTGTAAGGCCTCCTCAGACAGCCATTTTGCTTTTTTGCATTTCTTTTCCATGGGGATGGTCTTGATCCCTGCCTCCTGTACCATGTCACAAACCTCCATCCATAGTTCATCAGGCACTGTGTCCGTCAGTTCTAGTTCCTTAAATATATTTCTCACTTCTACTGTATAATCATAAGGGATTTGAGTTAGGTCATGCCTGAATGGTCTAGTGGTTTTCCCTACTTTCTTCAATCTCAGTCTGAATTTGGCAATAAGGAGTTCATGATCTGAACGACAGTCAGCTCCCAGTCTTGCTTTTGCTGACTCTATAGAGCTTCTCCATCTTTGGCTGCAAAGAATATAATCAGTCTGATTTTGGTGTTGACCATCTGGTGATGTCCATGTGTAGAATCTTCTATTGTGTTTGTGTTAGAGGGTGTTTGCTATGACCAATGCGCTCTCTTGGCAAAACTCTATTAGCCTTTGCCCTGCTTTATTCTGTACTCCAAGGCCAAATTTGCCTGTTACTCCAGGTGTTTCTTGACTTCCTACTTTTGCATTCCAGTTCCCTACAATTAAAAGAACATCTTTTTTGAATGTTAGTTCTAAAAGGTCTTGTAGGTCTTCATAGAGTCGTTCAACTTCAACTTCTTCAGCATTACTGGTCGGGGCATAGACTTGGATTACCATGATATTGAATGGTTTGCCTTGGAAACGAACAGAGATCATTCTGTTGTTTTTGAGATTGCATCTAAGTACTGCATTTTGGACTCTTTTGTTGACTGTGATGACTACTCCATTTCTTCTAAGGGATTCTTGCCCACAGTAGTAGATATAATGGTCATCTGAGTTAAATTCACCCATTCCAGTCCATTTTATTTCTCTGATTCCTGAAATGTCGATGTTCACTCTTGCCATCTCCTGTTTGACTACTTCCAATTTTCCTTGATTCATGGATCAGGTTCCAGGTTCCTATGCAATATTGCTCATTACAGCATTGGGGATCCTGCTTCCATCACCAGTCACATCCACAACTGGGTACTGTTTTTGCTTTGGCTCCAAGCCTTCATTCTTTCTGGAGTTATTTCTCCACTGATCTCCAGTATCTTATTGGGCACCTACTGATCTGGGGAGTTCATCGCACAAGAAATATTTGTACTCAGCCGAATACAAAGCATAAAGCACAAAAAAACTCTGAAAAGAGGATAATTAAGAAGCATTGTTAAAAATAAAGCTTCATACCATCAAAGCAGTAAGATCAAAAAAAAAAAAAAAAAAGAAGAAGCATTGTTAAGTTTCAATTGGAAATTCAAGTTAAGTATCAATTGGACTATCAATTAAAGATGATATTAGGAAAAGCTTTTTAAATAAAGTCCTTGAATTGTCTTTCACCTGTGTTTGTAGCTGGGTCTTACACTGGCCAGTCACTGGGTCCCTACAAAAAGAAACAAGGCCCAAACAGGGTCATTTCCTCCTCTACATTGTTCTTTAAGGTCTTTTTGGACAAGTTCCCTGTGAGCATTGTCTTTTCCCCTAATCTCTTCTTGACTCTGAAAGTCTGATGTTGAACTTCTTTGGCGTTAAGACCATATTTCATGGATGAAATTTAACAAATAAAGAAAAATGTTAAAATGAGGAGAACTGTGACTGTGTCTCTTATTTGAAGAATAGATTTTCTTGAACTTCCTTCCAATGCACAAGTACTGTTTCTTCCCCTCTCGAGAACTGACTCCTTTTGTTGTTTCTTCTATAATTCACTCACAATGCACAACTTGGCTCTGAAAACTTAACCTATAACTTGGACTCCATGGATTGTTAGCTGAGTCATTTTGCCTCTGTGATTTTCAGCATCCTCATAAGTAAAATGGAGACAAAACACTTGGCTCTTAGGGTTGCTCTGAGTTTTGCAGGAACTAATGGATAAGGAAGAGTATAGTAATATGTAAAACCAAGAGTCTTGACAGTAAGATACAAGCTGAGTTAAGAGAGGAGGAGGCAGGTGATGAAGGGCCCAATAGGAATTCTTGAGGCTGTCAGCACTATATTTAATCCCTGCTTAGGTAATATTGTCATTTCCTGGTTTAAAGACTCTCAGCTAGAATTCATGTCAATAGATTATTCTTTTCTGTTTTTGGTTTTTGTCCTGATGGGAATTGTTTTCAGCAATGGTGAAATATGGAAGCAAACTCGGCGTTTCTCCCTCATGGTTTTGAGGAATATGGGGATGGGGAAGAGGACTATTGAACACAGAATTCAAGAGGAAGCCTTATGTTTGGTGGAAGCATTAAAAAAACCAATGATAGGTATTTCTTTATGCAATTAACAGTAACTGCTTGGGCAGACTAAATGATTTTACAAGTAGACTATAGAGAGATAATGGCTCAAATACAACAGAAGTTTATTTTCTGCTCACATGATAGAAGTGAAGTGGTTGGCATAATGGCCTTTTCAAGCACCTGGTTTTCAGGGCCTTTGATGCCTTCAACATATGAATGCCTTCCAGTGTCACCCAGAGTCCATCTCTTTGAATGGTAGTTGAGGGGGGTGGGGAGTAAAGAATAAAGAAAAGAACAAATAGTGTTTTTAATAGGTGAGATATGGCGGTGGCACACAAAAGTTCTTTCATATTCTGTGGCTTGTAACTCAGTCACAGGGTCACACTTAAATGTACAAGGAGCTGGGAAATGTGGTTAGCTGTGTGCAGAGGAAGAAGAGGAGAACATGGATTTTGGTAATCTGCTAGTGACTTGAAAGACTAAGTTCTCAGGTAACTTCTTGAGAAGCATGGCAAATATTTTGCAACATATGCATGTCATGTCATTATGCTGTAGCACCTTAAACTTGAGCAGTCCTGTCTATCAGTGATATCTTAGTAAAACTGAAACAAAATTAGTGGTTCAGGTGTGGACTTTGCACCAAATCCTTCTCTGAGTAGGACCGTATTACAGCTCCACTGAGGGTGTGAAAGGAGGGAGCTCAGCAGCACACATCTGCTCAGTGTACACGTGTGTGGATGCCCATGCAGGACAGGAAGAGGGGATGGGAGAGAAAGGGTGAGTAGGAGACTTGACAGGGAAGGAGCAAGATGAAGATCTTAAGACATATGTGCTTTTGTAAACCACAATGTTTAATTTTTGAAGAACATTATGAACTTAATAACACTATATTCTAAACAGTGACTAGCCATCATGATTTTTTACCAATGTTATATTATTGTCCAGATAGGTTTTGTCCCTCATTTTTTGGTGTTACTCATATAAATAATGCAATTATTACAAATATTTGCATGATTTGGGTTTCTTCTTTTGAGTAAGTTTCTCAAGATGGCAGTAGAGTGTCAATGAACATCGTTTGGACTTGGTGCATATTATCTAGGAATGGGTGGGAGATCTCGCAGAAGAACACAAGGCTCACCCTGCATAGATTGTTCTCTACTCTTTTGTTCAAATTTAGCATATTAAATAAATATTTTCACATGCTTAATTTTTAAATGTTTATCATGAATATTATTAACAAAATAGAATAGTAATTCATTATTTTCAACATACCATAATTTATTTTAGGCCAAATAGATAGCTTTCAGTTTTTTGTTGCTAATAATATTAAACAATGCAATCTATATTAATCATTGAACACCCCTGATTACTTTCTAGAGTAAAATTTTGGAAAGGCAATTAGTAAATCAGTAAATATTGGGATTTAGCATGTTGTTGTTCAGGCACTAAGTGATACCTGACTATTTGTGATCCCATGGACCACAGCACATCAGGCTTCCCTGTTCTTCAATATCCCCCAGAGTTTGCTCAAACTCATGTACATAAAGTTGGTGATGCCCTCAAGCCATCTCATCCTCTGCCACCCCCTTGTCCTCCTGCCCTCAATCTTCCCCAGCATCAGAGTTGGCTCTTACCATCAGGTGGCCAAAGTATAAGAGCTTCAACTTCAGCATCAGTCTTCCAATGAATAGTCAGGGTTGATTTCTTTATGATTGACTTGTTTCATCTCCTTGCTGTCTGAGGGACTCTCAAGAGTTTTTTCGAGGACCACAATTAGAAAACATCAATTCTTTGGCACTCAGCTTTCTTTATGATCCAACTCTCACATCCATGCATAACTACTGGAAAAACCATAGCTTTGACTAGATAGATCTTTGTCAGCAAACTGATGTCTCTGTTTTTAAATATATTATCTAGGTTTATTATAGCTTTTCTTTCAAGGAGCAAGTGTCTTTTAAACAGCTTATTATTAACTGGCTCAATTTTCCCATAGTGAATATGACCTTCTCTCAGCTTCCTTATCTATGACCACCCAGACTCTGTTCGATTCCACCTAAGTATGGAGACCTCATACTCTTGGGGTAGCCCAGTTTGTCACTGGTTAACTAACTGTTGTAAGTTTATTTCACATGTTGGCCAGTACCTTTTTTCTTGTAATTTCTACTTTTTGATCCCTACTAAGTTTTTTCATTCAGTAGTAAAGTGTTGTGGTAGTAGTCACCAGGAAGAGGCAGGATGGATTTCCCACTGAAAATTTAGTATAGCTGTTGAGGTTGGTAGTGATACACACATCTCAATAGGATATGAAAAGTTCTATTACTCACATAATGAGGCTTTCTGGGTAGGGCATAATAGCTAGAAAACCAACCCAAAAATGCCTGGAGAAAGCCAGAAAATGATACAGGCTTGGGATTTTTATAGTGGTTAGGGGGTGGAGTAGGGTTGAGGGTTCCAATGTACAGACCAGGGTTTGTGTGGTTTAAACTTCCTGCTTGTGCCAAAGAAGCAATCACATCAGCTAGTCCAGGTGTGAGTAGAACAAGAAAAGTAAGTCGTAAAAGTTGTCAGGAATCAAACAACAAAAAAATGGTGTCATATTCACTATTTTATATTGTTAACCTGTTTATAGTTCAGTTCAGCTCAGTTGCTCTGTTGTTCCCGACTCTTTGCAATCCCATGGACTGTAGCGTGCCAGGCCTCATGTCATTTACCAACCTCTGGAGCTTGCTCAAACTCATGTCCATTGAGTCAGTGATGCCATCCAACCATCTCATCCTCTGTTGTCCCCTTCTCCTCCTGCCTTCAATCTTTCCCAGCATCAGGGTCTTTTCAAATGAGTCAGTTCTTCTCATCAGGTGGCCAAACTACTGGAGTTTCAGCTTCAGCATCAGTCCTTCCAATGAATATTCAGGACTGATCTCCTTCAGGATGGACTGGTTGGATCTCCTTGCAGTCCAAGGGACGCTAAAGAGTCTTCTCCTACACCACAGTTCAAAAGCATCAATTCTTCAGCACTCAGCTTTCTTTATAGTCCAACTCTCACATCCATACTGGAGAAGCAAATGGCAACCCACTCCAGTACTCTTGCCTGGAAAATTCCACGGATGGAGGAGCCTGGTAGGCTACAGTCCATGGGGTCGCAAAGAGTTGGACACGACTGAGCAACTTCATTCATTCATTCATTCACGTCTATACACGACTACTGGAAAAACCATAGGTTTGACTAGATGGACATCTGTTGGCAAAGTAATGTCTCTGCTTTTTAATATGTAGTCTAGGTTGGTCATAGCTTTTCTTTCAAGGAACAAGCATCTTTTAATTTCATGGCTGCAGTCTCCATCTGCAGTGATTTTGGAGCCCCCCCAAATGAAGTCTGTCACTGTTTCCATTGTTTCCCATCTATTTGCCATGAAGTGATTGGACCAGATGCCATGATCTTAGTTTTCTGAATGTTGAGCTTTAAGCCAACTTTTTTACTCTCCTCTTTGCCTTTCATCAAGATGCTCTATAGTTCTTCTTCACTTTCTGCCATAAGTGTGGTATCACCTGCCTATCTGACATTATTGATATTTCTCCTGGCAATCTTGACTCCAGCTTGATCTTCACCCAGCTCAGCATTTCACATGATATACTCTGCGTATAAGTTAAATAAGCAGGGTGACAATATATAGCCTTGATATACTCCTTTCCTGATTTGGAACTAGTCTGTTTTCCATGTCCAGTTCTATCTGTTGCTTCCTGACCTGCATACAGATTTCCCAAAAGGCAGGTCAGATGGTCTGGTATTCCCATCTCTTTCAGAATTTTCCAGTTTGTGTGATCCACACAGTCCAAGGCTTTGGCATAGTCAATAAAGCAGAAATAGATGTTTTTTCTGGAACTCTCTTGCTTTTTTGATGATCCAGCAGATATTGGCAATTTGATCTCTGGTACCTCTTCCTTTTCTAAATCCACCTTGAACATCTGGAAGTTCATGGTTCATGTATTGTTGAAGCCTTGCTTGGAGAATTTTGAGCATTACTTTGCAGCGTGTGAGATGAGTGCAATTGTGTGGTAGTTTGAACATTCTTTGGCATTGCCTTTCTTAGGGATTGGAATGAATCTGACTTTTCCAGTCCTGAGGCCACTGCTGAGTTTTCCAAACTTGCTGGCATATTGAGTGTAGCACTTTCACAGCATCATCGTTAGGATTTGAAATAGCTCAACTAGAATTTCATCACCTCCACCAGCTTTGTTTGTAGTGATGCTTCCTTCCTAAAGCCCACTTGACTTCACATTCCAGGATGTCTGGCTCTAGGTGGGTGACCACACCATCGTGATTATCTGGGTCATGAAGATCTTTTTTGTGGAGTTCTTCTGTGTATTCTTGCCACCTCTTCTTAATATCTTCTGCTTCTGTTAGGTCCATACCATTTCTGTCCTTTATTGTGCCCATCTTTGCATGAAATATTCTGTTGTTATCTCTAATTTTCTTGATGAGATCTCTAGTCTTCAATCCCTCTCATTATTCTCTTCTGATAGAAAAGCACAGTCAACATTTTTCAATGCATTTTGTAAAATATGATTTCAATTCTCCTCACTTTCCTTACCTCCTTATTATATTGCTCAGTTTCTTCTGGGTATTTTGAAGAATATCAACACCAAGAGCTAAATTTTATAGTTTTAAAGACATTTCACAATGATCTCCTTCTTGTGTATTATCCTGTGGCTTTAACTGGAGAATGATATACATAGAATAATTGGGAGAAATTTAATAAATAAATAACACTGGGTTAGATAATTTTGCTTAGGGAAACACAATTTTATTTTGTTGTTGTTGTTCAGTTGCTAAGTCATGTCTGACTTTCCACAACTCCATAGACTACGGCATGCCAGGCTTCTCTGTCCTTCACTACCTCCCAGAGTTTGCTCAAACTCATGTCAGCCACTTCTCATCTTGCCCTCAATCTTTCTCAGCATCACAGTCTTTTCCAATGAGTCAGCTCTTCTGATCAGATGGCCAAAATATTGGAGCTTCAGCTTTAACACCATTGAATATTCAGGACTGATTTCCTTCAGGACTGACTGGTTTAATCTTGCTGTCCAAGGGACTCTCAAGAGTCTTCTCCAGTGCCACAGTTCAAAAACATCAATTCTTTAGCACTCAGACTTCTTTATGGTCCAAATTTCTAGGCATGTTGAATTTATAGTGATGATGGCAGGTCCAGGTTGTTCCTGTAATGAAAAAATCTTAGAAATCAACCCTTCTCCATTATTTTATACAGTAAACTTAAGATTTATTTGAAAATTATATTCCAGCTTTTATATATTGTTTTTTAGGATGTCCATGTGATCCTACTTTCCTTCTGAGCTATGCTCCCTGCAATGTGATCTGCTCCATTATATTCCGGAATCATTTTGAATATAGTGATGAAAATTTTCTAACCTTGGCAAGGTACATTGATGAAAATACAACAATTTTTAGCACCTCCTGGATTGAGGTAAGGTCAGGGTTCTCTTTAAATAGGAAATAATTTTCTGTCTAAATTGATTACCACATCTCTTTGTGCTATTGTTTGTTACTGCTTAGTGAGTTATCAAAGAGATTGAATGTGTTGAAATGAATTTTTAAACAAAATATAACAATAATAATAAAAAAATAGTGCAACAATTATAGCAAGGTATTTTTTTTTTTTGAGAAATCTTTTTTCCTCTGATTTTTATGTGTATAAATAGGGTGGTATATGCATTTGTATTTTTACTATTAGTAAACTGTCAGAAAAAAATTATAACCTATGTTGTACTATAACTAACAACTAAAATTCTGTGGATCATATTGTTATGATATTTTTTACCTGGGAAGGACTCTAGAGAACAAATAGTCTATGGATCAGAAAGCTCATCTGGAAATACTGAGCTTATTTTCAAATTAACCAAACCAAAAGAAGAATGAGTTGGATATAAAAACTAGATTTCTTGATTCTCTATCTGGTTTGATACAAGATAGCAGCTGAATAAATTTCTTCAGTGCCTACCGAGGGTATTAAGTCATGAAGGTACTGTTTAAAAAGGATTCTATAAACTCTAGGACTGTGATGGCCAAATGAATAAGGGCAATGTGTACATTTCTGAAGATGTAAAATGCCTAAATAATAAGTTAGGTAATATAGGCATTTCCTTAATCTTTCTAGTATAGTTTCTTCATTTAAAAAATGGTAAGGTGTGAACAAACTTAAAAGGAGTTACTGACAGTAATACAATAATACTAGGAGACAGTAACACATCAGTTACATCAATGGACAGAAAAGTTCAATTAAGTCACTCAGTCATGTCTGATTCTATGCAGCCCCATGGACAGAACAGCCAAACTAAATTAATAAGGAAACATTGTCCTTAAGCAACACATTAGACAAGATGGACTTAATAGATTTATATAAAACATTCCATCCAAATGCAGCGAACACACATTCTTTTCAAGTACACATGAAACATTTTCCAAGATAGATCATATGCTGTTACAAAACAAGTGTCAGTAAATTCAAGAGATTGAAATTATATTGTGCATCTTTTTGGCCACAATGGTATGAAACTAGAAATCAGTTACAAGAAAAAAACTGGAAAAAATACAAACACATAGGAGCTGAATAAGATGCTACTAAATAACAATGTGTCAAAGAGGAAATCAAATACCTTGAGAGAAATGAAAATGGAAACACAACATTCCAAAATCTATGGGACTCACAGAAGCAGTTCTAAGAGGGAAGTTTATAGTGAAACAGGTCTACCTCAGGAAACCAGGAAAATACCAAGTAAACAATCTAAACTTACACATAAAACTAGAAAAAGAGTGGGCACTCTCTGTCCTCCTTCTGATGTCTTTGTCAGAAGGTTTTTCTGTCCTCTTTCTTTCTTTAATACAACTGCTACATAAAAGCTCTTGAGTGATCAAGTTTAGTCCCTGGTCCCAAAGTTAAATCTTCTTCGGAGATCACGAATCTGACACCGTTCACCGTAAGCTATCATCTTGGGGGCTCATCCGGGATTTTCAGGACAAGGTAAGAACACTCAAGAGCTCTAGCCTCTCTGCTTTCTCAGTATACACATTTTCTGCTACCTCTATAGTGTTTTTGTGTGAATGAATGACAAGCCCTGCACGAAGCAAGTGATGAGCTCTGCTCTGTGGTTTCGAGGTGCCTCATAATGACTGAAGGCAGCTCCCCAAAGGGGAGCCTTGTTGGGAGTTTATGCCGACCTACCATGCCAAGAGGCACTCAACATCCTTGTGAGGGGAGTGGCCAGAAATGCGCAAAGCGTGTGGACTGAGCTTTCCTTTCTCGATCAATTTTTTCTGGTCTCTTTGACCATTCTGTAACTGCATGGGGAATTAGAACTACCAACCTAATCTGTCGGATCAAGACTTTCAAAGGAATTGTGATTCATGCCTTTACTATGTACTTTTACTTAGACCCCAAGTATGGAAGCCCCTAGCCTCGCTAGGAGCCAAAAGTTACAAGAGCTTATTTAGGGGTGAGGTGGAGCTCTAGCTCCAGGAATGTCTCTCAGGCTAGAGGTCACTCTCTTGACTGCCTGCCTCAGGGCCCAGAGTCCTAAAAGTGAGTGTTTGTCATGGCTGTGCCTCCTATCTATGTGGATAAAAGCACTGCTGCTGACCATGAGGTTTTTGAGGACGTTGATTGGGAATTGCAGGATTTGTTCAGATTGGAAGTGCAATGGGCTTCTTCCTTTGGTAGTGCTAGCTGTTAGCAGACCAGAGAAAACTCTCCAATGGCTTCTGTCTCAACTCCCTAGATATTCCTTTTGTGGAATCTGTGGAAAGGAACTGGAAGGATTGTACCTAGTAGCTTGAGGACAAAAATCACTTTTTCCTCACTGGCCAGCCCTCTACCACCTCTTTTGCTATCACATATACTGGTGTGGTGACACTCAGAAGGAACATCTGCTTGTTGTTTGTCCCTTTATGACTCACTGCTTCTACTGCAGTCAGGACTGTACTCAAGAATGTACATGGGCACATGTAAGATGGATGCTTCCTCTAGTAGTCCTAGCTTGGGAAACGTTCTGGGAAACTACTCTGGCAAATCAAGCAAAGGTCTTGGTGATAAGGAACTAGAAATCAATCTGGGATGCCATCAGGTCTACCCCTGGAGCATCTCCACCCCACCTTGGTGATAGAACCGGGAGGAATGTGTAAGATGCCTGCGTCAGTAAGGGACAAACTAAGTCTGACCAGGGAAGGAAAGCTTCAGTGGAAACTCTGTTTGCATGCCCATCTAGAGCAGGGAGGGATGCCTCTGGTGGAAAGAAGCCATGGCTGTGGATGCTGCTTTTTTCTTTCTTACAGATTGGAGCTAACAGTTTCAGAACCACTCCTTTAAAATGTATTAAAAAATATTGGGACAAGTTTGATCCCCAGAGTTTAAAGAATACATGCCTGATCTTCTGTGATACTGAATGGCCACAGTATCCTTGGGAAAATGGGGAACACTGGCCAGTTAAAGGGTATCTCAATTATGATACCGTTTTACAACTAGACCAGTTCTGTAGAAAACAAAGGAAATGGGTAGAAGTGCCATATGTGTTGCTCTTTATCTCTCTGTGAGACATGCCTGACTTATGTCCTAAGGGTGCAGATTTGGGTGTGAAACCTTC
Source organism: Dama dama (assembly GCF_033118175.1). Classification (NCBI taxonomy): domain Eukaryota; kingdom Metazoa; phylum Chordata; class Mammalia; order Artiodactyla; family Cervidae; genus Dama; species Dama dama. The sequence goes on along the minus strand of NC_083695.1, from coordinate 63,482,970 downwards.
AGCTGCCTCCCGTTCTCTTACTGTGCCCCTGTATCAGGGGCTCCCAACTGAACAGGCTGAGAATCAGGTCACCCTTCCAGGAGGGGTTGCCTCAGTGTCAGTAGAAATTCAAACAGTCCCAATTGTGGTTGAAACTATTTAGAGGATCCAAAAAGTACATAGAAGGCTTTATGGGGCTAACTTTACTTTATGACCTTACTTGGAGAGATGTAATGTATGTCTAGGGACAGACACTGACTCCTGACTCAAAAACTCGAGTTTTGGGGGAAGCTACTACTTTTGGAGATGAATGGCTTGAAGGCAAGGGGAAAGAGGGAACATGAAATAGTCCTCCTTCTTACTGGGGGCCAAGCGGTTCCAATAACAGAGCCACTTTGCTGGATGTATTCTTGAAGGACTCAGGCGAGCACAAAGACTTTAGACTATGTTAAGTTGACTGACACAGAACAGGGAGAGAAGAAAACTGGTAAATTCCTAGCTAGACTACAGGGGCCTCTCCACAAGTTTACTGACATTGATCTCGAAATTACAGAGGGAGAAATGATCTTAAAAGATAGTTTTCTTACTCAATCGACTCCAGATAGCTGCTGTAAGTTACAAAAACAGGCGTTTGGACCAAATCTGTCTTTAGAAAAACTGTTGCAGCTGTCTCAGACAGTATATCATGGTGGAGAATATAAGGAAGAAAAATAAGAGGCAAAAAAGAACCAGGCAAGAAACCTCTTCCTTTGGTTGCATGTCTCAGCGAGTTGCACTCTTCCTTTTAATAAATATTCCAATTTAAAGAAAGATGCCTCAGTAAAATGAGAACAAATGACAAAAAAAAAAAAAAAAAAAAAAAAAAAAAAACCAGGCAAAAGACTGAACCCCAGCATGGCTGTTAGATCCACTCTGAAACAGCCTGAGGAAAAATGCCCAGAGGGACCCAGGTGAAAAGGGATGGACTTGTTATTACTGTGGAAAGGAGGGGGCATCTCAAGTGGGATTGGCCTGAGGCATCTAAGCTGCCCCAGCTCCATGTCCAGTCTGTAAAGGACCATACTGGAGATTAGACTGCCCTCTGAAGTGTAGGCCCTAGGGGTTGGACTCTCAAGACAATGGGACTGAAGGTGCCCGGGGGTCCCCATACAAGCTCTCATCCTAATTACACCTGAGGAACCCCGGGTATTAATAACTGTGAGGGGCCAATCCATAAATTTCTTTTGGACACTGGGGCAACTTTCTCTGTGCTCACTGAAGCCCCTGGTCCTCTTTCCTCCTGATCCCGTACCATAATGGGACTGTCTGGATAATCCAAACGTTATTATCTCAGTTGTCCTTTAAACTGCAACTAGAAGTCTGTGCTATTTTCTTGAGTTTTTAATCGTGCTAGAGTCTCCCTCACCCCTTCTGGGGAGGGATAAACTGAACAAGGTCTAGGTCTCTGTTTTCTTGAATATGGAGACTGCTCTTTCTCTCCCATTAATTGAACAAAATGCAAATCCTGAAGTGTAGGCTGATGGAAAAACTGAGGGTTGAAAAAAATGCTGTTCCTGTCGTTATCAAGCTCAAAGACCCTCACCTATTTTCACATCAAAAGCAGCACCCACTAAAGCCCGAGGTTAAGTAAGGGTTAAAACACATCATTGAAGATTTAAAGGAATAACAGCTATTAATTCCCTGTAATAGTCCATGCAACAATCCTATTTTGGATGTAAAAATGTCAAATGATAAATGGAGGCTAATTCAAGATATACAAATAGTTAGTGCCTAATCCTTATACTTTATTGTCTGAAATTCCTAAACAAGCCAATTATGAGTTTAAGATATTTGAGAGGATTTTTGGGCATTACAGGTTACTGCCACATTTGGATTGTGGATTATGGGGAACTTGCCCGGCCTTTATATGAACTTATAACTGAGACCCAGCAGGCCCAAACTGACAAGCTGGTTAGGTCCCCAGAGATTCAAAATTCTTTTAAGGCTCTTCAAACTGTTTTCTTGCAGGCTCCCGATTTTATCTTGCCTACAGGATTAGGGTTTAGTTTGTTCGATAGTTTAAAAAAAAGCCTATGGCTACATTCCTTAAAGGTAATTGCTACTATTGTTTTGCTAATGTCTAAAGCTCATAAGTTGACTAATGGGCAAAATCTTACTGTACTGACTTCTCCTGATGTAAGTGAGATCTTAAATTCTAAAGTTCAGAGCAACAATGGCCCTGTCTTTAAAGTTGCTGTAACTCAAGGGGTGTCAAAAACTCTTGGAATAGAATATCACTTACAGAGTTCCTGGAGACCCCAATCTTCAGAAAAAGCTGAAAAGGCTAATGACATTTTTAAGAGGCATCTGTGTAAGCTAACTCAGGAAACATAAGACGGTTGGTTTACAGTTCTACCTGTAGCTTTAATGAAGGCTCAAACTGCCCCTATAAAGGAAGGACTGTTCCCCTTTGAATGTATCTATGGAAGATCCTTCTTACACACAGACATTATTATAGACCCTGAAGCCTTAGAATTAACCATGTGATTCAACTTTCAGCTCTTCAATCTCCTCATCAATTTAAGGCTTCCCATTTGTGTTTCTCTACTTCAAGGAAAGGACTTTCTTCAACTCTTCACCACAACAATCGAATGTGATGCCTCTTCTTGATCTGATGACTACTAGCAATCCTAAGATGGACTGATGTAACTATAGACATAATGTACTTTTAATTTTGATTATGTTTTAGCTTAATTTAATGACTATTTTGCCTTACATCTGTACCTGCATAATGGGGTTTGTTTCTAACCGTCTGAAAGCTTTTAGGTTAGAAATGGTTGTCCAGACTTCTTCTAGTGCCACAGCCTCCTCCAATTATTACTTGGGTCCCTTGAATCAGAGACCCTCAATATGAGGGTTAGGAGAATATGTTGCCTCAGTAAATTAGGGATGACGCCCCTCAACAGCAGGAAGTAGTTATGGAATGAAAACGATGCCCTTTCCCTTGGCAACATAATTCTCCTAAAAGAAAAGGGGGGAATGAGTTAATTCCTAGGCAGGTTGATAAGAAGTTCAGGGTCCCTGGGAAGAAGAAAGGGGTCTGGGGCTCATGAAGTGGAGATAGGGGTCTGGAATTCTCAAGGAGAACAAGACAAACATCCCCCCCCCCCCCCACATTCTTTAGTCTTAGTCACATAAAACATTTTTTTCTTTAAGCCCAGAACTGATGATTACACAACAAACAACTCAGTTTAAACTCTGTATCAAGGATTATATAACAACAATATATCCTGCTTGAGGACAGTTTCTCCTTCTGAAAACCTTCTGGCTAATCCTGTTGTCTTAAAATGTAACTTATGGGAGTGGATCTAGTAAGATCTTTACAACCTTGAGACATTCTTTTGATTTATCATAATAACTAATTAAAAAAGCATATAACTCCCCTGCTTAGACTAGTGAGGGGGGCACTCTCTGTCCCCCTTCTGATGTCTATGTCAGAAGCTTTCTCTGTCCCTTTTCTTACTTTAATAAAACTGCTACACACACACACACACAAAATAAACTAGAAAAAAGAACAAACACAGCCCAAAGTTAGTAGAAGGAAGGAAATAATAAAGATCAGAGACTAAATAAACAATAGAGACTAAAAGGACAATAGAAAAGATTCAGTTCAGTTCAGTTCAGTCTCTCAGTTATGTCCGACTCTGCTACCCCATGGACTGCAGCATGCAAGCCCTCCCTGTCCATCACCAACTCCTGGAGTTTACTCAAACTCATGTCCATTGAGTCGGTGATGCCATCCAACCATCTCATCTTCTGTCATCCCCTTCTCCTCCTGCCCTCAATCTTTTCCAGCATCAGTGTCTTTTCAGACGAGTCAGCTCTTCGCATCAGGTGGCCAACGTATTGGAGTTTCAACTTCAACATCAGTCTTTCCAACGAACACCCAGGACTGATGTCCTTTAGGATGGACTGGTTGGATCTCCTAGCTGTCCAAGGGACTCTCAAGGGTCTTCTCCAATGCCACAGTTCAAAAGCATCAATTCTTTGATGCTCAGCTTTTTTTTTGCCAACTCTCACATCTATACATGACTACTGGAAAAACCATAGCTTTGACTAGACGGACTTTTGTCAGCAAATAATGTCTCTGCTTTTAATATGCTGTCTAGGTTTGGCATAGTTTTTCTTCCAAGGAGCAAGTGGCTTTTAATTTCATGGCTGCAGTCACCATCTGCAGTGATTTTAGAGCCCAAGAAAATAAAATCTGTCACTGTTTCCATTGCTTCCCAATCTATTCGCCATGAAGTGATGGGACCGGACGCCATGATCTTTGTTTTTTGAATGTTGAGTTTTAATATGCTTTTTCACTTTCCTCTTTCACTTTCTTTCTTTAATATAAATTTATTTATTTTAATTGGAGGCTATTTACTTTATAATATTGTCGTGGTTTTGTCATACTTTGACATGAATCTGCCACAGATGTACATGTGTTCCCCATCCTGAACCCCACTCCCACCTCCTTCCCCATCCCATCCCTCTGGGTCATCCCAGCGCACCAGCCCCGAGCACCTTGTATCATGCATCAAACCTGGACTGGGGATTCATTTCACATATGATAATATACATGTTTCAAAGCCATTCTCCCAAATCATTCCACCCTCGCCCTCTCCCACAGACTCCAAAAGACTGTTCTATATATCTGTGTCTCTTTTGCTGTCTTGCATACAGGGTTACCGTTACCATCTTTATAAATTCCATTTATATGCTTTATTACTGTATTGGTGTTTTTCTTTCTGGCTTACCTCACTCTGTATAATAGCCTCCAGTTTCATCCACCTCATTAGTACTGATTCAAATGTATACTTTTTAATGGCTGAGTAATATTCCATTGTGTATATGTACCACAGCTTTCTTATCCATTCGTCTGCCGATGGACATCTAAGTTGCTTCCATGTTTTGGCTACTATAATCAGTGCTGTGATGAACATTGGGCTACACGTGTCTCTTTCAATTCTGGTTTCCTTGGTGTGTATGCCCAGGAGTGGGATTGCTGGGTCATATGGCAGTTCTAGTTCCAGTTTTTTAAGGAATCCCCACAATGTTCTCCATAGTGGCTGTACTAATTTGCATTCCCACGAACAGTGTAAGAGGATTCCCTTTTCTCCACACCCTCTCCAACATTTATTGCTTGTAGACTTTTGGATAGTAGCCATTCTGACTGGCGTGAAATGGTACTTCATTGTGGTTTTGATTTGCATTTCTCTGATAAGGAGAACGTTGAACACCTTTTCATGTGTTTGTTAGCCATTTGTATGTTTTCTTTGGAGAAATGTCTATTTAGTTCTTTGGCCCATTTTTTGATTGGGTCGTTTATTGTTTTGGAATTGAGCTGCAGGAGTTGCTTGTATATTTTTGAGATTAATTCTTTGTCAGTTGCTTCGTTTGCTATTATTTTCTCCCATTCTGAAGGCTGTCTTTTCACCTTGCTTATAGGTGCAAAAGCTTTTAATTTTAATTAGGTCCCATTTGTTTATTTTTGCTTTTGTTTCCAATATTCTGGGAGGTGGGTCATAGAGGATCCTGCTTTGATTTATGTTGGAGAGTGTTTCACCTATGTTCTCCTCCACTAGGAGTTTTATAGTTTCTGGTCTTATGTTTAGATCTTTAATCTATTTTGAGTTTTTTTTTGTGTATGGTGTTAGAAAGTGTTCTAATTTCATTCTTTTACAAGTGGTTGACCAGTTTCCCCAGCACCACTTGTTAAAGAGATTGTCTTTTCACCATTGTATATTCTTGCCTCCTTTGTCAAAGATAAGGTGTTCATAGGTGCGTGGATTTATCTCTGGGTTTTCTGTTTTGTTCCAGTGATCTATTTTTCTGTCTTTATGCCAGTACCATACTGTCTTGATGACTGTGGCTTTGTAGTAGAGCCTAAAGTCAGGCAGGTTGATTCCTTCAGTTCCATTCTCCTTTCTCAAGATTTCTTTGGCTATTTGAGGTTTTTTGTATTTCCATACAAATTGTGAGATTATTTGTTCTAGCTCTGTGAAAAATACCATTGGTAGCTTGATAGGGATTGCAGTGAATCTATAGATTGCTTTGGGGGTAGTATACTCATTTTCACTATATTGATTCTTCTGGTCCATGAATATGGTATATTTCTCCGTCCATTCGTGTCCTCTTTGATTTCTTACACCAGTGTTTTATAGTTTTCTATATATGGGTCTTTTGTTTCTTTAGATAGATATACTCCTAAGTATTTTATTCTTTTTGTTGCAGTGGTGAATGGTATTGTTTCCTTAATTTCTCTTTCTGTTTTCTCATTGTTAGTGTATAGGAATGCAAGGGATTTCTGTGTGTTGATTTTATATCCTGCAAATTTACTATATTCATTGATTAGCTCTAGTAATTTTCTGGTGGAGTCTTTAGGGTTTTCTAGGTAGAGGACCATGTCATCTGCAAACAGTGAGAGTATTACTTCTTCTGTTCCAATCTGGATTCCTTTTATTTCTTTTTCTGCTCTTATTGCTATGGCCAAGACTTCCAAAACTATGTTGAATAGTAGTGGTGAGAGTGGGCTCCCTTGTCTTGTTCCTGACTTTAAGGGAAATGCTTTCAATTTTTCACCATTGAGGATAATGTTTGCTGTGGGTTTGTCATATATAGCTTTTATTATGTTGAGGTATGTTCCTTCTGTTCCTGCTTTCTGGAGGGTTTTTTTTTTTTTTTTTTAACAAATGGACGTTGAATTTTGTCAAAGGCTTTCTCTGCCTATATTGAGATAATCATATGGTTTTTATCTTTCAGTTTGTTAATGTGGTGTATTACATTGATTTGTGGATTAAAGAATCATTGCGTCCCTGGGATAAAGCCCACTTGGTCATGATGTATGATCTTTTTAATATGTTGTTGGATTCTGTTTGTTAGAATTTTGTTAAGGATTTTTGCATCTATGTACATCAGTGATATTGGCCTGTAGTTTTCTTTTTTTGTGGCATCTTTGTCAGATTTTGGTATTAGGGTGATGTTGGCCTTATAGAATGAGTTTGGGAGTTTACCTTCCTCTGCAATTTTCTGGAAGACTTTGAGTAGGATAGGTGTTAGCTCTTTGCTAAATTTTTGGTAGAATTCAGCTGTGAAGCCGTCTGGTCTTGGGCTTTTGTTTGCTGGAAGATTTCTGATTACAGTTTCAATTTCTCTGCTTGTGATGGGTCTGTTAAGATTTTCTTTTCGTCCTGGTTCAGTTTTGGAAAGTTGAACTTTTCTAAGAATTTGTCCATTTCTTCCAAGTTGTCTATTTTACTGGCATATAGTTTCTGATAGTATTCTCTTATGGTCCTTTGTATTTCTGTGTTGTCTGTTGTGATTTCTCCATTTTCATTTCTAATTTTATTGATTTGATTTTTCTCCCTTTGTTTTTTGATGAGTCTGGCTAATGGTTTGTCTATTTTATTTATCTTCTCAAAGAACCAGATTTTGGCTTTGTTGATTTTTGCTATGGTCTCTTTTGTTTCTTTTGCATTTATTTCTGCCCTAATTTTTAAGATTTCTTTCCTTCTACTAACCCTGGGGTTCTTCATTTCTTCCTTTTCTAGTTGCTTTAAGTGTAGAGTTAGGTTGTTTATTCGACTTTTTTCTTGTTTCTTGAGGTATGCCTGTATTGCTATGAACTTTTCCCTTAGCACTGCTTTTGCAGTGTCCCACAGGTTTTGGTTGTTGTGTTTTCATTTTCATTCATTTCTATCCATATTTGATTTCTTCTTTGGTTTCTTCTGTGATTTGTTGGTTATTTAGTACCATGTTGTTCAGCCTCCATATGTAGGAATTTTTAATAGTTTTTCTCCTGTAATTGAGACCTAATCTTACTGCATTGTGGTCAGAAAAGATGCTTGGAATGATTTCATTTTTTTTTTTTTTTTGAATTTACCAAGGCTAGATTTATGGCCAGGATGTGATCTATCCTGGAGAAGTTTCCATGTGCACTTGAGAAAAAGGTGAAATTCATTGTTTTGGGGTGAAATGGCCTGTAGATATCAATTAGGTCTAACTGGTCTATTGTATCACTTAAAGTTTGTGTTTCCTTGTTAATTTTCTGTTTAGATGATCTATCCATAGGTGTGAGTGGGGTATTAAAGTCTCCCACTATTATTGTGTTGTTGTTAATTTCCCGTTTCATACTTGTTAGCATTTGTCTTACATATTGCAGTGCTCCTATGTTGGGTTCATATATATTTATAATTGTATCTTCTTCTTGGATTGATCCTTTGATCATTATGTAGTGTCCTTCTTTGTCTCTTTTCATGGCCTTTATTTCAATGTCTATTTTATGTGATATGAGTATTGCTACTCCTGCTTTCTTTTGGTCTCTATTTGCATGGAATATCTTTTTCCAGCCCTTTACTTTCAGTCTGTATGTGTCCCTTGTTTCAAGGTGGGTCTCTTGTAGACAACATATATAGGCGTCTTGTTTTTGTATCCATTCAGCCAGTCTTTGTCTTTTGGTTGGGGTGTTCAACCCATTTACATTTAAGGTAATTATTGATAAGTATGATCCTGATGCTATTTACTTTTATTGTTTTGGGTTTGAGTTTATACACTCTTTCTGTGTTTCCTGTCTAGAGAAGATCCTTTAGCATTTGTTGGAGAGCTGGTTTGGTGATGCTGAATTCTCTCAGCTTTTGCTTGCCTGTAAAGCATTTGCTTTCTCCTTCATATCTGAATGAGATCCTTGCTGGGTACAGTAATCTGGGCTTTAGATTATTTTCTTTAATCACTTTAAGTATGTCCTGCCATTCCCTTCTGGCCTGAAGAGTTTCTATAGAAAGATCAACTGTTAGCCTTATGGGAATCCTCTTGTGTGTTATTTGTTGTTTTTCCCTTGCTGCTTTTAATATTTGTTCTTTGTGTTTGATCTTTGTTAATTTGATTAATATGTGTGGGTGTTTTGCCTTGGGTTTATCCTGTTTGGGACTCTCTGGGTTTCCTGGACTTGGATGATTATTTCCTGCCCCATTTTAGGGAAGTTTTCAACTATTATTTCCTCAAGTATTTTCTCATGGCCTTTCTTTTTGTCTTCTTCTTCTGGGACTCCTATGATTTGAATGTTGGGCATTTAATATTGTCCCAGAAGTATCTGAGGTTGTCCTCATTTCTTTTAATTTGTTTTTCTTTTTCCTCTCTGTTTCATTTATTTCTACCATTCTATCTTCTACCTCGCTTATCTTATCTTTGCCTCCATTATTCTACTGTTGGTTCCCTCCAGAGCGTTTTTTTTTTTTTTTTAAATCTCATTTATTGCATTATTCATTATACAGTGACTCTTTTTTATTTCTTCTTGGTCCTTGTTAAGCCTTTCTTGCATCTTCTCAATTCTTGTCTCCAGGCTATTTATTTGTAACTCCAATTTGTTTTCAAGATTTTGCATGATTTTCACTATCATTATTGGGAATTCTTTTTCAGGTAGATTTCCTATCTCTTCCTCTTTTGTTTGGTTTGGTGGGCATTTATCCTGTTCATTTACTTGCTGGGTATTTCTCTGCCTTTTCATCTTGTTTATATTGCTGTGTTTGGGGTGGCCTTTCTGTAATCTGGCAGTTTGTGGTTCCTCTTTATTGTGGAGGTTCCTCACTGTGGGTGGGGTTGGACGGGTGGCTTGTCAAGGTTTCCTGGTTAGGGAAGCTTGTGTTGGTGTTCTGGTGGGTGGAGCTGGATTTCTTCTCTCTGGAGTGCAATGAAGTGTCCAGTAATGAGCTTTGAAATGTCAGTGGGTTTGGTGTGACTTTGGGCAGCCTGTATATTGAAGCTCAGGGCTATGTTCCTGTGTTGCTTAAGAATTTGTGTGGTATGTCTTGCTCTGGAACTTGTTGGCCCTTGGGTGGTCCTTGGTTTCAGTGTAGGTATCGAGGCATTTGATGAACTCCTATCGATTAATGTTCCCTGGAGTCAGGAGTTCTCTGGTGTTCTTAGGATTTGGACTTAAGCCTCCCGTCTCTGGTTTTCAGTCTTATTCTTATAGTAGCCTTAAGACTTCTCCATGTTCTCCATTGGAGCTGGGAGACAAGTCTTCCAAGATCAGTTGGCCTCTGAAGCTCTCTGATGAGATCACAAGTTCAGAGTCCAAAAAATTCACCTGTTCACAGAAAGCCCTTGCATTCCTATACAATTTTGGAATGACCGGAAATGTTGGGAAAAGTTAGAATGGCCTTCTCATTTTCTCCTTCGGGTGTGACCTCCAGTTCCCCTGCACTTCTCAGGTTGGAAGGCTTCCCCAGACTTCAGGCCACCAGACAGTTGAGCCGAGGGGCTGCACCAGAGAGCAGGGCTCAGAGGCAGGAGGCAGGTTTGGGGACAGCAGACAGGTCAATGACAAGGAAGTTTTCCCAGTGCTGGGTGTACAGTGGTGCTTCTGTCTGACAGCTTTGCTGTGGAAGTGATTATATCCTTCAGTTCTGGTCGGCCACCCCAGTGCTTGTCTGAGACTCCTCTTTCACTTTCATCAAGAAGCTCTTTAGTTCTTCTTTGTTTTCTGCCATAAGGGTGGTGTCATCTGCATATCTGAAGTTATTGCTATTTCTCCAGGCAATCTTGAATCCAGCTTGTGCTTCATCCAGCCCAGAATTTCCGATGATGTACTCTGCATATAAGTTAAATAAGTAGGGTGACATAGAGCCTTGATGTACTCCTTTCCCAATTTGTAACCAGTGTATTGTTCCATGTCCAGTTTTAACTGTTGCTTCTAGACCTGCCTACAGGTTTCTCAGGGGTCAGGTAAGGTGGTCTGGTATTCCCATCTCTTTCAGAATTTTCCAGTTTGTTGTGATCCACACAGTCAAAGGCTTTGGCGTAGTCAATGAAGTAGAAGTAGATTTTTTTTGAATTCTCTTGCTTTTTCTGTGATCCAATGGATGTTGGCAATTTGATCTCTGGTTCCTCTGTCTTTTCTAAATCCAGCTTGAACATCTGGAGTTTCTCAGTTCACATACTGTTGAAGAGTTCCTTGGAGAATTTTGAGCATTAGTTTGCAGTATGTGAGATAAGTGCAACTGTGTGGTAGTTTGAACATTCTTTGGCATTGCCTTTCTTTGGGATTGGAATGAAAACTGACCTTTTCCAGTCCTGTGGCCACTGCTGAGTTTTCCAAACTTGCTGACATATTGAGTGCAGTACTCTAACAGCATCATCTTTTAGGATTTGAAATAGCTCAACTGGAACTTCATCACTTCCACTAGTTTTGTTTGTAGTGATTCTTCCTAATGCTCACTTGACTTCACATTCCAGGATGTCTGGCTCTAGGTGGGTGATCACACCATCATGGTTATCTGGGTCATTAAGATCTTTTTTTTGTATAGTTCTTCTGTTTATTGTTGCCACCTCTTCTTAATATCTTCTTCTTTTAGGTCCATAACATTTCTGTCGTTTGTTGTGCTCATCTTTGCACAAAATTGAAATCAGCAATACATTAACAGGATTGTAGTCTGTGAATAAGCAAAATTTATTCTGGGGATGCAAAGATGATTCAGTGTCTGCAAATCAATCTATGTGATGCTACTGCTGCTAAGTCACTTCAGTTGTGTCCGACTCTGTGCGACCCCATAGATGGCAGCCCATCAGGCTCCCCCGTCCCTGGGATTCTCCAGGCAAAAATACTGGAGTGGGTTGCCATTTCCTTCTCCAATGCATGAAAATGAAAAATGAAAGTGAAGTCGCAAAAAAAAAAAAAAAAAAAAAAAAGAAAGTGAAGTCGCTCAGTCGTGTCCGACTCTTAGCGACCCCATGGACTGCAGCCTACCAGGCTCCTCCGTCCATGGGACTTTCCACGCAAGAGTACTGGAGTGGGGTGCCACTGCCTTCTCCTAATCTATGTGATACATCACATTAAAAATGAAAAATAAAAATCTTATGATTTTTTAAAGTTATGCAAAAAAACCTTTTGACTGAATTCAAGATACATTTATGATAAAAACTCAAAAGTGAATACAGAGGGAACATACCTGAATGTAATAAAGCCCCTATAGGAGAAGCTCCCATCATTCTCAATGGTGAAAACCAGAAAATATCTCCTCTCAAGTCAGGAACAACACAAGGATGCCCATTCTCCCAACTTTTAATCAGCATAGTACTGGAAGTTCCAGCCATAGCAAGCAAAGAAAAAGAAGTATGGTACTGGCACAAAAACAGACATAATTAATGGAACTGAAGAGACAGCCTAGATATGAACCCACACCTAGTAGGTAATTAATATACAACAAAAGAAGCTAGAATACAGAATGTAGAAAAGACACCCTCTTCAATCAATGGTATTGGAAAAACTGGACAGTTACATACAAAAGAATCAAAATGGATGCCTTTATTACACCACATATGAAAATAAATTCAAGATGGATTAAGGATTTAAATGTAAGAACCAGAACTATAGAAATTCTAGAAGTAATCATAGATTTGCATTCTTTGACATTAATCTTGTTGATTTTTTTTGGTTATGCCTTGTTTGGCAAGGGAAACAAAAGCAAAAATAAAGGAATATGACCTAGTCAAATGTAAAAGCTTTTGCGCAGTGAGGGTAACTATCAACAAAACAAAATGCCTGCCTGCTGAATAGACTATATTTGCAAATACACAAAAAACTCAGACACTTCAACAGCAAAAGAAAACCCTAATTAAAAAGTGGACAGAAAGTTCAAATAGGTATTTTTTTCCAAAGAGGACAAACTGTTGGCCAATAGGCACATAGGAAGATGTTCAAAACACTAATTATCAGGAAAATACAAATAAAAACACTGTAAGATTTTACCTCACACCAGTCAGAAAGGCTATTATAAGAAAGAGAAAAAATAACGAGTGCTGGGAGGATGTGGAGATAAGGGAATACTCATGCACTGTTGATAGGAATGTAAATTGAAATGGTCATTATGACACACAGTATAGAGGTTTCTCAAAAAGTTAAAAATAGAACTCCTATATGATCTGGGATTTAACTGGGTACTTCTCTTTAGAAAACGTCTGGGTATTTATCTGAAGAAAAGAAGCTTGTTCAAACAGATATGTGCACCCCTATATTCATTGTAGCATTGTTGATAATAGGTAAGATATTGAAATCACCTAAGTGTCCATTGATAGATGAAAGGATAAAGAAGTGGTACACACACACACACACACACACACACACACAGAGAGAAATATTACTCAGCCATATAAAAGAATGAAATTGTGCCATTTATGACAGCATGGGTAGTCCTAGAAGATATGCTAAGGGAAGAATGTCTGGCAGACAAAGACAAATATTATATGATTTACTTCATATTTAGAATCTAAAAATTAAAACAAACAAAATAAAATAGAAACAAATTCATAGATACAGAGAAGAAACTGGTAGTCCTCAGAGAGGAGGTAGAGGGATGAATGAAATATGTAAAATGGATTAAGAAGTATAAACTTCAGATATAAACATAATAAGTCACAGGGATGTAATATACAGCATAAGGAATAGAGTCAATAGCATTTCAATAACTGTATGATGACAGATGATTCCTAGGCTTATCATGGTGATCAATTTGTAGTGCATGTAAATGGTGAATCACCATTTTGTACACCTGAAACTAATATAATATGTGTTAACTACTAATATATTTTCATAAAAATGAATATAGAAAAAATGTATGATCCCTGCACACTTTTTAGGTGACTCTCTATAGACATGTGTGTAGTGTAAACTGGGATAAACACTGGATTCTACCTCTGTCACTTGTTTTGTGTCTTAGACTGATAGACTAATCTTTCTGAACCTCAGTACCCTCATTTGGAAAGATGTGGTATGATCCTGAATTTCTTCAGAGGGTAGGAAAATATTTCAAATGGTTTGGAAATTAGTTGTTAATCTGTGCATACTGTCACTCAGGCCATTTTATCAGTTCTCTCTCCTTCAAATCCCAAATGGGTTCCAGTGCAAGAAACATATATTACTCATCTTTATTTACTCATTTTATAGCAATATGTCTGCACCATAATATGGGCCTGTAAATGTTTGCTGAAAGAATTGACTGTCTCTTTTCTTTTTCAGCTCTACAATGCTTTCCCCTCTTTACTACATTATCTCCCAGGGAGTCATAATGCTTTATTTAAAAACATGACTGAGTAAAGAAAGTTTATTTTGGAGAAAATAAAGGAGCACCAAGAATCCTTGGACCTCAATAACCCTCAAGATTTTATTGATGATGTCCTAATTAAAATGGAAAAGGTAAAATGGGATCCAGATTTGCTACTTCATCTTTGTATGTGGAGTTGATATGTTCCATGGAATAACTTTGTTTCTTCTCAGTGGAATCAGTTTATTAAAACACATGCTCCTTCTTAAAGATACAGTCATTGCCTGTGCAACCTATTGTTGTGCAAACTGTACTTGAAGTCTTGAATTATTTCTGCATTGTCACTGAAAATTGCTTGGAAGCTTTTATATTTACCATGTTAAAGCTGGTTCTTTATTTGAGAACAGATTGAAACACACACACGCCCACACATTCAAGATAAGTGATAGATAGTATATTCTCTTTCATTAGATAAATTCCATGAATGGGTGATGTAAGAAATGAGAGGAGGTAGAAATGGATGGGAATCTAGAAAGGCTTACTCTTGGAAAGACAGTAGGAAATAGATGAAGTAGGTTTTGAGGATTAGCAGAGATGACAAAATTGGTTCAGGGAAAGATAAGTGCAGTGATGAAGTGTGTGGAGTTTTTAAAGAGATTGTCTTGCTAGTAACTGAGGAACTGTCATGGGTTTAATGACTGATGAATTTGGGAATAATGTTTCAGTTTGAGGACAGGTGATTCTGAAGGCCTGAGTGAGAAATTTAGATTTGATGAAATAGACAATAGACGCCTGAACTGGTGGTGAGTAGCAGTGATAACTTGATAAGAGTCAGGTTAGAATGAAACAACTGAAGAACTGATTTACTCCAGTGGGTGAGGAAGTGAGGAATCAGAAAGGACTTGTTGGAAGTTTAACTCTGGTTATATTTTAATTGAAGAAATTCTAACAACTCATCTAACTTTACCTTCATCTATAACCTTCTCTAATTTTTGGCTTAATTTGTCAAATAAGTAAACTTAAAAAATTATGTTGTTATATGAAATTATTTTAAGTTACTTGTAAGTTTCTTTTACTTATCAAGTAATCCTAATACATCATTGGTAGGAGAAACACAATAAACAGTTTGAGTTTACCATGGACAACTTGATCACCACTGATGGGATGTGCTTACTGCTGGAACAGAGACAACAAGCATCACTCTGAGATATGGACTGCTGCTCCTGCTGAAGCACCCAGAGGTCACAGGTAGTATCACAGATGATGGACAGGATGAAATTCCAGTTAGAAATTGGCAGGCAACCCTGATGACTTTTCTACTCTTCATCTGCCTAAAAGATGTACTAGAAAAACTTCCATCCTTAGTATATCTTCCTATCACTGTATGACTTGCATTCAAATTAGAGTATAGTGAAAAAGGAGAATGAAATAGTTAACCAGCAGCAGAGTTATGGAGGGCAGAGATCACTGTCCTCCCTACTGTGGTGGAGTATCCTTGATTTGCTTCAGGTCAGATGCAGTAGGGCTTCCATGATGGCTCAGATAGTGATGAATCTTCTCTACAATGATATTGCTTGATAAGCTTTCCAAGTACAGATAAATATACTTTTGTCAAAAATTAATTCTACTCAGATGCATTTGCAATGGAAGGATTAACTCAACAAATCACAATCTTTCTTCATCAAAAAACCTCACTCTTTAAATTAAAAAGTTATACACAAAAATTCTGTTCAAATACACCCTTCTGGGCAAACAGATTTTCCTCACATATGTAATTTCTCCTCCTCCTTTTTTTCCCCCTTTTATTCAGTCCTCATCTAAGAGAATATTTTGTTTACTATATCATGTATTGTGCTTTGACTCATTAAGACCCTTTTATTTTTATTTTTTTGTTTAATTGTCTTACAATGCTGTAATAGTTTCTGCTGTACAACAGAGTGAATCAGTTATATGTATATATATTTACAGACTTCCCAGGGGGTGGTAGTGGTAAAGAACTCACCTATCAACATGCATGTGAGACATAAGAGATGTGGGTTCATTCCCTGGGTAGGAAAGATCCCCGGAGGAGGGCATGGCAACCCACTCCAATATTCTTGCCTGGAGAATCTCATGGAGAGAAGAGCCTGGTGGGTGACAGTCCAAAGAGTTGCAAAGAGGCAGACATGACTGAAGCAACTTAGCACATATGCATGTAGATTTATAATTGTTATATCTTCTTGTTGGATTGATTCTTTCATCATTAGGTAATGTCCTTTTTTTTTTCTCTTGTTCCATATAGTCTTTGTTTTTAAAGTCTGTTTTGTCTAAGAATTGTTTCCTCAACTTTCGACTTCCATTTGTACTCAATACACTTTTCTTGTGGAGTAGCTGCTGGGTGATGGTGGGTGGGGCTGGGTCATGTGGCAACTGGTTATGAAACCCCATGGGGCCCAGTCTAGTCCAGGCACTCTGGTGGTTAGAGGTGGGTCCAGGGCCTCTTCCTGAGATGGCTGGCAGAGAGTTCTGGGGTTTCCTAGAATTGGATGTGAATTTGCTGTTGGGTGAGCCTGGGGCCCAAGATGTCTTCTAGTGGTGCTGACCTGCTGTTGAGTAGGCTGGATCTTGACATGATTGGCTGCAGGACTGCTGTGGTCCTGGGGCTGAGGTTGGCCTGCTAGTTGGTGGATCAGGCCCCAGGAGTCTTGAGGATAGTACCTGCCTTCTGTGTGTATGAGACCACATCCTGGCTTCTCTGGATGCAGGGTCTTGGATATCTTGGTGGGGGGAACCAGATCCTGTGTTCTCTGGCTATAGAACCCTGAGGATCCTGGAGTTGGCGTTGGCCTGCCCGTTGTCTGGATGGGGGCCCAAGGGGACCCGGGGTTGGTGTCTCCCAACGGGTGAGTGGAGTTGGGTCCAGGGGCAGCTGGGGCTCAGGGCTGCTTTAGTAACTGGCATGCTGGTGGATAGGACTATGTGCCAGCCCAGCTAGCTGCTTGGCCTCCCACATCCAAGAACGGGTGATAACTGGCTGATGAGAAGGACCAAGTTCTGGCAAAATAAGCCAGAGGGAAGATTCTAAAATTTCTCTTACTATCATCCATGTCCATGTGTTGGGATGAGCTGTCTAAAACAGCTGCTACCAGCATATGTGTTCCAGAGGTGAGCCCCAGCTGCCCCGTGCCTCTCTGGGAGGCTGTCCAAGATCAACAAATGGGCCTAACCCAGGCTCCTTTCAAATTACTTTTCCTGTTTCTGGGTCCCAGAGTGGGTGAGATTTTGTGTACGCTCTTTAAGAGTGGAGTCTCTACTTCCCACAGCTCCCTAGCTCATCTGAAATAAGCCCTGTTGGCCTGCAAAACCAAGTGCTTTGGGGCCTCATCTTCCTGGTGCAGGACTCGTGGGTTAGGGAGCCCAGTGATGGGTTCAGACCCCTCACTCCTCGGGGAGAACCTCTGAAATTATAATTGTCCCATTCATGGGTCTCCTACCTGGGCGTATGGTCTTAACTGTGCTACATTTCTGCTTCTCCTATGCATTACATGATTCCATCTTTAGTTCTTTAGTTGTTGAAGAACTTTTCTCTTAGACTTCAGGTTGTTCTTATTGATAGTTGTTCTGTAAATCATTGTATTTATCATTTTGTAATGCTTGTGGGAGGAGAGGATCTCAGAGTCTTTCTACTCTATCATCTTGGATATTCTCCCTTAACTTACTTATTATTCCTATGTATTGAGTCAACCAAACATCTTGTTTAGTTGGTCCATTTATTAAGCATTTCCTGGTTGCAGTACTTCTACTCTCTTAGAACTTTCATAAAATAAAACTGACATAAACAAAATGGTTAAACTGCATGATGTGAGCCTTTGAGATCACACACCCCTGAGTTTATTTTAAAAAATACACAAAGGAGAGAATCAGAATTGAGAAATGAATTTCATGAGGTAACTGTGTTTTATATGCATGTGTATTTAAGTCTCTAATGAAATTCCAGTTTGCCCATGACACTGAAATTCTGTTTCTTTTTTTCCGTTGTAGGGAAACACATGTAATTTTCCCTTCTCTCCATATCTTACCACAATGTAATCATCATTAAGAAGATAAAATTATATTTATCACTTGACGTAAAATCTGATTTCTACCTTGCCAGCTAAAGTCCAGGAAGAAATTAACCGTGTGGTTGGCAGAAACTGGAGTCCCTGCATGCAGGACAGGAGCCGCATGCCCTACACAGATGCTGTGATCCACGAGATCCAGAGATACATTGACCTTGTCCCCAACAACCTACCCCATGCAGCAGCTCAGGACATTAAATTCAGAGAATATCTCATTCCCAAGGTGAGAGGTATTTCATTTATACTCCTCATTAAGACTCTTAGGTTTCAGCTATCACAGCAGTAGAAGGTTGCCTAATATAGATTGCCTAATTGTCTACAGGTATTACACAGTCGTGTCTCAGGTATTTCACCCTCTGACCACATGCTCCTTTCCTTTTAGTTCGTAAATACATTTTAATAAATATAATAGTGCTTAGACTCCCACAGGATTCTCAGTACATTGTTAGTCCCATATTCTGCCTGTTCATTAAGCTACTCTTCTGTCCACTCCCTATTTTCCAGTGTATGTTTTATTACTCTTCCAACTTAATCAGTAAGCACCTCCTTATCTGTTACCCTTGTCAAAAGTCTAGTGTAACAGTTTTCTTCCTCCCTACCCGCATTTGAGCTACTGATCACTTCTAGAAGACCATGCAGCTCATCAGGTTGATATTATTGTCACCAACTCAATCAGTTCAGTTGCTCAGTAGTGTTTGACTCTTTGTAACCCCATGAACTGCAGCATGCCAGGCCTCCCTGTCCATCACTAACTCCCGGAGTCTACTCAAACTCATGTCCATCGAGTCAGTGATGCCATCCAACCATCTCATCCTCTGTCATCCCCTTCTCCTCCTGCCTTCAATCTTTCCCAACATCAGGGTCTTTTCCAATGAGTCAGCTCTTCGCATCAGGTGGCCAAAGTATTGGAGTTCAGCTTCAGCATCAGTCCTTCCAATGAACACCCCAGGACTGATCTCCTTTAGGATGGACTGGTTGTATCTCCTTGCAGTCCAAGGGACTCTAAAGAGTCCCTTTGAACACCACAGTTCAAAAGCATCAATTCTTCGGTGCTCAGCTTTCTTTATAGTCCAACTCTCACATCCATACATGACTACTGGAAAAACCATAGCCTTCACCAGACAGGCCTTTGTTGGCAAAGTATGTCTCTGCCTTTTAATATGTTGTCTACTTTGGTCATAACTTTCCTTCCAAGGAGTAAGCGTCTTTTAATTTCATGGCTGCAATCATCATCTGCAGTGATTTTGGAGCACCCAAAATAAAATCTGACACTGTTTTCATTGTTTCCCCATCTATTTGCCATGAAGCGATGGAGCTGGATACCCTGATCTTAGTTTTTTGAATGTTGAGTTTTAAGTCAGCTTTTTCACCTTTCACTTTCATCAAGAGGCTCTTTAGTTCCTGTCCGCTTTCTGCCATAAGGGTGGTGTCATCTGCGTATCTGAGGTTTTTGATATTTCTCCCGGCAATTTTGATTCTTTTATTTATTTGCCCACATAGAAATGACAGTTTGTCTTTCAATTGATGTTTTGGAGTGAGAACTATATCGTGTATTTGGAAAGGCCATGCAATATACCAGAAGGCATTCAGATGGAACTGAATTTGAATTTTGTCTCTTTATTATTATGATCCCAAGATATTGTGAATAAAATCTTTGCTATCATAACAATAACAAAATATTGAGCATTTTAGCTTGTGGTAATAACTTCTGTTTAAAAAGTATTTCACATATTATTTCATTATATAATAAAATAATCAAATTTATTGTTTATGTTTTTTTGTTGTTGTTAGTTTAGTTTTTTTTTTTTTTGGCATTCTGAGAGACTTGTGAGATCTCAGTTCCCCAACCAGGGATGAAACCTAAGCTACAGATTGAACCCTAGACACCAGGGAACTCTCTGTTTATATTTTACTAGTGATGGAAATGAGACACGGAAATGCAAACAAACAAACAAACAAAAAAACCAAAACCCTTGCCTATAGTCACAGAGATTAATTTAGTAGAGAGAAATGTTCAATTGATTCTGAAAACTAAACTAAATCATTATGTTACATGGTATCTCTGAGTTTAGGAAAACCTTACAAGAAACCAGAAATGCCGTCTTATTTCCAGAAGAATATTCAACAAATACATTGAAAAAACATAGCAGGAGGAGGGAATGCTTACCAGTTTCTCATCTTTGTAGGAGAAGAAAGTGGTTTTCAAAAATATGGCCACTCATGTAGTTTTGAAGAAGACGTCATATTTGATTCCAAAGAGAAAGAGCTAGATTTTCAGTGACATCAGCACGTTTAACAGTATGTTTTTTTTTTTTTTTGTCAAGAAAAATGCAGCTCCTCTAATTTACTGGAAAGCAAGTGCAGCAGGTAGGCTACAAGCTGAAGACGATGGTCTTGGAGTCAGGATTTAACAGTGCCCTGAACTGGCATTATAGGATTTAAGACCAGTTAGGCTCGGTCATTGGGCTTCCCTGGTGGCTCAGACAGTTAAGAATCTGCCTGCAATGAGGGAGACCTAGGTTTGATCCCTGGGTTGGAAAGATTCCCCGTAGGAGGGCACGGCATTCCATAATTCTTGCCTGGAGAATCCCCATGGACAGAGGAGCCTGGTGGGCTACAGTCCATGGGGTTGCAAAGAGTCGGACATGACTGCGTGACTAAGCATAGCACAGGCTTGGTCATTAATTTGTTCTCTGACATGGAAAGAATAACTTTTTTGTGTGTGCCTCAGTCTTCTCATCTACAAAAGGAAAGGATTAGACAAGGTGCTTTTTTTCAAGCTCCATGACCATTTTTATAATCCCGTTAATCTGTTTGTCTTTATCTCAGGGCACAACGATATTAACATCTCTGACTTCTGTCCTGCACGATGGCAAGGAGTTTCCCAACCCAGAGCAGTTTGATCCTGGTCACTTCCTGGATAAAAGTGGTAACTTTAAGAAGAGTGACTACTTCATGGCTTTTTCAGCAGGCAAGCATGCTTCATTTTTGTCTGTACATCAGTGGTGAAAGGAGAGAAGGAAGGGCTTTGCATGGAGGCTAGTCTGGGCTGGACAAATTGTCATTTGCATGAGACCAGAGGCACCACTCCCAAAGTGCAGATAATTTCTCACTGGATTGGAGACTGTACTTCCTGACTTCTGCTCTCTTACCCACTCCTGAGTATCGTAAGAGGTCCTCCTAGATGTCTAGTTCCACTGAGACTTTTCTCCCCTGCCCTGAGAAGTCAATTCACTCAATGAAGTCAGTTCACTCAATGAATGAGTCAGTTCACTCAGTGTAGTCTACATACCTTATATGCAGTAGACTCATGCTCACTCAGGTTCAGAGATACAAATGTGAGTAACAGATGCATCCTTCCTCTAAGAAAGAGGAATGCAGGTTAGAGGCAAGAATACTCCAGAGAGAAAATACTCTTCAAAGGGTTTTTGTCAGCACCCAGAGAGAGAAGCTCTTGAATGTTGCATTTTGAGGGACAGGGCAGAGGGCAGAGTAGTTGGAGAATAAAGGAAGTTTTCTTGCAGGAAGAAATATTTTATATTTAATATCTTCCTTCAATTTGTCAGGGTCCTTGAAAGAAAGAGTTAAGATACTTTAGACAGTTTAATGAAGAGACTGTTTTCAGAGGTGTGGACACGATTAAGGGAAGTGGCAAGGAGTGGTCAAGTACTCAGGGATGGCATCAGTAGGATGATGTTACCATCATCATGATGTTGCTGAAACTCAAGTAGATTTTTAGCAAAGAGAGAATGGATGCCTCAGCAGAGATGGGTCTGTAGGTTGGAGAATACAGCCACTGCTGAAACTGTGGCCTGACAGGCTGGGACTGAGGGAGGACATACCCTAACCTTCTCAATGTTTAATCCTCTGAGTTTACTCACAGTGAAGAAGGTAACTAACTACTGGAGCTATGCATTCCAAAGAAATCAACTTCCTAAACACAGAGTAGGTGCAAAAGAAAAACAAACAGAATGGATCTGGGAAGATGGAGAAACATACACATACAATGCCCAGAGGTGATCGCGAAGAGAGACCCTGCTAATCTTATCTTCTTCCTGAATTTTGAGTCCATTGTTACATAATGAGCCTGCTCAAGATTTCTCCTCAATTTATAGAGTTTTTGGGATTGCTTTTGTCCTGACATTGTGCTACCATTTTAAGATCTAAGGCTTTACCTTATGAGCTTATATACCAGTGTGTGGGACAGAGGAATAATTATGATTTCATGTGAAATATTCTGCATTAGAAGCATTAATAAGTCTTGTGGAATACCAGTGAGGGAGTAAATTATATTCCCCTGAATAGATCAAAGATATTTGTATGGAATAAATGACACCTATGCTGGATCTAGAAGGATGTAGAGAATCTCTGCTGGCAGAGCTGAGGGGATGAGTATTTCAGTTGGAGGAATGACTGGAAATTCCTGACACTTGAAATAGCTTATGTGTCTGGGGCTTGGTGAGCAAGTAGTAATACTTGTGTCTAGATTGTGACATTTCTTTTTATACCTGATATGGGTAAACTCTTAAAATAGTGTTAATACAGGGACATGGCAAGGTCAAGATTTTTTAGGAATCAGATGAGGAGAAATAAACCTGTTGTTGAGACTTGGGTTGGAGGTAGATGGAAAACGTATTGTGTGCCTCATGTCAATTGGGATGAGTGTGTGTGTGTATATGTCTTTGTGTATATGTTTGTGTGTGTGTGCATATCTGTGTGTGTGTGTTAGTGTAGAAAAATGTCACTGGCCACCCTCAGGAAAGCAATTCCAATGTGGGTGTACAGAACAGATTTTTAAAAATATATCAAATAGAATGTACACAGAAATATGTTCTGAGGGAATGAGCAGACCAGATTTTGGTGTAAATAGGAGAAGCCATTGGTTATTTGGTCTTTCCTTAGTTTATTTATTTATTTACTCTATTCTTTCATTTCTTACTTTTCTACACCTCCCTGTGCACTAGGACAAATGAAAATTATATGAATATTTCATTTATGTGTCTTTTTTAGGAAAAAGAGTTTGTGCTGGAGAAGGCTTGGCCCGCATGGAGCTGTTTTTACTCCTTGTCAGCATTTTACAGTATTTTACCTTGAAACCTCTGGTTGATCCGAAGAACACTGACACTACACCACTTCTGAAAGGGTCAGGCTCTATACCACACTTCTATGAGGTCTGTTTCATTCCAGTCTGAAGAAAGGGCCACTGCCAGATCACAGACAAGCCTCTCCCGCTCTATCTACACAAGCTGATGATCTTTGCCCTTTCTGTTAGCTATGGTCCACCTCTCCCTAATGTCAGGAGTGACATTCCTGAGCCCTGTCTCTTCTGATTTTCTTTAAGATTCAGTTCAAGTTTTGCTTCATGAAATACAGCACACTGTTTGTCTCCAATAAAATGTTTTTTGTAATTCTATCCTGAGATCTTAAGCTGTATCTCATCTACAGTGGAAAGGTACATATAAATGTCATATTTTGATTTTTTAAAAATTAGAGTAGTAAATTATCACATGTGTTAAAAAATACATATGTATAATGTACTCATCTCTTACTGCTACTATCTCTTCAGGGGAGTAATCTCTTGACAGTTTGGCATGTATAATTTCTGTTTTTCTCAATGTTCATTAAAGTGTAATTATATGTATTATATGTTTTTATATATGTATACATATATATACACATATATAAAAACATATAATATATATAACATATATATATATATATATACACACACACACACACACACACACATACATACAGGCAGGAAGAAAGTAGAAGAAGATTGCTTCAGCTAGAGTGGATAACATGAGATGAAAATTACATTTGCTGGTTATTTTCAAGGCTGTCCTTTCTCTTTACCCCTAGTTATTAAACACAGACCCACACATAGACCCAATTACAGATATACAGACATATTAAAGCAAAAAAGAAGGAAAAGAATGTGTATTTATGGTTGTGGTTGAACACACATAGAAATATGCATGTGTGTTTCTGTGGGTATGTGCGTATGTACATATTATTTATTATATATCTCTGACTTCTTGGTGACATTAGATAATAGCAACAGATGCTTTCACAATCTATATAAATAAATGTATCTCATAATACCATATTTCATGCCTATAATAATCTTAAAAATTATCTTAGCGTTCAAGGATATTTAGATTAATTTTGAACTTTTGTTAATATAGAAATATATATATAGAAAAAATATATATTTTCTATATATACATATATATATGCATATATATATACATAAAAAATATAGAAATGCTCCTACCTGCATATATCTTTTATTATTCCTGTACTACGTCTTAAGGATAGTTTGCTAGAAGTGAAGTGTCTGCACATAAATGTGCATTTTTGTTTTTCATCAATACTGAAGAATAATGCCCTAAAAAGTATGTATCTCTTTACTTTTCTGTCATGACTGAAATAGAAAGACTATTTGACCAAACCCTTTTATATGCTGAGAACTGAATTCTTTGGTAGATTTAGTAACTTTAGTTAGCTTTCATGGATTTTTCAAGTAGGAAATTTTATCATCTACAAATAATATATAATTGCAACGACCAGAAACTTGATATAACATCTATATTTATGTCTGTATTTTTCTTCCTCTGCCTGGCTCATCACAGACACACACACACACACACACACACACACAAACACATGCCTATGTACATATATATTTGTCAGCAGGGAAGAGTGTTCAAAATTGTGAGGATTTCTGGGGACAAGAAAGCAGAGGGTTTGGGAAATCCATATTAGGAAGCCTGCTATTTGATGTGCTTTTACCTTTGAAGTGATTGTTGATTTGAAATCAGGAGCTGAGAGTCTGAAGGCCTGACTATAAAATGTCGTGTAGGAGCTTTAGAAACCAAATAAAATTTTTGAAGGTTCTGAGGGCTCATAGGAAAAAGAATGGAGTCTAGAACTTGCCAAGTAAGAAGGATCAAGTAAATGTTCCAACTTCAGTTGAAGCCTGAAGGTTATGAAGATCTGCAAACAAGCCTTAAGAATAAACCTGAAGTTGAACAGTAGTTATAAGACTAGAGTTCATCTTTAAGTAATTTTAAACATTGCTTTAATTACATTGATTCACCCTTAAACATTTTCTGCTTGCTAGAACATACTTTCTGCAGGAGAAAATTAATGTCACCCAGAGCCTCAGATTATCATTGCATATTTGATGTACAATGTGTAGCATACACACAAACCTAGCTGATGGAACAAGTGACCTTCTCAGTAAATGTAAAAAGTTTGATAGTGGCCAAGATTTTTTTATGATAAACATTCTCTGTAAATTGAGAAAAATTCTGAAAAAAGATGTCTCCAAAATCCTAGAAACTATTTTCATTAATGGTGAAATATTGAACCCAAACCTCGTAAGTTTGAAAAAAGTAAGAGTATCCACTTTTTATTACTTCCTTTCAAAATTAGACTGAAAAATGTCAGCAAATGTGATATGGAGTAATGACTTCTAATAATTCTCTCTGATATAAAACAATGAAAGCACAATTAAAAATTATCAGGTATGCTTTTTCAGATCTTTGGCCATTAGCCAAGATGTGCATCAATCTGCAGAGTGTTTCTTCAAGAAAATGGATAAACCTCAGTAATAACAGTGAGGTTTGTCATGTTTTGCCTTATTCCCTTCTATCTTCCCAGCTCTGAGGTAGCCTTGAAAAGCTACAGACTATAATCATGGTGAAAAGCATCAACAATATGTCACCCACAAAGAGGAGGCAGTGAGTGGAGCTGGAACTCCTTCAAAACCCTGTTCCCAGAGAATCATTACTATTTGACCTGCCTGTGGTCCCTGTGGAAGACTACATTCAGGATTGATCTGACTCAGAACTTTCCCAGTATGAATAGCCTTTCCACAGACACATTTGTTGAAAACAATCAGGGGCAATTTTTGAATATTGTAGATGCCCAAAGCTATAGAAATCAGTACACTAACGAAAGAGCTTAAAAGGAAAAGTTGAGGAATTAGATATTCATGGAAGTAGGCTTTGAAAACCTGATGAATTCCTGAGACACTTTGTGTGGGTGCATGCCAAGTCACTTCAGTTGTGTCTGACTCTGTACAACCCTAAGGACTATAACCAGCCAGGATCTTCTATCTATGGGATTCTCCAGGCAAGAATACTGGACTGGATTGCCATGCCCTCCTCCAGGGGATCTTTCTGATCTAGGGATTGAACCTTCATCTCTTATGTCTCCTGCCTTGGCAGGCAGGTTCTTTACCACTAACAACACCTGGGAAGCCCTCCTGAGACATTCTTTTTCTTCTTCTGAGTCACTTCAGTCATGTCCAACTCCCTGAGACATTAGAAATCTACAAATGTTCTGAAAAGACTGGAGAAGATCCTAAACTTTCACCTCTGGCAAAGCCAGAGGTTCTGTGCAAGAAGGAAGTGAAGGATACAGAAGAACTATAAAGTGTCTGGATGCATGTTGAAGGCATGCTCCAACATATATATAAAGTGTCTTGCAAACAGCAGGTGCTGGTTTGGTTCCTAAAACTACTGAGGAAATATCTGTCCAATTATTAGATAAGCATTAAGCTAATTGAATGGTCTTTAGTGGCCATCAATAGAAACTTTATGTGAGTTCCAAGGAGCTGCTAAACAAAAATAAACAAAGCAAACTGTTAAGCATGTCCTCCTTAGATCTCGAGAATGTTACATTTGAGAGTGTAATAGAAGTACACTGCTGATGGCAAAGTAGAATGGCCTTGAGAACTGGCTACAAGGTTAATAAAGAAATGAATTGAAAAAAAGGAATTGTACTGCTTTGTACTAAGATCAAATAATTAAATAATGATATTGATAAAAGAACCATTTAAAATAAGCTAATTGCTCCCTGCTAATATCTAGGGCTGAACCTAATGAATCATGTGAAACACTTCAACACTTCAAATTTCACAACGTTGCTGGGAGAAATTATACTCAAATATAGAGTTATACCCTGTTCATAAATTTAGAAAAATCAGTATTGTTTAAGTGTCAATTTTGTCAATGTAGAGATTCAATGAATTCTCAGTAAATATCAGATCTCCTGAATTGATCAATTGATCTAAAATTTGTGTGTAAATACAAAGAAGCTAATATAATCAAGAAAGAAAGAAGAATAAAGGTTGAAGACTTACACCCGATATGAGGACTTAGTTTAAAGCTATAATAATTAGGACAATATGGTATTGGCGCAAGAATAACAACTTGAAATACATTAGAATAGAAAAAACTTTAGAAATAGACTCGCACCTATATGACCATGTGATGGTGCCACTTAATTTAGCTGGAAAGAATAATCTTAATGCTAGATGAAATGGATATTGGGAAAAAATCAACTTGTTCCTTACGAGTTGCTTGCAAACACTTATTTGAGGTGGATCATGGACAAAAGTATGAAAAATAGAACTATAAAGCCTCTGCTGTGAAACATAAGAGAAAGTCATTATGACTTTGAACTTGACAAAGTTTTAACAAAACAGAAAAAAAAGCACTAATTATAAGAGATCAACAAATTGGTCTTTATTTAACTTAATTTTAAAACTCCTATTCATCAAAAAATATCATTTAATATCATCAAAAAGCTAGCCAGAGTCTGGGAGAAATATTTACACTGAATAAATCCAATGAAGGACTTACATCCAGATTACAACAGTAAAAAGGAAGACTTCCATTCAGATATTTTGTTAGATGGGCAAAATGTGTGAACAAATTCTTCACAGAAAAGAATATCCATGTGGTCAATAAATATGAAAAAAGGTACTCAACATTTTTAGTTATGTGGGAAATAAAAATTAAAATCACAATGGATTACTAGTATGTACTTACCAGAATTTTTTAAAGTCCTGAAAATTCCAAGTGTTCATGAGGAAGTGGTACTACTAGACCTACCATATATTTTGGTGGGAGGATAAACTGTTCCAAAACCTTGAAATGTTTACCATATGTTCTAAAGCTAGGCATCTGCCTGGTCCTGGAGCCTGAGGACATTAAGCTGTATATCCTTGAAAAATGTCAGCCTGTATCTAAGATCACACATGGAAAAAAAGTGTTCAGAATAGCTTTCTTTATAGTAGCTCCAAACTGGAATCAACTCAATGTCTATTAGCATAACAGTGGGTAAATATATCACATCACATTCATGGAATAGGATACTGCCATCAATAAAAAAAGACAATCCTCTGCAACTTGTGGAAACACGGAAGAATGTCCAAGATGAGGTTGAACGAAAGAGTCCAGACACCAAATAGTACATTCTGTAAGATTCTGTTTCTGTTCTTTTCTAGCATAGGCAGAACTAACCTTCATTGAGAGAAGTCAGAATAAGGGTCTATTGTCTGGGGTAAATAGACTGGAATAGGAAGTGAGAGAGCCTCCTGTGGTATAAGAACATGTTCTAGATTTTGATGTAAAATGATGCTTAGGAAGGTGTACATATATGTAAAAAGTGTACACTTAAGGTTAACACACTTTACTTCAGGTATTTTGTGTTAATATTTTATCAAGGGAAAAAATAAAATAGACATAAAAAACAAGATGCACATAAAAGTATGAGGATAAAAAGTAGACAATAGAAAGAAAAACCTGTTAAATCTAAGCATTGGAATTATCTGAAAGTAGCAAGTATGGTGAAAAATTATGGAGATGAAAAGAGAAAGAATGCCAGAATAAAAGGCAGAAAAGAGCATATCTAAGGTGCAATGTAATGGTTTTATATATGAATACATTGTGAATGATTATCACAATTATTCTATAATTATCATAGACATTAAAGCATGTATGAGGTGATGTCTATCTGTGGTTTTTTATTGCATTTCCCTGGTGACTAGGGATGTTGAGCATCTCTTAACAAACCTGTTAGCCATTTGGAAACTTTCTTTGGAAAAACGTCTGTTCAGATCATCTGCCTATTTTTAAAAAACTTTTTAATTTTGTATTGGGTTATAGCTGATTAACAATGCTGTGAAAGTTTCAGGTGACCAGTGGAGGGTCTCAGCCATACATATACATGTATCCACTCTCCCTTAAATACCCCTCCCATCCAGGCTGCCACAAAACGTTGATCAGAGTTCCATATGCTATACAGTAGGTCCTTGTTGGTTATCCATCTTAAATGTAGAAGTGTGTACATGTCCATCCAAACTCTCTAACTATCCCTTTCCCCTGGCCACCATAAGTTCCTTCTCTGTGAGTCTTTTGTAAGTAAGTTCATTCATATCATTTCTTTTTAGATTCCACATATAAGAATGTCGCCCATTTTAAAAACTGAGTATTTTTTTAAAATTTTTATTATTTTATTTTTTTATTAGTTGGAGGCTAATTACTTCACAACATTTCAGTGGGTTTTGTCAATACATTGATATGAATCAGCCATAGAGTTACATGTATTCCCCATCCCGATCCCCCCTCCCACCTCCCTCTCCACCCAATTCCTCTGGGTCTTCCCAGTGCACCAGGCCCGAGCACTTGTCTCATGCATCCCACCTGGGCTGGTGATCTGTTTCACCATAGATAATATACATGCTGTTCTTTCAAAACATCCCACCCTCACCTTCTCCCACAGAGTTCAAAAGTCTATTCTGTACTTCTGTGTCTCTTTTTCTGTTTTGCATATAGGGTTATCGTTACCATCTTTCTAAATTCCATATATACGTGTTAGTGTGCTGTAATGTTCTTTATCTTTCTGGCTTACTTCACTCTGTATAATGGGCTCCAGTTTCATCCATCTCATTAGAACTGATTCAAATGAATTCTTTTTAACGGCTGAGTAATATTCCATGGTGTATATGTACCACAGCTTCCTTATCCATTCATCTGCTGATGGGCATCTAGGTTGCTTCCATGTCCTGGCTATTATAAACAGTGCTGCGATGAACATTGGGGTGCATGTATCTCTTTCAGATCTGGTTTCCTCAGTGTGTATGTCCAGGAGTGGGGTTGCTGGGTCATATGACAGTTCTATTTCCAGTTTTTTAAGAAATCTCCACACTGTTTTCCGTAGTGGCTGTACTAGTTTGCATTCCCACCAACAGTGTAAGAGGGTTCCCTTTTCTCCACACCCTCTCCAGCATTTATTGCTTATAGACTTTTGGATAGCAGCCATCCTGACTGGCGTGTAATGGTACCTCACTGTGGTTTTGATTTGCATTTCTCTAATAATGAGTGATGTTGAGCATCTTTTCATGTGTTTGTTAGCCATCTGTATGTCTTCTTTGGAGAAATGGCTGTTTAGTTCTTTGGCCCATTTTTTGATTGGGTCATTCACCATTGCAACAAAAAGAATAAAATACTTAGGAGTATATCTACCTAAAGAAACAAAAGACCTATACAAAAACTATAAAACGCTGATGAAAGAAATCAAAGAGGACACAAACAGATGGAGAAACATACCGTGTTCACGGATTGGAAGAATCAATATTGTCAAAATGGCTATTCTACCCAAAGCAATCTATAGATTCAATGCAATCCCTATCAAGCTACCAATGGTATTTTTCACAGAACTAGAACAAAGAATTTCACAATTTGTATGGAAATACAAAAAACCTCGAATAGCCAAAGAAATCTTGAGAAAGAAGAATGGAACTGGAGGAATCAACCTGCCTGACTTCAGACTCTACTACAAAGCCACAGTCATCAAGACAGTATGGTACTGGCACAAAGACAGAAATATAGATCAATGGAACAGAATAGAAAGCCCAGAGATAAATCCACGAACCTATGGACACCTTATCTTTGACAAAGGACGCAAAGATATACAATGGAAAAAAGACAACCTCTTTAACAAGTGGTGCTGGGAAAACTGGTCAACCACTTGTAAAAGAATGAAACTAGAACACTTTCTAACACCATACACAAAAATAAACTCAAAATGGATTAAAGATCTAAATGTAAGACCAGAAACTATAAAACTCCTAGAGGAGAACATAGGCAAAGCACTCTCCGACATAAATCACAGCAAGATCCTCTATGACCCACCTCCCAGAATATTGGAAATAAAAGCAAAACTAAACAAATGGGACCTAATGAAACTTAAAAGCTTTTGCACTACAAAGGAAACTATAAGTAAGGTGAAAAGACAGCCCTCAGACTGGGAGAAAATAATAGCAAATGAAGAAACAGAGAAAGGATTAATCTCAAAAATATATAAGCAACTCCTGCAGCTCAATTCTAAAAACTGAGTATTTTTTTAAATTGAGTTGTATGAGTTCTTTTTCTTTCTTTCTCTATTCTTTATGGACATATGAAAAAATTTTAAATTTATTTACACATTTAAGCATAGTTGGTTTATAATATATTTTTCATATGTACAGCATAATGATTTAGTATTTTGTAGAGTATACCCCCTTAAAAGTTGCAACAGGGTAGTGGCTATAATTCCCTGTGCTATACAGTATATTTTTGTTGCTTATCTATTTTATAGATAGTAGTTTGTATCTCTTAACCTCATGCCCTGCATTGACCTTTCCCCTTGTCTCTTTCCTTTGGTAACCACTAGCTTGGTATATATATCTGTAGGTCTCTTTCTGTTGTACACACACATTTGTTTGTATTATTTTTTCGTTTCCACATATCATGGTATGATATAGTATTTGTCTTTGTTTGTCTGACTTAATGTCGATCCATGTTTCTGTAATTGGGAGAATTTCATTCTTTTTATGACTGGGCAATATTCCATTATATGCATATACTACATCTTCTTTATTCATTCATATGTTGACTGACAGTTTGCTTTCATATCTTCACTATTGTAAATAGTGCTGCTAGGAATATTGGGGTGCATGTATCTTTTCAAATTTGGATTTTCATTTGTTCTGATATATACCCAAGATATGCCCAAGATTGCTGGGAGAAATATCAACAACCTCAGACATGGAGATGATACCACTTTAATGGCAGAAAGTGAAAAGAAACTAAAGAGCCTGTTGATAAGGGTGAAAGAGGAGAGTGAAAAAGCTGGCCCAAACTCAACATTCAAAAAACGAAGATCATGGCATTGGGTCCCATCACTTCACAGCAAATACATGGGAGAAATGTGGACACAGTGACAGATTGTACTTTCCTGGGCTCCAAAATCACTGCAGATGGTGAATGCAGTCATGAAATTAAAAGACATTTGCTCCTTAGAAGAAAAGTTGTGACAAACCTAGACAGCATACTAAAAAGCAGAGCTATCACTTTGCCAACAAAGGTCCATATAGTCAAAGCTATGATTTTTTTTTAGTAGCCATGTATGTATGGATGTGAGAATTGGACCATAAACAAGGCTGAGAACCAAAGAATTGCTGCTTTGGAACTGTGGTGCTGGAGAACACTGTTGAGAGTCCTTTGGACTGCAAGGAGATCAAACCAGTCAATTCTAAAGGAAATCAACCCTGAATATTCATTGATAGGACTGATGCTGAAGCTGAAGTACCAACACTTTGGCCACCTGATGCGAAGACCAGATTCCTTGAAAAAAGATCCTAATGCTGGGAAAGATTGAAGGCAAAAGGAGAAGGGGACAACAGAGGATGAGATGGTTGGATGGCATCACTGTCTCAATGGACCTGAAGTTGAGCAAACTCTAGGAGATAGGGAGTGGGAAGGCTGGCATGCTGCAGTTCATGGGGTTGCAAAGAATCAGACACAACTTAGTGACTGAACAACACAACAATACCCAAGAGTGGAATTGCTGATTCTATTTTAGCTTTGTCTGGAACCTCCATACTATTGATATTTTTCTTCGTGGTTGCACCAATTTACATTTCCACCTCTTCACATCTGTTCCAACATTTGTTATTTGTGGTCTTTTTGATGATAGCCATCTGACAGGTATGAGATGTCTCATTGTTTTGATTTTCATTTCTCTAATAGTCAACAATGTTGAGCATCCTTTCATGTTCTTGTTAGCCTTTAGTGTGTCTTTGGAATAATGTCTGTTCAGATCTTCTGCCCACTTTTTGATTTGATTGGGTTTTCTATATTAAGTTTTATAAATTGCTTATATATTTTTGATATTAACCCCTTGTTGGTCATATCATTTGCAAATACTTTCTTCCAGTTTGTAGATTATCTTTTTATTTTGTTGATGGTTTCTTTTGCTGTTGAATAGCTTTTAAGGTTAACCAGGTCCTGTTTGTTTATTTTTGCTCTTATTCCCTTTGTGTTAGGAGACAAATAAAAAGCAACATTGCTATGATTTGCGTCAAAGTGTTCTGCCTATCTTTTTGTATAGAAATTTTATGGTCTCCAATCTTGCTTGTAGGTCTTAATCTATTCAAGTTTGCTTTATTTTAAAACATTTATTAATTAAATTAATTAATTAATTTTTGGCTCTGCTAGGTCTTTGTTGCTGCATGTGGACTTTCTCTAGTTGTGGTGAGCTGGGGATATTCTCTAGCTGCAGTGCTTGGGCTTCTTATTGTGGTGACCTCTCTTTTTGCAGAGCATGGGCTTTAGAGCACAGGCTCAGCAGTTGTGGCACATGGGCTTATTTGCCTCAAGGCATGTGGAATCTTCCCGGAGCAGGGATTGAACCTGTGTTGCCTGCATTGGCAAGCCGATTCTGAGTCACAAGACCACCAGGGAAGTCCTGAGTTTATTTTTGTATATTATGTGAGTAAATGTTCTAATTTCATTGTTTTACATGTAGCGGTCCATTTTCCCCAGCACCACTTGTTGAAGAAAGTGTTTTTCCACTGTTTATTCTTGACTCCTTTAACTGACCATAAGTGCATGAGTTTATTTCTGAGCTCTCTATTCTGTCTTCTGTCCACTTTTTAATCAGAGTTTTTTCTTTTGATACTGAGTTGCATGAATTGTTTATATATTTTAAACAGCCCTTTATTGGTCATATCATTTGCAATTATTTTTTCCTATTCATTAGATTGTCTTTTTGTTTTGCTGATGGTTTATCTGCTGTGCTTTCAGAATTGTTTGTAAGACATATTTAGTGGTGATAAACTCCCCCAGCTTTACTTTATTGGAAAATTCTTTTTTTTTTTTTAAAATATATAGTTACTTCTGCTATATAATAGGACCTTGTTTCTTTACACTTTATTTTTTAAAAAATATAAATTTTTTAAATTGAAGGATAATTGCTTTACAGAATTTGTTGTTTTCTGTCAAACCAATATGAATCAGCCATAGGTACACATATTTACCCTCCCTTTTGAGCCTTCCTCCCTTCTCCCTCCCCATCCCACAGCTCTAGGTTGATACAGAGCCCCTGTTTGAGTTTCCTGAGACATACAGCAAATTCACATTGGCTATCTAGTTTACATATGGTATTGTAAGTTTCCATGTTATTCTCTCCATACATCTCACTCTCTCCTTCCCTCTCCCCATGTCCATAAGTCTATTCTCTTTGTCTGTTTCTCTGTTGCTGCCCTGCAAATAAATTCTTTAGTATCATTTTTCTAGATTCTGTATATATTCATTAGTATACAGTATTTATCTTTTTCTTTCTGATTTACTTGACTGTGTATAATAGGCTCTAGGTTCATCCACCTCATCAGAACTGACTCAAATGCATTCCTTTTTATGACTGAGCAATATTTCATTGTATGTATGTACTACAACTTCTTCATCCATTATCTGCTGATGGACATCGAGGTTACTTCCATGTTCTAGCTATTGTAAATAGTGCTGCAACGAACAGTGGGATACATGTGTCTTTTTCAATTTTGGTTTCCTCAGGGTATATGCCTAGGAGTGGGATTGCTGTGTCATATGGTGCTTTGATTCCTAGTTTTTTAAGGAATCTCCATACCGTCTTCCATAGTGGCTGTATCAATTTACATTCCCACCAGCATTACAAGAGCATTCCCTTTTCTCCACACTTTCCCCAGCATTTATTGTTTGTAGACTTTCTGAAGATGGCCATTCTGACCTGTGTGAGGTGATATCTCATGGTAGTTTTGATTTGCATTTCTCTAATAATGAGCATGGGAATTCATTGGAAGGACTGATGCTGAAGCTGAAACTCCAATACTTTGGCCATCTTGTGCAAAGAGTTGACTCATTGGAAAAGACCCTCATGCTGGGAGGGATTGGGGGCAGGAGGAGAAGGGGTAGGCAGAGGATGAGATGGCTGGATGGCATCACCGACTCGATGGACATGAGTTTGAGTAAACTCCGGGAGTTGGTGATGGATAGGGAGGCCTGGCGTGCTGCGATTCATGGGGTCGCAAAGAGTCGGACACGATTGAGCGACTGAACTTAACTGAATTGAATAATGAGCGATGTTTAGGATATTTTCATGTGTTTGTTAGCCACCTGTAAGTCTTCTTTGGAGAAATATTTGTTTAGGTCTTTTCCCCACTTTTTGATTGGGTTGTTTCTCTGGTATTGAGTTGTCTGAGCTGCTTGTATATTTTGGAAATTAATCCTTAGTCAGTTGTTTCATTTGCTATTATTTTCTCCCATTCTGAGGGTTGTCTTTTCACCTTGCTTATAGTTTCCTTTCCTGTGCAAAAGCTTTTAAGTTTAATCAGGTCCCACTTATTTACTTTTGTGTTTATTTTTACTGGAAAATCTTGCCTTCACTTCTGGAGAATAACCTTACTGGGTAAAACATTCTTTATTGGCAGTTTTTTTTTTTGGTTGTTGTTGTTACAACTTTGAATGTATCATCCCATTATCTCCTGGCCGGCAAGGTGTCTGTTGAGGAATATTCTAATAGCCTTAAGGTTGGGTCCCTTTTATAAGAGAAATATGTTTTCTCTTGTTTTTAAAACTATCTCACCTTTGATTTTAAATAGTTTCATTACACATGTTTTGGAGAAAATTGTTTTGGATTGAAGTTTTGGGGTGATCTATTTGCTTCATGAACTTGAATAGCCAAATCTCTCTCCAAGTTTGGGGAAGCTGTTAGCTATTATTTCTTTAAGTAAGCCCTTCACTCCTTTTGCCTACCTTTCTCCTTCTGGGACTCCAATGGTGCATACGTTATTTCTCTTGAAGATGTCCAATAAGTTCCATAACCTTTCTTCATTCCTTCTCGTTGTTTTATTAATTTACTTTTCTGAAAATATATGGCAGAAAGTGAAGAGGAACTAAAAAGCCTCTTGATGAAAGTGAAAGAGGAGACTGAAAAATTTGGCTTAAAGCTCTACATTCAGAAAACTAAGATCATGACATCTGGTCCTATCACTTCATGAGAAATAGATGGGGAAATAGTGGAAGCAGTGTCAGACTTTATTTTGGGGTGCTCCAAGATCACTGCAGGTGGTGACTGCAGCCATGAAATTAAAAGATGCTTGCTCGTTGAAAGGAAAGTTATGACCAACCTAGACAGCATATTAAAAACCAGAGACATTACTTTGCCAAAAAAAGTCCATCTAGTCAAGGCTATGGTTTTTCCAGTGGTCATGTATGGATGTGAGATTTGGACTGTGAAGAAAGCTGAGCACTGAAAAATTGAAGCTTTTGAACTATGGTGTTGGAGAAGACCCTTGAGAGTCCCTTGGATTGCTAGGGAATTCAACCAGTCCATCCTAAAGGAGATCAGTCCTGGGTGTCCATTGGAAGGACTGATGCTGACGCTGAAACTCCAATACTTTGGCCACCTCTTGCGAAGAGTTGACTCATTGGAAAAGACCCTGATGCTGGCAGGGATTGGGGGCAGGAGGAGAAGGGTACTACAGAGGATGAGATGGCTGGATGGCATCACCGACTCGATGGACATGAGTTTGAGTAAACTCCGGGAGTTGGTGATGGACAGGGAGGCCTGGTGTGCTGCGATTCATGGGGTCTCAAAGAGACGGACATGACTGAGCGACTGAACTGAACTGAATTGAACTGAAAATATAATTTAAATCTTCTGTCTTCAGGCTCACTGCTTCTTTTCTTTGCTTGGTCCAGTCTGCTGTTGAAACTGTCTATTGTTCAGTCATTTTACTCATAAGCAATGTTTGGTTCTTTTTATATTTTCTATCTCTTTGTTGAACTTCCTATTTAGTTCTTTTACTGTCTCCCAATATTGTTAAGTTGTTTATCTGTGTTCTCTTATAGCTCTCTGAGCACCTTTAGAACAATTGTTTATACTGCTTTGTTGGACAATTCCTGGATCTCCATTCCTTTAGGGCCAGATACTGGAGATTTCCTGTAGTCCTCTGGTGGAGTTATTTCCCCCTGATTCTTCAGTGATCCCTGGAGCCTTCCACATAGGTCTACAGATTTGAAAAAGCATGCACCTCTTCCAGGCATTATTCTTCCAGGCATTCCAGGACTTTCTTTAGTAAGAGAAGATTTTCACCTGTGAGTGGGAGTATGCTGACATATGCTGTTACTCTAGGTCAAGTGCTGCAAGGTATGAGTTATGGGAGCATGTGGAAGCACTGAGTCTGAGGAAAGGGGCATGATATCTCTTTAGCTCAGGCCACTGGTACCACAACACTGACAAACTATGTGGATCTTGATGAACACTGCTGGGATCGCCCAGTGGCTGCAAGGATAATAGGCATCTTCAGTGGTGTCTAAAGGCTCAGGGGCTAGGGAACAGGACAGGCATTGGTGGTGGCCAGAGAAAGTGGTGGGCACAAACTCAGCAGTATGAGTCAGCTACAGGTCTTGTGTTGGGGCAGAAGCCAGGTCAGTTCAGTTCAGTTCAGTTCAGTATGAAGCCAGGTACAGACATATATACAGTGTGTAGGTGGCAAGAATCAGGCCAAGTAAGGGCTCATAGGCAGTTGCAGGGGTCCGGGCTGTTGGCAAGTTCTCCCACAGCTGCAAACTCCCCTCTAGACATGTGCACTGCAGTGGAGGTCACACACAGGGCTCAGGCTGGGTGTGTGCAGATGCTCAGCTGGAGCAGTTAGTCCAAGTGTATGACCAGCAGTGGGTATGAGCCAGAGCAGTCTAGGCTTGCATCTTGCACTCACACAGCCTCAGAAATCTGAGCTGGCTTTGGGTGTGGCTCTTGGACTCTGGCGGGGGTCTGGGGACAGGCTGGGAAGGGGCTCCAGTAACTGCATCAGTAAATGTGAATACCTGTGGCACAAAAGCTGGTGTCATCTGCCGGAAATGCCAGGTGGCTTGTAAGATCTTTGTTTAATCAGTGGTGAAATCTGCTGAGTTTGTTTCCTAAGTAGGGCCCTGTGAACTGCAATAACTTCTACTGTGTGGCTGTTGTTAGTAGCCCCTGCATTTCTTCTTATTCCTCACATCTCTATACATCTGAGCTTTGTGAGTTTGGGTAGCGTGAAATCAAAGCAGGACATTTGTACAATGACCCCAAAGACTGGAGAAGCCTGTTGCTCAGACTTCTCTCCCTCTCCTGGTGAGGGGACCTCTTTCTACCTAGGAGATTCCCTCACCACACTGAATGTTGCTTACTTGGGGGATGGCTTGATTTTTTTAGCCTCAACTAATGCCCATTCTCTACCTACTCACAAATTAGAATTCTGGTCAGGGACCTAGAAACTAGATTCTGTTCTCAAATATTCTGACTTATTCTTTATTTAGAATTTTGGGGATCACCGAGAGCAAAGGGCAAGAGAGTATGTCTTGTATTGACATCCCAGTTTCTTTTTGAGCTCTGATTGAGGATTTTAGGTAAAAGACTGTTGTTCTCTAAACTTTGATGTCCCTACTATCTGGGGTAAGACAGGTTATCACAAACTTTCATAACCTTTCAGCTTTCTCATGTTAATTTACTAGAGAGTTAAAATTTAATAGTATGTGTTTACTATGGTCAATATTATATTTACAATTTCTTCAGATTCACATGATTAAAAAACTCATATTTGAGGAAGCAAAGACTTTTCAACTGGAAGTTCTGATATTAACCCACTCTGTGATTATGTGTGGAAGTCTTTGCCTCTCTGAGCCATTATCACATTGTTCTTAAAGTACAGATATAAGGCACTTTATTAGAACATTTCTAAGATCTGTCCCGGCTGAACAATTTCTATGGTTTCTTCCTTCTATGAAGAGTAAAATGGTTAGGCATATGAAACCCCAGAAATTTTGCATAGAAAAAGGGAAGTCACAAGTTTTTCAGGTAAAGAGATTGCTCTGGAGGAATAGAGAGAATATTATCATTCAAAAATCTACTCTTCTATGTAGCTTCCATTGATTTTCTACATAAATGATCATATACTCTGCAAATAAAGACAATTTTTCTTTGTTTCTCAAAATTATTCCTGTTATTCAGTCACTAAGTCCTGTCCACTCTTTGCAACCCCATGGACTGTAGCACACCAGGCTTCCCTGTTCTTCACTGTCTCCTAGAGTTTGCTCAAATTCACGTCCATTGAGTTGGTGATGCTATTGAACTATCTCATCCTCTGCTGCCCTCTTCTCCTTTGGCCTTCCATCTTTCCCAGAATCAGGGTCTTTTTCAAGGAGTCCGTTATTTACTCTGGTGGCCAAAGTATTGGAGCTTCAGCTTCAGCATTAGTTCTTCCAATGAATATTCAGGGTTGATTTCCTTCAGGATTGATTGGCTTGATCACCTTGCTGTCCAAGGAACTCTCAAGGGTCTTCTCCAGCATCACAGTTTGGAAGCATTACTTCTTTGGTGCTCAGCCTTCTTTAATGTCTAGCTCTCACATCTGTATGTGATTACTGGAAGAACTGCAGCTTGGACTATATGGATCTTTGTCAGCAAAGTGATGTCTCTGCTTTTTAATACACTGTTTAGGTTTGTCATAGCTTTTCTTCCAAGGAACAAGCATTTTTTTTTTTTTTTTTTGTTTCATGGCTGCAGTTACCATGTGCAGTGATTTTGGAACCAAAGAAAATAAAATCTGTCACTGTTTCCACTTTTTCCTCTTCTCTGTCATGAAGTGATGGGACCAGAGGCCATGATCTCAAATTTTTGAATGTTGAGTTTTAAGTCAAATTTTTCCACTCTCTTCTTTCACTTTCATCAAGAGGCTCTTGCGTCCTCTTCACTTTCTGTCATAAGGATGGTGTCATCTGCATATCTGAGGTTGTTGTTATTTCTCCTGGCTATCTTGATTCCAACTTGTGATTCATCCAGCCTAGTATTTTACATGATGTACCCAGCATAGAAGGTAAATAAACAGGGTGACAATAGACAGCCTTTTTGTACTCCTTTCCCAAGTTTGAACCAGTAAGTTGTTCCATGTAATGTTTTAACTGTTACTTCTTGACCTGTATATAGGTTTCTCAGGACATAAGTAATGTGGTCTGGTATTCCCATCTCCTTAAGAATTTTCTAAGGTCTGTTGTGATCCACACAGTCAAAGGCTTTAGGGTAGTCAATGAAACAGAAGTAGATATTTTTCTGGAATTCCCTTGCTTTCACTATGATCCAACAAATGTTGACAATTTGATCTCTGGTTCCTCTGCCTTTTCCACACCCACCTTGTACATCTGAAGGTTCTCAGTTCACATACCACTGAAGCCAGAGTTGAAGGATTTTGATCATAAGCCTACTAACATGAGAAATGAGTGTAATTGTTCAGTAGTTTGAACATTCTTTGACACTCTTCTTCTTTGAGATTGGGATAAAACCTGACCTTTTCGAGTCCTGTGGTCACTGCTGAGTTTTCCAAATTTGTTGACATATTGAGTGCTACACTTTAACGCATCATCTTTTAGGATTTGAAATGGTTCAGCAGGAATTCCATCACTTCCACTAGCTTTATTTGTCACGTTTCCTAAGGCCCACGTGACTTCACATACCAGGATGTTTGGCTCTAGATGGGTGACCACATCATCATGGTTATCCAGGTCATTAAGACCTTTTCTTGTGTAGTTCTTCTGTGTATTCTTGTCACCTCTTCTTACTCTCTTCTTTCTCTGTTAGGTCTTTACAGTTTCTATTCATTATTGTGCCCATCCTTGCATTAAATATTCCTTTGATATCTCCAATTTTCTTGAAAAGATCTCAAGTCTTTCCCATTCTATTTTTTTCATTTACTTCTCTTCATTATTCACTGAAGAAGACTTTTTTATCTCTCCTTGCTATTCTCTGAAACACTGCATTCATTTGGGTATATCTTTCCCTTTCTCCCTTGTTTTTTAACTTCTCTTCTTTCCTCAGCTATTTGCAGATCTCCCTCAGATAACCACTTTGCCTTCTTGTTTTCCATTTCTTTGGGATAGTTTTGATCACTGTCCCCTGTACAATATTGCAAACTTCTGTCCATAGTTTTTCAGGCACTCTGTCTATGAAATCTAATCCCTTGAATCTATTTGTTTCCTCCACTGTAGTTATAAGGGATTTGATTTAGGTCATACTTGAATATCCTACTTGTTTTCCCTGCTTTCTCCAATTTAAGAATGAATTTTTGCAATAAAGAACAATTTTGCAATAAGGATGTTATGAGCCAATATCATCTCCAGGTATTTTTTTATTGACTTATAGAGCTTCTCCATCTTTTTTTTTTCCATTTATTTTTATTAGTTGGAGCCTAATTACTTTACAATATCATAGTGATTTTTGCCATACATTGACATGAATCAGCCATGGATTTACATGTGTTCCCCATCCTGATCTGCCCTCCTGCTTCCTTCCACATCCCATCCCTCTGTGTCTTCCCAGTGCACCAGCCCTGAGCACTTGTCTCATGCATCCAACCTGGGCTGGTGATCTGTTTCACCCTTGATAGTATACTTGTTTCAGTGCTATTCTCTCAGAACATCGCACCCTTGCCTTCTCCCACAGAGTCCCAAAGTATGTTCTGTACATCTGTGTCTCTTTTTCTGTTTTGCATATAGGGTTATAGTTACCATCTTTCTAAATTCCACATATATGCGTTAGTAATATTGTATTGGTCTTTATCTTTCTGGCTTACTTCACTCTGTATAATGGGCTCCAGTTTCATCCATCTCATTAGAACTGATTCAAATGAATTCTTTTTAATGGCTGAGTAATATTCCATGGTGTATATGTACCACAGCTTCCTTATCCATTCATCTGCTGATGGGCATCTAGGTTGCTTCTATGACCTGGCTATTATAAACAGTGCTGCGATGAACATTGGGGTGCACGTGTCTCTTTCAGATCTAGTTTCCTCGGTGTGTACGCCCAGAAGTGGGATTGCTGGGTCATATGGCAGTTTTAGTTCCAGTTTCTTAAGGAATCCCCACACTGTTCTCCATAGTGGCTGTACTAGTTTGCATTCCACCCAACAGTGTAAGAGGGTTCCCTTTTCTCCACACCCTCTCCAGCATTTATTGCTTATTGACTTTTGGATAGCAGCCAGCCTGACTGGCGTGTAATGATACCTCATTTTGGTTTTGATTTGCATTTCTCTGATAATGAGTGATGTTGAGCATCTTTTCATGTGTTTGTTAGCCATCTGTATGTCTTCTTTGGAGAAATGTCTGTTTAGTTCTTTGGCCCATTTTTTGATTGGGTCATTTAATTTTCTGGAATTGAGCTTCAGGAGTTGCTTGTATATTTTTGAGATTAATCCTTTGTCTGTTGCTTCATTTGCTATTATTTTCTCCCAATCTGAGGGTTGTCTTTTCACATACTTATAGTTTCCTTTGTTGTGCAAAAGCTTTTAAGTTTCATTAGGTCCCATTTGTTTATTTTTGCTTTTATTTCCAATATTCTGGGAGGTGGGTCATAGAGGATTTTGCTGTGATTTATGTCGGAGAGTGTTTTGCCTATGTTCTCCTCTAGGAGTTTTATAGTCTCTGGTCTTACATTTAGATCTTTAATCCATTTTGAGTTTATTTTTGTGTATGGTGTCAGAAAGTGTTCTAGTTTCATTCTTTTACAAGTGGTTGACCGGTTTTCCCAGCACCACTTGCTAAAGAGGTTGTCTTTTTTCCATAGTATATCCTTGCCTCCTTTGTAGAAGAGGAGGTGTCCATAGGTTCGTGGATTTATCTCTGGGCTTTCTATTCTGTTCCAGTGATCTATATTTCTGTCTTTGTGCCAGTACCACACTGTCTTGATGACTGTGGCTTTGTAGTAGAGCCTGAAGTCAGGCAGGTTGATTCCTCCAGTTCCATTCTTCTTTCTCAAGATTGTTTTGGCTTTTCGAGTTTTTTTTGTATTTCCATACAAATTGTCAAATTCTTTGTTCTAGTTCTGTGAAAAATACCATTGGTAGCTTGAGAGGGATTGCATTGAATCTATAGATTGCTTTCGGTAGTATAGTCATTTTCACAATCTTGATTCTTCCAATCCATGAACACGGTATTTTTCTCCATCTATTTGTGTCCTCTTTGATTTCTTTCATCAGTGTTTTATAGTTTTCTATATGTAGGTCTTTAATTTCTTTAGGTAGATATACTCCTATGTATTTTATTCTTTTTGTTGCAAGTGCTTCTCCATCTTGAGCTGCAAAGAATATAATCAATCTTATTTCAATATCGACAATTTGGTATTCTCCATATGTAGAGTCACCTCTTGTGTTGTTGGAAATGGGTGTTTGCCATGACCAGTCTGTTCTCTTGTCAAAACTCTGTTAGCCTTTGCCTTGTTTCAGTTTGTATTCCAAGGCCAAACCTGCCTGATACTCCAGGTATCTCTTGACTTCCTACTTTTCCATTCCAATCCCTATATGAAAAGAACATCTTTTTTTGGTGTTTTTTTTATAGCTTGTAAGTCTTCATAGAACTGGTCAACTTCAGTTTCTTTTGGCATCAATGGTTTGGGCATAGATTTGGATTGCTGTGATGTTGAATGGTTTGCCTTGGAAATGAACGTAGATCATTTTGTCATTTAAGAACGCACCCAAGTACTACATTTCAGACTCTTTTATTGACTGTGAGGGCTACTCCATTTCTTCTAAGGGATTCTTAGAACAATTGCCCACAGTAGTGGATATAATGGTCATCTGAATCCCCAAAGAATAGCAACAACGAAACAACTCTTCTTCCAGTAGAGGAATGTCCTGAGGCAGTGCGCAATAGGTATGGGGTTGCGCAGCTAATAAGTGTTTTTCTTTGAAATCAAATTTTTTGAATCTGTGAATATGGCTTCCTGAAGTTCTAACGATTTCAAAGGGACAAACTTTTCTGAACTCTTATTTTTATTTACTCATGATGAAATTACTGACTCTGTAACTCTTTAATCTTAAATGGATTTTCATGCCAAAATGAGGCTGCAAGATATATAACAGTTACTCAGCAAATGTAGAATATATTTGACTTGAAACACTTTCCAATGCAGAGTTCACAAGTTACAAAACCAGAGTCGAAGTCTTGTACAATGCCTGAGAAAGAGTAATTTGGATGCATCCCTTCAGTTCTGGTTCTCATTCTCCTCATCTGTAAAATGGATTGAAAGATATCTGTTTTATGAGTTGATTATGAGAGTCAAATAATAAGGCAGCCACAAAAGTGCTTCATCAACTTTCTACAAATAAAAAAAATTATTTTTTAGTTAAGGGAAGACATTTATTTTCTTTATTAAAAGCACTTATAAATTCTAGGCACATTATTTAAAAATCCAATAGTGGCTTTAAAGAAGACTGCTTTTAAATTTGGTTCTTTTGATTTTATTACATTTAGATGCTAATTTAAATGTGTTGTGTTCTTATCTGTGGAATATGGACACGGTGGTCTTTCCAGACTGGGTTGTTATTGGATATGGTTAGTTCCCCAGCCACCACACTGAGCTGTGCTTGTCTGCTGCTGCAGAAGCTTTGGAGGGAAGCTCTTGTCTCTGAGAACCTTCTTGCTAACTT
The DNA here is from genome assembly GCF_033118175.1 of Dama dama. Lineage (NCBI taxonomy): Eukaryota > Metazoa > Chordata > Mammalia > Artiodactyla > Cervidae > Dama > Dama dama. The sequence goes on along the minus strand of NC_083695.1, from coordinate 63,438,214 downwards.
TCATGTTGAAAACTAAGTAACACCGGTTGTCCTGATTGATTTTTATATGTTTTCTCTCAAGGCCTCTGTTGTTGTGGAACACCAGTTTCTTTTTTAAAGTTATACTTGGCATATGTGGTGTGGCAGATGTCTTAGGTTCACATTCCATCTCTACCCTTTATTAACTGGGCAGGGAGGTATCAGGTAATTCAGCTGAAACATTTCTGTTCAAAGCATCTTATGAAGATCAAGTGAGCTAACTGGGTGGGAAATATCTGGCACAGAACAGACAGTAAAATATTTCCTCAATCAATGTTATCTTGTTGATTATATGCTAGTTGTATTTTATTATTAAATTCAGCTTCTTAAATATTAGAAAGTATTTATTAACTACAGTGAGCCTCCCAGGTTGTGCCAATGGTAAAGAACACGCCTGCCAATATAGGAGATTTAAGAGAGGTGGTTTCAATCCCTGGGTTGGGCAGGTTTTCTGGAGGAGGGCATGGCAACCCACTCCAGTATTCTTGCTTGGAGAATCCCTTGGACAGAGGAGTCTTGCCAGCTATGGTCCATGGTATTGCAAAAATTCAGACACGACTGAAGTGACTTAGCGTGCACGTATTATCTAAATTAATTGATTAAATATTATTCAAAATAAGTATCCAGATATACCTGAAATAAATGTTATTGATGTACTTGATAGCAATAAAGGACATTCTAGAACTATTTTCCATACAACTTTTTGGGTAATTTTCATCATTGCTATTGTTTGCACTTAATTTTTGTACACAGAATTCACTTTTAGTCTTCATATTTATTTGATCCATACTGGTCTTGGGCAGTATATTCAGGAGGTGCTTCTGATAAAAACCCATGCAGTCTTTGTAGGAAATGAGAAGTCTTAGTGCCTCACTTGATGATTTTTACCTCATGCTTAATAGACTTCATACTTTTATTTGTCCTTAGCTGGACTGATCAAGCTTTCTTCATTTCATTTTGCTTTTCTTCTATTAAAAGGAGAGATATTTCATTTTAAGTGTATTTTAAACTTTCAGGCAAAATTTTTGTATTGTAATTGCTTGTATCTGTCTATATAATTAAAAATTAGAATTACTATCGATAGCTTTACTAGCATAAGACAGACCACTCTCTAAATGCTGACAACTTCCTACCCTCTATATCAGCTTGCATATTTTGTTAGAAACATCTAGAATTTTAGCCCTGTTTTCTTATGGAAAATAAGTTGATAATTTCTTTAATCTTTGCTATGACATTATCAATCATTATTTAGACTCAAAAGTTTTGCTTGCCTTTGTACATTATTAATTTTGTGTTCCACTTTCTCCCCATTTGGGGATATATATATATATATATATATATTTTTTTTTTTTTTGGAGTTTTTCCTCAGGTAATTATTTCAGAAATGATTTCAAGATTATAAAAGTCTGAATGTTCACATGTCAAAAAATGTCTATTTTTTTTTACTTATTTTAGCTCTACCACACAGCACGAAAACCTTAGTTCCCTGACCAGGGATTGAACCCCTGCTCCCTGCAGTGGAAGCATGGAATCTTAACCACTACACCACCAGAGAAGGCCCCCAAATATCTATACTTTGACCTTATGTTTGAAATGAGATTATCAGGTATAGAATAACAATTTTGAAGATCATTTCCTATTAAACTTTTGAAGATTTTACTTGACTGTTTTTAATCATTTATAAGCATTGTGTAAGGAAAGATCTTTTCTAAATTGAGTCTCATTCTTTGTAACTTCCTTTTTCTCTTTAAAACTTTTCAGGGTTTTATTTTCCCTTGTCATTCTCATGTTTCACAAGATTTTGGGAGTGTGGATCTTTTCACTGTAATCCTGTTTAGAATTTGGTGGATTCTTTGGATTTTTCATCATTGTAGTAAAAATGTATTCACTTTCCTTTGCTTATTTTTGTTTGCTTATTTTTCTCTCCTTAAAACTCCTGTGATAAAGTCACTAGGATTTCTATTAATAGAACCATTTCCCATACTACTTAACTTTGTTTAATGTTTTCATCATTATTATTTTGTACTCTATCCTTGTGGAAACCCATGTTACTGCTAAATCTTACTGCTGTTTAAAATAAGTGAAAATGGAACTAAATTTATTTTATTACTCAGCATACCCATTTATTGAAAAATATTTTTTGCCACCACATACTTAATTACCAAGAACTTCTCAGTTTTCTAGTAACATTTTCTTTTTCATGGCTATATTTATCTGATGATACACTTATTTTAACTTTTCTGTTTTCACTAAGTTAAGTCCTTCAAGGATTACTTTTCTGACTTTTAAGTTTGATGCTTATTATGTAATTGGAGGTCCTCAAATATCTTTAGAGTCTTGAAATTTTGTTCATATTTGTGAGTTTCTAGACACTTTCTAATATTTATAGTATTGAATGCTGGAGTGTATTTTTTCACCTAGGTGTGAACATACAATGTTTCCTCTGGCTATGTGATCCTTATTGGAAATGGGTATGCAAAGAAGTGGGGTGGGTGATATGCAGTCAAGAGACCTTCTACTGATGTCTTTGAGTGATTTCTTTCCTTGACTTGTTATTCCTGTTTTCTTTCTACTGTCTGCTGACCAGCATCTCCTCTGGAAGTAAGTGGTGTCAGAACTCCTGGCACAAAAAAAATAAAAGGGGGGGGGGGTTCTGTGAGGACTAGAGGGATAGCTCTACTCTTCTAAGATAAGACCAGCTCCCTATTCCTTTCTTTATTTGTCCTGCCTCCTTCTTCTGTCTTCACCTGGGCTTTCTATGGATTTTATGAGAAATAGCTCTAAGAGTGTGCTTCTTTTTCTGCTTATATGATGAGCAGAGACGCTCTCATCTGTTGTGATTGTGAATTCCAGTCCTTTGAAACTCTGATAGCTTCAATTTTACTACTAAAATATGGGCATCTCTGAGAAAGTGAATTATTTTCAGTTGAAATTTCCATTGAAACTTACATGTTTATCAATACTAATGTAACCTTTCGTTTAAATATCTATTGACAAGCCAAAGTGCACTGATGATAAAGCAATATTTATTTAAAAGTTCAAAGACTTATTGCATGTTTGGTGATAAGCTTGCACTTTGTTTGTTTTTTTCTTTGCACTTAGTTTTTATAAAGTGTTTAGATTCTAAGCTTTCAGTTGCCCTCACACAAAGCACACCAATGGATCTCTTTGTAGTTCTGGTGATCTGTCTTTCTATTTTGATTTTTCTTTTTCTATGGAATCAGAGGTATGCCAAAGGGAAGCTGCCACCTGGGCCCACACCTCTCCCAATTGTTGGAAATATTCTTCAGATAAATATTAAGAATGTCAGCAAATCCTTAAGCAAGGCAAGTATGATTACTTTTCTTCCAGTTGTTTGTAATGCGTAAGTAAGACAGTCCTATGTCTTGTCCCAGACTCCATAGTCCCAGACACCATGTTTGTTAAAAGTGGTTTTAAAGGGGAGTTCCCATTGGACACCTGGACATTATTTTATTTATTTATTTATTCACTGTTATTTATTTTTATTCATTTATTTTAAAAATATTTATTTTTGGCTGTGCTGGGTGTTCATCACTGTGCACAGGCTTTCTCTCATTGTGGCGAGCAGAAACTACACTCTAGTTGCAGTGTGCAGGCTTCTCCTGCCATGACTTCTCTTGTTGCAACAGACAGACTCTGTGGCTCATGGGCTTTAGTAGTTGCTCCTCACAGTCTCCAGAGTGTAGGCTAAGTAGCTGTGGTACTCAGGCTTTTTCTCTGCAGCAAGTAGGGTTTTCCCAGACCAGGGATCAAACCAGCATCCCTTGCATTGTGAGGCAGATTCTTAACCGCTGGATTACCAGGGGAACCTTGTTAATTTATTTTCAATTGAGCTAGAGTTGATTTACAATATTATGTTAGTTTCAAGTGAGAACATAGAAAATTTTATAGATTATGCTCCTTTGAAATTTATTATAAAATATAGGCTGTATTCCCTGTGCTGAACAATTTATCCTTGTAGTTTATTTGTTTTATACATAGCAGCCTATAGTTTTTAATCCCCTACCCCTTATTTCCCCTTCCATTCTTCTTGTTTCCCACTGGTAACCACTAGTTTGTTCTCTATGTATGTGAGCCTGTTTATATTCTGTTCAGTTAATTCATTTAAAAAAAAATATTCCACATATAAATGATAACATAGAGTATTTGTCTTTCTCTGTCTGACTTACTTCACTAAGTGTAATGCCCTCCAGATTAGTTTATGTTATTGCAAATGGCAAAATTTCATTCTCTTTTGTGGTAAAGATTGTAAAGAATCTGCCCACAATGTGAGAGACCTGGGCTTGATTCCTGGGTTGAGAAAGATCCCTTGGAGAAGGGAATGGCTACCCACTTCAGAATTCTTGCCTGGAGAATGCCATGGACAGAGGAGCCTGGTGGGCTACAATCTAGGGGGTCACAAAGAGTTGGACAGAGCTTGGTGACTAACACTTTCACTTCAGTAGGAGGCAGATCCAAAAGTATATGCTATGATACATGTCAAAGTGTATACAGCCTATGTTTCCTTCCAGGAGTTTTATGGTTTCTGGTCTTACATTTAAGTCCTCAACCCTTTTTGAGTTAAGTTTTATATATAGTATGATAAAATATTTGTTTCTGTGTTGTTCAGTCACTGAGTGTTGTCTAACTCTTTGTGACCCATGGACTGCAGAATGCCAGGATACTCTGTCCTCCACTATCTCTTGGGGTTTGCTCAAACTCATGTCCATTGAGGCAGTGATGCTATCTAACCATTTTACCTTCTGCCACCCCCTTCTCCTTTGTCTTCAGTCTTTCCCAGCATCAGGGTCTTTTCCAATGAGTTGGCTCTTCCCACCAGGTTGCCAAAGTATTGGAGCTTCAGCTTGATCAACAGTCCTTCCAATGAATATTCAGGACTGATTTCCTTTAGGATGGACTGGTTGGATTTCCTTGCAGTCCCAGGGACTCTCAAGAGTCTTCTCCAACACCACAGTTCAAAGGCATCAGTTCTTCAGTGTTCAGCCTTCTTTATGGTTCACCTCTCACATCTGTACATGACTACTAGAAAAACCATAGCTTTGAGTAGATGGACCTTTGCCAGCAAAGTGATGTCTCTGCTTTTTGATATGCTGTCTAGGTTTGTCATAGCTTTTCTTCCAAGGAGGAAACACCTTTTAATTTCATGGCTGCAGTCACTGTCCACAGTGATTTTGGAACACAAGAAAATAAAATCTGTCACTGCTTCCACTTTCCCCCTTTTGTTTGCCATGAAAAAATGGGATGGAATGCCATGACCTTAGTTTTTTGAATGCTGAGTTTTAAGTTAGTTTTTCACTTTTCTCTTTCACCATTCTATAGTTCCTCTTCGCTTTCTGCCATTAGATTGGTATCATCTGCATATCTGAGGTTGTTGATAGTTCTGCTGGTAATCTTGATGCCAGCTTGTGATTCATCTAGCCCAGCATTTCATATGATGTACTCTGCATATAAATTAAAATATACTCTCCATATAAGCAGGGTGACCATATATAGCCTTGTTATACTCCTTTCCCAATTTTGAATCAGTCAATTTTCACATGCCCAGTTCTAACTGCTGCTTCTTTACCTGCATACAGGTTTCACAGGAGACAAGTAAGGAGGTCTGGTACTCCCATATCTTTAAGAATTTTTCACAGTTTGTTGTGATCCACACAGTAGAAGGATTTAGTGTAGTCTATAAAGCAGAAATAGATATTTTTCTGGAATTCGCTTGCCTTCTCCTAGAAGAGAATGAGACGGTTGGTTGGCTTCACTGACTTAATGAACATGAGCTTGAGTAAACTCTGGGAGTTGGTGATGGACAGGGAGGTCTGGCGTGCTGCAGGCCATGGGGTCGCAAAGAGTTGGACATGACTGAGCAACTGAACTGAACTGAACCTGCTTTCTCTATGATCCAATGAATGTTGGCAATATTTGATCTCTGGTTCCTCTGCCTTTTCTAAACCCAGCTTTTGAATCTGGAAGGTCTCGACTCATGTACTGCTGAAGCCTATCTTAAAAGATTTTCAGCATAACCTTACTAGCATGTGAAATATTTTAATTCTTTTACGTGTAGCTGTCTAGTTTTCCTCACACCACTTATTGAAGAAACTGCCTTTTCCCCACCGTATATTTTTGTGTCCTTTTTCATGGATTCGTTTTTCATGTAAGTGTGTATTATTTTCTGGGCTACATGTTCTGCTCCATAGACCAGTGTCTGTTTTTGTGCCAGTGCAATTCTGTTTTGGTTACTGTAACTTTGTACTGTAGTCTGACATCAGGGAATATGATACTTTCAGTTCTGTTCTTTCTTTGGATATCTTTGTCTGCTTGAGATCTTTTGTGTTTCCATATAAATTTTAGAAGTACTTGTTGTAGTACTTTGAAAATTACACTGGTATTTTGATAGGATTTGCTTTGAATCTGTTGATTTCCTTGGGTAATATGTAATATGTTCATTTTAACAATATTAACTTTCCCTGTCCACGAGCATGTTATGTCTTTCCATCTATTTGTATTGTCTTTTTTTTTTTTTAAACAGCATCTTATAGTTTTCTGAGTACATGTCTTTTAATTCCTTGGTTAATTAGATTTATTGCTTGGAATTTTATTCTCTTCTATGTGATGATAAGTGGGATTGTTTTATTAATTTCTCTTTCTGATAGTTTGTTCTTAGTGTTTAGTAATGGAACAGATTTCTCTATGTGAATTTTTTATCCTACAACTTTTTCAAATTCACTGGTGAGCTCTAGAAGACTTTTGTTAGGATCTTTAGAATTTTGGACAGCAAGGAGTCCAACCAGTTCATCTTAAAGGAAATCAGTCCTGAATATCCATTGGAAGGACTGATGCTGAAGCTGAAACTCCAATACTTTGGCCACCTGATGCAGAGCGCTGACTCATTTGAAAAGACCCTGATGCTGGGAAAGATTGAGGGCAGGAGGAGAAGGGGACGACAGAGGATTAGATGGCCTGATGGCATCACCGACTTGGTGGGCATGAGTTTGAGTAAACTCCGGGAGTTGGTGATGGACAGGGAGGCCTGGCGTGCTGCGATTCATGGGGTCGCAAAGAGTCGGACATGATTGAGTGACTGAACTGATGTCCTTGTGTATTTTGAAAGCTTAGAGGTCTCTGGTCTAAAGATGTGAAGAATGGATGATCAGGGGATGATTATTAGTCTGCATGTGTGAGAGATGGAGCACCTTCCTTTAAACAGAAGAAACGTATCATTTATTGCCACTATAAGAAGGAAAGAGCAATTATAGGTTTGGCAGAAAAAAGCTTAATAGAATAATACTAATAAAATTCATGCTACGGCTTTTGTCACATAGTAGGACCTGAATAAAGAGTAACTATTGATGGTGATGATAATAATAACAGTATTCCTAATAATATAATGATAATTACCCTTGTATTAAAGTGATGTCATATTATATTACTGGTTCTAGAAATTGAAATCCTTTAAAATGTGTGAATCTTAAGAAGATTGAAAACATTTCCCACATTATCTATATTTTCCTACATTATCTACATTTTCAGTTTTGAAATGCTCACTGTTCTTGCATCTCCTGTTTTCTCCAGCTAGCAGAAGATTATGGTCCTGTGTTCACTCTGTATTTTGGCATGAAGCCCACTGTGGTGTTGCATGGATATGAAGCAGTGAAGCAAGTCCTGATTGATCAGAGTGAGGAATTTTCTGGCAGAGGTAGTTTACCAGTGGCAGACCACATCAACCAGGGATTAGGTATGCTTCTATTAGGGGCATGTGTGGGAATTGTAGGTTGGAAAGATTCGAATAGGCTAAGGAATTGAGAAATTATAGGTAATAGAGAAGTTTATGAAAGCATCATAAATAAACAGTTTTCTATGGATCATTAATCCATATTTAAAATTAAGAAGATGACACGGTCTGAATGAAACATTAAGTGCAGTGAAAGCAAATCTTCTAATCACTAATGTTCTATTAATAAATTATGGCCAGGGAAGAAAATGAGAAAGAGACAGAAAAAGGGAGGAAAATAACAATAAATTATCCTATTTATTAAATATTTTGCTTTCTGGCCTGAGTCATGGGTGCTAAGAGACTAGTTTTGGGAGCTTGCATAATATATACACGGAACTACCAAAAGTTTGAAGTATGTACATTGCATTTAATTTTCTATTCTTCTTAGAAAAAAAGCACAACAAAATTTTTTATCCAATAGAATATAATACAAAGCATAAAGCACAAACATGCTCTGAAACGAGGGTCATGGGGAAACACAATAAATATAAATTAGGATATTAAAGAAAATCTTTTGAAATCAAATACTTGCTCTGTCTGTCATCTGTGTTTTAGTAGCTAGACCTCAAACTGTCCTATCCTCTGTGGTTCACTGGGTTCTTACAAAAATAATGCCTGAATAGGGTCACTTCATCCTTTACATTGTTCTTTAAGCTCTTATTAGACAAGCTCCCTATGAGCATTGTCTTTCCCTCTGATCTCGTCCTTGGCTCTGGAAGTCTGACATTGAACTTTCTTGGTACAGTGTAAAAAACAGATGACAGTGCAAGTATTTGATTTCAAAATATTTTCTTTAGTATTCTAATTTATATTTATTGTGTTTCCACATGACCCTCTTGTCAGAGCATATTTGTGCTTTATGCTTTGTATTATAGACCTAGCCTAGCTGTGGGGTTGTCAGAAGGGGGTGGCAGATACCCACAGGGTAGAACACGGGGAAGACATCCATATTTTGTGGTAGAGATTAGCAAGTAGAGGGAAAATGTCAAAATGGGAAGAGCTATGGCTATGTCCCTTACTTGAGGAATAGATTTTCATGAGCTTCCTTTCAATACATAAGTGCTGTTTATCCCCGTCTTAAGAATTGACTCTTTTGTTGTTTCTCCTACAGTTCATTTTCTGTGCACAAATCAATACTGAAAACTTAACCTATTACTTGGACTCTATGGATTGTTAGCTGAGTCATCAAAGAGTAGGCATTTTGCCTCTGTGATTTTCAGCATCCTCATAAGTAAAATGGAGACAAAACGCTTGGTTCTTAGGGTTGTTCTGAATTTTGCAGGAGCTAATGGATAAAGAAGAGTGTAGTAATATGTAAAACCAAGAGTCTTGACAGTAAGATACAAGCTGGGTTAAGAGAGGAGGAGGCAGGCGATGAAGGGCCCAATAGGAATTCCTGAGGCTGTCACTACTACATTTAATTCCTGCTTAGGTGTCCTTGTCATTTCCTGGTTTAAAGACTCTCAGCTAGAATTCATGGCAATGGATTATTCTCTACTTTTGGTTTTTGTCCTGGTAGGAATTATTTTCAGCAATGGAGACAGATGGAAGCAAACTCGGCGTTTCTCCCTCATGGTTTTGAGGAATATGGGGATGGGGAAGAAGACTATTGAACACAGAATTCAAGAGGAAGCCTTATGTTTGGTGGAAGCATTAAAAAAAACTAATGGTAGGTATTTCTTTATGCAATTAACAGTAACTGCTTGGGCAGACTACATGATATTACAAGTAGACTATAGAGAGATAATGGCTCAAAATACAACAAAAGTTTACTTTCTGCTCACATGACAGTAGTAAGAGGTGAAGTGGTTGGCATAATGGCCTTTCCAAGCACCTGGTTTTCAGGGCCTTTGATGCCTTCAACATATGAATGTCTTCCTGTGGCACCCAGAGTTCATCTCTTTGAATGGTAGAGTGGGGGTAGTAAAGAAGAAAGAAAACAACAAATAGTGTTTTTAACAGGTAAGATATGGCACTTGCACACAAAAGTTCTTTCATATTCCATGGGCTGTAACTCAGTCACAGGGCCACACCTAAATGTACATGGAGCTGGGAAATGTGGTTAGCTGTGTGCACAGAAATAAGAGGAGAACATGGATTCTGGCAATCTGCTAGTAACTTGAAAGACTAAGTTCTCAGGTAACTTCTTGAGAAACATTTCAAATATTTTGCAACATATGCAGGTCATGTCATTATGCTATATAGCACCTTAAACTTGAGCAGTCCTGTCTATCAGTGATATCTTAGTAAAACTAAAACAAAATTAGTGGTTCAGGTGTGGACTTTGCACCAAACCCTTCTCTGAGTAGGCCTGTATTACAGCTCCCCTGTTGGTGGGTGTGAAAGGAGGGAGCTTCAGCAGCACACATTTGCTCAGTGTACACGTGTGTGGATGCCCATGCAGGACAGGAAGAGGGGATGGGAGAGAAAGGGGTGACTAGGAGACCGGACAGGGAAGGAGCAAGATGAGGATCTTAAGACATATGTGCTTTTGTAAACCACAATGTTTAATTTTTATTACAAATATTTGCATGATTTGGGTTTCCTCGTTTGAGTAAGTTTCTCAAGATGGCAGTAGCATGTCAATGAAAATCATTTGGACTTGGTGCATATTATCTAGGAATCGGTGGGAGATCTGACAGAAGAGGAACACAAGGCTCATCCTGCCTAGATTGTTCTCTACTCTTTTGTTCAAATTTAACATATTAAATAAATATTTTCACATGCTTAATTTTTAAATGTTTATCATGAATATTGTTAATAAAATAGAATAGTAGTTTATTATTTTGGATGTACCTTAAGTTATTTTAGGCCAAACAGATTGCTTTCAGTTTTTTGTTGCTAATAATTTTAAACAATGCAATCTATGTTAATCATTGAACAACCCTGATTATTTTCTAGAGTAAAATTTTGGAAATACAATTAATAAATCAGTAAATATTGGGTTTTAGCATGTTCTTGTTGTTCAGGCAGTAAGTGATACCTGACTGTTTGTGACCCCATGGACCACAGCACACCAGGCTTCCCTGTTTTTCCATATCTCCCAGAGTTTGCTCAAATTCATGTACATTAATTTGGTGTTGCCCTCCAACCATCTTATCCTCTGCCACCCCCTTGCCCTCCTGCCCTGAATCTTTCCCAGCATCAGAGTTGGCTCTTATCATCAGGTGGCCAAAGAATTGGAGCTTCAGTTTCAGTGTCATTCTTCCAATGAATATTCAGGGTTGATTTCCTTTACAATTGACTTGTTGGATCTCCTTGCTGTCTGAGGGACTCTCAAGAGTCTTTTCCAGGACCACAATTGGAAAGCATCAGTTCTTTGGTGCTCAGCCTTCTTTATGATCCAACTCTCACATCCATGCATGACTACTGGAAAAACCATAGCTTTGACTAGATGGATCTTTGTCAGCAAACTGGTGTCTCTGCTTTGTAATATGTTATCTAGGTTTATCATAGCTTTTCTTTCAAGGAGCAAGTGTCTTTTAAATAGCTTCTTATTAACTGGCTCAATTTTCCCATAGTGAATATGACCTTCTCTCAGTTTCCTTGCCTATGACCACCCAGACTCTGCTTGAATCCACCTAACTATGGAGACCTCATCCTCTTTGGGTAGCCCAGTTTGTCATTGGTTAACTAACTGTTTTAAGTTTATTTCACATGTTGAGCAGAACCTTTTTTCTTGTAATTTCTACTTTTGATCCCTACAAAGTTTTTTTCATTCTGTAGTAAAGTGTTGTGGTAGTAGTCACCAGGCAGAGGCAGGATGGATTTCCCACTGAAAATTTAGTATAGCTGTTGAGGTTGGTAGTGATATACATATCTCAATAGGATATGAAAAGTTCTATTACTCATATAATGAGGCTTTCTGTGTAGGGCCAGTAGCTAGAAAACTGAACAAAAAATGACTGGAGAAACCAGAAAAGGATACCGGCTTGGAATTTTTATGGTGGGTAGGGGCTGGAGTGGGGGGTGAGGGTTCCAATGTATAGACCAGGGTTTGTGTGGTTTAAACTTCCTGCTTGGGCCAAAGAAGCAATCACATCAGCTAGTCCAGATGTGAGTAGAAGAAGAAAAAGCAAGGCTTAAAAGTTGCCAGGACTCAAAAATCAAGAAATGGTGTCATATTTGCTATTTTATATTGTTAACCTGTTTATAGTACAGTTCAGATCAGTTGCTTAGTCGTGTCTGACTCTTTGCAACCCAATGGACTGCAGCATGCCAGGTCTCCCTGTCCATCACCAACTCCCGGAGTCCACTCACACTCATGTCCATTGAGTTGGTGATGCCATCCAACCATCTCATTCTCTGTTGTCCCCTTCTCCTCCTGCCTTCAGTCTTTTCCAGTATCAATTGTCTTTTCAAATGAGTTAATTCTTCTCATCAGGTGGCCAAAGTATTGGAGTTTCAGCTTCAGTATCAGTGCTTTCAATGAATATTCAGGACTGATTTCCTTTAAGATGGACTGGTTGGATCTCCTTGCAGTCAAAGGGACTCTAAAGAGTCTCCTCCTGCACCACAGCTCAAAAGCATCAATTCTTCAGTGCTCAGCTTTCTTTATAGTCCAACTCTCATATCCATACATGACTACTGGAAAAACCATAGGTTTACTAGATGGACATTTGTTGGCAAAGTAATGTCTCTGTTTTTTTAATATGTTGTCTAGGTTGGTCATAGCTTTTCTTCCAAGGAGCAAGCGTCTTTTAATTTCATAGCTGCAGTCACCATCTGCATTGATTTTGGAGCCCCCCCAAAATAAAATCTGTCACTGTTTCCATTGTTTCCCCATCTATTTGCCATGAAGTGATTAGACCAGATGACGTCATCTTAGTATTCTGAATGTTGAGGTTTAAGGCAGCGTTTTCACTCTCCTCTTTCACTTTCATTAAGGGACTCTTTAGTTCTTTGCTTTCTGCCGTAAGTGTGGTGTCATCTGCATATCTGAGGTTATTGATATTTCTCCCGGCAATCTTGATTCCAGCTTATGCTTCATCCAGCCTGGCATTTCGCATGATGTACTCTGCTTATAAGTTAAATAAGCAGTGTGACAATATGCAGCCTTGACGTACTCCTTTCCCAATTTGGAACCAGTCTGTTGTTCCATGTCCAGTTCTAACTGTTGCTTCTTGACCTGCCTACAGGTTTCTCAGGAGGCAGGTAAGGTGGTCGGGTAGTCCCATCTCTTGAAGAATTTTCCACAGTTTGTTATGATCCACACAGTCAAAGGCTTTGGTGTAGTCAATAAAGCAGAGGTAGACATTTTTCTGAAACTCTCTTGCTTTTTCTATGATCCAACGGATGTTGGCAATTTGATCTCTGGTTCCTCTGCCTTTCCTAAATCCAGCCTGAGCATGTGGAAGTTCATGGTTCACATACTGTTGAAGCCTCGCTTGGAGAATTTTGAGCATCACTTTGCAGTGTATGAGATGAGTGCAACTGTGTGGTAGTTTGAACATTCTTTGGCATTGCCTATTTTTGGGATCGGAATGAAAATTGACCTTTTCAGGTCCTGTGGCCACTGATGAGTTTCCAAACTTGCTTGCATATTGAGTGTAGCTCTTTCACAGCATCATCATTTAGGATTTGAAATTGCTCAACTGGAATTCCATCACTTCCACTAGCTTTGTTTGTGGTGATATTTCCTAAGGCCCACTTGAATTCACATTCCAGGATGTCTGGCTCTAGATGGGTGACCACACCATCATGGTTATCTGGGTCATTAAGATCTTTTTTGTATAGTTATTCTGTGTATTTTTGCCACCTCTTCTTACTATCTTCTGCTTTTGTTAGGCCCATACTGTTTCTGTCCTTTTCATTTTCATCTTTGCATGAAATGTTCCCTTTGTATCTCTGATTTTCTTGATGAGATCTGTAGTCTTCAGTTCCTCTCATTATTCTCTTCTGAGAGAAAAGCACACTGAACCTTTTTCAGTGCATTTTGTAAAATATGATTTCAATTCTCCTCACTTTCCTTACCTCCTTATTATATTGCTCAGTTTCTTCTGGGTATTTTGAAGAATATCAACACCAAGAGCTAAATTTTATAATTTTAAAGACATTTCAAAATGACCTCCTTCTTGTGTATTACCTTGTGGCTTTAATTAGAGAATGATATCAATAGAATATTGGGAGAAATTTAATAAATAAATAACACTGGGTTAGATAATTTTGCTTAGGGAAATACAATTTTATTTTATTGTTGTTGTTCAGTTGCTAAGTTATGTCCGACTCTTCGCAACTCCATGGATGACTGCATGCCAGGCTTTCCTGTCCTTCACTACCTCCCAGAGTTTGCTCAAACTCATGTCAGCCACTTCTCATCTTGCCCTCAGTCTTTCCCAGCATTACAGTCTTTTCCAATGAGTCAGCTCTTTGGATCAGATGGCCAAAATATTGGAGCTTCAACTTTAGCACCAATGAATATTCAGGACTGATTTCCTCCAGGACTGACTGGTTTAATCTTGCTGTCCAAGGGACTCTCAAGAGTCTTCTCCAGTGCCACAGTTCAAAAACATCAATTCTTTAGCACTCAGACTTCTTTATGGTCCAACTCTCTAGGCACGTTGAATTTATAGTGATGATGGCAGGTCCAGGTTGTTCCTGTATTAAAAAAAAATCTTAGAAATCAAACTTTCTCCATTATTTTAAACAGCAAACTTAAGATTTGTTTGAAAATTATATTCCAAATTTTATATATTTTTTTCAGGATCTCCATGTGATCCTACTTTCCTTCTGAGCTATGCTCCCTGCAATGTGATCTGCTCTATTATATTCCGGAATCGTTTTGAATACAATGATGAAAATTTTATAACCTTGGCAAAGTATATTCATGAAAATGCAGCAATTTTTAGCATGCCCTGGATTGAGGTAAGGTCAAGGTTCCTTTTAAATAGGAAATAATTTTCTGTCTAAATTGATTACCACATCTCTTTGTGCTGTTGTTTGTTACCACTTAGTGAGTTATCATGGAGAAGGAAATGGCAACCCACTTCAGTATTTTTGCCTAGAGAATCCTGTGGATGGAAGAGCCTGGTGGCCTGCTGTCCATAGGGTCGCACAGAATCGCACATGACTGAAGCGACTTAACATGCATTGGAGAAGGAAATGGCAGCCCACTGCAGTGTTCTTGCCTGGAGAATCCCAGGTACGGAGGTGGGCTGCCATCTATGGGGTCGCATAGAGTCAGACATGACTACAGTGACTTAGCAGTAGGAGCAGCAGTGAGCTATCAAAGCAATTGAATGTGTTGAAATGAGTTTTTTAAAATATAAAAATGGTAATAAAAAATAGTGCAACAATTATAACAAGGTCTTTTTTTTTTTTTTGGAGAAATCTTTTTTCCTCTGATTTTTATGTGTATAAATAGGATGTATATACATCGTATTTTTACTATTAGTAAACTGTCAGAAAAAAAAATAATAACCTATGTTGTACTATAACTAACAACTAAAATTCCATGGATCATAATGTTATGATGTTTTCTACCTGGGAAGGACTCTAGAGAGCAAGTAGTCTATGGAACAGAAAGCTCATCTGGAAATACTGAGCTTATTTTCAAAGTAACTTAACCAAAAGAAGAATGAGTTAGATATATAAACTAGGTTTCTTGATTCTCTATCCAGTTTGATACAAGATAGCAGCTGAATAAATTTCTTCAGTACCTATCGAGGGTATTAAGTCATGAAGGTACTGTTTAAAAAGGATTCTGTAAACTCTAGGACTGTGATGGCCAATGTGTACATTCTGAAGATGTGAAATGCCTAAATAAAAGTAAGTTAGGTAATATAGACATTTCCTTAATCTTTCTGGTATAGTTTCTTCATTTAAAAAATGGTATGAACAGATCACCAGCCCAGGCTGGATGCATGAGACAAGTGCTCGGGCCTGGTGCACTGGGAAGACCTAGAGGGATCGGGTAGAGAGGGAGGTGGGAGGGGGGATCGGGATGGGGAATACATGTAAATCCATGGCTGATTTATGTCAATGTATGGCAAAAACCACTACAATATTGTAAAATAATCAGCCTCCAACTAATAAAAATAAATGAAAAAAAATGGTATGGTGTGAACAGACTTAAAAGGAGTTATTGACAGTAATACAATAATACTAGGAGAAATTAACACATCAGTTACATCAATGGACAGAACAGTTCAGTTCAGTCACTCAGTCATGTCTGACTCTTTGCAGGGGCCCCATGGACAGAACAGCCAAACTAAATTAATAAGGAAACATGGCCTTAAGCAACACATTAGACACAATGGACTTGATAGATTTATATACAACATTCCATCCTAATGCAGCAGAATACACATTCTTTTTCAAGTACACATGAAACATTTTCCAAGATAGATCATAAATGTTACAAAACAAGTGTCAGTAAATTCAAGAGATTGAAATTATATCGTGCATCTTTTTGACCACAATGGTATGAAACTAGAAATCAATTACAAGAAAAAAAAAAAAAAAAAAAAACAAACTGGAAAAAACACAAACACACAGGAACTGAATATGTTGTTGAATATGTTATTCAGTTCAGTTCAGCTCAGTTCAGTTCAGTCACTCAGTCGTGTCCGACTTTTTGTGACCCCATGAATTGCAGCACGCCAGGCCTCCCTGTCCATCACCAACTCCCAGAGTTTACTCAAACTCATGTCCATTGAGTTGGTGATGCCATCCAGCCATCTTATCCTCTGTCGTCCCTTTCTCCTCCTGCCCCCAGTCCCTCCCAGCATCAGGGTCTTTTCCAATGAGTCAACCCTTTGCATGAGATGGCCAAAGTATTGGAGTTTCAGCCTCAGCATCAGTCCTTCCAATGAACACCCAGGACTGATCTTCTTTAGGATGGACTGGTTGGATCTCCTTGCAGTCCAAGGGACTCTCAAGAGTCTTCTCAAACACCACAGTTCAAAAGCATCAATTTTTCGGTGCTCAGCTTTCTTCACAGTCCAGCTCTCACATCCACACATGACCACTGGAAAAACCATAGCATTGACTAGACAGACCTTTGTTGGCAAAATAATGTCTCTGGTTTTTAATATGCTATCTAGGTTGGTCATAACTTTCCTTCTAAGCAGTAAGCATCTTTTAATTTCACGGCTGCAATCACCATCTGCAGTGATTTTGGAGCCCCCCAAAATAAAGTCTGACACTGCTTCCACTGTTTCCCCATCTATTTCCCATGAAGTGATGGGAAATGCCATGATCTTAGCTGCTACTAAACAACAATGGGTCAAAGAGCAAATCAAAAACCTTGAGAGAAATGAAAATGGAAACAAAACATTCAAAAATCTATGTGACTCACAAAAGCAGTTCTAAGAGGGAAGTTTATAGTGAAAAAGGTCTACCTCAGGAAATGAGAAAAATGCCAAGTAAACAATCTAACCTTACACATAAAACCAGAAAAAGAGTGGACACTCTCCATCCCCCTTCTGATGTCTATGTCAGAAGCTTTCTCTGTCCTTTTTCTTTCTTTAACAAAACTGCTACACAAAAGTTCTTGAGTGATCAAGAATGGTCCCTGGTCCCAAAGCTAAATCTTCTTCTGAGATCACGAATCTGACACCGTTCACCATAATCTATAACCTTGGGGACTCATCCAGGATTTTCAGGACAAGGTAAGAATACTCGAGAGCATTAGCCTCTGTGCTTTCTCAGTATACACATTTTCTGCTTTACTTTGCTAACACCATTGTGTGTTTGTGTGAATGAAAGACACGCCCTGCATGAAGCAAGTGATGAGTCCTCTCTGTGGTTTTGAGGTGCCTCATGACTGAAGGCAGCCCCCCAAAGGGGAGCCTTGTTGGGAGTTTATGCTGACCTGCCAATGCCAAGAGGCACTCAACACCCCTTCAAGGAGAATGGCCAGAAATGGGCAAAGCATGTGTAGCGAACTTTTCTTTCTCGGTCAATTTTTTTTTGGTCTCTTTGACCATTCCGTAACTGCCTGGGGAATTAGAACCACTAACCTAATCTGTCAAGAAAGCTGAGCGCTGAAGAATTGATGCTTTTGAACTGTGGTGTTGGAGAAGACTCTTGAGAGTCCCTTGGACTGCAAGGAGATCCAACCAGTCCATCCTAAAGGAGATTGGTCCTGGGTGTTCATTGGAAGGACTGATGTTGAAGCTGAAAATACAATACTTTGGCCACATGATGTGAGGAGTTGACTGATTTGAAAAGACTGTGATGCTGGGAAAGATTGAGGGCAGGAGGAGAAGGGGATGACAGAGGATGAGATGGTTGGATGGCATCACAGACTCGATGCACATGGGTTTGGGTGAACTCCGGGAGTTGGTGATGGACAGGGAGGCCTGGCATGCTGTGGTTCATGGGATCGCAAAGAGTGGGACATGACTGAGCTACTGAACTGATACTGAACCTAATCTGTTGGATCATAGAATTTCAAGGGAATTGTGATTCATGCCAATACTATGTACTTTTACTTAGACCCCAAGTATGGAAGCCCCTAGCCTTGCTGGGAGCCAAAAGTTACAAGAGCTTGTTTGTGAGCAAGCAGGAGCTCTAGATCCAGGAATATCTCTCAGGCTAGAGGTCACTCTCTTGACTGCCTGCCTCAGGGCCCAGAGTCCTAAAAGTGAGTGTTTGTCATGGCTGTGCCTCCTATCTATGTGGATAAAAGCACAGCTGGTGACCATGAGGTTTTTGAGGATATTGATTCGGAATTACAGGATCTGTTCAGATTGGAAGTGCAATGGGCTTCTCCCTTTGGTAGTGCTAGCTGTTAGCAGACCAGAGAAAACTCTCCAATGGCTTATGTCTCAACTCTCTAGGTGTTCCTTTTGTGGAATCTGTGGAAAGGAACTGGAAGGTTTGGACCTAGTAGCTTGAGGACAAAAATCACTTTTTCCTCACTGGTCAGCCCTCTACCACCTCTTTTGCTATCACATATACTGGCATGGTGACACTCAGAAGGGACATCTTGGTTCTTGTTCATCTCTTTATGACTCACCACTTCAACTGAAGTCAGCAGTGTACTCAGGAATGTACATGGGCACACGTAAGATGGATGCTTCCTCAAGTAGTCCTAGCTTGGGAAACATCATGGGAAACTACTCTGGCAAATCAAACAAAGGTCTTGGTAGTAAGAAACGAGAAATCAATCTGGGATGCCATCAGGTCTACCCCTGGTGCATCTCCACCCCACCTTGGTGGTAGAACTGGGAGGGATGAGTAAGATGCCTGCATCAGTAAGGGACAGACTAAGTCTGACCAGGGAAGGAAACTTCAGTGGAAAGTCTGTCTGCACTCCTCTTTAGAGCAGGGAGGGACACCCCTCGTGAAAAGGAGCCACGGCCGTGGATGCTGCTTTTTTCTCTCCTACAGATGGGAGCTAACAGTTCCAGAACCACTCCTTTAAAGTATATTTAAAAAACGGGACAAGTTTGATCCCCAGAGTTTAAGAAATACACACCTGATTCTTCTTCTGTGATACTGAATGGCCACAGTATCCTTGGGAAAACAGGGAACACTGGCCAGTTAAAGGGTATCTCAATTATGATACCATTTTTACAACTAGACCAGTTCTGTAGAAAACAAAGGAAATGGGTAGAAGTGCCATATGTGTTGCTCTTTATCTCTCTGCGAGACATGCCTGACTTATGTCCAAAGTGTGCACATTTGGGTGTGAAGCCTTCAGCTGCCTCCTGTTCTCTTACTGTGCCCCTGTATCAGGGGCTCCCAACTGAACAGGCTGAGAATCAGGTCACCCTTCCAGGAGGGGTTGCCTCAGTGTCAGTAGAAATTCAAACAGTCCCAATTGTGGTTGAAACTATTTAGAGGATCCAAAAAGTACATAGAAGGCTTTATGGGGCTAACTTTACTTTATGACCTTACTTGGAGAGATGTAATGTATGTCTAGGGACAGACACTGACTCCTGACTCAAAAACTCGAGTTTTGGGGGAAGCTACTACTTTTGGAGATGAATGGCTTGAAGGCAAGGGGAAAGAGGGAACATGAAATAGTCCTCCTTCTTACTGGGGGCCAAGCGGTTCCAATAACAGAGCCACTTTGCTGGATGTATTCTTGAAGGACTCAGGGGAGCACAAAGACTTTAGACTATGTTAAGTTGACTGACACAGAACAGGGAGAGAAGAAAACTGGTAAATTCCTAGCTAGACTACAGGAGGCTCTCCACAAGTTTACTGACATTGATCTCGAAATTACAGAGGGAGAAATGATCTTAAAAGATAGTTTTCTTACTCAATCGACTCCAGATAGCTGCTGTAAGTTACAAAAACAGGCGTTTGGACCAAGTCTGTCTTTAGAAAAACTGTTGCAGCTGTCTCAGACAGTATATCATGGTGGAGAATATGAGGAAGAAAATGAGGCAAAAAAAGAACCAGTCAAAAGACTAAAGTCCCAGCATGGCTGTTAGATCCACTCTGAAACAGCCTGAGGAAAAATGCCCAGAGGGACCCAGGTGAAAAGGGATGGACTTGTTATTACTGCTGAAAGGAGGAGCATCTCAAGTGGGATTGGCCTGAGGCATCTAAGCTGCCCCAGCTCCATGTCCAGTCTGTAAAGGACCATACTGGAGAAGAGACTGCGTCTGAGGTGTAGGCCCCAGGGGTTGGACTCTCAAGACAATCAGGACTGAAGGTGCCTAGGTGTCCCCACACAAGCTCCCATCCTAATTACCCCTGAGGAACCCTGGGTATTTATAACTGTTGGGAGCCAATCAGTCAGTTTGTTTTGGACACTGGGGCAACTTTCTCTGTGCTCACTGAAGCCCCTGGTCCTCTTTCCTCCTGATCCCGTACCATAATGGGACTGTCTGGATAAGCCAAATGTTATTATCTCAGTTGTCCTTTAAGCTGCAACTAGAATTCTGTGCTATTTTCTCGAGTTTCTCATCGTGCCAGAATCACATTCACCCCTTCTGGGGAGGGATATACTGAACAAGGTCCAGGCCTCTGTTTTCATGAATATGGAGCCTGCTCTTTCTCTCCCATTAATTGAACAAAGTATAAACCCTAAAGTGTGGGCTGATGGAAAAACTGAGGGTTGAACAAAAAATGCTGTTCCTTTCGTTATCAAGCTCAAAGCAGTACCCACTAAAGCCTGAGGTTAAGGAAGGGTTAAAACACATCATTGAAGATTTAAAGGAATAACAGCTATTAATTCCCTATAATAGTCCATGCATCAATGTTATTTTGGATGTGAAAATGTCAAATGATAAATGGAGGCTAATTCAAGATATACAAACAGTAAGTGCCTAATCCTTATACTTTATAGTCTGAAATTCCTAAACAAGCCAAGTAAGACTTTAAGATAGTTGAGAGGATTTTGAGGCATTACAGGCTACTGCCACATTTGGATTGTGGGTTATGGGGAGCTTGCCTGGCCTTAATATAAACTTATAACGGAGACTCAGCTGGCCAAAACTGACAAGCTGGTTAGGTCCCCAGAGATTCAAAAGGCTTTTAAGGCTCTTCAGTCTGCTGTCTTGCAGGCTCCTGCTTTGAGCTTGCTCACAGGATCAGAGTTTAGTTTGTTCCTTAGTTAAAAAAAAAAAAAAAAATCCTATGGCCACATTCCTTAAGGGTAATTGCTACTATTGTTTTGCTAATGTCTATAGCTCATAAGTTGACTAATGGGCAATGTCTTACTGTACTGACTTCTCTTGATGTAAGTGAGATCTTAAACTCTAAAGTTCAGAGCAACAATGGCTCCATCTTTAAAGCTGCTGTAACTCAAGGGGCATCGAAAACTCTATGAATAAAATATCACTTACACAGATCCTGGAGACCCCGAACTTCAGAAAAAGTTGAAAAGGCTAATGACATTATTAAGAGGCATCTGTGTAAGCTAACTCAGGAAACATAAGACACTTGTTTTAAAGTTCTACCTGTAGCTTTAATGAGGGCTCGAACTGGCCCTAAAAAGGAAGGACTGTTCCCCTTTGAATGTATCTATGGAAGACCCTTCTTACACACAGACATTGTTATAGACCCTGAAACCTTAGAATTAGCCGTGTGACTCAGCTTTCAGCTTTTCAACCTCCTCATCAATTGAAGGCTTCCCGTGGTGGGTTTCTCCACTTCAAGGAAAGGACTTACTTCAACTCTTCACCACAACAATCATGTGTGATGCCTCTTAATCTGATGACTACTAGCGATCCTAAGATGGACTGATGTAACTATGGACATAATGTACTTTTAATTTTGATTATGTTTTAACCTGGTTTAGTGACTATTTTGCCTCACATCTGTAACTGCAAAATGGGGTCTGTTTCTAACCGTCTGAAAGTTTCTAGGTTGCAAATGGTTGTCCAGGCTCCTATGAGTGCCACAGCCTCTCCAACTATTTCTTGGGTCCCTTGGATCAGAGACCCTCAATATGAGGGTTAGGAGAATATGTTGCCTCAACAAGTTAGGGATGATGCCCGTCAACAGCAGGAAGTAGTTATGGAATGAAAACGATGTCCCTTTCTTTTGGCAACATAATTGCCCGAAAAGAAAAGAGGGGAACAAGAGAGTCAATTCCTAGGCAGGTTGATAAGAAGCCCGGCGTCCCTGAGGAGGAGAAAGGGATCTGGGGCTCATGAAGTGCAGATAGGGGTCTGGAATTCTCAAGAAGGAGGAAAAGACAAACATCTTTCCCCCCCTCTACATTCTTTAGTCTTAGTCACGTAAAACATTTTTTTCTTTAAGCCTGGTACTGATGATTACACAACAAACAACTAAGTTTAAACTCTGTACTGGTGGTGGTGGTGGTGGAGTCGCTCAGTCATGTCCGACTCTTTGCGACCCCATGGGCTGTAGCCCACCAGGCTTCTCCATCCATGGGATTTTCCAGGTAAGAGTACTGGAGTGGGTTGCCATTTCCTTCTCCAAAACTCTGTACTAAGGATTATATAACAACAATATATCCTGCTTGAGGACAGTTTCTCCTTCTCGAAAACCTTCTGGATAATCCTGTTGTCTTAAAATGTTAATTATGGGAGTGGATCTAGTAAGATCTTTACAACCTTGAGACATTCTTTTGATTTATCTTAGAAACTAATTAAAAAAGCACATAACTCCCTTGCTTAGACTGAGGGGGGCATTCTCTGTCCCCCTTCTGATGTCTATGTCAGAAGCTTTCTCTGTCCCTTTTCTTACTTTAATAAAACTGCTGCACACACACACACACAAAACAAACTAGAAAAAAGAAGAACAAACAAAGCCCAAAGTTAGCAGAAGGAAGGAAATAGTAAAGATCAGAGACTAAATAAACAGTAGAGACTAAAAGGGCAATAGAAAAGATTCAATTCAGTTCAGTTCAGTTGCTCAGTCGTGTCCGACACTTTGTGACCCCATATTGGACTGCAGTACACCAGACCTCCCTTCCATCACCAACTCCTGGAGTTTACCCAAACTCATGTATATTGAGTCAGTAATGCCATCCAACCATCTCATTCTCTGTTGTCCTCTTCTCCTCCTGCCTTCAATCTTTCCCAGCATCAGGGTCTTTTTGAGAGTCAGTACTTCTCATCAGGAGGCCAAAGTATTGGAGTTTCAGCTTCAATATCAGTCCTTCCAATGAATACCCAGGACTGATCTCCTTTAGGATGGACTGGCTGGATCTCCTTGCAGCCCAACGGACTCTCAAGAGTCTTCTCAAACACCACAGTTCAAAAACATCAATTTTTCAGTGCTCAGCTTTCCTTATAGTCCAACTCTCACATCCATACATGATTACTGGAAAAACCATAGCCTTGACTAGACGGATCTTTGTTGTCAAAGTAATGTCTCTGGTTTTTAATATGCTGTCTAGTTTGGTCATAACTTTCCTTCCAAGGAGTAAGCATCTTTTAATTTCACGGCAGTCACCATCTGCAGTGATTTTGGAGCCCAAAAAAGTCAGCCACTTTAGAAAAGATTCAGTTCAGTTCAGTTCGTTTCTGTTCAGTTGCTCAGTCGTGTCCGATTCTTTGCGACCCCATGAATCTCAGCATGCCAGGCCTTCCTGTGAAAGGTTGTTGCTGAATCACGCAAAGACGCTGGGGTTCTTGGCCTCCGGAGGAGAAGAATTCAACCCAGGGCCAGAGACGAGGTTGGATCACTCAGAGCTTTTGTGTAATAAAGTTTTATTAAAGTATAGAGGAGATAGAGAAAGCTTCTGACATAGATATCAGAAGGGGGAGAAAGAGTACTCCCTAGCTAGTCTTAGCAATGGAATTATATACTCTCAAATTAGTTATTACAGTGGCTCAAAAGAATGTCTGGAGGTTGTAAAGACCTCACCAGACCTACTCCCAGAATTTACATTTTGAGATAACAGAATTAGCCAGAAGGTTTTTCCAGAAACTGTCCTCAAGCAGAATACATTATTGTTACATAAACCTAAGGAATGTAGAGGAGAAAAAAAAATTTGTCCTTTCTTCCTCTTTGAGAACTCCAGACCCCTCTCTCCATGGGGACCCCTAGACTTCTTATCAACCTGCCTGGGAATTGACTCTCTCACCTGTCCATCACCAACTCTCGGAGTTTACTCAAACTCGTATCCATCGAGTCAGTGATGCCATCCAGCCATCTCATCCTCTGTTGTCCCCTTCTCCTCCTGCCCCCAACCCCTCCCAGCTTCAGAATCTTTTCCAATGAGTCAACTCTTTGCATGAGGTGGCCAAAGAACTGGAGTTTCAGCCTCAGCATCAGTCCTTCCAATGAACACCCAGGACTGATCTCCTTTAGGATGGACTGGTTGGATCTCCTTGCAGTCCAAGGGACTCTCAAGAGTCTTCTCAAACACCACAGTTCAAAAGCATCAATTTTTCGGTGCTCAGCTTTCTTCACAGTCCAACTCTCACATCCATACATGACTAATGGAAAAACCATAGCATTGACTAGACAGACCTTTGTTGGCAAAGTAATGTCTCTGCTTTTAAAATGCAATCTAGGTTGGTCATAACTTTCCTTCCAAGGAGTAAGCATCTTCTAATTTCACAGTGGCAATCACCATCTGCAGTGATTTGGAGCCCCCCAAAATAAAGTCTGACACTGTTTCCACTGTTTCCCCATCTATTTGCCATGAAGTGATGGGACCGGATGCCATGATCTTAGTTTTCTGAATGTTGAGCTTTAGGCCAACATTTTCACTCTCTTCTTTCACTTTCATCAAGAGGCTTTTTAGTTCCTCTTCACTTTCTGCCATAAGGGTGGTGTCATCTGCATATCTGAGGTTATTCATATTTCTCCCGGCAGTCTTGATTCCAGCTTGTGCTTCTTCTAGTCAAGCGTTTCTCATGATGTACTCTGCATGTAAGTTAAATAAGCAAGGTGACATTATACAGCCTTGACGCACTCCTTTTCCTATTTGGAACCAGTCTGTTATTCCATGTCCAATTCTAACTGTTGCTTCCTAACCTGCATATAGGTTTTTCAAGAGGCAGGTCAGGTGGTCTGGTATTCCCATCTCTTTCAGAATTTTCCACAGTTTATTGTGATCCACACAGTCAAAGGCTTTGGCTTAGTCAATAAAGCAGAAATAGATGTTTTTTCTGGAACTCTTTTGCTTTTTTGATGGTCCACCAGATGTTGGCAATTTGATCTCTGGTTCCTCTGCCTTTTCTAAAACCAGCTTGAACGTCTGGCAGTTCACGGTTCACGTATTGCTGAAACCTGGCTTGGGTAATTTTAAGCATTACTTTACTAGCCTGTGAGATGAGTGCAATTGTGTGGTAGTTTGACCATTCTTTGGGTTTGTCTTTCTTTGGGATTGGAATGAAAACTGACCTTTTCCAGTTCTGTGGCCACTGCTGAGTTTTCCAAATTTGCTGGCATATTGAGTGAAGCACTTTGACAGCATCATCTTTCAGGATTTGAAATAGTTCAACTTGAATTCCGTCACCTCCACTAGTTTTGTTCATAGTGATGCTTTCTAAGGCCCACTTGACTTCATATTCCAGGATGTCTGGCTCTAGGTGACTGACCACACCATCATGATTATCTGGGTCGTGAAGATCTTTTTTGTATAGGTCTTCTGTGTATTCTTGCCACCTCTTCTTAATATCTTCTGCTTCTGTTAGGTCCATACCATTTCTGTCCTTTATTATGCCCATCTTTGCATGAAATTGAAATCAGCAATACATTAAGATGTTATAATCTATGAATAAGCCAAATTTATTCTGAGGATGCAAAGATGGTTCAGTGTCTGCAAATCAATCTATGTGATACATCACGTTAAAAATGATGAATAAATCATATGATTTTTTAAGTTTTGCAAAAAAGCTTTTTGACTGAATTCAACATCCATTGAATAATAAAAACTCCAGAGTGAATAGAGAGGGAACATACCTGAATGTAATAAAGCCCCTATAGCAGAAGCTCCCATCATTCTCAATTGTGAAAACCTTAAAGTATTACCTCTCAAATCAGGAACAACACAAGGATGACCACTCTCCCCACATTTATTCAGCATAGTACTGGAAGTTCCAGCCATAGCAAGCAAAGAAAAAGAAGTATGGTACTGGCACAAAAACAGACATAATTAATGGAACTGAAGAGACAGCCTAGATATGAACCCACACCTAGTAGGTAATTAATATACAACAAAAGAAGCTAGAATACAGAATGTAGAAAAGACACCCTCTTCAATCAATGGTATTGGGAAAACTGGACAGTTACATACAAAAGAATCAAAGTAGATGCCTTTATCACACCACAGATAAAAATAAATTCAAAATGGATTAAGGATTTAAATGTAAGAACCAGAACTATAAAAATTCTAGAAGTAATCATAGATGTGCACTCTTTGACATTAATCTTGTTGATATCTTTTTGGTTATTCATTGTTAGGCAAGGGATACAAAAGCAAAAATAAAGGGATGTGACCTAATCAAATGTAAAAGCTTTTGCACAGTGAAGGTGACTATCAACAAAACAAAATGCCTGCCTGCTGAATAGAATGTATTTGCAAATGATGTATCTGACAAGGAATTAGTGTTCAAAATACACGAAAAACTCACACACTTCAATAACAAAAAGAAAACCCTAATTAAAAAATGGACAGAAGGTTCAAATAGGTATTTTTCCAATGAAGACAAACAGTTGGCCAATAGGCACATTGAAAGATGGTCAAAACACTAATTATCAGGAAAATACAAATAGAAACACTAAAAGATTTTACCTCATACCAGTCAGAATGGTTATTGTAAGAAAGAGAAGAAATAACAAGTGTTGGGAGGATGTGGAGATAAGGGAACACTCATGCACTGTTGGTAGGAATGTAAATTGAAACCGTCACTATGGCAAACAGTATAGAGGTTCCTCAAAAAGTTAAAAATAGAGCTCCTATATGATCTGGGACTTAACTGGGTACTTCTCTCTAGAAAACATCTGGGTATTTATCTGAAGAAAAGAAACTTATTCAAAAAGATATATGCACCCCTATATTCATTGTAGCGTTGTTGACAGTAGGTGAGATATCGAAATCACCTAAGTGTCCATTGATAGATGAAAGGATAAAGAAGAAGTGGTACACACACACACACACAATGAAATATTATTCAGCCATATATTCATATCAATGTATGACAAAACCCACTGGGAAAAAAAAATAAAAAAAAAAAAAGAAAAGAAATATTATTCAGCCATATAAAAGCATGAAATTGTGCCATTTTTACAGCATGGATAGTTCTAGAAGATATTATGCTAAGGGAAAAATGTCAGGCAGATAAAGAAATGTTACATGATTTATTTCATATTTAGAATCTAAAAATTAAAACAACAAAATAAAACAGAAACAAATTCATAGATACAGAGAAGAAACTTGTAGTCCTCAGAGAGGAAGAAGTAGAGGGATGAGTGAAATAGGTAAAAGGGATTAAGAAGTATAAACTTCAAATATAAATGTAGTAAGTCACAGGTATGTAATATACAGCATAAGGAATAGAGTCAATAACATTTCAATAACTGTATGATGACAGATGATTCCTAGGCTTATCATGGTGATCAATTTGTAATGCATGTAAATGGTGAATCACCATTTTGCACACCTGAAACTAATATAATATGTGTCAACTGTTAACATATTTTCATAAAAATAAATATAGAAAAAGTATATGATCCCTGCACACTTTTTAGTTGACTCTCTGTAGACATGTCTGTAGTGTAAACTGGGATAAACACTGGATTCTACCTCTGTCATTTGTTTTGTGTCTTAGACTGGTAGACTAATCTTTCTGAACCTCAGTACCCTCATTTGGAAAGATGTGGTATGATCCTGAATTTCTTCAGAGGGTAGAAAAATATTTCAAATGGTTTGGAAATTAGTTGTTAATCTGTGCATACTGTCACTCAGGCCATTTTATCAAATCTCTCTCTCTTTCAAATCCCAAATGGGTTCCAGTGCAAGAAACATATATTATTCATCTTTATTTACTCATTTTATAGCAATATGTCTGCACCATAATATGGGCCTGTAAATGTTTGCTGAATTAATTGTCTCTTTTATTTTTCAGCTCTACAATGCTTTCCCCTCTTTACTACATTATCTCCCAGGGAGTCATAACACATTATTTAAAAACATGACTGAGCAAAGGAAGTTTATTTTGGAGAAAATAAAGGAACACCAAGAATCCATGGACCTCAATAACCCTCAAGACTTTATTGATTACTTCCTGATTAAAATGGAAAAGGTAAAATGGGATCCAGATTTGCTGCTTCATCTTTGTGTGTGGAGTGATGTGATGCATGGAATAGCCTTGTTCTTCTCAGTGGAATCAGTTTATTAAAACACATGCTCATTCTTAAAGAAATAGTCATTGCTTTTGCAACTTATTTTTGTGCAAACCATACTGGATATCTTGAATTATTTCTGCATTGTCACTGAAAATTGCTTGGAAGCTTTTATATTTACCATGTTAAAGCTGGTTCTTTATTTGAGAACAGATTGAAACACACACACACATTCAAGATAAGTGGTAGATAGTATATTCTCTTTCATTAAATATATTCCATGAATGGGTGATGTAAGAAATGAGAGAAGGTAGAAATGGGTGGGAATCTAGAAAGGCTTACTCTTGGAAAGACAGTAAGAAACAGATGAAGTAGGTTTAGAGAATTAGCAGAGATGACAAAATTGGTTCAGGGAAAGATAAGTGCAGTGATGAAGTGTGTGGAGTTTTTAAAGAGATTGTCTTGCTAGTAACTGAGGAACTGTCATGGGTTTAATGACTGATGAATTTGGGAATAGTGTTTCAGTTTGAAGATAGGTGATTCTGAAGGCCTGAGTGAGAAATTCAGATATGATGAAATAGACAATAGATGCCCGAATTGATGGTGAGCAGTAGTGATGACTTGATAAGTGTCAGGTTAGAAAGAAATGACTGAAGAACTGATTCACTCCAGTGGGTGAGAAAGTGAAGAATCAGAAAGTACTTATTGGAAGTTTAACTCTGGTTATATTTTAACTGAAGAAATTCTAACAACTTATCTAACTTTACCTTCATCTATAACATTCTCTAATGTTTGGCTTAATTTGTCAAATAAACAAGAAATTATGTTGTTATATGGAATTATTTTAAGTTACTTGTAAGTTTCTTTTACTTATCAAGTAATCCTAATACATCATTGCTAGGAGAAACACAATAAACAGTCTGAATTTACCATGGACAACTTGATCACCACTCTATGGGATGTGTTTACTGCTGGAATAGAGACAACAAGCATCACTCTGAGATATGGACTGCTGCTCCTGCTGAAGCACCCAGAGGTCACAGGTAGTATCACAGACGATGGACAGGATGAAATTCCAGTTAGAAACTGGCAGGCAACCCTGATGACTTTTCTACTCTTCATCTGCCTGGAAGATGTACAAGAAAAACTTTCATCCTTAGTACATCTTATCATTGTATGAGTTACATTCAAATTAGAGAATAGTAAAAAAGGAGAATGAAATAGTTAACCAGCAGCAGAGTTATGGAGGGCAGAGATCACTGTCTTCCCTAATGTGGTGGAGTATCCTTGCTATGCATCAGGTCAGGTGCAGTTGGGCTTCCATGGTGAATCAGATGGTGAAGAATCTTCTCTACAATGATATTGCTGGTAAAGCTTTCTAAGTCCAGATAAATGTACTTTTATCAAAAGTTCATTCTACTCAGATGCATTTTCAATGGAAGGAATGACTCAACAAAATCACAATCTTTCTTCATCAGAAAACTTCACTCTTTAAATTTAAAAATTATACACAAAAATTCTGTTCAAATACACCCTTTTGGCCAAACAAAATTTCCTGAAAAATGTAATTTCTCATCCTCCTTTTTTTCTTTATTCATTCCTCACCTAAGAGAATATTTTCTTTACTCTATCATGCTTTGTGCTTTGGCCTATTAAGACACTTTTATTTTTATTTTTTTGAGTTTAATTGTCTTACAATGTTGTATTAGTTTCTGCTGTACAACAAAGTGAACCAGTTATATGTATATATATTTACAGGCTTCCCAGGGGGTGCTAGTGGTAAAGAACTCACTTGCCAATGTGCATGTGAGACATAAGAGATGTGGGTTCATTCCCTGTGAAGGGAAGATCCCCTGGAGGAGGGCATGGTAACCCACTACATTATGTTGCCTGGAGAATCCCATGGACAGAGGAGCCTGGTGGGCTACGGTCCAAAGGTCACAAAGAGTCAGACATGACTGCTCACTGCTCACTGCTGCTAAGTCACTTCAGTCGTGTCTGACTCTGTGCGACCCCATAGACAGCAGCCCACCAGGCTCCCGCCCCTGGGATTCTCCAGGCAAGAATACTGAAGTTGGCTGCCATTTCCTTCTCCAGTGCATGAAAGTGAAAAGTGAAAGTGAAGTCGCTCAGTCGTGTCTGACTCTTCGCGACCCTATGGACTGTAGCCTACCAGGCTCCTCCATCCATGGGATTTTCCAGGCAAGAGTACTGGAGTGGGGTGCCATTGCCTTCTCCGACCCGCAGCTCACTAGCTCATCTGAAATAAGCCCTGTTGGCCTGCAAAACCAAGTTCTTTGGGGGCTCATCTTCCTGTTGCAGCACTCCTGGGTTAGGGAGCCCAGTGATGGGTTCAGACCCCTCACTCCTTGGGGAGAACCTCTGTAATTGTAATTATCCTGTTCATGGGTCTTTTATCTGGGGGTACGGTCTTAACTGTGCTATATTTCTGCTTCTCCTATGTATTGCATGATTCCATCTTTAGATCTTTAGTTGTTGAAGAACTTTCTCCTTAGACTTCAGGTTGTTCTTATTGATAGTTGCTCTGTAAATCATTGTATTAATCATTTTGTAATGCTTGTGGGAGGAAGTGATCTCAGAGTCTTTCTACTCTGTAATTTTGGATATTCTCCCTTAACTTACTTATTATTCCTATGTGTTGAGTCAACCAAACATCTGTTCAGTTGGTCCATTTATTAAGTATTTACTGCATGGAGTACTACTCTCTTAGAACTTTCATAAAAAACTGACATAAACAAAATGGTTAAACTGCATGATGTGAGCCTTTGAGATCCCACGTCCCTGAGTTTATTTTAAAAAATACACAAAGGAGAGAATCAGAATTGAGAAATGAATTTCATGATGTAGCTGTGTTTTATATGCATGTGTATTTAAGTCTCTAATGAAATTCCAGTTTGCCCATGACATTGAAATTCTGTTTCTTTTTTTCCCTTTTATTGAAACACATGTAATTTTTCCTTCTCTCCATAACCTACCACAATGTAATCATCATTAAGAAGATATAAAATATCTTTATCACTTGACATAAATTCTGATTTCTACCTTGCCAGCTAAAGTTCAGGAAGAAATTAACCGTGTGGTTGGCAGAAACCGGAGTCCCTGCATGCAGGACAGAAGCCGCATGCCCTACACAGATGCTGTGATCCACGAGATCCAGAGATACATTGACCTTGTCCCCAACAACCTACCCCATGCAGCAGCTCAGGACATTAAATTCAGAGAATATCTCATTCCCAAGGTGAGAGGTATTTCATCTATACTCCTCATTAAGACTCTTGGGTTTCAACTATCACAGCAGTAGATGTATAGATTGCCTAATTGTCTACAAGTATTACATAGTCGTGTCTAAGGTATTTCACCCTCTGACGATATGCTCCTTTCCTTTTAGTTTGTAGATACATTTTAATAAATATAATAGTGCTTATATTCCCACAGGATTCTCAGTACATTGTTAGACCCATTCTCTGTGTGTTCATTAGGCTACTCTTCTGTCCACTCCTTATTTTCCAGTGTATTTTATTACTCTTACCACTTAATCAATAATCACCTCCCTTCTGTTTCACTTGTCAAAAGTCCAATGCAACAGTTTTCTTCCTCCCTACCTGCATTTGAGCTACTGATCCCTTCTGGAAGACCATGCAGCCCATCAGGGTGATATTATTGTCACCAACTCAATCAGTTCAGTTCAGTTCAGTTGCTCAGTTGTGTTCAACTCTTTGTGACCCCAAGGACTGCAGCATGCCAGGCCTCCCTGTCCATCACCAACCCCCGGAGTCCACTCAAACTCATGTCCATCGAGTCAGTGAAACCATCCAACCGTTTCATCCTCTGTCATCCCCTTTTCCTCCTGCCTTCAATTTTTCCCAGCATCAGGGTGTTTTTGAATGAGTCAGTTCTTTGCATCAGGTGGCTAAGGTATCAGAGTTTCAGCTTCAACATCAGTCCTTCCAATGAACACCCAGGGCTGATCTCTTTTAGGATAGACTGGTTGGATCTCCTTGCAGTCCAAGGGACTCTCAAGAGTCTTCTCCAACAACAGAATACAAAAGCATCATTTATTCAGTGCTCAGCTTTCTTTATAGTCCAACTCTCACATTCATACATGACCACTGGAAAAACCATAGCCTTGACTAGATGGACCTTCATTGGGGAAGTAGTGTCTCTGCTTTTTATTATGCTGTCTAGGTTGGTCATAAGTTTCCTTCCAAGGGGTAAGCATCTTTTTATTTCATGGCTGCAGTCACCATCTGCAGTGATTTTGGAGCCCCCCCAAATGTTGGCAATTTGATCTCTGGTTCCTCTGCCTTTTCTAAAACCAGCTTGAACATCTGGAAGTTCACGGTTCACGTATTGCTGAAGCCTGGCTTGGAAAGTTTTGAGCATTACTTTACTAGCATGTGAGGTGAGTGCAATTGTGCCGTAGTTTGAGCATTCTTTGGTATTGGCTTTCTTAGGGATTTTATCCAATGTTCTTGTTTCACAACTGAACTCATCTTACTCCAACAAGCATACCACCACCACCAACAACAACCTTCAGCTCTGAATTCTTCCCTTCCAGTTCTCCACCATGGACCTTCCACCAAATGATCTAGTCTTTCACAGAGAAATTCAGAAGCCATTTTATGGGTCTCCCTCAACTCCTTTCCACTAGATTTACAAATTTAGCTACATCCACATCCCTTTATTTTGCTTTTCATTTTGTTGTTGTGGAAGAATGGCTTTCCTTTCATTTAAAGTAAATCTTTCCACTTGTGTCATGGATCTCTTTCCTCTCACTTTTTTATGGTTCCTCTTCAGATAATCATTTCTTCTTTTCTCTTTATCCTCTCCTTCCCTGCTGGTTCTTTCCATTAGCATTTAAATATACCCAATTCTCTTGCGTCTTAAGGAAAATTTTCCCAAACCCTGACTCCTTCTGTTCAATATAAGTGGTGATTCTGGTCTCCTTACTGATCTTAAAAGAAAAATTTTCACCTTTTCACTGTTGAGTATGATATTGAATGTTGGGGTGTCATATATAGCTGGTAGTAGGTTGAGGTACCTTCCCTCTATACCACTTTGTTGAGAGTTTTTATAATAAATGAATGTTGATTTCATCAAATGCTTGTTTTTTTTTTCTGAATAAACTGAGAGGATTCTATGAATTTTATTTCCCATTTTGTTAATGAGTTCTATCACACCAGTTGATTTATACATGTTGAACCATCCTTACATCCCTGGAATAAATCCAGCATGCTCATGAATCCACCTGTTACTGTATTCTTCAATTCAGTTTGCTAATATTTTGTTGAGGATTTTTGCATCTACGTTTATCAAGGATTGTTGTTGTTTTTTAGTCCCTAAGTTGTGTCTGACTCTTTTCATCCCCATGGACTGCAGTACGCCAGGCTTCCTTGACTTTCACCATCTCCTAGAATTTGCTCAAATTCATGCCTATCAAGTTGGTGATACTGTCTAACCATCTGATCCTTTGCCGCCCTCTTCTTCTTTTGCTTTCAATCTTTCCCAGCATCAGTTTCTTTTCCAATGACTCGGTTCTTCGAATCACATGGCTAAAGTATTGGAGCTTCAGCTTCGACATCAGTCCTTCCAATGAACATTCAGGGCTGACTTCCTTTAGGATTCACTGGTTTGATGTCCTTGCAGTCCAAGGGACTCTTCAAGAGTCTTCTCCAGCAGCACAATTCAGAAGCATCAATTTTTTGGCATTCAGCCTTCTTTATGGTCCAACTCTCACATCCATACATAATTAACTGGAAAAACCATAGGTTCGACTGTACGGACCTTTGTTGGCAAAGTGTTGTCTCTGGTCTTTAATACGCTGTCTAGGTTTATCATAGCTTTTCTTCCAAGGAGCAAGCATTTTTTAATTTCATGGCTGTGGTCACTGTCTGCAGTGAGTTACTTTTGAGCCCAAGAAAACAAAATCTGTCACTGTTTCCAGTTTTCCCCCTTCTATTAGCCATGCTGTGATGGGACCAGATATCAAGGATATTGGCCTATAATTTTCATTTCATGTACTATTCTTTTTGGTTATAATAGAAGGGTAATGTTGGCTTTTCAAAGTTAGTTTCAAAGTGGCCTTTCCTCTTGTATTTTTTGGAAGAGTTTGAGAATTGGTATTCATTTCTCTTTATATATTTGATAGAATTAATCAGTGAAACTGTCTGGTCCTGCACTTTGTGTTTTGGGAGTATATGATTGCCAATTCAATCTCCTTAATCAAGATTCATGTATTCAGATTTCTAATTCTTCATGACTGTTTCTTGATAGGTTGTAGGTTTCTAAGAGTCTATTTTTTCTAAGTTTTCCAATTTGTTCAGGTATGGTTCATTATATTAATAGGTTGTTATGATTATATGTATTTGTCTGGTATCAGTTGTAATGTTTCCTCTTTTATTTCTGCTTATTTTAGTCTTATTTCTTCTTTTCTTGGTAAGTCTAGCTAAAGGTTTGTTGGTTTTTTTTTTATGGCTTAAAAAAGCCAGCTCTTAGTCTCATTGGGGTTTTTTTTTTTTTTCTTATTGGTCTCTGTTTCTTTTATTTACTTTATGATCTCTACTTCCTTCCTTCTACTGACCCAGCTTTATGTTTTCTTCTTTTTCTAGTTCTTTGAGGTGTCAAGTTAGGTTGCTTGTTTGATATCATTCTCATTTCTTAATGTAGGCATTTATCACTGAACTTTTCTCTTAGAACTGCTTTTCCTGACCTCATAAGTTTTGGTATGCCATGATTACATTTTTTTTTTTTTTTGTCTCAAGGTACTTTTTGATTTTTTTTTTTTGATTTATTCTTTGATCCTTTGATTGTTCAGTAGCATATTGTTTAATATCCACATCTCTGTGAATTTTCCAGTTTTCTTATAATTGATTTCTCAATTTATAATATTTTGTTTGGAAATATACTTGATATGATTTCAGTCTTCTAAAACTTCTTAATATTTGTTTTGTGTCATAACATATGATCTATTCTGGATAATGTTTCATGTGTGCTTGAGGAGAACGTGTTCTATTGCTTTTGGATGGATTGTCCTTATATGTCTATTAAGTGCATTCTACTTTTTAAATTGGAATATTTAGTTTATTGCAATTTAATATAATTACTGATATGGTGGGTTTATATTTGCAAATTCATCATTTGTGTCCTGCATATCCACCAAGTTCATAATTCTACTCTTCCTCCTTTACTGTTTTCTCTTGGGAATAACTGTACTTTTAAATAATTGGTTTTTTGTTTGTCCCTCTTTTTTATATCTCTCTACTTCTCATTTCCTGCCTTCCTCTGGATTAGTATATATTTTTTTCAGGATTATAAGTATCTGTTGTCATTGAACTATTTTTTAAATGATTTCTCTTGAGATTACAATATGTATCCTTAAATTTTTACAGTCTTCTTAAAATTAAACTATTAAATTAAAAAATACAAGAACACTGCAGTCATATATGACTATTTAACCTGTTCCTCTTTCTTTATACCAAAGTTATTACATGTATAATATCTATGTATATTATAAAGCTGCCATTAGTGTTATAATTTTAGCTTTAAGCAGGGTTGGCAAACATCTCTTTAAGAGGCCACGTAGTGATACAGATTTTGTGGACCATGTGGCCTCAATCTGCCATTGTAGAATAAAGGTAACCATAGATAATACTTTAAGAAACAGGCAGGGAAGTATTTGTTTACAACAGGTGGGTATCTGGATATAGATTACTGTGTTAACTGGGTATAAGTTTTTTCTTTTTAGCACTTTAAATATTTCATTTAAGTATTAAATGAAATCAATATTAAATATTAAACAATAATTTTAAATATTTCATTCAAAAATATTCCATATTTTTATTTTCTGGGTCAATTTTTATTGATGAGTAGTCAGCAGTCATTTGAATTCTTGTTCTTGTGTAGGTAATGGGCCATTTTTCTTTGACTGCCTTCAAGTTTTCTCTGTGTATTTGACTATATTTTAACTACAATATATTTATGTTTAAGTCTGATTTTGTTTTTATTTATTCTATTTGTCTACATTGTAGATGTCTACATTTTCTTCATTATTTTCTCAAATTTTTTTTGCCCATTCTCTCTTACTTATTTTCTTTCTTTTTTTGGTACTCCAATTACCTTATGGTGTTGTTGAAAATGTTCCTTAGGTTCTGTTTGCTTATTTGTTTTCAATTTTTTCCTTCCCTCCAGACTGAAAAAAGTTTTATTGATTTATCTTCTATTTCACCAACTTTTTCTTTCAAACTATTGTAAAGCCTATTTAATAATTAATCTAATCAACCATAAATTTTAGTTTTGGAATTTCCATTTGGGTTCTCTTTACAATTTATATTTTGATCACTCATTCATTAACATTTTACTTTATGTTGAGACATTTTTTCATTTCCTTGACTATAATAGTTATGATTATAAATTCAAAATTTGACTGTGATTCAAAATTCCTATCTGTTTATTCCATTTTCACTATTGTTATTTTAGTGTTAGTGTTGTTTTTCTTTTTCTCTTGTATATGGGTCACATTTTCTTGGTGTGTGTGTGTATGTATGTATCTGTGTCCTACATATTTTTAATGATATATCGTAGAGACTCGTGATTCATTTATGTCCTTTGAGGAACATCAAGCTTTGTTTATTTGCTTGTTTTAGCAGGTCGTTAACTATGCTGTTCTCAATTCAAAATTCTGAGTTCTAATTTAGTTTTTTTTTAACTTTAGGGTAGTTATCTGGAATTTCTTCCACACGTAATTCAAGGATTATAGGATTGTCAGAGATTTGGGATATTTCATATAGGGAATTTAAGGGTCCTTTTCTCTGGCTCTTTCTTTTATGGTATTAACCCCCCGCCCCCTCTTTTTTTTGGTTTCTGTGCAGTAGGTACAGCTGAATGTTGTCATTGATTCTTTAAAGCAGTGAGACGTGGCTTATGGCCATGCTTTAGTCACTCAATATTTTGTTGTCTGAGAGCTGTCCTCATGATAACATCTTTAAAGTGGAAAACTCACCCAGTATCTTTTTGTCTTCTCAAGTGTTTTCTACACTTCATGCTTTTCTACATTTTCATGCTTTTGGCTACCTTGCAGAATGTGTGTGTTTGTGTTTATTTCACAGTTTATAATTACTGTCTGTTGGAAAGTTCTTCCAATAGGGGCTTCTGAGCTGTTACTCTATTGATAGGTCTCTAAATTCACTAACCTTTTCTTTTGCAGTCTCTAATGTTTTTAATTCAATCCTGTAAAAATTTCATTTCTAGAATTTCTATTTTTATAGTTTTAAATCTCTGTTGAGATTTCTCATTTATTCTTTTTTTGTTATTAATTGTTCCTTTAAGAACTTGGATATACTTATGATAGATGGATTGTAATTCTTGTGTAGTTCTTAGATAATTTTAATATCTAGGATAATATGGGTTCTACTTCTATTGGCTATTTTTCTTCAAATTTGGGTCACATTTCCTTCATTTCATATTTATTTTTTATTTTCTGTTGTATAGTGAATGTTTTGAATGATGTCTTACAGGGAGTCTGGAATACCTTTTCTTTAAAGGGCACTGAATTTTATTTTGAAAGGCAGCTAAATTACTGACAGATGTCCTTTAGTCTCTTAAGCTTACTATAATTGTTTGTCATTGTGATTTAATTTCAATGTTTGATTTAATCTTAGGGCATGACCATTAGTCCAGGGTGGGTTCTTTAATCCAACAATTTAGAATTAGGGGTATCAACCATGACAGAAAATCTGAGTTGCCAGGAAAGTTCTTCCCACTCTCACTGGGTTGGAACCTCAACTTCTCTGTCACTGTACAGTATCTGGTATCCACCTTCAGTTCTCACCTCCCCAGCAGTCATACTCTAATTGGGGTCCTGAAGCTGCCGAACCCACAGATATGAATGTACAGAAGATAGTCTTGTATACTTTCGAGATTGTCCCTGTTTATAGATTCTTTTTTTTTAAATTTTATTTATTTATTTATTTTTAATTTATTTTTATTATTATTATTATTTTTTTTCCAGTGGGTTTTGACATACATTGATATGAATCAGCCATGGATTTACATGTATTCCCAATCCCGATCCCCCCTCCCACCTCCCTCTCCACCCGATTCCTCTGGGTCTTCCCAGTGCACCAGGCAGGAGCACTTGTCTCATGCATCCAACCTGGGCTGGTGATCTGTTTCACCATAGATAATATACATGCTGTTCTTTTGAAATATCCCACCCTCACATTCTCCCACAAAGTTCAAAAGTCTGTTCTGTATTTCTGTGTCTCTTTTTCTGTTCTGCATATAGGGTTATCGTTATCACCTTTCTAAATTCCATATATATGTGTTAGTATGCTGTAATGTTCTTTATCTTTCTGGCTTACTTCACTCTGTATAATGGGCTCCAGCTTCATCCATCTCATTAGGACTGATTCAAATGAATTCTTTTTAATGGCTGAGTAATATTCCATGGTGTATATGTACCACAGCTTCCTTATCCATTCATCTGCTGATGGGCATCTAGGTTGCTTCCATGTCCTGGCTATTATAAACAGTGCTGCAATGAACTTTGGGGTGCACGTGTCTCTTTCAGATCTGGTTTCCTCGGTTGTGTATGCCCAGGAGTGGGATTGCTGGATCATATGGCAGTTCTATTTCCAGTTTTTTAAGAAATCTCCACACTGTTTTCCATAGCGGCTGTACTAGTTTGCATTCCCACCAACAGTGTAAGAGGGTTCCCTTTTCTCCACACCCTCTCCAGCATTTATTGCTTGTAGACTTTTGGATAGCAGCCATCCTGACTGGTGTGTAATGGTATAGATTCTTCCTGACTTGTGTCCTTCCTCATGAATTGTAGGCATCAGGCTTTGATCTCTGTCTCCTTAGCTTAGAAAGGGTCCCACTTTGCTTGGCTACCACCTCCCTGCACTCTAGGAGGAAAGTGTTCTCAGAAGTATATTAGGAGTAAATATAGGGCTTACCTAATTCCTCTTTATTAGAGTATCATAACCCTGATACAATGGAAAAAAGACAACCTCTTTAACAAGTGGTGCTGGGAAAACTGGTCAACCACTTGTAAAAGAATGAAACTAGAACACTTTCTAACACCATACACAAAAATAAACTCAAAATGGATTAAAGATCTAAATGTCAGACCAGAAACTATAAAACTCCTAGAGGAGAACATAGGCAAAACACTCTCCGACATAAATCACAGCAAGATCCTCTATGACCCACCTCCCAGAATATTGGAAATAAAAGCAAAACTAAACAAATGGGACCTAATGAAACTTAAAAGCCTTTGCACAACAAAGGAAACTATAAGCAAGGTGAAAAGACAGTCCTCAGATTGGGAGAAAATAATAGCAAATGAAGCAACAGACAAAGGATTAATCTCAAAAATATACAAGCAACTCCTGAAGCTCAATTCCAGAAAATTAAATGACCCAATCAAAAAATGGGCCAAAGAACTAAACAGACATTTCTCCAAAGAAGACATACAGATGGCTAACAAATGTATGAAAAGATGCTCAACATCACTCATTATCAGAGAAATGCAAATCAAAACCACAATGAGGCACCATTACACGCCAGTCAGGATGGCTGCTATCCAAAAGTCTACAAGCAATAAATGCTGGAGAGGGTGTGGAGAAAAGGGAACCCTCTTACACTGTTGGTGGGAATGCAAACTAGTACAGCCACTACGGAAAACAGTGTGGAGATTTCTTAAAAAACTGGAAATAGAACTGCCATATGACCCAGCAATCCCACTCCTGGGCATACACAACCGAGGAAACCAGATCTGAAAGAGACACGTGCACCCCAAAGTTCATCGCAGCACTGTTTATAATAGCCAGGACATGGAAGCAACCTAGATGCCCATCAGCAGATGAATGGATAAGGAAGCTGTGGTACATATACACCATGGAATATTACTCAGCCATTAAAAAGAATTCATTTGAATCAGTTCTAATGAGATGGATGAAACTGGAGCCCATTATACAGAGTGAAGTAAGCCAGAAAGATAAAGACCAATACAGTATACTAACACATATATATGGAATTTAGAAAGATGGTAACGATAACCCTATATGCAAAACAGAAAAAGAGACACAGATGTACAGAACAGACTTTTGAACTCTGTGGGAGAAGGTGAGGGTGGGATGTTTTGAAAGAACAGCATGTATATTATCTATGGTGAAACAGATCACCAGCCCAGGTTGGATGCATGAGACAAGTGCTCGGGCCTGGTGCACTGGGAAGACCCAGAGGAATCGGGTGGAGAGGGAGGTGGGAGGGGGGATCGGGATGGGGAATACATGTAAATCTATGGCTGATTCATATCAATGTATGACAAAACCCACTGAAATGTTGTGAAGTAATTAGCCTCCAACTAATAAAAAATAAAAAAAAAAATAAAGTATCATAATCCTGGATTGCTTCTTGTTCAATGCTGGAAAGCTGTTACTTCATGTTTTTTCCCCTGTAGATTTCAGAAAGTATTATTTATTTGGCTGCACTGGGCCTTCATTGCTGCATGTGGGCTCTCTCTAGTTGCGGTGAGCAGAGGTTAGTCTCTAGTGTGGTGCCTGGGCTTCTCATTGCAGTGGCTTGTCTTGTTGCAGCATGCAGGCTGTAGAGCATGTGGGCTCAGTAGTTGTAGTGCACGGAATTTGTTGCCCCGAGGCATGTGGGATGTTCCCTGACCAGGGATCGAACCCATGTGCCATGGCAGGCAGATTCTTCACCACTGGACCACCAGGGAAGTCCTCTCTGTATTTATATTTATTTCAGGTTTGTGAGGGCAACTCAAAAGCAGTTGCTCTGTTATACCTTGAAGTAGATGGTCCCATCTTCCTCAGTTGGGAAGATCCCTGGGAGAAGGAAATGGCAACCCTCTCCAGTATTCTTGCCTGGGAAATCTCATGGACAGTGTGGCCTGGCAGGCTACAGTCCATGGGGTCTCAGAGAGTAAGACACAACTCAGTGACTAAACAGCAACAGATGGTCCCATCATCTAGGACAAATTTTTTGTCACTAATTAATTTTATATGAAAGCCTTTGTAGTGTGGCCATATTATCTTCCTGTACTTCATGCTCAGGGCATATATCTAAGTCCACCCAGGCCAGAAAATGAAACACAGGAGTTGCTGTGTCATAAGGAAGAGGTTCAGTAAAGACTGAAACTTCAGTTTGTCCCTTATTCCACTCAGTTCAGTTACTCATTCATGACCAAGTCTTTGCAACCCCATGGACTGCAGCATGCCAGGCCTCCCTGTCCATCACCATCTCCTGGAGCTTGCTCAAACTCATGTCCATTGAGTCAGTGATGCCATCCAACCACCTCACCCTCTGTCGTCCCCTTCTCCTCCTGCCTTCAATCTTTCCTAGCATCAGGGTCTTTTCGAATGAGTCAGTTGTCATCAGGTGGCCAAAGTATTGGAGTTTCTGCTTTAGTCCTGCCAATGAACTTTCAGGACTGATTTCCTTCAGGATTGACTAGTTTGATCTTGCAGTTCAAGGATCTCTCGAGTCTTCTCCAACACCACAGTTCAAAAGCATCAATTCATTGATGCTCAACATTCTTTATGGTCCAACTCTATACTTGACTACTGGAAAAACTATTGTTTTAACTGGATGGACCTTTGTCAGCAAAGTAATATCTCTGGTTTTTAATATGTTGTCTAGGTTGATCATAGCTTTTCTTCCAAGGACTAAGCATCTTTTAATTTCATGGCTGCAAGTCACAATCTGCAGTGATTTTGGAGCCCAAGAAAACAAAGTCTGTCACTGTTTCCATTGTTTCCTCATCTATTTGCCATGAAGTGATGGAACTGGATGCCCTGACCTTCGTTTTTTTGAATGTTGAGTTTTAAGCCAGGTGTTTCATCTTTCACTTTCCTCAAGAAGCTCTTTAGTTCCTCTTCACTTTCTGCCATAAGTGTGGTATCATCTGCATATCTGAGGTTATTGATATTTCTCCCAGCAATCTTGATTCTTTTATTTATTTTCACACATGGAAATGATGGTCTGTCTTTCAGTTCATGATGTTTTGGAGTGAGAACTATATCATGTATTTGGAAAGGCCATACAGTATACCAGAAGGTATTCAGATGAATCTGAATTTGAATTTTGTCTCTGTATTATTATGATCCCAAGATATTGTGAATAAAATCATTGTTATCATAACAGTAGCAAAATTTGTATTTACTGAGCATTTTAGCTTGTGGTAATAGCCTCTGTTTAAAAAGTATTTCTTTTATTATCTCATTATATAATAAAATAATGCAAATTTATTGTTTATGATTTTTTGTTGTTGTTAGTTTAGTTTTTTTGGCATGCTGAGCGACTTGTGGAATCTCAGTTCCCCAACCAGAGATTAAACCTAAGCTACAGATTGAACCCTAGCCACCAGGGAACTCTCTGTTTATATTTTACTTGTGATGAAAATGAGGCATGCAAATGTTAAAAAAAAACAAACAAAACTTGCCTATAGTCACAGAGATTAATTTAATAGAGAAAAATGTTCAGTTGATTCTAAAAACTAAACTCTAAATCATTATGTTACATGGTATCTCTGAATTTAGGATAAACCTTACAAGAAACCAGAAATGTAATCTTATTTCCAGAAGAATATTCAACAAATACATTGAAAAAAACAGCAGGAGGAGGGAATGCTTACCAGTTTCTCATCTTAGTGGGACAAGAAAATAGTTTTCAAAAATATGGCCACTCGTGTAGTTATTTTTTTTTTTCCCTTGAAATTAGTTTTTATTTTATTTTATTTTTCCATTTATTTTTATTAGTTGGAGGCTAATTACTTTACAATATTGTGGTGGTCTTTGCCATACATTGACATGAATCAGCCATGGATTTACATGTGTCCCCCATCCTGAACCCCCCTCCCACTCCCTCCCCACCCAATTCCTCTGGGCCTTCCCAGTGCACCAGGCAGGAGCACTTGTCTCATGCATCCAACCTGGGCTGGTAATCTGTTTCACCCTTGATAATATACATGTTTTGATGCTGTTCTCTCAAAACATTCCACCCTCGCCTTGTCCCACAGAGTGCAAAAGTCTGTTCTGTACATCTGTGTCTCTTTTTCTGTTTTGCATATAGGGTTATCGTTACCATCTTTCTAAATTCCATATATATGCGTTAGTATACTGTATTGGTCTTTATCTTTCTGGCTTACTTCACTCTGTATAATGGGCTCCAGTTTCATCCATCTCATTAGAACTGATTCAAATGAAGTCTTTTTAATGGCTGAGTAATATTCCATGGTGTATATGTACCACAGCTTCCTTATCCATTCATCTGCTGATGGGCATCTAGGTTGCTTCCATGTCCTGGCTATTATAAACAGTGCTGCGATGAACTTTGGGGTGCACGTGTCTCTTTCAGATCTGGTTTCCT
Source organism: Dama dama (assembly GCF_033118175.1). Taxonomy (NCBI): domain Eukaryota; kingdom Metazoa; phylum Chordata; class Mammalia; order Artiodactyla; family Cervidae; genus Dama; species Dama dama. The sequence continues at coordinate 63,394,326 of NC_083695.1, read as the reverse complement.
CGGTTGTGTATGCCCAGGAGTGGGATTGCTGGGTCATATGGCAGTTCTATTTCCAGTTTTTTAAGAAATCTCCACACTGTTTTCCATAGTGGCTGTACTAGTTTGCATTCCCACCAACAGTGTAAGAGGGTTCCCTTTTCTCCACACCCTCTCCAGCATTTATTGCTTGTAGACTTTTGGATAGCAGCCATCCTGACTGGCGTGTAATGGTGCCTCATTGTGGTTTTGATTTGCATTTCTCTGATAATGAGTGATGTTGAGCATCTTTTCATACGTTTGTTAGCCATCTGTATGTCTTCTTTGGAGAAATGTCTGTTTAGTTCTTTGGCCCATTTTTTGATTGGGTCATTTAATTTTCTGGAATTGAGCTTCAGGAGTTGCTTGTATATTTTTGAGATTAATCCTTTGTCTGTTGCTTCATTTGCTATTATTTTCTCCCATTCTGAGGCTGTCTTTTCACCTTGCTTATAGTTTCCTTTGTTGTGCAAAGGCTTTTAAGTTTCATTAGGTCCCATTTGTTTATTTTTGCTTTTATTTCCAATATTTTGGGAGGTGGGTCATAGAGGATCTTGCTGTGATCTATGTCGGAGAGTGTTTTGAAGAAGATGTCATATTTGATTCCAAAGAGAAAGAGCTAGATTTTCAGTGACATCAGCATGTTTAAACAGTATGGTTTTTTTTTTTTTTGGTCAAGAAAAATGCAGCTCCTCTAATTTACTGGAAAGCAAGTGCAGCAGGTAGGCTACAAGCTGAAGACGATGGTCTTGGAGTCAGGTTTTAACAGTGCCCTCAACTGGCATTATAGGATTTAAGACCAGTTAGGCTCAGTCATTGGGCTTCCCTGGTGGCTCAGACAGTTAAGAATCTGCCTGCAATGAGGGAGACCTAGGTTTGATCCCTGGGTTGGAAAGATTCCCCGTAGGAGGGCACGGCATTCCATAATTCTTGCCTGGAGAATCCCCATGGACAGAGGAGCCTGGTGGGCTACAGTCCATGGGGTTGCAAAGAGTCGGACATGACTGCGTGACTAAGCATAGCACAGGCTTGGTCATTAATTTGTTCTCTGACATGGAAAGAATAACTTTTTTGTGTGTGCCTCAGTCTTCTCATCTACAAAAGGAAAGGATTAGACAAGGTGCTTTTTTTCAAGCTCCATGACCATTTTTATAATCCCGTTAATCTGTTTGTCTTTATCTCAGGGCACAACGATATTAACATCTCTGACTTCTGTCCTGCACGATGGCAAGGAGTTTCCCAACCCAGAGCAGTTTGATCCTGGTCACTTCCTGGATAAAAGTGGTAACTTTAAGAAGAGTGACTACTTCATGGCTTTTTCAGCAGGCAAGCATGCTTCATTTTTGTCTGTACATCAGTGGTGAAAGGAGAGAAGGAAGGGCTTTGCATGGAGGCTAGTCTGGGCTGGACAAATTGTCATTTGCATGAGACCAGAGGCACCACTCCCAAAGTGCAGATAATTTCTCACTGGATTGGAGGCTGTATTTCCTGACTTCTGCTCTCTCACCCACTCCTGAGTATCCTAAGAGCTCCTCCTAGATGTCTAGTTCCACTGAGACTTTTCTCCCCTGCCCTGAGAAGTCAATTCACTCAATGAAGTCTACATACCTTTTATGTAGTAGACTCATGCTCACTCAGGTCCAGAGATACAAATGTGAGTAACAGATACATCCTTCCTCTAAGAAAGAGGAATGCAGGTTAAAGGCAAGGATACTCCAGAGAGAAAATCTCTTCAAAGGGCTTCTGTCAGCCCCCAGCGAGAAAAGCTCCTGAATCTTGCATTTTGAGGAACAGGGCAGAGGGCAGAGTAGTTGGAGAATAAAAGAAGTTTTCTTGCAGGAAGAAATATTTTATATTTAGTATCTTCATTTAATCTGTTAGGGTCCTTGAAAGAAAGAGGTAGCATACTTTAGACAGTTTAATGAACAGACTGTTTTCAGAGGTGTGGACATGATTAAGGGAAGTGGCAAGGAGTGGTCAAGTATTCAGTGATGAGCATCAGCAGGACGATGTTACCATCCTATGTCAGAAGGGTAGGGAGATGGAGGGTGTTGCTGAAACTCAAGCAGATTTTTTAGCAAAGAGAGAATGGATGCCTCAGCAGGAGATGGATCTGTAGGTTGGAGAATACAGCCACTGCTGAAACTGTGGCCTGACAGACTGGGACTGAGGGAGGACATACTCTAAACTTCTCAATGTTTAATCCTCTGAGTTTACTCACAGTGAAGAAGGTAACTAACTACTGGAGCTATGCATTCCAAAGAAATCAACTTCCTAAACACAGAGTAGGTGCAAAAGAAAAACAAACAGAATGGATCTGGGAAGATGGAGAAACATACACATACAATGCCCAGAGGTGATCGCGAAGAGAGACCCTGCTAATCTTATCTTCTTCCTGAATTTTGAGTCCATTGTTACATAATGAGCCTGCTCAAGATTTCTCCTCAATTTATAGAGTTTTTGGGATTGCTTTTGTCCTGACATTGTGCTACCATTTTAAGATCTAAGGCTTTACCTTATGAGCTTATATACCAGTGTGTGGGACAGAGGAATAATTATGATTTCATGTGAAATATTCTGCATTAGAAGCATTAATAAGTCTTGTGGAATACCAGTGAGGGAGTAAATTATATTCCCCTGAATAGATCAAAGATATTTGTATGGAATAAATGACACCTATGCTGGATCTAGAAGGATGTAGAGAATCTCTGCTGGCAGAGCTGAGGGGATGAGTATTTCAGTTGGAGGAATGACTGGAAATTCCTGGCACTTGAAATAGCTTATGTGTCTGGGGCTTGGTGAGCATGTAGTAATACTTGTGTCTAGATTGTGACATTTCTTTTTATACCTGATATGGGTAAACTCTTAAAATAGTGTTAATACAGGGACATGGCAAGGTCAAGATTTTTTTAGGAATCAGATGAGGAGAAATAAACCTGTTGTTGAGACTTGGGTTGGAGGTAGATGGAAAACGTATTGTGTGCCACATGCCAATTGGGATGAGTGTGTGTGTGTATATATGTCTGTGTGTGTGTATATGTTTGTGTGTGTGTGCATATCTGTGTGTGTGTGTTAGTGTAGAAAAATGTCACTGGCCACCCTCAGGAAAGCAATTCCAATGTGGGTGTACAGAACAGATTTTTAAAAATATATCAAATAGAATGTACACAGAAATATGTTCTGAGGGAATGAGCAGACCAGATTTTGGTGTAAATAGGGGAAGCCATTGGTTATTTGGTCTTTCCTTAGTTTATGTATTTATTTACTTTATTCTTTCATTTCATATTTATCTACACCTCCTGGTGCACTAGGTCAAATGAGAATTATATGGATATTTCACTTATATGTCTTTTTTAGGAAAAAGAGTTTGTGCTGGAGAAGGCTTGGCCCGCATGGAGCTGTTTTTACTCCTTGTCAGCATTTTGCAGCATTTTACCTTGAAACCTCTGGTTGATCCGAAGAACATTGACACTACACCACTTCTGAAAGGGTCAGGCTCTATACCACACTTCTACGAGGTCTGTTTCATTCCAATATGAAGAAAGGGCTGCTGCCAGATTGCAATGAGCCTCTTCAGCTCTATCTGCACAAGCTGATGCTCTTTGCCCTTTCTGTTAGCTATGGTCCACCTCTCCCTAATGTCAGGAGTGACATTCCTGAGCCCTGTCTCTTCTGATTTTCTTTAAGATTCATTTCAAGTTTTGCTTCATGAAATATAGCTCACTGTTTTGCCTTCAATAAAATGTTTTTTGTAATTCTATCCTGAGATGTTAAGCTGTATCTCATCTACAGTGGAAAGGTACCCTACAAATGTCATATTTTGATTTTTTAAAAAATTAGAGTAGAAAATTACAATGTGTTAAAAATATATATGTATAATGTACTCATCTCTTACTGCTATTATCTCTTCAGGGGAGTAATCTCTTGACAGTTTGGCATGTATAGTTTCTGGTTTTTTCAATGTTCATTAAAATGTAATTATAAGTGTGGTGTATATGTTTTTATATATGCATACATATATATATATATATGCACATACATACATACACACAGGAAGAAAGCAGAAGAAGATTGCTCCAGCTAGAGGGAATAACATGAGATAAAAATTACATTTGCTAGTTATTTTCAAGGCTGTCCTTTCTCTTTTCCCCTAGTTATTAAACACAGATCCACACATAGATCCAATTACAGATATACAGACATATTAAAAGAAAAAAGAAGAAAAATAATATGTATTTATGGTTATATTTGAACACAGATAGAAATATGCATATGTGTTTCTGTGGGTATGTGTGTATGTATGTATTCTTTATAATATATCTCTGATTTCTGACTTCTTGGTGATATTAGATAATAGCAACAGATACTTTCACAATCTATATAAATAAATGTATTTCATAATACCATATTTCATGCCTATAATAATCTTAAAAATTATCTTAGTGTTCAAGGATATTTAGATTAATTTTGTACTTTTGTTAATATAGAAATGCCCCTACCTGCATATATCTTTTATTATTCCTGTACTATCTCTTTGGGATAGTTTGCTAGAAGTGAAGTGTCTGCACATAAATGCATTTTTGTTTTTCATCAATACTGAAGAATAATGCCCTAAAAAGTATGTATCTCTTCACTTTTCTGTCATGACTGTAATAGAAAGACTATTTGACCAAACCTTTTTATATGCTGAGAACTGAATTCTTTGGTAGATTTAGTAACTTTAGTTACCTTTCATGGATTTTTCAAGTAGGAAATTTTATCATCTACAAATAATATGTAATTGCAATGACCAGAAACTTTTTGATATAACATCTATATTTATGTCTGTATTTTCTTCCTCTGTCTGGCTCATCACACACACACACACAGACACACACACACACACACACACACAAACACAAGCCTATGTACATATATATTTGTCAGCAGGGAAGAGTGTTCAAAGTTGTGAGGATTTTTCGTGACAAGAAAGCAGAGGGTTTGGGAAATCCATATTAGGAAGCCTGTTATTTGATGTGCTTTTACCTTTGAAGTGACTGTTGATTTGAAATCAGGAGCTGAGCGTCTGAAGGGCTGGCTATAAAATGTCGTGTAGGAGCTTTAGAACAAAAAAAAATTTTTTTTGAGGTTTTGACTACTTGGAGAAAAAAAAAAATTGGTATCTAGAGCTTGCCAAGTAAGAAGGATCAAGTAAATATTCCAACTTCACCTGAAGTCTGAAGGTTATGAAGATCTGCAAACAACCTTAAGAATTAACCTGAAATTGAAGAGTAGTTATAAAGCTAGAGTTCATCTTTAAGTAATTTTAAACATTGGTTAAATTATATTGATTCACCCCTAAACATTTTTTGCTTGCTGGAACATACCTTCTGCTGGAGAAAACTAATGTCACCCAGAGCCCTAGATTATCAGTGCATTATTTGATGTACAATGTGTAGCATAATCACTAAACTATCTGGTGGAACAAGTGACCTTCTCAGTAAATGTAAAAAGTTTGATAATGGTCAACATTTTTTTTATGATATACATTCTCTGTAAATTGAGAAAAATTCTGAAAAAAAGATGTCCAAAATCCTAGAAACTATTTTCATTAATGGTGAAATATTGAACCCAAACCTCGTAAGTTTGAAAAAAGTAAGAGTATCCATTTTTCATTACTTCCGTTCAAAATTAGACTGAAAGATGTCAGCAAATGTGGTATGGAGTAATGACTTCTAATAATTCTCTCTGACATAAAACAATGAAAGCACAAGTAAAAATTATCAGGTATGTTTTTTCAGATCTTTGGCCATTAGCCAAGACGTGCATCAATCTGCAGAGTGTGTCTTCAGGAAAATGGATAAACCTCAGTAATAACAGTGAGATTTGTTATGTTTTGCCTTATTCCCTTCTATCTTCCCAGCTCTGAGGTAGCCTTGAAAAGCTACAGACTATAATCATGGTGAAAAGCATCAACAATATATCACCCACAAAGAGGAGGCAGTGAGTGGAGCTGGAACTCCTTCAAAACCCTGTTCCCAGAGAATCATTACTATTTGACCTGCCCATGGTCCCAGTGGAAGACTACGTTCAGGATTGATCTGACTCAGAACTTTCCCAGTATGAATAGCCTTTCCACAGACACATTTGTTGAAAACAATCAGGGGCAATTTTTGAATATTGTAGATGCCCAAAGCTATAGAAATCAGTACACTAACCAAAAAGCTTAAAAGGAAAAGTTTAGGAATGAGATATTCATGGAAGTCTTTGAAAACCTGATGAATTCCTAAGACACTTCGTGTGTGTGCATGCCAAGTCACTTCAGTTGTGTCTGACTCTGTACAAACCTAAGGACTATAACCAGACAGGCTCCTCTGTCTGTGGAATTCTCCAGGCAAGTATACTGGACTGGATTGCCATGCCCTCCTCCAGGGATCTTTCTAATCTAGGGATTTAACCTTCATCTCTTGTGTCTTAGGCCTTGGCAGGCAGGTTCTTTACCACTAGCAACACCTGGGAAGCCCTCCTGAGACATTAGAAATCTACAAATGCTCTGAAAAGACTGGAGTAGACCCTAAACTCTCACCTCTGGCAAATCTGGAGGTTCTGTGCAAGAAGGAAGTGAAGGACACAGCAGAACTATTAAGTGTCTGGATGCATGTTGAAGGCATGCTCCAATATATATATATAAAGTGTCTTGCAAACAGTAGGTGATGTTTTGATTCCTAAAACTACTAAGGAAATATCTGTCCAATTATTAGATGAGCACTAAGCTAATTGAGTGGTCTTTAGTGGACATATATGACAAAGAATAGAAACTTTATGTAAGTTCCAAGGAGCTGCTAAGCAAAAATAAACAAAGCAAACTGTTAAGCATGTCCTCCTTAGATCTTGAGAATGTTACATTTGAGAGTATAATAGAAGTACACTGCTGATGGCAAAGTAGAATGGCTTTGAGAACTGGCTACAAGGTTAATAAAGAAATGAATTGAAAAAAAGGAATTGTACTGCTTTGTACTAAGATCAAATAATTAAATAATGACATTGATAAAAGAACCATTTAAAATAAGCTAACTGCTCCCTGCAAATATCTAGGGCTGAATCTAATGAATCATGTGAAACACTTCAATACTTCAAATTTCACAACGTTGCTGGGAGAAATTATACCCAAATATAGAGTTATACCCTGTTCATAAATTTAGAAAAATCAGTATTGTTTAAGTGTCAATTCTGTCAATGTAGAGATTCAATGAATTCTCAGTAAATATCAGAAATTCTGAATTGATCAATTGATCTAAAATTTGTGTGGAAATACAAGGAAGTTATTATAATTAAGAAAGAAAGAAGAATAAAGGTTGAAGACTTACACCCGATATGAGGACTTAGTTTAAAGCTATAATAATTAGGACAATATGGTATTGGCACAAGAATAACAACTTGAAATACACTAGAATAGAAAAAACTTTAGAAACAGACTCACACCTATATGACCATGTGATGGTGCCACTTAATTTAGCTGGAAAGAATAATCTTAATGCTAGATGAAATGGATATTGGGAAAAAATCAACTTGTTCCTTACGAGTTGCTTACAAACACTTATTTGAGGTGGATCAAGGACAAAAGTATGAAAAATAAAACTATAAAGCCTCTGCTGTGAAACATAAGAGAAAGTCATTATGACCTTGAACTTGACAGAGTTTTAACAAGATAGAACAAAAAAGCACTAATTATAAGAGATCAACAAATTGGTCTTTATTTAACTTAATTTTAAAACTCCTATTCATCAAAAGATATCATTTAATATCATCAAAAAGCTAGCCAGAGTAGTAGCTTTATAGTAGCTCCAAACTGGAATCAACTCAATGTCTATTAGCATAACAGTGGGTAAATATATCACATCACATTCATGGAATAGGATACTGCCATCAATAAAAAAAGACAATCCTCTGCAACTTGTGGAAACACGGAAGAATGTCCAAGATGAGGTTGAACGAAAGAGTCCAGACACCAAATAGTACATTCTGTAAGATTCTGTTTCTGTTCTTTTCTAGCATAGGCAGAACTAACCTTCATTGAGAGAAGTCAGAATAAGGGTCTATTGTCTGGGGTAAATAGACTGGAATAGGAAGTGAGAGAGCCTCCTGTGGTATAAGAACATGTTCTAGATTTTGATGTAGATGGTGCTTAGGAAGGTGTACACATATGTAAAAATTCAGCAAAGTGTACACTTAAGGTTAATACACTTTACTGCAGGTATTTTATGTTAATATTTTATCAAGGGAAAAAATAAAATAGACATAAAAAGCAAGATGCACACAAAAGTATGAGGATAAAAAGTAGACAATAGAAAGAAAAACCTGTTAAATCTAAGCATTGGAATTATCTGAAAGTAGCAAGTATGGTGAAAAATCATGGAGATGAAAAGAGAAAGAATGCCAGAATAAAAAGCAGAAAAGAGCATATCTAAGGTGCAATGTAATGGCTTTATATGTGAATACAATGTGAATAATTACCACAATTATTCCATAATTATCATAGACATTAAATCAGGTATGAGGCCATGCCTATCTGTGGTTTTTTATTGCATTTCCCTGGTGACTAGGGATGTGGAGCATCTTTTAACAAACTTGTTAGCCATTTGGAAACTTTCTTTGGAAAAATGTCTGTTCAGATCATCTGCCTATTTTTAAAAAACTTTTTTATTTTGTATTGGGTTATAGCTGATAAACAATGCTGTGAAAGTTTCAGGTGACCAGTGAAGGGTCTCAGCCATACATATACATGTATCCATTCTCCCTTAAATACCCCTCCCATCCAGGCTGCCACAAAACGTTGATCAGAGTTCCTTATGTTATACAGTAGGTCCTTGTTGGTTATCTATCTTAAATATAGAAGTGTGTGCATGTCCATCCCAAACTCTCTAACTATCCCTTTCCCCTGGCAACCATAAGTTCTTTCTCTGTGAGTCTCTGTTTTGTAAGTAAGTTCATTCAGATAATTTCTTTTTACATTCCACATATAAGAGTGTCTGCCCATTTTAAAAACTGAGTAGTTTTTTAAATTGAGTTGTAGGAGTTCTTTTTCTTTCTTTCTCTATTCTTTATGGATATATGAAAAAATTTTTATTTACATATTTTTTACATATTTTTATTTACATATTTTATTTACATATTTACATTAAATATTTACATATTTAAGCATAGCTGGTTTATAATATATTTTTCACATGTACAGCATAATGATTTAGTATTTTGTAGAGTATACTCTCTTAAAAGTTATAACATGTTAGTGGCTATAATTCCCTGTGCTATACAGTATATTTTTGTTGCTTATCTATTTTATAGATAGTAGTTTGTATCTCTTAACCTCATGCCCTGCATTGACCTTTCCCTTTGTCTCTTTCCTTTGGTAACCACTAGCTTGGTATATATATCTGTAGGTCTCTTTCTGTTGTACACACACATTTGTTTGTATTATTTTTTAGTTTCCACATATCATGGTATGATACAGTATTTGTCTTTGTTTGTTTGACTTAATGTCAATCCATGTTTCTGTAATTGGGAGAATTTCATTCTTTTTATGACTGGGCAATATTCCATTATATGCATATACTACATCTTCTTTATTCATTCATATGTTGACTGACAGTTTGCTTTCATATCTTCACTATTGTAAATAGTGCTGCTAGGAATATTGGGGTGCATGTATCTTTTCAAATTTGGATTTTCATTTGTTCTGATATATACCCAAGATATGCCCAAGATTGCTGGGAGAAATATCAACAACCTCAGACATGGAGATGATACCACTTTAATGGCAGAAAGTGAAAAGAAACTAAAGAGCCTGTTGATAAGGGTGAAAGAGGAGAGTGAAAAAGCTGGCCCCAAACTCAACATTAAAAAAATGAAGATCATGGCATTGGGTCCCATCACTTCACAGCAAATAGATGGGGGAAAAGTGGAAACGGTGATAGATTGTACTTTCCTGGGCTCCAAAATCACTGCAGATGGTGAATGCAGTCATGAAATTAAAAGACATTTGCTCCTTAGAAGAAAAGTTGTGACAAACCTAGACAGCATACTAAAAAGCAGAGCTATCACTTTGCCAACAAAGGTCCATATAGTCAAAGCTATGATTTTTTTTAGTAGCCATGTGTGTATGCATGTGAGAGTTGGACCATAAAGAAGGCTGAGAACCAAAGAATTGCTGCTTTGGAACTGTGGTGCTGGAGAACACTGTTGAGAGTTCCTTGGACAGCAAGATCAAACCAGTCAATCCTAAAGGAAATCAACCCTGAATATTCATTGGTAGGACTGATGCTGAAGCTGAAGTTCCAACACTTTGGCCACCTGATGTGAAGACCAGACTCCTTGGAAAAGATCCTAATGCTGGGAAAGATTGAAGGCAAAAGGAGAAGGGGGCAACAGAGGATGAGATGGTTGGACGGCATCACTGTCTCAATGGACATGAGGTTGAGCAAACTCTAGGAGATAGTGAGGGAGTAGGAAGGCTGGCATGCTGCAGTCCATGGGGTTGCAAAGAATCAGATACAACTTAGTGACTGAACAACACAATACCCAAGAGTGGAATTGCTGATTCTATTTTAGCTTTGTCTGGAACCTCCATACTATTGATATTTTTCTTCGTGGTTGCACCAGTTTACATTCCCACCTCTTCACATCTGCTCCAACATTTGTTATTTGTGGTCTTTTTGACAACAGCCATCTGACAGGTGTGAGATATCTCATTGTTTTGATTTTCATTTCTCTAATAATCAAGAATGTTGAGCATCCTTTCATGTTCTTGTTAGCCTTTAGTGTGTCTTTGGAATAATGTCTGTTCAGATGTTCTGTCCACTTTTTGATTTGGTTGGGTTTTTTATATTAAGTTTTATAATTTGTTTAAATATTTTTGATATTAACCCCTTGTTTGTCACATCATTTGCAAATATTTTCTTCCAGTCTGTAGATTATCATTTCATTTTGTTGATGGCTTCCTTTGCTGGGCAACAGCTTTTAAGATTAATCAGGTCCCATTTGTTTACTTTTGCTCTTGTTCCCTTTGTGTTAGGAGACAAATAAAAAGCAATATTGCTATGATTTGTATCAAAGTTTGTTCTGTCTATATTTTTGTGTAGGAGTTTTATGGTCTCCAATCTTGCTTGTAGGAGCTTTATGGTCTCCATTTGAGTTTGCTTTATTTTTATAAATTTATTAATTATATTATTTTATTAATTAATTAATTTTTGGCTCTGCTAGGTCTTTGTTGCTGCATGTGGGCTTTCTCTAGTTGTGGTGAGCTGGGGGCTTCTTGTTGTGGTGACCTCTCTTATTGCAGAGCATGGACTTTAGAGCACAGGCTCAGTAGTTGTGGCACATGGGGTTAGTTGCCCCAAGGCATGTGGAATCTTTCCAGAGCAGGGATTGAACTGGTGTTCCCTGCATTGGCAAGCCAATTCCGAGTCACAAGACCACCAGGGAAGTCCAGAGTTTATTTTTGTATATTATGTGAGTAAATGTTCTAATTTCATTGTTTTACATGTAGTGGTCCAGTTTCCCCAGCACCACTTGTTGAAGAAACAGTGTTTTTCCACTGTTTATTCTTGCCTCCTTTAACTGACCATAAGTGCATGAGTTTATTTCTGAGCTCTCTATTCTGTCTTCTGTCCACTTTTTAATCAGAGGAGTTTTTTCTTTTGATACTGAGTTGCATGAATTGGTTATATATTTTAAGCATTAGCCCTTTATTGGTCATATCATTTGCAACTATTTTTTCCTATTCATTAGATTGTCTTTTTGTTTTGCTGATGGTTTATCTGCTGTGCTTTTACAATTGTTTGTAAGACATATTTAATGGTGATAAACTCCCCCAGCTTTACTTTACTGGAAAATTATTTTTTAAAAAAAAAATATAGTTACCTCTGCTATATAATAGGACCTTGTTTTTTTACACTTTACTTTTTATTTTATTTTTTTGGTCTTATACACTGTGTTTATTTTTTTTCATTTATTTTCATTAGTTGGAGGCTAATTACTTTACAATATTGTAGTGATTTTTGCCATACATTGGCATGAATCAGCCATGGATTTACATGTGTTCCCCATCCTGATCTCCCCTCTCACCTCCCTCCCCATCCCATCCCTCTGGGTCTTCCCAGTACCCTTTACTTTTTAAAAAATTTATTTTTTTTTAATTGAGGGATAATTGCTTTACAGAATTTGTTGTTTTCTGTCAAACCAATATGAATCAGCCATAGGTATACATATATCCCTTCCCTTTTGAGCCTCCCTCCCTTCTCCCTCCCCATCCCACAACTCTAGGTTGATACAGAGCCCCTGTTTAAGTTTCCTGAGCCATACAGCAAATTCCCGTTGGATATCTATTTTACATATGGTAATGTAAGTTCCCATGTTACTCTTTCCATACATCTCACTCTCTCCTACCCTCTCCCCATGTCCATAAGTCTATTCTCTATATCTATTTCTCTATTGCTGCCCTGCAAATAAATTCTTCAATATCATTTTCCTAGATTCTGTATATATACATTAGTATACAATGTTTGGCCGAGAGGAGCTACCCCAGGCCAGAGGTCAGGGGCAGCGGTGGAGAGGAGCTACCCTGCATCAGAGGTAAGGAGTAGCAGCTGTGCTTTGTTGGAGCATCTGTGAAGAGAGACCCCATGTCCAAGGTAAGTGAAACTCAAGTAAGATGGTAGGCACTGAGAGAGGGGCTCAGAAGGCAGACAGGCTGAAACTACAATCACAGACAACTAGCCAATCTGATCACATGGACCACAGCCTTGTCTAACTCAATGAAACTAAGCCATGCCATATGGGGCCACCCAAGACGGACGGGTCATGGTGGAGAGGTCTGAGAGAATGTGGTCCACTAGAGAAGGGAATGGCAAACCACTTCAGCATTCTTGCCTTGAGAACCCCATGAATAGTATGAAAAGGCAAAAAGGATGAACTCCCCAGGTCGGTAGGTGCCCAATATGCTACTGGAGATCAGTGGAGAAATAACTCAAGAAAGAATGAAGGCATGGGGCCAAATCAAAAACAAAACCCAGTTGTGAATGGGATTGGTGATAGAAGCAAGGTTCGATGCTATAAAAAGCAATATTGCATAGGAAAGTAGAATGTTAGGTCCACGAATCAAGGCAAATTGGAAGTGGTCAAACAGGAGACGACAAGATGACAAGAGTGAACATTGCATTCTAGGAATCAGTGAACTAAGATGGACTGGAATGGGTGAATTTAACTCAGATGCCCTACTACTGTTGGTAGGAATCCCTTAGAAGAAATGGAGTAGCCATCATGGTCAACAAAAGAATTGAAAATGCAGTACTTGGAAGCAATCTCAAAAATGACAGAATGATTTCTGTTCGTTTCCAAGGCAAACCATTCAATATCACGGTAATCCAATTCTATGCCCCGACCAGTAACACTGAAGAGGCTGAAGTTGAACAGTTCTATGAAGACCTACAGGACTTCCCTGGTGGCTCAGATGGTAAAACGTCTGCCTACAGTGCGGGAGACCTGGGTTCATTCCCTGGGTTTGGAAGATCCCCTGGAGAAGGAAATGGAAAACCACTCCAGTATTCTTGCTTGGAAAGTCCCATGGATGGGGGAGCCTGGTAGGCCATAGCCCATGGGGTCACAAAGAGTCAGACATGACTGAGCGACTTCACTTCACTTCATGAAGACCTACAAGACCTTCTAGAACTAACACCCCAAAAAGATGTCCTTTTCATTATAGGGGACTGGAATGCAAAAGTAGGAAGTCAAGAAACACCTAGAGTAACAGGCAAATTTGGCCTTGGAGTACAGAATGAAGCAGGGCAAAGGCTAACAGAGTTCTGCCAAGAGAATGCACTGGTCATAGTAAACACCCTCTTCCAACAACACAAGAGAAGACTCTACACATGGACATCACCCGATGGTTGACATCCAAATCAGATGGATTATATTCTTTGCAGCCAAAGATGGAGAAGCTCTATACCATCAGCAAAAACAAGATTGGGAGCTGACTCTGGCTCAGATCATGAACTCGTTATTGCCAAATTAATACTGAAATTTAATAAAGTGGAGAAAACCACTGGACCATTCAGGTATAACCTAAATCAAATCCCTTATGACTATACAGTGGAAGTGAGAAATAGATTTAAGGGACTAGATCTGATAGACAGAGTGCCTGATGAACTATGGATGGAGGTTCATGACATTGTACAGGAGACAGGAATCAAGATCATCCCCAAGAAAAAGAAATGCAAAAGAGCAAAATGGCTGTCTGAGGAGGCCTTACAAATAGCTGTGAAAAGAAGGGAAGTGAAAAGCAAAAGAGAAAAGGAAAGATATACCCATTTGAATGTAGAGTTCCAAAGAATAGCAAGAAGAGATAAGAAAGCCTTCCTCAGTGATCAATGCAAAGAAAGAGAGGAAAACAATAGAATGGGAAAGACTAGAGATCTCTTTAAGAAAATGAGAGATACCAAGGGAACATTTCATGCAAAAATGGGCTCAATAAAGGACAGAAATGGCAGGGACCTAACAGAAGCAGAAGATATTAAGAAGAGGTGGCAAGAATACACAGAAGAACTGTACAAAAAAGATCTTCATGACCCAGATAATCACGATGGTGTGATCACTCACCTAGAGCCAGACATCCTGGAATGTGAAGTCAAGTGGGCCTTAGGAAGTATCACTATGAACAAAACTAGTGGAGGTGATGGAATTTCAGTTGAACTATTTCAAATCCTGAAAGAAGAAAGTGCTGCACTCAATATGCCAGCAAATTTGGAAAACTCAGCAGTGGCCTTAGGACAGGAAAAGGTCAGTTTTCTTTCCAATCCCAAAGAAAGGTAATGCCAAAGAATGTTCAAACTAAAGCACTATTGCCCTCATCTCACACACTAGTAAAGTAATGCTCAAAATTCTCCAAGCCAGGAGTCAGCAATACATGAACCATGAACTTCCAGATGTTCAAGCTGGTTTTAGGAAAGGCAGAGGAACCAGAGATCAAATTGCCAATATGTGCTGGATCATTGAAAAAGCAAGAGAGTTCCAGAAAAACATCTATTTCTGTTTTATTGACTATGCCAAAGCCTTTGACTCTGTGGATCACAATAAACTATGGGAAATTCTGAAAGTGTTGGGCATACCAGACCACCTCACTTGCCTCTTGAGAAACCTGTATACAGGTCAGGAAGCAACAGTTAGAACTGGACATGGAACAGACTGGTTCCAAATAGGGAAAGGAGTACGTTAAGACTGTATATTGTCACCTTGCTTATTTAACTTATATGCAGAGTACATCATGAGAGACACTGGACTGGAGGAAGCACAAGCTGGAATCAAGATTGCCAGAGGAGAGTGAAAAAGTTGGCTTAAAGCTCACCATTCAAAAGCTAAGATCATGGGATCGGGTCCCATCACTTCATGGCAAATAGATGGGGAAACAGTGGAAATAGTGGCTGACTTTATATTTTGGGGTTCCAAAACCACTGGAGATGGTGTTTGCAGCCATGAAATTAAAAGACGCTTACTCCTTGGAAGGAAAGTTATGATCAACCTAGACAGCATATTAAAAAGCAGAGACATTACTTTGCCAACAAAGGTTCGTCTAGTCAAGGCTATGGTTTTTCCGGTGGTCATGTATGGATATGAGAGTTGGACTATAAAGAGAACTGAGCGCCGAAGAATTGATGCTTTTGAACTGTGGTGTTGGAGAAGATTATTGAGAGTCCCTTAGACTGCAAGGAGATCCAACCAGTCCATCCTAAAGGAGATCAATCCTGGGTGTTCATTGGAAGGACTGATGTTGAAGCTGAAAGTCCAATACTTTGGCCACCTGATGTGAAGAGCTGACTCATTTGAAAAGACCCTGATGCTGGGAAAGGTTGAGGGCAGGAGGAGAAAGGGACAACAGAGGATGAGATGGTTGGATGGCATCACCGACTTGATGGACATGGATTTGGGTGGACTCCGGGAGATGGTGATGGACAGGGAGGCCTGGCATGCTGCAGTCCATGGGGTCTCAAAGAGTCGACCACCAGTGAGCAACTGAACTGAACTGATACAATATTTATCTTTTTCTTTCTGACTTACTTCACTGTGTATAATAGGCTCTAGGTTGATCCACCTCATCAGAACTGACTCAAATGAATTTCTTTTTATTACCCAGTAATATTCCATTGTGAGTATGTACCACAACTTCTTCATCCATTCATCTGTCGATGGACATTGAGGTTGCTTCCACGTTCTAGCTATTGTAAATAGTGCTGCAATGAACAATGGGATACATGTGTCTTTTTCAATTTTGGTTTCCTCAGGGTATCTGCCTATGAGTGGGTTTGCTGGGTCATATGGTGCTTTGATTCCTAGTTTTTTAAGGAATCTCCATACCATCTTCCATAGTGGCTGAATCAATTTACATTCCCACCAGCATTACAAGAGCATTCCCTTTTCTCCATACCCTTCCAGCATTTATTGTTTGTAGTCTTTCTGATGATGGTCATTCTGACCTGTGTGAGGTGATATCTCATTGTAGTTTTGGTTTGCATTTCTCTAACAATCAGTGATGTTGAGCATCATTTCCTGTGTTTGTTAGCAATCTGTATGTCTTCTTTGGAGAAATGTTTGTTTAGGTCTTTTCCCCACTTTTTGATTGGGTTGTTTCTCTAGTATTGAGTTGTCTGAGCTGCCTGTATACTTTGGAAATTAATCCTTTGTCAGTTGTTTCATTTTCTATTATTTTCTCTCATTCTGAGGGTTGTCTTTTCACCTTGCTTAAAGTTTCCTTTGCTGTGCAAAAGCTTTTAAGTGTAATCAGGTTCCACTTGTTTACTTTTGTGTTTATTTTTACTGGAAAATTCATTATTTTGCCTTCACTTCTGGAGGATAACCATACTGGGTAAAACACTCTTTATTGGAAGTTTTTTTTGGTTGTTGTTGTTAGAACTTTGAATGTATCATCCCATTATCTCCTGGTCTGCAAGGTCTCTGTTGAGAAATATTCTAATAGCCTTAAGGTTGGGTCCCTTTTATAAGAGAAATATGCTTTCTCTTGTTGCTTTTAAAACTCTCTCATCTTTGATTTTAAATAGTTTCATTACACATGTCTTGGAGAAGATTGTTTTGGATTGAGGTTTTGGGGTGATCTATTTGCTTCATGAACTTGAATAGCCAAATCTCTCTCCAAGTTTGGGAAGCTGTTAGCCATTATTTCTTTAAGTAAGCCCTTCACTCCTTTTGCCTACCTTTCTCCTTCTGGGACTCCAATGGTGCATACATTATTTCTCTTAAAGATGTCCAATAAGCTCCATAACCTCTTTTCATTCCTTCTCATTGATATATTAATTTACTTCTCTGAAAATGTAATTTCAATCTTCTGTCTTCAGGCTCACTGCTTCTTTTCTTTGCTTGGTCCAGTCTGCTGATGAAACTGCCTACTGTTCAGTCATTGTACTCATAAGCAATGTTTGGTTCTTTTTATATTTTCTATCTCTTTGTTGAACTTCCTATTTAGTTCTTTTATTGTCTCCCAATATTGTTAAGTTGTTTTTCTGTGTTCTCTTGTAGCTTTCCGAGCACCTTTAGAACAATTGTTTATGCTGCTTTGTTGGGCAATTCCTGGATCTCCATTCCTTTAGGGCCAGATACTGGAGATTTCCTGTAGTCCTCTGGTGGAGTTATTTCCCCCTGATTCTTCAGTGATCCCTGGAGCCTTCCACATAGGTCTACAGATTTGAAAAAGCATGCACCTCTTCCAGGCATTATTCTTCCAGGCATTCCAGGACTTTCTTTAGTAAGAGAAGATTTTCACCTGTGAGTGGGAGTATGCTGACATATGTTGTTACTCTAGGTCAAGTGCTGCAAGGTATGAGTTATGGGAGCATGTGGAAGCACTGAGTCTGAGGAAAGGGGCATGATGTCTCTTTAGCTCAGGCCACTGGTACCACAACACTGACAAACTATGTGGATCTTGATGAACACTGCTGGGATCGCCCAGTGGCTGCAAGGATAATAAGCATCTTCAGTGGTGTCTAAAGGCTCAGGGGCTAGGGAACAGGACAGGCATTGGTGGTGGCCAGAGAAAGTGGTGGGCACAAACTCAGCAGTATGAGTCAGCTACAGGTCTTGTGTTGGGGCAGAAGCCAGGTCAGTTCAGTTCAGTTCAGTTCAGTATGAAGCCAGGTACAGACATATATACAGTGTGTAGGTGGCAAGAATCAGGCCAAGTAAGGGCTCATAGGCAGTTGCAGGGGTCCGGGCTGTTGGCAAATTCTCCCACACCTGCAAACTATCCCTCTGGACATGTGCACTGCAGTGGAGGTCACACACAGGGCTCAGGCTGGGTGTGTGCAGATGCTCAGCTGGAGTCCAAGTGTATGACCAGCAGTGGGTATGAGCCAGAGCAGTCTAGGCTTGCATCTTGCACTCACACAGCCTCAGAAATCTGAGCTGGCTTTGGGTGTGGCTCTTGGACTCTGGCGGGGGTCTGGGGACAGACTGGGAAGGGGCTCCAGTAACTGCATCAGCAAATGTGAATACCTGTGGCACAGAAGCTGGTGTCATCTGCCGGAAATGCCAGGTGGCTTGTAAGATCTTTGTTTAATCAGTGGTGAAATCTGCTGAGTTTGTTTCCTAAGTAGGGCCCTGTGAACTGCAATAACTTCTACTGTGTGGCTGTTGTTAGTAGCCCCTGCATTTCTTCTTATTCCTCACATCTCTATACATCTGAGCTTTGTGAGTTTGGGTAGCATGAAATCAAAGCAGGACATTTGTACAATGACCCCAAAGACTGGAGAAGCCTGTTGCTCAGACTTCTCTCCCTCTCCTGGTGAGGGGACCTCTTTCTACCTAGGAGATTCCCTCACCACACTGAATGTTGCTTACTTGGGGGATGGCTTGATTTTTTTAGCCTCAACTAATGCCCATTCTCTACCTACTCACAAATTAGAATTCTGGTCAGGGACCTAGAAACTAGATTCTGTTCTCAAATATTCTGACTTATTCTTTATTTAGAATTTTGGGGATCACCGAGAGCAAAGGGCAAGAGAGTATGTCTTGTATTGACATCCCAGTTTCTTTTTGAGCTCTGATTGAGGATTTTAGGTAAAGGACTGTTGTTCTCTAAACTTTGATGTCCCTACTATCTGGGGTAAGACAGGTTATCACAAACTTTCATAACCTTTCAGCTTTCTCATGTTAATTTACTAGAGAGTTAAAATTTAATAGTATGTGTTTACTATGGTCAATATTATATTTACAATTTCTTCAGATTCACATGATAAAAAACTCATATTTGAGGAAGCAAAGACTTTTCAACTGGAAGTTCTGATATTAACCCACTCTGTGATTATGTGTGGAAGTCTTTGCCTCTCTGAGCCATTATCACATTGTTCTTAAAGTACAGATATAAGGCACTTCATTAGGACATTACTAAGATCTGTCCCGGCTGAACAATTTCTATGGTTTCTTCCTTCTATGAAGAGTAAAATGGTTAGGCATATGAGACCCCAGAAATTTTGCATAGAAAAAGGGAAGTCACAAGTTTTTCAGGTAAAGAGATTGCTCTGGAGGAATAGAGAGAATATTATCATTCAAAAATCTACTCTTCTATGTAGCTTCCATTGATTTTCTACATAAATGATCATATACTCTGCAAATAAAGACAATTTTTCTTTGTTTCTCAAAATTATTCCTGTTATTCATTCACTAAGTCCTGTCCACTCTTTGCAACCCCATGGACTGTAGCACACCAGGCTTCCCTGTTCTTCACTGTCTCCTAGAGTTTGCTCAAATTCACGTCCATTGAGTTGGTGATGCTATTGAACTATCTCATCCTCTGCTGCCCTCTTCTCCTTTGGCCTTCCATCTTTCCCAGAATCAGGGTCTTTTTCAAGGAGTCCGTTATTTACTCTGGTGGCCAAAGTATTGGAGCTTCAGCTTCAGCATTAGTTCTTCCAATGAATATTCAGGGTTGATTTCCTTCAGGATTGATTGGCTTGATCACCTTGCTGTCCAAGGAACTCTCAAGGGTCTTCTCCAGCATCACAGTTTGGAAGCATTACTTCTTTGGTGCTCAGCCTTCTTTAATGTCTAGCTCTCACATCTGTATTTGATTACTGGAAGAACTGCAGCTTGGACTATATGGATCTTTGTCAGCAAAGTGATGTCTCTGCTTTTTAATACACTGTTTAGGTTTGTCATAGCTTTTCTTCCAAGGAACAAGCATTTTTTTTTTTTTTTTAAGTTTCATGGCTGCAGTTACCATGTGCAGTGATTTTGGAACCAAAGAAAATAAAATCTGTCACTGTTTCCACTTTTTCCTCTTCTCTGTCATGAAGTGATGGGACCAGAGGCCATGATCTCTAATTTTTGAATGTTGAGTTTTAAGTCTAATTTTTCCACTCTCTTCTTTCACTTTCATCAAGAGGCTCTTGCGTCCTCTTCACTTTCTGTCATAAGGATGGTGTCATCTGCATATCTGAGGTTGTTGTTATTTCTCCTGGCAATCTTGATTCCAACTTGTGATTCATCCAGCCTAGTATTTTACATGATGTACCCAGCATAGAAGGTAAATAAACAGGGTGACAATAGACAGCCTTTTTGTACTCCTTTCCCAAGTTTGAACCAGTAAGTTGTTCCATGTAATGTTTTAACTGTTACTTCTTGACCTGTATATAGGTTTCTCAGGACATAAGTAATGTGGTCTGGTATTCCCATCTCCTTAAGAATTTTCTAAGGTCTGTTGTGATCCACACAGTCAAAGGCTTTAGGGTAGTCAATGAAACAGAAGTAGATATTTTTCTGGAATTCCCTTGCTTTCACTATGATCCAACAAATGTTGACAATTTGATCTCTGGTTCCTCTGCCTTTTCCACACCCAACTTGTACATCTGAAAGGTCTCAGTTCACATACTGCTAAAGCCAGAGTTGAACGATTTTGAGCATAACCTTACTAACATGAGAAATGAGTGTAATTGTTCAGTAGTTTGAACATTCTTTGACACTCTTCTTCTTTGAGATTGGAATAAAAACTGACCTTTTCGAGTCCTGTGGCCACTGCCGAGTTTTCCAAATTTGTTGACATGTAGAGTGCTACACTTTAAACAGCATCATCTTTTAGTATTTGAAATAGTTCAGCAGGAATTCCATCACTTCCACTAGCTTTATTTGTCATAATGTTTCCTAAGGCCCACTAGACTTCACATTCCAGGATGTTTGGCTCTAGATGGGTGACCA
Source organism: Dama dama (assembly GCF_033118175.1). Taxonomy (NCBI): domain Eukaryota; kingdom Metazoa; phylum Chordata; class Mammalia; order Artiodactyla; family Cervidae; genus Dama; species Dama dama. The sequence goes on along the minus strand of NC_083695.1, from coordinate 63,373,083 downwards.
CATCATCATGGTTATCCAGGTCATTAAGACCTTTTCTTGTGTAGTTCTTCTGTGTATTCTTGTCACCTCTTCTTACTCTCTTCTTTCTCTGTTAGGTCTTTACAGTTTCTATTCATTATTGTGCCCATCCTTGCATTAAATGTTCCTGTGATATCTGCAATTTTCTTGAAGAGATCTCAAGTTTTTCCCATTCTATTTTTTTCATTTACTTCTCTTCATTATTCACTGAAGAAGGCTTTCTTATCTCTCCTTGCTATTCTCTGAAACACTGCATTCATTTGGGTATATCTTTCCCTTTCTCCCTTGTTTTTTAACTTCTCGTCTTTCCTCAGCTATTTGCAGATCCCCCTCAGATTAAACTCTTTGCCTTCTTGTTTTCCATTTCTTTGGGGTAGTTTTGATCATTGTCCCCTGTACAATATTGCAGACTTCTGTCCATAGTTCTTCAGGACTCTGTCTATGTAATCTAATCCCTTTAATCTATTTGTCTCCTCCACTGTAGTTATAAGGGATTTGATTTAGATCATACCTGAATGTCCTACTTGTTTTCCCTACTTTCTCCAATTTAAGCATGAATTTTTGCTGTAAGGAACAATTTTGCAATAAGGATGATATGAGCCACAATCATCTCTAGGTCTTTTTTTTATTGACTGTATAGAGCTTCTCCATCTTGAGCTGCAAAAAATATAATCAATCTTATTTCATTATTCACCATTTGGTATTATCCATATGTAGATTCATCCCTTGTGTTGTTGGAAAGGGTTGTTTGCTGTGACCAGTCTGTTCTCTTGTCCAAACTCTGCTAGCCTTTGCCCTATTTCAGTTTGTATTCCAAGGCCAAACCTGCCTGATACTCCAGATATCTCTTGACTTCCTACTTTTCCATTCCAATCCCCTATCATGAAAAGGACATCTTTTTTTGGTGTTCGTTCTATCTTGTGTCTTCATAGAACTGACCAACTTCAGCTTCATTGGCATCAGTGGTTTGGACATAGATTTGGATTACTGTGATGTTGAATGGTTTGCCTTGGAAATGAACATAGATCATTTTGTCATTTAAGAATGAACCCAAGAACTACGTTTCAGACTCTTTTATTGATTGTGAGGGCTACTCCATTTCTTCTAAGGGATTCTTAGAACAATTGCCCACAGTAGTGGATATAATGGTCATCTGAATCCCAAAAGAATAACAACAACAAAACAACTCTTCTTCCAGTACAAGAATGTCCTGACGCAGTGTGCAATAGGTATGGGGTTGCGCAGCTAATAAGTGTTTTTCTTTGAAATCAAATTCTTTGAATCTGTGAATCTGGCTTCCTGAAGTTCTAAAGATTTCAAAGGGACAAACTTTTCTGAACTCTTATTTATATTTACTCATGATGAAATTACTGACTCAGTAACTTTTTAATCCTAAATGGATTTTCATGCCAAAATGAGGCTGCAAGATATATAACAGTTACTCAGCAAATGTAGAATATATTTGACTTGAAACACTTTCCAATGCAGAGTTCACAAGTTACAAAAACAGAGTTGAAGTCTTGTACTATGCCTTAGAAATAGTAATTTGGATGCATTCCTTCAGTTCTGGTTCTCATTCTCCTCATCTGTAAAATGGATTGAAAGATATGTTTTATGAGTTGATTATGAGAGTCAAATAATAAGGCAGCTACAAAAGTGCTTCATCAACTTTCTACAAATAAAAATAATTATTTTTTAGTTAAGGGAAGCCATTTATTTTCTTTAAAAAAAGCACTTTAAAATTCTAGGCACATTATTTAAAAATCTGGTCGCGGCTTTAACGAACACTGCTTTTAAATTTGGTTCTTTGATTTTATTACATTTAGATGCTAATTTAAATGTGTTGTGTTCTTATCTTAGGAATATGGACATCGCGGTCTTTCCAGATTGGGTTGTTATTAGATGTGGTTAGTTCCCCAGCCTCCACACTGAGTCGTGCTCCTCTGCTGCTGCAGAAGCTTTGGAGGGAAGCGCCTGTCTCCGAGAACCTTCTTGCTGACATCCATGTTGAAAACTAAGTAACACTGGGTGTCCTGATTGAGTTTTATATGTGCTCAGCTCTTAAGAGGGGGACTTCCCTCCAGGCTGCTGTTGTGGAGCACCAGTTTCTTTTTTAAAGTTATACTTGGCATATGTGGTGTGGCAAATGTTTTAGGTTCACATTCCATCTCTACCCTTTATTAACTGGGCAGGGAGGTCGGTATCAGGTTAGTTAGTTAGTTAAGTCGCTCAGTCGTGTCCGACTCTTTGCGACCCCGTGGACTGTACCACACCAGGCTCCTCCATCCATGGGATTCTCCAGGTATCAGGTAATTCAGCTGAAATATTTCTGTTCAAAGCATCTTATGAAGATCAAGTGAGCTAACTGGGTGGGAAATATTTGGCACAAAAGAACCAGTGAAGTATTTCCTCAATCAATCTTATCTTGTTAGTTATATGCTGCTGCTGCTGCTAAGTCGTGTCAGTCGTGTCCGACTCTGTGCAACCCCATGGACAGCAGCCCACCAGGTTCCCCCGTCCCTGGGATTCTCCAGGCAAGAACACTGGAGTGGGTTGTCATCTCCTTCTCCAATGCATGAAAGTGAAAAGTGAAAGTGAAGTCGCTCAGTCGTGTCTGACTCTTAGCGACCCCATGGACCGCGTCCTACCAGGCTCCTCCGTCCATGGGATTTTCCAGGCAAGAGTACTGGAGTGGGTTGCCATTGCCTTCTCCGAGTTATACGCTAGTTGTATTTTATTATTAAATTCAGCTTCTTAAATATTAGGAACTATTTATTAACTACGTTGGGCTTCCCAAGTTGTGCTAATGGTAAAGAACCCGCCTGCCAATGCAGGAGATTTAAGAGAGGTGATTTTGAATCTGGGTTGGGCAGATTTACTGGAGGAGGGCATGGCAACCCACTCCAGTATTCTTGCTTGGAGAATCCCTTGGACAGAGGAACCTGGCCGGCTATAGTCCATGGGATCACAAAGAGTCAGACACGACTGAAGTGACTTAGCATGCATGTATTATCTAAATTAATTGATTAAATGTTATTCAAAATAAGTATCCAGATATACCTGAAATAAATGTTATTGATGTACTTGATAGCAATAAAGGACATTCTAGAACTATTTTCCATACAACTTTTTGGGTAATTTTCATCATTGCTATTGTTTGCACTTAATTTTTGTACACAGAATTCACTTTTAGTCTTCATATTTATTTGATCCATACTGGTCTTGGGCAGTATATTCAGGAGGTGCTTCTGATAAAAACCCATGCAGTCTTTGTAGGAAATGAGAAGTCTTAGTGCCTCACTTGATGATTTTTACCTCATGCTTAATAGACTTCATACTTTTATTTGTCCTTAGCTGGACTGATCAAGCTTTCTTCATTTCATTTTGCTTTTCTTCTATTAAAAGGAGAGATATTTCATTTTAAGTGTATTTTAAACTTTCAGGCAAAATTTTTGTATTGTAATTGCTTGTATCTGTCTATATAATTAAAAATTAGAATTACTATCGATAGCCTTACTAGCATAAGACAGACCACTCTCTAAATGTTGACAACTTCCTACCCTCTATATCAGCTTGCATATTTTGTTAGAAACAGCTAGAATTTTAGCCCTGTTTTCTTATGGAAAATAAGTTGATAATTTCTTTAATCTTTGCTATGACATTATCAATCATTATTTAGACTCAAAAGTTTTGCTTGCCTTTTGTACATCATTAATTTTGTGTCTCACTTTCTCCCCTTTTGGGGATATGTTTTCATTTTCTTGGAGTTTTTCCTCAGGTAATTATATCAGAAATGATTTCAAGATTATAAAAGTCTGAATGTTCACATGTCGAAAAATGTCTATATTTTTCTTACTTATTTTATTTTTGGCTGTACCACACAGCATGAGGGACTTTAGTTCCCTGACCAGGGATTGAACCCCTGCTCCCTGCAGTGGAAGCATGGAGTCTTAATCACTAGACCACCATGGAAGGCCCCCAAATATCTATACTTTGACCTTATGGTTGAATTGAGATTATCAGGTATAGAATAACAATTTTGAAAATCATTTCTGATTGAACTTTTGAAGATTTTATTTGACTGTTTTTAATCATTTATAAGCATTGTGTTAAGGAAAGATTTATTCTAAATTGAATCTCATCTTAGTAACTTCCTTTTTCTCTTTAAAACTTTTCAGGGTTTATTTTCCGTTGATATTCTCATGTTTCACAAGATTTTAGGAGTGTGGATCTTTTCTCTGTAATCTTGTTTAGAATTTGGTGGATTCTTTGGATTTTTCATCATTGTAGGAAAAATGTATTCAATTACCTTTGCTTATTTTTCTCTCTCTTTAAAACTCTTGTGATAAAATCATTAGGATTTCTATTAATAGAACTATTTTTCATACTACTTAACTTTGTCTAATGTTTTCATCATTATTATTTTGTACTCTATCCTTGTGGAAACCCATGTTACTACTAAATCTTACTGCTATTTAAAATAAGTGAAAATGGAACTAAATCTATTTTATTACTCAGCATACCCATTTATTAAAAAATATTTTTTGTCACCACATACTTAATTACCAAGAACTTCTCAGTTTTCTAATAACTTTTTCTTTTTCATGGCTAAAGTTATCTGATAATTTTAACTTTTCTGTTTTCACTAAGTTAAGTCCTTCAAGGATTAGTTTTCTGACTTTTAAGTTTGATGCTTATTATGTAATTGGAGGTCCTCAAATATCTTTAGAGTCTTGAAATTTTGTTCATGTCTGTGAGTTTCTAGACACTTTCAAATATTTATAGCAGTGAATGCTGGAGTGTGTTTTTCACTTAGGTATGAACATACAATGTTTGCTCTGGCTATGTGATCCTTATTGGAAATGGGTATGCAAAGAAGCGGGGTGGGTGATATACAGTCAAGGGACCTTCCACTGATGTCTTTGAGTGATTTCTTTCCTTGACTTGTTATTCCTGTTTTCTGTCTACTGTCTACTGACCAGCATCTCCTCTGGAAGTAAGTGGTGTCAGAACTCCTGGTACAAAAAAAGGGCTCTGCGAGGACTAGTGGGATAGCTCTACTCTATTCTAAGATAAGACCAGCTCCCTATTCCTTTCTTTATTTGTCCTGCCCCTTTCTTCAGTCTTCACCTGGGCTTTCCATGGAGTTTTATGAGAAAAAGCTCTAAGAGAGTGCTTCTGTTTCTGCTCATATGATGAGCTGAGATGCTCTCATCATTTGTTGTGATTTTGAATTCCAGTCCTTTGAAACTCTGATAGCTTCAATTTTACTACTAAAATATGGGCATCTCTGAGAAAGTGAATTATTTTCAGTTGAAATTTCCATCAAAACTTATATGTTTATCAATAGTAATGTAACCTTTCATTTAAATATCTATTGACAAGCCAAAGTGCACTGATGATAAAGCAATATTTATTTAAAAGTTCAAAGACTTATTGCATGTTTGGTGATAGCGTGCACTTTGTTTGTTTGTTTTTTTCTTTGCACTTAGTTTTTATAAAGTGTTTAGATTCTAAGCTTTCAGTTGCCCTCACACAAAGCACACCAATGGATCTCTTTGTAGTTCTGGTGATCTGTCTTTCTACTTTGATTTTTCTTTTTCTATGGAATCAGAGGTATGCCAAAGGGAAGCTGCCACCTGGGCCCACACCTCTCCCAATTGTTGGAAATGTTCTCCAGATAAATATTAAGAATGTCAGCGAATCCATAAGCAAGGCAAGTATGATTACTTTTCTTCCAGTTGTTTGTAATGAGTAAATAAGACAGTCCTATGTCTTGTCCCAGACTCCATAGTCCCAGACACCATGTTTGTTAAAAGTGGTTTTAAAGGGGAGTTCCCATTGGACACCTGGACATTATTTTATTTATTTATTTATTCACTGTTATTTATTTTTATTCATTTATTTTAAAAATATTTATTTTTGGCTGTGCTGGGTGTTCATCACTGTGCACAGGCTTTCTCTCATTGTGGCGAGCAGAAACTACACTCTAGTTGCAGTGTGCAGGCTTCTCCTGCCATGACTTCTCTTGTTGCAACAGACAGACTCTGTGGCTCATGGGCTTTAGTAGTTGCTCCTCACAGTCTCCAGAGTGTAGGCTAAGTAGCTGTGGTACTCAGGCTTTTTCTCCGCAGCAAGTGGGGTTTTCCCAGACCAGGGATCAAACCAGCATCCCTTGCATTGTGAGGCAGATTCTTAACCGTTGGATTACCAGGGGAACCCTGTTAATTTATTTTCAATTGAGCTAGAGTTGATTTACAATATTATGTTAGTTTCAAGTGAGAACATAGAAAATTTTATAGATTATGCTCCTTTGAAATTTATTATAAAATATAGGCTGTATTCCCTGTGCTGAACAATTTATCCTTGTAGTTTATTTGTTTTATACATAGCAGCCTATAGTTTTTAATCCCCTACCCCTTATTTCCCCTTCCATTCTTCTTGTTTCTCACTGGTAACCACTAGTTTGTTCTCTATGTATGTGAGCCTGTTTATATTCTGTTCAGTTAATTCATTTAAAAAAAATATTCCACATATAAATGATAACATAGAGTATTTGTCTTTCTCTGTCTGACTTACTTCACTAAGTGTAATGCCCTCCAGATTAGTTTATGTTATTGCAAGTGGCAAAATTTCATTCTCTTTTGTGGTAAAGATGATAAAGAATCTGCCCACAATGTGGGAGACCTGGGTTCGATTTCTGGGTTGAGAAAGATCCCCTGGTGAAAGGAGTGGCTACCCACTTCAGAATTCTTGCCTGGAGAATGCCATGGACAGAGGAGCCTGGTGGGCTACAATCTAGGGGGTTGCAACGACTCGGACAGAGCTTAGTGACTAACACTTTCACTTCACTAGTAGGCAGATCCAAAAATATATGCTATGATACATGTCAAAGAGTATACTGCCTATGTTTTCTTCTAGGAGTTTTATGGTTTCTGGTCTTACATTTAAGTCCTCAACCCTTTTTGAGTTAAGTTTTGTATATAGTATGAGAAAATATTTTCTTTCTGTGTTGTTCAGTCACTGAGTTGTGTCTGACTCTTTGTGACCCACAGACTGCAGAATGCCAGGATACTCTGTCCTCCACTATCTCTTGGGGTTTGCTCAAACTCATGTCCATTGAGGCAGTGATGCTATCTAACCATCTTACCTTCTGCCACCCCCTTCTCCTTTGTCTTCAGTCTTTCCCAGGATCAGGGTCTTTTCCAATGAGTTGGCTCTTCCCACCAGGTTGCCAAAGTATTGGAGCTTCAGCTTGATCAACAGTCCTTCCAATGAATATTCAGGACTGATTTCCTTTAGGATGGACTGGTTGGATTTCCTTGCAGTCCCAGGGACTCTCAAGAGTCTTCTCCAACACCACAGTTCAAAGGCATCAGTTCTTCAGTGTTCAGCCTTCTTTATGGTTCACCTCTCACATCTGTACATGACTACTAGAAAAACCATAGCTTTGAGTAGATGGACCTTTGCCAGCAAAGTGATGTCTCTGTTTTTTGATATGCTGTCTAGGTTTGTCATAGCTTTTCTTCCAAGGAGGAAACACCTTTTAATTTCATGGCTGCAGTCACTGTCCACAGTGATTTTGGAACCCAAGAAAATAAAATCTGTCACTGCTTCTACTTTTCCCCTTCTATTTGCCATGAAATAATGGGACTGGATGCCACGATCTTAGTTTTTTGAATGCTGATTTAAGTCAGCTTTTTCACTCTCCTCTCTCACCCTCATCAACTGATTCTTTAGTTCCTCTTTGTTTTCTCCCATTAGATTGGTATCATCTGCATATCTGAGGTTGTTGATATTTCTGCTGGTAATCTTGATGCCAGCTTGTGATTCATCTAGCCCAGCATTTCATATGATGTACTCTGCATCTAAGTTAAGATATACTCTGCATATAAGCAGGTGACAATATACAGCCTTGTTGTACTGCTTTCCCAATTTTGAACCAGTCAATTGTTCCATTCCAATTCTAACTCTTGCATCTTTACCCGCATATAGGTTTCACAGGAGACAGGTAAAGAGGTCTGGTACTCCCATCTCTTCAAAATTTTTCACAGTTTTTTGTGATCCATACTGGAAAAGGATTTAGTGTAGTCAATGAAGCAGAAGTAGATATTTTTCTGGAATTCCCTTGCTTTCTCCTAGAAGAGGATGAGATGGTTGCATGGCATTACTGACTGAATGGACAAGAGTTTGAGTAAACTCCAGGAGTTAGTGATGGACAGGAAGGCCTGGCATGCTGCAGGCCATGGGGTCACAAAGAGTCGGACATGACTGAGCGACTGAACTGAACAGATCTTGCTTTCTCTATGATCCAATGAATGTTGGTGGTAATTTGATCTCTGGTTCCTCTGCCTTTTCTAAACCCAGCTTTTGCATCTGGAAGGTCTTGATTCATGTACTGCTGAAGCCTATCTAAGATTTTGGGCCTAACCTTACTAGCATGTGAAATATTTTAATTTATTTCTTTATGTGTAGCTGTTTAGTTTTCCTCACACCACTTATTGAAGAAATTACCTTTTTCCCACTGTATATTTTAGTGTCCTTTTTCATGGATTCATTGTTCATATAAGTGTGGGTTTTTTTCTGGGCTATATGTTCTGCTCCATAGACCTGTGTCCATTTTTGTGCCAGTATAATTGTTTTGGTTACTGTAACTTTGTGCTGTAGTCTGACATCAGGGAGTATGATACTTTCAGTTCTGTCCTTTCGTTGGATATCTTTGCCTACTTGAGATCTTTTGTGTTCCCATACAAATTTTAGAATTACTTGATGTATTACTTTGAAAATTACACTTGTATTTTGATAGGATTTGCTTTGAATCTGTTGATTTCCTTGGGTAACATGTAATATGTTCATTTTAACAATATTACCTTACCCTGTCCATGAGCATGTTATGTCTTTCCATCCATTTGTATTGTCTTTTTTTTTTTAAATCAGCATCTTATAGTTTTCCGAGTACATGTCTTTTAATTCTGTGATTAATTAGATTTATTGCTTGGAATTTTATTCTCTTCTGTGTGATGATAAGTGGGATTGTTTTATTAATTTCTCTTTCTGATAGTTTGTTCTTATTTTTTAGAAATGGAACAGATTTCTGTATGTTAATTTTTTTATCCTACAACTTTTCCAAATTCACTGATGAGCTCTAGAAGACTTTTGTTGGGATCTTTAGAATTTGGGACAGCAAGGAGATCCAACCAGTCCATCCTAAAAGAAATCAGTCCTGAGTATTCCTTGAAAGGACTGATGCTGAAGCTCAAACTCCAGTACTTTGGCCACCTGAAGTGAAGAACTGACTCATTTGAAAAGACCTGATGCTGGGAAAGATCGAATGTGGGGGGAGAAGGGGATGACAGAGGATGAGATGGTTGGATGGCATCACTGACTCAATGGATATGAGTTTAAGTAAACTCCAGGAGTTGGTGATGGACAGAGAGTCCTGGCGTGCTGCAGGCTATGGGGTTGCAAAGAGTGAACTGAACTTAGAATTTTGTATGCATAGTATTGTGTTATCTACAAATAAGGACAGTTTTACTTCATTCTTTTCAAATCCTTTTATTTCTCTTTCTTTGACTGCTATGGCTTTGATTTCCAATATGATATTTTGAGTAAAACTGGCAAGAGTGAGCATCTTTGTCTTGTTCTTGATTTTAGAGAAAATGCTTTCAGTTTTTCACTGTCAAGTATGATGATATTAGCTGTGGACTTATTATATACGTGATTTTTAAATTATGTTGAAGTATGTTGCCTCTATACCTACTTTGTGGAGAATTTTTAATCCTAAATGGATATTGGATTTTATAGAAAACTTTTCTACATCTATTGAGTTACCATATGATTTTTATTTATTAATGTGATATATCACATTGATCAAATTGAGAATATTGAACCATACTTTCATCCCTGGGATAAACCCCACTTCTCAATGATGTATGACACCCAGACATGATTTTAGATGGCATACAGCTAAAGGTTGCCAGAATGGAGTGAGATCAATGAGATCATTGTTGAAATTGTCAAAAGTAGGAATTCTCTGTCCATGTTGTGATCTATGTGTCCTTTATAGCATTTATTTTTGGTGAATTCTAATGGCAATGAAATTGCTTTAATTTTTAAAAACTGTATAGTTACAGAGTGACAACCCCAAAATTTTCCTGAAAGAATACATTGATTTGAAATCAAGGAAATAACCAAGTTTCAAGAGATTTCACAGCTTCTGTTGCATTTGCTCAATGAATGAATAACTGTTCTATAGCTCTTTAAATTTTGAAGGAATTATCTGAAATCTGACTTCTCTGGGAAAGGTAGTTATGAGAGCACTGCTCCTGGAAGCTCCTCCTTCTGTGTATCAGACTCTGGTTTTGAAGAGATTGTGTCAGGACCCCAGGTCATACACTTGTTAACTCACAGCCTTGGTCAAATTTTATAAATCTCTCTGAGCTTTAATTTCTATTTCTTTAAAATGTGAATAATAATTATTATGCACAAATATTAATACCTGAGTGTAACAAGTTACTGAGTGCGTATTTTCAGTAGCAGGTGTGTCAGATGCTGGGAATTTTCAAAGTGAAAGAAAGTGAAAATTTTAATCACTCAGTCATGTCTGATTCTTTTGGACCCCATAGACTGTAGCCCACAAGCCAGGCTCCTGTGTCCATGGAATTCTCCAAGCAAGAATACTGGAGTGGGTAGCTCTTCCCTTCTCCAGGGGATCTTCCCAACCCAGGGACTGATCCCAGGTCTCCCACATTGCAGGCAGGTTCTTTAGCTATACGAGCAGTGAATTAAAAAAAAAAAAAGTCAGCAGTATGGAATTTACAGTCTAAATGGTAGGCATGTATTTATGAAACAATCATGCAAATAAGTGTATGATTACAAACCATGTAATAGGAACACAGTAGAAAAAGGTGCAGCAGAAAAAGGTGATGTAGTTTAAAGGATTACAGGTAGGAGGCACAGTCAGTAAGGGTTCTCTGTGGAAGTGAAGTTGGAGCTGAGATCTGAAAAATAATTAGTCATTAACTGGATAAAATACAAATAAATGTTTGTTCCATTTTTTTTTTCAGTCTGGAGCAGACTTAGTTATTGGAATGTCTGAAAGAGGACCAATTTGTTTGTTGCCCAGAGAGTAGGTAAAAGCATGGTGTGAGATGAGATTAGGCAGGTAAGCAGGGACCAGAGTATGTAGATTTTACAAGGATTTTAAGAATATTGGTTTTTAGCATAAGAGCCATAGGATGTCCTTTAACATTTGCTTTGTGAAATGGGTTGCTGTATGGAGAATGAATTAGAAGGTAGCAAAAGGACTCAAACATTGGACAAGTTGAAAGAGTGAAAGTCTATATCATGTAGTACACTAAATAAGCTGCCATGACAGAAAGACCACAATAATGCAGTGACTTAAGGAAGACAGTTTATTTCTGCCTTCCACATAGAAGGCATAGAGTTAAGTGCTGCTGGGCTGCCTCTCCTCCATGAGGTCTTTCAGAGAACCAGATCTCCTCAGTCTTGTAGTTTACCATCCTGTGCTCTAAGGCTGTCACAGAGGGGTCATCTCCATGCTGTCATTTCAATCTATGGATAGGAGGAGAAATGAAAGATGTGTTGTCACCCATTTATGCCAGTGTAGAATTTGTGTACATCCCTTCTGCTTATCTCAGTTCATGAAAACTTACATCATCACACCAGGAAGATGGAAAATGTCTGTGGCTATGTCCTTGTGCATTTTGAAAGCTTAGAGGTCTCTGGTGCTAAAGATGTGAAGAATGGGTGATGGAGGGATGATTATTAGTCTGTATGTGTGAGAGATGGAGCACCTTCCTTTAAACAGAAGAAACATATCATTTATTGTCACTGTATTAAGGAAGGAGCAATTATAGGTTTGGCAGAAAAAAGCTTAATAGAATAATACTAATAGAATTCATACTATGGCCTTTGTCACACAGTAGGAGCTGAATAAAGAGTAACTATTGATGGTGATGATAATAATAACAGTATTCCTAATAATATAATGATAATTACCCTTGTATTAAAGTGATGTCATATTATATTACTGGTTCTAGAAATTGAAATCTTTTATAATGGGTGAATCTTAAGAAGATTGAAAACATTTCCCACATTATCTATATTTTCTTACATTATCTACATTTTCAGTTTTGAAATGCTCACTGTTCTTTCATCTCCTGTTTTCTCCAGCTAGCAGAAGATTATGGTCCTGTGTTCACTCTGTATTTTGGCATGAAGCCCACTGTAGTGTTGCATGGATATGAAGCAGTGAAGCAAGTCCTGATTGATCAGAGTGAGGAATTTTCTGGCAGAGGTAGTTTACCAGTGGCAGACCACATCAACCAGGGATTAGGTATGCTTCTATTAGGGGCATGTGTGGGAATTGTAGGTTGGAAAGAGTCAAATAGGCTAAGGAATTGAGAAATTATAGGTAATAGAGAAGTTTATGAAAGCATCATAAATAAACAGTTTTCTATGGATCATTAATCCATATTTAAAATTAAGAAGATGACACGGTCTGAATGAAACATTAAGTACAGTGAAAGCAAATCTTCTAATCACTTATGTTCTATTAATAAATTATGGCCAGGTAAGAAAATGAGAAAGAGACAGAGGGAAAAAGAAGGGAGGAAAATGACAATAAAGTGTCCTATTTATTGAACATTTTGCTTTCTGGCCTGAATCATGGTTGCTAAGAGGCTAGTTTTGGAAGCTTGCATATTATATACATGGAACCAACAAAGGTTTGGAATATGTAAATTGCATTCAATTTTCTATTCTTCTTAGAAAAAAAGGCACAGCAAATTTTTTTATCCAATAGAATATAACACAAAGCATAAAGCACAAATATGATCTGAAAAGAGGGTCATGGGGAAACACAATAAATATAATTTAGGATATTAAAGAAAATCTTTTGAAATCAAATACTTGTGCTGTCTGTCATCTGTTTTTTAATAGCTAGACCTTAAACTGTCCCATCCTTTGTGGTTCACTGAGTTCTTACAAAAATAATGCCTGAATAGGGTCAGTTCATCCTTTACATTGTTCTTTAAGGTCTTATTAGACAAGCTCCCTATGAGCATTGTCTTTTCCTCTGATCTTGCCCTTGGCTCTGGAAGTCTGACAATGAACTTTCTTGGTACAATGTAAAAAACAGATGACAGAGCAAGTATTTGATTTAAAAAGATTTTCTTTAACATTCTGATTTATATTTATTGGGTTTCCCCATGACCCTCTTATCAGAGCATATTTGTGCTTTATGGTTTGTATTATAGACCTAGCCTAGCCGTGGGGCTGTGAGAAGTGGGGGCAGGCAGCTGCAGGGTAGAACACGGGGAAGACATCCATATTTCTTGGAGGAGATTAGCAAGTAGAAGGAAAATGTCAAAATGGGAAGAGTTATGGCCATGTTCCTTACTTGAGGAATAGATTTTCATGAGCTTCCTTTCAATACATAAGTGCTCTTTATACCCGTCTTAAGAATTGACTCTTTTGTTGTTTCTCCTACAGTTCATTTTCAGTGCACAAATCAGCCCCCAAAACTTAACCTATAACTTGGACTCTGTGGATTGTTAGCTGTGTCACCAAAGAGCAAGCATTTTGCTTCTGTGGTTTTTAGCATCCTCATAAGTAAAATGGAGACAAAACACTTGGTTCTTAGGGTTGCTCTGAATTTTGCAGGAGCTAATGGATAAAGAAGAGTGTAGTAATATGTAACACCAAGAGTCTTGACAGTAAGATACTGGGTTAAAAGAGGAGGAGGCAGGTGATGAAGGGCCCAATAGGAATTCCTGAGGCTGTCACTGCTATATTTAATTCCTGCTTAGGTGTCCTTGTCATTTCCTGGTTTAAAGACTCTCAGCTAGAATTCATGGCAATGGATTATTTTTCTCTGTTTTTGATTTTTGTCCTGATAGGAATTATTTTCAGCAATGGAGACAGATGGAAGCAAACTCGGCGTTTCTCCCTCATGGTTTTGAGGAATATGGGGATGGGGAAGAGGACTATTGAACACAGAATTCAAGAGGAAGCCTTATGTTTGGTGGATGCATTAAAAAAAACCAACGGTGGGTATTTCTTTATGTAATTAACAGTAACTGCTTGGGCAGACTAAATGATTTTACAAGTAGACTATAGAGAGATAATGGCTCAAAATACAACAGAAGTTTACTTTCTGCTCACATGACAGTAGTAAGAGGTGAAGTGGTTGGCATAATGGCCTTTTCAAGCACCTGGTTTCCAGGGCCTTTGATACCTTCAGCACATGGTTGCCTTCCTGTGACACCCAGAGTTCATCTCTTTGAATGGTAGTGGGGGTGAAAGAAAGAATAAAGAAAAGTGCAATACTGTTTTTAATAGGTGAGGTATGGCAGGCATACAAAAGTTCATTCATATTCCATGGGCTGTAACTCAGTCACAAGAGTTGGGAAATGTGCTTATCTGTAAGAGGAGCTGGGAAATGTGCTTAATCCCAATAAGACTGAAATAAAATTAGTGGTTCAGGTATAGATTTTGCACCAAGTCCTTCTCTGTGCATAAGGCTGTATTATAGCTCTCCTTGGGTGTGAAGGGAGGGAGCTGCAGCAGCACACATTTGCTCAGTGTACACGTGTGTGGATGCCCATGTAGGACTGGAAGAGGGGATAGGAGAGAAATGGGTGAGTAGGAGACTTCACAGGGAAGGAGCAAGATCAGGATCATAAGACATAGGTGGTTTTTAACCTCAATATTTCATTTTTAAAGAACATTATTAACTTACTAAGGCTATATTTTAAGTTGTGACTCGGTATTGTGGTTTTTTACCACTGATATATGGTCATCCAGATAGGTTTCTCCCCCTTGTATTTTGCTGCTACTGGTATAAAAAATGCAATAATTACAGATATATGGGTGATTCTGGTTTCTTCTTTTGAGTAAGTTTCTCAAGTAGACTGTCATTGAATATCATGTGGACTTTTGGTGCATATTACCTATGAATGGGTGGGAGATTTCACAGAAGCAGTGATAAGAACACAAGGTTCATCTAAATAGATTGTTCTCTACTCTTATGTTAAAATTTAACATATTAAATAGATATGTTTGCATGTTCTTTTATCATTACCATTTTTTATTATCATTATCATTATTAATAGTATAGTAGTCTATTATTTTGCAGGTACCATAGTTTATTAAACCAAGCTTTATTTATTTGTCCAGATAGATTGTTTTCAACACTTTGTCGCTAATAATATAAAAAAACATATTAATCATTGAATATTTCTGATTGCTTTCTAGAAAAAAATTTCTGAAATGGAATTAGTAAATCAATGAATATTGAAATTTGATACATATTACTTGTAAGTGGTTTTGTCCACCTGATTTGTATTTCAAGCAGCAATTATCGTTAGCTGATAGTTTTCCCATAATTAATATAGCCTTCTCTCAACTTCCTCACTGATGACCTCCCAGACTCTGCTTGATTCCACCTAACCATGGAGACCTCATACTCATGGGGTAGCCCAGTTTGACTGCAGAGTTCCAGAGAATAGCAAGGAGAGATAAGAAAGCCTTCTTTAGTGAATAATGCAAAGAAATGGAGGAAAAAAATTGAATGGGAAAGACTAGAGATCTCTTCAAGAAAATTAGAGATACCAACGGAACATTTCATGAAAGATGTGCACAATAAAACAGAAATGGTATGGACCTAACAGAAGCAGAAGATATTAAGAAGAGGTGGAAAGAATACACAGAAGAACTACACAAAAAATATCTTCAAGACCCAGATAATCACGATGGTGTGTTCACTCACCTAGAGCCAGACATCCTGGAACGTGAAGTCAAGTGGGACTTAGGAAGCATCACTATGAACAAAGCTAGTGGAGGTGATGGAATTCCAGCCGAACTATTTCAAATCCTAAAAGATGATGCTGTGAAAGTGCTGCACTCAATATGCCAGCAAGTTAGGAAAACTCAGCAGTGGCCTTAGGACTGGAAAAGGTCAGTTTTCATTCCAATCCCTAAGAAAGGCAATGCCAAAGAATGTTCAAGCTACCACACAATTGCACATATCTCACATGCTAGCTTTGTTGATAGTGATGCTTCCTAAGGCCCATTTGACTTCACATTCCAGGATGTCTGGCTCTAGGTGAGTGTGTATGAACAAAGCTAGTGGAGGTGATGGAATTTCAGTTGAGCTATTTCAAATCCTGAAAGATGATGCTGTGAAAGAGCTGCACTCAATATGTCAGCAAACTTGGAAAACTCAGCAGTGGCCACAGGACTTGACAAAGTCAGTTTTCATTCCAATCTCAAAGAAAGGCAATGCCACAGAATGCACAAATTACCACACAATTGCACTCATCTCATACACTAGTAAAGTAATGCTCAGAATTCTCCAAGACAGGCTTCAGCAATACATAAACCATGAACTTCCAGATGTTCAAGCTGGTTTTAGAAAAGGCAGAGGAACCAGAGATCAAATTGCCAACATCTGCTGGATCATCAAAAAGCAAGAGAATTCCAGAAAAACTATCTGTTTCTAGTTAAAAAAAAAAAAAATCTATTTCTGCTTTATTGACTAAGCCAAAGCCTTTGACTGTGTGGATCACAATAAATGTGGAAAATTCTGAGAGAGATGGGAATACCAGACTACCTGACCTGCCTCTTGAGAAATCTGTATGCAGGTCAGGAAGCAACAGTTAGAACTGGACATGGAACAACAGACTGGTTCCAAATAGGGAAAGGAGTACATCAAGGCTGTATATTGTCACCCTGCTTATTTAACTTATATGCAGAGTACATCATGAGAAATGATGGGCTGGAGGACTCATAAGCTGGAATCAAGATTGCTGGGAGAAATATCAGTAACCTCAGATATGCAGATGACACCACCCTTATGTCAGAAAGTGAAGAAGAACTAAAGAGCCTCTTCATGAAAGTGAAAGAGGAGAGTGAAAAAGTTGGCTTAAAGCTCAGCATTCAGAAAACTGAGATTATGGGATCTGGTCCCATCACTTCATGGGAAATAGATGGGGAAACAGTGGAAACAGTGTCAGACTTCATTTTTTTTGGCTCCAACATCACTGCAGATGGTGATTGCAGCCATGAAATTAAAAGATGCTTACTCCTTGAAAGGACAGTTATGACCAACCTAGACAACATATTAAAAAGCAGAGACATTACTTTGACAACAAAGGTCCGTCTAGTCAAGGCTATGGTTTTTCCACTAGTCATGAATGGATGTGAGAGTTGGACTATAAAGAAAGCTGAGCACTGAAGAATTGATATTTTTGAACTGTCGTGTTGGAGAAGACTCTTGAGAGTCCCTTGTACTGCAAGGAGATCCAAGCAGTCAATCCCAAGGAAATCAGTCCTTAATATTCATTGAACAGACTGATGCTGAAGCTGAAACTCCAGTACTTCGGCCACGTGATGTGAAGAACTGACTCTCTGGAAAAGACCCTGATGCTGGGAAAGATTGAAGGCAGGAGTAGAAGGGGACGACAGAGGATGAGATGGTTGGATGGCATCACCGACTCAATGGACATGAGTTTGAGCAAGCTCCGGAAGTTGGTGATGGACAGCAAAGCCTGGTGTGCTGCAGTCATGGGGTTGCAAAGAGTCAGACATGAATAATCGACTGAACAGAACTGAACTGAGTTTGTCACTGGTTAACTGACTGTTGGAAGTTTATTTCACATGTTATGCAGAACCTTTTCCCTTGTAACTTCTACTTTTTAATCCCTGCTAGACTTTTTCCTTTTGGAGTATAGTGTTGTGGTAGTAATGAGGCAGAGGCAGGATGGACCTCCCATCCAAAATTTAGTTTAGCTGTTGAGGTTGGTAGTGATACACACATGTCAATAGGATATGAAAAGGTCTATTACACACATAATGAGGCTTTCTGTGGAGGGTAGGTGGCTAGAAACCAGATCCAAAAATGGCTTGAGAGAGCACAGGAAGGATGCAGGTTTGAGATTTTTATGGTCTTTTGGGGATAGATTGGGCATGAAGGTTCTCAGTGAAAAACCAGACCTTATGTGCTTTAAATTTTGTTCTTGTTGCAAAGAAGTATCACTTGAGCTTTCTTTAAAGTCACCTAGTCCAGATGTCAGTAGAAGAAGAAAAGACGAGGCTTACAAATTGTCATCAGTCGAACAGGAATAAAGCTAGCCATATTCTTTATTTTGGTTGGGAAGCCTGTTTCTAATACTATAACATATTTTTAAAATATCTGAATGTAACTCCAATTTCTGTCACTGTTCTTTTCTTCTACAGAGAAAGCACACTCAAATTTTTTCCTTTTTTAAAAAAATTATTTGTTTTTAGTTGAAGGGTAACTGCTTTACAATATCATGTTGGTTTCTGCCATACATCAACATGAATCAGTCATAGATATACATATGTCCTCTCCCTCTTGAATCTCCCTTCTACCTCTCACCCCTTTCTACCCCTCTAGGTTGTCACTCTGGTTTGAGGTCCCTGATTCATATAGCAAATTCCCTTTGGTATCTATTTTACATATGTTAGTGTATATGTTTCCATGCTACTCTCTCCATTCATCCCACTTTCTCCTTCCTCCCACCCACCTGTGTCCATAAGTCTGTTCTCTATGTCTGCATCTCCATTTCTATCCTGCAAATAGTTTAATCAGTGCTGTCTTTCTAGATACATATATATGAGTTAATATACAACAGTTGTTTTTCTCTTTCTGACTTATTTCACTCTGTGTAATAAGCTCTAGATTTGTCCATCTCATTAGAACTGACTCAAATGCACTCCTTTTAATGTCTGAGTAATATTTGTTGTATATATGTACCACAGCTTCTTTATCCATTCATCTATTGATGGACATCTAGGTTGCTCTCATGTCCTAGCTATTGCATATAGTGCTTCAGTGAACACTGGGGTACATGTGTCTTTTTCAATTTTGGTTTTCCCAGGATAATGCCTAGTAGTGGGATTGCTGGGTCATAAGGCAATTTTATTCCTAGTTTTTAAAGGAATCTCCATACTGTCTTCCATAGAGGCTGTATCAGTTTACATTCCTACCAACTGTGCAGGAGCGTTTCCCTTTTCTCCACATCCTCTCCAGCATTTATTGTTTGTGGAGTTTTGATGATGACCATTTTGACCAGTCCATTTTTTTCAACTGCATTTTTGAAATATTATTTCAAATCTCCCCAGTCTCTTGATTTTCTTATGATATTGCTGTTTCCTGTAGGCATGATGAGGAAGTATCGACAGTAAAGGCTAAATCTGGCAACATTAAAGACATTTTAAAATAACCTTTTTCTTGTGAATTACGTTGTGGCTGTTATTTGGAGAATGGCATAAATAGGAGAACACTTGGAGGGAAAACAAATAAATCACACTGGATTAGATAATTTTGCTTGGGAAAACACAATACATTTTATTTTAGGCATATTGAATAGTGATGATTGCATGTCCAGGTTGTTCCTATAAATAAAAAAAAAATCTTGGAAGTCAACCCTTCTTACTTACTTTAAACAGTACATGTAAGATTTATACTAGAATATTTTCTAATGTTTATATTGACTTTTTAGGATCTCCTTGTGATCCTACTTTACTTCTGAGCTGTGCTCCCTGCAATGTGATCTGCTCCATTATTTTCCGGAATCGTTTTGAGTACAGTGATGAGAAATTGCTAACTTTGATAAAATATTTTAATGAAAATGCAAGGCTTGTAAGCACCCCCTGGATAGAGGTAAGGTCAAGATTCTTTTTAAATGGGAAACAGTTTTCTAGCTAATTGATTGCTCATCCTTCCACATCCCTTTGTGTTCTATCAAAATGGATAATGTTTATCAAACTATCACCTGTGACTGATTAGTGAGTTATCAATTCAATTTAGCTAACGAATTGAATTTTAAAATGTAAAATATAGTAATAAAAAGAAAAATATAATATTGTAGTGTACTAATTATAGCAAAAGTTTTTTTCAGAAACCTTTTTAACCCCCTGATTTGTATATCTATAGATAAACAGAGTGGCATATAACATATGTTTTTTATGATAGTATATGTCAGGAAAAGTTACTAACATCCTTTATAACTAAAATTCTATGTGTAATGTAAGGTTATGATGTTTTCCACTTGGTAAGGACCATAGAGGATAAATATTCTATTCCTCATTTTTTGGAACATAAAAATTCACCCAGAGATATTAAATATGTTTTCCAAAGCAGCCTAACCAAGAAAAAGAATGAACTAGACTTAGAAGCTAGATTTCTCAACTCTTATAGCTAGTTTGATACAAGCCACCAGCCTTAATAAATTTCTTCAGTGTCTAGTAAAGGTATTAAGTCATGAAGGTACTATTTAAAAAGGAGCCAATAACTTCTAGGATTAGAAATAGCCAGGTGAATAAGGGTAACATGTATACTTCTCAGGGCTTTCCAGGTGGTGCTAGCAGTAAAAAAGGCATCTGCCAATGCAGGAGGTGTAAGAGATGCAGGTTCCATCCCTGAGTGAGGAAGATTTCCTGGAAGAGGGCTTGGCAACCCACTCCAGTATTCTTGCCTGGGAAATCACATGGACAGAGGAGCCTGGCAGGCTACAGTCCATAGGGTCACAAAAAGTTGAACATGACTGAAGAGATTTAACACATATTTCTCAGGGTACAAAATACCTAAATAAAAATAAGCTACATAATTTAGGCATTAACTTAATATTTCTGGTGCATTTATTCATTACTAAAAAAGGGTGTGAATATTAATAGACATAAAGGTAATTGTTGATCATAATATAATAATAGTATGAGACTTTAACACACCATTTACACTAATGAACAAATCATGCAGATCTAAACTTAATAAGGAAAAATTGGTGTTAAGCAAGACATTAGATCAGATTTATACAGAACATTCCATCCAAATGCAGTCAAATTCACATTCTCTTCAAGTGTACACAAAACGTTCTCCAGGATAGATTGTGTTATGTCATAAAACAAATTAATTATGTCAATGAATTCAAGAAATTGAAATCATATCAAGCATCTCTTCTAACCACAACTGTGTGAAACTAGAAATCAATCACAAGAAAAAAAAAACTGGAAAAAATACAAACATGTGGGGACTGAATAAGGATCAATAAGGAAATCAAAGAGGAAATGAAAATATTTTGAGATAATTGAAAATGGAAATACAACATTTTAAAATCTTTGTGACAAACAAAAACAGTTCTAAGAGGGAGGGAGTTTTTTTAGCAAACAGGCCTACCACCCCAGGAAACGAAAAAAAATCTCAAAAAACAATCTGACCTTACATATAAAATAACTAGAAAAAGAAGAACAAACAATGCCCAAAGTTAGTAGAAGGAAGGAAATAATAAAGGTCAGAGATTAAATAAATGAAACATTAACTACAGACAATAGAAAAGAGCGATGAAACTAACAGCTGGTTTTTGAAAAGCTAAACAAGAATTGATAAACCTTAGCCAGACTCATCAAGATAAAAAGAGAGACAATCCAAATAGATAAAATCAGAAAGAGAAAAGCATTACAACTGATATCACAACACTTCAAAGGATCATTATCACCACTATGAACAATTACATACCAATGAACTGGATACCTAGAAAAAAAAGTGTGCATTCACAGAAACACATAACATACTAAGACTAAATCAGGAAGACACAGAAAATCTAATCAGACTGATCATTAATAATCAAATTAAATTAATTATCAAAACACCTCCATCATTGAAAGTATAGGACCAGATAGCCTCACAGGTGAATTATATAAAAAATTTAGAGACGAGTTAATACATATCTTTCTCAAACTTTTGCAAACAAATTGAAGAGAAAGGAACACTTCCTCAAAAATTCTCAATAAAATATTTGCAAACAGAATTCACCAGTACATTAAAAGGGCCATAAACCAAATGATTGTGAAGTGAAAGTCGCTGAGTCGCATCTGACTCTTTGGAACCCCCATGGACTATACAATCCATGGAATTTTCCAGGCTAGAATACCGCAGTGGGTAGCCGTTCTCTTCTCCAGGAGATCTTCCCAACCCAGGGGTCAGACCCAGGTCTCCTGCATTGCAGGTGGATTCTTTACCAGCTGAGCCACAGGGGAAGCCCAAGAATACTGGAGTGGGTAGCCTATCCCTTCTTCATCGGATTTTCCTGACCCAGGAATCGAACAAGGGTCTCCTGCATTGCAGGCAGATTCTTTACCAGCTGAGCTATCAGGAAAGCCCAAACCATGATTAAATTAAATTTACTCCAGTGATGCAAGGGTGGTTCCATATCTGCAAATCATTCAATATGATACATTAAATTAACAAAATGAAGGAAAAAAATCTATGATTGCACATTATGTTAAAAAAGACTAAAAAATTCAACCTCCATTTATGACAGAAGCTCTTCATGAGTGAGTATTGAAGGAATACACCTCAAAATGTAATAAAGGCCATAATGACAAGCCCATAGCTAACATCATACTCAACAGTGGAAATCTGAAAAGATTTTTTAAGATCAGGAAAAAGACAAGGATGCCAGTGAAACAAAATGGTTACCTATTAAATGGGAAAAGACATTTCCAAACAATATATTTGACAAGGGGTTAATATAAAAAGTTCACACAGAAAACATACAATTCAAAATCAAAAACAAAAAAGCAAACTCAAAATAAATAAAAGTGTCTAGAGGACTTGAATAGACATTTTTCCAAAGAGGATATATAGATGTCCAATAAGCATATGAAAATATATTCATCATCACAAGTCATCAGGGAAATCAAAACCACAATGAGATATCACCTCATACCAGTCAGAATAGCTCTTGTCAAAAAGAAATAACAAGTGTTGGGGAGAATGTGGAGAAAAGGAAACCCTCATGAACTGTTGGTGGGAATGTAAATTGGTGCAGGCACTATGGAAAACAATATGCAAGCTCATCAAAAAATTAAAAATAGAACTAACTTACAATTCAGCAATTCCAGTCCTGGGTATTTATCCAAAGGAAATAAAAACACTAATTTGAAAATGTATATGTACCCCTATGTTCATTGTACCTTTGTTTACAATAGTCAAGATATAGAAGCAAACTTAGTATCTGTCAAAGAATGAACGGATAAGGAAAATATGGTTTGTATATATACAATGGAAATTTATTCAGCCATATAACAGATTGAATAGTGCTGTTTATGGATGGGCCTAGAAGACATTATGCTAAAGGGAAAATGTCAGGCAGAGAAAGACAAATACCATATGATTTACTTCATATTTGGAATTTAAAAATGAAAACAAACAAAACAAAACAGAGACTTATAGACCCAGAGAATAAACTAGTGGTCACTTGAGGGGAGGGAATGTGGGCATGAATGAAATAGATGAAGGAGATTAAGAAGTCTGAACTTCTGGTTATAAAATAAAGTCACAGGGATATAATATACAGCACAAAGAATAGTCAATAACATTTCAATAGCTGTATGATGACAGAGGATTCCTAAACTAACCATGGTGAAAAATTTGTGATGTATATAAATGTCAAATCACAATTTTGTACACCTGAAACTAATAAAAAAATATTGCATGTCAGCTATACTTTCATAAAAACTATAACAAAAAGGGTGTGATCCCTGCACACTTTTTAGGTGACCCTCTGTAGACATGCGTGTAGGATAAACTGGAGGGAACACTGGGTTCTACCTCTATAACTAGTTTTGTGTCTTAAACTGGTTGACTAATCTTTCTGAATCTCAGTACCCTCATTTGAAAAGATGGTAGTATGATCCTGAATTTCTTTAGAGAGTTATGGTTAGAAATGAATTTGAATGGTTTTGAAATTAGTTGGTAACCTGTGCATGCTGTTACTCCAGCCAGTTTATCAGTTCCCTCTCAATCTCAAATGTATTCTAGTGCAAGATGCATGTCTTCTTCATCTTAATCTACTCACTTTTCACTTTCATGCATTGGAGAAGGAAATGGCAACCCACTCCAGTGTTCTTGCCTGGAGAATCCCAGGGACGGTGGAGCCTGGTGGGCTGCCATCTATGGGGTCGCACAGAGTTGGACATGACTGAAGTGACTTAGCAGCAGCAGCTACTCATTTTATAGTGATGTGTTTGATCCATAATATAGGCCCGTAAAAGTTTGCTGAATAAATTAATGAATGATTCTTTCATCTTTCAGCTCTTCAATGCTTTCCCTTCTTTACTACATTATTTCCCAGGAAGTCATAATACAGTATTTAAAAACATGACTGAGCAAAGAAAGTTTATTTTGGAGAAAATAAAGAAACACCAAGAATCCCTGGACCTCAATAACCCTCAAGATTTTATTGATTACTTTCTGATTAAAATGGAAAAGGTAAAATGGAACCCAGATTTCCTCTTTCATCTTTGTGGGTGGAGTGATGTGACACGTGGAATAGCTTTGTTCTTCTCAGTGAAATTGGTTTATTAGAACAAATGCTCCTTCTTAAAGATGTGTTCACTGCTTGCACATACAAGAATGAAGATTGCTTGTGCAAACCATACTGGATGTCTTGAGCTATTTATAAATTGTCACTGAAAATGATTTGGAAGTTTTTATATTTACCATGTTAAAGTTTGTTCTTTATTTGGGGACAGGTTGAAGCACTCACACACAGACAAATAGGCACATTCAAGATTACTGATAGAGAACATATTCTTTTTCATCATGTAAATTCCATGAATGGATGATGTAACAAATGAGAGAAAGCAGGAATTGATGGGAATCTAGAAAGGCTTACTGTTGGAAAAATAGTAGGAAACAGCTGAGGTAGGTTTTGAGAAAACTTTGGCTTAGATTAGCAGAGATGACAAAATTGGTTCAGGGTATGATAAGTGCAGTGATGAAGTGTGTGGAATTTTTAGAGATTATCTTGATTGTAACTGAGAAACTGTCATGGGTGTAATGACTGATGATTTTGGGAATAGTGTTTCAGTTTTAGGGTAGATGATTCTGAATACTTGAGTGAGAACTTCAGATGAAATAATAGATGAAATAAACAATAGATGCTTGAATTGACAGTGAGTAGCAGTGATGACTTGATAAGAGTCAAGTTAGAAATTACTGAAGAACTGATTTGCTCTAGTGAGTATCAAAAGTGAAGAATCAGAAAGGACTTGGAAGTTTAACTCTGTTTTAACTGAAGTAATTCTAACAAACTCATCTAACTTTATCTTCATCTATAATACTCTCTAATGTTTGGCTTAATTTGTCAAATAAGTAAATTTTTTAAAATTATGATGTTATCTGGAATTATTTTATGTTATTTATAAGGTTATTTATAAGGTTCTTTTATTTATCTTTGCTAGGAAAAACATAATAAACATTCTGAATTTACCATGGACAACTTGATAACCACTGTATGGGACGTGTTTAGCGCTGGAACAGAGACAACAAGCCTCACTCTGAGATATGGGCTTCTGCTCCTGTTGAAGCACCCAGAGGTCACAGGTAGGATCACAGATGATGGATAGGATGAAATTCTGGGTAGAAACTGGTAGGCAACATTGATGACTATTCCATTCTTCATCTGCCAAGATATTGTACGAGAAGAAAAATTCATCACAAGTAGATCTTCCTATAATTGAATAAATTAAATTCAAATTAAAGTAAAACTCATAATGAAATATTTAATCAGCAGCAGAGGTTTCAAGGGCTGAGGTCACTGTTGTTTTCTGTGGCAGAGTATCATTGATCTGTATCATGTCAAATGTAGTAAAGAGAGTTACCCTAGGATCTGGAAAGCATTAGCCTTCCTCTTTCTCTAAAAGGGCATTACTTGATAAAGCCTTCTAAGTCCACATAAATATATTTTTGTCAAAAGGTAATTCTACTCAAATGCATTTGTAGCGAAAGGATTGATTCAGCAAAATCACAATCCTTTGTCAAAAAGATTCACTCTAAAAGAGTTATAGACAAATTAAAAATTCTTTTAAATTATATCCTTTTGGGCAAACAAATTATCCAATGTAACCATGATTAAGAAGCTAAAAAAATGTCTTTATCACTTGACCTAAATTCTGATTCCTATCTTGCCAGCTAAAGTTCAGGAAGAAATTGACCGTGTGATTGGCAGAAACCGAAGCCCCTGCATGCAGGACAGGAGCCACATGCCCTACACGGATGCTGTGGTGCACGAGATCCAGAGATACATTGACCTTGTCCCCAGCAATCTGCCCCATGCAGCAACTCAGGATGTTAAGTTCAGAGACTACCTCATTCCCAAGGTATTTCATCTATACTCAAGACTCCTGAAAGTGAAAGCCTGTCAGTCATGTCCGACTCTGCGACCCCACGGACTACACAATCCATGGAATTCTCCAGGCCATTATACTGGAGTGGTAGCCTTTCCCTTCTCCAGGAGATCTTCCCAACCCAGAGACTGAACGCAGGTCTCCCGCATCGTAGACAGATTCTTTACCGTCTGAACCACGAGGAAGCCAGTAGACAAGCACTGCATAATTCTACTGCTGTGATAGTTGATAACCTAAGTGTCTTAAAGTGGCTCAGCTGGTAAAGAATCTTCCCGCAGTGCAGAAGACCTGGGTTTGATCCCTGGGTTGGGAAGATCTCCTGGAGGAGGCATGGCAACCCACTCCAGTATTCTTGCCTGGGAAATCCCTATGGACAGAGGAGCCTGGTGAGCTACAGTCCATGGGATCACAAAGAGTTGGACACAGCTGGGTGACTAAGCATGCACACAAGTGTTTACAGGTACTAACTACACAGTCATGTCATACATTTTACCCTCTGACCACATGCTCCTTTCCTTTTTGTTTGTTAATACAATTTAATAAATATAATAGTGCTTAGGCTTCCACAGGGTTTTCAGTACATTGATAACTCCACACTCTGCCTGTTCATTAGCCCTCTCTTCTGTCTACTTCCTTATTTGCCAGTGTATGTTTTACTATTATGAGCACTTAACCAGTATCCTCTATTCTCATATGTCTCACACCATGCTGCCCCCACCTGAGTATCTATCAGATACTTAGTCACCTTCCTAACTATCTGTTTCACTTACTTATCCAAAATCCAATGCAACAGTCTTCTGCCTTTCTGCCTGTGCTTGAGCTAATGACTCCTTCTGAAAAATACCATACAGCCCAGCAGGTTGGTATTATCATCACCAACCTTAAGTGAATCCTGAATCTTATACAACATTCTTGCTTGGTAACCCAACTCAACTTGCTCCAACAAGCATGACATGGGCTTTCAGCCCTGAATTCTTCCCTTCCAGTTCTCTGCTGAGGACTTCTCCCCAAGTGAGTTAGTCTTCCACAAAGAAACTAAGCGCCATTGTAGGAAACTCCCTCAACTCCTGTCCACAAGGTTTACAAATTTAGCTACATCCACACCCTTTGTTTTCTCTTTCATTTTGTTGTAGAAGAAGGGCTCTCTTTTTATCTAAAGTAAATCTTTCTGCCTGTCTCATGGATCCCTTTCCTGTCACATTTTCAGGAATCATTTCTTCTTTTTTCTCTGTTTTCTCTCTCTCCTTGCTGGCTCCTTTCTATTAGCATTTGAACATATTCAATCCTTTTGCATTTAAAAATTTTTTTTTCCCAAATCCTGATCCCTTCTGTTCAGTAAAATTGGTGAGAGTGGTCATCCTCGTCTTATTCCTGATGTTAGAGGAAAAGCTTTCCCCTTTTCACTGTTGAATATGATATTGGCTGTGGGGTTGTTACATACAGCCAGTACTAAGCTGAGATATGTTCCCTCCATACCCACTTGGTTCAGAGTTTTTTTTAAAAATCATGAATTAATGTTGACTTTCATAGATGCTTTTTCTGACTCTCTTGAGATGGTCATATGATTTTTATCCCTCATTTTGTTAGTGAGTTGTACCACATTGATTTACACATATCGACCCATCCTTGCATCACTGAAATTAACCCACCTTGTTCATAGTCTATGGCCCTTTTACTGTATTCTTCAATTTAGTCTGCTAATATTTTGTTGAGGATTTATGCATCTGTGTTTATCAAGCCTATTGGCCTGTAATTTTCATTTTTTTGTAATGTTCTTCTCTGGTTGTGATAGCAAAGTAATGTTGACCTTGCAAAATAAATTTGGAAGCATTCCTTCCTCTTGTATTTTTTGGAAGAGTTTGAGAAAAGTTGGTATTCATTTATCTTTAAATGTTGTATTTGGTAGAATTCATTATCAAAACTATCTGTGTGCTGTGCTTAGTTTCTCAGTCGTGTCTGACTCTTTGTGACCCATGGACTGTATCCAACTGGGCTTCTCTGTCCATGGGGATTCTCCAGGCATGAATACTGGAGTGTATTGTAATGCCTTTCTCCAGGGGATCTCCCCAACCCAGAGATTGAACCCAGGTCTCCCCCATTGCAGGCCAACTCTTTACTGTCTGAGCCACCAGGAAAACCCAAAACTATCTGGTCCTGCATTTTGTTTGTTAGGAGTTTATGACTACCAACGCAATCTCCTTACTAGTTATTGCCGTGTTCAAGTTTTCTGTTTGTTCATGATTCTGTCTTAATAGTTTGCATGTTTTTAAGAATTTATCTATTTTTTTCAGGTTGTCCAATTTGTTCATGTAGTGTTGTTAATTATCATCTGTCATCATCCTGTGTATTCTGTGGTATCAATTTTAATGTTTCCTCTTTTATTCCTGATTTTGTTTATTTGAGTTGTACCTCTTTTTTTTTCTTGGTGAATCTAAAGGTTTGCCAACTTTGCTTATCATTAAAAAAAATACAGGTCTTATTCAATATTTTCTATTGTCTTATTGGCCTCTCTCTCTCTCTCTCTTTTCCACTCTTTGTTATTTCCTTTCTACTAATTTTGACCTTTGGTTTTTATTCTTTTTCTAATTCTTTGAGGTGTCAAGTTAGGTTTTTTGTTTGAGATCTTTCTTATTTCTTGATGTAGGCATTTATCACTATGAACTTTTAAAAAATTTATTTAACTGGATGCTAATTACTTTATAATATTGTAGTGGTTTTTGCCATACATTGACATGAATCAGCCATGGGTGTACATGTGTTCCCCATCCTGACCCTTCCTCCCACCTCCCTCCCCATCCCATCCCTCAGGGTCATCCCAGTGCAGCAGCCCTGAGCACTCTGTCTCATGCATCGAACCTGGACTGGTGATCTGTTTCACATATGATGATATACATGTTTCAATACTATTCTCTCAAATCATCTCACCCTCGCCTTCTCCCATAGAGTCCAACAGTCTGTTCTTTACATCTGTGTCTCTTTTGCTATCTTGCATATAGGGTCATGGTTGCCATCTTTCTAAACTCCATATATATGCATAAATACACTGTACTGATGTTTTTCTTTCTGGCTTACTTTGCTCTGTATAATAGGCTCCAGTTTCATCCACCTCATTAGAACTGATTCAAATGTATTCTTATTAATGGCTGAGTAATATTCCATTGTGTATATGTACCACAGCTTTCTTATCCATTCATCTACCGATGGACATCTAGGTTGCTTCCATGTCCTGGATATTATAAACAGTGCTGTGATGAACATTGGGGCACATGTGTCTCTTTCAATTCTGATTTCCTTGGTGTGTATGCCCAGCAGTGGGATTGCTGGGTCATATGGCAGTTTTAGTTCCAGTTTCTTAAGGAATCTCCACACTGCTCTCCATAGTGTCTGTATTAGTTTGCATTCCCATCAAAAGTGTAAGAGGGTTCCCTTTTCTCCACATCCTCTCCACCATTTATTGCTTGTAGACTTTTGGACAGCAGCCATCCTGACTGGCATGAGATAGTACCTCACTGTGATTTTTTTGATTTGCCTTTCTCTGATAATGAGTGATGTTGAACATCTTTTCATGTGTTTGTTAGCCATCTGTATGTCTTCTTTGGAGAAATGTCTGTTTAGTTCTTCGGCCCATTTTTTGATTGGGTCGCTTATTTTTCTGGAATTGAGCTGCAGGAGTTGCTTGTATATTTTTGATATGAATTCTTTGTCAGTTGCTTCATTTGCTATTATTTTCTCCCATTCTGAAGGCTGTCTTTTCACCTTGCTTATAGTTTCCTTTGTTGTTCAAAAGCTTTTAAGTTTAATTAGGTCCCATTTGTTTATTTTTGCTTTTATTTCCAATACACAGGGAGGTGGGTCATAGAGGATCCTGCTTTGATTTATGTTGGAAAGTGTTTTGCCTATGTTTTCCTCTAAGAGTTTTATAGTTTTTGGTCTTACGTTTAGATCTTTAATCCATTTTGAGTTTATTTTTGTGTATGGTGTTAGAAAGTGTTCTAGTTTCATTCTTTTACAAGTGGTTGACCAGTTTTCCCAGCACCACTTGTTAAACAGAGTGTCTTTTTTCCATTGTATATCCTTGCCTCCTTTGTCGAAGATAAGGTGTCCATAGGTTTGTGGATTTATCTCTGGGCTTTCTATTCTGTTCCATTGATCTATATTTCTGTCTTTGTGCCAGTACCATACTGTCTTAATGACTGTGGCTTTGTAGTATAGTCTGAAGTCAGGCAGGTTGATTCCTCCAGCTCCATTCTTCTTTCTCAAGATTACTTTGGCTATTCGAGGCTTTTTGTATTTCCACACAAATTGTGAAATTATTTGTTCTAGTTCTGTGAAGAATACCGTTGGTAGCTTGATAGGGATTGCATTGAATCTATAGATTGCTATGGGTAGTATACTCATTTTCAGTATATTGATTCTTCCAATCCCTGGACATGGTGAGAATGGGCACCCTTGTCTTGTTCCTGACTTTAGGGGAAATGCTTTCAATTTTTCACCATTGAGGATAACTTTTGCTGTGGGTTTATCATATATGGCTTTTATTAGGTTGAGGTATGTTCCTTTTGTTCCTGCTTTCTGGAGGGTGTTTTTTTTTTTTTTTATTTTTATCATAAATGGACGTTGAATTTTGTCAAAGGCTTTCTCTGCCTATATTGAGATAATCATATAGTTTTTATCTTTCAATTTGTTAATGTGCTGTATTACATTGATTGATTTGTGGATATTGAAGAATCCTTGAGTCCCTGGGACAAAGCCCACTTGGTCATGATGTATGATCTTTTTAATATGTTGTTGGATTCTGTTTGCTAGAATTTTGTTAAGGATTTTTGCATCTATGTTCATCAGTGATATTGGCTGTAGGTTTCTTTTTTTGTGGCATCTTTGTCAGGTTTTGGTATGAGGGTGATGGTGGCCTCATAGAATGAGTTTGGAACTTTACCTTCCTCTGCAACTTTCAGGAAGAGTTTGAGTATGATAGGTGTTAGCTCTTCTCTAAATTTTTGGTAGGATTCAGCTGTGAAGCCATCTGGTCCTGGGCTTTAGTTTGCTGGGAGATTTCTGATTACAGTATTGATTTCCGTGCTTATGATGGGTCTATTAAGACTTTCTGTTTCTTCCTGGTTCAGGTTTGAAAGTTATACTCTTCTAAGAATTTGTCCGTTTCTTCCAAGTTGCCCATTTTATTGGCATATAGTTGCTGATAGTAGTCTCTTATGGTCCTTTGTATTTCTGTGTTCTCTGTTGTGATTTCTCCATTTTCATTTCTAATTTTGTTGATTTGATTCTTCTCCCTTTGTTTCTTGATGAGTCTGGCAAATGGTTTGTCTATTTTATTTATCTTCTCAAAGAACCAGCTTTCGGCTTTGTTGATTTTTGCTATGGTCTCTTTTGTTTCTTTTGCATTTATCTCTGCCCTAATTTTTAAGATTTCTTTCCTTCTACTAACCCTGGGGTTCTTCATTTCTTCCTTTTCTAGTTGCTTTAGGTGTAGAATTAGGTTATTTATTTGACTTTTTTCTTGTTTCTTGAGGTAAGCCTGTATTGCTATGAACCTTCCTCTTAGTTCTGCTTTTATAGTGTCCCATAGGTTTTGGGTTGTGTTTTCATTTGCATTTGTTTCTATGCATATTTTGCTTTCTTTTAAAATTTCTTCTATGATTTGTTAGTTATTCAGAAGTGTGTTTTTTAGGCTCCATATGTTGGAATTTTTAATAGTCCCCCCCCCCTTGTAGTTTACTTCTAATCTTAATGCATTGTGATCAGAAAAGATGGTTGGAATGATTTCAATTTTTTTGAATTTACCAAGGCTAGATATATGGCCCAGGATGTGATCTATCCTGGAGAAGGTTCCGTGTGCACTTGAGAAAAAGGTGAAATTGATTGTTTTGGGGTGAAATGTCTTATAGATATCAATTAGGTCTAACTGGTCCATTGTATCATTTAAAGTTTGTGTTTCCTTGCTAATTTTCTGTTTAGTTGATCTATCCAAGGTGTGAGTGGGGTATTAAAGTCTCCCACTATTATTGTGTTACTGCTAATTTCCCCTTTCATACTTGTTAGCATTTGCCTTACATATTTCAGTGCTTCTATGTTGGATGCATATATAATTGTTATATCTTCTTGTATTGATCCTTTGATCATTATGCAGTGTCTTTCTTTGTCTCTTTACATAACCTTTATTTCAAAGTCTATTTTATCTGATATAAGTATTGCCACTCCTGCTTTCTTTGGGTCTCCATTTGCGTGAAATATCTTTTTCTAGCCCTTCACTTTCAGTCTGTATGTGTCCCTTGTTTTGAGGTGTTTCTCTTGTAGACAGCATATATAGGGGTCTTGTTTTTGTATCCATTCAGCCAGTCTTTGTCTTTTGGTTGGGGCATTCAACCCATTTACATTTGAGGTAATTATTGATAAGTATGATCCCATTGCCATGTACTTTGTTGTTTTGGGTTCAAGTTTATGTGCCTTTTCTCTGTTTCCTGTCTAGAGAAGATCTTTTAGCATTTGTTGAAGCGCTGATTTGGTGGTGCTGAATTCTCTGAGCTTTTTGTTGTCTGTGAAGTTTTTGATTTCTCCTTCATATTTGAATGAGATCCTTGCTGGGTACAGTAATCTGGGTTTTAGGTTTTTCTGTTTCATCACTTTAAGTATGTCCTGCCATTCCCTTCTGGCCTGAAGTGTTTCTATTGAAAGATCAGCAGTTATCCTTATGGGAATCCCCTTGTGTGTTATTTGTTGCTTTTCCCTTGCTGCTACTAATATTTGTTCTTTGTGTTTGATCTTTGTTAATTTGATTAATGTGTATCTTGGGGTGTTTTGCCTTGGGTTTATCCTGTTTCGGACTCCATGGATTTCTTGGCACCATTCTATCTTCCACCTCACTTATCTTATCTTCTGCCTCTGTTATTCTACTGTTGGTTCCCTCCAGAATGTTTTTTTTTTTTATCTCATTTATTGCATTATTCATTACTGATTGACTCTTTTTTATTTCTTTAGGTCCTTGTTAAACATTTCTTGCATCTTCTCAATCCTTGTCTCCAGGTTATTTATCTATAACTCCATTTTGTTTTTAAGATTTTTGGATCATTTTTAGTATCATCTTTCTAAATTCTTTTTCAGGTAGACTCCCTATCTCCTCCTCTTTTGTGTGGTTTGGTGGACATTTATCATGTTCCTTTACCTGCTGAGTATTTCTCTGCCTTTTCATCTTGTTTAGCTTGCTGTGTTTGTGGTGGCCTTTCTGTATTCTGGCAGTTTGTGGTTCCTCTTTATTGTGGAGGTTCCTCCCTGTGGGTGGGGATGGGCAAGTGGCTTGTCAAGGTTTCCTAGTTAGGGATGCTTGTGTTGGTGTTCTGGTGGGTGGAGCTGGATTTCTTCTCTTTGGAGTGCAATGAAGTGTCCAGTAGTGAGTTTTGAGATGTCTATGGGTTTGCTGTGACTTTGGGGAGCCTGTATATTGAAGCTCAGGGTTATGTTCCTGCGTTGCTGGAGAATTTGTGTGATATGTCTTGCTCTGGAACTTATTGGTTCTTTGGTGGAGCTTGGTTTCAGTGTAGGTATGGAGGCTTTTGGATGAGCTCTTATTGATTAATGTTTCCAGAAGTCAGGAGTTCACTGGTGTTCTCAGGTTTGAGATTTAAGCCTTTTTTCTCTGGTTTTCAGTCTTATTCTTGCAGTAGCCTCAAGACTTCTCTATCCATACAGCACCAAAGATAAAACATCTAGGTTAATGGAAAAAAGATTCTCCACAGTGAGGGACACCTAGAAAGGTTCGCTGAGTTACATGGAAAAGAGAGGAGGGAGGAGCGAGATAAAGGTGACCAGGAGGAGAAGAGGGGGAATAAAAAAGGGAGAGAGCAATCTAGCCAGTAATCAAATACCTATGTGCTCTCCATAGCCTGGAACACCCCTAGAGGTTCACGAAGTTACATAGAGGAGAGAAGAAGGAGGAAGGAGATAGAGGTGGCCAGGAGGAGGGGGGGGGGGGTCAAAAGGAGAGAGACAGATCTAGCCAGTATTCAGTTCCCTAAGTGTTCACCACAGCCTAGAATACCCAAAGAGATTCACAGAGTTGGGTAGAGAAGAGAAGGGGGAGGGAGGAGATAGAGGTGACTTGGGAGAAAAAGGAGAGTCAACAGGTGGAGAGGGCAATCAAGCCAGTAATCACACCCCTAAGTAAAAATGAGTACTGAAGATTTGATTCTTAAAGGTCCAAATCGATAACTAATACCAAAAAGCAAAGATTAAAAATCTAGAATAGACATTAGACTCTCAAAAGTACAATATTAAAAAAACAAAACACAATCACAAAAATTATTAAAATATATATGAAATTTACTTTAAAAATAAGGTCTTTTTTTGAATGAATGGTTATAAAAGTGAAAATTAAAGCAGTAATAAAGGACTTAAAAATTAAAAAATCTAAAAATGATAATAGTAAAAATATATCTAGGAATTTCTCTGGAGCTGTTGAGGGCTGTGTGGGGTCAGTTCAGTTTCAGATAGTTCCTTGTTCCAGCTTATACTTCTCAAGGTCTATAGACCCCTTCCAATGTAGTTGCTGCCAAAAACAGGGTTTAATCTGTTGCACCTGTCACTTCCAAAGAGGTTCCCTCTGTTTATTTTGGCTTCTTCTGTTTTCAAGTCTCTTCAATGTCTAATATCAGCCCTGACACAAGGGGGCAAAGGTGGTCATTAATTTAGGCTCACTTGTTCAGTCATGCTGTGGGGAGGGAGGAACACTGCAAACAAATATCACTGGCGTGTGTGGGGAGTGCTCACAGTGTCGGGGACACACTGGGTTTGCCCCCGCTCAGGGTGTGTGTGCTTTCCCAGTCTACACAGCTCAAGCTCCAGGTTGCTCTGCAGGGGAACTGTGTAAAGCGGGCCCTGGATGGCGTGCACTTCCCAGGTCTAAGCCGCTCAGATACAGATTCTTGGGTACTCCATAAAGGCGCAGACTCAGTTGGGCCTGCGTTTTGTGCCCTTCCCGGGTCTGAGCAGCTCAGGTGACCAGGTGCCTGGCGAGCGCACTCCCCTCAGGTGGGGCGGTGTGTCTTATCACTTCCCCAGTCCTGGCTGCTTGGTTTCCAGGGTGCGCAGCGGGAGCCATCTCAGGTGTGCTGAGTGTCTCCTCTGGGGAACTGATCTCTGGCTGTGACCCTCCCGGTGGATGTCAACCATCCAGGATCCCAGGAAGACTTGGTTAGTAACTGGGAGCCTGCTCACAGTTTTGTAGAAGATGCTTTCTCTGGGGCCGAGATTGCCAGTTTCTGGCTCTGGCTGTCGCCCGCCTGCCTCTCTGCCTCCAGCGGGGGATAGGCCGGTCTGCAGCTGGCTAGCTCTCCTCTGGTACTCGCTTAGTCCTTTGTTAGGTGAGCAGGCTGGCAGTGCCTTACCTTAGAGCTTTTCATAGGAAAGTTCTCACTCTCTCTTTTTTTTCTCTCTCTCTGGCTATCCCACTGTTTGGGTGGCTATCTCATGTTAGCTCCCTCAGATTGTCCTCAGGGAATTCAGGCCTGGTCCCTACCCTAAGCAATGCCACCCGCACCTCCCTGTTCAGCCCCCACTTGCTGGTGGTGGACTCTAGCATCTGGGCTACTTCTCTGCTGTGAGTTGCTATCAGGCGCATAATCTGTAGGTTTTATTTATTTATTTATTTTTCCTCCCAGTTATGTTGCCCTCTGAGATTCCAAAACTCCCCACAGACCCACTGGTGAGAGGGTTTCCTGGTGTTTGGAAACTTCTCCTCTTTCATGACTCCCTCCAGGGATGGGTCTCCATCCCTAACTCTTTTGTCTCTCTTTTAATCTTTTATATTTTGTCCTACCTACTTTCAAAGATAATGGGCTGCCTTTTTGGGTGTCTGGTGTCCTCTGCCAGCATTCAGAAGTTGTTTTGTGGAACTTGCTGAGCGATCAAATGATCTTTTGATGAATTTGTGGGGAGAAAGTGGTCTCCCCGTCCTATTCCTTCACCATCTTAGGACCTCTCCTCACTATGAACTTTCATCTTAGAACTTCTTTTCCTGAATCTCATGAGTTTTGATATGCTGTGCTTACATTTTTGTTTGTCTCAATGTACTTTTTGATTCTCTTCTGATTTGTTCTTTGGATCATTGATTATTCAATAGCACATTGTTTAATCTCCACATCTTTGTGAATTTTCCAGTTTTCTTCTTATAATTGATTTCTTGATTTATACTATTTTGGTTGGAAAAGATACTTGATATGATTCCAATCTTCTTAATTTATTAATACCTTTTTTGTATCCTATCATATGATCTATCCTGGAGAATCTTTCATCTGTGCTTAGAAGAACATGCTCTGTTGCTTTTGGATGGAGTCTTCCTTATATGTCTGTTAAGTGCATTCTGACTTTTAAGTGGGAATGCCTAGTTCATTAAAATTTAATATAATTATCAATAGGTGTTTTATGTCTATAAATCTATCATTTTTGATCCACTTGTTCACTCAGTTTATATTACACTCTTCCTCCTTCATTGTTTTATTATTCTTGGAATAATTATATATTTAAATAATCACTTTTGTTTGTCCTCCTTTATATTCCATTATTTCTCCTTTTCTTCCTTCTTCTGGAATAGTTTAAGTTTTTGTGTTATTGTAAATTTCTATTCACATCAAACTATTTTTTTTAGTGGTTTCTCTTGAGATCACAGTGCTTTTGCATGTGTTAAGTTGCTTATGCGACCTTATGGGCTGTAGCCTGCCAGGCTTCTCTGTCCATGGAATTCTCCAGGCAAGAATACCAGAGTGGATTGCCCTCCTTCATTGCAATCCATGCCCTCCTCCAGGAGATCTTCCTGACCCGGTGACTGAACCCATGTCTTCTGTGTCTCCTGCATTGGCAGGCAGGTTCTTTACCACTAGTACCACCTGGGAAACCCCTGAGGTTACAATTTGCATCCTTAAATATTTACAGTCTTAAAATTAATAGTATTAAATTTTGTTTAAAATACAAAAACACTACAGTTGTATATGGCTATTTAACTTGCTCCACTTCCTTTATGCTAAAGTTATCACATGTATATTTTTTATATTATGAACATACTATTAATGTTATAAATTTTGCTTTAAAGCAAGGTTGGCAAACTTTTTGTAAAGGGCATGGAAATGCTAAACAACTTACCTATGGTCATAAACCTTAATTTGAGAGAGAAATACTTGATTGATGATAAAAACTAAGCTTCAAATCATTATGTACTATATCTCTGAGTTTGTGAAAACCTTACTAGAACTCAGAAATTCCTTCCTGTTTCCACAGCGTATGCAACAATTACATTGAAAAAACATAGCAGTAAGAGGGATACTTGTCCGTTTCTCATCTTAGAGGGAAACTGAATAGTTTTCAAGAATATGGCCAATCAGGTCATATTTGAAGAGGATCCTATATACAGTTCCAAAGAGAATGAACTGGATTTTTAGTGACATCAGCACTTTTAAACAATGCTCCAATTTATTTGTTAAGAACAAAGCACCTGCCTTAGTTTTCTGAAGAGCAAGTGCTGTTGGTAGGCTACAAGCTGAAGATGATTAGCCTTGGAATCACTTAACAATGCCCTGGACTGCCACTTTGATTTATATGATTGAATAATAAATCATTTATATGATTTATATGGCATCATATGACTTAAGACCTGTTAGGCTTGGTCATTCATTTGTTCTTTGACATGGAGAGAATAAAATATGTTTTATTTTGTGCCTCAGCCACCTCATTTATAAAATAAAAGGATTAGATAAGGCATTTTTTCAAACTCCATGACTTTCTTTATAATCTAGTTATTGTGTTTCTCTTTATCTCAGGGCACAGTCATATTAACATCTCTGACTTCTGTCCTGCACGATGATAAGGAGTTTCCCAACCCAGGGCAGTTTGATCCTGGTCACTTCCTGGATGAGAGTGGCAACTTTAAGAAGACTGACCACTTCATGGCTTTTTCAGCAGGCAAGCATGATTCATTTTTGTCTGTACATCAGAGGTCAAATGAGAGGAGGAAGGGCTTTGTATGGAGGCAACTCTGAGCTGGACAAATTGTCATTTTCATGAGGCCAGAGGCACCACTCCCAAGGTGCAGATAATTTCTGATTGGATTGGAGGCTGCACTCACTGAGTTCTGCCTTCTCACCTGATAATCTTAAGAGCTCCTCATAGAAGTCTAGTTCCACAGACTTTTCTCCCCTGTCCAGAGATGCCATTTACTCAATAAATTCTCTGAGGACTTTATATGTAGTAGATCCATGCTCACTCAGATCCAGGGATAGAAATGTGAATAAGGGACAGCTCTCCTCTAAGAAAGAGGAATGCAAGTTAACAGGTGATGATACTCCAGAGAGACAAGTACTATTCAAAAGGCTTCTGTGGAAACCTAGAGAGAGGAGCTCCTGAATTTTACATTTTTGGGGTGGGGCAGAGGACAGAGTAGTTGAAGCAAAAGAGAAATTTTCTTGCAGGAAGAAATATTTTAGTATCTTCCTTTAATTTGGGGAGGACCTTGAAAGAAAGAGGCAAGGTACTCAAAAAGTTTCATTAAAGGCAGTTTAATGAAGAGACTGTTTTCAGAGGTGTGGACATTATTAAGTGAAGTAGCAAGAAGTGGTCAAGTACTCAGGGATGAGCATCAGCAGGACAATGTTGCTATCCTGTGTCGGAAGGACTGGGAGAAGGAGGGTGTTGCTGGAACCCAAGCAGATCTTTAGCAAAGAGAGAATGGATGCCTCAGCAGGAGATGGGTCGATAGATTGGAGAATACAGCCACTGCTGAAACTGGCCTGACAGGCTGGGACTGAGGGAGGGCATAGTCTAACCTTCTCAATGTCTAATCCTCTGAGTTTATTCACAGTGAAGAAGGGAACTAACTACTGGGGTTATGCAGTCCATAGAAATCAACTTCCTAAACACACAGTAGGTGTAAAAGAAAAATAAACACAGTATGGATCTGGAAAGACGGAGAATGGAGAGTGTTCAGCACAGTCTGAAGGAGAAGGGTAGAAAGTAGAGGGTGAAGGGCCTTTTCTACAGAAGGAATTGAAATAGGGATAGAAATAGGAGGTTTACTCCTCATTGAACATCCAGGAAAACAGGTTTCAAGGAACCCTTGATGCTTGGTCCCAAAATTATGAACAATGCCCAGAATTTGACCTCAAAACTAGACCCTGCTAATCTTTTCCTTATCTACTTCCTGAATTTTGGGTCCATTGTTTCATAACAAACTGGCTTAAGATTTCTGCCCAGTTTATGGGATTTGTAGGATTGCTTTGTCTTGGCACTGTAGTATCATTACAAGACCTAAGGCTTTACTTTGTTGTTGCTGTTCAGTTGCTAAGTCGTGTTTGACTCTTTGCAACCCCATGAATGGCAGCACACCAGGCCCTCTGTCCTCCACTGTCTCCTGGAATTTGCTCAAATTCATGTCCATTGAGTTGGTGATACTATCTAACCATCTCATCCTCTGTCACATCCCTTCTCTTTTTGCCTTTACTTTATGAGCTTATATTCCAATGTGTGGGACACAGGAATAATTATAATTTCATGTGAAACATTTTGTATTAGAAGTATGTATGAGTCTTGTGGAAAACCAGCAAGAGAGTGAATTATATCCCCCTGAATAGATCAAAGAAGTTTGTATAGAGCAAGTGACACCTGTGGTGGTTCTAGAAGGATGTAGAGAATCTCAGCAGGAGGAGTTGAGGGAACCAATGTTTCAGTTGGAGGAATGACTGGATACTCATAACACTTGAAATAGCTAGTGTGTCTGGGGATTAGAGAATGGTTAATAATATTTGTGTTGAGTTTGTGACATTTCTTTTTATACTTGGCAACGGTAAGCTCTTGAAATATTGTTAGAAACAGAGACATGACAAGGTCAAGATTAGTTTTAGGAATCCAGATGAGGAGAAATAAATCTGTTGTTGAGTCTTAAATTGGAAGTAGATGGAAAAATATAGTGTGTAGCTCATGTTATTTGGGATGGGTGAGTGTGTGTGTAGAAAGATATTATTGGCAAGCCTCAGGAAAGTGATCCTGACATGGGTATACAGAACAGATTTATTCTAATAGAGAATGTACACTGAAATATGTTCTGAGGAAATGAAGCAAACCAGATTTTGGTGTAAATAGAAGCCATAGGTTAATTTGTCTTTTATTAACTTGTTTGTTTATGTATTTACTCATTCCATATTTATTTATGCTTCCCTTTGTGATATGTTAGAAATAGAATTGAACAACTATTTAATTTATGTGTCATTTTTAGGAAAAAGAGTTTGTGCTGGAGAAGGCCTGGCCCGCATGGAGCTGTTTTTACTCCTGGTCAGCATTTTACAGCATTTTACGTTGAAACCTGTGGTTGATCCAAAGCACATTGATATTGCACCAAGTTTCAAAGGGATAGTCTCTATTCCACCCGTCTGTGAGATGTGTTTCATTCCAGTCTGAAGAAAGGGCTGACTGCCAGGTTGCAGAGTGAGCCTCTCCAGTTCCATCTACACAAGCTGATGCTCTCTGTCCTGGCTGTTAGCCATTGTCTGCCTCTCCCTTACCTTTAGCAGTGACATTCTTGAGGCATGCCTCTTCTAATTTTCTTTAAGATTCAGTTCAAGTCTTTTTGCATGAAATACAACAGTTTTGTCTCCAATAATTTTTTAAAAAAATTACAGTCCTGAGATCTTAAGCTACATCCCATTTATTGTGTATACTAAATGGATGGCACCTTATAAATGTTGTATTTTACTAAAAATTAAAGTTGGCAATTATCCCATGTGCTAAAATTTTTAAAAATGCACTCATCTCTTACTCCTATTTCTCTCTCTAGGGGAATGATCTCTTGATAGTTTGGATGTATAATTTTGCTTTTTCCCAATGTTATTAAAATATAATGTGTTTGATGGGTATGTTTGTGTATATATGCATATACATGCAAAGGAAATCAGGTAAAGATGACTCCAGTTAGAGGGAGTAGTATGAGATAAAACTTGAATTTATTAGTCTTTCCAGAGATGTTCTTCCTCTTTCCCTAAGTGATTAAACACACACACACACACACACACACACACACACACACACACAGAGACATACAGATATATAAAAGCAAAGAAGAGGGGAAGGTAATTAATATACATGTGGGTTATATTTGAGAAAGAGAAATCTATCTACACAGAGAAATCTATGTGTGTGTTTACTGTTTGTGTGTGTACATATTACTTATAGCTACGGTTTTTTGGTGACATTAAATAATAGCATAAGATTGATATTTTCACAAGCAATGTAAGTTAATGTATCTCATAATACTATGTTAATAGCTATAATAATTTTTAAAAATTATCTTCCTATTCAAAGATATTTCTATTATTTTTGAAATCTTGTTAATATAAAAATGTTATTATTAGTACATGCATATATCTTTTATTATTCCTTTAATGCCTCTTCAGGATAGTTTCTTAGAAGTAGTGTGGCTGCACATATATATTCACTTTAATTTTTCATGATACAGAAACATAATGCCCTAAAGATTATATATCTGCTTACTTTAATAAAAAAAATTTTTTTTTTGGCCATGCTCCCTGACATTTGGGATCTTGATTTCCTGACCAGGCATGGAAACCATACCCTATGCAGTGGAAGGGAGGTCTTAACCACTGGACCTCCAGGGAAGTCCTTCTCTTTTCTGTCATGACTGTAACAGAAGGACTATTTGATCAAACCTGTACATGTACTGAGGATTGAATTCTTTGGTAGATTTAATAGTTTTTAGTTACCTTTCAAATAGAAATATCATCATCTGCAGATAATATTTTATTGCAATGACTAGAAATTTCTTGATATAATATATATATTTATGTCTGTATTTCCCTGACTCATCACACAGACACACACAGACCATACACAAACACGTATGTATGTGTGTGTGTGTGTGTGTGTGTGTGTGTGTGTGTATTTGTCAGCATGCGAGAGTGATCAAAATTGTGACAATTTCTGGGGACAAGAGAGCAGAGGGAATGGGAAGTCCATGTTAGGAAGCCTCTTATTTGATGTGATGTTACCTTTGAGGTGATTATTGATTTGAAATCAAGAGGTTAGAGTCTTAAAGGATGACTAAGGTGTCACATGGGAACTTTAGGACTCCTCCAAATCTTGTAGATTCTGAAGGCTGTCAGAAAAAAAGATGGACCAAG
Source organism: Dama dama (assembly GCF_033118175.1). Taxonomy (NCBI): domain Eukaryota; kingdom Metazoa; phylum Chordata; class Mammalia; order Artiodactyla; family Cervidae; genus Dama; species Dama dama. The sequence continues at coordinate 63,330,643 of NC_083695.1, read as the reverse complement.
TAAACATTTCAACTTCAGTTGAAGCTTGAAGGTTATGAAGAAGATCTGCAACTAAGGAATAAGATTAGCCTGAAGTTGAAGAATACTTATAAGACCAGAGTCCTTCTTTACATAATTTCAGTCATTGATTAAATGCTTGTTGGAACATATTTTTCCCTGTAGAAAACTAATGTCATTCAGAGCCCTGGATTGCATTATTTGATGTACAATGTGTAGCACAGACACACACATGCACACAAACTTACCTGAAAAAAACATGATCTTCTCAATAAACATACAAAAATTAATAAAGTTTAATACTTGTATAGGGTAAACACTCAGCAAATTGAGAGAAAAATGGGACTTCTTTAATTCTGAAAAATGGGACTTCTTTAATTCTGAAAAAGGGCATCTCCAAATCCTAGATAATATTTAAATTCATGGTGAAATACTGAACCCTTTCCCCATAAATTTGAAAAAAGCTGCTTCTATTCAATGTTAGACTGAAGAAACTATGTAGAGTAATGATTTCTATAGGTCTTCTCAGGTGACTCAAGTGGTAAAGAACTCACCTGCCAATCTAGGAGTTGTAAGAGATGCGAGTTTGATCTCTGTATCGAGAAGCTCCCCTGGAGGATGGCACAGTCACCCACTCCAGTATTCCCCAGTATTCTGGAGAGTCCCATGGACAGAGGAACCTGGCAGGCTACAGTCCACAGGTTTGCACAGAGTTAGACACGACTGAAGAGACTTGGCATGCATGCACTCACACAATGACTTCTATAGTAATTTTGTCCAACATAAAACAGTGAGAGCACAGGCAAAAATTGTCAGAACAACTTTTTTAGAACTATGGACATTATACAAAGACTTACAGGAATCTGTATTGTGTTCATTTTTTTTTTTAAGTGGGAAAATATCAGTAAGAATAGTGAGGTTTGTGGTATTTTCACTTGCCTCATTCCCTTCCCCATCACTCCAGCCTTGATGTAGCCTTGAAAAGCTACAGGACATAGGTGAAAAGTAGTGGCCTAACAGCCACTGGATGGGGCTTTCCTGGTGGTTCAGACAGTAAAGAATCTGCCTGCAATGTGGGAAAACCCAGGTTTGATCCTTGCTTTGGGAAGATCCTCTGGAGAAGGAAATGGTTACCCACTAGTATTCTTGCCTGGAGAATTCCATGGACAGAGGAGCATGGCAGGCTACAGTCCATGGGGTCGCAAAGAGTCAGACACAACTGAGTGACTAACAGACACTGGAGGAGGCAGAATGGAGCTTACACTCCTTCAAAATTCTGTTCCCAGAGATCATTATTATGTTTCCTTCCTGTGGTCATCCTGGAAGATCCTACATTTAGGATTGATCTGACTCTGCTCTCGCCTAATATTACGTACAGTATGGAGATGTGCTAAGTCACATCTAACTCTTTTGCAACCTCATGGACTGTAGCCCACCAGGCTCTTCTGTCCATGGAATTTTCCAGGCAAGAATACTGGAGTGGGTTGCCATTCCCTTCTCTAGGGGATCTTCCCGACCCAGGGATCAAATCTGAGTCTCCTGCATTGGCAGGTGGATTCTTCATTACTGAGCCACCAGGGAAGCTGCCTAGTATTGGGTTGGCCTCCCAAAAAACTGGGATGAACTTTTCGGCCAGCCAAATGTGAACAGTATTTTCCCTAGGGCATTTGTCAAAAATAATCAGGGGCAATTTTTAAGCACTAAAGATGCCTGACACTGTAGATAACAGCTGGAGAAATCAATACACTAACCAAAAAGCTTAAAAGGAAAAACTGAGGAATGAGATATTCATCAACACTTTGAAAAACTGATGTATTCCTGAGACATTTGTTGTTCAGTTGCTAAGTCATATCTGACTCTTTGTAACTCCATGTACTGCAGCACACCAGGCTTGCCTGTCTTTTACTGTCTCCCAGAGTTTGCTCAAATTCATGTCCATTGAGTCAATGATGCCATCCAACCACCTCATCCTCTGTTACCCTCTTCTCCTTTTGCCTTCAATCTCTCCTAGCATTAGAGTCTTTTCCAGTGACTCAGCTCTTCACATTAGGTGGCCAAAGTGTTGGAACTTCAGATTCAGCATCATCCTTCCAAATAATATTCAGGATTAATTTCCTTTAGGATTGACTGGTTTGATCTCCTTGCGGTCCAAGAGAATCTCAAGAGTCTTCTCTAGCGCCACAATTCAAAAGCATCAATTCTTCGGTGCTCAGCCATCTTTATGGTCCAACTCTCACATCTATACCTCACTACTGAAAAAGCCATAGCTTTGACTATACGAAAAGGTATAGTGATGGAAGGTAAAGGTAAGGTAAAGGAAGGTAAAGGAAAAGGTAAAGTGATATCTCTGCTTTTTAATATGCTGTCTACGTTTGTCATAGTTTTTCTTCCAAGGAGCAGCATCTTTTAATTTCATTGGAAGTCCACAAATGCTCAGAAAAGATCAAAAGAAAACCATAAGCTGTCATCTCTGGCAAACCTGGACGCTCTGTGTAAGAAGGGAGTGAAGGATAAGGCTGAATTAGAAACTGCCTGGATGCATGTTGAAGGGGTGCTCCAACATACACACAGAGCCTCTTGCAAAGACAGGGTACTGCTTTAGTTCCTAAGACTACTAAGGAAATGTCTATTCAATCATTAGATGAGCACCAAGCTAACTGAGCAAAGTCTTTGGTGGATACAAATGACAAAGAATAGAAATTTTACATTAGTTCAGAGTAGCCACTAAACAAAAAAGAGCAAGGCAAATTGCTAAGAATATTCTATTTAGGTTTTTAAAAAAAAATTTTTTTTATTCGAGTACAGTTGATTTATAACATTGTGTTAGTTTCAGGTGAATCAGTACATGTACATATATCTTTTTTTTTAAAAGATTATTTTCTCTTATAGGTCTTTACGAAGTATTGAGCAGAGCTCCCTATACTATACAACAGGTTATTATTATTATCTATTTTATATATAGTAGTGTGTACATGTCAATCTTAACCTCCCAATTTATCCCTCCATTGTCTATAAATATGTATTACATCTTCTTTATCCATTCTTCTATTGATGGACAATTAGATTGCTCCTATGTCCTAGCTATTGCAAATAATGCTGCATGTATTATTTGCATGTATCATGTGCATGTAAATTGGGGTGCACGAATCATTTCAAATTATGGTTTTCTCCAGGTATATAACCAGGAGTGGGATTGCAGGACCATACACAAAAATAAACTCAAAATGGATTAGAGACCTAAATGTAAGGCTGGACACTAAAACGCTTAGAGGAAAACATAGGGAAAGCACTCTTTGATGTAAATCACAGCAAGATCTTTTTTGATTCACCTCCTAAAGTAACTAAAATAAAAACAAAAATAAACAAATGAGATCTAATTAAACTTAAAAGCTTTTGCACAACAAAGGAAACTATGAAACAATAGCACAACTCTCAGAATGGGAGAAAATATTTGCAAATGAAGCAATCAACAAGAGGTTAACAGATAGCACACTAAGCTCAATATTAAAAAAACAAACACCCAGGAATGCAAGGATTCTTTAATATTCACAAATCAATCAATGTAATACACCACATTAACAAATTGAAAGATAAAAACCATATGATTATCTCAATAGATGCAGAGAAAGCCTTTGACAAACTTCAACACTCATTTATGATTAAAACTCTCCAAAAAGCAGGACTAGAAGGAACATATCTCAACATAATAAAAGCTATATATGACAAACCCACAGCAAGCATCACCCTCAATGGTGAAAAATTGAAAGCATTTCCCCTGAAATCAGGAACAAGACAAGGGTGCCCACTCTCACCACTACTATTCAACATAGTGTTGGAAGTTCTGGCCACAGCAATCAGAGCAGAAAAAGAAGTAAAAGGAATCCAGATAGGAAAAGAAGAAGTAAAACTCTCACTGTTTGCAGATGACATGATCCTGTACATAGAAAACCCTAAAGACTCTACCAGAAAATTACTAGAGCTAATCAATGAATATAGTAAAGTTGCAGGATATAAAATTAACACACAGAAATCCCTTGCATTCCTATATACTAACAATGAAAAAACAGAAAGAGAAATTAAGGAAACAATACCATTCACCATTGCAACAAAAAGAATAAAATACTTAGGAGTATATCTACCTAAAGAAACAAAAGGCCTACCACAGAAAACTATAAAACACTGATGAAAGAAATCAAAGAGGACACAAACAGATGGAGAAACATACCGTGTTCATGGATTGGAAGAACCAATATTGTCAAAATGGCTATTCTACCCAAAGCAGATTCAATGCAATCCCTATCAAGCTACCAACGGCATTTTTCACAGAACTAGACCAAAGAATTTCACAATTTGTATGGAAATACAAAAAACCTCGAATAGCCAAAGTAATCTTGAGAAAGAAGAATGGAACTGGAGGAATCAACCTGCCTGACTTCAGACTCTACTACAAAGCCACAGTCATCAAGACAGTATGGTACTGGCACAAAGACAGAAATATAGATCAATGGAACAGAATAGAAAGCCCAGAGATAAATCCACAAACCTATGGACACCTTATCTTTGACAAAGGAGGCAAGGATATACAATGGAAAAAAGACACTCTGTTTAACAAGTGGTGCTGGGAAAACTGGTCAACCACTTGTAAAAGAATGAAACTAGAACACTTTCTAACACCATACACAAAAATAAACTCAAAATGGATTAAAGATCTAAATGTCAGACCAGAAACTATAAAACTCCTAGAGGAGAACATAGGCAAAACACTCTCCGACATAAATCACAGCAAGATCCTCTATGACCCACCTCCCAGAATATTGGAAATAAAAGCAAAACTAAACAAATGGGACCTAATGAAACTTAAAAGCTTTTGCACTACAAAGGAACCTATAAGTAAGGTGAAAAGACAGCCCTCTGATTGGGAGAATATAATAGCAAATGAAGAAACAGACAAAGGATTAATCTCAAAAATATACAAGCAACTCCTGAAGCTCAATTCCAGAAAAATAAATGACCCAATCAAAAAATGGGCCAAAGAACTAAACAGACATTTCTCCAAAGAAGACATACAGGTGGCTAACAAACACATGAAAAGATGCTCAACATCACTCATTATTAGAGAAATGCAAATCAAAACCACAATGAGGTACCATTACACACCAGTCAGGATGGCTGCTATCCAAAAGTTTACAAGCAATAAATGCTGGAGAGGGTGTGGAGAAAAGGGAACCCTCTTACACTGTTGGTGGGAATGCAAACTAGTACAGCCGCTATGGAAAACAGTGTGGAGATTCCTTAAAAAACTGGAAATAGAACTGCCATATGACCCAGCAATCCCACTTCTGGGCATACTCACTAGGAAACCAGATCTGAAAGAGACACGTGCACCCCAATGTTCATCGCAGCACTGTTTATAATAGCCAGGACATGGAAGCAACCTAGATGCCCATCAGCAGATGAATGGATAAGGAAGCTGTGGTACATATACACCATGGAATATTACTCAGCCATTAAAAAGAATTCATTTGAACCAATCCTAATGAGATGGATGAAGCTGGAGCCCCTTATACAGAGTGAAGTAAGCCAGAAAGATAAAGAACATTACAGCATACTAACACATATATATGGAATTTAGAAAGGTGGTAACAATAACCCTATATGCAAAACAGTAAAAGAGATACAGAAATACAGAACAGACTTTTGAACTCTGTGGGAGAATGTGAGGGTGGGATGTTTCAAAAGAACAGCATGTATACTATCTATGGTGAAACAGATCACCAGCCCAAGTGGGATGCATGAGACAAGTGCTCCAGCCTGGTGCACTGGGAGGACCCGGGGGAATTGGGTGGAGAGGGAGGTGGGAGCGGGGATCGGGATGGGGAATACGTGTAAATCCATGGCTGATTCATATCAATGTATGACAAAACCCACTGAAATGTTGTGAAGTGATTGGCCTCCAACTAATAAAAAAAAATAATAAAACACTAATACTACACAGGAAAAAACAAACAAACAAACAAAAAAACAAAACTGCCAAATAACCCAATCAAAAGATGGGCAGAGGATCTAAACAGACATTTCTCCAAAGAAGACATATAGATGGCCAAAAAGTACCCGAAAAGATGCTCAACATCAATAATTATTAGAGAAATGCAAATCAAAACTGCTCTCACCTCACACCAGTCAGAATGGCCATCATCAAAAAATCTGTAAGCAATAAATGCTGGAGAGGGTGTGGAGAAAAGGGAACCCTCCTACATTGTTGGTAGGAATGTAAATTGGAACAGTCACTGGGGAGAACAGTATGGATGTTTCTTAAAGAAATTAAAAATAAAACTTTTATTTAAGTTTTGAGTGCCAAATAGATGTACACAGCTGATGATAAAGAGAAATGGTTATAGAAACTAGATACAAGGTTAATACAAAAATGAATTGTACTGCTATAATTAAATAATGATATTGTTAAAAGAATGATTTAAAATAAGCCTACTGACCCCTTAAATACCTAGGAATAAATCTAATGAATAATGTGAAACATCTCAGTTGGTAAAGAATCCACCTGCAATGCAGGAGACCCCAGTATGATTCCTGGATCAGGAAGATCTGCTCGAGAAGGGACAGGCTACCCACTCCAGCATTCTTGGGCTTCCCTTGTGACTCAACTGGTAAAGAATCTATCTGTAATGCGGGAGACCTAGGTTTGATATTTGGGTTAGGAAGTTCCCCTGGAGAATGGATAGGCTACCCACTCCAATATTCAGGCCTGGAGAATTCAGGGTTGCAAAGAGTTGGACAGGAACGACTGAGCAACTTTCACTTTTCACTGCAAACTTCATAATGTTGCTTGGAAAAATTAAAGAATATCCAAATACATAGATAATTATTTCAAGTTTATAAGTTTAAAAAATATTGATAAGGTTTCAGTTCTCTTAATGTGCACTATATTCTCAATGAATTCTCAGTAGATATCTTTTAAAAAATATGTATTTAAAAATATATTTATTTATTTGACTGCACTGGGTCTTAGTTGTGGTATGTGGGGATGTTTTATTGTGGCATGCAGGATTTTTAGTTGTGGCATATGGGATCTCATTCCCTCACCATGGTATCACAGAGTCTTAGCCACGGGACCACCAGGGAAGTCTTTCAATAACATCTTATCAGATCTTCTGTGGAACTGATCAATTGATTCTAAAATTTGTGTGAAAATGCAAAGAAGCTAATATAGTCAAGGAAATATTGAAGAAGAAGGATAAAGGTGGAAGATTTACACACTCAATATCAAGACTTACTTTAAAGTTAAAATAATTAGGACAATGTGGTATTGGCACAAGAATAAAAACTTGGAATAAACTAGAATAGAACAAACTTTAGAAAAAGACTCACAGCTATATAACCATGTGATAGTACCACTTAATTTAGCATAGAAAGGATAATCTCAGTGGTAGATGAAATGGATATTCAATTGGAAAAAAATGTAACTTGCTCCTCATAAGTTGTTTTCACTTGTTTGAGACGGATCATAGACATAGGGCTTCCCAGGTGGCTCAGGAGCAAAGAGCATATGAGTCAATACAAGATACACAGGAGACTCTACTTGGATCCCTGGGTCAGGAAGATCCTCTGGAGTAAGAAATGATAACCCATTCTAGTATTCTTGCCTGGAAAATTCCACGGACAAAGGAGCCTGGTGGACTACAGTCCATGGGGTCTCAAAGAGTTGGACACGACTTAAGCAACTGAGCACATCACGACACAACATAGACATAAGTGTGAAAAACAAAACTATAAAACCTCTACTGTGAAACATAAAAGAAAGTCACTATGACTTTGAACTCTGCAAAGATTTCTTAAAAATATAACAAAAAAGGACTAATTATAAGAGATCAACAAATTGGTCTTTTAAAAATTAATTTTAAAACTCCTATTCACCAAAAGATACCATCTAATATAATCAAAAAGTTAGCCAGATACTGGGAGAAAAGTCTGAAATAAATAAATCCAAAAAAGGACTTATATCCAGATTACATAACTAAAAAGTCCCCTGTCCAGATATCTTATAATTGGGCAAAATGTTTGCACAATTATTTCACAGAAAAGAATATTCATGTGGTCAGTAACAATTGAAAAAGGTACTCAACATTTTTAGTTATATAGGAAATAAAAATGAAAATCATTATGAATGACTAATACATATCTACTGGAATTTTAAAATTTCCCCCCAAATCCCAAGAGTTCATAAGTACAGCTAGACCTACCATATATTGCTGATGGGATTATAACTTATTTCAAAACCTTGGAGTGTTTGAACATATGTTCTAAAGCTAGACATCTGTTACCCCTAGAGTTCAGGGATTTTATTTTTAGCTGTACACCCTAGAGAAAAGTGAGCCTGTATCTAAGAAAACAAACACATGGACTAGAGTGTTCACAATAGCGTTCTTCATAGAAGCCTCAAAATGGAACCAACTCAATGTCCATTAACATTATAGCAGGTAAATATATCATGTTACATTCATGCAATGGGATAGTGCTATCAATAAAAAACAACAGGACAGCCCTGATGGTCCAGTGTTAAAGAATCTGTCTGCCATTGCAGAGGACATGTAGTATCACAGTATGTGTCTTTCTTTGCCTGACTTATTTCACCTAGCATAATATTTATTCTCTAAATCCATCTGTATTGCTACAAATGGCAGAATTTTCATTCTTTTCATGGCTGAGTAATATTTCATTGTATGTATATGTCATGTCTTCTTTATCCATTTGTTTTTTGATGGACATTTAAGTTGCTCCCATATCTTGGCTGTTGTAAATAGTACTGGTGAAGTGCAATATACCCAAGAGTGGAATAGCTGGTTCTATTTTTAACTTTTTAAGGAAACTATACTGTTTCTCATAGTGACTAGATCAATTTACATTCCCACCAACAGTGTACAAGGGTTCCTTTTTCTCCACATCCTTTCCAAAATTTGTTATTTGTGTCCTTTTTTTGATAGTCATTCTGACAGGTATAAGGTAATATCTCATTGTTTTTATTTTAATTTCTCTAACACTTAACAGTGTTGAGTATCTTTTCATGTGTATGTTAGTCATCTGCATGTCTTCCTTAAGAAAATATCTGTTCAGGTCTTCGGCCCAGTTTTTTATTTTTTGTATTGAATTGTGAGAGCTGATACATTGATTTATGTATCATTGTCAGTCATATCATTTGCAAATATTTTCAACCATTCGGTAGGTTGCCTTTTCATTTTTCATTTCATTTCATTAGGTTTCCTTTGCCATGCAAACCTTTTAGGCTTAATTAGGTCTCAGTTGTTTATTTTTGCTTTTGTTTCCTTTGCTTAGTAGGCAGATACAGAAAAAAATATTGCCAGAGTGTTCTGCCTATGTTCTCTTCTAGGAGTTTTATGGCTTCATATCTTACATTTAGGTCTTTAATACATTTTGAGTTTGTTTTTTTTAAATATATTGTAAGGAACTGTTCTAAAATCACTTTTTACATGTAGTTGTCCAGTTTTCCCAGTACCACTTTTGAAGAGACATTTTTTTCATTGTACATTCTTGCCTCCTTTGTTATAGATATTTGATCATAGGTACGTGGGTTTATTTCTGGACTCTCTAGTCTGCTTCATTAACCTGAGTTCTTTAAATATTTGCAAGAATAACATCATCAAATATATAATTTGCAAATAATTTCTCTTGTTTGGTAGATTCCCTTTTCATTTTGCTGATAGTTTCCTTTGGTGTACAAAAGCCTTTTACTTTGGTATACTCCTACTTGCTTATTTTTGCTTTTGTTACTTTTTATTTGGCTGTCAAATCCAAATTATCACTGCCAAGACTGATGTCACAGAATTTATTCCATATCTTCTAGGGCCTACATTCAATTCCATGCTATCTAAGTCAATCACATATTCAATGCAGTTCTTATGAAAATTCCAATGGCATTTTTCACAGAAATAGAACAAGCAATCCTGAAATTTGTATGAAAACACAAAATACTCCAAATATCCAAAGCAATCTTGATAACAAAAAAGGAAGCTGGAAACATCACACTTTCTGATTTCACACTAGAGTAAAAACACATAAATTGGGAATTCCATGGCAGTCCAGTGGTTAGGACTCCAAGCTGACTGCTGAGGGCCTGGTTTCAATCCATGGTCAGGGAACTTTTTAACAAAATATCACAAGCCTCAAAGAATGGTCAAAAAAAAAAAAAAAAAAAAAAAAAGAATAAAACAGAAATAAACTGTGGGGATATCATCCTCCTTTAACTAGTTATAATAAAAATAGAGCTGAAAAATAAACTTTGACATTGTTGGGATGTTAACAAGTATTAACTCTGCTCAACTGAAAGTATTAGCTGTTGAATCTGGGTGGAGGGCATATAATGGTCAGAATATTCTTCTTTCAATAAGCTTAAACTTTTCAAAAATAAAAAGTTGTGAGTTACTAGAGCCATTTCCATAATGTTTAAAATGTTAAGCTATTTCTTAAATTGTCTTTTTTCTCTTTTTGGCCATATTGATCTTAGTTCCTCAACCTGGGACTGAGCCTGGGGCCATAGCAGTGAAAGCACAGAGTCCTAACCACTGGATTGCCAGGGAACTCCTTTAAAAAGCTATTTTGGAAAAAAAAAAAAAAGCTATTTTGAGAAGAAAAATCAGTTATGCTATGAAGGCATAACTGACCTACAGGAATGAGAAATATAAATGGGTATTGTTTTTTAAAAAATAGAAGTATTATAATTTATATTTATTTCCCCAGACTGCAGGGATTTCATGAAAGGAGGACAGCTTCTCTTGCCAAAGAAACTGTTATGGTGAATCAGCCACTAGTGATAAGAGAAAAGAGGCCTGTTCATATAACAGTATGTCAAAGAAGGAATTCACACAAAACTAAGTGCATTAATAATTCAGTTTTTTTCACACACTTATTCAATATGGTAAATAAAGAAGAAAAGCACTATCAAACTGCTAACCATTACTATCTCTGAGTAGTAAGATTATCAGTGGTTTTTAAAAAATGCATATTAGTTTTTTCAGGGACAAAAACTTTAGGAAAAAAAAAATAATTACTTGGGTCAGTGGGCTTTATTTTTAACCTGGACAGCCCCCACCCCCAGAAGTCTAATATGCACATCACCATCCTGAGAACAAAGTCCACTTATATCCCCGGTACATATCAGCTCTTTCAGGAATTCAAGGATAACTACAAGGGTACGTGCTTAGACCAGAAAATATCTGAAGCTGAAAACTTCCATTGATATCAACTTTTCCCCTCCTACCAAGCCCCAATAACCCCTTTACCCTCTCAAAAGAGTAAAGATGATGAGTGTTCCTTGAGTATTTATCAATTAAAATATCACTTAACTAACCCACATAAAACTATCTTATTAAAATAAAAGTGATAGTCCCTAAAATGGTTCAAAAATTACATGAAATCAACATTGTTAAAGAAATAACAAAAGGTTACCAAAAATTATTCTTTTTTGTTTTTAAGTCTTCCTCTAGTCTTGTGTTTCTCATGAATTCAGTCCTCAAAGAGTAATCCTTCCTTGTTTCCCTGGTGGCACAGTGGTAAAGAATCCACCTGCCAATGCAGGATGCAAGAGACTCAGGTTTGATCCCTGGGTTGGGAAGATTATCTGGAGTAGGAAACAGCAACCTGCTCCAGTACTCTTGCCTGGAAAGTTCCATGGACGGAGGAGCCTGACAGGTTACAGTCCATGGGGTTGCAAAGAGTTGAACATGACCGAGTGACTGAACACACACATATCACTCTGCAATTCCACAAGTCTTGACAGAAATGTGCTGTATGTGCTTCCTTCTCTCTCTCTACTCCTAAAAAGCATTTAAGCCAAGAGAAAGAATGTCCAATAAAATTCTTTAAAATAAAGAGTTACAGGAGGTAGGTCCTTGGAAGGGAAACATTCATTGACATGTTAGAAGGTAAGCCAATATACTGTTCTCATCAGCCTTAGGCTCAATGACTCCATGATTCCTCTGGTTTTGTTTTGGAATCTCTCTCTCTCTCTCTCTCTCTCTCTCTCACACACACACACACACACACACACTCCATATCACAGACATAACATGGAGCTTAGTCCCTTCAGCCATGTCCAACTCTTTGAGATCCTATGGACTGTAGCCCACCAGGCTCCTCTGTCCATGAGATCCTCCAGGCAAGAATACTGGAGTGGGTTGCCATGCCCTCTTCCAGGGATCTTCCCAACTCAGGAGTTGAACCAACATGTCTTAGGTTTCCAGAGTTGACAGGTGGGTTCTTTACCACTAGAACTACCTGGGAAGCCCAGACATAACCACACAGATACACAAATATCCAAGAGACTCTTGTGTTAATATTCAATAGTTACATATTTCTCATTCACTGGTTCATTTGGATTTTGTAGTCAGGAATTCTCATACCCACATTATAGATGAGGATCAGAGTGTGAAGAGTAGTAACAGAGTATAGAGACTATTACATACACATGTACAGAGAAGCTCAGGAAACTGTCTTTAGTGGAGGTTGGGTGCTCACTGGATATTGAGGGAATGGGGAGATGAGGGGAGAGGTCAGAGAAGGCATTCCAGGAAACAGGACGAAGTGGGAAGCAGGTGAATGATACCCTCATATCATTGCCGATGACTGCACAGCAGCAGCCAGATGGCCTGCCCTTCCTCAGATGGGAATGAAACAGATCTCATAGAAGGGAGGCACAGAAGCAAATCCATTGACAACAGGAGTGGTATCTATGTCCTTTGGATGAATCACAGATTTCAGGTAAAATTTCTGTAAAATTGTGGTCAGGAATAAAAACAGCTTCATACAGGCCAGGCCTTCTCCCACATAAATCCATTTCCCTGAAAACAGCAGACACAGAGGATAGTTATTCTTTGAATACTGTGTTTATGACAGGCACAGAGAATACCCAGTTAACGATTTGATGAGTCATTGAATGGAAGAGTGAGTGGATGGAGGAATGAAAGACTGGTTGGATAGACAGAAGGACAGTAATAAGGATAGACAAACTTGTTATCCACCTAATGTCATATCTTAACAAGTACCCTACATTCAACAGATATTTGAGTGTCAGCTCTATGCTAACCATTTCGATAAGTATTCTCATATTATAACTGCTCTTTTGGAATTTCAAGTTTCCATCCATCTTCTTCTAGAAACACACTCACATTGCTTTTCCAGTGGGCAGAAGGGAGAAGAACGGTGTGAAGGTTCATATATCTGTGTTTCCCTTTCTACCTCTGGTACAAAATTCTGCCAAAGATTTTCCCCCAGTGTGCTTTCAGAAGATTTGTATAAACATGTGATGATCTAAGTTTATAAACTTTAAATTTCTTTCCACTTGTCCTATAGGGTACAGTTCAATGGCTTGACGTGTCTCTTCACATTCTTTATCCAGTCTGATGTCCCATGATCTTTCCTTCCATTAGCCACACCCTGTACTCTCAGTTCTAAGTGAAGCCGCTCTTTATCAACTTCCAACACACCATCAGTTTCCAGCTTTATCTCATGTTGTTCCTCTTGACTAAGATGTACTTCTCTTATACTTCCTTCCAGGTCTAGGCCAGATGTTATATTTCCTCTATATTCTGTATTTCCTCAGGTAGTAGATTCTTGCTTTCTCTGGCTTTCTTCAGTATTATATTCATGCTTTCAATGAAGCACAAATCACCTTGAATCTTAATTCTTTATTTTTGTATCCTGCTAAAACATGAATTCTTTGAAGGGAGGGCTCAGTCTTTGTGTTTTGGTATCTACAGTGCCAGGCCTGAAGTATGCACCAAGTCACAGAATAAATGAAGGCGACTTTGTGGCCAGACACACAGAGCACACCTTTCAGGTATGGAGACTCAATAACTAAGACACAGGATCATGACTGGAGGAAGAGCAGGTGCTCTGGAGTCACTGTGCGGTACCCTACTGCAGTCCCGACATTTTGCTGACCCTATATTTAGTTGGCAGGAAGTTCTCCTCCTTGATCTAGAGCAAGAGGCTCATTTCTATTGTTCAGTTGCTCAGTCATGTCTGACTCTTTGCGACCCCATGGAAGAGGTTCATTACCTCCTTAAAAATGCCCTTTCTTCTCTTCCTTCCCTTCTCTCTGCCCTTTATGAAGCAGCTCAAATATAACTTCTCTTATTAAAATGTTGCTTATTCCGTTTTATGCCTCACCATGAGGTATGAGTAATGAAAGAGGCAGTTTCCACCTCATGTTGCTGAGCAGCTTCTTATTCCCTCTCTCCCAGCACTTGTTGTCCTGGCTACAGCAGTCTGTTTACTCTTCTCCTTCAGTAATTGGGATGTAAGCTTCAGGGGTGCCTATTTTGTACTTCATGGTACTTGTGGGAAATCCCCTGATTGTCCAGAGGTTAGGACTCTGAATTTTCACTGCTAGGGGCCTGGGTTTGATCCCTGGTCAGGGAACTAAGATCCTATAAGCTGCATGGCATTGCAAAAGAAAAAGATCTCAGGCTTCCCTGGTGGCTCAGTGGTGGAGAATCCGCCTGCCAATGCAGGAGATGCAGGTTCTATCCCTAGTCTGGGAAGATTCCACATGCCATGGAGCAGCTGGGCCTGGGTGCCACAGCTACTGAGCCTGTGCTCTAGGGCCTGGGAGCTGCAACTACTGAAGGCCAAGTGCCCTAGAGCTGGTGCTCCTCAAGAGAAGCCCCTGCAATGAGAAGCCTGATCACTGCAACTAGACAGTAGCCTCTGTTTTCAGAGTAGCCACAACTAGAGGAAAGCCAGTGCAGTAACAAAGACCCAGAACAGTCAAAAATAAATAAATAAATAAATGAAATTATTAAAAAAAAAAAAAATCTCACCCTGTGATGACAGGTACCACACAGAAGTTACTCAACAAAGGTGTGAAGTTAGATACCTTTGTTAGAACTGATGAGATATTTTCACATTTCAGGAAGATTTCTGGGTATTGCAGTAATATCTGGAGGTAGAATTCAAGGAACCCATTTTCTAACTTTTTTCTGTTAGAAGAACTGAGTTGACTTCCCAAAGCCCCATTGATCTGGCCTAAACCGAGGATGGATCATGAGGCGGGAAAGCAGGTGGGCACTGGGGGTGCTGTTCCTATGCACATGCAAAAGCAATTCTACCAGCTTGAGAGTGGGCACTGTGTACATTTTGGCTGATTTCATGAAGCTGTGTGTTCACCAAAGTTCCAAAAGTAATGAATTTCTGTTACCTGTTGAGAAAAGCATGAAGTAGTCACTCTAAAGTTAACACCCTCATCCAGGAAGTGGCCAGGATCAAGCACCTTTGGGTTGAATTCTTTACCATCATGTAGCACAGAAGTCAAAGATGTTAATATGGTTGTGACCTGGAAGAGTGGACAGATGAAAATAAACTGAGTTATAAAGAAGTCAGGGTGCTAGAAGAAATGTTAAAAGTTAATTAGTCAATCTTTTTGATCTATAAATGGAGAAATTGTGGTCCAAAGAAGTGAAGTGAAATTTTCAGCCAGACAGACCAAGTAATAAACAGGGATGAGTTTGAGGCCAGTGGTTTTAAGTGGGGAAATCTGTTGGTGCAATAGGAGGAAGAGAGAACTTTGTGGGATGAGGTAAATGTTTTATACCTTGATTGTGGTTTGGTTATATGACTACACATATCTGTCAAATTCACTGGACTGTATACTTAAGGGAATGAATTTTATTTTACATAAAAAATACTTCAACTAAAAATTAAAATGATGCATTAAGTCAAAAAAGCATATATAGTGAAAAGTAAGTCTCCCACTTCATCAAGAAATTCTTTTAGACTTCTCAATAACAGGCATTCCTATTAGTTATATGTGCTTACATTAAAAATGACTATCCAGAAATGTTCTATGCTTTCAATCAGAAAAGCCTATTTACACCTTTTACTTTCCTTCTTCCCTTACTCAAATTACAAACCATCTACTGTATCTGGACTTTTGTATTTAATAAAATAATTTGGATATTTTCCCATATCAACACATATATAGCTGCTTCATTCATGTTGCATAATATGAATAATATGAATGTCACTATACTATTCATAATCACTAGGAGTCTGAAATATTTTTTTATTATAAACAGCTATGCAATTAAGAAAATTTTGGACATTTCTCCATTTGAACATTGAATAGTTACCAAGAATTTGAATTCTTGAATCATATGACATTTAATATTTTAATACTATCAAATTATCCAATTAAATTGATGTATTAACTTATAATTCTGCTATCAGAGCATGCAAGTACCCATTTATAAATATCCTCACCAAAAAAATGTTTTGACAACCTATGAATGTTTATCTTTATCAACCTGATGGGTGGAAATGATATAGTTTTAGTTAACATTCTGCATATGTTAGCTGGCTTAATTCTTTTTTATTTGTTTGTTTATTTACATCCGTTGAATAATTGAAAAAGCAGGAGAGTTCCAGAAAAACATCTATTTCTGCTTTATTGACTAAGCCAAAGCCTTTGACTATGTGGATCACAACAAACTGTGGAAAATTCTGAAAGCAATGAGAATACCAGACCACCTGACCTGCCTCTTGAGAAATCTGTATACAGGTCAGGAAGCAACAGTTAGAACTGGACATGGAACAACAGACTGGTTCCAAATAGGAAAAGGAGTACATCAAGGCTGTATATTGTCACCCTGCTTATTTAACTTACATGCAGAGTACATCATGAGAAATGCTGGCCTGGAGGAAGCACAAGCTGGAATCAAGATTGCTGGGAGAAATATCAATAACCTCAGATATGCAGATGACACCACCCTTATGGCAGAAAGTGAAGAAGAACTAAAAAGCCTCTTCATGAAGGTGAAAGAGGAGAGTGAAAAAGTTGGCTTAAAGCTCAACATTCAGAAAACTAAGATCATGGCATCCGGTCCCATCACTTCATGGCAAATAGATGGGGAAACAGTGGAAACAGCGGCTGACTTTATTTTTTTGGGTTCCAAAATCACTGCAGATGGTGACTGCAGCCGTGAAATTAAAAGATGTTTACTCCTTGAAGGAAAGTTATGACCAACCTAGACAGCATATTAAAAAGCAGAGACATTACTTTGCCAACAAAGGTCCATCTAATCAAAGCTATGGTTTTTCCAGTAGTCATTTATGGATGTGAGAGTTGGACTATAAAGAAAGTTGAGCACTGAAGAATTGATGCTTTTGAAGTGTGGTGTTGGAAAGACTCTTGAGAGTCCCTTGGACTGCAAGGAAATACAACCAGTCCATCCTAAAGGAGATCAGTCTTGAGTGTTCATTGGAAGGACTGGTGTTGAAGCTGAAACTCCAATACTTTGGCCACCTGATGTGAAGAGCTGACTCATTTGAAAAGAACCTGATGCTGAGAAAGATAGAAGGCAGGAGGAGAAGGGGATGACAGAGGATGAGATGGTTGGATGCCATCATTGGCTCAATGGACATGAGTTTGGATAAACTCCTGGAGATAGTGAAAGACAGGGAATCCTGGCATACTGCAGTCCATGGGGTCACAGAGCTGGACACGAACAACAACAACAAAGCAAACATTCAGTTTATGCAAGGTCACCAACATGTACTGAGTGTGTACTGTAATTCAATATTCTGTGATTTTCCCTAATCAGTGATATTTAAAATAAGCATTGAGATAATAATTACAGCATCAGTTGATTAAAATAAGAATCAGAAATGTTGGTTTTGCAACCTTGAGTAAGCCAAGTCACAATGAATTTTTCACCCAGGACAAAGAGCCATCCTTTGCTACCCGAATTACATAGTGTATACTCTGAGAGAGCTGCAATATTTTATTTTGAATCCAAAAAAAAAAAAAAAAAAAGCAAAGCTGAGCTGCTCTCTTTTCGGTAATCATTTTATTACTCTCCATCTGGGAAAGTTTCTGTAGGTCCTTTATCTTTCTGTAGAATGAAAGAATCATAGATATTTTAGAGGCAGGAGGGTCTCAGAAATCCACTAGTCTCATCCCTACCTTATTTTTAGGAATTGCTGACTTAGTGAAGTGAAGTGACACCAACACATCAGCACAAGACCCTATCTTAGGGTCTAGGTTTCCAAACACCCAGTTCAAAATTTCTCCCATAAAAGAGATTTCCTATGGGTGTCTAGGAACTTCCTTCTCTTGTAGATCAGCCAGTAAAGAATCTGCCTGCAATGCAGGAGACCCGGGTTTGATTCCTGGGTCGGGAAGATCCCCTAGGAAGGAAATAGCGACCCACTTTAGTATTCTTGCCTGGAGAATCCCATGGACAGAGGAACCTGGCAGGATGTAGTCCATGGTGTCGCAAGAGCTGGGCACAGCTTAGCAACTAAACCACCGAGGGTGGCCAAGAGGACATCAACATGAAGTCTTCTACAGTCAAACTTGGGCAGAATTATACATTCAAATTTTCTTTTTAAATAACCTTTTTTCATTGAAGCATAATATACCTAGAGAAGGTTGCCTATGTCTTCAATGTACAACTTGGTGAATTATCATGTGACTATATACTGTGCAGCCAACACACAGGTCAAGAAAAAGAATTAGCCAGGACCCAGAAGACCATTTATATCCCCTCTACTCACTACTTACCCCCTACCCTAAAATGTGTTGTTTCATGCCATAGGTTAGTTTTGCCTGTTTGCAATCTTTAAATAAGTGGAATCATAAATTTTCTCTTTTAGATCCATCTTTTATCACTTGATAATTCATTTGTGAGTTCAGGCAAATTCTTTACCATCTGAGCCACCAGGGAAGTTTGAGTTTATTTCATGTTGTTACAAATTCTACAGTTTATTTTCTGCATTGTATTGTTATGGATATTTAGATGCTTCTAGACTGGCATTATTTTGAATGGTGTCATTATGAACATTCTTTTTTCTTTTAAAATCTAATAACTTGAACATCTCTTTCTGCACTACTGTCTTTTTAAAATTCATTTTTATTGGAGTATAGTTGCTTTACAATGTTGTGTTAGTCTCTACTATACAGCAAACTGAATCAGCCATACATATACATACATCCACTTCCTTTTGAATTTCCTTCCCATTTAGGTCACCACAGAGCATTTAAGTAGAGTTCCTTGTGCTATAAAGGAGGTTCTCTATGTTATCATTTTTTTATAAAAATTTATTTATTTTCATTTTGGCTATGCTGGGTCTTCATTGCTGTGCAAGGGCTTTCTCTAGTTGCAGTGAGTGGGGACTACTCTCCAGTTGTGGTGCTCAAGGCTTCTCAACGTGGTGCATGGGCTTTAAGGCATATGGGCTTCAGTAGTTGTGGCACACGGGCTTCGCTGCTTCTCTGTGGGAGAAGAAGAAGTTGCATGTGGGATCTTCCTGGAGCAGGGATTGACCTATGTCCTCTGCCTTGGCAGGCAGATTCTCAACCACTGGACCACCAGAGAAGCCCAGTTCTCTACTTTATACACAGTATCAATAGTGTATATGTGTCCATCCCAATTTCCCAGTCCTCCTAACCCCTTCACGCTTATCCCTGTTGGTATTCATATATTTGTTCTCTACATCTGTGTCTCTATTTCTACTTTGCAAATAGGATCTTCTATATAATTTTTTTTGATTCCACATATATGTGTTAATATATAATATTTGTTTTCTTTTTTCTGACTTACCTCACTCTGTATGACACACTTTAGGTCCATCCACATCTCTACTAATGATCCAACTCTGTTCCTTTTTATGGCTGAATAATATTTCACTGTATATATGCACCACATCTTTGTTATCCGTTCCTCTGTTGATGGACTTTTAGGTTGCTTTCACGTCCTGGCTATTGTAAATAGTGCTGCTATGAACATTGGAGTGCATGTATCTTTTTAAGTTGATTTTCTCTGTGTATATGCTCAGGAGTGGGATTGCTGGATCGTAGGGTAGTTCTATTTTTAGTTTTTAAAGGAACTTCCATTCTGTTTTCCTTAGTGACTGTATCAAATTACACTCACACAATAATTTTTAAATATGGTTTTTTGATATTCCAATGTACTGCATATCTGTTCAGTACATACCTACTAGTGGAATTGTTGGATAGGCATGTGTTTACTTTAAGTGCATGCATGCGTGTGTGTGTGTGTGTGTGTGCGCTCAGTCACTCAATCACTTAGTCATGTTCAACTTTTTGTGATGCTAGAGACCCGCCATGTTTCTCTGCCCATGGGATTTTCCACAGGCAAGAATATTCGAGTGGGCTGACATTAGTAAACACTGCCAAATAATTGGCCAAATGATTGAACCAATTTATGGTTTACTTTGAGAGTGCCAGTTCCTTCACTTTCTTGCCAACATTTAGTATAATTTATCTTTTTGCATTTTAAGTATTCTGATGAATATATAATAATACTTCATTGAGGTTTCAATGTGCATTTCTGTGATGCTTAATTAACAATGCTGAGCACTTTTTCAGATGTCCACTAGCAGTATCAAATCTTTTGTGAAAGGCTTGTATATTTGGAAATGAGCCAAAACATAAACATACAGATATATACATAATTACAAGTGCAAGTCTACAGGAAGGTTGGTAGTATGTATTTTGAATAAGTTGAGAGTAAAATGCTGACCCAATGTTCTAAAGACCTGAACACTTAGTATGCATTTTCTTAAAACCAGGTGATTTTCCTGTATAACCATAATGCAAACTTAAATGCAAACAGGAAATTAATATTGATGCATTTGGACCATCTAATTCTTATCTCTGTCTTTAACCAGTACATCCCAAAGATATTCCTTATGTCCAGTTCCTTAGAATCACATCCTACAATTAGTTGTCATGTCTCCTTAGTCACCTTCAGTCTGGAAGAATTCCTCAGTCTTTCCTTGCCTTCCAGGACCTTGTCACTCTTGAAGAGTATAGTCTGGGTATTTGTAAAACGTCCCTCAGTTTGAGTTTGTCTGATGTTTCCTCGACTCAATGGACATGATTTTGGGTAAACTCCAGGAGTTGGTGATGGACAGGGAGGCTTGGCATACTGCGATTCATGGGGTTGCAAAGAGTTGGACACGACTGAGCAATTGGACTGAACTGAACTGATGTTTCCTCATAATTAGATTCAGGTTGTGCATCTTTGACAAGAATATTACAAAATAATGTTTCTTCTTTTTACTGCATCCTGTGAAGGGACAATTTCAATCTGTTCATCACAGATGCTATTTGCTTTGATTGGATGGTTAGGTTAGTATTTGTCAGCCTCCTCTCATCAACGAGGATAGGCTATGACTTTTCAAACAAGGTAGCTCCCCCAACCTGCTCCACGTGGGTGCCCTCCTTACCTCTCTTGGCTATGATACTCCATACTGGGGTGTCCCTTAGCAGGAGTTCTTTCTTCACCCTAC
The DNA here is from genome assembly GCF_033118175.1 of Dama dama. Classification (NCBI taxonomy): domain Eukaryota; kingdom Metazoa; phylum Chordata; class Mammalia; order Artiodactyla; family Cervidae; genus Dama; species Dama dama. The sequence goes on along the minus strand of NC_083695.1, from coordinate 63,309,304 downwards.
TGCTAAGTGCCTTCACCAGGTTGTCTCATATTCTGCCTCTGCACCTTCATCCCCACCCCAAACCAAGATACCTCAATAAACAAATTTTTTTTAAAAAAATTAATTAAACTTCAAAAATAAAATTACAAAGTAATTTTTAAAATGTGCATACTTTGGGACTTCCCTGGTGATACAGTGGCGAAGACTCCATGCTCCCAATGCAGGAGGCCCAGGTTTGATTCCTGGTCAGGGAACTAGATTCCACGTGCCTCAACTAGAGATCTCACATTCACATGCCACAATTAAGACCCAACACAGCCAAATAAATTTTTTAAAAATTGCATATCTTGTAATGACAACCCACAAAGAAAGAAATATGAAAGTTCAAGGAGTAGATGAAAAAAGTGATACAGCATAATTATTCATCAGGGATTCACACTTCATGAAAAAGGCTAAATTTCAAAAACAGCAGTAATTGGCAAAGATGTGGGAAACCGAGTACTGTCAGACTCTAAGAAAATGTAAAAGTACACCCACTTTGGAAAAAGATAGGTAAACATAACATCTATAGGATGTCTAGGGACCATGGATTGAAGTGACAGCTAGAAAGACAGAACTGCCTATCTCCCAGGCTAGTGGCATCCCCTGGCCTGATGTGTCCTGGGCCTCACAGAAGGGCAAGCTCAGAAATTTAGGGAGAAACACAGGCTCTTTAATTTTCAGTTTTCACATTAGTACATGAGACTCTCAGCTTCCCATGAAGAGAGCAACCATTTTGGGGGGATGAGTTTCGTTCACATTACCCTCCAAACCTCCCATGAGTGTGTGATTTTCCAGCAAGGTTTTAAGCTGTACTTAGGGAAACCTTTTGGAGAGTTCACAGAGTTCACTGTGCAACCTCAGCATCAGCCAATGATGGCTTTGTCCCTGGCTCACTCATTTCCTTTCTTATTGATTCATCCCACAACCATTGTTAATGCAAGTTCGTGTGCCTGATGCACAGTGAGGCCAAACAAACTGAAAGGCTGAAATTTGGAGCAGAGAAAGATTTGTTGCAAGTTGAGATGGTTCATACCCTAAAAAGCCTTGAGTTCTCTGAATGGTTTTGGTGAAGCCTTTTTTTAAAGGGCAGGTGCAGTTGGCAGGGGTGATGCCATCCGCAGGGTACGTGATTAGCCTTGTGCACAGTTCTCTGACTGGCTGATGATGAGGTAGTAGGGTGGTGTCATGGGGGCTAATATTATCAGTCCTTAGGCTCCAGCAGACCTGAGGCTATGTGCTTATGATCATCAATCAGTTCCCCCATTTGTTGGTAAGGGGGATTCACATCTGCAAAACAACTCAGAAAATGCGCATCAAATACCAGTATCTAAATACTTTAGAGAGGAGCTAAAGCAGAAGATATAGGGGAAGGCCCTAGAGGGTCCTGCTCAGTTATACCATGAACAGGCACATCCCAGACAGAAGGTCTGCACTTCCCTCCTTCTTCAAAGAAATCCTCCAATAGAATCCATGAGAATCAGAATCTGTCCTTTTACTCTTTATACTTAACATGATAAAACATTCTAAATAAAAATAAGGCATAAGACTAGCCCAACCCTATGTACAGGAACTATTACAAACAACTAAAAAAGCCTCAGAGTCTCCAAGATGAGCTCTAGGTCCCGGGTTGTGAGTCCAGTCACACCTCTGCAGGAAGCTGGCTCATGATCAAAGTCCAGGCAGCTTTTCTGCTGAATGTGGGAATGTGAAATCAAGGGACAGAGTGAAAGTTAATGATATGGCAAACATGTCTAGGAGGATGTTGAAGTGTTAGTGGCTTAGCAGTGTCTGCCTCTGTGACCCCATGAACTGTAGCCTGCCAGGTTCCTCTGTCCATGGGATACTCCAGGCAAGAATACTGGAGTGGGTTGCCATGCCCTCCTCCAGGGGATCTTCCCAACCTGGGGATCAAACCCCGTTCTCATGCACTGCAAGCAGATTCTTTACCACCTGAGCCACCTGGGAAGCCCAGAGGACATTGATTGTAGGTTGCAAGTCAAGTGCTCATTTAAGCATTCAAATCAAAGGGAACAATCCATCTTACACCAACGTGGCTGAGAAGAGAAAAAACCCACCTGACATGTCATCATAAAATTTTCCAGACTAAAGAAGGCTCCTTTGAAAGAGCATGTCTACATGTTGAGGAAAAAGGAAATTAAATAACTGAGCTTTATCATCATAAAAAAGGGGAACGCCTGGAGGTATTACCTGTCAAGGCAGATTGTGACTTGGAGCAAGAAGTGGGATTTTCCTTAAGACCTACAGAAAGTGACTTTAAAAACCTCAAAGAAACACTGCAAAGAATCGTTTCTTTACAAAGGCAGATTCTGTTCCCTGGAACTAAAATCTTGTGTTCTTTGGTTGAGATCTTGGGAGGTTGGACAAAATCTCTTCATCTGTGGAGAGGAGATTACAGACTTTACACAAAGATCTGTCCACCTGTGATTAAAGTCCAGCTTCCAGGCATGGAAACTTAGGTAGCTGGTGATTCACTTGGAGCATTTGCTCCCTGATTCCTGTTCATGGGTGCTGCTTCCTCTGAGACAGGAGGGTCCCACATTCCTTCCCTGGACCTTCCCCTTAAGGGAAGGCTGTATTCCTTTAATCTGAACCGGAAATTTCCCTTGGATCCGAAAGAGCTGGTCTTAAAATCAAAGAACGGAAAGACCCTCTTTTTCTCACAACCCAAATCCAAGTCCCCACTTTAGTTGGAACCAATTTTTGGAAACCCCCAGGTCCCATTGCAGGTCCTGAGAATGATAAAACCTTTCGAGAAACCTCACCTCTAGGCGTGGTCCCACGGGACTCTCCCCTTCATTGTCTAAAGGGTTTGCAGGCATTCTGAGGTCAGGCATTGAAAGCAGTTAAAACCAGCTGCCCAGCCTTGTACCCAGTGACTCATTTTAGGGCAGGAGCTTGGGATTGGAGAGGAAGTGGGTTATTCTTTCACTTAAGTCCACTGATGTGGTAGAGAAGTTAATCCTTCTGATAATGATGGAGTGGCTTTATCAATCCCATCTCACCTTGGATAACAGTGTTTCAACATGGAGAAGTTATTCACAAGAAAATAGCTCACAGAAGTCACTACAGGGTCACACAAATTGGCATGTCCTGGAGAGGATAGAGTGATGGGGTACCACAAAAAGTGGATTCTCTGATGGTGAAGCTTTTCCACCCAGGACCAGCTCCCTGAGTGATTTCCCTTGTGTTCACTTCATACCTTGCAAATATAGTTTTCTGAACAGTTTTTATTACACAAAATAGTTTACTCATTTAGGTTGTTCTTCTTTGCAGTATTTAGATAAGTAGCATTAAAAAAAATTTTTTTAAACATTTTTGTCCATTCTAGGCTTTTTTCATTATGGTTCATGGGCTTCTCTTGTTGTGGTATATAAGCTTAGTTGCCCCATAGCATGTAGGATCTTAGTTCCCCATTAAGGGATCAAACCTGTATCCCCTGCATTGGCAGGTAGATTCTTAGCCACTGGACCACCAGACATGTCCCAATTAGCAGCAAATTTTAATTCAAGAAATCAGCCTACCTTTTCCTAAAAAATACGATATTTACTGTGAGAGATCAGCCACCAGAATAATTTGAAATGTCCAAACAGTCTTCCCTTTTTTAATGTTTTATAGTGTGAGGAGCCCCAGAGTGTCCCCAGGCTTCTCCTCAGATGCATGAATCCTCCTCAAAGGACCTGGAGGATCCAAGAGACCCTTCACCCAGCCCTCAGCCCAAGAATCCAAGGCCAAGTCCAGGGCAGTGAGGAAAACACTGCTCTGTCACTTGTCCTGAGCCCACTCATTGGGAGCAGTCACTTCGAGCCTAGATCTCTCCATCCCCCTCACACTGGGAGCTCTTGCACAGAGAATGCATGACTTAGAGCTGGCTTGAGGAAGGAGTCCCCGAATCCTCCATCTGCACCAACCACAATACAACATGGGCAGCACGGAATTCTTCATCATCCTAAGGGTCCTGTGACTCTGTTGTGTGCTGACTTCTGGGCCAGCACCCTTGATCTCTGTCCAACTGGAGCTCAAGGTTTCTGTGGCTCCGTCTGGGAGCTTCATGCCCAGCCAGGAATTGAACATCATATCCTATGGATTCTGTTCTCCCTGGTTTGGCATCCTCACTGTGACCCTATCTCTACCACCTCTGCCTCCACGTTGTGGGGGGGATGGGTCACACCAGTCACTTTTATGAAATTCTCCATAGTTTCCAGGTACCGAGGACCTGTTCTCAGCATTCAAGTCCTCCTTCTAAGCATACCTCCCACTGCCCTTCAGCACCCTCCCTCATGCCACACAAGTATGCCCTGTATTCTCCCATCTGGACCTTCTCAGGCTACTTATTTATTTTGGAAGGCCCTTTCCCCATCTTCCATGCCAATTCCTCTCCAAATTTGGAGCCTAGCTCAAATGTTCTCCCACAAGGAGTAGTCACTGCTGTTGCAATCTCCACTCCCACTTCCCAAAGGGCTAGACAAGACTCTTCATCCTCTGAATCCTCTGTCCTCTTGTATTTGGTCACTGTCATCTCCACTCCTGCATTTTTTCCCATCCCACATCTCCATGTGCCCAAGGGCAGAGGCTCTGGGTCTCCATGTCAATCATCTTACAGTTTACCCTCTCTGAGCTAGGGCTGGCCCACAGCATGAGCGCTGTGAACGCAGGAGTGCCAGTGGGAACAGGGAGTTGGGCACTGAGTGGTGTCCTCCACCTCCACTGAGCTCTAACTGGGATTGGCATTCAGGCCGACTACTTTAAGATACTTTTCTCTTATCCTCTCTTCTAAGAAGCTTCCTGTGAGAGATGATGAGGTGGGAGTAATATGACGGTTTCATGAAAGCCCAGAGAGCCAAGTAAGAATTTTTTTTTTTTTTTTAAAATTATGAAGGCAGCAAGATACTTTGAATGGATATTTGTCAGCTTTCACCTTGTCCTCATAGAATTATAATTCTGTCAAACACTAAAAATATCTGAAAGCAGCAGAAACAGATGTTGAAAGATTCTTAGACAGATGTGACACTCCAGGTAAGATTTATTCCTTGGTTGAATGGATGTGGACCTAAATCATGAGTCATGGACAGGAACGGTTCCTCATTATCTGCATTAATGGTTGTCCTATAGGCAAGATTGCCAAATTTAACAAATAAAAAATACAGGATATTGATTTAAACTTGGATTTCATTGCTGTATGATGCAAGGAACACAAAGCAGGTGCTCTGTGACTACCTAGAGGGGTGGGATCGGGAGGGAGGTGGGAGGGAAGTTTAAGAGGGAGGGGACATGTACACACCTTTGGCTGACTCATGTTGATGTATAGCAGAAACAAGCACAATATTGTAAAGCAGTTATGTACCAATTAAAAATTAAATTAAATTAAAAAAATAAAAGTTTAAATTTCACATAAACAGTAAAGAGTTTTGTTTTTGCATTCTTTTTTTAATCTTAAGGGGATATAATTACATCACTAAATTATTTCTGTTATGATGTTTACATATGAACCATGCTGTCAAGCTTGTACCCAAGTTATTTTTGACTCTGGTTGGGTTAGGAGGTCTTTCCTGAGCTCTGTGTGGCTGATGAGCAGGGGCTCTGGAGCATGTGATGGATGAGGGTAAATGAGTTGGGACTTAGAGCAAAGCTGGTTCTGCAGGAAGGACATCCTGTCCTCCCTGAGTTAGCCCTCAGCTGGTCTGATTCCTGTTGGATCTCCAGAAGGGCTCTCTCTGCTTCCCAAGCCCACTGTGGCCTTATATCCTCCCCTCCCAACTTCTATAGACCCCCTTTTCTAGCTAATGCCAGAAAATTCAAATTACAGAGGTCAAATGGAGAAATAACATATTTGAGTTAAAAAATATAGAACTAAAGGCATGATGTCCTGGAGGAGGGCAAGGCAACCAAGTCTGTGCCTTTGTGGAGTACCCGAGAACCTGAACCTGAGTGGCGTAGACCTGGGAAGTGCAGGAAACTCAGGGCCCACCTTAGACAGTTCCCCTGCAGAGCAACCTGGAGCCTGAGCAGTGTAGACCAGGAAAGCACACATGCCATGAGTGGGGGCAAACCCAGTGTGGCCCAGACACTGCAAGCACTCGCCACACATGCCAGTGATATTTGTTTGCAGTGTTCCTCCCTCCCTCAGCACAATTGAACAAGTGAGCCTGAATAAATGACCACCTTCGTTCCCTTGTTTCAGGGCGTAAGTTAGATACTGAAGGGACTTGCAAAGAGAGGAAGCCAAAATAAACAATAGGGAACCGCTTTGGAAGTGACAGATACAACAGATTAAAACCCTGTAGTTAGCACTGGCTACATTGGAAGGGACCTACAGACCTTGAGAAGTATAAGCTGGAGCAAGGAACTATCTGAAACTGAACTGACCCCACACTGTCCTCAACAGCTCCAGAGAAGTTCCTAGATATATTTTATTATTATCATTTAAACATTTTTAACATTAAAAAAAATTTAAGTTCTTTATTATTCCTTTAATTTTCATTTTTAAAATGTACTATTACCTTGTAAAAAAAGACCCTATTTTGAAAGCAAATTTCGTATATATATATATATATATTATATATATATTTATAACTTTTGAATTTTTTTTAATATTGTATTTTTTTAGAGTCTAACCTCTACTCTAGATTTTTAATCTCTGCTTTTTGTTATTTGTTATCAATTCTGTACCTTTAAGAATCCAATCTTCAGTACACATTTTTACTTAGGAGTGTGATTACTGGTTTGATTGCTCTCTCCCCTTTTGAATCTCCTTTTTCTCCCCCAGGTCACCTCTATCTCCTCCCTCCCCCTGGTCACCTCTATCTCCTCCCTCCCCCTTCTCTTCTCTACCCAACTCTGTGAATCTCTTTGGGTGTTCTGGGCTGTGGAGAACACTTAGGGAACTGATCACAGGCTAGATTAGTATCTCTCCTTTTGACCCCCTTCCTCTCCTCCTGGTCACCTATATCTCCTTCCTCCTTCTTCTCTAATGAACTCCATGAACCTCTCTGAGTGTTCCTGACAGTGAAGAGCAAGCGGGGAATTGATTGCTGGCTAGATTGCTCTCTCCCCTTTTGATTCCCCCTATTCTCCTCCTGGTCACTTCTCTCTCCCTCCTCCCTCCTCTCTTCTCATGTAACTCTGTGAACCCCTCTGGGTGTCCCCCACTGTGGAGAACCTTTTAATCATTAACCTAGATGTTTTATCATCAGTGCTGTATGGATGGAGAAGTCTTGAGGCTGCTGTAAGAATAAGACTGAAAGCCAGAGGCAGGAGGCTTAAATCCAAAACTCCTGACTCCAGGGAACAATAATTGACAAGAGCTCATCCAAAAGCCTCCATACCAACACTGAAACCAAGCTCCACCCAAGAGTCAACAAATTTCAGAGCAAGACATACCAAGCTAATGCTTCAACAAATCAGGAACATAACCCTGAACACAAAAATACAGGCAGCCAAAAGTCACATCAAACCCACAGACACCTCAAAACTCACTGCTAGACACTTCATTGCACTCCAGAGAGAAGAGATCCAGCTCCACCCACCAGAACACTGATGCAGGCTTCCCTAACCAGGAAACCTTGACAAGCCACTCATCCAACCCCACTCATAGGGAGGAACCTCCACAATAAAGAGGAACCACAAACTTCCAGCATACAAGAAATGCCACCCCAAACACAGCAACCCAAAGAAGATGAAAAGGCAGAGAAATATTCAGCAGGTTAAGGAACATGATAAAAGCCCACCAAACCAAACAAAAGAGGAGGAGATAGGGAGTCTAACTGAAAAGAATTCAGAATAATGACAGTAAAAATGATCCAAAGTCTTGAAAACAAAATGGAGTTACAGATAAATAGTCCTGAGGCAAGAATTGAGAAGATGGAGGAAAAGTTTAACAAGGACATAGAAGACATAAAAAAGAGTCCATCAATAATGAATAATGCATTAATTGAGATCAAAAGCACTCCAGAGGGAACCAACAGTAGAATAACGGAGGCAGAGATAGGATAAGTTAGGTGGAAGATAGAAAGGTGGAAATAAATGAAGCAGAGAGGAAAAAAGAATTAACAGAAATGAGGACTACCTCAGAGACCTCTGAGACAATGTTAAACACCCCAACATTCGAATCATAGAAGTCCCAGACGAAGAAGACAAAAAGAAAGGCTATGAGAAGGTACTTGAGGAGATAATAGTTGAAAACTTCCCTAAAATGGGGAAGGAAATAGCCACTCAAGTCCAAGAAACCCAGAGAGTCCCAAACAGGATAAACCCAAGGCAAAACTCCCCAAGACACATATTAATCAAATTAACAAAGATCAAACAAAGAGCAAATATCAAAAGCAGCAAGGGAGAAACAAAAAATAACACACAAAGGGATTCCCATAAGGATAACAGCTGATCTTTCAGTAGAAACTCTTCAGGCCTGAAGGGAATGGCAGAGAAGAACCTACAACCCAGATTACTATACCCATCAAGGATCTCATTCAAATATGAAGGAGAGATCAAAAGCTTTACAGACAAACAAAAGCTGAGAGAATTCAGCACCACCAACCCAGCTCTCCAAAAAATACTAAAGGATCTTTTCTAGACAAGAAATACAGAAAAGGTGTATAAACTCTACCCCAAAACAACAAAGTAAATGGCACAGGATCATACTTATCAATAATTACCTTAAATGTAAATGGGTTGCATGTCCCAACCAAAAGACAAAGACTGGCTGAATGGAAACAAAAACAAGACCCCTATATATGCTGTCTACATGAGACTCACCTCAAACCTAGGGACACATACAGACTGAAAGTGAAGGGCTGGAAAAAGGTATTTCACACAAACGGAGACCCAGAGAAAGCAGGAATAGCAATACTCATATCAGATGAAATAGACTTTGAAATAAAGGCCATAAAAAGAGACAAAGATCACTACATAATGATCAAAGGATCAATCCAAGAAGATATAACAATTATAAATATATATGCACCCAAAATAAGAGCACTGCAATATGTAAGGCAAATGTTAAGTATGAAAGGGGAAATTAACAGTAACACAATAATTAATAGTGGGAGACTTTAATATCCCACTCACACCTTGCATAGATCAACTAAACAGAAAATTAGCAAGGAAATACAAACTTTAAATGACACAATGGAGCAGTTAGACCTAATTGATATCTATAGGACATTTCACCATAAAACAATGAATTTCACCTTTTTCTCAAGTGTGCAAGGAACTTTCTCCAGGATAGATCACATCCTGGGCTAAAAATCTAGCCTTGGTATATTCCCCTCAAAATTGAAATCATCTCAAGTATCTTTTCTGATCATAATGTTGTGAGATTAGATGTCAACTACAGGAAAAAAATATTAAAAATACAAACATATAGAGGCTAAACAACACACCTCTGAATAACCAACAAATCACAGAAAACACAACAACCCAGAACCTATGAAATTAAGTAAAAGCAATGCTATGGGGAAGGTTCATAGGAATACAAGCCTACGTCAAGAAACATGAGAGAAATCAAATAAATAACCTAACTCTACACCTAAAGCAACTAGAAAAAGAAGATATGAAGCACCCCAGGGTTAGTACAAGGAAAGAAATCATGAAAATTAGGGCAGAAATAAATGCAATAGAAACTAAAGAGACCATAGCAAAAATCAACAAAGCTAAAATTGGTTCTTTGAGAAGATAAATAAAATAGACAAACCATTAGCCAGACTCACCAAGAAACGAAGGGAGAAGAATCAAATCAACAAAATTAGAAATGAAAATGGAGAAATCACAACAGACAGCAGAGAATACAAAGGATCATAAGAGACTACTATCAGCAACTATATGCCAACAAAATGGACAACTTGGAAGAAATGGACAAATTCTTAGAAACGTATAACTTTCTGAAACTGAACCAGGAAGAAACAGAAAATCTTAACAGACCCATCACAAGCCCAGAAATCAAAACTGTAATCAGAAATCTTCCAGCAAACAAAAGCCCAGGACCAGATGGCTTCACAGCAGAATTCTACCAAAAATTTACAGAAAAACTAACACCTACCCTACTCAAACTCTTCCAGAAAATTGCAGAGGAATGCAAACTTCTAAACTCATTCTATGAGGCCAACATCACCCTAATATCAAAATCAGACAAAGATGCCACAAAGAAAGTAAACTACAGGCCAAGATAACTGATGAACATAGATGCAAAAATCCATAACAAAATCCTAGCAAACAGAATCCAATAACATATTAAAAAGATCATACATCATGACCAAGTGGGCTTTGTCCCAGGGATGCAATGATTCTTCATTATTCACAAATCAATCAATGTGATACACCACATTAACAAATTGAAAGATAAAAACCATATGATTATCTCAATAGATGCAGAGAAAGCCTTTGACAATATTTGACATCCATTTATGATAAAAACCTTCCAGAAAGCAGGCATAGAAGGGACATACCTCAACCTAATAAAAGCCATATATGATAAACTTACAGCAAACATTATCCTCAATGGTGAAAAATTGAAAGCATTTCCCCCAAAGTCAGGAACAAGACAAGGGTGCCCACTCTCACCACTACTATTCAACATAGTTTTGGACGTTTTGGCTACAGCAATCAGAGCAGAAACGGAAATAAAAGGAATCCAGATTGAAAAAGAAGAAGTGAAAGTCTCACTGTTTGCAGATGACATGATCCTACACATAGAAAACCCTGAAGACTCCACCAGAAAATTACTAGAGCTAATCAATGAATATAGTAAAGTTGCAGGATAAAAATTAACACAGAAATCCCTTGCATTCCCGTACACTAACAATGAGAAAACAGAAAGAGAAATTGAGGAAACAATTCCATTCACTGTTGCAACGAAAAGAATAAAATGCTTAGAAATATATCTACCTAAAGAAACAAAAGACCTATATATAGAAAACTATAAAACACTGATGAAAGAAATCAAAGAGGACACAAATAGATGGGAAAACATACCATGTTCACGGAGTGAAAGAATCAATATAGTTAAAATGAGTATACTACCCAAAACAATCTATAGATTCAATGCAATCCCATCAAGCTACCAATGGTATTTTTCAGAGAACTAGAACAAATAATTTCACAATTTGTATGGATATACAGAAAACCTCGAATAGCAAAGCAATCTTGAGAAAGAAGAATGGAACTGGAGGAATAAACCTGGCTGACTTCCATCTCTGCTACAAAGCAACAGTCATCAAGACAGCTTGGGACTGACACAAAGACAGAAATATAGACCAATGGAACAAAATAGAAAGCCAAGAGATAAATCCACCCACCTATGTACACATTATCTTTGACAAAGGAGGCAAGAATATACAATAGACAAAAGACAATCTCTTAACGAGTGGTGCTGGGAAAACTGCTCTGCCACTTGTAAAAGAATGAAACTAGAACACTTTCTAACACCATACAAAAAAATAAACTCAAAATGGATTAAAGATCTAAATGTAAGACCAGAAATTATAAAACTCCTAGAGGAAAACATAGACAAAACACTCTCTGATATGAGTCATAGCAGGATCCTCTACGATCCACCTCCCAGAGTAATGGAAATAAAAGCAAAAATAAACAAATGGGGCCTAATTAAACTTAAAAGCTTTTGCACAATGAAGGAAACTATAAGCAAGGTGAAAAGACAGCGTTCAAAAGGGAGAAAATAACAAATAAAGCAAAGGAAAAAGAATTAATTTCAAAAATACACAAGCAGCTCCTGCAGCTCAATTCCAGAAAAATAAACGACCCATTCAAAAAGTGTGCCAAAGAACTAAACAGACATTTCTCCAAAGAAGACATACAGATTGCTAACAAACACATGAAAAGATGCTCAACACCACTTGTTATCAGAGAAATGCAAATCAAAACCACAATGAGGTACCATCTCACGCCAGTCAGAATAGCTGCCATCCAAAAGTCTATAAAAAATAAGTGCTGGAGAGGGTATGGAGAAAAGGGAACCCTCTTACACTGTTGGTGGGAATGCAAACTAGTATAGTCACTATGGAGAATAGTGTGCAGAGTCCTTAAAAACCTGGAAATAGAATTGTCATATAACCCAGCAATCCCACTGCTGGGCATACACACTGAGGAAACCAGAATTGAAAGATACGTGTACTCCAATGTTCATCACAGCACTGTTTACATTAGCCAGGGCATGGAAGCAACCTAGATGTCCATTGGCAGACGAATGAATAAGAAAGCTGTTGTACATATACAGAATGGAATATTACTCAGCTATTAAAAAGAATGCATTTGAATCAGTTGTAATGAGGTGATGAAACTGGAGCCTATTATACAGAGTGAAGTAAGTCAGAAAGAAAAACACCAGTACAGTGTATTAACACATATATATATAGAGTTGAGAAAGATTGTTATGATGACCCTATATGCAAGACAGCAAAAGAGATACAGATATAAAGAACAGACTTTTGGACTCTGTGGGAGAAGGCAAGGGTGGGATGATTTGAGAGAATAGCATTGAGACGCGTATATTATCATATGTGAAATAGATTGCCAGTCCAGGTTCGATGCTTGAAGCAGGGTGCTCAGGGCTGGTGTACTGGGATGACCCAGAGGTATGGGATGGGGAGGCAGGTGGGAGGAAGTGTCAGGATGGGGAACACATGTACACCCTGGGCTGACTCATGTGAATGTATCGCAAAAACCACTACAATATTGCAAAGCAATTAGCCGCCATTTAAAATAAAAAAAAAAAAGAAAGAAAAAATAGAGTAGCCCTCATAGAGTCAATGGAACAGTCTGAAACACAGTACTTGGGTGCAATATCAAAAACAACAGGATGATCTTGGTTCATTTCCAAGGCAGACCATTCAATATCACATAATCCAAACCTATGCCCCAACCACACTTGATGTGAAAATCTCAAATCTTAACTGTTTGTCTTCAGATGGTGGTATAGATCATTGGTGCTGCTATTGGTGGTGCTGTTTGTTAGGCTTTGTACTGAAACACACACACTCTCTTTTGCTCTCTCTTATAGCAGAATTCTTAACCTTTTGAATTTTCTCTTTTTCTTAAAACTAACCAGACTTGCTGCTGGAAACCTCTTTTTTGCTTTCCAGAAGAAAGCAGAGGCTTGTGTACAGACTCCATGTTGAAGTCACAAAGAGAGTCAGCAGGATTGCATCCCCCCTAATGTCCTCTGAAATTCTTATCTACTGCATTCACTTTCTCCTTTCTGGCCCAGTCATCAGGTCCTGCTGTAGTACTCTGGTTGCTGCTAGAAAGAAATGAGTTTCTCCAGCTGCAACCCACACAACTAAGGTGGCCAGGCACTCATTCACTGCTTTTGATCTCCTCCACAGGAGAGGATGCTGCTAGCACACAGCACAGTCCCTGGTAGTGGGGTGAGGGGAGGGGGTCTATGGTAGAGTTCTCTCTCCACTGCATCTAAATTCATATCTTTCTTGCTCTGATGCTATGCTGGAATCGTCCATCAGACATGCTAGGCTTCTAGAAATTCCCTCTCATGTGTGGATATCTGTCAAGGTCAGCACGCTTCATGCTTTTACCCTGATGGCAGGAAGAGGTAATGAGGCAGTTTTGCCAACCCACTTGCATCTCCAGCCCTTACTGATACCTGTCTGTCCATTTTCATGTGCACAGGTGGCCCCACTGCTTCCACTGAAGCATTTCACTCATGGATAAATCTCTAATTGTTGTTCAGCTGCTCTGTGTTGTCTGACTCTTTTGACCCCATAGACTGCAGCCTGCCAGTCCTTCACTATCTCCTGGAGTTGCTCAAATTCATGACCATTGAGTCGGTGATACTATCTAACCATCTCTTCTTCTGCTGCCACCTTCTCATTTTGTACTCAATCTTTCATAGTATCAAGGTCTTTTCAAATGAGTCAGCTCTTCACATCAGGTGGCCAAAGTATTGGAGCTTCAACATCAGTCCTTCCCCTGAATATTCAGGGTTGATTTCCTTTAGGATTGACTGGTGTGACCTCTTTGCTATCCAAGGGATTCTCAAGAGTCTTCTCTAGCACCACAGTTCGAAAGCATCAATTTTTCAGCACTCAGTCTTCTTTATGGGCCAATCTCACATCCATACCTGACTACTGGAAAAAACATATTTTTGACTATAGGGAACTTGGGGCTTCTCAGGTGGTGCTAGTGGTAAAGAACCCACCTGCCAATGCAGGAGACATGAAAGATGCAGGTTCGATCCCTGGGAGGAAGGCATAGCAATCTACTCCAGTATTCTTGCCTGGAGAATCCCATGGCCACAGGGGCCTGGCGAGCTACAGTCCACAGGGTTGCACAGAGTCTGACACGACTGAAGAGACTTAGCACACATGCACACACAAACGGACCTTTGCCGGTAAAGATCTCTAACTGGTTGTTGATAAAGAGGGAAGAGAAAGGAGGAACATTTGAAGCCACCATGCTGCTGACACCTCTCACCTTCTTAATTTTCTTATTACTTATACCTGTTTATTACTTCTTTTTGATGGTTTCCCTAGAGTTCTCAATTACAATTAATACAAGTCCATTTTAAAATAATCCAGTACTATTTCATATGAAGTCAAGTACCTTGTAACAAAGTATATCTAAGGTCTCTCTCCCCTTACTAATAGCATTGCTGTCATATATCTCACTTTCCATAAAGTATACTCACAAAGTACATTACTGCTATATTTTCAAAACTGGGAAAGGAATATGTCAATGCTGTACATTGTCACCCTGCTTATTTAACGCCTATGCTGAGGACATCATATGAAATACCTGACTTGATGAAATCACAAGCTGGAATCAAGATTGCAAGTACAAATATCAACAGCCTCAGATATGCAGATGATACTGCTCTAATGGCAGAAAGTAAAGAAAAACTAGGGTCTCTAGATGAGGGTGAAAGAGAAGAGTGGAGAGACTGGTTTAAAATTCAACATTCAAAAAGCTAAGATCATAGCATCCAATCCCATCACTTCATGGCAAACAGAGGGGGGAAAATTGGAAACAGTGGCAGATAATATTTTCTTGGGCTCCACAGTCAATGTGGATGGTGACTCCAGTCATAAAATGAAAAGCTGCTTGCTCCTTGGATGGAAAGCTATGACAAAACTAGACTGCACATTAAAAAGCAGAGACATCACTTCTGTAAAAAGGTCTGTCTAGTCATAGCTACAGTTTCCCCCTTAGTCATGTACGGATATGAAAGTTGGACAATAAAGAAGTCTGAGTGCCAAATAATTGATGCTTTCAAACTGTGGTGCTGGATAAGACTCTTGAGAGTCCCTTGGACTGCAAGGAGATCAAACCAGTCAATCCCAAAGAAATCAACCCTGACTATTCATTGAAAGGACAGATGCTGAAGCTGAAGCTCCAATACTTTGGCCACCAGATGGGAAGAGCCAACTCATTGGAAAAATCCCTGATGCTGGGAAAGCTTGAGGTCAGGGGAAGAAGTGGGCAACAGAGGGTGAAGTGCTTGGATGGCATCATTGACTCAATCGACATGAGTTTGTTCAAACTCCAGGAGATAGTGAAGGACAGCAAAGCCTGGCATGCTGCAGTCCATAGGGTCACAATTAGTTATTAGAGACTTAGCAACTGAACAACAATGAACAACTCATTTGCCCCTCACTCTAATAGAACTGCAGCAGTTTATTCTGAATAAAATAAGCTCAGTCACGCGTCTTTAGCAACTATTTTATTCCTTGAGTAAGGAGTGTCTTGCTCTGTACCTCGTTCTTACTGCTATAATTTCTGAAAGGCTCTTCTTTATATGGAATGAAAGAATGACAAATAATTGGAAATCTGAGATCAACTAATCTGACCTTTATTTTTTCAAGTGAACAATATATGTCTTAGTGAGTTTAACTGTCACCAATTCATCAGTATAAGACTTTATCTGAGAATTAAGCATTTTTGACTCTCAGTTTAGTGGTAACGCACATCAAATGGAATTCCTATTGATGTCCAAATGACAAGGAGGGAATCAGCATTAAAGCCTCCACAACCAGAGAGGAATGCACCTTGCTTTGGCGAGAGTTGTGGAATAGAGCTGGATATTTTTCTTTTAAATAATAAGAAGTTGTTTCTGAAGAAGTTCTAGGTTCACACAAAACTGGGCAATGTGAATTCAGTTCCCACATATCTCATCTCATATACACAAAGCCTCTTCTATCTATAACCCTATAACCTATAACCTATAACCACCAGTGTGGTGCATTTGTTTAAATGAACCAACTCTGACACAGCAATATCAACCAAAGACCATGGTTTAATAATGCTTAACCACTTGTGTCATGCATTCTATTATGGTTGTTGTGTAGTTGCCAAGTCATGTCCAAGGCTACAGCCTAGAGATTGTAGCTTGCCAGGCTCTTCTGTTCATGTTATTTTTCAGGCAAGAATACTGGAGTGGGTTGCCATTTCCTTCTCCAGTGGATAGTCCCCACCCGAGGATCCAACCCATTTCTCCTGCATTGCAGTCAGCTTTTTACCGCTGAGCCACCAGGAGAGCCCACAGAATATATTCTTGTTGCTTACATATTGTATACATAGTAGTTTATATCTCTTAACCCCAACTAACAATTTATCCATGCCTACTTCCCTGTTCCCTTTGGAAACCACTAGTTTCTCTAGTATGTTTGTGAGTCTGTTTCAGCTTTGCATACACATTGATTTATTAAATACCACATTTCTCCCATCCATCCACTGATGGACATTGAGGTTTTTCCACATTTGTCTAGAGTGAATAATGCCAACTTGAACATGGGTGTGTAATATCGCCTTAGCATCATGATTTCACTTCTTTTATTAAATAGCCCAAAATGGGATTGCTGGGTCATGTGGTAATTCTAGTTTTAGTTTTTTGATTTGCCTCTCTTCTGTTTTCCATAGAAGCTGTTCATTTTGTCTGTTCACCAATGATATATAAGGATTTCAATTTCTTCATATCCTTGCCAACACTTTTTTCTTTCTTATAATATTCAGCCTAACAGATGTAAGGAGCTATCTCATTGTGGTTTTGATTTGCATTCTCTGAAGATTACTGATGTTGAGCACTTTATCATACACCTGCTTGCCATTCTTGTTTTTCTTTAGGGATATGGCTCATCTAGGCCTTTGCCCATATTTAAATTGGGTTAATAGGTTTTCTAACTTTTTCTATTGAGTTTTAAGAGTTTCTATTTATTTTGGAGATTAACCCTTTATCAGATATGATTTGCAGATATTTTTCTCCTGTTCTGTACGTTGTCTTTTAAACTTTTTGACTGTTTTTGCTTTCTGTGTAGATTTTTTTTTTGTCCCACTTTCCTAAGATTGTTTTTGCTGCCTGTGCTTTTAGTGTCATAAGCATGAAATCATTGTCAGAATCAATGTCATGGAGATCATACACTGTGTTATCTTCTAAAAGTTTTATAGTTTCAGGTCTTATATTTAGTCTTTCTAGTTGACTTTTCTCTCTGGTGTAAAATAAGGGTCCAATTTTATTCTTTTGCACATGAGTATCTATTTTTCCTGCATTATTTGTAGAAGAGACTGTTCTTTCCCCACTGGGTAGTCTTAGCATACTAGATGATGATCACATGACTCTGTAAACTTGGATTCATTTTTGGGCTCTCTATACTGTTATATTGCTCTGTGTCTATCTTTAAGTTAGTATAATACTGTTTAATTACTTTTTAAATATATTTAAAATCAGGAAGTGTGTTGCCTCCAGCTTTGTCCTTCTTTTGCAAGAGTGCTTTGGCTATTTGGAGCCTTGTGGTTCCACATGAATTTTAAGGTTATTTCTACTTTTGTATAAAATGTCATTATGGTTTTGATGCATACTACATGGAATATTAGATGGCTTTGGGTAGTATGGACACTTTAACAATATTCATTCTTCCAACCTATGAACATGGACTATCTTTCCATTTCTTTGTGTCTTTTAAAAGTTCTTTCAGCAATGTTTTGCATGGCTTGGTGTACAAGCTTTCATTTCCTTAGTCAAGTTATTAACTTTTTGATATTTTCCTTGCTACTACAGATGTTATTGTATTCCTAATTAACACATAGGTTATTATTAGTATATAGAGAAGCAACTGATTTTTTGCATGTTGATTACCTTATGTTCTGCAAATTTACTGAATTATTTCATTTATTAGTTCTTACATGATTTTATTATGGAATCTTTAAGAATTTTCTTCATACAAGGTCATGTCATCTGTGAACAGATATAATATTAGCTCTTCCTTCTGATTTGAATGCCTTTTACTTCTTTTTCTAATTTCTCTAACTACGATTTCTAATATGCGTATCAGTGGTGAGAGTGGATTTCCTTCCTTGCACCAGAGCTTAGAGAAAGAGCTTTCAACTTTTTGAAATCTATGATTCTAAGTACTGGTTTTCATATGGGCTTATTATTCTTAGTCTGTTGAGTTTTTTGTAATGAATGCTTGTTGAATGTTGTCAAATGCTTTTACTACATCTGTTGAGAAAATCATGTGATTTTTATTCTTTGTTGTGGTAATGTTGCATATCACATTGTTTGAATTTTGTATGTTGAAGCAGTCCTGTGTGACAGGGATAAATCCTGAATAGCTATGATGTATAGTCCTTCTAATTTGCTGTTGAATTTGTGAGACTCTGTCCTTGTTTTTCTTTCTGGCTTTGATGTAGCTGAATTCACAACTCACTAAGGGTACAGAAATCTTTCCACTAGTTTCCAAATTGCTATTTTACAAAGAGAACTTATTAATGTTGTTTTGAATCAATATGCCCACAGGGGAAAGTGTAGTTTAGCACTTCCTATAATGCCATGTTACTGATATTATTCCTTGTGTACATTTTGTCAGACTGTGTACTTAAGAAATAGACCCATTTCAATTAAATCATCAAATTGGTGGACATAGAGTCATTCAGAATACTCTTTCATTATCCTTTTAATGTCCATGGCATCAAAGAGATGACTCCCCATTTCAAGGATAAGTTGTGTAATTTCTGTCTTATAGTTTTTTTGAGGGTTCAGTTCAGTTCAGTTGAGTCACTCAGTCGGGCCCACCTCTTTGTGATCCCATGGACTGCAGCACGCCAGGCTTCCCTGTCCATCACCAACTCCCAGAACCTACTCAAACTCATGCTCAATGCATTTTTGAGGGTAGCCTAGCTATAGATTTATCAATTCTGTTCAAATTTTCAAAGAACTAGCATTGGTTTCATTGATTCTATTCAGTGATTTCCTTTATACAATCTTATTGATTTCTATTCTGATTTTCAATTGTAGTTTTCCTGGCTTACTTTGACTTTGAGCTTCCCTTGTGTCATGGCAGTAAAGAATCTGCCTGCCAATGCAGGATACCCGGATTCAGTCCCTGGGTGGGTAAGAACCCTTGGAGAAGGAAATGGCAACCCACTTCAGTATTCGTGGCTGAGATATTATATCCCATGGAGAAAGAGGCACATGGGCCACAGCCCATGGAGTTGCAAAGAGTCAGACATTACTGGGCAACTAAACAACAATTAACAGTGATCTCCATAATCCCTACAGGATGAAGATGCTCCTGAAAACAATTTCTTTCACTTTCAAGTCCAAACCTCAAGTAACTCATGGTAACATGCACCTAAGAGAGTTTTTCTACTCTCATTCCCTCTGTCCGTCTCTGTGCATATGAGGACCATGTGACACCTTTGCCTTTTTTTCTTTCCTCCCTTATCTGCAATATGCACAAAAGAAGGAAAGCTTGGTTCTGGCTTACCAAGTTATGTGTTTTATTAGGAACAGGCATAGCAGAAATAGCTCTGTGTTGTACAGAGAGTAATAATCTTGTTTTATTTTGATGGAGTATATAGTCCTATGCATGTGGAACTACTCAACATCAGATAATTATGTGCATTATCTGGAAGCCAATACAGATGTTACAGAGTATTAAGAAGAGCAGATACACTTCTGCAGTGAAATTGCACAATGAATGAAGAGAGGTCAGAGCAGGCACTCTCAGGAAAGATGAGGGGAAGCAGGTGAACAATGCTGCAGATGAGAGGGAGTTGAAGACAACATCACTCTGTATAATGGGCTCCAGTTTCATCCATCTCATTAGGACTGATTCAAATGAATTCTTTTTAACGGCTGAGTAATATTCCATGGTGTATATGTACCACAGCTTCCTTATCCATTCATCTGCTGATGGGCATCTAGGTTGCTTCCATGTCCTGGCTATTATAAACAGTGCTGCGATGAACATTGGGGTGCATGTGTCTCTTTCAGATCTGGTTTCCTCAGTGTGTATGCCCAGAAGTGGGAATGCTGGGTCATATGGCAGTTCTATTTCCAGTTTTCTAAGAAATCCCCACACTGTTTTCCATAGTGGCTGTACTAGTTTGCATTCCCACCAACAGTGTAAGAGGGTTCCCTTTTCTCCACACCCTCTCCAGCATTTATTGCTTGTAGACTTTTGGATAGCAGCCATCCTGACTGGCGTGTAATGGTACCTCATTGTGGTTTTGATTTGCATTTCTCTAATAATGAGTGATGTTGAGCATCTTTTCATGTGTTTGTTAGCCATCTGTAAGTCTTCTTTGGAGAAATGTCTGTTTAGTTCTTTGGCCCATTTTTTTGATTGAGCCCATTATACAGAGTGAAGTAAGCCAGAAAGATAAAGAACATTACAACATACTAACACATATATATGGAATCTAGAAAGATGGTAACGATAACCCTATATGCAAAACAGTAAAAGAGACACAGAAATACAGAACAGACTTTTGAACTCTGTGGGAGAAGGTGAGGGTGGGATGTTTCAAAAGAACAGCATGTATACTATCTATGGTGAAACAGATCACCAGCCCAGGTGGGATGCATGAGACAAGTGCTCGGGCCTGGTGCACTGGGAAGACCCAGAGGAATCGGGTGGAGAGGGAGGTGGGAGGGGGGATCGGGATGGGGAATACGTGTAAATCTATGGCTGATTCTTATCAATGTATGACAAAACCCACTGAAATGTTGTGAAGTAATTAGCCTCCAACTAAAAAAAAAAAAAAAAAAAAAAAAAAAAAAGACAACATCAGTGAAGAAGCCAGATGATCTAACATTCCTTACACAGGAATGAAACAGAGCCGGTAGAAAGGTGGCAGAGAAGCTAACCCATTGACAACTGGGGTGATGTCGAGGTCCTTTGGGTCAACCACAGATTTCAAGGTAAATTTTTGTAAAATTGTGATCAGAAATAAAAACAGCTCCACGCGGGCCAGGCCCTTCCCCAAACAAACACGTTTTCCTGAAAATAACAAGCACAGAGAGTAAATATTCCTTGCATTCTGTCTTTCTGACAGTAAGAAAGAGATTATGTAGTAGCCATTTGATGAATGCTTGAATGAATGGATGGAAAGCAGGATGACTAAGGAGACTGATGGACAAAGGGTGGACACATATGCTATCCATCTGACATCTTCCCATAGCAAATATTACTCTTTCAACAACTATTTACTGACTATTCCAAACACTTCATTAAATTATTCACATATTATAACCACAATTTCATATTTTCAAGTTTTTATCTATATTTTTCTTGAAAGTCATATATCCTGGCTGTATTTTCTGATCTTAGCCTAGTAGTCCCACATGTTTCTTTTCATTCTTCACAGGCTCGCTTCTCTGCTCTAAGTATACCTACTCTTCATCGACCTCCAACACACCTTGAGATTTTATAACACACGGTTCTTTCTGGCTAAGATATGGTTCTCTTACATTTTCAATTTCCAGCTCAAGTTTTATTTCTAAATTTGAAATAACTGGGTCACCTCTCCAAAGCTCCAGTAATCTAGCCCAATAATGATGATGTCTCATGGGGAGGGAAAGTGCATGGGCATTGGGATTGCTGTCCCTCAACATGGACAAAGCATTTCTACCAGCCCCATAGGATTATTATATAACTCCCAACTGATCCTTAGAAGGTATCTTGTCCTCTAAAGGTTTGAGGGAAAAAAAATTATTACCTGTAGAGAAAGCCATGAAATAGTCACTCTTTCTAAAGTTGCCACTCTCATCCAGGAAGTGGCCAGGATCAAATACCTCAGGGTTGGGGAATTCTTTGTCATCACGTAGCACAGAAGTCAGTGATGTTAATATATCCGTGCCCTGGAATGAACAGATGAAGATAAACTAAACTACGGAGAAGTCATGAAGCTAGAAGGAATGCTGCAAATCGTTATTCCATTCTAAGGACCAATAATGAGGAAACTTCAGTCCAAAGAAGGGCAGTGGTATTATGAGGCAGACAGAACAAGTAATTAACAAGGATACGTTTAAGACTAGTGGCAGTGATGCTGCTGAAGTGAACTTCAACAGCATCTGAAAACCTTGGTATCTGGGTCCTAGGGTGTCAGACCTCATGAATCCAATCTGCTAATCCCCATATTTGGATACAGGTGTCTGTTCCCATGAGGTGTTTTATTTTATCATTTCAATTCTCACTCATCTCGTATTTGGATTATGGTTTAAAATGGAAGTCTCTATTGAACTAGAAAAGTCTGGAGTTACCTGTTCATAGTGTTTTTATAAATGAATATATGATCTTCTGTGATAACAGAATAAGTTTGGTAACAAATATTATTGTTTACCATTGCCATGCAGACAGTCTGTCTTTATTTGAAAACATATGGTAGAGCTTCCCTGGTAGCTCAGTGGTAAAGAATCCACTTGCCAATGCAGGAGACACAAGTTCAATCCCTGGTTCAGAAAGATCCCACATGCTGTGGAGCAGATAAGCCAAGGCACCAAACTACTGAACCTGTGCTCTGGAACTTGGGAAGCACAACTATTGAGCCAAATCACCACAACTAGTGAAGCCTTTGTGCCCTAGAGCACATGCTCCACAACAGGAGAAGTCATGCAAAATGGGAAGCCCATGCACTGCAATGAAGATTAACCCCCACTCGCCACAACTAGAGAAAAGCCCGCATGTAGCAACAAAGACCGAGCACAGCCAAAAATAAATGAATAAATAAATAAAATTATTTAAGAAAACAAAAATACAGTAGACGTCATCACCCATTAATCCTAGATTTGAAACACAGGAAGAATGATAAAACTAGAAAAATCATTTCATACCAATTCAGGTTAGTATCATCAATTTAAATATGTTTTGCTAGCAAAGCTAAAACTGTTCGGTAAATGATTAAGAAACACTATACTCTCAAAGCCCTAATGTACCATGCAATAGATTTTGGTGTATTAAATGTAAAAAAAGGACCTCTGCTCTGGAGCAGTCTGGCAAATACTACTTTATCATGTGAACAGCACTGCATAACGAATAATAATGGAAGTGACAGTATGGACCCTCACCTTATTTATGAAGGAAAACAGAAAAACTAGAAAGGTTATTCTAAGAAAATTGGGATATTTTAAGTATAGCCGGTGCATTAGATAATATCATTGTTTCAGTGATAAGCCATGCTATTATTCCTCTGTGTACAATAATCACTGTTATTGAGGTATGCATACCGAAGTAAGGACATTTTGATGGATAGCTGTATATGGATACACAAGTGGTTATTAATGGAAAAAATTTTCACATATTGCAATAGAGTGAAATCATTCGGGCTTATCAATGATTTAACCTGAATTCTGCATTAACTAAAACAATCTGGTGTGGTCTATCAAATATATATTGTCTGTGCTCCTGCTCAGTCATGTCCAACTCCTTTTGTCCCCATGGACTGTAGCTTGTCAGGCTCCTCTGGCCATGGGATTTTCCAGGCAAGAATATTGGAGTGGGTTGCCATTTCCTTCTCCAGGGGAACTTTCTGACCCAGGGATTAAACTGGTGTCTCCTGCATCTCCTGTACTGGTAAGAGGATTATTTTACCACTAGGCCACCAGGCAAACTTCCTTAATTTGATTTAAAAAAAAGCCCAACAAAATATAGATAAAACATCATTCCCAATAGTGAGATGTTAACTTCAACTCTCCTTCAAATCAGAAATAAAAAAAGGATGATACAAAGATATTAATCCAGACAGGAAGGATAATGTATATAGAAATTGCAGTTAACTAGAGAGAAATTTTCAGAAATGATTTTAAATTTAGCAAGTTTGCCATACACAAGGTCATCAAAATGATAAAAACAATTATATTTTGATATTACATGCAAAAAATGGATAAGGCATTTAAAAAATTTCTAACTACAATAACCATCTTGGCAAAATTATCCCAAAAATATTCAAGCCAATGCCTGGAATAAATTATTGAAAAACATTACAGAAAACCCTTTAAAACAGGGAGACTATATCATATTCATATCATGATATTCAGTCTTTCTAAATTGATCTAAAATGTCACCATTCTAAAAGAAAATCCCTGCAGAGTATTTTGGTAAATGGACAAATTGATACTAACATTCAGTTGGAAATGTGGACAGCTATGGTTAGACAAGCAATATAAAAGAAACAAAAAATGTGGAAGTCTTGCACTACTACCTGTCGAAATCTGTTACAAAGCTTTATAGACTAAACTGGAAACAACACACAACCCATCAAGCCACCACACACAAGACTATTTTTACTTCTCTCACCTTGTGTTCATCGAAGGTTGTGCCCATACTGTATAAATGGGAACTTAAGACCAATGAGGTCAGTATAAGAGAAACCATCCTACCTTGGGGATGAGGTAGTTTCTGAAGTTAATGTCCTGGGTCACTGCATGAGGTATACTGGTGGGGACCAGGTTAACATATCTCTGGATCTCATGGACCACAGCGTCCATGTAGGGCATGTGGCTCTTGTCCTGCATGCAGGGGCTCCGGTGTCTGCCAATGACACGGTCAATCTCTTCCTGGACCTTAGCTGATAATAGATAAGTAAGAAGGATGGAGAAAGAGGAAAATGCACACCACATTCCATACCAATTCAGGGATACATGAGGCATTTATGAAGGTGTCCCAACAGCATATGAACTTCCCGGGTGGTTCAGATGGTAAAGAATCTGCCTACAAGGTAGGAGACCTGGGTTCTATCCCTGGTTTGGGAAGATGCCCTGGAGCAGGAAATGGCTACTCACTCTAGTATTCCTGCCTGGAAAATCCTATGGACAGAGGAGCATGGTGGGCTACAGCCCATGGGGTCGCAAAGGGACACAACTGAACAATTAACACTTTCTTTCAGTTTCAACATCATTATACACATAAACTACAAGACCAGAAAGGAACCTAAACATAGAGAGGTAATGGCCATAGTACAGACACATGTAAGTCTCTTACAAGCCTGGCTTAAGATACATCTATACATATCTCTATATTAGCATGCATGATAAAACAAAGAGAAATGATGAAATGTTTCAAATATAAACAGAATATAAAGTCAAGAAATTACATTGGCAGATGAATGGATAAGAAAGTTGTGGTACATATCCACAATGGAATATTACTCAGCTATTAAAAAGAACACATTTGAATCAGTTCTAATGAGGTGGATGAAACTGGAGCCTATTATACAGAGCGAGGTAAGTCAGAAAGAAAAACACCAGTACAGTATATTAACGCATATATATGCAATTTAGAAAGATGGTTAACGATGACCCTATATGCAAGACAGCAAAAGAGATACAGATATAAAGAACAGACTTTTGGACTCTGTGGGAGAAGGTGAGGGTGGGATGATTTGAGAGAATAGAATTGAAACATGTATATTGCCATATGTGAAATAGATCACCAGTCCAAGTTCGATGCATGAAACAGGGTACTCAAAGCCGGTGCAATGGGACAACCCAGAGGGATGGGATGGGGAGGGAGCTGGCAGGGGGGTTGGGGATGGCAGATACGTGTACACCCATGGCTGATTCATGTCAATGTATGGCAAAAACCACCACAATATTGTAAAGTAATAAGCCTCCAATTAAATAAATTAATTAAAAAATATTTTCCTTCAAAAAACAAGCAAGAATAAAATATTAATTTTACATCAAAATAATACAGGTTAAAATTTAACTTATATGTGTTTTATTGTATTTGTGTATTTTGCCTGAACAATTTACGATGGTATTCACTTTATCCTCCTATTGTCAAATGCCACAGTTTGAGCATTTTAGCAGTTTCTTCTGAAATTCATGTCCTATTTTTAAATAATGACTCTTTGTTTCTATTTTTCTTTAATTTTTTTATTAGTTGGAGGCTAATTACTTCACAACATTTCAGTGGGTTTTGTCATACATTGATATGAATCAGCCATAGATTTACATGTATTCCCCATCCCGATCCCGCCTCCCACCTCCCTCTCCACCCCATTCCTCTGGGTCTTCCCAGTGCACCAGGCCCGAGCACTTGTCTCATGCATCCCACCTGGGCTGGTGATCTGTTTCACTATAGATAATATACATGCTGTTCTTTCAAAACATCCCACCCTCACCTTCTCCCACAGAGTTCAAAAGTCTGTTCTATACATCTGTGTCTCTTTTTCTGTTTTGCATATAGGGTTATCGTTACCATCTTTCTAAATTCCATATATATGTGTTAGTATGCTGTAATGTTCTTTATCTTTCTGGCTTACTTCACTCTGTATAATGGGCTCCAGTTTCATCCATCTCATTAGAACTGATTCAAATGAATTCTTTTTAATGGCTGAGTAATATTCCATGGTGTATATGTACCACAGCTTCCTTATCCATTCATCTGCTGATGGGCATCTAGGTTGCTTCCATGTCCTGGCTATTATAAACAGTGCTGCGATGAACATTGGGGTGCACATGTCTCTTTCAGATCTGGTTTCCTCAGTGTGTATGCCCAGAAGTGGGATTGCTGGGTCATATGGCAGTTTTAGTTCCAGTTTCTTAAGAAATCTCCACACTGTTTTCCATAGCGGCTGTACTAGTTTGCATTCCCACCAACAGTGTAAGAGGGTTCCCTTTTCTCCACACCCTCTCCAGCATTTATTGTTTGTAGACTTTTGGATAGCAGCCATCCTGACTGGCGTGTAATGGTACCTCATTGTGGTTTTGATTTGCATTTCTCTAATAATGAGTGAGGTTGAGCATCTTTTCATGTGTTTGTTAGCCATCTGTAAGTCTTCTTTGGAGAAATGTCTGTTTAGTTCTTTGGCCCATTTTTTGATTGGGTCATTGATTTTTCTGGAATTGAGCTTCAGGAGTTGCTTGTATATTTTTGAGATTAATCCTTTGTCTGTTTCTTCATTTGCTATTATTTTCTCCCAATCTCAGGGCTGTCTTTTCACCTTGCTTATAGTTTCCTTTGTAGTGCAAAAGCTTTTAAGTTTCATTAGGTCCCATTTGTTTAGTTTTGCTTTTATTTCCAATATTCTGGGAGGTGGGTCATAGAGGATCTTGCTGTGATTTATGTCGGAGAGTGTTTTGCCTATGTTCTCCTCTAGGAGTTTTATAGTTTCTGGTCTGACATTTAGATCTTTAATCCATTTTGAGTTTATTTTTGTGTATGGTGTTAGAAAGTGTTCTAGTTTCATTCTTTTACAAGTGGTTGACCAGTTTTCCCAGCACCACTTGTTAAAGAGGTTGTCTTTTTTCCATTGTATATCCTTGCCTCCTTTGTCAAAGATAAGGTGTCCATAGGTTCGTGGATTTATCTCTGGGCTTTCTATTCTGTTCCATTGATCTATATTTCTGTCTTTGTGCCAGTACCATACTGTCTTGATGACTGTGGCTTTGTAGTAGAGTCTGAAGTCAGGCAGGTTGATTCCTCCAGTTCCATTCTTCTTTCTCAAGATTACTTTGGCTATTCGAGGTTTTTTGTATTTCCATACAAATTGTGAAATTCTTTGGTCTAGTTCTGTGAAAAATACCGTTGGTAGCTTGATAGGGATTGCATTGAATCTATAGACTGCTTTGGGTAGAATAGCCATTTTGACAATATTGATTCTTCCAATCCATGAACACGGTATGTTTCTCCATCTGTTTGTGTCCTCTTTGATTTCTTTCATCAGTGTTTTATAGTTTTCTATGTATAGGTCTTTTGTTTCTTTAGGTAGATATACTCCTAAGTATTTTATTCTTTTTGTTGCAATGGTGAATGGTATTGTTTCCTTAATTTCTCTTTCTGTTTTTTCATTGTTAGTATATAGGAATGCAAGGGATTTCTGTGTGTTAATTTTATATCCTGCAACTTTACTATATTCATTGATTAGCTCTAGTGATTTTCTGGTAGAGTCTTTAGGGTTTTCTATGTACAGGATCATGTCATCTGCAAACAGTGAGAGTTTCACTTCTTCTTTTCCTATCTGGATTCCTTTTACTTCTTTTTCTGCTCTGATTGCTGTGGCCAAAACTTCCAACACTATGTTGAATAGTAGTGGTGAGAGTGGGCATCCTTGTCTTGTTCCTGATTTCGGGGAAATGTTTTCAATTTTTCACCATTGAGGGTGATGCTTGCTGTGGGTTTGTCATATATAGATTTTATTATGTTGAGGTATGTTCCTTCTATTCCTGCTTTTTGGAGAGTTTTAATCATGAATGAGTGTTGAATTTTGTCAAAGGCTTTCTCTGCATCTATTGAGATAATCATATGGTTTTTATCTTTCAATTTGTTAATGTGGTGTATCACATTGATTGATTTGTGGATATTAAAGAATCCTTGTATTCCTGGGATAAAGCCCACTTGGTCGTGGTGTATGATTTTTTTAATATGTTGTTGGATTCTGTTTGCTAGAATTTTGTTAAGGATTTTTGCATCTATGTTCATCAGTGATATTGGCCTGTAGTTTTCTTTTTTTGTGGCATCTTTGTCTGGTTTTGGAATTAGGGTGATGGTGGCCTCATAGAATGAGTTTGGAAGCTTACCTTCATCTGCAATTTTCTGGAAGAGTTTGAGTAAGATAGGTGTTAGCTCTTCTCTAAATTTTTGGTAGAATTCAGCTGTGAAGCCATCTGGTCCTGGGCTCTTGTTTGCTGGAAGATTTTTGATTACAGTTTCGATTTCCTTGCCTGTGATGGGTCTGTTAAGATCTTCTATTTCTTCCTGGTTCAGTTTCAGAAAGTTATACTTTTCTAAGAATTTGTCCATTTCATCCAAGTTGTCCATTTTATTGGCATAGAGCTGCTGGTAGTAGTCTCTTATGATCCTTTGTATTTCAGTGTTGTCTGTTGTGATCTCTCCATTTTCATTTCTAATTTTGTTAATTTGGTTCTTCTCTCTTTGTTTCTTAATGAGTCTTGCTAACGGTTTGTCAATTTTGTTTATTTTTTCAAAAAACCAGCTTTTAGCTTTGTTGATTTTTGCTACGGTCTCTTTAGTTTCTATTGCATTTATTTCTGCCCTGATTTTTAAGATTTCTTTCCTTCTGCTAACCCTGGGGTTCTTCATTTCTTCCTTCTCTAATTACTTTAGGTGTAGAGTTAGGTTATTTATTTGGCTTTTTTCTTGTTTCTTGATGTAAGCCTGTAATGCTATGAACCTTCCCCTTAGCACTGCTTTTACAGTGTCCCATAGGTTTTGGGTTGTTGTGTTTTCATTTTCATTCATTTCTATACATATTTTGATTTCTTTTTTGATTTCTTCTATGATTTGTTGGTTATTCAGAAGCGTGTTATTTAGCCTCCATATGTTTGAATTTTTAACAATTTTTTTTTCCTGTAATTAAGATCTAATCTTACTGCACTGTGGTCAGAAAAGATGACTGGAATGATTTCAATTTTTTTGAATTTTCCAAGACCAGATTTATGGCCCAGGATGTGATCTATTCTGGAGAAGGTTCCGTGTGCACTTGAGAAAAAGGTGAAGTTGATTGTTTTTGGGTGAAATGTCCTATAGATATCAATTAGGTCTAGCTGGTCCATTGTGTCATTTAAGGTTTGTGTTTCCTTGCTAATTTTCTGTTTAGTTGATCTATCCATAGTTGTGAGTGGGGCATTAAAGTCTCCCACTATTATTGTGTTACTATTAATTTCCTCTTTCATACTCGTTAGCATTTGCCATACATATTGTGGTGCTCCTATGTTGGGTGCATATATATTTATAATTGTTATATCTTCTTGGATTGATCCTTTGATCATTATTTAGTGTCCTTCTTTGTCTCTTTTCACAGCCTTTATTTGAAAGTCTATTTTATTTGATATGAGTATTGCGACTCCTGCTTTCTTTTGGTCTCCATTTGCATGAAATATTTTTTTCCAGCCCTTCACCTTTAGTCTGTATGTGTCTCTTGTTTTGAGGTGGGTCTCTTGTAGACAGCGTATATAGGGGTCTTGTTTTTGTATCCATTCAGCCAATCTTTGTCTTTTGGTTGGGGCATTCAACCCATTTACATTTAAGGTAATTATTGATAGGTATGGTCCCGTGGCCATTTACTTTGTTGTTTTGGGTTCATGTTTATACAACCTTTCTGCATTTCCTGTCTAGAGAAGATCCTTTAGCATTTGTTGAAGAGCTGGTTTGGTGGTGCTGAATTCTCTCAGCTTTTGCTTATCTGTAAAGCTTTTGAATTCTCCTTCATATCTGAATGAGATCCTTGCTGGATACAGTAATCTAGGTTGTAGGTTATTCTCTTTCATTACTTTCAGTACGTCCTGCCATTCCCTTCTGGCCTGGAGGGTTTCTATTGATAGATCAGCTGTTATCCTTATGGGAATCCCTTTGTGTGTTATTTGTTGTTTCTCCCTTGCTGCTTTTAATATTTGTTCTTTGTGTTTGATCTTTGTTAATTTGATTAATATGTGTCTTGGGGTGTTTCACATTGGGTTTATCCTGTTTGGGACTCTCTGGGTTTCTTGGACTTGGGTGGCTATTTCCTTCCCCATTTTAGGGAAGTTTTCAGCTATTATTTCCTCGAGTATTTTCTCATGGCCTTTCTTTTTGTCTTCTTCTTCTGGAACTCCTATGATTCGAATGTTGGGGCATTTCACATTGTCCCAGAGGTCCCTGAGGTTGTCCTCATTTCTTTTGATCCTTTTTTCTTTTTTCCTCTCTGCTTCATTTATTTCCACCATTTTATCTTCTACCTCACTTATCCTATCTTCTGCCTCCGTTATTCTACTCTTGGTTCCCTCCAGAGTGTTTTTGATCTCATTCATTGCATTATTCATTTTTAATTGAGTCTTTTTTATTTCTTCTAGGTCTTTATTAAACATTTCTTGCATCTTTTCAATCTTTGTCTCCAGGCTATTTATCTGTAACTCCATTTTGTTTTCAAGATTTTGGATCATTTTTATTATCATTATTCTAAATTCTTTTTCAGGTAGATTCCCTATCTCCTCCTCTTTTGTTTGACTTGGTGGGCATTTTTCATGTTCCTTTACCTGTTGGGTATTTCTTTGCCTTTTCATCTTGTTTAGATTGCTGTGTCTGGAGTGGGCTTTCTGTATTCTGGAGGTCTGTGGTTCCTTTTTGTTGTGGAGGATTTACCCAGTGGGTGGGGTTAGATGATTGGCTTGTCAAGGTTTCCTGGTTCGGGAAGCTTGCGTCAGTGTTCTGGCATGTGGAACTTGATTTCTTCTCTTTGGAGAGCAATGGAGTGTCCAGTAATGAGTTTTGAGATGGGTCTATGTGTTAGGTGTGACCTTGGGCAGCCTGTATGTTGACGTTCAGGGCTATGTTCCTGCATTGCTGGAGAATTTGCATGGTATGTCTTGCTCTAAAACTTATTGGCTCTTGGGTGGTGGTTGGTTTCAGTGTATGTATGGAGGCTTTTGGACGGTCACGTCTTACTTAAAGTTCCATGTAGTCAGGAGTTTTCTGGTGTTCTCAGGTTTTGGGCTTAAGTTTCCTGCCTCTGGATTTCAGTTTTATTCTTCCTGTAGTCTCAGGATTTCTCCAACTATACAGCACTGATAATAAAACTTCTAGGTTAATGGCGAAAAGATTCTCCCCCGTTAGGGACACCCAGAGAGGTTCACAGAGTTACATGAAGAAGAGGAGAGGGAGGAGGGAGATAGAGATGAGCAGGAGGAGAAAAAGGGGGACTCAAGAGGAGAGAGACAGATCTACGCAGCTGTCTGTTCCCAGAGTGTTCTCCGTATCCCAGACACCTACAAAGATTCACAGAATTGGATTGGGAAGAGAAGGGGAAAGGAGGAAATAGAGGTGTTCTGAGGTAGAAAACAGAGAGTCAAGATTGGGAGAGAATAATCTTCAGTTTAAAAATAGGGCTTCTCTTCTTCTTTTTTTTTTTTTTTGTAAGGTTATAGTGTATTGAAAACGAAAATTAAGGAGTAGTAGAGGAGTACTAGAGGACTTTAAAGGAAATAAGAGAAAAAGAAAAATAGAAAATAGAAGAGAAAAAGGAAAGAAAAAAAAGAAAAAAGAAAAAGAAAAAAAAGAAAGAAAGAAAAAAAAAATTTTTTCCCCCTAATTAAAAAAATCATAAAAATCTATGAAAATGAAAGTGAAGGAGCAATGGGGGAGTAATAGCGAATTTTAAAGGAAAAGAAAAGAGAAAAACTAAAAAAGAAAAAATAAAGAAAAAAAAATTTTTTTTTCCTTACTTAAAAAAAAAAAGTAAAAATATATCTAGGAATTTCTCTGGAGCTGTTGTGGTCAGTGTGGGTTCGGCTCAGTTTCAGATAGCTCCTCTTTCCAGCTTACACTTCTCGATATTATACAGGGCACTTCCAGTGTAGTTGGTGTTTTCTACAGGGATTTTAATCTGTTGCACCAGTCCCTTCTGAAGCGGTTCCCTTTGTTTATTTGGCTTCTGTTTGCTGGTCTCTTCAGAGCCTCATTTCCGCCCTGACACAGGCGGGCGGAGGTGGACTCTTATTCAGGTAGCTAGTTCCGTCACTCTGTGGGGAGGGGCTGGCGCTTCAGGGAGGGGCTGGCACTGCGGGGAGGGGCTGTTGCTGCCGGGAGGGGCTGACGTTGCTTTCTCCGTCTGCGCTGCTCAGCTCTCGGCTGTTCTATATGGAGCGCGCCCCACACTGCGCGAGGTTCTAGCCCTCTGGTGTTCCACAAAAGCGCGGAACGAAAAGCTGCGCCTGCTCTCTGTGCCCTCCCCGTCAGAGCGGTCCAGGCAGCCAGGGGCTTGGTGGCCGCACTCTCCCCAGGTGTGGCGCTCCCACTCCCTTCCACGGACCCAGTTTCAGTTTCTGCTGGCGCCAGTCGGGTCCGTGCGCCTTCTGCCCTCCGCGTCCCCAGCCCCAGTCCCCGCCCGCGCTGGTTCGGTGCCTGCGCCCTGTGTCTCGCCGCGACCTTCCCCTCCCCTCTGCCTCCTGCCTCCGGCGGGGCTGGGCCGGTCCGCAGCCTGCGAGCTCGTCTCTGGACTATCTCGGTCCCTTTGTTCTGCGAACAGCCGGCAGTGTGTTCCGGCCAGTTAATTTTCTCTCTCTCTTTTGCTCTCCCACAGTTCAAGTTGGCAACTCACAGAAGCCCCCTCCGATTGTCCTCAGGGCACTCAGGCCCGGACCCTACCCCAAGCAATGCCGCCTAAGACTCCCTTCCCGGGACAGATCTCCGTCCTTAAGCTCTTTTGTCTCACTTTTTATCTTTTATATTTTGTCCTACCTCCTTTCGAAGACAATGGGCTGCTTTTCTGGGCGCCTGATGACCTCAGCTAGCGATCAGAAGTTGTTTTGTGAAGTTTGCTCTGCATTCAGTTATTCTTTTGATGAATTTGTAGGAGAGAAAGTGGTCTCCCTGTCCTACTCCTCCGCCATCTTGGCTCCTCTTTTTTTCTATTTTTAACTTGCAAATTTTAAAACAATTATCTGATGTCCTGGCATGGGAGTTGAGAATTTACATCTCCATCCACCACTTATACAAAATCACACACACACACACACACACAAACACATACAAAAATCCCCTTCGTCCATTTCCCCAATATGTTTACACCACAATTTTTGGTTGTTAGAATATTCACTCTAACATCATTCTGACTAAATAAACATTGCTTCCTGGTAAGAAAATTATGATTATGTTCCTTTTTGGTACTTTCTTGGACCTAACCATATTATTTTAGTTCAATTCAAACAACTCTGTATCTTGACTTAGGATTGAGACTCATATTTGATTTAGGATTATTTCCTAACACTGAAGCAGATGCGTCAAACTCCTAATAATAATTTACTTATTATTCAGAAGTTACAGATATTCCATCACCTCTCTTTTGTTCTTGGTGTCTCTCCTCACACCTGCTTTACCCACCTAATCCATTTAGATGTGGATATTTTCCAGGCTTGCTATCTAGCAATAGCCCTGACACTTTTACTCTCCTTTATGAGCTTTTCAAATCCCCAGAGCCCATGACTTCCTTGACATGACCTCAGGCATCTGGGTGAGAAAGGGGAAACTGTGAATAAAAACTGTGACAAACATACAAGACTGAAAGCACCCTTTAAAAATTAATACCCAGTTTGATATTTACTCTTGAATTCTGATGCTGTTGTGAACTCTAATCTTTTATCTATGATCTGCTACATCTCTCTGAAAGGTTTTGTGATTTTCTCTTTCATCCTGGTGTTCTGAAATTTTGTGACCTTGTGTCTTGGGAAGGATGTTTTTATTTCATTCACTCTGTGAGACATGTTAAGATAATTTTCTGTCTAGATGTCAAAACTTGGAAGTCTTTTCTCCAGAGTGCTCACTCTGGAGTTTTTCTCTGGCAGTTGAATTTCAGGAAGCAGGATGGAGAAAGGAACCAAGAATCTCTGAATTCAAGAAGTGGATTCTTCCCTAATCTTTCCTTTATGTTGGGGCCTCACTCTTTTCCCCTGTCTCTGCCAAGCATCCTGAGTGTAGGACCTCTTAGATTCCATTTCTCTAGACAGTAAACCTCTCTCATCTTATTGGAGAATGAAAGTTACCTGATAAAAGGCGTTATCAAAGACTCCTGGGTGGGAGAGCTACTTTTATCAGCCTTTGTCTCCTCTATCCTTTTTGAAACT
Organism: Dama dama; assembly: GCF_033118175.1. NCBI lineage: Eukaryota > Metazoa > Chordata > Mammalia > Artiodactyla > Cervidae > Dama > Dama dama. The sequence goes on along the minus strand of NC_083695.1, from coordinate 63,274,467 downwards.
AGGTACTTCCCAATTCAGAACCTTTAAGACTGTAAGAACATAAATGACTTCTCCTCATTTGATGATACCACTCTCAAGGTTGAAAGTGAAGAGGAGCTGAAGAACCTCTTGATGAGGGTGAAAGAGGAAAGTGATAAAGTCGGCTTAGAACTCAACATTCAAAAAAACTAAGATCATGGAATCCAGTCCCATCACTTCAAGGCAAATAAAAGAGGGAAAAATGAAAATAGTGACAGATTTTATTTTCTTAGGCTCCGAAATCACTGCAGATGGTGACTGCAGCCACGAAATTAAAAGACGCTTGCTCCTTGGAAGGAAAACTATGACAAACCAGGCCAGAGTAGTAGGAAGCAGAGACGTCATGTTGCTGACAAAATTCTATATAGTCAAAGGTAAGGCCTTTCCAGTAGTCATGTATGGATGTGAGAGTTGGATCATAAAGAAGGCTGAACACTGAAGAATTGATGGTTTTGAATTGTGGTGCTGGAGAAGACTCTTGAGAGTCCTTTGGACTACAAGGAGATCAAACAAGTTAATCTTAAAGGAAATCAACCCTGAATATTCAAAGGAAGGACTGATGCTGAAGCTGAAGCTTCAATACTCTAGCTACCTGATACAAAGAGACAACTCTTTGGAAAACACCCTGATGCTGGGAAAGATTGAGGGTAAAAGGAGAAAGGAGCAGCAGAAGATGAGATAGGTAGATAGCATCACCGACTCAATGGACATGAATTTGAGCAAACTCTGGGAGATACTAAAGGATGGGGTAGCCTGACATGCTGCAGTCTATGGGGTTGCAAAGAGCTGGACACAACTCAGTGACTGAACAACAACTTCATCCTCTCTACTGACTTCATTATCACCCCTCAATATGCTCTCTGTATTTCAGAAATCTGTTGAATATTTGTTGGCTGCTTCTTGACCTCCTCTTCTCCAACTTTAAAAGGCTAATTCTTATATGTTATAATCATTTCAGGGCTATTCTGACACTAATCAAAGTAATGTATGTTTCTAAACAGTGACGCATAGCCATAATCCTTTAAAAATTAATTTCTAACAAAAAGTTGTTGTGAAAGATAAAATTCTTGACCCCTCAAAATGCATTTTTTGGCAATAACCACTCTTCTGAAAAGAAACTTATGGACCAATAAAATTCCTTTACATAAATATCTTAAGCCAATTTATTGTCAATCTAACTCTTTAGAGAACTTCCTAGACTGTGGAAATTATATCAGGCAGCTTCACTAAATTTCTATAATTTCCAATTATGCTTCAGTAAGGAGCATTTCTATTTTCCCAACACTGGCTTTTTTTTTTTTCTTTTGTTTTGATTTTTGGCCACCCTCCACAGCACATGGGACCTTAGCTCTCCAAACTGGGATTGAACCCATACCTCGTGAATTGGAGGTGGAGTTGTAAACACTAGGCCACCGAGTAGTCTTCAGACACTGTTGTTTGGAACACCTCATTTTCAGAATGAAGGGCCATCACAGTTACATTTCCATGGTAAAACCAATATGCAGCTCTAGGTCAATTCATGCTGGCCATGCCTGCTACACATGACCTCCCATGAAATTCAGATGCTACAGTGTTGATGTTCTTACCATTCACAGAGTCTTCACTCCTCTTAGTCATCTCATATTATGTAAAGATGTCACATTGCTATCCCTTCATTAAATTTGAGAAAAATGAAGCTGCTCAGAGACTTAAATAGTTTTCTGAGAGAAACAAGGTGGAATACTTTCAAGCATCTTTCTCTCATCTCTTCTGCAGTCACCCTGCCCACCATGTTATCATACCTGTGACCTCAGGGTGTTTCAGCAGGAGGAGGAGCCCATATCTCAGTGTGGTGCTTGTTGTTTCTGTCCCAGCTGCAAACAAATCCAATATAGTGTTTGCCAAGTTTTCAGCCGTATACACAAGTTCTTGATTGTCCTTTTCCTAGGAATAATTTAATTAAAAAGTTACAAAGTATACAAAAAAGGAAGAAGCATGAAACACTAGCACCTAAAAAACCAAGTTGACACAAATCATTCCTGAGGAAGTCCAGGCATGGGCTTACTAAATAAAAACTTTTAGATAAATGCCTTAAATATGCAACAACTGATGAAAATCATCAAGAATGAAAGAAAATCTGAAAAGTATATGAACAAGTACAGAATAATGAGAAAGTTTCTATAAAAACAAACCAAACAGAGTCTTGGAGCTAAAAAAAATGCAATCCTTGAAGATTTAAAATTTTACCAGAAAGTTTGAATAATAGACTACAGGAAACTCAAGAAAGAAACAACAAGCCTGAAGAAAGAATAAAAATTTGCAGTGTGATTATCAGAAAGAAAAAAGAATAAAGAAAAATAAACAGATCTTAACGGACCCATGGAACTCAGTCAATTGTAGTAACATCTACTTTATAGAGTCCCAGAAGAGAGATCAGGAAGGAATAAGTATTTAAAATAAGAATGACTGAAAACTTCCAAAATTTTGCGAAGTACCTGAATCTAGAAATCCAAAAAGTTAAACTCCAAGAAGGATAAAACCAAACAGACTCACAGTAAGGCATATTGTAATAAAACTGTCAAAAGCCAAAGCAAAGGAGAGAATGTTCAAGGCATCAAGAGAATAGTAACTTGTCATATACAAAGGATCATCCATATGATAACATATCAATTTTTCCACAAAAACTGTAGAGGCCAAAAAATCAGTGGAAAGATATATTTAAAATCTTGATGGTAATTATGTCCACCAAGACTTTTGTATGTGGCAAAACTATCCCTCCATAAAATAGGAGCTATAAGACACCCCAAAATAAAGGGTAAGGAGTTCATGGTTAACAAAACCAAAGATAGGAGGCAATAATTCAAAGCCAGATTGATAAAGTTCCTTGTTAAAAATAAGTATGTAGGCAAATAGAAAAGCAAAAACGACTATTATTGTTGTTGCTCAGTCACCAAGTCGCATCTAACTCTTTGGGACCCCAAGGACTGCAGCATGCCAGGCTTCCCTCTCTGCCACCATCTCCTGGAGTTTGCACAAGTTCATGTCCACTGAATCGGTGATACCATTCATCATCTGAGATGATTCATCCTCCAATCATCTCATTCTCTGTCATCCTTTTCTCCTTCTGCCCTCAGTATTTCCCAGCATTGGGGTCTTTTCCAATGAGTCGGCTGTGTGCATCAGGTGGCCAAAGTACTGGAATTTCAGGTTCAGCATCAGTCCTTCCAATCAACATTCAGGGTTGATTTCCTTTAAGATTGACTGGTTTGATCTTGCCATCCAAGGAACTCTCAAGAGCCTTCTTCAGCATCACAGTTCTGTACAGTTCAGTTCAGTTGCTCAGTTGTGTCCGACTCTTTGCGACCCCATGAATCGCAGCATGCCAGGCCTCCCTGTCCATCACAAACTCCCGGAGTTTACTCAAACTCATGTCCATCGAGTCGGTGATGCCATCCAGCCATCTCATCCTCTGTCGTCCCCTTCTCCTCCTGCCCCCAATCCCTCCCAGCATCAAGGTCTTTTCCAATGAGTGAACTCTTCACATGTGGTGGCCAAAGTATTGGAGTTTCAGCTTTAGCATCAGTCCTTCCAATCAACACCCAAGACTGATTGATTTTAGAATGGACTAGATGTTTCTGCTTTTTTATATGATTATACAGTGGAAGTGAGAACTAGATTTAAGGGACTAGATATGATAGAGTGCCTGATGAACTATGGATGGAGGTTCGTGAGATTGTACAGGAGACAGGGATCAAGACCATCCCCACAGAAAAGAAATGCAAAAAAGCAAAATGGCTGTTTGAGGAGGCCTTACAAATAGCTATGAAAAGAAGAGAAGTGAAAAGCAAAGGAGAAAAGGAAAGATATTCCCATTTAAATACAGAGTTCCAAAGAATAGCAAGGAGAGATAAAAAGGCCTTCCTCAGTGATCAGTGCAAAGAAATAGAGAAAAGCAATAGGATGGGAAAGACTAGAGATCTCTTCAAGAAAATTAGAGATACCAAGGGGACATTTCATGCAAAGATGGGCTCAATAAAGGACAGAAATGGTATGGACCTAACAGAAGCAGAAGATATTAAGAAGAGGTGGCAAGAACACACAGACTATACAAAAAAGATCTTCATGACCCAACCAACTCAATGATACAACTTATCTTCTCTGACCACAGTAAAAAGAGGCTAAACATTAATAGAAGAAAGAAAGAAAGTGAAATCGTGTCTGACTCTTTGTGACCCCATGGCCCGCCAAATTCCTCTGCCCATGGGATTCTCCAGGCAAGAATAATGGAGTGGGTTGCATTTCTTTCTCCAGGGGAATCTTCCTGACCCAGAGATCGAACCCAGGTCTCCTGCATTGCAGGCAGACTCTTAATGGTCTGAGCCACCTGAGAATCCCCTAAATATCAATAGCAGAATGAAAAATTAAAAATTCACAAATATATGAATGTAGAAAAATAAATCTGATAGTTCTACATGTAAAGACCTTGGAAGCTTCAACTCCATTCCTAAAAACAATTCAAAAGCTGAGCAGACCAAAAAGTAAACTTTTCAAAGATTCTTAAGAGTGTTGAGCACAAAGGGAACACCAATGCTCCCTAGACTGGAGAGGTTGACAGGGGAATACAGGGAGTCAGACTTACCAAAAGGAGCTTCAATGAGTGAAAAGAACCATTAGAACAAGTATCAGGGAAGGAAAAATCTGAATTGTAATAAAGAAATCGCTCAAGGTTTAGCATGAACAACTTTGAGAGACAGGGTGACCCCATCTTCCAGGGGCTATCAAATTTTTTTTGAGATTTATCTCTAGGAGCTTTAGCAAATTCTCAAAGTACAGCTGGAGAAAAAACAAACAAACAAACAAAAATACCTTTATGCTTCCAGCAGGGGAAGGGCAAAAGGAGTGTTTTTAAAATATATCAGAGCACTCGATTCTTCTTAAGAAACCTTGCCCTCAACAGAAACTAGCTAATCATTAGCCTCACCTGCTGGGGTATTATCAGAGCCTAACTGACTGAAGGAAAGGGAAATAATCCAGTCAGCTCTAGCATTCCATGTGAGGGAAGAAAAATATTCAACTCTAGTCTACTAAACCTATCCTTTCCCACCTAAGGAAGGAGAAAAACACGTGTGAGGCTACAGTCCAGAAGCAAAGGTTTGTTTAATGTATGAGACCGATTCATAGGACTATAGAATGTCCTCCTCCCACATGTCACCATCACATTACTAAATGACTATTTGTAACAGTTCCTTTCACCAAGCACAGCATGTTCACCATTCAACAAGAAATTACAAGGCATACCAAAAGGCAAAAACCAGAATTTGACAGAGCAAGCATCAAAACCAGACATGACAGGGATGTGGAATTATCAGACTAGGACATAAAATTATATTCCTCTGCTCATGGATTTAAAAGATAAAGTAGAAACCATGCAAGATCAGATTGGAAATGTAAGGAGAGACATAGAAATCCTAAAAAAGAATCAAAAAGAAATGCTAGAGATCAACACACTGTAACAGAAATAAAGAATGCCTTTGATGGGCTTCTCAGTACATGGGACACAGCTGAAGAAAGAATCTCTATCTTGAGGAAATCTCGACAGAAACCACCAGTGCAAATAGACCAGAGACTTTTAAAAAAGAGAAAACAAGCATATCCAAGGACTATGAGACAAGTTCAAAATGTGTAACATATTCGTGGTTGGAGATGGAGAAAAAAGAGAAAAAGGAACAGAAGAAATGTTTGAAACAATAATGACTGAGAATTTCCCCCAAATTAATATCACATACTAAACCACCAATTAAGAAAATTTAAGGAACATAAACAAAATATATATCAAAAAAGCAAAACATAATCCAAAAGCTCCTGCACCTAGGCATATATTTTCATATTACCTAAATAAATAAATATTTTAAAATTCTGAAAAATAGAGGAAAAGAGCATCTTACTTATTAAATAACAATAAGAAGAATCATTCCAACTTCTCCTTACATACCTCAGAAGCAAAAGGACAGTGGAGTGAAATATTTAAAGCATCAAGAGAAAGAAATCACCAACCAGGACTGTGAACCCTGCAAAATGATACTTCATTAGGGAAAGAGAAATGAAGACTTTCTTGGGGGGAAAAAAGCCTGAAAATCAGAAATTGAGAGAATTTGTTGCCAATAGAACCACCTTGCAAGAACTGTTAAAAGAATTTTTCAGAGAGAAGGAAAATCACATAGGTGAGAAACATATCTATATAAATGAAGAGCTACAAAGAATAAGTGAAGGTTAAACAAAGGTATTTTCTTTGTTCTTAATTGATCTCAAAGCTAAAAGTTTGTTCAAAATAATAACAATGAATTTAATTGGATAATGCTTATGAATATGTCATACAAATATATATGCTTATATAAAAGTGGGAAGAATGATAGCCTGATACAAGGAATGGAAGGGAAGAATCAAAATTATTTTGTTACTACCTGTGAAATGGTGCTGAAACAACTAGGTAAGCTCAAGGAAAGGAGTGAAGTTAAGTCAGCCTCACTTCATACACAAAAAGTAACTCAGAATAGATGAAAACTTTAATGTAAGAGCTAAATATATAATACTCTTAGAAGAAACAGTGGTAAATCTTCACAGACACAAATTTGGCATCTGACACCAAAGTTACAAATATATGTGTATATATTTGTCTTATATATGTATTTGTCTGATACATATGCTGGACTTCATCAAGTAAAAAATGTTGTGTATCAAAGTAAAAATATTTGTGTATCAAAAGACATAATCGAAGATCTGAAATGACAACTATAAATTGAGAAAAAAAAACTGAAAAAAAAAACCTGGCATTTTATATATATGTAAGGGCATAATGCACAAAATATCAAATTTTACAGCTCAAAGATAAAGACAAGCAACACAATTTTAAAATGGCAAAGAACTTGAATGATATTTTTCCAAAGGAGCTATAAAAATGGGTAACAACCCACAGTTCAGTTCAGTTCAGTTGCTCAGTTGTGCCCGAGTCTTTGCGACCCCATGAGCCGCAGCACGCCAGGCCTCCCTGTCCATCACCAACTCCCGGAGTTCATCCAAACTCATGTCCATTGAGTCGGTGATGCCATCTAACCCTCTCATCCTCTGTCATTCCCTTCTCCTCCTGCTGTCAATCTTTCCCAACATCAGGGCCTTTTCAAATGAGTCAGCTCTTTGCATCAGGTGGCCAACGTATTGGAGTTTCAGCTTCAACATCAGTCCTTCCAATGAACACCCAAGATTGATCTCCATTAGGATGGACTGGTTGGATCTCCTTGTAGTCCAAGGGACTCTCAAGAGTCTTGTCCAACACCACAGTTCAAAAGCATCAATTCTTCTGCACTCAGCTTTCTTTATAGTCCAACTCTCATATCCATACATGACTACTGGAAAACCCATAGCATTGACTAGATGGACCTTTGTGGACAAAGTAATATGCTTTTTAATATGCTGTCTAGGTTGGTCATAACTTTCCTTCCAAAGAGTAAGTGTCTTTTAATTTCATTGCTGCAATCACCATCTACAGTGATTTTGGAGACCAAAAATATAAAAGTCAGCCACTGTTTCCCCATCTATTTGCCATGAAGTGATGGGACCGGATGCCATGATCTTAGTTTTCTGAATGTTGAGCTTTAAGCCAACTTTTTCACTCTCCTCTTTCACTTTCATCAGGAAGCTCTTTAGTTTTCTTCACTTTCTGCCATAAGGGTGGTGTCATCTGCATATCTGAGGTTATTGATATTTCTCCCAGCAATCTTGATTCCAGCTTGTGATTCCTCTAGCCCAGCATTTCTCATGATGTACTCTGCATATAAGTTAAATAAGCAGGGTGACAATATACAGCCTTGACATACTCCCTTCCTGATTTGGAACCAGTCTGTTGTTCCATGTCCAGTTCTAACTGTTGCTTCCTGACCTGCATACAGATTTCTCAAGAGGCAGGTCAGGTGATCTGGTATTTCCATTTCTTTCAGAATTTTCCACAGTTTATTGTGATCCACACAGTCAAAGGCTTTAGCATAGTCAATAAAGCAGAAACAGAAGTTTTTCTGGAACTCTCTTGCTTTTTTTTGATTATCCAGCGAATGTTGGCAATTTGATCTCAGGTTCCTCTGCCTTTTCTAGTTCCAACTTGGACAGCTGGAAGTTCACGGTTCACGTATTGCTGATGCCTGGCTTGGAGAGTTTTGAGCATTACTAGAGTATGAGATGAGTTCAATTGTGTGGTAGTTTAACATTCTTTGGCATTGCCTTTCCTTGGGATTGGAGTGAAAACTGACCTTTTCCAGTCCGGTGGTCATTGCTGAGTTTTCAAATTTGCTAACATATTGAGTGCAGCACTTTCACAGCATCATTTTTTAGGATATGAAATAGCTCAACTGGAATTCCATCACCAGTGGCTAGTTTTGGAATTCCAAAAATAAGACTCAGATCATGAACTCCTTATTGCCAAATTCAGACTTAAATTGAAGAAAGTGGGGAAAACCACTTGACTATTGAGGTATGACCTAAATAAAATCCCTTATGATTATACCGTGGAAGTGAGAAATAGATTTAAGGGACTAGATCTGATAGAGTGCCTGATGAACTATGGATGGAGATTCGTGACATTGTATAGGAGACAGGGATCAAGACCATCCCCAAGAAAAAGAAATGCAAAAAAGCAAATGGCTGTCTGAGGAGGCCTTACAAATAGAGGTGAAAGGAAGAGAAGTGAAAAGCAAAGGAGAAAAAGAAAGAAATACCCATTTGAATGCAGAATTCCAAAGAATAGCATGGAGATATAAGAAAGCCTTCCTCAGCGATCAATGCAAAGAAATAGAGGAAAACAATAGAATGGGAAAAGCTAGTGTTCTCATCAAGAAAATGAGAGATACCAAGGGAACATTTCATGCAAAGATGGGCTCAAAAAAGGACAGAAATGGTAGGGACCTAACAGAAGCAGAAGATATTAAGAAGAGGTAGCAAGAATACATAGAAGAACTAAACAAAAAAGATCTTCATGATCTAGATAACAACCCATAAACATCCTACAAAAATACGTTCAACATTATCATTCATTCAGTTCAGTTCAGTTCAGTCGCTCAGTCATGTCTGACTCTTTGCGACCCCATGAATCGCAGCACGCCAGGCCTCCCTGTCCATCACCAACTCCTGGAGTCTACCCAAACCCATGCCCATCGAGTCGGTGATGCCATCCAGCCATCTCATCCTCTGCCATCCCCTTCTCCTCCTGCCCCCTATCCCTCCCAGCATCAAGGTCTTTTCCAATGAGTCAACTCCTCGAATGAGGTGGCCAAAGTATTGGAGTTTCAGCTTCAGCATCAGTCGTTCCAATGAACACCCAGGACTGATCTCCTTTAGGATGGACTGGTTGGATCTCCTTGCAGTCCAAGGGACTCTCAAGAGTCTTCTCCAACACCATAGTTCAAAAGCATCAATTTTTCAGCGCTCAGCTTTCTTCACAGTCCAACTCTCATATACATACATGACCCTTGGAAAAACCATAGCCTTGACCAGATGGACCTTTGTTGGCAGAGTAATGGCTCTGCTTTTTAATATGCTATCTAGGTTGGTCATAACTTTCCTTCCAAAGAGTAAGCGTTTTTTAATTTCATGGCTGCAGTCACCATCTGCAGTGATTTTGGAGCCCCAAGAAATAAAGTCTGACACTGTTTCCACTGTCTCCCAATCTATTTCCCTTGAGGTGATGGGACCTCATCATTCATTAGGGAAATGTAAATTAAAGCTACAATGAGAAACCTCTTCATATTAACTAGGCAAGTTTTAATAATGACAAGAAATTGTAAATTAAGTACTGGCAATTATGTCAGAAAACAGAGACCTTTAATTGCCAGTGGGAATATAAATACTGCAGTCACTGTGAAAAAGTTTGGCTGTTCCTCAAAATATTAGACATAAAATTACCACATCTCATCACTTCCGCTCCATGAAGAAACAACAATACATGAAAGAATAAAAATTATCATATGTACATAAAATAAAAAATTATGCAGCCATAAAAGAGAAAAACAAAGTACTGATACATACTATAAGCTAGATAAACCTCCAAAACATACTAGGTGAAAGAAGTTAGAGACAAAAGTGGCAACACTGTGAGTTCTGTTATACACTATATCCATAACAAGAAAATTCATAGACTCAAAACATAGACTACAGGTTGACATATGATGGGGTGGAGGGAATGGACAGTGATGATTTAATGGATATGATATGCTTCTGTAAAGTGATGAAAAAATATTTTAATGAACGAGTTAATTGTAACACAATAATGTGAATGCACTAAGTATCAATAAAGTGTACAATTTAAAATGGTTAATTAAGCCCACTCCAGTACCCTTGCCTGGAAAATCCCATGGACAGAGGAGCCTGGTATGCTACAGTCCATGGGGTCGCAAAGAGTTGGACACGACTGAGCGACTTCACTTCACTTTTATATTTTCTACACAATTTGTATGATAAATATGTATCATCTTTAAAACAAAATAAAGTTCTTGTTTAGTACCTTGAAAAAAAATTAAAATGGTTAATTATATGGATGCAAATTTCACCTCAATTTAAAAATGGCATTACTTCAAAAGTTGATCTACATATTTCCTGCAATCCATATCAAAATCACCACTGATTTCTTTGCATAAATTGGTAAGTTTATCCCAAAATGCATCTGGAAATTCAAGAGACACACAAAAGCCAAAGCAATCTTAAAAATGAAAAAATTAAAGGACTCACACTTCTCAACTTCGAAACTAACTATTGTTTTTCAGTTGCTAACTTGTGTCCAACTCTTTGCGACCCCATGGACTGTAGCAGGCAAGGCTCCTCTGTCCTCCACTACCTCCTAAAGTTTCCTCAAATTAATGTCCATTAAGTCAGTGATGCTATCTACCCATCTCATCTTGTGCCATCCCCTTCTCCTTTTGCCTTCAATCCTTCCCAGCACCAGGGTCTTTTCCAATGAGTCAGTTCTTCATATTAGGTGGCCAAAATATTGGAGCTTTAGCCTCAGCATCAGTCCTTCCAATGATTATTCAGGGTTGATTTTCTTTAGGATTGACTGATTTGCTATCCTTACAATCTAAGGGACTCAAGTTCTCGAGCACCACAATTTGAAAGCATCAATTCTTTGGCACTCAGCCTTTTTTATGGTCCAACTCTCATATCCATACATGACTACTGGAAAAACCATAGCTTTAACTATATGGACCTATGCTGGCAAAGAGATGTCTCTGATTTAAAAAAGAAAAAATAAAGAAAACAACCAGTAATTAAAATGACCAGATGAAAGTGTAAGGGCTGATATTCAGATTATTGGAAAAGATGTCAAATTACACAAATAAACCCTCATATTTTGGGTCAGTTGATTTTTGACAAAGATGCTGAGATGATTCATGTGGGGAAAATAGTCTTCAACAAATGATGCACAATTCATGCTCACAAAGACATGTAACTCCAACTCCATATCTCTGCCAATTCATTTTACTTCACACAAAATTAAGGCTTCTCTTCCACCCACCTACTCTTTCCCATCACGGGCCAATATATACGGCATTATATATACAGCATTCACCCATCTGAAATTCCCTACCTTGCCCTTCAGTGCTAATATATTCAGATTTATTTCCAACCACCTGACATGCAAAAAGTTCAGCTAGATTAAGCCATTCTTTTCCATTTCCTCATACAGTGTGTGCAACGATCATGTCCATCATCATATCATACCATGATATTTGTATTTTCTAACTTGTTTCTAAATGTTTCCATTTCACCTGTGTGTCATTCTGTCTTTCCATAGGTATATTATTAGTATGTGAAGAGTAGAATCAATATATTCAACTGATTAAACAGTTAAATGTTATATCTTCCACAATAGATTCTTACTATAGATTTATGCACAATTCAAATACTTGTCAGCATAGAATGTCAAACCACTGAACTATCTCCAATAAATTCAATGAACCCCCAAACTGCATAAGCAATCAAGTTATTGAGTTGTCATTAACATTTTACCTGCTCCATCTTGATTAGGAAACAATCAATAAAATCCCGAGGATTGTTAATGTCCAGGGATGTTTGGTGTTCTCTTGTTTTCTCAAAAATATAACTCTTTAAATTAGCACAGTTTTTAAGGAATTTGTTATGGCTCCCTGGGAGATAATCAATGAGAACAGGGAAAGTATTGCAGACCTACAAAAGAAAACAATAGTTTACTAAATGGAGAACACTTTATGAAAATTTATATACTATATGCCCATCCTTGGTGAGCAGCCATGTTAAAATAGTAATATAACATGGTCTCTGTATTGAAGGAAATATTTATTTCACAATACACAGTATCTATGTTGATAGATGTATTTGAGGAAGAAAATTCAACCCAGGGATGACAGATGATAATCATTTCCTATATTCACACATCATGTTTATAGTATAAAATTATCCTTATATCAATTATCTTATTATTTTTTTACAACAAGTTTTCCCTACAATCATGAAATAAGGGATGGATTTACATTTTATAGATGACAATAGAGGTTAAGATAATTTGGATAACTTGATATACACAGAGCTGATTCCTGGTGTTTCTATTTCTGTTTAGTAGCCTCAAACATAAAATCAGTATTTTAGAACCTAGAAGGTTCACAAGACACCATGAAACACAACTCAACATTTTATGGATAAAGTAACTGGGAACCAGAGCAGTTAAGTGACCTTTATGAGGTCACATCATTTTCTTTTAGGCAGAGGGCAGAACATGTCAGTTTAGCACAGGGTACACCTGTGAGGTTTGTTTATGGTTCCTACACCAAGGAAACAATCATTTTGTCATCCCCAAAGCAATTATTTTGTCAGTCAGGATGCCAACTGAAGTATCAAACTCTCCTATCCTAGTCAACGTCCACTGGCAGCACTCTCCACCTTAAAGGAGATCTTCTCTTCCTTCCCCAAAGCAGATATTTCTGCCAATTAATACACTGAAGTAGTAACTAAGTGGAGACTGAATGACTAGCCTTGTGGGCAATGGAATCCTTTCCAGAAGGGTCTGGAAGTCCATCTATGCTGTGGGCATGCTTTGGAGAAGTCACCGAAGTAGTTTATGGAAAAACCCCTGAAAGGAGTCAACAGGACTGAATTGCAGTTCTGTATTATTCTGGGCATGTACTTTCCTGTCTGCTCTTAAATGGCTCAGCCATCTACCCCAGATGAGCACTCCACGATGCTAAGCTCTGGGCAGGACTGTGCTCTTCATACATTCACCTCACAGCTTTGTGCAAAGAGAGATCTGGACCTCACACAGAAGAGGGCAGAAATGATTCCTCGAGAAGAAAGGAACTTAGCCTCACCTGCAGCCATGGAGAGCTTAGAATTCTGGCGTTTTCATTAAACATTTTCATCATATCTAGAAAAAACTGATCTTTATACTCAAAACGGTTCTGGAAAATAATGGAGCAGATCACATTGCAGGGAGCACAGCCCAGGATGAAAGTGGGATCACAGGGCAACCCTAAAGAATAACAATTTAAACACATCATTAAAGCATACATGTGAAAAACATTTTGCCTTTGAGGCAACAGGTAAAGGTTATGTTAGAAAGTTTGTCAGTATTTCTGCTACAAATTCCCTTAACAGCACAATATTCAACATGCATAAAATTAACACATCACTTTCATCTTGATCTGAATAGCTAGTTAAATAACGTTTTTTAAAAAATATTAAAATCATATCCACTGACAATACTTGTGCTCTCTTCACCCAGTGTTCCTTTGTCCAAGGGATAAAGAAGAAAATATTTAAAACTACTATTTTCAAGAGAAATAGGAGAGACTATAAGTGCATCCCTTGGGTGGTTTACAATCCCCCTGGACTGGCAAGATGCAGAACTGGCAGAGAACAGCAGGGGGCACACCATGCAATACAAACACTAAATCTGAATACAAGCAATTGTTGGGAAAAGGATTATGGAAGCTCAAAAAAGGAAAAGGGCTGCTCTCTCGAAACATCCCACCCTCGCCTTCTTCCACAGAGTTCAAAAGTCTGTTCTGTACATCTGTGTCTCTTTTTCTGTTTTGCATATAGGGTTATCATTACCATCTTTCTAAATTCCATATATATGTGTTAGTATGCTGTAATGTTCTTTATCTTTCTGGCTTACTTCACTCTGTATAATGGGCTCCAGTTTCATCCATCTCATTAGAACTGATTCAAATGAATTCTTTTTAACAGCTGAGTAATATTCCATGGTGTATATGTACCACTGCAATGTTGTGAAGTAATTAGCCTCCAACTAATAAAAATAAATGAAAAAAAAAAAAAAAAAGGAAAAGGGCAACTTTCAATTAGTTGTAAGAAGTGGTTGTACTTCTTGAGTAATTATATTTTGTAGTATTTGTGTGGTACCTCAGCATTTTCAAAGCCCCTTCAGTTAAACTCACTGAATATATTTCACACTATTGTTGTTAGGTATTACTATGCCCATTTTAAAGAATAAGAGGACAAGGTCCTGGAAGCAGGAGAGATTCAGCCAGAGTCACATGGTAAGATAGGGGCAACACTGGGACTCAAACCTGGGTTTTTGGAGTTCAAGTTCACTGGGCCATGCAATGCTCCCACTGCTTTCTAATCCTATCATTCTTTGCCTTTAAATTAGAATTTAAGAGCAAAGCCATGAAGCAAAATGAAAATGCAATTTAAAAATCGTGGGTACAAAATTAGAATCACAGACATAGAAAACAAACTGGTGGTTGCCAGTGGGGAGGGGTTTGATGGAGGGGTGGAGTGGAGTGAAAAGTTGGGGTTAGAAGATTTTAAGAGTTATGTATAAAGTGGGTAAACAACAAGGTCCTACTGTACAGCATGGAGAACTATATTTGTTATCCTATGGTAAACCATAATGGAAAAAATATTTTAAACAGAATGTGTATATATATAAAAGCAAACTAAACCACTTTGCTTTACAGCAGAAATTAACACAACATTGTAAATCAACTACACTTCAATGAAGGAAATTGATTAAAAAATAATTTAAAAAATTTTAAATGATGGAATTTTCATATAATTTAATTACTCACATTGTCAATGCTGATTATCATCCATCTGAAAATTCTGTAGAAAATTAAACACTGGGGACTTTCCAGTGGTGGTCCGGTGGTTAAGAATTTACCTTCCAATGCAGGGGATGTGGGATCTATTAGAGAACTAAGATTCCACATACCACAAGGCAACTAAGCCTGTGAATCTCAACCAGGGAGCCCACGTGCTGCAAACTACAGAGTCCGCAGGCCACAACTAGAGAGAAACCCACATACTGCAATCAAGATCCAGGATGCCACAACTAAAATTCAGTGCAGCCAAAACTAAATAAATATAAAGAAAAAAGAGGAGAAAGCCAGAGAACAATCAGCTGCAATCTCAGGGTATCAGTTATATGAATGAATTATATTCATATAAAGAATTTTTCTGAATTTTTTCAAATCATGGAAAATCTGTACTAGATAATGTACAATGTTGCTTAGAACTTCAAGATAAAGCTATTTAAAAGGGAGACAATATGATAAATAGATACACTGGAATTTTATTCAGCCATAAAAATGAAAGATTGCATCATATGCTACAACATGAATGAAAAGTGAACACACTGTACTAAGTGAAAATAACTGATTACAGAAGAACAAATGTTGCATGATTCCATTTATATATGTATGTATATATGTATACATGTGTGTGTGTGTGTATATATATATATATATAGTAGTCAAACTCATAGAAACAGAAAACAGAATGCTAGTTGCCAGAGTCTGGGGGAAGAGGAAATGAAGATGACTCTAGTAGGCCTCTACCCTTGAGTAACTCATGCAAAGAATGAGATCTAGAAACCTCATTGTGTCCCTAGGGAGCTCACGTAAGAGTATCAACAAATGTTGGTTTCTTTGTTGGTGTTGTGTTGTTTTTTTAAGGTACAGAAGGTTCCAGGAAGAGATTTTTCTCAAAAGCCAGTTCAAACCAGGTTGGGCCCAACCACAAGACTGGAGACTGAGCACACAAACCAAAAACTGTCCAAAAGCTACCTTTGCTTCATGTGAATGTGAACATCTCCTCTGCAGTCAGAGATTAAGGCCCATTAACATAACACAAGATGTATGAAGAAGCATGTTTCCACACTGGGCGTCTATGAAATTATGACCACCTTTATATGTAATGACAAAACTTTCCTGCTAATATTCATCCCCTGCCCTGATAAAAAGACAAAGCTTTCCTTGTTCAGGAAGCCAGAAAAATGATTCCCTTTACTAGATGCAAATAAACACTTCAATTTGTATGGCAATTACTCTTGGAGTTGTCTCTGATTAAACACTCACTGAGAAGTGAACTCCTTTTGATATGGTAACAGAGAGTCATAGTTCAAAGAGTACAGAGTATCAGGCATGTGAGATGGCAATTACTCTTGGAGTTGTCTCTGATTAAACACTCACTGAGAAGTGAACTCCTTCTGGTATGGTAACAGAGAGTCATAGTTCAAAGAGTACAGAGTATCAGGCATGTGAGATGAAAAGTTCTAGAGACCTGCTGTATGACAGTATGATTTTAGTTAACAAACTCAGTGCTGTAAGCAAGTATTCACTGAACAATTTGCTAAGATGGTAAGATTTCATGTTAGGTGGGTTTTTTTTTTTGTTTTTTTACTATAAATTTTTGAAAGATTTTGGAAGAATTGGTAGGACATAGATAAAAGAAACATGTATCTTGGGCTTCTGTGCCAGGTTCCAGGGTCCTAAGTCTAAAAAAAAAAAAATTTACTTTAGCTAGACTTGCAGAGGTAATTTGGAAAACAGGTAATTTGGGGGTGGGTATTTCTTTGTCTATATGTGAGTCACAGGTTAAATCTGATTTGCTGACTTTTGTTTCACTTAATACAGGATAAAGAATTTTATTTTATTTTTATTTTTTGGTTTATTAGAGTAGTTTTATTGCTGTCAACCAAAGAACTAAAAAACTAGGTATAAAGAACCAAAAGAAAGAAAAGTTCAATCACAAAAGAAAAGAACACATGAGCGATTACGTGTGGGTTGCTCCTAGATAGAGAAACTCAATCAGTAAAGATGTAAGTTTTCTTCCAGATTAATTATTATAATTATCTGCAATCATGATTCCACTGTAAGGGTGTAACTCAATTAATTTATTTAAAAACAAGAAAATAGGACAACTTTACAACTATAGTTCAGTGGATCTTCCCATCAGTTAGGAAAAAAAAAAGAACAAATAAGCTCTGTTTATTGTAGGAAGGAACAAGAATAAACACATACATGAACAAACATAAAAGAAATCTAGCAATAACTTCATAAATGATAAAATTCTAATTGAAAACTAGTAAAAAGCTATTCAAACAAGTTATACCCTCCCTCCATATTACAAACACACACTCACATGCTCTAGTTTAACTAAAGGTGTAAATTTAAAGTATAGAACCATAAAAATTTAAGAAACATTTAAGAGACTATTTTCATCATCTTGGTGTAGGGAGGGTCTACATTAAGAAAAAAGCTTTGAACAAACATCATAAGGGAAAGAACAGATATATTTGTTTACATAAAACATAATAATAGAAGTTATTACACAGCAAAAGTCACCATAACGAAGATTGAAAATTCATTTGACAAGTGAATACATACTTTTCCTCAGTAATCCAAGAACTGCAATTTTAAACAGCTAGTCAAATTGAGAATGATTGAAAGGCCTATTGAGAAGGAAGCTCCAAACACTGGACAGAGATAAGTATATTTCTGATGGGCAATTTGGTAAAGGACCTTAAATTATAGTGAAGTGAAAGTCACTCAGCCATGTCCAACTCTTTGTGACCCCATGGGCTATACAGCCCATGGAATTCTTTAGGCCAGAATACTGGACTGGGTATCCTTACCCTTCTCCAAGAGATCTTCCCAGTCCAGGGACTGAACCCAGGTCTCCTGCACCACAGGCAGATTAAGTGCACATCAATTTCGACTCACCAAATTTACTTCTAGAAATTTATTAAATGGACATACTTTGACAAGTACAAAAAGATAATATATGTTTGATCCTTTGAGCATAGGAATAATAACTTGGAAACAACCTGAATGATCAACAGTGGTGGATTATTCATGAAAAAAAAAAAAAGCAAAACCATGCAGGAAAATATTTATTATACAGTCATTAAATATTCTGAATTATGACTAAAAGTAATAAACAGATGTTCATAAGACATAAAGTAATATAAAGCGGGCTACTATATTCAGTTTGTGTCTACACTATGGAGTATAATCCCAAAATATTTAAAATAGCAGAATTTGGGACTTCCAAGTTGGTCCAGTGGCTAAGACTCCATGTTCCCAATGCAGGGGGCCTGGGTTCAATTCTTGGTCAGGGAACTAGATCCCAAATACCGTATCTAAGACCCAGTGCAGCCAAATAAATAAATAAATATCAAAAAAATAAATAGTGGAATTTGTAATATAAGCTGAAAATTAGAGTCATTGCAACAAACACTTTATAGGTGATTACACCTGGTACTGCAAGGTAAATAATTACCATACATTTGTTACAAAGTCCAATAACAGTGCGGCAAAGTTTGAAAATTGAAAAGAGAGCCAAATTTGGCTTAGAGAAGACAGGGTAAGCAGGTGTTGAAATGTTGAAATCTAGTTAAATAAAACATTTTGTAACTTATGACATAGCAAATATTTATTCAAAATATATAAATCAATACAGTGAGTATTATGCAACAGAAAATAATTAGTGCTGCTATTTTAAAATCGTGTTGATTTTTAGAAAAATCATAACTGATGAGAACTGCAATAAGATATCCCTAAACGATTAAAATCATATGGCATTACTATTGGCCAGAATTGTAGGTTTTGCCCCTGGAAGTACTCTCAGACAAATCTGTGAGAATGAACACATAAGTATAGTTTAATTAAGTGGATGTACATGATACTAGTTTCACGCTCCATAAGGGTATGAGGAGGTCATTCCCACCCTGTCCAGTTAACAACTATTCCCTGCTGAAATGCTCTGAAATAGACCATCCATATTTACGCCATGAGAAAAATATTGTTTTCTCACTTTTTCAGGAAATGATTCAGAAATATTTGTTGGTATTTCTGATGTGAAAACAAGGTTCAGAGAAAGTATGATAAGTGATCTTTAAATCCACACTGTGTGCACAACCATGGGTGTACACTAAACGATCAGCATGGCTACGCAAAAGCTCCCTCGGCTCCCTCTTCTTCACAGCCTCCCACTTCGAAGGAAGGGCTGGCAATCATGGTCCATAGGAACAATGTGGCCACTCCGGAAATGTTTCCAAGGGCGTCATTAGAGAAGACAGCAGTCCGTTAAAGTCAGAGTTATAGATAATAGACTCACCCACCATTGGTTTTTCTCAACTCCTCCACAAGGCAACGCGCTTCCTCTTGAACTCGGTCCTCAATGGTCCTCTTCCCCATCCCCAAATTCCGCAGGGTCATGAGGGAGAAGCGCCGGGTCTCCTTCCATCTCTTGCCATTGCTGAAAAGGATTCCTACCAGGAGAACAGAAACTATTAACAGGAGGGAGGCCCGAGGCAAGGAGGAGTGAGCTTACAGTTGGCAGCCCTTCTGGTGGATCCAGCTCTGCTGGAGGGTTCTTCAAATCCCTCTTTTTCATCCTCCTCATCCCCATTTTGAATGCAGAGCATGCGCACATGGACACCTACCATGTCCTTTTCTAACTTTTTCATTCACTGGGAGGCGGCCTCTTCCAGAAAACTCCTCTCCCAGATCAATCAGAGCTTCCTTTACTGCTTCATACCCATGCAAGACCACCATGGGCTTCATGCCAAAATACAGAGTGAACACAGGGCCGTAGACTTTTGAGAGCTGGGAATGGAGATGCATGTAATAGCAAAAGAAGTCAATATTTGATAATACATTATGCCTGATGCAGAACGTGTTATCATCCAACAGTTATGTTTTTCTTCTGCCACATACAGCCTAAATATTCCTGAATTCAATACCTAAACATGATGGTGATTGTTACAGCTTCCACTAATGGATGAACTGCAATGCCAGGCAATGGCCAAAGTAATTGGTACACGACAACTAATCCTCATATCAACACCTTCAGCAAGTTTATTTGCTCCACTTATAAATAAGGAAACCATAGTCAAGGAATTCCATTTCATGCCAGTGTCCCAGAGTTACTATATATAGAGGATTGAAATTTGAATCTTTCCTTGTTCAACTTCTGATCCTTGAATGATATATGATTCCTCAAAGCCCACCTTTAAACCAACACCCAGCTGACTGCTTCAGAGTTACATGTAGAGTTCTTCCCATGAGAATTCTCATTCTCCAGTCCTGTAATGAATGCTATGATTATTGTTTGAAGGATAGTTGACTTATAGTACTGTTACAAAACTACAGTACTAGTTTCAAGATTACAGCACACTGATTCAGTTTTATATACATATATATGTATGTGTGTATATATACACATATATGTATGTATATATGTTTGTATATATACATATTGTACAATGTGTATCACATGTGTATATATGATTCAGTTTTATGTATATGTATACATACATACATGTACGTATATACATACACATGTATAATATATATAATACATAAATATAGAACATGTTATTTTTTCAAATTCTGTTCCATTATAGGCCATTGCAAATTGCTGAATATACACAATTCTATATTTTAAAAAAATAAGATCAAATGGTTCTAACGCCCAGCCTTGTTTGAGATCCGCTGGTGTCACTAACACAGAAAGAGAGGACACATCATAGAGGCAGTGCCAGGACATGCAGCATCTCATGGAAGAACATCATCTTCCATCCTGCGGCATTCACAGGATACAGACGGCAGCTTCCTGCAGAATCCAAATGAATGCTGCTGCCGCCAGTTGGACCCTGACTGACGACTTCTTTCTTTCACTCACTCACGCTGGTCTTGAACACAGAGCTATTTCCTTCATACCAAGCCCAATGTGCTTCTTCAGAAAAGTTCTGTTTTCATAGAATTGACCATCTGAACAAAATACACAGCTTATATAGTACACGTCTTCTGCAAGGAGATTTTTTTATTGCCAAACACTTCATTACCAATTTACCTTCCGCCCCAAATCACAGCAAATGGCTGTGATATAAAGAAGGGAAGCAATACTCTAGCTTTTGACACCTTATTATTTTGATTGCTCCATTCAAAGAGCAATGCTCTTCTACTCACAAAACACATTATTTTGTTTCTCTTATGGCAATGACAGACCTAAAAAAAAAAAACCAAAATGGGAAATATCAAAGTTTATGTATATATATATATAATTGTTTTAGTTTGGCTTAATTTACTCACTGTTTTCAGGACATTGGAGGAGCATAAAGTCTACTTACATTATTTAAAGATTTGCTGATGTCCTTAACATCTAACTGTAGGATGTTTCCAAGAATCGGGAGAGGAGTGGGGCCCGGCGGGAGCTTCCCTCTCCCAGAGCTCTGTTTCCAGAGTGAGAGGAGAAGCAGAGAGCAGAGGCAGAGCACCAGGGCCACAGCCAGATCCATTGCCGCCGTCTCTTCTCACTCAGATGGCTGTCAGCATGAAGTCTAAAGATTTCATAATAATCCCTGGTAATTCACCCTTGGCCTTTCCCATATAAACAGGCCAATCAGTTATATCCACTTTGCACTCTATTCTGAGTAGACTTTACCCCACTGATAAAAATCAAAATAAACTGTCCTTTAGTCTTGTTTTCTCTGTGTCCAGTGACCGCTCTGGAGATTCTGGTTTAATCACAGTAGATGGTGTTCCAGTTATAATTTTACAAAGTGTTTCCATTATGCAACCAAGATTGAGAACTAGAGAAATAAAAGATCTAACGACAAAACGGGTTTGAAATTCTGGATTTAAATCAATGACCAGCTGTGAATGTATCACTTTGAGGACAATCACTGTAATACATACCCTCTTTATTTGAAAAGAATGCTCTATCTAATGCTAGGTATTTTGTCCTTGAAAGTGAAAGACTTCGAAGTATTTGAATGCATTGTACTAACATTGCACTTGTGGCTGTTTAGTCACTAAGTTGTGTCCAACTCTTTGTGCCCCCATGTACTGTAGCCTGCCAGGCTTCTCTGTCCATGGGATTTCCCAGGTAAGAATGCTGAAGTGGGTTGCCATTTCCTTTTCCAGGGGATCTTCCTGACCCAAGGATCGAACCTGCCTCCCTGCATTGGCAGGTGGATTCTTTACCATGGAGCCACCACAGAAACCCAACATTACTGTTACCTATTCATAAGATAGTTATGATGACATGTTTGAGAAAATCAAAATGGAGTAACTGTGAGCAGTCATTGTGGATGTGATTTCAGACACGTTCCTGCATCACTGACTACTTCAGTTCTGAACTGTGTCAAACTCAAGGAGTCCACCAGCCATTTGCAAAATGATATATACTGGTAGCTATTAAATACAAGTTTATAGTTTCAAACTGCCTGCTTCACAACTATTTAATCATTTCAGACACAACCAACCTTTGCTTAACAAGCATCTTTACATCTTTCCATCTCCAATCCTAATTCTTTTCTTTTTCCTTGGCTTAAGACAACACTAATTTATTATCCTACAATTCTAGAGGTCACAAATCTGAAAATTAAGGTGTTGACAGGGCTGCATTCCTCCTGGAGGCTCTCAGGAGAATCCATTTCCTTGTCTTTTCCAGTTTCTAGAGGCCACCTGCATTCCTTAGCTCATACCACCTCCTGCATCGCCAAGGTCAGCAGCACAGCATCTTCATAGCTCTTTGATCCCCTTGACCGCCTCCTTCATGGACTCTTACAATTCCACTGGGCATACCAGGTAATCCAGGATGATTTTCTATTCTAAAGATCCTTACTTTTTAAAATTTTTAATTTTTTGTACAATTATTAAAGGTTACTTTCCATTAACAATTATTACAAAATATTCAATCCTAATTTTTGACACAATTTGTAATTTTTGCCCTTATAAACTTCCTCATTTTGTAGTGTGGAAGAACACGGCTTAAGTACTTCCTGGATATGTGTCTTCTGAGCAACAGTCCTAACAAATCCCAAATAAACACTTGATTTCAACCAGATCTCCATTCTGGAAATTCATGGTTAACAATAACATAATTCAAGCATCCTGAATGACTAAAGACATATAAAATAGTTGTCTAAGTAAATCAACATGACTTTTACCTGGAAATCCCAGGACTACACCAACAAAACAAACACTGGAAGGTAGAGATGGTAAATTTGTGTTTTTCAAAAGAGGGAAAGGGAGATTCTGGGTAAAGAGGATAACCATCCAGTGTCACAAGGCTCATAATAAATAAAATTAGGATTTAAACTGAAATTTTCTGATGCCAATTGTGATGCCCTCTCATATATACCACAGCTGTCTCAGGAACAATTTTAGGAAAAAAACCCCACAAAACCAAATACCCTAAAATGGTACTCTGAATATGCACCATGTTGACAGTTCACAAAACAACAGGCATCACAATAAATGCATCTCCCTGGACCCCAAGGTGAAAAGGGTCATAGATTCTCAAGTGGAGAAATGTTAATAGCGTACTCTCCCCTCCTCATAAACAAAAAGATAAAACTTGCTCAGGCAATAGAAGGAAGAGCCTTTCTAAGCCTCCCAGTTGCCTCCAAACCCAAATGCTTTGCTGCCCCTTGGAGTCTGACTTTGTCAGAAATAATGAAATAAAGGGGGCTTCTCCTGTAGCTCATCAGCAAAGAATCTTCCTACAATGCAGGAGATGCAGCAGGAGCTCAGGTTTCAGCTCCAGAAATCCCCCTGGAGAGGAAATAGCAACCCACTCCAGGATTTCTTGCCTGGAAAATGCCATGGACAGAAAAACCATAGCCTTGACTAGACAGACCTTTGATGACAAAGTAATATCTCTGCTTTTTAATATGCTGCCTAGGTTGGTCATAATTTTCCTTCCAAGGAGTAAGCATCTTTTAGTTTCATAGCTGCAATCACCATGTGCAGTGATTTTCAGTTCAGTTCAGTTCAGTTGCTCAGTCATGTCCGACTCTTTGCAACGCCATGAGTTGCAGTACGCCAGGCCTCTCTGTCCACCACCAACTCCCAGAGTTTACTCAAATTCATGTCCATCGAGTTGGTGATGCCACCCAGCCATCTCATCCTCTGTCATCCCCTTCTCCTTCTGCCCTCAATCCCTCCTAGCATCAGGGTCTTTTCCAATGAGTCTTCTCTTTGCATGAGGTGGCCAAAATATTGGAGTTTCAGCTTCAACATCAGTGCTTCCAATGAACACCCAGGACTGATCTCCTTTAGGATGGACTGGTTGGATCTCCTTGCAGTCCAAGGGACTCTCAAGAGTCTTCTCCAACACCACAGTTCAAAAGCATCAATTTTTTGGCGCTCAGCTGTCTTCACAGTCCAGCTCTCACATCCATACATGACCACTGGAGAAACCATAGCCTTGACTAGACGGACCTTTGTTGGCCAAGTCATGTCTCTGCTTTTTAATATGCTATCTAGGTTGGTCATAACTTTCCTTCCAAGGAGTAAGCAGTGATTTTAGAGCCCCCCAAAATAAAATCAGCCACTGTTTCCACTGTTTCCCCATCTATTTGCCATGAAGTGATGGGACCAGATGCCATGATCTTAGTTTTCTGAATGTTGAGTGTTGGGGCAGTGTGTAATTTCCTCAGTTCTGTCTCATTACAACAAAAAATTGAAGCAATGGACCAGTATTTCAGCCCTTGGACAGATCATGTGACAGCTCTCAGACAGATCAGTGTTACAGCTCTGTGTTACAGCTCAGTTTTATTTAGAAAATAAAGGAAAATACATCCTTGAGGCATGAGGGCATGGTGACCCAAAAGACGCGAAGAGGAGAGAGAGAGAGCGAGCATGTGAGAGAGACCCCCAGCCCTTTGGCTCCTTTTTTATGTTTTTTCTCATCCTCCTAGACCTGCCCTGTGTATACTGGCCTAGCCAGGAGTGCTGCTTGTTCTACCTGAGGTCCTCATTCCGGTCCTTGGACCTTCTTTTGTTCTATTTTCATGGGCTTTTCCCTTCCTTGTCTTTTAGTCACCGCCATTCTGGACTCCTTTTTCCTATTCTAACTACCTAACAAAAGGATACTCCTAATAGGCATTTGAATTTTTTCTGCTAGAATTACATTGAAGATATTTGCATCCATCATCATAAGGAATCCTAACTAACCTGTAGTTTTCTTTTCTGGGTAGCATCTTTGCCAGACTTGGGAACCACAGAATTTCTGGCCTCAAAAAAAAAAAAAAAAAAAAAAAAAAAAGAATTTTGAAGTGTTCCCTCCTCTCACATTCTGAAAGACCTTGAAAAGGATTAACATTAATTCTTCTACATTTAAGTATTTAAAACTCACCAATGAAACTAGGTGGTCCTGGGCTTTTCTTTGTCAGGAGGCTATTGATTACTGATTCAATTTCCTTAGTCTTTGTATGTCTTTTCTAACTTTCTTCAATGGCATATAATTGGTCATAATAGTCTCTTATGATCCTTTTATTCTGTGGTAATGTTGTACAGGTTTCTCTTTATGATTTTATTTATTTGAGTCTTATTTTTTCCTTAGTCTAGGTAAAGATACGTCCATTTTTTTCCCTTTTCTAATACAAGCATTGCATGCTGTCTATTTCCCTCTTTGCCTTTACTTAGCAACAGTTGACATTTGCAGCTACACAGATGTACCTAGAAGTGATCATGCTAAGTGAAGTAAGTCAGAAAGAGAAGGACAAATACTGCATGATATCACTTATATGTGGAATTTAAAATATTACACAAATGAACTTATTTACAAAATAGAGTCACAGACATAGAAACCAGACTTGTGGTTGCCAAGGGGGAGAAAGGTAGGAGAGGGATGGATTGGGAGTTTGAGACTAGCAGATGCAAACAATTAAACATAGGATGGATAAACAAGGTCTTACTGTATAGCACAGGGGACTATATGCAATATCCTGTGATGAACCATAATAGAAAAGAATATGAAAAAGAACATATACATATACATAACTGAATCACTTTGCTTCACAGCAGAAAGTAACACAATGCTACAAATTCAACTATGTGTTTGTGGTGGTGTAGTCTCTAAGTCATGTCCAATCCTTTGCAACCCTGTGGACTGCAGTCCGCCAGGCTCCTCTGTCCATTAGATTTTCCAGGCAAGAATATTGGAGTGGATGCTATTTCTTCTTCCAAGGGATCTTCTCAATCCAGGTATTGAAACCACATCTCCTGCACTGCAAGTGGTTTCTTTACTGCTGAACCATCAGGGAAGTCATTTCTAGCCATTTACTTTCAGCATATGAGTGTCCTCAAATCTAAGATTTTATTTTTTCTTTCAGAACTCTGAGGATATGTTCTATTTTCTCTCATGTCAGTTTCTGCTCTAAAATTTACTGACAGCTTTGTGGAGTCCCTTGTATATAACAAGCTGCTATCTATGGTTGCTTTCACTCTCGTGGTCATTGATTTTTGACAACTTAATTATTGTGTGTCTCAGAATGGATTACTTTGATTTTTTTAAAATCTGAGATTCTTTATACATCCAGGACTTTTATGTTCACTTCCTTCCCAGATTTGGAAGATTTTCTGACATTGTTACCTTGAATAAGCTTTTTAGTCCTTTCTCCTTCTCTCTTCTCCTTCTAGATTCATATTGGTCCATCTCATGGTGTTCCAGAAATCTCTTAAGTATTCTGTTCTTTTTCCTATTCTTTCTTTCAATCCCCTGATTGACTGACTAATCTCCAATGATATATATTTTAGATCACTGATCACTTCTCCTGATTCAGTCTGCTGTGCACCCTCTAATGATGTCTTAGGTTCAATTATTATATTCTTTAATTATCTGACTTCTGTTTGGTTCCTTTAAATTGTCTCTTGTTGAAATTTCTGCATTTCTTTACTGTTCTCCTGAACTCAGTAATGATCTTTGTGGCTGTTATTCTGAATTATATTTTTGTTCCATCATGTATCTTCTGCTTCTTCATTTTTCTTGACACTCTGCATTGGTGTTTGCACATTACACCAACAGTCAGTTCTCCCAATCTACAGTAACTAGTCTCATGTAGATGAAGAACCTCACCAATCAGTTCAGTCAAAGATTCTGAAGGTCTCAAACTTGCATGCTAGTGCAGCCTACTTTTCTGTTCTAGCTGTCACCAGGTTTCTTCAAGAGTCCTGTCAATGTTCCAAGACAGGCAAGATAAAGTGAGTTCCTCATTCAAGTCCCCCGAAAAGCTGTTATCCTTTGGAATGCCAGATGTACTGGCTTATAATTTGGAGAAACATCATGACCTTTTTGCACATTTTCTTCCATTTTGTATGTGCACTATGCACAAAAGAGGGAGAGTCTGAGAACTGACTCATCAAATTACACCTTTTATTTCGAACATGCACAGGAGAGGGCTGTACACTGGTAATCACTAACCATCTTGTTATATTTTGTAGTGATTACATAATAATACTCAATATTAGACAATTATTAGCATATGTGATGGCCAATACAAATGTTACAGAATATGGAGAATAGCAAATACATTTCTGCAGTGAAACAGCACAATGAGATGAGAGGTCAGAGAAGGAATTCTCAGGAAAACTGAAGGGAAAGAGGTGAGTGATGCCCTGAAGATAAACAGTTGAAGCCAGATGATCTAGAATTCCTCACACAAGAATGAAGCAGAGCTCGTAAGAAGGCGGCACAGAAACTAACCCACTGGCAGCTGGGGTTGTGTCAATGTCCTTTGGGTCAACCACAGATTTCAAGGCAAATTTTTGTAAAATTGTGATCAGGAATAAAAACAGTTCCATGCAGGCCAGACCCTCTTCCACACAAATCCGTTTCTCTGGAAACACAAACACATAGAGTACATATACTCCTTGAACGTTGTGTTTCTGGCTGTCAGAAAGAGACTATGCAGTAACCATTTGATGAATGTTTCAGTGAATGGAAGGAAGGCAGAATGGCTGGATAGACAGATGGACAAAGGGTAGACATACATGCTATCCACTTACATCCTATCTTAGCGAGTATCCTTCTTTCAACAAACATTTACTGAGTATCAGTACTATACCACATACTTCATTAAGTATTCTCATACTATAGCTGCAATTTGATATTTTCAAGTTCAATCTTTCTCTAGGAACACACATATATTCATTCTATTTTCTGTTCTGATGGTCCAATGTATTTCTTTCCATTCTCCACAGCCTCTGTTCTCTGCTCTATTTACTCTTCATCAACCTTGAAGTTTCAAAGATTTATAACACAGAGTTTCTTTTTTCTAAGATGCACTTTACTTACAGTTTCAGAATGTAGCTCAAACTTTATTTCTGAATTTGAAAGAACTGGGTCACCTCTCCAAGCTCCAGTAATCTAGCCCAACAATGATGATGTATTAAGGGGAAGGAAAGTGTGTGGACATTGTGATTACTGCCCCGCATCATGGAAAAAAGAGTATTTTTTACCATTCCTAGCTCAGGATGTCAGTTCCAGCTGATGCCCGAAATGTATCCTGCTCTCTGAAGTGATGAAGAAAATAAACTTGTGTTACCTGATGAGAAAGCCATGGAGTATTCACTCTTCTTAAAGTTGCCGCTCTCATCCAGGAATTGGTCAGGGTCAAATACCTCTGGGTTGGGGAATTCTTTGTCATCATGTAGCACAGAAGTCAGTGATGTTAATACATCTGTGCCCTGGAAAGAACAGATGAAGATAAACTGAACTACACAGAAGTCCTGGAACTGGACAAATGTTGCAAACCATTTAGTCCAATTTTATGACTTATGGATGAGGAATCCTAGGCCCAAAGAAGGGCTGTGGCATTTTGAGCAAGACAGTGGCAGACAGAGCAAGGAATAAACAAAAATTAAAGATGAGTGGCAGTGATGTTGCTAAAGTAAACCTCAAGAGCATTTGGAATAGTGAGTACATGGGCCCTAGGGTGAATCCATTTTGCTTATCACCACATTTGGACACGGGTGTGCGTCCCCAACAGCTGCTTCATCACTTCAATTTCCACTCTTCTCATATGTGGACAATGGTTTGAAATGGAAATCACTATTGGAACTTGAGGTGTTTGGAGTTATCTGTCCATAGTACTTTGTAAACAGATATCTGATCTAGTTAAAAATAACTCTTCTGTGAAAGTAATAGGTACTAGAGCAACTATTAGTGCTTATCATTTTCATGCAGATTGTCTTATTTGAAAGTATAGGGCAGATTTCATTACACATTAGTCTCAGTTTAGAAACAGAAACAATGATAAAATTAGAAAAATATTTCTACAACAATTCAGCATATGATCACCCAAGGAAGTTGCATCAATAAATGCTAAAACTGTAGAGTGAATGGTTGAGAAGTTAGATTTACAAAGACCTGAAGTACTACACCATAGACTTTTATTCAGTTCAATTCAGTCACTCAGTCGTGTCCGACTCTTTGCGACCCCATGAACTGCAACACACCAGGCCTCCATGTCCATCACCAACTCCTGGAGTTCACCAAAACCCATGTCCATTGAGTCAGTGATACCATCCAACCATCTCATCCTCTGTCATCCCCTTCTCCTCCTGCGCTCAATCTTTCCCAGCATCAGGGTCTTTTCAAATGAGTTAGCTCTTTGCATCAGGTGGCCAAAGTATTGAAGTTTCAGCTTCAACATCAGTTTTACCAATGAACACACAGGACTGATCTCCTTTAGGATGGACTGGTTGGATCTCTTTGCATTCCAAGGGACTCTCAAGAGTCTTCGCCAACACCACAATTCAAAAGTATCAATTCTTTGGCACTCAGTTTTCTTTATAGTCCAACTCTCACAGCCATATATGACCACTGGAAAAACCATAGCCTTGACTAGACGGACTTTTGTTGACAAAGTGATGTCTCTGCTTTTCAATATGCTGTCTAGGTTGGTCATAAATTTCCTTCCAAAGTGTAAGCGTCTTTTAATTTCATGGCTGCAATCACCATCTGCAGTGATTTTGGAGCCACCCAAAACAAAGTCAGCCACTGTTTCCACTGTTTCCCCATTTATTTGCAATGAAGTGATGGGGCCAGATGCCACAATCTTAGTTTTCTGAATGTTGAGCTTTAAGGCAACCTTTTCACTCTCTTCTTTCACTTTCATCAAGAGACTCTTTAGTTCTTCTTCACTTTCTGCCATAAAGGTGGTGTCATCTGCATACCTGAAGTTATTGATATTTCTCTTGATTCTGGCTTGTGCTTCCTCCAGCCTAGCGTTTCTCATGATGTACTCTGCACATAAGTTAAATAATCTGGGTGACAATATACAGCCTTGATGTACTCCTTTTCCTATTTGGAGCCAGTCTGTTGTTCCATGCCCAGTTCTAACTTGCTTCCTGACCTGCCTACAAGTTTCTCAAGAGGCAGGTCAGATGGTCTGGTATTCCCATCTCTTTCAAAAGTTTCCACAGTTTATTGTGATCCACACAGTCAAAGGTTTTGGCATAGTCAATAAAGCAGAAATAGATGTTTTCCTGGAATGCTCTTGCTTTTTCAATGATGCACTGGATGTTGGCAACTTGATCTCTGGTTCCTCTGCCTTTTCTAAAACCAGCTTGAACATCTGGAAGTTCATGGTTCATGTATTGCTGAATCCTGGCTTGGAGAATTTTGAGCATTGCTTTACTAGCGTGTGAAATGAGTGCAATTGTGTGGTAGTTTGAGCATTCTTTGGCATTGCCTTTCTTTGGGATTGGAATGAAAACTGACCTTTTCCAGTCCTGTGGCCACTGTGGAGTTTTCCAAATTTGCTGGTATTTTGAGTGCAGCACTTTCACAGCATCATCTCTCAGGATTTGAAATAGCTCAACTGGAATTCCATCACCTCCACTAGCTTTGTTCATAGTGATGCTTTCTAAGGCCCACTTGACTTCACATTCCAGGATGTCTGGCTCTAGGTGAGTGATCACACTATCATGATTATCTGGGTCGTGAAGATCTATTAATTAAATATAAAAACAAATGAAACTCTCCCAAGGAGAAATCTGGTAGATACTACTTTATTATGTGAAGAACGCCACATACCAATAATAGGGTGACATTATGTATCCCTAACTCCCAAATAAATTTCAGTGGAAGACACAAATGCATCTACATAGCTGTCTAAGCAAATAGTAACTGAAATCTAATGTCTAGAAAATAATCACCTGCTGCAAAACTACTAAATTGAATTCTTCACAAACTTAAATGTTGAAAGAAATACAAAGCAAAGAGAATTGATAACAGGAAACTAAAGAGAAAAAGTAACCAAATTATATGCTTGTCCTTAGGCTACACACTAAATTGCAAAGAAAAAAAAGTTATAAAGTATATTTTAGGTAAATCATTTTTGAATTGAATCTTTAAATACAGGCTATACATTAGATAATATGATTGCATTCATGGTAACTCTTGAGTGTAAATATTATTGTTCTGTTTATACAAATTATTGTTAATGAGACATACACACTAAAGTAGTGAGGTGTTAATGGGTAGATGGACAGATAGATAAACTGATATTAATGGAAGAAATTTTTACATACTGAGGTATGGGGAAGTCATTCTGGCTTATACTTCATTTAACCTGAATTTTATTTGAAGGAAAACAGCTTCTTTGTGGCCTATCAAACATACATTGTCCATCTGTTTAATCATTTTTTAAAAGGGTTGACTGACCAGAAATAGAGAATATTAAAAATACAGATTAAATGTTCTTGGGACATCAAAGCTGAAAAGACTCCCTTCCCAGGCATCAAGGCCATACTGACTTTGTAAACATGCTGATGTTTGGGGAAAAAAACGAAAACTTGAAGGAATGTTTTCCTGACTTGCTTGATGTACTTTGTTCTGACAAGATATAAAACTGTGCTGCAAATCATGCTTCTCCACAGCAGCTCTTCAGAGTGATCTGAGAGGCTGTCTCACAGGCTTACACCTAAATTTGGCTCAAATAAAACTCTCTTCTATTCCTAATATGGCTCATGATTTCACTGAGTTAGACATGATTGTGATCCATGTGGTCAGTTTGGTTAGTTTTTGGTGATTGTGGTTTCCATTCTATCTGCCCTTTGAGGGATGAGGATAAGAAGCTTGTGGAAGTTTCCTGATGCGAGGGATACCAGAGACTCCAGGACAATCACGCAAGTCTGGCTTAGTCTCTTGTGGGGTCACTGCTCCTTTATCCTGGTGTGCACAAGGTTTTGTCATGCCCTCAAAGAGTCTGTTTCCCTGGGGTTTCTCTGTCCTTTTGCCAGATCCCCAGGTTGGGAAATCTGTTGTGGGCCCTAGAACTTTTGCAACAGTGTGAGAACTTCTTTGTTATAACTGTTCTGCGGTCTGTGTGTTGTCTGCTCTGTGGCTCTATGGTGGGCCAATGGCAATCTCCTCCAAGAAGACTTATGCCACATGCTGCACCTCCCAGGTATGGTGCAGTCAGAGTCCTTGTCCCCACAGCAGGTCACTGTTGGCCCATGCCTCCACAGGAGACACTCAAACACTCAAAGGCATGTCTGGCTCAGTCTCCTGTAGGGGGTCACTGCTCCTTGCCCTCAGTCCTGGTGTACACAAGGTTTTGTTTGTGCCCTCTGAGCATCTCTGGTGGGTCTGAGATTTGATTTTAAACACAGTTGCACCCCTCCTACAATCTTGTTAAGGCTTCTTCTTTGCCCTTGGATGCAGGGTATCTTTTTTTGGTGGGATCCAACATTCTCTTGTTGATGGTTTTTTATGGGACTGAAAAAGGTCAGTTTTCATTCCAATCCCAAAGAAGGGTAATGCCAAAGAATGTTCAAACTATGGCACAATTGCACTCATTTCACATGCTAGCAAAGTAATGCTCAAAATTCAACAAACCAGGCTTCAACAGAACATGAACCAAGAACTTCCAGATGTTCAAGCTGGATTTAGAAAAGGCAGAAGAACCAGAGATCAAATTGCTAACATCTTTTGGATCATAGAGAAAGCAAGAGAATTACAGAAAAATATCTATTTCTGCTTCATTGACTATCCTAAAAGCCTTTGACTGTGTGGATCACAATAAACTGTGGAAAATATTTAAAGAGATGGGACTACCAGACCACCTTACCTGCCTCCTTAGAAATCTGTATGCAGGTCAAGAAGCAATAGTTAAAACCAGACATAGACCAATGGACTGGTTCCAAATTGGGAAAAGAATATGTCAAGGCCGTATACTGTCACCCTGCTTATTTAACTTGTTTGCAAAGTACATCATGTGAAATGCCCGGCTAGATGGAAGCCCAAGCTGGAGTCAAGATCACCAGGAGAAATATCAATAACCTCAAATATTCAGATGACACCACACTTATGGCAGAAAGCGAAGAGGAACTAAAGAGCTTATTGATGAAAGTAAAAGAGGAGAGTGAAAAAGTTGGCTTAAAACCCAACATTCAGAAAACTAAGATGATAGCATCCAGTTCCATCACTTCATGGCAAATAGATGGGGAAACAATGGAAACAGTGGCAGACTTTATTGTTGGGGGCTCCAAAAATCACTGCAGATGGTAACTGCAGCCATGAAATGAAAAGACAGTTGCTCCTTGGAAGAAAAGTTATGACCAACCTAGATAGCATATTAAAAAGCACAGACATGACTTGGCCAACAAAGGTCTGTCTAGTTAAAGCTATGGTTTTTCCAGTAGTCATGTATGGATGTGAAAGTTGGACTATGAAGAAAGTTGAGTGCTAAAGAATTGATGCTTTTGAGCTGTGGTGTTGGAGGAGACTCTTGAGAGTCCCTTGATTGCAAGGAGATTCAACCAATCCATCCTAAAGGAAATCAGTCCTGATCATTCATTGGAAGGACTGATGTTGAAGCTGAAACTCCAATGCTTTGGCCACCTGATGTGAAGAACTGAGTCATTTGAAAAGACCCTGATGCTGGGAAAGATTGAAGGCAGGAGGAGAAGGGGATGACAGAGGATGAGATAGTTGGATGGCATAATCAACTCAAAGGACATCAATCAGAGTAAACTCCAGGAGTTGGTGACATACAGGAAGGCCTGGCGTGCTGCAGTCTATGAGGTTGCAAAGAGTTGAACACGACTGAGCAACTGAACTGAACTGAATGCTGTTTTAGGATTGAGGCAATGATACGACAGAGAATAGACAATAAGCAGGCAGTTTTAAATAGAGTAGAAGGGATAGTTAGCATGCAAAAAAGCATATTTTGTAAACATGTCCCTAGACTAGCAATAATTTTTATGATACATTTATAATCTCCAGGGCCCCAGTGACATGTCTATTATTATATAATAAACACAATTAAGACAGATTAAACTCACTGAATGTGTTCCCTTGTTAAGTAAAAAGTCATTTCCATCAGTAACATTGGCTTCACACATGCTTTTGATTTCTCAATTCAAAATTACTCCAAAGTCATTAAGAAAAGCAGTGTTCTAGTAAAACAATATTATTAGTGTTTCCATTTCTTGGATTTGATTTGGAGATACAGAGGTTATGTGTACACAGCCTATCATTAGTACAAAAAAATATCAAAGAAAACCTAAATAAACAAATAACTTTCCTTGTCACATGTCTAGACACTCAATATTGTGAGGATGGCATTGCTAGAGTAATGTCACACAAAAGACAGAGAGGAAGTTCTAGGAATCAGTCCCTCTGCTGAACAACTACTGGCTATGCACAAAGGGTCTGCACAATTATTTTTGTGCCCTGGAGATTAAACTCTTGCAGCATTCAGGGGTAGGCTTAGATAAGTGTGTCTGGTACATAAATCATACCAACGTTTTTAAGTCAGTCTCCCAAGCAATACAAATAAAAGCAAAAATAAACAAATAGGACCTTACTCATTTTTGCACAGCAAAGGAAACCATAAGTAAAATAAAAAGACAACATACAGAAATGGAGAAAAACATTTGCAAATTATGTGATCAACCAGTGCTTAATTTCCAAAATATACAAAGAACTCATCCAACTCAACAACACACACAAAAAAAAATCCAATTGAAAAATTGGCAGATGACCTAACCAGACATTTCTCCACAGAAGACATACAGATGGTCAAACCAACAATCTAAATTCTGTACCCTTCAAAATTTCCTTAAAAGGTGAAGGAGAAATGAAGACTTTCTGAGCAAACAAAATTGAGGGAATTTGTTGCCGGTTGAACTGCCTTGTAAAGAATGTTTTAAAAATCTTTAGAGAGAAAGAAAATCACATAGGTCAGAAACACATTGACATAAAGAAATGATTATAAAGAAGGAATGAGTGACAGTAAAATAAAAAGTTTTACTTTATTGCTCTAACAGATAAAAATTTACAGAAAATAATAACAGTGCATTTGATTATGTAATGGTTATGAACATATATATAAATATACATATGCTTATAAATAAGTGGAATGAACCACAACAATGATACGAAGGATGGAAAGGAAGAAGTATAGTTATTTTTTATAAGAGACATTAACTGTAAAGTGTAATGTATTATTTGCAAGTGCATCAGAGCATTAGAATATGTGAGGCAAAACTGACAGAACTTTAGGAAATAGAAACAAAATGAATAAAATAATTACAATAAATTTAACTAAGGAGGTGAAAGATCTGTACACTGAAACTACAAAACATTGATGAAAGAAAACGAAGAGGACCAATTAATGAAAGATATCCCATGTATATGAATAAGAAGAATTAATATTGTTAAAATGCCTATAATACCAAAAGCAACCTACAGATTCACTGGAATCTGTATGAAAATAGAACTTTTCACAGAAACAGAAAAAAATTTAAATTCATATGTAAGGATTTCCCTGGTGGTCCAGTAGTTAAGAAACTTCCTGCCAATGCAGTGGACATTGGTTCAGTCTCTGGTCCAGGAAGATCCCACATGCCGTGAGGCAACTAAGCCCATGTGTCACAACTACTGAGCCCAGGCACCTTAGAGCCTATGCTCTGCAACAAAAGAAGCCACCACAGTGAGAAGTCCATGCACCATAGCTACAGAATAGCTCCCACTTGCTGCAACTAAAGAAAGCCTGTGCAGGAATGAAGACCCAGTGCAGTCAAAAGTCAATAATTAAAAAAAAATTTAAATTCATATGGACTGGACCCACTGCAGTATTCTTGCCTGGAGAATCCAATGGGCAGAGGAGCCTGGTGGGCTACAGTCCATAGAGTCACAAAGAGCTGGACACAACAAAAGAGATTGAGAATGCACGCAAACATACATTAAATACATAAAAAATTTTCAAGCTTTCAGTTCAGTTCAGTCCCTCAGTCATGTCCAATTCTTTGCGACCCCTTGGACTACAGCACAACAGGCTTCCCTGTCCATCACCAACTCGCAGAGCTTGCTCAAACTCATATTCATCAAGTCGGTGATGCATCCAACCATCTCATCGTCTGTCATCCCCTTCTCCTTCTGCCTTCAATCTTTCCCAGTATTAGGGTCTCTTTTCAAATGACCCTGTTCTTCGCATCAGGTGGCCAAAGTATTAGAGTTTCACCTTCAGCATCAGTCCTTCCAATGAAACTTCAGGACTGATTTCCTTTAGGATGGACTGGTTGGATCTCTTTGCAGTCCTAGGGGCTATCAAAAATCTCCAACACCACAGTTCAATGCCAAAGTATCAATTCTTAGGCGCTCAGCATTCCTCATAGTCCAACTCTCACATCCATACATGACTACTGGAAAAACCATAGCTTTGACTAGATGGACCTTTGTTGGCCGTCATGTCTCGCTTTTTAATATGCTGTCTAGGTTGGTCATAGCTTTTCTCCCAAGGAGCAAGTGTCTTTTCATTTCACGGCTGCAGTCACCATTTGCAGTGATTTTGGAGCCCCCCCCCCCCCCCCAGTAAAGTCTGTCACTCTTTCCATTGTTCCCCCATCTATTTGCCATGAAGTGATGAAACCGATGTCATGATCTTAGTTTTCTGAATGTTGAGTTTTAAGCCAGCTTTTTTATTCTCCTCTTTGACTTTCATCAAGAGGTTCTTCAGTTCTTCTTCACTTTCTCCCATAAGGGTGGTGTCATCTGTGTATCTGAGGTTATTGATATTTCTCCCAGAAATCTAGATTCCAGTTTGTACTTCACCCAGTCTGGCATTTCGCATGATATACTCTGCATATACTCTGCGTATTCCAAGCTTTCAGTTCAGTTCAGTTCAGTCACTCAGTTGTGTTCGACTCTTTGCGACCCCGTGAATCACAGTATGCCAGGCCTCCCTGTCCATCACCAACCCCCGGAGATTACTCAAACTCATGTCTGCCGAGTCGGTGATGCCATCCAGCCATCTCATCCTCTGTCGTTCCCGTCCCCTCCTGCCCCCAATCCCTCCTAGCATCAGGGTCTTTTCCAATGAGTCAACTCTTCGCATGAGGTGGCCAAAATATTGGAGTTTCAGCTTCAAACATCAGTCCTTCCAGTGAACACCCAGGACTGATCTCCTTTAGGATGGACTGGTTGGATCTCCTTGCAGTCCAAGGGACTCTCAAGAGTCTTCTCCAACACCACAGTTCAAAAGCATCAATTTTTCGGTTCTCAGCTTTCTTCACAATCCAACTCTCACATCCATACATGACCACTGGAAAAACCATAGCCTTGACTAGATGGACCTTTGTTGGCCAAGTCATGTCTCTGTTTTTTAATAGGCTATCTAGGTTAGCCATAACTTTCCTTCCAAGGAGTAAGCGTCTTTTAATTTCATGGCTGCAATCACTGTCTGCAGCGATTTTAGAGCCCCCCAAAACAAAGTCTGATACTGCTTCCACTGTTTCCCCATCTATTTCCCATGAAGTGATGGGACCAGATGCCATGATCTTAGTTTTCTGAATGATGAGCTTTAAGGCAACTTTTTCACTCTCCTCTTTCACTTTCATCAAGAGGCTTTAAAGTTCCTCTTCACTTTCTGCCATTCCAAGCTTTACTGAGTTTTAATTGACAGGTAAAAAATTATTTAATTGAAATAGAAGAACTCTCCAGACCAATTGGGATTCCCTGGTGGCTCATCTGGTAAAGAATTTGCCTGCAATGCAGGAGACCCCAGTTCAATTCCTGGGTTGGGAAGATCCACTGGAGAAGGGATAGGCTACCCACTCCAGTATTCTTGGGCTTCCCTGGTGGCTCAGCTGGTAAAGAATCTGTCTGAACTAAGGAAGACCTGGGTTTGATCCTTGGGTTGGGAAGATCCCCCAGAGAAGGGAACAGCTCCCCACTCCAGTGTTGTGGCCTGAAGAATTTCATGGACATACAATCCATTGAGTTGCAGAGTCTGACATGACTGAGTGACTTTCACTTCATTTCACTTCCAGACCAATTAGGCAAGAAAAATAGATAAAAGACATTCAATTTGGATAGGAAGAAGTAATACTATGACTATTTGCAAATAATTTAGTATACATATAGAACTGACACAAAAAATTACTAGAGATAATAAATGAATTCAACACAATTCCAGAGTATAAGATCAATGCAAAAATCAATGTTCCATTCTTTATTTCTTCTCTGCTCTTGTGATTTGATGACTATCTTTAGCATTATGCTTGTATTCCTTTCACTTTTTTTGTGTGTTTGTACCTATTGTAGAATTTTGGTGTGGTTACCATGAATTCTATATACAGAGATTTTTGATGTGCAGTTACCATGAGGTGTGTGTGTATGTGTGTGTGTGTGTGTGTGTGTGTGTGTATGGGCTTCCCAAGTGGCTCAATGGTTAAGAATATGCCTGCCAATGCAGGAGACATGGATTTGATCCCTGGGTGAGGAAGATCCCCTGGAGGAGGAAATGGCAACCTGCTCCAGGATCCTTGCCTGGAACATTCCATGGGCAGAGGAGCCTGGCAGACTACAGTCCATGGGGTTGCAAAGAATTGAACACAACTTAATGACTAAGTGTGTGTGCATGTGAACACACACACACACACATCAAATGACACAATCAAAGATGCAAAAAAAAAAAAAAACTTATGGGATGGGAAAAAATATTTGTATTTCATGTATTTTATATATATAATATACGGGTTTAATGCCCAAACTATATAAACAACTTTTACGTTCAACAACAAAAACAAGCTCCCCAATTTAAAAAGGGCAAAGGGACTTGAATGACATTTCTCCAAAGAAAATATAAAAATGGTGGACATACTATACTAAAATCACATAAAAATATGTTCAACATTATTGGTCATTAAAGAAATGGAAATCAAAGCCATGACAAGATACCACTTTACATTAACTAGGCTAGCTTTAATAATTACAAAAATTAGAAAATATAGCCTCCAACTAATAAAAATAAACGGAAAAAAAAAGAAAATACACATTGGCAACTATGTGGGTAAATAGAACCTGTGTACATTGCTCATGGGAACATGACTGCTGTAGTCTCTGTGGAAAAGTTTGGCAGTTCCTCAAAACCGAGACATAAAATTACCACATATCCCATCAATTCTACTCATAGAAATATACCCCACAAAAATGAAAAAATGTCCATCAAAAAACTTGTACACAAATGTTTACAGTGAAACTATTCATAAGATTCAAAGATAGAAACAACACAGATGTCTACCAATAGATGAATGTATAAGAAATTACAATAAGTGAAAACATGGAATATTATTCAACTGTAAAAGAAAGTAACAAATCACGGGTGCATGCAACTTAGATGAACCTCCTAAACACTATACTAGATCAAAGAGCTAGAAACAAAAGGGGCAATGCTATGAGAACTTTCATATGATAAATACATAATAGGCAAATTCATAGAGATATAAAGCAGATAACAGGTTAACACATGATGTGTTAGTGATCATTTAATGGGAGGGTATATTTCTGCAGAGTGATGGAAAAGTTTTGAAATTAGAGAGATCAAGTAATCACGCAATAGTGTGAATGCACTAAATGCCATAAACTGTACACTTCGAATTGCCAGTCCAGGTTTGATGCATGAGACAGGGTGCTCAGGGCTAGTGCACTGGGATGACCCAGAGGGATGGGATGAGGAAGGAGGTGGGAAGTGGGTTCAGGATGGGGAATACATGTATACCCATGGAGGATTCAAGTCATTGTATGGCAAAACCAATACAATATTGTAAAGTAAAATAAATAAATTTTAAAAAAAGGAAAAAGATAGTGAAGGATCAATCTCTTAAGGATCAATCTCCGACCTTCAGCATAACATTTTAACTAGGGAAATTGTTTCTATTACATATTTCCATAGAATCATAAACATCTATTCTCACAGCACCCCACATATATTTATGAAAGTTTCATTGTCTTTAGATTCTGACATCCATGATGGCAGGGAGTGTATCTGTCAGACTCACCTTTGTATCTTTAGTTCCTAGCACAGTACTTGTTGAATACGTAAAGAGATGAACAAATTTCACAATGTAGGCACCAAGGATTTATTAAAGCAAGGATTTTTAAAGAAAATAAATAACTATATGTAAAATCAATTATAAATCATTATATATTTATATAAATATTACAGTGGGTTGCCTCCAAAAAGATATGTCTAAGTCCTAACCCTCCAGTACCAGTGAATGTGACCTTATTTGGAAATAGGGTATTTGCAGATGTACTTAAATTAAGGATGTCAAGGTGAGATCATATTAGATGTAGAATGGGCCCTAACTTCAAGAACAGTTTCCCTTATGAGAGAAAGGAGAAGGAAATTTGACACACAGACACAAAAGAGAGAAGGCTATATGAAAATGGAGGCAGAAATTGGAGTTAAGCTGCCACTAGCCAAGGAATGTCTGGAGTCACCATAGGCTGGATGAAGTAAGGGATTATTCACTCCTGAAACATTCAGAGGAAGCCTGACCCTGCAAACACATTGATTTTGGTCTGGCCTCTAGAAATGTAAAAAGATAAATTTCTGTTGTTTAAAAAAATAAATAAATAAAATAAAAGAGATAAGTGTATGGTATGTGACTTTCACCTTATTTTTTTAAATGACATTACTCCACAAACTGATCTACAGATTTCTTGAGATCCCTACCAAAATCACTACTGTCTTCCTGGCAAAAATTGATGAGTTTACCCTATAATTAATCTGAAAATACAGAGCACTGAGAATGGCCAAAATACTCTTAAAAATTAAGTTAGAGGACTCACACCTCTCCATTTCAAAACTAACTATAATACAAAGCTAGTAACTAAGATGAACAGATAATGTGTTATTACGGTATAAGGTTTACATATAGGCTATTGGGAAAGATTTGAGGTTACACAAATAAACCCTTCCACTGACTGAATAAAATGATTTTTGACAAGGGTGCCATAATGGTTCATATGGGGAAAACAGTCTTTTCAACTAATGGTGCAGGGTTCAGAGCCTCAGATACCAACCTTGAACTCCATGTCTATGACAATTCATTTTACTTTACACTCAATTAAGGCTTCTTTCTTTCATTCACCTACTCTTTCCCATCACACACCTTTGCACCTCTACATACACTATTCACCCATCTGAAATTCCTTTTCTTTTCCTTCATGCAAACATATTGAATTTATTTTCAACCACCTGATATGCAGAAGTCTGGCTAGATTAAGTCATTCTTTTCCATTCCCTCATACAGTGTGCGCAGCGATCATGCTCATCTTCATATTATACTACTATATTTGTATTTTATACCTTGTTTGAAATTGTTTATTTTTCATCTGAGGTGTCATTCTGACTGTTCTTAGGTAGACTGCTGCTGCTGCTAAGTCACTTCAGTCATGTCCGACTCTGTGCGACCCCACAGACGGCAGCCCACCAGGCTCCCCCGTCCCTGGGATTCTCCAGGCAAGAATACTGGAGTGGGTTGCCATATCTTTCTCCAATGCATGAAAGTGAAAAGTGAAAGTGAAGTCGCTCAGTCGTGTCCAACTCTTAGCGACCCCATGGACTGCAGCCCATCAGGCTCCTCCGTCCATGGGCTTTTCCAGGCAAGAGTACTGGAGTGGGGTGCCATTGCCTTCTCCAGACTACTAGTACTCAAAAAGCAAGATCAATTTTTCCACTTATTTAAAAGTTAAATATTGTGTCTTTCATAATGCTAAGTGCACACAGTATATGCACAGAATAGGTACTTAAAATGCTTGTTGACATTACTTACTTGACCACTGAAACATTCCTAGTAAATTCAAAACTATTCAATGAATCACAAAATGCATAAGCAAAGAACTGAGCTGTCACTAATATTTTACCTGCTCCATTTTGATCAGAAAACAATCAATAAAGTCTTGAGGATTGTTAATGTCCAGGGATGCTTGGTGTTTCCTTGGTTGCTCCAAAAAATAATTTTGTGAATGAGCTGCATTGTTAAGTACTCTGTTATGACTCCCTGGGAAATAATCAAGGAGAGCAGGGAAAGTATTGCAGATCTAGAAGAGAAAGTAGTAGTTTCTTAAATAAAAAACACTTAGTGAAGGTTTACTTAATATGCCAAGCCCTGGTGAGCAAATGTGGTATAAATATTAATATAATATGGTCTTTGTATTGAGAGAAATTTTCACTTCACAAATATATAATTTTCTTTGTTGACAGATGTATTTGAGGGAGAAAATTATGACCATGGATCACTATGATAATTCTTTCCTATATTTGTGGCTCAGATGATAAGGAGTCTGCTTGCA
The DNA here is from genome assembly GCF_033118175.1 of Dama dama. Classification (NCBI taxonomy): domain Eukaryota; kingdom Metazoa; phylum Chordata; class Mammalia; order Artiodactyla; family Cervidae; genus Dama; species Dama dama. Next base: position 63,231,765 of record NC_083695.1, on the reverse strand, counting down.
ATGCAGGAGACCTGGGTTTGATCTCTGGGTCGGGAAGATCCCCTGGAGTAGGGCATGGCAATCCACTCCAGTATTCTTGCCTGGGGAATCCTGTGGACAGAGGAGCAACCCTATGGGCTGCTGTCCATAGGGTTGCACAGAGTCGGACACAACTGAAGCGACTTAACATGCATGCTTGCATACAACAAAGGAGAATAGTTAGGGACATTAAAATATTTTTTGTTGAATGAACAGCTGAAAGAATCATATGTAGAATCAGCAGAGGTGAAGCTAATGTTGGGACCAGTGTGAGGAAAGCAGGAGAGACTCCATTTTGAAGCTTGTCATCCATCTTAAAAATGATATGAACTGGGCCTGAACCCTGCCCAAGAGTGAGGAAACCGTTGCTAGTGAAAACTAGGTCTCCCGGAGACTTCCCTCCCTACAGATGACAAACGGGGGTTGTAGTTGAAGTAAGGCTGCCCCTGTTAGATTAACCATGGAGACATCCCCCCTTGATGTATAATCATTGCGCCCCCCACCCCCACCCCTTAACCCTAATTGTTTGTTCTCCTAACACCTACTTGTTGTAAAACTCAATCATGTACAACAAAGAGGTTGCTAACATGTAACCAGTCACATAGTGGGGGGTATAAAACTGGACCTCTAAGAAACATCAGGGTCCTTGTGGGGAACGGATTCTGCTTGGATACGCTGGCATAATAAACTATACTCCAGTGTCTTGAGTGTCCTCCTAGGTGTGTTTTCCAACTCCAGATTCCACAACATTTCTGGTGCATTGGCTGGGGAGCCCTTAGAGAGACAGGCCACTTGAGCCTCCACCTCCAGCTTGCTAGGAAGAGAGTCTCCAGGAGGGGAAGGCACCTCCGCTCTTGTTTTAGCAACTCGTCAATTTTTTGAATGAAATCTAAAATGAAACAGTTTCATTATCACTTATCTTCAGCCGAAGACCATAGCAAATGGCCATGAAACAATGTAGGATTTGCCTTATTTCAAGCAGCAACAGTCCTGAATTTTGCCACCTCACCTTTTTTTTTTAATTAATTTTTATTGAAGTATAATTGCTTTATAATGCTGTGTTAGTTTCTGCTGTACAGCAAAGCAAATCAGTTATACATAAACATATATCCACTTTATTATTTTTGATTTCACTTTATAATGACGTAAAGATTTTTGTTCATGACAAATGTATTACTCTGTTCTAGTTCGGACAATGACAGACGAAAAAAAAAAGCAATGGAAAGATCAAAATTGAAATTTGAAGTATGATGCAGGGAACTTAAAGCAGGTGCTCTGTGACAACCTAGAGGAGTGGGATGGGAAGAGGAGTGGAAGGGAGTTTCAGGAGGGAGGGCACATATATATAACTATGGCTGATTCATGTTGATGTATGGCAAAATCCATTATAATTTTGTAAAGTAATTATCCTCCAATTAAAAATAAAATAAAATTTTAAAAAATCCACAGGGAGTGTTTGTTGTAATATGTTCTATTTTAATACCTTGCCTCCAGGAAGATATTTTATTTAAAAGTAAGGATTAATTTCCTTATTCTTTGCAAGCCAAGGAGGAACATAAAACATACTTATATTGCTTAGGGATTTGCTGATGTCCTTAACATCTAACTGTAGGATGTTTCCAAGAATCGGGAGAGGAGTGGGGCCCGGCGGGAGCTTCCCTTTCCCAGAGCTCTGTTTCCAGATGAGAGGAGAAGCAGATAGGAGAGACAGAGCACCAGGGCCACAGCCAGATCCATTGACGCCTTCTCCTATAAAGTCAGCTTGAGCTAGCAGTCCAAGCTTTTATAACACTTCCTGTTAATCTACTTACTGTTTCATTTGGGCTTCCCAGGTGGCTCAGTGGTAAAGAACCTGCCTGCCAATGCAGGAGACATAAGAGACCCAGGTTCCATCCCTTGGTCGGGAAGACCCCCTGGAGGAGGGCATGGCAGCCCACTCCAGTATTCTTTCCTGGAGAACACCGTGGACAGAGGGACCTGGCAGGCTACAGTCCATCGCGTTGCTAAGAGCCCAACAAGACTAAAATGTGTTAGCACTCTTTCATTTGCAAAATGACCAATCGCCTAAGTTCAATTCAGTCACTTACTCATGTCCGACTCTTTGTGACCCCATGGACTGCAACACATCAGTCCTCCCTGTCCATCACCAATTCCTGGAGTTTACTCAAACTCATATCCATTGGGGCTGTGATGCCATCCAACCAACTCATCCTCTGTCATCCCCTTCTCCTCCCTCCTTCAATCTTTTCCAGCAACAGGGTCTTTGCAAATGAGTCAGTTCTTTGCATCAGGTGGCCAAAGTATTGGAGTTTCAGCTTCAGCGTCAGTCCTTCCAATGAATGCTCAGGACTGATCTCCTTTAGGAAGGACTGGTTGGATCTCCTTGCTGTCCAGAAGACCTTCAAGAGTCTTCTCTAACACCACAGTTCAAAGCGTCAATTCTTCAGTGCTCAGTTTTCTTTCTAGTCCAACTCTCACATCCATACATGACTACTGGAAAAACCATAGCTTTGACTAGATGGACCTTTGTTGATAAAGTAATGCCTCTGCTTTTTAATAAGCTGTCTAAGTTGGTCATAAAAGAGCAAGGGTTATTTAATTTCATGGCTGCAGTTACTACGTGCAGTGATTTTGGGGCCCCCAAAATAAAGTCAGCCACTGTTTCCACTGTTTCCCCATCTATTTGCCATGAAGTGATGGGACTGAATCCATAATCTTAGTTATCTGAATGTTGAATTTTAAGCCAACTTTTTCACTCTCCTTTTTAACCTTCATCAAGAGGCTTTTTAGTTCTTCACTTTCTGCCATAATGGTGGTGTCATCATATCTGAGGTTATTAATATTTCTCCAGGAAATCTTGATTCCAGCTTGTGCTTCATCCAGTCCAGCATTTCTCATGATGTACTTTGCAAATAAGTTAAATAAGCAGGGTGACAGTATACAGCCTTGATGTACTCCTTTCCCTATTTGGAACCAGTCTGCTGTTCCATGTCCAGTTCTAACTGTTTTTTCTTGACCTGCATACAATCAGCTTGATCAATCAGGTAGAAGAACTTTAATCTCTCTTCTGAGTGGACTTTGGCCCACTGATAAAGATAAAACTAACAGCTGTTTGGTCTTGCTTTTCTTTCTCCCAATGCCTCACCCTGGACATATCTTGGCTGTGTCCCAGGTAGTGGCAATTTTTTTTTTTTTTTTTTAAAGAAAACCCTAGAGGTAGTTACAGCATACAGCCAGGAGTGAGAATTACTGGTGTAACTTATTTGATAAAAAAAACTGCCTGATATTCTGGCTTTTCACACTGATGATCAGTTAGGAAATTAGACTTTGAAAGAGATGAGTGTATTTTAAATCTTGTATGTAAAAAATTTATCCTATAAAGATTTATCAAGTACCAGAATACATTGTCCTGGAAATGGAAGAAAGCCTTTTAAATAATTCAATGCACTGTACTAACATTACAGTCACCAAAACAAACTTGCAAATATAACACATATGAATGACCAAGCAAGTAGTGACTTCTTTCAAAGTCACTGCAGTGTTCAAAAAACAAAAGATTTCCCATTAAATGGAAGCCCAAGGATAACAGGGTCATAGGAATTCAAAGAATGAAAATCAGATAAGGTTTGTCCCCTTCCATCACTAAGAGGAGAAACTAGTTCAAGGACCTGAGAAAGAGCCCATTTCAGAGAATTTAAGAGGGAGGACTTCCTCCCAGTCACCTCCAGGTACAGTTGCCTCTGTTGCTTTTGTTTCCAATCATTTTCAGAAATAATGGAATGATGTATACATAGCAAGGAAAGGAGATTCTAAACAGAACAATAGGCGTGGATTCAGTGAAGGATGAGAAGCAGGGACTTCACTAAACTGACCCACAGCACAGCATTAAGACCTGAACAGGAGATGCCATTCAATGATCATGAGATTGTATATAGCAGGGAATTATATACATTACTAGATCAATAATGACCATGCTTGAATGAGGCATGTTCTCTAAGGAAATTATCATGTTGATGTTTGTTCTAAATTGGCTAATGCAGTTACTACTATAAGCTCTTTTCATAAGGAAAAATTAAGATTTGTTGAGACTCCAGCTACAAAATATCTTATCCCTCACATGTTTGCAGGAATACTGACAATTAGAAAATTTTCATACCCATCATATCCCTTCAGATTCTCTTGATTAACTTTGCCTAACATGAAATCATTCCTATTCTAAGGATGAAGAAGCTGGGCCTTAGAAATTTAATACTTGGGCCAAGGACATGGTGTCTGTAGCCAGTAGAGCCAAGGCTGAATTCCTCTGAGACCTGTATGCTTCCCTCTAAGTAAACCCTGATGCTGGGAAAGATTGAAGGCAGGAGGAGAAGGGGGCGACAGAGGATGAAATGGTTGGATGTCATCATGCTATCGTTGGCTCAATGACATGAGTTTGAGTAAACTCCTGAAGATAATGAAGGACAGGGAAGACTGGCGTGCTGCAGTCCATGGGGTCACAAACAGTCAGACACAACTTAGCAACTGAACAACAACAAAGCAAGCATTCAGTTTAAGCAAGGTCACCAACATGTACTGAGTGTGTACTGTATTTCAGTACTCTGTGATTCGCCCTAATCAGGGATGTTTAAAATAAACACTAAGTTAATAATTACAGCATCAGTTGATTAAAATAAGAATCAGAAATATTGGTTTTGCAACCTTTGGGACTTGAATAAGCCCAGGTCAGAGTGAATTTTTTACCCAGGACGAAGAGTTGTGATTTGCTACCTGAGTTATATAGTGTACACTCTGAGAGAGCCAAAGTACTTTATTTTGGATCAAAAAAAAAAAAGCTTAGTTGCTGTCTTTATAGTAATCATTTTATTACTCTGCCCTGCTCCTCCCTCCATCTGGGAAGGTGTCTGTTGGACCTTTATCTTTCTGTAGAATTAAAGAATCATAGATATTTCAGAGACAGATGGGTCTCAGAAAACCACTAGTCTCATTCCTACTTTATTTTTAGGAATTTCTGACTTAGTGACATGGATTGGCACCAACAAATCAGTACAAGACCCTATCTTAGTGTCTAGGTTTCCCAACACTGAGTTCAAGAATTTGTCCCATCAAAGAGATTTCCTATGGGTGTCCAGGAAATTCCTTCCCTTGTAGTTCAGTAAGTAAAGAATCTGCCTGCAGTGCAGGAGACCTGGGTTTGATTCCTGGGTTGAGAAGATCCCCTGAGAAGGAAATGGCAACCCACTCCAGTATTCTTGCCTGGAGAATTCCATAGACAGAGGAACCTGACAGGCTACAGTCCATGGAGTTGCAAGAGTTGGGCACAACTTAGCAACTAAACCACCAAGGGTGTCTAGGAGGACATCAACATTCAGTCCTCCACAGTCAAAGCTTGGGCAGAATTGTAAGTTGAACCTTTCTTTTTAAACAGCCATTGTCACTGAAGCATAATATGCCTGGAGAAGGTTGCCTATCTTAAATGTACAGCTTGGTGAATTATCATGTGAACATAAACTGTGCAGCCAAATACAGGTCAAGAAAAAGAATTAGACAGGACCCAGAAATCCTTTTATATCCCCTCTACTCACTACTTACCCTGACCTGAAATGCATCCTTTGATGCCATAGGTTAGTTTTGCCTATTTGCAATCTTTAAATGAGTGGAATCATAAATTTTCTTTTTTGTATCCATCTTTTTTCACTTGATAATTCATTTATGAGTTCAGGCAAATTCTTTACCATCTGAGCTCCCAGGGAAGCCCAAGTATATTTCATGTTGTTACAAATAATAGTAGTAAGATTTTGCTTTGTGATTAGTGCTTTGTTTTATATGAATAACTATTCTGTAGTTTATTTTTTGCATTGTATTGTATTATATTAGATGCTTCTAGATTGGTATTACTTTGAATGGTGTCATTATGAAAATTCTTTTTTCTTTTAAGATCTAATAACTTTAACATCTCTTTCTACACTACTTTCTGTTTTAAATTCATTTTTATTGGAGTATAGTTGCTTTACAATGTTGTGTTAATCTCTACTATACAGCAAAATGAATCAACCATAGTTATACATGAATCCACTTCCTTTTGGATTTCCTTCCCATTTAGGTCACCACAGAGCATTAACTAGAGTTCCCTGTGCTATACAGGAGGTTCTCTTTGCTATCTTTTTTTTTTTTTTTTTAAGATTTATTTATTTTTATTTTGGCTATGCTGGGTCTTCGTTGCTGTGCAAGGGCTTTCTCTAGTTGCAGTGAGTGGGGACTACTCTCCAGTTGTGGTGCTCAAGGCTTCTCAGTGTCGTGGCTTCTCTTGTGAAGCATGGGCTTTAAGGCGTGCGGCCTTCAGTAGTTGTGGCACACAGGCTTCGTTGCTTCTCTGTGGGAGGAGAAGAAGTTGCATGTGGGATCTTCCTGGAGCAGGGACTGACCCATGTCCTCTGCCTTGGCAGGCAGATTCTCAACCACTGGACCACCAGAGAAGCCCAGGCATCTATTTTATACACAATATCGATAGCATATATGTGTCCATCCCAATTTACCAGTCCTCCTAACCCCTTCACCCTTATCCCTGTTGGTATTCATATATTTGTTCTCTACATCTGTGCCTCTATTTCTGCTTTGCAAAGAGGATCATCTATATCACTTTTCTAGATTCACATATATGTGTTAATATATGATATTTGTTTTCCTCTTTCTGACTTACCTCACTCTGTACGACATACTCTAGGTCCATCCACATCCCTACTAATGATCCAACTCTGTTCCTTTTTATGGCTGAATAATATTTCACTGTCTATATGCACCACATCTGTGTTATTCATTCCTCTGATGATGGACTTTTAGGTTGCTTCCGTGTCCTGGCTATTGTAAATAGTGCTGCTATGAACATTGGAGCACATGCATCTTTTTTAATTATGATTTTCTCTGGGTATATGCTCAGAAGTGGGATTGCTGGATCATAGGGTAGTTCTATTTTTAGTTTTTTAAGGAACTTCCATTCTGTTTCCCATAGTGGCTGTATCAAATTACTCTCCCACCAACAATTTGTAAGTATGGCTCTTTGATATTCCAATGTACCGCATTTCTGTTCAACACATACTGACAAATAGAATTCTTGGATAGGTGTGTGTTCACTTTAAGTACATGTGTGTGTGTGCTCAGCTGCTCAGTCATGTCCAATTCTTTGTGATGTTATGGACCCACCACACTCCTCTGCCCATGGGATTTTCCATAGGGCTGGTGCACTGGGAAGACCCAGAGGGATGGGATGGGCAGGGAGGCGGGAGGGGGAATTGGGATGGGGAACACATGTAAATCCATGGCTGATTCATGTCAATGTATGGCAGAAACCACTATAATACTGTAAAGTAATTAGTCTCCAACTAATAAAAATAAATGAAAAAAAAAAAGAATACTTGATTGGATTGCCATTAGTAAACACTGCCAAATAATTGGCCAAATGATTGAACCAATTTTTGGTTTACTTTGAGAGTGCCAGTTCCTTCACTTTCTTGCCAACACTTAGTATAATCTTTTTCCATTTCAATCATTCTGATGGGTATATAATAATACTTCATTGAAGTCTCAATGTGCATTTCTGTGAAGAGTGATTAACAATGCTGAGCACTTTTTCAAATGTCCACTAGCAGTATCAAATCTTTTGTGAAAGGCTTGTATATTTGGAAATGAACCCATAGTTGGCTCTCTCTATATAAACACACATATATGTACATAATTATATCATTCAAGTGTATAGAAAATTTTGTAGTATGTATTTTGAATAGGTTCAGAGTAAAATGCTGACCCAGTGTTCTAAAGATCTGAATACTTAGTATGCATTTTCTTAAAACTAGGTGATTTTCCTGCATGACCACTATACAAACTTAAGTACAAACAGGAAAGTAATAGTGATGCATTTGGACCATCTAATTCTTATCTCTGTCTTTCACCAATACATCCCCAAGATATTCCTTAAGTCCAGTTCCTTAGAATCACATCCTGCAATTTAGTTGTCATGTCTCCTTAGTCACATTCAGTCTGGAAGAGTTCCTCAGTCTTTCCTTGACTTCCAGGACCTTGTCACTCTTGAAGAGTATAGTCTGGGTATCTGTAAAATGTCCCTCAGTTTGTTTGTCTGATGTTTCCTCATGATTAGATTCAGGTTGTGCAACTTTGACAGGAATATTACAAAATAATGTTTTTTCTGTTTACTGTATCCTGTGAGGTGACAGTTTCAATCTGTTCATTACGGATACTATTTGCTTTGATTACTTGGTTAGGTTAGTATTTGTCAGTCTCTTCTCATCAACATGGATGGACTATGACTTTTCAAACAAGGTAGCTCCCGCCACCTGCTCCATGTGGTGCCCTTCTTACCTCTCTTGGCTCTGATACTCCATACTGGGGTGTCCCTCAGTGGGAGTGCTTTCTTCACCTTACTTCATGCTAAGTCCCCTCCTCAGGTTGTCACATACTCTGCCTCTGCACCTTCATCCCCACCCCAAACCAAGATACCTCAATAAACAAACATTTTCCAAAAAAAAAAATTAATCAAGCTTCAAAAATTAATTGCAAAGTAATTTATTTAATGTGCATACCTTGGGACTTCCCTGGTGATCCAGTGGCTAAGACTCCATGCTCCCAATGCAAGGGGTCTGGGTTTGATCCCTGGTCAGGGAACTAGATTCCACATGCCTCAACGAAAGATCTCACACTCACATGCCACAATTAAGACCTGACACAGCCAAATAATTTTTTTTAAAAGTGCATATCTTGCAATGATAATTCACAAAGAAAGAAATATGAAAGTTCAAGGAGGAGATGAAAAAAGTGCTACGGCATAATTATTAACCAGGGATTCACACTTCATGAAAAAGGCTAAATTTCAAAAACAGTGATAATTGGCAAAGATGTGGGAAACCCAGTACTGTCAGATTCTAAGAAAAATGTAAAAGTACACCTGCTTTGGAAAAAGACAGGCACACATAAGAACTATATGATGTCTGGGGACCATGGGTTGAAGTGACAGCTAGAAAGACAGAACTGCCTATCTCCCAGGCTAGTGGCATCCACTGGCCTGACCCGTCCTGGACCCCACAGAAGGGCAAGTTAAGAAGTTTAGGGAGAAGAACAGGCTCTTTAATGCTGGAGTCCAGCCCCAGCAGGATCCAGGGGGTTCCCTTAGGATGAACGGTGTCGGCGAGTGATAGAAGACACGTGAGACCAGCCTTGATAGGGCCAAGTCTGTCTTTATTTTTTGACAACAGTTTTTATACCCTCACTCAGAGTGTATCCAGGATACAAGATGCTCACTCATATCTATACAGGGTTAGTTTACATTACGTCAGTTTGTCCTTAAGGAAGAACAAGATGCTTTCTGTATTTTGTTTCTATAATAAATCTTTACACATTATCTTTTGACCTTAGGGCTTATTAACATTTTATGTAAGTCAGGTGACTGTAGGCCTGTTTTCTGTTTCTGTGGTGACCTTAACAGAAAAGTTACAGTCTCATAGGGCAACAGGACAGCATGTCACAACATAATAAAAATATAACCCTGTTAATACCAACATCAATTCTTCTGCAAAAGTTGTCAGTTAAATTTATCTAAAAGTTTTACCCCATACAGACTCTGTGGCTCTAATAAGACGGCCTCTGCCTAGCACTCCTGGCTAATAATTAACAACTATTTCATTGTTACAATACTAGGGCTAAGCTCTTATTTTTCTAAATCTATAACTATATTAACAATGGTTACCATAGCACAACCTTAGCACACTAAAAGCAAAAACACAGCAAGCAAACATTAACCCAATAACCACTTTTATAATAATTTTTCTTATATTTTTTAATTAAACTCCTTCACCCCTCAAAAATGCTCTATATCTATTAGGGCTTTTATATAATCAGGTTCTTTATACTATTCTATGATTAAAATATCATAAGCAATCATGCATATTAGTACCAAGGGCATAAATGCATTTGACTAACAAACTACCAGCAAACGAGCTCAAATTAAAACACTCCTTTCACCCTAAATAATCTCATAAAATACCACCACCCTAAAAACTTATAGATTAAAGTTCTAAATTAATTCTTATTTGGAAAGAAATCTGGGAAGGTCTTCTGCCTAAATTACAGAAATTAGGGAGTAGTTTGTTAAAGCAAGCATCAGAAGAACAGATACCATCTTTAAGGTGAGTGCCGGGGGCAGCTTTGGGGCAGCTTTTCGGAATCCCTGAAAACCTGATCCGCCTTGCCCATCAGGCTTTCTCCCTCATGACCTTGTCATGGGTAGGATCTCGTGTGCTGGCTCCTGGCACTTTAATTTTCAGTTTTCACATTTGAACATGAGACTCTCAGCTTCCCATGAATAGAGCACCCATTCCGGGGGCGGTATGTGAGTCTGGTTTACATTACCCCCCAAATCTCCCATGAGTGTATGCTTTCCCAGCAGGGTTTTAAGCTGTACTTAGGGGAACCTTCTGCAGAGTTCAGAGTTCACTGTGCAACCTCAGCATCAGCCAATGATGGCTTTGTCCCTGGCTCACTCATTTCCTTCCTCATTGATTCATCCCACAACCATCGTTAATGCAAGTTTGTGTGCCTGATGCACAGTGAGGCCAAACAAACTGAAAGGCTGAAATTTGGAGCAGAGAAAGATTTATTGCAAGTTGAGGTGGTTCATATCCTAAAAAGCCTTGAGCTCCCTAAAGGGTTTTGGCAAAGCCTGTTTTTAAAGGGCAGGTGCGGTGGGGTAGGGGGTGGGATGCCATCTGCAGGGTATGTGATCAGCCTTGTGCACAGTTCTCTGACTGGCTGATGATGAGGTGGCAGAGTGGTGTCACAGGGGTTAATATTATCAGTCCTTAGGCTCCAGCAGGCCTGGGGCTATGTATGTGCTTATGGTCATCAATCGGTTCCCCCATTTGTTGGTAAGGGGGATTCACATCTGCAAAACAACTCAGGAAATGTGCATCAAATACTAGTATCTAGGGAATTCAGAGAGGGGCTAAAGCAGAGGATACAGGGGAAGGCCCCGGAGGGTCCTGCTCAGTTATACCATAAACGGGCACATCCCAGACAGAAGGTCTGCACTTCCCTCCTTCTTCAAAGAAACCCTCCAATAGAATCCATGAGAATCAGAATCTGTCCTTTTACTCTTTATACTTAAAATGATAAAATATTTTAAATACAAATAAGGCATAAGACTAGCCCAACCCTATGTACTGAAACTATTACAAACTGAAAAAAGCCTCAGAGTCTCCAAGGTGAGCTCTAGGTCCCGGGTTGAGAGTCCAGTCACACCTCTGCAGGAAGCTGGCTCAAGGTCAAAGTCCAGGCAGCTTCTCTGCTGGATGTGGGAGTGAGTACAGTAGGTAATGTGAAATCAAGGGACAGAGTGAAAGTTAATGATGTGGCAAAAACATCTAGCAGGATGTTGACGCATTATTGACTCAGTAGTGTCTGGCTCTGTCACCCCATGAAAAGTAGCCTGCCAGGTTCTTCTGTCCATGGGATACTCCAGGCAAGAATACTGGAGTGGGTTGCCATGCCCCCCTCCAGGGTATCCTCATGATCCAGGGATTGAACCCAGGTCTTGTGCATTGCAGACAGATTCTTTACCACCTGAGCCACCTGGGAAGCCCAGAGGACTTTGGAGGTAGGTTGCAAGTCAAGTGCTCATTTAAGCATTCAAATCAAAGAGAACAATCCATCTTACATCAACATGGCTGAGGAAGAGAAATAAAAACCCACCTGACATGTCATCATATAATTTTCCAGACTAAAAAAGGCTCTTTTGAAAGAGCATGTCTACATGTTGAGGAAAAAGGAAATTAAATAACTTAACTTTATCAACATAAAAAAGGGGAGTGCCTGGAGGTAATACCTGTCAAGGCAGATTGTGGCTTGGAGCAATAAGTGGGATTTTCCCTAAGATCTACAGAAAGTGACTTTAAAAACCTCAAAGAAATACTTCAAAGAATCATTTCTTTACAAAGGCAGATTCTGTTCCCTGAAATTAAAATCTTGTGTTCTTTGGTTGAGATCGTGGGAGGTTGGACAAAATCTCTTCATCTGTGGAGAGGAGATTACAGACTTTACACAAAGATCTGCCCACCTGTGATTAAAGTCCAGCTTCCAGGGGTGGAACCTTAGGTAGCTGGTGCTTGGAACCAGCTGGTGCATGAAACCCTTGGAGCATGTGCTTCCTGATCCCTGTCCAAGGGTGCTGCTTCCTCTGAGATAGAAGGGTTCCACATTCCTTCCCTGCATCGTCCCCTTAAGGGAAGGCTATCTTCCTTTACTCCTAACCTGAAATTTACCTTGGGTCCGAAGGAGCTGGGGTTAAAATCAAAGAAAGGGAAGTCTCTCTTTTCCTCACAATCCAAATGCAAGTCCCCACTTTGTGGTGGTAGTTTAGTCACTTAGTTGTGTCTGATTCTTGCGACCCCATGGACTGTAGCCTGCCAGGCTCCTCTGTCCATGGAATTCTCCAGGCAAGAGTCCCCACTTTAGTTAGAACCAATTTTTGGAAAGCTCTGGGTCCCATTGCAGGTCCTGAGAATGAAAAAACCTTGTGAAGAACCTCACCTCTTAGTGTGGCCTCAAAGGACTCTCCCCTTCATTGTCTGAAGGGTTTGTAGACATTCTGAGATCAGGCATTGAAAGCAGTTAAAACCAGCTGCCCAGCCTTATTCCCAAAGACTCATTCTAGGGCAGGAACTTGGAATTGGAGAGGAAGTGGGTTATCCTTTCATTTAAGTCCACTGATGTGGTGGAGAAGTTAATCCTTCTGATACATGATGGAGTGGTTTGATCAAACCAACCTTGCCGCAGACAACTATGTTTCAACCTAGAGAAATTATTCACAAGAAAATAACTCACAGAAGTCACTGCTGAGTCACTTAAATTGGCATGTCCTAGAGAGGATAGACTGGAGAAGACAATGGCAACCCACTCCAGTACTTTTGCCTGGAAAATCCCATGGATGGAGGAGCCTGGTAGGCTGCAGTCCATGGGGTCTAGAAGAGTCGAACACGACTGAGCGACTTCACTTTCACTTTCATGCATTGGAGAAGGAAATGGCAACCCACTCCAGTACTCTTGCCTGGAGAATCCCAGGGACGGGGGAGACTGGTGGGTTGCCACCTATGGGGTCGCAGAGAGTCGGATGTGACTGAAGCGACTTAGCAGCAGCAGCAGCAGCAGAGAGGATAGAGTGATGGGGGTAATACAAGAGGTGGATTCTCTGATGGTAAAGTTTTCCACCCAGGACCAGCTCCCTGAGTGATTTCACTTGTGTTCACTTCACACCTTGCCAATATTATAGTTTTTATTACACAAAATAATTTACTGATTTATGTTGTTCTTTGCATTATTTAGATAAGTTGCATTTAAAAAAATTTTTTTTTAAACATTTTTGTCTGTGCTGGGTTTTTTTCATTATGGTTCACAGGCCTCTCTTGTTGTAGTGTGTGAGCTTAGTTGCCCCATTTACTGTGAGAGATCAGCCACCAGAATCATTTGAAATGTCCAAATACTCTTCCCTAGTTAATGTTTTCTAGTGTGAGGAGCTCCAAAGTGCCCCCAGGCTTCTCCTCAGATGCATAAGTCCTCCTCAAAGGACCTAAAGGATCCAAGAGACCTTTCATCCATCCCTGAGCCCAAGAATCCAAGGCCAAATCCAGGGCAATGAGGAAAACACTGCTCTGTCAGTTGTCCTGAGTCCGCTCATTGGGAGCAGTCACTTCGAGCCTGGATCTCTCTGTGCCCCTCACACTGGGAGCCCCTGCACAGAGGATGCATGACTTAGAGCTGGCTTGAAGAAGGAGTCCCTGAATCCTCCACCTGCACTCAATAAATGAGATGAAGAACCCATTAGAAAGCATTGTGTGCAAAAATTCTCTACAAATTTAAGTTCAGTCGCTCAGTAGTGTCCGACTCTTTGCGACCCCGTGAACCGCAGCATGCCAGGCCTCCCTGTCCGTCACCAACTGCCAGAGTCTACCCAAACAATGTCCATTGAGTTGGTGATGCCATCCAACCATCTCATCCTCTGTCGTCCCCTTCTCCTCCTGTCTTCAATCTTTCCCAGCATCAGGGTCTTTTCAAATGACTCTTCTTTGCATCAGGTGGTCAAAGTATTGGAGTTTCACCTTCAATATCAGTCCTTCCAATGAAAATTCAGGACTGATTTCCTTTAGAATGGGCTGATTGGATCTCCTTGCAGTCCAAGGGACTCTCAAGAGTCTTCTACAACACCACAGTTCAAAAGCATCAATTCTTCTGCACTCAGCTTTCTTTATAGTCCAACTCTCACATCCATACATGACTGCTGGAAAGCCATATCCTTGACTAGACAGACCTTTGTTGGAAAAATAATGTCTCTTCTTTTTAATATGCTGTCTAGGTTGGTCATAACTTTCCTTCCAAGGAGTAAGTGTCTTTTAATTTCATGGCTGCACCATCTGCAGTGATTTTGGAGCCCGAGAGAGTAAAGTCAGCCACTGTTTCCACTGTTTCCCCATCTATTTGCCATGAAGTGATGGGACCAGATGCCATGATCTTAGTTTTCTGAATGTTGAGCTTTAAGCCAATGTTTCACTCTCCTCTCTCAATTTCATCAAGAGACTCTTTAGTTCTTCTTCACTTTCTGCCATAAGGGTGGTGTTAACCGCATATCTTAGGTTATTGATATTTCTCTTGGCAATCTTGATTCCGGCTTGTGCTTCCTCCAGCCCAGCATTTCTCATGATGTACCCTGCATATAAGTTAAACAAGCATGGTGACAATATACAGCCTTGACGTACTCCTTTTCCTATTTGGAACCAGTCTGTTATTCCATGTCCAATTCTAACTGTTGCTTCCTGACCTGCATACAGGTTTCTCAAGAGGCAGGTCAGGTGGTCTGGTATTCCCATCTCTTTCAGAATTTTCCACAGTTTATTGTGATCCACACAGTCAAAGGCTTTCGCATAGTCAATAAAGCAGAAATAGATGTTTTTCTGAAACTCTCTTGCTTTTTCAATGATCCAGTGGATGTTGGCAATTTCATCTCTGGCTCCTCTACCTTTTTTAAAACCAACTTGAACATCTGGAAGTTCACGGTTCACATATTGCTGAAGTCTAGCTTGGGGAATTTTGAGCATTACTTTGCTATTGTGTGAGATGAGTGCAATTATGTGGTAGTTTGAATATTCTTGGGCATTGCCTTTCTTTGGGATTGTCATGAAAACTGACCTTTTCCAGTTTTTTTTTTTTTTTAATTTTAATTTTTAATTTAATTTAATTTGAATTTTTTAAATAAAAAAATTTAAACTTAAAAAAATTTAAAAATTTTAATTTAATTTAATTGATTTTTAATTGCTTCAAACAATTAACAAGCCAAATACAGATAATGAATCATCATTGCATCCCTGGAATAAATCCCACTTAATCATGGCATATAATTCTTTCAGTGCATTTTTGTATTTGGCCAGAATTAGGTGCCCTTCTCATGGCAGGTGAGGAAAGTCTTAATGAATTTTACATTCTAAGGAGTTCCCAGAGACACAGTGATTTGTCTAGGGGAAGAATTTTATCAACTCATACTCTAGTTTTCTCAATTTGGAAGAACTGGATCAACTTTCAAAGCCTCAGTGATCTGGGCCAATGGTGTATCATAAAGTGGGGGGACCACATGGACTTAGGAATTGGTGCTTCTGATCATGGGCAAACAGCCATCCTACCAAACAGCCCCATCCCCAGAGTGGGCACCATGTAAGTTCTATCTGATCTCAAAAAGGTGTCTTGCTCCATGAAATACTGAAGGAAATAAATTTTTCTACCAATTGTTCTTTTCCAAGTTGCCACTCTCCTCCAGGAAGTGGCCAGGGTCAAACTCCTCTGGGTTGGGGAATTCTTTGTCATTATCCTGCACAGAGGTCAGAAATGTAAATATGGTTGTGTCCTGAAATGTGTTATGAAGTCATGGAGCTGGAAGAAATGTTGCAACTCAGCCCATAGATGAGGAAGCCTAGGTCCAAAGAAGAGCAGAGACATTTCAAACCAGACAGACAAAGCAATAGGCATGGATAAATTTAATGCCAAGTGGCAGCAATCTTGTTAAAGTAGCCTCCCATAGCATTTGAAGCACCGAGGACATAGGTGGTTGGCTACCACCATGAATCTGTCCTGCTTTCAGAGAGTCTGGACACTGGTGTCTGTACCCATCTGCTGCTCTATTTCATTACTTGAGTTTTCATTCACCTCATCTCTGCTGGCACTTGAAATGTCCAAAGTATCTATTTCCAGGGCCTTTGTAAATATACAAATAAATCTGACCTAATGAAAAAGGACCTCTTCTGAGATAATGAGAAGGAGTTCAATAACAACTAAGGTGCGTTTATCACTGAAGTGTTTCCCTTAATTAAAAAAATATGGGGAAAATATCACTATGGATTGATCCTAGCTTAAAAATACAGAAGAGTGGATAAAATAGAAAAAAATGATCATTTGGCAACAATTCAGATTAGGACTATCAACAAATGCTAAAGCTCTTGGGTGAATGCTTTGACTGCAGAATATTCGCAAGGTCTTAAAGTATGATGCCATGAAGTTTTATTAATTATGTATTAAATGATGAAACCTCTGCAATGGGAACATCTGCAAATACCTCCTTGTTTAGTGAGGAGGTTGACATAACCAATAATGGGATACGTGATGTTATGTGCCTCCATCTTCCCAATGAGATTCAATGGGACATACATATAGCATCTATTTAGTTCTCTTGCCAAAATCATAGCCGGAATCTAATCTCTAGAAAACAATCAAACATTTCACATGACTACTAGCTTGGACCCCCAAAAGGTAAATGTAATGAATGGGAATAAAGAAACAAAGTGAATTTATTCTTGATTACAGGAGGCCAAAGGGAAAAGATAACCAAATTATATGCCGTTTTCTTCACTGGATACTGCATTACAAAAGGAAAAAAAGCTGTAATGGATATTCTAGGAAAAGTTAGAAAAACTTACATATAGATTATATAGTAGATGCTATTGTATCAATAATAACTCCTGAGCACAAAATTTTTTACTGTTATGAATGAGAAGATCTTTGTACCTGGGATATGCATAGTGGTGTATTAAGGGATACACTTTTCCAAGTATAAAAGACTAAGTCCCATTTGTAATTGAGATTATAGTCATTTCAGTGAGATTCTGACACAGGACATTATGTATGTTTCTAATCTGCTATGCATATGCAGAGTCTCCTTAAAGGTGAATTTCTGAAATAAAGTTGTCCATAAAATGTAAAATTACTGACACCTCAAATTATTTTTTATTGAAAAAGTTGGAAGTGTCCAACTCTTTGTGACCCCAGGGACTGTAGCCCAGCAGGATCCTCTGCATATGGGATTCTCTAGGCAAGAATACTGGAGTGGGTTGCCATGCCCTCCTCCAAGGGATCTTCCTGATCCAGGGATAGAACTTGGGTCTCCCACATTAACAAGCAGATTCTCTATGGTCTAAGCCATCAGGGAAGCCCCATTTTTTATTGTCATAGTTAACTCAAACTTCCATGGTGGCTCAGACAGTAAAGAATCTGCCTGCAATGGAGGAGACCTGGGATAGATCCCTGGATTGAGAAAATCCCCTGGAGGAGGGCATGGCAACCCAGCTCAGTACCCTTGCCTGGAGAATGAACATGGACAGAGGAGACTTTTGGGTTATAGTCACAACTGAGCAACTAACACTTTCACTTTTTTCATCGTTAACTTAAATATTATATTAATTTCAGGTGTACAACATGGTGATTAGATATTTTTACCATTTATATTCCATGTAAAATTGTCATAATATATTGGCTATATTCTATGTGCTGTACATTATATCCTTGTATCTTATTAACTTTAATTTTATACTTTGTAGTTTGTACTTCTTAATGCCCTTCCTTTATCTTGCCCTTTCCCTCTACCTCTCTCTGCACTGGTAACCATTGGCCTATTTTCTATGTTTGTGAGTCTCTTTCTGTTTTGTTGTATTAGTTCATTTGTTTTATTTTTTAGTCCGCATTGAAGACTCTTGAGAGTCCCTTCGGCTGCAAGGAGATCCAAATAGTCCATCCTAAAGGAGATCAGTCCTGGGTGTTCATCAGAAGGACTGATGTTGAAGTTGAAACTCCAATACGTTGGCCACCTGATATGAAGAGCTGACTCATTTGAAAAGACCCTGATGCTGGGAAAGATTGAGGGCAGGAGGAGAAGGGGACGACACAGGATGAGATGGTTGGATGGCATCACTGACTCGATGGACATGGGTTTGGGTGGACTCTGGGAGTTGGTGATGGACAGGGAGGTCTGGCATGCTGCGGTTCATGGGGTCCCAAAGAGTTGGACATGACTGAGTGACTGAACTGAACTGAATAAGTGAAAATGTCCAGTATTTGTCTTTCTTTATCTGACTTATCTCACTAAGCATAATACCCTTCAGGATTATCCATGTTCTGAAAATGGTAATATTTCATTCTTTTTTATGGCTGAGTAAAATTCCATTGTGTATATGATGTTAGCTGTTGGTTTGTCATAAATAGCCTTTACTGTCTTGAAATATGTTCCCTCTGTACCAAGTATGTTGAGAGTCTTTTTTTTTTTTTTTAAATCATGAATGGATATTGAATTTTGCCAAATGCTTTCTTTGCATCAGGGGAGATGATCATGTGATTTTAACCCTTTGTTTTGTTAATGTGGTATATCACTTTGATTGATTTGTAGGTGTTGAATCATCCTTGCATCCCTAAAATAAACCCCACTAGATCATGGTATATGATCATTTTTATGTATTGTTGAATTCAGCTATTATTTTGTTCAGGATTTCTTTTCTTTGTTCATCAGGGATACTGACCTGTAGTTTTCTTTTTTAGTAGTGTCTTGGTTTGGTATCAGAGTAGTGATGGTCTCACACAATGAGTTTAGAAGTGTTCCCTGCTCTTCAGTTTTTTGGAATAGTTTGAGAAGGATAGGTATTGACTATTTTTTTCTGGCTGTGCTGTGCAGCTTGTGGGTTCTTAGTTTCCTGACCAAGAATGGAATCTGATCACCAGTGCTGCAAGCACAAAGTCCTAATCACTGAATCACCGGGGAATTCTCAACTATTTTTTTAAATGTTTGGTAAAATTCCCCTGTGAAGCCATCCAGTCTTGAATGGCTGTTTGTAGGCAGATTTTTTTTTTTTATTACTACTTATTCAATTTCAATACTAGTAATTCATCTGTTCTGATCATCTATTTCTTTTTGATTTAGTCCTGGAAGATTGTATGTTTCTAGGAATGTATCCATTTCTTCTAGGTTGTCGAGTCCATTGGCAAATAACTATTGGTAGTATTCTCTGATGAGTCTTTGTATTTCTGTGATATTGATTGTAACTTCTCAATGATTTCTAATTTTATATGTTCCACTCTTAATTTCCGTAAGGAGTCTGGCTAAAATTTTATCAATTTTCTTTTCTTTATCAAAAAACCCAATTCTTGGCTTTCTTGGTCTTTTCTATCATTCTTTTAGTCTGTTTTACTTATTTCCACTGTGATTTTTATTAATTCCTTCTTTATGCTGACTATGGACTTTGTTTGATTTTTACAATATCTTTATATGGCACCATTGTTCAATATTCTATGATTCACACTAATCAATGACTTTCAAAATAAATATTAATACAGTTAATAGTCACAGTGCCAGCCTATTAAACTGGAGTCAGAAAAGTTTGGTTCTACTGTAACTTTTAGAATTTAAGTGAATCCACGTCTCAGGGAACATTTTAACCAGGACAAACCAAAGTACTACTTTCCTGTCTAAATCACATGGCTCTAACTCTAATAGAACCAGACCAGCGTTTTTTGAATAAAAAAGCTATCACTCTCTTGGAGTAACCATTTTATTCCCTGAGTAAGTGGTGTCCTGCTTGGTACCTCCTTCCTTCCATGTGCACTTCCTCTCCCAGATGTGGGAAAGTTTTCTGCCATTGTTAATTTCAATAAGCTTTCTGGTCCTTTCTCTTTCTCTCTTCTCTATGACTCCTATACTGCATGTATTGATCTATTTGATAGTGTTCTATAGGTCCCTTAAACTTCTTTTCTTTTTCCTCCTTTCTTCTTTTTTCTCTCAATTGAATAATTTCCAATGACTTATCTTCAAGTTTGCTAATCTTTTGTTCTGCTTGATCTAGTCTATTTTTACATTCTCTAATGATTTTTTTTTAATACAAAAAGTAATCTTCAGCTCTATGACTTCTGTTTCATACCTTTGAATTTTCTGCCCTGTTGTTGAAATTCCTACTTCATTTCTTTATTGTTCTCCAGACCCCAGTGATCAACTTCATGACTTATTTTGAATATTTTAGGTCAATCATACATCTCCTGTTTGTACGTTTTCCTTGACTCTCTGCATTGTGGTTTGCACATTAGACAATAGGTAGTTTCAGTCCTCACTGACTAGTCACATGGAGAAGAACTTCACCAATCAGCTCAGCCAGAGATTCTGGAGGTCTCTCAAACCTGTGTGCTAGTCCAGCCTGCTTTTTATTTTCTAGAAACTCCCAGGTATCTACAGCTTGCTGAGTCCTTTCAATGCTCCAAGACAAGTAACACAGAGGCCAGTTCCTCATGAAGTTCCAGAATGCCAGATGTGCATGCCAACTCCTTTGCCCCTCAAGGAGAAGCTGAGAGCTGGGAAGGGGATTCCTGCCCAGTTATATGGCACATTCCTGGGCTTGGTAGTTGTGGTGAGAGAGGATCTGCATCTCTTTCTGGCTTTGATGTGACTAGGTTCACATTCACTAAGGGTACAGAAGTCTTTCAACTAGCTTTTGGATTTTTACAAAGAACTTATCCATGTGTTGCTGTGAATTAATGTGTCCATTAGGAGAAGGAAAGTTCAAGTCTTCCTATTGTGCCATGTTACTGATGTTACCCTTTTGTGTGTGAATTTCGACAGATTGTGTGTGAAATGAACCTATATCATTGAACTTCTCAAACTGGTGGGCATACAGCTTCATAATAATCCCTTATTATCCTTTTAGACCCTGATGCGGGGAGGGATTGGGGACAGGAGGAGAAGGGGATGACAGAGGATGAGACGGCTGGATGGCATCACCAACTCGATGGATATGAGTTTGAGTAAACTCCGGGAGTTGGTGATGGACAGGGCGGCCTGGCGTGCTGCGGTTCATGGGGTCACAAAGAGTTGGACACGACTGAGTGACTGAACTGAACTGATCCTTTTAGTGCTCTGGGACTTAAAGTTATGGTCCCTCATTTAGCAATGATATTAATAATGTGTGTCTTCTCTCAGAGTGAGGAATAGGTTACTTGTGGGTTTATCAATTCTATTCATCTTTTCAAAGAATTAGCTTTGGTCTCATTGATTTTTATCTTGATTCCTTGTTTGCAATTTCATTGATTTCTGCTCTAATTTTCATTTGTAGTTTTCTGTGGCTTACTTTGGATTTAATTCCTTACTATCACTGATCTTAATATTTTCCTATTGAGTCACTCCTGGACACAGTCTCTTTCAGTTTCAAATCCAAACCTCAAGTAACTCTAGGTGACATGCAGCCAAGAGAACTGTCCTGCTTAATCTCCCTAGTCCTTTGTGCTGATCACTATGAGACCAACATGACTTCTTTGGATTATTTTCCTTCTTTTCTTACTTGTATTAGGTACACCATAAGGAAACTGAGAACTGGCTCATTGAATTACGCTTTTTATTAGGAACATGCACTGGAATAATGACTCTCCATTGCCATACACTAATCATCTTGTTCTATTTTGTATCAACTACATAGTGCTACTCAATAATAGATAAATCATTAGCATATGTGATGGCCAATACAAATGTTACAGGACATGGAGAATAGCAGATACATTTCTGCAGTGAAACTGCACCATAACAAGAAGAGAGTTTGAAAAGGCCTTCCTAAGCAGAAAATGAAGAGGAAAGGAGGTGACCAATGGTCCAGATGAGAAGGAGTTGAAGACAACATCATAGGAGACACCTCCTTACAGGGGAATGAAGCAGAGCTTGTAAGGAGGTGGCACAGAAGCAAACCCATTGACAATTGGGGTGGTGTCGATGTCCTTTGGGTCAACCACAGATTTCAAAGTAAATTTTTGTAAAATTGTTGTCAGGAATAAAAACACCTCCATGCGGGCCAGGCCCTCTCCTGCACAAATCCGTTTTCCTGAAAATAACAAACACAGAGAGTACATACTCCTTGAACACTGTGTTTCTGGCTGTTAGAAAGAGTTGGCACGCACATCTGGCATTCCAACCTCTCACAGCTGTGGGGGAGTTTCATGAGGAACTGGCCTCTGTGTTACTTGTCAATGGTTAGAAAGTAACCACTGATGAATGGTTGAATGGATAAATGTAAGCCACAACAGTTAGATAGATAGACATAGGATGGATACACATGCTGTCCACATAATTTCATATCTTAACGACTATCCTTATTTACACAAATTTTTAATGAGTTTTGGCACTATGCCAAGTACTTCATTAACTATTCTCATACAGTTTGATATTTCATGTTTTCATAAATCTTTTTCTTCTCCTGGTAACACACAGTAGAGTTGTATTTTATGTTCTTAGTCTGATGTCCCCATCATCCTTATTTCTACTCCTCACGGCCCCTGTTCTCTGCTCTAACTACATCTTCATCAATCTTCAACACATCTTGAAGTTTCAAGTTTTACAACACATGGTTCCTTCTGGTTAAGGTGCACTTCTCTTATATTTTCAGCACCTAGCTCAAATTTTATTTCTGAATTTGAAAGAATTGGGTCATCTTTCCAAAGCTTTGGTGGCTTAGTCCAATAAAGAGCATATATCATGAGGAGGGAAAGTGTGTGGGCATTGCAATTGCTACACCTGAGTATAGGAAAAGAGCAGTTCAACCAGCCCCTGAGTGGGAATTTTATAAGAAGTTCCAACTAATCCCCTCAAAGCATCCTGTCCTTTGAAGTAATGAAGGAAAAAATTTTATTACCTGCTGAGAAAGGCATGAAGTAGTCATTCTTTTTAAAGTTACCACTCTCATCCAGGAAGTGGCCAGGGTCAAACACTTCTGGGTTAGGGAATACTTTGTCATCATACAGCACAGAAGTCAGCGATACTAATACATCTGTGCCCTGGGAAGAAAAGATGAAGATAAACTGAATTATAAAGAAGTTATGGAGCTGGAAGAAATGTTATAAATTATCATTCCAATCTTATGACCTACAGGTGAGGAATCCTAGGTCCAAAGAAAGACAATGGCATTTTGAGCCAGACAAAGAAGTAATAAACAAGGAATAAGCTTAAGGCAAGTGACAGTGATATTTGAAGTAGTGAGTCCATGTATCCTAGGGTATTAGACCTTACGAATCCATTCTGCTTACCATACTGGTGTCTGTGGCCATCAGCTGCTTTATTTTAGTTTTCATTCATCTAATATGTGGATTCTGGTTTAAAACGGGGAGACTCGGTTAGAGCTTGGGATGTCTGCATTATAAGTTCATAAGACTTTTATAAACAGATTTCTCATCTAATTACTAATAATTTTTGTGATAATAACAATAAGTATAATAACAACTGCTAGTATTTATCATTGCCATGTGGATTGTTTGTCTTAAAGTATATGGCAGGGTTCATTAGAGATGGATACTAGCTTAAAAACATATAGAAAGGATGAAAAAAGTAGAAAAATCATTTTATAACAATTCATCTTAGGGTCACTGACTTAAGCAACATTTACCTTTTAATGCTAAAACTGTAGGGTGAAAGATCAGCATGAAATTTACCAAGTTCTAGTACTATGCCAGTCCAGTCCATCCTAAAGGAGATCAGTCCTGGGACTGATGCTGAAGCTGAAACTCCAATACTTTGGCCACCTCATGAGAAGAGCTGACTCGTTGGAAAAGACCCTGATGCTGCGAGGGATTGGGGGTGAGACAGTAACAGGCAGGAAGGCCAGGGGTCTCCAAACAGAGGAAATAAGCTGCAAGTGTCAGACATTTTTATCTCTCTTAAGCGGCAGGAGGAAGCAAACTAGCGATATTTTTTTCCTTCTCTATACAAATTTAAAAGGAGGTTTCTCTTAAAATGCTGTGTTGCCATGACACCTGGTTTCACCTGAAGCTAACTATTCTCAAACTTTGAGTTAACCAATACATTTTTCTTATGGAAATGTTTGTCTTAAAGCTATGTTAATGTGCTATGCATTTACCCCAGACTCTAAGTTCCGCCAAATGGCTCAAACTACTTGACAAATCAGTATGTTATACTCAGATATTGTTCCCCTAATCTATGTAAATGAAACTACTTGTGTGGTAATCTGCCCTTCTACAAGATTCAAGTCAATCATTTTATGGCCTGGGATGAATTATCTGGTGCCAAAATTATCACAAAATGCAACTTATGGATGAAGGGCCTGGTGCCATTCTGAATTTTAAGACATTCCTTTCTTTTCATTAACAGACTGCGAGTGACTATATAACATACAGCTAAAGACTAGCAGGGGGGTACTCTTTTTGCCCCCTTCTGATGCCTATGTCAGAAGCTTTCTCCATCTCCTTTATACTTTAATAAAACTTTATTACACAAAAGCTCTGAGCGATCCAGCCTCATCTCTGGCCCCTGATTGAATTCGTCTCCTCTGGAGGCCAAGAATCCTGGCGTCTTATTGTTCAGCGACAACCTTTCAGGGGCAGGAGGAGAAGGGGACAACAGAGGATGAGATGGCTGGATGGCATCACCAACTCAATGGACATGAGTTTGAGTCAACTCCGGGAGCTGGTGATGGACAGGGAGGCCTGGCGTGTTGCAATTCATGGGCTCACAAAGATTTGGACACGACTGAGCGACTGAACTGAACTGAGTACTATGCCATAGGTTTTTACTAATTAAGTGTAAAAAAAAGCCAGAACTTAGGCTGTGGAAAAACCTGACAGATATTATTTTAACAGTGCATAACCAATAACGAGGTAAGTGACATGATGTGGCCTCCCACCTTCCCAACGAAATTCAGTGGGAAATACAAAGCACCTATGTAGTTCTTTTGCCCAATCATAACTGGAATCTAATTTCTAGAGAACCAGCTTGAAGAATGTTTTACATGAGTATTGGCCTGGACACTTCTCAAAGTGAAATATACTGAAAGAAAGCAAAGAGGGCAAAGAGGACTCGTAATGGAAGACTAAAAAGTAAAGATAGCCAGATTTCATGCTTGTTCTTTGGCTGGATATTGAATTAAAAAGGGGAAAAGAAGACTATAAAGGATATTCCAGTAAAAGTGGGAAAATTTGAAATACAGGCTGGGGGGACCTCCCTGGTGGTCCAATAGTTAAGACTCATGCTTCCACTGCTTTAACATCTAAAGTTATTAATAATTTTAGTCTGTGTCAATGCCCACATTTTACTTAAAAGGGAGGTGTTATATCATTCCAAATGTCCATTAGGAGAAGGATGAACTTTCTGTGGAAGAATAAAAATATCATCTGAAACTCAGCATTTTCTTATTTATAACAATTGATACTCAACAAAAAGTTATTAGGCACTTCAAGGGCACAGCTAGGTGACCACAAGTAGAAGAGGGGAAGACGTATAAAATATGCCCACATTAGGGAATATTTCTCATCTCACTTTATAAGGACAACATTATCTTAATATCAGAAATCTGACAAGAAAATTTTGAGGAAGAAATATAGTAGACCAAAATTCTTTACTCTAAACAGAGAAGTTCTGAACAAAATGTAGCAAACCAAATTCAGCTGTGTGTATACTTATAATATGTATATTTAGTGGGAAATTGAGGCCATACAAGCATAGAAACAGTTGCAGAAATCAATGTGAAAAAATTGTATAGCAATTATAACCTACAAATCATAACAAATAAAGAGGGTAAATTTTCCTAATCTAATTTTTAAAATCTACCAAAATGTACATGAAACATACTCAGTAGTGAGAGGTTAACCTCCACTGTCTTGTAGATCAGAAATGAAGCAAAGATGAAACATGGATATTAACCCAGATTACAGGGCAATGTATATAGAAATTGCAATCAATTTAGAGAAAGATTATTAGTAATGACTTTAAAATTGGCAAGTTTCCTACCATTGAAATAATCAAATGATAAAAGCTGATTATATTCCCATATTCGAGAAAAAAGAAATAGAAAAGAATAAAAATTTTATAAAAGCAAGAATAATATTGAGCACCTAGGGTGGAGAAAAAACAACAAAAGATTTGCAAAGCAATCAGTACCCTGAAAAATTTTGAGATAATTATAAACCCCCCAAAACTGGAAGTATATACCATATTTATGAACACAAAGATAAAATGAGTCATGATGTTAAACCTTTCTAAATAGATCAAATATAACACTGATAAAAACCCCAGCAGAGAGCTTTGGTAAATTGACAAACTGGTACTAACATTGTTTGGAAAAGTAAACAGCTAAGATCAGAAAAACAACAAATCAGAACAAATTTGGAAGACTTACACTGCTACCTGTCAAAATCTGTTATAAAGCTTTCTAGACTAACCTGGAAACAATACACAAACTATTGAATGGCTACACATATGATTTTTGTGCTTCTCTCATCTGTGCTCATTAAGGATTGCACCCATACCGTGAAATGGGAATGTCAAGACCACTGAAGTCACTGTAAGAGAAATCAATCTAACCTTGGGGATGATGTAGTTTCTGAATTCAACATCACGGGTCACCATATGGGGTAGATTGGAAGGGATCAGGTCAATGTATCTCTGGATCTCGTGGACCACAGCATCCGTGTAGGGCATGTGGCTTCTGTCCTGCATGCAGGGGCTCCGGTGTCTTCCAATCACATGGTCAATCTCTTCCTGGACCTTAGCTGATAAGAGATAGTATGACTAATGCAAAAAAGAAAAACGCATATCACGTTTGCATACAAATTCAGGGATCAGTTCAGTTCAGTCACTCAGTCATGTCTGACTCTTTGCGACCCCATGGACCTCAGTACACCAGGATTCCCTGTCCATTACCAACTCCCGGAGCTTGCTCAAACTCATGTCCATCGAGTCAGTGATGCCATCCAACCATCTCATCCTTTGTCGTCCCCTTCTCCTCCCACCTTCAAACTTTCCCAGCATCAGGGTCTTTTCCAATGAGTCAGTTCTTCGTATCAGGTGGCCAAAGTATTGGAGTTTCAGCTTCAGCATCAGTCCTTCCAAAGAATATTCAGGGCTGAATTCAGGGATACATGAGGCATTATGAAGGTGTTCCAACATCATTATAAACATCAGTTAGGACTTCCCTGGTGGTCCAGCAGATAAGAATCTGCCTGCCAATGCAGGGAGCACGTGTTTAATCTCTGGTCTGGGAAGATTCCATATACTGCAGGGCAACTGAGCCCTTGCCTCGCAATTACCAAGCCTACGTGTTGTTAACTACTGAAGCCTGTGTGCCCTAGAGCCTGTGCTCCACAAGGGAAGCCATCACAATGAGAAGCCTGAATACAGCAACTAGAAAGTAGCCCCCAGTTGTTAAAATTAGAGAAAGTCTATATGCAACCAGAGAGACCTAGCACAACCAAAACTAAGTGAATAAATAAACAAAAATTTTAAAAAATTCAGTTACTTGCCCAGAACTACACCCAGACATAGAGAGAAAATGACCATAATATAGATGTATGTACGTTTCCTACAAACTAGGTTTAAGATACATCTATATGCAAAACAGAAAAAGAGACACAGATGTACAGAACAGACTTTGGGCTCTGTGGGAGAAGGCGAGGGTGGGATGTTTTGAGAGAACAGCATTGAAACATGTATATTATTAAGGGTGAAACAGATCACCAGCCCAGGTTGGATGCATGAGACAAGTGCTCAGGGCTGGTGCACTGGGAAGACCCAGAGGGATGGGATGAGGAGGGAGGTGGGAGTGGGGATCGGGATGGGGAATATATGTAAATCCATGGCTGATTCATGTCAATGTATGGCAAAAACCACTAAAATATTGTAAAGTAATTAGCCCCAAACTTATAAAAATAAATGGAAAAAAATTAAAAATTAAAAAAGATACATCTATACATATCTCTATATTAACATACATGATAAAACAAATGATGAACTGTTTCAAAATATAAACAGAACATAACCTCAAGTCATTATAGTCCTTGCTGAAAGAAAAATAGGAATCAGATGTTAATTTTTAATAATATAAATTATTATATTTTTTATAATAAAAATTCTTATATAATTTTTACATAAATATAAAAATAATATAGAGGTAGAAAAGTTAAATTATGCTTGTTTTTGTGTATTTGTACAATTTGCAATGGTACTCTTTTCATCTTCCAATTTCCATAAGCCACCACACTGAGTATTCTAGCAGCTTCTTCTGAAATTGATGCTATATTTCTAAATAATATTTCACTGTTTCTATTTTTAACATACTTATTTCTAGATAATATTGTCCTATGAGAGATGATAATTTATTAGTATAGCTCCATCTCCACTTGATACAGAACACACATAACACACATAATTCCTGTTACTCCATCTCCCCCAATATATTTAGATCACAACTTTTGGCTGTTAGAATTTCATTTTATCATCATTCTGACTACATAAACAAAGCTTCCTAATCAGAAAACTATGATTGTGTTTCATTTTTTGTATTTTTTTTGGACTTAAATATGTCTTTTTATTTCATCTTATAAATTTCTGCACCTTGATCTAGAAATATTTCCAAATACTGAGATAAATATTCCAAACTCCAAATAATAATTCCCCTTTTATAAGGAAATCTCAGATCATCAATCACTTCTCTTTTGTTTGGTGTCTCCCTTCATAGCTGCTTTATCTATCTAATCCATTTTGAAGTGGCTATTTTCTATGCCTGATACCTAGCAGTAGTCCTGACATTTTCATTCTCCTTCATGAGTTCTCAAGATTTCTGGAGCCATGACTTACTATGACATGACTTCAGGCATTTGGATGAGAAAAGGGAAAGAGTGGGTAAAAATTTTGTCAAACATACTGGTCTGAAAATACCCTTTATAAAATCAATACCCAGTTTCATAGTTGCTCTTGAATTCTGATGCTGTTGTGAACTCTAATCCTTTATCTATGACCTGCTAAATTTCTCTGAAAGTTTTTGCAGTTTCCTCTTTTATCCTGCTGTTCTGAAGTTTCACGATCTTCTATCTTGGGGTGAATGTTTTTATTTCATTCACTCTGCTAGACACACTAAGAGAATTATCTATCTACATGGCACTATTTGCAGGTCTTTTCTCCAGAGTGCTCACTCTCTGGAGTTTTTTTCTTGCTGCTGAATTTCAGGAAGCAGGATGCAGAAAGGAGCTGAGTCTGAATTCAAGATGTGAATTCTTCCCTACACTTTCTTCCATGCTGTGACCTCACTCTTTCCTCCTGTCTCTGCCCAGTGTCCTGGGCATCGGGCCTATTAGATTCCACTTCTCTAGAGAGTAAACCTCTCTCATCCTATTGGGGGAACACAGTGATCTGATAAAGTGAAAGTGTTAGTCTGTCAGTCATGTCCCATTCTTTGTGATCCCATGGACTGTATGTAGCCTTCCAGGTTCCTCTGTCCATGGAATTCTCCAGGGAAGAATACTGGAGTGGATTACCTTTCCCTTCTCCAGGGGATCTTTCTGACCAAGGGATTGAACCTGGGTCTCCTGCATTGCAGTCAGATTCTTTACCTTCTGAGCCACTAGGGAGTTGTCAAAGAGTTGTGGCTAGGTGAGCTACTTTTATCAACCTTTGTCTCCCTCTATTCTGTTTGACACCTGCTACTTCTAAATGCTGAAACTTACAGGATGGTAGGGATATAAATAACTTTTCCTAATTATGTATTTTCCTTTTCTGATATTTAGGACACAACTTAATCTTCTCTGTGCTGTGCTTAGTCACTCAGTCATGTCCGACTCTCTGTGACCCCAAGGACTATAGCCCACCAGGCTTCTCTGTCAATGGGGATTCTCCAGGCAAGAATACTATAGTGGGTTGCCATGCCCTCCTCCAGGGGATCTTCCCAACCCAGGGATCGAACTCAGGCCTCCCGCATTGGAGATGGATTATTTATCATCTGAGCTA
The DNA here is from genome assembly GCF_033118175.1 of Dama dama. Lineage (NCBI taxonomy): Eukaryota > Metazoa > Chordata > Mammalia > Artiodactyla > Cervidae > Dama > Dama dama. Next base: position 63,201,635 of record NC_083695.1, on the reverse strand, counting down.
CCAGAGAAGTCCAAGAATACTGGACTGGGCAGCCTATCCCTTCTCCAAGGGAATCTTCCTGACCCAGAAATCAAACCAGGGTCTCCTGCATTGCAGGTGGGTTCTTTACCAACTGAACTACCAGCGAAGTATCTTCTTTTTCTGATATTTAGGATACAACGTCATCTTCTCTAATGACTTCATTATCACCCTTCAATATGGTCTCTGTGTTTTAGAAATTTGTTAAAGATCTATCTGTGGCTGTTTTCTGGCCTCCTCTTGTCCAACTTTAGAAGAGTGATTCTCATTTGTAATAGTTCATAGTCATTGCAGAGACATCTTGACACATGACAGGACATTGTTTCTAAATTGCTATGAATAATCATAACTCTTTAAATGTAAATGTCTTATATAATGTTCTTTGTAAAAGATAAAATTATAGACCGTCAGAGTTCTTACTTTGGCAAGCACTGTTTCTCTAGAACCAGACTTCTGGACTAATAAAACACCTTTACTACTGCTAAGTCACTTCAGTCATTTCCAACTCTGTGTGACCCCATCCCTCGGATTCTCCAGGCAAGAACCCTGGAGTGGGTTGCCATTTCCTTCTCCAATGCATAAAAGTGAAAAGTGAAAGTGAAATCGCTCAGTCATGTCTGACTCTTCTCGACCCCATGGACTGCAGCCTACCAGGCTCCTCTGTCCATGGGATTTTCCAGGCAAGAGTACTGGAGTGGGGTGCCATTGCATTTATAGGTACCTTAAACCTGATTAGTACAATTTCTTATGAATCTAAATTTTTAGATCACTTCCTAGAAAGTAGACGTTATCTCTGGCTACCTCACTAAATTTCTAGGATTTCCATTTAGGCTTCAGTAAGGAGAGTTTCCAGAGAAGCAAATGGCAACCCACCCCAGGGTTCTTGCCTGGAATCCAGGGGACAGAGGAGCCTGGTGGGCTGCTGTCTATGGGGTCACACAGAGTTGGACACAACTGAAGCGACTTAGCAACAGTAGCTGCAAAGAGAGTTTCCATTTCCCCTACCCTGGCTTTAGAACACTGCATTTTCAGAATGAGGTGGCAACAAAGTGGTCTTTCCATAATAAAGCCATTATGCAGCCCCAGGCCAATTCATACTGGGAGTGCCTGCTACACATGACCTCTCATGAAATCCAAATGCTGCTGGAAAACACTCCCAGTCTCTTTCCAATATCTCTTTTGCAGTCACCCTGCTCACCATGTACCATACCTGTGACCTCTGGGTGCTTCAGCAGCAGGAGGAGCCCATATCTCAGAGTGGTGCTTGTCGTCTCTGTCCCAGCTCCAAACAAATCAAATACAGTGGTTGTCAAGTTTTCAAAAGTAAACTCCAATTGTTGATTTTGTTTTTCCTAGGAACGATTTGATAAAATCGTTTGACAAGCTAGTTTGTCAGAATTGCCCTTAATCCAAAATAACTCATGGTGTTTTAAAGTTTAGGCAACATATAAACTACTTGGCAATTACAGAAAAAAAACCACTGTACAGAAAAACAAAATATTATAGATTAGTTGACTTAAATGCCATTTTCTCCTGCCTTATTCCTCATTTGCCTAAAAGTTCCATTCATCAGCCTCTTTTGCATTTAGGTAGTGGTTCAGATGGTAAAGAATCTTCCTGCAATGCAGGAGACTCAAGTTTGATTCCTGGGTAGGGAAGATCCCCTGGAGAAGGCAATGGCTTCTCCATCCCCTGGATGTTGGAATGGCCACCCACTCCAGTATTCTTGCCTGGAGTATTCCATGGACAGAGAGAAGCCTGGTGGGCTCCAGTCCATGAAGTTGCAAAGAGGCAGATACAACTGAGTGACTAACACATTCACTTTCAGGTTATGCAGTTTAATTTTTTGCCAACATGATATAAAAAGAAGCCTACTGGTACACTTCCTCTTTCTTACTCAAAATAAGTATTTGATAGATTGAAAGTGAAGGCATGGAAAAAGATAGTCCATACAAATGGAAATCAAAAGAAAGCTGGAGTAGTAGTACTCATATGGGACAAAATAGACTTTAAAATAAAGACTGGTATTTCCTTGGTGGTCCAGTGACTAAGATTCTGCACTACCAATGCAGGGGGCCCAGGTTTAATCCCTGGTTGGTGAACTAAATCTCACATGCTGCAACTAAGTGTTCACATGCCACAATTAGAAGATCCTGCATGCCACAACTAAGACCTGGTACAGCCAAATAAATAAAGATAAACAAGTAAATTAAATAAAGACTATTACAAGAGATAAGGAAGGACAGTTCATAATAATCAAGGATCAGTCCAAGAAGATGTAACAATTGTAAATACATATGCACCCAACATAGGAACACCTCAGTGTATCAGGCAAATGCTAACAGCCATTAAAGGGGAAATCTATAGTAACAAAATAATAGTGGGCAACTTAAACTTACAGCACTGGACAGATCATCCAGACAGAAAATTAAGAAGGAAACACAAGCCTTAAATAACCCGTTAGACTAGACAAACTTACTGTCCTAGATATATAAAAAATATTAATTGGACATTCCATTCAAAGAATACACTTTTTTGTCAAGCACACATGGAACATTCTCCAGGATATTATCTTGGGTCACAAATCAAAACTCAGTAAATTTTAGAAAATTGAAATCATATCAAGAAACCTTTTCAACCACAAGGCTATGAGATTAGATATCAATTACAGGAAAAAAATGTATAAAACAGAAACACATGGAGGCTGAACAATATGTTATTGCTTTATGTGTATATAGCCTATCATTATTAGGCTATAGAAAAAACTGCTGAAAGGAATTATATAAAACAATGTTGAAAGATTAAAGAAAACTTATATAAATAAAGGTCTTCCCAGGTGGCACTAGTGGTAAAGAACCCACTGGCCAGTGCAGGCAGATGGAAGGGACACAGATTTGATACCTGAGTTGGGAATATCTCTTGGAGGAGGGCGTGGCAACCCACTCCAGTATTCTTGCCTGGAGGATCCCATGGACAGGGGAGCCTGGCAGACTGCAGTCTACAGTCAGATGGGACTGAAGTGACTTAGCATGCATATAAATAAAAAGCCTTCCTCAACATAGATCAAAACACTCAGTATTGTTATGATAGCATTACTGAATTAATGTCACAAAGAAGGTAGATAGGAAGTTTCAGAAAGCCATCCCTCCACTGAAACAACAACTGGCCACGCACAAAGTATCTGAGCAACTACTTTGGGACTCTGGAAACTAGTTCGACATTTGCAGCCGATGTGCTTAAGTGCAATGTCTTATAAATGTGACATCTCCCATGCTGGCTAACATTCCTCATAACCCAGTTCCAAGGCAGACAGTTATGGAAAGTGTAGAGACTGTATTTGTGGTGTAGCCAGCGGATCTCAGAGCAGGAAACTGGCCACATTTTTCTACATTGGGATTGTGTGTTTGTATCACTGAGAGGCTGGCACAGAGGACAGTCACTGTTTCAATCTCCATGGCTTTCATTGAAAACATAAAGAGAATGCTTTCTTTTCCCATTTATATTTAGGTACAGGTATTTAAGAGAATCTCTGTAAGGTCACTATCTGACTATGGAGATAACAGAACAGAAAGTCAAGTGACCACATAAGATAAGAAAATAGTCTTGGCAAAAATAATCTGGAAAAGTTACTACACAAAGGAATGAATACAGTCTTCATCAAATAACAATAGCAATTGTTAGAAGTGCGTAAAATCTTATTTCAAGAGTTATCACATTACATTATATAAAACATATAAGTATGGTCCATTAACAGATGAAAAAAAATTGACACAAACCACTGGTGAGAAAGCCCAGACATTGGACTTACTAGATTAAAAACTATAAGATACATGTCTTAGGTATGTGCAAAGAGTTGAAGGAAACCATATACAAAGAACTAAGAATATCAGAAAGGTGTCAGAACAATAGGGAATATCAATAATGAGAATGGCATTATAATAAAGAACCAATAGAAATTCAGGAGCCTAAAGTACAATACCAGAAAAATTTAAAAACTTACCAGAAAGTTTCTGGTATTGTACTTTTTACAATAAAAAGTAGTATACTGAAGTAAATCATTCACTACATCTAATCATTTTAAACCGTATATATAAATATCCCATTTATAATGGAGTATAATATAGTCATAAAAAGGAAGGAAATCCTGAAAGGGATTAGAAGGGACTAGAAGGCATTGTGCTAAATGGAATAAACCAGGAAGAGAAAATAAAATATATTATCTCACCTATACATGGACTATGGGCTTTCTCAGCGGTGCAGTGCTAAAGAATCCACCTACCAAAGCAGGAGACACAAGAGACCTGGGTTTGATCCCTAGGTCAGGAAGATCCCCTGGAGTAGGAAACGGCAACTTGAAATCGCATGGACAGAGGAGCTTCGTGACTACAGTCCATGGGGTCACAAAGAGTCGGATACAACTGAGCGACTGAGCATGCACATATATGTGGACTATAAAATAAAAACCTGAACTCATAAACGCAGAGAACACATTGGTGGCTGTCAGAGATTAAGAGGGGTAAAAATAAATGAATGTGGTCAAAAAGTACAAACTTCCAGTTGTAAAATATAAATAAGTCCTAAGGATGTGCAATACAGCATGATAACTATAGTTAATACTATATTGTAAATTTACAAGTTGCTAGGAAGGTAAATCTTAAAAATTCTTATCACAAGAAAAAAAATGCAATTATATGTGAGATGGATGTTAGTTAGGCTTATTGTGGTAATCATTTTGCAATACATGCATATATTGAATCTTTATGTTGTACATCTAAAGCTAATATGTTATATGTTTATTATATTAATTCCTCAAACTCAAAATAAAAATCTACATTGTCTACAAGAAAGTCACTAAGACCTAAATATACAAATATGTTGAATGTGAAAGAAGAAAAAAGATATTGCAAGATTGAGTAGCCAAATACAGTCTTAAGAAGGCCTGTCCTCAAGAGAAGCTGGTTAACCAGAGCCTCACCTGCTGGGGTTTTATCAGACACTAACTGACCTGAGAGTAGAGAAATATTCCATTCAGCTAGCTCTAGCTGTGGGAGAAGTGAGATTCCCAGCTCTGGCCCACTCTCGCTTTCCTGCCCAATCTAAGGAGGGAGAAAAACACTGAGGAACACACATGAAATTAACAGTCCAGAGGCACAGGCTCACTAAAATTTTGCAATCCCTATAAAAACCACTACTGCCTTCTTGGTATAAATTGACAAGTTTATTCTAATATACACTTGGAAATTTAAGAGATCACTAAAGCCAAAAGAATCTTTAGAAAGAACAACAAAGTTAAAGGACGTTTCAATTTCAAAACTAACTACAAAGCTAGTAATTAAGACCGCTAGATGATGTGATACTGACATAAGGACTGACAGAGATTATCGAAATAGAATTGAGATTACACAAATAAACCTCCACATTTTGAGTCAACTAATTTCTAACAAAGATGTCAAGATGACTCATGTGGGAAAAACAGTCTTTTCCACAAATCATGCTCATAGACACCAATTTCCAACTCCATATCTATGTCAATCCATTTTACTTTACACTCAATTAAGGTTTCGCTCTTCCATCCACCTACTCTTTCCAATCACACTTCTCTGCACTGCTGAATACAGCATACACCCATCTGAAATTCCCTCCCCTGTCTTTCAATGCAAATATATTATTATATTTCCAACCACTGGACATACAGGAAGGCCAGCTGCCTTAAGCCATTCTTTTCCATTCCCTCACACAGTGTGTGCAATTACCATGATCATCTTCACATTACAACATATTTTGTATTTTCTCAAACTAATTGGACACAATTTAGCGAATAAACAACAACTTGTTTGTAATTGTTTACATTTCACCTGAGGTGTCATTCTGTCTCTCTTTGGGTAGATTCTTAGTCCACAAAGAGCAGGATCAATTTTTCTACTTATCATGCACACAATAGGTATTTAAAATGCTTGACAGCATTGCTTCCCTGACCATTAAAATAACTCTGGTAAATACAGAACTAGTCAACGAACCACAGAATGCACAATCGATCAGATAACTGAACTGTCATTAACATTTTACCTGCTCCATTCTGATCAGGAAACAATCAATATAGTCCCGAGGGTTGTTAATATCCAGGGATGCTTTGTGTTCCATTGTTTTCTCCAACACATAACTTTTTAAATCAGCAGCATTTTTAAGTACTTTGTTATGACTTCCTGGTAAATAATCAATGAGTGCAGGGAAATTATTGCAAACCTAGGAGAGAAACAACTGTTTATTAAATAAAGATCACTTTAATAATACTTCTATACCATATGCCAAACCCTGGTCAGAAATGGTATTATTATAAGTATTAATATAATATGGTCTCTGTATTGAGGGAAATTTTTACCTTACAGGTACATAATTTGCTATACTGATAGATGTCTATGAGGGAGAACATTCTGACCAGGGATCAAAGATGATAATCATTTCCTATAATCATATATTATATGTATAGTATAAAAGAACTGTTATAAAAATTATCTCATTTTCTTATATCAACTCTTCCCTTCTATGGGATGGCATGAAATACTATATGACTCACATTTTGCAGATGACAAACAGCAGAGGTTAAGAGAGTTTGGACAACCTGATATCCAGTCCAGAGCTGGTCCCTGATGTTTCTACTGCTGTCTCATAGACTCAAACATAAGAGCATGTTTCAGGACTGAAAGAATACTAAAAACCATGAGACTTAACTCAATGTGATAAAGTCACTGGCCCCCAGAGCAATTAAGTGACCTCTGCAAGGTCCCATCATTGTCTTTTAGGTAGAGGGCAGAACATGTCAGCTCAGCAAAGGTACACCTATGATGTGGGTTTGTGGTTCCTACACCAAAAAACCCCAATTACCTTTATCATCCCCAAAGCAATTACATTGTCAGTTAAGATGCCAATTGTAGAACCAAACATTCCTGTCCTAGTCAGTGTCCCCTGGCAGTACTCTCCCCCCTTGAAAGAGACATTCTTTTCCTTTCCAAACACAGATATTTCTGCCAACTTAATGTGCCGAAGAAGTCTTTAAGTGGTGACTGGGTGACAAGACTTGTGGTCAATGGAAGGCTTTCCAGGACACGGAAGTCCTTCTACTGCTGTAGGCATACTTTCAGGAAGCTACCAAAATAGTTTATGGAAGGTGGTTTTGGAAATTGGTGGAAAACCACTGAACAGTGTCAATAGGATTGAATTACAGTTCTGTATTCTGGGCATGAATTTTCCTGTCTATTGTTAAAGGGCTCCACCATCGTTCCCAGATGAATACTCTGTGATACTAAGCTCTGGGCAGGACTGTGCTGTTCACACATTCGCCTCACAGCTTGGTGTATCTGGACCTCATGGAGAAGAAAGCAGAAATGATTCCCAGAGAAGAAGGATCTTGACCTCACCTGAACCCATGGAGAGCTCAGAATCCTGAGGATTTCATTCAATCTTTCCATTAGATCTAGAAAAATTGGATCTTTATAATCAAAACGGTTCTGGAAAATAATGGAGCAGATCACATTGCAGGGAGCACAGCCCAGGATGAAAGTGGGGTCACAGGGCAACCCTAAAGAATAACAAACAATTTAAGCATGTCATTAAAACATACATGAGACATTTGTATTTAAGATAACAGGTAAAGGTAATTTTAGAAACTCTAAAGCAATATTTTGGGCTTCCTTGTGGCTCAGCTGGTAAAGAATCTGCCTGCAGTGTGGGAGACCTGGGTTTGATCCCTGGGTTGGGAAGATCCCTTGGAGAAGGAAAAGGCTACCCACTCCAGTATTCTGGCCTGGAGAATTCCATGGATAGTTCATGGGGTTGCAAAGAGTTGGACATGACTGAGTGACTTTCATTTTAACAAGGCAATATTTTACCTGCTATTTCCCTTAACAGTAAAGTATTCCACATACATAAAATCAACACATCACTTTTACCTTAACCTGAGTAGATCATTTCACCCTAGCCTTGTAAATAATGGTTTTTGACAAAAAATTCAATTTAAATCCACTGCCTTAACTTGTACTGTTTTCACCCAAGGGGACTGTTAAGTTGAAGGAAAAAAAAATAAAACAGTTTAAAAGACTATTTTTATATCATTTTATAACCTAAACTTATCAGCGCTGAATATTATCTGTTTGCAAAGCCTGTAGAAAATAAAGCACTGATAAAGAAAAAAAGAGAATAGTGAGAACCTCAAAATGCTTTATATAATTAATAGTTGAAAGAATCATCTCTAGAATCAACACAGAATGAACAGTGTTGGCCACCACAACATTGTAAAGCAAAACTCCTCCAACAAAAAACAAATAAAAGAAATGAAAGCAAGAAAAATAACTTTTTATAAAATGGCTTTCTTGTCTAAAATATGAAGTTTGTTATTGTTCAGTCACTAATTCATGTCTGTCTCTTTGTGACCTCACAAACTGCAGCACGCCAGACTTCTGTCCATCCATCTCCCTAACTTTGCTCAAGCTCATGTCCATTGAGTCAGTGATATCATTCAATAGTCTTATCCTCTGTCACCCCTTGCCCTCAATTTTTCCCAGCATCAGAATCTTTTCCAACGAGTCAACTCTGCACATGGTTGGCCAAAGTATTGGAGCTTCAGCTTCAGTATCAGTCCTTCCAAAGCATATTCAGTGTTGATGATACTACTTTAATGACAGAAAGTGAAGAAGAACTAAAGAGATTCTTGGTGAAGGTGAAAGAGGAGAGTGAAAAAAAGCTGGCTTAAAACTGAACATTCAAAAAACTAAGATCATGACATCTGATCCTATCTCTTCATGGCAAATAGACTGGCACAAAGTGGACACAGTGTCAGATTTCATGCTCTTTGGCTCCAAAATCAGTGACTGCAGCTGCAAAATTAAAAGATGCTAGCTCCATGGCAGAATAGCTATGTAAAAGCCAGACAGTGTTTTAAAAAGCAGAGACATCACTTTGCCCACAAAGTGGGCAGGTGATGCCCATTTTGGTTTTTAAAGTAGTCAGGTATAAATGTGAGAGTTGGACAAAAAAAGAAGGCTGAGAGCAGAAGAACTGATGCTTTCAAAAACTGTGGTGCTGCAGAAGACTCTTGAGAGTCCCTTGGACAACAAGGAGATGAAATCAGTCAATCCATACCAGGTGATCTGGTATTCCCATCTCCTTAAGAATATTCCACAGTTTGTTGTGATACACGCAGTCAATGGAGAAAAGGAAAGGTTTACCCACCTGAATACAGAGTTCCAAAGAATAGCAAGGAGAAATAAGAAAGCCTTCCTAAGTGATCAATGCTAAGAAATAGAGGAAAACAATAGAATGGGAAAGACTAGCGATCTCTTCAAGAAAATCAGAGATACCAAGAGAACATTTCATGCAAAGATGCTCACAATAAAGGATAGAAATGGCATGGACCCAACAGAGCCAGAAGATATTAAGAAGAGGTGGCAAGAATACACAGAAGAACTATACAAAAAAGATCTTAATGACCCAGATAACCATGATGGTGTGATCACTCACCTCGAGCCAGACATCCTGGAGTGTGAAGTCAAGTGGGCCTTAGGAAGCATCATGTGAAAAAGATACTGGAGGTGAGGTAATTCCAGCTGAGCTATTTTAAATTCTAAAAAAAACGATGCTGTGAAAGTGCTGCACTCAATATACCAGCAAATTGGAAAACTCAGCAGTGGCCACAGGACTGGAAAAGTCAGTTTTCATTCCAATCCCAAAGAAAGGCAATGCCAAAGAATGTTCAAACTACTGCACAATTTCACTCATTTCACATGCTAGCAAAATAATACTCAAAATTCTCTAAGTGAGGCTTCAACAGTATGTGAACCAAGAACTTCCAGATGTTCAAGCTGGATTTAGAAAAGGCAGAGGAACAGGAGGTCAAATTGTCAACATCTGTTGGATCTTAGAAAAAGCAAGAGAATTCCAGAAAAACATTTACTTCTACTTCATTGACTACCCTAAAAGCCTTTGACTGTGTGGATCACAACGAACTGGAAAATTCTTAAAGAGATAGGAATACCAGACCACCTCACCTGCTTCCTAAGAAACCCGTAAGCAGGTCAAGAAGCAACAGTTAGAACTAGACATAGAACCGTGGACTTTTCAAAACTGGGAAAAATGTATGACAAGGCTGTCTATTGTCACCCTGTTTATTTAACTTCTATGCGAGTACATCATGGGAAATGCTGGGCTAGATGAAGCACAAGCTGGAATCAAGATTGCTAGGAGAAACATCAATAACCTCATGAATGTGACACCACCCTTATGGCAGAAAGTGGAGAAGAACTAAAGAGCCTCTTGATAAAGGTGAAAGAGCAGAGTGAAAAAGTTGGCTTAAAACTCAACATTCAAAGAACAAAGATCATAACATCTGGTTCCATTCACTTCATGGCAAATAAATGGGGAACAATGGAAACAGTGACAAACTTTACTTTTTGGATGGGTGCTCCAAAATCACTGCAAATGGTGCCTGAGGCCATGAAATTAAAAGACGCCTGCTTCTTGGAAGAAAAGCTATGACAAACCTAGATAGCATAGTAAAAAACAGAAACAGTACTTTGCAACAAAATTCCGTCTTGTCAAAGCTATGGTTTTTCCAGTAGTAATGTATGGACGTGAGAGTTGGACCATAAAGAAGGCTGAGTGCGGAAGAGTTGATGTTTTTGAACTGTGGTGTTGAAGAAGACTGTGGGGGAGTCTCTTGGACTACAAGGATACCAAATCAGTTAATCTAAAGGAAATCAACCCTGAATATTCATTGGAAGGACTGATGCTGAAGCTGAAGCTCCAATGCTTTGGCCACTTGATGCCAAGAGCTGACCCACTTGAAAAGACCCTGATGCTTGGAAAGATTGAAGGCAGGAGGAGAAGGGCACGAGAGAGGATGGTATGGATGGATGGCATCACTGAATCAATGGACATAAATTTGAGTAAGCTCCAGGAGATGGTGAAGGACAAGGAAGCCTGGTGTCCTGCTGTCCATGGAGTTGCAAGAGTCGGACACAACCAAAGGACTGAACAACAACAACAAACAGTCAAAAGCTTTAGCAGAGTCAATGAAGCAGAAGCAGAAGCAGAAGCAGATGAATTTTTTAGAATTCCCTTGCCTTTTCTATCATCCAAAAAACCCTTTAAGCTAGGCTTCAGCAGTACATGAACCAAGAACTTCCAGATGAACAAGCTGGATGTAGAAAAGGCAGAGGAACCAGAGACCAAATTGCCAACATATGCTGGATCATAGAAAAATATGAATAAAATGTAAAATTTCAATTTCAAACATAAATCCCAAGTAAGTGAAGCAGAAAAGTCAAATTGATGAAAATTTTTAAAAAATTGTCTCCCTAGGAATTAAATGTTAATCATTTCCTTTCAGATCAAAAATTAATTATTTGGACAGAGTTGTCCTGTGTGAACATCTGGTATATTATTCTGTGTAGCTAGCAACAGAACAGTATATTTCAATCAGTTTTAAATGCATCATTGAAATCAAAATTATCATATTTCCAGTAAAGAAATCACATTAGAGGTAAAGTTTTCTTTTATGGTAGGAGATCTATAAAACAAAATTGCTGCAATGAAATGACCAATGAAAATTTATTATGTGGAAAGATAAAATGTTCATATCTATAGATTAAGAATTACTTGAATCAAAAATATACTGACAGAGTGACATCAGGAAAATGGTGTCCTAGCCCATGTTCTCCCACAGAAACACTGATTTAGAAATGATAAATGCAGTAAAAATTTTAATGAGGTTTCCAGAATCCAGTTAAGTATTGCAGTACCATAGATGAGTACACAGCTAAGAACAGCCATATTAAAACTTAAAAAAGTGAAATTTCATTTTTCCTGTATTAGCAACTCCCCCAACCTGGCACAACCCAATGCTGGAAGAGAATGGCCAAGGCAGTGACTACTCCATTAGGAAACAGAAGGATGAAGCATGCATCCAAATGAACTGACTTTTCAGGGGCTTCTTTAGGAAATGGTTTCTATCTTAATGAACTTGAGGTGTTCTCAGAACAAGGATTGTATGGATGTCTGGGACCACTGAGAATAAAGGAAAGTGAGGATAGTGGTTTACTATGGCCAGCATGGCTTGGCACAATCTAAAGAAAGTGAACCACTTCAGGCTTTTTCTTGAAGGAGACGGTAGAGGAGTAGAGCTTGCATCTGGGGCTCAGGCTTTTTGCAGGGCTACCCAAGGGAATGGTATCTGTCTCATCTGATTCAGGGTATTAAGGGGGAACCTGCTGCAGACAGACAACAAAGGGAACAAGAGATTACCTGAAATGAATTTGGCAAGCTTCACTAATAGTGAAATTTTACACTCAAGGCCAGAGAAGTTGCATCTTCATTTTCAAAAGTAAAAGATTTCAGAGGCCCCCAGAATCCCTAGCCAAGATACCTGGTGAGAGTTTTGCCTTATATAAATATTGGGCCACAATAATGTAAAGCAATTATCCTCCAATTAAAAATAAATTAATTAAATTTAAATAATTAAAAAAGAAGGCAAATCAGCTGTGAACTACTCATTAAAAAAAAAAAAAGACTGAGAGGGTTGGCAATTATTTTTTCAAAATCATGGATTTCAACAGGAAGTCACAAAATACAAAAAGAAGCAGGAAACATGGCTCAACGGTAGAAAATAAATCTCTGGAAACTGATCCTAAAGAAATGGAGATATTACTTATATGAACAAAGAATTTTTAATAAAGATAAAGATGCTTCATCAGTTCAAGAGGATGATTCATGAACAAAATGAGACTGTCAACAAAGAGACAAAACACAACACAAAAAAGAATCAAACAAGGACTTCCCTGGTAGTCCAATGGTTAAGAATCTGCCTTCACATGCAGGAGACATGGGTTCCATTCCCAGTTGGGAAACTAAGATCCCATATGCCTCAGAGCTACTAAGCCCATGCTCATATTATTTAATCAGAAGATTAAAAAGGAAAAATATGAAAAAGAATGAAGAAATCCTAAGGAACTTACAGAACACCAATAATTATATCAATATGCATATTATGAGGAAGAGAGATAGAAAGGGACAGAATGCTTATTTGAAGAAATAGTGGCAAAAAATTTCCATATCGGGGGAAAACTGACACTCAGATTCTAGAAGGCCAACACACTCTAACTAGGATGAACGAAAGAATCCACATTGAAATACATTATAATCAAATTGCCGAAAGTCAAAGATAAAGAGAGAAATGTGATAGCAGCAAGGAAGTAGTCGCTTACAACAGAAGCATCATACAACTAACTTAACAACAGGTTTCTAAGCAGAGATGTTGCAGGCCAGAAATGAGTGGGATGATACAGTGAAAAGAAAAAAAAATGTCAACCAAGAAAACTCTTAACATATCTAGCAAAACAATTCTCCAATAAAGGACAAATAAAAGCTGAAGATGTTCATCACCAGTAGACATGTCTTACAAGAAATGCTAAAATGTGTCATTAAAGTTGAAACAATAGGGCACTGAACAGCAACACATAGCACAAAAGTATAAAGCTTGCTTATATAGGTAAATATATCGAGGAATCCAGAATACCACGGTAATGTAGTGGTGCTGCATAAACCACCATTACCTCTAGTATAGAAATTCAAAGATAAAATGACAAACCTTTACCTAGATTATCTTTAAAAAAAGAGAGAGGGCAGGGACTTCCCTGGCAGTCCAGTGGTTGAGACTCTGCACTTCCGATACAGGGGGCATGTGTTTGATCCCTGGTCAGGGAACAAAGATCCCGCATGCCACGCAGCCAAAACACAACAAATAAATAAATGGATGAAAAGGTGTACAAGAAAGTCTCACTCCAAATATCAAGTGCTATTTAAAAATTTTTAATTAAAAAAGAAAATTCAAATGAAAAACAATCAGAAGTGAAGATGAGACATTACAACTGATACCACAGAAATACAAAAAAAGTTGAAGCAACTACTATGACATCAACAAATTGTATAGCATAGAAGAAATGGATAGATAAGCTGTTGGGACTGAATCATGAAGAAACAGAAAATCTCACAAACCAAAAATGATAATGTTGTTAAATCAGTAATCAAAACCCAACAACAAAAAAAGCCTAGAACCAGATGGTTTCACTGGTGAATTGCACAAATATTTAAGGATTAGAAACATTGCCAATCTTTCTCAAACTCTTTTGAACATATGCAAATTTATCAATGCACTATACCACATTATTAAAATAAAAAGCAAAAATCAACACAAGAGATGTTGGAAAAGCATTTGACAAAATTAGAAATTCTTTCTTGATAAAAACACTTATATATTACTCAACATAATAAAGTGATATATGACAAACCTACAGTTAACATCATACTCAAAGGTGACAGTCTGAAGGCTTTTCCTCTAGGATCAGGAAAAATATAAGATTGCCTCCTCTTACCACTCCTATTCAACATAGCACTGGGGGTCCAGGCCACAGCTATCTCTCAGTAAAAAAAAATAAAATGTGTCCAAAGGAAAAGGAAAAAGTAAAAACTGTCTGCTTGCACATCTTATGATCTTATATATGGAAAGCCCTAAAGACCCTACTAAAAACTTAGAACTAATCAGTTAATTCAATAAAATTGTAGGATACGAAGTCAACATAAAAAATGAGACATTACAACTGAAAGTGATCTATGAAAACCCCACAGCTAACATTGTACTCAAAGGTGACACATCGAAAGCTTTTCCTCTAGGATCAAGAACAATAAGAATGCCCACTCTTACCACTCCTATTCAATATAGTACTGGAATCCTAGCCCCAGCAGTCTCTCAGTGGCAACCCACTCCAGTATTTTTGCTTGGAAAATAACATGGACAGAAAAGACTGACGGGCTACAGACCGTAGGGTTGTAGAGTTAGACACGACTGAGCATGCATATACATGCAAAGGAAAAGGAAGAAGTAAAAATGTCTGTTTGCGCATGCAATGACCTTATATACGGAAAACCCTGAAGACCCTACTAAAAACTGTTAGAACTAATCAGTGAATTCAGTAAAGTTGCAGGATATGAAGTCAACATAAAAAATGATTTGCATTTCTGTACATTAAAAACAAACTGTCTGAAAAAGAAATAAAGAAAACAATCCCATTTTTCTCACAATAAAATGATTAAATGCAAAAAAAAAATAAATAAAATGATTAAATGATTAGGAATAAATTTAACCAATGAAATAAAAGTATTGTATACTGATCTCTCAAATACACTGATGAAAATAATTAAATAAGGCATGAATAAGTGAAAAGCTATTTAGTGTCCATGAATCAGAAGTATTCTTCTGATATTCTTCAAAATATTATTATTTTGTCCATAATATCCAAAGCAGTCTGTAGAGTCATTGTAATTCTATCAAATTCTAATGGAATTTCTTACAGAAATACAAAAAATAATTCTAAAAATCCACATGTAATTACAAAAAGACCCCAAATACCCAAAGAAATTCCAAGAAGAATGAAAAATGCTGAACACATTAAAATTTCTGATTTCAAATCATATTACAAAGCTAAGATATCAAAAGAATATTGTACTGGCATAAAAACAAACACATAAACCAATGCAACAGAATTCAGAGCCCAGCAACAAACCCATACATATATTATCAACTAATATTTGACAAGGGAGCCAAGAATACTCAATGGAGAAGGATAGTCTCTTCAATAGTGTTAGGAAAACTACAAATTCACATGCAAAAGAATGAAAGAGGACCCCTATCTTTACCACTCACAAAAGTTAACTTTAAGTGAAATAAAGACTTCAATGGAAGACCTGAAAGCATAAAACTACTAGAATAAAACTTAGAGAAAACACTCCTTGAGAATGGTTTTGGCAATGTGATTTTTTTTTAATGTGACACCAAAAGCACAAGCAATAAAATCAAAAGTAAACTAATGGGACTACATCAAAGTAAAAAGCTTTTCTGCACAGCAAAATAAGTATGAAAGGAAATCTACAAAATGTGAGAAAATATTTGCAAACCATATTTCTTATAAGGGGTTAATATCCAAAATATGTAGAGAACTCATAGAATGCAATAAAAAGAAAAGCAACCTGGTTAAAAGTGGGCAGAGGAACTGAGCAGACATTTCTCCCAAAAGACATGCAAATGGCCAACAAGTGCATAAAAGGTTCTCAACACTACCATTTGTCAGGAAAATGGAGATCAAAAAACACAAAACATACGTTAGAATGGTTGCCATCAAAAGTCAAGAAATAACAAGGGTTGACTGGGATGTAGAGAAAAGGGAACATTTAAACACTATTGGTGCGAATGTAAACTTCTACAGTCACTATGTAAAACAGTGTGGAAGTTCCTCTATATGTTAAAAATAGAACTACCATATGATCTAGCATTGCTACTTCTGGATGAAATGAAAACAGAATATCATAGAGGTTTCTGTATTTCATGTTTATTGCAGCATTTTTCACAATATCTAAGATACGGAGACAAACTAAGTCTCCATCAACTGTTGAATGGATAAAGAAAAAATAAATATACACAGAGAGAGTTGACCCTTGAACAACACGTGTATGGAGCACTGACCCCCATCCCACCTGGCCACAGTTGAAAGTCCATGTATAACTTTGCAGTTGACTTTCCACATCTGCAGTTACATATTCCAGGCTCCAACCAAGCATGAATCATGTGGTACTGTAGCAAGTACTTACTGGAAAATATTCATATCAGTGGACCAATGAGTTCAAACCCATGTTGTTCAAGTGTCTACTGTGTATCACTTTAAGTGCAGCACTTGAGTGATATATACATACACACACACAATGGAGTACTATTCAGCCATGAGAGGAAGTAAATCCTTGTATTTGCTACCACTGAATGGATAGTGAGGATATTATACTGAGTGAAATAAGACAGACAAGACAAATACAATATGAAATCACTTATATGTGGAATCTAAAAAAAAAAAAAAAAAAAACAACCAAAAACTAACACATAGAAACAGAGTAGAAGGATGGTTTCTAGGGGGCAGGAGGTTAGGGAAATAAGGAGATGTCACTCAAAGAGTACAGATTTCCAGTTAGAAAATAAATCAATTCTGGGGAACCTAATGCACAACAATATTAATAGAGTTAACATAGCCATATTACATACCTAAAAATTGCTGAGAAATTAGGTTTTATGTGTTCTCTAAAGAAAGGTAATTATGGGACTTGATGGAGGTGCTAGACAATGCTATGGTAGTAATCTATTGCAATATATGAGTATATAAAATCAACATATTGTATACTTTAAACTCACACAGTATCAATTATATCTCAATGAAGCTGGGGGGAAATATTGAGTGTAGACCACATCCATTCAGGAAGTTGGTTTTTTAAAAACCTGGATATGTAGGTGTAGTTACAGCTACCACGTAGGGAAAATGTATGGCTCAGTAGAAAAGTATGCACTATCTATATAGTTCACCCTTTTGTATTATGGGAGATATTTTGCAACTTTTTCAATTTTCAGCAATAGATAGTGACACAAAATAATTCTTTTCTCTAAACATACAAACTTTGTTCTATAGAGATTCAGTTGACTTTCCTAGCTAGTTTTGTCTTCATTTACACATTCATATCAACATTTTTTCACTCTAAATAAATTTGTACTTTTCCACCCTTGTCGTATAACCTGGTTGGAACACTCTGTTACTACTTGTAACTTATTTCCTCATTAATGAGTTATGTAACATTTTTAACTTGTGCTCATTTAAAAAAATAAAGAAGATTGGTCAATAGGTATCTAAGGTGATGCTAGCATCACTAATGGTTAAGTTTTGTGCTGGTCTCAGCTTATCAATAACCAATGGTGTGGTTGGGACCAGCCCTTGTGTTCATATTTTGACTGTAGAGGCTCCTCAAAAAATAAAAATATTCAATACAATTACTATATTACCCAGAAGTCACATTTAGGAGTTTTTATTCAAAAGAACTGAACTGATTTGGGATCTCAGATAAATACAGATATGGGGTGGAAAGAACCTAAATATCCCTCAATAATTAGCAAAAAAGAAAATGTGCAAATACACACACTGGAGTACTATTCAGTCATAAACATGAAAGAAATCTTGTCACGTACTACAATATGGATGACCCATGAGCATATTTTTTTTTTTCCTAGATAGAAAAGTCAGTTATGAAATGACCAATGTTGCATGATTCCACTTAGATGAAGTAGCCAAAGAAGTCAAACTCACAGAAGTAGAAAGTAGATTGCTGGTTAGCAGGGCTTCAGGGAAAGGAAATGGAAAGTTCAGTGGGTAGAGAGTATCAGTCATGAAGGATGAAAGTTCTAGAGGCCTACTGTGTGATTATAGTTAATAATACTGTCCTGCACACCATAATATGTTAAGAGGATAGATCTCATGTTTTGTGTTATTTACTATAAATTTTTTTTAAGTGTTGCAAAGAAATATTAGGGCATGGAACAAAAGGAAAATGTATACTTAGTGGTTCCTATGCCAAGCTCCTTTATAGTCCAGGCTTGTAAGGTTGAAATAAAGTTTATTTTACTTTATAGGTAGAGGGTGATTTTGAAACTTTGGGAAATTTCATCTATATGTGATTCACATGAAATCTGATTTTCAGTCTTTAACTCTGAAGAAAAAAATTAAAACAGTGTAATTTGTAATACAAGCTGAAAAATCAGAGTCATTATGACAAACACTTTGTGCCTGGTATTGGGAAGTAAATAATTACCATAAATTTGTTATCAAAATCCAATAATGATGGAACAACGTTTGGTAAAATGAAAACAGAGTCAAATTCTAGTTAGAGAAGATAGGGTAAACAGGTATTGATTAGGTTGAAATCTAGTTAAATAAAACATTTCATGTTAATCACTTGGTTTGGTGTATTGTGCTGAATATGTGTAGCATATTTTTTTTCAAAGCATAAATATAGTGAGTATTGAGTAGCAAGAAATAATTGATGCTGATATCTTTAAATAGTGTTGCCTTTACAGAGAGGGCTTCCCAGGTGGAGCTAGTGGTAAAGAGCCTGCCTGCCAATGCAGGAGACTTAAGAGGGAGACACAGGTTCGATCCCTGGGTTGGGAAGATCCTCTGGAGGAGGGGGCAGCAACACACTCCAGTATTCTTAAAAGGAGAATCCTATGGGTAGAGGAGCTTAGTGGGCTACAGTCCATAAGGTCACAAAGAGTCGGACATGACTGAAGGGACTTAGCATGCACTCATGCCTTTACAGAGGACTCACGATTGAGGAGAATTGCACTGAGATAGATATTCCTAATGGACTGAAATCATAGATGACGTAACTATTGGCCAGAACTTCAGGCCTGGGTCCTGGAAAAACTGTCAGATGTGTCTGTGAGACTGAATATAAGAATATAGTTCAATTAAGTAAACACATATGAGAGAGAGAGAGAAGACTATTAAGGATAGAGCTATTACAGAGCATAGAATTGCTCACCATTGGTTTTTCTCAACTCCTCCACCAGGCAGCGGGCTTCCTCTTGAACTCGGTCCTCAATGCTCCTCTTCCCCATCCCAAAATTTCTCAGGGTCATGAGGGAGAAGCGCCGCATCTCCTTCCAAGTCTTCCCATTGCTGAAAAGGATTCCTACCAGGAGGAGAAACAGAAACAAGGAGGGAGGTCCAAGGAAGGAGAAGTAAGCTGACACTTGGCAGCCTCCCACATGGACCAAGTTCTGCTGGATAGCTCTTCAAGTTCCTGTTTCCATCCTGCCCACTCCCATTGCCAATGCTTAACACATACCATTTCCTCTATTAACTCTTTCAGCCAGTGGAAATATGCCTCTTCCAGAAAACTCCTCTCCCAGATCAATCAGGGCTTCTTTCACTGCTTCATATCCATGCAAGACCACGGTGGGCTTCATGCCAAAATACACAGTGAACACAGGGCCGTAGACTTTTGAGAGCTGTAAAGGGAGGTGCACATAATAGTAAAATAAGTCAGTATTTGAAACTATATTGTGCCCAAGGCAGAATGTATTATCATCCTACTATTATGCTTTCATTCTGCCACATACATCCTAAATATTTCTGAATTTAATACATAAGTATGATAGTATTTGTTACTGTTTCCATTTCCATCTATTATTTGAGGCAATGGCCCAAGTAACTGGTACCCAGATTATAATTAATTCTCATATCAGCACCTTCAGCAGGTTTATTTGCCCAGCTTATAAATAAGGAGCACATCATGAGAAATGCCAGGCTGGATGAAGCACAAGCTGGAATCAAGATTGTCAGGAGAAATATCAATAACCTCAGATATGTAGATGACACCATCCTTATGGCAGAAAGCGAAGAGGAACTAAAGAGATTCTTGATGGAAGTGAAAGAGGAGAGTTAAAAAGCTGGATTAAAACTCAACATTCAGAAAACTAAGATCATGGCATCCAGTTCCACCACTTCATGGCACATAGATAGGGAAACAATGGAAACAGTGACAGATTTTATTTTCTTGGGCTCCAAAATCACTGCAGATGGTGACTGCAGCAATGAAATTAAAAGGCCCTTGCTCCTTGGAAGAAAAGCTATGATCAACCTAGACAGCATATTAAAAAGCAGAGGCATTACTCTGATGACAAAAGTCCATCTAGTCAAAGCTATGGTTTTTCCAGTAGTTATGTATGGATATGAGACTTGGACCATAAAGAAGGTTGAGAGCTGAAGAATTGATGCTTTTGAATTGTAGTGTTGGAGAAGACTTTTCAGAGTCCCTTGGATTGCAAGGAGATCAAATGAGTCAATCCTAAATGAAATCAACCCTGAATATTCATTGGAAGGACTGATGCTGAAGCTGAAGCTCCAATGCTTTGGCCACCTGATGCAACGAGGTGACTCATTTGAAAAATCCTGATGCTGGGAGAGATTGAAGGCAGGAGGAAAAGGGGATGACAGAGGACAAGATGGCTGGATGGCATCACTGACTCGATGGACATGAGTTTGAGCAAGCTACGGCAGATGGTGATGGACAGGGAAGCCTGGCATGCTGCAGTCCATGGGATAGCAAATAGTCAGACAAGACTGAGCAACTGAACAACAAAAACAGCAATAAATAAGGAAACAGGCTGGAGAATTCCATTTTCTTTCCAGCATCCAGTGGCTACTACATAGAAGATTTAAATTTGAAACTCTTATTCACCTTCTGATCCTTAAGGAGCAATGCATCAATCCCTGAGGCCCACCTTTAAACCATCGCCTAGTTGACTGCTTCAGAACCATGTGTAGGGTTCTTCCAATGGAATTCATATTCCCTAGCCCTATGATGAATACTAGAATTCCATATTTTAAAAAATGAATTCAGATAACTCTAATGCCCAGCTTAGTTTGAGATCCACTGGTGTCACGAAGAATCATAGAGGCAGCATCAGGACATGCATATCTCATGGAGGAACAATATCTTCCATCCTGCAGTATTTATAGGGTACAGACACCAGTTTCCTGCAGAATCCAAATGAGCGCTGCTGCCCCCAGTGGGACCCTGACTGGTGACTTCTTTCTCTCCTTCACTCATGCTTGTGCTGAATGCAGAGCTATTTCCTTAATACCAAGCACAATGTACTTCTTCATAAAAGTTCTATTTTCATGGCCATCTGAACAAAACACACAGCTTATATAGTAAAAGACTTCTGCAAGGAAATCTCTAATCACAAAACACTTAGCATTTACTTTCAGTCCCAAATCACAGCAAGCGGCTGTGAAACAAAGAAGGGAAGTAACACTTGCAGCTTTTGCCACTTTATTATTTTGATTCTATTACATGTGCAATGGCAAATATTTCTCTGCTCACAAAAAACATTACTTCGTTTCTCTACTTATGACAATGACAGGCCAGAAAAGGAAACAGAAATACCAGAATTTACAGGGAGTAATTTGCTGATCTGTTTTAACAACATGCCCAGGACTCCTCTGGTGGTTCAGTGGTTGAGAATTCACCTGCTGATGAAAGTTCAGTCCCTGGTGCAGAAAGATTCCTTATGCCACAGGGCAACTAAGCCTGTTTTCCATAACTCCTGAGTCCATGTGCCCTAGAACCCATGCTCCACAACAAGAGAAGCCACCAGAATGAAAAGCCTGTGCACCATGACTAGAGAGTAGCTTCAATCTGCCACAACTCAAGAAAGCTTGTGTGCAGCAAGGAAGACCCAATGCACTAAAAAATAAATAAATACAAATTAAAAAGTAATAGAAAAACAAGAATGTGCCCAGAGAAATATATATTATTTTTAAAACTGGACTTAATTTACTTACCCTTTTCAAGTCACTGGAGGAGCATAAAGTCTACTTACTTTGGTTAAAGATTTGCTGATGTTCTTAACATCTAACTGTAGGATGTTTCCAAGAATCGGGAGAGGAGTGGGGCCCGGCGGGAGCTTCCCTTTCCCAGAGCGCTGTTTCCAGAGTGAGAGGAGAAGCAGAGAGCAGAGACAGAGCACCAGGGCCACAGCCAGATCCATTGACGCTATCTCTTCTTACTCAGACGACTGTGAGCCTGAAACCTAAGTCCCTGAAGATTCAACACTGGTCTCTTTGAGGACTAAAGATATCAATCAATCACATCCACTTTATACTTTATTCTGAGTGGACTTTGGCCACTGATAAAGATAAAATTAAAGTGTCCTTTAGTCTTGTTTTCCCTATGTCCAGTAATGACTTTCGAGATTGTCATTTACTTGTACTGGGCTGGGATCCATGTTTGATAATTAAAAAAAAAAAAAAAATTCCCACTGTGCAGTCAGGATTGAGAACCACTGAAATAAATAATTTGATGCCAGAAAACAGCTCAAAACTCTGGATTCAAATCAATGATCAGTTGCACATTTATGACTTTGAAGACAATCAGTATATTCTATGACATTGTTATTTATTTATTACCAAATTAAACAAGTTTATTGGCATATACTTGATTTACAAATGTTAGTTTCAAGTATACAGCAAAGTGAATAGGTTATACATATATATATATCCACTCTTTTTATCCTTTAGATTATTTTCCCATATAGACAATTATAGAATATTGAGTAGACCCCCTGTGCTATACAGTAAGTCCTAGTTAGTTATCTATTTTTTTAATTTTTAAATATTTTTAATCCTTTAAATTATGAAAGTATGATGCCACATTTACAGGCAACATGGAAAATATAGAACAAATTTGCATATAGTTCCACTGTGTATTGAATACTTTTTTTAAGTAGATAAATTAAGGTTTTTAGTTTCAATATCAAATCCTCAAAAATTAATAGAATGACTAGAAAGAAAAGGAGTATATAGTAGATCTGAAAAGCACTATGAACCAATTCAACATATTTAGATTTATACAATTTTCACATAATGCTGCTGCTGCTAAGTCACATCAGTTGTGTCCGACTCTGTGTGACCCCACAGACAGCAGCCCACCAGCCTCCCATCCCTGGTATTCTCTAGGCAAGAATACTGGAGTGGGTTGCCATTTCCTTCTCCATTTCACACATATAGCAGTATACAAATTCTATTCAAGTTCCCATATGTCAGGAAGCATTTAACAGGAGGCTTCCTGTGTGCTCTTTTGGATCTGTCAGGAATCCTCTGGCCCTTATTAATTCCTGAATATTCAGGAATGAAGAGGAGAGGCACGCCTTTCCTGGGGCTGAGGAATCCAGGCATTTCCTTTGTTAGTTTCTCATTATGGTGATAAGTACCCTCTTCTCTCTTTAATAGGGATCACCTTGTGTTTTGTAAGTCTGGAATGTTAATCTTTATCTTTGCTGAGAATAACTACCTTGTAAGACAGTATATATGCCCACAGGATGTTGATTAAAACACCTTTGCTCCATCAGAGCCTGGGTCCCCGTGTCTTTCTTTCTTTCTCTCTATTTCTGGCTGATTCCCTGGAGTGTGGAAGCCGGCTGCGTAACCCAGGGAATATTAGCCTCTTTCCTTCTTTCACTTTCTTATCGTCGACTCCGAACCACCAGGTTCTGGTCCAATAAAGGACCAAGTGGTGCCCAGAAACAGGGACTCTGGTACACATGGCAAGATTCAGACGGAGAGACCCCACAGGGCCTATTGAGGCCAGTAAGTACTAAGACATGGGTCAATTGGCTGGAAAGCCCCCTCACTTTTCTACTTTACTTTATCACTTATTTAAAGTCAGGGATTTTCAGTCTCACACCAGCGAATAGAGGCTTGCCTTCAGACAGTGGTTGAATGTAACCCTTGGTTCCCTGATGAAGGTAGTTTTGATTTAGAAATTTGGCATCAGGTCAAAGAGAATGTTGAACGAGCCATCGGACAGGGATAAAATATTCCGATAGGTTTCTGGCTCCTAAGGGTTGCCATTCCAGGGTAATTCTAGCTCTCCTGTTGTTCAGCAACAGGCAGAACACTTATTATATGAATATGAATTAGACGATAAAGCCTTACAAAAGGCCCAATTAAAACAACATAAGATATTTCAGAATTTTCCTACTAACCCTACCCTGGTTGCTCCAAGCGCTCCTCTCCTGCCAGAGGGCACATATCCCAAAGTCTCTCCCTCGTTAGAACCTAATGATTCTGACAATGGCTCCCTTAAGGCACCTTTTAACATTAAAACCGACAACACCTTTCAGAATAACAATAATCTACCCACTTCACGACAGAGGCTCTCTGAATTGCTGGCTTTGCAATCACAAGTCTCTGAAGCCAATGGTTTTTCCGCCTTTCCAGTTTTAAGAAATGTTGAAGCTCAAGGGCAGATAATACCTCGATATGAAGGTATTAACTTTTTTCACATGCAACAAATGAAAAAGGCTGTAACTATGTATGGCCCACATTCGCCTTTTACTAGAGAGATTCTAAATGCTATGGCATCTTCTATTGGAATCTTTATTCCCTATGATTGACGAATTTTAATAAAAGCTCTCCTTTAACCAGGAGAATATCTTCAATGGACAATGTGGTTTCAAGATATAGCCAGAGATCATGCTAATGGAAATGCTCGAGCTGGCACTCCCCAAAACCAAATTACTTTTGAAATGTTAACTGGCACTGGGCAATTTGACACCATAGAAGCTCAAATATGATGCCCTCCTTTGTTGCATGATTAATTAAAAACAGTGGCTCTTGAAGTTTGGGATCAAATTACTCCTCAAGGGGAACCTACAGGTAGCTACACTAAAATATTGCAGGGACCTAATGAAACGTATGCTGATTTCTTAGTTATATTAGAAACTGCTATTTCCCGTACAGTAATTGGAGAAGAAGCTAAAAGGCAATTAGAGAAATTACTTGCTTATGAAAATGCAAATCAGGAATGTCAAAGGGCTATAGCCCCAATTCGTGATACAGGGACTATTTTTGATTATTTGAAGGCTTGTTGCAATCTAGGATAAGAAGCTCAAAAAATGCAAATGCTAGTTGAGACAACGGCTGCTTGCTTTAAAAAGGGAAATGAAGGATGCTTTACATGTGGAGATAAGAATCATTTAAAAAGGGACTGCCCTAAGAAAGTTAACAAAAAACCTCCAAAAATCTGCCCTCGTTGCTGTAGAGAAATGCATTAGGCCAAAGAGTGTAAATCTAAATTTGATATTGAAGGGAAACCTATTCCAGGAAACTCCAAGCAGGAGACCCCCCAGGTCCCCTTCAACAAAAACCAGGGGCAAATTCCATCTTTTCCCTCAAACCCTCAACACCCGGCAGTGCTGCCGCTGATATACCAGCCCTAAATGACTTTCTCCTTTACCCTCAAGCAATCCCCTCTAGAATACCTACTGGACTTTTTTGGGCCCCTGCCCCCACAAACCTTTGGTCTTTTACTTGGCAGATCTAGTTTGACTTAACAGGCAGGAAGGCCAGGGGTCTCCAAATGGAGAAAATAAGCTGCAAGTGTCAGACAGTTTTATCTCTCTTAAGCGGCAGGAGGAAACAAACTAGCTATATATATATATATTTTCTTTCTCTATACAAATTTAAAAAGAGGTTTCTCTTAAAATTCTGTGTTGCCATAACGACACCTGGTTCCACCTGAACTTAACTTTTCTCAAACCTTGAGCTAACCAATGCGTTTTTCTTACGGAAATGTTTGTCTTAGTATGTTAATGAACTATGTATTTACCCTAGACTCTTTTTTCAAGTGTTCCGCTTAAGACTCAGAACCAACTTGACAAACCGGTTTGTTTTATTCATGCAAATGTTCTCTTAAGCTATGTTAATAAAACTGTATTTGCTTGGAAACCTATCTTTCTTCAAAATTCATGTCAATCATTTTGTGGCCCAAGACAACTCACCTGGTGCCAAGGTTATCTCAAAATGCATGTTGTGGGTGAGGGGCCTGGTGCTATTCTCTTCAGTTTTCAGACATTTCCTTTCTCTAATTAGCAGACTGATGATAGTTACATGACATCTGGCTAAAGACTAGCAGGGGGCCACTCTTTTTGCCCCCTTCTGATGCCTATGTCAGAAGCTTTCTCTATCTCCTTTATACTTTAATAAAACTTTATTACAAATAAATCTCAATTTGAGAATACATTACAAACTTCTACCAATGTTCAATTAGCTTTTCTAAAATATTTTAGAGAAATTTCATTTCATTATCCTTCTGGTAAGCTGTGGAATTTCTTCAAAAACACTGAATTTACTATTTCTCACATTTCTTTTATATAGATGGGACTAAAAATGCCAAAGCTTCATTCTGGTCTCTTAAAAAATACAAAGTCTTTTACACTAAATTCCATTCTCCTCAACAAAATGAATTATGTGCTCTTATTCAAGTTATTTGCCTACATCCTTACCCCATTAATATAGTCTCTGACTCTATATAATTCAGTTTTTGTATTAAAAAATATAAAAACCTCCACCATAAACTCCTAATTCTATTAAAACAGACAATGATCCTGCCTATATTTCTATACACTTTAAGCAATTTTTACAATCTCTTTCTATTAAACATATTACAGGTATTCCTTATAAGCACAGACACAAGGCATAGTTGAACAAGCACATAACACACTAAAGTTACAAATAAAAAAATTTAAAAGGGGGGAATACACAGGTACACTATTGTCTTCCTTATCTAAAGCAGACTTTACTAGATTCCAACATAAAATATTTTCTAAGCACATAACTATTGTTAATACAGCTTTATTTGTTTTAAATTTTGTAAACCTGTCACAAAGAGATATCTTGACAAGAGCAGAAAGACATTTCGAGGAATTGAAGAACACTTCTCTTCCTCTGCCCAGTTGGTACCAAGACGGGTTCAATAAACAATAGAAATCTGGGAAATTAATCTTACTGGGAAAGGGATATGCTTGTATTTCCCCAGATGGATCCAACAAACTTTTTCCTCAGAAAATTCGACCCAAGGGGGCCCCCAGCATTCACAATGGAGGCAAAACAACAAGAACCCCAGGAGTTAGAAATTCCAATACAGGCCATGGCAGCTCTAGAGATCTCCAGAAAACACCACCCTCAGTGGCATCAACCTATGACCTCCCCTCTTGGGGACAAATAAAAACCCTCACTAATCAAGTTAAAAATATATTTCCTCAACAAGAAATGCCTCAGAGTCCTGAAAACCTTCCTATTGCTATGCTGACCTGCCCCCCCTACCCCCGCTTGAGCTGGATTAACAAATCAAACTTAATTGGGCCTACTTACCCAACCCCCCTTTATTACAGGTCATAAAATAGACGGAGAAAAGACTGATCATATCAACCAATGACTCCACCCACATGCCCCCTCCCTGGAACCCTCACACCATGGGGAGGAGGGAAAACTAATTAACACTTCTTTAGGCTATGAAGTCCTTCCATTGCCTTGGCTCAGGAAAATTATGCATAAACGTTGGCTGACAAACTTGGGTTTTCATCCTGCCTCCAAAAGAAGACTTTTGGACATTGCTTCCCTTTCTGTCTGTGAACCATGTTTACTACTGAAACTTTAGGGAAAGAGTTAGGGAAAGAATAAAAAAACATTATGTAACACTATGTTGAAACATTACCATGGCAAAGGACTTCTTGGCTGGTTTGATGGTGGAATGCCCCCCCCCCCCCCCCCCCCCCCGCGCGCGCGCGAATCGTCCATGATAAACAGAGTGGGCCTAAACAATGGGACATATGGTAACTTGCTGCCAGCACAAAAAAACTTGTGACTTAGACCAGGCATTTCACAGGGATCAGTCGTGGTCATAGTAATTATTTCTTTCGCTATAACCAGTCATATTTTATACAGGCCTGTGTCCCACTTCCTTTTTTTATAGCCATAAGAAATTTACAATTTAATAAGACTTTACATTCTGTAACTTGTATTAATTGCTGATTTTGTGTTACTTGTTATGCCTGATGTCCGAATCCCTGAGCGGGAAGAGAGAAGGCTTCCAAGACAATGCAACTCGCAAAAAAGGGAAGTTTATTGCTGGCTCGAGTCAGGGCTCACTGCCACAACCAACGCAGTGGTGCAGGGTCAGAAAACGCTGAGCCCGAGCTGTTATCCAATTTATAAGGTGTGCGTAAGCAGTTGGTAGCTGGCTTAAGCAGATTGGTTATATGTTTGCAAAGTAATCTATTGGCTCAAACCTTCGCGGGCTTTTTTTAAACTTGGGCGTTCGCGGGCTTTTCAGCTTTCCCCTGATAGGTTCCCTTTTCCTTACTGGGCGCATATTGATTGGCTGGCTCCAGGTGGCCTGATAATCATGTTACCCTGGAAAACCAGGCCTACTCCTAATCTAGGCTGCCTGTTATGGTGCAGCCTCACATTCCCCCCTGTCTTGTTGTTTCTGTGGAAGGCCCAATCATGGGTCTTCTATCCGTGGGGGCAGTCGAATATTGAGATCTGAGTAACATTAGGTGGATGGACAGGCAGTGTGTTTTCCCTAACAACTCTGCCTTGAGAGACTTCATACTCAAGATGTTCTTTTTGGGAATTGGGGCAGAGGTCTCTTTCTTCTTTAACTTCTTCCTGCTGTGCCTGGGCATAGGCCTGCCTAGCAGAGCAGAAGTCTCTCTATACCTGACCTAAGTTGGGGTGTCTTATATCTGAAACCAGCTTTTACTCTTGTAATAACAGCAACTTAGTTTGAAACTGTTGGCACGTCCCAGAGATAAAATAGACAGGGGCCAAACAGGAGACCTAACAGGATGGTCCTCACTGGTCCCCAGAAACAGGAGGCAACATTTGGGGTGATTGGCTGGTGGTCAAGCAACAGAGCTGTGTTCTAGGAATCTTGTGTTTAGTCTGAAGTTACTATCTTTCACCTGGGTGGGGGCTCCAGTTCTGTAGAAGAACTCAAAAGACATTGTTATGCATATTTCTTTGAGTAAGAACCAGGACCCGTCTCAAGGCTATACCACCATTTGATTGTTTCCCCTCTGTTTTTGTATTTCTTCCCTTCTCTGATTAGCAATTGTTTGAATCCACCCTTTGGAACTCAGGGAAGGTCAAGGAGGCTGAATAAAGCCTATATTTTACAGTACAGCAGATCTGTACTCCAGAGTCACCACCCCCAAAGAGTCCTGCTCAGCTTTAATTTAGGGAACAGGGCAACTATGACTGTGATAATCTCTTGTCAAAATGGGGCATAGGACTGCCTCAGCCTGGAGAAGAGACACTGAATTGGAAGTATTCCTGAGTTCAAAGTCCTAGATTTGAGCCTTGTATGATTAAAATCTCAATCCCTTGGTAGAGGAGGGATAACTGGAGTTTTAATAGACAAAATAAATCTCTTTGTTTTAGAAGAATAGGCCTGAAACCCAGTCTGGACCTGGCACTTCAGGGGGACTTGTAGCCAGGTGGCCAGTTGCCTAGTTTTATAAAAAGTAAGGTAGAAGTTCCTAGCTTCCAGCAGACATTGTTTTGGGAATGGTGGCATCTAAGCCTGACACGACTCAGAAAACTCAAGTGTTTAGCAATACAATGTCTAATCTGAAATTACACCCATAGTAACACCTGGTTATTTCTCAGGATGTCTGAACCATAGCTGAGTACTCTATTTTGACTTTTAATTGTAAAATTTTTCCTTAATAGCCAAAGCAGATGGCACCATTAATGATGTCAGTGTTTCTCTAGGTATGAGAAGATGCAAGAATTAGGACTCAAAATCTTCTGAAAAGATCTAACTATCTGAAGGCCTGTTCTGCCAGTTTTTCCCAGAGCACGGAGCACCTCATTCCTGATCTTCACCCTGAACTCCTTTCAGGGCCGTTGAAACTCAGCAGTTGCAGTGGCCATGGTATAATCTCTGTAGATGTAGATGGCAAGTGTCAATCTTCAGTTGGCAGAGCCCCTTTTTGCTCATAAACTTGACCATGATTTTGAGGGGGGCATTTCATGACCATTTTATCCCATGGTGCTGAGAATGTCCATTCTCAGGTTTGGCAAAGATTTTGTTGACAGGCCACTCAATGTGCTGTTACTGGACTAGGCCATAAAACAGTATCCAAAATTCTCTGGACCACCTGTCTTACTAGCCTCTTGGTCCAGGAAAACATTCCCTCTTGTTGCTTTTTCTCATATCTAGAGTTACACTGTCATCATCATCGATCTCATAGGGAACTATGTATTATTTTATCAGGCCTCAGTCACACATTTGGCACTGTAAGAAATAGCAATTTTGTAAAACAGGTGAAATACGAAGAGCATAGCCAGCAGTACTAGTAAAGTCACAAATAAGACTTAAGAGCTTCCATTAGATGTAGCCCAGTATATATCCCAGGTCGTCTGACTTAGTCTACTCTGTGCGAATCTTTATCTTTCAGGGAAATTATACGTTGGCACCACCATCTATAAGGCACATAGCCCAGTTTTCTAGTGTTACTAGACTGATTATCCTTAGCATGATATAATTGTTTTCAACACAGAGGAGACTTTAAACCTAAATTACCATAGCCTGGTGTTATCTATATAAATCCATCTTATAATTGTGGGAGATTTCTTTTTCCTTTGTTGAAACTTTTTTGTTGCTCTGATTGAGCTTGAGGAATAGAAAAAGGCTCAAATTTATGGCCAGAGTCACAGTAGGCATTATTAATTGGCCCAGTGAGGGGAATCTCATCTGGTAGTATCACAGTGACCTGAATATGATTATAATTTTAAGTAAATTTCCTCAGGGCCAACCAGTTAGAGTCTTGTAGTGGAGAAATTTACCAAGGTAACCCAGAACTAGATACAGGTAATTGGCCACAAACCCAACAATTGGATTGATTTCTAAAACTGGCATAGAATCAGGCCTATGATAGAAAAGCATTTGATTTATATGCAAAGGTCTAAGAAGTCAAGAAAACATTATAAATGATCATACGAAGCAGATCCAGCATCTTGGGCAAGCTGTCTACCTCTGATGTTGCTGTCTTCTCATCCTGGTGTAGTGTAGTTTCTCCTGTTTGAGCATCATTTTAAAGTGAGATCAGGTCAGCTGTCTTCTCTATAGACCAGTCCAGTGTAGGGTCCTTTGGAAGTGGAAATTAATCTAAGAGTTAATTTCTCTTCAGTTTCATTGTGCATGAGCTAGTTAAGAGTACCTGATAAAAAGTCTTTCCATCCAGGTTGGAGACAGTCTCTTAAATTATGTCTTTTTCCAGTCCTGGCTGCAGGTCATGAGGCATCTCATCTTCATCCAAAGATAGATTACTGAGATAAGCTTCAGAAACAAACTTTCACATTAATATCACATAACAGCAAAGAACTATCTGAGAAATGAGTCTTACTACATGCAGACCTCCATTAACAAACTGGGATTTAACATTTTTTTTTTTTTTTGAAATATCTTTTTTTTCACTAAAGTTACCCTCATTTTTATCAAATACAACCAAATTAAGGCTAGTTTGCTTGCAAAATAGGTCTGTTTTCACTAATTTTGGTCTGATGATTTATATAACCATAATTGATCATAGACTTTTTATTTTGCTGAAAGACTTATTGGATCTCAGACGGAACTTTTAATATAAAACAGGGCTGGGAAACTCACACCAACGGCTTATCACAGATTTTGCCTAACAAATCTAGGTGAACTCTTTTCTTTTTAAGGTCTCAAAAATTCCTTGAGATTTTTGTACCTGTTAGTGAGATAACCTTTTTAGCTCATTTGATAAGCTTACTGGAAACTTAAGAGTTTCAAATTTCTGGAGGAGTCAGATAGAGAGAAAATATAATTGTTTTGTTTATAACGTGTAATTTTACCAAATTATTTTTATAATTAGTTTGAGAGGAAGGTTTTCTCTACTCCCAGAAAACACACGATTTAAACCTGTAATTTCTCAGATAGAAACCATAAAAATTATAAGCATATTCACTGGTTCATTCAGTCCTTTGTTAACTTTTGTGAAATCATCAGGTTTTTCATTAGAATACCAAGACATATCAAAATGTTAAGAACTCCATATAATTTCTAGGATATCTGTATTAGTAATTTTTCATACATTATAACATGAGCAGATTTATTACTCATTTGATAATCTTTTTCATGTAATTTAACCAACCAAATAAACCGTTTAATATCCCTCTTTGGGATGTTTCAGGGGCCCTCTGAAACATCCCGAAGTTAGCTAGATGTCAAAGGAACTTCAAAAGAATTCGATTTAGGAAGTTTTATCGAAAAGATCAATTAAAAGCTTTAGAACTTTTGGTCAGATTTAGTTAATGTTGATGGGTGTATCATTTAGCTTGTTGATATGTCACAATGGGCGTAAATACTAAGGCTCAAGGTCTAGTGAAAGTCAGCTCAGCCATCTTGGACCTAATTGGCTCTAAGCAGTTTTCTTACAACCATGTTATTCCTAACAAAATCTACTTATCTAGCTAATTGTAATCCAATTTTAGAAAATCCTGATCATGCATAACTCTTTTTAGTATTTTTTTATACTTTACTGAAAGCACACTTCTTGCTTTCTTTAGCAACCAAGAGCTAACTTTTATATTAGCATTTTATAGATTGGTGAGCATAAATACCAGTGATAATTTCTAAAACTCTTGCTTTCTTAAAACATTTTAGGATGGCATTGAACATTATTCATTTATAGTCCCAAATCTCTTTAGTTTTTCTGTAAAAGGAAATCAGTGTTTAGTAGTAAATGTTTTAAAATCTTATTTCATTTGGAAATGACCTAATTATTTAATAGACTTCCAATACTTAGTTTAGCACAACCCTTAGAAATTCAAGTTACGCCAGTCTGGGGAGACCATTGTAGACAGATATTCTTAAAGAATAATTATTCTTAATAGAGTTTATATACAAACTCATACCTCATTTACATTTTTTAGAAGTTTTTTTTTTTCACTCGTAATTTCCTTGTTGACAAACTTGTAATAGGTATAGTATTTAACTTATATTAAACCTAGGTACAATGAAAATATTTTACTTGATGTTAATTACTCTAAGACATGTCTATATTAGATAGGTCAACAAACAAACATTAATATCAGGTATTTAGTATTGAATATTTCCCAGTTCACCTAAACCTGGAATTTATTGTTTAATTTAGAATTATTTGATTTGTAAGCGCTTACCCCTTTTTTAAGCCAATTAAATAGAGCTCATTTACAAATTAACCTAAAAAATATTTTCCAGAGACAAAGACATACCAAAACATATTTAGACAGACACAGTGCAAGATCTAGCTTCATTTTCTAAGTTTGATCATGAATTAGATATTACAATATAAAATTTACTAGTTTATAAAAAAAGTTGAAATAAATAACATTTTTAAAGGCTTTTTTTTTTTTCCTTTTTCTCTCAGTCTCAGGAGTTAGAGATGGTCTAGATAAGTGTTCCTGAGAGCCGTGGTCTCACGGCACAGGAAAAGAAAATCAAGTTCTAACAAAATGGCGGCAGGTCTAAATGGTGGCCAGACAAAGCAAAATGGCCGCCACAAATCACAACACAGGACAGAGTTAAAACACACGTATAAACCTGGCAGTCCTCATCAGACACTCCCTTAAATACAAGAATACAGTCTCTCAGAAAACCTTCTATAGAGACACAAAACTTCAGATGTCTTCAAAGATTTCAAAAGGAGGAAAGGAAACCAGGTTGAAAGAAGGAGGACAAGGAGGCGGGAAAGGGGGGCAAAAGGGGTGGACTTACAGACGTCTCCTGCCACCTACAGACACCCAGGCGTTACAGGACTTTTCCCTGGGCTTCCAGGAAAGGGAGACCAGATACAATGCCGGCACACACACAAACACGGAGAGCCGAAGACAAACACACGGACAGATAAACATCGGCTGACGACACAGCGCTGGGTTTTCGGGCCCCCTGAATTCTCTTGCCTCCAGGTAGCAGATTCACCTTACCGAATGGCATCCGCTGTTCACCAGATTTGGGATCAGGAGAGGAACTCCCCCTCCCACAGAGCCGGCAGCCTTCCAGCACGCTCGCTGGCCTTGGTCTTGCGCCGGCTGGAACGTCCAATCCATTCCCCCTTTATAGAAAGCTTTCTCCTGCGCCAGATACCTTCCTGCTTCTCAGCAGGGCCTCGATTTTACACTGGACTTTTCAGAACTGCCTGAGCACTGGTGCTAATATTTATCCTTCCCCTCTGTCCTGAAAGTGTTCTCCTTCCCCGGTCAAGGGATCCCGGACGAGCCCCCAAATGTTATGCCCGATGTCCGAATCCCCGAGCGGGAAGAGAGAAGGCTTCCAAGACAATGCAACTCGCAAAAAAGGGAAGTTTATTGCTGGCTCGAGTCAGGGCTCACTGCCACAACCAACGCAGTGGTGCAGGGTCAGAAAACGCTGAGCCCGAGCTGTTATCCAATTTATAAGGTGTGCATAAGCAGTTGGTAGCTGGCTTAAGCAGATTGGTTACATGTTTGCAAAGTAATCTTATTGGCTCAAACCTTCGCGGGCTTTTTTTAAACTTGGGCGTTCGCGGGCTTTTCAGCTTTCCCCTGATAGGTTCCCTTTTCCTTACTGGGCGCATATTGATTGGCTGGCTCCAGGTGGCCTGACAATCATGTTACCCTGGAAAACCAGGCCTACTCCTAATCTAGGCTGCCTGTCATGGCGCAGCCTCACATTACTCCTGTTCAATTCAATCATAGTACCTATAACTGGGAACAAATCAAATTTCATTTACACGATAATGCCTCTCTGAATGTACAATTACTGCAAAAGGAAATCTTTGAAACATTTTCTAAATGTCTGCCCTCTTCCACTAATTTGGAAACTTTAGCTGAACAAATTATCCAGGCTAGACCCATGAGGATGGTTTCAAAATATTACCCACAGCATCCAGTCTGGAACTGTAACTTTGGTGATTGTCTTGATAATTGTATTTGTTGTTTATCATCGCCTTTCTATAAGGTTGGTTCATACTAATCAAATTCATTTGGTCAGGACCTTTTAACAAATAGACTAAAATAGGGGGAATTGTCAGGAAACATTTAATAGGAGGCTTCGTGTGTGCTCTTTTGGATCTATCAGGAATCCTCTGGCCCTTATTAATTCGAGGAGAGGCACGCCTTTCCTGGGGCTGAGGAATCCAGGCATTTCCTTTATTAGTTTCTCATTATGGTGATAAGTACCCTCTTCTCTCTTTAATAGGGATCACCTTGTGTTTTGTAAGTCTGGAATGTTAATCTTTATCTTTGCTGAGAATAACTACCTTGTAAGACAGTATATATGCCCACGCCATGTTGATTAAAACACCTTTGCTCCATCAGAGCCTGGGTCCCCGTGTCTTTCTTTCTTTCTCTCTATTTCTCTATTTCTGGCTGATTCCCTGGAGTGTGAAAGCTGGCTGCATAACCCAGGGAATATTAGCCTCTTTCCTTCTTTCACTTTCTTATCGTCCACTACCAGGTTCTGGTAGTTGGTCCAATAAAGGACCAACACCTATATACTATAAACCAGGAGACAGTGTAACATATCCAGGGACATAAAACAAGGTGCAAAAATTTTATGATCTAGAGATATTGAAATCATACAGAGTGTGTTCTCTTACCACTGTGGATTATGTCAGAAATCAATATCAAAAGATATTTTTAAATAGCCCACATATTTTCAAGTGCAATGTGACATTTATCAAGACAGATCTTTGACCTAGCCATTGTAAACCTTAAAAAGGTTAAAACAAAAAGCACAAAGGGTGATTGAAGAGAAGAAAGCATCTAAATGAGAAATTAATATCAAGGATACTTTAAAAACTCCAGGTATCTGGAAATTAAATATCCACTTTTAAATGATGAGTGTATCTAAGAAGCCAAAACAAGGAAAATTAGAAAATATTTGTAATGGAATAAAAATGAAAAGGGCATTTAGCAGAATTTGCTGCATGCAGCTGAAGCAGCTCAAGGCAACTAAATACAATGTGGATTCTTGAATAAAGTATGAAAAAAAAACAATGGACACTAGTATAAAATTTTGTGAAATTTGAACAAAGTCTGTGCTTTAGTTAATACTGGATGCTCTGTGCTGAGTTTTGCTGAGTTGCTCAGTTGTGTCCGAGTTGCTTTGTGATCTCACGGACTGTAGCCTACCAGGTTCCTCTCTGTCCATGGGATTCTCTAGGCAAGAGTACTGGAGTGGGTTGCCATGCCCCTTTCCAGGGGATCTTCACAATCCAGGTGTCAAACCCAGGTCTCCCGCACTGCTGGTAGATTCTCTACTGTCTGAGCCACCAGGGAAGCCTAAGAATACTGGAGTGGGTAGCCTATCTCCAGGGGATCCACTCAACCCAGGAATGAACTTTGGTCTCCTGCATTGCAGGCAGAATCTTTGCCAGCTGAGCTACCAGGGAATCCCAGTTAATACTGTACCACATGTTAATTTCCTGTTTTGTTTTTTTTTCCCACAACATAGTATCTCTTTACTATTTTTCAAAACTGGATTAGAAGTTTCAAGCCTCATTCAAAATTTTAAAAAAATCACTAAGATAATAAGCTTTCTAGACTTTCAGCAGTAATACTTGATGCCAGAATAAATGGAATTATATCAAAGGTTTGAGTGAATATAAATTAGAATTCTAGCATTCTATTCATATGTAGTAAAACAAGTGGAACCAAAATGTCATATATTTTTTAGCTAAGCAAAAATTCATAAGTTTTCTAAAATATATATATATATATATATAGTATTATGCATATATAAATGAAAGCTTTTCTGCTACACTTGATAAAGGTTTGAGAAAGAACAACAACAAAAAGAGACAGAAAAATTGGAGAACATAAACTAAATGAAATGGGAGCACTGATATGAAAGAGAAAAAGTGAAACAAACTAGATAAAAATAAAAGATTATCATATGATCCAGTTACTTTTAAACATGGCTGCTCACTAGAATCACATCTGGAACTTCAGAGAAAAAAACAATACCTAAGCATTTGTATATTTCAAAAAAAAATTCAAAGATAATTCTAATGTGCATCTGGATTTGAAAAAGTGATTACAGGTTTTTCTATTAAATGGTAATTTTAGTGATATAGAGTTCTATTATCTTCTGTTGATCAATCATGACACAATGGTATTAAATGAACACTAGTCATGTAATCACAATAATGAAAGATGTTTATCAGTTTTCACAATTAATAGCCAGACAAAAAATATATAATTGCAATTGTAAGCCATAGTGGAAACATGATTAACAGTTTAAAATAATAAAATAATGACTAACAGTATAAAATAATTACATGTTGGGGGCTTAAGTAGAGTGATGTGGTACATGGAAATGCATAAGTGCATATATTTCATCTTTCATCCACCCAGTCTATCTTTAGGCTGGTACATTTAATCCATTTATATATAAGGTTATTATCAATATATATGTTCCTATTACCATTTTCTTAATTGTTTTGAGTTTATTCTTTGTAGGTTGGTCTCTTCTTTCTCTTGTGAGAAGTTCCTTTTTCATTTGTTGTAAAGCTGGTTTGGTGGTGCTGAATTCTCTTAACTTTTGCCTTCGTAAAGCTTTTGATTTCTCCTTTAAATCTGAATGACAGTCTTGATGGGTAGAGTATTCTTGGTTATATCTTCTTCCTTCTCACCCCTTCAAATATATTGTGCAGTTCCCTTCTGGCTTGTAGAGATTCTGTTGAGAAATCAGCTGATAAATTTATGCGAGTTCTCTTGTATGCTCTTTGTCATTTTTCCCCTTGTTTTTTAAATATTTTATCTTTGTCTTAAATTTTTGTCAGTTTGATTACTACATGTCTTGGTGTGTTCATCCTTGGGTTTATCCTGCCTGGGACTCTCTGTGCTTCCTAGATTCGGCTGAGTATTTCTTTTCCTATGCTAGGGAAGTTTACAGCTACTATTTTCTCGAATGTTTTCTCAGTTCTGTTATCTCTCTCTTCTTCTTGTTCGTTGTTGAGTTGCTCAGTCAGGTCTGACTCTTTGCGACCCCATGGACTGCAGCGCGCCAGGCTTCCATGTCCTTCACTATTTCCTGGAGTTTGCTCAAGCTCATGTCCTTTGAGTTGATGATGCCATCCAACCATCTCACCTTCTGTCTCCCCCTCCTCCTCCTGCCTTCAATCTTTCTGAGCATCACGATCTTTTCCAATGAGTCAGCTCTTCGTATCAGGTTGCCAAAGTATTGGAGATTCAGCTTCAGAATCAGTCATTCCAATGAAGGACTCACCTTCATCAGTAGGCTCTTTAGTTTCTCTTTATTTCTCTCATTAAGGCGGTATTATCTGCATATCTGAGGTTATTGGTATTTCTCCCTGCAATCTTGATTCCAGCTTGTGATTCATCCAGCCCAAAATTTTGAATGATGCACTTTACATATAAGTTAAATAAGCAGGATGACAATATGCAGCCTTGTCATATTCCTTTCCCAATTTCGAACCAGTCTGTTGTTCCATGTCCAGTTCTAACTGTTGCTTATTGACCTACATACAGGTTTCTCAGGAGGCAGATAAGCTGCTCTGGTATTCCCATCTCTTTAAGAATTTTCCACAGTTAGTTGTGATCCATGTGGTCAAAGGGTTTAGTGTAGTCAATGAGGCAGAAGATGTTTTTCTGGAATTCCCTTGCTTTTTCTATGATCCAATGGGTGTTGGCAATTTGATCTCTGGTTCCTCTGCCTTTTCTAAATCCAGTATGTACATCTGGAAGTTCTCTGTTCACATACTATTGAAGCTTAGCTTGGAGAATTTTGAGCATTACTTGGCTTGCATGTGAATTGAGTGCATTGTGCAGTAGTTTGAATATTCTTTGGTATTGTCTTTCTTTGGGATTGGAATGAAAACTGACCTTTTCCAGTCCCGTCACCACTGCTGAACTTTCCTAATTGGCTGACCTAATGAGTACAGCACTTTTATAAGCTGCATCATTTAGGATTTGAAATAGCTTAACTGGAATTCCATCACTTCCATTAGCTTTGTTCATAGTAATGCTTCCTAAGGCCCACTTGACTTCACACTCCAGCATGTCTGACTCTAGGTGAGTGGGCACACCATCGTTGTTGTCTGGGTCATTAAGACATTTATTGTATAGTTCTTCTGTGTATTCTTGCCACTTCTTCTTAACATCTTCTGCTTCTGTTAGATCCATATCATTTCTATCCTTTATTGTGCCCATCTTTGCATGAAATGTTCCCTTGGTATTGCTAGTTTTCTTGAAGAGATCTCTAGTCTTTCCCATCCTATTGTTTTCCTCTATTTCTTTGCTTTGTTCATTTAGGAAGGCTTTCTTATTTCTCCTTGCTATTCTTTAAAACTCTTCACTCAGATGGTTATATCTTTCCTTTCTCCTTTGCCTTTCACTTCTCTTCTTTCCTCACCAATTGGGAAGGCATCTTCAGACAACCATTTTGCCTTGTTGCATTTTTTCCCCCTTGGGAATGGTTTTGATCACTGCCTCCTGTACAGTGTTGTGAACCTCTGTCCATAGTTCTTCAGGCACTCTATCAGATATAATCCCTTGAATCTATTTGTCACTTGTATTGTGTAATCATAAGAGATTTGATTTAGATCATATGTGAATGGTCTAGCGGTTTTCTTTACTTTCTTCAAGGTAAGTCTGAATTTTGCAATAAGGAGCTCATGATCTGAGACACAGTCAGCTCCCAGTCTTGTATTTTGCTGACTGTATACAGTTTCTCCATCTTTAGTTGTCAAAAATATCATCAGTCTGATTTTGGTATTGACCATCTGGTGACATCCGTGTGTAGAGTTTCATTGGAAGAGGGTGTTTGCTATGACCAGTGTCTTGTCTTGGCAAAACTCTGTTAATCTTTGCCTTGCTTCATTTTGTACTCCAAGACCAAACTTGCTTGTTACTGTATGTATCTCTTGACTTCCTACTTTTGCATTCCAGTTCCGTATGATGTAAAGGAGATAATTTTTTGGTGTTAGTTCTGGAAGGTCTTGTAGGTCTTCACAGAACCATTCACCTTCATCTTCTTCAGTATTAGTGGTTGGAGCATAGACTTGGATTACTGAGATATTGAATTGTTTGCCTTGGAAATGAACTGAGATCACTCTGTTGTTTTTGAGATTGCACCCAGGTACTGCATTTCAGACTCTTTTGTTGACTATGAGGGTTACTTATTTACTTTTAAGGGATTGTTGCCCTCAGTGGTAGATATAATGGTCATCTAAATTAAATTCGCCCATTCCTGCCCATTTTCATTCACTGATTCCTAAAATGTTGACGTTCGTTCTTGCCATCTCCTGCTTGACCAGTCCCAATTTACCTTGATTCATGGTCCTAACATACCAGGTTCCTATGCAATACTGTTCTTTACAGCATTGGACTTTGCTTTCACCACCAGTCACATCCACAACTGGGTGTCATTTCTGCTTTGGTTCAGGCTCTTCATTCCTTCTGGAGTTATTTCCCCACTCTTTCTCCAGTAGCATAGTGGGCACCTACCAAACTGGGTTTTCATCTTTCCATGTCATTTCTTTTTTCCTTTTCATACTGTTCATGTGGTTCTCAAGACAAGAGTGCTGAGGTGGTTTGCCATTCCCTTCTCCAGTGGGCCATGTTTTGTCAGAATTCTCCACCATGACCCCAACCATCTTCGGTCACCCTACATGGCATGCCTCATAGTTTCATTAAATTACACAAAGTTGTGATCCGTGTGATCATTTTGGTTAGTTTTCTGTGACTGTGGTTTTCATTCTGTCTGCCCATTGATAGATGAGGAAAAGAGGTTTGTGCAAGCTTCCTGATGGGAGGGGCTGGCTGTGGGGGAAACTAGGTCTGCTCTGATAGGCAGAGTCATGCTGAGTAAATCTTTAATCTAATTTCTGCTAATCAGTGGGGCTGTGTTTGTCCTAGGCCAAACTATAGTAAGGGAAGTGGTGACCTCCCTGAAAAGGACTTATGAAAACATATCCTAGGGCTGCTGACCCCATGCTGGCCACTGTCAACCCACGCCTCTTCTGGAGACTCCTGGACACTCATAGGCAAGTCTGACTTAGTCTTTTGTGTGGTCAATGCTCATTTCCCTTGGGTTCTGGTGTGCACAAAGATTTGTTTGTGCCCTCCAAGACTCTCTGTTTCCCCAGTCCTGTGGAAATTACATAATCAAGTCCCACTAGTTTCAAAATTAGATTCCC
Organism: Dama dama; assembly: GCF_033118175.1. NCBI lineage: Eukaryota > Metazoa > Chordata > Mammalia > Artiodactyla > Cervidae > Dama > Dama dama. The sequence goes on along the minus strand of NC_083695.1, from coordinate 63,160,141 downwards.
TGGGGATTCTCAGTCCCTTTGCTGGATCCCCAGGTTGGGAAGTCTGTTGGGGGCCTAGAAATTTTGTAACACTGTGAGAACTTCTTTGGTATAATTGTTTTCCAGTTTGTGGATCACCCACCTGGCAGCTCTATATTATTAATGGTGACCTCCTCCAAGAGGACTTATGCCACATGCCACACCTCCCACTGTTGCTACCCTGTCCCTCTGGCAGGCCACTGCTGATCCATGCCTCTGCAGGAGACCCTCAAACACTAAGACAGGTCTTGCTCAGTTTCTTGTGGGAGTCACTGCTCCTTTCCCTGGGTCCTGATGTGCACAAGGTTTTGTATGTGTTCTCCAAGCATCTCTGGTGGGTATGAGGTTTGATTTTAAATATGATCACACCCTTCCTACCATCTTGTTGCAGCTTCTCCTTTGTCCTTGGACATAGGGCATCTTCTTTTGGTGGGTTCCAGCATTCTCCTGTATATGGTTGTTCAGCAGCTACTTGTGATTTTGGTGTTCTCGCAGGAGAAGATGAGTGCACATCCTTATACTCTCCCTTCTTGAAGCTGTCTTCCTGTCTTCTTCTGGAATCCCTATAATGCAAGTGATGGTGTGTTTAATATTGTCCCAGAAGACCCTTAGTCTATCTTCTTCTTCTTTTTTTTCATTCTTGTTTTATATTCGGTTTTACACCAGTGTTTCTACTTTTCTGTTTTCCAGGTCACTTATCTGTTCTTCTGCTTCAGTTATTCTGCTATTAATTCCTTCCAGTGTATTGTTCATCTCTGTTTACTTGTTTTTTAGCTCTTCTAGGTCTTTGGTAAACATTTCTTGCATCTTCTCCATTCTTTTTCAAAGATCCTGGACCATCTGCACTATTATATCCAGTCTTGGAGTTTACAGGGTCTATGATAGGGTTTTCATTCTGTCTTCCCTCTGATGGAGAAGGATAAGAGGCTTATGGAAGCTTCCTGATGGGAGAGACTTACTGAGGGGGAAACGGGGTCTTGTTCTAATGGACGGGGCGTGCTCAGTAAATTTTTAATCCAATTTTCTGTTGATGGGTGGGGTTTTGTTTCCTCCCTGTTACTTGACCTAAGGCCAAACTATGGTGGAGGTAATGAAGAAAGTGACCACCTCCTTCAAAAGGTCCCATGCACCCACTGCTGCACTCAGTGCCCCCAACTCTGCAGCAGGCTGTCACTGACCCAAACCTCCACCAGAGACTCCTGGACGCTCATGGGCAAATCTGGGTCAGTCTCTTGTGGAGTCACTGCTCCTTTCTCCTGGGTCCTGGTGCACACAAAGTTTTGTTTGTTGCCTCCAAGAATCTGTTTCCCCAGTCCTGCGAAAGTTCTGGTGGCTCTAAGGTGGGGTTAATGGTGACTTCCTCCAGGAGAGCTTATGCCATACCCAGGTCTACTGTACCCAGAGCCCCTGCCCCTGCAGCAGTACTCTGATGACCTGTATCTCCACAGGAGATACTCAAAAACAGTTCTGTCTCAGTCTATGGGGTTTTTTGGGTCCTGGTGCCCGCAAGGTTTGTTTGAGCCCTCTGAGCATCTCTGGCAGATATGAGGTTTGATTCTAAATTGATTTTACCCCTCCAACTGTCTTGCTGGGGCTTTTCCTTTGCCCTTGGACATGGGGTATCTCCTCAAAGTTGCTCCAGCACCACGCAGCTGCCACTACAATGCCTACCCTCTTGCTGGTGCTTCTCTGCCCTTGGACATGCGATATCTCATCAAAGTTGCTCCAGCGTCATGCAGCCACCACTCCAGCGCCATTCTGCCACTGGAGAAGACTCTGCACATGGACATCTCCAGATGGTCAATATCAAATCAGATTGATTATATTCTTTGCAGCCAAAGATGGAAAAGCTCTATACAATCAGCAAAAACAAGACTGGGAGCTGACTGTGGCTCAGATCATGAGCTCCTTATTGCCAAATTCAGACTTAAATTGAAGAAAGTAGGGAAAACCACTAGATCATTCAGGTATGACCTGAATCAAATCCCTTACGATTATACAATGAAAGTGAAAAATAGATTCAAGGGACTAGATCTGACAGAATTCCTGATGAACTATGGATGGAGGTTTGTGAAATTGTACAGAAGGCAGTGATCAAGACCATCCCCAAGAAAAAGAAATGCAATTAGGCAAAATGGTTGTCTGACAAGGCCTTACAAATAGCTGTGAAAAGAAAAGAAGCAAAAAAGCAAAGATAAAATGAAAGATACACCTCTTTGAATGCAAAGTTCCAAAGAATAGTAAGGAGAGACAAGAAAGCCTTCCTCAGTGATCAATGCAAAGAAATAGAGGAAAACAATAGAATGGGAAAGACTAAAGATCTCTTCAAGAAAATTAGAGATACCAAAGGAATATTTCTGCAAAGATAGGCACAATAAAGTACAGAACTGGTATGAACCCAGCAGAAGCAGAAGATATTAAGAAGAGGTGGCAAGAATACACAGAAGAACTATATAAAAAAGATCTTCATGACCCAGATAACCACGATGGTGTGATCACTCACCTAGAGCCAGCTGTCCTGGAATGCAAAGTCCAGTGGGTCTTAGGAAGCATTGCTATGAACAAGGTTAGTGGTAGTAATGGAATCCCAGTTGAGCTACTTCAAATCCTTAAAGATAATACTATTAAAGTGCTGCACACAACATGCCAGCAAATTTTAAAAACTCAGCAGTGGCTACAGGACTGGAAAAGGTCAGTTTTCATTCCAATACCAAACAAAGGCAATGCCAAAGATTGCTCAAACTACAGTACAATTGCCCTCATTTCACATGCTAGCAAAGTAATGCTCAAAATCCTCCAAGTCAGGTTTCAAAGGCACGTGAACCGTGAACTTCCAGATCTTCAAGCTGGATTTAGAAAAGTCAGAGGAACCAGAGATCAAATTGCCAACATCCAGTGGATCATCAAAAAAACAAGAGAATTCCAGAAAAACATCTATTTCTGCTTTATTAACTATACCAAAGGCTTTGACTGTGTGGATCACAATAAACTGTGGAAAATTCTGAAAGAGATGGGAATATCAGACCACCTTACCTGTCTCCTGAGAAATCTGTATGCATGTCAAGATGCAACAGTTAGAACTGGACATGAAACAACAGACTGGTTCCAAATCAGGAAAGGAGTACGTCAAGGCTGTATATTGTCACCCTGTTTATTTAACCTACATGCAGACTACATCATGAGAAATGCCAGACTCGATGAACCACAAGCTGGAATCAAGACTTCCGGGAAAATATCAATAACCTCAGACATGCAGGTGACACCACCCTTATGGCAGAAAGTGAAGAAGAACTAAAGAGCCTCTTGATGAAAGTGAAAGAAGAAAGTGAAAAAGTTGGCTTAAAACTCAACATTCAGAAAACTAAGATCTCGGCATCCAGTCCCATCACTTCATGGCAAATAGATGGAGAAATAATGGAAACAGTGACCAAATTTATTGTGGGGGGGGGGGGGGGGCGGGCTCCAAAATCACTGCAAATTGTGACTACAGCCATGAAATTCAAAGATGCTTGTTCCGTGGTAGAAAACTTATGACCAACTTAGACAGCATGTTAAAAAGCAGAGACATTACCTTGCCAACAAAGGTCCATCTAGTCAAAGCTATGGTTTTTCCAGTAGTCATGTAAGGACGTGAGAGTTGGACTATAAAGAAAGCTGAGCACCGAAAAATTGATGCTTTTGAACTGTGGTGTTGGAGAAGACTCTTGCAAGTCACTTGGACAGCAAGGAGATCTGACCAGTCCCTCCTAAAGGAAATCAATCCTGAACATTCATTGGAAAGACTGATGCTGAAGCTGAAACTCCAATACTTTGGCCACTTCATGTGAAGAAATGACTCATTTGAAAAGATTCCGATGCTGGGAAAGATTGAAGGCAGGAGGAGAAGGGGATGACAGAGGATGAGATGGTTGGATGGCATCACTGACTCAATGGACATGAGTTTGAGTAAACTCCAGGAATTGGTGATGGACAGGGAGGCCTGGTGCTTGCAGTCCATGGAGTCACAAAGAGTTGGACATGACTGAGCAGCTGAACTGAACTGAACTGAACTGAAGGATAGGGTTAATAGCAACCTCTCAAGAGGGCACTTGCCAAAAGGCACCTCCCAGGACTGCTGCTACCATTGCCCCTGTCCATCTGTGTTGCTGCAAATGGAATTATTTTGTTCTTTCTATGGCTGGGTAATAGTCCATTGTATATATGTATCACATCCTTTTTATCCATTCCTCTGTTGATGGCATTGAGGTAGATTCCATGTCCTGGCTACTGTAAATAGTGCTGCAGTGAACATTAGGGTACATGTTATTTTTTGAATTATTTTCTTTGAGTATATGTCCAGGAGGGGGATTGCTTGATCATATGATAGCTCTATTTTTAGATTTTTAAGAAACCTCCATACTGTACATCATAGTGGCTGTACCAATTTATATTCCTATCAATAGTGTAAGAGGGTTCTCTTTTCTCTCCAGCCTCTTCAGCATTTATTGTTTGTAGATTTTTGATAATGGCCCTTCTTACCAGTGTGAAGTGACAATTTATGTAGTTTTGATTTGCATTTCTGTAATAACTAGCGATGTTGAATATCTTTTCATGTGTTCTTTGGCCTTCTGTATGTCTTCTTTGGAGAAATGCCCATTTAGATCTTGTGCCCACTTCTGGATTTTTGTTTTTAATTGAGCTGTATGAGCTGTTTGTATATTTTTGAGATTAATCACTTATCAGTTGCTTCATTTGCAAATATTTTCTCCTATTTTGTGGGTTTTCTTTGTTTTGTTTATGGTTAGTTTTGCTGTGCAAAAGATCCCAACCCCTCCAATCTTACAAGTAAGTAATCATTATAAGTTTCAACCAATTTTTTTCTTAATAAAAGCACCTTATTTTCTGTGAGCTTCAATTGTAATTTTTTTTTTTTTTTGAGTTGTGAGGTATGCAGGATCTTAGATTCGTGGCCAGGGATGGAACTTTAGACCAGGGATGGAATCCCCTGCAGTGGAAGTATGGAGACCTAAAAACTGGACCACCAGGGAATTCCCACCAATTATAATTCTTGACAAACAATTTATGTAGCCGTGCATTTTTCTGCCTTTATAAGCTCCTCCCATTTGGTAATCTGGTGGAACTCAATTCAAGTGCTTTTGGAACTGCATCCCTTGGGCTGCAGTCTTAATAAAATTCAATTAGACACATCTTTATTTCAACCAGATTTCTCTTCTTGTAATTCTTGGCTAACACTAACATAATTAAAACATCTTAAATGACCAAACACAAATTGAGTAATTAACTAACTAAATTTACATGCCTCTCATCATAAAATCTTCCCTTTTCCTCTAAAAAAAAAAAACTGGAAAGCAGAGATTATTATTTCTTATTTTTCAAATGAGGGAAACAAAGCTTCTCGGAGAGCAGGAGAGCTTTCCAGGGTCACACAGCTATAATTAATAAAACTAGGGTTGAAACTGAGATCTTCTGATGCCCATTTCTTGCACTCAGTTATTACCAAAGAAAAAAAAAAAACTTTAGTAAAATCAAACTAAACTACTGCCAACACAAATAATCAATTAGTTCAGTTCAGTTGCTCAGTCATGTCTGACTCTTTGCAATCAAATGGCCTGCAGCACACCAGGCTTCCCTGTCCATCACCAACTCCTGGAGCTTACTCAAACTCATGTTCATCAAGTTGGTGATGCCACCCAGCCATCTGATTGTCGTCCCCTTCTCCTCCTGCCTTCAATCTTTTCCAGCATCAGGCTCTTTTCCAATGAGTCAGTTCTTCACATCAGGCGGCCAAAGTATTGGAGCTTCAGATTCAGCATCAGTCCTTCCAATGAATAGTCAAGACTGATTGCCTTTAGGATGGACTGGTTGGATCTCCTAGCTGGGAGGGGCTCTTAAGGGACTCTCAAGAGTCTTCTCCAACACCACAGTTCAAAAGCATCAATTTTTCAAAGCTCAACTTTATTTATGGTCCAACTCTCACATCCATACATGACCACTGGAAAAATCATAGCCTTGATTAGACAGACTTTTGTTGGCAGAGTAATATCTCTGCTTTTGAATATGCTGTCTAGGTTGATCATGACTTTTCATCCAAGGAGGAAGCGTCTTTGAATTTCATGGCTGCAGTCACCATCAGCAGTGAGTTTGGAGGCCTCCCCCTCAATAAAGTCTGTCATTGTTTCCCCATCTATTTGCCATGAAGTGGGGACCAGATGCCATGATCTTAGTTTTGTAAATGTTGAGTTTTAAGTCAGGTTTTTACTCTCCTCTTTCACTTTCATTTAGAGGCGCTTTAGTTTCTCTTCGTTTTCTGTCATAAGGGTGGGGTCATCTGCATATCTGAGGTTATTGATATTTCTCCCAGCAATCTTGATTTCAGCTTGTGCTTCATCCAGTCCAGCATTTGGCATGACGTGCTCTGCATATAAGTTAAATAAGCAGTGTGACAATATACAGCCTTGACATACTCCATTCCCAATTTTGAACCAGTTCATTGTTCCATGTCTCGTTCTAACTGTAGCTTCTTGACCTGCATATAGTATTCTTAAGACTGGTCAGGTGGTCTGGTACTCCCATCTCTTTCAGAATTTCCCACACTTTATTGTGATCCACACAGTCAAAGACTTTGGCATAGTCAATAAAGCAGAAGTAGATGATTTCTTGGAACTGTCTGGCTTTTTTTTTTGTCTTGCTTCTTTTATGTAGAAATGGTTGTTGGCAATTTGATCTCTGGTTACCCTATCTTTTCTAAATTCAGGTTGAACAGCTGGAAGTTCACGGTTCATGTACTGTTGAAGCCTGGCTTGGAGAATTTTGAGCATTACTTTGCTAGCGTGTGAGATGAGTGCAATTGTGTGGTAGTTTGAATATTCTTTGGCATTGCCTTTCTTTGGGATTGGAATGAAAACTGACCTTTTCCAGTCCTGTGTCCACTGCTGAGTTTTTAAAATTTGCTGGCATGTTGTGTGCAGCACTTTAACAGTATCATCTTTAAGGATTTGAAATATCTCAACTGGGATTCCATCACCTCCACTAGTTTTGTTTGTAGGGATGCTTCCTAAGGCCCACTTGACTTCACATTCCAGGACAGCTGGCTCTAGGTGAGTGATCACACCATCGTGGTTATCTGGGTCAGGAAGATCTTTTTTGTATAGTTCTTCTGTGTGTTCTTGCCACCTCTTCTTAATATTTTCTGCTTCTGTTGGGTCCATACAATTTCTGTTCTTTATTGTGCCCATCTTTGCATGAAATATTCTCTTGGTATCACTAATTTTCTTGAAGAGATCTTTAGTCTTTCCCATTCTATTGCTTTCTTCTATTTCTTTACATTCATCACTGAGGAAGGCTTTCTTGTCTCTCCTTACTATTCTTTGGAACTTTGCATTCAGATGAGTATATCTTTCCTTTTCTCCCTTGCCTTTCACTTCTCTTCTTTTCTCAGCTCTTGTGAGACCTCCTCAGACAACCATTTTGCTGCTTAGAATTTCTTTTTCTTGGGGATGATCTTGATCACAGCTTCCTGTACAGTGTCATAAATCTCCATTCATAGTTCTTCAGGCACTCTGAAGATCTAATCCCTTGAATCTATTTGTCACTTCCACTGTATAATCATAAGTGATTTGATTTAAGTCATACCTGAATGGTCTAGTGATTTACCCTACTTTTTTCACTTTAAGTCTGAATTTTGTGACTAGGAGTTCATGATCTGAGCCACAGTCAGTACCTGGTCTTGTTTTTGCTGACTGTATAGAGTTTCTCGTCTTTGGCTGCAAAGAATATAATCAATCTGATTTTGGTATTGACCATCTGGTGATATCCATGTATAGAGGCATCTCTTGTGTTGTTGGAAGAGGGTTTGGTATGACCAGTGCATCCTCTTGGCAAAACTTTATTAGCCTTTCCCCTACTTCATTTTGTAGTACCTTGCCAAAATTTCCTGTTACTTTAGATATCTTTTGACTTTCTACTTTTGCATTCCAGTCACCTATGATGAAAGAACATCACTTTTTGGTGTTAGCTCAAGAAGGTCTTTTAGGTCATCATAGAACCATTCAACTTCAGTTTATTCAGAATTAGTGGTGGGGCATAGGCTTGGATAACAGTAATATTGAATGGTTTGCCTTGGAAATGAACAGAGATCATCCTCTCATTTCTGAGATTGCATGCAGATAATCACAAGGATGTGATCACTCACCTGGAGCTGGACATCCTGGAATGTGAAGTCAAGTGGGCCTTAGGAATCATCACTATGAACAAAGCTAGTGGAGGTGATGGAATCCCAGTTGAGCTATTTCAAATCCTAAAAGATGATGCTGTGAAAGTGCTGCACTCAATATGTCAGCAAATTTGGAAAACTCCATAGTGGCCACAGGACTGGAAAAGGTCAGTTTTCATTCCAATCCCAAAGAAAAGCAATGCCAAAGAATGTTAAAACTATTGCACAATTGCAGTCATCTCACACACTAGTAAAGTAATGCTCAAAATTCTCCAAGCCAGGCTTCAGCAATACATGAACCGTGAACTTCCAGATGTTCAAGCTGGTTTAGAAAAGGCAGAGGAGCCAGAGATCAAATTGCCAACATCTGCTGGATCATCAAAAATGCAAGAGAGTTCCAGAAAAACATCTATTTCTGCTTTATTGACTATGCCAAAGCCTTTGACTGTGTGGATAACAATAAACTGTGGAAAATTATGAAAGAGATGGGAATACCAGACCACCTGATCTGCCTCTTGAGAAATCTGTATGCAGGTCAGGAAGCAACAGTTAGAACTGGACATGGAACAGACGTCAAGGCTGTATATTGTCACCCTGTTTATTTAACTTATATGCAGAGTACATCATGAGAAACACTGGGCTGGAGGAAACACAAGCTGGAATCAAGATTGCCAGGAGAAATATCAACAACCTCAGATATGCAGATAACACCACCCTTATGGCAGAAAGTGAAGAAGAACCAAAGAGCCTCTTTTTGTCAGTGAAAGAGGAGAGTGAAATGTTGGCTTAAAGCTCAACATTCAGATAACTAAGATCATGGCATCTGGTCCCATCACTTCATGGCAAATAGATGGGGAAACAGTGGCTGACTTTATGTTCTCGGGCTCCAAAATCACTGCAGATGGTGACTTGCAGCCATGAAATTATAAGACGCTTACTCCTTGGAAGGAAAGTTATGAGCATCCTCGACAGCATATTAAAAAGCAAAGACACTACTTTGTCAACAGAGGTCTGTCTAGTCGAGGCTATGGTTTTTCTAGCAGTCATGTATGGATGTGAGGTTTGGACCCTAAAAATAACTGAGTGCCAAAGAATTGATGCTTTTGAACTATGGTGTTGGAGAAGACTCTTGAGAGTCCTTGGACTGCATGGAGATCCAACCAGTCCATACTAACGGAGATCAGTCCTGGGTGTTCATTGGAAGGATTGATGTTGAAGCTGAAAATCCAATACTATGGCCACCTGATGCAAAGAGCTGACTCATTTGAAAAGACCCTGATGCTGGGAAAGATTGAGGGAGGAAGGAGAAGGGGACTTCAGAGGATGAGATGGTTGGATGGCATCACCAACTCAATGGACATGAGTTTGGGTAAACCCCAGGAGTTGGTGATGGACAGGGAGGCTTGGCGTGCTGCAGTTCATAGGGTCGCAAAGAATCGAACATGACTGAGCGACTGAACTGAACTGCATTTCGGACTCTTTTGTTGTCTATGAGGTCTACTCCATTTCTTCTAAGGGATTCTTGCCGACAGTAGTAGATATAATGGTAATTTGAATTAAATTCATCCATTCCAGTCCATTTTAGTTCAATGATTTCTAAAATTTCGATGTTCACTCTTGCCCTCTCCTATTTGACCACTTCCAATTTACTTTGATTCATGGTTCTAACAATCCCAGTTCCTATGTATAAATTATTGCTCTTTACAGCATCAAACCTTACTTTCACCACCAGTCACATCCACAATTGGGAATTGTTTGCTTTGGCTTCATCCCATCATTCTTTCTGGAGTTATTTCTCCACACTTCTCAGTAGCATTTTGGGCACCTACCAACCTGGGGAGTTCATAATAACCAACAAACAATAAGCAGTCTATGATAAAGAATGAAAGTGAAAGTGAAAGTCATTCAGTCGTGTCCAACTCTTTGCGACTCTATGGACTATACAGTGCTGGGAATTCTCTAGGACAGAATACTGGAGTGGGTAGCCTTTCCCTTCTCCAGGGGATCTTCCCAACCCAGGGATCAAACCCAGGTCTCCCACATTGCAGGTGGATTCTTTAACAGCTGAGCCACAAGGGAAGCTCATAACACAGAATGCAGTGAAGTCACTCAGTCATGTCCGACTCTTTGCAACCCCATGGACTGTAGCCTACCAGGCTTCTCTGTCCATGAAATTTTCCAGGCAAGAATACTGGAGTGGGTTGCCTTCCCTGGTGGCTTAGACGGTAAAGCGTCTGCCTACAATGCGGGAGACCTGGGTTCGATCTCTGGGTCGGGAAGATCTCCTGGAGAAGGGAATGGCAACTCACTCCAGTATTCTTGCCTCCCCCCCCCCACAAAAAAAAGGGGCTCAAAGAAATAACACAGAATAGAAGAGTATTATCTGAGTCAAACTGAGAACTATAGTCCAGGAGACAGTCTCTCAGTAGCCTTGAGAAACTGCTCCAGAGAAGGATGGTTTCATCACAGTTTTATATCTCATCAGAGGAAAGGTCATACATCAAACATGACATGGGTACATACCTTCAAGTTTTTAAAAGAGACAGATTAGCATGTTCACAATGAGGTAGCATGACCTTGGCATCTGAGAAGGAAACCTTATCTTCAATGGACTGCTAGTATGAGTACCACAAGAAGGGCGGCATTTTACCCCTATTTTCAAAGTGAGAATTTTTTACTTCTGGATTTTATCTTCTTTTCATTAATGATTAAAGGAGATGTACAATGTATGATAACCTAAAGCCATAAGACAGGCTCTTCTAGTTATCATAAAGTTCAGGTTAAATCATGTGTAAGCAGAATGACTTTCCTGTATCTCAATTCATGATAATTTCTTCAATCATCTCAAAACATGTTACTCTGAATGTACACCCCACTTCTGTTCACAAAAATTAGACTGCATATTAAATAGATGCCTCTTGACTCCAAGGATTAAAGGATCATAGATTCTCAAGAGAGTAAATAAAAGAAATTCTCCCCTCTCCATCACTGAAGAGGTGAAACTTGCTCAGGTACTTAGGAAAGAGCCAATCTCGAGATTTTAGTGGGGAAAGTTTGAAAAACTATGGCTCAAGCCTCCTAGCTGCCTTCAGACACACAATTGCTTCTGTTCTTTTGAAGTCTCTCTTTGTCAGAAATAATAGAATAAAGTATGCAGAGTGTTAACCAACATTCTAGAAAATGAAGACCTGATTGAAATAAACAGGTGTGTGTTGGAGGTTTGTTAGTATTGTACCCTAGGAGACAAAGACTCAAGAAACACTTGAATTGTGCTTCCCTGGACTACAAAATGGGGGAAGCTTATAAGTGCTAAGATGGCAAGGTTACAGTTAGTAACATGAGTTGTTTATCAAGAAGTATAATTGATGGTGGAAATAAGTAAGTGTTCTTGTAGGTAAGTATTGGTTGGTGTCTCAAATTGTTGCACAGTTAAAAGGGGAGACCTTGAGAATACGAAGATGCAGCTGGTACGTGTTGTTCTGAATAGGGCTGGTCCTGTCCTTGGGTCTGGATCAGGTCAAAGAAATGCCAAGTTCTCAGTGATACAAAGACACACCCAAGACCACATCCTCAAAGGTCCACTGACTCCATTTTTGTATGTCTGAACTGTGATTACTCCTTTATAATATCAATTTGTCATCAAGAGCAAGGAAGGGAGATTTTACATAGAACAACAGGTGTGGATTCAGTGGAGGATGGGAGACAAGGATTTCATTAAACAGATGCTCAGCACAGAACTACCAGACATGCAGACCTGAACAGGAGAGGATAGTTAGTGGTCATGAAGATCTAAATATCACTGGGACGATAAACATCACTAGATCACTAATGCTGGTACTTTACAAACATATGTTCTACAAAGATATCTTCATATTCATTTCAGGTGATAAATGTATTTATTTCTAAGTATTTTTAGTAAGAAAAAAATAAGTTTTTGTCAAGACTTAATTATAAAATGTTTTGTTCCTAATGTTTACATGGATTCATGTTTTATTCCTCATGTAACTGAGAATTGGCATACCTGTGACAACTCTTTGGATTCTTTCAATTACCTCTTCCTGAGACACTCACATTTCTCTTCAAGAAAACATTCAGTTCTCCAGGTGCACTGCATTTACTGATTATGTACTATGACTCAATATTTTGTTATTTATTCCAGTAATGATTTTCCAAATATATCAGTTTGGTTAATAATTACAGCATCAGTTGAATAAAATGAGGGTCAGAAAAGTTTAGTTTTGTATATGAACTTTAAACTTTACTGACTCCAAGAATCTGTGCAATATGTATTTAGGACAAAGAGAATCAGTAATTTGCTGCCTAACTGACACAGCTCTATACTGTAAAAGATGTGCACCAGTTTATTTTGGATCAAACAAATTTGGTCACTTTCTCTAGAGCAATCATTTTCTTCTTTGGGAAAATAGTGTCCTTGTTCTGTCCCACTTTCCCTCTGTTGAAGCTCATTTCTTTTTATGGAATGAAAGAGTCAAATGTAACTTAGAAATAGAAGGAATCTTTGAGATCAATTAGTCTAATCTTTATTTTTCCTAACAAGCAATTGGTGACAGTGAGATAAAGTGTCATCACTGTGTTAGTACAAGACCTTGTCTTACAAACCCCAGTTTCCCAACTTTCAGTTTATTGGCATGGCACATCAAATAACATATTGCTTTTCAAATGATCAGGAGGTCATCAACACCAAGCCCTCCACTGTCACAGACTAATGAAAACCAGTTTGACTAGTTTAACTAGAGTTGTGGATTAGGGTTTGTTTTTTGTTTAATTATTAACATAATTTATTTTTTAGAACAGTTTAGGTTCACAACAAAACTAACCAGAATGTACATAGTTCTCACACCACACCTCCTCCACCCAAAACAGTCTCTGCCACCACCAACAACCCTCACCAGGGTTGTATATTTATCACTGTTGGTGAAACAACATTGATACATTATAAACCAAAAGTCCATAACTAACATTAGGGTTCACTCTTAATTTTGAGACTTCTATGGATTTTGACCACTGTGTAATGACATGTATCCACCACTAATTCATACAGAATAGTTTCACTGCTTTAGAAACTGTCTGTACTTCATCTATTCATCCATCCATCTGCCCAAGACCATGATAACCACTGATTTTTAAATTTTCTCCAAAGTTTTCCCTTTTCTAGAATATTATAGAGTTGGACAATAATTGCATGAAGTCTTTACATTGGTTTCTTTCACTTCAGCATATCTTTTTATGGCTTGATACCACATTTCTTTCTATGAATGAACAGTATTCCATTGCACTGATGTATCACAGTTTGTTTATATATTCACCAATTGAAGTACTTCTTGGGTGTTTCCAAGTTTTTACATAAACTTATGAATAAGGCAACTATAACCACTTGGCTAATGAATAAACATAAATATCATTTTGCTCATACACATACATTTATGAATAAAGCAACTATAAATGTTCATGTGCAAGTAAGCAAGGGAATTCCAGAAAAACATTTATTTCTGTAAAGCCTTTGACTGTGTGGATCACAACAAATTAGAAAATTCTTAAAGAAACAGGAATACCAGAGCAGCTTACCTGTCTCCAAAGGAACCTGTATGTGAGTCAAGAAGCAACAGTTAGAGCTAGACATGAAACAACTGATTGGTTCAAAATTGGGAAAAGAGTATGACAAGGCTGTAGATTGTCTCCCTACTTATTTAACTGATATGCAGAATACATCATGGGAAATGCTGGGCTGGGTTAATCACAAGTTGGAATCAAGATTGCCTGAAGAAAAATCAATAACCTCAGATATGCAGATGTCACCACCCTAATGGCAGAAAGTGAAGAAGAACTAAAGGGCCTCTTGATGAAAGTGAAAGAGGAGAGTGAAAAAGTTGGCTTAAAACTCAACATTCAAAAAATGAAGATCATGGCATCAGTGGATGCCATGCCAAATGGAAACTGACAGACTTTATTTTCTTGGTCTCCAAAATCACTGCAGATGGTGACTGCAGCCATGAAATTCAAAGATGCTTGCTCCTTGGAAGAAAAGTTGTAACAAACCTAGATAGCATATTGAAAAGATCCGTCTAGTAAAAGCTATGGTTTTTCTAGTAGTCATGTATGGATGTGAGAGGTGAATCATAAAGAAGGCTGAGGGCCAAAGAATTGATGCTTTCGAACTGTGGTGCTGTAGAAAACTCTTGAGAGTCCCTTGGACTGCAAGGAGATCAAACCAGTCAATCCTAAAGGAAATCAACCCTGAATATGCATTGGAAGGACTGATGCTGAAGCTGAAGCTTCAACACTCTGGCCACCTGATGTGAAGAGCTGACTCACTGCAAAAGGCCATGATGCTGGGAAAGACTAAAGGCAGGAGAAGGGTGAAACAAAGGATTCGACAGTTGGATCGCATCATTGACTCAGTGGACATAAGTGTGAGCAAACTCTGGGAGACAGTGAAGGACAGGAAAGCCTAGCATGTCCCGGAACAACCACAAATCACATATGTATTAGGCAAACATTCTATCCCAGTCTGTTGTTTATCTTATTATTCCCTTGGCTGTGTGTTTCACAAAGCAGAAGTTTTTAACTTTAATGAAATCCAAGTTATCAATTCTTTAATGGATGATGATTTTAATGATGTATTCAAAAGGTAATCACCAGACTCAAAGTAATCAGATTTTCTCCTTATGTTGTCTTTTAAAAGTTTTGCATCCTACATTGATTTCTATGATCCATTGTTAAGTTTTGTAAAGTATGTAACATCTGTGTGTAGACCTTCTTCTTCTTCTTCTTCTTTTTCTTTTTTTTGCATGTAAGTGTCCTGCTGTTTATCAAGTCAAGGAAGTTCCCTCCTTATTCCAGCTTTCCAGAGAATTTTTATCCTGAATGACTTTGATTTTGCCAAATTGCTTTCTGCATCTATTGGTATGACCATGTTGATTTCCCTTCTTTAACCTTTTGCTATTGAACTTTAATTGATCCAAATGATGGATCAATCTTGCATACATAAAGTAAATCCCACTTGGTCATAGGCTATAAATCTTTTTATATATTTCTGAATTCTATTTGCTGTTTTCCAAACAGCTATACTGAATTCTTTAGTGACTAAATCATAATAGTCCATGAACTTGTGCTTAGTTGTTAGCTGCTGCTGCTGCTAAGTTGCATCAGTTGTGTCCGACTCTGTGCGACCCCATGGACGGCAGCCCATCAGACTCCCCCATCCCTGGGATTCTCCAGGCAAGAACACTGGAGTGGGTTGCCATTTCCTTCTCCAATGCATTAAAGTGAAAAGTGAAAATGAAGTCACTCAGTCAAGTCTGACTCTTAGGAATCCTATGGACTGCAGCCTACCAGGCTCCTCCATCCATGGGATTTTCCAGGCAAGAGTACTGGAGTGGGTCGCCAGTGCCTCCTCCGTAGTTGTTAGAGAATCATTGATTTCTTTTGGCAATGGCCTGTTGCCTTCATTTTTCATGTTCTTGTAGTTTTGTTGTGTTGCTTTCACATTTGAAATAGCAGACACCTTCTTAAATCTTAACTGGTTGTCTACAGATAGTGGTATTATTTATTGGTGTTTCTCTATCTGAGGTGTCCTAGGTCTTGTAATGAAAACTCACACTCTTTGCTCTCTCTTATGGCAGAATTCTTAATCTTCTGTGTTTTCTCTTGTTCTTAAAACTAACCAGACTTGCTGGTGGAACTCTTTTCTGTTTTCCAGAAGATAGGACTAAAGCTCCATTTTATAGTTTCTCACTTGTCCAACACACTCTGGTCTGATTTTCTGAGAGTACTCTGATTGCTAGTTCTGCCCACACCACTGCAATGAACAACAGACATTAGTATCCAACTATAGTGGGCAAGTACTGGATTTAGCACTCCAGGCAGTGGTAGTGCCTACAGACATTTTGGGGAGGTCCTCAATGTGAGGCAATGCCAGAGGCTTGTGGGCAGACTCCCTGATGAAGTCATAAACAGTCAGCAGGGCTGTGTCCCCAATAATGGCCTCTGAAATTCTTACCTGAATTTCTGCCCCTGGTCATGGGAGTCCTGCTGTGGTATTCTGGTTGCTGCTGGAAAGAAATGAGTTTCTCCAACTGCATCCCACACAACTAAGGTGGCCAGGCACTCACTCACTGCTTTCCACCTTCTCCACAGGAGAGGACACTGCCACCACACAGCTCAATCTCTGGCAGTGGGGCAAGTTCAGTTCAGTTCAGTCACTCAGTCGTGTCTGACTCTTTGCTACCCCATGAACCACAGCACACCAGGCCTCCTTGTTCACCATCAACTCCAAGAGTACACCCAAACCCATGTCCATTGAGTCAGTGAGGCCATCCAACCATCTCATCCTCTGTCGCCCCCTTCTCCTCCTGCCATCAATCTTTCCCAGCATCAGGATCTTTTCCAATGAGTCAACTCCGCACACCAGGTGGCCAAAGTACTGGAGTTGCAGCTTCGGCATCAGTCCTTCCAGTGAACACCCAGGACTAATCTCCTTTAGGATGGACTGGTTGGATCTCCTTGTAGCCCAAGGGACTTTCAAGAGTCTTCTCCAACACCACAGTTCAAAAGTATCCATTCTTCAGTGCTCTGTTTCTTTATAGTCCAACTCTCACATCCATACATGATCACTGTAAAAACCATAGCCTTGACTAGATGGGCCTTTGTTGACAAAATGATGTATCTTCTGTTTAATATGCTGTCTAGGTTGGTCACAACTTCCTTCCAAGGAGTAAGTGTCTTTTAATTTCATGGCAGCAATCACCATCTGCAGTGATTTTGGAGCCCAAGAATGTAAAGTCAGCCACTGTTTCCACTGTTTCCCCATCTATTTGCCATGAAGTGATGAGACTGGATTCCCTGATCTTAGTTTTCTGAATGTTGAGCTTTACGCCAACTTTTTCACTCTCCTCTTTCACTGACAATAAGAGGCTCTTTAGTTCTTCACTTTCTGCCATAAGGCTGGTGTCATCTGTATATCTGAGGTTATTGATATTTCTCCTGGCAATCTTGATTCTAGCTTGTGCTTCCTACAGCCCAGCGTTTCTCATGATGTACTCTGCATATAAGTTAAATAAGCAGGGTGATAATATACAGCCTTGAAGTCCTCCTTTCCCTGTTTGGAACCAGTCTGTTGTTCCATGTCCAGTTCTAACTGTTGCTTCCTGATCTGCATATAGGTTTCTCAAGAGGCAGGTCAGGTGGTCTGGTTTTCCCATCTCTTACATAATTTTCCACAGTTTATTGTGATCCACACATTCAAAGACTTTGGCATAGTCAATAAAGCAGAAATAGATGTTTTTCTGGAACTCTCTTGTTTTTTTGATGATCCAGCGGATGCTGGCAATTTGATCTCTTGTTCCTCTGCCCTTAGGGGAAGGGTGTATGATAGAGTTCTTCTGTCTTCACTACATCTAAACTCATCCTTCTTGCTCTGATACCATGCTTGAATTGTATCAGACACACAAGACTTCTAGAAATTGCTTCTCATATGTGGATATCTTCCAAGGTCAGCACTCTCCATATTTTTACCCTGATGGCAGCAAGAGGTAATAGGGCAGTTTCACTCCTTTGCATTGCCAGGCCTTACTGAGGTCTGTTTATTTTCAGGGGCACAGGTGACTCCACAGTTCCCACTGATGCATTTTATTCATGGATAGATCTTTAAATGGTTGTTGTTAAAGTGGGGAGAGAAAGGAGGAACATTTTAAGTCATAATGCTGCTGACATCTCTCATCCTCTGTCTTTTCTGATTACTTATACCTGTTTTCTTACTTCTTTTTTGATGGTTTCCCTAGGGCTCCCCTAGTGGTTCAGTGGTAAAGAACCCACCTGCCAATGCAGGGGACTTAAGCATGTGGATTCGATCCCTGGATCAGGAAGATCCCCTGGAGGAGGGCATGGCAACCCACTCTAATAGTCTTGCCCAGAGAATCTCATGGGCAGAGGAGCCAGGCAAGCTACAGTCCATGCGGTCACAGTCAGAAGTGACTAAAGTGACAGCCCATGTGCACACATGCTAGAGTTTTCAATATACATTTACAATTAATCCAAGTCCACTTTAAAATAGTCAATACTGTTTTATAGGAAGTACAAGTACCTTGTAACAGAATATGTCTAAGAGTTCTGTCCCCTTACTTGTATCATTTTTTTTTCATTCATCTCACTTGTCCTAAGATATATTCACAAACTACATTATTGCTATATTTTCAAATAGACTATTCTATTAAATCAATTAAAAATAACAAAAATGAAGTTGTTATGTTACCTCCCATTATACCATGAGAAAATATACAAAAATAAACTCATAATGGATTAAAGATATAAATGTAAGAATGGGACCATAAAACTCCTAAAATGGGGGCAGTGTCCTAAGATGGCAGAGGAATAGGACAGGGAGACCATTTTCTCCCCCACAAATTCATCAAAAGATCATTTGAATTCTGAGCAAATTCCACAAAACAACTTCTGAACGCTGGCAGAGGACACCAGACAACCAGGAAGGCAGCCCATTCTCTTTGAAAGAAGGTAGGACAAAATATAAAAGACAAAAAGGTTTTGATTTGCATTTCTCTAATAATGAGTGATGTTGAGCATCTTTTCATGTGTTTGTTAGCCATCTGTATGTCTTCTTTGGAGAAATGTCTGTTTAGTTCTTTGGCCCATTTTTTGATTGGGTCATTTATTTTTCTGGAATTGAGCTGCAGGAGTTGCTTGTATATTTTTGAGATTAATCCTTTGTCTGTTTCTTCATTTGCTATTATTTTCTCCCAATCTGAGGGCTGTCTTTTCACCTTACTTATAGTTTCCTTTGTAGTGCAAAAGCTTTTAAGTTTCATTAGGTCCCATTTGTTTAGTTTTGCTTTTATTTCCAATATTCTGGGAGGTGGGTCATAGAGGATCTTGCTTTGATTTATGTCGGAGAGTGTTTTGCCTATGTTCTCCTCTAGGAGTTTTATAGTTTCTGGTCTTACATTTAGATCTTTAATCCATTTTGAGTTTATAGGGAACCCTCTTACACTGTTGGTGGGAATGCAAACTAGTACAGCCGCTATGGAAAACAGTGTGGAGATTTCTTAAAAAACTGGAAATAGAACTGCCATATGACCCAGCAATCCCACTTCTGGGCATACACACTGAGGAAACCAGATCTGAAAGAGACACGTGCACCCCAATGTTCATCGCAACACTGTTTATAATAGCCAGGACATGGAAGCAACCTAGATGCCCATCAGCAGATGAATGGATAAGGAAGCTGTGGTACATATACACCATGGAATATTACTCAGCCATTAAAAAGAATTCATTTGAACCAGTCCTAATGAGATGGATGAAGCTGGAGCCCATTATACAGAGTGAAGTAAGCCAGAAAGATAAAGAACATTACAGCATACTGACACATGTATATGGAATTTAGAAAGGTGATAACGATAACCCTATATGCAGAACAGAAAAAGAGACACAGAAATACAGAACAGACTTTTGAACTTTGTGGGAGAATGTGAGGGTGGGATATTTCAAAAGAACAGCATGTATGCTATCTATGGTGAAACAGATCACCAGCCCAGGTGGGATGCACGAGACAAGTGCTCCGGCCTGGTGCACTGGGAAGACCCAGAGGAATCGGGTGGAGAGGGAGGTGGGAGGGGGGATCGGGATTGGGAATACATGTAAATCCATGGCTGATTCATATCAATGTATGACAAAACCCACTGGAAAAAAAAAAAAAAAAGACAAAAAGGTCGACAAAAGAGTTAGGGACAGAGACCCATCCTGGGAGGGGATTTGTGAAGGAGGAGGTTTCCAAACACCAGGAAACCCTCTCACTGGCGGGTCTGTGGGGAGTTTTGGAATCTCAGCAGGCAACATAACTGGGAGAAAAAAAAAACCCACAGAATACATACCTAACCACAACTCCCAGTGGAAAAGAAGCCCAGACGCTTGCATCCACCACCAGCAAGCAGGGCTGAACAGGGAGGCGCGGGTCACATGCCTAGGGTAAGGATCAGTCCTGAATGCCCTGAGGACAATCTGAGGGAGCTAACGTGAGATAGCAAACCACAGTAGGATTGCAGAGAGAGGCGAAAAAAAGAGAGAGAGAGAGAGAACTTATTGTGAAAAGCTCAGCCTGGCCTGCTCACAGAACAAAGGATTGAGCGAATACCAAAGGAGAACTAGCCAGCTGTGGACCAGCCCACCCCCCCGCCGGTGACAGCCAGAGCTGGAAGGCGAGGGGCAATCAGCCTGAGATGGCCAAATTGCAAACCAATTTGGATCTTCCTGGGATCCTAGACGGTTGATACCTGCCAGGAGGGTCACAGCCTGAGATCAGCTCACCAGAGGAGACACACAGCACACCTGAAATGGCG
Organism: Dama dama; assembly: GCF_033118175.1. Taxonomy (NCBI): domain Eukaryota; kingdom Metazoa; phylum Chordata; class Mammalia; order Artiodactyla; family Cervidae; genus Dama; species Dama dama. Next base: position 63,139,540 of record NC_083695.1, on the reverse strand, counting down.
CTCTGGTGTACCCAGGATACCAAGTGGCTGGGACTAGGGGGGTGATTAAGATGCACAGCCCACCTGGGACAGTGCGTTTGCCAAGCACCTGGTCACCTGAGCAGCTCGGAACTGGGAAGGGCACAAAATGCAGGCCCAACCGAGTCTGTGCTTTTTTGGAGTACCTGAGAACCTGGATCTGAGCATCTTAGACCTGGGAAGTGCATGAAACCCAGGGCCTGCTTTGGACAGTTCCCCTGCAGAGCAACCTGGAGCCTCAGCAGTGTAGACCAGGAAAGCACAGACCCCAAGAGCTGGGCAAGCCCAGTGTGGTTCATACACTGCAAGCACTGCCCACACATGCCAGTGATATTTGTTTGCAGTGTTGCTCCCTCCTCACAGCACAACTGAATAAATGAGGCTAAATAAGTGACCTCCCTGCCCCCTTGTGTTAGAGCAGAAATTATACACTGTAGAGACTTGCAAACAGAGGAAGCCAAATAAACAAAGAAGAGGGAACCGCTCTGGAAGTGACAGGTGCAACAGATTAAAACACTGTAGTTAGCATTGACTAAGCATTGGAAGGGGCCTATAGACCTTGAAAAGAAGCATAAGATGGAATAAGGATCTATCTGAAATTGAACTCACCCTACACTGCCCTCAACAGCTCCAGAGAAATTACTAGATATATTTTATTATTATCATTTTTAATTGCCTTATTTTTGGCTCTTTATTGTTCCTTTAGTTTTCATTTTTATAACTTACTATTACCTTGCAAAAAAAGACCCTATTTTAAAGCATATTTCATATATATTATTTTTATAATTTTTGTGATGGATTTTTTTTGGTATTTTTAATATTGTACTTTTGAGAGTCCAACCTCTACTATAGATTTTTAATCTTTGCTTATTGGTATTTGATATCAATTTTGGACCTTTAAAAATCTACTCTTCAGTACTCATTTTTACTTAAGGGTGTGATTACAGGCTTGATTGCTCTCTCCCCTTTTGATTCTCCTTTTTCTCCCCCAGGTCACCACTATCTGCTCCTTCTCACTTCTCTTCTCTACTTAACTCTGTGAATCTCTCTGTGTGTTTTGGGCTATGGAGAATACTTAGGGAAATGATTACTGGCAAGATTGGTCACTCCCCTTTTGACTCCCACTCTTCTCCTCCTGGCCACCTCTATCTACCGCCTCCCTTTTCTCTTCTCTATGTAACTCCAGGAACATCTCTGAGTGTTCCAGACTGTGCAGAACACATAGGGATTGATTATAGACTAGATAGCTCTCTCCCTTTTTGACTCCCCCTCTTCTCTTCCTGGTCATCTCTATCTCCCTCCTTCCTCTTCTCTTCTCCATGTAACCCTGCGAACCTCTCTGGGTGTCCCTCACTATAGAGAATCTTTTCACCATTAAGCGAGATGTTTTATCATCTGTGCTGTATGGATGAAGTCTTGAGGCTACTGTAAGAATAAGACAGAAAGCCAGAGGCAGGAGGCTTAAATCCAAAACTTGAGAACACCAGAAAACTCCTGACTCCAGGGAACATTAATTGACAAAGCTCATCCAAAAGCCTCCATACCTACACTGAAATCAAGCTCCACCCAAGAGCCAATAAGTTCTAGAGCAAGACATACCAAGTGAATTCCCCCGAAACACAGGAACATAACCCTGAGCATTAAATACAGGTGACCAAAAGTCAAACCAAGCCCATAGACACCTCAGAACTCACTACTGGACACTCCATTGAACTCCAGAGAGAAGAGATCCAGCTCCACCCACCAGAACACTGACGCAAGCTTCCCTAAGCAAGAAATCTTGACAAGCCACTCATCCAACCCTGTCCACAGGGAGCAACTTCCACAATAAAGAGGAACCACAAGCTTCCAGCATACAGAAAGGTCACCCCAAACACAGCAATCTAAACAAGATGAAAAGGCAGAGAAATATTCAGCCGGTAAAGGAACAAGATAAATGCCCACCAAGCCAAACAAAAGAGGAGGAGATAGGGAGTCTACCTGAGAAAGAATTCAGAATAATGATGGTAAAAATGATCCAAAATCTTGGGGAAAAAATGGAGTCCTGTGACAAGTCTGGAGACAAGAATTGAGAAGATGAAAGGCATGTTTAACCAGGACTGAGAAGAAATTAAAAAAGAGTCAATCCATAATTAATAATGCAAAAACTGAGATCAAAAGCACTCTGGAGGGAACCAACAGTAGAATAAGTGAGGCAGAAGACAGGATAAGTGAGGTGGAGATAGAATGGTGGAAATAAATGAAGCAGAGAGGAAAAAAGAAAAAAAGGATTAAAAGAAATGAAGACAACCTTAGACACCTCTGGGACAATGTCAAATGCCCAAACACTCAAATCGTAGGAGTCCCAGAAGAAGAAGACAAAAAGAAAGGCCATGAGAAAATACTTGAGGAGGTAATAGTTGAAAACTTCCCTAAAATGGGGAAAGAAATAGCCACCCAAGTCCAAGAAACCCAGAGAGTCCCAAACAGGATAAACTCAAGGCAAAACACCCCAAGACACATATTAATCAAATTAACAAAGATCAAACAAAAAGAGCAAATATTAAAAGCACCAAAGGAAAAGCAACAAATAACTCACAAGGGGATTCCTATAAGATTAACAGCTGATCTTTCAATAGGAACTCTTCAGGCCAGAAGGGAATGGCAGGACATACTTAAAGTGATAAAAGAGAAAAACCTACAACCCAGATTACTATACCCAGCAGGGATCTCATTCCAATATGAAGGAAAAATCAAAAGCTTTACAGACAAGCAAAAGCTGAGAGGATTCAGCACCACCAAACCAGCTCTTCAACAAATGCTAAAGGATCTTCTCTAGACAGGAAACACAGGAAAGGTGTATAAACTTGAACCCCAAACAACAGAGTAAATGACAATGGGATCATACTTAGCAATAGTTACCTTAAATGTAAATGGGTTGAGTGCCCCAACCAAAAGACAAAGACTGACTGAATGGATACAAAAACAAGATCCCTATATATGCTGTCTACAAGAGACCCACCTCGAAACAAGGGACACATACAGACTGAAAGTGAAGGGCTGGAAAAAGATATTCCATGCAAATAGAGACCAAAAGAAAGCAGGAGTAGCAATACTCATATCAGATAAAATAGACTTTATAACAAAGGCTGTGAAAAGAGACAAAGAAGGACACTTCATAATGATCAAAGGATCAATCCAAGAAGAAGCTATAACAATTATAAATATATATGCACCCAGCATAGGAGCTCCGCAATATGTAAGGCAAATGGTAACAGGTACAAAAGGGGAAATTAACAGTAACACAATAATGGGGGAGATTTGAATATTCCACTCACACCTATGGATAGATCAACTAAACAGAAAATTAGCAAGGAATCACAAACTTTAAATGATACAGTGGACCAGTTAGACCTAATTGACATCTATAGGACATTTCACCCCAAAAACAATGAATTTCACCTTTTACTCAAGTACACACGGAACCTTCTCCAGGATAGATCACATCCTAGGCCATAAATCTAGCCTTGGTAAATTCAAAAAAATTGAAGTCATTCCAACCATCTTTTCTGATCACAATGCACTAAGATTAGCTGTCAACGACAGGAAAAAAGCTATTAAAAATAAAAATATATGGAGACTAAGCAACACACTTCTGAATAACCAAAAAATCACAGAAGAAACCAAAATATGCAAAGAAATGAGTGAAAATGAAAACACAGCAACCCCAAACCTAAGAGATTCAGTAAAAGCAGTGCTAAGGGCAAGGTTCATAGCAATACACGCTTACCTCAAGAAACAAGAGAAAAATAAAATCAATATCCTAGCTTTACACCAAAAGCAACTAGAAAAAGAAGAAATGAAGAACCCCAGGGGTAGTAGAAGGAAAGAAGTCATAAAAATTAGGACAGAAATAAATGAAAAAGAAAAAAGGAGACGATAACAAAAATCAAGAAAACTAAAAGCTGGTTCTTTAAGAAGATAAATAAAATAAACAAATCATTCAGTTCAGTTTAGTTCAGTTGCTCAGTCATGTCTGACTCTTTGCAATCCCATGGACTGCAGCACACCAGGCCTCCCTGTCCATCACCAATTCCTGGAGTTTACCCAAACTCATGTCCATAGATTATTTGATGCCATCCAACCATCTCATGCTTTCTCATCCCATTCTCCTCCAGCCTTCAATGTTTCCCAGCATCAGGGTCTTTTCCAGTGAGTCAGTTCTTCATGTCAGGTGGCCAAAGTTTGGAGTTTCAGCTTCAACATCAGTCATTCAATGAACTCTCAGGACTGATCTCCTTTAGGATGAACTGGTTGGATCTCTTTGCAGTCCAAGGGACTCTCAAGTGTCTTCTCCAACACCACAGTTCAAAAGCATCAATTCTTTGGCACCCAGCTTTCTCTATAGTCCAACTCTCACATCCATAAATGACTATTGGAAAAACCATAGGCTTTACTACATGGAACTTTTTGGCAAAGTAATGTCTCTGCTTTTTAATATGCTGTCTAGGTTGGCCATAACTTTCCTTCCAGGGAGTAAACATCTTTTAATTTCACAGTCAAAATCTGCAGTGATTTTGGAGCCCCCCAAAATAAAGTCTGACACTGTTTCCACTGTTTTCCCGTCTATTTGAAATGAAGTGATGGAACCAGATGCCATGATCTTGGTTTTTTTGAATGTTGAGCTTTAAGCCAACTTTTTCACTCTCCTCTTTCACTTTCATCAGAGGCTCTTTAGTTTTTCTTCACTTTCTGCCATAAAGGTGGTGTCATCTGCATATCTGAGGTTATTGATATTTCTCCTGGCAATCTTGATTTCACCTTGTGCTTCATCCAGTCCAGCATTTCTCATGATGTACTCTGCATATAATTTAAATAAGCAGAGACACAATTTACAGCCTTGATGTACTCTTTTCCTGATTTGGAACCAGTCTATTGTTCCGTGTCCAGTTCTAACTATTGCTTCTTAATCTGCATGCAGATTTGTCAGGAGGCAGGTCTGGTGGTCTGGTATTCCCATCTCTTGAATGATTTCCCACAGTTTGTTGTGATCCACACAGTCAAAGGCTTTGGCATAGTCAATAAAGCAGAAGTAGATGATTTTCTGAAGCTTTCTTGCTTTTTTGATGATCCAACTGATGTTGGCAATTTGATCTCTAGTTCCTCTACATTTTCTAAATCCAGCTTGAACTTCTGGAAGTTAACAGGTGACATACTGTTGAAGCCTGGCTTGGAGAATTTTGAACATCACATTCCTGCTGCTGCTACTACTAAGTCACTTCAGTTGTGTCCAACTCTGTGCAACCCCATAGACAGCAGCCCACCAGGCTCTGCCATCCCTGGGATTCTCCAGGCAAGAACACTGGAGTGGGTTGCCATTTCCTGATCCAATGCATGAAAGTGAAAAGTGAAAGTGAAGTCGTTCAGTCATGTTCAACTCTTAGCAATCCCATGGACTGCAGCCTACCAGGCTCCTCTGTCCAAGGGATTTTCCAGGCAAGAGTACTGGAGAGGGTTGCCATTGCCTTCTCCAATTATTTTCCTAGTGTGACATGAGTGCATTTGTGCGGCAGTTTGAATATTCTTTGGCACTGCCTTTCTTTGGGATTGGAATGAACACTGACCTTTTCCAGTACTGTGGCCAAGGCTGAGTTTTCCAAATTTTCTGGCATATTGGGTGCAGCACTTTCACAGCATCATCTTTTAGGATTTGAAATAGCTCAATTGGGATTCTATCACCTCCACTAGCTTTGTTCATAGTGATGCTTCCTAAGGCCCAATTGACCTCACATTGCAGGATGTCTGGCTCTAGGTGAATGATCACCATCATGATTATCTGGGTCATGAAGATCTTTTTTGTATAGTTCTTCTGTGTATTCTTGCCACCTCTTCTTCATATCTTCTGCTTCTGTTAGGTCCATACCATTTCTGTCCTTTATTGTGCCTATATTTACATGAAAAGTTTCTTTGGTATCTCTAAGTTTCTTGAGTTTTATTAGGAATATACATAGCAGAAATAGCTCTGCATTTATACACACAAGTCTTCTTTTTAAATTTTGTATGGAATATCCCCTGGAGAAGGGACTGACTACCCACTCCAGTATTCTTATCTGGAGAATTCCATGGATAGAGGAGCCTAATGGGCTGTGGTCCTTGGAGTGGCAAAGAGTCAGACACTACTGAGTGATTAACATTTTCACATAGTACTATGCACATAGAACGACCCAACATTTTATTTACAAAAGTAGTGGCCAATACAGATGCTACAGAGTATGAAGAAGAGAACATATATTTCTGCAGTGAAATTGCACAATGAATGAGGATATGTCAGAGCAGGCACTCTCAGAAAAGATGATAGAAAGCAGATGAATGATGCTGCAAATGAGAGGGAGTTGAAGATATCACCAAAGGAGCCAGATGATCTAACATTCTTCACACAGGAATGAAACAGAGCTGGTAAGGAGGTGGCAAAGAAAATAACCCATTGACAACTGGGATGGTGTCAATGTCCTTTGGATCAACCACAGATTTCAAGGTAAATTTTTGTAAAATTGTGGTCAGGAATAAAAAGAGCTCCATGCAGGCCAGGCCCTCATTGACATTTTAGGAATCAGTGAACTAAAATGGACCTGAATGTGTGAATTTAATTCAGATGACCATTATATCTACTACTCTGGGCAAGAATCCCTTAGAAGAATTAGAGTAACCTTCATAGTCATTCCCATAAGTGAGATGTTAACCTCCTCTCTCCTTCAGATCAGAAATGAAATAAAGATGAAAAAAAGATATTAATCCAGATAGCAGGATAATATATATAGCAATCACAATTAACCAGAGACAGATTTTTCAAAATGATACTAAAATTAGCAAGGTTGCTACATATAAGCATATCAAAATGATAAAATCAATTGTATTTCCATATTTCAGATAAAATATGGAAAAGTCATTAAAAAATTATAACAACAACAATAACTGTTATGCCCGATGTCTGAATCCCCGAGTGGGAAGAGAGAAGGCCTCCAAGACAATGCAACTCGCAGGAAGGGAAGTTTATTACTGACTCGAGCCAGGACTCTCCGCCCACAACCAACGCAGTGGTGCGAGTCAGAGAGCCCCGAGCCCAAGCTGTTACACAAATTTATAGGGTGAGAAGCGGATTGGTTACATGTTTGCAGAGCAATTTCATTGGTCAATACTTTCGCGTGTGCGGGACTTTCCTGGGGGTTTCCGCCTCTTTCCTAATTTCCTAATTGGCAACCAGCGGTCAGTATTAAGTGAAAGCTAATTGGTCCTAATTGGCTAATTAGTTGTATCCAGGTGGCCTGATAATCTTACCAAGTAGGAAGGCCTACTCCTAATCTAAGCTGCATTACTTCTGCTCGCCTTACATAACAACCTTGGGAAAACTAAAAACAAAAAAACATGCAAAACAATGCCTGAAAAAATTATTGAAAAAAGTTAAAGAAAGCCCTTTAAAATAGGGAGACTATATCACATTCATTAATTGAAAGATTCAATGTGTCACGATGTTGTGTGTGTGTGTGTGTGTGTGTGTGTGTGTGTGTGTGTGAGTCACTCAGTTGTGTCCGACTCTGTGACCTCATGGGCTGTAGCCTGCCAGGCTTCTCTGTCCATGGGATTCTCCAGGCAAGAATACTGGAAAAGGTTGTCATTCCTTTTTCCAGGGGAGCATCCTGTCTCATGGATCGAATCTAGGTATCCCACATTGTGGGCAGATTCTTTACCAGCTTAGCCACCATGGACTCCCGTAATGATATTAAATCTTTCCAAATTGATTTAAAATGGCACCCGATAAAAAAGTCCAGCAGAGTATTTTGACAAATTGATACTAACATTCATTTTGAAATGTGGACAGCAATGGTTAGTCAAACAATATAAAAGAAACATAAAAAATGTAGAAGTCTTGCACTGCTCCCTGTCAAATCTGTTATAAAGCTTTACAGACTAAACTGGAAACAACACACAACCCATCAAGCCACCACACATATGATTATTTTTACTTCTCTCACCTTGTGTTCATCGAGGTTTGTACCCATACTGTGTAAATAAGAACTTCAAGACCACTAAGGTCACTATAAGAGAAAGCAATCTTACCTTGGGGATGAGGTAGTTTCTGAATTTAATGTCATGGGTCACTGCATGGGGCAGGTTGGTGGGGATATCAAGTCAATATATCTCTGGATCTCATGGACCACAGCATCCACGTAGGGCATGTGGTTTCTGTCCTGTATGCAGGGGCTCCGGTGTCTGCCAATCATACAGTCAATCTCTTCCTGGACCTTAGCTGATAAGAGGTAAGTAAGAATGATGGAGAAAGAGGAAAATGCACACCACATTTCCATACCAAATCAGATATGTGAGGCATTATGAAGGTGTCCCAGCATCATATACACATAAACTATATGCCCAGAATGCATCTAATATAGAGAGATAATGGCCATAATACACATATGTCTCTCACGTAAGTCTCTTACAGACAAGTCTTAAGATACATCTATACATACCTATATATTAGCATACATGATAAAACAAAGAGAAATGATGAAATGTTTCAAATATTAACAGAACATAAAGTCAAGAAATTATAGCCCTTGAAGAAAAAAACAATTGTATATTAATTTTATATCAAAACAATATGGGTTAAAAAGTTAAATTATAATATATCTGTTTTGTGTTGTGTATTATGTGTGTGCAATTTGCAATGGTACTCACTTCATCCTCCGATTACCAAATGCCACCACTTTCAGCATTTTAGCAGTTTCTTTTAGAAATTCACGTCCTGTTTCTAAATAATGATTCTCTGTCTTTATTTCTTATTTACAATTTTTTAAAAACTGTCTGATTTATTGGTATGAGAGTAGAGAATTTATATCTCCATCCCCACCTCATACAAAATTTGCACACACAAATCCCCTAAGTCCAATTCCCTGATATATTTACACCACGAATTTTGACTGTTAGAATATTCATTTTAACATCATTCTGACTAAATAAATGGCCCCAGTAAAACAATTAAGATTATACTTCATATTTGGTACTTTCTTGGACCTAACCAATTCATCAGTTCAGTTCAGTTCAGTCACTCAGTCGTGTCCAACACTGCGACCCCATGAATCGCAGCACGCCAGGCCTCCCTGTCCATAACCAACTCCCTGAGTTTACTCAAACTCATGTCCATGGAGCCAGTGATGTCATCCCACCATCTCATACTCCGTCATCCCCTTCTCCTCCTGCCCCCAACCCCTCCCAGCGTCAGGGTCTTTTCCAATGAGTCAACTCTTCGCATGAGGTGGCCAAAGTATTGGAGTTCAGCTTCAGCATCAGTCCTTCCAATGAACACCCCAGGACTGATCTCCTTTAGGATGGACTGCTTGGATCTCCTTGCAGTCCAAGGGACTCTCAAGAGTCTTCTCCAAGACCACAATTCAAAAGCATCAATTCTTCCGCGCTCAGCTTTCTTCACAGTCCAACTCTCACATCCATACATGACCCCTGGAAAAACCATGGCCTTGACTAGACAGACCTTTGTTGGCAAAGTAATGTCTCTGCTTTTTAATATGCTGTCTAGGTTGGTCATAACTTTCCTTCCAAGGAGTAAGCATCTTTTAATTTCATGGCTGTAACCACCATCTGCAGTGATTTTGGAGCCCCCCAAAATAAAGTCTGACACTGTTTCCACTGTTTCCCCATCTATTTGCCAAGAAGTGATGGGACCGGATGCCATGATCTTAGTTTTCTGAATGTTGAGTTTTAAGCCAACTTTTTCACTCTCCTCTTTCACTTTCATCAAGAGGCTTTTTAGTCTCTTCACTTTCTGCCATAAGGGTGGTGTCATCTGCATATCTGAAGTTATTGATATTTCTCCTGGCAATCTTGATTCCAGCTTGTCCTTCTTCCAGCCCAGCGTTTCTCATGATGTACTCTGCATATAAGTTAAATAAGCAGGGTGACAATATACAGCCCTGATGTACTCCTTTTCCTATTTGGAAACAGTCTATTCTTTCATATCCAGATCTAAACTGTTGCTTCCTGATCTGCATACACGTTTCTCAAGAGGCAGGTCAGGTGGTCTGGTATTCCCATCTCTTTCATAATTTTCCACAGTTTATTGTGATCCAACAATAATAAACCAATTCATAATACTCTGTATTTTGAATAATACTCTATATTTTGATTTAGGATTATTTCTGAATATGTTTCAAACTCCGAATAAGTATCTTATTATTTAGAAGCCACACATATACTTTATCACCTCTCTTTTGCTCTTGGTGTATCCCCTCATCCCTGCTTTATCCATCTAATCCATTTAGAAAAGGATATTTTCCAGGCCTGCTCTCTAGCAACAGCTTGACACTTTTGTTCTCTTTCATGAGGTTCCTATATTCCTGGAGCCCATGACTTCCTCTGACATGATTTCAGGCATTTGGATGAGAAAAGGGAGTGAGTACAAGTTTTGTCAAACATACAGGTCTGAAAATAACTTTAAAAAAATAAATACCCAGTTTGATCGTTGCTCTTAAATTATGACACTGTTGTGATCTCTGCTCTTTTATCTATGATCTGCTACATCTCTCTGAAAGTTTTTGTGATTTTCTCTTTTATCCTAGTTCTGATATCTCACAATCCAGTGACTTGGGGTGGATGTTTTTATTTCATTCACTCTGTGAGACATGTTAACAGAATTTTCTGTCTACATGGCAAAACTTGGAAGACTTTTCTCCAGAGTCTTCACTCTCTGGAGTTTTCCTCTGGGTGCTGAATTTCAGGAAGCAGGATGGAGAAAGGAACTAAGAATCTCTGAATTTAAGAAGTGGATTCTTCCCTAAACTTTCCTCTATGCTGTGACCTCAGTCTTTTCTCCTGTCTCTTCCCAGTGTCCTGAGTGTAGGGCCTCTTAGATTCCCTTTCTCTATACAGCAAACCTCTCTCATCCTATTGGAGAAATAAAGTTACCTGATGAAAGGAGTTATCAAAGAGTCGTGGCTGGGAGAGCTACCTTTATCGGCCTATGTCTCCCTCTATCCGTTTTGAAATGAAGTACTTCCAAATATAGAACCTTACAGGACTCTAAGAATATAAATGACTTCTCCTCATTATACAGCCCCCTCTTCTGACATTTAGGCTATTAACTTCATCCTCTCTACTGACTTCATTATCACCTCTCAATATGCTCTCTGTGTTTCAGAAATTTGTTGAATATTTGTTAGCTGCTTCCTGATCTCCTCTTCTCTAACTTTAAAAGATTAATTCTCACATGTTATTGGTTATAATCATTTTAGTGGTATTCTGACACTAAACAAGATGAAATGTATTTCTAAACAGCTATGCATAACCACAAGCCTTTAAATTTAATTTCTAACAATAAGTCCTTTGTGAAAGATAAAATTACTGACCCCTCAAATGTATATTTTGGCAATAACCATTTTTCTGGAAAGAAACTTATGGAATAATACAATTCCTTTATATACATATCTTATGCCAATTTCTTGTGAATCTAACTTGTTAGAGAACTTCCTAGACTGTGGAAATTATATTAGGCAACCTCACTAAATTTCTACAATTTCCAATTATGCTTCAATAAGGAGAATTACCATTTTCCCATCCCTGGCTCTCTTTTTTTGATTTTTGGGCACACCCTGCAGCATGTGGGGCATCAGTTCCCTGAACAGGGATTGATCCCATACCCCTGCATTGGGAGACAGAGTCATAAGCACTAGATCGTGTGGGAATTATGCCCATCTGGGCTTTAGAACACTACATTTTTACAGTGAGGGGACATCAGAGTGTCTTTCCATAATAAAACCAGTATGCAGCTCCAAGATGATTCATGCTGGCCATGACTACTACACATGACCTCATGAAATCCAGATACTGCTGTGTTGATGTTCCTTTTATTCAGTGTCTTCACTCCCCTCTGTCATCCTCCTGTATTATATAAAGATGCCCCCATTACCATCTGCTCATTAAATCTGAAAAAATTAAGCTGCTCAGAGACTTAAATAATTCTCTGAGAGAAACAAAGTGGAATACATTAAAGCATGTTTCTATCATCTCTACTGAAGTCACCCTGCCCACCACGTATCATACCTGTGACCTCTGGGTGCTTCAGCAGCAGGAGGAGCCCTTATCTCAGAGTGGTGCTTGTCATCTCTGTCCCATCTCCAAGCAAATCAGATACAATGATCATCAAGTTTTCAACAGTAAACTCCAATTCTTGACTGTGTTTTTCCTAGGAATGATTTGATAAAACTGTTTGACAACCTAATTTACCAAATTGCAGTTAATCCAAAATAGCTCATAGTGTTTTAAAGTTAAAGAAAGTGAAAGCGAGAGTCGCTTAGTTGTGTTCGACTCCTTGCTACCCCATGGAATATACATACAGTCCATGGAATTCTTCAGGCCAGAAAACTGAAGTGGATAACTTTTCACTTCTCCAGGGGATCTTCCCAACCCAGGGATAGAACCCAGGTGTCACGCATTGCAGGTGGATTCCTTACCAGCTGAGCCACAAGGGAAGCCCTTTAAAGTTAAAGCAACGTATAAACACAAGGTGCATTTATAGGAAAAAAAATTGTTGTTGTTTTTAGTCACTAAGTCATGTTTGACTCTTTGCAACCCCATGGACTATAGCTCACCAGACTCCTCTCTCCGTGGCATATCCCAGGCACGAATACCGGAGCAGGTTGCCAATTCCTTCTCCAGGGGATTTTCCCAACCCAGGATCAAACCCTTGTCTCCTGCATTGGCAGGCAGATTCTTTACCACTCAGCCACTAGGGAAGCTCAAGAAAAAACTACTGTACAGTAAAACAAAACTACTGGAGATCTGTTGACTCAGACATCATTTTCTCCTATCTTATTCCTCACTTGCCTAAAAAGTTGCACTCATCAACCTCTTTTGCATTTAGGTAGGCTATGCAGCTTAGTTTTTGCCAGTAAGATATAAGTAGAAGGTACTTTCTCTTCCTGTTACTCAAAACAAGTATTTGACAGAATGAGAGTGAAGGGATGGAAAAAGATACTCCATACAAATGGAAATCAAAAGAAAACTGCAGTAGCAATACTCATATTAGACCAAATGGACTTTAAAATAAAGACTGGAACTTCCCTGGTGGTCCATTCGCTAACACTTCACACTCCCAATACAGGTGGCTTGGGCTCAATCCCTGGTCAGGGAACTAGATCTCATATGCTGCAACTAAGAGTTCGCATGCCACAACAAAAGATCTCACATGCCACAGGAAAGATCCAAGATCGCTTGTGCCAAAACTAAGACCTGGGGCAGTCAAACAAACAAAAAATATAAACTAAGACTGTTACAAGACACAAAGACGGATATTACACAATGATCACGGGATCAAACCAGGAAGATCTAACAATTGTAAACATATAAGAACCCAACATAGGAGAGCCTCAATATATAAGGCAAATGATAATAGCCATAAAAGGGGAATTCGACAGTAACACAATAATATTGGGGGACTTTAACACTCCACATACAGCGATGGACAGATTATCCAGACAGAAATTTAAGAAGGAAACACAAGCTTTAAATGACCCATTAGACCAGATAGACTTAATTGATATTTATAGGATAATCCATCCAAAGGCAACAGTATACACTTTCTTCTTAAAAGCACATAGAACATTCTGCAGGATAGATCACACCTTGGGTCACAAATCAAGACTCAGTATATCTAAGAAAACTGAAATCATATCAAACATCTTTTCTGACCACAAGTTTATGAAATCAGAAATCAATCACAGGAAAAACTGGAAAAAACACAAACACATGGAGACTAAACAATATAATAATACCAAATAACCAATGCATCACTGAAGAAATAAAAGAGGAAATTAAAAAAATGCCTGGAGACAAATGCCTCAAAAAATGACAATTCAAAATCTATGGAATACAACAAATCAGTTCTAAGAGGGGAGTTTATAGCAATACAGTCTTACCTCAACAAACATGAAAAATCACAAATAAACAGCCTATATTTACACATAATGTAACTAAAGAAAGAAGAACAAACAAAAATGAAAATTAGTAGAAGGAAAGAAATCATAAAGATTAGAGCAGAAATAAATGAAATAGAGGTAAATAAAACAATAACAAAGACCAATGAAACCAAAGCTGATTATTTGAGAAGATAAACAAAATTGATAAACCTTTAGACAAACTTATCAAGAAAAAAACAAGAAAAAACTCAAATCAATAAAGTCATGAATAAAAAGATAAATTACACAGGACTCCATAGAAACAGAAAAAGGATCAGAATGACTACTATCAGAAATTGTATGTCAATAAAATGGACAGCCTAGAAATGGACAAATATTTAGAAAAGTACAACCTTCCAAGACTGAACCAGGAAGAAATAGAAAATATGAACAGATCAACACAAGTACTGAAATTGAAACTGTGGCTAAGAATCTTCTAACAGACAAAAGTACAGCACCAGATGGCTTCACAGCTGAATTCTATCAAACATTCAGAGAAGAGTTAACATCTACCCTTCTGAAATTCTTCCAAAAAATTGCAGAGGAAGGAACACTCTCAAGTTCATTCTATGAGGCCACCATTGTCCCAACATCAAAACCACAGGAAGATAACATACAAAAAAAAAAAAAAAAAAAAAAATTATAGGCCAATATCACTGATGAACATAGACACAAAAATTCTCAATTTTTTTTTTTTTTAACTAGCAAACTGAATCCAACTCATTAAGAGGATCATATTCCTTGCATGATCAAATGGGGTTTATCCCAGGGATGCAAGGATTCTTCAGTATACACATATCAATCACTGTGATGCATCATATTAAAAAACTGAAGAATAAAAACCATACGATCATATCAATAGATGCAGAAAAGATTTTGAAAAAATTCAATACCCTTTGGTGATTAAAAACTCTCCAAAAAGTTGGCATAGAGGGAATCTACTTCAACATAATAAAGGCTATACATTACAAATCCACAGCAAATATCTTTCTCAATGGTGAAAAATGGAAAGCATTTTCTCTAAGACCAGGAACACGATAAGGATGTCCACTCTTGGCATTACTATTCAATATAGTTTTAGAAGTTCTAGCCAGGACAATCAGAGAAGACAAAGAAATAAAAGAAATCCAAACTGGAAAAGAAGTAAAACTGTCATTGTTTGCAGATGACATGATACTATACATAGAATATCCTAAAGATGCTTCCAGAAAACTACTGAGGCTCATCAATGAATGTGGTATAGTTGCAGGATACAAAATTAATATGCAGAAATATCCTGCATTCCTATACACTAACAACAAAAGATCAGAAAGAGAAATCAAGGAACAAATCTCATTTACCATCACATCAAAAAGAATAAAATACCTAGGAATAAACCTACCCTAGGAGGCAAAAGACCTGTACTCAGAAAATGATAAGATACTGATGAAATAAATCAAAGATGACACAAACAGATGGAAAAAGTATACCATGATTGTGGATTGGGAGAATCAATATTATGAAAATTACTTTACTGCCCAAAGCAATCTACAATTCAATGCAACCCCTACCAAGTTAACAAGGCATTTTTCACAGAATCAGAACAAAATTTTGCAATTTGTATGGAAACATAAAAGACCCCACATAGCCAATGCAACCTTGAGAAAGAACAACAGAGCTGGAAGAGTCAAGCATGGTGACCTCAGGCTATACTACAAAGTTACAGTAATCAAGACGCTATAGTACTGGTACAAAAACAGAAATATAATATTAAATAGATATAGATATAGATAGATATAGATATAGATATATCAATGGAATAGGGTAGAAAATCCAAAAATAAACCCACGGACCTGTGGTCATCAAATCTATGACAGAGGAGGCAAGAATACACATTGGAGAAAAGACAGCTTTTTCAATAAGTGGTGCTGGGGAAATTGGACAGCTACATGTAAATGAATAAAATTAGAACACTCCCTAAAACTATACATAGAAATAAGCTCAAAATGGATTGTGTGTGTAAGTCACTTTGTCATGTCTGACTCATGATCCCATGGACTGTAGCCCACCAGGTTCCTCTGTCCATGGAATTCTGCAGGCAAGAATACTGGAGTGGGTTGCCATGCCCTTCTCCAGGGGATCTTCCCTACCCAGGAATTGAACCCAGGTCTCCCACATTGCAGGCAGATTTTTAACATCTGAGCATAAGGCCAGATACTACGGAACTCTTAGAGGAAAACATAGGTAAAACATTGTTTGATGTAAATTGCAGCAAGATCTTTTTTGATCCACCTCTTAGGGTAATGGAAATAAAAACAAACAAACGGACAAAAAACAATTGGGATCTGATGAAACTTAAAAGGTTTTGCACAGCAAAGGAAACCATAAACAAGATGGAATGGTAACCCTCAGAATGGCAGAATATATCTGCAAGTAAAGCAACTGCCAAAGGATTAATTTCTAAAATACACAAGGAGCTCATGCAAATGAGTATCAAAAAACAAATTAAAAAACTGGGCACAAGATATAAAGAGACATTTCTCCAAAGAAGATATACAGATGTCCAAGAGGTACAAGAAAAGATGCTCAACATCACAAATTATTAGAGAAATGTAAATCATAATTACAGTGGAGTATCATCTCACACCGGTCAGAATGGCCATCATCAGAAAAAACCTACAAACAATAAAGACTGGAGAGGGTCTGGAGAAAAGGGAACCCTCTTACACTGTTGGTAAGAATATAAATTGGTATATTCACTATGGAGAACAGTATGAAAGTGTCTCAAAAAACTAAAAATAGAACTACCATATGACCCAGCAATCCCACTCATGGGCATATACCTGGAGAAAACCAAACCACAATTCAAAAAGATATATGTACCCCAATGTTCGTTGCAGCATTATTTACAATAGCCAGGACAGGAAGTAACCTAAATGTCTATCAACAGAGGAAGGGATAATGAAGATGTGGTAAATATATACAATGGAATATTATTCAGCTGTTAAAAAGGGTGAAATAATGCCATGTGCACAACATGGATGGACCTGGAGATCACCATACTCAGTGAAGTAGGTCAGAGAGAGACAAATATCATATGATATTGCTTTTATTTGGAATCTATAAAAGGATGCAAATGAACTTATCTACAAAACAGAGATAGAGCCATGATGTAGAAAATAAACATATAGTTACCAGGTGATGAGGCAGGAGGTGGGAGAGAGGAATAAATTGTGAGATTGGGATGGGTACATACACACTACTATATATAAAATAGATAACTAATAAGTACTACTGTATAGTCTGGAAACTTTATTCACTACTCTGTAGTGGCCTATATGGGAAAAAAATCTTAAAAAGAGTGGATATATGTATATTCATAATTGATTTACCTTGCTGTTCACTGGAAACTAGCATAACATTGTAAATCAATTATACTACAATAAATTTTTTTTTAAAAAACAAGCATTTGAAAGAGTTTATTTCTGGGCTCCAAATCACTGCAGATGGTGATTGCAGCCATAAAATTAAAAGACGCTTACTCCTTGGAAGGAAAGTTATGACCAACCTAGACAGCATATTAAAAAGCAGAGACATTACCTTGACAACAAAGGTCCGTCTAGTCAAGGCTATGGTTTTTCAGTGGTCATGTATGGATGTGAGAGTTGGACTATAAAGAAAGCTGAGCACTGAAGAATTGTTGCTTTTGAACTGTGGTGTTGGAGAAGACTCTTGAACTGCAAGGAGATCCAAACAGTCCATCCTAAAGGAGATCAGTTCTGGATATTCATTGGTAGGACTGATGTTGAATCTGAAACTCCAATACTTTGGCCACCTGATGCAAAGAGCTGACTGATTGGAAAAGAACCTGATGCTGGGAAAGACTGAGGGCAGGAGGAGAAGGGGACAATAGAGGATAAGATGGTTGGATGATATCATCAACTCAATGGACATGGTTTTGGGTGGACTCTGGCAGTTGGTGATGGACAGGGAGGCCTGGTACGCTGTGGTTGATGGGGTCAAAAAGAGTTGGACACGACTGAGCGACTGAGCTGATAGAGTACACATGATTTTGGGACAAGAGAATGTTGCCATCAAATGAGGCTTATGTATTAAGTATGGGTAAAGAAAACTG
Organism: Dama dama; assembly: GCF_033118175.1. Classification (NCBI taxonomy): domain Eukaryota; kingdom Metazoa; phylum Chordata; class Mammalia; order Artiodactyla; family Cervidae; genus Dama; species Dama dama. The sequence goes on along the minus strand of NC_083695.1, from coordinate 63,121,408 downwards.
GAAGGCATTTAAAACTTATGTTTTGGGGCTACTATGGTAGCCCTATATTGACACATGACGACACTCCTGTATATGTGGCAATTAAATCCACTATTTGTTAAAGCCACTATTAACAAAGTTTCTCTTATTTTTAGATGAACATAATCTTAATTAGTAGAAATAGATAACTTAGGGCCATATTATGAAATATATTATAAGCCTGAATCAACATTTCATAATTATTTTCTTTGTTAAAAATGTATAAGAACCCCAAATTGTCTGTACATTCACTATGAAATTGAAATTTTGCAAAAGCTAATATTGAAGCACAACTTAAAATGAATGATAGTGAGTGAATGTATTCACAAAGACAATGCAGGGCCATCACGATGGTATTCCACTTGCAATGCAATGAGAAGCTTGGTCTAGGAAACAAATATAGGATGAATTGAAACATACAATCTGAATTGTCACCACATTCATGAAGATGAAAATTTGGGACCTTCACTGTCCTTAAGGCAAAAGGACAGATGGGGATAATGCAAATGCTAAGACTGACAGACTAACGGAATAGAGCTCTTATCACTTGGAAACTGGGAGAGAAAAAGCAATTGATAAGTACAAGTAATATTGGTTTAGGACTGAGGAGATGATGGCACATAGAATAGACAACAAACAGAATAGACAACAACGAGACAGTTTCAATACTAAATAGGAGGGATTGCTAACATGCAAAAACGTATATTTTTGAAAAACCATTCCTAGGCCAGTATTAATTTTAGGATGCATTTGCAATCTCCAGGGGTCCGGTGCCATGTCTAATATTAAGTAATAAATGCATTCAAGGCAGACTAAACTCTCTGAATGTGTGTACTTGTTAGAAAAAGGATCATTGCCCTTGGCTTCACACAAGCTATGAGCTTGTCAATTCAAAATTAATCTAAAGTCAGTAAGAAAAGCAGTGCACTCATAAAACAATATTAGTATATCTATTTCTTGAATTGGATTTGGAGATAAAGTGGTTATGTATACACAACCTATCTTTATTAGATTACACAAAACACTGCTGAAAGGAATTGTAAAAACAGTGTTGAAAGAAATTAAAGAAAACATATAAATAAAAAAACCTTTCTTGACATAGATCAAAAGTCAGTATTGTTATGATAATATTACTGGATTAATGTCACAAAGAAGGCAGAGGGGACGTTTGAGAAACTTCCTCTACTGAAACAACTATTGACTATGGACAGAGTGAGAAACTATGTTGGTACTCTGGAGACTAGTCAGACTCTAGTCTAATACAACCAATGTACTACATATACACCATGGAATATTACTCAGCCATTAAAAAGAATTCATTTGAATCAGTTCTAATGAGATGGATGAAACTGGAGCCCATTATACACAGCGAAGTAAGCCAGAAAGATAAAGACCAATACAGTATACTAACGCATATATATGGAATTTAGAAAGATGGTAATGATAACCTTATATGCAAAACAGAATAAGAGACACAGATGTACAGAACAGACTTTTGGACTCTGTGGGAGAAGGCGAGGGTGGGATGTTTTGAGAGAATAGCATCGAAACATGTATATTATCAAGGGTGAAACAGATCACCAGCCCAGGTTGGATGCATGAGATGAGTGCTCAGGGCTGGTGCACTGGGAAGACCCAGAGGGATCGGGTGGAGAGGGAGGTGGGAGGGGGGATCAGGATGGGGAATACATGTAAATCCATGGCTGATTCATGTCAATGTATGACAAAAACCACTACAATATTGTAAACTAATTAGCCTCCAACTAATAAAAACAAATGAAAAAAAAAAAGTGTCTGATATATGACATCTCACATGCTGCCTAACATTCCTCATAACCCAGTTCCAAGGCAGAGAGTTGTGGAAAGTGTGGACTATGTTTGTGGTACAGCCAGTGGATCTCAGAGTAGGAAACGGGACCACATTCTTCTACATTGGGATTGTGTGTTTGGATCACTGACAGGCTGGCTCAGAGAATACTGAAAATATAAAGATAATGCCTTCTTTTCCTGTTTATATTTAGGTACAGGTATTTAAGAGAATCTCTGTAAGGTCACTATCTGACTATGGAGATAACAGAACAGAGTCAAGTGACTACACAGGATAAGGAAATAGTCTTGGCAAAAATAATCTGTAAAAGTTACTACATGAATACAGTGTTTATCAAATAAAAAGAGCAAATGTTAGAAGAGGATAAAATCTTATTTCCAAAGTTACCACATAACAATATATAAAACACTTAAGTATGGTCTATTGACAGCCAAAAAAAAAAAAAAAATTGACACAAGCCACTGCTGAGGAAGCCTAGACATTGAACTTACTAGGTAAAACCTATAAGATACATGTTTTAGATATGCTCAAAGAGATGAAGGAAATCATGTATAAAGAACTAAAGAATATCAGAGAAGTATAAGAAAAATTGGGAATATCCATTATGAGAAAAGCATTCTAATAAAGAATCAAATAGAAATTCAGGAACTAGAAAGTACAATACTTGATATTTTTAAAAAATTACCAGAAAATTTCTGGTATTGTACTTTTTACAATAAAAAGTAGTACACTGAAGTAAATCATACACTACATCTAACCGTTTTAAACTGCCATTTTAAACTATGTGTATAAATCACCCATTTATAATGGAATATTATATAGTCATAAAAGGAAGGAAATCCTGCCATTTGTGATAGCACAGATGCGCCTTGAAGGCATTATGCTTCATAGAGTAATCAGGAAGAGAAAATAAAATATCATATGATCTCACCTATAAATGAACTATAAAATAAAATCTTGAAACTCATAAATAAATGCAGAGAATACATTGATGACTCCCAGACATGAGGAGTGGTCAAAATGAATGAACATTGTCCAAAGGTACAAATTTACAGTTATAAAAGATAAATAAATTCTGTGTATGCATGTTCAGTTGCTTCAGTTGTTTTTCTTTCCAAATAATTAATTTATTTTAATTGGAGGCTAATTACTTTATGATATTGTAGTGGTTTTTGTCATACATTGATATGAATCAATCATGGGTATATATGTGTTTCCCATCTTGAACCCTCCTCCCAACTCTCTCCCCATCCCATCCTTCAGGGTCATCCTAGTGCACCAGCCCTGAGCACCCTGTCTCATGCCTCGAACCTGGGTTGGTGATCTGCTTCACATATGATAATATACATGTTTCAATCCTATTCACTCAAATAATCCCACCCTTGCCTTCTCCCACAGAGTCCAAAGGACTCTTCTTTACGCTGTGTCTCTTATGCTATCTCTCATATAGAGTCATCATTACCATCTTTCTAAATTCCATATATATGCATTAATATACTATATTGATGTTTTTCTTTCTGACTTACTTCTCTCTGTATAATAGGCTCCAGTTTCATCCACCTCATTAGAATTGATTCAAATGCCTTCTTTTTAATAGCTGAGTAATATTCCATGGTGCATATGTACCCCAGCTTTCTTATCCGTTCATCTGCTGATGGACATCTAGGTTGCTTCCATGTCCTGGCTATTATAAACAGTGCTGCGATGAACATTGGGGTACATATGTGTCTTTCAAATCTGGTTTCTTCGATATGTATGCCCAGCAGTGGGATTGCGGGGTCATATGGCAGTTCTATTTCCAGTCTTTTAAGGAATCTCCACACTGTTCTCCATAGTGGCTGTACTACTTTGCATTCCCACCAAGAGAATAAGAGGATTCCCTTTTCTCTGCACCCTCTCGAGCATTTATTGTTTGTAGACTTTTTGATAGCAGCCAATCTGACCGGCGTGAGATAGTACCTCATTGTAGTTTTGATTTGCATTTCTCTGATAATGAGTGATCTTTGCATGTTGAGCATCTTTTCATGTGTTTGTTAGCCATCTGTATGTCTTCTTTGGAGAAATGTCTGTTTAGTTCTTTGGCCGATATTTTGATTGGGTCGTTTATTTTTCTGGAATTGAGCTACAGGAGCTGCTTGTATATTTTTGAGATTAATCTCTTGTCAGTTGCTTTGTTTGCTATTATTTTCTCCCATTCTGAAGGCTGTCTTTTCACCTTGCTTATAGTTTCCTTCATTGTGCAAAAGCCTTTAAATCTAATTAGGTCCCATTTGTTTATTTTTGCTTTTATTTCCATTACTCATGGAGGTGGGTCATAGAGGATCCTGCTGTGATTTATGTCAGAGAGTGTTTTGCCTATGTTTTCCTCTAGGAGTTTTATGGTTTCTGGTCTTACATTTAGATCTTTAATCCATTTTGAGTTTATTTTTGTGCATGCTGTTAGAAAGTGTTCTAGTTTCATTCTTTTACAAGTGGATGACCAGTTTTCCCAGCACCACTTGTTAAACAGATTGTCTTTTCTCCATTGTATATTCTTGCCTCTTTGCCAAAGATAAGGTGTCCATAGGCGTGTGATTTATCTCTGGGCTTTCTATTTTGTTCCATTGATCTATATTTCTGTCTTTGTGCCAGTACCATACTGTCTTGATGACTGTAGTTTTGTAGTATAGTCTGAGGTCAGGTAGGTTGACTCCTCCAGTTCTATTCTTCTTTCTCAAGATTGCTTTGGCTATTCAAGATATTTTGTATTTCCATACAAATTGTGAAATTATTTGTTCTAGTTCTGTGAAAAATACCATTGGTAGCTTGATAGGGATTGCACTGAATCTATAGGTTGCTTTGTGTAGTATACTCATTTTCACTATACTGATTCTTCCACTCCATGAACATGGTATATTTCTCCATCTTTTTGTGTCGTCTTTGATTTCTTTCATCAGTGTTTTATAGTTTTCTATACATAGGTATTTTGTTTCTTTAGGTAGATTCATTCCTAAGATTTTATTCTTTTCATTGAAATGGTGAATGGAATTGTTTCCTCAATTTCTCTTTCTGTTTTCTCATTGTCAGTATATAGGAATGCAAGGGATTTCTCTGTTAATTTTATATCCTGCAACTTTACTATATTCATTAATTAGATGTAGTAATTTTCTGGTGGAGTCTTTGGGGTTTTCTATGTAGAGGATCATGTCATCTGCAAACAGTGAGAGATATACTTCTTTTTCAATCTGCATTCTTTTTATTTCTTTTTCTGCTCTGATTGCTGTGGCCAAAACTTCCAAAACTATGTTGAATAGTAGTGGTGAGAGTGGGCACCCTTGTCTTGTTCCTGATTTTAGGGGAAATGCTTTCAATTTTTCACCATTGAGCATACCGTTTGCTGTGGCTTTATCATATATGGCTTTTATTATGCTGAGGTATGCTCCTTCTGTTCCTGCTTTCTGGAGGGTTTTTTTATCATAAATGGATGTTGAATTTTTTCAAAGGCTTTCTCTGCATCTATTGAGATAATTATGTGGTTGTATTTTTCAATTTGTTAATGTGGTGTATCACATTGATTGATTTGCAGATATTGAAGAATCCTTGTATCCTTAGGACAAAGCCCACTTGGTCATGATATATGATCTTTTCAATATGCTTTTGGATTTTGTTTGCTAGAATTTTGGTAAGGATTTTTGCATCTATGTTCATCAGTGATATTGGCCTGTAGTTTTCTTTGTGTGTGACATTTTTGTCTGGTTTTGGTATTATGGTGATGGTGGCCTCATAGAATGAGTTCAGAAGTTTACCTTCCTCTGCAATTTTCTGGAAGAGTTTGAGTAGGATAGGTGTTAGCTCTTCTCTAAATTTTTGGTAGAATTCACCTGTGAAGCCATCTGGTCTTGGGCTTTTGTTTGCTGGAAGATTTCTGATTAAAGTTTTGATTTACATGCTTGTGATGGGTCTGTTAAGATTTTCTATTTCTTCCTGGTTCAGTTTTGGAAAGTTATATTTTTCTAAGAATTTTTTCATTTCTTCCAAGTTGTCCATTTTATTGGCATATAGTTGCTGATAGTAGTCTCTTATGATCCTTTGTATTTCTGTGTTTTCTGTTATGATTTCTCTATTTTCATTTCTCATTTTGTTGATTTGATTCTTGCCCCCTTTTTTTCTTGATGAGTCTGGCTAGTGGTTTGTCTATTTTATTTATCTTTCAAAGAACCAGCTTTTACTTTGTTGATTTTTGCTATGGTCTCTTTTGTTTCTTTTGCATTTATATCTGCCCCAATTTTTGTGATTTCTTTCCTTCTACTAACCCTGGAGTTCTTCATTTCTTCTTTTTCTAGTTGTTTTAGGTGTAAAGTTATTTTTTGATTTTTCTCTTGTTTCTTGAGGTAAGCATGTATTGCTATGAACCTTGCCCTTAGCACTGCTTTTACTGAATCCCTTAGATTCTGGGTTGCTGTGTTTTCATTTTCACTCATTCCTATGCATATTTGATTTCTTTTTTGATTTCTTCTGTGATTAGTTGGTTATTCAGAAGCACGTTGTTTAGCCTCCATATGTTTGTATTCTTAATCGTTTCTTTTCCTGTAGTTGACATTTAATCTTACTGCATTGTGATCAGAAAAGATGCTTGGAATGATTTCATTTTTTTTTTTTTTTTTTTATTTACCAAGGCTGGATTTTTGGCCTAGGTTGTGATCTATTCTGGAGAAAGTTCTGTGTGCACTTGAGTAAAAGGTGAAATTCATTGTTTTGGGGTGAAATGTCATATAGATATCAATTAGGTCTAACTGGTCCATTGTATCATTTAAAGTTTGTGATTCCTTGCTAATTTTCTGTTTAGTTGATCTATTCATAGTTGTGAGTGGAGTAGTCAAATCTCACACTATTACTGTGTTACTGTTAATTTCCCATTTTGTACCTGTTATCATTTGCCTTACATATTGTGGTGCTCCTATGTTTGGTGCATATATATTTATACTTGTTATATCTTCTTCTTGGATTGATCCTTTGATCATTATGTAGTGTCCTTCCTAGTCTCTTTTCAAGGCCTTTATTTCAAAATCTACTTTATCTGATACAAGTATTGTTACTTCTGCTTTCTTTTGGTCTCCATTTGTGTAAAATATCTTTTTCCAGCCCTTCACTTTCAGTCTGTATGTATCCCTTGTTTTGAAGTGGGTCTCTTGTAGACAGCATATATAGGGGTTTTGTTTTTGTATCCATTCAGTCAGTCTTTGTCTTTTGGTTGGGGCACTCAACCCATTTACATTTAAGGTAACTATTGCTAAGTATGATCCCATTGTCATTTACTTTGTTGTTTGGGGTTCAAGTTTATACACCTTTCCTGTGTTTCCTGTCTAGAGAAGATCCTTTAGCATTTGTTGAAGAGCTGGTTTGGTGGTGCTGAATCCTCTCAGCTTTTGCTTGTCTGTAAAGCTTTTAATTTTTCCTTCATATTGGAATGAGATCCCTGCTGGGTATAGTAATCTGGGTTGTAGGTTTTTCTCTTTTATCACTTTAAGTATGTCCTGCCATTCCCTTCTGGCCTGAAGAGCTTCTATTGAAAGATCAGGTGTTATCCTTATGGGAATCCCCTTGTGAGTTATTTGTTGCTTTTCCCTTGGTGCTTTTAATATTTGCTCTTTTTGTTTGATCTTTGTTAATTTGATTAATATGTGTCTTGGGGTGTTTTGCCTTGAGTTTATCCTGTTTGGGACTCTCTGGGTTTCTTGGACTTGGGTGGCTATTTCCTTCCCCATTTTAGGGGTTTTCAACTATTTTCTCTTCAAGTATTTCTCATGGCCTTTCTTTTTGTCTTCTTCTTCTGGGACTCCTACGATTTGAATGTTTGGGCATTTGACATTGTCCCAGAGGTGTCTAAGGTTGTCTTCATTTCTTTTAATTCTTTTTTCCTCTCTGCTCCATTTATTTCCACTATTCTATCTTCCACCTCACTTATCCTGTCTTCCGTCTCACTTATTCTACTCTTGGTTCCCTCCAGAGTGCTTTTGATCTCAGTTATTGCATTATTAATTATGGATTGACTTTTTTATTTCTTCCCGGTCCTTGTTAAACATGTCTTTCATCTTCTCAATTCTTGTCTCCAGACTATTTATCTGTAACTCCATTTTTTTTTTTCAAGATTTTGGATCATTTTTACTATCATTATTCTGAATTCCTTTTCAGGTAAACTCCCTATCTCCTCCTCTTTTGTTTCGCTTGGTGGGCATTTATCTTGTTCCTTTACCTGCTGAATATTTCTCTGCCTTTTCATCTTGTTTAGATTGCTGTGTTTGGGGTGACCTTTCTGCATGCTGGAAGCTTGTGGTTCCTCTTTATTGTGGAGGTTGCTCCCTGTGGACGGGGTTGGACGAGTGGCTTGTCAAGATTTCTTGCTTAGGGAAGCTTGCGTCAGTGTTCTGGTGGGTGGAGCTGGATCTCTTCTCTCTGGAGTTCAATGGAGTGTCCAGTAGTGAGTTCTGAGGTGTCTATGGGCTTGGTTTGACTTTTGGTCACCTGTATTTTAATGCCCAGGGTTATGTTCCTGCGTTTCCGGGGAATTCATTTGGTATGTCTTGCTCTAGAACTTATTGACTCTTGGGTGGAGCTTGATTTCAGTCTAGGTAGGGAGGCTTTTGGATGAGCTTTTTCGATTAATGTTCCCTGGAATCAGGAGTTTTCTGGTGTTCTCAAGTTTTGGATTTAAGCCTCCTGCCTCTGGCTTTCTGTCTTATTCTTACAGTAGCCTCAAGACTTCTCCATCCATAGCACACTCATGATAAAACATCTAGGTTAAGGGTGAAAGGATTCTCCATAGTGAGGGACACCCAGAGAGGTTCGCAGGGTTACATGGAGAAGAGAAGAGGGAGGAGGGAGATAGAGGTGACCAGGTGGAGAAGAGGAGGAGTCAAAAGAGGAGAGAGCAATCTAGCCAGTAATTAATTCCTTATGTGCTCTCCATAGTCTGGAACACTCAGAGGGGTTCACGGAGTTACTTAGCGATGAAAATAAGGAAGAAGGAGATAGAGGTGACCAGGAGGAGAGGAGGGGGAGTCAAAAGTAGAGAGACAGATCTAGTCAGTAATCAGTTCCCTAAGTGTTCTCCACAGCCTGGAACACCCAAAGAGATTCACAGAGTTAAGTAGAGAAGAGAAGGGGCAGGGAGGAGATAAAGGTGACCTGGCCGAGAAAAAGGAAGGACAAAAGTGGTAGAGAGCAATCAAGCCAGTAATCACACTCCTAAGTAAAAATGAGTAGTGAAGATTGGATTCTTAAAGGTAAAAATTGATAACAAATACCAAAAAGCAAAGATAAAAAATCTAGAGTAGAGGTTAGACTCTCAAAAATACAATATTAAAAAAACAAAACAAAATCACAAAATTATAATATATATATATGAAATATGCTTTAAAAATAGGGTCTTTTTTTTTGCAGATAATAATAGGTTATAAAGACAAAAACTAAAGGAGTGATAAAGAACTTAAAAGTTAAAAAAATTTTTAAATTATAAATGATAATAGTAAAATATATCTAGCAATTTCTCTGGAGCTGTTGAATGCAGTGTGGGGTCAGTTCATTTTCAGATAGTTCCTTGTTCCGGCTTATACTTCTTCTCTAGGTCTAGGCCACTTCCAATGTAGCCAGTGCTAACTACAGGGTTTTAATCTGTTTCACCTGTCACTCCCAAAGCGGTTCCCTCTTCTTTGTTTATTTTGACTTCCTCTGTTTGCAAGTCTCTTCAGGGTCTAATTTCTGCCGTGACACACGGGGGAGAAGGTGGTCACCTATTTGGCCTCTCTTGTTCAGTTGTGGTGTGGGGAGGGAGGAACACTGCAAACAAGTATCACTGGCGTGTGTGGGGAGTGCTCGCAATGTCTGGGACACACTGGGTTTGCCCCCGCTCACAGCATGCGTGCTTTCCTGATCTACACTGCTCAGGCTCCAGGTTGCTCTGCAGGGGAACTGTCCAAAGCGGGCCCTGGGTTGTGTGCCTTTCCCAGGTCTAAGATGCTCAGGTCTAGGTTCTTGTGTACTCCACGGAGGCACAGATGGTTGGGCCTGCGTTTTATGTCCTTCCCAGGTCCAAGCAGCTCAGGCGACCAGGTGTTGGCAAGCACAGTCTCCCCAGGTTGGCGGTGTGTCTTATCAACTCCCTGGTCCCAGCCCCTCATTTCCTGGGTGTGCATCAGGAGCACTGTCTCAGGTGTGCTGTGTGTCTCCTCTGATGCACTGATCTCTAACTGTGACCCTCATGGTGGAGGTCAACCATCCAGGATCCCAGGAAGACTTGGTTAGCAACTGGGAGCCTGCTCACAGTTTGGTGGAAGATGCCCTCTCTGGGGCTGAGATTGCCCCTTGCCTTCTGGCTCTGGCTGTCGTCTGCCTGCCTCTCTGCCTCTGTTGGGGGCAGGGACCAGTCCACAGCCAGCTAGCTCTCCTCTGGTATTCGCTCAATAGTTGTAGGCTCAATAGACCCTATAGTTGTAACCCGCCAGGCTCCTCTGTCCATGGGATTCTCCAGGCAAGAATACTATAGTGGGTTGCTATGTTCTTCTCCAGGGGATCTTCTTGACTCAATGATCAAATCTGGGTCTCCCACATTGCAGGCAGGTCCTTTACCATCTGAGCCACCCACCAGGAAAGTTCAAATAAGCCCTGAGCATGGTGACTATAGTTCATATGTATTGTATATTTGAAAGTTGCTCAGAGTAAGTCTTAAAAGTTCTCATCCCAAGAAAAAAATTTGCTATTATATATTGTAATGGATGTTAAAGAACACCATATGAATACTTGTATACCCTATGCCAAGCTCTGGTCAGAAATTGTATTATAAATATTAATAAAATATGGTCTCTGTATTAAGGGACTTTACAGGTACTTAATTTTCCATGCTGATAGATGTCTCCATGAGGGAGAACATATTGACCAAGGATTAAAGATGATAATCATTTCCTATACTCATACAACATTTTTATAGAATAAAATCATCGTTACAAAAATGATCTCATTTTCTTACATCAATTCTTCCATACAATCATGAAATATGGAATGGCATGAAAAACTATGACTCATATTTTGCAAATGACAATAGAGGTTAAGAGAGTTTGGACAACTTGATATACAAGCCAGAGTTGGTCCTTGATGTTTCTACCTCTGTCTCATAGACTCAAACATAAGATCAGTTATTTTAAGACTGAAAGCATCCTAAGAACTATGAAACACAACACAGCATCTTATAGATAAAGTAATTGGGCAGCAGAGCAATTAACTGACTTCTGTAATACCACACCGTTGTCTTTTAGAGAGAGGCAGAATGTGTCAGCAAAGTAGAGGGTATACCTGCAGTGTTTGTTTGTGGTTCCTTCACCAAAACAAAAACAAAAACAAAACCACAATCAGTTTTTTCATCTTCAAAGCAATTACCTTGTCAGTTAGAATGCAAACTGAAGCATCAAACACTCCTGTCCTAGTTAGAGATCCCAAGCAGCACTCTCCACCTTGAAGGAAACATTCTCTTCCTTCCCCAAAACAGATATTTCTGCCAACTGATGTGACAAAAAAGCAATGAGTGGTGACTGGGTAACAAGACTTGTGGGCAATGGAAGTCTTTCCAGAAGGGCCTGGAAGTTCTGCTGTGGGCATGCTTTGAGGAAGTCACTATTGTAGTTTATGGGAATTGGGCTTTGGAAATTGGTTAAAACAAACAAACAAAAATTACCACTGGACAGTGTGCTTTGGAATTGTGGTGCTGGAGAAAACTCTTGAGGGTCCCTTGGACTGCAAGGATATCAAAGCAGTCAATCCTAAGGGAAATGAACCCTGAATATTCAATGGAAGGACTGATGTTGAAGCTGAGCCTCCAATACTTTGGGTATCTGATGCAGAGTCAACTCATTGTAAAAGATCCTGATGCTGGAAAAGATTGAAGGCAAAAGGAGAAGGGGGAGGCAGAGTTTGAGACGGTTAGTTAGCATCACCAACTCAATGATCATGAATTTGAGCAAGCCCTGGGAGACAGTGGAGGACAGAGGAGCCTGGTGTGCTGCAGTCCATGGGCTTGCAGAGTTGGACATGACTTAGTGAGGGAACAACAACAACAATTCTGGGCATGCATTTGCCTGTCTATCATATCGGGCTCTGCCATTGTCCCCAGATGAACACTTCATGATGCTAAGCTCTGGGCAGAACTGTGCTGCTCACACATTCACCTCACAGCTCACGGCTTGGTGTATAGAGAGATCTGGACCTCATGGAGAAAAGAGCAGAAATGATTTCTCAAGAAGAAAGGACCCTGGGCTCACCTGAACCCATGGAGAGCCCTGAATCCTGATGTTTTCATTGAATCTTTCCACTAGATTTGGAAAAATCTGATCTTTATAATCAAAATGGTTTTGGAAAATAGTGGATCAGATCACATTGCAGGGAGTACAGCCCAGGATGAAAGTGGGATCACAGGGAAACCCTAAAGAATAATAAACAATTTAAATGCATCATTAAAACATATACATGAAACACTTTGTCTTTGAGATAAAACTAATTTTAGAAACTTTAAAATAATATTTTACCTACTAATTCCCTTAAGAACAAAGTATTCCACATGCTTAAAATCAACACATAACTTTTACCTTAACCTGAGTAGATCACTTTATCCTAGCTAGCTCATAACAGTTTTTGAAAAAAAAAATTAATTTCTATCCACTGCCTTTACCTGTATCCCTTTCACCCAAGGTGCCTGTTAAGTTGAAGGGAAAAAAGCAAAACAGTTTCAAAGTCCATTTTTATGTCATTATTAATAATAAATTAATCAGTGCTGAATATTATGTTTGCAAAGCCTGTAGAAAATTAAGCACTGATAAGGAAAGAAATAAAATAGTTAGGGACTGCAAAATGCTTTTTATATAATGAATAGTTGAAGGAATCATCTTTAGAATCAACAGTGAAGTTAAACAGAGAGAGACTGTGGGTGAATTCATGTATCTGAAGGAACAGCTTTTTAAAAGCAGCAAGTAAACATGATGCATGAGAAGAAAAACTAATACAAATAAACAATTTCTATAAGATGGTTTTCCTTTCTAAAATATGAATAAAATGTAAAATTTTTATTTTGGCCATACATCCCAGGTAAATGAAACAAAAAGGTAAGTTGATGATTTTTTTTTTTTACTTTCAATGTTAAGAAATTCTCTCCTTAGGAATTAAAAGTTAGTTTTTTTTCCATTGAGAATCAAAAATTAATTTATTTTGGCAAAACTTCCCTATGCAAACATCTGGAATATTGTTCTATGTAGCCATCAACAGAACAGCACATTTCAATAAATTTTAAAATTATCATTTAATTCATTATCATGTTTCCAGTAAAGAAATCACATAGAGGAAAAATTTTCTTTTTTGGTAGGAGATCTATAAAATAAAATTGCTGCAATTAAATGATCAATTACAATTTATTATATATAGAGAGATAAAGAAATTCACATCTAAAGAAGTAATTAAGAATTACTTGAATGAAAAATATGAGATTTCCCTAGTGGTTCAGTGGTTAAGAATCCCCTTTGGAATGCAGGGGATGTGGGTTCACTCTCAATCAGGAACTAAGATCCCACATGCTGTGGAGCAGCTAAACCTGTGTGCCACAACTAGAGAATTTGTGCACCACAATGAAAGATCCCTCAAGCCACAACTAAGACCCAACCCAGCCAAACAAATAAATATTTAAACAAACAAACAAAACAAAACTACTGACAGTGTGACATCAGGAAGATGGTGACATGGAAAGTCCCAGCCCTTGTTCTCCCAAAGAAACACTAATTTAGCAATGATGAATGAACTAAAACATTTTAATATTTTCAGAATCCAGTTAAGTAGTTGCAGTACCATATGTGAGTACACAGCTAAGAAGAGTCATGCAGGAAAGAGAAGGATGAATCATGCATCCAATGTACCAGCTTTTCAGTGGCTACTTGAAGAAATGCTTTTCTTTCTTACCTCACTTAGAAAGCTCTCAGAACTAGCACACTATGGATGTCTGGGAGCACTAAGAATAAAGGAAAATGAGGACACTGGTTTGCTAGGACCAGTATGGCTTGGTACAATCTAGAAAAGGAGAATCACTTCAGGCTTTTGTTTGAAGGGTATGGGAGAGGAGTAGAGCTTGCATCTGGTGCTCTGATCTTTTGGAGGGCTACCCAAAGGAATAGTATCTGTCATGTCTGATTCAGGGCATTTAGGGGGAGCATGCAATCTTTAGATGACATTGAGATAAGGGAAAGTTGAGCCGTTTGCTTCTGTTGAACTAGAGAAATCACAGTGCTGCAGACAGACAACAAAGGGAACAGAGATTACCTGAAATTAATTTGATAAGCATCCTTAATTGTGAAAGGCTAGACAAGTAGCATCCATCAGAAGAAAAATGTTTCAGAGGCCTCCAAAGGCCCTGGCCAAGATTCCTGGTGTTTTGCTTTATACTAAGTTGTCCCATAAAGACTGGAAGAGGTGGAAATTTTTTCTTTTTTTTGGAAATTTTTTCAAAATCCTGAATCCCAACACAAAGTCATAAAACACAAAAACAGGCAGGAAACATGGCTCAAATAAAGGCAGAAAGTAAATATACAGAAATTGGTCTTAAAGAAATGGAGAATGTCACTGACATCAACAAAGAAAATTTTAAAATGTGATAAAGATACTCCATAAGCTTAAGATGATCCATGAACAAAACAAAAATGTTAACAAAGAGATAGGACACATAAAAAGAACCAGCAGCTAAAATTTGTTGGGTTAAAGAACACAATAATTCACCTAAAAATATACTCAAATACAGGTCATCTGATGTTATTCAATCAGAAGAACTAAAGAAAAAACATGAAAAAAAAGTGAAGAAAGCCTAAAGGACTTATGGGACACCAATAATTCTATCAATATGCTCATTGTGTGGAAAGAGAGTGAGAGAAGGACAGAAACTTATTTGAAGATATAATGGCCAAAAACTTTCCATATCAAGGGGAAAACTGATACCCTGATTCTAGAAGACCAACACACTCTCACTATGAACAAAAGAAATCTAAATTGGGATATATGAAAATCAAATTGTCAAAAGTCAAAGATAAAGAGAGAATTATGGTTAACAGCAAGAAAAAAAGTGACTTATCACTTACAACAAAAGCATCATACAATAACAACAGATTTCTAAGCAGAGATGTTTCAGGACAGAAATGAGTGGGATGACAAATTTAAAGAAAAGAAAGAAAAAAATTCCCAATCAAATATACTATATCTGGTAAGCAATTCTCAAAAAAAAAAAAAAAAAAAAAAGGATAAACAAAAGCTGAAACTGTTTATCACCACTAGACATGTCTTACAAGAAATGCTAAAAGATGTCCTTAAAGTTCAAACAATATGACTTTGAACAGCAACAGAAAAGCATACAGCTTGTTGATATATGTAAATATACAGACTAATCAGGAATATCATACTAATGTGAATGTGGTGTATAAACCACCATTACTTCTAGTATAGAAGTTAAAAGAGGTTAACAAACTTTTACTTAGATTATCTACGAAGAAAAGAGAAAACTCAAATAAATAAAATCAGAAACAAAGAGGAGATATTACAACTGATACTGATATCATTTCTGTGATGCTGCAGAAATACAGAAAAGTTGAAGAGATTACTTTGAGTAATTATACATCAATAAATTGTATAGCCTGGAAGAAGCAGATATATTTCTAGAAAGAGACAACCAGTTAGGACTGTATTACGAGTAGATAGAAAATTTGACAAACCAAAAATGATAAGGTTGTCAAATCAGTAATCAAAACCCAACAACAAAAAAGCTCAGAATCAGATGGCTTCACTGGTGAATTCTACAAACATTTAAGGATTAGAAAAACATTGCCACACCTTCTAAAGTTCTTTTGAACATGTGCAAATTAATAAATGCAATATACCATGTTATCAAAATGAAAAGCAAAAATTAATCATATCAACAGGTGTAGAAAATGTATTTGACAAATATCAAATTTCATTCAACTGAATGCAGAGTTCCAAAGACTAGCAAGGAGAGATGAGAAAACCTTCTTCAGTGAACAATACAAAGAAGTAGAGGAAAACAATCTAATGGGAAAGATTAGAGATCTCTTCAAGAAAATTAGAGATACCAAAACATTTCATGCAAAGATGGGCACAATAAAGACAGAAATGGTGAGGACCTAAGAGAAGCAGAATGGTTAAGAAGAGGTGGCAAGAATCTACAGAACTGTACAAAAAAGGTCTTAATGACCCAGATAACCATGATGGTGTGATCACTCACCTAGAGTCAGACATCTTGGAATGTGAAGTCAAGAGGGTCTTAAGAAACATTACTGCCAACAAAGCTAGTGGAGGTGATGGAATTCCAGCTGAGCTATTTCAAATGCTAAAGGTTGATGCTGTTAAAATGCTGCACTCAATATGCCAGCAAATTTGGAAAACTCAGCAGTGGCCACAGGACGGGAAAAGGTCAGTTTTCATTCTAGTCCCAAAGAAGGGCAATGCAAAAGAATATTCAAACTACTGCACAGTTGCCCTAATTTCATGTGTTGTCAAGGTAATGCTAAAAATTCTTCAAGATAGGTTTCAACAGTACTGAACCAAGAACTTCCAGAGGTACAAGTTGGGTTTAGGCAAGAGGCAGAGAAACCAGAGGTCAAATTGCCAACATCCGTTGAATCATAGCAAAAGCAAGATGATTCCAGAAAAACACTTACTTCTGCTTCATTGACCACATGAAAGTCTGACTGTGTGGATCACAACAAACTTGAGAATTCTTAAAGAGATGGGAATACCAGACCACCTATGCTGCCTCTTGCAAAACTTGTATGCAGGTTAATAAGCAACAGAACGAGACGTGGAACAATGGACTGGTTCAAAATGGGGAAAGAAATAGGTTAAGGCTGCTTATTTAACTTATACGCCAAGTACATCATGTGAAATGTTGGGCTGGATGAATCATGAGCTGGAATCAAGAATGCTGGCAGAAATATCAACAACCTCAGGTACGCAGATGACACTACCCTTATGGCAGAGAGTGAAGAGGTTCGTCTTGATGAAGGTGAAACAAACAGGAGAGTGAAAAAGCTGGCTTAAAACTCAAAATTAAAAAAACCTAAGATCATGGTATCCAGTCCCATCACTTCATGTCAAATAGATGAGGAAAAAATGGAAACAGTGACAGACTTTATTTTCTTGGGGTGTCAAATAACTGTGGATGGTGACTGCAGCCATGAAATTAAAAGACTCTTGCTCCTTGGAAGAAAAGCTATGATCAACCTAGAAGGCATGTTAAAAACGGGAGACATCACTTTGCCCACCAAGGTCCATATAGTCAAAGCTATGGTTTTTAAAGTAGTCATGTCCAGATGTGAGAGTTGAACCATAAAGAAGGCCTAGCACTGAAAAATTGATGCTTTCGAACTGTGGTGCTGGAAGACTCTTGAGAGTCCCTTGGACAGCAAGGAGATCAAACCAGTTGATCCTAGAGAAAATCAATCTTGAATATTTATTGGAAGAACTGATGGTGAAGCTGAAGCTCCTATAAATGGGCCATGTAATGTGAAGAGCTGACTCACTGGAAAAGACCCTGATGCTGGTAAGGATTGAGGGCAGGAGGAGAGGGGGACAACAGAGTTTAAGATTGTTGGATGGCATCATTGACTCAATGGACATGAGTTTGAGCAAATTCTGGGAGATAGTGAAGGACAGGGAAATTGTCATGGTGCAGTCCATGGGGTTGCAAAGAGTTGGACATGAATGAGCAACTGAACAACAACAAAAATTCAGGATAAAAACACTTCTATATTACTTTACTCAACATAGTAAAGTGATCTATGACAACCCCACAGTTAACATTGTACTCAAAAGTGACAGATTGAAAGCTTTCCCTCTAGGATCAAGAACAATAAGAATGTCCACTCTTACCACTCCTATTCAATATAGTACTGGAATCCTAGCCCCAGCAGTCTCTCAGTGGCAAGCACTCCAGTATTCTTGCTTGGAAAATAACATGGACAGAAAAGATTGATGGGCTACAGATACTAGGGTTGTAGAGTTAGACATGACTGAACACTCATGCACACATAAAGGAAAAGGAAGAAGTAAACAAGTCTGCTTGCACATGCTATGATCTTATATATGGAAAACCCTAAAGACCCTATTAAAAACTGTTAGAAGTATTCAGTGAATTCAGCAAAGTTGCAGGATATAAAGTCAACATAGAAAATATTTGCATTTCTGTACATTAAAAACAAACTCTCTGAGAAAGAAATAAAATAATCCCATTTTTCTTACAATAAAATGATAAAATACTTAGGAATAAATTTAACCAATGAAATAAAAGTGTTGTATGCTGATCTCTCAAAAACACTGATGAAAATAATTAAATAAGGCATGAATAAATGAAAAGCTATTTAGTGTCCATGAATCAGAAGTATTAATACTATTATTATATACATAATATCCAAAGGAGTCTGTAGATTCATTGTAATTCTATCAAATTTTATCAAATTCTAATGGCATTTCTTACAGAAATACAAAAAATAATTCTAAAAATCCACATGTAATTACAAAAAGACCCCAAATACCCAAAGAAGTTTCAAGAGAAATGAAAAATGCTGAACACATTAAAATTTCTGATTTCAAATCATATCACAAAGCTGAATATTGTACTGGCATTAAAACAAACACACAAACCAATGCAATAGAATTCAGAGCCCAGAAATAAACCCATGCATATATTATCAACTAATATTTGACAGGGAGCCAAGAATACTCAGTTCAAAAGCATCAATTTTTTGGCACTCAGCTTTCTTCACAGTCCAACTCTCACATCCATACATGGCCACTGGAAAAACCATAGCCTTGATCAGACAGACCTTTGTTGGCAAAGTAATGTCTCTGCTTTTTAATATGCTATCTAGATTGGTCATAACTTTCCTTCCAAGGAGTAAGCGTCTTTTCAATTCATGGCTGCAATCACCATCTGCAGTGATTTTGGAGCCCCCCAAAAATAAAGTCTGACACTGTTTCCACTGTCTCCCCATCTATTTCCCATGAGGTGACGGGACCGGATGCCATGATCTTAGTTTTCTGAATGTTAAGCTTTAAGCCAACTTTTTCACTCTCCTCTTTCACTCTCACTGTGAAGAAATCTGAGCGCCGAAAAATTGATACCTTTGAACTGTGGTGTTGTACAAGACTCTTGAGAGTCCCTTGGACTGCAAGGAGATCCAACCAGTCCATCCTAAAGGAGATCAGTCCTGGGTGTTCATTGAAAGGGATGATGCTGAAACTGAAACTCCAGTACTTTGGCCACCTCATGCGAAGAGTTGACTCATTGGAAAAGACCCTGATGTTGGGAGGGATTGGGGGCAGGAGGAGAAGGGGATGACAGAGGATGAGATGGTAACAAAGGAACATGGCCCTGACTCGATGGGCATGAGTTTGAGTAGACTCCAGGAGTTGGTGATGGACAGTGAGGCCTGGTGTGCTGTGATTCATGGGGTCGCAAAGAGTCGGACACGACTGAGCGACTGAACGGAACTGAACTGAAGAATACTCAATGGAGAAGGATAGTTTCTTCAATAAATAGTGTTAGGAAAACTACAAATTCACAAGCAAAAGAATGAAAGAGGACCCCTATCTTTACCACTCGCAAAAGTTAACTTTAGGTCGATTGAAGACTTCAGTGTAAGACCTAAAACCATAAAACTGCTAGAATAAAACTTTGAGAAAATACTCCTTGACATTGGTCTAAGAAACGAGGTTTTTTTTTTTTTTTTTTTTTTTTTTTTAAATTCCCTCTTTATTCCTCTTATCTGAATGTCATGTAGTAGTTACTAGATATTTCTTGAATGAATGAATGAAATCAATGACATTTTCAATGTGACACTAAAGGCACAAGCAATAAAAGTAAAAATAAACAAATAGGAATACATCAGGGGGTGGTCCTAAGATGGCGGAGGAATAGGACTGGGGAAACCACTTTCTCCCCCACAAATTCATGGAAAGAACATTTGAACGCTGAGCAAATTCCACAAAACAACTTCCGAATGCTGGCAGAGGACATCAGGCAACCAGAAAGGCAGCCCACTGTCTTTGAAAGGAGGTAGGACAAAATATTAAAGAAAAAAAGAGAGACAAAAGAGGTAGGGATGGAGATCCATCCTGGGAAGGGAGACTTAAAAAAGAGAGGTTTCCAAACACAAGGAAACACTCTCTCTGGTGGGTCTGTGGTGAGTCTTGGAATCTCAAAGGGCAACCTAACCTGGAGGAAAAATAAGTAAATAATTAAAACCCACAGATTACATGCCTAACAGCAACTCCCAGCAGAGCAGCAGCCCAGACGCTCGCATCCCCCACTAGCAAGCGGGGGCTGGACAGGGAGGTGCAGGCTACAGTGATTTGGGTAAGGACTGGGCTGAATACCCCGAGGGCAATCTGAGGCAACTAGCTTGAGATAGCAACCCAGATTGTGGGATATCTATCCTGCAAAAAGCTCTAACCTAAGACACTGCCAGGCCTGCTAACAGAACAAAGGACTGAGAAGAGCTAGCCAGCTGTGTACTGGCCCATCCCCCGCTGGGGACAGACAGGCGAGGGCAGCCAGAGCCAGAAGGGGGCAATCACAGGCATGAAAGAGGCATCATATACCAAACTGCAAGCAGACATCGTTGCTAACCAAGACTTCTTGGGATTCTGGGTGGTCGACATCCACCAGGAGGGTCGCAGCCAGAGATCGGCTCCCCAGAAGAGACACATGGCACACCTGGGAAGGCGTGCCTGTTGTATACCCAGAAAACTGAGTGGCTGGGACAGGGAGGTGATAAGTCGCAGAGACTGCGCTCGCCAAGCACCTGGTCACCTGAGTTCCTTAGACCTGGGACGGGCACAAAACGCAGGCCCAAACAAGTCTGCGCCTTTGTGGAGTACCCGAGAACCTGAACCTGAGTGGCTTAGACCTGGGGAGTGCATGCAAACCAGAGCCTGCATCAGACAGTTCCTGGCAGACCAACCTAGAGCCTGAGCAGTGTAGATTGGGAAAGCACACATGCCATGAGTAGGGGCAAACCCAGTGCAGTTGAGACACTGTGAGCACATGCCAATGATGTTTGTTTGCAGTGTTCCTCCCTCCCCACAACACGACTGAACAAGTGAGCCTAAAAAAGTGACCGCCACCGCCCCCATTGTGTCAGGGTGGAAATTAGACACTGAAGAGACCAGCAAACAGAAGAAGCTAAAATAAACAGAGGGAACTGCTGTGGAAGTGACAGGTGCAATAAATTAAAACCCAGTAATTAGCACCGACTACATAGGAAGGGGCCTGTAGACCTAGAGAAGTACAAGCCGGAACAAGGAACTATCTGAAAATGAACTGACCCCACACAGTCTGCAACAGATCCAGAGAAAGTCCTAGATATAATTTTACTATTGTCATGTTTTAAATATAAAAAAAATTTTAAGCCCCCTATTACTCCATATTTTTTCATTTTTATAACCTACTATTACCTTGCCAAAAAAAGACCCTATTTTTATTTTTTATTTATTTATTTATTTTTTTTTGCATGTCTTTTTATTTATTTTTTTTTTTCCAGTGGGTTTTGTCATACATTGATATGAATCAGCCATGGATTTACATGTATTCCCAATCCCGATCTCCCCTCCCACCTCCCTCTCCACCCGATTCCTCTGGGTCTTCCCAGTGCACCAGGCCGGAGCACTTGTCTCGTGCATCCCACCTGGGCTGGTGATCTGTTTCACCATAGATAGTATACATGTTGTTCTTTTGAAATATCCCACCCTCACATTCTCCCACAAAGTTCAAAAGTCTGTTCTGTATTTCTGTGTCTCTTTTTCTGTTCTGCATATAGGGTTATCGTTATCACCTTTCTAAATTCCATATACATGTGTCAGTATGCTGTAATGTTCTTTATCTTTCTGGCTTACTTCACTCTGTATAATGGGCTCCAGCTTCATCCATCTCATTAGGACTGGTTCAAATGAATTCTTTTTAATGGCTGAGTAATATTCCATGGTGTATATGTATCACAGCTTCCTTATCCATTCATCTGCTGATGGGCATCTAGGTTGCTTCCATGTCCTGGCTATTATAAACAGTGTTGCGATGAACATTGGGGTGCACGTGTCTCTTTCAGATCTGGTTTCCTCAGTGTGTATGCCCAGAAGTGGGATTGCTGGGTCATATGGCAGTTCTATTTCCAGTTTTTTAAGGAATCTCCACACTGTTTTCCATAGCGGCTGTACTAGTTTGCATTCCCACCAACAGTGTAAGAGGGTTCCCTTTTCTCCACACCCTCTCCAGCATTTATTGCTTGTAGACTTTTGGATAGCAGCCATCCTGACTGGTGTGTAATGGTACCTCATTGTGGTTTTGATTTGCATTTCTCTAATAATGAGTGATGTTGAGCATCTTTTCATGTGTTTGTTAGCCATCTGTATGTCTTCTTTGGAGAAATGTCTGTTTAGTTCTTTGGCCCATTTTTTGATTGGGTCATTTATTTTTCTGGAATTGAGCTGCAGGAGTTGCTTGTATATTTTTGAGATTAATCCTTTGTCTGTTTCTTCATTTGCTATTATTTTCTCCCAATCTGAGGGCTGTCTTTTCACCTTACTTATAGTTTCCTTTGTAGTGCAAAAGCTTTTAAGTTTCATTAGGTCCCATTTGTTTATTTTTGCTTTTATTTCCAATATTCTGGGAGGTGAAAAGACCCTATTTTTAAAGCAAACTTCACATATAAATATTCTACAATTTTTCTGACTTTGTTTTTGTTGTTGTTGTTTAATATTGTGTTTTTGAGAATCTAACCTCTACACTAGATTTTTAATCTTTGCTTTTGGTATTTGTTATCAACTTTGTACCTTTAAGAACGCAATCGTCAGTACCCATTTTTACTTGGGAGCAAGATCACTGGCCTGATTGTTCTCTCCCCCTTTTGACTCCCCCTTTTCTCCACCAGGACACCTCTATCTCCGCTCCACCCCTTTTCTTCTCAACGCAACTTTGTGAATCTCTTTGTGTGTTCTGGGCTGTGAAGAACACTTAGGGAACTGATTACTGGCTGGATCTGCCTCTCTCCTTTATATTTCCCCTTTTATCCTCCTGGCCACCTCTGTCTCCTTCCTCCGTCTTCTCTTCTCTGTAAAACTCCATGAACATCTCTGAGGGAGCCAGACTGTGGAGAGCACATAGGGAAGTGATTACTGGCTAGCTTGCTCTCTCCCCTTTTGATTCCCCCTCTTCTCCTCCTGGTCACCTCTATCTCCCCCCTCCCCCTTCTCTTCTCCTTGTTAATCTGTGTACCTCTCTGGATGTCACTCACTGTGGAGAAACTTTTCATCATGAACCTAGATGTTTTATCATCAGTGCTGTATAGATGGAGAAGTCATGAGGCTACTGTAAGAATAAGACTGAAAACCAGAGGCAGGAGGCCTAAGTCCAAATCCTGAGAACACCAGAGAACTCTTGAATCCAGGGAATAGTAATTGATAGGAGCTCATCAAATGCCTCCATACCTACAATGAAACCAAGCACTACCCAAGGGCCAACAATTTCCAGAGCAAGACATACCATGCAAATTCTCCACCAACAAAGGAACATGGCCCTGAGCTTCAATATACAGGCTGCCCAAAGTCACACCAACTGCACTGACATCTCAAAACTCATTACTGGACATTTCATTGCACTCCGGAGAGAAGAAATCCAGTTTCATGCACCAGAACAGCAACACAAGCTTCCCTAACCAGGAAAGCTTGACAAGCCACCCATCCAACCCCACCCACAGTAAGGAACCTCCACAATAAAGAGGAACAACAAACTGCCAGAATACAGAAAGGTCATCCCAAACACAGCAATATAAACAAGATGAAAAGGCAGAGAAACACCCAGCAGATAAAGGAACAGGATAAATGCCCACCAAGTCAAACAAAAGAGGAAGAGATAGGGAATCTACCTGATGAAGAATTCCAAATAGTGATAGTGAAAATGATCGAAAATCTTGAAAACAAATTGGAATTACAGATAAATAGCCTAGAGACAAGGATTGAGATGATGCAAGAAAGGTTTAACAAGGACCTAGAAGAAATAAAAAAGAGTCAATATATAATGAATAATGCAATAAATGAGATAAAAACCACTCTGGAGGGAACCAACAGTAGAATAATGGAGGCAGAAGATAGGATAAGTGAAGTAGTAGATAATAGTAGATAAAGGAAACAGAGAGGAAAAAAGAAAAAAGAATTAAAAGAAATGAGGACAACCTCAGAGACCTCTGGGACAATGTCAAATGCCCAAACACTCAAATCATTGGAGTCCCAGAGGAAGACAAAAAGAAAGACCATGAGAAAATACTTAAGGAGATAATAGTTGAAAATTTCCCTAAAATGGGGAAGGAAATAATCACCCAAGTCCAAGAAACCCAGAGAGTCTCAAACAGGATAAACTCAAGGCAAAACACCCCAAGACACATATTAATCAAATTAACAAAGATCAAACACAAAGAACAAATATTAAAAGCGGCAAGGGAAAAACAACAAATAACACACAAGGGGATTATTATAAGGATAACAGCTGATATTTCAACAGAAACTCTTTAGGACAGAAGGGAAAGGCAGGACATAGATAAAGAGCTGAAAGAAAATAACCGATAGCCCAGATTACTGTACCCAGCAAGGATCTCATTCAAATATGAAGGAGAAATCAAAAACTTTACAGACAAGCAAAAGCTGAGAGAATTCAGCGCAACCAAACCAGCTCTCCAACAAATGCTAAAGGATCTTCTCTAGAAAGGAAACACAGAAAGGGTGTATAAACTCGAACCCAAAACAATAAAGTAAATGGCAATGGGATCATACATATCAATAATTACCTTAAATGTAAATGGGTTGAATGCCCCAACCAAAAGACAAAGACTGGCTAAATGGATACAAAAACAAGACCCCTATATATGTTGTCTACAAGAGACCCACTTCGAAACAAGGAACACATACAGACTAAAAGTGAAGGACTGGAAAAAGATATTCCATGCAAAAAGAGACCAAAAGAAAGCAGGAGTTGCAATACACATATCAGATAAAATAGACTTTAAAACAAAGGCTGTGAAAAGAGACAAAGAAGGACACTACATAATGATCAAAGGATCAATCCAAGAAGAAGATAGAACAATTATAAATATATATGCACCAAACATAGGAGCACCGCAGTGTGTAAGACAAATGCTAACAAGTATGAAAAGGGAAATTAATAATAACACAATAATAGTGGGAGACTTTCATACCCCACTCACACCTATGGATAGATCAACTAAACAGAAAACTAAGAAGAAAACACAAACTTTAAATGATACAATAGACCAGTTAGACCTAATTGATATCTATAGGACATTTCATCTCAAAACAATGAATTTCACCTTTCTCTCAAGCACACACGGAACCTTCTCCAGGATAGATCACATCCTGGGCCATAAATCTAGCCTTGGTAAATTAAAAAAAAAATTGAAATCATTCCAAGCATCTTTTCTGACGACAATGCAGTAAGATTAGATGCCAATTGCAGGAGAAAAACTATTAAAAATCCCAACATATGGTGGCTGAACAATACGCTGCTGAATAACGAACAAATCACAGAAGAAATAAAAAAAGAAATCAAAATAGGCATAGAAACGAATAAAAATGAAAATACAACCCAAAATCTACGGGACACTATAAGAGCAGTGATAAGGGGAAGGTTCATAGCAATACAGGCTTACCTCAAGAAATAAGAAAAAAGTCAAATAAATAACCTAACTCTACACCTAAAGCAACTAGAAAAGGAAGAAATGAAGAACCCCAGGATTAGTAGAAGGGAAGAAATCTTAAAAATTAGGGCAGAAATAAGTGCAAAAGAAACTAAAGAGACTGTAGCAAAAATCAACAAAGCCAAAAGCTGGCTCTTTGAGAAGATAAATGAAATTGACAAACCATTAGCCACACTCATCAAGAAACAAAGGGAGAAGAACCAAATCAACAAAATTAGAAATGAAAATGGAGAGATCACAACAGACAACACAGAAATACAAAGGATCATGAGACTATTATCAGCAAGTATATGCAAATAAAATGGACAATTTGGAAGAAATGGACAAATTCTTAGAAAACTACAACTTTCCAAAACTGAACCAGGAAGAAATAGAAGATCTTAACAGACCCATCATGGAAGCATGGAAATTGAAACTGTAATCAGAAGTATTCCAACAAACAAAAGCCCAGGACCAGATGGCTTCACAGCTGAATTCTACCAAAAATTTAGAGAAGAGTTAACACCTATCCTAATTCAAACTCTTCCAGAAAATTGCAGAGGAAGGTAAACTTCCAAACTCATTCTATGAGGCCACCATCACCCTAATACCAAAACCAGACAAAGATGCCACACAAAAAGCAAACTACAGGCCAATATCACTGATGAATATAGATGCAAAAATCCTTACCAAAATTCTAGCAAACAAAATCCAAAAGCATATTGAAAAGATCATATATCATGACCAAGTGGGCTTTGTCCCAGGGATGCAAGGATTCTTCAATATCCACAAAACAATCAATGTGAAACACCACATTAACAAATTGAAAAACACAAATCACATGATTATCTCAATAGATGCAGAGAAAGCCTTTGAAAAAATTCAACATCCATTTATAATAATAATTTTAAAAAAGCCTTCCAGAAAACAGGAATAGAAGGAACATAGTAAAAGTTATATATGACAAACCCTCAGCAAACATTATCCTCAATGGTGAAAAATTGAAAGCATTTCCCCTAAAGCCAGGAACAAGACAAGGGTGCCCACTCTCACCACTACTATTCAACATAGTTTTGGAAGTTTTGACTACAGCAATCAGAGCAGAAAAAGAAATAAAAGGCATCCAGATTGGAAAAGAAGAAGTATATCTCTCACTGTTTGCAGATGACATGATCCTCTGCATAGAAAACCCTGAAGACTCCACCAGAAAATTACTAGAGCTAATCAATGAATATAGTAAAGTTGCAGGATATAAAATCAGCACACAGAAATCCCTTGCATTCCTATACACTAACAATGAGAAAAGAGAAAGAGAAATTAAGGAAACAATACCATTCACCATTGCAGTGAAAAGAATAAAATACTTAGGAATATATCTACCTAAAGAAACAAAAGACCTATATATAGAAAACTATAAAACACTGGTGAAAGAAATCAAAGATGACACAAATAGATGGAGAAATACACTGTGTTCATGGATATGAAGAATCAATATAGTGAAAATGAGTATATTACCGAAAGCAATCTATAGATTCAATGCAATCCCTATCAAGCTACCAATGGTATTTTTCACAGAACTAGAACAAATAATTTCACAATTTGTATGGAAATGCAAAAAGCCTCGAATAGTCAAAGCAATATTGAGAAAGAAGAATGGAACTGGAGGAATCAACCTGCCTGACTTCAGACTCTACTACAAAGCCACAGTCATCAAGACAGTATGGTACTGGCACAAAGACAGAAATATAGATCAATGGAACAAAATAGAAAGCCCAGAGATAAATCCATGAACCTATGGACACCTTATCTTTGACAAAGGAGGCAAGAATATCCAATGGAAAAAAGACAACCTCTTTAACAAGTGGTGCTGGGAAAACTGGTCATCCACTTGTAAAAGAATGAAACTAGAACACTTTCTAACACCATACACAAAAATAAACTCAAAATGGATTAAAGATCTAAATGTAAGACCAGAAACTATTAAACTCCTAGAGGAAAACATAGGCAAAACACTCTCTGACATAAATCACAGCAGGATCTTCTATGACCCACCTCCCAGAATATTGGAAATAAAAGCAAAAATAAACAAATGGGTCCTAAATAAAATCAAGAGCTTCTACACAATGAAGGAAACTATAAGCAAGGTGAAAAGACAACCTTCAGAATGGGAGAAAATAATAGCAAACAAAGCAATGGACAAGGGATTAATCTCAAAAATATATAAGCAACTCCTGCAGCTCAATTCCAGAAAAATAAATGACCCAATCAAAAAGTGGGCCAAAGAACTAAACAGACATTTCTCCAAAGAAGACATACAGATGGCTAACAAACACATGAAAAGATGTTCAGCATCACACATTATCAGAGAAATGCAAATAAAAACCACAATGCGGTACCATGTCACACCAGTCAGAATGGCTGCTATAAAAATGTCTACAAGCAATAAATGCTTGAGAGGGTGTGGAGAAAAGGGAACCCTCTTATACTGTTGGTGGGAATGCAAACTAGTACAGCCACTATGGAGAACAGTGTGGAGATTCCTTAAAAAAACTGGAACCAGAACTTCCATATGACCCAGCAATCCCACTGCTGGGCATACACACCGAGGAAACCAGAATTGAAAGCGACATATGTACCCCAATGTTCATCGCGGCACTGTTTATCATAGCCAGGACATGGAAGCAACCTAGATGTCCATCAGCAGACGAATGGATAAGAAAGCAGTGGTACATATAGACCATGGAGTATTACTCAGCCATTAAACAGAATATATTTGAATCAGTTCTAATGAGGTGGATGAAACTGGAGCCCATTATACAGAGTGAAGTAAGCCAGAAAGAAAAACACCAGTACAGTATACTAACGCATATATATGGAATTTAGAAAGATGGTAATGATAACCCTGTATGTGAGACAGCAAAAGAGACACAGATGTTTTGAACAGTCTTTTGGACTCTGTGGGAGAGGATGAGAGAGGGATGATATGTGAGAATGTCATTGAAACATGTAAACTATCATATGTGAAATGGATTGCCAGTCCAGGTTCAATGCATAACACAGGGTGCTCAGGGCAGGTGCACTGGGGTGATCCAGAGGGATGGGATGGGGAGGGAGGTGGGAGGGGGCTTCAGGATGGGGAACACATGTACACCCATGGTAGATTCAAGTCAATGTATGGCAAAACCAATACAATATTGTAAATTTAAAAAAAATTAATTAATTAAAAAGTAAATAAATAAAATAAAAATGCAGCAGCAGCATTTGAGTACACATCCAGTACATTTAAATAACTAATAAAATATATAACAAAAAGGACTACATCAAAGAAAAAAGCCTTACTGAACAACAAATTAAATATTTAAGGCAACCTATAAAATGTGAGAAAATATTTGCAAACCATGCATCTTATAAAGGGTTAATAGCCAAACTATGTAGAGAACTCATACAACCCAGTAAAAGGAACAACAACCTGATTAAAAATGGTCAGAGGAACTGAATAGACATTTTCCCAAAAAAGACACTCAGATGGCCAACAAGTGCATATAAAAGTTCTCAATATTACCAGTTGTCAGGAAAATGCAGATCAAAATCACAAATTACATGTTATTGATAGGATGAAAGTGTTAGTTGCTCAGAAGTGTCTGGCTCTTTGTGACCCCCATGGACTGTAGATTGCCAGGATCATCTGTCCATGGAATTCTCCAGGCAAGAATAGTGGAGTGGGTTGCTATTCCCTTCTCCAGGGCCTTTTCCTGACCCAGGCTTCTAACATAGGTCTCCTGCATTGCAGGCAGACGTTTTACCATTTGAGCTAGTAGGGAAGCCATTGATAGAATGGCTACCACCAGAAAGTCAAGAGATAAGGGTTGTCTACGATGTGGAGAAAATGGAACACTTATGCACTGTTGGAGTGAATATAAACTGATACATATTCACAGTACCCAACATATGGAAACTAAGTGTCCATCAACTGTTTAATGGATAAAGAAATATATATATATATATATATATATATATATATATATATATACATACACATACATACATACACACAAAGGGAGTTGACCCTTGAACAACATGGGGATGAGGCACTGACCTTCCATACAGTCAATAAGTCCATGTATAACTTTACAGTTGGACCACCATATCTGCAGTTACATGTTCCAGGATCCAACCAAGCATGAGTCATGTAGTACTATAGCAAGTACTTATTGAAAAATAGTCACATATAAGTGGACCCATGAGTTCAAATCCATGTTGTTCAAATGTCAACTGTATATACATCCATAGATGCAATAGAATACTATTCAACCATGAGAGGAAGGAAATCCTTTCATTTGTCACAACATGAATGGATCTTGAGCACATTATGCTGAGTGAAATAAGACAAAGAGGCAAGACAAATACTACAGGATATAATATATATGTGGAATCTAAAACAACAACAACAACAAAAAAAGAAAAAGAAAAACTAACTTATAGAAAGTAGAAGGGTTGTTACCAGGGGCTAGGACAGGGAAATGACGAGATGTTGGTTAAAGAGAACAAACTCCCAGTTAGAAAATGAATCAAGCATGGGGATCTAATCCACAGCATTATGATTACAGTTAACATAATCATTACTGAAAGTTGCCAAGAAATTAGATTTTATGTTTTCTAAAGAAAGGGTAATTAAGAGACAGTGGAGGTGTTAAACAAGGCTATGTGGAGGTGGTAATCTGCATATATGAGTATATAAAATAGACATATTGTATACCATAAACTTACACAATATCAATTATATCTCAATAAAACTGGGAGAAAATATTTAATGCAGACCACACTCATTCAGGAAGTTGATTTTTTAAAAACTGGATATGTACGTGTAGTTACAGCTACAGTGTAGGAACAATGTATAGTTTAGCAGAAAACTATTCATTGTCTATAGTTTATCTTTTTGTGATTTTGGAGCTATTGTGCAACTTTCTAAATTTACAATAATAGATAGTGACGCAAAGTAATTCTTGTCTATAGACATATAAACTCTGTTCTTTCAGATTCAATGACTTGCCTCGTTAATTTTTTTTTTTTTGGCCTTCATTTGCACATTCACATCAACACTCTTTTACACTAAATAAATTTGAACTTTTCCATCCACGTTCTTTGAACTGCTTGGGACACCTTGTTACAACTGATTATTTCCTCATTAATGAAATAAATAGTATCTTTAATTTGTGTTCATTAAAAAAGATAAAGAAGACTGGTTAATAGGTATCTGAAAAGATGCTCAATGTCACTAATCATTAAGTTCTGTGCTGGCCTCAGCTTATCAATAACCAGTGCTGTGGTTGGACCAACCCTTGCATTCATATTTTGATTATGGCGGTTCTTCAAAAAATTAAAAGTAAAATTACTGTATTACCCAGAAATCCCACCTCTGAGTTTTTATCCAAAAGAACTGATTTGGGATCTCAGAGATATTTGCATTTCCTTGTTCACAATAGCCAAGATGTGGAAAGAACCTAAAGATCTTGCAATAATTACTGAATTTAAAAATGTGTAAATACAAACACTGAAATATTATTCAGCCATAAACATGAAAGAAATCTTGTCACATGCTGCAATATGAATGATCCATAAGCACATTTTGCTAAGTGAAAAAAGTAGATCACAAAAGGACCAGTGTTGTATGATTCCACTTACATGAAGTAGCCAAAGTAAGCCAGATTCATAGAAACAGAAAGTAGAATGCTGATTAGCAGGGCTTTGGGGAGAGGAAATGGAGAGTTCAATGAGTAGAGAGTATCAGCCATACAGGGATGACAGTCTAGAGGCCTGATGTACAAGAGCATGATTATAGTTAAGAATAGTATCATGTACACTTAACAGCATGTTAAGAGGCTAGATAACATATGTTTTTTGTTTGTGTGTTTGTGTTTTAGTACAAAAATTTCTAAATGTTGCAAAGAAATGGTAGGGCATGGAACAAAACGAGCATGTGTATTTAGCAACTCCTATCAGAGTCATTGTGATGAACATTATATGCCCGGTAGTGGGAGGTGAATAATTACCAGAAATTTGTATCAAAATCCAATAAAGATGAAGCAAATTTTATCAAACTGAAAATAGTGTCAAATTTCACTTGGAGAAGACAGGGTAAAAATGTATTGATTAGGTTGAAATCTAGTTCAATAAAACATTTAATATTAATAACTTGGTTTTTCTGTATTTTGCTGAATTATGATGTAGCATATATTTTTAAAATATAAATATAGTGAGTATTGAGTAACAAGACATAATTAATGCTGGTATTTTTAAATAGTGCTGCCTTAACAGAGAACTCATTATTAAGGAGAACTGCATGAAGATATTCCTAATGGACTGAAATCATAGATGGCAGAACTATAGGCCAGAACTGTAGGCCTGGGTCCTGGAAGTAAATTTCTCTGTGAGGCTGAACATATAAATTTAGTTCAATTAAGTGAATGCATATGACATTTATTTCATGCTCCATAAGGATATGAGGAGGTCATTCCCACCCTGTCCACTTAACAAGTATTCCCAGGTGAAATGCTCTGGAATAGACAATATATTTGTGAGATAAGAAAACCACTGTTCTCCCTTTCAGGAAATGACTCAAAACTATTTTTTAGTGATTTCTGATTTTATTAAAATAAAGCCCAGGAGAGACTATGGATAAATGACCTTTTATAACAACACAGTATGTGCAATCTTGGGAGCATACATACAATAAGCATAGATACACAAAAGCCCCCTTGGTTCTTTGCTTCACACCCTATTCCCTCCATCTGAGGCCTGACAACAACTATTCATGGCAAAGATATGGCCATTCCTATAATGTTTCCAAGGGCGTCACTGGAGAAGTGAGTAGTCTGTTAAGGTCAGAGTTAGAGTATAACATCACCCACCACTGGTTTTTCTCAACTCCTCCACAAAGCAACCAGCTTCCTCTTGAACTTGATCCCCAAGACTCCTCTTCCCCATCCCCAAATTCCACAGGGTCAGGAGGGAGAAATGCCAGGTCTCTTTCCATATCTTCCCATTGCTGAGAATGATTCCTACCAGGAGAGGAAACAGAAGCTAGGAGGGAGGCTGTGTCACACATGGCAGCCTTAGAGATGAAACGAGGTATGTTTGGGGGTTCTTCAAATTCCTCTCTTCCATCATCTCTACAGCCAGCCGTGGGTGAACCAATGCTGAACACACACACATGCACACCTACTAAGTCCTTCATTAGATCTTTCAGCCAAAGGCAAAATGCCTCTTCCAGAAAACTCCTCTCCCAGATCAATTAGGGCTTTTTTCACTGCTTCCTACCCACGCAAGACCTCAATGGGCTTCACACTGAAATATGAAGGGTGATAGACTTTTGAGAGCTGAAAATGGAGATGCATGAATAACAAAAGAAGTCAATATTCGATAACATATTGTGCCTGGTACAAAATGTATTATCATCCTAGATGGCAGAGTAGAAGGATGTGCGCTCATCTTCTCCTGTGAGAACTCCAAAATTACAACTCACTGATGAACAACCATTGACAGGAGAATGTTGGATCTCACCAAAAACAGATACCCCGCATCCAATGGCAAAGGAGAAGCCACAGCAAGATGGTAGGAGGGGCAAAATCACGTTTGGAATCAAACCCCATACCTGCCAGAGACGCTCAGAGGGCTCAAGCAAACCTTGTGTGTACCAGGACCCAAAGACGCCACAGAGACTGAGCCAGAACTGTGTTTGAGTGTCACCTGCAGAGGTATGGGTCAGCAGTGGCCTACTGCAGGAGCAGGGGCTCTGGATGCAGTAGACGTGGGTATGGCATAAGCCCTCTTGAAGGAGGTCGCCATTAACCCTACAATAGACCCACCAGAACTTACATAGGACTGGGGAAACAGACTCTTGGAGGGCACAAACAAAACCTTGTGCACACCAGGACCAAGGAGAAAGGAGCAGTGACCCCACAAGAGACAGACCCAACTTGCCTGTGAGTGTCCAGGAGTGTCGGGTGGAGGCATGAGTTGGTGGTGGCCAGCTACAGGGTTGGGGTCACTGAGGGCAGCAGTGGGTGCCAGGGACATTTTGAAGGAAGTGGCCGTTATCTTCATTACCTCCACCATAGTTTGGCCTCAGGTTGAACAACTGGGGGTAGGGGAACACAGCCCCACCCATCAACAGAAAATTGGATTAAAGATTTACTGAGCATGGTCCCGCCCATCAGAACAAGACCCAGTTTCCCCCTCAGTCAGTCTCTCTCATCAGGAAGATTCCATAAGCCTTTTATCCTTCTCCATCAGAGGGAAGGCAGAATGAAAAGCACAATCACAGAAAACTAATCAATCTGATTCCGTGGACCACAGCTTTGTCTAACTCAATGAAACTTTGAGCCATGCCATGGAGGGCCACCCAAGACAGATGTGACCAGGCGGAGAGTTCCGACAAAACGTGGTCCACTGGAGAAGGGAATGGCAAACCACTTCAGTATTCTTGCCTTGAGAACCCCATGAACAGTATGAAAGGGCAAAAAGATAGGACACTGAAACATGAACTCCCCAGGTCAGTAGGTGCCCAATATGCTACTGGAGATCAGTGAAGAAATAATCCCAGAAAGAATGAAGAGACAGAGCCAACGCAAAAACAATACCAAGTTGTGGATGTGCCTGGTGATAGAAGTAAAGTCTGATGCTGTAAAGACCAATACTGCATAGGAACCTAGAATGTTAGGTCCATGAATCATGGTAAATTGGAAGTGTCAAACAGGAGATGGCAAGAGTGAACACTAACATTTTAGGAATCAGTAAACTAAAATGTATTGGAATGGGTGAATTTAACTCAGATGACCAATATATCTACTACCATGGGGAAGAATCCCTTAGAAGAAATGGAGTAGCCATCATAGTCAACAAAAGAGCCCAAAATGCAGTATTTGGATGCAATCACAAAAACGAAAGAAAGACCTCTGTTCATTTCCAAGGCAAACCACCGAACATCACAGTAAACCAAGTCTATGCCTCAACCAGTAATGCTGAAAAACCTGAAGCTGAATGGTTCTTTGAAGACCTACACGACCTTCTAGAACTAACACCGAAAAAAGATATCCTTTTCATTATAGGTGACTGGAATGCAAAAGTAGGAAATCAAGAGATACCTGGAGTAACAAGCAAATTTGGCCTTGGAGTACAAAAAGAAGCAGGTCAAAGGCTAACAGAGCTTTGCCTAGAGAACGCACTGGTCATAGCAAACACCCTCTACCAACAACACAAGAGAAGACTCTACACATAGACATCACAAGATGGTCAATACCGAAATCAGATTGATTATCTCTTTGCAGCCAAAGATGGAGAGCTCTATACAATCAACAAAAACACCTGGGAGCTGATTGTGACTCAGACTATGAACACTTTATTGCCAAATTCAGACTTAAATTGAAAAAAGTAGGGAAAACCACTGAATGGAAAACAATTCAGATATGACCTAAATCAAATCTCTAATGATTATACATTGGAATGAGAAATAGATTCAAGGGATTAGATCCGATAGAGTTCCTGAAGAACTATGGATGGAGGTTCGTGACATTGTACAGGAGGCAGTGATCAAGACCATCCCCAAGAAAGAGAAATGCAAAAGGCAAAATGGTTGTCTGACGAGACCATACAAATAGCCTCCTATTTGTAATAGAAAAGGAAAGACTTGAAAGGCAAAGGAGAAAAGGAAAGATATAACCATATGAATGCAGATTTCCAAAGAATAGCAAGGAGAGATAAGACAGTCTTCCTCAGTGATCAATGCAAAGAAATAGAGGAAAGCATTAAAATGGGAAAGACTAGAGATCTTTTCAAGAAAATTAGAGATACGAAGGGAACATTTAATGCAAAGATGGGCACAATAAAAGACAGAAATGGTATGGACCAAGAAGAAGCAGAAGATATTAAGAAGAGGTGGCAAGAATACCCAGAAGAACTATACAAAAAAAAAATCTTCATAACTCAGATAACCATTAGGGTGTGATCACTCACCTACAGGCAAACATCATGGAATGCGAAGTCAAGGGGGCCTTAGGAAATATCACTACGAACAAAACTAGTGGAAGTGATGGAATTCCAGTTGAGCCATTTCAAATCTTAAATGATGATGTTGTGAAAGCACTGCACTTAATATGTCAGCAATTTTGGAAATCTCAGCAGTGGCCACAGGACTGGAAAAGTCAGTCTTCATTCCAATCCCAAAGGAAGGCAATGCCAAAGAATGCTCAAACTACCACACAAGTGCATTCATCTCACATGCTAGCAAAGCAATCCTCAAAATTCTCCAAGCCAGGCTTCAACAATACATGAACCAAGAATTTCCAGATGTTCAAGCTGGATTTAGAAAAGGCAGA
Organism: Dama dama; assembly: GCF_033118175.1. Classification (NCBI taxonomy): domain Eukaryota; kingdom Metazoa; phylum Chordata; class Mammalia; order Artiodactyla; family Cervidae; genus Dama; species Dama dama. Next base: position 63,085,388 of record NC_083695.1, on the reverse strand, counting down.
GGAGCCAGAGATCAAATTGCTAACATCTGTTGGATCCTCGAGAAAGCAAGAGAGTTCCAGGAAAACATCTATTTCTGCTTTATTGACTATGCCAAAGCCTTTGACTGTGTGGATCACAATAAACTGTGGAAAATTCTGAAAGAGATGGGAATACCAGACCACCTGACCTGCCTCCTGGCAAATCTGTATGCAGGTCAAGAAGCAACAGTTAGAACTGGGCATGGAACAACAGACTGATTCCAAATCAGGAAAGGGGTACATCAAGGCTGTATACTGTCACCCTGGTTATTTAACCTATATGCAGCGTAAATCATGAGAAATGCTGGACTGAATGAAGCACAAGCTGGAATCAAGATTGCTGGGAAAAATATCAATAACCTCAGATATGCAGATGACACCAGCCTTATGGGAGAAAGTGAAGAAGAACGAAAGAGCCTCTTGGTATAAGTGAAAGAGGAGAGTGAAAAAGTTAGCTTAAAGCTCAATATTCAGAAAACTAAGGTCATGGCATGTGGTCGCATCACTTCGTGGATAGTAGATGGGGAAACAGTGGAAACAGTGACAGACTTTATTTTCTTCGGCTCCAAAATCACTGCAGATGGTGACTGCATTCATGAAATTAAAAGATGTTTACTCCTTGGGAGAAGAGTTATGACCAATGTAGACAGCATATTAAAAAGCACAGACATTACTTTACCCATAAAGGTCTGTCTAATCTAAGCTATGGTTTTTCCAGTAGTCGTGTATGGATGTGGGAGTTGGACTGTAAAGAAAGGTGAGCACCGAAGAATGGATACTTTTGATCTGCAATGTTGGAGAAGACTCTTGAGAATCCCTTGGACAGCACGGAGATCCAACCAGTCCATCCTAAAGGAAATCAGTCCTGAATATTCATTGGAAGGACTGATGCTGAAGCTGAAACTCCAATACTTTGGCCACCTAATGTAAAGAACTGACTCATTGCAAAAGACCCTGATGGTGGGAAAGATTGAAGGCTGAAGGAGAAGGGGGGATGAGGATGAGTTGGTTGGATGGCATCACCGACTCAATGGACCTGAGTTTGAGTAAACTCTGGGAGTTGGTGATGGACAGGGAAGCCTGGTGTGCTGTAGTCCAGGGAGTCTCAAAGAGTCAGACAAGACTGAGTGACTGAACTGAACTGATTATGCTTTTATTCTGCCACATATAGCTTTAATATTTCTAAATTTAATACAGAAATGTGATGATAACTGATATAATTACCACTTATGGGTGTTCTGTGATGCCAAGCAATGGCCCAAGTTACTGGTACACAGATTACAATTAATCCTCATTTAACAGCTTATTTGTGATCTCCAAAGAAGATTTAGCTTCTGAACAAGTGACCAAGTTTGATCACTCAAGAGCTTTTTTATAGCAGAGTTTTAAGTATGAAAAAGGACAGACAGCTTCTGACATAGACATCAGAAGGGGGACAGAAAGTGCCTCCCTTGTTAGTCTAGTTATATATTTTTTAATTGGTTATTACAATAAATCAAAAGAATGTCTCAAGGTTTAAAGATCTTACTAGACCCACTCCCACAATTTACACTTTATGAAGACAGGATTAGAACTAACAATAGAATGATCTTACCATATCCACTCCCATATATAGATTCTAAGATAACAGGATTAGTCAGAAGATTTTCAAGAAGGAGAAACTGTCCTCAGGCAGGATACATTGTTGTTATATAATCCTTAGTACAGAGTTTAAACTGAGTTGTTTGTTGTGTAATCATCAGTTCCAGGCTCAAAGAAGAAAAAAATAAAAACGTTTTATGTGACTAAGAGGAAGGAATGTAGAGGAAAAAAAAAAAAAAAAGATGTTTGTCCTTTCCTCCTCCTTGAGAATTCCAGACCCTTATCTCCTCTTCCAGAGCCCCAGGCTTCTTATCAACCTCCCTAGGAATTAGCTCTTTCAGCACCTTCAGCTGGTTTATTTGTCCTACTTATAAATAAGGAAACTAAGGTCAGGGAATTCCACTTCCCTTTCTAATGTTCTGTGGCTTCTACATAGAAGATTTGTACTTGAAATCTTAGTCAGCCTCTTATTCTTGAGCAATGAATATATCAATCCTCAGGGCCCACCTTTAAACCATCACCCAGCTGACTGCTTCAGAACCACCTGTAGGGTTCTTCCCACAGGAGAATATATTTGCTAGCCCTATGATGAATACTAGAATTCCATATTCTAAAAAAATAAATTCAGATAACTCTAATGCCCATCTTAGTTTGAGATGCACTGATGTCACTAACACAGAAAGGGAGGAAGCATCATAGAGGCAGCACCAGGACATGCAGCATCTCATGGAAGAACAATTCCTTCCATCCGACTGTATTCACAGGGTACAGATAGCAGCTTCCTGCAGAATCCAAATGAATGCTGCTGCCATCAGTAGGACCCTGATTGATGACTTCTTTCTTTCATTCATTCATCTTGGTCCTGCATGTAGAGCTATTTCCTTAACATTAATCATAACGTGCTTCTTCAGAAAACTTCTACTTTCATGGCCATCTGAACAAAACACACTGCTTGTATAGTAGGAGACTACTGCAAGGAAACCTCTAATCACAAAATACTTCACTTACCTTTAATCAAAAGTCATAGCAAATGCCTGTAAAACAAAGGAAGGAACACTCCCAGCTTTTGCCACTTTATTATTATGATTCTACCATATGTGAAAATATGTTAAATATTTCTCTAGTCACAAAACACATTATTTTGTTCCTCTATTTATCAAATATCAAAATTTACAAGGAGTAATTTGCTTCACACTGACTTGTTTTAACAGTGTGCTCATAAGTATATGCACTTATTTTTTAAATTGAGCTTAAATTACTTACCTTTTACACCACAGTGGAGAAGCATAAAGCCTACTTACATTGCATAAGGATTTGCCAATATTCTTAACATCTAACTGTAGGATGTTTCCAAGAATTGGGAGAGGTGTGGGGCTGGGCAGGAGCTTCCCTTTCCCAGAGCTCTGTTTCCAGAGTGAGAAGAGAAGCAGACAGGAAAGACAGAAAACTAGGACCACCGCCAGATCCACTGATGTCTTCTCTTCTTACTCAGATGACTGTGAGCCTGAAATCTAAAGCTTTTATAAGTTTTTATAAGCTACACAGTCCCTATGCATTCAACTAATGCCTTACTAAAATAAACAGACCAATCAATCACATCCACTTTGCAAACTATTCTGAGTAGACTTTGCCCCAATGATAAAAATTAAAAAAAAAACTGTCCTTTAGTCTTGCTTTCCCTCTGTCCAAAGATGACTCTGGAGATGATCATCTAAATGCACTAGTTTGGGATACAGATTTGATCATTTTTTTAAAAAGTGCTTCCACCGTGCAGCCAGAATTTAGAAGCACTAAAATAAATATTTCAGTGTCCAAACTGGTCAATGATCAATAGCAAGTTTATGACTTTGAAGACAATCTGTATATTCCTTGCCATATTTATTTATTTATCTCTATATTGTTTAAAAATTTTGTCAGAGTATAGTTGATTTACAATGTCATGTTCATTTCAATTATATAGCAAAGAGAATCAGTTACACACATATATATATTCACTCTTATAAAAAACTTTTTATTCTGTATTGGAGTATAGTGGATTAAAAACGTGATAGTTTCAGGTGAACATCAGAGTGACCCAGCCATACATATACATGTATTCATTCTTCCCCAGATGCCCCTCCCATTCAGGCTGCCACATATCATTGAGCAGGCTTCTCTCTGCTATACAGTAAAACATTTTTGGTTATTCATTTAAAATGTAGCAGTGCATACATGTCCATTCCCCAAATCCCTTACTATCCTTTCCTCCATCCTTCTCCCCAGGCAACCATAAGTTTGTTCTCTAGGTCTGTGAGTCTGTTTCAGTTATGTACATAAGTTCACTTGTACCATTTGTTTTTAGATTCTGCATATAAGGGATGTCATACACTATTTCTCCTTCTCTGTCTGACTTATTTCACTCTGTGTGACAATCTCTAGGTCCATCTTTATTGCTGCAAATGTCATTATTTCATTATTTTTCATGGCTGAGTAACATTCCATTGTAGGGCTTCCCTTGTGGCTCTGTAGAAAAGAATCTGCCTACAAAAATGCATGAGGATACCTCATCAGTGGATTGAAGAGACGTGGTGTTGTGTCCAGTACTTGGGGCACTGGAGCAGTAGTTGTGACAACTAGGAGCACGAATACAATGCCAGCACTTTGCCTGGGCAATGAGAGGATCTTTTGAATACCTGGCACTGTATAATCTTGAAGCAAATAGGCATGATAGCTGCCTTCATAAAGCTGCCAGCCTAACTGAGGAGGAAGAGAGAGAAGACAAACAGTTGAATTTCCAGGACCCCCTAGGCAAATAATCTAAGAAGGTAAAGGGAACCATTTTGTTCTTTTGCTGCATTAGAATCAGCAATTCTCCAGCAATCAAGCCCTGAGCCTCTGGAGTGGGAGCACTGACTCCAAGACCCTAGACTACCAGAGATTTAACCCTAGGGAGTATCAAATAGTGAGAACTCACACAAAGGAAACCACTTGAATACAAGACCCAGCATCACCCAACCACCAGTAACACCCTGTGCAGGATGCCTCATCTAAACAGTAAACAAAACAAAAATACAAACCCAATCATCAGCAGACAGGAGTACCAACTCATTCAGCCTTGCCCATCAGGAAAAACAAACAAAGAAAAACTCAGCACAAATCTCACCTTATACGAAACTTACACAAACCACTGTACCCAACTTAGGAGGGCAGAAACCAAAAGGAAGAAAGAATCCAATCTTGAAACCTAGGAAAAGGAGACCTCAAACACAATAACTTAAAAAAAAAAAAATGAAAAGTCAGAGAAATACTGCACAAATGAAGGAACAAACTAGAAACACAGAAGTCCAAATAAATGAAGTGGAAATGTGAAAATTACCTGGAAAAGAATTCAGAATAATTATAGTAAAGATGATCAAAAATCTTGAAAACAAAATGGAGAAAATGTAAGAATCAATTAACAAAGACATAGAAGAATTAAAGAATAAACAAACAGAGATGAACAACAAAATTACTAAAATTAAAAATACTCTAGAACGAATCAATAGCAGAATATTGGAAGCAGGAGAATGAATCAGTGAGCTGGAAGATAAAATGGTGGAAATAACATCTGAAGAGCAGAATAAAGTAAAAAGAATGAAAAGAACAGAGGATAGTCTCAGAGACCTCTGGGACAATATCAAACACATAAACATTCAAATTATAGGGGTCCCAAAAGAAGAAGAAGAAGAAGAAAGAAAGTGTATGAGAAAATTTTTGAAGAAATTATAGTTGAAAATGTCCCCAACATGAAAAGGGAAATCTTAAATCTAGTCCAAGAGGCAGGATAAACCCAAGGAGAAACACACCAAGACACATACCAATCAAACTAACAAAGACTAAACACAAAGGAAGAATATTAAAAGCAGCAAGTGAGAAGCAATAAGTAACACACAAGGGAAACCCCATATGCTTAACAGCTGATCTTTCAGTAGAAACCCTGCAGGCCAAAGGGAATGGCAGGATATATTTAAAGTATAGAAGGGGGGAAATCTACAACCAAGATTACAGTACCTGGCAAAAATCTCATTCAAAATTGATGGAGAAATAAAAAGCTTTTCAGACAAGAAAAAGTTAAGAGAATTCAGTACCACCAAGCCAGCTTTACAACAAATGTTAAAGGGACTTATATAGTCAAGAAATACAAGAGAAGAAAAAAGATCTACAACATCAACCACAAACAATTAAGAAAATGGCAATAGGAACATATATATCAATAATTACTTTAAATATAAATGGATTAAATGGTCCAATCAAAAGACACAGGCTGAATGGATACAAAAACAAGACCCATACATATACTGAAAGGTTGTTGCTGAACCACCCAAAGACACCGGGATTCTTGGCCTCTGGAGGAGAAGAATTCAATCCGGGGCCAGAGACGAGGCTGGATCGCTCAGAGCTTTTGTGTAATAAAGTTTTATTAAAGTATAAAGGAGATAGAGAAAGCTTCTGACATAGGCATCAGAAGGGGGCAGAAAGAGTACCCCCTTGCTAGTGTTAGCCATGGAGTTATATACTCTCTAATTAGTTATTACAGTGAATCAAAAGAATGTTTGGAGGTTGTAAAGACCTCACCAGACCTACTCCCATAACTTACACCTTAAGATAACAGGATTAGCGAGAAGGTTTTTTCCAGAGACTGTCCTCAAGCAGGATACATTACTGTTATATAATCCTAAGGAATGTAGAAGGACAAAAAAAGCTTGTCCTTTCTTCCTCCTTGAGAATTCCAGACCCCTCTCTCCTTGGGGACCCCTGAACTTCTTATCAATCTGCCTAGGAATTGACTCTCTCATATACTGTCTACAAGAAACCCACTTCAGACCTCAAGACACATATAGACTGAAAGTGAGAGAATGGAAAAATATATTCCATGCGAATGGGAAGCAAAAGAAAGCTGGAGTAGCAATCCTCATATCAGACAAAATAGACCTTCAAATAAAAAAGATTACCAGAGATAAAAAAAGACAGTACATAATGATCAAGGGATCGATCCAAGAGAAAGATGTAACAATTGTAAATATCTATGCACCCAACGTAGGAGCACGTCAATACATAAGACAAACACTAACAGACATAAAAGGAGAAATTGAAAGTAACACAATAATAGTAGGAGAATTTAACGCCCCATTCACACCAATGGACAGATCATCAAAACAGAAAATTAATAAGGAAACACAAGTCTTAAATGACATATAAGATGAGATGGATCTCATTGATATCTTCAGGATATTCCACCCAAATGGAGAAGAATACACCTTCTCAAGTGCACATGGAACATTCTTCAGGGTAGACCACATCTTGGGTCACAAATCTAACCTCAGTAAATTTAAGAAAATTGAAATCATATCAAGCATCTTCTCTGAGCACAACGTTATGAGACTAGATATCAATTACAAGAAGAAAACTGTAAGAAACACAAACACATGGAGATTAAACAACACGTTTCTAAATAACCAACAGGTTACTGAAGAAATCAAAAGGGAAAACAAAAAATTTCTAGAAAAAAATGACAAAGAAAACATGACAACTCAAAACCTATGGGATGCAGTAAAACCAGTTCTAAGAGGGAAGTTTATAGCAATACAATCCTACTTCAAGAAACAAGAAAAACACTGAATAGACAACCTAACTTTACACCTAAAACAACTGGAAAAAGAAGAACAAAACAATTCCAAAATTAGTAGAAGGAAAGAAGTCATAAAGATCCAAGCAGAAATAAGTGAAAAAGAAATGAAAGAAATAATAGTAAAGATGAATAAAACTAAAACCTGGTTCTTTGAGAAGATAAGCAAAATTGACAAGCTTTTAGCCAGACTCATCAAGAAAAAAAAAGAGAGAGAGAAGAATCAAATCAACAAAATTAGAAATGAAAAAGGAGAGGTTACAACAGACAATGCAGAAATACAAAGGATTATAAGAGACTGTTATGAACAACTATATGGCAATAAAATGGATAACCTGGAAGAAATGGAAAGATTCTTAGAAAAGTTTGATCTTCCAAGACTGAACCAGGAAGAAATAGAAATCATGAACAACCCAATTATAAGCACTGAAATTGACGCTGTGATCAAAAATCGCCCCAAAAACAAAACCCCAGGACCAGATGGCTTCACAGGAGAATTCTGTCAAACATTTAGAGAAGAGCTAATGCCTATCCTTCTAAAACTCTTTCAAAAAATTTAAGAGGAAGGAACATTTCCAACCTTATTCTATGAGGCCACTATCTCCTTGATACCAAAACCAGACAAAGAAAACAACAACAAAAAGAAAACTAGAGGCCAATATCACTGATGAATATAGACGCAAAAATCCTCAATAAAATTTGAGCAAACAGAATTCAGCAACACATCAAAAAGCTCATACACCATGATCAGGTTGAGTTTATTCCAGGGATGCAAGGATTTTTCGATATATGCAAATCAATCAATGTGATACATCATATTAGCAAATTGAAAGATCAAAACATTATGATCACCCAAATAGATGCATAAAAAGTCTTTGACAAAATTCAGCACCCATTTATGATTAAAACTCTTTAAAAAATGGGCATAGAAGGAAGGAAACTCAACATGATAAAGGCCATATATGATAAGCCTACAGCAAATATTAATGGTGAAAAACTAAAAGCATTCCCCCTAAGATCAGGAACAAGACAGGGGTGTCCACTTTCACCATTATTAATCAACATAGTTCTGGAAGTGCTAGCTACAGCAATCAGAGAAGAAAAAGAAATAAAAGGAATCCAGATCAGAAAAGAAGTAAAGCTCTCAGTGTATGTAGATGACATGATACTGTACATAGAAAACTCTAAAGATGGTATCAGAAAATTACCAGAGCTAATCAGTGAATTTAGCAAGGTTGCAGGATACAAAATCAATACACAGAAATCATTTGCATTTATATATACTAACAATGAAAAATCAGAAAGAGAAATTAAGGAAACAATCTCATTCACCATTGCAAAAAAAGGAATTAAATATCTAGGAATAAACTTACCTAAGGAGACAAAACTGTACCCAGGAAATTATAAGACACTAATGAAAGAAATCAAAGATGACATAAACAGATGGAGAGATAGTCCATGATCCTGGGTAGGAAGAATCAATATTGTGAAAATGGCTATAGTACCAAATGCAATCTATAGATTCAATGTGATCCCTATCAAATTCCTGATGGCATTTTTCACAGAACCAGAACAAAAAATTTCACAATTCATATGGAAACACAAAGGACCCCGAATAGTCAAAGCAGTTCTGAGAAAGAAGAATGGAACTGGAACAATCAACGTTCCTGACTTCAGATAATACTATAAAGCTACAGTCAACAAGACAGTATGGTACTGGCACAAAAACAGAAATATAGACCAATGGAACAAGATAGAAAGCCCAGAAATAAACCCATCCACCTATGGGTACCTTATTTTTGACAAAGGAGGCAAGAATATGCAATCAAGCAAAGACAGCCTCTTCAATAAATGGTGCTGGGAAAACTGGACAGTTACCTGTAAAAGAATCAAACTAAAATAATTCCTAACACCACACACAAAGATAAGCTCAAAATGGATTAAAGACCTAAATGTTAGACCAGAAACTATAAAGCTCTTAGAGAAAAACATAGGCAGAACACTCGATGACATAAATCAAAGCAAGAGATTCTCTATGACCCACCTCCTGGAGTAATGGAAATAAAAGCAAAAGTAAACAAGTGGGGCCTGATTAAACTTAAAAGTTTTTGCACAGCAAAGGAAACTATAAGCAAGGTGAAAAGACAATCCTCAGAATGGGAGAAAACAATAGCAAATGAAACAACTGACAAAGGATTAATTTCCAAAATACATAAGCAGCTCATACAACTCAATGCCAGAGAAAGAAACAACTCAATGCCAGAGAAAGAAACAACTCAATCAAAAAGTGGGAGAAAGGCCTAAACAGACATTTCACCAAAGAGGACATACAGATGGCTAACAAACACATGAAAATATGCTCAACATTGCTCATTATTAGAGAAATGCAAATCAAAACTACAAGATATCACCTAACACTGGTGAGAAGGGCCATCATCAAAATATCTACAAACAATAAATGCTGGAGAGGGTGTGGAGAAAAGCGAATGCTCTTGCACTGTTGGTAGGAATGTAAACTGATACAGCCACTGTGGAAGATGGTATGGAGATTCCTTAAAAAACTAGGAATAAAACCACCATATGACCCAGCAATCCCACTCCTAGGCAAATACTCTGAGGAATCCAAAATTGAAAAAGACACATTTATCCCATTGTTCATTGCAGCACTATTTACAATAGCTAGAACATGGAAGCAACCTCAATGTCCATTGACAGTTGAAAGGATAAAGAAGTTGTGGTATATATACACAATGGAATATTGCTCAGCAATAAAAAGAAACACATTTGAGTCAGTTCTGATGAGGTGGATGAACCTAGAACCTATTATACAGAGTGAAGTGACTCAGAAAGATAATCATAAATATCGTATTCTAACCCTTATATAAGAATCTAGAAAAATGGTACTGAAGAATTTATTTAAAAGGCAGCAATGGAGAAACAGATGTAGAGAATAGACTTATGGACTTGGGGAGAGGGGAGGAGAGGGTAAGATGTATGGAAAGAGTAACATGGAAACATCCATTACCACATGTAAAATAGATAGCCAACAGGAATTTACTGTATGGCTTAGGAAACTCAAACAGGGGCTCTGTATCAATCTGGAGGTGTGGGATGGAGCAGGAGATGGGAAGGTGGTTCAAAAGGGAGGGGATATATGTATACCTATGGCTGATTCATGTCTAAGTTTGAAAGAAAACAACAGAATTCTGTAAAGCAATTATCCTTCAATAAAAAAATAAATTTTTAAAAATGTAGGAGACTCAGCTTTGATCTCTGAGTCAGGAAGATCCCCTGGAGTAGGAAATGGCAACCCACTCTAGTATTCTTGCCTGAAAATCCCCATGGAAAGAGGAGTCCATGGGGTTGCAAAGAGTCAGACATGACTGAGCAACTAAATACCAACAGCAATTCTATTGTATATTCATGCCACATCTTTTTTATCCATTCCTCTGTCGAAGCACATTTAGGTGGCTTCCATACCTTGGCTGTTGTAAACAGTGTTGCAATGAACATTGGGGTGCATGAATCCTTTCAGGCCACATTTCTCTCCAATATATGCCTAGGAGTAGGATTGCAAGGTCATATGGTAGTTCCAGGAGTCAGTGATGGACAGGGAAGCTTGGCATGCTGCAGTCCATGGGGTTGCAAAAGCTGGACATGACTGAGTGACTGAACTGAACTGATGGTATTACTATTCTTAGCTTTTTAAAGGAACCTCCATTCTGTTCTCCATATTGTTTGTATCAATTTACATTCTGTTGTGTGTAGATTTTTTCAAGATGGCCATTCTACCGGTGTGAGGTAATACCTCATTGTAATTTTGATTTGTATTTCTTTTATAATGTGCAATCAGAGCATCTTTTCACGTGTTTGCCATCTGTATGTCTTCTTTGGAGAAATGTATGTTTAGGTCTTCCACCTATTTTTATTGGGTTGTTTGCTTTTTTTGATTCTCACCTGCATGAGCTGCTTGTATATATAGGAGATTAATCCTCTGTCAGTTGTTTCATTTGCAAATATTTTCTCTCATTCTGAGAGTTGTCTTTTCATCTTCTTTATGGTTTCCTTTTCTGTGCAAAGGCTTTCAAGTTTAATTAAGTCCCATTTGTTTTTTTGTTTTGTTTTATTTTTATTTTCAGTACTCTAGAATGTGAATCAAAGCAAAATTTCAGTACTCCAGAAACTGAATCAAAGAAAATTTACTGCAATTTATGTCAAAAAGTGTTCTTCCTATGTTTTCCTTTAAAATTTTATAGGAAAGTTTTAATGTAAGTTCAGGCCTTACATTTAGGTCTTTAATCCATTTTGAGTTTATTTTTGTGTATGGGATTAGGAAGTCTTCTAATTTCATTCTTTTATTTTTTATTTTTATTAGTTGGAGGCTAATTACTTTACAATATTGTAGTGGTTTTTTTTCATACATTGACATGAAGGCTAATTACTTTACAATATTGTAGTGGTTTTTGTCATACATTGACATGAAGGCTACTTACTTTACAATATTGTAGTGGTTTTTGTCATACATTGACATGAATCAGCCATGGATTTACATGTATTCCCCATCCCTACCCCCCCTCCCACCTGCCTCTCCATCCGATTCCTCTGGGTCTTCCTAGTGCACCCGGCCAAAGCACTTGTCTCATGCATCCAGCCTGGGCTGATGATCTGTTTCACCATAGATAATATACATGTTTCGATGCTGTTCTCTCGAAATATCCTACCCTCGCCTTTCCCCACAGAGTCCACAATTCTGTTCTGTACATCTATGTCTCTTTTTCTGTTTTGCATATAGGGTTATCGTTACCATCTTTCTAAATTCCATATACATGCATTAGTATACTGTATTGGTCTTTATCTTTCTGGCCTACTTCACTCTGTATAATGGGCTCCAGTTTCATTCATCTCATTAGAACTGATTCAAATGAATTCTTTTTAATGGCTGAGTAATATTCCATTGTATATATGTACCACAGTTTCCTTATCCATTCGTCTGCTGATGGGCATCTAGGTTGCTTCCATGTCCTGGCTATTATAAATAGTACTGCAATGAACATTGGGGTGCACGTGTCTCTTTCAGATCTGGTTTCCTCAGTGTGTATGCCCAGAAGTGGGACTGCTGGGTCATATGGCAGTTCTATTTCCAGTTTTTTAAGAAATCCCCACACTGTTTTCCATAGTGGCTGTACTAGTTTGCATTCCCACCAACAGTGCAAGAGGGTTCCCTTTTCTCCACACCCTCTCCAGGATTTATTGCTTGTAGACTTTTGGATAGCAGCCATCCTGACTGGTGTGTAATGGTGCCTCATTGTGGTTTTGATTTGCATTTCTCTGATAATGAGTGACGTTGAGCATCTTTTCATGTGTTTGTTAGCCATCTGTATGTCTTCTTTGGAGAAATGTCTGTTTCGTTCTTTGGCCCATTTTTTGATTGGGTCATTTATTTTTCTGGAATTGAGCTTCAGGAGTTGCTTGTATATTTTTGAGATTAATCCTTTGTCTGTTGCTTCGTTTGCTATTATTTTCTCCCAATCTGAGGGCTGTCTTTTCACTTTGCTTATAGTTTCCTTTGTTGTGCAAAAGCTTTTAAGTTTCATTAGGTCACATTTGTTTATTTTTGCTTTTATTTCCAATATTCTGGGAGGTGGATCATAGAGGATCCTGCTGTGATTTATGTCAGAGAGTGTTTTGCCTATGCTCTCCTCTAGGAGATTTATAGTTTCTGGTCTTACATTTAGATCTCTAATCCATTTTGAGTTTATTTTTGTGTATGGTGTTAGAGAGTGTTCTAGTTTCATTCTTTTACAAGTGGTTGACCAGTTTTCCAGCACCACTTGTTAAAGAGGTTGTCTTTTTTCCATTGTATATTCTTGCCTCCTTTGTCAAAGATAAGGTGTCCATAGGTTCATGGATTTATCTCTGGGCTTTCTATTTTGTTTCATTGATCTATATTTCTGTCTTTGTGCCAGTACCACACTGTCTTGATGACTGTGGCTTTGTAGTAGAGTCTGAAGTCAGGCAGATTGATTCCTCCAGTTCCATTCTTCTTTCTCAAGATTACTTTTCTATTCGAGGTTTTTTGTATTTCCATACAAATTGAGAAATTACTTGTTCTAGTTCTGTGAAAAATACCGTTGGTAGCTTGATAGGGATTGCATTGAATCTATAGACTGCTTTGGGTAGTATAGCCATTTTGACCATATTGATTCTTCCAGTCCATGAACACGGTGTATTTCTCCATCTGTTTGTGTCCTCTTTGATTTCTTTCATCAGTGTTTTATAGTTTTCTATGTATAGTTCTTTTGTTTCTTTAGGTAGATATACTCCTAAGTATTTTATTCTTTTTGTTGCCATGGTGAATGGTATTGTTTCCTTAATTTCTCTTTCTGTTTTCTCATTGTTAATGTATAGGAATGCAAGGGATTTATGTGTGTTAATTTTATATCCTGTAACTTTACTATATTCATTGATTAGCTTTAGTAATTTTCTGGTAGAGTCTTTAGGGTTTTCTATGTAGAGGATCATGTCATCTGTGAACAGCAAGTGTTTCACTTCTTCTTTTCCTATCTGGATTCCTTTTATTTCTTTTTCTGCTCTGATTGCTGTGGCCAAAACTTCCAAAACTATGTTGAATAATAGTGGTGAGAGTGGGCACCCTTGTCTTGTTCCTGATTTCAGGGGAAATAATTTCTATTTTTCACCTTTGAGGGTAATGATTGCTGTGGATTTGTCATATATAGATTTTATTATGTTGAGGTATGTTCTTTCTATTCATGCTTTCTGGAGAGTTTTAATCATAAATGGATGTTGAATTCTGTCAAAGGCTTTTTCTGCAAATATTGAGATAATCATATGGTTTTTATATTTCAATTTTTTAATGTGGTGTATTACATTGATTGATTTGCAGATGTTAAAGAATCCTTGCATTCCTGGGATAAAGCCCACTTGGTCATGATATATGATTTTTCATATATGTTATTGGATTCTGTTTGCTAGAATTTTGTTAAGGATTTTTGCATCTATGTTCATCAGTGATATTGGCCTGCAGTTTTCTTTCTTTCTTTTTTTTTTTTTTTTTTGGCATCTTTGTCTGGTTTTGGAATTAGGGTGATGGTGGCCTCATAGAATGAGTTTGGAAGTTTACCTTCTTCTGCAATTTTCTGGAAGAGTTTGAGTAAGATAGGTGTTAGCTCTTCTCTAAATTTTTGGTAGAATTCAGCTGTGAAGCCATCTGGTCCTGGGCTTTTGTTTGCTGGAAGATTTTTGATGACAGTTTCGATTTCCTTGCTTGTGATAGGTCTGTTAAGATCTTCTCTTTCTTTCTGGTTCAGTTTTAGAAAGTTATACTTTCCTAAGAATTTGTCCATTTCTTCCAAGTTGTCCAATTTACTGGCATAGAGCTGCTGGTAGTAGTTTCTTATGATCCTTTGTATTTCAGGTTTGTCTGTTGTGATCTCTCCATTTTCATTTCTAATTTTGTTAATTTGGTTCTTCTCCCTTTATTTCTTAATGAGTATTGCTAATGGTTTGTCAATTTTGTATATTTTTTCAAAAAACCAGCTTTTAGCTTTGTTGATTTTTTCTACGGTCTCTTTAGTTTCTTTTGCATTTATTTCTGCCCTAATTTTTAAGATTTCTTTCCTTCTGCTAACTCTGGGGTTCTTCATTTCTTCCTTCTCTAGTTGCTTTAGGTGTAGAGTTAGGTTATTTATTTGACTTTTCTCTTGTTTCTTGAGGTAAGCCTGTGATGCTATGAATCTTCCCCTTAGCATTGCTTTTACAGTGTCCCTTAGGTATTGGGTTGTTGTGTTTTCATTTTCATTCATTTCTATGCATATTTTGATTTCTTTTTTGATTTCTTCTATGATTTGTTGGTTATTCAGAAGCGTTTTATTTAGCCTCTATATGTTTGAACTTTTAATAATTTTTTTCCTGTAATTGAGATCTAATCTTATTGCACTGTGGTCAGAAAAGATGACTGGAATGATTTCAATTTTTTTGAATTTAGCAAGGCTATATTTATGGCCAAGGATGTGATCTATTCTGGAGAAGGTTCTGTGTGCACTTGAGAAAAAGGTGAAGTTGATTGTTTTGGGGTGAAATATCCTATAGATATCAATTAGGTCTAGCTGGTCCATTGTGTCATTTAAGGTTTGTGTTTCCTTGTTAATTTTCTGTTTAGTTGATCTATCCATAGTTGTGAGTGGGGTATTAAAGTCTCCCACTATTATTGTGTTACTATTAATTTACTCTTTCATACTCATAGCATTTGCCTTACATATTGTGGTGCTCCTATGTTGGGTTCATATATATTTATAATTGTTATATCTTCTTCTTGGATTGATCCTGTGATCATTATGTAGTGTCCTTCTTTGTCTCTTTTCACAGCCTTTATTTGAAAGTCTATTTTATCTGATATGAGTATTGCGACTCCTGCTTTCTTTTGGTCTCCGTTTGTGTGAAATATTTTTTTCCAGCCCTTGACTTTTGGTCTGTGTGTGTCCCTTGTTTTGAGGTGGGTCTTTTGTAGACAGCGTATATAGGGGTCTTGTTTTTGTGTCCATTCAGCCAGTCTTTGTCTTTTGGTTGGGGTATTCAACCCATTTATATTTAAGGTAATTATTGATAGGTATGGTCCCGTTGCCATTTACTTTGTTGTTTTGGGTTTGCGTTTATACAACCTTTCTGTGTTTCCTGTCTAGAGAAGATCCTTTAGCATTTGTTGAAGAGCTGGTTTGGTGGTGGTGAATTCTCTCAGCTTTTGCTTGTCTGTAAAACTTTTGAATTCTCCTTCATATCTGAATGAGATCCTTGCTGGGTACAGCAATCTGGGTTGTAGGTTATTCTCTTATATTACTTTAAGTATGTCCTGCCATTCCCTTGTGGCCTGAAGGGTTTCTATGGATAGATCAGCTGTTATCCTTGTGGGAATCCCTTTGTGTGTTATTTGTTGTTTCTCCCTTGCTGCTTTTAATATTTGTTCTTTGTGTTTGATCTTTGTTAATTTGATTAATATGTGTCTTGGGGTGTTTCACCTTGGGTTTGCCCTGTTTGGGATGCTCTGGGTTTCTTGGACTTGGGTGGCTATTTCCTTCACCATTTTAGGGAAGTTTTCAGCTATTATCTCCTCGAGTATTTTCTCATCATCTTTCTTTTTGTCCTCTTCTCCTGGGACTCCTATGATTCGAATGTTGGGGCGTTTCACATTGTCCCAGAGGTCCCTGAGGTTGTCCTCATTTCTTTTGATTCTTTTTTCTTTTTTCCTCTCTGCTTCATTTATTTCCACCATTTTATCTTCTACCTCACTTATCCTATCTTCTGTCTCCATTATTCTACTGTTGGTTCCCTCCAGAGTGTTTTTGATCTCATTTATTGCATTATTCATTTTTAATTGACTCTTTTTATTTCTTCTAGGTCTTTATTAAACATTTCTTGCATTTTCTCAATCCTTGTCTCCAGGCTATTTATCTATAACTCCATTTTGTTTTCAAGATTTTGGATCGTTTTTATTATCATTATTCTAAATTCTTTTTCAGGTAGATTCCCTATCTCCTCCTGTTTTGTTTGACTTGGTGGGCATTTTTCATGTTCCTTTACCTGTTGGGTATTTCTCTGCCTTTTCATCTGTTTAGATTGCTTTGCCTGGAGTGGGCTTTCTGTATTCTGGAGGTCTGTGGTTCCTTTTTATTGTGGAGGTTTCACCCAGTGGGTGGAGTTGGACAATTGGCTTGTCAAGGTTTCCTGGTTAGGGAGGCTTGCGTCAGTGTTGTGGTGTGTGGAACTGGATTTCTTCTCTCTGGAGTGCAATGGAGTGTCCAGTAGTGAGTTTTGAGATGGGTCTATGTGTTAGTTGTGACTTTGGGCAACCTGTATGTTGACACTCAGGGCTAGGTTCTTGCATTGCTGGAGAATTTGCGTGGTATGTCTTGCTCTGGAACTTATTGGCTCTTGGGTGGTGGTTGATTTCAGTGTAGGTATGGAGGTTTTTGGATGATCTCTTATTACTTAATGTTCCATGTAGTCAGGAGTTTTCTGGTGTTCTCAGGTTTTGGGCTTAAGTCTCCTGCCTCTGGATTTCGGTTTTATTCTTCCAGTAGTCTCAAGACTTCTCCAACTACACAGCACTGATAATAAAACTTCTAGGTTAATGGTGAAAAGATTCTCCACCGTGAGGGACACACAGAGAGTTTCACAGAGTTCCATGAAGAAGAGGAGAGGGAGGAGGGAGATAGAGATGAGCAGAAGGAGAAAAAAGGGGACTCAAGAGGAGAGAGACAGATCTATGCAGTTGTCTGTTCCCAAAGTGTTTTCTGTAGCCCAGACACCCACAAAGATTCACAGAATTGAATTGGGAAGAGAAGGGGAAGGGAGGAAATAGAGGTGTTCTGAGGTAGAAAACAGAAAGTCAAAAGTGGGAGAGTAATCAACACCCTCCTGAATAAAAATGGGTACTAAATATTGGATTCTTAAATGTCCAAAATTGATATCAAATACTGAAAAAGAAAGATAAAAATCTAGAATAGAGGTTAGACTCTTAAAAATACAATATTAAAAACAAAAACACAAAAATTTTAGAAATATATATGAAGTTTGGTTTAAAAATATGGCTTCTCCTTTTTTTTTTTTTTTTTTTTTGCAAGGTTATAGTGAAAGGAAAATGAAAATCAAGGAGTAATAGAAGACTTTAAAAGAAAATAAGAGAAAAAAATTAAACAGGAAAAAAATTTTTTTTCCTAATTAAAAAAATAGTAAAAATATATGAAAATGAAAATGAAAGTTAAGGAGTAATGGGGGAGTAATAGGGAATTTTAAAAGAAAATAAAAGAGAAAAAATAAAGAAAGAAAAGAAAAAAAAATTTTTAATTAAAAAGTGAAAATATATCTAGGAATTTCTCTGGAGCTGTTGTGGTCCGTGTGGGTTCGTTTCAGTTTCAGATAGCTACTTGTTCCAGCTTACACTTCTCAATATCTCTAGGCCCCTTCCGGTGTAGTTGGTGTTATCTACAGGAATTTTAATCTGTTGCACCGGTCCCTTCTGAAGCGGTTCCCTTTGTTTATTTGGCTTCTGTTTGCAGGTCTCTTCAGTGTCTAATTTCCGCCCTGACACAGGCGGGCGGAGGTGGTCTCTTGTTTAGGTTTGCTGGTTCAGTCGTGCTGCGGGGAGGGAGGGGTGCTGCAGACAGATATCGCTGTGTGTGGGGAGCACTCACAGTGTTCTGGCCACACTGGGTTTGCCCTCGCTCAGCGGTGTGTGCTCTCCCAGTCTACACTGCTCAGGCTCCCAGCTGCTCTATATGGAGCGGGCACTGCATTGTGTGAGGTTCCAGTTTTCGGGTACTACACAAAAGCGCAGATTCAGTTGGGCCTGTGTTTTGTGCCTTCCCCACCCGAGCAGCTCAGGCCGCTAGGAGCTTGAGGGGTGCACTCTCCCCGGGAGCAGTGAGCCTTCTCCCCTCCATGGTCCCAGCCTCAGTTTCCGTGCGCGCGTGCGCCTTGTGTCTATTCTTGGGAGCTGGCCTCTAGCCGCTACCCTCCCAGCGGATGTCGGCCATCCAGAATTTCAGGAAGTCTTTGGTTAGAAACTGGAGGCCTGTTTGCAGTGTGGTAGGGGATGCCGTCTCTGGGGCTGAGTTTGCCCCTTTCCCCTCCCCCCCACCTCCTGCCTCCAGTGGGGATGGGCCCGTCCCTAGCCGGCTAGCTCTTCTCTGGAATTGCTCAGCCACTTTGTTCTGCGAACGGCCGGCAGTGTGTTTGGGCCGGTTAATTTTCTCTCCCTCTCTTGCTATCCCACAGTTTAAGCTGCTATCTCATGTTAGCTCCCTCCGATTGCCCTCAGGGCATTCGGGCCTGGTCCTTACCCTAAGCAATGCCACCTGCTCCTCTCCGTTCTGCCCCCACTTGCTGGTGGCAGATGCGGGCATCTGGGGTACTTTTCTGCTGAGAGTTGCTTTTAGGCATGTAATCTGTGAGTTTTATTTATTTTTCCTCCCAGTTAGGTTGCCCTCCCAGATTCAAAAACTTCCCCCAGACCCACCCATGAGAGGGCTTCCTGATGCTTGGAAACTTCCTCTATTATGACTCCCTTCCCGGGATGGGTCTCCATCTCTAGCTCTTTTGTCTCTCTTTTTATCTTTTATATTTTGTCCTACCTCCTTTCGAAGACTATGGGCTGCTTTTCCGGGAGCCTGATGTCTTCTGCTAGTGGTCAGAAGTTGTTTTGTGAAGTTTGCTCAGCGTTCAAATGTTCTTTTGATGAATTTGTAGGGGAGAAAGAGGTTTCCCTGTCCTATTCCTCGGCCATCTTCTCTAATTTCATTCTTTTACATGTAACTCTCAAGTTGTCCCGGAACCACTTATGAAGATACTGTCTTTTCTCCATTGTATATTTTTGCCTCCTTCATCATAGATTAGGAGACCCTAGGTGCATGGGTTTATCTGCCACTTATATATAAAGAGTTTTTCTTGCAATATATTTAACACTAGGATATGTTATCCTTGAACATGAAAGTTTTTTAAATATTTTAATGTACCATGCTACAGTTACAGCTACATCTACATAAAATAGCTAATGATGATGTTTCAGTTCAGTCAGTTCAGTCATTCAGTCATGTCCAACTCTTTGCAACCCCATGGACTGCAGCACCCCAGGCTTCTCTGTCCATCACCAACTCCCAGAGCCTACTCAAACTCATGTACATCATGTCGGTGATGCCATCCAACCATCTCACCCTCTATCATCCCCTTCTCCTCCCACCTTCAATCTTTCCCAGCATCAGGATCTTTTCAAATGAATCACCTCTTCGCATCAGGTGGCCAAAGTATTACAGTTTCAGCTTCAGCATCAGTCCTTCCAATGAATATTTAGGACTGACTTTTTTTTTTTTAGGATGGACTGGTTGGATCTCTTTGCTGTCCAAAAGACTCAAGAGTCTTCTCCAACACCACAGTTCAAAAGCGTCAATTCTTTGGTTCTCAGCTTCCTATATAGTCCAACTCTCACATCCATACATGACTACTGGAAAAGCCATAGCTTTGCCTAGATGGAACTTTGTTGGCAAAGTAATGTCTCTGCTTTTTAATATGTTGTCTAGGTTGGTCACAGCTTTCCTTCCAAGGAGCAAACATTTATTACTTTCATGGCCACAGTCACCATCTGCAGTGATTTTGGAGCCCCAAAAATAAAGTCTCTCACTCTTTTCATTGTTTCCCCATCTATTTGACATGAGGTGATGGGACTGGATGCCATGATCTTAGTTTTCTGAATGTTGAGTTTTAAGCAAATTTTTTCACTCTCCTTTTCCACTTTCATCAAGAGGCTCTTTAGCTCTTCTCTTTCTGCCATTAGGGTGGTATCATCTGTGTATCTGAGGTTATTGATATTTCTCCCAGAAATCTTGTTTCCAGCTTGTGCTTCATCCAGCCAGGCATTTCGCATGATGTACTCTACATACAAGTTAAATGAGCAGGGTGACAATATACAGCCTTGACATACTCCTTTCCTGATTTAAAACCAGTCTGTTTTTCCACATTCAGTTCTAACTGTTGCTTCTTGACCTGCACACAGATTTGTCAGGAGGCAGGTCAGGTGGTCTGGTATTCCCATCTCTTTTTTTGTTTGAGATGTTTAAGATCATTCAAATATCAAGATGGAGTAATTATAGTTCAGGTACCCAAAGTGGAAATGAGTAGTCATTGTTGAATATGGACATGTTTCTGTATCACTGAGAATTGGAATGTTCTGAACTGTATCAAATTCAAGGATACAACTGGTCATTTTTAAAACAATATACGCTAGCAGCAGCTAGCTGAAATCTTGAAGTTTCAAAGATACCAATGTCCGCCCCTCCCAATGTCACAAGTAAGAAAGAGATCATTTCAAATCTCAACCATATTTTTTCTTAACAAAAGCACCTTCTTGTCAATTCCAATATTAATTCTTTTGTATTGTTTTGGCTGTGCCACATAGCATGCAGAATCTTAAATCCTCAATCAGGGATGGAACCCTACTACATGCCCCTGTACTGGAAGCATGGAGACCTAATTATTGGACTGAGAGGGAATTCCCAGCAAGTGTAACTTTTTCTTTTTTTTACTTTGATGGTAATTCTTGACAAACAATTTATGTAACCTTGTGTTTTTATCTTTATAAGCTTCCCTTGTTTTGCAGTCAAGCAGAATACAATTCAAGTGCTTCTTGGAGCTTTGTCTCCTGGGTTGCAGTTGTAATAAAACTCAGTTAAAACCTCTTTATTTCAATCAGGTCTCTGTTCTTGTAATTCTTGGTTGAACACTAACATAATTGAAGCATCCTGAATGACCAAACACAAATTAAGTAATTAACTAATTAAATTTATATGTCTTTTACCATGAAATATTTCTTCTCCCTCCCCAACCAAAAAAAAACAAAACAAAAACAAACAAACAAAAAAAAACCCACTCAAAAACAGAGACTATCATTTTGTATTTTTCAAATGGGGAAAGGGAGCTTTTGAGAAAGCAGGAGAACTTCACAGGGTCCTACAGATGATAATTAAAACTAAGATTGAAACTGAGATCTTCTGATGTCCATTTATTGCACTTACTTATTATTACAGTAGAAAAAATTTAGCAAAACCAAACTAAAATGCTGCCAACACAAATAATCAATAAGCAGTCTATAATAAGGAATAGAAGAGAGTTTTATCTGAGCCAAACTGAGAACTGTAGCCCAGGAGACAGTCTCTTAATAGCCTTGAGAAACTTCTCCAGAGAAGCATGGTTTTCATCAGTTTTATGTCTCCTCAGAGCAGAGGTCATAGATCAAATATGACAAAGTTTCAAAAGAGACAGATTAGCATGTACACAATGAGGTAGTGTGACCTTTACATCTGAGAAGGAAACCTTATCTTCAATGGACTACTATTATGAGTACCATAGCAAGGGAGGTATTTTATCCCTATTTTCGAAGTGGACATTCTTACTTCTGGATAATTTATCTTTTAATGCTTAAAGTAGACGTACACATATGATACCTGGAGGAGGAAATGGCAACCCACTCCAGAATTCTTGCCTGGAAATCCCATGGAAAGAGGAGCCTGGCAGGCTATCTTCACAGGATTGCCAAAAGTTGGACATGACTGAGCAACTGAGCATGCACACACAATGTATGACAACTTAAGGCCATAAGACAGGCTGTTCTAGCTATCATAAATTTCAGGTTAAATCATGTGTAAGATGAATGACTTCCTTGCATCTTAATAAATGAAAATTTCTTCAAACATCTCCCATCATGTTACTCTGAATGTACATCTGACTGGCTATTCATAAAATAATAGGCTTCCTATTAAATAGATGTCCTTTGACTCCAAGGATTAAAGCGTCACTGATTCTCAAGAGAGAATATAAAAGATAGGGATTCTCCCCTCTCCAGCACTGCCGAGGTGAGATTTGCTTAGGGAACTGAGGGAAGAGCCAATCTCAAGATTTTAGTGGGGAAGGCTTGAGAACCTATGGCTCAAGCCTCCTAGTTGCCTCCAGAAGCAACTGCTTCTGTTCTGTTTTGGAGTTTGTCTTTGTAAGAAATAATAAAATAAAGTACGCACAGTGCTAACCAAAATTTTAGAAAACCGAGACCTGATTGAAATAAAAAGATGTTTACTGGAGGTTTGTTAGTACTGTAGCCAGGGAGATACAGAATTGTGTCTTGAATTGTGCTTTCCTGAGCTACAAAATGGGGGAAACTTTTCAGATATGCTTTGTATCCTTAACAATACTTTGCTTTCTCCATTATTTGGATTTTAGCCATTTTATACTTGGGTAGTGGTGTCTATTTGTTAATTTTGTTTGCAAGTTCCAAATGATATATGATGTTCAGCATTTTTCAGATGCTTTATTGTTATCTGTGTATCTTCTTTCATGAGGTGTTTGTTCAGATTTTTTTCCCATTTTTAAATTTTTTGTTTTTTAATTGGAGGAAAATAGCTTTACAATGTTGTGATGGTTTCTGTCATACAGAAATGCAAATCAGCTGTAATTATAGGCTCCCTCATAAACCTTCCCCCCTCCCCCATCCCACCCTCTAGATCGTCAAAGAGCACCAGGCTGGGATCCCTGTGCTATACAGCAACTTCTAACCGGCCATCTATTTCACACATGGTAGTGTATGTATGTCTTTGCTACTTTCTCCATTCTTCCCACTCTCTCCTTCCCCCACTATGTCCAGAAGTCTGTTCTCGATATCTGCATCTCCATTCCATCCCTGCAAATAGGTTCATCAATACCATTTTTCTAGATTCTATATTTAGATGTTAATATATATTTGTTTATCTCTTTCTGACTTACTTCACTCTGTATAACAGGCTCTAGATTCATCCACCTCATAGAAGTGACTCAAATCCATTCTTTTTTTTTTTTTTATGGCTGAGTAATAATCCATTGTATATATGTACCACATCTTTACCCGTTCTTCTGTCGATGGACATCTAGGTTGCTTCCATGTCCTAGGTATTGTAAATAGTGCAGCTGTGAACATTGAGATACATGTGTGTTTTTCAATTATAGTTTTCTCAGGGTATATGCCCAGTACTGTGATTGCTGGGCCATATGGTAGTTTTAGGGGTTTCTCAGGTGGCACTAGTGGTAAAGAACCTCTCTGCCAATGGAGAAGACTTAAAAGATGTAGGTTCAATCCCTGGGTCGGGAAAATCCCCTGGAAGAGGGCATGGCAACCCACTTAAGTGTTCTTGCCTGGAGAATTCCCATGAACAGAGGAGTCTGGAAGGCTACAGTCCATAGTGTTTCAAAGAGTTGGACACGACTGAAGTGACTTAGCACATGCACACATGGTAGTTTTATTCCTAGATTTTTAAGGAATCTCCATACTGTTCTCCAAAGTGGTGTATCAATTTACATCCCCACAAACAGTGCAAGGGGGTTCCCTTTTCTGATTATTTACCTAGAGTTTTCAATATATGTTTACAGCTAATCCAAGTCTATTTTTTAAAAAATCCAATACTGTTTCATATGAAGTGTAAGTACCTTATAAAAGTGTATCTAAGGTGTCTCTCCCCTGACTAATATCACTGTTGTCATTTATCTCACTTATCCATAAGATATATTCACAAAATACATTATTGCTATATTTTCAAATAGACTATTCTGTTAGATCAACTAAGAACAACAAAAATGAAATTGTTATGTTACCTTCCACTCTTTTTTTCTGAGACAATATACTAAAGTAAACTCAAAATGGATTAAAGATATAAATGTAAGAATGCAACCATTAAATTCCTAAAAGAAAACATAGTCAGAACACTCTGACATAAATCATAGAAGTATTTTTTTGGATCTATCTTCTAAAGAAAGGAAACAACAGGATAAATAAACAAATAGGCCCTAACTACGCTTAAAAGCTATCACACAGAAAAGGAAATCATCAACAAAATGAAAAGACAACCTCTCAAATAAACGAAAATATGTGCAAATTACTTGTTCAAGTAGGCATTAAAGTGCAAAATATATAAACAGCTCATACAACTCAATATCAAGAAAATCCAAGCAAACATTTAAAAATGGGCAGAAGACCTGAATAGATATTTCTCCAAAGAAGATATATAGGAGACTAACTGGGACAAGAAAGATGCTCAATACTGGCAATTATAAGAGAAATGTAAATAAAAATCACAATGAGATACCACTTTACACCTACCAGAATGGCTATCATAAAAAAGGCCACAAGTAACAAACATTGGAAAGGATGTGAGAAAGGGAAGCCCTAATACACTGTTGGTGGGGTTGTAAACTGGTACAACCACTAATGAAAACAGTAGGCAAGTTTTTCAAAATATTAAAATAGGACTACCCTATGATCCAGTAATTTCAAGGTTGATTATATATCTAAAGGTCACAAATGCATTGTTTTGAAAACATACATGCATCCCAATGGTCATAGCAGCATCATTTACAGTAGCCAAGATACGGAAACAGCCTAAGTGAACATCAACAGATAAATGGATAAAGAAAAATGGTATACACATATGCTTTGAAATATCACTCAGCCATAAAAAAGAATGAAAATTTTCCATTTGCAACAACATTAGTGAACTTAGAGAGCATTATGCTTAGTGAGTAAAGTCTGAAAGAGAAAGGCAAGTATTTTATGTCAGCACACATGTGAAATCTGAAAAATAAGATGAATGTATGTAGCAAAACAGACTCACAGATGTAGAGAACAAACTAGTAGCACCAGTGGAGAGAAACAAATAGAGAGGGGCGTAACAGGGATGGGATTAAGGAACAAACTTTTATGTATAGAATAAATAAGCAACATGGATATATTATACAACATGGGAAAATGAAGTCATTATTTTGTAATAACTTTTAAAGAAAGTATAGTACATAAAATATTGAATTACTATGTTGTATATCTGAAACTAATATAATATTGTAAATCAACTATATTACAATAAAAGAAGAAAAAGAAAAACGCATGGTTTCCCTTTCCATCACTGAAGAGTTAAAATTTCATCAGTGTAAGTGACAAAGACGGGCTTCCCTGGTAGCTCAGACGGTAAAGCATCTGCCTGCAGTGCGGGAGACCCGGTTCGATCCCTGGGTCAGGAAGATCCCCTGGAGAAGGAAATGGCAACCCACTCCAGTACACTTGCCTGGAAAATTCCATGGATGGAAGAGCGCAAAGAGTCAGACACGACTGAGCGACTTCACTTCAACTGATAGAGATACAATTTGAAAATATCAGTGTAACTGATAAATAATTTATTGGTAAAGTTTGAGATACCATGTCTTTCCCCAGCTTTCAGTCACTTTGAGACATAGCTTCTTCTGTCACGTTTTAGTCTGTCATTGTTAGAAATGATGGACTGAAGGATGCACACCAGGGAAGTGAAATTATACAAAGAGCAACAGTTGAAGATTCAGTACAGGAGGGAAGGCTGGGACTTCATTAAATGCACCCACAGCCAGAAGCACCACAGTACACACAGCTAAAC
The DNA here is from genome assembly GCF_033118175.1 of Dama dama. Lineage (NCBI taxonomy): Eukaryota > Metazoa > Chordata > Mammalia > Artiodactyla > Cervidae > Dama > Dama dama. The sequence continues at coordinate 63,059,162 of NC_083695.1, read as the reverse complement.
ACAGAGGACATGTACTGGTCATGAAGATCTAAGTATCCCTGGAAAGACATAATTACTAGATCACTAGTGAAAAAGTCTGCACAAATGAAAATCTGTACAAATGTCAACATGGTGGTTTAGTCGCTAAATCGTGTCGGACTCTTGTGATCCCGTGGACTGTAGTCTGCCAGGCTCCTCTGCCCATGGGATTCTTCAGGCAAGAATACTGGAGTGGTTTGCCATTTCCCTCTCCAGGGGATCTACCTGACCCAGGAATCCAACCCAGGTCTCCTGCATTGCAGGCAAATGATTTACCAACTGAGCTATAGTGATGGTGGTCTAGTTGTTAAATCGTGTCGGACTCTTGCAATCCCGTGGACTGTAGTCTGCCAGGCTCCTCTGTCCATGGGATTCTCCAGGCAAGAATAATGGAATGGGTTGCTATCTCCTTCTCCAGGAAGCTGAGCTACGAGGGAAGCCCAAATTTTAGTCCAATTGTTTCTAAGCTCTTAAGGAAAAATTAAGTTTTGTCAAGGCCCCTTTTACAAAATGTTTTACCCCTGATATTTTTGGGAGATTGACAATTCGCACAATTTCCACACCATCATATCTCTTCAGATTTTCTCAAATAACTTTGCCTAATGTAAACTGCTCTCACCTTAAGTGTGAAGAAACAGATTCTCCGAGAGTCAGTACTTAAGGCAAAGACATACAGACCACAGGTATAAGGGTTCACATTCGAACCCACATACTTGGTCTTGGACTTTTCTTTCCAGCAAAACATTCAGTGCAACTAGGTACACAGATATTTAGTGTACCATTAGGGTTCATAATGCACCCTAATCAGTGGCTTTCAAAGTAAATATTAATACAGTTAATAATTATAGAACCTGTTTATTTAATTGGAGGTCAGAAAACTGGTTTTTAATCTTTGAGCTGAGTAAACCTAGGTCTCCATGACCACTTTAATCAGGACAAACCTAAGCACTGATTTGTTGCTTAACTCAAATGGCTCTAACTCTGATAGAGCTAAATCAGTTTATTTTGAATAAAATAAGCTCAGTCATTCTCCTTTAGCAGCTATTTTATTCTTTGAGAAAGGAGTGTCTTGCTCTGTACCTCCATCTTCTTGCCAGGGTTTATGAATGGCAATTCTTCTTATGGTATGAAAGAATGACAAATAATTGGAGCTCTGAGATCAACTCACCTGATCTTAATTTTTTCAAGTGAACAATCACTGCAGATGGTGACTGCAACCATGAGATTAAACTGTCATCAATTCATCAATACCACAACCTATCTGAGAATTCAGCAATTTTTGTTCTCAATTTAGTGATATTGCACATCAACTGAAATTCCAATTGATGTCCAAATGATCAGGAGGGCATCAGCATTAAAGTCTGCACCACCATAGATGAATGCACCTTGCCTTGACAAGAGTTGTGAAGTAGAGTTGGATTTTTTCTTTTAAATACTAGAAGTTATTTTTAGAAAAGTTTTAGGTTCTCACCCAAACTAGGTGAAATGTATACAATTCCCACATGTCCAATACCATACCCAAAAACCTCTCCTATCAGCAGCCTTCACCAGTTTGGTATATGTGTTTCACTCAATGAACTGACACAGCATTATCAACCAAAGTCCATGGTTTCTAAAAGTTTCGTCTTCTGTGTTGTGTTCTATATTTTTTGACAAAACCATAATAACTTGAATAGATCATTGTAGTATCAAATAGAATAGTTCCATTACCCTAAAAATCTGTGATTCAGTTCTTCATTCTTCCCTCCTACCAAACTCCTGGCAACCACTGATTTTTTTCACTGTCTCCATAATTTTGCCTTTTTCAGAATGTTGTATGGTTGAAATCTTAGTATGTAGTCTTCAGATGGTTTCTCTCACTAAGTAATTCTCATAAGGTTTTTCCATGAGTTTTCATGGTTTGTCAGCTCATTTCTAGAACAAAATAATGTTCAATTGTATGGATGTGCTGCAGTTTATGCATTCACCTACTGAAGGATTTTTCATAGCTTCCAGATTTTGGTAATTATGAATAAAGTAACTATAAAAAATTCGTGTGAGGTTTTTTATGTGGACAAAAGTTTTCAACTCATTGGGTTAATACCAAGGAATGTGATTGCTGGATCATTTCATAATCGTATATTTAGTTTTGTAAAAACCATCAACTGACTTCCAAAGTGGCTGTACTGTGCAAAATTGTACACAACAATAATAGTCCTTGTTGCTTCCACGTCATCACCAATATTTGGTTTTGTCAGTGATTTGGATTTTACTAATTGTTATCTGGGTGTAATGGTATCTCATTACTGTTATTTTTTGCAAATCCCTAGTGATATATCATGTTGAGATTTCCACATGCTTATTTGCCATGCATATATCTACTTTGGTGAGGTATCCATTCAGATCACTAGCTCTTTTTTCTTCTGACTGCACTGTGCTGTCCAATGAAACTTACCCAACCAGGGATCAGACTCCTACCCCCTGAGGTGGAAACTCAGAGTCTTAACCAGTGGACCACCTGGGAAGTCATTTGCCCATTTTTAAAATGGCTTGTTGTATTTCTGAATGTTGAGTTTTGGAGTTCTTAGTACACATTGAATGGGCTTCCCAGGTGGCGCTAATGGTAAAAAACCTGCCTGCTAATGAGGGGTCCTAAAAGGTGTAGGTACAATCTCTGGGTTGGGAAGATCCCCTGGAGGAGGGCAGGGCAACACACTCCAGAATTCTGGCCTGAGAAATCCCATGGACAGAGGAGCCTTGTGGGCGACAGGCTATAAGATTGCAGAGGAGTTGGACATGGCTGAGTGATTAAACGACAACAATCACTGATCTCAATATTTCCTACAGGATGAAACTGCTCCTGAAAACAATTCCTCCACCTTCAAATCCAAACCTCAGGTAACTCATTTTAACATGCAGCCCAGAGAGCTTTTCTACTCTCATTCCCTCTGTCCTCTGTGCATATGAGGACCACTTGACATCTTTGCCTTCTTTCTTTCCTCCCTTATATGCAATATGCACAAAAGAAGGAAAGCTTGAGAACTGGCTTATCAAATTATGTGTTTTATTGTGAATATGCATAGCAGAAATAGCTCTATATTGTCCACACAGTAATCATCTTGTTCTATATTATATGGAGTGCATAGTACTATGCACATAGAACTACTCAATATTATATAATTATTTGCATATCTGGTGGCCAATATGGATGTTACAGAGTATGAAGAACAGCAGATACATTTCTGCAGTGAAATTACACAATAAATTGTGTGAGAGAGGTCAGAGCAGGCACTCTGAGAAAAGATGACGGGAAGCAGGTGAACGATGCTGCAGATGAGAGGGAGTTGAAGACAAGATCACTGAAGAAACCAGAGAATCTACCATTCCTCATATAGGAATGAAACAGAGCTGGTAAAAAGGTGGCACAGAAAGTAATCCATTGACAACTGGGGTGGTGTCGAGGTCCTTTGGGTCAACCACAGACTTCAAGGTAAATTTTTGTAAAATTGTGGTCAGGAATAAAAACAGCTCCATGCGGGCCAGGCCCTCTCCCACACAAATCCGTTTCCCTGGAAACAACAAACAGAGGGTACATACTCCTTGAACTCTGTCTTTCTGGCTGTCAGAAAGAGACTATGTAGTAGCCATTTGACGAAAGTTTGAATGGATGGATGGAATGGCTGGATGGACAGATGGGAAAAGGGTGAACACATATGCTATCCACCTAACATCTTATCATAACAAATATCATTCCTTGATAAAATGTCATTCATCAAGAAATATTTACTGACTATTCCAAGCACATGATTAAATTATACATGCATTATAACTGCAATTTCATATTTTCAAATTTCTACCCATCTTTTTCTAGAAACTCACGTATATTGGCTGTATTTTCTGATCCTAGTCTAGTAGTCCCACATGTTTCTTTTCATTCTTCACAGCCTCTGTTCTCTGCTCTAAGTATACCTATTCTTCACCAAACTCTAACACACCTTGAAGTTTCAAGTTTTATAACACAAGGTTCTCTTTGGCTAAGTTGTAGTTCTCTGATATTTTCAGTTCCCAGCTCAAGTTTTATTTCTAAATGGAAAGAACTGGGTCACCTCTCCAAAGCTCCAGTAATCTAGCCCAATAACGAGGATGTTTCATGGGGAGGGAAAATGCGTAGGTATTGGGCTGCTGCTCCTCATCATGAACAAAGAGCATTTCTACCAGCCCCACAGTAGGTACTATGTAACTCCCAACTGATCCTTAGAAGGTATCCTGTCCTCTAAAGTACTGAATGGGGGAAAAAATTATTACCTGTTGAGAAAGCCATGAAATAGTCACTCTTCCTAAAGTTGCCACTCTCATCCAGAAAGTGGCCAGGGTCAAACACCTCTGGGTTGGGAAATTCTTTGTCATCATGTAGCACAGAAGTCAGTGATGTTAATATATCTGTGCCCTGGAAAGAACAGATGAAGATAAACTGAACTATGAAAAAGTCACAGAGCTGCAAGAACTGCTGCAAATCATTTAGTACAATCTTATGATCAATAATGAAGAATCCTCAGTCCAAAGAAGGGCAGTGACATTTTGAGGCAGAAAGAACAAGCAATAAAGAAGAATAAGTTGAAGAATAGTGGCAATGATGCTGCTAAGTGAACAGCCTCTGAAGTACTAGGTATTTCTAGTGTGCCAGACCTTATGAACCATTCTGCTTATCATATTTGGACAGTGGTGTCTGACCCTCCAGCTGCTGTACTTTATCATTTCAATTTTCACTCATCTTATATGTGGATTATGGTTGAATATGGGAAGTCTCTGTTGGACTTGAAAGGTCTGGAGTTATCTGTTCATAGTGTTTTTGTAAATGGATTATGATATTCTATGATAATAAGTATGGCAACAAATGGGGCTTCCCAGGTGGCTCAGTGGTACAGAATTCACCTGCCAACGCAGGAGACTTAAGAGACACAGGTTCAGTCCTTGGGTCTGGAAGATGCCCTGGAGGAGGGCATGGCAATCCACCCCAGTATTCTTGCCTGGAGTTATCCCATGGACAGAGGAGCCTAGTGATCTACAGTCCACAGGGTCACAGAGTCGGACACAACTGAAGCAACTTGACTTGCATGCATGGTAACAAATTAGTGTTTACCGTTGCCATGAAGACTGTTTGTCTTTATTTAATAATATACGTTAGGGCTTCCCTAGTAGCTCATTGGTAAAGAATCCACCTGTCAATGCAGGGACACGGGTTCAATCCCTGCCCTGGGAAGATCCCACATGCTGTGGAGCAGCTAAGCTCAAGCACTACAAATACTGAGCCTTTGCTCTAGAACCTGGGAACCACAACTGTTGAGCCCACGCACTGCAACTAGTGCCCTAAACCATGTGCCCTAAAGCATGTGTTACACAACAGGAGAAGTCACGGCAAAGTGAGAAGCCAGTGCACTGCAACGAGGATTAACCCCAACTCACCACAGCTAGAGAAAAGCCCACAGGTAGCAACAAAGACATAGCCACAGCCAAAAATAAAGAAATAAAATTATTTAAAAAAAATATGTGGTAGCTTTCATTATAGATTAACCCTAGATTTGAAACACAGGAAGTATGATAAAACTAGAAACTAAGTTTTAGCTTAGTATCATTAATTTAAACAAGTTTTACTAGCAAAGCTAAAACTGTTGGGCGAATGATTAAGAAGTGTTATTCTCTCAAAGCTCTAATGTACCATGCAATAGATTTTTATGTATTAACTGTAAAAAAAGGACCTGTTCCCTGGAGAAATCTGGCAGGTACCACTTTATCATGTGAACAACACTGCATAACCAATGATAATGGGGTAAGTAACAGTATAAACCTTCACCTGATTTATGAGGAAAAAGAAACTATAAAGGTTATACTAAGAAAATTAGGAAATTTTAAGTATAGCCTGTACATTAAATAATATTATTGTTTCAGTGATAACTCCTGTGTACACATGCTATTATTCTTCTGCATACAATAATCACTGTTATTGAGGTATGCATACTGAAGTAGGGAGCTTTTAATCGATAGTTGGATATGGATAGATAAGCATTTATTAATGGAAGAAATTTTCACATATTGTCATATAGTGAAGTCATCCTGTTTTATAAATGATTTAACTTGAATTCTGTATTAAGTAAAATATCCTGTTATGGGCTATCAAATATATGTTGTCCATGCTCCTGCTCAGTCATGTCCAACTCTTTTTGACCCCATGGACTGTAGCCACCAGGCTCCTCTGTCCATGAGATTTTCCAGGCAAGAATACTGGAATGGGTTGCCATTTCCTCCTCCAGGAGATCATCCTGACTCAGGGCTTGAAATGGTATCTCCTGCATCTCCTATATTGGCAGGTGGATTCTTTTATCACTGAGCCATAGGGAAACTTCTCTAATCTGATAAAAAATATTCTAACAAAATATACATAAAGCATCATTCCTAATAGTGAGATGTTAACTTCTACTCTCCTTCATATCAGAAATGAAACAAGGATGACACAAAGATATTAGCCCAGATAGCAGGATAATGTATATAGAAATTGCTATTAACTAGAGATGTTTTCAAAATGACTTTAAATTTAGCAAGGTTGTTACATATAAGGTCATCAAAATGATAAAATCAATTATATTTTGATATTTCATGTAAAAATGGAAAATGCATTTTAAAATGCTTGTAACAATAATAAACACCTTGGAAAGACAAAAAATATGCAAATCACTGCCTGAAAAAATTAAAGAAAGCCCTTTAAAATAGAAAGACTATATTATATCCAAGAAATGAAAAATTAAATGTGTCATGATATTAAGTCTTTCCAAACTTATCTAGCATGCCACTCTGATAAAAAATCCCAGCAGAGTGTCCTGTAAATTGACAAATTGATACTAATGTTCATCTGGAAATGTGGACAGTTATGGTTAGCCCAACAACATAAAAGAAGCAGAACAAATTTGGAAGTCTTGCACTGCTACCTGTCAAAATCTGTTATAAAGCTTTACAGACTAAACTGGAAACAACACACAACCCATCAAGCCACCACACACATGACTATTTTTACTTTACTCTCACCTTGTGTTCATCGAGGGTTGCCCCCATACTGTGTAAATGAGAACTTCAAGACCAATGAGGTCAGTAAAAGAGAAACCAATCTTACCTTGGGGATAAGGTAGTTTCTGAATTTAATGTCACGGGTCACAGCATGGGGCAGGTTGGTGGGGACCAGGTCAATGTATCTCTGGATCTTGTGAATCACAGCATCCGTGTAGGGCATGTGGCTCTTGTCTTGCATGCAGGGGCTCCGGTGTCTGCCAATGACACGGTCAATCTCTTTCTGGACCTTAGCTGATAAGGAAGGTAAGGAAGATTGATGGAGAAAGAGGAAAATTCACACCACATTCCACACCAATTCAGGGATACATGAGGCACTATGATGGTGTCCCTGTATCATTATACACATAAACTATAAGACCAGAAGTTGAACTAAACAGAGAGAGATAATGGCCATTATACAGATACATAAAAGTCTCTTACAAGCCTGGCTTAAGATACATCTATACATCCTTCTATATTAGCATACATGATAAAACAAAGAGAAATGATGAAATGTTTCAAATATAAACAATTTAAAGTCAAGAAATTATAGTCCTTGAAGAAAGAAAGAAGACTCAAATATTAATTTTATATCAGAATAATATGGGTTGAAAAGTTAAATTATAGTACATGTGTTTTGTGTATTTGTGTATTATGTGTGTGCAATTTGCAATGGTACTCAGGTCATTCTCCAGCTGTCAAATGCCACCACTTTCAGCATTCTAGCAGTTTCTTCTGAAATTCATGTCCTATTTCTAAATAATGACTCTCTATTTTTATTTCTCACTCACAGATTCTTAAACAATATCTGACATCTTGGTATGAGAGTTGAGAATTTACTTTTTTAAAAATTTTTTTATTTTTTTATTTATTTTTATTATTATTATTTTTTTTCCAGTGGGTTTTGTCATACATTGATATGAATCAGCCATGGATTTACATGTATTCCCAATCCCAATCCCCCCCCACCTCCCTCTCCACCCGATTCTTTACAACTCCATCCTTCCTCATACAAAATCACACACACATCACACACACACATGCACCCCCTTAATCTATCTCCCAGAAGGCCAGAAACTACTAAGCTCCTAGAGGAAAACATAGGCAAAACACTCTCCGACTTAAACCACAGCAGAATCCTCTATTACCAACCTCCAAGAATATTGGAAATAAAAGCAAAAATAAACAAATGGTACCTAATTAAAACTAAAAGCTTCTGCACAACAAAGAAAACTATAAGCAAGGTGAAAAGACAACCTTCAGAATGGGAGAAAATAATAGCAAACAAAGCAATGGACAAAGAATTAATCTCAAAAATATACAAGCAACACCTGCAGCTCAATTCCAGAAAATAAAAAGACCCAATCAAACAGTGGGCCAAAGAACTAAATAAACATTTTTCCAAAGAAGAAATACAGATGGCTAACAAACACATGAAAAGATGCTCAACATCACTCATTATCAGAGAAATGCAAATCAAAACCACAATGAGGTACCATTTCACGCCAGTCAGAATGGCTGCTATCCAAAAGTCTACAAGCAATACATGCTGGAGAGGGTGTGGAGAAAAGGGAACCCTCTTACACTGTTGGTGGGAATGCACACTAGTACAGCCACTATGGAGAACAGTGTGGAGATTCCTTAAAAAACTGGAACCAGAACTGCCATATGACCCAGCAATCCCACTTCTGGGCATACACACTGAGGAAACCAGAATTGAAAGAGACACGTGTACCCCAGTGTTCATTGCGGCATTGTTTATCATAGCCAGGACATGGAAGCAACCTAGATGTCCATCAGCAGATGAGTGGATAAGAAAGTGTGGTATATATACACAATGGAATATTACTCAGCCATTAAAAAGAATACATTTGAATCAGTTCTAATGAGGTGGATGAAACTGGAGCCTATTATACAGAGTGAAGTAAGCCAGAAAGAAAAACACCAGTACAGTATACTAATGCATATATATGGAATTTAGAAAGATGGTAATGATATCTCTGTATGTGAGACAGCAAAAGAGACACAGATGTATTGAACAGTCTTTTGGACTCTGTGGGAGAGGGCGAGGGTGGGATGATATGGGAGATTGGCATTGAAACATGCAAATTATCATATGTGAAACGAATCACCAGTCCAGGTTCAATGCATGATACAAGGTGCTAGGGGCTGGTATACTGGGATGATCCAGAGAAATGGGAAGGGGAGGGAGGTGGGAGGGGCCTTCAGGATGGGGAACACATGTACACCTATGGCGGATTCAAGTCAATGTATGGCAAAACCAATACGATATTGTAAAGTAAAATAAATAAATAAATTAATTTTTTTTAAAGTTAATTTCTAACAAAAAGTTCTTTTTGAAAGATAAAATTCTTGACCCCTCAAAATGTGTATTTTGGCAACAAGCATTTTTCTGGAACCAAACTTATGGATTAATATAATTTCTTTACATACGTATCTTTTTTTTTTTTTACATATTTTATTTTATTTACTTTTTTCCCATTTATTTTTATTAGTTGGAGGCTAATTACTTTACAAAATTGTAGTGGTTTTTGCCATACACTGACATGAATCAGCCATGGATTTACATGTGTTCCCCTTCCCGATCCCCCCTCCCGCCTCCTATCTTAAGCTAATTTATTGTCAATCTAACTCTTTAGAGGACTTCTTAGATTGTTGAAATTGCATCAGGCGGCCTCACTAAATTTCTATGATTTCCAATCTCTTTAATAAGGAGAGCTTCCAGTTTCCCAACCCTGGTTTCTTTCTTTTTTTGATTTTTGGCAGCTCTGTCCACAGCATGTGGGACCTTAGTTTCCTGATCTGGGTTTGAATCAATACTCCCTGCATTGGAGATTGAGTTGTAACCACTAGACTATTGAGGAAGTCCTTGGACCATGGTTCTAGAACACTGCATTTTCAGCATGTGGGTACATCAGAGTGGTCTTTCCATAAACAAAACCAATATGCAGCTCAAGGCCAATTCATGCTGGCAGTGCTTGCTACATATGAGCTCCCATGAAATTCAGGTGCTTAATATCTTCACATATTATGTAAAGACATCATGTTACTACCCCTTCATTAAATCTGGGGGAAAAAATTAAGCTGCTCAGTCAGAGATTTAAGTAATTCTCTAAGAGAAACAAGGTAGAGTACATTCAAGCATCTTTCTCTCATCTCTTCTGCAGTCACCCTGCCCACATGTTATCATACCTGTGACCTCAGGGTGTTTCAGCAGGAGGAGGAGCCCATATCTCAGTGTGGTGCTCGTCGTCTCTGTCCCAGCTGCAAACAAATCCAATACAGTGTTTGCCAAGTTTTCAACCGTATACTCCAGTTCTTGATTGTGCTTTTCCTAGGAATAGTTTAATTAAAAAGTTACAAAGCATACAAAAAAGGAGGAAGTATGGACCAGTAATAGCAAAAAAAAATAAGTTGACACAAATCATTCCTGAGGAAGTCCAGATATGGACTTACTAAACAAAAACTTTAAGATACATGTCTTTAATATGCTTAAATAGCTAATGAAAATCATCAAGAACTAAAGAAAATCCAAAAAAGTGTATGAACAAGTATAGAATAACAAGAAAGGTACTATAGAAATAAATCAAACAGAATTTTGGAGCTAAAAATCACACTACCTGAACATTTTAAAATTTACTGGAAAGTTTGAACAGTAGACTATGGGAAATCCAAGAAACAGCAAATCTGAAGCAGAATAAAAATTTCCAGTGTGATTATCAGAAAGAAAAAGGAATAAAGAAAAATGAATAGAACCTAAGGACCCAAGGCACTCAATCAATTGTACTAACATCCACCTTATGAGATACCAGAAAAGAGTTAGTGAAAGAACAGAAAATAAGTATTTGAATAAGAATGACTGAAAACTTCCAACATTTTGTGAAGTACATGAATCCAGAAATCAAAAAAGCTAAACAAACTCCAAGAGGAATGAAACCAAGCAGACTCACTGTAAGGCATATTTTAATCAGACTGTGAAAAGCCAAAGCAAAAGAGAGAATGTTCAAAGCATCAAGGGAATAGTAACTCGTCATGCACAAAGGATCATCATTAGGCTAACCGCTCATTTTTTCCACAGACACTGTAGAGGCCAAATATCAATGGAAAGATACATTTAAAATCTTAAGTGTAAATACGTCAACCAAGAATTTTGTATTTGGCAAAACCATCCCTCCATAAATTAGGAGACATAAGACATCCCCAAATTACAAGCTATGGGGTTCCAGTTAACCAAACCAAAGGACAAGAAGATGATAATTCAAAGCCAGATTGACAAACAAAGTTCCTTGTTAAAAATAGCTATGTAGGTAAATGGAAAAGCAAAAACTACTGTATTCTAATATAAAAGCCTAATTTCATTTCCCATATTATTTAAAAGAAAAAAATCATTAAACAATCATTATATGATTCTAGGCACAAAATAAAAAGATGTGATTTTGTGACACCAACGAAATAAAGGGGGGATGAAGCTGGATGGGAGCAGAGTTAATGTACATGATTTGAAGCTATTGAGGAATCAGTTCATACTGAATTGTTATGAATTTAGAATGTTAACAGTAATTTCTTTTATAAGTACTAAAAATTAATTTTAAAACACACAAAAAATTTGGATGGAAATTAAAAAATGGTACATTAGAAAAAGATCAAACAAAAATAAGGCCATATTGAGGGAACTAAGAAACAGAAATTATAAAATACATTAGAGCAAAAAATTATAGGGCAGAAATAAATTCTTCAATGTGAATAATTGATTGAAACTCATGGTTTAAGACAGATATTGAAGGAATAAGATTTTAAACTGTGTATCTAAATATTCCACTACATATTCATAATATATCTATACAAGTATAGAATATAATTTAGCCATAAAAGAAGGAAATCCTGATGTCTGTGACAACAAGGATGGGCCTTGAAGTTATGCTAAGTGAAATAAATGAGACACACAAATTACCATATGATCAAATTTATATGTGAAATATTTTAAAAACTTGATCTTATAAATAGGATACATTGGTGGCTGTGACAGTTGGGAGGAGAGATCAAAATGAATGAAGGGAATCAAAAGTGCAAATAGTCCAGTTATGAAATAAATAAGTCCTGGTGATGTAATATACAGCATGATGACTATAGTTAATGACATATTCCCTATTTGAATTGTTAAGAGAGCAAATCCTAAGATTTACAAGAAAAAAAATCTGTAACTATGTGTGATAATAAATGTTAATTATATACATTGTAGTCATCATTTTTAATATATGCATATATTGAATCATTATGTGACACTATATAACTAATACGTTATATGTCAACTATTCTCAAGAAAAAACCTTGTATGTGGTACAAGATGTTGTACATTTAAGATGCCAAAACAGAAATACATTGAATGAGAAAGAGGGAGGGAGATTTTGCAAATTATGAGTAGCCAAATAAAGCAAGACTGGCTATAATAATGTTAGAAAAAATTTTTATCAAAAATAGTTTAAAGGGACCAAATAAGAATGGGGTGTTTTATACTGGACTCAGAAAGGTGAATTCATCAAGTCATGTAATTATAAACACATTTTCATCAAGCAACAGAGTCCCCAAAATATATGAAGTAAACATTTATAGAACTGAAAGGATAAATGGAGAATTCTACAATAACTGTGGGAGATTTCAAAACTCAGCTTTCAATAATGTATAGTACACCTAGGCAAAAGATCAATGAGTAAATATATAAGACTTGAACAACCCTAGAGTTAATTATTCTAACAGACATAAAAGAATACTCCACTCAAGAACAGAAGAATGCACAATCTTCTCCAGTGTATATATAATTTTTTCCACAGTAAACTATATGTGAGGTCATAAACAATTCTTGACAAATTGAAAAAGATAAAAATGATACAAACTATCTTCTCTGACCACAATAAAATGAGGATGGAAATAAAAAAACAGAATGAAAATTTACAGATGCATAAACATAGAAAAATAAATCTGATAGCTCTACATGTAAAGACCCTGGAAGTTTCAACTCCATTCTTAATAACAAGTGAAAAGCTGAACTAAAGTCAACAATTCTTTTAAGACTCCTAAGAGAATTGAACACAAAGGGAAAACCACTGCCCCCTAAATTAGAGAGGTTGAAAAGGGGATATAGGGAGTCAGACTTACCAAAGAGCTCATGAATGGAAATCACAATGAAATTCAGTGCTAGGGTAGGAAAACTGAATCATATTTGAGAAATTGCTAAAAGCTCAGTGTGGAAAACACTTTGAGAAGGATGACTCCACAGGATGACTGAGTCATCCAGGAGCTACCATAATTTTTGAAATTTATTCTAGGAGCTTCAGCAAATTCTGACAGTATAACTGGAGAAATATCCACTCATGTTTAAAGCAGAGGAAGGGCAAAAGGAAAAAATAATTAAATGAAGTATAGTTGATTTTTAAAACTGTGCTAGTTTTAGGTATACTCCAGAAGATATACACTTTTTCAAATTCTTTTCCATTATAGGTTATTACAAGATATTGAATACAGTCCCTTGTGTTTTACAGTAATTATCTATTTTATATATTGTAGTTGAGTATCTATTAATCCCATACTCCCATTTCATCACCCCCTTCCCTTTATTACCTAACCACAACTTTGTTTACTATGTCTGAGTCTGTTTCTGTTTTATAAATGTTAACTTATATATATATATTCCACATATAAGTGATATCATAATATTTGTCTTTCTCTGTCTTCCTTCACTTAGTATGATCTCTAGGCCCATCCATATTGCTCAAATGGCATTATTTAATTCATTTTTAATGGCTGAGTAATATTCCATTGAATATATATATCACATCCTCTTTATCCATTCATCTGTTGATGAATACTTAGGTTGCTTTCATGTCTTGGCTACTGTAAACAGTGCTATTATGAACACCGGGGGGGATAACTTTTCAAATTATAGTGTTCTCTGGATGCATACCTAGGAGTGGGATCGCTGATCATATGAGAACTCTATTAATAGTTTTTAGAGAAACCTTCATACTGTTCACCATAATGGCAGCACCAATTTACATTCACACCAATAGTGTAGGAGGGTTCCCATTACTCCACATCCTCTCTACCATTTACTGCATGCATGCCTCATCACTCATTCGTGTCCAACTCTTTGTGACTCTTTGGACTACAGCCTTACAGACTCCTCTGTCCATGGAATTATTCCAGCATGAATACTGGAGTGGGTTGCCACTTCCTCCTCCAGGGAATCCTCTTGACCTGGGATCAAACCCTACATCTCCTGTGGCTTCTGCACTGGCAGGCAGATTCTTTACCACTGAGCCATATTTGTAGACTTTCTGATGACAGCCACTCTGACCAGTGTGAAGTGGCACCTCATTGTAGTTTTTATTTGTATTTCTCTGATAATTTGCACTTCCCTAATGGCTCAGATGGTAAAGAATCCACCTGCAATGCAAGAGACCCGGGTTCAATCCCTGGGTTGGGAAGAGCCCCTGGAGGATGGCATGGCAACCCACTCCAGTATTCTTGCCTGGAAAATTCCATGGATAGAGAAGCCTGGTGGGCTGCCAACTCCAGTCCATGGAGTTGAAAGAGTCTGACACAATTGAGTGACTGAGCATGCATACACGCACATATGTAAGGATATAATACCAAAAATATCAATTCTTACTTTATTTTTATAATACCAAAATATCAAAGCTCAACAACAAAGACAAGGAACCTAATTTTAAAGGGGAAAAGGACTTGAATAACAATATTTCTTCAAAGAAGAAATAAAAATGGGTAATGACACATGAAATATATTCTAGATCATTGTTCATTAAGGAAATGCAAACTAAAGCCACAAAGAGAGATCACTTTACGTTAACCAGACCAGCTTTAATAACTACAAGAAACTAGAAAATAAATAATGGTAATTACATGGGAAAATAGGAATGCTTTACATTGCTGGTAGGAATATAAATGCTTCAGTCACCATGGGAAAGTCTGGCTATTTCTCAAAATGTCAGCCTTAAAATTACCATAGGCCTCATAGATTTTACTCCTAGGAATATACTCAAATGAAAATATGTCCATGAAGAAATTTGTACACAAATATTTGTGGCAACAATGTTCATTAAGACCCAAAGGGAAACACCACCAATGTCCACAAATACATGAATGTATAAAAAGTCATGGTGCGTATATTAAAATGGAATATCATGTAGCCATACAAGAAGGTAACAAATACTGATATACACTATAACTTAGACAAGAATCCAAAACATTATACTAGATGAAGCCAAAAACAAAAGGGGCAATGCTATAAATTCTTTTATATGCTATATTCATGCACGCATACTAAGTCGCTTCAGTCGTGTCAGACTCTTTGTGATTCCATGGACCGTAGCCTGCTAAGCTCCATTATCCAGGGGATTCTCCAGGCAAGAATACTGGAGTGGGTTGCCATGCCCTCCTCCAAGGGATGTTTCCAAGCCAGAGATTGAGCTCACATCTCTTATGTCTCTTGCACTGTCAGGAGGGTTCTTTACCCCTAGCACCACCTGAGTAGTCCCATACTATATTCATAACAAGCAAATCCATAGACATAAAGCAGAAAACAGGTTAACACAGGATGGGGTGGAGGGAATGGAGAGTGATCATTTAATGGATATGGTATGTTTCTGGAGAGTGATAGGAAAGTTTTGAAATAAGAGAACTAGTGATCACACAACATTGTGAATGCAAGTATATACAACTAAATCATATACTTTAAAACAGTGAATTGCATGTTATATGAATTTTACCTATATTTTAAAATAATGTCACTCCATAAATTGATCAACAGATTTCCTGCAATCCCTATAAAAATCATTAATTTCTTTGCATAAATTGACTAGTTTATCCTATAATTAACCTGAAAATTCAAAGCATTCAGAATAGCCAAAACACTTTTAAAAATTAACAACAAAATTAGAGGATTCACATTTCTCAACTTCAAAGCTAAATACAAAACTAATAATTAAGATGACCAGATGATATGCTACTAGTATAAGGACTGACATTTAGATTAATGGAATAGATGTCAGATTACACAAATAATCTAGGGCTTCCCTTGTAGCTCAGTCAGTAAAGAATCTGCCTGCAGTGCAGGAGACCCGGGTTCAATCCCTAGTGGATGATACCCTGGAGAAGGAAATGGCAACCCACTCCAGTATCCTTGCCTGGAAATCTCATGGACAGAGGAGCCTGGTGGGCTGCAGTCCATGGGGTCGGAAAGAGTTGGGCATGACTGAGTGGCTAACACTTACTTACTTACAGAAATAAAGGGTTAAATTTTGAGTGCACTGATTTTTGACAAGGGGGCCAAGAGGGAAAAGGGGTGTCTTTTCAACACATGGTATAGAATTCATGCCCACAGACATATAATTCCAGCTCCATATCATTTCATTCCATTCATTCCATTCCATTCCATTCCATTCCATTCCATTTCATTTAATTCATACCAATTCATTTTTACTTCACACTCAAAGTACTCTCTCTCTTCCATCCACCTACTCTTCCTCATCACAGGCCTATGTATACTATATATAATATATACAGTATTCACCATCTAAAATTCCTTCCCCTGTCCTTCACTGCAAATATATTAAGATTTATTTCCAAACACTTGGTGTGCAGGAAGCCCAGCTAGATTAAGCCATTCTTTTCCATTCCCTAATACAGTGTGTGAAATGATCATGTTCAACTTCATATTATTCCATGATATTTTGCATTTTCTAACTTGTTTCTAATTGTTTCCATTTCATCTGAGGGGTCATTCTGTACTTCTCTGTAGGAAGATTACTAGTAGGTAAAGAGTAGAATCAACATATTCAACTAATTTAACAATTAAACATTATATCTTCCATAATGCATACCATACATTTGGACATACATCATGTACTTAAAATGTTTGTCAACATTGCTAGCCAAACCACTGAAACATCACTGGTAAATTCAACAGCCCTAAAAATGCACAAGCAATCAAATAATCGAGGTGTCATTAACTTTTACCTGTTCCATCTTGGTCAGAAAACAAGCAATCAAATAATTGAGCTGTCATTAACATTTTACCTGTTCCATCTTGGTCAGGAAACAATCAATAAAGTCCCGAGGGTTGTTAATGTCCAGGGATGCTTGGTGTTCCCTTGTTTTCTCCAAAACATAACTTTTCATACAAGCATAATTTTCAAAGAATTTTTTATGTTTCCCTGGGATATAATCCATGAGAGCAGGGAAGGAACTGCAGAGCTAGAAAAAATAATTGTTCATTAAAAGAAAATACTTAACGAAGATTTAAATATTATATGCCAAGCCCTGGTTAGAAAATGAACCATAAATATTAAAATAATTCGGTCACTATATAGATGGGACTTTTTAACTTCACAAATACATAGTTTTCTATGCTGATAGATGTATTTCAGGGAGAAAATTATAACCAGGGATCAACGATGGTATTCATCTCCTATACTCATACATCATGTTCACAGTATAAAGGCATCTTTGTATCAATTCTTTTGTTTTCTGCCTCAATTCTCCTCACAATTATGTAATAAGAGATAGCATGAAACACAGTGATTCACCTTTTATAGATGACATCAGATTATGGGAGTTTAGGTAATCTGATATAGAAAACAAGCTGATCCCTGACATTTCTATTTCTGTTTAGTGGCCTCAATCATAAAATCGGTATTTTAGGACTAAAAGGGTCCTAAAGACACCATGGAACACAACTCAACATTTTATGGATAAAGTAACTGGGAACCACAGCAATTAAGTGACCTCTGTAAGGTCACACCATTGACTTTTAGGCAGAGGACAGAACATTTCGCTCAGCACAGGGTACACCAGTGATGTTGGTTTGCGGTTCCTACACTAAAACATCATCATTTTGTCATCCTCAAAGCAATTATTTTGTCAGTTAAGATACCAACTGAAGCATCAAACTCTCCTATCATATTCAGTATCCCCTGGGAGCCCCTTGAAGGAAATATTCTCTTTCTTCCCAAACAGATAGATCTGTCAGCTAACATGCTGAAGAATCCATGAGTAGAGATTGGGGACAAGACTTGTGGGCAATGGAAGCCTTTCCAATAGGACCACTGCTGCGGTCATGCTTTGGGGAAGTTACCAAAGTAGTTTACAGAAATTGGTCTTTGGATCTTGGTGGAAAAACCACTGAACAGGGTAAATGGGACGGAACTGCAGTTCTGTATTCTGGGCACATATTTTCCTGTCTATCATTAAGGGCTCTTCAGTCATCCCCAGATGAGTACACCATGATACTAAGCTCTGGGCAGGACTGTGCTGTTCACACATTCACTTCACAGCTTGGTGCCCAGAGAGATCTGGATCTCATGGAGAAAAGAGCCAAAATGATTCCTTGAGAAGAAAGGACTTTGGCCTCACCTGCAGCCATGGAGAGCCCAGAAGCCTGACGTTTTCATTCAGTCTTTCCATTAGATCTAGAAAAATCTGATCTTTATAATCAAAACGATTCCGGAAAATAATGGAGCAGATCACATTGCAGGGAGCACAGCCCAGTATGAAAGTGGGATCACAGGGCAACCCTAGAGAATAACAAACAATTTAAACACACCATTAAAACATACACAAGAGACACTTGATATTTGAGATAACAGGTAAAAGTTAATTTTAGAAACTCTGAAGTGATATCTCACCAACAAATTCCTTTAAAAATAAATATTCAGCATGCATAAAATCAACACATCACTTTACCTTAACCTGAGTAAGATATTTCAGCACAGCTAGTTAAATAACAGGCTTTTACAAATATTCAATTCACTCCTCCCACCTTTACTTGTACCCTTTTCACTCAAGGTGCCTGTTAACTTGAAGGGAAAATGACAAGAACATTTAAAGAGGCTATTTTGTATGATTTAATAATGAAATTTATCAATGTTGAATATCATCTGTCTGCACATTAAACACTGACAGAAAGAAAGAAAATTGTTAGGGAACTCAAAATGAATAGTTGAAAAACTCATGTGCAGAATCAGGGAGGAAAAGCTAAAGTAAGAGAGAGAGAGACTGTAGTTGAATTCATGCATTTGAAAAATAAGTGTAATAAAACACAAAGTATCCATGCTATATGAGGAGAAAAACTAAGAAACAAGTGAACAATTAACCAATTATCATAAATTGGATTTTGTCTAAAGTAATATAAAATGTAAAATTTTAATTTCAAACATAAACCCCTGGATAAGTGAAACAAAAAGTATAACTTGATGAGTGGAATTCCCTTAATTTTGTTTCCATGTTTAAAATTTCTTCCTTTTTAAGAATTAATGTCCCTCATTTACCTTGGCAATTAAAATTAATATATTTGGAATAAATACTGGAGAGGATGTGGAGAAAAGGAAACACTCCTATACTGTTGGTGGGAATATAAATTGATGGAACCACTGTAGAAAATTGTATGGTGGTTCCTTAAAAAACTAAAAATAGAACTACCATATGCTTCAGCAATCCCACTCTTGGGGGTATATTCAGAAAAGATAAAAACTCTAATTAAAAAAGATACATGCATCCCGATTTCATGTCAGCACTATTTATAATAGCCAAGACATGGAAACTAGAGAAGGCAATGGCAACCCACTCTGATATTCGTGCCTGGAGAATCCCATGGAAAGAGGAGTCGGGTGGGCTACGGTCCGTGAGGTCACAAAGGGTCGGACACGACTGAAGTGACTTGGCACAAGACACGGAAACAACCTAAATGTCCATCGGCAGATGCCTGGATGCCGAAGGTGTGAAACACACACACACACACACACACACACACACACACACATAATGAATATTGCTTTGTTGTCTAGTCTCTAAGTCATGTCTGATTTTTTGTGACCCCAGGACTAAGTCTGTCAGGCCCCTCTGTCCATGGGATTTTCCAGGCAGGAATACTGGGGTGGGTTTCCATTTGCTTCTTGAGGAGCTCTTTCCAATCTAAGGATTGAACCCACATCTCCTGCAATGGCTGGCAGATTCTTTACCACTAATGTCACCAGAAAACCCCCAATAAATATTACTCAGTCATTAAAATAAAGACATAATGCCATTTTCAGCAATATTAAATTATTATATTGAGTGAAGTAAGCCAGAAAAGATAACTATAACATGATATTGCTTATAATATGTGAACTGAGAACTTCTAGATGTACCTGCTGGATTTAGAAAAGGCAGAGGAATGAGAGATCAAATTGCCAACATCTGTTGTATTATAGAAAAAGCAACGGACTTCCAGAAAATCATCTAATTTTGCCTCATTGGCTACACTAAAGCCTTTGACTGTGTGGACCACAACAAACTGTGGAAAATTCTTAAAGAGATGGGAATACCAGACCACCTTCACCTGCCTCCCGAGAAACCTGCATGCAGGTCAAGAAGAAACAGTTAGAACCAGACATGGAACAATGGACTGGTTTCAAAATGGAAAAGGAGTATGTCAAGGCTGTACATTGTCACCCTGCTTATTTAACTTATATGCAAAGTACATCATGTGAAATACCAGGCTGGATGAAGCACAAGCTGGAATCAAGATACCAGGAGAAATATCGATCAATTCAGTTCAGGTCAGTTGCTCAGTCCTGTCCTGATCCTCTGTGACCCCATGGGCTGCAGGACACCAGGCTTCCCTGTCCATCACCAACTCCAGGAGCTTGCACAAAGTCACGTCCATCAGGTCAGTGATGCCATCCAACCATCTCATCCCCTGTTGTCCCCTTCTCCTCCTGTCATCAATCTTCCCCAGCATCAGGGTCTTTCCAAAGAGTCAGTTCTTCACATCAGATGACTAAAGTATTAGAGCTTTAGCATGAGTGCTTCCAATGAATACTCAGGACTGATTTTCTTTAGCATTGACTGGATTAATCTCCTTGCTGTCCAAGGGACTTTCAAGAGTCTTCTCCAACACCACAGTTCAAAAGCATCAATTCTTCATCACTCAGGTTTCTTTGTGGTCCAACTCTCACATTTGTACTTCACTACTGGAAAAACTATAGCTGTGACTATCTGGACCTTTGTTGGCAAAGTGATGTCTCTGCTTTTTAATATGCTGTCTAGGTTGGTCAGAACTTTTCTTCCAAGGAGCAAGCATCTTTTAATTTCATGGCCGCAGTCACCATCTGCAGTGATTTTGGAGTCCAAGAAAATAAAGTCTGTCACTGTTTCCACTGTTTCCCGATCTATTTGCCATGAAGTGATAGGGGTGGGGGGAAAATGCCATGACTTTAGTTTATGTGAATGTTGAGTTTAAAACCAGCTTTTTCATGCTTCTCTTTCACTTTCAACAAGAGTCTCTTTAGTCTCTCTTCACTTTCTGCCATAAGGGTGGTGTCATCTGCATATCTGAGGTTATTGATATTTCTACCAAAAAGATGACTTTTACCTATTAACTTTAGGCTGCCTCAAGTTATCCTGAGCCAATCACTTCCTCTAAACATACCCTGTGACACAGTTCTGCCCACAAGAGGGACATGACCCAGCTGTACCCACCAATGAGCAGCTTTCAGTCCCACCCACCAGGAAACCTGTACAGCTCCAAGACCAATCTCAAGCACCAAGGGGCAGACAAGCTGAAGAACTACAATCTGGCAGCCTGTGGAACAGAGACCACAAACACAGAAATTTAGACAAAATGAGGTGGCAGAGAAATATATTGCAGACTGCACATTTGTTACTAAAATCCGAAAATGATGGGGCAAAATTTGCAAACTGAAAACAGAACCAAATTCTACTTAGAGAAGATAAGATAAGCAGGTGTTGCTTAGGTCAAAATTTAGTTAAATAAATATTTCATGACTTGGTTCCAAATAGGAAAAGGAGTACGTCAAGGCTGTATATTGTCACCCTGCTTATTTAACTTATATGCAGAGTATATCATGAGAAACCTTGGGCTGGAGGAAGCACAAGCTGGAACCAAGATTGCTGGGAGAAATATCAATAACCTCAGATATACATATGACACCACTCTAATGGCAGAAAATGAAGAACTAAAGACCCTCTTGATGAAAGTGTAAGAGGAGAGTGAAAAAGTTGGCTTAAAGCTCAAGATTCAGAAAACTAAAATCATGGCATCCAGTCCCATCATTTCATGGAAAATAGATGGGGAAACAGTGGAAACAGTGGCTGACTTTATTTTTTGGGGCTCCAAAATCACTGCAGATGGTGATTGTAGCCATGAAATTAAAAGACACTTACTCCTTGGAAGGAATGTTATGACCAACCTAGACAGCATATTAAAAAACAGAGACATTACTTTGTCAACAAAGGTCCATCTAGTTAAGGCTATGGTTTTTCCAGTAGTCATGTAAGAGTTGGACTATAAAGAAAGCTGAGCAAAGAAGAATTGATGCTTTTCAACTGTAGTGCTGGAGAAGACTCTTTTTTTTTTTTTTTTAAATATTTTCTTTCCTTTTCTTTTTTCTGGGAGGGGGGATGGGAATGGGGAGAAGACTCTTGAGAGTCCCTTGGACTGCAAGGAGATCCAACCAGTCCATCCTGAAGGAGATCAGTCCTGGGTGTTCATTGGAAGGACTGATGTATAAGCTGAAACTCCAGTACTTTGGAAAACTGATGCAAAGAGCTGACTCATTTGAAAAGACCCTGATGCTGGGAAAGATTGAGGGCAAGAGGAGAAGGGGATGACAGAGGATGAGATGGTTGGATGGCATCACCGACTCAATGGACATGGGTTTGGGTAAAGTCCGGGAGTTGGTGATGGACAGGGAGGCCTGGTGTGTTGCAATTCATTGGGTCACAAGAGCCAGGCACGACTAAGAGACTGAACTCAACTGGACTGACTTGGTATATGTGTGTTTTAACAGAATTAAGATGTAGCATACATTTATTCAAAATATATGAATCGGTACAATTAGTATTGAAAAACAAGAAATAATGAATACTGGTACTTTTTAAAGAGTGCTGTCTTTACTGAGAAAGCATAATTGATGAGAATTGCACTAAGATATACCAAGATGATTAAAACCATAGATCGTATTACTATTGGCCAGAATTGTAGGCCTGAGCCCTGGAAGTTTCTCTCAAAAGTGTCTATAAGGCTGAATATATAAATATAGCCCACTTAAGTGAACACACATGTTGCTTGTTTCATGCCCCATAATGATTATTCCTACCCTGTCCAATTAACAAGTATTCCCTGGTAAAATATTCCAGAATAGACAACCACGTTATCTCTACCCTTCTCTATTCTTTAATATTTTTAGGAAATGACTCAAAACTATGTTTTCTGATTTCTGGTTTGAAAACAAACAATGTTCAGGAGATAATTTGATTAAATGATCTTTATGCCCACACTGCGTGCAGTCATGGGAGTACACACACAATAAGCACAGATACACAAAATCTCCTTGGCTGCCTATGCTTTATAACCCCCTCCCCGCATCTGAGGGCTGACAGCCAATACCCATATGAAAGATGCGGCCGTCCTTGAAATATTTCCAAGGATGTCACTGGAGAGAGAGCAGCCTGTTAAGGTCAGACTTAAGAGAAAATAGAATCACCCACCGTTGGTTTTTCTCAACTCCTCCACCAGGCAGCGTGCTTCCTCTTGAACACGGTCCTCAATGCTCCTCTTCCCCATCCCAAAATTCCGCAGGGTCATGAGGGAGAAGCGCCGGGTCGCCTTCCATATCTTCCCATTGCTGAAAATGATTCCTACCAGGAAGGGAAACAGAAACTAGGAGGGAAGCTCTAGGGGAGGAGGAGTGAGCTGACACATGGCAGCCTCAGAGAGGGAACACGATCTGCTGGGGGGTGGGGGGGGCTTTTCAAATTCCTCTTTTCCATTCTCACCATTTCTACCCTTTGCCAATGCTGAACACCCACACATACACACCTACCATATCCCTTAGTAGCTCTCTGAACCACTGGGTAACTGCCTCTTCTAGAAAACTCCTCTCCCAGGTCAATCAGAGCTTCCTTCACTACTTCATATCCATGCAAGACCACAGTGGGCTTCATGCCAAAATACAGAGTGAACACAGGGCCGTAGACTTTTGAGAGCTGGGAATGGAGATACATGTAATAGCAAAAGAAGTCAATATGAGATAATGTGTTGTGCCTGATGCAGAATGTATTATTATCATGCTTTATGTTTTTATTCTGCCAGAGACAGCTTAATTATGTATTAAATTTAGAATTTAATGCTTAAATATGGTGGCAATTGTTATAGGTTCTACTTATGAATGACCTGAAATGCTGGGTAATGGTCCAAGTAGCTGGTACACAGATTATAATTAATCCTCAGATCAGCACTTTCAGTGGACTTATTTTCCCCACTATAAATAAGGAAACTGAGGTTGCAGAATTCTCTTCCATGTCCAGCATCCCAGGGCTACTATGTAGAGGATTCAAATTTGAAGATCATAGTCACCCTCTGATCCTTGAGAAGCAATGTAGCAATCCTCAAGGCCCATCTTTTGGACCAACAGCCAGCTCACTGCTTCAGAATCACCCATGGAGCAGTCATTAGAATTCTGATTCTGTAGCCCTATGATGAATACTAGAAATTTATAATTAAAAAAAAAAAAGTTCACATAACCCTAATGCCCAGCCTAGTTTGAGATCCTCTGGTGTCACTAACACAGAAAGAGAGGAAGCATCATAGAGGCAGTGCCAGGACATGCAGCATCTCATGGAAGACCAACACTTTCTATGTGGCAGCGTTCACAGGATACAGATGGCAATTTCCTGCAGAATCCAAATGAATGCTGCTGCCACCAGTGGGAACCTAACTGATGACTTCTTTCTTTGATTCCCCCGTGATCATCCTAATCCTAAGTTAATTCCTTAACACCAGGCACACTGCCCTTCTTCAGAAAAGTTATGTTTTCCTGGTCATCTGAACAAAACACACAGCTTATATAGTAAATGATTTCAGGAAAGAAATCGCTAATCACATGCTGAAGCTGAAGCTCCAGTACTTTGTTTGGCTACCTGATGCGAAGAGCCAACTCACTAGAAAAGACTCTGATGCTGGGAAAGATTGAAGGCAGGAGAAGAGGACGACAGAAGATGAGATGGCTGAATAGCATCACCGACTCAGTGGACTTGAGTTTGAGCAAGCTCTGGGAGGTGGTGAAGGACAGGGA
The DNA here is from genome assembly GCF_033118175.1 of Dama dama. NCBI lineage: Eukaryota > Metazoa > Chordata > Mammalia > Artiodactyla > Cervidae > Dama > Dama dama. The sequence goes on along the minus strand of NC_083695.1, from coordinate 63,033,897 downwards.
AGCCTGGCATGCTACAGTCCATGGGGTCACAAAGAGTCGGACACAACTGAGCGACTGATCAACAATATAGTAAATTATTTCTGGAAAGAAATCACTAATCACAAAACACTTCACTTACCCTTTACTTTCAGTCCCAAATCATAGTAAATGGCTGTGAAATAAAGAAAGGAGGCAACACTCCCAGCTTTTAAACTTAATTATTTTGATTCTACTATACAAAGACCTAAACGCTTCTCTTCTCACAAAACACATTACTTTGTTCCTCTATTTATGATAATAACAGGCCTGAAAAGGCAAGAAAAATATCAAATTTACAGGGAGTAATTTGCTTCAAACTGACCTGCTTTAACAGTGTGCTCGTAAGAATATATATTGTTTTTTAAATTGGGCTTATTTTACTTACCTTTTATAAGACACTGGAGGAACATAAAACCTACTTACACGGCTTACAGATTTGCTGATGTCCTTAACATCTAATTGTAGGATGTTTCCAAGAATTGGGAGAGGAGTGGGGCCTGGCGGGAGCTTCCCTTTCCCAGAGCGCTGTTTCCAGAGTGAGAGGAGAAGCAGACAGCAGAGACAGAGCACCAGGGCCACAGCCAGATCCATTGACGCCGTCTCTTCTCACTCAGACGGCTATGAGCCTGAAATCGAGAGCTTTTGTAACAGGCCCTGCTAATTCAACTTGGGCCTCTCTGAGGAATAAAGATACCATTCGATCACATCCACTTTGTACTCTATTCTGAATGGACTTTGGCCATTGATAAAGATAAAATTAAAGTGTCCTTTAGTCTTGTTTTCCTTCTGTCCAATGACAACTGTAGAGACTGTCATTTAATTGCACTGCGTTAGGATCAGGTTTGCTAATCAAAAAAAAAAAAGTATTTCCATTGTGCAGCCAAGAATTAGAACCACTAAAATAAATAATTTGATGCCCCAAACAGCTCAAAACTCTGGATTCTAGTCAATGACCAGTTGCAAATGTATGACTTTGAGGGAAATCGGTGTATTCTGTGCCTTTTTTTATTAAAAAAAAATTATCTTGTAATGCAATATAGGATAATTTGTCCTTGAAAATGTATGTGTTTAAAATTTTTAATGTACTGCACTACCATTACAGTTATAAAAAATAATTAATTATGACATATTTAAGGTAGTTTAAAAATCAGAATAGAGTAACTATGGTTCTGGCATCCAAAATGAAGTTCGGCGGTCATTGTGGATGTGGTTTTTAGACATAAGTGTTCCTGTACTACTGAGAACTTGAATTCTTTTCTGTGTCAAACTCAAGGACTCCACCAACCATTTTCAAAACAATATATGTTAGCAGGTACTTGCTACAATTTTGTATTTTCAAAGTCCTCTCCAGACTCTACTCCCTCCGATCCCCCATCCCTGCATCCACTGCTTCACAACTCTGTAACCATTTCTAAGTCCAACCAATTTTGCTTATAAGCATCCTTACCTCTTGCCATCTGCAAGTCTCAGTTCAGTTCAGTTCAGTCTCTCAGTCGTGTCTGACTCTTTGCAACCCCATGAACCGCAGCACAAGTCTAGTTCTTGACAAAAACTTCACCTACTCTTGTGGTTTCTTGTCTTTATTAAATTCCCCATTTTGTAGCCTAGAAGAACATAATTTAAGATCTTCTTGGATCTGTGCTTCCTGGGCTACAGTCCTATCAGGTCCAAATAAACACCTCTTGATTTTAACCAGATCGTCATACTTGGAATTCATGCTTAACATTAACATAATTCAAACCTCTTAAATGACCAAAGACATATACAGTAATTATCTAAGTAAATTTACATGATTTTTACCTTGAAATTTCACATCTACCTTAGCAAAAAAAAAAAAAGAAGAAGAAGAAGGTAGAGATAGTAATTTGATATTTTTTATATGAGGGAAAAGGTGATTCTGAGATAAGAGAACTGTCCAGCATCACAAGGCTCATAATAAATAAAATTAGGATTTAAACTGAGATCTTCTGACTCCCATTGTGATGTATTCTCATTTATACCTCAACTGCCTCAAGAATAATTTTAGAAAAACAAAACCAAATAGCCTAAAATATTACTCTGAATATGCACCCCACTGATTGTTCATTGATTGTTCATAAAATAACAGGCATCACAGGATACGCATGTCCCTGGACTTCGAGGGAAAAAGTCATAGATTCTTAAGACAAGAAATTCTGAAAAGATATTCACCCTTCTCCAACACCAAAGAGCAAAACTTGCTCAGGCAATAGAGGGAATAAACAGCCTCAAGAATTTAGTGGGGAAGGCTTGAGAAACTATGGCTCAATCCTCATTCTTGCCTCCAGACACAATTGTTTCTGTTGCCTTTTGGAGTCTGTCTTTGTCAGAAATAATGAAATTAAGAATACACAGAAAATGCAGACTTGACTGATATAAAAAGGTGTTTACTGGGAGTTTGTTAGGACTGCAGCCCAAGAGACAGAGATTCAAGAAACAACTGAATCACACTCTGCTGGACTACAAAAATGTGGAGGCTTACGAGGGCAAAATTCACAAAATTACAAAACAATTCTTGTTTGTCAAGAATCACTGTTGGAGTTGGCAAGTAAGGGTTCCTATTAAGTAACCGTTAGCTGGGGTCCAAGATGGTGGCACAGTTACAATGGGTGACCTTGAGAATATAAGGATGTAGCTGGTAAGTGTTTTCTGAATAGGGCTAGTCCTGTCCTTGGGTCTGGTACAGGTCAAAGAAACATCAAGTTCTCAGAGGTGTGGAGACAACCCTGAGACTGGATCCTCATTGGCCTGCTGACTCCATTTATATATGCCTGAACTGTGATTACTCCATTATAATTCCAATTTGTCATCAACAGCAAGGAAGATTTTACACAGAACAACAGGTGTGGATTCCAGTGGAGGATCAGAGGCATGGACTTCACTAAACAGACCCTCAGCCCAGAACCACCAGTACATGCAGATCCAAGCAGAAGACAGTTAGTGGTCATGATGATCTAAATATCACTGGAGGGGTAAACATCACTAGATCACTAACAGCAGTCCTTTACAATCACATATTCTACAAAGATATCATATTTGTTTAGATTGACTAGTGCAGTTATTTCTAAGATCTTTTTGCAGGGAGAAATAAGTTTTTGTCAAGACCCAATTACAAAATTTTTAAAAATTTTATTTTATATTGGAGTCTAGTTGAGTATATTGTTTTTATTGGAGTATATATAACTACTATATAAACTACTCCAATAGTTTATATTGGAGTATGTTGGAGCATAGTTGATTTACAGTGTCGTGTTAAGTTCAGGTGTACTGCTGCTGCTAAGTCACTCAGTCGTGTCCGACTCTGTGTGACCCCATGGACGGCAGCCCGCCGGCTCCCCCGTCCCTGGGATTCTCAGGCAAGAACACTGGAGCGGGCGCCATTGTCTTCTCTGTCAGGTGTACAGCAAAGTGATTTCGTTATACACATACCTATTTTGTTTCAGATTATTTTCCCATATGGGTTACTATAGAATACTGAGTAGAGTTCCTTGTCTTGTACAGGAGGTCCTTGTTTACTATCTGTTTTTATATAGTAGTGTGTGTAGGTTATTCCCACCTTCTAGTTTATCTCCCGCTCCCCCTTTCCCTTTGGTAGCCATAACTTTGAGTCTGTTTCTGTTTTGTAAATGAGTTCATTTGTATCACTTTTTAGATTCCACATGTAAGTGATATCATATGATATTTGTCTTTGACTTCACTTACTATGATAATCTCTATGTCCATCCATGTTTCTAGAAATGACATTATTTCCTTCATTTTTTAGGTTGACTAGCATTCCATTGTCATACGTACCACACCTTCTTCATCTATTCATCTGTCAATAAACATTTAGGTCGACTCCGTGTCTTGGCTTTTGTAAATAGTGCTGCAGTGAACACTGGGGTGCGTGTATAATCTCGAAGTATGTTTTTCTCCAGATATAAGCCCAGGGGTGGGACTGTTGGATCATATGGTAACTCTATTTTTAGTTTTTTTAAGGAACCTCCATACTGTTTTCCACAGTAGCTGTATCAATTTACATTCCTACTAATAGTGCAGGAAGGTTACCTTCTCTCCACACCCTCTCCAGCATTTACTGTTTGTAGGCTTTCTGATGATGGCCGTTCAGCATGGTGTGAGGTGATTTCTCATTGGAGTTTTGATATGCATTTTTCTAATAATTAGTGACTTTGAACATCTTTTCATGTGCTTTTTGGCCATCTATACCTCTTCTTTGAAGAGATGTCTATTTCTATTTTTTCTATTTTGTGCCCACTTTTAGCTTGAGATGCTTGTTTTTTTTTTAGTAATGAGCTGCATGAGTTGTTTGTATATTTTGGAGATTAATCCCCTGTGAGTTGCATCATTTGCAAATATTTTCTCCCATTCTGTGGGTTGTGTGTTCATTTTGTATATGGTTGCCTTTGCCATGCAAAAACTATTCAGGTCCTATTTACTTATTTTTTAAAATTTTCATTACTCAAGGAGGTGGACCCAAAAAGTTATTGTTGCGATTTATCTCAAAGAGTGTTTTGCCCATGTGTTCCTTTAAGAGTTTTATAGTATCTGGTCCTACACTTAGGTCTTTAATCCATCTGAGTTTATTTTTGTATATGGTGTTAGAGAATGTTCTAATTTTATTCTTTTACATGCAGCTGTCCAATTTTCCCAGCACCACTTATTGGAATGACTGTCTTTACTCCATTGTCCATTCTTGCCCTCTTTGTTGCAGATTAATTGACCAAAACTGCATGGGCTTATTTTGGGGCTATCTATATTCTTCCATTCATACTTTATCCCTCATGTTTACATGGATTCATATTTTATTCACCATGTAATAGGATTTTCACACCCATGATTTTCTCTCAATTACCTTAGCTGAAGGTAAAACTATTTCCATTTGGGGAATGAAGAAACTGGGTCTTGGAGAATCAGTACTTGTGCCAAGGACACAGTATCTGCATCTGTTAGAGCTGAGACTGGAACTCACATTTCTTAAGTCATGTGTGCTTCCCCCAAACCAAACATTCAGTTCACCAGGGTCACCACACTAACTGTGTATGTGGCATGATTCAGTATTTTGGGATTCATCCTAGGCAGTGAATTTCCAAATATGTTGACTTGGTTAATAATTACTGTATCAGTCGATTAAAATGGGGGTCAGAAAAGTTTAGTTTTCTAACCTGTAAACTTGACTGAGTCTAAGACTCAGAGTAGCTTTTATTTACAACAGAGATGCAGTAATTTGCTGCCTAACCCAGGTAGCTCTAAACCCTAAAATAACTGAACAGTTTATTGTGGATGAAATCTATTCAGTCACTTTCTTTAGAGCTTCCCTTTTATTCTTTGTTAAATGAGTGTGCCTGCTTTGTTCCACTTTCCTTCTGTTAAAAGCTCATTGCTTTTTATAGAATAATAGAATCAAAGATAATTTAAAGATTCAAGGAATCTCTGAGATCAATTAGTCCAGTCTTTCTTTTTTCTAAGGGGCAATTAGAAAATTGACTTGGATGATGTTTCCTCATTGCATTAGTTCAAAGCCTTGAGTGAAAATCCAAGTTTTCCATCTCCCAAATCAACACTGTCTCACATCAAATAACATTCTTCTGGCTGTCCTAATGATCAAGAGGTCATCATCATTAACTTCTTCATTGTCACTGAATAATGCAAACTTCGGTTTGGCTAGAGTTGTGAATTCATGTTTTTTTTTTAATTAATAGAAATTATTTTATTTTTATTGAAGCACAATTGGTTTCTAATATTATATTAGTTTCAGGTGTACAACATAGTGATTCAGTATTTTTACAAATTATACTCCACTATTACTAAAAGATAATGGCTATAATTGACTGTGCAGTACAATATATCCTTATTGCTAATCTATTTTATACACAGTAGTTTGTATCTCTTAATACTCCTCACTTGCCACATGCCCCTCCTTTCACCCATTTAGTAACCACTACTTAGTTTTCTATATTTGTGAGTCTATTTCTGTTTTGCATATACATTCATTTTCATTATGTTTTCAATTCCTGATATAAGTGATCATACAATAATTTTTTATCTGTCTGACATATTTCACTATGCATAATATTTTCTAGGACTATCCACTTTGTTGCAACTGGTGGAATTTCATTCTTTTTAATGGCTGAGTAGTTATTTTATTGAAGGTTATATTATATTCCAGTATAAATATACAGACCACATCTTCTTTACTAGTCATCTATTGATAGACACATGAGATGCTTCCTTATCTTGGCAAGTGTAAGTAGTGCTACTATGAACACTGGGGTGCATTTATCATTTTGAATTAGTGTTTTCACTGTCTTTCTGGTATATGGTCATGTTGTTGTTCAGTTGCACAGTCATGTCCTACTCTTTGTGATCCCATGGACTGCAGCACGCCAGGTCTCCCTGTCCTTCACCATCTCCTGAGGTCTGCTCAAGTTCGTGTCCATTGCATGAGTGATGCCATCCAGCCATCTCATCCTCTGATGCCTTCTGCTCCTCTGCCTTCAATCTTTCCCAGCATCATGAACTTTTCCAGTGAGTTGGCTGTTCACATCAGATGACCAAAATACTGGAGCTTCAGCCTCAGCATCAGTCCTTCCAGTGAGTATTCAGGGTTAATTTCCCTTAAGATTGACTGGTTTGATTTCTTTGCTGTCCAAGAGACTTTTGGAAGTCTTCTCCAGTACCAGAGTTCAAACGCATCTATTCTTTGGCGTTCTGCCTTCTTTACAGTCCAGCTCTCACAACCATACATGACCACTGGGAAGACCACAACCTTGACTATACAGATCTTTGTCGGCAGAGTCATGTCTCTGCTATTCTGTATGATACTCTACCACTGTAGTATCGTACAGAACAACAGCATTACCTTAAAAATGCCCTGTGATTCACTTACTGGTCCCTCCCTCCACCACGCCCTTGGCAACTGATGATCTTTTCACTGTATTCATAATTTTGCAATGTAGTCTTCAGATTGATTTCTCTAACTTAGTAATTCTCATTAAGTTCTTCCATGTGTTTTCATGGTCTGATAGGTCTTTTCTTTCTTTTTTTTTTATTATGATTTTTTTTTATTATTTTTATTTTTTTTTTTCCAGTGGGTTTTGTCATACATTGATATGAATCAGCCATGGATTTACATGTATTCCCAATCCCGATCCCCCCTCCCACCTCCCTCTCCACCCGATTCCTCTGGGTCTTCCCAGTGCACCAGGCCGGAGCACTTGTCTCGTGCATCCCACATGGGCTGGTGATCTGTTTCACCATAGATAGCATACATGCTGTTCTTTTGAAATATCCCACCCTCACATTCTCCCACAAAGTTCAAAAGTCTGTTCTGTATTTCTGTGTCTCTTTTTCTGTTCTGCATATAGGGTTATCGTTATCACCTTTCTAAATTCCATATACATGTGTCAGTATGCTGTAATGTTCTTTATCTTTCTGGCTTACTTCACTCTGTATAATGGGCTCCAGCTTCATCCATCTCATTAGGACTGGTTCAAATGAATTCTTTTTAATGGCTGAGTAATATTCCATGGTGTATATGTACCACAGCTTCCTTATCCATTCATCTGCTGATGGGCATCTAGGTTGCTTCCATGTCCTGGCTATTATAAACAGTGCTGCGATGAACAATGGGGTGCACGTGTCTCTTTCAGATCTGGTTTCCTCAGTGTGTATGCCCAGAAGTGGGATTGCTGGGTCATATGGCAGTTCTATTTCCAGTTTTTTAAGAAATCTCCACACTGTTTTCCATAGCGGCTGTACTAGTTTGCATTCCCACCAACAGTGTAAGAGGGTTCCCTTTTCTCCACACCCTCTCCAGCATTTATTGCTTGTAGACTTTTGGATAGCAGCCATCCTGACTGGCGTGTAATGGTACCTCATTGTGGTTTTGATTTGCATTTCTCTAATAATGAGTGATGTTGAGCATCTTTTCATGTGTTTGTTAGCCATCTGTATGTCTTCTTTGGAGAAATGTCTGTTCAGTTCTTTGGCCCATTTTTTGATTGGGTCATTTATTTTTCTGGAATTGAGCTGCAGGAGTTGCTTGTATATTTTTGAGATTAATCCTTTGTCTGTTTCTTCATTTGCTATTATTTTCTCCCAATCTCAGGGCTGTCTTTTCACCTTACTTATAGTTTCCTTTGTAGTGCAAAAGCTTTTAAGTTTCATTAGGTCCCATTTGTTTAGTTTTGCTTTTATTTCCAATATTCTGGGAGGTGGGTCATAGAGGATCTTGCTGTGATTTATGTCGGAGAGTGTTTTGCCTATGTTCTCCTCTAGGAGTTTTATAGTTTCTGGTCTTACATTTAGATCTTTAATCCATTTTGAGTTTATTTTGGTGTATGGTGTTAGAAAGTGTTCTAGTTTCATTCTTTTACAAGTGGTTGACCAGTTTTCCCAGCACCACTTGTTAAAGAGGTTGTCTTTTTTCCATTGTATATCCTTGCCTCCTTTGTCAAAGATAAGGTGTCCATAGGTTCGTGGATTTATCTCTGGGCTTTCTATTCTGTTCCATTGATCTATATTTCTGTCTTTGTGCCAGTACCATACTGTCTTGATGACTGTGGCTTTGTAGTAGAGTCTGAAGTCCTCAGGGACCTCTGGGACACTGTGAAACGCCCCAACATTCCAATCATAGGAGTTCCAGAAGAAGAAGACAAAAAGAAAGGCCATGAGAAAATACTCGAGGAGATAATAGCTGAAAACTTCCCTAAAATGGGGAAGGAAATAGCCACCCAAGTCCAAGAAACCCAGAGAGTCCCAAACAGGATAAACCCAAGGCGAAACACCCCAAGACACATATTAATCAAATTAACAAAGATCAAACACAAAGAAGAAATATTAAAAGCAGCAAGGGAAAAACAACAAATAACACACAAAGGGATTCCCATAAGGATAACAGCTGATCTATCAATAGAAACCCTCCAGGCCAGAAGGGAATGGCAGGACGTACTGAAAGTAATGAAAGAGAATAACCTACAACCTAGATTACTGTATCCAGCAAGGATCTCATTCAGATATGAAGGAGAATTCAAAAGCTTTACAGATAAGCAAAAGCTGAGAGAATTCAGCACCACCAAAACAGCTCTTCAACAAATGCTAAAGGATCTTCTCTAGACAGGAAATGCAGAAAGGTTGTACAAACGTGAACCCAAAACAACAAAGTAAATGGCAACGGGACCACACCTATCAATAATTACCCTAAATGTAAATGGGTTGAACGCCCCAACCAAAAGACAAAGATTGGCTGAATGGATACAAAAACAAGACCCCTATATATGGTGTCTACAAGAGACCCACCTCAAAACAAGAGACACATACAGACTAAAAGTGAAGGGCTGGAAAAAAATATTTCATGCAAACGGAGACCAAAAGAAAGCAGGAGTCGCAATACTCATATTAGATAAAATAGACTTTCAAATAAAGGAAGTGAAAAGAGACAAAGAAGGACACTACATAATGATCAAAGGATCAATCAAAAAAGAAGATATAACAATTATAAATATATATGCACCCAACATAGGAGCACCGCAATATGTACGGCAAACCCTAACGAGTATGAAAGAGGAAATTAATAGTAACACAATAATAGTGGGAGACTTTAATACCCCACTCACAACTATGGATAGATCAACTAAACAGAAAATTAACAAGGAAACACAAACGTTAAATGACACAATGGACCAGCTAGACCTAATTGATATCTATAGGACATTTCACCCCAAAACAATCAACTTCACCTTTTTCTCAAGTGCACACGGAACCTTCTCCAGAATAGATCACATCCTGGGCCATAAATCTGGTCTTGGAAAATTCAAAAAAATTGAAATCATTCCAGTCATCTTTTCTGACCACAGTGCAGTAAGATTAGATCTCAATTACAGGGAAAAAATTGTTAAAACTTCAAACATATGGAGGCTAAATAACACGCTTCTGAATAACCAACAAATCATAGAAGAAATCAAAAAAGAAATCAAAATATGTATAGAAATGAATGAAAATGAAAACACGACAACCCAAAACCTATGGGACACTGTAAAAGCAGTGCTAAGGGGAAGGTTCATAGCATTACAGGCTTACATCAAGAAACAGGAAAAAAACCAATTAAATAACCTAACTCTACACCTAAAGCAATTAGAGAAGGAAGAAATGAAGAACCCCAGAGTTAGCAGAAGGAAAGAAATCTTAAAAATCAGGGCAGAAATAAATGCAAAAGAAACTAAAGAGACCATAGCAAAAATCAACAAAGCTAAAAGCTGGTTTCTTGAAAAAATAAACAAAATTGACAAACCATTAGCAAGACTCATTAAGAAACAAAGAGAGAAAAACCAAATTAACAAAATTAGAAATGAAAATGGAGAGATCACAACAGACAACACTGAAATACAAAGGATCATAAGAGACTACTACCAGCAGCTCTATGCCAATAAAATGGACAACTTGGATGAAATGGACAAATTCTTAGAAAAGTACAACTTTCCAAAACTGAACCAGGAAGAAATAGAAGATCTTAACAGACCCATCACAAGCAAGGAAATCGAAACTGTCATCAAAAATCTTCCAGCAAACAAAAGCCCAGGACCAGATGGCTTCACAGCTGAATTCTACCAAAAATTTAGAGAAGAGCTAACACCTATCTTACTCAAACTCTTCAGGAAATTGCAGAAGAAGGTAAGCTTCCAAACTCATTCTATGAGGCCACCATCACCCTAATTCCAAAACCAGACAAAGATGCCACAAAAAAAGAAAACTACAGGCCAATATCACTGATGAACATAGATGCAAAAATCCTTAACAAAATTCTAGCAAACAGAATCCAACAACATATTAAAAAAATCATACACCATGACCAAGTGGGCTTTATCCCAGGAATGCAAGGATTCTTTAATATCCGCAAATCAATCAATGTAATACACCACATTAACAAATTGAAAGATAAAAACCATATGATTATCTCAATAGATGCAGAGAAAGCCTTTGACAAAATTCAACACTCATTTATGATTAAAACTCTCCAAAAAGCAGGAATAGAAGGAACATACCTCAACATAATAAAAGCTATATATGACAAACCCACAGCAAGCATCACCCTCAATGGTGAAAAATTGAAGGCATTTCCCCTGAAATCAGGAACAAGACAAGGGTGCCCACTCTCACCACTACTATTCAACATAGTGTTGGAAGTTCTGGCCACAGCAATCAGAGCAGAAAAAGAAGTAAAAGGAATCCAGATAGGAAAAGAAGAAGTAAAACTCTCACTGTGTGCAGATGACATGATCCTCTACATAGAAAACCCTAAAGACTCTACCAGAAAATTACTAGAGCTAATCAATGAATATAGTAAAGTTGCAGGATATAAAATTAACACACAGAAATCCCTTGCATTCCTATATACTAACAATGAAAAAACAGACAGAGAAATTAAGGAAACAATACCATTCACCATTGCAACAAAAAGAATAAAATACTTAGGAGTATATCTACCTAAAGAAACAAAGGACCTATACATAGAAAACTATAAAACACTGATGAAAGAAATCAAAGAGGACACAAACAGATGGAGAAACATACCGTGTTCATGGATTGGAAGAATTAATATTGTCAAAATGGCTATTCTACCCAAAGCAGTCTATAGATTCAATGCAATCCCTATCAAGCTACCAACGGTATTTTTCACAGAACTAGACCAAAGAATTTCACAATTTGTATGGAAATACAAAAAACCTCGAATAGCCAAAGTAATCTTGAGAAAGAAGAATGGAGCTGGAGGAATCAACCTGCCTGACTTCAGACTCTACTGATAGGTCTTTTCTAAGGGAAAAAAGCAATATTCAATTGTTTGCCTATATTACAGTTTGCTTATCCATTCACCTATTGAAGGACATCTTGGCTTCTTCTGAGTTTTGGCAATTATGAATAAAGCAATTATAAAGATTCATGTACAGATATTTATTTATTTTAAATTGAAGTACAGTTGATTTACAATGCTGTATTATGTTTCAGGTGTATAGTAAAGTGATTCATTTATATATATATCCTTTTTAGATTCTTTCAGTTATAGGTTATTACAAAATACTGAATATTGGTCCCTCGGCTATATAGCAGATCCTTATTGATTATCTATTTTACATACAGTGTGATGTATATGTTCATTTCAGACTCCTAGTTTATTCCTCTGTCTCCCTTCCCCTTGGAAAACCATATTTGTTTTCTCTCTATTTCTGTTTTGTATGTAAGTTCAGAGTCTATTTCTATTTTGTACGTAAGTTTAGTTGTATCATTTTTTTAAGATGTCACACATAACCAATATCATACATTTGTTGTTCTCTGTTTGACTTCATTTTTAGTATGATAATCTCTACGTCCATCCATGTTGCTGCAAATGGCATTATTTCATTCTTTTTCAAGGTTGAGTAATATTCCACTGAATATATATGTCTTCTTTACATTTAAGGCTATGATCTACTTGAGTTAACTTTTGCAAAGGGTATAAGATCTTGTGTGTGTGTGTGGAAAAGAGAGACAGGATTGGGGGAGAGAATATTCCATAGTGGGAGAAACCTTTGCTGAAAAAACTGTCCTCTATATTTTTCCATTGGATTACTTTGCTCTTTTGTCAAAGCTCAGTTTTCTATATTTATGTCTAGGAAATGGAAATCCACTGCAGTATTCTTGCCTGGAAATTCCCATGGACAGAAGTGAGCCTGGTGGACTACTGTCCGTGGAGTCACAAAGAGTCAGACATGACTGAGTAACTATAAACAACAACAATAACTAGCCTCCCTCTTCTGTTGCACTGATCCATATCTCTATGCTTTCATCAATACCACACTGTCTTAAACACTGTAGCTTACAGTAAGTCTTAAGTCATATAGTATCAGTGCTCTGTCCTTGTTCTTTTTCTTCAATATTGTGTTGGCTATTCTGGGTCTTTAAACTGTTCACACAGATTTTAGAAAAGACTGTCCATATCTTAACAAAAATCTTGCTGAGATTTTGATTAGGATAGCATTGAATCTTATACTAAATTGCTCAGATGTTCAATCGTGTCTGACTCTTTGTGACCCCATGGACTGTAGCCCACCAGGTTTCTCTGTCCGTGGGATTTTCCAGGCAAGAATACTTGAGTGGGTTGCCATTTCCTTCTCCAGGTGATATTTTCCACCTAGGGGTCGAACCTGGGTCTCTTGTATTGTAGGCAGATTCTTTACCAACTGAGTCACCAGGGAAGAACACTAAATTGGGGAGAACTAAATACTACACAATTCTGAGACCTTCTATTGCTGGACATGGAATATACTTCCTATTATTTAGAGCCTCTTTGGTTTCTTTAATCAGAGTATTATAGTTTTATTTGAATAGAACTCTTACAGGTATTGTCAGATTTAGATTTAAGCAGTTCAATTTTGTTTTAATGTACATAATATTGTGTTTTTAATGTCAAATTCCAATTGTTAGTTGCTAGTATATAGGAAAGAAACTGATGGCTATATGTCAACACTACGGACTTCTCTTGTGGTTCAGCAGGTAAAGAATCTGCCTGCAATGTGGGAGACGTGGGTTTGATCCGTGAGTTGGGAAGATCCACAGGAGAAGGGAAAGGTTACACAGTCCAGTATTTTGGCCTGGAGAATTCCAGTATTCAGGCCTGGAGAGTCAGACACCACTGAGAAAATTTCACTTTACAATATTATATACTGAAACCATGCTAAAATTGCTTATTAGTAGTAGTTCCTGGAGTTTTTTAAAAAAACTTTTGGGTGATTTTCTCCATAGAAAATTACATTGTCTGAAATAAAGAGAGTTTTGTTTCTTCTTTCTCAATCTGCATACTCCTCTTATTTCCTTTTCTGTCTTACTTCACAATCAAATAGGAATGATGACAGAGGATATCTTGCCTTACCCCTCATTTTAGCAGGAAAGGTTCTAGTTTCTCACCAATGACAATGATGTTAGCTGTGACTACTTTGTAGATGTTCTTTCTCAAGTTAAGGAAGTTGCCCCTCCATTCCTAGTTTGCTGAGAGTGTCTATCATGAGTGGGTTTTGGATTTTGTCAGATGATTTTTACACATAAACAAAAATGCAATTTTGTGATTTCTAGTCTTTAATTTGTTGATGTGATGGTTTACACTGATTGATTTTCAAATACTGAATCAGTGCATGAATCAGTCATGGACACCTTAAATAAATCTGATTGGACATTGTTGGATTTGGGTTGTTAATATTTTGCTGAGGAATTTTGCATCTATGTTCATGAGAAATATTGGTCTGTGCTTTTCCTCTTTTGTAATGTCTTTGCCTGAATTAGGGTAACACTAACCTCATGAAATACTAGCCTCATCAAATGCTTCAGGAAGAATTTCTACTACTATATTAACTCTAGGTAACATGCAACCAAAGGTTAACTGAGGTTTGCATTTGAAAGGGAGAACAATTGCTTTCAGGGGCAGTTTTCCCCAGTAGGAATATTGAGATCAGTAATGGTGAGAAATTAAAATTCAAACTAAGCCACAGAAAACTACATATGAAAATCAGAATAAAAATCAATGAGATTGTGTATAAGAAATCACCAGGAAAAAAAAAATCCATGAAACCAAAGGTGGTTCTTTAGAATAGAATTGATAAACCTATACCCAGGGCTACCCTCACCTGCCAAGTCAAGAAGACACAAATTAAATAAGTTGTAGTTAAAATGGCGGGTCATTTCTTTGATGCCATGGACATTAAAAGCATAATAAAATAGTATTATTAACAGCTGTACATCGATGAATTTGATAGCTTAGTTGAAATGGGTCAATTTCTAAGCACACAATCTGCTGAAACTCACACAAGAGGATATAACATTAGTAAAATGCCATAATAGGAAGCTCTGAACTTTTCATCCCCCAATGGCCACATTGATTCAGAGCAACATGTGGAGCACTTCTCTTTGTAAAAATAATCCAGAACCTAGTTGAAAGACTTCTGCACCCTTAGTGAATGTGAATCCAGCCACATCAAACCCAGAAAGAATTAACTTTAGGGAACATGCAACCAGGGCTTCCCTGGTGGTTTAGACAATAAAGACTCTGCCTACAATGTGGGAGACCTGGGTTTGGTCCCTGGGTTGGGAAGATCACCTAGAAGAGGGCATGGCAACCCAGAATGATATCTTTGCACTTTTTCCTTTCTTTTCTTACCTACAATGTGCACAAATTTGAGAAGTGATTTATCAAGCTCTGCTTTTCACTAGGAACATATACAGGAGAAATGGATCTGCATTGGTATACACTAATCACCTTATTTTACCTGGAGTGCCTAGTACTATGTGGACTTCCCAGGTGTTGCTTGTGTTAAAGAACCCAGCTACCAATCCAAGACATGTAAGAAACTTGGGTTCAATCCCTGGGTTGGGAAGATACCCTGAAGGAGGTCATGGCAACCCATTCCATATTCTTGCCTGGATAATCCCATAGACAGAGGAGCCTGGCGGGCTGCAGACTGTAGGGTTGCAAAGAGTTGGACTGAAGTGACTTAGCATGCATGCAGCTAGTATGGAGTATGGAGTGTGCATGTTTGTGTTAAGTCTCTTCATTCATGTCCAACACTTTGCAATCCTATAGACTGTAGCCTGCAAGGCTCCTATGTCCATGGGATTCTCCAGGCAAGAATACTTGAGTGGGTTGCCATTTCCTTCTCCAGCAGATCTTCCCAACCCAGGGATCAAACCCACGTCTCTTAAGTCTCCTGCATTGGTAGGTGGGTTCTTTACCACTAGCACCCCCTGGGAAAGCCCATGTAGGGAATACTACACAGTGTTAGATAAGTATTTGTATATATGGTCCCCAATACAGATGTTACAGAGTATGAAGAACAGCAGACACATTTCTGCCTGTACAATGAATGAGGAGAGGTCAGAGAAGCTATTCTCAGGAAAGACTGATGAGAAACAGGTGAAGGATGCCCAAGATAAGAGAGAGTTGAAGACAACACCACAGAAGTCAAATGATCTAACACATTCTTCACCCAGGAATGAAGCAGAGCTGGTAAGGAGGCAGCAGAGAAGCAAACCCACTGGCAATTGGGGTGGTATCGATGTCCCTTGGGTCAACTACAGATTTAAAGGTAAATTTTTTCTAAAATTGTGCTCAGGAATAAAAACAGCACCATGCTAGGTACTCTCACCCACAAATCTGTTTTCCTGAAAATAACAAACATAGTGAGCACATACTTCTTGAACACTGCATTGCTGGTTGTCAGAAAGAGACTATGTAGTAATCATTTGATGAATGTTTGAATGGATGGATGGAAGGCGGGATAGACAGATGGACAAAAGTGGACACACGTGTTGTCCATGTAACATTTTACCTTAACAGGCGTCCTTCTTTCAACAAATATTTACTGAGTATCAGCACTATACCAAGTATCCATACATTATAGCTGCAATTTAATATTTTCAAGTTTCCATAAATTTTTTTCTAGAAACACTCATACCTTGGTTGTATTTTTATTCTTGGCTTGATGGTCCCAATATGTATTTCTTTTATTTCTTCACAGCCTCTTCTCTGCTGTAAGTATATCTACTCTTCATCAACCTCCAAAACACCTTGAAGTTTCAAGTTTTATAACACATGGTTCCTTTTGGTTAAGATTAACTTCTTGGACATTTTCAGTACCTAGCTCAAATTTTCCTTGTGAGTTTGAAATAAGTGGGTCACCTCTCCAAAGTTCCGGTAACCTAGCCCAAGAATGAGGATGTATCATGAGCAGTGAAAGTGTGTGGCCCTGGGACTGCTGCCCCTTACCATAGACAAAGAACATTTTTACCAGCCCCAGAGCGAGAACTATGTAAGTTCCCACTGATCACCAAAAGGTAATCTTGTCCTCTGAAGTAGTGAAGAAAATAAATTTAAGTTACCTGCTGAGAAAGCCATGAAGTAGTCAGTCTTCTTAAAGTTTCTACTCTCATCCAGAAAGTAGTCAGGTTCAAACACTTCTGAGTTGGTGATTCTTTGTCATCATGTAGCACAGAAGTCAGGGATGTTAATATATCTGTACCCTGGAAAGAACAGATGAAGACAAACTGAACTATGCAGAAGTCATGGAGCCGGAAGAAAGGTTGCAAATTATTTACTCCAGTCTTATGATATAGATGAATGATCTTAGGTCCAAAGAAGAGCAGTGGCATTTTGAGGCAGCAGAAACAGGTAACAAACAAGGATAAGTTTAAGACAAGTGACAGTGATGTTGCTAATGTGAACTTCGACAGCATCTGAAATACTCAGTACCTGGGTCCTAGGGTGTCAGACCTTATTAATCCAATCTACTTATCATACTGGTATAAGTCCCCACCAGCTGCTTTATTTTATTATGCCAATTTTCACTCATCTCATATGAGGTTTATGACTTAATCTCATATGTGGTTTATGATTTAAAACAAGTCATTATTGTTAATTTGAAATATCTGGAATTATAACCTCTTTTGTTTTAACAACACTGAGCACAGTAATAAATATTAGTCTTTACCACTGCCACACAAACTATTTGTCTTAATTTTAAAAATACAGAGTAGACTTTATTGCAGATTAATCCTAGCTTTGAAATTCAGGAAGGATGACAAAATTTGAAAAATTATTTTAAAACAATTCAGCTTAGGATCATTAATTAAAGCAAATTGTATCTATTAATGCTAAAAACTGCTAGGTAAATGAATAAGAAGCATCATATTCAGAAAGCCATAAAGAAACATTCAGTTAATTGAATATAAAAAACACTTCTGCCGTAGAGAAATCTGGCAGATACCACTTTATCATGTGAACAACATTGCATAACCAACAATGGGATAAGTGACACGACGTGCTCCACCTCCCTAATGAATTTCAGTGGGACACACAAAGCACCCATGTAATTCTCTTACCAAGTCATAACTGGAATCTGTGTCCAGAAAACAATCACATAAAACTAGCCTGAGGAAAATTTTACATGACTGCTAAACTGAACTCTTCACAAAGTTAAATGTACTAAAAGAAAACAAACAAGGCAAAGAGAACTGATAACATGAGAAAACAGGGAAAGATAACCAAATGTTAGGCTTGCTCCTGGCTGGATATTGATTTGCAATGAAAAAAAAAAAGCTGTAAAGGTTATTCCCCCCAAAAAATCAATAAAGAAAATCTTTTTAAAAAAGAAAAATTGTTATTCGAGGAAAACTGGGAAATTTTGCATATAACTTATATATTAGATAATATTGTTGAATTAATGACAACTCTTCTGTATACATGCTATTCCTGCTCTGTATATAAAAATTGTTGAGGAATACATACTGAAGTAGGGAGGTAATGATGTGTAAATGAACAGATTGTTAAATGGATACTAATGGAAGAAATTTTCACATATTGAGGTATGGGGAAGTCATTCTGGCTTATACATAATTTAACTTGAATATTATGTTAACTAAAATAAAAACAGTTTATAGGCTATCAAACACACTGTACATTTGTTTAATCATTGAAGAAAAAGATGCACTGACCAGAAATGTCCATACTAAATATAAAGATTAAATGTCCTGTTCCTGGGACACCAATGCCGGAACTCCAATGATAAGACTTCCCTCTCAGCCGCCAAAGACATACTAACTCTCTGTGTCCATGCTGATCTTTTGTTGGTGTTGTTTTAAACCTCAAAAGAATCTACCCCTGACTTCTTGATGTTCTTCGTTTTGACAAGGTATAAAACTGTGTGGAAAATCCAGAGCAGTTCCTCAGAGTTATCTGAGGTTGCCTTCTGGTTTATAGCCCTCAGTTTGACTCAAAAATCTTTTCTCTTCCTATTAGAGATTGTTTATTGATGATTTCCACCAACATTGCAAAGCAGATATACATACAAATTCATGTATTACATATACATAAAACAGGTTTTTCATGTTTAAAAAATAATGCAAACTTGGGGAAGGCTTCCATCCCCTAATTTTATTATACAAAAGGTCTGCAACTCTTTTATTATTCCTTTGTATATTTTTATACAAGTTCAAAGGTACAAAAAAAGAGGCTTCTCTGGTGGCTCAGTGGTAAAAATCTACTGCACATGCAGGAGACACCAACGGGATAGACCCCTGATCCAGAAAGATCCTTTGTGCTGTGGAGCAACTAAGTCCATGTGTTGCAACTACTGAGCTTGTGCTCTAGAGCCCAGGAGTGACAGCTACTGAGCCCACTTGCCACAACTACTCAAGTCCATGCGCCTTAGAGCCAATGCTCTGCAACAAGAAAAGCCACTGTAATGAAAAGCCCACACACAGTAACTAGACAGTAGCCCCCGCTGGCTGCAACTAGAGAAAAATCCTTGTCGCAACAAAGACCCAGCACAGTGATACATAAATAAATGAATAAAAAACTTTTAAAAAGATACAAAAACCAATATACTCTCTTCAAATGTTGCTCCAGAAATTGGATAAGATTCATGTTCATAAAAAGGGAAACATAATCATTATTTCCCATCACGAATAAAAATTAACTGAATGAATCAATAATCTATGTCTCCTGCATTGGCAGGCAGGTTCTTTACCACTAGCACCACCTGGGAAGCCCTGAATCAATAATCTAAATGTAAAAACTAAGATTATAAAGTTTTAGCAATAGTTAAGACTAAATCTTTGGGACCCTGTGCTAGGAAATGTTCTTTAGAGAAACAAACAAACAAACAAAAAACCCAAACAAAACTATTACAAACCAATCTCATAGCACCGCAAAGTGTTCTATTAGACAGACAATCTTAGATGCCGACAACCCACGTGCAAATATAGCCTACCACCTGTTTTTGTACAATGAGCTGTATATTTTAAATTGAAAAACATCAATGAAGAAAAACATTTTGATACACATGAACATTATATAAAATCTCAAATTCAGTTTCCATAAAGACTGGAATACAGTCATTCACATTTGTTTCAATATGTCTATGACTGCTTCTGTGCTGCAGCTGCAGAAGTGAATACTGGAATCAGATAGTGAAAGACCCCAAAGTCTGAAATATTTACACTTTGGCATACTTGAGAAAAAGTTTACCAACTCCTGTATTAGACAATTATCTCAGTGGCTCCAGCCTTGGATAAAAGAAATCACTTATCTGATTGGTAAAAAAGTAAAATCAGCCTGCCAATATTCTGAGATGGCCATACAGAAGGGAATGGTCATTTTCAATGTACACTTGGGAATATACATATGACAATATATTGGTTATTTCCTATTACAGTAGATGTGAAAGATGAGTCATTCCATTCTGATTTCTAGTGTATTGTTTCCCATTTACTTGGAAATAAAAGAAAAACCAAATTTGACTATTTATTACCTTAAACTCAATATTTTTAAAAAAAGTCTTTTCTTATTATATCCTTTGGTGAAAAAGTAGTTGACCTGAAGTCCTAACCCTTATACAAAACTGGTGATCACTGAGACAAGTCCCCTAACCTCTTGATAAAGTCAGCAAGTCTGTCTTCTCCAAAAACTGGCATTAGTACTTGAAGCCTTACCAATCTTATTACTTACATTCCCCAACAAAATATAAATTTTGGTTATAATCTTTTCTAATATGAATACCAGCATGTCTTGGCTTCAAGTGGAATAGAGTAGTTTTCAGCACACCAACTAGAAAGTCTTAATGTATACAGAAATTGTATGTTAGAAAGCATTAGAAATCTGCTAAGGCAAAAATCCATCTCAATATTCCATACTTGGGAGAATCTCAGAGAAGTAAGCTGACACCTAAAGTTAATTTTAGTGTGTGTCAATGTCCAAATTTTACTCAAAACGGGAGAGGTTGTATCATTTTGTCTGCCAAGGAGAAGAGGGATGAACCCTTTCTGGAAGAAAATAAATACCATCCAAAACCATGCATTTTTTTGTTTATAATAATGGATATTTAACCAAAAGTAACCAAGCATTTTGAAGACACAACTAATTGACCATAAGGAGAAGAGGGGAAGACAATAAAAATACACTCATATTATGGAATATTTCTCATCTAATTTTATGATACCAGAATTACCTTGATAACAGAAATATGACAAGAAAAGTTTGAGGAAGAAAAATTGTAGATCCAAAATTTCTAATGACTGTAAACAGAGAAGTACTGAACAAATGTGGCATATCGAATCCAGCTGTATATACTTACGTGTATTTACTGGGAATATGAGGCCAATATCTTCCAACATACCAGTAGATAAAATTGTCAAGTGAAAAAACTACATACATGTTCATGACTAAAAGAAAGCATTAAAAATGAGAAGGTAAGTTTCCCTAACCTGATTTTTAAATTTATAACAAAATGTATATAAAAATCATTCTCAGTAGTGAGATGTTAACCTCTGCTCTACTGCAGATCAGAAACGAAACAAGGACAAAACACGGGTATTAATCCACAAAGCAGGACAATGTATAGAGAGATTGCGATTAATCTAGAGAGAAACTTTTGGCAATCATATTAAATTTAGCAAGGTTGCTACAGATAAGGTCATCAAAATCATAACATTTATTATATTTTCAGATTTTAGATAAAAGAGTGGAAGAGGCCTTTTAAAAAATTTATAGCAACAATAACAGGTAGCAATTAAAAATAAATGTAAGATTTGCAAGTCAAATCACCAAAAGAAAACCATTACTGAAAAATTAAGGAAACCCCTTCAAAATTGGGGGCATTTATCAAATCCATTAGTTGAAAGATTCAGCATGTCATAAATCTTTCCAGTTTCATCTTCTGTTACTCTGATTAAAAATCCCAGCAGAGTGTTATGATAAATTACAAACTGATACTAACATTCATTTGGAAATGTCAACAGCTAAGATTAGCCAAACAAGATTAAAGAAGCAGAATAAATTTGGAATATTTATACCACCAGCCATCAAAACCTGTTCTAAAGTTTTATAGACTAAACTAAAAACAACACAGAACCAATTAAGCTGCCACAAATACGGGTGTTTTTTTTTTTTTTTAATTTCTCTCATATTGTAGTTATAGAAAATTGCACCCATACTTAAAAGGAGAATTTCACCACTGAGGTCAGTATAAGAGAAATCCGTCTTACCTTGGGGATGAGGTAGTTTCTGACGTTAATGTCATGGGTCACCGCATGGGGCAGACTGATGGGAGTCAGGTCAACGTATCTCTGGATCTTGTGGATCACAGCATTCATGTAGGATATGTAACCCTTGTTTGCATGCAGAGGCTCCAGTGTCTGCCAGTCACACAGTCAGTCTCTTCCTGGACCTTAGCTGATAAGAGACAATTCAAACTGATGGATAAAGAAAAAGACACACCACATTTCCATACAAATTCAGAGATAAATAGGCATTATGAAGAAGTCCCAATATCATTTTAAACATCAATTATATGCCTAGAAATACACCTAAGTATATAGAGAAAAAGGCTATAATATAGAGACAGGGTAAGTCTCCTACAAGCTAGGCTTAGGATATATCAATAAATATCTCTATATTGGTGGCTCAGATGGTACAGAATCCACCTGCAATGCAGGAGACCTGGGTTCCATCCCTGGGTTGGGAAGGATCCCCGGGAGAAAGGAATGGCAACCCACTCCAGTATTATCACCTGGAGAATTCTCATGGACAGAGGAGCCTGGTCGTCTATAGTCCACGGGGTTGCAAAGAGTCAGACATGACTGAGTGACTAAGCATGGCATACATAGTAATAAATACAGAAATGATGAAATGTTTCAAAATATAAACATACATAAACACAAGAAACTATAGTCCTTGCAAAAAGAAAACAGAAATCTAATATTGATTTTGTATCAAAATTACACACACACACACACACACACACACACACACACACACACACATATATATATAGTAGTGATAGTGAAAGTCACTCAGTCATGTCCACCTCTTTGGGACCCCAAGGACTATTTAGTTCATGCAATTCTCCAGGCCAGAATACTGGAGTGGAAGCCTTTTCCTTCTTCAGGGGATCTTCCTAACCCAGGGATCGAACCCAGGTCTCCCACATTGCAGGCCGATTCTTTACCTGCTGAGCCACAAGGGAAGCCCATGAACACTGGAGTGGGTAGCCTATCCCTTCTGGAGCAGATCTTCCCAACCCAGGAATTGAACTGGGGTCTCCTGAATTACAGGCGGATTTTATTTTTCAACTGAGCTATTGGGTTGTAATTATAGTACAGTAATAACTGAGATTGAAATGATAAGGAAAACTATTTCATTGTAATTATGGTAATAGTACTTTTTTGAATTATGTTTTAATGCAGGATCATTAGGCATTATGATAACGATGGTATATTATATGTTTAATAAGGTATTTGACAATTCTTTGTAACATTCCCTGGGAAAACGGTGAGTGGGTAGAAGAATACTATACACATTTTAAAAAACTTTTGCCTGTAAGAAACTTAGCTCCTTTTCTTTTTGGAAACTATTTTATTACTGAAATAAAAGTACTTGTCATAATACATAAGAGTGTGGGTTGTAAAGTTAAATTATAATATGTGTGTTTTATTGTATTTGTGAAATGTGTGTGCAATTTGTAAAGCTACTCTTCATTCTCCAATTGCCAAATGACACACTTTCAAAGCTCTAGCAATTTCTTCTGAAATTCTTGTCCTACTTCTGAATAATGACTCTCCATTTCTGTTTCTTACTTACAGATTTTTAAACAATATGTGATGTCCTGGTATGAAAGATAAAAATTTACATCTGCATCCCCCCTCATACAAAATCACGCACACATTCACACACAAATCCCCTTAGTCCATTTCCCCAATATATTTACACCACAAATTTGGCTGTTAGAATATTCATTTTAACATCATTTTGACTAAATAAACAATCCTCCCTGGTAAGACAATTATGATTATGCATCATATTTGGTATTTTCTTGGACAGCTATGGTTTTTCCAGTGGCCATGTATGGATGTGAGAGTTGGACTGTGAAGAAAGCTGAGTGCCAAAAAATTGATGCTGTTGAACTGTGGTGTTGGAGAAGACTCTTGAGAGTCCTTTGGACTGCAAGGAGATCCAACCAGTCCATCTTAAAGGAGGTCAGTCCTGGGTGTTCATTGGAAGGACTGATGCTGCAGCTGAAACTCTAGTACTTTGGCCACCTCATGCGAAGAGTTGACTCATTGGCAAAGACCCTGTAGCTGGGAGGGACTGGGGGCAGGAGGAGAAGGGGGCGACAGAGGATGAGATGGCTGGATAACATCACTGACTCAATGGACATGAGTTTGAGTAAACTCCAGGAGGTGGTGATGGACAGGGAGGCCTAGTGTGCTGCGATTCATGGGGTCGCAAAGAGTCGGACATGACTGAGCTACTGAACTGAACTGAACTGACAAGAGACCCACCTCAAAACAAGAGACACATACAGACTGAAAGTGAAGGGCTGGAAAAAAGATATTCCACGCAAATAGAGACCAAAAGAAAACAGGAGTGGCAATACTCATATTAGATAGGATAGACTTTGAGATAAAGGCCATGAAAAGAGACAGAGAAGAGACATAAGTAATGATCAAAGGATCAATCCAAGAAAAAGATATAACAATTATAAATATATATGTACCCAACATAGGAGCACCGCAATATGTAAGGCAAATGCTAACAAGTATGAATGGGAAAATTAACAATAAAACAACAATAGTGGGAGACTTTAATACCCCACTCACACCTATGGATAGAACTAAACAGAAAATTAACAAGAAAACACAAACTTTAAATGATACAATAGACCAGTTAGACCTAATTGATATCTATAGGACATTTCACCTCAAAACAATGAATTTCACCTTTTTCTCAGGTGCACATAGAACCTTCTCCAGGATAGATCACATCCTGGGCCATAAATCTATCCTTGGTAAATTAAAAAAAATTGAAATCATTTCAAGCATCTTTTCTGACCACAATGCAGTAAGATTAGATGTCAATTAATAAAGAACTATTAAAATTTATAATATATGGAGGCTGAACTACAAACTGCTGAATAACCAACAAATCACAGAAGAAATAAAAATAGAAATGAAAATATGCATAATAACAAATGAAAATGGAAACACAACAACCCAAAACCTATGGGACACTGTAAATGCAGTACTAAGGGGAAGCTTCAGAGCAATACAGGCTTACCTCAAGAAACAAGAAAAAAGTCAAATAAATATTCTAATTCTACACCTAAAGCAACTAGAAAAGGAAGAAATGAAGAACCTCAGAGTTAGTAGAAGGAAAGAAATCTTAAAAGTTAAGGCAGAAATAAATGCAAAAGAAACAAAAGAGACCATAGGAAAAGTCAACAAAGCTAAAAGCAGCTATTGACAAACCATTAGCCAGACTCATCAAGAAACAAAGGGAGAAGAACCAAATCAACAAAATTAGAAATGAAAATGGAGAAATCACAACATTAACACAGAAATACAAAGGATCATTAGAGACTACTATCAGCAACTATGTGCAAATAAAATGGACAACTTGGAAGAAGTGGACAAATTCTTAGGAAAGTACAACTTTCCAAAACTGAACCAGGAAGAAATAAAAAATCTTAACAGACCCATCACAAGCATGGAAATTGAAACTGTTATAAGAAATCTTCCCACAAACAAAAGCCCAGGACCAGATGGCTCCACAGCTGAGTGCTACCAAAATTTAGAGAACAGCTAACACCTATCTTACTCAAACTCTTCCAGAAAATTGCAGAGGAAGGTAAACTTCCAAACTCATTCTATGAGGCCACCATCACCCTAATACCAAAGCCTGACAAAGATGCCACAGAAAAAGAAAGCTACAGGCCAATATCACTGATGAACATAGATGCAAAAATCCTTAACAAAATTCTAGCAAACAGAATCCAACAACATATTAAAAAGATCATACATGATGACCAAGTGGGGTTTATCCCAGGGATACAAAGATTCTTCAATGTCTGCAAATCAATCAACATAATACACCATATTAACAAACTGAAAGATAAGAACCATATGATTATATCAATAGATGCAGAGAAAGCCTCTGACAAAATTCAACAGCCATTTATGATAAAAATCCTCCAGAAAGCAGGAATAGAAGGAACATACCTCAACAGAATAAACGCTATATATGACAAAGGCACAGCAAACATTATCCTCAATGGTGAAAAATTGAAAGCACTTCCACTAAAGTCAGGAACAAGACAAGGGTGCCTCCTCTCACCACTACTATTCAACATAGTTTTGGAAGTTTTGGTCACAGCAATCAGAGCAGAAAAAGAAATAAAAGGAATCCAGATAGGAAAAGAAGAAGTGAAACTCTCACTGTTTGCAGATGACATGATCCTCTACATAGAAAACCCCAAAGATTCCACCAGAAAATTACTAAAGCTAGTCAATGAATATAGTAAAGTTTCAAGATATAAAATTAACACACAGAAATCCCTTGCATTCCTATACACTAACAATGAGAAAACAGAAAGAGAAATTGAGTCAACAGTTCCATTTACCATTGCAACAAAAAGAATAAATATTTAGGAATATATTTACCTAAAGAAACAAAAGACCTATATATAGAAAACTATAAAACACTGATGAAAGAAATGAAAAGGAATACAAATAGATGGAGAATTGTTCATGGAACGGAAGAATCAATATAGTGAAAATGAGTATACTACCCAAAGCAATCTGTAGATTCAATGCAATCCCTATCAAGGTACCAATGGTATTTTTCACAGAACTAGAACAAATAACTTCACAATTTGTATGGATATGCAGAAAACCTCGAATAGCCAAAGCAATCTTGAGAAAGAAGAATGGAACTGGAGGAATCAACCTGCCTGACTTCAGTCTCTACTACAAAGCCACAGTCATCAAGACAGTATGGTACCGGCACAAAGACAGAAATATAGATCAGTGGAACAAAATAGAGAGCCCAGAGATAAATCATGCACCTATGGACACTGTATCTTCAACAAAGGAGGCAGAAATATACAATGGAGAAAAGACACTCTTTAACAAGTGGTGTTGAAAAAAACTGGTCAACCACTTGTAAAAGTATGAAACTAGAACACTTTCTAACACCATACACAAAAATAAACTGAAAATGGATTAAAGATCTAAATGCAAGACCAGAAACTATAAAACTCCTAGAGGAAAACATAGGCAAAACACTCTCTGACATAAATCACAGCAAGATCCTCTATGACCCACCTCCCAGTGTATAGGAACCAAATAAAAGCAAAAATAAACAAATGGGACCCAATTAAACTTAAAGCTTCTGCACAACGAAGGAAACTATAAGCAAAGTGAGAAGACAGCCTTCTGAATGAGAGAAAATAATAGCAAATGAAACAATGGATAAAGAATTAATCTCAAAAATATACAAGCAACTCCTGAAGCTCAATTCCAGGAAAATAAAAGGCCGAATCAAAAAATGGGCCAAAGAACTAAACAGACATTTCTCCAAAGAAGACATACAGATGGCTAACAAACACATGAAAAGATGCTCAACATCACTCATTATCAGAGAAATGCAAATCAAAACCTCAATGAGGTACCATTTCACACCAGTCAGAATGGCTGCTATCCAAAAGTCTACAAGCAATAAATGCTGGAGAGGGTGTGGAGAAAAGGGAACCCTCTTACACTCTTGGTGGGACTGCAAACTAGTACAGCCACTATGGAGAACAGTGAGGAGATTGCTTTAAAACCTGGAAATAGAACTGCCATATGACCCAGCAATCCCACTGCTGGTCAATACAATATTCTAAAGTAATGAGCCTCCAATTAAAATAAATAAATTTAAATTAAAAAAAAAATTAACAGAACCTAAGAGACATAGTAACAGAAAAAATTAACAAAACAAATTAACAGAACAAATTAACAGTACCTAAGAGACAGTGAACAATGCAAAAAAGAAAAAAAGAAAAAAGGGAAAGCAATAGAATGGGAAAGACTAGATATCTCTTTAAGAAAATTAGAGATACTAAGGGAACATTTCATGCAAAGATGGGCTCAATAAAGGAGAGAAATGGTATGGACCTAACAGAAGCAGAATATATTAAGAAGAGGTGGCAAGAATACACAGAAGAACTGTACAAAAAAGATCTTCAAGACCCAAATAATCGTGATGGTGTGATCACTCACCTAGAGCCAGATATCCTGGAATGTGAAGTCAAATGGGCCTTAGAAAGCATCACGACGGACAAAGCTAGTGGAGGTGATGGAATTCCAGTTGAGCTATTTCAAATCCTGAAAGATGATGCTGTGAAAGTGCTGCAGTCAGGATGCCAGCAAATTTGGAAAACTCAGCAGTGGCCACAGGACTGGCAAAGGTCCGTTTTCGTTACAATCCCTAAGAAAGGCAATCCCAAAGAATGCTCAAACTCCCACACAATTGCACTCTTCTCACACATCAGTAAATTAATGCTCCAAGTTCTCCAAGCGCGGCTTCAGCAATACGTGAACCGTCAACTTCCAGATGTTCAAGCTTGTTTTAGAAAAGGCAGACGAACCAGAGATCAAATTCCCAACATCCGCTGGATCATCGAAAAAGCAAGAGAGTTCCAGAAAGACATCCATTTCTGCTTTATTGACTATGCCAAAGCCTTCGACTGTGTAAATCAGAATAAACTGTGGAAAATTCTGAAAGAGATGGGAATACCAGACCACCTGACCTACCTCTTGAGAAACCTGTATGCAGGTCAGGAAGCATCAGTTAGAACTGGCCATGGAACAACAGACTGGTTCCAAATAGGAAAAGGAGTACGTCAAGGCTGTATATTGTCACCCTGCTTATTTAATTTATATGCAGAGTACATCATGAGAAACTCTGGGCTCGATGAAGCACAGTGCTGGAATCAAGATTGATGGGAGCACTATAAATAACCTCAGATATGCAGATGACACTACCTTTATGGAAGAAAGTGAAGAAGAACTAAAGAGCCTCTTGACGTAAGTGAAAGAGGAGAGTGAAAAAGTTGGCTTAAAGCTCAACATTCAGAAAACTAAGATCATGGCGTCTGGTCCCATTACTTCATGGCAAATAGATGAGGAAACAGTGGGAACAGTGGCTGATTTTATTTTGGGGGGCTCCAAAATCACTGCAGATGGTGACTGCAGCCATGAAATTAAAAGATGCTTACTCCTTGGAAGGAAAGTTATGACCAACCTAGACATCATATTAAAAAACAGAGACATTGCTTTACCAACAAAGGTCCTTCTAGTCAAGGCTATGGTTTTTTCCAGTAGTCATGTATGGATGTGAGAGTTGAACTATAAAGAAAGCTGAGCATAGAAGAATTGATGCTTTTGAACTGTGGTGTTGGAGAAGATTCTTGAGAGTCCCTTGGACTGCAAGGAGATCCAACCAGTCCATCCTAAAGGAGATCAGTCCTGAATATTCATTGGAAGGACTGATGCTGAAGCTGAAACTCCAATACTTCGGCCACCTGATGGCAAGAGTTGATTCATTGGAAAAGACCCTGATGCTGGGAAAGATTGAGGACAGGAGGAGAAGGGGACTGCAGAGGATGAGATGATTGGATGGCATCACCAACTCAATGGACATGACGTTGGGTAAACTCCGGGAGTTGGTGATGGACAGGGAGGACTGTCGTGCTGCAGTCCATGGGGTCCCAAAGAGTTGGACACGACTGAGTGACTGAACTGAACTGAACTGAAGAGACATATAGAATTCAGTCAAGTGTACACCATCCATTTAATGGGAATCTGAGAAAAGAGAGAGCAAAGGAATAGAAAATATATATTAAAAAAAAAGAATGGCAACTTTCCTGTTGGTCTAATGGTTAAGACTCCATCTTCCAATGCAGAAGGTAAGGGTTCAATCCCTGGTCAGGGAGCTAAGATCCCACATGCCTCCCAGTCAAAAAACAAAACAAAAAAAACTCACAAAACAGAAGCAATGTTGTGACAAATTAAATAGACTTTAAAAATTGTCCACATCAAAAAACCTTTATAAAAAAATAAAAGAGTTGCTGAAAACTTTCAGAATTTGGTGAAATATATGAACCAATGAATCCAAGAAGTTAAATAAGCTTCAAGAATTATAAACCCAAATAGACTCACAGCAAGGCACATTTTGATCAAACTGTCAAAAGCCAAGGCAAAAGAGAGAAAGTTTAAAGCATCAACAGAGAAATCCTTCATCATATGCAAAGGTTTGTAATAGGATAACAGTTCATTTTCTATACAAATGGAGACCAGTAATCGATGGAAAGATATAGTTTAAATCCTGGATGTAAAAATATCAACCAAGAAGTCTGTATCTGCACAATTATCTCTCCAGAAAATAGAAGATATAAGACATTCCTAAAATAAAAGCTAAGGGGGTTCCTGACTAATAGATTGACCCTACAAGAAATGCTAATGGTAATCATCTTCCCAGTTAAAAGCAAAAGCCACCAAATGATAATTCAAAGCCAGACTAATTTCCTTGTTAAAAATAACCATGTAGGTAAATATAAAAGTTAATATTATCATATTCTAATATAAAACCTTCTTTTAATTTTCTATTTTATTTAAAAGACAGATGTGAGAGGAGCTAAGATGGCAGAGGAGTAGGACGGGGAGACCACTTTCTCCCCCACAAATTCATCGAAAGATCATTTGAATGCTGAGCAAACTCCACAAAACAACTTCTGATCACTAGCAGAGGACATCAGGCACCCAGAAAAGCAGCCCACTGTCTTCAAAAGGAGGTAGGACAAAATATAAAAGATAAAAAGAGAGACAATTGAGTTAGGGATGGAGATCCATCCAGGGAAGGGAGTCCTAATAGAGGAAGTTTCCAAACACCAGGAAAACCTCTCACCAGGCAGGTCTAGGGGAAGTTTTTGAATCTCAGAGGGCAACCTAACTGGGAGGAAAAATAAATAAAACCCACAGATTACATGCCTAAAAGCAACTCCCAGCAGAAAATTACCCCAGACGCTCGCATTCACCACCAGCAAGTTGGGGCTGAAAGGAGAGGAGCGGGCGGCATTGCTTAGGGTAAGGACTGGGCCTGAAAGCCCTGAGGGCAATCTGAGGGAGCTAGCTTGAGATAGCAACTTAAACTGTGGGATAGCAAGAGAGAGAGAGAGAGAGAGAGAGAGAGAGAG
Source organism: Dama dama (assembly GCF_033118175.1). NCBI lineage: Eukaryota > Metazoa > Chordata > Mammalia > Artiodactyla > Cervidae > Dama > Dama dama. The sequence continues at coordinate 63,002,779 of NC_083695.1, read as the reverse complement.
AGAGAGAGAGAGAGAGAGAGAGAGAGAATTAACCTGCGAAAAGCCCTAACCAAAGGCAATGCCGGCCATTTGCAGAAAAAAGGAAGGACTGAGCAATTCCAGAGAAGAGCTAACTGGCTGCGGGCCAGCCCATCTGGTGCCGGAGGCAGGAGGCAGTGGGGAGGGGAAAGGGGCAAACTCTGCCCCAGAGACAGCATCCCCTACCAAACTGCAAACTGGCTTCCAATCTCCAACCAAAGACTTCCTGAGATTCTGGATGGTTGACATCCGCTGGGAGGGTTGCAGCAAGAGATCACCTCCCCAGAAGAGACACAAGGTGTACCAGACTGGTGCGCTCTGAAACTGAGACGGGGACGGGGAGGGGTGAAATCGTGCTGCACCTGGGGAGAGTGCGCTAGTCAAGCCCCTGACTCCCTGAGCTCCTCGGACAGGGAAGGCACAAAACGCAGGCCCAACCGAGGTTGTGCCTTTGTGGAGTACCCAAAAACCTGAACCTGAGTGACTTGGGCCTGGGAAGTGCACACAACTCAGGGCCCGCTCCCTGTAGAGCAGCCTGGAGCCTGAGCAGTGTAGACGGGGAAAGCACCCACGCCGTGAGTGGGGGCAAACCTAGTGTGGCCGGAACACTGCAAGTACCCCCCACACATGCCAGTGATATTTGTCTGCAGTGCCCCTCTCTCGCCACAGCATGACTGAACAAGCGAACTTAAACAAGAGACCACCTCCGCCAACTTGTGTCAGGGCAGAAATTAGACACTGAAGAGACCTGCAAACAGAAGCCAAATAAACAAAGGGAACCGCTTTAGAAGTGACAAGAGCAACAGATTAAAATCCCTGTAGTTAACACCGAATACACTGGAAGGGGCCTATAGGTATCGAGAAGTGTAAGCTGGAACAAGGAGCTATCTGAAACTGAACTGAACCCACACTGCCCGCAACAGCTTCAGAGAAATTCCTGGATATATTTTTACTATTTTTTTTTTATTAAAATTTTTTTTCTTTTTTGAAGTCCTCTATTAGTCCTCTATTACTCCTTAATTTTCATTTTTATAGCCCACTATATCTTTGCAAAAAAAAAGGGGGGGACCCTATTTTTAAAGTGAACTTCATATATATTTCTCAAATTTGTGTGTGTGTTTAAATATTGTATTTTTAACAGTCTAACCTCTACTCTGGATTTTTAATCTTTGTTTTTCAGTGTTTGATATCAATTTTGGACATTTAAGAATCCAACCTTCAGTACCCATTTTTACTCAGGAGTGTGATTACTGGTTTGATTACTCTCTCCCCTTTTTTGACTCTCCTTTTTCTCCCCCAGATCATCTCTATTTCCTCCCTCCCCCTTCTCTTCTCAATCCAATTCTGTGAATCTTTGTGGGTATTCTGGGCTGCAGAGAACACTTAGGGAACAGAGTACTGTCTAGATCTCTCTCTCTTCTCTTGAATCCCCCTTTTGCTCTTCCTGCTCATCTCTCTCTCCTTCTTCACTCTCCTCTTCTTCATGTAACTCTGTGAACCTCTCTGGGTGCCCCTCACTGTGGAGAATCTTTTCACTATTAACCTATAAGTTTTATTATTAGTGCTGTATGGATGGAGAAGTCTTGAGGCTACTGGAAGAATAAGACTGAAATCCAGAGGCAAGAGGCTTAAGCCCAAAACCTGAGAACACCAGAGAACTCCCGACTACAGGGAACATTAATTAATAAGAGGTTATCCAAAAGCCTCCATACCTACACTGAAACCAAGCACCATCCAAGAGCCAACAAGTTCCAGAGCAAGACATACCATGCAAATTCTCTAGCAATGCAGGAATATAGCCCTGAGATCAATATACAGGCTGCCCAAAGTCACACCAAACGCATAGACCCATCTCAAACCCACTACTGGACACTCCATTGCACTCCAGAGTTAACAAATCCAGCTCCACCCATCACAACACCGACACAAGCTTCCCTAACCAGGAAACCTTGACAAGCCAATTGTCCAAACCCACCCACTGGGGGAAACCTCCACAATAAAAAGGAACCACAGACTACCAGAATACAGAAAGGCCACCCCAAACACAGCAATCTAAATAAGATGAAAAGGCAGAGAAATACCCAACAGGTAAAGGAACATGAAAAATGCCCACCAAGCCAAACAAAAGAGGAGGAGATAGGGAATCTACCTGAAAAAGCATTTAGAATAATGATAATAAAAATGATTCAAAATCTTGAAAACAAAATGGAGTTACAGATAAATAGCCTGGAGACAAGGATTGAGAAAATGCAAGAAATGTTTAACAAGGACCTAGAATAAATAAAAAAGAGTCAATTAAAAATGAAAAAATGCAATCAATGAGATCAAAAACACTCTGGAGGGAACCAACAGTAGAATAACGGAGGCAGAAGATAGGATAAGTGAGGTAGAAGATAAAATGGTGCAAATAAATGAAGCAGAAAGGAAAAAAGAAAAAAGAATCAGAAGAAATGAGGACAACCTCAGGGACCTCTGGGACAATGTGAAATGCCCCAACATTCGAATCACAGGCGTCCCAGAATAAGAAGACAAAAAGACAGTCCATGAGAAAATACTCGAGGAGATAATAGCTGAAAACTTCCCTAAAATGGGGAAGGAAATAGTCATACAAGTCCAAGAAACCCAGAAAGTACCAAACAGGAAACACCCCAAGACACATATTAATCAAATTAACAAAGATCAAACACAAAGAACAAGTATTAAAAGCAGCAAGGGAGAAACAACATATAACACACAAGGGGATTCCTATAAGGATAACAGCTGATCTTTCAATAGAAACTCTTCAGGCCAGAAGGGGATGGCAGGATATACTTAAAGTAATGAAAGAGAATAACCTACAACCCAGATTACTGTACCCAGCAAGGATCTCATTCAAATATGAAGGAGAATTCAAATGCTTTACAGACAAGCAAAAGCTGAGAAAATTCAGCACCACCAAACCAGCTCTCAACAAATGCTAAAGGATCTCCTCTAGACAGGAAACACAGAAAGGTTGTATAAACGAGAACCCAAAACAACAAAGCAAATGGCAAGGGGACCATACTTATCAATAACTACCTTAAATGTAAATGGGTTGAATGCCCCAATCAAAAGACAAAGACTGGCTGAATGCATACAAAAGCAAGACCACTATATGCTGTCTACAAGAGACCCACCTCAAAACAAGGGACACATATAGACTGAAACTGAAGGTCTGGAAAAAAAAATATTTCACGCAAACAGAGAACAAAAGAAAGCAGGAGTCGCAATACTCATATCAGATAAAATAGACTTTAAAATAAAGGCTGTGAAAAGAGACAAAGAAGGACACTACATAATGATCAAAGGATCAATCCAAGAAGAATATATAACAATTATAAATATATATGCACCCAACATTGGAGCACCACTATATGTAAAGCAATTGCTAACAAGTATGAAAGGGGGAATTAACAATAACACAATAACACTGGTGACTTTAATATCCCACTCACACCTCTGGATAGATCAACTAAACAGAAAATTAACAAGGAAACACAAACTTTAAATGACACAATGGACCAGCTAGACATAGTTGGTATCTATAGGACATTTCACCCCAAAACAATCAATTTCACCATTTTCTCAAGTGCACACGGAACCTTCTCCAGAATAGATCACATCCTGGGCCATAAATCTAGCCTTGGTAAATTCAAAAAAATTCAAATCATTCCAGTCATCTTTTCTGACCACAGTGCAGTAAGATTAAATCTAAATTACAGGGGGAAAAAAAAAACTATTAAAAAATCAAACATATGGAGGCTAAATAACACGATTCTGAATAACCAATAAATCATAGAAGAAATCAAAATATGCATAGAAATGAATGAAAAGGAAAACACAACAACCGAAATCCTATGGGACACTGTAAAAGCAGTGCTAAGGGGAAGATTCATAACATTACAGGCTTATCTCAAGAAACAAGAAAAAAGTCAAATAAATAACCTAACTCTACACCTAAAGCAACTAGAGAAGGAAGAATCAAAGAACCCCAGGGTTAGTAGAAGGAAAGAAATCGTAAAAATTAAGGCATAAATAAATGCAAAAGAAACAAAAGAAAGCATAGAAAAAAATCAACAAAGCTAAAAGTTTGTTTTTTGAAAAGGTAAAAAAAAATGACAAAGCATTAGCCAGACTCATCAAGAAACAAAGGGAGAAGAACCAAATTAACAAAATTAGAAATGAAAATGGAGAGATCACAACAAACGACACTGAAATACAAAGGATCATAAGAAACTACTACAAGCAGCTATATGCCAATAAAATGGACAACTTGGAAGAAATGGACAAATTCTTAGAAAAGTATACTTTCCAAAACTGAGCGAGGAAGAAATAGAAAATCTTAACAGACCCATAACAAGCAAGGAAATCAAAACTGTGATCAGAAATCTTCCAGCAAACAAAAGCCCAGGACCAGATGGCTTCACAGCTGAATTCTACCAAAAATTGAGTGTATGGCTAAACCTATCTTACTCAAACTCTTCCAGAAAATTGCAGAGGCAGGTAAACTTCCAAACTCATTCTATGAGGCCACCATCACCTTAATACCAAAACCTGACAAAGATGTCACAAAAAAAGACAACTACAGGCCAATATCACTGATGAACATAGATGCAAAAATCCTTAACAAAATTCTAGCAAACAGAATCCAACAACATATTAAAAAGATCATACATCATGACCAACTGGGGTTTATCCCAGGGTTGCAAAGATTCTTCAATATCTGCAAATCAATCAACATAATACACCACATTAACAAATTGAAAGATAAAAACCATATGATTATATCAATAGATGCAGAGAAAGCCTCTGACAAAATTCAACAGCCATTTATGATAAAAATCCCCCAGAAAGCAGGAATAGAAGGAACATACCTCAACAGAATAAAAGCTATATATGACAAAGGTACAGCAAACATTTTCCTCAATGGTGAAAAATTGAAAGCATTTCCACTAAGTCAAGAACAAGACAAGGGTGCCCATTCTCACCACTACTATTCAACATAGTTTTGGAAGTTTTGGCCACAGCAGTCAGAGCAGAAAAAGAAATAAAAGGAATCCAGATAGAAAAAGAAGAAGTAAAACTCTCACTGTTTGCAGATGACATGATCCACGACATAGAAAACCCTAAAGACTCCAGAAAATTACTAGAGCTAGTCAGTGAATATAGTAAAGTTGGAGGATATAAAATTAACACACAATGAAATCCCTTGCATTCCTATACACTAACAATGAGAAAACAGAAAGAGAAATTAAGGAAATAATACCATTCACCATTGCAACAAAAAGAATAAAATACTTAGGAGTATATCTACCTAAAGAAACAAAAGACCTATACATAGAAAACTATAAAACACTGGTGAAAGAAATCAAAGAGGACACAAACAGATGGAGAAATATACCGTGTTCATGGATTGGATGAATTGATATTGTGAAAATGAGTATACTATTCAAAGCAATCTATAGATTCAATGCAATCCCTATCAAGCTACCAACGGTATTTTTCACAGACTAGAGCAAATAATTTCACAATTTGTATGGAAATACAAAAAACCTCGAATAGCCAAAGCAATCTTGAGAAAGAAGAATGGAACTGGAGGAATCAACCTGCTTGACGTCAGTCTCTACTACAAAGCCACAGTCATCAAAACAGTGTGGTACTGGCACAAAGACAGAAATATAGATCAATGGAACAAAATAGAAACCCCAGAGATAAATCCATGAACCTATGGACAGCTTATCTTGGAGAAAGGAGGTAAGAATATACAATGAAAAAAAGACAACCTCTTTAACAAGTGGTGCTGGGAAAAACTGGTCAACCACTAGTAAGGGAATGAAACTAGAGCACTTTCTAACACCATACACAAAAATAAACTCAAAATGGATTAGAGATCTAAATGTAAGACCAGAAACTATAAAAACTCCTAGAGGAGAACATAGGCAAAACACTCTCTGACATAAATCACAGCAAGATCCTCTATGACCCACTTCCCAGAATATTGCAAATAAAAGCAAAAATAAACAAATGGGACCTAATGAAACTTAAAAGCTTTTGCACAACAAAGGAAACTATAAGCAAAGTGAAAAGACAGCCTTCCGAATGGGAGAAAATAATAGCAAATGAAGAAACAGACAAAGGATTAATCTCAAAAATATACAAGCAACTCCTGCAGCTCAATTCCAGGAAAAAAAAAAAAAAAACGACCCAATCAAAAAATGGGTCAAAGAACTGAACAGACATTTCTCCAAAGAAGACATACAGATGGCTAACAAACACATGAAAAGATGCTCAACATCACTCATCATCAGAGAAATGTAAATCAAAACCACAATGAGGTACCACTACACACCAGTCAGAATGGCTGCTATCCAAAAGTCTACAAGCAATAAATGCTGGAGAGGGTGTGGAGAAAAGGGAACCCTCTTACACTGTTGGTGGGAATGCACAGCCGCTATGGAGAACAGTGTGGAGATTCCTTTAAAACCTGGAAAAAGAACTGCCATATGACCCAGCAATCCCACTTCTGGGCATACACACCGAGGAAACCAGATCTGAAAGAGACATGTGTACCCCAATGTTGATCGCAGCACTGTTTATAATAGCCAGGACATGGAAGCAGCCTAGATGTCCATCAGCAGACAAGTGGATAAGAAAGCTATGGTACATATACACAATGGAATATTAATCAGCCATTAAAGAGAATACATTTGAATCAGTTCTAGTGAGGTGGATGAAACTGGAGCCCATTATACAGAGTGAAGTAAGCCAGGAAGATAAACATCATTACAGTATACTAATGCATATATATGGAATTTTAAAAGATGGTAATGATAACCCTATGTGCAGGACAGAAAAAGAGACACAGATGTATAGAACAGACTTTTGGACTCTGTGGGAGAAGGTGAGGGTGAAATGATCTGAGAGAACAGCATCGAAACATGTATATAATCAAGTGTGAAACAGATCGCCAGCCCAGGTTGGATGCATGAGACAAGTGCTCGGGGCTGGTGCACTGGGAAGAGCCACAAGGATGGGGTGGGAAGGGAGGTGGGAGGGGGGATCAGGATGGGGAATACATGTAAATCCATGGCTGATTGATGTGAATATATGGCAAAAACCACTACAGTATTGTAAAGTAATTAGCCTCCAACTAATAAAAATAAATGGAAAAAATAAATAAGTATAAGAAAAATGCATAAAAACAATCATTAGAAATACATTATTCTGGAAAAAATCATATACAGATATATTCATGATACCAATGAAATAAAGTGGAATGAAACTGGGTGGGATCAGAATTAACATACAATTAGAAGCTACAGTGAAAACAATTCATACTGGATTTTTCTAAATATAAGAAGTTAACAAGTCTTCCCTGGTGGTCCAGTGGTTAAAAATTCAGCTGCCAGTGCAGGGGACATGGGTTTGATCCCTGGTCAGGGGAGATTCCACATGCCTCAGAGCAACTAAGCATGTGTGCCACAACTACTGACCCTGCATGCTGAAACTAATGAAACCCACGCACCTAGAGCCTGTGCTATGCAGCAAGAAAAACTGCCACAATGAGAAGCTCACATATCACAACAAAGAGTAGTCCCCTCTCACCACAAGTAGAGAAAGTCCACAAAAAGCAATGAAAAGCCATTGCAACCAAAATGAACAAATAAATAAAATTATTTTTTAAGAGAGGTTAACAATAATTCCCATTTTAAAGAGTAACTGAAAAATATACAAACATTTGAAAGGGGTAAAATTGTACACTAGAAAAAAGTGATCATACAAAAAATAAGACTATACCAGAAGAACTGAAAAACAAAAAACATACATGAGAACAAGAACTAACAGCAGGAATTAGTCCTTTAATATTAATAATCACTTTAATTGATTTGTGAAATTATTTGTGGAAAAATTTGTGAAATTGATTTGTGAAACTCACAATTTTAAACATATATTATAAGAATATATACATATTTATATTTTGGCCACTTCACTTGTAGGATCTCAGGCACTGAACCCAGGCCATGGCAGTGAAAACCAGGAACCTAACCATCAGGCTACCAAGGAATGCCCAAAATAATACATTTTAAAATTATGTACATAAATATTTCATTACATATCTCTAATACCCAGTCCATACATATATAGAATATAATATACTGTAAAATAAAGAAGGAAATCCTGACACATGTGACAACATGGATGGGCCTTGAAGTTATTGTGCTAAGTGAAATAAATCAGACACAGAAAGACAAATACCATATGATCAATCTTGTATGTAAAATACTTTAAAATCTGAACTCATTAATACAAATTTGGTATTTGATATCAGTGCCTGCCAGAGATGAGGGGTGGTCAAAAAGAATGAAGGGAATCAAAATGTATAAATTTTCAGGTATAAAATAAGTGTTGCAGATACACTATACTACATGATGACTGTAAATAATACTGTATTGTATATTTGAAACTTGCTAGGAAAGTAAATCTTAAGAGTTCCATGACAAGAAAAAATTGAAACTATGTGTTGCAATGGATGTTAACTATATTTATTGTGGTAATCATTTTGCAATATCCCCTTTTACTGAATCATTATGTTGTACACCCGAAATTAAAGTCATGTCAATCACTCTCAATTTAAAATAACTACAGTTTGTCAATACAAAATTCACTTTTTGAAACACAAAGACATGAATCTGTTGAATGGGAAAGAGGAAAAGAGATTTTGCCATCAATGAATAGCCGAATAAAGCAGGAATGGCCATACTAAGGTTAAGAAGAAATGGTTTTTAATAAATAGCAATTTAAAAGAAACAATAAGAATGAAATGCTTTGCATGCTAAGTCACTTCAGTTGTGTACAACTCTTTGTGACCTATGGATCATAGCCCATCAGGTTCATGTCCATGGGATTATCTAGGCAAGAATATTAGACTGGCTTGCTATTTCCTTCTCCAGGGAAATGCTCTATATTGGATTAAAAAAGGAAATCCTTCAAGGAAATATAATTAAACACATATGTATATACCTAGCAACAGAGCCCCAAAATATACAAGGCAAATAATGAAAGACCTAAAACAATAAACAGAGAAATCTACAATAATAGTTGCTGTTGTTCAGTCCCTCAGTTTCAGCATCAGTTCTTCCAATGAATATTTTGGATTGCTTTCCTTCAGGATTGACTGCTTTGATGTATTTGCTGTCCAAGGAACTCTCAAGAGTCTTCTCTAGCATCACAATTTGAAAGCGTTAACTCTTTGGCACTCAGCCTTCTTGATGGTCCAACTCTCACATCTGTACATGACTACTGGAAAAACCACAGCTTTGACTAGACAGAGCTTTGCAGAGAAGTGATGTTTCTGCTTTTTAATGCACTGTCCAGGTTTGTCATAGCTTTCCTTCCAAGGAGCAAGCATCTTTTAATTTTGTGGCTGCAGTCAGTGTTCACAGTGATTTTGGAACCCAAGAAAATAAAATCTGCCACTGTTTTCAATTTTTCCCCATCTATTTGCCATGAAGTGATGGGACCAGATGCCATGATCTTAGTTTTTTGAATGTTAAGTTTTAAGCCAGCTTTTCACTCTCTTTCACCATAATCAAAAGAAAGACACCAGAAAAAGAGACCCCCATGTCAGTAGGTCTCCAATATCCAATGGGGAAGAGTGGAGAAATGGCTCCAGAAGGAGTGAAGAGCCTGGGCCAAAGCAGAAATGAAGCCCGGTTGTGGATGTGTCTGGTGGTGAAAGCAAAGTGTGATGCTGTAAAAAATAATATTGCATAGAAACCTGGAATGTTGGGTCCATGAATCAAGGTAAATTGGATGTGGTAAAGTGGGAGATGGCAAGAGTGAATATCAACATTTTAGATATCATGAACTAAAATGGACAGGAATGGGTGACTTTAATGCAGACTACCATTATATCTACTACTGTAGGTAAGAATCCCTTAGAAGGAATAGAGTAACCCTCATAGTCAATGAAACAGTTCAAAACGCAGTACTTGGGTGCAATCTCAAAAACAACAAGATGATCTTGGTTCATTTCCAAGGCAAACCATTCAATATCATGTAATCCAAGCCTATGCCCCAGTCACACTTTAAGTGAAAATCTTAAATCTTAACTGGTTGTCTTCAGATGGTGGTATAGATCATTGGTGCTGCTATTGGTGGTGCTGTTTCTTAGGTTTTGTACTGAGAAACACACACTCTTTCTTGCTCACTCTTACAGCAGAATTCTTAATCTTTTGCATTTTCTCTTCTTAAAACTAACCAGACTTGCTGCCGGAAACCTCTTTTTCGCTTTCCAGTAAATAGCAGAGGCTTGTGAACAGACTTCCTGCTGGAGTCATAAAGAGAGTAAGCAGGACTGCATGCCCCCTAATGTCCTCTGAAATTCTTATCTACTTCATTCACTTTCTCCTCTCTGGCCCAGTCATGAGGGTCCTGCTGTAGTACTCTGGTTGCTCCTGGAAAGAAATGAGTTTCTCCAGCTGCAACCCACACAACTAAGGTGACCAGGCACTCACTCACTGCTTTCCATCTCCTCCACAGGAGAGGATGCTGCCAGCACACAGCTCAGTCCCTGGTAGTGGGGTGAGGGGAGGGGTCTGTGGTGGAGTTCTTCTCTCTCCACTGCATCTCAACTCATATCCTTTTTGCTCAGATGCTACACTGGAATTGTCCATCAGACATGCTAGACTGCTAGAAATTCCCTCTCATGTGTGGACATCTGCCAAGGTCAGCACACTTCATGTTTTCACCCTGATGGCAGGAAGAGGTAATGGGGCAATTTCACCAACCCCTTTGCATCTCCAGCCCTTACTGAGACCTGACTGTCCATTTTCAGGTACACAGGTGGCCCCACTGCTTCCACTGAAGCATTTCACTCATGGATAAATCTCTAATTGTTGTTCAGCTGCTCAGTGTTGTCCGACTCTTTTGACCCCATGGACGGCAGCATGCCAGTCCTTCACTATCTCCTGGAGTTGCTCAAATTCATGACCATTGAGTCAGTGATACTATCTAACCATCTCTTCTTCTGCTGCCACCTTCTCATTTTGCACTCACTCTTTCATAGTATCAGGGTCTTTTCCAATGAGTCAGCTCTTCACATCAGGTGGCCAAAGTATTGGAGCTTCAGCTTCAGCATCAGTCCTTCCCCTGCATATTCAGGGTTGAATTCCTTTAGGATTGACTGGTATGACTTCTTTGCTGTCCAAGGGATTCTCAAGTATTCTCTGGCCCTACAGTGTGAAAGCATCAATTTTTCAGTGCTCACCCTTCTTTATGGCCCAATCTCACATCCATACATGACTACTAAAAAAACCATACTTTTGACTATAGGGACCTTGGGGCTTCTCAGGTGGTGCTAGTGGTAAGGAACCCACCTGCCAATGCAGGAGACATAAAAGATGCAGGCTCGATCTCTGGGTCAGGAAGATCTCCTGGAGGAGGGCATGGCAATCTACTCCAGCATTCTTGCCTGGAGAATCCCATGGCCACAGGAGCCTGGCAAGCTACAGTCCACAGTGTCACACAGAGTCTGACACAACTGAATTGACATAGCACACATGCATGCACAAACAGACCTTTGCCGGCAAAGATCTCTAACTGTTGTTGTTAAAGAGGGGAAAGAAAGGAGGAACGTTTTAAGTCACCATGCAGCTGACATCTCTCACCTTCTGAATTTTCTTATTACTTATTCTTATTACTTATACCTGCTTTATTACTTCTTTTTGATGGTTTCCCTAGAGTTCTCAATATACAATTAATTCAAGTTCATTTTAAAATAATCCAGTACTATTTCATATGAAGTACATGTACCTTGTGACAAAGTATATCTAAGGTTTCTCTCCCCTTACTAACAGGATTGTTGTAATGTATCTCACTTTCCATAAAATATACTCACAAAATACATTACTGCTATATTTTCAAAACTGGGAAAGGAATATGTCAAGGCTGTACATCGTCACCCTGCTTATTTAACATCTATGCTAATGACATCATATGAAATACCAAATTGGATGAAATCACAAGCTGGAATCAGGATTGCTGTAGAAATATCAATAGCCTCAGATACACAGATGATACTGCTCTAATGACACAACGTAAAGAAAAACTAAAGAGTCTCTAGATGAGGGTGAAAGAGGAGAGAGAAGAGACTGGCTTAAAACTCAACATTCAAAAAACTAAGATCATAGCATCCAATCCCATCACTTCATGGCAAATAGAGGGGGGAAAAGTGGAAACAGTGGCAGATAATATTTTCTTGGGCCCCAAAGTCAATGTGGATGGTGACTCCAGTCATAAAATTAAAAGATGCTTATTCCTTGGAAGGAAAGCTATGACAAACCTACGCAGCATATTAAAAAAGCAGAGACATCACTTAAAAGGTCTGTCTAGTCAAAGCTATGGTTTTCCCAATTTTTTTGAGAGTTGGGCCATAAAGAAGTCTGAGCACCAAAGAATTGATGCTTTCAAACTGTGATGCTGGAGAAGAATCCCTTGGACTGCAAGGAGATCATACCAGTGAATCCCAAAGTAATCAACCCTGAATATCCGTTGGAAGGACTTATGCTGAAGCTGAAGCTCCAATACTTTGGCCACCAGATGGGAAGAGCCAACTCATTGGAAATAAAACCCTGATGCTGAGAAAGCTTGAGGTCAGGGGGAGAAGTGGGCAACAGAGGATGAGGTGCTTGGATGGCATCATTGACTCAACAGGCATGAGTTTGTTCAAACTCCAGGAGATGGTGAAGGACAGCAAAGCCTGGCATCCTGCAGTCCATAGGGTCGCAGCTAGTTATACGAGACTTAGCAACTGAACAGTGAGGAACTCATTTGCCTCTCACACTAATAGAACCACAGCAGTTTATTCTGAATAAAATAAGCTCAGTCATGCTCCTTTAGCAACTATTTTATTCCTTGATTAGGGAGTGTCTTGCTCTGTACCTCCTTCTTCCTGCTAAGATTTCTGAAAGGCTCTTCTTTCCATGGAATGAAAGAATGACTAATAAGTGGAAATCTTAGATCAGCCAATCTGACCTTTATTTTTTCAAGTGAACAATGTATGTCTTAGTGAGTTTAACTATCACCAATTCATCAGTACAAGACCTTATCTAAGAGTTCAGCATTTTTTACTCTCAGTTTAGCGATATCGCACATCTGATGGAATTCCTATTGATGTCCAAATGACCAGGAGGGCATCAGCACTAAAGTCTCCACAACCAGAGAGGAATGCACCTTGTCTTGGCAAGAGTTGTAGAATGGAGCTATTCTACAAATATTTTTGTATATTTTTCTTTTAAATAATGTTATTTTTGAAGAAGTTCTAGGTTCACACAAAACTGGGCAACATGTATTCAATTCCCACATAGCTCATCCTAAACCCACAAAGCCTCTTCTATCAATAACCCTCACCAGTGTGGTGCATTTATTTCAATGAACCAACTCTGACACAGCAATATCAGCCAAAGTTCAGGGTTTACTTAAGTTTAACCCCTTGTGTCATACATTCTATTATGGTTGTTGCTTAGTTGCTAAGTCACATCCAAGGCTACAGCCTTGAGACTGTAGCTCGCCAGGCTCTTCTGTTCATGTTATTTTTCAGGCAAGAATACAGGAGTGGGTTGCCATTTCCTTCTCCAGCAGATAGTTCCCACCCGAAGATCCAACCCATTTCTCCTGCATTGCAGTCAGCTTTTTACCGCTGAGCCACCAGAAAGCCCACACAATATATTCTTGTTGCTTACATATTTTATTCATACTAGTTTATATCTCTTAAACCCAACCAACAATTTATCCATGCCCACTTTCCTGTCCCCTTTGAAAACCACTAGTTTGTTTAATATGTCGGTGAGTCTGTTTCAGCTTTGCATACACATTCATTTGTTAAATACCACATTTCTCCCATCCACCCACTGATGGACATTGAGGATTTTCCACATTTGTCTAGAGTGAATAATGCTAACTTGAACATGGGTGTGTAATATCTCCTTAGCATCATGATTTCACTTCTTTTATTAAATAGTCCAAAATGGGATTGCTGGGTCATGTGGTAATTCTATTTTTAGTTTTTTGGTTTACCTCTCTTCTGTTTTCCTTATAAGCTGCACCATTTTGTCTTTTCACCAACAGTATATAAGGATTTCAATTTCTTCATATCCTTGCCAACACATTTTTCTTTCTTATTATATTCAGCCTAACAGATGTAAGGAGCTATATCATTGTGGTTTTGATTTGCATTCTCTGAAGATTACTGATGTTTAGCACTTTTTCATACACCTGCTTGCCATTTTTGTTTTTCTTTAGAGGTATGGCCCTTCTAGCCCTTTGCCCATATTTAAATTGGGTTAATAGGTTTTCTAACTTTTACTATTGAGTTTTAAGAGTTCCTATATATTTTGGAGATTAACCCCTTGTCAGATATGACTTGCAGATATTTTTTTCCTGTTCTGTATGTTGTCTTTTAACCTTTTTGACTGTTTTTGCTTCCTGTGTAGATTTTGTTTTTATTGTCCCACTTGTCTAAGATTGCTTTTGCTGCCTGTGCTTTTAGTGTCATAAGCATGAAATCACTGTCAGAATCAATGTCATGGAGATCATACCCTGTGTTATCTTTCAAAACTTCTATAGTTTCAGGTCTTATATTTGATCTTTAATGTATCTTTAGTTGACTTTTCTCTCTGATGTAAAATAAGGGTCCAATTTTATTCTTTTGCACATCAGTATCTATTTTTCCTGCATTATTTGTAGAAGAGACTGCTTTTTCCCCACTGGTTAGTCTTGGCATACTAGATGATGATCACATGACTCTGTAAACTTGGATTCACTTCTGGGCTCTCTATACTGTTCTATTGCTCTGTGTTTATTTTTAAGTTAGTACAAAACTGTTTAACTACCTTTTTAATATATTTAAATCAGAAAGTGTGATGCCTCCAGCTTTGTCCTTCATTTTCAAAATTGCATTGGCTATTTGGAGCCTTGTGCTTCCACATGAATTTTAAGATTATTTCTATTTTTGTATAAAATGTCATTATGATTTCGACACATACTACATGGAATATTAGATGACTTTGGATAGTATGGACACTTTAACAATATTAACTCTTCCAACCTATGTACATGGAATATCTTTCTATTTCTTTGTGTCTTTTAAAAGTTCTTTCAGCAATGTTTTACATGGCTTGGTGTACAGGCTTTCATTTCCTTAATTAAGTTATTCTTAACATTTTGATATTTTCCTTGCTATGACAGATGGTATTGTATTTCTAATTAACACATAGCTTAGTAGTAGTATATAGAAAAGCAACTGATTTTTGCATGTTGATCAACTTATGTTCTGCAAATTTACTGAATTATTTCATTTATTAGTTCTTACAGGATTTTATCATGGAATCTTCATGGTTTTCTTCATATAAGATCATGTCATCTGTGAACAGATATAATATTAGTTCTTCCTTCTGATTTGAATGCCTTTTACTTCTTTTTCTAATTTCTCTAACTATGATTTCTAATATGATGTCAGGTATCAGGGGTGAGAGTAGATTTCCTTCCTTCCTCCAGAGCTTAGAGAAAGAGCTTTCAGCTTTTTGAAATCTGTGATGCTAAGTTCTGGTTTTCACATGGGCTTATTATTCCTAGTCTGTTGAGTTTTTTCGTAATGAAAGCTTGCTGAATGCTGTCAAATGCTTTTACTACATCTGTTGAGAAAATCATGTGATTTTTATTCTTTGTTGTGGCAATGTTGCATATCACATTGTTTGAATTTTGTATGTTGATGCACTCCTGCATGACAGGGATAAATCCTGAATAGCTATGATGTACAGTCCTTCTAATTTGCTGTTGAATCTCTGTCCTTGTCTTTCCTTCTGGCTTTGATGTAGCTGAATTCACACTCACTCAGGATATAGAAATCTTTTCACTAGTTTCCAGACTTTTTTTTTACAAAGAGAATTTATTCATGTTGCTTTGAATCAATATGCTCACAAGGGAAATTGTAGTTTAGCACTCCCTATAATGTCATGGCAGAGATGTTATTCCTTTTATACATTTTGTCAGACTGTGTTCTTAAGAAATTGACCCATTTCAATTAAGTCATCAAATTGGTGGACACAGAGCCATTCAGAATACTCTTTCATTATCCATTTTATGTCCATGGCATTAAAGAGATGACTCCCCATTTCAAGGATAACTTGTGTAATTTCTCTTTTATAGCTTTTTTGAGGGTTCAGTTCAGTTCAGTTCAGTCACTCATTCAGGTCCAACTCTTTGCGACCCCATGGACTGCAGCACACCAGGCTTCCCTGTTCATCACCAACTCCCTGAACCTACTCAAGCTCATGTCCGATGTGTTTTTGAGGGTAACCTAGCTACAGATATATCAATTCTATTCAAATTTTCAAAGAACTAGCATTGGTTTCTTTGATTCTATCTAGTGATTTCCTTTATACAATCTCATTGATTTCTATCCTGATTTTCAATTGTAGTTTTCCTGGATTACTTTGACTTTGAGCTTTCCTTGTGGCATGGCAGTAAAGAATCTGCCTGCCAAAGTAGGATACCTGGGTTCAATCCCTGGGTGGGGAAGAACCCCTGGAGAAGGGAATGGAAACTCACTCCAGTATTCCTGGCTGAGATATCCCATGGACAGAGGCACCTGGGCCACAGTCCATGGAGTTTCATCAGAGAGTCAGACATTACTGGGCAACTAAACAACACTCAGTGATCTCCATAATCCCTACAGGATGAAGATACTCTAGAAAACAATTTCTTTCACTTTCAAGTCCAAACCTCAAGTAACTGATGGTAACCTGCAGCCAAGGGAGCTTTTCTATCCTCATTCCCTCCTCTGTGCATATGAGGACCATGTGACATCTTTGCCTCTTTTTTCTTTCCTCCCTTATCGGCAATATGCACGAAAGAAGGAAAGCTTCATACTGGCTTACCAAGGTATGTGTTTTATTAGGAACAGGCATAGCAGAAATAGCTCTGCATTGTACAGAGAGTAATCATCTTGTTTTATTTTGATGGAGTATATAGTCCTATGAATGCAGAACTATTCAACATCAGATAATTATGTGCATTATCTGGTAGCCAATACAGATGTTACAGAGTATGAAGAACAGCAGATACATTTCTGCATTGAAATTGCACAATGAATGAAGAGAGGTCGGAGCAAGCACTCTCAGGAACGATGAGGGGAAGCAGGTGAACGATGCCGCAGATGAGAGGGAGTTGAAGACAACATCAGTGAAGAAGCCAGATGACCTAACATTCCTCACACAGGAATGAAACAGAGCTGATAAAACGGTGGCACAGAAATTAACCCATTGACAACTAAGGTGGTGTCGAGGTCCTTTGGGTCAACCACAGATTTCAAGGTAAATTTTTGTAAAATTGTGGTCAGGAATAAAAACAGCTCCATGCGGGCCAGGCCCTCTCCCACACAAACACGTTTTCCTGAAAATAACAAGCACAGAAAGTACATATTCCTTGAACTCTGTCTTTCTGGCTGTCAGAAAGAGATTATGTAATATCCATTTGATGAATGTTTGAATGGATGGATGGAAAGCAGGATGACTAGGGTGACTGATGGACAAAGGGTGGACACATATGCTATCCACCTGACATCTTCCCATAGCAAATATTACCCTTTCAACAAATATTTACTGACTATTCCAAACACTTCATTAAATTATTCACATATTATAACCACAATTTCATATTTTCAGGTTTCTATCCTTTTTTTTTTTCTAAAAAGTCACATATGCTGGCTTTATTTTCTGATCCTAGTCTAGTAGTCCCACATGTTTCTTTTCATTCCACATAGCCTCTGTTCTCTGCTCTAAGTATACCTACTCTTCATCAACCTCCAACACATCTTGACGTTTTATAACACACGGTTCTTTTTGGCTAAGATATGGTTCTCTTACATTTGCAGTTCCCAATTCAAGTTTTATTTCTAAATTTGAAATAACTGAGTCACTTCTCCAAGGCTCCAGTAATCTAGCCCAATAATGACAATGTCTCATGTGGAGGGAAAGTGCGTGGGCTTTGGGATTGCTGCCCCTCATCATGGAGAAAGCATTTCTACCAGCCCCACAGGATTACTATGTAACTCCCAACTGATCCTTAGAAGGTATCTTGTCCTCTAAAGAACTGAGGGAAAAAAATTATTACCTGTAGAGAAAGCCATGAAATAGTCACTCTTCCTAAAGTTGCCACTCTCATCCAGGAAGTGGCCAGGATCAAATACCCCAGGATTGGGGAATTCTTTGTCATCACGAAGCACAGAAGTCAGTGATGTCAATATATCTGTGCCCTGGAAAGAACAGGTGAAGATAAGCTAAACTATGGAGAAGTCACGAAGCTAGAAGGAATGCTGCAAATTGCTTAGTCCATTCTAAGGATCAATAATAAGGAATCCTCAGTCCAAAGAAGGGCAGTGGTATTTTGAGGCAGACAGAACAAGTAATAAACAAGCATAAGTTTAAGACTAGTGGCAGTGATACTGCTGAAGTGAACTTCAACAGCATCTGAAAACCTCGGTATCTAGGTCCTATGGTGTTAGACCTTATGAATCCAATCTGCTAATCATTATATTTGAATACTAGTGTCTGTTCCCACCAGGTGCTTTCTCATTTCAATTTTCACTCATCTCATATTTGGATTATGGTTTTAAATGTAAGTCTCTATTGAACTATAAAGTTCTGGTGTTACCTGTTCACAGTGTTTTTTATAAATGGATACATGATTTTCTGTGATAATAAGTATGGTAACAAATATTAGTGTTTACCATTGCCATGCAGACAGTCTGTCTTTATTTTAAAATATATGGTAAGGTTTCCCTGGTAGCTCACTGGTAAAGAATCCACTTGCCAATGCAGGAGACATAGTTTTGATCCCTGTCCAAGAAGATCCCACATGCTGTGGAGCAGATAAGCCAAGGCACCAAACTACTGAACCTGTGCTCTAGAACCTGGGAACCACAACTATTGAGCCAAACCACCACAGCTGGCGAAGCCCTTGTGCCCTAGAGCACATGCTCCACAACAGAAGTCATGCAAAATGGAAAGCCCATGAACTGCAACAAAGATTAACCCCCACTCGCCACAACTAGAGAAAAGCCCGTGTGTAGCAACAAAGACCCAGCACAGCCAAAAATAAATGAATAAATAAATAAAATTATTTAAGAAACAAAAATATAGTAGACGTCATCACAGATTAATCCTAGATTTGAAACACAGGAAGAATGATAAGACTAGAAAAATCATTTCATATCAATTAGGTTAATATCATCAATTTAAACAAGTTTTGCTAGCAAAGCTAAAACTATTGGATCAATGATTAAGAAGCACTATACTCTAAAAGCCCTAATGTACCATGCAATAGATTTTGGTGTATTAAATGTAATAAAAGGACCTCTGCTCTGGAGCAATCTGGCAAATACCACTTTATCATGTGAACAGGACTGCATAACCAATAATAATGGGATAAGTGAAAGTATGGACCCTCACCTTATTTATGAAGGAAAAAAAAGACTAGAAAGGTTATTTTAAGAAAATTGGGATATTTTAAGTATGGCCGGTGCATTAGATAATATCATTGTTTCAGTGATAAACCCTGTGTAGATATGCTATTATTCCTCTGTATACAATAATCACTGTTATTGAGGCATGCGTAGTGAAGTAATGAGGTTTTGATGGATAGTTGGATACATAAGTGGTTATTAATGGAAGAAATTTTCATATATTGCAATATAGTGAAATCATTCTGACTTATCAATGATTTAACCTGAATTCCGCATTAGCTAAAACAACCTGGTATGGTCTATCAAATATACGCTGTCTGTACTCCTGCTCAGTCATGTCCAACACTTTTTGTGCTCATGGATTGTAGCCCGCCAGGCTCCTCTGGCAAGGTTTTCCAGGCAAGAATACTGGAGTGGGTTGCCATTTCCTTCTCCAGGGGCTCTTTCTGACCCAGGGATTGAACTGGTGTCTCCTGAATCTCCTGTACTGGTAAGAGGATTATTTTACCACTAGGCCACCAGGCAAACTTTCTTAATTTGATTTTAAAAAAATCTAACAAAATATACATAGAACATCATTCCCAATAGTGAGATGTTAATCTCGACTCGCCTTCAGACCAGAAATAAATAAAGGATGGTACAAAGATATTAACCCAGATAACAGGATAATGTATATAGAAATTGCAATTAACTAGAAAGAAATTTTCAGAAATGATTTTAAATTTAGCAAGTCTGCTATATATAAGGTCATAAAAGTTATAAAATCAATTATATTTTGATATTACATACAAAAAATGGAAAAGGCATTTAAAAAATTTGTAACTACAATAACCACCTTGGGAAAATTATCCCAAAAATATTCAAGCCAATGCCTGGAATAAATTGTTGAAAAACATTACAGAAAGCCCTTTCAAACAGGGAGACTGTATCATATTCATATCATGATATTCAGTCTTTCTAAATTGATCTAAAATGTCACCATTCTAAAAGAAAATCCCTGCAGAGTATTTTGGTAAATTGACAAATTGATACTAACATTCAGTTGGAAATGTGGACAGCTATGGTTAGACAAACAATATAAAAGAAACAAAAAATGTGGAAGTCTCGCACTACTACCTGTCAAAATCTGTTACAAAGCTTTATAGACTAAACTGGAAACAACACACAATCCATCAAGCCACCACACACAAGACTATTTTTACTTCTCTCACCTTGTGTTCATCGAGGGTTGTGCCCATACTCTGTAAATAGGAACTATGAAACCAATGAGGTCAGTATAAGAGAAACCAGTCTTACCTTGGGGATGAGGTAGTTTCTGAATTTAATGTCACGGGTCACTGCATGGGGAAGACTGGTGGGGAGCAGATCAGCGTATCGCTGGATCTCGTGGATCACAGCATCCGTGTAGGGCATGTGGCTCCTGTCCTGCATGCAGGGGATCCGGTGTCTGCCAATGACACAGTCAATCTCTTCCTGGACCTTAGCTGATAAGCGATAAGTAAGAGGAAAGGAGTAAGGAA
The DNA here is from genome assembly GCF_033118175.1 of Dama dama. Classification (NCBI taxonomy): domain Eukaryota; kingdom Metazoa; phylum Chordata; class Mammalia; order Artiodactyla; family Cervidae; genus Dama; species Dama dama. The sequence goes on along the minus strand of NC_083695.1, from coordinate 62,981,701 downwards.
AAAGAGGAAAATGCACACCCATATTCCATACCAATTCAGGGATACATGAGGCATTATGAAGGTGTCTCAACAGCATTATGGACTTCCCTAGTGGTTCAGATGGTAAAGAATCTGTCTGTAATATTGGAGACCTGGGTTCTATCCCTGGTTTGGAAAGATGCCCTGGAGCAGGAAATGGCTATTCACTCTAGCATTCACCTGGAAAATCCTATGGACAGAGGAGCATGGTGGGCTACAGCCCATGGGGTGTCAAAGGGACATGACTGAGTGATTAACACTTTCTTTCACTTTCAACATTATTATACACATAAACTACAAGACCAGAAAGGAACCTAAACATAGAGAGGTAATGGCTATAGTACAGACACATGTAAGTCTCTTACAAGCCTGGCTTAAGATACATCTATACATATCTCTATATTAGCATACATGATAAAACAAAGAGAAATGATGAAATGTTTCAAATATAAACAGAATATAAAGTCAAGAAATTACATTGGCAGATGAATGGATAAGAAAGTTGTGGTACATATCCACAATGGAATATTACTCAGCTATTAAAAAGAACACATTTGAATCAGTTCCAGTGAGGTGGATGAAACTGGAGCCTATTATACAGACTGAAGTAAGTCAGAAAGAAAAACACCAATACAGTATATTAACACATATATATGCAATTTGGAAAGATGGTTAATGACGACCTTATATGCAAGACAGCAAAAGAGATACAGATATAAAGAACAGACTTTTGGACTCTGTGGGAGAAGGTGAGGGTGGGATGATTTGAGAGAATAACATTGAAACATGTAGATTACCATATGTGAAATAGATCACCAGTTCAAGTTTGATGCATGAAACAGGGCACTCAAAGCAGGTGCAGAGGGACAACTGAAAGGGATGAGATGGGAAGGGAGGTGGGAGGGGGTTGGCGATGGGAGATACATGTACACCTGTGGCCGATTCATGTCAATGTATGGCAAAAACCACCACAATATAGTAAAGTAATGTCTCCAATTAAAATTAATTATTAAAAAATATTGTCCTTGAAAAAAAGAAACAAGAATAAAACATTAATTTTATAAAATTTTATAAAATAAAATATTAATTTTACTTCAAAATAATATAGGCTAAAATTTAACTTATATGTGTTTTATTTTGTATTTTGCATGAACAATTTGTGATGGTATTCACTTTATCCTCCTATTGCCAAATGCCACCACTATGAGCATTTTAGCAGTTTCTTCTGAAATTCATATCCTATTTCTAAATAATGACTCTTTGTTTCTATTTTTAACTTGCAGATTTTAAAACAATAATCTGATATCCTGGCATGAGAGTTGAGAATTTACATCTCCACCCCCCGACTCATACAAAATCACATGCACACTCACTCACACACACACACACACACACACAAAACACACACACAAATCCCCTTAGTCTATTTCCCAAGTATATTTACACCACAATTTTTGGCTGTTAGAATATTCACTCTAACAGCATTCTGACTAAATAAACATTGCTTCCTGGTAAGAAAATTATGATTATGTTTCTTTTTGGTACTTTCTTGGACCTAACCATATTATTTTAGCTCCATTCAAACAACTCTGTATCTTGATCTAGGATTGTTTCCTAACACTGAGGCAGATGTTTCAAACTCCTAATAATAATTTACTTATTATTCAGAAGTTACAGATACTCCATCACCTCTCTTTTGCTCTTGGTGTCTCTCCTCACACCTGCTTTATCCACCTAATCCATTTAGCTGTGGATATTTTCCAGGCTTGCTATCTAACAATAGCCCTGACACTTTCACTCTCCTTCATGAGCTTTTCAAATCCCCGGAGCCCATGACTTCCTTGACATGACTTCAGGCATCTGGATGAGAAAGGGGAAAGAGTGGATAAAAACTGTGATAAACATTCTAGACTGAAAACACCCTTTAAAAATTAATACCCAGTTTGATAGTTACTCTTGAATTCTGATGCTGTTGTGAACTCTAATCTTTTATCTATGATCTGCTATGTCTCTCTGAAAGTTTTTGTGATTTTCTCTTTCATCCTGGGGTTCTGAAATTTCTTGACCTTGTGTCTTGGGAAGGATGTTTATATTTCATTCACTCTGTGAGACATGTTAAGCTAATTTTCTGTCTAGATGGCAAAACTTGGAAGTCTTTTCTCCAGAGTGCTCACTCTGGAGTTTTTCTCTGGCAGCTGAATTTCAGGAAGCAGGATGGAGAAAGGGACTAAGGATCTCTGAATTCAAGAAGTGGATTATTCCCAAATCTTTCCTCTATGTTGTGACCTCACTCTTTTCCCCAAGCGTCCTGAGTGTAGGATGTCTTATATTCCATTTCTCTAGACAGTAATCCTCTCTCATCCTATTAGAGAATTAAAGTTACCTGATAAAAGGAGTTATCAAAGACTTGTGGCTGGGAGAGCCATTTTTATCAGCCTTTGTCTCCTTTCATCCTTTTTGAAAGTAGGTACTTCCCAATTCAGAACTTTTAGGACTATAAGAACATAAATGACTTCTCATTTGATGATACCACTCTCATGTTTGAAAGTGAAGAGGAGCTGAAGAACCTCTTGATGAGGGTGAAAGAGGAGAGTGATAAAGTCAGCTTAAAACTCAACATTCAAAAAACTAAGATCATGGAATCCGGTCCCATCACTGCATAGCAAATAGAAGGGGAAAAAGTGAAAGTAGTGACAGATTTTATCTTCTTAGGCTCCAAAATCACTGCAGATGGTGAGTGCAGCCACGAAATTAAAAGATGCTTGCTCCTTGGAAGGAAAACTATGACAAACCAGGCCAGGGTAATAGGAAGCAGAGACATCATGTTGCTGACAAAATTCTATATAGTCAAAGGTAAGGCCTTTCCAGTAGTCATGTATGGATGTGAGAGTTGGACCATAAAGAAGGCTGAACACTGAAGAACTGATGGTTTTGAATTGTGGCCCTGGTGAAGACTCTTGAGAGTCCCTTGGATTAAAAGGTGATCAAACAAATTAATCTTAAGGGAAATCAACCCTGAATATTCAAAGGAAGGACAGATGCTGAAGCTGAAGCTTCAATATTCTGGCTACCTGATGCAAGGAGCCAACTCTTTAGAAAAGACCCTGATGCTGTGAAAGATTGAAGGTAAAAGGAGAAAGGAGTAGCAGAAGATGAGATGGGTAGATAGCATCACCGACTCAATGGACATGAATTTGAGCAAACTCTGGAAGATACTAAAGGACGGGGTAGCCTGGCATGCTGCAGTCTATTGGGTTGCAAAGAGCTGGACACACTCAGTGAATGAACAACAACTTCATCCTCTCTACTGACTTCATTGTCACCCTTCAATATGCTCTCTGTATTTCAGAAATCTGTTGAATACTTGTTGGCTGCTTCTTGACCTCTTCTCCAACTTTAAAAGGCTAATTCTCATATGTTATAATCATTTCAGGGCTATTCTGACACTAATCAAGGTAATGTATGTTTCTAAACAGTGACGCATAACCATAATCCTTTAAAAATTAATTTCTAACAAAAAGTTCTTACGAAAGATAAAATTCTTGACTCCTCAAAATGCATTTTTTGGCAATAACCACTTTTCCAAAAAGAAACTTATGGACCAACAAAATTCCTTCACATAAATATCTTAAGCCAATTTATCATCAATCTAACTCTTTAGAGAGCTTCCTAGACTATGGAAATTATATCAGGTAGCTTCACTAAATTTCTATGATTTCCAATTATGCTTTAGTAAGGAGCATTTCCATTTTCCCAACTCTGGCTTTTTTTTTTTTTCTTTTGTTTTGACTTTTGGCCACCCTCCAGAACACATGGGACCTTAGCTCTCCAAACTGGGATTGAAGCCATACCCCGTGAATTGGAGGTGGAGTTGTAAACACTAGGCTACCGAGTAGTCCTCAGACACTGTTGTTTGGAACATCTCATTTTCAGAATGAAGGGCCATCACAGTTACATTTCCATGGTAAAACCAATATGCAGCTCCAGGTCAATTCATGCTGGCCATGCCTGCTACACATGACCTCCCATAAAATTCAGATGCTACAGTGTTGATGTTCTTACCATTCACAGAGTCTCTACTCCTCTTAGTCATCTCATATTATGTAAAGATATTAGATTACAATCCCTTCATTAAATTTGAGAAAAATGAAGCTGCTCAGAGACTTAAATAGTTTTCTGAGAGAAACAAGGTAGAATACTTTCAAGCATCTTTCCTTCATCTCTTCTGCAGTCACCCTGCCCACCATGTTATCATACCTGTGACCTCAGGGTGTTTCAGCAGGAGGAGGAGCCCATATCTCAGTGTGGTGCTTGTCGTCTCTGTTCCAGCTACAAACAAATCCAATATAGTGCTTGCCAAGTTTTCAACCGTATACACCGGTTCTTGATTGTCCTTTTCCTAGGAATAATTTAATTAAAAAGTTACAAAATATACCAAAAAGGAAGAAGCATGGGCCACTAACACGTAAAAAACCAAGCTGACACAAATCATTCCTGAGGAAGTCCAGGCATGGACTTACTAAATAAAAACTTTTAAATACTTGTCTTAAATAGCTTAAACAACTGATGGAAAACATCAAGAACTAAAGAAAATCTGAAAAGTACATAACAAGTACAAAATAATGAGAAAATTTCTATAAAAATAAATCAAACAGAATTTTGGAGCTAAAAAAATGCAATACCTGAAAAATTTTAAATTTACCAGAAAGTTTGAATAGTAGACAACTGAAAACTCAAGAAAGAAACAGCATGCCTGAAGAAAGAATAAAAATTTGCAGTGTGATTATCAGAAAGATAAAGGAATAAAGAAAAATAAATAGATCCTAAAGGACCCATGGAACTCAATCAATTGTACTAACATCCACTTTATAGAGTCCCAGAAGAGAGATCGGGAATGAATAAGTATTTGAAATAAGAATGACTGAAAACCCAAAATTTTGCAAAGTACATGAATCTATAAATCCAAAAAGCTAAACAAACTCCAAGAAGGATAAAACCAAACAGACTCATAGTAAGGCATATTTTAGTAAAACTGTCAAAAGCCAAAACACAGGAGAGAATGTTCAAAGCATCAAGAGAATAGTAACTTGTCATATACAAAGTATCATCCATATGATAACTTTTCATTTTTTCCACAAAAACTGTAGAGGTCAAAAATCAGTGGAAAGATGTATTTAAAATCCTGAAGGTAATTATGTCCACCAAGACTTTTGTATGTGGCAAAACTATCCCTCCATAAAATAGGAGCTATAAGACACCCCAAAATAAAGAGTAAGGAGTTCCTGGTTAACAAAACCAAAGATACAAGATGATAAGTCAAAGCCAGATTGATAAAGTTCCTTGTTAAAAATAAGTAGGTAGGCAAATAGAAAAGCAAAAACTACTATTGTTGTTGTTGCTCAGCCACCAAGTCGCATCTAACTCTTTGGGACCCCAAGGACTGCAGCATGCCAGGCTTCCCCCTCTGTCACCATCTCCTGGAGTTTGCACAAGTTCATGTCCTCTGAATTGGTGATACCATTCATCTTCTGAGATGATTCATCCTCTGATCATCTCATCCTCTGTCATCCTTTTTTCCTTCTGCCCTCAGTATTTCTCAGCATCAGAGTCTTTTCCAATGAGTCGGCTGTGTGCATCAGGTGGCCAAAGTACTGGAGCTTCAGGTTCAGCATCAGTCCTTCCATTGAATATTCAGGGTTGATTTCGTTTAAGATTGACTGGTTTGATCTCCTTGCCATCCAGGGAACTCTCAAGAGCCTTCTCCAGCACCACAGTTAGAAAGCATCAATTCTTTGGCACACTGCCTTCTTTATTGTCCATCTGTCACATCCATACATGAGTACTGGAAAAACCATAACCTTGACTACAAGGACCTTTGTTGGCAAAGTAATGGCTCAGCTTTTTAATATGCTATTTACGTTTGTCATAGCTTTCATGGCTGCAGTCACCATCCACAGTGATTTTAGATACCAAGAAGAAGAAATCTATCACTGCTTCTACTGTATTCTAATAGAAAAGCTTCATTTCACTTTTTAAATTATGTAAAAGAAAAATTTATTAAAAATCATTATAAAGAGATGATTCTAGGTACAAAATATAGAGATATAATTTTTTCATTTATTTTTATTAGTTGGAGGCTAATTACTTTACAATATTGTAGTGGTTTTTGCCATACCTTGACATGAATCAGCCATGGGTTTACATGTGTTCCCCATCCTGAACCCCCCTCCCACATCCCTCTGGGTCATCCCAGTGCACCATCCCCGAGCACTTGTCTCATGCATCCAACCCGGACTGGTGATCTGTTTCACACTTGATAATATACATGTTTCAATGCTGTTCTCTCAGATCATCCCACCCTCGCCTTCTCCCATAGAGCCCAAAAGTCTGTCCTATACATCTGTGTCTCTTTTTCTGTCTTGCACATAGGGTTATTGTTACCATCTTTTAAAATTCCATATATATGTGTTAGTATACTGTAGAGATATAATTTTGTACACCAGTGAAATAAGGGGGTGAAGTTGGATGGGAGCAGAGTTACTGTATGTGATTTGAAGCTACTGAAGAATCAGTTCATACTGAATTGTTATAAATTTAGAATGGTAACAGTAATCTCTTTTAAAAGTACTAAGAAATTAATTTTTAAATACACAAAAAAATTGAATGGAAATTTAAAAAGTCACACTAGAAAAAAGTTGATCAAACAAAAACAAGGCTATACTGACGGAATTGAGAAGCAAAACTATAAAACATATTAGAGGAAAAAATTACAGGGCAGAAATAAATCCTTCAATATGACTGATCTCTTTGATTGACACTCATGATTTAAGACAGATATTGAGGGAATAAAATTTTAAACTGTGTATGGAAATATTCCACTACATATCCCCAATAAATCTATACCAGTATAGAATATAATTTAGCCATAAAAGAAGGAAATCCTGACATCTGTGGCAAGATGGATGGGCCTTGTATTTATTATGCTAAATAAAGGAAATTAGAAACAGACAAATACCACGTGATCAACTTTATATGTGAAATATTCTAATAATTTGATCTCAGAGAGAACACATTGGTGGCTACCAGAGGCAGGAGAAGAGGTCAAAATGAGCGAAGGGAATCAAAGGTACAAATGTCCAGCTATAAAACAAATAAGCCTTGGTGATGTAATATGCAGCATGATGACTGTAATTAATGACATATTCCTTATTTGAATTGCTGAAAGTAAATCTTAAGATTTACAAGCAAAAATCTATGACTACGTGTGGTAAAATGTTAATTGTGAATATTGAAGTAATTATTTTGTAATATATGGAATCATTATGTGGTACACCTATAACTAACTGTTATATAACTGTACATGTTACAGGTCAATTATTCTTAAAAAAACCCAAAAAATCCTGTGTGTTGTACAAGAAACTCACTTGAGATGCTAGAATACAAATATATTGAATGGGAAAGAAGGAAAGAGAGTTTGTAAGCTATGACTACCAAATAAAGATAGACTGGCTATATTAATATTAGAAGAAAGCTTATCAAAAGTAGTTTAAAGGGCAAAAATAAGAATGGGATGCTTTATACTGGACTAAGAAAGGTGAATTCATCAAGTTCATCAACTGAACTGTCAGGTCAGTTGCTCAGTTGTGTCTGACTCTTTGCGACCCCATGGAGTGCAGCACGCCAGGCCTCCCAGTCCTTGAAGCTCCCAGAGTTTACTCAAACTCATGTCCAATGAGTCAGTGATGCCATCTAACCATCTCATCCTCTGTCATCCCCTTCTCTTCCTGCCCTCAGTCTTTCCCAGAACCAGGGTCATTTCAAATGAGTCAGCTCTTCGCATCAGGTGGCCAAAGTATGGGAGTTTCAGCTTCAATATCAGTCCTTCCAATGAACACCCAGGACTGATGATCTTTAGGATGGACTGGTTGGATCTCCTTGCAGTCCAAGGGATCCTCCAGAGTCTTCTCCAACACCACAGTTCAAAAGCATTAATTCTTTGGTGCTCAACTTACTTTATAGTCCAACTCTCACATCCATACATGACTACTGGAAAAACTATAGCCTTGACTAGATGGATCTTTGTGGACAAAGTAATGTCTCTGCTTTTTTAATATGTGGTCGAGGTTGGTCATAACTTTCCTTCCAAGGAGTAAGCATCTTTTAATTTCACGGCTGCAATCACCATCTGCAGTGATTTTGGAGCCCAAAAAGATAAAGTCAGTCACTGTTTCTACTGTTTCCCCATCTATTTGCCATGAAGTGGTGGGACCGGATGCCATGATCTTAGTTTTCTGAATGTTGAGCTTTAAATCAACTTTTTCAATCTCCTCTTTCACTGTCATCAAGAGGCTCTTTAGTTCTTCTTCACTTTCTGCCATAAGGGGGGTGTCATCTGCATATCTGAGGTTATTGATATTTCTCCTGGCAATCTTGATTCCAGCTTGTACTTCCTCCAACCCAGCGATTCTCATGATGTACTCTGCGTATACCTTATATAAGCAGGATGACAATTTACAGCCTTGACGTACTCCTTTCCCTGTTTGGAACCAGTCTGTTGTTCCATGTCCAGTTCTAAGTGTTGCTTTCTGACCTGCTTACAGGTTTCTCAAGAGGTAGGTCAGGTGGTCTGGTATTCCCATCTCTTTCAGAATTTTCCACAGTTTATTGTGATCCACATAGTCAAAGGCTTTGGCATAGTCAGTAAAGCAGAAATAGATGTTTTCCTGGAATGCTCTTGCTTTTTTGATGATCCAGAGAATGTTGGCAACTTGATCTCTGGTTCCTCTGCCTTTTCTAAAACCAACTTGAACATCTGGAAGTTCACCATTCACGTATTGCTGAAGCCTGGCTTGGAGAATTTTGAGCATTACTTTACTATCATGTGAGATGAGTGCAATTGTGCGGTAGTTTGAGCATTCTTTGGCATTGTCTTTCATTGGGATTGGAATGAAAACTGACCTTTTCCAGTCCTGTGATCACTGCCGAGTTTTCCAAATTTGCTGACATATTGAGTGCAGCACTTTCAAAGCATCATCTTTTAGGATTTGAAATAGCTCAACTGGAATTCCATCACCAGTGGCTTGTTTTGGAAGTCCAAAAACAAGACCGTGAGCTGCCTGTGGCTCAGATCATGAACTCCTTATTGCCAAATTCAGACTTAAATTGAAGAAAGTGGGGAAAACCACTAGACCATTCACATATGACCTAAATCAAATCCCTTATGATTATACAGTGGAAGCGAGAAATAGATTTAAGGGACTAGATCTGGTAGACAACGTGCCTGATGAACTATGGAAGGTGGTTCGTGACATTGTACAGGAGACAGGGATCCATACCATCCCCAGGAAAAAGAAATGCAAAAAAGCAAAATGACTGTCTGAGGCGGCCTTACAAATAGCTATGAAAAGAAAAGACATGAAAAGCAAAGGAGAAAAAGAAAGATATACCCATTTGAATGCAGAGTTCCAAAGAATAGCAAGGAGAGATAAGAAAGCCTTCCTCAGGATCAGCACAAAGAAATCGAGGAAAACAATAGAATAGGAAAGGCTAGAGCTCTCTTCAAGAAAATTAGAGATACCAAGGGAACATTTCATGCAAAGATGGGCTCAATAAAGGACAGAAATGGTATGGACCTAACAGAAGCAGAAGATATTAAGAAGAGGTGGCACGGATACACAGAAGAACTATACAAAAAAGATCTTCACGACCCAAATAACAAGCCACAAACACCCTGCAAAAACATGTCCAATTCATCGCTCATTAGGGAAATGTAAATTAAAGCTGCAATGAGAAACCACTTCACATTAACTAGGCAAGTTTTAATAATGACAAGAAATTGGAAATTAAGTACAGGCAATTATGTTGGAAAATAGAAACCTTTAATTGCCAGTGGGAATATAAATGCTGCAGTCACTGTGAAAATGTTTGGCTGTTCCTTAAAATATTAGACATAAAATTACCACATCTCATCAATTCCACTCCATGAAGAAACAACACATGAATGAATAAAAATTATCATATGTACATAAAATCAAAAATTTTGCAGCCATAAAAGAGAGAAACAAGGTACTGATACATACTATAAGTTAGATAAACCTCCAAAACATACTAGGTGAAAGAAGTTAGAAACAAAAGTGGCAGTACTATGAGTTCTGTTATACACTATATCCATGGCAAGAAAATTCATAGACACAAAACATAGACCACAGGTTGGGACATGATTGGGTGGAGGGATTGAACAGTGATGATTTAATGGATAGGGTATGTTTCTGTAAAGTGATGAAAAAATATTTTAATGAAGGAGTTAATTGTAACACAATAATGTGAATGCACTAAGTATCACTAAAGTGTACACTTTATTTATTTTTTGTTAAAGTGTACACTTTAAAATGGCTAATTATAAGGATGCAAATTTCACCTCAATTTAAAAATGCCATTACTCCATAAGTTGATCTACATATTTCCTGCAATCCATATCAAAATTACCACTCATTTCTTTGCATAAACTGATCAGTTTATCTCAAAATGCATCTGGAAATTCAAGAGACACACAAAAGCCAAAGCAATCTTTAAAATGACAAAAAATTAAAGGACTCACACTTCTGAACTTCAAAACTAACTGTTGTTCAGTTGCTAACTTGGGTCCAACTCTTTGTGACCCCAGGGACTGCAGCAGGACAGGCTCCTCTGTCCTCCACTACCTCCCAGAGTTTCCTCAAATTATTGTCCATTAAGTCGGTGATGCTATCTACCCATCTCATCTTGTGCCATCCCCATTTCCTTTTGCCTTCAATCTTTCCCAGCATCAGGGTCTTTTCCAATGAGTCAATTCTTCATATCAGGTGGCCAAAATATCGGAGTTTCAGCCTCAGCATCAGTCCTTCCAATAAATATTCAGGGTTGATTTTCTTTAGGATTGACTGGTTTGCTATCCTTGCAATCTAAGGGACTCTCAAGTTCTCCAGCACTGCAATTCAAAAGCATGAATTCTTTGGCACTCAGCCTTCTTAATGGTCCAACTCTCACATTCATACATGACTACTGGAAATACCATAGCTTTAACTATATGGACCTATGCTGGCAAAGAGATGTCTGTGATTAAAAAAAAAAAAAAACCAGTAATTAAAATGACCAGATGAAGGTGTAAGGGCTGACATTTAGATTACAGGAACAGATGTCGGATTACACAAATAAACCCTCAAATTTTGGGTCAGTTGATTTTTGACAAAGATGCCGAGATGATTCATGTGGGAAAGTAGTCTTTTCAACACATGGTGCAGGATTCATGCTCACAGACATGTAACTCCACCTCCATATCCATGGCAAGTCATTTTACTTCACACAAAATTAAGGCTTCTCTCTTCCACCCACCTACTCTTGCCCATCACGGGCCAATATATAGGGCATTATACATACAGCATTTACCGATCTGAAATTCCCTACCTTGCCCTTCAGTGCTAATATATTCAGATTTATTTCCAACCACCTGACATGCAAAAAGTTCAGCTAGATTAAGCCATTCTTTTCCATTTCCTCATACAGTGTGTGCAATGATCATGTCCATCATCATATCATACCATGATATTTTGTATGTTCTAACTTGTTTCTAAATGTTTCCATCTCACCTGAGGTGTCATTCTGCCTTTCCATAGGTATATTATTAGTATGTGAAGAGTAGAGTCAATATATTCAACTGATTAAACAGTTAAATGTTATACCTTCCACAATAGATTCTTACTATAGATTTATGCACAATTCAAATACTTGTCAGCATAGAATGTCAAACCACTGAAATATCTCCAGCAAATTCAATTACCCCCCAAACTGCATAAGCAATCAAGTTATTGAGTTATTAACATTTTACCTGCTCCATCTTGATTAGGAAACAATCAATAAAATCCCGAGGATTGTTAATGTCCAGGGATGTTTGGTGTTCTCTTGCTTTCTCAAAAATATAGCTCTTTACATTAGCACAGTTTTTAAAGAATTTATTATGGCTCCCTGGGAAATAATCAATGAAAACAGGGAAAGTATTGCAGACCTACAAAAGAAAACAATAGTTTACTAAATGGAGAACACTTTATGAAAATTTATATACTATATGCCCATCCTTGGTGAGCAGCCATGTTAAAATAGTAATATAACATGGTCTCTGTATTGAAGGAAATATTTATTTCACAATACACTGTATCTATGTTGATAGATGTATTTGAAGAAGAAAATTCAACTGAGGGATGAAAAAGGATAATAATTTCCTATATTCACACATCATGTTTATGATATAAAATCATCCTTATATCAATTATCTTATTATTTTTTTACAACAAGTTTTCCCTACAATCATAAAATGAGGGATGGATTTACATTTTATAGATGACAATAGAGGTTAAGAGAATTTGGATAACTTGATATGCACAGAGCTGATTCCTGGTGTTTCTATTTCTGTTTAGTAGCCTCAAACATAAAATCAGTATTTTAGAACCTAGAGGGTTCAAAAGACACCATGAAACACAACTCAACATTTTATGGATAAAGTAACTGGGAACCAGAGCAATTAAGTGACCTTTATGAGGTCACACCATTGTCATTTAGGCAGAGGGCAGAACATGTCAGCTCAGCACAGGGTACACCTGTGAGGTTTGTTTTTGGTTCCTACACCAAGGAAACAATCATTTTGTCATCCCCAAAGCAATTATTTTGTCAGTCAGGATGCCAACTGAAGTATCAAACTCTCCTATCCTAGTTGGTGTCCCCTGGCAGCACTCTCCCCCTTAAAGGAGATCTTCTCTTCCTTCCCCAAAGCAGATATTTCTGCCAATTAATATGCTGAAGTAGTAACTAAGTGGAGACTGAATGACTAGACTTGTGGGCAATAGAAGCCTTTCCAGAAGGGTCTGGAGGTCCTTCTACTGCTGTGGGCATGCTTTGGAGAAGTCACCCAAGTAGTTTATCAGAAAACCATTGAACAGAGTCAATAGGACTGAATTGCAGTTCTGTATTATTCTGGGCATGTATTTTCCTGTCTGCTCTTAAAGGGCTCAGCCATCCACCACAGATGAGCACTCCACAATGCTAAGCTCTGGGCCGGACTGTGCTCTTCATACATTCGCCTCACAGCTTCGTGCAGAGAGAGATCTGGACCTCACGCAGAAAAGAGCAGAAATGATTCCTCGAGAAGAAAGGAACTTGGTCTCACCTGCAGCCATGGAGAGCTCAGAATTCTGGTGTTTTCATTAAATATTTTCATTATACCTAGAAAAATCTGATCTTTATACTCAAAACGGTTCTGGAAAATAATGGAGCAGATCACATTGCAGGGAGCACAGCCCAGGATGAAAGTGGGATCACAGGGCAACCCTAAAGAATAACAATTTAAGCACATCATTAAAGCATACATGTGAAAAACATTTTGCCTTTGAGACAGCAAGGAAACAGTATGTTAGAAAGTTTGTCAATGTTTCTCTTACAAATTCCCTTAACAGAACAATATTTAACATGCATAAAATTAACACATCACTTTTACCTTGATCTGAATAGCTAGTTAAATAACATTTTTTTAAAAAAATATTAAATTCATATCCACTGCTAATACTTGTGCTCTCTTCACCCAGTGTTCCTTTGTCCAAGGGATGCAGAAGAAAATATTTAAAAATACTATTTTCAAGAGAAATAGGAGAGAATATAAACCTTGGGTGGTTTACAATCCCCCTGGACTGGCAAGATGCAGAGCTGGCAGAGAACAGCAGGGGGCACACCATGCAATACAAACACTAAATCTGAATACAAGCAGTTGTTGGGGAAAGGATTACGGAAGCTCAGAAAAGGAAAGGGGCAACTTTCAATTAGTTGTAAGAAGTGGTTGTACTTGACATGGTCTTGAGTAACTATATTTTGTAGTATTTGTGTGGTACCTCAGCATTTTCAAAGCCCCTTCAGTTAAACTCACTGAATATATTTCATACCAATGTTGTTAGGTATTACTGTGCCCATTTTAAAGAATAAGAGGACAAGGTCCTGGAAGCAGGAGAGATTCAGCCAGAATCACATGGCAAGATAGGGGCAATGCTGGGACTCAAACTTGGGTCTTTGGAGTCCATGCAATGCTCCCACTGCTTTCTAATCCTATCATTCTTTGCCTTTAAATTAGAATTTAAGAGCAAAGCCATGAGGCAAAATGAAAATGCAATTTAAAAATCATGGGTACAAAAATAGAATCACAGACATAGAAAACAGACTGGTGGTTGCCAGTGGGGAGGGTTTTGACGGAGGGGTGGAATGGAGTGGAAAGTTGGGGTTAGAAGATGTTAAGAGTTATGTATAAAGTGTGGAAACAACAAGGTCCTACTGTACAGTACAGAGAACTATACTTGTTATCCTATGGTAAACCATAATGGAAGAAATATTTTAAAAAGAACATATATATATTGTATGTAAAGCTAAATCACTTTGCTTTACAGCAGAAATTAACACAACATTGGAAATCAACTATACTTCAATGAAGGAAATTGACTAAAAATTAATTTAAAAATTTTTTAAAGATGGCATTTTCATATAATTTAATTACTCACATTGTCAATGCTGATTATCATCCATCTGAAAATTCTGTAGAAAATTAAACACTGGGGACTTTCCAGTGGTGGTCTGGTGGTTAAGAATTTACCTTCCAATGCAGGGGACGTGGGATCTATTGGAGAACTAAGATTCCACATACCATGAGGCAACTGAGCCTGTGAACCTCAACCAGGGAGCCCATGTGCTGCAAACTACAGAGTCCACAGGCCACAACTAGAGAGAAACCCACATACTGCAATCAAGATCCAGGATGCCACAACTAAGATCAATGCAGCCAAACATAAATAAATATTAAAAAAAAAAAAAGAGGAGAAAGTCAGAGAACAATTAGCTGCAATCTCAGTGTATCAGTTATATGAATGAATTATATTCATATAAAGAATTTTTCTGAATTTTTATCAAATCATGGAAAATCTGTATTAGATAATGTACAATGTTGCTTAGAAATTCAAGATAAAGCTATTTAAAAAGAAGAAAATGTGATAAATAGATACACTGAAATATTATTCAGTCATAAGAAAGATTGCATCATATGCTACAACATGAATGAAAAGTGCACACACTGTACTAAGTGAAAATAATCGATTACAGAAGAACAAATGTTGCATGATTCCACTTACATATGTATGTATATATGTATACATATGTATGTGTGTGTGTGTGTGTGTGTGTGTGTGTGTGTGTGTAGTAGTCAAACCCATGGAAACAGAAAACAGAATGCTAGTTGCCAGAGTCTGGGGGAAGAGGAAATGAAGATGACTCCAATAGGCCTCTGCCCTTGAGTAACTCATGCAAAGAGTGAGATCTAGAAATCTCATTGTGTTCCTAGGGAATTCATGTAAGAATATCAACAAATGTTGGTTTCTTTGTTGGTGTTGTGTTATTTTTTTAAGGTACAGAAGGTTCCAGGAAGAGATTTTTCTCAAAAGCCAGTTCAAACCAGGTTGGGCCCAACCACAAGACTGGAGACTGAGCACACAAACCAAAAACTGTCCAAAAGCTACCTTTGCTTCATGTGAATGTGAACATCTCCTCTGCAGTCAGAGATTAAGACCCATTAACATAACACAAGATGTATGAAGAAGCATGTTCCCAAACTGGGCTTCTGTGAAATTATGACCATCTTTGTATGTAATGACAAAACTTTCCTGCTAATATTCATCCCCTGCCCTGATAAAAGGACAAAGCTTTCCTTGCTCAGGAAGCCAGAGCTTGGAAGAATGATTCCCTTTACTAGATGCAAATAAACACTTCAATTTGTATGACAATTACTCTTAGAGTTGTCTCTGATTAAACATTCACTGAGAAGTGAACTCCTTTTGGTAATGGTAACAGAGAGTTATAGTTCAAAGAGTACAGAGTATCAGGCATGTGAGACGAAAAGTTCTAGAGACTTGCTGTATGACAGTATGACTATAGTTAACAAACTCAGTGCTGTAAGCAAGTATTCACTGAACAATTTGCTAAGATGGTAGATTTCATGTTAGGTGGGTTTTTTTACCATAAATTTTTGAAAGCTTTTGGGAAGAAATGGTAGGACATAGATAAAAGAAACATGTATCTTGGGCTTCTATGCCAGGTTCCAGAGTCCTAAATCTTAAAAAAAACAACACAACAACAAAAAAAACAAACTTATTTTAGCTAGACTGGCAGAGGTAATTTGGAAAAGAGGTAATTTGGGGCGAGTATTTCTTTGTCTATATGTGAGCCACAGGTAAAATCTGATTTTCTTTTTTAAAATAGCAGAATTTGGGACTTCCAAGGTGGTCCAGTGGCTAAGACTCCATGTTCTTAATGCAGGGGGCCTGGGTTCAATTCCTGGTCAGGGAACTAGATCCCAAATACTGTATCTAAGAACCAGTGCAGTCAAATAAATAAATAAATATATTAAAAAAAAATAAATAGTGGGATTTGTAATATAAGCTGAAAATTAGAGTCATTGCAACAAACACTTTATAGGTGATTACACCTGGTACTGCAAGGTAAATAACTACCATACATTTGTTACAAAGTCCAATAACAGTGGGGCAAAGTTTGCAAATTGAAAAGACAGCCAAAATTGACTTAGAGAAGACAGGGTAAGCAGGTGTTGAAATGTTGAAATCTAGTTAAATAAAACATTTTACAACTTGGTATTTTACAGAATTATGACATAGCAAATATTTATTCAAAAAATAAATCAATACAGTGAGTATTATGCAACAGAAAATAATGAGTGCTGTTATTTTAAAATAGTGTTGATTTTTAGAAAAATCATAATTGATGAGAACTGCAACAAGATATCCCTAAATGATTAAAATCATATGGCAATATTATTGGCCAGAATTGTATGTTTGGCTCCTGGAAGTACTCTCAGACAAGTCTGTGAGGATGAACACATAAGTATAGTTCAATTATGGGAATGTACATGATACTAGTTTCATGCTCCATAAGGGTATGAGGAGGTCATTCCCACCCTGTCCAGTTAACAACTATTGCCTGCTGAAATGCTCTGAAATAGACCATCCATATTTGCGCCATGAGAAAAATATTGTTTTCTCACTTTTTCAGGAAATGATTCAGAAATGTTTTTTGTGATTTCTGATGTGAAAACAAAGTTCAGAGAAAGTATGATAAGTGATCTTTAAATCCACACTGTGTGCACAACCATGGGTGTACACCAAACTATCAGCATGGCTACACAATAGTTCCCTTGGCTCCCTCTTCTTCACAGCCTCCCCCTTCGAAGGAAGGGCTGGCAATCATGATCCATAGGAAAAATGCGGCCACTCTGGAAATGTTTCCAAGGGCGTCACTGGAGAAGCAGTTCCTTAAGGTCAGAGTTCTAGAGCATAGACTCACCCACCATTGGTTTTTCTCAACTCCTCCACAAGGCAGTGCGCTTCCTCTTGAACGCGGTCCTCAATGCTCCTCTTCCCCATCCCCAAATTCCGCAAGGTCATGAGGGAGAAGCGCCGGGTCTCCTTCCATCTCTTGCCATTGCTGAAAAGGATTCCTACCAGGAGGAGAAACAGAAACTATTGACAGGAGAGAGGCCCGAGGCAAGGAGGAGTGAGCTTACAGTTGGCAGCCTTTCTGGTGGATCCAGCTCTGCTGGAGGGCTCTTCAAATCCCTCTTTTCCATCCTCCTCATCCCCATTTTGAATGCAGAACATGTGCACATGCATACCTACCATGTCCTTTTCTAACTTTTTCACTCACTGGGAGACGGCCTCTTCCAGAAAACTCCTCTCCCAGATCAGTCAGAGCTTCCTTCACTGCTTCATACCCATGCAAGACCACCATGGGCTTCATGCCAAAATACAGAGTGAATACAGGGCCATAGACTTTTGAGAACTGAGAATGGAGATGCATGTAATAGTAAAAGAAGTCAATATTTGATAATACATTATGCCTGATGCAGAATGTGTTATCATCCTATGATTATGTTTTCCTTCTGCTACATACAGCCTAATATTCCTGAATTCAATACTTAAACATGATGGTGGTTGTTACAACTTCCACTAATGGATGAATTGCAATGCCAGGCAATGGCCAAAGTAATTGATACACAATGACAACTAATCCTCATATCAAGAACTTCAGCAAGTTTATTTGCTCCACTTATCAATAAGGAAACCATGGTCAAGGAATTCCATTTCATGCCAGTGTCCCCGAGTTACTATATATAGAGGATTGAAATTTGAATCTCTCCTTGTTCAACTTCTGATCCTTGAGTGACATATGATTCCTCAAAGCCCACCTTTAAACCAACATCCAGCTGACTGCTTCAGAGTTACATGTAGAGTTCTTCCCATGAGAATTCTCATTCTCCAGTCCTGTGATGAATGCTACAATAATTTTTTGAAGGATAGTTGACTTATAATACTGTTATAAAACTACAGTACTAGTTTCAAGATTATAGCACACTGATTCAGTTTTATATACATATATAAGTATGTTTGTATATATATATACACATATATGTATGTATATATGTTTGTATATATACATATTGTACAATGTGTATCACATGTGTATATATGATTCAGTTTTATATATATGTATACATACATACATGTATGTATATACATACATATGTATAATATATATAATACATAAATATAAAACATGTTATTTTTTCAAATTCTGTTCCATTATGGCCATTGCAAAATGCTGAATATACTACAATTCTATATTTTAAAAAATAAGATCAAATGGTTCTAACGCCCAGCCTTGTTTGAGATCCACTGGTGTCACTAACACAGAAAGGGAGGAAGCATCATAGAGGCAGTGCCAGGACATGCAGCATCTCATGGAAGAACATCATCTTCCATCCTGCAGCATTCACAGGGTACAGATGGCAGCTTCCTGCAGAATCCAAATGAACGCTCATGCCCCCAGTTGGACCCTGACTGATGACTTGTTTCTTTCACTCACTCATGCTGGTCTTGAACACAGAGCTATTTCCTTAATACCAAGCCCAATGTGCTTCTTCAGAAAAGTTCTGTTTTCATAGAATTGACCATCTGAACAAAATACATAGCTTATATAGTGCACATCTTCTGCAAGGAATTTTTTTTTTTGCTGAACACTTCATTACCACTTTACCTTCAGCCCCCAGTCATAGCAAATGGCTTGGGGAAACAATAAAGAAGGGAAGCAATACTCTAGCTTTTGACACCTTATTATTTTGATTGCTCCATTCAAAGAGCAATGCTCTTCTACTCACAAAACACATTATTTTGTTTCTCTATGACAATGACAGAGCTTAAAAAAAAACAGGGGAAATATCAAAGCTTATGTATATATAAATATTATTTTTTTAGTTTGGCTTAATTTACTCACTGTTTTCAGGACATTGGAGGAGCATAAAGTCTACTTACATTAGTTAAGGATTTGCTGATGTCCTTAACATCTAACTGTAGCATGTTTCCAAGAATCGGGAGAGGAGTGGGGCCCGGCGGGAGCTTCCCTCTCCCAGAGCTCTGTTTCCAGAGTGAGAGGAGAAGCAGAGAGCAGAGGCAGAGCACCAGGGCCACAGCCAGATCCATTGCCGCCGTCTCTTCTTACTCAGATGGCTGTGATTCTGAAACCTAAAGCATTTATAATAGTCACTGTTAATTCAAACTTGGCCTCTCCCATATAAACAGGCCAATCAGTTATATCCACTTTGCACTCTATTCTGAGTAGACTTTACCCCACTGATAAAAATCAAAATAAACTGTCCTTTAGTCTTGTTTTCTCTGTGTCCTGGAGATTCTGGTTTAATCACAGTAGATGGTGTTCCAGTTATAATTTTACAAAATGTTTCCATTATGCAGCCAAGACTGAGAACCAAAGAAATAAAAAATCTAATGACAAAAAGGGCTTGAAATTCTGAATTTAAATCAATGATCAGCTGTGAATGTATCACTTTGAGGACAATCACTGTAATATATACCCTCTTTATTTGAAAAGAATGCTCTATCTAATGCTAGGTATTTTGTCCTTGAAAGTGAAAGACTTCAAAGTATTTGAATGCATTGTACTAACATTGCACTTGTGGCTCTTTAGTCACTAAGTCGTGTCCAAATCTTTGTGCCCCCATGGACTGTAGCCTGCCAGGCTCCTCTGTCCATGGGATTTCCCAGGCAAGAATACTGAAGTGGGTTGCCATTTCCTTCTCCAGGGGATCTTCCTGATTCAAGGATCAAACCCTCCTCTCCTACATTGGAAGGTGGATTCTTTACCATGGAGCCACCACAGAAACCCAACATTACAGTTACCTATTCATAAAAGCAACTGGACATGGAACAACAGACTGGTTCCAAATAGGAAAAGGAGTACATCAAGGCTGTATATTGTCACCCTGCTTATTTAACTTATATGCAGAGTACATCATGAGAAAAACTGGGCTGCCTGAAGCACAAGCTGGAATCAAGACTGCTGGGAGAAATATCAATAACCTCAGATATGCAGATGACACCACCCTTATGGCAAAAAGTGAAGAGGAACTAAAGAGCCTCTTGATGACAGTGAAAGAGGAGAGTGAAAAAGTTGGCTTAAAGCTCAACATTCAGAAAACTAAGATCATGGCATCTAGTCCCATTACCTCATGGGAAATAGATGGGGAGACAGTGGAAACAGTGTCAGACTTTATATTTGGGGGGCTCCAAAATCACTGCAGATGGTGACTGCAGCCATGAAATTAAAAGACACTTACTCCTTGGAAGGAAACTTATGACCAACCTAGACAGCATATTAAAAAGCAGAGACATTACTTTGCCAACAAAGGTCCACCTGGTCAAGGCTATGGTTTTTCCAGTGGTCATGTATGGATGTAAGAGTTGGACTGTGAAGAAAGCTGAATGCCAAAAAATTGATGCTTTTGAACTATGGTGTTGGAGAAGACTCTTGAGAGTCCCTTGGACTGCAAGGAGATCTTACCAATCCATCCTAAAGGAGATCAGCCCTGGGTGTTCATTGGAAGGACTGATGCTGAAGCTGAAACTCTAGTACTTTGGCCACCTCATGCGAAGAGTTGACTCATTGGAAAATACCCTGATGCTGGGATGGATTGGGGGCAGGAGGAGAAGGGGATGACAGAGGATGAAATGGCTAGATGGCATCACCGACTCGATGGGCATGGGTTTGGGTAGACTCTGGGGGTTGGGGATGGACAGGGAGGCCTGGCGTGTTGTGATTCATGGGGTCGCAAAGAGTCTGACACAACTGAGCAGCTGAACTGAACCAAACTGAACTGATTCATAAAATAGTTAATGATGACATATTTAAAAAAATCAAAATGGAGTAACTGTGGGCAGTCATTGTGGATGTGATTTCAGACATGTTCCTGCATCACTGACTACTTCAATTCTGAACTGTGTCAAACTCAATACTCCATTAGCCATTTTCAAAATGATATAGACTAGTGGCTGTTAACTGCAAGTTTGTAGTTTCAAAATTGCCTGCTTCACAACTATTTAATCACTTCAGACACAGTCATACTTTGCTTAACAAGCATCTTTCCATCTCCAATTCTAATTCTTTTTTTTCCCCCTTGGCTTAAGGCAACACTAATTTATTATCCTACAACTCTAGAGATCACAAGTCTGAAAATTAAGGTGTTGACAGGGCTGAATTCCTCCTGGAGGCTCTTGGGAGAATCCATTTCCTTGTCTTTTCCAGTCTCTAGAGGCCACCTGCATTCCTTAGCTCACACCACCTCCTGCATCACCAAGGTCAGCAGCACAGCATCTTCATGGCTCTTTGATCCCCTTGACCGCCTCCTTGATGGACTCTTACAATTCCACTGGGCATACCAGGTAATCCAGGATGATTTTCTATTCTCAAATCCTTACTTTTTAATATTTTTAATCTTTTGCACAATGGAAAGGTTACTTTCCATTAACAGTTATTACAAAATATCCAATCCTAATTTTGGAAACAGTTTGTAATTTTTGCCCTTATAAACTTCCTCATTTTGTAGTGTGGAAGAACATGGCTTAAGTACTTCCTGGATATGTGTCTTCTGAGAAGCAGTCCTAACAAATCCCATATAAACACCTCTTGATTTCAACCTGATCTCCATTCTGGAAATTCATGGTTAACAATAGCATAATTCAAGCATCCTGAATACCAAAGACATATAAAATAGTTGTCTAAGTAAATCAACATGACTTTTACCTGGGAATCCCAGGACTACCCCAACAAAACAAACACTGGAAGGTAGAGATGGCAAATTTGTGTTTTTCAAATGGGGGAAAGGGAGATTCTGGGTAAAGAGGACAACCGTCCAGTGTCACAAGACTCATAATAAATAAAATTAGGATTTAAACTGAAATTTTCTGATGCTCATTGTGATGCTCTCTCATATATACCACAGCTGTCTCAGGGACAATTTGGGGGAAAAAAAAAAAAAACAAACACGCTAAAATGGTACTCTGAATATGCACCATGTTGGCAGTTCACAAAACAACAGGCATCACAGTAAATACGTCTCTCTGGAATTCAAGGTGAAAAGGGTCATAGATTCTCAAGTGGAGAAATGTTAAAAAGGTACTCTCCCCTCCTCATCAACAAAATGATAAAACTTGCTCAGGCAATAGAAGAAAGAGCCAATCTCAAGAATTTATGTAGAAGGCCTGAGAAACTGTGGTTTAAGTCTCCCAGTTGCCTCCAAACCCAAATGCTTTGTTGCCCTTTGGAGTCTGACTTTGTCAAAAATAATGAAATAAAGGGAGCTTCTCTTGTGGCTCATCAGCAAAGAATCATGCTACAATGTAGGAGATGCAGCAGGAGCTTCAGGTTTGAGCTCTGGGTTGGGAAATCCCCCTGGAAAGGAAATAGCAGCCCACTCTAGGATTTCTTGCCTGGAAAAATGCCATGGACAGAAAAGCCATAGCCCTGACTAGACAGACATTTGTTAAGAAAATAATCTCTCTGCTTTTAAATATGCTGTCTAGGTTGGTCATAACTTTCCTTCCAAGGAGTAAGCATCTTTTAATTTCATGGCTGCAATCACCATCTGCAGTGATTTTAGAGCCCCCTAAAAATAAAGTCAGCCACTGTTTCCACTGTTTCCCCATCTATTTGCCATGAAGTGATGGGACCGGATGACATGATCTTAGTTTTCTGAATGTTGAGTGTAGGGGCAGTGTTCTGTCTCGTCACAACAAAAATTTGAAGTGATGGACCAGTGTTTCAGCCCTTGGACAGACCGTGTGACAGCTCTCAGACAGATCAGTGTTACAGCTCAGTTTTATTTAGAAAATAAAGGAAAATACATCCTTGACACATGAGGGCATGATGACCCAAAAGACGTGAAGAGGAGAGAGAGAGAGAGAGCATGTGAGAGAGACCCCCGGCCTTTTGGCTCCTCTTTTTATGTTTTTTCTCTTCCCCCGGGCCTGCCATATGTGAACTGGGCTAGCCAGGAGTGCTCTTTGTTCTACCTGAGGTCCTCACTCCAGTCCTCGGGCCTTCCTTTATTCTATTTTCACTGGCTTTTCCCTTGCTTGTCTTTTTGTCACCGCCATTCTGGACTCCTTTTTCCTATTCTAACTACCTAACAAAAGGATACTCCTAATAGGCAGTTGGATTTTTTCTTCTAGAATTATATCGAAGATATTTACATCCATCATAAGGAATACTAACTAACCTGTAGTTTTCTTTTCTGGGTAGCATCTTTGCCAGACTTGGGAACCACAGAATTTCTGGCCTCAAAAAAAAAAAAAAAAAAAAAAAAAAAAACTGAATTTTGAAGTGTTCCCTCCTCTCACATTCTGAAAGACTTTGAAAAGGTTTAACATTAATTCTTCTACATTTAAGTATTTAAAACTCACCAGTGAAACTAGGTGGTCCTGGGCTTTTCTTTGTCAGGAGGCTATTGATTACTGATTCAATCTCTTTAGTCATTGCATGTCTTTTCTGACTTTCTTCAATGGCATATAATTGGTCATAATAGTCTCTTATGATCCTTTTATTCTGTGGTAATGTTGTATAGGTTTCTCTTTATGATTTTATTTACCTGAGTCTTACTTTTTTCTTAGTCTAGGTAAAGATACGTCCATTTTTTTCCTTATTGCATGCTATCTATTTCCCTCGTTGCCTCTTCTTATCAACAGTTGACATTTGCAGCTACACAGATGTACCTAGAAATGATCATGCTAAGCAAAGTAAGTCTGAAAGAGAAGGACAAATACTGCATGATATCACTTGTATGTGGAACTTAAAATATTACACAAATGAACTTATTTACAAACAGATTCACAGACATAGAAAACAGACTTGTGGTTGCCAAGGGGAAGAAAGGTAGGAGAGGGATGGGTTGGGAGTTTGAGACTAGCAGATGCAAACTATTAAACATAGGATGGATAAACAACAAGGTCTTACTGTATAGCACAGGGGACTATGTGCAATATCCTATGATAAACAATAATAGAAAAGAATATGAAAAAGAACATTTACATATTCATAACTGAATCACTTTGTTTTACAGCAGAAAGTAACACAATGCTGCAAATTCAACTATGTGTTCGTGGTGGTGTAGTCTCTAAGTCATGTCCAACCCTTTGCAACCCTGGGGACTGCAGTCCACCAGGCTCCTCTGTCCATCAGATTTTCCAGGCAAGAATATTGGAGTGGTTGTTCTTTCTTCTTCCAAGGGATCTTCCCAATCCAGGGATTGAACCCACGTCTCCTGCACTGCAGGTAGTTTCTTTACTGCTGAACCATCAGGGAAGCCATTTCTATCCATTTACTTTCAGCCTATGAGTGTCCTCAAATCTAAGATTTTATTTCTTCTTTCAGAATTCTGAGGATATGTTCTATTTTCTCTCCTGTCAGTTTCTGCTCTAAAAGTTACTGACAGCTTTATGGGGTCCCTTGTATATGAAAAGCTGCTACCTATGGTTGCTCTCACTCTCATGGTCATTGATTTTTGACAACTTAATTATTGTGTGTCTCAGCATGGATTTCTTTGATTTTTTAAAATCTGAGGTTCTTTATACATCCAGGATTTTTATGTCCACTTCTTCCCCAGATATGGAAGATTTTCTGACATTGTTACTTTGAATAAGCTTTCTAGTCCTTTCTCTTTCTGTCTTCTCCTTCTAGACTCTTATATTGGCTCATCTCATGGTGTTCCATAAATCTCTTTAGTTTTCTTTTCTTTTTCCTAGTCTTTCTTTCAGTCCCCTGATTGATTGCATAATCTCCAATGATATATATTTTAGTTCTCTGATCACTTCTTCTCCTTGATCCATTCTGCTCTGAACCCTCTAATGATGCCTTAGGTTCAATTATTATATTTTTTAATTATCTGACTTCTGTTTGGTACCTTTAAATTGTCTTTTGTTGAAATTTCTGCATTTCTTTACTGTTCCCCTGAACCCAGCAATGATCTTTGTGGATGTTATTCTGAATTATATTTTTGTTCCATTATGCATCTTCTGCTTCTTTATTTTTCTTGACAGTCTGCATTGGTGTTTGCACATTACACTAACAGTCAGTTCTCCCAATCTACAGTGACTAGTCTCATGTAGGTGAAGAACCTCACCAACCAGCCCAGTCAAAGATTCTGAAGGTCTTAAACTTGCACGCTAGTGCAGCCTGCTTTTCTGTTCTAGCTGTCACCAGCTTTCTTCAAGAGTACACTGGGTCTTGTCAATGTTCCAAGACAAGCAAGATAAAGCGAGTTCCTCATTTAAGTCCCCCCAAAAGCTATTATCCTTTGGAATGCTAGATGTACTGACTTATAATTTTGAGAAACATCATGACTATTTGCACCTTTTCTTCCATTTTGTACGTGCACTATGCACAAAAGAGGGAGAGTCTGAGAACTGACTCATCAAATTATGCCTTTTATTTTGAACATGCACAGGAGAAGGCCTCCATTGGTATACACTAACCATCTTGTTATATGTTGTAGTGATTACATAACAATACTCAATATTAGGCAATTATTAGCATATGTGATGGCCAATACAAATGTTACAGAATATGGTCTCCTGCATCGAAAGTGATTACGGGCTGCCCGTGCCCTGGTCATCGATACTGCAGGGAGAGGAGTCCCTGAAAGACCTTTCCCCGTGTTTGAAGGGCCCAGCCATCCCTTCCAAACCCTGGAGCTTTCACACACTAGTAGAAAAAAAAAAAAAAAAAAAAACAAATGTTACAGAATATGGAGAATAGCAAATACATTTCTGCAGTGAAACAGCACAATGAGATGAGAGGTCAGAGAAGGAATTCTCAGGAAAACTGAAGGGAAATAAGTGAGTGATGCCCTGAAGAGAGGCAGTTGAAGCCAGATGATCTGACATTCCTCACACAGGAATGAAGCAGAGCTCGTAAGAAGGTGGCACAGAAACTAACCCACTGGCAACTGGGGTGGTGTCAATGTCTTTTGGGTCAACCACAGATTTCAAGGCAAATTTTTGTAAAATTGTGATCAGGAATAAAACCAGTTCCATGCGGGCCAGGCTCTCTGCCACACAAATCTGTTTCTCTGGAAACAACAAACACATAGAGTATGTATACTTCTTGAACATTGTGTTTCTGGCAGTCAGAAAGAGACTACGCAGTAGCCATTTGATGAATGTTTCAGTGAATGGAAGGAAGGCAGAATGGCTGGATAGACAGATGGACAAAGGGTAGACATACATGCTGTCCACTTACATCTTGTCTTAACGAGTATCCTTCTTTCAACACACATTTACTGAGCATCAGTACTATACCACATACTTCATTAAGTATTCTCATATTATAGCTGCAATTTGATATTTTCAAGTTCAATCTCTTTCTAGGAACACACATATATTCATTCTATTTTCTGTTCCTAATCTGATGGTCCAATATGTTTCTTTCCATTCTCCACAGCCTCTGTTCTCTGTTCTAAGTATATTTATTCTTCATCAACCTTGAAGTTTCAAAGATTTATAACACAGAGTTTCTTTTTTCTAAGATGCACTTTACTTACAGTTTCAGAATGTAGCTCAAACTTTATTTCTGAATTTGAAAGAACTGGGTCACCTCTCCAAGCTCCAGTGATCTAACCCAACAATGATGATGTATTGAGGGGTAGGAAAGTGTGTGGGCACTGTGATTATTGCCCCTCATCATGGAAAAAAAAGCATTTTTACCAATCCTAGCACAGGATGCCAGTTCCACCTGATGCCCAAAAGGTACCCTGCTCTCTGAAGTGATGAAGAAACTAAACTTGCATTCCCTGCTGAGAAAGCCATGAAGTACTCGCTCTTCTTAAAGTTGCTGCTCTCATCCAGGAATTGGTCAGGGTCAAATACCTCTGGGTTGGGGAATTCTTTGTCATCATGTAGCACAGAAGTCAGTGATGTTAATACATCTGTGCCCTGGAAAGAACAGATGAAGATAAACTGAACTACACAGAAGTCCTGGAGCTGGACAAATGTTGCAAACCATTTAGTCCAATTTTATGACTTATGGATGAGGAATCCTAGGCCCAAAGAAGGGCTGTGGCATTTTGATCAAGACAGTGGCAGACAGAGCAAGTAATAAGCAAAAATAAATTAAAGATGAGTGGCAGTGATATTGCTAAAGTAAACCTCTACAGCATTTGGAATAGTGAGTACATGGGCCCTAGGGTGTATCCATTTTGCTTATCACATTTGGACACTGGTATCCATCCCTAACATCTGCTTCGTCACTTCAATTTCCACTCTTCTTATATGTGGACAATGGTTTGAAATGGAAATCACTATTGGAATTTGAAGTGTTTGGAGTTATCTGTCCATAGTACTTTTGTAAAAAGATATCTGATCTAGTTAAAAATAACTCTTCTGTGATAATAATTGGTACTAGAGCAACTATTAGTGTTTATCATTTTCATACAGATTGTCTTATTTGAAAGTATAGGGTAGATTTCATTACAGACTAGTCACAGCTTAGAAACAGAAACAATGATAAAATTAGACAAATCTTTTTACAACAATTCAGCGTATGATTATTAATTCAAGCAAGTTTCATCAATAAATGCTAAAACTGTAGAGTGAATGGTTGAGAAGTTTGATATTTACAAAGCCCTGAAGTACTACACCACAGACTTTTATTAATAAAAACAAATGAAACTCTCCCAAGGAGAAATCTGGCAGATACTACTCTTTTATGTGAAGAACACCACATACCAATAACGGGGTGACATTATGTATCCCTACCCCAAATGAATTTCAGTGGAACACACAAATGCATCTATGTAGTTGTCTAACCAAATAGTAACTGAAATGTAGTCTCTAGAAAATAATCGCCTGCTATAAAACTACTAAATTGAATTCTTCACAAAGTTAAATCTTGAAAGAAATACAAAGCAGAGGGAATTGATAACAGGAAACTAAAGAGAAGGGTAACCAAATTATATGCTTGTCCTTAGGCTACACACTAAATTGCAAAGAAAAAAAAAGCTATAAATTATATTTTAGGCAAATGATTTTTAAATTGAATCTTCAAATATAGGCTGTACATTAGATGATATGAGTGCACTCATGGTAACTCTGGAGTGTAAATATTATTGTTTTGTTTATAAAAAATCATTGTTAATGAGATATACACACTAAAGTAGTGAGGTGTTGATGGGTAGATGGATAGATAGATAAACTGATATTAATGGAAGAAATTTTTACATACTGAGGTATGGGGAAGTCATTCTGGCTTATACTTCATTTAACTTGAATTTTACTTGAAGGAAAACAACTTCTTTGTGGTCTATCAAACATACATTGTCCACGTGTTTAATCATTTTTTAAAAGAGTTGGCTGACCAGAAATAAATATTAAAAATACAGATTAAGTGTTCTTGGGACATCAGAGCTGAAAAGACTCCCTTCCCAGGCATCGAGGCCATGCTGACTTTGTAAACATGCTGATCTTTGGCAAAAAAAGAAAGAAAGAAAGAAAAAAAAAAAAAAACTTGAAGGAATGTTTCCCTGACTTGCTTGATGTACTTTGTTCTGACAAGATATAAAACTGTGCTGAAAACCATGCTTCTCCACAGCAGCTCTTCAGAGTGATCTGAGAGGCTGTCTCACAGGCTAGTCCTAAATTTGGCTCAAATAAAACTCTCTTCTATTCCTAATATGGGTCATTATTTCATTGAGTTAGACAAGACTGTGATCCATGTGCTCAATTTGGTTAGTTTTCTGTGAATGTGGTTTCCATTCTATCTACACCTTGAGGGATGAGGATAAGAAGCTTGTGGAAGTTTCCTGATGGGAGGGATGGCTTTGTAAAACTGGGTCTTGCTCTGGCGGGCAAGTAAATCTCAGTAAATGTTCAGTAAATCTTTATTCCAATTTTCTGCTGATGGATAGGGCTGTGTTTTCTCCCTGTAGTTTGGCCTTCAAAAAGACTTATTTATGCCAACCTGCCTCAGCTCCTGGAACTGCTGTAGTCAATACCCCTGTCCCCATGGCAGGTCACTGCTGGTCCATGACTCTGCAGGAGACATTCAAACACTCAAAGGTAGGTCTGGCTCAGTCTCCTGTGGGGGGATCACTGCTCCTTGCCCTTGGTCCTGGTGTGCACAAGGTTTTGTTTGTGCCCTCTGAGTGTCTCTGGTGGGTCTGAGATTTGATTTTAAGCCCAACTGAGCCCCCTCCTACCATCTTGTTGAGGCTTCTCCTTTGCCCTTGGATGCAGGGTATCTTTTTCTGGTGGGATCCAACATTCTCCTATTGATGGTTGTTCACAGGAATGGAAAAGGTCAGTTTTCGTTCCAATCCTAAAGAAGGGTAATGCCAAAGAATGTTCAAACTATGGCACAATTGCACTCATTTCACATGCTCACAAAGTAATGCTCAAAATTCTCCAAGCCAGGCTTCAACAGAACATGAACCGAGAACTTCCAGATGTTCAAGCTGGATTTAGAAAAGGCAGAAGAACCAGAGATCAAATTGCCAACGTCCTTTGGATCATAGAAAAAGCAAGAGAATTCCAGGAAAATATCTGCTTCTGCTTCATTGACTACCCTAAAAGACTTTGACTGCGTGGATCATGGCAAACTGTGGAAAATTCTTAAAGAGATGGGAATACCAGACCACCTTACCTGCCTCCTGAGAAATCTGTATGCAGGTCAAGAAGCAATAGTTAAAACTGGACATGGAACAACAGACTGGTTCCAAATTGGGAAAGGAGTATGTCAAGGCTGTACACTGTCACCCTGCCTATTTAACTTATTTGCAAAGTACATCATGTAAAATGCCTGGCTAGATGGAAGTAGAAGCTGGAGTCAAGATTACCGGGAGAAATAAATAACCTCAGATATGCAAATAACACCAGACTTAGGGCAGAAAGCAAAGAGGAACTAAAGAGCTTCTTGATGAAAGTGAAGGAAGAGAGTGAAAAACTTGGCTTAAAACTCAGCATTCAGAAAACTAATATCATGGCATCCAGTTCCATCACTTCATGGCAAATAGATGGGGAAACAATGAAAACAGTGACAGATTTTCTTTTTTTGGGTTCCAAAAATCACTGCAGATGGTAACTGCAGCCATGAAATCAAAAGACGCTTGCTCCTTGGAAGAAAAGTTATGACCAACCTAGACAGCATATTAAAAAGCAGAGACATGACTTGGCCAACAAAGGTCTGCCTAGTTAAAGCTATTGTTTTTCCAGTAGTCATGTATGGATGTGAGAGCTGGACTATGAAGAAAGGTGAGTGCCAAAGAATTGATGCTTTTGAGCTGTGGTGTTGGAGAAGACATTTAGTGTCCCTTGGACTGCAAGGAGATCCAAGCAATCCATCCTAAAGGAAATCAGTCCTGAGCATTCATTGGAAGGATTGATGCTGAAGCTGAAACTCCAATACTTTGACCACCTGATGTGAAGAACTGAGTCATTTGAAAAGACCCTGCAGGCAGAAGGAGAAGGGGATAACAGAGGATGAGATGGTTGAATGGCATAACCAACTCAATGGACATGAGTCTGAGTAAACTCTAGGAGTTTGTGACAGATAGGGAGGCCTGGAGTGCTGCAGTCCATGGGGTTGCAAAGAGTTGGACACGACTGAGCGACTGAACTGAACTGAACTGAATATTGTTTTAGGATTGAGGCAATGATATGACACAGAATAGATAACAACAAGCAGACAGTTTTAAATAGAGTAGAAGGGATAGTTAGCATGCAAAAAAAGCATATTTTGAAAACATGTCCCTAAACTAGCATTAATTTTATGATACATTTATAATCTCCAGGGCCCCAGTGCCATGTCTATTATTATACAATAAACACAATAAAGACAGATTAAACTCACTGAATGTGTGCTCTTGTTAAGTAAAAAGTCATTTTCATCAGTAACATTGGCTTCACACATGCTTTTGACTTCTCAATTCAAAATTACTCCAAAGTCATTAGGAAAAGCAGTGCTCTAATAAAATGATATTATTAGTGTTTCCATTTCTTGGATTTGATTTGGAGATACAGAGGTTACATGTACACAGCCTACCATTATTACACACAAAAATCAAATGAAACCTAAATAAACAAATAACTTTCCTTGTCATAGGTTTAGACACTCAATATTGTGAGGATGGCATTGCTAGAGTAATGTCACACAAAAGGTAGAGAGGAAGTTCTAGGAATCAGTCCCTCCACTGAAACAACTACTGGCTGTGCACAAAGGGTCTGAGAAATTATTTTTGCACCCTGGAGATTAAACTCTTGCAGCATCCAGGGGTAGGCTTAGATAAGTGTGTCTGGTACATAAATTATACCGATGTTTCCTTAGGTCAGTCTCCCAGGCAATACAAATAAAAACAAAAATAAACAAATAGGACCTAATCAAACGAGTAAGCTTTTGCACAGCAAAGGAAACCATAAGTAAAGTGAAAAGACAACATACAGAATGAGAGAAAAATATTTGCAAATGATGTGATCAACCAGTGCTTAATTTCCAAAATATACAAAGAACTCATCCAACTCAACAACACAAAAATGAACAATCTAATTGAAAAAAGGGCAAAAGATCTAACCAGACATTTCTCCACAGAAGACATACAGATGGTCAAACCAACAATTTAAATTCTGTACCCTTCAAAATTTCCTTTAAAAGTGAAGGAGAAATGAAGACTTTCTGAGCAAACAATATTGAGGGAATTTGTTGCCAGTTGAACTGCCTTGCAAAGAATGTTTTAAAAATCTTTAGAGAGAAGGAAAATCATATAGGTCAGAAACACATCAACATAAAGAAATGGTTATAAAGAAGGAATGAGTGACAGTAAAATAAAAAGTTGACTTTATTTACTTTATTGCTCTAACAGATAAAAATTTACAGAAAGTGATAACAGTGCATTTGATTATGTAATGGTTATGAATATATATATATAAATATACATATGCTTATATGTAACTGTAATGAACCACAACAATGATACAAAGTATGGAAAGGAAGAAGTATAATTATTTTTTATCATAGGAGACATTAACTGTAAAGTGTAATAGTTTTATTTACAAGTGCATCAGAGCATTACAATATGTGAGGCAAAACTGACAGAGCATTAGGAAATAGAAACAAAATGAATAAAATACTTAAAATAAATTTAACCAAGGAGGTGAATGATCTGTACACTAGAAACTACAAGACATTGATTAAAAAAAAAAAAAATGAAGAGGACCAATTAATGAAAGATATACCATGTATATCAATAAGAAGAATTAATATTGTTAAAATGCCTATATCATCCAAAGCAATCTACAGATTCAATGAAATCTGTATGAAAATAGAACTTTTCACAGAAATAAAAAAAAATTAAAATTCATATGTAAGGATTTCCCTGGTGGTCCAGTAGTTAAGAAGCTTCCTTCCAATGCAGTGGACACGGGTTCAGTCTCTGGTCCAGGAAGATTCCACATGCTGTGAGACAACTAAGCCCATGTGCCACAACTACTGAGCCAATGCACCCTAGAGCCTATGCTCTGCAACAAAAGAAGCCACCACAGTGAGAAGTCCATGTACCACAACTAGAGAATAGCTCCCACTTGCTGCAACTAGAGAAAGCCTGTGCAGGAATGAAGACTCAGTGCCGTCAAAAGTCAATATTCATATGGAACAACAAAAGACCCTGCATAGTCACTGCAATGCTAAAAAGGAACAAGTGTGGAGCAATCGCATTTTCTAATTTCAAACTATATTACAAAGCTATAATAATCAAAGTGTTTAAAAACAGATACACAGACAAATGTAAAAGAATAAAGAACCCAGAAGTGGACAAATTTATGATCAACTGATCTCAAGACACATAATACAGAAAGCACAATCTGTTAAAAACAGAGTGCTGGGCAAACTAGATTACCACCTGCAAAAAAAAGAATTTTGATCATTATCTTACAACATACAAACATCACCTCAAAGTGGACTGAAGACATAAACCTAAGACCTAAAGCCATGAAACACCTATAAGAAAGCATAAAAGGAAAGCTTCTTTATATTGGTCTGGGCAATGACTTGTTCAATATCATACCAACGTACAGGAAAATCAAGCAAAAATATAATATTTTTTTCTGCCAGGAATCCTAGCCACAAGTACCCAGCAATTGCAGAGTACATCTTATGGCTCAGTGTGGCAGAAAAACAAGTTCAAAATCCCATTCAACTCCTGAGTACAGCCTTCAGCATATGTGTATCAAAATAGCATGTAGTACACATTAAATGGGCTTCCCCAGTGACTCAGTGGTAAAGAATCCACCTTCGATCCTTGGGTCTGGAAGATCCCCTGGAGGAAGGCATGGCAACCCACTCCATTATTCTTGTCTGGAGAATCCAATGGACAGAGGAGCCTGGTGGGCTACAGTCCATAGCATTGCAAAGAGCTGGACACAACAAAAGAGACTGAGAATGCATGAGAACATACATTAAATACATAAAAAATTTCCAAGCTTTCAGTTCAGTTCAGTCTCTCAGTCATGTCCAATTCTTTGCGACCCCATGGACTACAGCACAACAGGCATCCCTGTCCATCACCAATTCCCGGAGCTTACTCAAATTCATATTCATCGAGTTGGTGATGCATCCAACCATCTCATCCTCTGTCTTCCCCTTCTCCTCCTGCCTTCAATCTTTACTAGCATCAGGATCTTTTCAAATGACTCTGTTCTTTGCATCAGGTGGCCAAAGTATTGGCGTTTCACCTTCAGCATCAGTCCTTTCAATGAAGACTCAGGACTTATGTCCTTTAGGATGGACTGGATGGATCTCCTTGCAGTCCTAGGGACTCTCAAGAGTCTTCTCCAACATCACAGTTCAACGCCAAAGTATCAATTCTTCGGCGCTCAGCTTTCTTCATAGTCCAACTCTCACATCCATACCTGACTACTGGAAAAACCGTAACTTTGACCAGATGAACCTTTGTTGGCCAAATCATGTATCTGCTTTTTAGTATGTTGTCCAGGTTGGTCATAGCTTTTCTTCCAAGGAGCAAGTGTCTTAATTTCATGGCTGCAGTCACCTTCTGCAGTGATTTTGGAGTCCCCAAAAATAAAGTCTGTCACTGTTTCCATTGTTTTCCCATCTATTTGCCATGAAGTAATGAAACCAGATGCCATGATCTTAGTTTTCTGAATGCTTACTTTTAGTCCAGCTTTTTCATTATCCTCTTTCACTTTCATCAATTTTTCACTTTTCATCTTTTTATTCAGTTCCTCTTCATTTTCTCCCATAATGGTGGTGTCATCTGTATGATATTTCTCCCAGAAATCTAGATTCCAGCTTGTGCTTCATACAGCCTGGCAGTTCGCATGATGTACTCTGCATATACTCTACATATTCCAGGCTTTACTGAAGTTTAATTGACAGGTAAAAAATTATTTAGTTGAAATAGAAGAACTCTCCAGACCAATTGGGATTCCCTGGTAGCTCACCTGGTAAAGAATTTGCCTCCAAGAAAGGTTGTATAAACGTGAACCCAAAACAACAAAGTAAATGGCAACGGGACCACACCTATCAATAATTACCCTAAATGTAAATAGGTTGAATGCCCCAACCAAAAGACAAAGATTGGCTGAATGGATACAAAAACAAGACCCCTATATATGCTGTCTACAAGAGACCCACCTCAAAACAAGAGACACATACAGACTAAAAGTGAAGGGCTGGAAAAAAATATTTCATGCAAACGGAGACCAAAAGAAAGCAGGAGTCGCAATACTCATATCAGATAAAATAGACTTTCAAATAAAGGAAGTGAAAAGAGACAAAGAAGGACACTACATAATGATCAAAGGATCAATCAAAAAAGAAGATATAACAATTATAAATATATATGCACCCAACATAGGAGCACCGCAATATGTATGGCAAACCCTAATGAGTATGAAAGAGGAAATTAATAGTAACACAATAATAGTGGGAGACTTTAATACCCCACTCACAACTATGGATAGATCAACTAAACAGAAAATTAACGAGGAAACACAAACGTTAAATGACACAATGGACCAGCTAGACCTAATTGATATCTATAGGACATTTCACCCCAAAACAATCAACTTCACCTTTTTCTCAAGTGCACACGGAACCTTCTCCAGAATAGATCACATCCTGGGCCATAAATCTGGTCTTGGAAAATTCAAAAAAATTGAAATCATTCCAGTCATCTTTTCTGACCACAGTGCAGTAAGATTAGATCTCAATTACAGGGGAAAAATTCTTAAAACTTCAAACATATGGAGGCTAAATAACACGCTTCTGAATAACCAACAAATCATAGAAGAAATCAAAAAAGAAATCAAAATATGTATAGAAATGAATGAAAATGAAAACACAACAACCCAAAACCTATGGGACACTGTAAAAGCAGTGCTAAGGGGAAGGTTCATAGCATTACAGGCTTACATCAAGAAACAGGAAAAAAACCAATTAAATAACCTAACTCTACACCTAAAGCAATTAGAGAAGGAAGAAATGAAGAACCCCAGAGTTAGCAGAAGGAAAGAAATCTTAAAAATCAGGGCAGAAATAAATGCAAAAGAAACTAAAGAGACCATAGCAAAAATCAACAAAGCTAAAAGCTGGTTTCTTGAAAAAATAAACAAAATTGACAAACCA
The DNA here is from genome assembly GCF_033118175.1 of Dama dama. Classification (NCBI taxonomy): domain Eukaryota; kingdom Metazoa; phylum Chordata; class Mammalia; order Artiodactyla; family Cervidae; genus Dama; species Dama dama. The sequence goes on along the minus strand of NC_083695.1, from coordinate 62,945,584 downwards.
TTAGCAAGACTCATTAAGAAACAAAGAGAGAAAAACCAAATTAACAAAATTAGAAATGAAAATGGAGAGATCACAACAGACAACACTGAAATACAAAGCATCATAAGAGACTACTACCAGCAGCTCTATGCCAATAAAATGGACAACTTGGATGAAATGGACAAATTCTTAGAAAAGTACAACTTTCCAAAACTGAATCAGGAAGAAATAGAAGATCTTAACAGACCCATCACAAGCAAGGAAATCGAAACTGTCATCAAAAATCTTCCAGCAAACAAAAGCCCAGGACCAGATGGCTTCACAGCTGAATTCTACCAAAAATTTAGAGAAGAGCTAACACCTATCTTACTCAAACTCTTCAGGAAATTGCAGAAGAAGGTAAGCTTCCAAACTCATTCTATGAGGCCACCATCACCCTAATTCCAAAACCAGACAAAGATGCCACAAAAAAAGAAAACTACAGGCCAATATCACTGATGAACATAGATGCAAAAATCCTTAACAAAATTCTAGCAAACAGAATCCAACAACATATTAAAAAAATCATACACCATGACCAAGTGGGCTTTATCCCAGGAATGCAAGGATTCTTTAATATCCGCAAATCAATCAATGTAATACACCACATTAACAAATTGAAAGATAAAAACCATATGATTATCTCAATAGATGCAGAGAAAGCCTTTGACAAAATTCAACACTCATTTATGATTAAAACTCTCCAAAAAGCAGGAATAGAAGGAACATACCTCAACATAATAAAAGCTATATATGACAAACCCACAGCAAGCATCACCCTCAATGGTGAAAAATTGAAGGCATTTCCCCTGAAATCAGGAACAAGACAAGGGTGCCCACTCTCACCACTACTATTCAACACAGTGTTGGAAGTTCTGGCCACAGCAATCAGAGCAGAAAAAGAAGTAAAAGGAATCCAGATAGGAAAAGAAGAAGTAAAACTCTCACTGTTTGCAGATGACATGATCCTCTACATAGAAAACCCTAAAGACTCTACCAGAAAATTACTAGAGCTAATCAATGAATATAGTAAAGTTGCAGGATATAAAATTAACACACAGAAATCCCTTGCATTCCTATATACTAACAATAAAAAAACAGACAGAGAAATTAAGGAAACAATACCATTCACCATTGCAACAAAAAGAATAAAATACTTAGGAGTATATCTACCTAAAGAAACAAAGGACCTATACATAGAAAACTATAAAACACTGATGAAAGAAATCAAAGAGGACACAAACAGATGGAGAAACATACCGTGTTCATGGATTGGAAGAATTAATATTGTCAAAATGGCTATTCTACCCAAAGCAATCTATAGATTCAATGCAATCCCTATCAAGCTACCAACGGTATTTTTCACAGAACTAGACCAAAGAATTTCACAATTTGTATGGAAATACAAAAAACCTCGAATAGCCAAAGTAATCTTGAGAAAGAAGAATGGAACTGGAGGAATCAACCTGCCTGACTTCAGACTCTACTACAAAGCCACAGTCATCAAGACAGTATGGTAATGGCACAAAGACAGAAATATAGATCAATGGAACAGAATAGAAAGCCCAGAGATAAATCCACACACCTATGGACACCTTATCTTTGACAAAGGAGGCAAGGATATACAATGGAAAAAAGACAACCTCTTTAACAAGTGGTGCTGGAAAAACTGGTCAACCACTTGTAAAAGAATGAAACTAGAACACTTTCTAACACCATACACCAAAATAAACTCAAAATGGATTAAAGATCTAAATGTAAGACCAGAAACTATAAAACTCCTAGAGGAGAACATAGGCAAAACACTCTCCGACATAAATCACAGCAAGATCCTCTATGACCCACCTCCCAGAATATTGGAAATAAAAGCAAAACTAAACAAATGGGACCTAATGAAACTTAAAAGCTTTTGCACAACAAAGGAAACTATAAGTAAGGTGAAAAGACAGCCCTCAGATTGGGAGAAAATAATAGCAAATGAAGAAACAGACAAAGGATTAATCTCAAAAATATACAAGCAACTCCTGAAGCTCAATTCCAGAGAAATAAATGACCCAATCAAAAAATGGGCCAAAGAACTAAACAGACATTTCTCCAAAGAAGACATACAGGTGGCTAACAAACACATGAAAAGATGCTCAACATCACTCATTATTAGAGAAATGCAAATCAAAACCACAATGAGGTACCATTACACGCCAGTCAGGATGGCTGCTATCCAAAAGTCTACAAGCAATAAATGCTGGAGAGGGTGTGGAGAAAAGGGAACCCTCTTACACTGTTGGTGGGAATGCAAACTAGTACAGCCGCTATGGAAAACAGTGTGGAGATTTCTTAAAAAACTGGAACTAGAACTGCCATATGACCCAGCAATCCCACTTCTGGGCATACACACTGAGGAAACCAGATCTGAAAGAGACACGTGCACCCCAATGTTCATCGCAGCACTGTTTATAATAGCCAGGACATGGAAGCAACCTCGATGCCCATCAGCAGATGAATGGATAAGGAAGCTGTGGTACATATACACCATGGAATATTACTCAGCCATTAAAAAGAATTCATTTGAACCAGTCCTAATGAGATGGATGAAGCTGGAGCCCATTATACAGAGTGAAGTAAGCCAGAAAGATAAAGAACATTACAGCATACTGACACATGTATATGGAATTTAGAAAGGTGATAACGATAACCCTATATGCAGAACAGAAAAAGAGACACAGAAATACAGAACAGACTTTTGAACTTTGTGGGAGAATGTGAGGGTGGGATATTTCAAAAGAACAGCATGTATACTATCTATGGTGAAACAGATCACCAGCCCAGGTGGGATGCACGAGACAAGTGCTCCGGCCTGGTGCACTGGGAAGACCCAGAGGAATCGGGTGGAGAGGGAGGTGGGAGGGGGGATCGGGATTGGGAATACATGTAAATCCATGGCTGATTCATATCAATGTATGACAAAACCCACTGGAAAAAAAAAATAATAATAATAAAAAAAAAAAAAAAGAAAAAGAAAAACAGCTCAAAAAAAAAAAAAAAAAGAATTTGCCTGCAATGCCAGAGACCCCAGTTCAATCCCTGGGTCAGGAAGATCCACTGGAAAAGTGATAGGCTACCCACTCCAGTATTCTTGGGCTTCCCTGGTGGCTCAGCTGGTAAAACATGTGTCTGCAATAAGGAAGACCTAGGTTCAATCCTTGAGTTGGGAAGATCCCCCAGAGAAGTGAACAGCTCCCCACTCTAGTATTCTGGCCTGCAGAATTTCATGGACATACAGTCCATGGGGTCACACATTCGGATATGACTGAGCAACTTTCACTTCACTTCCAGACCAATTAGGCAAGAAAAACAGATTAAAGACATTCAGTTTGAATAGGAAGAAGTAATACTATGACTATTTGCAAATAATTCAGTATACATATAGAACCCACACAAAAAAATTACTAAAGATAATAAATGAATTCAACACAACTCCAGAGTATAAGACCAATGCAAAAATAAATTGTTCCATTCTTTATTTCTTCTCTGTCCTTGTGATTTGATGACTATCTTTAGCATCATATTTGTATTCCTTTCACTTTTTTTGTGTGTTTGTACCTATTGTAGAATTTTGGTGTGGTTACCATGAGTTCTATATACAGAGATTTTTTTATGTGCATTTACCATGAGGGATGTGTGTGTGTGTGTGTGTGTGTGTGTGTGTGTGTGTGTGTGTACGGGCTTCCCAAGTGGCTCAGTGGTAAAGAATATGCCCAATGTAAGAGACACAGATTTGATCCCTGGGTGGGAAGAGCCCCTGGAGGAGGAAATGGCAACCTGCTCCAGTATCCTTGCCTGGAAAATTCCATGGGTAGAGAAGCCTGGCAGGCTACAGTCCATGGGGTTGTAAAGAATTGAACACAACTGAATGACTATGTGTGTGCACATGTTCACGTGCACACACACACACATCAAATGACACAATCAAAGATGTAAAACAAAAACTTACAGGATGGGAAAAGAATATTTGCATTTCATGTATTTTATATATATAATATATGGGTTTAATGCCCAAACTATATAAAGAACTTTTACATTCAACAACAAAAACAAGCTCCGCAATTTAAAAAGTGCAAAGGGACTTGAATGACATTTCCCCAAAGAAAATATAAAAACGGTGGACATACTATACTGAAATCAAATAAAAATATGTTCAACATTATTGGTCATTAAGGAAATGGGAATCAAAGCCATGACAAGATACCACTTCACATTAACTAGGCTAGCTTTAATAATTACAAAAAATTAGAAAATACACATTGGCAACTATATGGGTAAATAGAACCTGTGTACATTGCTCATAGGAACATGACTACTGTAGTCACTGTAGAAAAGTTTGGCAGTTCCTCAAAATTAAGACATAAAATTACCACATTCCCCATCAATTCTACTCACAGAAATATACCCCACAAAAATGAAAAAATGTCCAACAAAAAACTTGTTCACAAGTCTTTACAGTGACACTATTCATAAGATTCAAAGATAGAAACAACACAGATGTCTACCAATAGATGAATGTATAAAAAATTGCAATAAGTGAAAACATGAAATATTATTCAACCATAAAAGTAAATAACAAAGCACGTGTGCATGCAACTTAGATGAACCTCCCAAACCCTATAGTAGATCAAAGAGCTAGAAACAAAAGGGGTGGTGCTATGAGAACTTTCATATGATATATACATAATAGGCAAATTTATAGAGATATAAAGCAGATAACAGGTTAACACATGATGTGTTAGTGATCATTTAATGGAAGGGTATATTTCTGCAGAGTGATGGAAAAGTTTTGAAATTAGAGAGATCAAGTAATCATGCAATAGTGTGAATGCACTAAATACAATAAACTGTACACTTTAAAATAGATAATTATATGATATGTGAATTTCACCTTATTTTTTTAAATGACATTACTCCACAAACTGATCTACAGATTTCCTGTGATCCCTGCGAAAATCACTACTGTCTTCCTGGCAAAAATTGATGACTTTACCCTATAATTAATCTGAAAATTCAGAGCAATGTGACTAGCCAGAATACTCTTAAAAATTAAGTTAGAGGACTCACACCTCTCAGTTTCAAAATTAACTATATTACAAAGCTAGTAACTAAGACAAACAGATAATGTGTTATGGTATAAGGTTTTCATAGGAAAAGGAGTACGTCAAGGCTGTATATTGTCACCCTGCTTATTTAACTTATATGCAGAGTACATCATGAGAAAAACTGGGCTGCCTGAAGCACAAGCTGGAATCAAGACTGCTGGGAGAAATATCAATAACCTCAGATATGCAGATGACACCACCCTTGTGGCAGAAAGTGAAGAGGAACCAAAAAGCCTCTTGATGAAAGTGAAAGAGGAGAGTGAAAAAGTTGGCTTAAAGCTCAACATTCAGAAAACTAAGATCATGGCATCTGGTCCCATCACTTCATGGGAAATAGATGGGAAACAGTGGAAACAGTGTCAGACTTTATTTTTGGGGGGCTCCAAAATCACTGCAGATGGTGATTGCAGCCATGAAATTAAAAGACGCTTACTCCTTGGAAGGAAAGTTATGACCAACCTAGAAAGCATATTAAAAAGCAGAGACATTACTTTGTCAACAAAGGTCCATCTAGTCAAGGCTATGGTTTTTCCATTGGTCATGTGTGGATGTGAAAGTTGGACTGTGAAGAAAGCTGAGCGCTGAAAAATTGATGCTTTTGAACTATGGTGTTGGAGAAGACTCTTGAGAGTCCCTTGGACTGCAAGGAGATCCAACCAGTCCATCCTAAAGAAGATCAGTCCTGGGTATTCATTGGAAGGACTGATGCTGAAGCTGAAACTCCAGTACTTTGGCCACCTCATGCGAAGAGTTGACTCATTGGAAAAGACCCTGATGCTGGGAGGGATTGGGAGCAGGAGGAGAAGGGAACGACAGAGATGAGATGCTTAGATGGCATCACTGACTCAATGGGTATGGGCTTGGGTAGACTCCGGGGGTTGGGGATGGACAGGGAGGCCTGGCGTGCTGCGATTCATGGGGTTGCAAAGAGTCAGACATGACTGAGCCACTGAAATGAACTGAAATGAACTAGAATACAAAGCTAGTAACTAAGACGAACAGATAATGTGTTATGGTATAAGGTTTTCATATAGACTATTGGAAAAGATTTGAGGTTACACAAATAAACCCTTTCACTGCCTGAATAAAATGATTTTTGACAAGGGGGTGCCATAATGGTTAGTGTGGGGAAAAGTCTTTTTAACTAATGGTGCAGGATTCAGAGTCTCAGATACCAACCTTGAACACCATATGCATGACAGTTAGTTTTACTTTATAGTCAATTAAGGTTTCTTTCTTTCATTCACCTACTCTTTCCCATCACACACATTTGCACCTCTACATACACTGTTCACCCATCTGAGATTCCTTTTCTTGTCTTTCATACAAACATATTGAATTTATTTTCAACCACCTGATATGCAGAAATCCAGCTAGATTAAGTCATTCTTTTCCATTCCCTCATACAGTGTGTACAGTGATCATGCTTATCTTCATATTATGCTATGATATTTGTATTTCATACCTTGTTTGTAATTGTTTATTTTTCATCTGAGGTGTCATTATGACTCTTCTTAGGTAGACTATTAGTATTCAAAAAGCAAGATCAATTTTTCCACTTATTTAAAAGTTAAATATTGTATCTTTCATAATGCTAAGTGCACACAATATATGCACACAATAGGTACTTAAAATGCTTGTTGGCATTAGTTACTTGACCACTGAAACATTCCTAGTAAATTGAAAACTTCAATGAATCACAAAATGCATAAGCAAAGAACTGAGCTATCATTAACATTTTATCGGCTCCTTTTTGATCAGAAAGCAATCAATAAAGTCTTGAGGATTTAATAAATGGACAATAAATGTCCCGGGATGCTTGGTGTTTCATTGTTTGCTCCAAAAAATAATTTTGTGAATGAGCAGCATTTTTAAGTACTCTGTTATGACTCCCTGGGAAATAATCAAGGAGAGCAGGGAAAGTATTGCAGATCTAGAAGAGAAAGCAGTAGTTTCTTAAGTAAAAAACACTTAGTGAAGGTTTACTTAATATGCCAACCTCTGGTGAGCAACTGTGGTATAAAGATTAATATAATATGGTCTCTGTATTGAGAGAAACTTTCACTTCACAAATATATAATTTTTTATGTTGACAGATATATTTGAGGGAGAAAATTATGACCATGGATCAACATAATAATACTTTCCTATACTCATATATCATGTTTATATGAGTATAGGCTTCCCTTGTGGCTCAGATGATAAGGAGTCTGCTTACAATGCAGACAATCGACCTGGGTTCGATCTCTGGGTCGGGAAGATCCCCTGGAGGAGGGCATGGCAATCCACTCCAGTACTCTTGCCTGGAGAATCCCATGGACAGAGAAACCTGGTGGGCTACAGTCCACAGAGTCATATAGAGTCAGGCATGACTGAGCGACTAACACACACATGAACGTGTTGACAGATGCATTTGAGGGAGAAAATTATGACCATGGATCAAATATGATAATTTTTTTCCTATACTCATACATCATGTTTATAGCATAAATGCATTTTTATATCTGTTCTCTCATTTTTTTACCTCAATTCTTCCCTACCATCATGATATATGGGATGACATGAAATACTATGATTCACTCTTGTAGGTGACAAGAGAATTTAATTAATGTGATAAAGAGCACAGAGCTGGTCCTTGATGTTTCTACTTCTGGCTCATAGACTAATACATAAAATCAGTATTTTAAGACTGAAACTATCCTAAAAACACAAGAAACACAACCAATATTTTATGGATAAAGTAACTGGGCACCAGAGCACTTAAGTGATTTTTGTGAGGTCTTTTAGGCAGAGGGTAGAACATAGCTCAACACAGGGTACACCTGTGATGTTTATTTTATGTTTCTTACACCAAAAAAAATCAATCATTTTGTCATTCCCAAAGCAATTACCTTGTAGGTTAAGATGCCAAATAAAGCATCAAACTCTCCCTCCTATCCTAGTTGTCCCCTGGCAGCACTCTCCCCCTTGAACGAGATATTCTCCTCACTAAATGCAGATATTTCTGCCAACTCATGTGCTTAAGTAGCAAGTGTGTATGTGTGTGTGTGTGCGCACTAAGTCACTTCAGTCATGTCCAACACCTTGCAACCCCATGGACTATAGCCTGCCAGGCTCCTCCGTCCATGGGATTCTCCAGGCAAGAATACTAGAGCAGGTTGCCATTCCCTCCTTCCTGACCCAGGGATCGAACCCGCATCTCTCACATCTCCTGCATTGCAGAAGGATTCTTTACCACTGAGCCACCAGGGAAGCCCTAAGTAGCAACTAAGTGGTGTGAAATTAAAATATCTCCTGTCATATCAATAAACAAGAAATGTCATAGCCATTAGTGATTTCTGGCCTCCAAATGTGAATAAGAGTTCTCAAAACTGAGATCCAACAGATGCTGCCAGCCCTCAAAGTGACTGCTGAGGAGCTGGGGGAAAGCAAGAAGAAGCTTAAGGAGACTGCCACTCCTCCAAGTGAACGAGGAAACCCGGATCAGGCCCAATAGAGTTGAGGTGCATATGAAAGGAATGAATTCAATGAGCCCAGAGGTTTTCATCTTCCAATACACAGAACACTAAATTCCTTAACTTGATATTTGATCTTTGGTGTTCAGACTGCTTGCTCCCTTTGTTGCAAACTAGTATATAGCCTGACTCCCCGTCCTGCTTCCTTGGAGCAGTTTTTTCAGAGCTACTGAGATGTGGTTACCGGCACTCAGAGTCCTAACCATTTCCACCAAATAAAATAACTTTCTACTTTCAGGTTGTGACTATATTTTTTAGTCAATAGTGGGGATTGAAAGACAAGGCTTGTGAACAATGGGAGACTTTCCAGAAGAATCTGGAAGTCCTTCCACTGCTGTGAGCATCCCTTTGGAGAAGTCACAAAAGTAGTTTCTGGAAATTGGTGGGGAAAACCATTGAACAGTGTCAACAGGACTGAACTGCATTTCTGTATTCTGGGCATGCATCTTCTTGTCTATCATTAAAGGGCTCAACCATCAGCCCCAGATGAACACTCCATGATGCTAAGCTCTAAGCAGGACTGTGCTCTTCACACTTTCCCCTCACAGCTTGGTGTACAGAGAGAGTTCTGGATCTCATGGAGAAAAGAGCAAAAATAATTCCTCAAGAAGAAAGGAACTTTGCCTCACCTGAACCCATGGAGAGCTCAGAATCTTGAGGTTTTCATTCAATTTTTCCATTAGATTTAGAGAAGTGTGATCTTCATCATCAAAATGGTTCTGGAAAATAATGGAGCAGATCACACTGCAGGGAGCACAGCAGAGGGTGAAACTGGGATCACAGGATGAAATTAAAAAATCAGAAACAATTTTAAGACACCATTGAAATATACAGATAGAACACTTGGTGTTTGTGATGACAAGTGAAATTAGTTTTAGAAACTTTAAACAATATCTTATCTATAAATTCCCTTAACAACAGATGTTCAACAAGGATAAAATCAACACTTCACTTTTATCTTAGCCAAACATAGATTTCAGCGTAGGTAATTAAATAATGGGTTTTTCTTTTATTATTCAATTCACTTCTACTGCCTTTTCTTGTACCCTTTTCACCCAAGATGCCTGTTAATTTGAAGAGAAAATGGTGAAAATACTTAAAGAGGTCATTTTAAAATACCATTTAATAACTAAAATTATGAGTGCTGAATATCATCTCTCTGAAAAGCCTGTGATTAAGCACTGATATACAACGAAGGAGAATAGTTAGGGACACCAAAATATTTTTGTTCAATGAACAGCTGAAAGAATCAAATGTAAAATCAGTGGAGGTGAAGCTAATGTTGGGGCCAGTGTGAGGAAAGCAGGAGAGACTCCATCTTGAAGCCTGTCATCCATCTTAAAGACTGGATGTGAACTGGGCCTGAACCCTGCCCAAGAGTGAGGAAACCATTGCTAATGAAAACCAGGTCTCCTGGAGACTTCCTTCCCTACAGATGACAAACGGGGATTGTAGTTGAAGTCAGGCTGTCCCTGTTTGATTAACCATGGAGACATCCCCCATTGATGTATAACTTTTGTCCCCCCACCAACCTTAATTATTTGTTCTCCTAGCACCTATTTCTTGTAAAACTCAATCATGTACAACAAAGAGGTTGCTAACATGTAACCAGTCATGTAGTGGGGGGTATAAAACTGGGTCTCTCAGAACATCAGGGTCCTTGGGAACTGATTCCCCTTGGATCCGCTGGCATTATAAACTATACTCCACTGTCTTGAGTGTCCTCCTGGGTGTGTTTTGCAACTCCAGGTTCCACAACATTTCTGGTGTGTTGGCTGGGAAGCCCTCAAAGAGACAGGCCACATGAGCCTCTGCCTCCAGGTCTGTGGGAAGAGAGCCTCCAGGAGGGGAAGGCACCTCCCCTTCCAGGTTGGCTTTTGCTTTAGCAACTCATCAATTTTTTCTTTCTTTCTTTCTTTTTAAAATTATTTGTTTGTTTATTTATTTTACTTTACAATATTGTATTGATTTTGCCATACATTGACTTGAATCCCCCATGGGTGTACATGTGTTTTTGTAAATGAAATCTAAAATGAAACAGTTTCATTATCACTTATCTTCAGCCAAAAATCATAGCAAATAGCCATGAAACAATGTAGGATTTTCCTTATTTCAAGCAGCAACAGTCCTGAATTTTGCCACTTCACCACTTTTTTTTTTAAATTAATTTTTATTGAAGTATAATTGCTTATAATGCTGTATTAGTTTCTGCTGTACAGCAAAGTAAATAAGTTATACATAAACATACTTCCACTTTACTATTTTTGATCTCAGTTTATAATGACATAAAGCTTTTGTTCATGACAAGTGTATATTACTCTGTTCTAGTTCTGACAATGACAGACAAAAAAAAAAAAAGCAATGGAAAGATCAAAATCAGAAATTTGATGTATGATGCAGGGAACCTAAAGCAGGTGCTCTGTGACAACCTAGAGGGGTGGGAAGGGAAGGGAAGTGGGGAAGGGGTTTTCAGGAGGGAGGGCACATATTTAACTATGGCTGATTCATGTTGATGTATGGCAAAAACCATCATAATTTTGTAAAGCAATTATCCTCCAATTACAAATAAAATAAAATTTTTAAAAATCCACAAGGAGTGTTAGCTGTAATATGTTCTATTTTAATACTTTGCCTCCAGAAAGATATTTTATTTAAAAGTAAGGATTAATTTCTTTCTTCTTTGCAAACCGAGGAGGAACATAAGACATATTTATATTGCTTAAGGATTTGCTGATGTCCTTAACATCTAACCATAGGATGTTTCCAAGAATTGGGAGAGGAGCTTCCCTTTCCCAGAGCTCTGTTTCCAGAGTGAGAGGAGAAGTGGACAAGAGAGACAGAGCACCAGGGCCACAGCCAGATCCACTGACGCCTTCTCCTGTAAAGTCAGCCTGAGCTAGCAGTCCAAGCTTTTATAACACTTCCTGCTGATCTACTTCTTACTCTTTCATTTGGGCTCCCCAGGTGGCTCAGTGGTAAAGAACCTGCCTGCCAATGCAGGAGACATAAGAGACCCAGGTTCCATCCCTCGGTCGGGAAGATCCCCTGGAGGAAGGCATGGCAACCCACTCCAGTATCTTTGCTTGGAGAGAGGAGCCTGGCAGGCTACAGTCCATCAGGTCGCTAAGAGTCCGACAAGACTAGAATGACTTAGCACTCTTTCATTTGCAAAGTGACCAATCGCCTAAGTTCAGTTCAGTCACTCAGTCATGTCTGACTCTTGGCTACCCTATGGACTGCAGCACATCAGTCCTCCCTGTCCATCACCAACTCCTGGAGTTTACTCAAACTCATATCCATTGTGTGTGTGATACCATCCAACCAACTTATCCTCTGTTGTCCCCTTCTCCTCCCTCTTTCAATCTTTCCCAGTAACAGGGTCTTTTCAAATGAGTCAGTTCTTTGCATCAGGTGACCAAAGTATTGGAGTTTCAGCTTCTACATCAGTCCTTCCAATGAACACCCAGGACTGATCTCCTTTAGGATGGACTGGTTGGATCTCCTTGGTGTCCAGGAGACTCTCAAGAGTCTTCTCCAACACCACAGTTCAAAAGCATCAACTCTTCAGTGCTCAGTTTTCTTTATAGCACAACGCTCACATCCATACATGACTACTGGATAAACCATAGCTTTGACTAGATGGACCTTTGTTGGTAAAGTCATGTCTCTGCATTTTAATATACTGTCTAGGTTGGTATAAAAGAACAAGCGTCATGGCTGCAGTCAGAACCTGCAGTGATTTTGGAACCTCCCAAAATAAAGTCTTTCACTGTTTCCACTGTTTCCCCATCTATTTGCCATGAAGTGATGGGACCTGATGTCATGATCTTAGTTATCTGAATGTTGAGTTTTAAGCCAACTGTTTTACTCTCCTATTTAACTTTCATCAAGAGGCTCTTTAGTTCTTTTTCACTTTCTGCCATAAGTGTGGTGTCATCTACAAATCTAAGGTTATTGATATTTCTCCCGGCCATCTTAATTTCAGCTTGTGCTTCATCCAGTCCAGCATTTCTCATGATGTACTCCGCAAATAAGTTAAATAAGCAGGGTGACAATATATAGCCTCGATGTACTGCTTTCCCGATTTGAAACCCATCTGCTGTTCCATGTCCAGTTCTAAATGTTTCTTCTTGACCTCCATGCAATCAGCTTGATCAATCAGTTAGAAGCACTTTTTTTAAAATTTATTTTTATTAGTTGGAGGCTAATTACTTTACAACATTGCAGTGGGTTCTGTCATACACTGACATGAATCAGCCATGGAGTTACATGTATTTCCCATCCCGATCCCCCCTCACACCTCCCTCTCTATCCAATCCCTCTGGGTCTTCCCAGTGCACCAGGCCCGAGCACTTGTCTCATGATTCCAACCTGGGCTGGTGATCTGTTTCACTGTAGATAATACACATGTTTTGATGCTGTTCTCTTGAAACATCCTGCCCTCGCCTTCTCCCGCAGAGTCCAAAAGTCTGTTCTGTACATCTGTGTCTCTTTTTCTGTTTTGCTTATAGGGTTATATTTACCATCTCTTTAAATTCCATATATATGTGTTAGTATGCTGTAATGTTCTTTATCTTTCTGGCTTACTTCACTCTGTATAATGGGCTCCAGTTTCATCCATCTCATTAGGACTGATTCAAATGAATTCTTTTTAATGGCTGAGTAATATTCCATTGTGTATATGTACCACAGCTTCCTTATCCATTCGTCTGCTGATGGGCATCGAGGTTGCTTCCATGTCCTGGCTATTATAAACAGTGCTGCAATGAATATTGGGGTGCACGTGTCTCTTTCAGATCTGGTTTCCTCAGTGTGTATGCCCAGAAGTGGGATTGCTGGGTCATATGGCAGTTCTATTTCCAGTTTTTTAAGAAATCTCCACACTGTTCTCCATAGCAGCTGTACCAGTCTGCATTCCCACCAACAGTGTAAGAGGGTTCCCTTTTCTCCACACCCTCTCCAGCATTTATTGCTTGTAGACTTTTGGATAGCAGCCATCCTGACTGGTGTGTAATGGTACCTCATTGTGGTTTTGGTTTGCATTTCTCTGATTATGAATGATGTTGAGCATCTTTTCATGTGTTTGTTAGCCATCTGTATGTCTTCTTTGGGGAAATGTCTGTTTAGTTCTTTGGCCCATTTTTTGATTGGGTCATTTATTTCTCTGGAATTGAGCTGCAGGAGTTGCTTGCATATATTTGAGATTAATCTTTTGTCTGTTGCTTCGTTTGCTACTATTTTCTTCCAATCTGAGGGCTGTCTTTTCACCTTGCTTATAGTTTCCTTTGTTGTGCAAAAGCTTTTAAGTTTCATTAGGTCCCATTTGTTTAGTTTTGCTTTTATTTCCAATATTCTGGGAGGTGGGTCATAGAGGATCCTGCTGTGATTCATGTCGGAAAATGTTTTGCCTATGTTCTCCTCTAGGAGTTTTATAGTTTCTGGTCTTACATTTAGATCTTTAATCCATTTTGAGTTTATTTTTGTGTATGGTGTTAGAAAGTGTTCTAGTTTCATTCTTTTACAAGTGGTTGACGAGTTTTCCCAGCACCACTTGTTAAAGAGGTTGTCTTTTTTCCATTGTATATCCTTGCCTCCTTTGTCAAAGATAAGTTGTCCATAGGTTCGTGGATTTATCTCTGGGCTTTCAATTCTGTTCCATTGATCTATATTTCTGTCTTTGTGCCATTACCATACTGTCTTGATGACTGTGGCTTTGTAGTAGAGTCTGAAGTCAGGCAGGTTGGTTCCTCCAGTTCCATTCTTCTTTCTCAAGATTACTTTGGCTATTCGAGGTTTTTTGTATTTCCATACAAATTGTGAAATTCTTTGGTCTAGTTCTGTGAAAAATACCGTTGGTAGCTTGATAGGGATTGCATTGAATCTATAGATTGCTTTGGGTAAAATAGCCATTTTGACAATATTGATTCTTCCAATCCATGAACACGGTATGTTTCTCCATCTGTTTGTGTCCTCTTTGATTTCTTTCATCATTGTTTTATAGTTTTCTGTGTATAGGTCTTTTGTTTCTTTAGGTAGATATACTCCTAAGTATTTTATTCTTTTTGTTGCAATGGTGAATGATATTATTTCCTTAATTTCTCTTTCTGTTTCTCATTGTTAGTATATAGGAATGCAAGGGATTTCTGTGTGTTAATTTTATATCCTGCAACTTTACTATATTCATTGATTAGCTCTAGTAATTTTCTGGTAGAGTCTTTAGGGTTTTCTATGTAGAGGATCATGTCATCTGCAAACAGCGAGAGTTTCACTTCTTCTTTTGCTATCTGGATTCCTTTTACTTCTTTTTCTGCTCTGATTGCTGTGGCCAAAATTACCAAAACTATGTTGAATGGTAGTGGTGAGAGTGGGCACCCTTGTTTTGTTCCTGGTTTCAGGGGAAATGCTTTCAATTTTTCACCATAGAGGGTAATGCTTGCTGTGGGTTTGACATATATAGCTTTTATTATGTTGAGGTATGTTCCTTCTATTCCTGCTTTCTGGAGAGTTTTAATCATAAATGGGTATTGAATTTTGTCAAAGGCTTTCTCTGCATCTATTGAGAAACCATATAGTTTTTATCTTTCAATTTTTTAATGTGGTGTATTACATTGATTGATTTGTGGATGTTAAAGAATCCTTGCATTCCTGGGATAAAGCCCACTTGGTCATGGTGTATGATTTTTTAAATATGTTGTTGGATTCTGTTTGCTAGAATTTTGTTAAGGATTTTTGCATCTATGTTCATAAGTGATATTCGCCTGTAGTTTTCTCTTTTTTTTGTAGCATCTTTGTCTGGATTTGGAAGTAGGGTGATGGTAGCCTCATAGAGTGAGTTTGGAAGTTTACCTTCCTCTGCAATTTTCTGGAAGAGTTTGAGTAAGATAGGTGCTAGCTCTTCTCTAAATTTTTGGTAGAATTCAGCTGTGAAGCCATCTGGTCCTGGGCTTTTGTTTGCTGGAAGATTTCTGATTACAGTTTCGAGTTCCTTGCTTGTGATGGGTCTCTTAAGATCTATTTCTTCCTGGTTCAGTTTTGGAAAGTTATACTTTTCTAATAATTTGTCCATTTCTTCCAAGTTGTCCATTTTATTGGCAAAGAGCTGCTGATAGTAGTCTCTTATGATGCTTTGTATTTCAGTGTTCTCTGTTGTGATCTCTCCATTTTCATTTCTAATTTTGTTAATTTGGTTCTTCTCCCTTTGTTTCTTAATGAGTCTAACCCTGGGGTTCTTCATTTCTTCCTTCTCTAGTTGCTTTAGGTGTAGAGTTAGGTTATTTATTTGACTGTTTTCTTGTTTCTTGAGGTAAGCCTATAATACTATGAACTTTCCCCTTAGCACTGCTTTTACAGTGTCCCATAGGTTTTGGGTTGTTGTGTTTCATTTTCATTCATTTCTTTGCATATTTTGATTTCCTTTTTGATTTCTTCTATGATTTGTTGGTTACTCAGAAGCATATTATTTAGCCTCCATATGTTTGAATTTTTAACAATTTTTTTTCCCCCTGTAATTGAGATCTAATCTTACTGCACTGTGGTAAGAAAAGATGACTGGAATGATTTCAATTTTTTGAATTTACCAAGACTAGATTTATGGCCCAGGATGTGATCTATTCTGGAGAAGGTTCCATGTGCACTTGAGAAAAAGGTGAAGTTGATTGTTTTGGGGTGAAATGTCCTATAGGTGTCAATTAGGTCTAGCTGGTCCATTGTGTCATTTAAAGTTTGTGTTTCCTTGTTAAATTTCTGTTTGGTTGATCTATCCATAGGTGTGAGTGGGGTATTGAAGTCTCCCACTATTATTGTGTTACTATTAATTTCCTCTTTCATACTCGTTAGCTGTTGCCTTACATATTGCAGTGCTCCTATGTTGGGTGCATATATATTTGTAAGTGTTATATCCTCTTCTTGGATTGATCCTTTGATCATTATGTAGTGTCTTTCTTTGTCTCTTTTCACTTCCTTTATTTGAAAGTCTATTGTATCTGATATGAGTATTGCGACTCCTGCTTTCTTTTGGTCTCCGTTTGCGTGAAATATTTTTTTTCCAGCCCTTCACTTTTAGTCTGTATGTGTCTCTTTTTTTGAGATGGGTCTCTTGTAGACAGCATATATAGGGGTCTTGTTTTTGTATCCATTCAGCCAGTCTTTGTCTTTTGGTTGGTGCATTCAACCCATTTACATTTAAGGTAATTATTGATAAGAATGGTCCCGTTGCCATTTACTTTGTTGTTTTGGGTTCACGTTTATAGACGTGAACAACCTTTTTGTGTTTCCTGTCTAGAGAAGATCCTTTAGCATTTGTTGAAGAGCTGGTTTGGTGGTGATGAATTCTCTCAGCTTTTGCTTGTCTGTAAAGCTTTTGAATTCTCCTTCATATCTGAATGAGATCCTTGCTGGGTACAGTAATCTAGGTTGTAGGTTATTCTCTTTCATTACTTTAAGTATGTCCTGCCATTCCCTTCTGGCCTGGAGGGTTTCTATTGATAGATCAGCTGTTATCCTTATGGGAATCCCTTTGTGTGTTATTTGTTGTTTCTCCCTTGCTGCTTTTAATATTTGTTCTTTGTGTTTGATCTTTGTTAATTTGATTAATATGTGTCTTGGGGTGTTTTGCCTTAGGCTTATCCTGTTTGGGACTCTCTGGGTTTCTTGGACTTGGGTGGCTATTTCCTTCCCCATTTTAGGGAAGTTTTCAGCTATTATCTCCTCGAGTATTTTCTCATGGCCTTTCTTTTTGTCTTCTTCTGGGACTCCTATGATTCGAATGTTGGGGCGTTTCACATTGTCCCAGAGGTCCCTGAGGTTGTCCTCAGTTCTTTTGATTCTTTTTTCTTTTTTCCTCTCTGCTTCATTTATTTCCACCATTTTATCTTCTACCTCACTTATCCTATCTTCTGTCTCCGTTATTCTACTCTTGGTTCCCTCCAGAGTGTTTTTGATCTCATTTATTGCATTATTCATTTTTAATTGACTCCTTTTTATTTCTTATAGGTCTTTGTTAAACATTTCTTGCATTTTCTCAATCCTTGTCTCCAGGCTATTTATCTGTAACTCCATTTTGTTTTCAAGATTTTGGATCATTTTTATTATCATTATTCTAAATTCTTTTTCAGGTAGATTCCCTATCTCCTCCTCTTTTGTTTGACTTGGTGGGCATTTTTCATGCTCCTTTACCTGTTGGGTATTTCTCTGCCTTTTCATCTTGTTTAGATTGCTGTGTCTGGAGTGGGCTTTCTGTATTCTGGAGGTCTGTGGTTCCTTTTTATTGTGGAGGTTTCTCCCAGTGGGTGGGGTTGGACGATTGGCTTGTCAAGGTTTCCTGGTTAGGGAAGCTTGCATCGGTGTTGTGGTGTGTGGAACTGGATTTCTTCTCTCTGGCATGCAATGGAGTGTCCAGTAGTGAGTTTTGAGATGGGTCTATGTGTTAGGTGTGACTTTGGACAGCCTGTAAGTTGATGCTCAGGGCTATGTTCCTGCGTTGCTGGAGAATTTGTGTGGTATGTCTTGCTCTGAAACTTACTGGCTTTTAGGTGGTGGTTGGTTTCAGTGTAGGTATGGAGGCTTTTGGATGATCTCTTATTACCTAATGTTCCATGTAGTCAGGAGTTTTCTGGTGTTCTTGAGTTTTGGGCTTAAGTCTCCTGCCTCTGGATTTCGGTTTTATTCTTCCAGTAGTCTCAAGATTCTCCAACTATACAGCACTGATAATAAAACTTCTAGGTTAATGGTGAAAAGATTCTCCGCCGTGAGGGACACCCAGAGAGGTTCACAGAGTTACATGAAAAAGAGGAGAGGGAGGAGGGAGATAGAGATGAGCAGGAGGAGAAAAAGGGGGACTCAAGAGGAGAGAGACAGATCTACACCATTGTCTGTTCCCAAAGTGTTCTCCGTAGCCCAGACACCCAAAAAGATTCACAGAATTGGATTCGGAAAAGAAGGGGAAAGGAGGAAATAGAGGTGTTCTGAGGTAGAAATCGGAGAGTCAAAAGTGGGAGAGAGTAATCAACACACTCCTGAGTAAAAATGGGTACTGAATATTGGATTCCTAAATGTCCACAATTTATATCATATACTGAAAAACAAAGATTAAAAATCTAGAGTTGAGGTTAGACTCTTAAAAATACAATATTAAAAACAAAAACAAAAACATAAAAAAATTTAGAAATATATATGAAGTTCGGTTTAGAAATAGGGCTTCTCTCTCTCTCTTTTTTTTTTTTTTTGCAAGGTTACAGTGAAATGAAAATGAAAATTAAGGAGTATTAGAGGAGTAATAGAGGACTTTAAAAGAAGAGAAAAAGGAAAAAAAGAAAAAAAAACAAGAAAAAAATTATTTTCCTAATTAAAAAAATATATGAAAATGAAAGTTAAGGAGTAATGGGGGAGTAATAGGGAATTTTAAAAGAAAATAAAAGAGAAAAAATACAAAAGAAAAAGAAAAAAATTTTTTTAATTAAAAAAAAAAAAGGTAAAAATATATCTAGGAATTTCTCTGGAGCTGTTGTGGTCAGCGTGGGTTTGGTTCAGTTTCAGATAGCTCCTTGTTCCAGCTTACACTTCTCGATATCTATAGGCCCCTTCCGGTGTAGTCGGTGTTATCTACAGGGATTTTAATCTGTTGCACCGGTCCCTTCTGAAGCGGTTCCCTTTGTTTATTTGGCTTCTGTTTGCAGGTCTCTTCAGTGTCTAATTTCCGCCCTGACACAGGCGGGTGGAGGTGGTCTCTTGTTTAGGTTCGCTAGTTCCCTCGCACTGGAGGGAGAGGGGGGGGCGCTGTTTTCCCCGTCTATGCTGCTCAGGCTCCCGGCTGATCTATATGGAGCATGCCCTGTGTTGTGTGTGGTTCCAGTTTTCGGTACTCCACAAAACACGGACTTGGTTGTGCCTGCGTTTTGTGCCTTCCCCTGCCCGGGCAGCTCAGGCAGCCAGGAGCTTGACGGGCGCACTTTCCCCGGGTGCAGGGTGCCTTCTCCCCTCCGCGGCCCCAGCCTCAGTTTCCACTCGCGCCTGTCGGGTGCGTGTGCCCTGTGTTTAGCTGCAACCTTCCTGGCGGATGTCGACCATCCAGGATTTCAGGAAGTCTTTGATTAGAAACTGGAGGCCTGTTTGCAGTGTGGTAGGGGATGCTGCCTCTGGGGCCGAGTTTGCTCCTTTCCCCTCCCCCCTGCCTCCTGCCTCCAGCGGAGATGGGCCGGTCTGCAGCCGGCTAGCTCCTCTGGACTTGCACAGACCCTTTGTTCTGCGAACGGCCCGCAGTGTGTACGGGCTGGTTAATTTTCTCTCTCTCTTTTGCTGTCCCACAGTTTAAGTTGGTATCTCACAAAAGCTCCCTCCGATTGCCCTCAGGGCACTCAGGCCCAGTCCTTACCCTAAGCAATGCTGCCCACTCCTCTCTGTTCCGCCCCCACTTGCTGGTGGCGGGCGTGGGCGTCTGGGGTACTTTTCTGCTGGGAGTTGCTTTTAGGCACATAATCTGTGGGTTTTATTTATTTTTCCTCCCAGTTAAGTCGCCCTCCGAGATTCGAAAACTTCCCCCAGACCCACCAGTGGGAGGGTTTCCTGGTGTTTGGAAACTTCCTCTATTAAGACTCTTTTCCAGGGACGGGTCTCCATCCCTAGCTCTTTTGTCTCTCTTTTTATCTTTTTTATTTTGTCCTACCTCCTTTCGAAGACAATGGGCTGCTTTTCTGGGCACCTGATGTCCTCAGCTAGTGATCAGAAGTTGTTTTGTGAAGTTTGCTCTGTGTTGAATTGTTCTTTTGATAAATTTGTAGGGGAGAAAGTGGTCTCCCCGTCCTATTCCTCTGCCATCTTGGCTCCTCCGCAGTTAGAAGCACTTTATTGTCTCTTCTGACTGGACTTTGGCCCACTGATAAAGATAAAAATTGGCAGCTGTTTGGTCTCACTTTTCTTTCTCCCAATGCCCCACTCTGGACACATCTTGGCTGTGTCCCATGTAGTGGTAATTTTTTTTTAAAGAGAAAACCCCAGAGGTAGTTACAGCATACAGCCAGGAGTGAGAATTACTGATGTAACTTATTTGATCAAAAAAACTGCCTGATATTTTGGCTTTTCAGACTGGTGCTCCATTAGGAAATCAGACTTTGAAAGAGATGAATGTATTTTAAATCTTGTATATAAAAATGTATCCTATAAAGATTTATCAAATACCAGAATACATTGTCCTGGAAATGGAAGAAAGTCTTTTAAATAATTCAATGCACTGTACTAACATTACAGTCACCAAAAGAAATGCAAATATAACTCACATGTGAATGACCAAACCAATGACTTCTCTTGAAAGTCGCTGCAGGGTTCACAGAACAAAAGATTTCCCATTAAATGGAAGCCCAAGGATACCAGGGTCATAGGAATTCAAAGAATGAAAATCAGATAAAGATTGTCCCCTTCCATCACTAAAGAGGAGAAACTAGCTCAAGGACCTGAGAAAGAGCCCATTTCAGAGAATTTAGGAAGTAGGACTTCCTCCCAGTCACCTCTAGGTACAGTTGCCTCTGTTGCTTTTGTTTCCAATCATTTTCAGAAATAATGGAATGATATATACATAGCAAGGAAAGGAGATTCTAAACAGAAAAATAGGTGTGGATTCAGTGAAGGATGGGAGGCAGGGACTTCATTAAACAGACCCACAGCACAGCATTAAGACCTGAACAGGAGATGCCATTCAATGATCATGAGATTCTAAATAGCAGGGAATTATATACATTGCTAGATCAATAATGGCCATGCTTGACTGAGGCATGCTCTGTAAGGAAATTATCGTATTGGTGTTTGTTCTAAATTGGCTAATACAGTTACTTCTAAGCTCTTTTCATAAGGAAAAATTAAGATTTGTCGAGACTCCAGCTGCAAAATGTCTTATTCCTCACATGTTTACAGGAATACTGACAATTAGAAAATTTTCATACCCATCATATCCCTACAGATTCTCTCGATTACCTTTGCCTAAAGTAAAATCATTCCTATTCTAAGGATGAAGAAGCTGGGCCTTAGAAATTTAATACTTGGGCCAAGGACATGGTGTCTGCAGCCAGTAGAGCTGAGGCTGAATTCCTCTGAGGCCTGTATGCTTCCCTCTAAGTAAACCCTGATGCTGGGAAAGATTGAAGGCAGGTGGAGAAGGGGGCAACAGAGGATGAGATGGTTGGATGCCATCATCAGCTCAATGACATGAGTTTGAGTAAACTCCTGGAAATAGTGAAGGACAGGGAAGACTGGTGTGCTGCAGGCCATGGGGTCACACAACTTAGCAACTGAACAACAACAAAGCAAACATTCAGTTTAAGCAAGGTCACCAACATGTACTGAATGTGTACCATAATTCAGTATTCCATGATTCACCCTAATCAAGGATGCTTAAAATAAACACTGAGTTAATAATTACAGTATCAGTTGATTAAAATAAGAATCAGAAATGTTGGTTTTGCAACCTTTGGGACTTGAATAAGCCTAGGTTGCAAGATTTTTTTACCCAGGACAAAGAGTTGTCATTTGCTACCTGAATCACATAGTGTACACTCTGAGACAGACGAAGTACCTTATTTTGGGTAAAAAAAAAAAAAAAAAAAAGCTGAGTTACTCTCTTTACAGTAATCATTTTATTACTTTGCCCTGCTCCTCCCTCCATCTGAGAAGGTTTCTGTTGGTCCTTTATCTTTCTGTAGAATGAAAGAATCATAAATATTTTAGAGGCAGGAGGGTCTCAGAAATCCACTAGTCTCATTCCTACTTTATTTTTAGGAATTGCTGACTTAGTGAGGTGAATTGGCACCAACATATCAGTACAAGACCCTATCTTAGTGTCTAAGTTTCCCAACACGCATTTCAAGAATTTGTCCCATCAAAGAGATTTCCTATGGGTGTCCAGGAAATTCCTTACCTTGTATTTCAGTTAGTAAAGAATCTGCCTGAAATGCAGGAGACCCGGGTTTGATTCCTGGGTCGGGAAAATACCCTGGGAAGGAAATGGCAACCCACTCCAGTATTCTTGCCTGGAGAATTCCATGGACAGAGGAACCCGGCAGGCTACAGTCCATGGAGTCGAAAGAGTTGGGCACTACTTAGCAACTAAACCACTAAGGGTGTCCAGGAGGACATCAACATTCAGTCCTCCACAGTCAAAGCTTGGGCAGAATTGTAAGTTGAAACTTTCTTTTTAAACAAGCATTGTCACTGAAGCATAATATACCTAGAGAAGGTTGCCTATGTCTTAAGTGTACAGCTTGGTGAATTATCATGTGAACATATACTGTGCAGCCACCACACAGGTCAAGAAAAAGAATTAGCCAGGACCCAGAAGTCCGTTTATATACTCTCTACTCACTAATTACCTCGGACCTGAAATGCATTGTTTCATGCCATAGGTTAGTTTTGCCTGTTTGCAATCTTTAAATAAGTGGAATCATACTTTTGTGTGTGTGTGTGTCCATCTTTTTTCATTTGATAATTCATTTGTGAGTTCAGGCAAATCCTTTACCATCTGAGCTCCCAGGGAAGCCCGAGTTTATTTCATGTTGTTACAAATAATAGTAGTAAGATTATGCTTTGTGATTAGTGCTTTGTTTAATATGAATAACTATTCTACGGTTTATTTTTTGCATTGTATTGTTATGGATATTAGATGCTTCTAGTTTGGTATCATTTTGAATGGTGTCATTATGAAAATTTTTTTTTCTTTTAAGATCTAATAACTTTAACATCTCTTTCTACACTACTTTCTCTTTTAAATTCATTTTTATTGGAGTATAGTTGCTTTACAATATTGTGTTAGTCTCTACTATACAGTAAAATGAATCAGCCATACATATACATGCATCCACTTCCTTTTGAATTTCCTTCCCATTTAGGCCACGACAGAGCATTAACTGGAGTTCTCTGTGCTATACAAGAGGTTCTCTGTGCTACATTTTTTTTTTTTTTTAAGATTTATTTATTTTTATTTTGGCTATGCTGGGTCTTCATTGCTGTTCAAGGGCTTTCTCTAGTTACAGTGAGTGGGGACTACTCTCCAGTTGTGGTGCTAAAGGCTTCTCTTGTGAAGCATGGGCTTTAAGGCATGCGGCCTTCAGTAGTTGTGGCACACAGGCTTCGTTGCTTCTCAGCATGTGGGATCTTCCTGGAGCAGGGACTGACCCATGTCCTCTGCCTTGGCAGGCAGATTCTCAACCACTGGACCACCAGAGAAGCCCAGTCATCTATTTTATACGCAGTATCAATAGTGTATATGTGTCCATCCCAATTTCCCAGTCCTCCTAACCCCTTCACCCTTATCCCCCTTAGTATTCATATATTTGTTCTCTACATCTGTGCCTCTATTTCTGCTTTACAAAGAGGATCATCTATACCATTGTTCTAGATTCCACATATATGTTTTAATATACGATATTTGTTTTCCTCTTTCTGACTTACCTCACTCTGTGTGACATACTCTAGGTCCATCCACAACCCTACTAATGATCCAACTCTGTTCCTTTTTATGGCTGAATAATATTTCACTGTATATATGCACCACATCTGCGTTATCCATTCCTCTGATGATGGACTTTTAGGTTGCTTCCGTGTCCTGGCTATTGTAAATAGTGCTGCTATGAACATTGGAGCACATGCATCTTTTTTAATTATGATTTTCTCTGGGTATATGCTCAGAAGTGGGATTGCTGGATCATAGGGTAGTTCTATTTTTAGTTTTTTAAGGAACTTCCATTCTGTTTTCCATAGTGGCAGTATCAAATTACTCTCCCACCAACAATTTGTAAGTATGGCTCTTTGATATTCCAATGTACCACATTTCTGTTCAGTACATACTGACAAGTGGAATTGTTGGATAGGCATGTGTTCACTTTAAGTATATGTGTATGTGTGCTCAGCTGCTCAGTCATGTCCAATTCTTTGTGATGCTATGGACCCACCATGCTCCTCTGTCCATGGGATTTTCCATAGGCAAGAATATTTGAGTGGGTTGCCATTAGTAAACACTTGCCAAATAATTGGCCAAATGATTGAACCAATTTATGGTTTACTTTGAGAATGCCAGTTCCTTCATTTTCTTGCCAATACTTAGTATAATCTTTTCCAATTTTAATCATTCTGATGGTGTATAATAATACTTCATTGAAGTTTCAATTTGCATTTCTGTGAAGACTGATTAACAATGCTGAGCACTTTTTCAGATGTCCACTAGCAGTATCAAATCTTTTGTGAAAGGCTTATGTATTTGGAAGTGAACCCATAGTTGGCTCTCTCTATATAAACACACAGATACGTACATAATTATATAGTGCAAGTGCATAGGAAAGTTGGTAGTATGCATTTTGAATAGGTTGAAAGTAAAATGCTGACCCAATGTTCTAAAGATCTGAATACTTAGTATGCATTTTCTTAAAACTAAGTGATTTTCCTGCATGACAATAATACAGACTTAAATACAAACAGGAAATTAATATTGATGCATTTGGACCGTCTAATTCTTATCTCTGTCTTTCACCAATACATTCCCAAGATATTACTTGTGTCCAGTTCCTTAGAATCACATCCTGCAATTAGTTTCATGTCTCCTTAGTCACCTTCAGTCTGGAAGAGTTTCTCAGTCTTTCCTTGACTTCCAGGGCCTTGTCACTCTTGAAGAGTATAGTCTGGGCATTTGTAAAACATCCCTCAGATTGAGTTTGTCTGATGTTTCCTCATGATTAGATTCAGGTTGTGCATCTTTGACAGGAATATTACAAAATAATGTTTTTTCTGTTTATTGCATCCTGTGAGGTGACAGTTTCAATCTGTTCATTACAGATGCTATTTGCTTTGATTACTTGGTTAGGTTAGTATTTGTCAGCCTCTTCTCATCAACGTGGATGGGCTATGACTTTTCAAGCAAGGTAGCTCCCCACCACCTGCTCCATGTGGTGCCCTTCTTACCTCTCTTGGGTATGATACTCCATATTGGGGTGTCCTTCAGTGGGAGTGCTTTCTTCACCCTACTTTATGCTAAGTCCCCTCCCCAGGTTGTCACATACTCTGCCTCTGCACCGTCATCCCCACCCCAAGCCAAGATACCTCACTAAATAACCATTTTCAAAAAAAAAATCCAACTTCAAAAATAAAATTACAAAGTAATTTTTTTAATGTGCATACCTTGGGACTTCCCTGGTGATCCAGTGGCTGAGACTCCATGTTCCCAATGCAGGGAGTCCGGGTTTGATCCCTGGACAGGGAACTAGATTCCACAAGCCTCAACTAAAGATCTCACACTCACATGCAACAATTAAGGCCCGACACAGTCAAATAAAATTTTTTTTTAAGTGCACATCTTGTAATGATAATCCACAAAGAAGGAAATATGAAAGTTCAAGGAGTAGATGAAAAAAGTGATACAGCAAAATTATTCATCAGGGATTCACACTTCATGAAAAAGGATAAATTTCAAAAACAGTAATAATTGGAAAAGATGTGGGAAACCCAGTACTGTCAGATTCTAAGAAAAATGCAAAAGTACACCTGCTTTTGCAGAAGCACGGCAGATGCGACAGGTGGCGCAGAAGTGCAGCAGAGAGGAGCTACCCCGCCCCGTCCAAGGAGCGGCGGCTGCACCGGCGCAGGAGGGCCGAAAGGAGCTACTCCATGTTCAAGGTCAGGAGGGGCTGCCATGAGGAGATACCCCTCGTCCAAGGTAAGGGGCAGCGGCTGCGCTTTGCTGGAGCAGCCATGAAGAGATACCCCATGTCCAAGGTAAGAGAAACCCAAGTAAGATGGTAGGTGTTGCAAGAGGGCATCAGAGGGCAGACACACTGAAACCATAATCACAGAAAACTAGCCAATCTGATCACATGGAACACAACCTTGTCTAACTCAATGAAACTAAGCCATGCTGTGTGGGACCACCCAAGACGGATGAGTCATGGTGGAGAGGTCTGACAGAATGTGGTCCACTGGAGAAGGGACTGGCAAACCACTTCAGTATTCTTGCCTTGAGAACCCCGTGAACAGTATGAAAAGGCAAAATGGTAGGATACTGAAAGAGGAACTCCCCAGGTCGGTAGGTGCCCAATATGCTACTGGAGATTAGTGGAGAAATAACTCCAGAAAGAATGAAGGGATGGAGCCAAAGCAAAACCAATACCCAGTTGTGGATGTGACTGGTGATAGAAGCAAAGTCTGATGCTGTAAAGAGCAATATTGCATAGGAAGCTGGAGCATTAGCTCCATGAATCAAGGCAAATTAGAAGTGGTCAAACAGGAGATGGATCTACTACTGTGGGCAGGAATCCCTTAGAAGAAGTGGAGTAGCCATCATGGTCAATAAGAGAGTCCAAAATGCAGTACTTGAATGCAATCTCAAAAATGACAGAATGATCTCTATTCGTTTCCAAGGCAAACCATTCAATATCATGGTAATCCAAGCCTATGCCCCAACCAGTAACACCAAAGAAGCTGAAGTTGAATGGTTCTATGAAGACCTACAAGACCTTTTAGAACTAACACCCCAAAAAGATGTTCTTTTCATTATAGGAGACTGGAATGCAAATGTAGGAAGTCAGGAAACACCTGGAGTAACAGGCACATTTGGCCTTGGAGTACAGAATGAAGCAGGACAAAGGCTAATAGAATCTTGCCAAGAGAATGCACTGGTCATAGCAAACACCCTCTTCCAACAACACAAGAGAAGACTCTACACACAGACATCACCAGATGGTCAACACTGAAATCAGATTGATTATATTCTTTGCAGCCAAAGATGGAGAAGCTCTATACAGTCAGCAAAAACAAGACTGGGAGCTGACTGTGGCTCAGATCATGAACCCCTTATTGCCAAATTCAGACTTAAATTGAAGAAAGTAGGAAAAACCACTAGACCATTCAGGTGTGACCTAAATCAAATCCCTTATGATTGTACAGTGGAACTGAGAAATAGATTTGAGGGACTAGATCTGATAGACAGAGTGCCTGATGAACTATGGACAGAGGAGGTTCGTGACACTGTACAGGAGACAGGGATTAAGACCATCCCCATGGAAAAGAAATGCAAAGCAAAATGGCTGTCTGAGTAGGCTTTGCAAATAGCTATGAAAAGAAGAGAAGTGAAAAGCAAAGGAAAAAAGGAAAGATATTCCCATTTGAATGCAGAGTTCCAAAGAATAGCAAGGAGAGATAAGAAAGCCTTCCTCAGTGATCAGTGCAAAGAAATAGAGGGAAACAACAGAACGGGAAAAACTTGAGATCCCTTCAAAAAAAAATCAGAGATACCAAGGGAACGTTTCATGCAAAGATGGGCTCCATAAAGGACAGAAATGCTATGGACCTAACAGAAGCAGAAGATATTAAGAAGAGGTGGCAAGAATACACAGAACTGTACAAAAAAGATCTTCACTACCCAGATAATCATGATGGTGTGATCACTCACCTAGAGCCAGACATCCTGGAATGTGAAGTCAAGTGGGCCTTAGAAAGCATCACTATGAACAAAGCTAGTGGAGGTGATGGAATTGCAGTTGAGCTATTTCAAATCCTAAAAGATGATGTTGTGAAAGTGCTGCACTCAATATGCCAGCAAATTTGGAAAACTCAGCACTGGCCACAGGACTGGAAAAGGTCAGTTTTCATTTCAATCCAAAAGAAAGGCAATGCTGAAGAATGCTCAAACTACTGCACAGTTGCACTCATCTCACACACTAGTAAAGTAAATGCTCAAAATTCTCCAAGCCAGGCTTCAGCAATAAGTGAACCATGAACTCCCAGATGTTCAAGTTGGTTTTAGAAAAGTCAGAGGAACCAGAGATCAAATTACCAACATCTGCTGGATCATTGAAAAAGAAAGAGAGTTTCAGAAAAACATCTATTTCTGCTTTATTGACTATGCCAAAGCCTGTGACTGTGTGAGTCACAATAAACTGTAGAAAATTCTGAAAGAGATGGGAATACCAGACCATCTGACCTGTCTCTTGAGAAACCTGTATGCAGGTCAGGAAGCAACACTTAGAACTGGACATGGAACAACAGACTGGTTCCAAATAGGAAAAGGAGTACGTCAAGGCTGTATATTGTCACCCTGCTTATTTAACTTATATGCAGAGTACATCATGAGAAATGCTGGGCTGGAAGAAGCACAAGCTGGAACCAAGACTGCTGGGAGAAATATGAATAACCTCAGATATGCAGATGACACCACCCTTATGACAGAAAGTGAAGAAGAACTAAAGAGCCTCTTAATGAAATTGAAAGCAGAGAGTGAAAAAGTTGGCTTAAAGCTCAGCATTCAGAAAACTAAGATCATGGCATCCGGTCCCATCACTTCATGGCAAATAGATGGGAAAACAGGAGAAACAGCATCAGATTTTGGGGGCTTTAAAATCCCCACAGATGGTGATTGCAGCCATGAAATTAAAAGACGCTCACTCCTTGGAAGGAAAGTTATGACCAAACTAGAAAGCATATTAAAAAGAAGAGACACTATTTTGCCAACAAAGGTCCATCTAGTCAAGGCTATTGTTTTTCCAGTAGTCATGTATGGATGTGAGAGTTGGACTGTGAAGAAAGCTGAGCACCAAAGAATTGATGCTTTTGAACTGTTGTGTTGGAGAAGACTCTTGTGAGTCCCTTGGGCTGCAAGAAGATCCAACCAGTCCATCCTGAAGGAGATCAGTCCTGGGTGTTCATCAGAAGGACTGATGTTGAAGCTGAAACTCCAATACTTTGGCCACCTCATGCGATGAGTTGACTCATTGGAAAAGACCCTGATGCTGGGAAAGATTGAGGGCGGGAGGAGAAGGAGACGATGGAGGAAGAGATGGCTGGATGGCATCACCGACTCAATGAATATGGGTTTGGGTAGACTCCGGGAGTTGGTGATGGACAGGGAGGCCTGGTGTGCTGCGGTTCATGGGGTCGCAAAGAGTTGGACACGATTGAGTGACTGAAGTGAACTGAACTGAACACCGGCTTTGGAAAAAGACAGATACACATAAGATCTATATGATGTCTGAGGACCATGGGTTGAAGCGACAGCTAGAAAGACAGAATTGCCTGTCTCCCAGGCTAGTGGCATCCAATTTTCTGTCCTGTCCTGGACCCCACAGAAATTAAGAAGTTTAGGGAGGAGCACAGGCTCTTTAATTTTCAGTTTTCACATTTGGACATGAGACTCTCAGCTTCCCATGAATAGAGCACCCATTCTGGGAGCAGGGTATGAGTCTGGTTTACATTACCCCCCAAATCTCCCATGAGTGTGTGCTTTTCCAGCAGGGTTTTAAGCTGTACTTAGGGGAACTTTCTGCAGAGTTCAGAGTTCACTGTGCAACCTCAGCATCAGCCAATGATGGCTTTGTCCCTGGCTCACTCATTTCCTTTCTCATTGATTCATCCCACAACCATCGTTAATGCAAGTTTGTGTGCCCGATGCACAGTGAGGCCAAACAAACTGAAAGGCTGGAATTTGGAGCAGAGAAAGATTTATTGCAAGTTGAGTGGTTCATATCCTAAAAAGCTTTGAGCTCCCTAAAGGGTTTTGGCAAAGCCTGTTTTTAAAGGGAAGGTGTGGTGGGGCAGGGGGCAGGATGCCATCTGCAGGGTATGTTATCAGCCTTGTGCACAGTTCTCTGACTGGTTGATGATGAGGTGGCAGAGTGGTGTCACAGGGGTTAATATTATCAGTCCTTAGGCTCCAGCAGGCCTGGGGCTATGTATGTGCTTATGGTCATCAATCGGTTCCCCCATTTGTTGGTAAGGGATACTCACATCTGCAAAACAACTTGGGAAATGTGGATCAAATACTAGTATCTAGGAAATTCAGAGAGGGGCTAAAGCAGAGGATACAGGGGAAGGCCCCAGAGGGTCCTGCTCAGTTATGCCATGAACAGGCACATCCCAGACAGAAGGTCTGTACTTCCCTCCCTCTTCAAAGTAACCCTCCAATAGAATCCATGAGAATCAGAATCTGTCCTTTCACTCTTTATACTTAAAATGATAAAACATTTTAAATACATATAAGGCATCAAGACTAGCCCAATCCTATGTACCGAAACTATTACAAACTGAAAAAAGCCTCAGAGTCTCCAAGATGAGGTCCAGGTCCTGTGTTGAGAGTCCAGTCACACCTCTGCAGGAAGCTGGCTCGAAGTCAAAGTCCAGACAGCTTCTCTGCCCGATGTGGGAGTGGGTGCAGTAGGTAACGTGAAATCAGGGGACAGAGTGAAAGTTAATGATGTGGCAATTGGCTCAGTAGTGTCTGGCTTTGTGACCCCATGAACTGTAGCCAGCCAGGTTCCTCTGTCCATGGGATACTCCAGGCAAGAATACTGGAGTGGGTTGCCATGCCCTCCTCCAGGGGATCTTCCTGATCCAGGGATCGAACCCAGGTCTTGTGCATTGCAGACAGATTCTTTACCACCTGAGCCACCTGGGAAGCCCAGAGGACTTTGGAGGTAGATTGCAAGTCAAGTGCTCATTTAAACATTCAAATCAAAGAGAACAATCCATCTTACACCAACGTGGCTGAGAAGAGAAATAAAAACCCACCTGACTCAAAACAAAACAAAACAAAACAAAAAAAACCCACCTGACATGTCATCATAAAATTTTCCAGACTAAAAAAGGCTCCTTCGAAAGAGTATATCAATAAGTTGAGAAAAAAGAAATTAAATAACTGAACTTTATTAACATAAAAAAGGAGAGCACCTGGAGGTATTACCTGTCAAGGCAGATTGTGGCTTGGAGCAAGAAGTGGAATTTTCCTTAAGACCTACAGAAAGTGATTTTAAAAACCTCAAAGAAATACTTCAAAGAATCATTTCTTTACAAAGGCAGATTCTGTTTCCTGGAACTAAAATCTTGTTTTCTTTGGTTGAGATCCTGGGAGGTTGGACAAAATCTCTTCATCTATGGGGAGGAGATTATAGACTTCACACAAAGATCTACCCAGGTGTGATTGAAGTCCAGCTTCCAGGCATGGAACCTTAGGATCTGATGCTTGGAACCAGCTGGTGCATGGAACTCTTGGAGTATGTGCTTCTGATCCCTGTCCAAGGGTGCTGCTTCCTCTGACACAGGAGGGTCCCATGTTCTTTCCCTGGATCTTCCCCTTAAGGGAAGGCTGTCCTCCTTTATTCCTAACCTGAAATTTCCCTTGGGTCCTAAAGAGCTGGTCTTAAAATCAAAGAAAGGGAAGTCTCTCTTTTCCTCACAATCCAAATCCAAGTCCCCACTTTGTGGTGGTGGTGGTTTAGTCACTTAACTGTGTCCAACTCTTGTGACCTCATGGACTGTAGCCTGCCAGGCTCCTCTGTCCATGGGATTCTCCAGGCAAGAGTCCCCACTTTAGTTAGAACCAATTTTTGGAAAGCTCTGGGTCCCATTGCAGGTCCTGAGAATGAAAAAACCTTGTGAAGAACCTCACCTCTAAGTGTGGCCCCAAGGGACTCTCCCCTTCATTGTCTGAAGGGTTTGCAGACATTCTGAGATCAGGCATTGAAAGCAGTTAAAACCAGCTGCCCAACCTTGTTCGCAGTGACTCATTCTAGAGCAGAAGCTTGGAATTAGAGAGGAAGTGGGTTATCCTTTCATTTAAGTCCACTGATATGGTGGAGAAGTTAATCCTTCTGATAAATGATGGAGTTACTTGATCAAACCAATCTTGCCATGGATAACAGTGTTTCAACCTAGAGAAATTATTCACAAGAAAACAGTTCACAGAAGTCACTGCAGAGTCACTCAAATCAGCATGTCCTGGAGAGGATAGAGTGATGGGGTAACACAAGATGTAGATTCTCTGATGGTAAAGTTTTCCACCCAGGACCAGCTCCCTGAATAATTTCACTTGTGTTCACTTCACACCTTGCCAATATTATAGTTTTCTGAACAGTTTTTACTACACAAAATAGTTTACTCATTTATGTTGTTCTTTGCATTATTTAGATAAGCAACATTTTAAAAAATTTTTTTTACATTTTTGTCTGTGCTGGGCATTTTTCATTATGGTTCCCAGGCTTCTCTTGTTGTGGTGTGTGAGCTTAGTTGCCCCATAGCATGTAGGACCTTTGTTCCCCCTTAAGAGGTCAAACTTGCATCCCCTGAATTGGCAGGTAGATTCTTAATCACTGGACCACCAGAGATGTCCTGATTAGCAGCAAACATTCAGGATATCAGTCTACCTTTCCCTAAAAAATATGATATTTTCTGTGAGCGATCAGCCACCAGAATCATTTGAAATGTCCAAACACTCTTCCCTTTTTTTAATGTTTTCTAGTAGAAACATTCTAGAGCTCCAGGGTGCCCCCAGGTTTCTCCTTAGATGCATGAGTTCCCCTCAAAGGACCTGGAGGATCCAAGAGACCCTTCACCCAGCCCTCAGCCCAAGAATCCAATGCCAAGTCCAGGGCAGTGAAGAAAACACTGCTCTCTCACTTGTCCTGAGCCCACTCATTGGGAGCAGTCACTTTGAGTCTGGATCACTCCATCCCCCCACACTGGGAGCCCCTGCACAATGGATGCATGACTTAGAGCTGGCTTGAGGAAGGAGTCCCTGAACCCTCCACCTGCACCAACCACAATACAACACGGGCAGAATGGAATTCTTCGTCATCTTAACAGTCCTGTGACTGTTGTGTGCTGACTTCTGGGCCAGCACCCTTGATCTGTGTCCAGCTGGAGCTCAAGGTTTCTGTGGCTCCTTCTGGGAGCTTCATGCCCAGCCAGGAACTGAACATCATATCCTAAGGATTCTGTTTTCTGTGGTTTGGCGTCCTCACTGTGACCCTATCTCTACCACCTCTGCCTCCATGTTGTGGGGGGGATGGGTCACACCAGTCACTTTTATGAAATTCTCCATAGTTTCCAGGTATCAAGGACCTGTTCTCCACACTCAAGGCCTCCTTCTAATCATCCCTCCCACTGCCCTTCAGCACCCTCCCTCCTGCCACACAAGCGTGCCCTGTACTCTCCCATCTGGGCCTTCTCAGGCTGCTTCCTTATTCTGGAAGGCCCTTTCCCCATCTTCCATGTCAATTCCTCTCCAAATTTGGAGCCTAGCTCAAGTGTTCTCTCACAAGGAGTGGTTCATTCCACTCCCACTTCCCAAAGAGCTGGATGAGACTCTTCATCCTCTGAATCCTCTGTCCTCTTGTATTTGGTCACTGTCACCCCCACTCCTGCATTTTTGTCCCATCCCACATCTCCATGTGCCTGAGTGCAGGGCCTCTGGGTCTCCATGTCAGTCATTTTACAGTTTACCCTCTCTGAGCTAGGGCTGGCCCACAGCATGAGCACTGTGAATGCAGGAGTGCCAGTGGGAACAGGGATTTGGGCACTGAGTGGTGTCCTCCACCTCCACTGAGCTCTAATGGGGATTGGCACTCAGGCCAACTACTTTAAGATACTTTACTTTTATCCTCTCTTCTAAGAAGCTTCCTGTGAAAGATGATGAGGTGGGAGTTATATGGAAGTTTCATGAAAACCCAGAGAGCCAAGTAAGAATTTTTTTTTTTTAAGTATGAAGGCAGCAAGATACTTTGAATGGATATTTGTCAGCTTTCACCTTGTTCTCATAGAATTATAATCCTATCAAACACTGAAGATGTATCTGAAAGCAGCAGAAACAGATGTTGAAAGATTCTTAGACAGATGTGACAATCTAGGTAAGATTTATTCCTTAGTTGGATGGACATGGACCTAAATCATGGGTCATGTACAAGATCAGTTCCTCATTATCTGCACTAACGGTGGTCCTGTAGGCAAGGTTGCCAAATTTAACAAATGAAAAATACAGGATATCGACTTAAATTTGGATTTCACTGCTGTATGATGCACCGAACCCAAAGTAGGTGCTCTGTGATAACCTAGAGGGATGGGATGGGGAGGGAGGTGGGAGGGAAGTTTAAGAGGGAGGGGATACGTGTATATCTTTGGCTGACTCATGTTGATGCATAGCAGAAACTGGAAAAATATTGTAAAGTAATTATGCACCAATTAAAAATCAAAGAACATTTTAAAAAATTAAAAGTTTGAATTTCACATAAACAGTAAAGAGTTTTGTTTTTGCATTCTTTTTTTAATCCTAAGGGGATATACTACATCACAAAATTATTTCTGTTATGATGTTTACATTTGAACCATGCTGTCAGGCTTGTATCCAAGTGATTTTTGACTCTGGTCGGGGCTAAGTGGTTTCTCCTGAGCTCTGTGTGGCTGGTGAGCAGTGGCTCTGGAGCATGTGATATATGAGGATAAATGAGCTGGGACTTAGAACAAAGCTGGTTCTGCAGGGACATCTTGTCCTCGCTGAGCTAGCCCTCAGCTGGTCTGATTTCTGGTGGATCTCCAGAACGGCTCTCTCTGCCTCTCAGGCCTACTGTGGCCTTATATTCTCCCCTCCCAGCTTCTTCAAGAACCCGTTTTCTATCTAATGCCAGAAAATTCAAGTTACAGAGGTCAAATGGAGCAATGACATATTTGAGTTAATAAACATAAAACGAAAGGCATGATGTCCTGGGAGAGGGCAAGGCAACTCACTCCAGTATTCTTGCCTGGACAATCAATCCCCATGGACAGAGGAGCCTGGCAGACTACAGTCCATGGAGTCACAAAGAGTCGGACATGACTGAGTGACTAAGCACACAGCACAAAGGCATGATGACACAGAGAAAGAGAAGGCCATCAGTTCATAGGTCTTAGTGGCAGAACACAGAAACCAACTCAGGTTGATTTCAATAAGAAAGGAATTTCTGATAATGAGACTAGGTAGTTCACAAAATTTTTAGAATAAATGAACAGGTTCTATGAAACATGGGATCAATGTCCATTACTACATGGCACAACTCAAGTGTGGACATCCCTACCACCACTGACAAGTGAAAGATTCCACATCTTGCACCTCCAAGCCCTCCAGCGCTGCACTTGACATTCCAGCACAGCCTGGCTGCCACTGCTGCCCTAGGAACTCAATGCAAGGGGGTGCTCCCAGTCTCTACCCCTTTGAGTCATTGGTTCCCGCTTACAAATCACTGAAAGTCACCAGACCATGCCCTAGCCACATGGGAGTCAGGGAAAACAAGAGTTTGGCATTTGCATCTCCCACCTGGTGAGGCATCCCACTATGGCTAATGAGGTTGGGGAAAGACCAAACACCCAAGGGATTGTGGGTGAAATACACAAGTGTCCATAGAGAAAGTAGATCAGATGGAGACCAGTGAATGAACTGTTTATAAAATTACCAGACTGACTTCAGTCTGTGGCTCTAATCCACAAGACCAGAAGAAATTCTAAGACAAAACTACAAAAATGTTCTATTCCTTCAGTAAATGATTTAGCCTTTTAGGAACTAGCTTAAATGACAATGCCAATATGGACATTTGTTTAAATATTATTGTCAAAAGCTTAATAAAATTTTTATTTTAAAAGTTTGTTATATATGTATGTGCATTCTCTCTCTCTCTCTCTCTAGTGGAGAAAGCAGTAAAGATCATATTTGTGATTACATATAGTAACAATATAAAATTAAGGGTCAAACTCCAATACTTTGGCCACCTCATGTGAAGAGTTGACTCATTGGAAAAGATCCTGATGCTGGGAGGGATTGGGGGCAGGAGGAGAAGGGGCCGACAGAGGATGAGATGGCTGGATGGCATCACAGACTTGATGACATGAGTTTGGGTAAACTCCGGGAGTTGGTGATGGACAGGGAGGCCTGGAGTGCTGGAATTCATGGGGTCGCAAAGAGTCGGACACAACTGAGCGACTGAACTGAATTGAACTGAACTGAAACATCTGAGTCTAGCACTGATGACCTCTTGTTCTGGATACACACACACAAATGCATGCACCCACACACAAAATAGTCGTTTTGCTCTAAGAGTTCTAGGATACTGTATTAAACTTAAATAGCGCATAAAATGTTTATAAGAATTTTATGAGACACTTCCCAGTAGTCATCAAAAAATGAGCAAAGGCGTTTACCTCCACTCCCTCCTAGAATTCCATTAAAATAGTAAAGAAAATAATGTATAAGGTGAAACCACAAGGATAAATAGACTTGGCAGGGAGACGGTAACAGTGGAAGTTTGGAAGTAAAAATATGTTGCGTGTGAATGAGTAGTAACGTTTTGGCAAACGTGAGGAAGGTAGAACCTAACCAGCAACTGCAGAGTGTTAGCAAGCTAAGCTCTTTCTGGAGGCAGCTTATCAGAAGCTTCAGACGGAAGGCGTCAGGACACCTGTGGTGAATCAGATGGATGGAAAACCAGGGGAGTCACTGCAAGTCTGAACACAGACTGGTGATGGACAGGAAAGCCTGGGGTGCTGCAGTCCATGGGGTCGCAGAGTTGGACACCACTGATCAACTGAACTGAACTGAACTGAGAGGCAGCTCAGGGAAGAGAAACCAAGAACCTGTGCTATACTGCCAACTACTGGAAAATAAAAGAAAGGCTTCTAATTTCTAATCAGTTGAATGATTAGAATCAAATTTTTTTGTGTTTGTTGGTTTGATTGATCAATTTTTTAAAGCCTTTACTTGGAGAAAAAAGGTACTCAGGACTTCAAATGAGCCAGTAGAGGAACAACTAACTCATCAAGTACCACAGTGATACTGCACCACAAAAAGAAAATTATAAATCTCCAGAAACCAAACTTAAAGTCACAAAATATGTGATCTGAGAATTCAAAATAGCAGTCATGCAGAAATTCAATGAACTACAAGAAAACTCAGAGAGGCAGTTCAAGAAGCTCAGGAAAATAACTGATGAATAGAAAGCATACCAATGAGGGTTTGAAACTCTAAAAAGAACCAAACAAATTCTGAGGTAAAGAACTCAATAGATGATATGATGAACGCATTAGAGAGCATTGTGTGCAAAAATTCTCTACAAACAATTAGCAAGCCAAATACAGATATTGAATCATCATTGCATCCCTGGAATAAATCCCACTTGATCATGGCGGATGATCCTTTCAGGGCATTTTTGTATTTGGTCAAATTTCGGTGCCCTTCTCATGGCAGGTGAGGAAAGTCTTAATGAGTTTTACATTCTGATGAGTTCTCAGACACACAGTGATGTGTCTAGGGGAAGAATTTCATCAACTCATATTCTAGTTTTCTCAATTTGGAAGAACTGGATCAACTTTTGAAACCTCAGTGATCTGGCCTAATAATGGTGTATCATGAAGAGGAGGGACCACGTGGGCTTAGGGACTGGCACTTCTGATCATTGACAAACAGCCATCTTACCAGTCCCAGAGTGGGCACCATGTAAATTCTATCTGATCTCAAAAAGATGTCTTGCTCCATGAAATACTGAAGGAAATAAATTTTCCTACCAATTTCTCTTTTCCAAGTTGCCACTCTCCTCCAGGAAGTGGCTGGGGTCTAACACCTCTGGGTTGGGGAATTCTTTGTCATTATCCAGCACAGAAGTCAGAAATGTAAATATGGTTGTGTCCTGAAATGTGTTATGAAGTCATGGAGCTGGAAGAAATGGTGCAACTCAGCCCATAGTTGAGGAAGCCTAGGTCCAAAGAAGAGCAGAGGCATTTCAAACCAGACAGACAAAGCAGTAGGCATGGATAAGTTTAATGCTAGTGGCAGCAATCTTGTTAGAGTAGCCTCCCATAGCATTTGAAGTACCAAGGACATGGGTGGTTGGCTACCAGATCTGAATCTGTCCTGCTATCACGGAGTCTGGACACTGGTGTCTGTACCCATCTGCTGCTCTATTTCATTACTTGAGTTTTCATTCACCTCATCTCTGCTGGCACTTGAAATGTCCGAAGTATCCACTCCCAGGGTTTTTGTAAATATACAAATAAATCTGACCTAATGAAAAAGGACCTCTTCTGAGATAATGAGAAAGAGTTCAGTAACAACTAAGGTGTGTTTATCACTGAAGTGTAATTTGTTCCCTTAGTTAAAAAATATGGGGAAAATCTTCACTATGGATTGATCCTAGCTTAAAAACACAGAAGAGAGGATAAAATAGAAAAAAATGATCATTTGGCAACAATTCAGATTAGGACCATCAACAAATGCTAAAGCTCTTGGGTGAATGCTTTGACTGTAGAATATTCAAAAGGTCTTAAAGTACCATGCCATAAATTTTTATTAATTATGTGTTAAATGATGAAACCTCTGCAATGGGGACATCTGGGAATACCTCCTTGTTTAGTGAGGAGGTTGACATAACCAATAATGGGATACATGATATTATGTGCCTCCATCTTCCCAATGAAATTCAGTGGGACATACATATAGCATCTATGTAGTTCTCTTGCCAAAATCGTAGCTGAAATCTAATCTCTAGGAAACAATCAAACATTTCACATGGCTACTAGCTTGGACCCCAAAAAGGTAAATGTAAAGAATGGGAATAAAGAAACAAAGTGAATTTATTCTTGATTACAGGATACCAATAGGAAAAGATAACCAAATTATATGCCGTTTTCTTCACCGGATACTGAATTGCAAAGGAAAAAAAAAGCTATAATAGATATTCTAGGAAAGTTAGAAAAACTTACATATAGATTATATATTAGATGCTATTGTATCAATAATAACTCCTGAGCACAAATTTTTTTTACAGTTATGAATGAGAAGATATTTGTACTTGGGATATGCATAGTGGTGTATTAAGGGATACACTTCTCCAACTATAAAAGACTAAGTCTCATTTATAATTGAGATTATAGTCATTTCAGTGAGATTCTGACACAGGACAAGATTAAGTATGTTTCTAATCTGCTATGCATATACAGAGTCTCCTTAAAGGTAAATTTCTGAAGTTGTCCATAAAATGTAAAGCTAGTGACACCCCAAATTATTTTTTATTAAAAAAAGTGGAAGTGTCGAACTCTTTGCGACCCCAGGGACTGTAGCCCACCAGGCTCCGCCACACATGGGATTCTCCAGGCAAGAGTACTGGAGCGGGTGGCCATGCCCTCCTCCAGGGGATCTTCCTGATCCAGGGATAGAACTTGTGTCTCCCACATTAACAGGCAGATTCTCTACTGTCTAAGCCACCAGGGAAGCCCCATTTTTCTTTTTTTATTGTCATAGTTTACTCAAACTTCCATGGTGGCTCAGACAGTAAAGAATCTGTCTGCAATGGAGAAGACCTGGGGTAGATCCCTAGATTGAGAAGACCCCCTGGAGGCGGGCATGGCAACCCACTCCAGTACTCTTGCCTGGAGAATGAACAGGACAGAGGAGCCTGGTGGGCTATAGTCACAACTGAGCGACAAACACTTTCACTTTTTTCATAGTTAACTTAAATATTATATTAATTTCAGGTGTACAACATGGTGATTAGATATTTTTACAATTTGTATTCCATGTAAAGCTGTCATGATATATTGGCTATATTCTATGTGCTGTACATTATATCCTTGTATCTTATTAATTTTAATTTTATGCTCTGTAGTTTGTACTTCTTAATGCCCTTCCTTTATCTTACCCTTTCCCTCTACCCCTCTCTGCACTGGTAACCACTAGCTTATTTTCTGTGTTTGTGAGTCTCCTTCTGTTTTGTTGTATTAGTTCACTTGTTTTATTTTTGAGTCCGCATATAAGTCAAAATGTCCAGTATTTGTCTTTCTTTATCTGACTTATCTCACTAAGCATAATACCCTTCAGGATTATCCACATTCTGGAAATGGTAAACTTTCATTCTTTTTTATGGCTGAGTAAAATTCCATTGTATGTATGATGTTAGCTGTTGGTTTGTCATAAACAGCCTTTACTATCTCGAAATATGTTCCCTCTATACCAAGTCTGTTGAGAGTCTATTTTTTATGTATATATATATCATGAATGGATATTGAATTTTCTCAAATGCTTTCTCTGCATCGGGGAAGATGATCATGTGATTTTAATCCTTTGCTTTGTTAATATGATATATCACTTTAATTGATTTGTAAGTGTTGAATCACCCTTGCATCCTTAAAATAAATCCCACTAGACCATGGTATATGATCATTTTTATGTATTGTTGAATTCAGCTAATATTTTGTTCAGGACTTCTTCTCTTTGTTCATCAGGGATATTGACCTGTAGTTTTCTTTCATACTGGTGTCTTGGTTTGGTATCAAAGCAGTGATGGTCTCACAGAATGAGTTTGGAAGTGTTCCCTCCTCTTCAGTTTTTTGGAATAGTTTGAGAAGGATAAGTATTAACTATTTTTTTCTGCCTGTGCTGTGCAGCTTGTGGGTTCTTAGCTCCCTGACCAGGAATTGAATCTGATCACCAGCTGTGAAAGCACAAAGTCCTAATCACTGAATCACCAGGCAATTTTCAACTATTTTTTAAATGTTTGGTAAAATCCCCTGTGAAGCCATCCAGTCCTGAGCAGTTGTTTGTAGGCATATTTTTTATTATTACTTATTCAATTTCAATACTAGTAATTTGTCTGTTTTGATTATCTATTTCTTCTTGATTTAATCCTGGAAGATTATATGTTTTTAGGAATGTATCCATTTCTTCTAGGTTGTCCAGCATGTTGGCAAATAACAAGTTGGTAGTATTCTCTGATGATTGTTTGTATTTCTGTGATATTGGTGGTAACTGATCAATGATTTCTAATTTTATATGTTCCACTCTTAATTTCCCTAATGAGTCTGGCTAAAATTTTACCAGATTTTCTTTTCCTTATCAAAAAACCAAATTCTTGATTTTGTTGGTTTTTTCTATCATTCTTTTATTCTCTGTTTACCTTATTTCCACTGTGATTTTTATTAATTCCTTCTTTATGCTGACTATGGGCTTTGTTTGATTTTTATAATTCCTTTATATGGCACTATTGTTCAATATTCCATGATTCACACTAATCAATGACTTTCAAAATACATATTAATACAGTTAATAGTTACAGTGCCAGCTTATTAAACTGTAGTCAGAAAATCTTGCTTCTGTAACCTTTAGAATTTCAGTGAACCTATTAAGTTCACTTAAGTGAACCTAATTAAATTTAAAAGCTTTTGCACAACAAAGGAAACTACATACAAAGTGAAAAGACAGCCTTCAGAATGGGAGAAAATAATAGCAAACGAAGAAACAGACAAAGGATCAATCTCAAAAATATACAAGCAACTCCTGAAGCTCAATTCCAGAGAAATAAATGACCCAATCAAAAAATGGGCCAAAGAACTAAACAGACATTTCTCCAAAGAAGACATACAGATGGCTAACAAACACATGAAAAGATGCTTAACATCATTCATCATCAGAGAAATGCAAATCAAAACCTCAATGAGGTACCATTACACACCAGTCAGGATGGCTGCTATCCAAAAGTCTACAAGCAATAAATGCTGGAGAGGGTGTGGAGAAAAGGGAACCCTCTTACACTGTTGGTGGGAATGCAAACTAGTACAGCCGCTATGGAAAACAGTGTGGAGATTTCTTAAAAAACTGGAAATAGAACTGCCATATGACCCAGCAACCCCACTCCTGAGCATACACACTGAGGAAACCAGATCTGAAGGAGACACGTGCACCCCAATGTTCATCACAGCACTGTTTATAATAGCCAGGACATGGAAGCAATCTAGATGCCCATCAGCAGATGAATGAATAAGGAAGCTATGGTACAGATACACATTGGAATATTACTCAGCCATTAAAAAGAATTCATTTGAATCAGTTCTAATGAGATGGATGAAACTGGAGCCCATTATACAGAGTGAAGTAAGCCAGAAAGATAAACACCAATACAGTATACTAACGCATATATATGGAATTTTAAAAGATGGTA
Source organism: Dama dama (assembly GCF_033118175.1). Taxonomy (NCBI): domain Eukaryota; kingdom Metazoa; phylum Chordata; class Mammalia; order Artiodactyla; family Cervidae; genus Dama; species Dama dama. The sequence continues at coordinate 62,903,167 of NC_083695.1, read as the reverse complement.
ACGATAACCCTATATGTAAAACAGAAAGAGAGACACAGATGTACAGAACAGACTTTGGGCCTCTGTGGGAGAAGGCGAGGGTGGGATGTTCTGAGAGAATAACATTGAAACAAGTATACTATCAAGGGTGAAACAGATCACCAGCCCAGGGTGGATGCATGAGACAAGTGCTCAGGGCTGGTGCACTGGGAAGACCCAGAGGGATGGGATGGAGATGGAGATGGGAGGGGGGATCAGGATGGGGAACACATGTAAATCCATGGCTGATTCATGTCAATGTATGGCAAAAACCACTACAACATTATAAAGTAATTAGCCTCCAACTAATAAAAATAAAAGAAAATTAAGTGAACGCATGTCTCAGGGAACATTTTAACCAGGACAAGGCAAAGCACTAATTTCCTGTCTAACTCACATGGCTCTAAGTCTAATAGAATCAGACCAGCTTCTTTTGAATAAAAAAGCTATCACTTGATATGATCCTCTACATAGAAAACCCTAAAGACTCTACCAGAAAATTACTAGAGCTAATCAATGAATATAGTAAAGTTGCAGGATATAAAATTAACACACAGAAATCCCTTGCATTCCTATACACTAACAATGAGAAAACAGAAAGAGAAATTAAGGAAACAATATCATTCACCATTTCAAAAAAAAGAATAAAATAGTTAGGAGTATATTTACCTAAAGAAACAAAAGACCTATACACAGAAAACTATAAAACAATGATGAAAGAAATCAAAGAGGACACAAACAGATGGAGAAATATACCGTGTTCATGGATTGGAAGAATCAATACCGTCAAAATGGCTATACTACCCAAAGCAATCTATAGATTCAATGTAATCCCTATCAAGCTACAAATGGTATTTTTCACAGAACTAGAACAAATAATTTCACAATTTGTATGGAAATACAAAAAACCTTGAATAGCCAAAGTAATCTTGAGAAAGAAGAATGGAACTGGAGGAATCAACCTGCCTGACTTCAGACTCTACTACAAAGCCACAGTCATCAAGACAGTATGGTACTGGCACAAAGGCAGAAATATAGATCAATGGAACAGAATTGAAAGCCCAGAGATAAGTCCACGAACCTATGGACACCTTATCTTCGACAAAGGAGGCAAGGATATCCATTGGGAAAAAGACAACCTCTTTAACAAGTGGTGCTGGGAAAACTGGTCAACCACTTGTAAAAGAATGAAACTAGAACACTTTCTAACACCATACAGAAAAATAAACTCAAAACGGATTAAAGATCTAAATGTAAGACCAGAAACTATAAAACTCCTAGAGGAGAACATAGGCAAAACACTGTCCGACATGAATCACAGCAGGATCCTCTATGACCCACCTCCCAGAATATTGGAAATAAAAGCACAAATAAACAAATGGGACCTAATGAAACTTAAAAGCTTTTGCACAACAAAGGAAACTATGAGCAAGGTGAAAAGACAGCCCTCAGATTGGGAGAAAATAATAGCAAATGAAGAAACAGACAAAGGATTAATCTCAAAAATATACAAGCAACTCCTGAAGCTCAATTCCAGAGAAATAAATGACCCAATCAAAAAATGGGCCAAAGAACTAAACAGACATTTCTCCAAAGAAGACATACAGATGGCTAACAGACAAATGAAAAGATGCTCAACATCATTCATAATCAGAGAAATGCAAATCAAAACCTCAATGAGGTACCATTACACACCAGTCAGGATGGCTGCTATCCAAAAGTCTACAAGCAATAAATGCTGGAGAGGGTGTGGAGAAAAGGGAACCCTCTTACACTGTTGGTGGGAATGCAAACTAGTACAGCCGCTATGGAGAGCAGTTTGGAGATTTCTTAAAAAACTGGAAATAGAACTGCCATATGACCAAGCAACCCCACTCCTGAGCATACACACTGAGGAAACCAGATCTGAAGGAGACACGTGCACCCCAATGTTCATCACAGCACTGTTTATTATAGCCAGGACATGGAAGCAACCTCGATGCCCATCAGCAGATGAATGGATAAGGAAGCTGTGGTACATGTACACCATGGAATATTACTCAGCCATTAAAAAGAATTCATTTGAATCAGTTCTAATGAGATGGATGAAACTGAACCCATTATACAGAGTGAAGTAAGCCAGAAAGATAAACATCAGTACAGTATACTAATGCATATATATGGAATTTAAAAAGATGGTAACGATAACCCTATATGCAAAACAGAAAAAGAGACACAGATGTACAGAACAGAATTTTGGACTCTGTGGGAGAAGGCGAGGGTGGGATGTTTAGAGAGAACAGCATCGAAACATCTATATTATCTAGGGTGAAACGGATCACCAGCTCAGGCTGGATGCATAAGACAAGAGCTTGGGCCTGGTGCACTGGGAAGACCCAGAGGGATCGGGTGGAGAGGGAGGTGGGAGGGCAGATCGGGATGAGGAATACATGTAAATCCATGGCTTATTCATGTCAATGTATGACAAAAACCATTACAATATTGTGAAGTAGTTAGCCTCCAACTAATAAAAATAAATGAAAAAAAAAAAAAAAAGACAGAAAAATCTCGGGGAAACAAAAAAAAGCTATCACTTTCTTGGAGTAACCACTTTATTCCCTGAGTAATGGGTGTCCTGCTTGGTACCTCTTTCCTTCTATGTGCACTTCCTCTCCCAGATGTGGGAAGTTTTCTGACATTGTTAATTCCAATAAGTTTTCTGGAATAATAAGTTCTCTGGTCCTTTCTCTTTCTCTCTTCTCTGTCTATGACTCCTTTACTGCATGTATTGATCTACTTGATAGTGTTCTGTAAGTCCCTTAAACTCCTTTTCTTTTTCCTCCTTTTTTCTTTTTGCCCTCAATTGAATAATTTCCAATGACTTATCTTCAGGTTTGCTGATCTTTTGTTCTGCCCGATCTAGTCTATTGTTACATCCACTAATGATTTTCTTTAAATACAAAAAGTACTCTTCAGCTCTATGATTTCTGTTTCATACCTTTGAATTTTCTGCCCTGTTGTTGAAATTCCTACTTCATTTCTTTACTGTTCTCCAGACCCCAGTGATCGACTTCATGACTAATTTTGAATGATGTTTCAGGTCAATCAGACATCTCCTGTTTCTACATTTTCCTTGACTCTCTCCATTACTGTTTGCACATTAGACAATAGCTAGTTTCAGTCTTCACTGACTAGTGACATGGAGAAGAACTTCACCAATCAGCTCAGCCAGAGATTCTGGAGGTCTCTCAAATCTGTGTGCTAGTCCAGCCTGTTTCTTATGTTCTTGAAACTCCCAGGTGTCTTCAGCTTGCTGAGTCCTTTCAATGCTCCAAGAAAAGTAACACAGAGGCCAGTTCCTCATGAAGCTCCCCCACAGCTGTGAGAAGTTGGAATGCCAGATGTGCATGCCAACTCCTTTGCTCCTCAAGGAGAAGCTGAGAGCTGGGAGGGGGATTCCTGCCCAGTTATATGGCACATTGCTGGGCTTGATAGTTGTAGTGAGAGAGGATCTGCTTCTCTTTCTGGTTTTGACATGGCTAGGTTCACATTCACTAAGGGTACAGAAGTCTTTCAACTAGTGTTTGGATTTTTATAAAGAGAATGGATTCATGTGTTGCTGTGAATTAATGTGTCCATTAGGAGAAGGAAAGTTCAAGTCTTCCTATTGTGCCATGTTACTGATGTTACTCTTTCGTGTGTGAATTTTGAAAGATTGTGTGTGAAATTAACTATGTCATTGAACTTCTCAAACTGGTGGGCATACAGCTTCATAATAGTCCCTTATTATCCTTTTAGTGCTCTGGGACTTAAAGTTATGGTCCCTCTTTTAGCAATGATATTAATAATGTGTGTCTTCTCTCTCGGCGTGGGGAATAGGTTACTTATGGGTTTATCAACTCTATTCAACCTTTCAAAGAATTAGCTTTGGTCTCATTGACTACTATCTTGATTCCTTGTTTGGAATTTCACTGATTTCTGCTCTAATTTTCATTTGTAGTTTTCTGTGGCTTACTTTGGATTTAATTCCTTTAATTCCTTACTATCACTATCATATTTTCCTATTGAGGCACACCTGAACACAATCTCTTTCAGTTTCAAATGCAAACCTCAAGTAACTCTAGGTGACATGCAGCCAAGAGAACTTTCCTGCTTAATCTCCCTAGTCCTCTGTGCTGATCACTATGAGACCAACATGACTTCTTTGGATTACTTTCCTTCCTTTCTTACTTGTATTATGCGCACCATAAGGAAACTCTGAGAACTGGCTCATCAAATTACGCCTTTTATTAGGAACATGCACTGGAATAATGACTCTCCATTGCCATATGCTAATCATCTTGTTCTATTTTGTATTGACTACATAGTGCTACTCAATAATAGATAAAGCATTAGAATATGTGATGGCCAATAAAAATGTTACAGGACATGGAGAATAGCAGGTACATTTCTGCAGTGAAACTATACCATAACAAGAAAAGAGGTTGAGAAGGCATTCCTAGGCAGAAGATGAAGAGGAAGGAAGTGAGCAATGCCCCAGATGAGAAGGGGTTGAAGACAACATCATAGGAGACACCTTCTTACAGAGGAATGAAGCAGAGCTTGTAAGGAGGTGGCACAGAAGCGAACCCATTGGCAATTGGGGTGGTGTCGATGTCCTTTGGGTCAACCACAGATTTCAAAGTAAATTTTTGTAAAATCGCTGTCAGGAATAAAAACACCTCCATGCGGGCCAGGCTCTCTCCTGCACAAATCCGTTTTCCTGAAAATAACAAACACAGAGAGTACATACTCCTTGAACACTGTGTTTCTGGCTGTCAGAAACAGACTATACAGTAACCATTGATGAATGGTTGAATGGATAAATGTAAGCCACAACAGTTAGATACACAGACATAGGCTGGATACACATGCTGTCCACATAATTTCGTATCTCAATGGCTATCCTTATTTACACAAATTTTCAATGAGCTTTGGCACTAAGCCAAGTACTTCATTAATTATTCTCATGCAATTTGCTATTTCATGTTTTCATAAATCTTTTCCTTCTCCTGGAAACACACAGTACATTGTATTTTATGTTCTTAGTCTGATGTCCCCATCATCTTTATTTCTACTCCTCACTGCCTCTATTCTCTGCTCTAGCTACGTCTTCATCAATCTTCAACACATCTTGAAGTTTCAAGTTTTACAACACATGGTTCCTTCTGGTTAAGGTGCACTTCTCTTACATTTTCAGCACCTAGCTCAACTTTTATTTCTGAATTTGAAAGAATTGGATCATCTTTCCAAAGCTTTGGTGACTTAGTCCAATAAAGAGCATATATCATGAGGAGGGAAAGTGTATGGGCATTGCAATTGCTACACCTGAGTATAGGAAAAGAGCAGTTCAACCAGCCCCTGAGTGGAAATTTTATAAGAAGTTCCAACTGATCCCTCCCCAAAGCATCTTATCCTTTGAAGTAAAGAAGGAAAAAATTTTGTTACCTGCTGAGAAAGGCATGAAGTAGTCACTCTTTTTAAAGTTACCACTCTCATCCAGGAAGTGGCCAGGGTCAAACACTCCTGGGTTAGGAAATACTTTGTCATCATACAGCACAGAAGTCAGTGATACTAATACATCCGTGCCCTGGGAGGAAAAGATGAAGATAAACTGAATTATAAAGAAGTCATGGAGCTGGAAGAAATGTTATAAATTATTTATTCCAATCTTATGACCTACAGGTGAGGAATCCTAGGTCCAAAGAAAGACAATGGCATTTTGAGCCAGACAAAGAAGTAATAAACAAGGAATAAGCTTAAGGCAAGTGACAGTGATATTGCTAATGTGGACTTCAGTGGCATTTGAAGTAGTGAGTCCATGGATCCTAGGGTGTTAGACCTTATGAATCCATTCTGTTTATCATACTGGTGTCTGTCCCCATCAGCTGCTTTATTTCTATTTTGGTTTTAACTCACCTAATATGTGGATTATGGTTTAAAATGGGGAGACTCTGTTAGAGCTTAGGATGTCTGGATTATCTGTTCATAAGGCTTTTATAAAGAGATTTCTCATCTAATTAATAATAACTTCTGTGATAATAACAGTAATATAATAACAACTCCTAGTATTTATCATTGTCATGTGGATTGTTTCTTAAAGTATATGGCAGGGTCCATTAGAGATGGATGCTAGCTTAAAAGCAAAGAAAGGATGAAAAAATAGAAAAATCATTTTATGACAATTCATCTTAGGGTCACTGACTTAAGCAACATTTACCTATTAATGCTAAAACCATAGGGTGAATGTTAAGCATGAAATTTACCAAGCTCATAGCTCAACTGGTAAAGAATCTGCCTGCAGTGCAGGAGACCCAGGTTCAATTCCTGGGTCAGGAAGATCCCCTGAAGAAGGAAATGGCAATCCACTCCAGTAATCTTGCTTGGAAAATCTCACAGAGGAGCCTGGCAGGCTACAGTCTATGGGGTCGCAAGAGTCAGATATGACTTAGTGACTAAACCACCACCACCAATATGTGCCATAGATTTTTATTAAGTGTGAATATAAAGCCAGAACTTAGGCCATGGAGAAACCTGACAGATACTATTTTATTATGTGAACAACAGTGCATAACCAATAACGAGGTAAGTGACATGATGTGGCCTCCCACCTTCCCAACTAATTTCAGTGGGAAACACAAAGCACCTATGTAGTTCTCTTGCCCAATCATAGCTGGAATCTAATTTCTAGAGAACCAGCTTGACGAATGTTTTACATGAGTATTGGCCTGGACACTTCACAAAGTGAAATGCACTGAAGGAAAACAAAGAGGGCAAAGAGAACTGGTAATGGAAGACTAAAAAGTAAAGATAGCCAGATTTCATGCTTGTTCTTTGGTTGGATATTGAGTTGAAAAGGGAAAAAAAGACTATAAAGGATATTCCAGTAAAAGTGGGAAATTTTGAAATACAGGCTGGGGGACCTCCCTGGTGGCCCAATGGCTAAGACTCATGCTTCCACTGCTTTAACATCTAAAGTTATTAATAATTTTAGTTTGTGTCAATGCCCACATTTTACTTAAAAGGGAGGTGTTATATCATTCCAAATATCCACTAGGAGAAGGATGAACATTTTGTGGAAGAATATAAACATTGCCTAAAACTCAGCATTTTCTCATTTATAACAATCGATACTCAACAAAAAGTTATTAGGCACATCAAAGGCACAGCTAGGTGACCACAAGTAGAAGAGGGGAAGACTTATAAAATATGCCCACATTAGGGAATATTTCTCATCTCACTTTATAAGGACAACATTATCTTAATATCAGAAATATGACAAGAAAATTTTGAGGAAGAAATATAGTAGACCAAAATTTTTTACTCTAAACAGAGAAGTTCTGAACAAAATGTAGCAAACCGAATTCAGCTGTGTGTATACTTATAATATATATATTTAGTGGGAACTTGAGGCCATACAATCATAGCAATAGTTGTAGAAATCAATATGAAAAAATTGTATAGCATTTATAACCTAAAAATCATAAAAAATAAAGAGGGTAAATTTTCCTAATCTAATTTTTAAAATCTACCAAAATGTACATAAAACATGCTCAGTAGTGAGAGGTTAACCTCCACTCTCCTATAGATCAGAAATGAAACAAAGATGAAACATGGATATTAACACAGATTACAGGGCAATGTATAGAAATTGCAATTAATTTAGAGAAAGATTATTAGTAATTATTTTAAAATTAGCAAGTTTCCTACCATTAAAATCATCAAATGATAAAAGCTGATATATTCCCATGTTCCAGATAAAAGAAATAGAAAGGGCCAAAAATTTTATAAAAGCAAGAATAATATTAAGCATCTAGCGGGGAAAAAAACAACAAAAGATTTGCAAGCCAATCAGTACACCAAAAAATATTGAGAGAACTATAAACCCCACAAAACTGGAAGTATATACCATATTTATTAACGCAAAGATAAAATGAGTCATGATGTTAAACTTTTCTAAATATATCAAATATAACACTGATAAAAATCCCAGCAGAGAGCTTTGGTTAATTGACAAACTAGTATTAACATTGTTTAGAAAAGTAAACAGCTAAGATCAGAAAAACAATATTAACAAAGCAGAACAAATTTGGGAGACTTACACTGCTACCTGTCAAAATCTGTTATAGCTTTCTAAACTAACCTGGAAACAATACACAAACCATTGAATTGCTACACATATGATTTTTGTGCTTCTCTCATCTGTGTTCATTAAGGATTGCACCCATACCATGAAATGGGAATATCAAGACCACTGAAGTCACTGTAAGAGAAATCAATCTAACCTTGGGGATGATGTAGTTTCTGAATTCAACGTCTCGGGTCACCATATGGGGTAGACTGGAAGGGATCAGGTCAATGTATCTCTGGATCTCGTGGACCACAGCATCCATGTAGGGCATGTGGCTTCTGTCCTGCATGCAGGGGCTCCGGTGTCTTCCAATCACATGGTCAATCTCTTCCTGGACCTTAGCTGATAAGAGATAGTATGACTAATGCAAAAAAGAAAAACGCATATCACATTTGCATACCAATTCAGGGATCAGTCCAGTTCAGTTGCTTAGCCATGTCTGACTCTTTGCACTCCATGGACCTCAGTACACCAGTCTTTCCTGTCCATTACCAATCCCCAGAGCTTCCTCAAACTCATGTCCATTGAGTTGGTGATGCCATCCAACCATCTCCTTCCTTGTCGTCCCCTTCTCTTCCTGCCTTCAAACTTTCCCAGCATCAGGGATTTTTCCAATAAGTCAGTTCTTCGCATCAGGTGGCCAAAGTATTGGAGTTTCAGCTTCAGCATCAGTCCTTACAATGAATATTCAGGACTGAATTTAGGGATACACGAGGCATTATGAAGGTGTTCCAACATCATTATAAATATCAGTTAGGACTTCCCTGGTGATCCAGTGGATAAGAATCTGCCTGCCAATGCAGGGAGCACGTGTTCAATCTCTGGTCTGGAAGATTCCATATACTGCGGGGCAACTGAGCCCTGAGCCTCGCAATTACTGAGCCTATGTGTTGTCACTACTGAAGCCTGTGTGCCCTAGAGCCTGTGCTCCACAACAAGAGAAGCCATCACAATGAGAAGCCTGAATACAGCGACTAGAAAGTAGCCTCAGTCGCTAAAACTAGAGAAAGCCCACATGCAACAACAAAGACCCAGCACAGCCAAAACTAAATGAATAAATAATTTTTTTTTTAAATCAGTTACATGCCGAGAAGTACACCCAGACATAGAGAGAAAATGACTGTAATATAGATGTATGTAAGTCTCCTAAAAACTAGGCTTACGATGCATCTATACATATCTCTATATAAACATACATGATAAAACAAATGATGAACTGTTTTAAAATATAAACAGAACATAACCTCAAGACATTATAGTCCTTGCTGAAAGAAAAATAGGAATCAGATGTTAATTTTTAACAAAATAATATAGAGGTAGAAAAGTTAAATTACACATGTTTTTGTGTATTTGTGTATTTGTACACAAATTTGCAATGGTACTCTTTTCATCTTCCAATTTCCATAAGCCACCACACTGAGTATTCTAGCAGTTTCTTCTGAAATTGATGCTATATTTCTAAATAATAATTCACTGTTTCTATTTTTAACATACCTATTTCTAGACAATATTGTCCTATGGGAGATGATAATTTATTAGTATAGCTCCATCTCCACTCCATACAGAACACACATAACATACTTAATTCCTGTTACTCCATTTCCCCCAATATATTTAGATCACAACTTTTGGCTGTTAGAATTTCATTTTATCATCATTCTGACTACATAGACAAAGCTTCCTGATCAGACAACTATGATTAGGTTTAATTTTTTGTATTTTCTTGGACTTAAATATGTCTCTTTATTTCATCTTATACATTTCTGTATCTTGATCTAGAATTATTTCCAAATACTGAGATAAATATTCCAAACTCCAAATAATAATTTTCCTTTTATAAGGAAATCTCAGATCATCAATCACTTCTCTTTTGTTTGGTGTCTCCCTTCATAGCTGCTTTATCTATCTAATCCATTTTGAAGTGGATATTTTCTATGACTGATACCTAGCAATAGTCCTGACACTTTCATCCTCCTTCATGAGTTCTCAAGATGTCTGGAGCCATGACTTCCTATGACATGATTCAGGCATTTGGATGAGAAAAGGGAAAGAGTGGATAAAAATTTTGTCAAACACACTTGTCTGAAATTACCCTTTATAAAATCAATACCCAGTTTGATAGTTGCTCTTGAATTCTGATGCTGTTGTGAACTCTAATCCTTTATCTATGACCTGCTAAATTTCTCTGAAAGTTTTTGCAATTTCCTCTTTTATCCTGGTGTTCTGAAGTTTCACGACCCTCTATCTTGGGGTGAATGTTTTTATTTCATTCACTCTGCTAGACACATTAAGAGAATTATCTATCTACATGGAAATATTTGGAGGTCTTTTCTCCAGAGTGTTCACTCTCTGGAGTTTTTCTCTTGCTGCTGAATTTCAGGAAGCAGGATGCAGAAAGGAGCTGAGTCTGAATTCAAGATGTGAATTCTTCCCTACACTTTCTTCCACACTGTGACCTCACTCTTTCCTCCTGTCTCTGCCCAGTGTCCTGGGCATAGGGCCTCTTAGATTCCACTTCTCTAGAGAATAAACCTCTCTCATCCTATTGGGGGAACACAGCGATCTGAAAAACTGAAAGTGTTAGTCTCTCAGTCATGTCCAACTCTTTGTGATCCCATGGACTGTAGCCTTCCAGGTTCCTCTGTCTATGGAATTCTCCAGGGAAGAATACTGGAGTGGATTACCTTTCCCTTCTCCAGGGGATCTTTCCAACCAAGGGATTGAACCTGGGTCTCCTGCATTGCAGTCAGATTCTTTACTTTCTGAGCCTCTAGGGAGCTGTCAGAGTTGTGGCTAGGTGAGCTACTTTTATCAGCCTTTGTCTCCCTCTATTCTGCTTGACAACTGCTGCTTCTAAATGCTGAAACTTACAGGATGGTAGGGATATAAATAAGTTTTCCTAATTATGTATCTTCTTTTTCTGACATTTAGGACACAACTTAATCTTCTCTGTGCTGTGCTTAGTCACTCAGTTGTGTCTGACTCTTTGCCACCCCATGGACTGTAACCTGCCAGGCTCTTCTGTCAATGGGGATTCTCCAGGCAAGAATACTATAGTAGGTTGCCATGCCCTCCTCCAGGGGATCTTCCCAACCCAGGGATCAAACTCAGGCCTCTCGCATTGGAGATGGATTCTTTATCATCTCAGCTACCAGGGAAGTCCAAGAATACTGGTTGGGGAGACTATCCCTTCCCCAGGGGAACATTCCTGACCAAGAAATCAAACGAGGGTCTCCTGCATTGCAGGTGGGTTCTTTACCAAGCGAGCTACCAGGGAAATATCTTCCTTTTCTGATATTTAGGATACAACTTCATCTTCTCTACTGACTTCATTATTACCCTTCAATATGTTCTCTGTGTTTTAGAAATTTGTTAAAGATCTATCCGTGGCTGTTTCCTGGCCTCCTCTTGTCCAACTTTAGAAGACTGATTCTCATTTGTAATAGTTTATAGTCATTGTAGAGACATCCTGACACATGACAGGACATTGTTTCTAAATTGCTGTGAATAATCATAACTCTTTATTTTTTTTATTATTATTATTTTTTATTATTTTTATTTTTTTTTTCCAGTGGGTTTTGTCATACATTGATATGAATCAGCCATGGATTTACATGTATTCCCAATCCCGATCCCCCCTCCCACCTCCCTCTCCACCCAATTCCTCTGGGTCTTCCCAGTGCACCAGGCCGGAGCACTTGTCTCGTGCATCCCACCTGGGCTGGTGATCTGTTTCACCATAGATAGCATACATGCTGTTCTTTTGAAATATCCCACCCTCACATTCTCCCACAAAGTTCAAAAGTCTGTTCTGTATTTCTGTGTCTCTTTTTCTGTTCTGCATATAGGGTTATTGTTATCACCTTTCTAAATTCCATATACATGTGTCAGTATGCTGTAATGTTCTTTATCTTTCTGGCTTACTTCACTCTGTATAATGGGCTCCAGCTTCATCCATCTCATTAGGACTGGTTCAAATGAATTCTTTTTAATGGCTGAGTAATATTCCATGGTGTATATGTACCACAGCTTCCTTATCCATTCATCTGCTGATGGGCATCTAGGTTGCTTCCATGTCCTGGCTATTATAAACAGTGCTGTGATGAACAATGGGGTGCACGTGTCTCTTTCAGATCTGGTTTCCTCAGTGTGTATGCCCAGAAGTGGGATTGCTGGGTCATATGGCAGTTCTATTTCCAGTTTTTTAAGAAATCTCCACACTGTTTTCCATAGCGGCTGTACTAGTTTGCATTCCCACCAACAGTGTAAGAGGGTTCCCTTTTCTCCACACCCTCTCCAGCATTTATTGCTTGTAGACTTTTGGATAGCAGCCATCCTGACTGGCGTGTAATGGTACCTCATTGTGGTTTTGATTTGCATTTCTCTAATAATGAGTGATGTTGAGCATCTTTTCATGTGTTTGTTAGCCACCTGTATGTCTTCTTTGGAGAAATGTCTGTTTAGTTCTTTGGCCCATTTTTTGATTGGGTCATTTATTTCTCTGGAATTGAGCTTCAGGAGTTGCTTGTATATTTTTGAGATTAATCCTTTGTCTGTTTCTTCATTTGCTATTATTTTCTCCCAATCTGAGGGCTGTCTTTTCACCTTACTTATAGTTTCCTTTGTAGTGCAAAAGCTTTTAAGTTTCATTAGGTCCCATTTGTTTAGTTTTGCTTTTATTTCCAATATTCTGGGAGATGGGTCATAGACATAACTCTTTAAATGTAAGTATTATATAATGTTCTTTGCAAAAGATAAAATTATAGACCACCAAAATTCTTATTTTGGGAAGCACTGTTTCTCCACAACCAGACTTCTGGATTAATAAAACATCTTTACAGGCACCTTAAACCTGAATAGTACAATTTCTTGTGAATCTAAATTTTTGGATCACTTCCCAGAAAGTAGACACTATCTCTGGCTACCTCTCTACATTTCTAGGATTTCCATTCAGGCTTCAGTAAGGAGAGTTTCCATAGAAGGAAATGGCAACCCACTCCAGTATTCTTTCCTGGAGAATCCCAGGGACAGAGGATCCTGGTGAGCTGCCATCAATGGGGTCACACAGAGTTGGACACAATTGAAGCGACTTAGCAGCAGCAGCAGCAGCAAGGAGAGTTTCCATTTTCCCTACCCTGGCTTTAGAACACTGCATTTTCAGAATGAGGTGGCAACAAAGTGGCCTTTCCATAATAAAGCCATTATGCAGTCCAAGGCCAATTCATGCTGGGAGTGCCTGCTACAGGTGAAGTGAAGTGAAGTGAAGTGAAGTCGCTCAGTCGTGTCCGACCCTTTGCGACCCCATGGACTGTAGCCTACCAGGATCCTCAGTCCATGGGATTTTCCAGGCAAGAATACTGGGCTACAATGACCTCCCATGAAATCCAGATGTTGCTTTATCACTTTTGTTACTTTCCACAGTGTCTTCACTCCTGTCTGTCATCTTCCTGTATTATGTAAAGATGTCACAACACCATTCCTTCATTAAATCTGAAAACATTAAGCTGCTCAAACAGAGATTGATATTAAGAAGAGGTGGCAAGAATACACAGGAAGAACTGTACAAAAAAGATCTTCATGACCCAGATAATCACGATGGTGTGATCACTCACCTAGAGCCAGACATCCTGGAATGTGAAGACAAGTGGGCCTTAGAAAGCATCACTATGAACAAAGCTAGTGGAGGTGATGGAATCCCAGGTGAACTATTTCAAATCCTGAAAGATGATGTTGTGACAGTGCTGCACTCAATATACCACCAAATTTGGAAAACTCAGCAGTGGCCACAGGACTGGAAAAGGTCAGTTTTCATTCCAATCCCAAAGAAAGGCAATGCCAAAGAATGCTCAAACTACTGCACAATTGCATTCATCTCACACACTAGTAAAGTAATGCTCAAAATTCTCCAAGCCAGGCTTCAGCAATAGGTGAACCGAGAACTTCCAGATGTTCAAGCTGGATTTAGAAAAGGCAGAGGAACCAGAGATCAAATTGCCAACATCCGCCTGATCATTGAAAAAGCAAGAGAGTTCCAGAAAAACATCTATTTCTGCTTTATTGACTGTGTGGATCACAATAAAATGTGGAAAATTATAGAAGAGATGGGAATACCAGACCACCTGACCCACCTCTTGAGAAACCTATATGCAGGTCAGGAAGCAGCAGTTAGAACTGGACATGGACAAACACACTGTTTCCAAATAGGAAAAGGAGTATGTCAAGGCTGTATATTGTCACCCTGCTTATTTAACTTATATGCAGAGTACATCATGAGAAAAACTGGGCTGCCTGAAGCACAAGCTGGAATCAAGACTGCTGGGAGAAATATCAATAACCTCAGATATGCAGATGACACCACCCTTATGGCAGAAAGTGAAGAGGAACTAAAAAGCCTCTTGATGAAAGTGAAAGCGGAGAGGGAAAAACTTGGCTTAAAGCTCAACATTCAGAAAACTAATTACATGGCATCTGGTCCCATCAGTTCATCAGGAATAGATGGGGAAACAGTGGAAACAGCATCAGACTTTATTTTCTGGGGCTCCAAAATCACTGCAGATGGTGATTGAAGCCATGATATTAAAAGACGCTTACTCCAAAAAAAAAAAAAAAAAAAAAAAAAGACGCTTACTCCTTTGAAGGAAAGATATGACCAACCTAGATAGCACATTAAAAAGTAGAGACATTACTTTGCCAATAAAGGTCTGCCTAGTCAAGGCTATGGTTTTTCCAGTGGTCATGTATGGATGTGAGAGTTGGACTGTGAAGAAGGTTGAGTGCCAAAAAATTGATGCTTTTGAACTGTGGTGTTGAAGAAGACTCTTGAGAGTCGCTTGGACTACAACGAGATCCAACCAGTCCATCCTAAAGGAGATCAGTCCTGGGTGTTCTTTGGAAGGACTGATGCTGAAGCTGAAACTCCAGTACTTGGGCCACCTCATGCAAAGAGTTGACTCATTGGAAAATACCCTGATGCTGGGAGGGTTTGGTGGCAGGAGGAGAAGGTGACGACAGAGGATGAGCTGGCTTCATGGCATCACCAACTCAATGGCCATGCATTTGAGTAAACTCCCGGCATTGGTGATGGACAGGGAGGCCTGGCGTGCTGCAATTCATGGGGTCGCAAGGAGTCGGATATGACTGAACAACTGAAATGAACTGAACTGAACTAAGAGCAACAAGATGGAAGACAATCCCAGTCTCTTTCCAATATCTCTTCTGCAATCACCCAGCTCGCCATGTATCATACCTGTGACCTCTGGGTGCTTTAGCAGTAGGAGGAGCCCATATCTCAGAGTGGTGCTTGTCGTCTCTGTCCCAGCTCCAAACAAATCAAATACAGTGGTTGTCAAGTTTTCAAAAGTAAACTCCAATTGCTGATTTTGTTTTTCCTAGGAATGATTTGATAAAATTGTTTGACAAGCTAGTTTATCAGAATTGCCCTTAATCCAAAATAGCTCATGGTGTTTTAAAATTAAGGCAACATACAAACTACTTGGCAATTACAGGAAAAAAAAAAAAAAACCACTGTATAGAAAAACAAAATACTATAGATCAGTTGACTCAAATGTCATTTTCTCCTGCCTTATTCCTCATTTGCCTAAAAGTTCCATTCATTAGCCTCTTTTGCATTTAGGTAGTGGTTTTCATGGTAAAGAATCTTCCTGCAATGTAGGAGACTGAAATTTGACTCCTGGGTAGGGAAGATCCCCTGGAGAAGGCAATGGCTTCTCCATCCCCTGGATGTTGGAATGGCCACCCACTCCAGTATTCTTGCCTGGAGTATTCCATGGACAGGCTTCCATGAAGCCTGGCGGGCTACAGTCCATGAAGTTGCAAAGAGGCAGACACAACCAAGTGACTAACACATTCACTTTCAGGCTATGGAGCTTAATTTTTTGCAAACAAGATATAATTAGAAGCCTACTGGTACATTTCCTCTTTCTTACTCAAAACAAGTATTTGATAGATTGAAAGTGAAGGCATGGAAAAAGATAGTCCATACAAATGGAAATCAAAAGAAAGCTGGAGTAGCAATACTCATATTGGACAAAATAGACTTTAAAATAAAGACTGGGATTTCCCTGGTGGTCCAGTGACTAAGATTCTGCACTCCCAACACAGGCGGCCCAGGTTTGATCCCTTGTTGGGGAAATAAATCTCACATGCTGCAACTAAGTGCTTGCATGCCACAATTAGAAGATCCTGCATGCCACAACTAAGACCTGGCACAGCTAAATAAATAAAGATAAACAAGTAGATTAAATAAAGACTGTTACAAGAGACAAGGAAGGACAGTACATAATAATCAAGGATCAATCCAAGAAGATGTAACAGTTGTAAATACATATGCACCCAACATAGGAGCACCTCAGTGTATCAGGCAAATGCTAACAGCCATTAAAGGGGAAATCTATAGTAACAAAATAATAGTGGGCAACTTAAACTTACAGCACTGGACAGATCATCCAGACAGAAAATTAAGAAGGAAACACAAGCCTTAAATAACCCATTAGACTAGATAAACTTACTGTCCTAGATATTAATTGGACATTTCATTCAAAGGCAGCAGAATATACTTTTTTGTCAAGCAGACATGGAACATTCCCCAGGATATCATCTTGGGTCACAAATCAAAACTCCGTAAATTTTAGAAAATTGAAATCATATCAAGAAACTTTTCCAACAACAAGGCTATGAGATTTAGATATCAATTACAGGGGAAAGTGTGTAAAACACAAACACATGGAGGCTGAACAATATGTTGTTAAATAACCAATGGATCAAACATGACTGAGCACACACCCACCACACTGCAACCAATGGTATTATACATGATATTATACACAGAAAATCCTAAAGATGTTACCATAAAACTATTAGATTTCATTGATGAATTTGGTAAAGTTGCAGGATACAACATTAATACATAGAAAAGAAATCTCTTTCATTCTTATACACTAACAATGAAAGATCAGAATGAGAAATGAAGGAAACAGACTCATTTGTCATCACATCAAAAAGAATAAAGTATCTAGGCATAAACCTACCTAACGAGGCAAAAGATCTGTACTCAGAAAACTATAAGATCCCAATGAAAAAATCAAAGATGACATAAACAGATGGAGAGATATATCATGTTAGTGGATCAGAAGAATCAATATTGTGAAAATTACTATATGACCCAAGGCAATCTACAGATTCATGTAATCCCTATCAAATTACCAAGGGCATTTTTTCACAGAATTAGAACAACAACAAAAAAAGCACTTGACAAGTAAAAGTAAACTGGCTGTTTTCAATACTGAGTAGAAGGACTGTTAACATGCAAAAACATTGTGAACCTGTCCTTAGGCCAGTATTAACTTCACGATGCATTTGCAACCTCCAGTGGTCCAGTGCCATGTCTAATATTATGTAATAAACACACTGAAGGGAGACCAAACACTCTGAATGAGTATACTTATTAGAGAAAGAGTCATTGCCTTTGACTTTACACAAGCTATAAGCTTGTCAATTCAAAACTATTCAAAGTCAGTAAGAAATGCAGTGAACTCATAAAACAATACTAGTATTTTCATTTCTTGAATTGGATTTGAAGATAAAGTGGTTGTGTGTACATAGCCTATCATTATTAGGCTATAGAAAACACTGCTGAAAGGAATTATATAAAACAATGTTGAAAGATTAAAGAAAACTTATATAAATAAAGGTCTTCCCAGGTGGCGCTAGTGGTAAAGAACCCACTGGCCAGTGCAGGTAGATGGAAGAGACACAGGTTTGATAACTGAGTTGGGAAGATCTCTAGGAGGAGGGCGTGGCAACTCACTCCAGTATTCTTGCCTGGAGGATCCCATGGACAGGGGAGCCTGGCAGGCTGCAGTCCACAGAGTCAGATAGGACTGAAGTGACTTAGCATGCATATAAATAAAAAACCTTTCTTAATGTAGATCAAAACACTCAGTATTGTTATGATAGCTTTACTGAATTAATGTCCCAAAGAAGGCAGATAGGAAGTTTCAGAAATCCATCCCTCCACTGAAACAACTGGCCATGCACAAAGTATCTGAGCGACTACTTTGGGACTCTGTAAAACTAGTTAGACACTTGCAGCCGATGTGCTTAAGTGCAATGTTTCGTAAATGTGACATTTCCCATGCTGCCTAACACTCCTCATAACCCAGTTCCAAGGCAGACAGTTATGGAAACCATGGACTGTATTTGTGGTGTAGCCAGTGGATCTCAGAGCAGGAAACTAGACCACATTCTTCTACATTGGGACTGTGTGTTTGGATCATTGAGAGGCTGGCACAGAGAAAAACCACTGTTTCAATCTCCATGGCTTTCATTGAAAACATAAAGAGAATGCCTTCTTTTCCTATTGATATTTAGGTACAGGTATTTAAGAGAATCTTTGTAAGGTCACTATCCAACTATGGAGATAATAGAACAGAAAGTCAAGTGACCATACAAGATAATAAAGTAGTCTTGGCAAAAATAATCTGGAAAAGTTACTACAAAAAGAAATGAATACAGTCTTCATCAAATAACAATAACAATTGTTAGAAGAGTGTAAAATCTTATTTCCAGAGTTATCACATCATATAAAACTTGTAAGTATAGTCCAGTAACAGCTGAAAAAAAATGGACACAAACCACTCTTGAGGAAGCCCAGACACTGGAATTACTAGATTAAAGATGCATGTTAAAAGATACATGTTAAAGATACTAGATAAGATATTAAACATATTAACATGTTAAAGATACATGTTAAAGATACATGTTAAAGATACTAGATAAGATACATGTCTTAAGTATGTGCAAAGAGATGAATTAAACCATGTACATAGAACTAAGAATATCAGAAAAGTATCAGAACAATAGGGAATATCAATAATGAGAACAACATTATAATAAAGAACCAATAGAAATTTGGGAGCTAAAAGTACAATACCAGAAAGATTTTAAAATTTACCAGAAAGTTTCTGGCATTGTACTTTTTACAATAAACAGTAGTAAACTGAAGTAAATCATTCACTACATCTAATCATTTTAAACTGTGTAGATAAATATCACATTTACAATGGAATATAATATAGCCATAAAAAGGAAGGAAACCTTGCCATTTATGATTGTGTGGATGGGACTTGAAGGCATTATGCTAAATGGAATAAATCAGGAAGAGAAAATAAAATATCATATTATTTCACCTATACATGGGCTATAGGCTTTCTCAGTGGTGCAGTGCTAAAGAATTCACCTACCAAAGCAGGAGACACAAGAGACCTGGGTTCAAATCCCTGGGTTAGGAAGATCCCCTGTAATAGGAAATAGCAGCTCGCTTCAATATTTTTGCCTGGAAAATCCCATGGACAGAAGAGCTTCATGGGCTACAGTCCATGGGGTCACAAAGAGTTCAGATACAACCGAGTGACTGAGCATGCACACATACGTGGACTATAAAATAAAAACCTGAACTCATAAACGCAGAGAACACATTGGTGGCTATCAGAGATGAAGAGGGGTCAAAAATGAATGAACGTGGTCAAAATTACAAACTTCCAGTTGTAAAATATAAATAAGTCCTAAGGATGTACTATACAGCATGATAACTATAGTTAATACTGTATTGTAAATTTGCAAGTTGCTAGGAGTGTAAATCTTAAAAATTCTTATCACAAGAAAAAAATGCAATTATATGTGAGATGGATGTTATTTAGACTTATCTTGGTGGTCATTTTGCAATACATGCATATATTGAATCTTTATGTTGTACATCTAAAGCTAATATGTTATATGTTTATTATATTAATTCCTCAAATTAGAAATAAAAATGTACATTGTTTACAAGAAAGTCACTTAAGACCCAAATACACATTGAATGGGAAAGAAGAAAAAAGATATTGCAAGATTGAGTAGCCAAATAAAGTCTTAAGAAGGCCTGTCCTCAAGAGAAGCTAGTTAACCAGAGCCTCACCTGCTGGGGTTTTATCAGACACTAACCAACTTGAGGGTGGAGAAATATCCCATCCAGTTATCTCTAGCATTCCATGTGGGAGAAGTGAAATTCCCAGCTCTAGCCCACTCTCGCTTTCCTGCCCCATCTAAGGAGGGAGAAAAACACTGAGAAACACACATGAAGTTTACAGTCCAGAGGCATAGACTCATTAAAATTTTGCAATCCTTATCAAACTCACTACTGCCTTCTTGGTATAAATTGACAAGTTTATTCTAATATCCACATGGAAATTTAAGAGACCACTAATGCCAAAACTACCTTTAGAAAGAACAACAAAGTTAAGTTACATTTCAATTTCAAAATTAACTACAAAGCTAGTAATTAAGACCACCAGATGATGTGATACTGACATAAGGAGTGGCAGAGATTATTGACATAGAATTGAGATTACACAAATAAACCCCCATATTTTGAGTCAACTGATTATTGAGAAGGATGTCAAGATGACTCATGTAGGAAAAAGTCTTTTCCACAAATGGTGCTCACAGACACCAACTTCCAACTCCATATCTATGCCAACCCATTTTACTTTACACTCAATTAAAGCTTCTCTCTTCCATCCACCTACTCTTTCCCATCACACTTCTCTGCACTGCTGAATACAGCATACACCCATCTGAAATTCCCTCCCCTGTCCTTCAATGCAAATATATTATTATATTTCCAACCACTGGACATACAGGAAGGCCAGCTGCCTTAAACCATTCTTTTCCATTCGCTCACACAGTGTGTGCAATTACCATGACCATCTTCATATTACAGCATGATATTTTGTATTTTCTCAAAATAATCGGACACAACTTAGCGAATAAACAAATTGTTTATAATTGTTTATATTTCACCTGAGGTGTCATTCTGTCTCTCTTTGGGTAGATTCTTAGTGCACAAAGAGCAGGATCAATTTTTCTACTTATCAT
Source organism: Dama dama (assembly GCF_033118175.1). Classification (NCBI taxonomy): domain Eukaryota; kingdom Metazoa; phylum Chordata; class Mammalia; order Artiodactyla; family Cervidae; genus Dama; species Dama dama. The sequence continues at coordinate 62,882,067 of NC_083695.1, read as the reverse complement.
GCACACAATGGGTATTTAAAATGCTTGCCTGACCATTAAAATAACTCTGGTGAATACAGAACTAGTCACTGAACCACAGAATGCACAATCGATCAGATAACTGAACTGTCATTAACATTTTACCTGCTCCATTCTGATCAGGAAACAATCAATATAGTCCCGAGGGTTGTTAATATCCAGGGATGCTTTGTGTTCCATTGCTTTCTCCAACACATAACTTTTTAAATCAGCAACATTTTTAAGTACTTTGTTATGACTTCCTGGTAAATAATCAATGAGTGCAGGGAAATTATTGCAAACCTAGGAGAGAAACAACTGTTTATTAAATAAAGATCACTTTAATAATAATTCTATACCATATGCCAAACCCTGGTCAGAAATGGTATTATAAGTATTAATATAATATGGTCTCTGTATTGAGGGAAATTCTTACCTTATAGGTACACAATTTGCTATACTGATAGATGTCTATGAGGGAGAACATTCTGACCAGGGATCAAAGATGATAAACATTTCCTATAATCATATAATCATATATTTTATGTATAGCATAAAAGCACTGTTATAAAAATTATCTCATTTTCTTATATCAACTCTTCCCTACTATCATGAAATATGGGATGGCATGAAATACTAAGACTCACTTTTTGTAGATGACAAACAGCAGAGGTTAAGAGTGTTTGGACAACCTGATATCCAGTCCAGAGCTGGTCTCTGACGTTTCTGCTGCTATCTCATAGACTCAAACATAAAATCATATTTCAGGATTGAAAGAATGCTAAAGTTATAACCAACCTAGACAACATATTAAAAAACAGAGACATTACCTTGCCAGCAAAGGTCCACCTGGTCAAGGTTAAAAAAAAAAAAAAAAAAACATGAAACTCAACTCAATGTGATAAAGTCACTGGGACCCAGAGCAATTAAGTGACCTCTGCAAGGTCATGTCATTGTCTTTTAGGTAGAGGGCAGAACATGTCAGCTCAGCAAATCTACACCTGTGATGTTGGTTTGTGGTACCTACACCAAAAAACCCCAATCACCTTTATCATCCCCAAAGCAATTACATTGTCAGTTAAGATGCAAACTGAAGCACCAAACATTCCTGTCCTAGTCAGTGTCCCCTGGCAGTACTCTCCCCCTTGAGACATTCTTTTCCTTTCCAAACACAGATATTTCTGCCAACTTAATGTGCTAAAGAAGTCCTTACGTGGTGACTGGGTGACAAGACTTGTGGGCAATGGAAGGCTTTCCAGGACACGGAAGTCCTTCTACTGCTGTAGGCATACTATCAGGAAGCTACCAAAATAGTTTATGGAAAGTGGCTTTGGAAATTGGTGGGAAAACCGCAGAACAGTGTCAATAGGACTGAATTACAGTTCTGTATTCTGGGCATGAATTTTCCTGTCTATCATTAAAGTGCTCCACCATCATCCCCAGATGAGCACTCTGTGATTCTCAGCTCTGGGCAGGACTGTGCTGTTCACACATTCACCTCACAGCTTGGTGTATCTGGACCTCATGGAGAAAAGAGCAGAAATGATTCCCAGAGAAGAAAGGACCTTGACCTCACCTGAACCCATGGAGAGCTCACAATCCTGACGTTTTCATTCAATTTTTCCATTAGATCTAGTAAAATCGGATCTTTATAATCAAAACGGTTCTGGAAAATAATGGAGCAGATCACATTGCAGGGAGCACAGCCCAGGATGAAAGTGGGGTCACAGGGCAACCCTAAAGAATAACAAACAATTTAAACATGTCATTAAAACATACACGAGACATTTGTATTTAAGATAACAGGTAAAGGTAATTTTAGGAACTCTAAAGCAATATTTTGGGCTTCCTTGTGGCTCAGTTGGTAAAGAATATGCCTACAGTGCAGGAGACCTGGGTTCAATCCCTGGGTTGGGAAGATCCACTGGAGAAGGGAAAGGCTACCCACTCCAGTATTCTGGCCTGGAGAATTCCATGGATAGTCCATGGGGTTGCAAAGAGTCAGACACAACTGAATGACTTTCATTTTCACAAAGCAATATTTTACCTACTAATTCCCTTAACAACAAAGTATTACACATGCATAAAATCAACACATCACTTTTACCTTAACCTGAGTAGATCATTTCACCCTAGCTATGTAAATAATGGTTTTTGAAAAAAAAAAAAATTCAATTAAAACCCACTGGCTTTACTTGTACTATTTTCACCCAAAATGAGTGTTAAGTTCAACGGGAAAAAAAAAAAGAAAACAGTTTAAAAAGCTATTTTTACATCATTTTATAACCTAAATTTATCAGCGCTGAATATTATCTGTTTGCAAAGTCTGTAGAAAATAAAGCACTGATAAAGAAAAAAAGAGAATAGTTGAGAACCTCAACATGCATTTTGTATAATGAATAGTTGAAAGAATCATCTCTAGAATCAACAAGAAATTTAAACAGAGATTGTAGGTGAATTCATGTATTTGAAGGAACAGATTTTAAAAAGCAGCAAGTATCCATGCTGTATGAGAAGAAAAACTAATACAAATGAACAATGTTGGCCACCACAACATTGTAAAGCAAAAGTTCTCCAATAAAAAACAAATAAAATAAATGAGAACAAGAAAAGTAACTTTTTATAAAATGGGTTTCTTGTCTAAAATATGAATTGTTGTTATTTTTCAGTCACTAAGTCATGTCTGTCTCTTTGTGACCTCACGAACTGCAGCACGCCAGGCTTCTCTGTCCATCACTATCTCTCTGACTTTGCTCAAGCTCATGTCCATTGAGTCAGTGATATCATTCAATCATCTCATCCTCTGTCACCCCTTTCCCTCAATATTTCCCAGCATCAGGATCTTTTTCAATGAGTCAACTCTTCGCATCTGGTTGGCCAAAGTATTGGAGCTTCAGCTGCAACATCAGTCCTTCCAAAGCATATTCAGTGTTGATGATACCACTTTAATAACAGAAAATGAAGAAGAACTAAAGAGCTTCTTGATGATGGTGAAAGAAGAGAGTGAAAAAAGCTGGCTTAAAACTCAACATTCAAAAAACTAAGATCATGGCATGTGATCCTATCTCTTCATGGCAAATAGACTGGCACAAAGTGGACACAGTGTCAGATTTCATGCTCTTTGGCTCCAAAATCAGTGGCTGCAGCCACAAAATTAAAAGATTCGTTGGCAGAATAGCTATGTCAAAGGCAGACAGTGTTTTAAAAAGCAGAGATCTCACTTTGCCCACAAAGGTTCGTATAGTCAAAGCTATGGTTTTTAAAGTAGTCATGTATAGATGTGAGAGTTAGACAATAAAGAAGGCTGAGTGATGTAGAACTGATGCTTTCAATCTGTGGTGCTGGGGAAGACTCTTGAGAGTCCCTTGGACGGCAAGGAAACGAAACCAGTCAATCCATACCAGGTGATCTGGTATTCCAATCTTCTTAAGAATATTCCACAGTTTGTTGTGATCCACATAGCCAATGGAGAGAAGGCAAGTTTTACCCACCTGAATACAGAGTCCCCAAAAATAGCAAGCAGAAATGAGAAAGCCTTCCTAAGTGATCAATCCTAAGAAACAGAGGAAAACAATAGAATGGCAAAGACTAGAGATCTCTTTGAGAAAATTAGAGATACCAAGGGAAGAGTTCATGCAAAGATGGTCACAATAAAGGACAGAAATGGCATGGACCTAACAGAGCCAGAAGATATTAATAAAAGGTGGCAAGAATACACAGAATAACTATACAGAAAAGATCTTCATGACCCAGATAACCATGATGGTGTGTACACTCACCTCGAGCCAGACATCCTGGAGTGTGAAGTCAAGTGGGCCTTAGGAAACATCATGTGAAAAAGATACTGAAGGTGATGGAACTCCAGCTGAACTATTTCAAATCCTAAAAGATGATGCTGTGAAAGTGCTGCACTCAATATGTCAGCAAATTTGGAAAACTCAGCAGTGGCCACAGGACTGGAAAAGGTCAGTTTTCATTCCAATCTCAAACAAAGGCAATGCCAAAGAATGTTCAAAGTATCACACAAATTCACTCATTTCATATGCTAGCAAAGTAATACTCAAAATTCTCCAAGTGAGGCTTCAACAGTATGTGAACCAAGAACTTCCAGATGTTGAAGCTGGGTTTAGAAAAGGCAGAGGAACAAGAGGTCAAATTGCCAACATCTGTTGGATCTTAGAAAAAGCAAGAGAATTCCAGAAGAACATCTACTTCTGTTTCATTGACTACACTATAGCCTTTGACTGTGTGGATCACAACAAACTATGGAAAATTCTTTAAAAGATGGGAATACCAGACCACCTAACTTGCTTCCTAAGAAACCTGTATGCAGGTCAAGAAGCAACAGTTAGAACTGGACATGGAACAACAGACTTTTCAAAATTGTGAAGGAAGTATGACAAGACTGTATATTGTCATCCTGCTTATTTAACTTCTATGCGGAGTACATCATGGGAAATGCTGGGCTGGATGAAGCATAAGCTGGATCTAGATTGCTGGGAGAAATATTGATAACCTCAGTTATGCAGATGATACCACCCTTATGGCAAAAAGTAAAGAGAAACTAAAGAGCCTCTTTATGAAAGTGAAAGAGGAGAGTAAAAAGCTGGCTTAAAACTCAACATTCAGAAAACTTAAGATCATAACATCCGGTCCCATCACTTCATGGCAAATAAATGAGGAACAATGGGAACAGTGACAAACTTTATTCTTTTGGGCTCCAAAATCACTGTAGATGGTGCCTGAAACCATGAAATTAAAAGATGCTTGCTCCTTGGAAGAAAAGCTATGACCAACCTAGATAGCATAGTAAAAACAGAGACATTACTTTGCAACAAAAGTCTGTCTAGTCAAAGCTGTGGTTTTTCCAGTAGTCATGTATGGATGTGGGAGTTCGACCATAAAGAAGGCTGAGTGTGGAAGAGTTAATGCTTTTGAACTATGGTGTTGAAGAAGGTTGTGGGGGAGTCCCTTGGACACAAGGATACAAAATCAGTTAATCTAAAAGAAATCAACCCTGAATATTCAATGGAAGGACTGATACTGAAGCTGTAGCTCCAGTGCTTTGGCCACCTGATGCAACGAGCTGACGCACTGAAAAGACTCTGATGCTGGGAAAGATTGAAGGCAGGAGGAGAAGGGCAGGACAGAGGATGAAATGGTTGGATGGTATCATTGACTCAGTGGGCATAAGTTTGGGCAAGCTCCAGGAGATGGTGAAGGACAAGGAAGCTTGGCATGCTGTGGTCCATGGGGTCACAAAGAGTCGGACACAACTGAGGAACTGAACAACAATAATACACAGTCAAAAGGTTTAGCAGAATCAATGAAGCAGAAGCAGATAGATGAATTTTTTAGAATTCCCTTGCTTTTTCCATGATCCCAAAAATCTTTTAAGCTAGGCTTCAGCAGTACGTGAACCGAGAACTTCCAGATGAACAAGCTGGATGTAGAAAAGGCAGAGGAACCAGAGACCAAATTGCCAACATATGCTGGATCATAGAAAAATAAGAATAAAATGTAAAATTTCTATTTCAAACATAAATCCCAGGTAAGTGAAGCAGAAAAGGTAAATTGATGAAAATTTTTAAAAAATTGTCTCCTTAGGAATTAAATGTTTATCATTTTCTTTCGGATCAAAAATTAATTATTTGAGCAGAGTTGCCCTATGTGAACATATGTGATATTGTTCTGTGTAGCTAGCAATAGACTAGTTTATTTCAATCAGTTTTAAATGCATCATTTAAATCAAAATTTTCATATTTCCAGTAAAGAAATCACATTAGAGGAAAAGTTTTCTTTTTTGGTAGGAGATCTATAAAACAAAATTGCTTCAGTGAAATGATCAATGAAAATTCATTATGTGCAGAGATTAAATGTTCATATCTATAGATTAAGATTTGCTTCAATTAAAAATCAACTGACAGAGTGACATAAGGAAAATGGTGAAATAGGAAGTCTTAGCCCTTGTTCTCCCTTAGAAACACTGATTTAGAAATTATAAATGCAGTAAAAATTTTAATGAGGTTTTCAGAATCCAGTTAAGTGTGGCAGTACCATAGATGAATACACAGCTAAGAACAGCCATACTAAAACTTATAAAAGTGAAATTTCATTTTTCCTGTATTAGCAACTCCCCCAACCTGGCATAACTCAATGCTGGAAGAGGATGTCCTAGGTGGTGATTACTCCATTGCAGGAAAGAGAAGGATGAAGCATGCATCCAAAGAACTGACTTTTCAGAGGCTTCTTTAGGAAATGGTTTCTATCTTAACTCACTTGGGGTGTTCTCAGAACTAGGATTGTATGGATGTCTGGGACCACTGAGAATAAAGGCAAGTGAGGATAGTGGTTTGCTATGGCCAGCATGGCTTGGCATAATCTAGAGAAACTGAACCACTTCAGACTTTTTCTTGAAGGGGATAAGAGAGAAGTAGAGCTTGCATCTGGTGCTCTGACTTTTTGCAGGGCTACCCAAGAGAATGGTATCTGTCTCATCTGATTCAGGGTATTAAGGGGGAACTTGCTGCAGACAGACAACAAAGGGAACAAGAGATTACCTGAAATGAATTTGGCAAGTTTTCCTAATTGTTAAATTCTACACTCAAGGCCAGAGAAGTCGCATCTTCATTTTCAAAAGAAAAAGGTTTCAGAGGCCCCCAGAATCCCTAGCCAAGATACCTGGTGAGAGTTTTGCCTCATATAAAGTTGGCCCATAAAGACTGGGCCACAATAATGTAAAGAAATTATCTTCCAATTAAAAATAATTAAATTAAATTTAAATAATCAAAAAAAGAAGGCAGAATCATCTCTGAACTACCCATTAAAAAAAAAAAAAAGACTGGGAGGGTTGGCAATTTTTTTCAAAATCCTGGATTCCGACATTAAGTCACAAAACACAAAAAGAAGCAGGAAACATGGCTCAAAGGTAGAAAATAAATCTCTGGAAACTGATCCTGAAAAAAATGGAGATATTACTTATATGAACAAAGAATTTTTTTAATGTGATAAAGATACTTCACCAGTTCAAGAGGATGATTCATGAACAAAATGAGAATGTCAACAAAGAGACAAAATACAAAAAAGAATCAAAAAAGGACTTCCCTGGTAGTCCAATGGTTAAGAATCTGCCTTCACATGCAGGAGACTTGGGTTCCATTCCTAGTTGGGAAATTAAGATTCTATATGCCTCAGAGTAACTAAGCCCATGTTAATATTATTTCATCAGAAGATCAAAAGGGAAAAATATGAAAAAGAATGAAGAAATCCTAAGGAACTTACAGAATACCAATAATTATATCAATATGCATATTATGGGGAAGAGAGATAGAAAGGGACAGAAAGCTTATTCCAAGAAATAGTGGCAAAAACTTTCCATATCAGGGGGAAAACTGACACTTAGATTCTAGAAGGCCAACACACTCTAACTAGGATGAACAAAAGAATCCACATTGAAATACATTATAATCAAATTGCCGAAAGTCAAAGACAAAGAGAGAAATGTGATGGCAGCCAGGAAATAGTCACCTACAACAGAAGCATCATACAACTAACTAACAACAGGTTTCTAAGCAGAGATGTTGCAGGCCAGAAATGAGTGGGATGATATAGTAAAAAGAAAAAAAAATTGTCAGCCAAGAAAACTCTTAATATATCTGGCAAAACAATTCTCCAATTAAAGACAAATAAAAGCTGAAAGTGTTCACCACCACTAGACATGTCTTACAAGAAATGCTAAAACGTGTCATTAAAGTTGAAACAATAGGACACTGAACATCAACACAAAACCACAGAAGTATAAAGCTTGCTGATATAGGTAAATATATAGATGGATCCAGAATCCCACAGGAATGTAGAGGTGGGCATAAACCACCATTACCTCTAGTATAGAAATTCAAAGATAAACTGACAAACCTTTACCTAGATTATCTTAAAAAAGAGAGAGAGAGAGGGGAGAGACTTCCCTGGCAGTCCAGTGGTTGAGGCTCTACACTTTCCATACAAGGGGCATGTGTTTGATCCTTGGTCAGGGAACAAAGATCCCACATGCCATGCAGCCAAAGCACAACAAATAAATAAATGGATGAAAAGGTGTACAAGAAAGTTTCACTTCAAATAACAAGTGCTATTTAAAAATTTTTAATTACATGTGTATTCATGTCAGTGTATGACAAAAAACCACTACAATATTGTAAAGTAATTAGCCTCCAACTAATAAAAATAAATGGAAAAAAATTTTAATTAAAAAAGAAAATTCAAATGAAAAACAATCAGAAGTGAAGATGAGATGTTACAACTGATACCACAGAAATATAAAAAATGTTGAAGCAACTACTATGACATCAACAAATTGTATAGCATAGAAGAAATGGATAGATAAGCTGTTAGAACTGAATCATGAAGAAACAGAAAATCTCACAAACCAAAAATGATAATGTTGTTAAATCAGTAATCAAAACCCAACAACAAAAAAAGCCTGGAACCAGATGGTTTCACTGGTGAATTGCACAAACATTTAAGGATTAGAAACATTGCCAATCCTTCTCAAACTCTTTTGAACGTATGCAAATTTATCAATGCAATATACCACATTATTAAAATGAAAAGCAAAAATCATCACAATCGATGTAGAAAAAGCATTTGACAAAATTAGAAATTCTTTCTTGATAAAAGCACTTCCATATTCCTCAACATAATAAAGTGATATATGACAAGCCTATAGTTAACATCATACTCAAAGGTGACAGTCTGAAAGCTTTTCCTCTAGAATCAGGAAAAATATAAGATTGCCCCCTCTTACCACTCCTATTCAACATAGTACTGGGGGTCCAGGCCACAGTTATCTCTCAGTAAAAAGAAATAAAATGCGTCCAAAGGAAAAAGAAGAAGTAAAAAATGTCTGCTTGCACATATGATCTTATCTATGGAAAGCCTAAAGACCCTACTAAAAACTGTTAGAACTAGTCAGTGAATTCAATAAAGTTGCAGGATGTGAAGTCAACATAAAAAATGATTTGCATTTCTGTTCATTAAAAACAAACTCTCTGAAAAAGAAATGAAATAATCCCATTTTTACTCACAATAAAATGATAAAATACTTAGTAATAAATTGAACCAAAAAAATAAAAGTGTTGTATACTGATCTCTCAAAGACACTAATTAAAATAATTAAATAAGGCATGAATAAATGAAAAACTAGTGTCCATGGATCAGAAGTATTAATACTATTATTATGTCCATAATATCCAAAGCAGTCTGTAGCATTGTAATTCTATCAAGTTCTATCAAATTCTAATGGCATTTCTTACAGAAATACAAAAAATAATTCTAAAATCCACATGGAATCACAAAAGAGCCCAAATACCCAAAGAAGTCCCAAGAAGAATGAAAAATGCTGAACACATTGAAATTTCTGATTTCAAATCATTTTACAAAGCTAAGATATCAATATAGTACTGTGCTGGCATAAAAACAAACACATAAACCAATGCAACAGAATTCAGAGCCCAGCAATAAACCCATACATATATTATCAACTAATATTTGACAAGGGAGCCAAGAATACTTAAAGGGGGAAGGATAGTCTCCTCAATAAATGGTGTTGTGAAAATGGGAAATTCACATGCAAAAGAATGAAACAGGACCCTTATCTTTACCACTCACAAAAGTTAACTTTAAGTGGATTAAAGACTTCAATGTAAGATCTGAAAGCAAAAAACTACTAGAATAAAGCTTCGAGAAAATACTCCTTGAGAATGGTTTTGGCAATGTGATTTTTTTAATGTGACACCAAAAGCACAAGCAATAAAATCAAAAGTAAACTGATGGGACTACCTCAAAGTAAAAAGCTTTTCTGCACAGCAAAATAAGTATGAAAGGAAACCTACAAAATGTGAGAAAATATTTGCAAACCATATTTCTTATAAGGGGTTAATATCCAAAATATATAGAGAACTCATAGAACACAATAAAAAGAAAAGCAACCTGGTTAAAAATGGGCAGAGAACTGAACAGACATTTATCCCAAAAGACATGCAGGAGGGGAGGAGCCAAGATGGCGGAGGAGTAGGACGGGGAGACCACTTTCTCTCCTACAAATTCATCAAAAGAATAACTGAACGCAGAGCAAACTTCGCAAAACAACTTCTGATCGCTAGCTGAGGTCATCAGGCGCCCAGAAAAGCAGCCCATTGTCTTCGAAAGGAGGTAGGACAAAATATAAAAGATAAAAAGTGAGACAAAAGAGCTAAGGACGGAGATCCGTCCCGGGAGCTCTTAGGTGGCATTGCTTGGGGTAGGGTCCGGGCCTGAGTGCCCTGAGGACAATCGGAGGGAGCTTCTGTGAATTGCCAACATGAACTGTGGGAGACCAAAAGAGAGAGAGTAAATTAACCGGCCCGAACACACTGCCGGCCGTTCGCAGAACAAAGAGACCGAGAAGGTCCAGAGAGGAGCTCGCAGGCTGCGGACCGGCCCAGCCCCGCCGGAGGCAGGAGGCAGGGGGGAGGGGAAGGTCGCGGCGAGACACAGGGTGCAGGCACCCGACCGGCGCGGGCGGGGACTGGGGCTGGGGACGCGGAGGGCAGAAGGCTCGCGCACCCCACTGGCACCAGCAGAAACTGAGACTGGGTCCGCGGAAGGGAGGGGGCGCGCCACACCTGGGGAGAGTGCGCCCACCAAGCCCCTCGCTGCCTGGACTCCTCTGACGGGGAAGGCACAGAGAGCAGGCGCAGCTTCTCCTTCCGCGCTTTTGTGGACCACCCGAGGGCTGGAACCTCGCGCAGCGCGGGGCGCGCTCCATATAGAACAGCCGGGAGCCTGAGCAGCGCAGACGGAGAGGGCAGGGTCGGCCCCTCCCGGCAGTGCCAGCCCGTCCACGCGGCGCCAGCCCGTCCCGGCAGCGCAAGCCCCTCCCCGCAGAGCGACGGAACTAGCGACCTGAATAAGAGTCCACCTCCGCCCGCCTGTGTCAGGGCGGAAATGAGGCTCTGAAGAGACCGGCAAACAGAAGCCAAATAAACAAAGGGAACCGCTTCAGAAGGGACTGGTGCAACAGATTAAAATCCCTCTAGGAAACATTGACTACACTGGAGGAGCCTGTAGATATCGAGAAGCGTAAGCTGGAACGAGGAGCTATCTGAAACTGAGGCGAACCCACACTGACCGCAACAGCTCCAGAGAAACTCCTAGATATAATTTTACTTTTTTCTCTTTTATTTTATTTTTTTTTTTAATTTTTATTTTTTTCTCTTTTTTTTCTTTTTTATTTTTTTCTCTTTTATTTTCCTTTAAAATCCCCTATTACTCCCCCATTACTCCTTAACTTTCATTTCCATAGACTTTTACGATTTTTTAATTAGGGGGAAAAAAAAATTTTTTTTTTCTTTCTTTTTTTTTTCTTTTTTTTCTTTTTTGTTTCCTTTTTCTCTTCTATTTTCTATTTTTCTTTTTCTCTTATTTCTTTTAAAGTCCTCTAGTACTCCTCTACTACTCCTTAATTTTCATTTCCAATACACTATAACCTTACCAAAAAAAAAAAAAAAAGAGAAGCCCTATTTTTAAACCGAAGATTATTCTCTCCCAATCTTGACTCTCTGTTTTCTACCTCAGAACACCTCTATTTCCTCCTTTCCCCTTCTCTTCCCAATCCAATTCTGTGAATCTTTGTAGGTGACTGGGCTACGGAGAACACTCTGGGAACAGACAGCTGCATAGATCTGTCTCTCTCCTCTTGAGTCCCCCTTTTTCTCCTCCTGTTCATCTCTATCTCCCTCCTCCCTCTCCTCTTCTTCATGTGACTCTGTGAACCGCTCTGGGTGTCCCTAACAGGGGAGAATCTTTTAGCCATTAACCTAGAAGTTTTCTTATCAGGGCTGTATAGTTGGAGAAGTCCTGAGACTACAGGAAGAATAAAACTGAAATCCAGAGGCAGGAGACTTAAGCCCAAACCTGAGAACACCAGAAAACTCCTGACTACAAGGAACTTTAAGTAATAAGTGACTGTCCAAAAGCCTCCATACCTACACTGAAACCAACCACCACACAGGAGCCAATAAGTTTTAGAGCAAGACATACCACACAAATTCTCCAGCAACGCAGGAACATAGCCCTGAACGTCAACATACAGGCTGCCCAAGGTCACACCTAACACATAGACCCATCTCAAAACTCATTACTGGGCACTCCATTGCTCTCCAAAGAGAAGAAATCAAGATGCACGCACCAGAACACTGACGCAAGCTTCCCTAACCAGGAAATCTTGACAAGCCAATCGTCTAACCCCACCCACTGGGTTAATCCTCCACAACAAAAAGGAACCACAGACCTCCAGAATACAGAAAGCCCCCTCCAGATACAGCAATCTAAACAAGATGAAAAGGCAAAGAAATACCCAACAGGTAAAGGAACATGAAAAATGCCCACCAAGTCAAACAAAAGAGGAGGAGATAGGGAATCGACCTGAAAAAGAATTTAGAATAATGATAATAAAAATGATCCAAAATCTTGAAAACAAAATGGAGTTACAGATAAATAGCCTGGAAACAAAGATTGAAAAGATTCAAGAACTGTTTAATAAAGACCTAGAAGAAATAAAAAAGAGTCAATTAAAAATGAATAATGCAATGAATGAGATCAAAAACACTTTGGAGGGAACCAAGAGTAGAATAATGGAGGCAGAAGATAGGATAAGTGAGGTAGAAGATAAAATGGTGGAAATAAATGAAGCAGAGAGGAAAAAAGAAAAAAGGATCAAAAGAAATGAGGACAACCTCAGGGACCTCTGGGACACTGTGAAACGCCCCAACATTCGAATCATAGGAGTTCCAGAAGAAGAAGACAAAAAGAAAGGCCATGAGAAAATACTCGAGGAGATAATAGCTGAAAACTTCCCTAAAATGGGGAAGGAAATAGCCACCCAAATCCAAGAAACCCAGAGAGTCCCAAACAGGATAAACCCAAGGCGAAACACCCCAAGACACATATTAATCAAATTAACAAAGATCAAACACAAAGAACAAATATTAAAAGCAGCAAGGGAAAAACAACAAATAACACACAAAGGGATTCCCATAAGGATAACAGCTGATCTATCAATAGAAACCCTCCAGGCCAGAAGGGAATGGCAGGACATACTTAAAGTAATGAAAGAGAATAACCTACAACCTAGATTACTGTACCCAGCAAGGATCTCATTCAGATATGAAGGAGAATTCAAAAGCTTTACAGACAAGCAAAAGCTGAGAGAATTCATCACCACCAAATCAGCTCTTCAACAAATGCTAAAGGATGTTCTCTAGACAGGAAACACAAAAAGGTTGTTCACGTCTATAAACGTGAACCCAAAACAACAAAGTAAATGGCAACGGGACCACACCTATCAATAATTACCCTAAATATAAATAGGTTGAATGCCCCAACCAAAAGACAAAGATTGGCTGAATGGATACAAAAACAAGACCCCTATATATGCTGTCTACAAGAGACCCACCTCAAAACAAGAGACACATACAGACTAAAAGTGAAGGGCTGGAAAAAAATATTTCATGCAAACGGAGACCAAAAGAAAGCAGGAGTCGCAATACTCATATCAGATAAAATAGACTTTCAAATAAAGGAAGTGAAAAGAGACAAAGAAGGACACTACATAATGATCAAAGGATCAATCAAAAAAGAAGATATAACAATTATAAATATATATGCACCCAACATAGGAGCACCGCAATACATACGGCAAACGCTAACGAGTATGAAAGAGGAAATTAATAGTAACACAATAATAGTGGGAGACTTTAATACCCCACTCACAACTATGGATAGATCAACTAAACAGAAAATTAACAAGGAAACACAAACGTTAAATGACACAATGGACCAGCTAGACCTATTTGATATCTATAGGACATTTCACCCCAAAACAATCAACTTCACCTTTTTCTCAAGTGCACACGGAACCTTCTCCAGAATAGATCACATCCTGGGCCATAAATCTGGTCTTGGAAAATTCAAAAAAATTGAAATCATTCCAGTCATCTTTTCTGACCACAGTGCAGTAAGATTAGATCTCAATTACAGGGAAAAAATTGTTAAAACTTCAAACATATGGAGGCTAAATAACACGCTTCTGAATAACCAACAAATCATAGAAGAAATCAAAAAAGAAATCAAAATATGTATAGAAATGAATGAAAATGAAAACACAACAACCCAAAACCTATGGGACACTGTAAAAGCAGTGCTAAGGGGAAGGTTCATAGCATTACAGGCTTACATCAAGAAACAGGAAAAAAACCAATTAAATAACCTAACTCTACACCTAAAGCAATTAGAGAAGGAAGAAATGAAGAACCCCAGAGTTAGCAGAAGGAAAGAAATCTTAAAAATCAGGGCAGAAATAAATGCAAAAGAAACTAAAGAGACCATAGCAAAAATCAACAAAGCTAAAAGCTGGTTTCTTGAAAAAATAAACAAAATTGACAAACCATTAGCAAGACTCATTAAGAAACAAAGAGAGAAAAACCAAATTAACAAAATTAGAAATGAAAATGGAGAGATCACAACAGACAACACTGAAATACAAAGCATCATAAGAGACTACTACCAGCAGCTCTATGCCAATAAAATGGACAACTTGGATGAAATGGACAAATTCTTAGAAAAGTACAACTTTCCAAAACTGAACCAGGAAGAAATAGAAGATCTTAACAGACCCATCACAAGCAAGGAAATCGAAACTGTCATCAAAAATCTTCCAGCAAACAAAAGCCCAGGACCAGATGGCTTCACAGCTGAATTCTACCAAAAATTTAGAGAAGAGCTAACACCTATCTTACTCAAACTCTTCCAGAAAATTGCAGAAGAAGGTAAGCTTCCAAACTCATTCTATGAGGCCACCATCACCCTAATTCCAAAACCAGACAAAGATGCCACAAAAAAAGAAAACTACAGGCCAATATCACTGATGAACATAGATGCAAAAATCCTTAACAAAATTCTAGCAAACAGAATCCAACAACATATTAAAAAAATCATACACCATGACCGAGTGGGCTTTATCCCAGGAATGCAAGGATTCTTTAATATCTGCAAATCAATCAATGTAATACACCACATTAACAAATTGAAAGATAAAAACCATATGATTATCTCAATAGATGCAGAGAAAGCCTTTGACAAAATTCAACACTCATTTATGATTAAAACTCTCCAAAAAGCAGGAATAGAAGGAACATACCTCAACATAATAAAAGCTATATATGACAAACCCACAGCAAGCATCACCCTCAATGGTGAAAAATTGAAGGCATTTCCCCTGAAATCAGGAACAAGACAAGGGTGCCCACTCTCACCACTACTATTCAACACAGTGTTGGAAGTTCTGGCCACAGCAATCAGAGCAGAAAAAGAAGTAAAAGGAATCCAGATAGGAAAAGAAGAAGTAAAACTCTCACTGTGTGCAGATGACATGATCCTCTACATAGAAAACCCTAAAGACTCTACCAGAAAATTACTAGAGCTAATCAATGAATATAGTAAAGTTGCAGGATATAAAATTAACACAGAGAAATCCCTTGCATTCCTATATACTAACAATGAAAAAACAGACAGAGAAATTAAGGAAACAATACCATTTACCATTGCAACAAAAAGAATAAAATACTTAGGAGTATATCTACCTAAAGAAACAAAGGACCTATACATAGAAAACTATAAAACACTGATGAAAGAAATCAAAGAGGACACAAACAGATGGAGAAACATACCGTGTTCATGGATTGGAAGAATTAATATTGTCAAAATGGCTATTCTACCCAAAGCAGTCTATAGATTCAATGCAATCCCTATCAAGCTACCAACGGTATTTTTCACAGAACTAGACCAAAGAATTTCACAATTTGTATGGAAATACAAAAAACCTCGAATAGCCCAAGTAATCTTGAGAAAGAAGAATGGAACTGGAGGAATCAACCTGCCTGACTTCAGACTCTACTACAAAGCCACAGTCATCAAGACAGTATGGTACTGGCACAAAGACAGAAATATAGATCAATGGAACAGAATAGAAAGCCCAGAGATAAATCCACGAACCTATGGACACCTTATCTTTGACAAAGGAGGCAAGGATATACAATGGAAAAAAGACAACCTCTTTAACAAGTGCTGCTGGGAAAACTGGTCAACCACTTGTAAAAGAATGAAACTAGAACACTTTCTAACACCATACACAAAAATAAACTCAAAACGGATTAAAGATCTAAATGTAAGACCAGAAACTATAAATCTCCTAGAGGAGAACATAGGCAAAACACTCTCTGACATAAATCAAAGCAAGATCCTCTATGACCCACCTCCCAGAATATTGGAAATAAAAGCAAAACTAAACAAATGGGACCTAATGAAACTTAAAAGCTTTTGCACTACAAAGGAAACTATAAGTAAGGTGAAAAGACAGCCCTCAGATTGGGAGAAAATAATAGCAAATGAAGAAACAGACAAAGGATTAATCTCAAAAATATACAAGCAACTCCTGCAGCTCAATTCCAGAAAAATAAATGACCCAATCAAAAAATGGGCCAAAGAACTAAACAGACATTTCTCCAAAGAAGACATACAGATGGCTAACAAACACATGAAAAGATGCTCAACATCACTCATTATTAGAGAAATGCAAATCAAAACCACAATGAGGTACCATTACACGCCAGTCAGGATGGCTGCTATCCAAAAGTCTACAAGCAATAAATGCTGGAGAGGGTGTGGAGAAAAGGGAACCCTCTTACACTGTTGGTGGGAATGCAAACTAGTACAGCCGCTATGGAAAACAGTGTGGAGATTTCTTAAAAAACTGGAAATAGAACTGCCATATGACCCAGCAATCCCACTTCTGGGCATACACACTGAGGAAACCAGATCTGAAAGAGACACGTGCACCCCAATGTTCATCGCAGCACTGTTTATAATAGCCAGGACATGGAAGCAACCTCGATGCCCATCAGCAGATGAATGGATAAGGAAGCTGTGGTACATATACACCATGGAATATTACTCAGCCATTAAAAAGAATTCATTTGAACCAGTCCTAATGAGATGGATGAAGCTGGAGCCCCTTATACAGAGTGAAGTAAGCCAGAAAGATAAAGAACATTACAGCATACTGACACATGTATATGGAATTTAGAAAGGTGATAACGATAACCCTATATGCAGAACAGAAAAAGAGACACAGAAATACAGAACAGACTTTTGAACTTTGTGGGAGAATGTGAGGGTGGGATATTTCAAAAGAACAGCATGTATACTATCTATGGTGAAACAGATCACCAGCCCAGGTGGGATGCACGAGACAAGTGCTCCGGCCTGGTGCACTGGGAAGACCCAGAGGAATCGGGTGGAGAGGGAGGTGGGAGGGGGGATCGGGATTGGGAATACATGTAAATCCATGGCTGATTCATATCAATGTATGACAAAACCCACTGGAAAAAAAAAAAAAAAAGACATGCAAATGGCCAACAAGTGCATAAAAGGTTCTCAACATTACCAATTGTCAGGAAAATGGAGATCGAAACCACAAAACACACGTTAGAATGGCTGCCATCAAAAGTCATGATATATCAAGGGTTGACTGGGATGTGGAGAAAAGTGAACACTTAAACACTATTGGTGTGAATGTAAACTTCTACAGTCACTATGTAAAACAGAGTAGAGGTTCCTCTATATATTAAAAATAGAACTACCATATGATTCAGCATTGCTACTTCTGAATGAAATGAAAACAGAATATCATAGAGGTTTCTGTACTTCATGTTTATTGCAGCATTTTTCACAATATCTAAGATATGCACACAAAGAAGTCTCCATCAGCTGCTGAATGGATAAAGAAAAAATAAATATACACACAGAGTTGACTCTTGAACAACATGTGGATGGAGCACTGACCCCCATTCCACCTGGCCACAGTTCAAAATCCATGCATAACTTTACAGTTGGCCTTCCATATCTGCAGTTACATGTTCCAGGATCCAAGCAAGCATGAGTCATGTGGTACTGTAGCAAGTACTTACTGGAAAATATTCACATATATGTGGACCAATGAGTTCAAATCCATGTTGTTGAAGTGTCTACTGTATATACATCACTTTAAGTGCAGCACTTGATTGATATACACACACACACACACACACACACACACACAGTGGAATACTATTCAGCCATGAGAGGAAGGAAATCCTTGTATTTGCTACCACTGAATATATCGTGAGCATATTATGCTGAGTGAAATAAGACAGACAAGACAAATACTTTATGAAATCACTTATATGTGGAATCTAAAAAAAACAAAACTAACTCATAGAAACAGAGTAGAAGGATGGTTTCTAAGGGGCAGAAGTTTGGGGAGATAAGGAGATGTCCCTCAAAGAGTACAGATTTCCAGTTAGAAAATGAATCAGCTCTGAGGAATCTAATGCACAACAATATTATTAGAGTTAACATAGCCATATTGCATACCTAAATATTACTGAGAAATTAGATTTTATGTGTTCTCTAAAGAAAGGTAATTATGGGACTTGATGGAGGTGCTCGACAATGCTATGGTAGTAATCTATTGCAGTATATGAGTATATAAAATCAACATATTGTATATTTTAAACTTACACAGTATCAATTATATCTCAATAAAGCTGGGGGGAAATATTGAGTGTATACCACATCCATTCAGGAAGTTGATTTTTTATGAGACTGATGCACTGCCTACTGTGCTAAGGAGGCAGATATTGGGAAGTTGATTTTGTAAAAACCTGGATATGTAGGTGTAGTTACAGCTACCACATAGGGAAAATGTATGGTTCAGAAGAAAACTATGCACTATCTATAATTCACCCTTCTATAATTCTATGGGAGCTATTTTGCAAGTTTTTCAATTTTCAACAATAGATAGTGACACAAAATAATTCTTATCTCTAAACATACAAACTCTGTTCTGTTTTTGTTTTTTTTTTACAAACTCTGTTCTGTAGAGTAGAGATTCAGTTGACTTTCCTACCTAGTTTTGTCTTCATTTGCACATTCATATCAACATTTTTTCACTCTAAATAAATCTGTACTTTCCCATCCTTGTCCTATAATCTAATTGGAACACTCTGTTACTACTTTTTGTAACTGACTTCCTCATTAATGAGTTATATAATATTTTTTACTTGTGTTCATTTAAAAAAATAAAGAAGATTGGTCAATAGGTATCTGAAATGACGCCACCATCACTAATCATTAAGTTTTGCGCTTGTCTCAGCTTATCAATAACCAAAAGTGTGGTTGGACTAGCCCTTGTGTTCATATTTTGACTGTGGAGGCTCCTCAAAAATAAAAAATATTCAATACAATTACTGTATTACCCAGAAGTCCCATTTATGAGTTCTTATCCAAAAGAACTGAACTGATTTGGGATCTCAAATAGATATAGCCATGGGGTGGAAAGAACCTAAATATCCCTCAATAATTAGCAAAAAATCAAATATGCAAATACACACACTGGAGTACTATTCAGTCACAAACATGAAAGAAATCTTGTCACATACTACAATATAGATGACCCATGAGCATATTTTGCTAAATAAAAAAGTCAGTCATGAAAGGACCAATGTTGCATAATTCCACTTAGATGAAGTAGCCAAAGAAGTCAAAGTCACAGAAATAGAAAGTAGATTGCTGGTTAGCAGGGCCTTGGGGAAAGGAAATGGAGAATCCAATGGGTAGAGAATAACAGTCATGAAGGATAAAAGCTCTAGAGGCCTACTGTGTGATTATAGTTAATAATACTGCCCTGCACACAATAAAATGTTAAGAGGATAGATCTCGTGTTATATGTTGTTTAGTATAAAAAATTTTTCAAGTGTTGTAAAGAAAGGTACGGCATGGAACAAAAGGAGCATGTATACTTAGTGGTTTCTATGCGAATTTCCTTTATATTCCAGGCTTGTAAGGATAAAATAAAGTTTATTTTACTTTATAGGTAGAGGGTGATTATGAAAACTTTGGGAAATTTCATCTATATGTGATTCACATGAAATCTGATTTTCAGTCTTTACTTTTATTTAATTCTTTAATTATTTTATTTAATAAAAAAATTAAAACAGTGTAATCTGTAATACAAGCTGAAAAATCAGAGTCATTATGACAAATACTTTGTGCCTGGTAGTGGGAAGTAAATAATTACCATAAATTTGTTATCAAAATCCAATAATGATGAAACAAAGTTTGGTAAACTGAAAACAGAGTCAAATTCTAGTTCAAGAAGGCAGGGTAAAAAGGTATTCATTAGGTTGAAATCTAGTTAAATAAAACATTTCATATTAATCACTTGGTTTGGTGTATTGTGCCGAATTATGATGTAGCATATACTTTTTCAAAACATAAATATAGTGAGTATTGAGTAGCAAGAAATAATTGATGCTGATATCTTTAAATAGTGCTGCCTTTACAGAGAGGGCTTCCCAGGTGGAGCTAGTGGTAAAGAGACTGCCTGCCAATACAGGAGACTTAAGAGGGAGACACAGGTTCAATCCCTGGGTTGGGAAGATCCCCTGGAGGAGGGGACAGCAACCCACTCCAGTATTCTTGCAAGGAGAATCCTATGGATAGAGGAGCCTAGTGGGCTACAGTCCATAAGGTCACAAAAAGTCGGACATGACTGAAGGGACTTAGCATGCACTCATGCCTTTACAGAGGAACTCAACAATTGAGGAGAACTGAACTGAGATATTCCTAATGGACTGAAATCATAGATGACATAACTATTGGCCAGAACTGTAGGACTGGATCCTGGAGTAACTGTCAGTTATTTCTGTGAGACTGACTATAAGAATATAGTTCAGTTAAGTAAACACATATGACACTTGTTTCATGCTCCATAAGGGCATAAGGAGGTCATTCCCACCCTGTCCACTTAAAAAGTATTCCCTGGTGAAATGCTCCAAAACAGATAACCACATTTATGATACAGGAAAACCACTGCTCTCTCTTTCATGAAATGACTCAAAACTATTCTTAGTGATTTCTGATATTAAAATAAGGCTCAGGAGACACTATGAATAGATGACCTTTTGTAACCACACAGTATGTGTAATCATAGATGTCCACACATAGCAAGCATAGATACACAAAAGCCCACTTGGTTCTCTGCTTCAAACCCTCTCTCCTCCACATGAGGGCTGACAGTCATGACCCATAGGAAAGGTGTGGCCCATCCTGAAATGCTTCCAAGGGACATCACTGGAGACAGAGAAGACTTAATGATAGAGTTACAGAGCATAGAATCACCCACCATTGGTTTTTCTCAACTCCTCCATCAGGCAGCGGGCTTCCTCTTGAACTCGGTCCTCAATGCTCCTCTTCCCCATCCCAAAATTTCTCAGGGTCATGAGGGAGAAGCGCCGCATCTCCTTCCAAGTCTTCCCATTGCTGAAAACGATTCCTACCAGGAGGAGAAACAGAGACTAGGAGGGAGGTCCAAGGGAAGGAGAAGTAAGCTGACACTTGGCAGCCTCCCACATGGACGAAGCTCTGCTGGAGAGCTCTTCAAATTCCTGTTTCCATCCTGCCCACTTCCATTGCCAATGCTTAACACATACCATTTCCTTTATTAGCTCTTTCAGCCAATGGAAACATGCCTCTTCCAGAAAACTCCTCTCCCAGATCAATCAGGGCTTCTTTCACTGCTTCATATCCATGCAAGACCACGACGGGCTTCACACCAAAATACACAGTGAACACAGGGCCGTAGACTTTTGAGAGCTGTGAAAGGAGGTGCACAAAAGAGCAAAAGAAGTCAATATTTGAAACTATATTGTGCCTGAGGCAGAATGTTATCATCCTGCTATTATGCTTTCTTTCTGCCACATACAGCCTAAATATTTTTGAATTTAATACATAAATATGATGGCAATTGTTACAGTTTCCATTTACGGGTGGTCCGTTATGCTAGGCAATGGTCCAAGTAACTGGTACCCAGATTATAATTAATCCTCATATTAGCAACTTCAGCAGGTTTATTTGCCCGGCTTATAAATAAGGAGTACATCATGAGAAATACTGGGCTGGATGAAACACAAGCTGGAATCAAGATTGTCAGGAGAAATATCAATAACCTCAGATATGCAATGACACCACCTTTATGGCAGAAAGTGAAGAGGAACTAAAGAGCCTTTTGATAAAAGTGAAAGAGTAGAGTGAAAAAGCTGGCTTAAAACTCAACATTCAGAAAACTAAGATCACGGCATCTGGTTCCATCACTTCATGGCAAATAGATGGGGAAACAATGGAAACAGTGACAGACTTTATTTTCTTGGACTCCAAAATCACTGCAGATGGTGACTGCAGCAATGAAATTAAAAGCGCTTGCTCCTTGGAAGAAAAGCTATGACCAACCTAGACAGCATATTAAAAAGCAGAGACAAAAGTCCATCTAGTCAATGCTATGGTTTTTCCAGTAGTTATATATGGATGTGAGAGTTGGACAATAAAGAAGGTTGAGTGCTGAAGAACTGATGCTTTTGAATTGTAGTGTTGGAGAAGACTTTTCAGAGTCCCTTGGATTGCAAGGAGATCAAACCAGTCAATCCTAAAAGAAATCAACCCTGACTATTCATTGGAAGGACTGATACTGAAGCTGAAGCTCCAGTGCTTTGGCCACTTGATGGGAAGTGGTGACACATTTGAAAAGACCTGGATGCTGGGAAAGACTGAAGGTAGGAGGAGAAGGGGACAACAGAGCACAAGATGGTTGGATAGCATCACTGACTAAATGGACATGAATTTGAGCAAGCTCCGGCAGATGGTGATGGACAGGGAAGCCTGGCGTGCTGCAGTCCATGGGGTAGCAGAGTCAGACACAACCGAGCAACTGAACAACAACAACAATAAATAAGGAAACAGGTTGGGGAATTCCATTTCCTTCCAGCGTCCCATGGGTACTACATAGAAGATTTAAATTTGAAACTCTTATTCACCTTCTGATCCTTAAGGAGCAATGCATAAATCCCCGAGGCCCACCTTTAAACCATCACCTAGCTGACTGCTTCAGAACCACGTGTAGGGTTCTTCCAATGGGAATTCATATTCCCTAGCCCTATGATGAATACTAGAATTCCATATTTTAAAAAATAAATTCAGATAACTCTAATGCACAGCTTAGTTTGAGATCCACTGGTGTCACGAAGCATCATAGAGGCAGCCTCAGGACATGCATATCTTATGGAGGAACAACATCTTCCATTCTGCAGTATTTATAGGGTACAGAGAGCAGCTTCCTGCAGAATCCAAATGAGTGCTGCTGCCCCCAGTGGGACCCTGACTGGTGACTTCTTTCTCTCATTCACTCATGCTTGTGCTGAATGCAGAGCTATTTCCTTAACAACAAGCACAATGTGCTTCTTCAGAAAAGTTTTATTTTCATGGCCATTTTTTACAAAACACACAGCTTATATAGTAAAAGACTTCTGCAAGGAAATCTCTAATCACAAAACACTTAGCATTTACTTTCAGTCCCAAACCACAGCAAATGGCTGTGAAACAAAGAAGGGAAGTAACACTTGCAGCTTTTGCCAATTTATTATTTTGATTCTATTACATTATGCAAAGACAAATATTTCCCTGCTCACAAAACACATTACTTTGTTTCTTACTTATGACAATGACAGGCCAGAGAAGGCAAAAGAAATACTAGAATTTACAGGGAGTAATTTGCTGATCTGTTTTAACAATGTGCCCAGGACTTTCCTGGTGGTCCAGTGGTTGAGAATTCACCTGCTAATGGAAGTTCAATCCCTAGTGCAGAAGGATTCCTTATGCTACAAGGCAACTAAGCCTGTTTTCCACAACTCCTGAGCCCATGTGCCCTAGAACCCATGCTCCACAACAAGAGAAGCCACCACAATGAGAAGCCTGTGCACCATGGCTAGAGAGTAGCTCCAATCTGCCACAACTCAAGAAAGCTTGTGTGCAGCAAGGAAGACCCAATGCACTAAAAAATAAATAAATACAAATTAAAAAGTAAAAGGAAAAAAAATGTGTTTTGAGAAATATATATGATTTTTAAAACTGGACTTAATTTACTTACCCTTTTCAAGCCACTGGAGGAACATGAAGTCTACTTACATTGGTTAAAGATTTGCTGATGTTCTTAACATCTAACTGTAGGATGTTTCCAAGAATTGGGAGAGGAGTGGGGCCCGGCGGGAGCTTTCCTTTCCCAGAGCGCTGTTTCCAGAGTGAGAGGAGAAGCAGACAGCAGAGACAGAGCACCAGGGCCACAGCCAGACCCATTGACGCCATCTCTTCTCACTCAGACGACTGTGAGCCTGAAACCTAAGTCCCTGCTGATTCAACACTGGTCTCTCTGACTAAAGGTATCAATCAATCACATCCACTTTATACACTATTCTGAGTGGACTTTGGCCACTGATAAAGATAAAATTAAAGTGTCCTTTAATCTTGTTTTCCTTCTGTCCAGTGATGACTTTGGAGATTGTCATTTACATGTACTGGGCTGGGATCCATGTTTGATAATTAAAAAAAAAAAAAAAAATCCCACTGTGCAGTCAGGATTGAGAACCACTGAAATAAATAATTTGATGCCCAAAAACAGCTCAAAACTCTGGATTCAAGTCAATGATCAGTTGCAAATTTATGACTTTGAAGAAAATCAGTATATTCTATGCCATTTTTATTTATTTATTTATTACCAAATTAAACAAGTTTATTGGAGTATACTTGATTTACAATTGTTAGTTTCAAGTATACAGCAAAGTGAATAGGTTATACATATACATATATCCATTCTTTTTATCCTTTAGATTATTTTCCCATATAGACAATTATAGAATATTGAGTAGACCCTCTTGCTATACAGTAAGTCCTAATTAGTTATCTATTTTTCATTTTAAAATATTTTTAATACTTTAAATTCTGAAAGTATGATGCCACATTTACAGGCAACATGGAAAATATAGAACAAATTTGCATATAGTTCCACTGTGTATTGCAATGATCTTTTTAAGTAGGTAAATTAAGGTTTTTCATTGGAGTTTCAATATCAAATTCTCAAAAATTAATAGAATGAATAGAAAGAAAAGTAGAAGTATACAGTAGATCTGCAAAGCACTATGAACCAATTCAACATAGCTAGATTTATACAATTTTCACACAATGGCAAGATACAAATTCTATTCAAGTTCCCGTATACTATAAACCAGGAGACAGTGGAACATATCCAGGGACATAAAACAAGGTGCAAAAATTTCATGATCTAAAGATATTGAAATCATACAGTGTGTTCTCTTACCACTGTGGATTATGTCAGAAATCAATATCAAAATATATTTTTAAACAGCCCACATATTTTCAAGTGCAATGTGATATTTATCAAGACAGATCTTTGACTTAGACAGTGAAAACCTTAAAAAGGTTAAAAGAAAAAACACAGAGGGTGATTGAAGAGAAGAAAGCATCTAAATGAGAAATTAGTATCAAGGATAATTTTAAAACTCCAGGTATTTGGAAATTAAACATCCACTTTTAAATGATGGGTATATCTAAGAAGTCATAACAAGGGAAATTAGAAAATATTTGTAATGGAATAAAAATGAAAAGAGCATTTATCAGAATTTGTTGCATGAAGCTGAAGCAGCTCAATGCAACTAAACACAATGTGGAATCTTGAATAAGGTATGAAAACAAACAGTGGACACTAGCATAAAATTTTGTGAAATTTGAACAAAATCTGTACTTTAGTTAATACTAAATACTAATACTGTCGTGTCCGAGTTGCCTTGCGATCCCACGGACTGTAGCCTACCAGGCTCATCTCTGTCCATGGGGATTCTCTAGGCAAGAATCCTGAAGTGGGTTGCCATGCCCTTCTCCAGGTGATCTTCACAATCCAGGTGTTAAACCCAGGTTTCCCACACCGCTGGCAGATTCTCTACCATCTGAGCCACCAGGGAAGCCTAAGAATACTGGAGTGGGTGGCCTATCTCCAGCAGATCTACTCAACCCAGGAATGAACTGGGGTCTCCTGCATTGCAGGCAGAATCTTTGCCAGCTGAGCTACCAGGGAAGCCCAGTTAATACTGTACAACATGTTAATTTCCTGGTTTTTTTGTTTTGTTTTGTTTTTTACAACATAGCATCTCTTTACTATTTTTCAGAATTGGATTAGAAGTTTCAAGCCTCATTCAAAATTTTTTTAAAATCACTGAGATAATAAGCTTTCTAGACTTTCAGCAGTAATACTTGATGCCAGAATAAGTGGAATTATAGCAATGGTTTGAGTGAATATAAATTAGAATGCTAGCATTATAGCATTCTATTGATATGTAGTAAAACAAGTGGAACCAAAATGTCATACATTTTTTAGCTAAGCAAAAATTCATAGCTTTTTTAAAGTTACATATTGTATTATACATATATAAGTGAAAGCTTTTCTGCTACACTTGATAAAGGTTTGAGAAAGAACAACAACAAAAAGAGACAGAGAAATTGGAAAACAAACTAAATGAAATGGAAGCACTGAATATGAAAGAGAAAAAGTGAAACAAACTAGATAAAAATAAAAGATTATCATATGATCCAGTTACTTTTAAACATGGCTGCTCACTAGAATCACATCTGGAACTTTGGAGAAAAAAACAATACTTAAGCATTTGTATTTTTCAAAAAATTCTCAGATAATTCTAACATGCATCTGGATTTGAAAAAGTAATTACAGGTTTTTCTATTAAATGGTAGTTTTAGTGATATAGAATTATATTATTTCTGTTGAACAATCATGACACAATTGTATTAAATGAACACTAGTCACGTAATCACAATAATGAAAGATGTTTATCAGTTTTCACAATTAATAGCCAGACAAAAAATGCATAATTGCAATTGCAAGCCATAATGGAAACATGATTAACCTAACAGTAGAAAATAATTACATTTTGGAGGCTTAAGTAGAGTGATGCGGAAATGCATAAGTGGAAATGCATACATGCATATATTTCATCTTTCATCCACCCAGTAAGCCTGTCTTTAGGCTGGTGCATTTAATCCATTTATATGTAAGGTTATTATCAATATATATGCTACTATTACCATTTTCTTAATTGTTTTGAGTTTATTCTTCGTAGGTTGGTCTCTTCCTTCTCTTGTGTTTCCTGCCTAAAGAAGTTCCTTTTTCATTTGTTGTAAAGCAAATGAGTGGTGGTGCTGAATTCTCTTAATTTTTGCCTTCGTAAAGCTTTAGATTTCTCCTTTAAATCTGCATGACAGTCTTGATGGGTAGAGTATTCTTGGTTATATCTTCTTCCTTCTCATCACTTCAAATATATTGTGCCATTCCCTTCTGGCTTGTAGAGATTCTGTTGAGAAATCAGCTGATAAACTTATGGGAGTTCCCTTGTATGCTATTTATCATTTTTCCCTTGTTTTTTAAACATTTTATCTTTGTCTTTAATTTTTGTCCATTTGATTACTACCTGTCTTGGTGTGTTCATCCTTGGGTTTATCCTGCCTATGACTCTCTGTGCTTCCTAGATTTGGCTGAGTATTTCTTTTCCTATGCTAGGGAAGTTTTCAGCTATTATCTTTTCGAATGTTTTCTCAGTTCTGTTCACTCTCTCTTCACCTTCTTGTTCATTGTTGAGTCGCTCAGTCATGTCTGACTCTGTACAATCCCACGGATTGCAGAACGCCAGGCTTCCATGTCCTTCACTATTTCCTGGAGTTTGCTCAAGCTCATGTCCTTTGAGTTGATGATGCCATCCAACCATCTCACCTTCTGTCTCCCCCTTCTCCTCCTGCCCTTAATCTTTCTGAGCATCAGGATCTTTTCCAATGAGTCAGCTCTTCACATCAGGCCAAAGTATTGGAGATTCAGCTTCAGAATCAGTCCTTCCAATGAAGGACTCACCTTCATCAATAGGCTCTTTAGTTTCTGTTTATTTCTCTCATTAAGGTGGTATTATCTGCACATCTGAGGTTATTGGTATTTTTCCCTGCAATCTTGGTTCCAGCTTGTGATTCATCTAGCCCAACATTTTGAGTGATGCATTTTACATTTAAGTTAATTAAGCAGGATGACAATATACAGCCTTGTCATATTCCTTTCCGAATTTTGAACCAGTCTGTTGTTCCATGTCCAGTTCTATCTGTTGGTTATTGACCTGCATACAGGTTTTGCAGGAGGCAGGTAAGCTGCTATGGTATTCCCATCTCTTTAAGAATTTTCCACAGTTAATTGTGATCCATGTGGTCAAAGGGTTTAGTGTAGTCAATGAGGCAGAAGTAGATGTTTTTCTGGGATTCTGTTGCTTTTTCTATGATCCAATGGGTGTTGGCAATTTGATCTCTGGTTCCTCTGCCTTTTCTAAATCCACTGTGTACATCTGGAAGTTCTCTGTTCACATACTATTGAAGCTTAGCTTGGAGAATTTTGAGCATTACTTGACTAGCATGTGAAATGAGTGCAATTGTGCAGTAGCTTGAATATTCTTTGGCATTGCCTTTCTTTGGGATTGGAATGAAAACTGAATTTTTCCAATCCCATGACTGTTGAAATTTCCAAATTTTCTGGCCTAATGAGTGCAACACTTTTACAAGCTTCATCATTTAGGATTTGAAATAACTCAACTGGAATTCCCTCATCTCCAATAGATTTCTTCATAGCAATGCTTCCTAAGGCCCACTTGACTTCACACTCCAGGATGTCTGGCTCTAGGTGAGTGATCACACCATCGTGATTATCTGGGTCATTAAGACATTTATTGTATAGTTCTTCTGTGTATTCTTGCCACTTCTTCTTAACATCTTCTGCTTCTGTTAGATCTATATCATTTCTATCCTTTATTGTGCCCATCTTTGCATGAAATGTTCCCTTGGTATAGCTAATTTTCTTGAGGAGATCTCTAGTCTTTCCCATCCTATTGTTTTCCTCTATTTCTTTGCTTTGTTCATTTAGGAAGGCTTTCTTATTTCTCCTCGCTATTCTTTGAAACTCTTCATTCATATGGTTATATCTTTCCTTTCTCCTTTGCCTTTCACTTCTCTTCTTTCCTCACCAATTGGGAAGGCATCTTCAGACAACCATTTTGCCTTGTTGCATTTTCCCCCCTTGGGAATAGTTTTGATCACTGCCTCCTGTACAGTGTTGCAAACCTCTGTCCATAGTTCTTCAGGCACTCTATCAGATATAATCCCTTGAATGTATTTGTCACTTCTACTGTATAATCATAAGAGATTTTATTTAGATCATATGTGAATGGTCTAGTGGTTTTCTTTACTTTCTTCAATGTAAGTCTGAATTTTGCAATAAGGGGCTCATGATCTAGACACAGTCAGATCCCAGTCTTGTTTTTTGCTGACTGTATACAGTTTCTCCATCTTCAGTTGTCAAAAATATCATCAGTCTGATTTTGGTATTGACCATCTGGTGACATCCGTGTGTAGAGTTTCATTGGAAGAGGGTGTTTGCTATGACCAGTGTGTCCTCTTGGCAAAACTCTGTTAAACTTTGCCTTGCTTCATTTTGTACTCCAAGACCAAACTTGCTTGTTACTCCATGTATCTTTTGACTTCCTACTTTTGCATTCCAGTTCCCTATGATGTAAAGGCTATAATTTTTTGGTATTAGTTCTGGAAGGTCTTGTAGGTCTTCACAGAACCATTCAACTTCAGCTTCTTCAGCATTAGTGGTTGGGGCATATACTTGGATTACTGAGATATTGAATTGTTTGCCTTGGAAATGAACTGAGATCATTCTGTTGTTTTTGAGATTGCACCTAGGTACTGCATTTCAGATTCTTTTGTTGACTATGAGGGTTACTTCCTTACTTTTAAGGGATTGTTGCCCTCAATAGTAGATATAATGGTCATCTAAATTAAATTCTCCCATTCCTGCCCATTTTAGTTCACTGATTACTAAAATGTTCTCTCTTGCCATCTCCTGCTTGACCAGTCCCGATTTACCTTGATTCATGGTCCTAACATACCAGGTTCCTAGGCAATACTGTTCTTTACAGCACTGGGCTTTGCTTTCACCACCAGTCACATCCACAACTGGGTGTCATTTCTGCTTTGGCTCAGGCTCTTCATTCCTTCTGGAGTTATTTCCCCACTCTTTCTCCAGTAGCATATTGGGCACCTACCAAACTGGGTTTTCATCTTTCCATGTCATATCTTTTTTCCTTTTCACACTATTCATGTGGTTCTCAAGACAAGAGTGCTGAGGTGGTTTGTCATTCCCTTCTCCAGGGGGCCATGTTTTGTCAGAATTCTCCACCATGACCCCAACCATCTTTGGTCACCCTACATGGCATGCCTCATAGTTTCATTAAGTTACACAAAGTTGTGATCTATGTGATCATGTTGGTTAGTTTTCTGTGACTGTGGTTTTCATTCTGTCTGCCCATTGATGGATGAGGATAAGAGGTTTGTGCAAGCTTTCTGGTGGGAGGGGCTGGCTGTGGGGAAAACTAGGTCTGCTCTGACAGGCAGAGTCATGCTGAGTAAATCTTTAATCCAATTTCTGCTAATCAGTGGGGCTGTGTTTGTCCTAGGCCAAACTATGGTAGCGAAAATTATGACCTCCTCCAAAAGGACTTATGAAAGCACGCCCTAGGGCTGTTGCTGTCGGTGTCCCTGACCCCATGCTGACCACTGTCAACCCATGCCTCTGCTAGAGACTCCCAGACACTCATTGGCAAGTCTGACTTACTATTTTGTGTGGTCACTGCTCATTTCCCCCGGGTTCTGGTGTGCACAAGGTTTTGTTTGTGCCCTCCAAGACTCTCTGTTTCCCCAGTCCTGTGGAAATTACATAATCAAGTCCCACTAGTTTCAAAGTTAGATTCCCTGGGGATTCTCAGTCCCTTTGCTGGATCCCCAGGTTGGGAAGTCTGTTGGGGGCCTAGAAATTTTGTAACACTGTGAGAACTTCTTTGGTATAATTGTTTTCCAGTTTGTGGATCACCCACCTGGCAGCTCTATATTATTAATGGTGACCTCCTCCAAGAGGACTTATGCCACATGCCACACCTCCCACTGTTGCTACCCTGTCCCTCTGGCAGGCCACTGCTGATCCATGCCTCTGCAAGAGACCCTCAAACACTCAAAGACAGACAAAATCTTGCTCAGTTTCTTGTGGGAGTCACTGCTACTTTCCCTGGGTCCTGATGTGCATAAGGTTTTGTATGTGTTCTCCAAGCATCTCTGGTGGGTATGAGGTTTGATTTTAAATATGATCACACCCCTCCTACCATCTTGTTGCAGCCCCTCCTTTGTCCTTTTATGTAGGGTATCTTCTTTTAGTGGGTTCCAGCATTATCCTGTAGATGGTTATTCAGCAGCTATTTGTGATTTTGGTGTTCTCGCAGGAGAAGATGAGTGCACACCTTATATTCTCCCTTCTTGAAGCTGTCTTCCTGTCTTCTCCTTCTGGAACCCCTATAATGCAAGGGATGGTGTATTTAATGTTGTCACAGAAGACTCTTAGGCTATCTTCATTTTGTTTTTCATTCTTTTTTTTTCATTCTGTTTTATACCAATGTTTCTGCCTTTCTGTCTTCCAGGTCACTTATCTGTTCTGCTTCCATTATTCTGCTATTAATTCCTTCCAGTGTATTGTTCATCTCTGTTTACTTGTTTTTCAGTTCTTCTAGGTCTTTGGTAAACATTTCTTGCATTTTCTCCATTCTTTTACAAAGATCCTGGACCATCTGCACTATTATATCCAGTCTTGGAGTTTACAGGCTCTATGATAGGGTCTTCATTCTGTTTTCTCTCTGATGAAGAAGGATAAAAGGCTTAAGGAAGCCTCCTGATGGGAGAGACTGACTGAGGGGGAAACTGGATCTTGTTCTAATGGGCAGGGCCATGCTCAGTAAACCTTTAATCAAATTTTCTGTTGATGGGTGGGGTTTTGTTCCCTCCCTGTTATTTGACCTGAGGCCAAACTATGGTGGAGGTAATGAAGAAAGTGACCACCTCCTTCAAAAGGTCCCAGGCACCCACTCCTGCACTCAATGCCCCCAGCTTTGCAGCAGGCTGCTGCTGACCCAAACCTCAGCCAGAGACTCCTGGATGCTCATGGGCAAGTCTGAGTCAGTCTCTTGTGGAGTCACTGCTGCTTTCTCCTGGGTCCTGGTGCACATAAAGTTTTGTTTGTGCCCTCCAAGAATCTGTTTCCCCAGTCCTGTGAAAGTTCTGGTGGCTCTATGGTGGGGTTAATGGTCACCTCTAGGAGAGCTTATGCCATACCCAGGTCTACTGTACCCAGAGTCCCTTCCCCTGCAACAGTCCTCTGCTGACCTGTATCTCCACAGAAGACACTCAAACACAGTTCTGTCTCATTCTCTGGGGATTTGGGGGTCCTGGTGCACACAAGGTTTTTTTGAGCCCTCTGAGCATCTCTGGCAGATATGAGGTTTGATTCTAAACTGATTTTGCCCCTCCAATTATCTTGTTGGGGCTTTTCCTTTGCCCTTGGACATGGGGTATCTCCTCAAAGTTGCTCCATCATCATGCAGCTGCCACTATAATGTCTACCCTCTTGCTAGGGCTTCTCTGCCTTGGTCATGGGATATCCCCTCAAAGTTGCTCTAGCCCCACACAGCCACCACTCCAGTGCCATTCAGCCACTGGAGAAGACTCTACACAGGGACATCACCAGGTGGTCAATACCGAATCAGATTGATTATATTCTTTGCATCCAAAGATGGAAAAGCTCTATACAGTCAGCAAAAACAAGACTGGAAGCTGACTGTAGCTCAAATCATGAACTCCTTATTGCCAAATTCAGGCTTAAATTGAAGAAAGTAGGGAAGACCAATAGACCATTCAGGTATGACCTAAATCAAATCCCTTATGATTATACAATGAAAGTGACAAATAAATTCAAGGAACTAGATCTGATAGACAGAGTATCTAATGAACTATGGATGGAGGTTCGTGAAATTGTCCAAGAGGCAGTGATCAAGACTATCCCCAAGAAAAAGAAATGTAATTAGGCAAAATGGTTGTCTGACAAGGCCTTACAAATAGCTGTGAAAAGAAGAAAAGCAAAAGGTAAAGAATAAAATGAAAGATATATCCTTTTGAATGCAAAGCTCCAAAGAATAGTAAGGAGAGACAAGAAAGCCTTCCTCAGTGATCAATGCAAAGAAATAGAAGAAAACAAAAGAATGGGAAAGACTAGAGATCTCTTCAAGAAAATTAGCGATACCAAGGGAATATTTCATGCAAAGATAGGCACAATAAAGTGTAGAAATGGTATGGACCCAACAGAGGCAGAAGATATTAAGAAGAGGTGGCAAGAATACACAGAACATCTATATAAAAATAATCTTCATGACCCAGATAACCATGATGTGATCACTCACCGAGAACCAGATATCCTGGAATGCAAAGTCAAGTGGGCTTTAGGAAGCATCACTATGAACCAAGCTAGTGGAGGTGATGGAATTCCAGTTGAGCTATTTCAGATCCTAAAAGATGATACTGTGAAAGTGCTGCACTCAATATGACAGCAAACTTTAAAAACTCAGCAGTGGCCACAGGACTGAAAAAGGTCAGTTTTTATTCCAGTACCAAAGAAAGGCAATGCCAAAAATGCTCAAACTACCACACAATTGCACTCATTTCACATGGTAGCAAAGTAACGCTCAAAATTCTCCAAGCCAGGCTTCAAAGGCACTGAACCATGAACTTCCAGCTGTTCAAGCTGGATTTAGAAAAGCCAGAGGAACCAGAGATCAAATTGCCAATATCCGTGGATCATTGAAAAAGCAAGAGAGTTCCAGAAAAACATCTATTTCTGCTTTATTGACTATGCCAAAGCCTTTGACTGTATGGATCACAATAAATTGTGGAAATTCTGATAGAGATGGGAATATCAGACCACCTTATCTGCCTCATGAGAAATCTGTATGCATGTCAAGATGCAACAGTTAGAACTGGACACAGAACAACAGACTGGTTCCAAATCAGGAAATGAGTCTATCAAGGCTGTATATTGTCACCCTGCTTATTTAACCTACATGCAGAGTACATCATGAGAAATGCCAGACTTGATGAACCACAAGCTGGAATCAAGATTTCTGGGAGAAATATCAATAACCTCAGACACACAGATGACTCCACCCTTATGGCAGAAAGTGAAGAAGAACTAAAGAGCCTCTTGATGAAAGTGAAAGAGGAGAGTGAAAAAGTTGGCTTAAAGTTCAACATTCAGAAAACTAAGATCATGGCATCCGGTCCAATGCCTCCAATCACTCCATGGAAAATAGATGTGGAAATAATAGAAACAGTGACCAAATTTTTTTTTTTTTTTGGGGGGGGGGGAGCTCCAAAATCATGGCAGATGGTGACTACAGCCATGAAATTCAAAGATGCTTGCTCCGTGGAAGAAAAGTTATGACCAAACTAGACAGCATGTTAAAAAGCAGAGATATTACCTTGCCAACAAAGATCCATCTAGTCAAAGCAATTATTTCTCCAGTAGTCATGTATGGACGTGAGAGTTGGACTATAAAGAAAGCTGAGCACAGAAGAATTGATGCTTTTGAACTGTGGAGTTGGAAAAGACTCTTGCAAGTCATTTGGACAGCAAGGAGATCTAACCAGTCCATCCTAAAGGAAATCAGTCCTGAACATTCATTGGAAGGACTGATGCTGAAGCTGAAACTCCAATACTTGGGCCACTTCATGTGAAGAAATGACTCATTTGGAAAGATCCCGATGCTGGGATTGAAGGCAGGAGAAGGGGACGACAGAGGATGAGATGATTGGATGGCATTACTGACTCAATGGACATGTTTGATTAAACTCCAGGAGTTGGCGATGGATAGGGAGGCCTGGGGCTTGCAGTCCATGGGGTCACAAAGAGTCGGACATGACTGAGCAACTAAACTGAACTGAACTGAACTGAATGATAGGGTTAATAGCAACCTCTCAAGAGGGCACTTGCCAAGAGGCACCTCCCAGGACTGCTGCTACCATTGCCCCTGTCCATCTATGTTGCTGCAAATGGAATTATTTTGTTCTTTCTATGGCTAAGTAATAGTCCATTGTATATATGTATCATATTGCTTTTATCTATTACTCTGTTGATAGACATTTGGGTAGATTCCATGTCCTGGCTACTGTAAACAGTGCTGCAGTGAACACTGGGGTGCATGTTATTTTTTTAATTATTTTCTCTGAGTATATGCCCAGGAGGGGGATTGCTTGATTATATGATATCTCTATTTTTAGATTTTTAAGAAACCTCTCTACTGTACTTCATAGTGGCTGTACCAATTTATATTTCCCTCAACAGTATAAGAGGGTTCTCTTTTCTCTCCACCCTCTCCACCATTTATTGTTTGCAGATTTTTGATAATGGCCCTTTTTACCAGTGTGAAGTGACACTTTATGATAGTTTTGATTTGCATTTCTGTAATAACTAGTGATGTTGAGTATCTTTTCATGTGTTCTTTGGCCTTCTGTATGTCTTCTTTGGAGAAATGTCCATTTAGACCTTTTGCTCACTTTTGGATTTTTTTTAAATTGAGCTGCATGAGCTATTTGTATATTTTGGAGATTAATCACTTGTTGGTTGCTTCATTTGCAAATATTTTCTCTTATTTTGTAGGTTGTCTTTGTTTTGTTTATGAATAACTTTGCTGTGCAAAAGATTCCAATGCCTCCAATCTCACAAGTAAGTAATCATTCCAAGTCTCAACCAATTTTTTTTCTTAACAAAAGCACCTTATTTTTTTTTTAATCTCCAATTTTAATTTTTTTTTTTTTTTTTTTTTTTGCCAAGTTGTGAGGTATGCAGGATCTTAGATCCTTGACCAGGGATGGAACCTGTGCCCCCTGCAGTGGAAGAACAGAGACCTAACAACTGGACCACCAGGGAATTCCCACCAATAATTCTTTACTTACAATTTATGTAGCCATGCAGTTTTTTGCCTTTATAAGCTTCTTCCATTTGGTAATCTGGTGGGACTCAATTCAAGTGCTTATTGGAAATGTGTCCCTTGGGCTGCAGTCCTAATAAAACTCAATTAGACATATCTTTATTTCAACCAGGTTTCTGTTCTTGTAATTCTTGGTTAACACTAATATAATTCAAACATCTTAAATGACCAAACACAAATTGAGTAATTAACTAGCTAAATTTGCATGCCTTTTATCATAAAATCTTCCCCTTTCCTCTAAAAAAAAAATAAACTCTGGAAAACAGAGATTATTATTTCATATTTTTCAAATGAGGAAAATGAAGCTTCTGGGAGAGCAGGAGAGCTTTCCAGGGTCACACATAATTAATAAAACTAGGATTGAAACTGAGATCTTCTGATGCCCATTTCTTGCACTCAGTTATTACCAGAGAAGAAAAGCTTTAGTAAAATCAAACTAAACTGCTGCCAAAACAAATAATCACTTAGTTCAGTTCAGTCACTGAGTCATGTCTGACTCTTTGCAACAAAATGGCCTGCAGCACACCAAGCTTCCCTGTCCATCACCAACTCCTGGAGCTTACTTAAACTCGTGTTCATCAAGTTGGTGATGCCATCCAGCCATCTGATTGTTGTCCCTTTCTCCTCCTACTTTCAATCTTTTCCAGCATCAGGCAATTTTCCAACATCAGGCTCTTTTCCAATGAGTCAGTTCTTCGCATCAGGTGGCCAAAGTATTGGAGCTTCAGATTCAGCATCAGTCCTTCCAAAGAATATTAGGACTGATTGCCTTTAGGATTGACTGGTTTGATCACCTTGCAACCCAAAGAACTCTGAAGTGTCTTCTCTAACACCACGGTTCAAAAGCATCAAATTTTCAAAACTCAGCTTTCTTTATGGTCCAACTCTCACATCCATACATGACCACTGGAAAAATCATACCCTTGATTAGACAGACTTTTGTTGGCAAAGTAATGTCTCTGCTTCTGAATATGCTGTCTAGGTTGTCTAGGTTCTCATCCAAGGAGTAGGCGTCTTTGAATTTCATGGCTGCAGTCACCATCAGCAGTGAGTTTGCAGCCCCCCCAAAATGAAGTCTATCACTGTTTCCATTATTTTCCCATCTATTTGACATGAAGTGATGGGACCAAATGCCATGATCTTAGTTTTTTGAATGTTGAGTTTTAAGCCAGGTTTTACTCTCCTCTTTCACTTTCATCAAGAGTCTCATTATCTCTCTTCACTTTCTGCCATAAGGGTGGTGTCATCTGCATATCTGAGGTTATTGATATTTCTCCCAGCAGTCTTGATTTCAAGTTGTACTTCATCCAATCCAGCATTTGGCATGATGTACTCTGCATGTAGGTTAAATAAACAGGGTGACAATATACAGCTTTGACATACTGCTTTCCCAATTTTGAACCAGTTCTTTGTTCCATCTCTGGTTTTTACTGTTGCTTCTTGACCTGCATACGGATTTCTTAAGGCTGGTCAGTTGTTGTGGTATTCACATCTCTTAAATAATTTCCAATGATTTATTGTGATCCACACAGTCAAAGGCTTTGGCATAGTTAATAAAGCAGAAGTAGATTATTTTTCAGAACTCTCTTGCTTCTTTTATGCAAATGGATGTTGGCAATTTGATCCCTGGTTCCCCTGCCTTTTCTAAATCCAGCTTGAACAGCTGGAAGTTCTTGGTTCATGTACTGTTGAAGCCTGGCTTGGAGAATTTTGAGCATTACTTTGCTATCATGTGAAATGAGTGCAATTGTGCAGAATTTTGAATATTCTTTGGCATTACCTTTCTTTGGGATTGGAATGAAAACTGACTTGTGGCCAGTTTTTTTCCAGTCCTGTGGCCACTGAGGAGTTTTCCAAATTTGCTGGTATATTAAGTGCAGCAATTTACCAGTATCATCTTTTAGGATTTGAAATAGCTCAACTGGGATTTCATCACCTCCACTCGTTTCATTTGTAGTGATGCTTCCTAAGGCCCACTTGACTTCATGTTCCAGGATGTCTGGCTCTAGGTGAGTGATCACAGGATCGTGGTTATCTGGGTCATGAAAATCTTTTTTTGTATAGTTTTTCTGTGTATTCTTGCCACCTCTTCTTAATATCTTCTGCTTCTGTTGGGTCCATACCATTTTTGTACTTTATTGTGCCCATCTTTGCGTGAAATATTCCCTTGGTATCGCTAATTTTCTCGAAGAGATCTCCAGTCTTTCCCATTCTATTTCTTTACATTCATCACTAAGGAAGACTTTCTTGTCGCTCCTTAATATTCTTTGGAACTAAGCATTCAGATGACTATATCTTTCCTTTTCTCCCTTGCCTTTCACTTCTCTTCTTTTCTCAGCTCTTGTTAGGGCTCCTCAGACAACCATTTTGCCTAAATTCATTTCTTTTTCTTTGGGATGGTCTTGATCACAGCTTCCTGTACAGTGTCATAAACCTCCATCCGTAGTTCTTCAGGCACTCTGAAGATCTAATCGCTTGAATCTATTTGTCACTTCCACAGTATAATCGTAAGAGATTTGATTTAGGTCATACCTGAATGGTCTAGTGGTTTACCCTACTTTTTTCACTTTAAGCCTGAATTTTGTGACTAGGAGTTCATGATCTGAGCCACAGTCAGTACCTGGTCTTGTTTTTGCTGACTGTATAAAGTTTCTCGTCTTTGGCTGCAAAGAATATAATCAATCTGATTTTGGTATTGACCATCTGGTGATATCCATGAGCAGAGTCGTCTCTTGTGTTGTTGGAAGAGGGTTTGGTATGACCAGTGCATCCTCTTGGCAAAACTCTATTAGCCTTTGCCCTACTTCATTTTGTACTATCTTGCCAAACTTGCCTGTTACTTTAGATATCTTTTGACTTTCTACTTTTGCATTCCAGTCCCCTGTGATGAAAGGACATCGTTTTTTGGTGTTAGTTCTAGAAGGTCTTTTAGGTCATCATAGAACCATTCAACTTCAGCTTATTCAGAATTAGTGGTTTGGCATAGACTTACAGTAATATTGAATGTTTTGCCTTGAAAGTGAACAGAGATCATTCTCTCATTTGTGAGATTGCACCCAGATTATCACAATGATGTGAACACTCACCTGGAGCCAGACATCCTGGAATGTGAAGTCAAGTGGGCCTTAGGAATCATCACTATAAACAAAGCTAGTGGAGGTGATGGAATCCCAGTTGAGCTATTTTAAATGCTAAAAGATGATGCTGTGAAAGTGCTGCACTCAATATGTCAGCAAATTTGGAAAACTCAGCAGTGACCACAAAGGTAGTTTTCATTCCAATCCCAAAGAAAGGCAGTGCCAAAGAATGTTCAAACTACTGCACAATTGCACTCATTTCACACACTAGTAAAGTAATGCTCAAAATTCTTCAAGCCAGGCTTCAGCAATACATGAACTGTGAACTTCCAGATGTTCAAGCTGGATTTAGAAAAGGCAGGGGAACCAGAGATCAAATTGCCAACATCCGCTGGATCATCAAAAAAGCAAGAGAGTTCCAGAAAAACATCTATTTCTGCTTTATTGACTATGCCAAAGCCTTTGACTGTGTGGATCACAATAAACTGGAAAATTCTGAAAGAGATGGGAATACCAGACCACCTGACCTGCCTCTTGAGAAACCTGTATGCAGATCAGGAAGCAACAGTTTAGATCTGGACATGAAAGAATAGACTGTTTCCAAATAGGGAAAGGAGTACATCAGGGCTGTATATTGTCACCCTGCTTATTTAACTTATATGCAGAGTACATCATGAGAAACACTGGGCTGGAATAAGCGCAAGCTGGAATCAAGATTGCTGGGAGAAATATCAATAACCTCAGATATGCAGATGACACCACCCTTATGGCAGTAAGTGAAGGGGAACTAAAAAACCTACTGATGAAAGTGAAAGAGGAGAGTGAAAAAGTTGGCTTAAAGCTCAACATTCAGAAAACTAATTACATGGCATCTGGTCCCATCACTTCACGGGAAATAGATGGGGAAACAGTGGAAGCAGTGCCCGACTTTATTTTTGGGGGCTCCAAAATCACTGCAGATAGTGATTCAGCCATGAAATTAAAAGACGCTTACTCCATAGAAGGAAAGTTATGACCAACCTAAACAGCATATTAAAAAGCAGAGACATTACTTTGCCAACAAAGGTCCATCTAGTCATGGCTGTGGTTTTTCCAATAGTCATGTATGGATGTGACAGTTGGACTGTGAAGAAAGCTGAGCACCAAAGAATTGATGCTTTTGAACTGTGGTGTTGGAGAAGACTCTTGAGAGTCCCTTGGACTGCAAGGAGATCCAACAAGTCCATCCTAAAGGAGATGAATCCTGGGTGTTCATTGGTAGGACTGATGTTGAAGCTGCAACTCCAATACTTTGGCCACCTGATGCGAAGAGCTGACTCATTGGAAAAGCCTCTGATGCTGGGAAAGGTTGAGGGCAGGAGAAGAAGGGGATGACAGAGGATGAGATGGTTGGATGGCATCACCAACTCAATGGACATGAGTTTGGGTAAACTCCAGGAGTTGGTGATGGACAGGGAGGCCTGGCGTGCTGCAGTTCAAGGGATGGCAAAGAATCGAACACGACTGAGTGATTGAACTGAACTGAACCGCATTTCAGACTCTTTTGCTGTCTATGAGGTCTACTCCATTTCTTCTAAGGGATTCTTGCCAACAGTAGTAGATATAATGGTAATCTGAATTAAATTCATCCATTCCAGTCCATTTTAGTTTACTGATTTCTAAGATGTTGATGTTCACTCTTGCCATCTCCTATTTGACC
This sequence comes from Dama dama, assembly GCF_033118175.1. Lineage (NCBI taxonomy): Eukaryota > Metazoa > Chordata > Mammalia > Artiodactyla > Cervidae > Dama > Dama dama. The sequence goes on along the minus strand of NC_083695.1, from coordinate 62,841,301 downwards.
ACTTCCAGTTTACCTTGTTTCATGGTTCTAACAATCCCAGTTCCTTTGCATAAATTGCTATTCTTTACAGCATCAAACTTTACTTTCATCACCAGTCACATCCACAACTGGGAATTGTTTTTGCTTTAGCTTCATCCCTTCTGGATGTTATTTCTTTCTGGAGTTATTTCTCCACACTTCTTAGTAGCATTTTTGGCACCTACCAACCTGGGGAGTTCATAATAACCAACAAGCAATAAGCAGTCTATGATAAAGAATGAAAGTGAAAGTGAAAGTCATTCAATCACGTCCAACTCTTTGCGACCCCATGGACTATACAGTCCTTGGAATTCTCTAGGCCAAAATACTGGAGTGGGTAGCCTTTCCCTTCTCCAGGGGATCTTCCCAACCCAGGGATCGAACCCAGGTCTCCCACATTGCAGGCGGATTCTTTAACAACTGAGCCACAAGGGAAGCCCATAACACACAATAGAAAAGAGCATTATCTGAGTCAAACTGATAACTATAGCCCAGGAGACAGTCTCTCAGTAGCCTTATAAACTGCTCCAGAGAAGGATGGTTTCATCACAGTTTTATATCTCATCAGAGGAAAGGTCATACATCAAACATGACAGGGGTACATACCTTCAAGATTTGAAAAGAGACAGATTAGCATGTACACAACGAGGTTGTGTGACCTCGGCATCTGAGATGAAATCTTATCTCAATGGACTACTAGTATACCATAGGAAGGGAGGCATTTTACCCCTGTTTTCAAAGTGAACATTCTTTGCTTCTGAATTTTATCTTCTTTTCATTAATGGTTAAAGTAGATGTACAATGTATGATAACCTAAAGCCATAAGACAGGTTAAATAAACCTCAGGTTAAATCATGTATAAGCAGAATGACTTCCCTGTATCTCAGTTCATGATAATTTCTTCAATCCTCTTCAAACATGTTACTCTGAATGTACACCCCACTGACTGTTCACTAAAACTAGACTGCATAGATACCTCTTGACTCCAAGGATTAAAGGGTCATAGATTCTCAAGAGAGTAAATAAAAGACAGGAATTCTCCCCTCTCCATCACTGCAGAGGTGAAACTTCCTCAGGTACTTAGGAAAGAACCAATCTCAAGATTTTAGTGGGGAAAGTTTGAAAAACTATGGCTCAAGCCTCCTAGCTGCCTTCAGACACACAATTGCTTCTGTTCTTTTGAAGTCTCTCTTTGTCAAAAATAATAGAATGAAGTATGCACAGTGTCAACCAAAATTCTAGAAAATGAAGACCTGGTTAAAATACAAAGGTGTTTGTTAGAGGTTTGTTAGTACTGTACCCTAGGAGACAAAGACTCAAGAAACACTTGAATTGTGCTTCCCTGGACTACAAAATGGGGGAAGCTTATTAGTGCAAAGATTGCAAGGTTACAGTTAGTAACATGAGTTATTTATCAAGAAGTATCATTGATGGTGGAAAGAAGTGTTCTTATTGAGTAAGTATTGGTTGGTGTCTCAAATGGTTGTACAGTTAAAAAGGGAGACCTTGAGAATATGAAGATGCAGCTGGTATGTGTTGGTCTGAATAGAGCTGGTCCTGTCCTTGGGTCTGGATCATGTCAAAAAAATGCCAAGCTCTCAGTGATATAAAGACACACCCAAGACCACATCCTCAAAGGTCCACTGACTCCATTTCTGTATGTCTGAGCTGTGATTACTTCTTTATAATATCAATTTGTCATCAAGAGCAAGGAAGGGAGTTTTTACATAGAACAACAGGTGTGGATTCTGTGGAGGATGGGAGACAAGGATTTCATTAAACAGATGCTCAGCACAGAACTACCAGACATGCAGACCTGAACAGGAGAGGATAATTAGTGGTCATGAAGATCTAAATATCACTGGGATGGTAAACATCACTAGATCACTAATGCTGGTACTTTACAAACATATGTTCTACAAAGACACCTTCATATTAGTTTAAGGTGATAAGTGTATTTATTGCTAAGTACTTTTAATAAGGAAAAAAATAAGTTTTTGTCAAGACCTAATTACAAAATGTTTTGTTCCTAATGTTTACATGGATTCATGTTTTATTCCTCATGTAACTGAGAATTGGCATACCTGTGATAACTCTTTGGATTCTTTCAATTACCTCTTCCTGAGACACTCATGCTTCTCTCCAAGCAAACATTCATTTCTCCAGGTGCACTGCATTTATTGATTATGTACTATGACTCAATATTTTGTTATTCATTCCAGTAATGACTTTCCAAATATATAAATTTGGTTAATAATTACAGCATCAGTTGAATAAAATGAGGGTCAGAAAAGTTTAGCTTTGTATGTGAAATTTAAACTTTACTGACTCCAAGAATCTGTGTAATATTTATTTAGGACAAAGAGAATCAGTGATTTGCTGCCTAACTCACACAGGTCTATACTGTGACTCTATACTGTAAAAAATGTACACCAGTTTATTTTGGATCAAACAAATTTGGTCACTTTCTCTAGAGCACTCATTTTATTCTTTGGGAAAATAGTGTCCTTGTTCTGTCCCACTTCCCCTCTGGTGTAGCTCATTTCTTTTTATGGAATGAGAGTCAAATGTAATTTAGAAATAGAAGGAATCTCTGAGATCAACTAGTCTAATCTTTATTTTTCCTAAAGAGCAATTGGTGACAGTGAGATAAAGCATCATCACTGTGCTGGTACAAGACCTTGTCTTACAAACCCCAGTTTCCCAACTTTCAGTTCATTGGCATTGCACATCAAATAGCATTCCCATTGCTTTTCAAATGATCAGAAGGTCATCAACATCAAGCCCTCCACTGTCACAGACTAATGAAAACCAGTTCAATTAGTTTGACTAGAGTTGTGGATTCTGTTTTTTTTTTTTTTTATTAATATAATTTATTTTTTAGAACAGTTTAAGTTCACAACAAAACTAACCAGAATGTACATAGTTCTCACACCACACCTCCCCCACCCAAAACAGTCTCTGCCACCACCAACAACCCTCACCAGCATTGTATATTTGTCACTATTGGTGAAACAACGTTGATACACTATAAACCAAAAGTCCATAAATAACATTAGGATTCACTCTTAATTTTGAGACTTCTATGGATTTTGACCACTGTGTAATGGCATGTATCCACCACTAAAATCACACAGAATAGTTTAACTGCTTTAGAAACTGTCTGTACTTCATCTATTCATCCATCCACCTGCCCAAGACCCTGATAACCACTGATTTTTTAAATTTTCTTCAAAGTTTTCCCTTTTCTAGAATATTATAGAGTTGGACAATAATGGCATGAAGTCTTTACATAGGTTTCTTTCACTTAGTAACATTCAGCATGTCTTTTCATGGCTTAACACCACATTTCTTTCTATGAATGAACAGTATTCCATTATACTGATGTATCACAGTTTGTTTATACATTCATCAATTGAAGTACTTCTTGGGTGTTTTCAAGTTTTGACATAAACTTATGAATAAGGCAACTATAACCACTTGGTTAATGAATAAACATAAATATCATTTTGCTCATACACATACATTTATGAATAAAGCAACTATAAACGTTCATGTGCAAGTAAGCAAGGGAATTCCAGAAAGACATTTATTTCTGTAAAGCCTTTGACTGTGTGGATCACAACAAATTGGAAAATTCTTAAAGAAACGGGAATACCAGAGGAGCTTACCTATCTCCAAAGGAACCTGTATGAGAGTCAAGAAGCAACAGTTAGAGCTAGACATGAAACAACTGATTGTTCAAAATTGGGAAAAGAGTATAACAAGGCTGTAGATTGTCACCCCACTTATTTAACTTATATGCAGAATACATCATGGGAAATGCTGGGCTGGATTAATCACAAGCTGGAATCAAGATTGCCTGGAGAAAAATCAATAACCTCAGATATGCAGATGTCACCACCCTAATGGCAGAAAGCGAAGAAGAACTAAAGGGCCTCTTGATGAAAGTGAAAGAGGAGAGTGAAAAAGTTGGCTTAAAACTCAACATTCAAAAAATGAAGATCATGACATCAGCGGATGCCATGCCAAATGGACACTGACAGACTTTATTTTCTTGGTCTCCAAAATCACTGCAGACGGTGACTGCAGTCATGAAATTCAAAGATGCTTGCTCCTTGGAAGAAAAGCTGTAACAAACCTAGATAGCATATTAAAAAGATCAAAGCTATGGTTTTTCCAGTAGTCATGTATGGATGTCAAAGGTGAATCATAAAGAAGGCTGAGGGCCAAAGAATTGATGCTTTTGAACTGTGGTGCTGTAGAAAACTCTTGAGAGCCCCTTGGACTGCAAGGAGATCAAACCAGTCAATCCTAAAGGCAAAACTATAAGAGAAATAGAGAAACCAAAAAAAAAAAAAGAAAATCAACCCTGAATATTCATTGGAAGGACTGATGCTGATGCTGAGCCTGAAACTTCAATACTTTGGCCACCTGATGTGAAGAGCCAACTCACTGCAAAAGACCATGATGCTGGGAAAGACTGAGGGCAGAAGAAGGGTGAAACAGAGGATTCGATGGTTGGACTGCATCATTGACTCAGTGGACATAAGTTTGAGCAAACTCTGGGAGATAGTGAAGGACAGGCGAGCCTGACATGTCCCAGAACAACCACAAATCACATATGCATTAGGCAAACATTCTATCCCAGTCTGTTGCTTATCTTATTATTCCCTTGGCTGTCTATTTCACAAAGCAGAAGTTTTTAACTTTAATGAAATCCAAGTTGTCAAATCTTTAATGGATGATGATTTTAATAATGTATTTAACAGATAATCACCAAACTCAAAGTAATCAGATTTTCTCCTTATGTTGGCTTTTAAAAGTTTTGCATTCTACACTGAGTTCTATCATCCATTGTTGAGTTAATTTTTGTAAAGTATATAACATCTGTGTGTAGACCTTATTTTTTTTTTTTTTTTTTGCATGTAAATGTCCTGCTGTTTATCAAGTCAAGGAAGTTCTCTCCTTATTCCAGCTTTCCCGAGAATTTTTACCCTGAATGACTTTGATTTTGCCAAATTGTTCTCTACATCTATTAGTATGATCATGTTGATTTCTCTTTTAACCTGTTGCTATTGAATCTTAATTGATCCAAATGATGGATCAATCTTGCATACATAAAGTAAATCCCACATGGTCATAGGCTATAAATTTTTTTATATATTCCTGAATTCTATTTGCTGTTTTCCAAACAGCTATACTGAATTCTTTAGTGACTAGATCATAATAGTCCATGAATTTGTGCTTAGTTGTTAGCTGCTGCTGCTGCTAAGTCGCGTCAGTCATGTCCAACTCTGTGTGACCCCATGGATGGCAGCTCACCAGGCTCCCCCATCCCTGGGATTCTCCAGGCAAGAACACTGGAGTGGGTTGCCATTTCCTGCTCCAATGCATGAAAGTGAAAAGTGAAAGTGAAGTCGCTCAGTCAAGTCTGACTCTTAGGAATCCCATGGACTGCAGCCTACCAGGCTCCTCCATCCATGGGATTTTCCAGGCAAGAGTACTGGAGTGGGTCGCCAGTGCCTCCTCCGTAGTTGTTAGAGAATCATTGATTTCTTTTGGCAATGGCCTGTTGCCTTCATTTTTCATGTTCTTGTAGTTTTGTTTTGTTGCTTTCACATTTGAAATAGCAGACACCTTCTTAAATCTTAACTGGTTGTCTACAGATAGTGGTATTATTTATTGGTGTTTCTCTATCTGAGGTGTCCTAGGTTTTGTACTGAAAATGCACACTCTTTCTTTGCTCTCTCTTATGGCAGAATTCTTAATCTTCTGTGTTTTCTCTTGTTCTTAAAACTAACCAGAGTTGCTGGTGGAAACCTCTTTTCTGTTTTCCAGAAGAAAGTACTAAAGCTCCATTTTATAGTTTCTCACTTGTCCAACACACTCTGGTCTGATTTTCTGACAGTACTCTGATTGCTAGTTCTGCCCACACCACTGCAATGAACAACAGACATTAGTATCCAACTATAGTGGGCAAGTACCGGAGTTAGCACTCCAGGCAGTGGTAGTGCCTGCAGACCTTGTGGGGAGGTCCTCAATGTGAGGCAGTGCCAGAGGCTTGTGGGCAGACTCCCTGATGAAGTCATAAACAGCCAGCAGGGCTGTGTCCCCCGTAATGGCCTCTGAAATTCTTACCTGCCTTTCTGCCCCTGGTCATGGGAGTCCTGCTATAGTACTCTGGTTGCTGCTGGAAAGAAATGAGTTTAGCCAGCTGCATCCAACACAGCTAAGGTGGCCAGGCACTCACTCACTGCTTTCCACCTTCTCCACAGGAGAGGACACTGCCACCACACAGCTCAATCTCTGGCAGTGGGGAAAGTTGAGCTCAGTTCAGTCCCTCACTCATGTCCAACTCTTTGTGACCCCATGAACCGCAGCACGCCAGGCCTCCCTGTCCATCACCAACTCCCAGAGTCCACCCAAACCCATGTCCATTGAGTTGGTGATGCCATAGCTGATGAGAGGTAAGTAAGAATGATGGGGAAAGAGGAAAATGCACACCACATTTCATACCAAATCAGATATGTGAGGCATTATGAAGGTGTCCCAGCATCATATACACATAAACTATATGCCCAGAAATGCATCTAAATATATAGAGAGAATGGTCATAATACACATATAAGTCTCTTACAAACAAGGCTTAAGATACATCTATACATACCTCTATATTAGCATATGAAATAAAACAAAGAGAAATGATGAAATGTTTCAAATATTAACAGAACATAAAGTCAAGAAATTATAGTCCTTGAAGAAAAAAACAAGAATTAAATATTCATTTTATATCAAAACAATATGGGTTAAAAAGTTAAATTATAATATATCTGTTTTGTGTTGTGTATTATGTGTGTGCAATTTGCAATGGTGCTCACTTCATCCTCCAATTGCCAAATGCCAACACTTTCAGCATTTTAGCCGTTTCTTTTAGAAATTCACGTCCTGTTTCTAAATAATGATTCTCTGTCTCTATTTTTTATTTAAAAATTTTAAAAAACTAACTGATTTATTGGTACAAGTAGAAAATTTATATCTCCACCCCCACCTCATACAAAATATACACACACAAATCCCCTTAGTCCAATTCCCTGATATATTTACACCATGAATTCTGACTGTTAGAATATTCATTTTAACACCATTCTGACTAAATAAACAATGCCCCCAGTAAAACAATTACCGTTATGCTTCATATTTGGTACTTTCTTGGACATAACTGATTCCTCACTCTCTGGAGTTTTCCTCTGGCTGCTGAATTTCAGGAAGCAGGATGGAGAAAGGATCTAAGAATCTCTGAATTTAAGAAGTGGATTCTTCCCTAACCTTTCCTCTATGCTGTGACCTCAGTCTTTTCTCCTGTCTCTTCCCAATGTCCTGAGCATAGGGCCTCTTAGCTTCCCTTTCTCTGTACAGCAAACCTTTCTCATTCTATTGGAGAAATAAGTTACCTGATGAAAGGAGTTATCAAAGAGTCATGGCTGGGAGAGCTACCTTTATCAGCCTATGTCTCCCTCTATCCTTTTTGAAATGAAGTGCTTCCAAATATAGAACCTTACACGACTCTAAGAACATAAATGACTTCTCATTATACAGCCTCCTCTTCTGACATTAACTTCATCCTCTCTACTGACCTCATTATCACCTCTCAATATGCTCTCTGGGTTTCAGAAATATGTCGAATATTTGTTAGCTGCTTCCTGACCTCCTTTTCTCCAACTTTAAAAGGCTAATTCTCATATGTTATTGGTTATAATCATTTTAGTGGTATTCTGACACTAAACAAGATGAAATGTATTTCTAAACAGATACACAAAACCACAAGCCATTAAAGGTTAATTTCTAACAAAAAGTTCTTTGTGAAAGATAAAATTGCTGACCCCTCAAATGTGTATTTTGGCAATAACCATTTTTCTGGAAAGAAACTTATGGAGTAATACAATTCCTTTATATTCATATCTTCAGCCAATTTCTTGTGAATCTAATTTGTTAGAGAACTTCCTGGACTGTGGAAATTATATTAGGCAACCTCACTAAATTTCTACAATTTCCAGTTATGCTTCAATAAGGAGAGTTACCATTTTCCCATCCCTGGCTCTCTTTTTTTTATTTTTGGGCACACCCTGCAGTATGTGGGGCATCAGTTCCCTGAACAGGAATTGATCCCATACCCCTGCATTGGGAGACAGAGTCATAAGCACTAGATCGTGTGGGAATTCTGCTGATCTGGGCTTTAGAACACTACATTTTTACAATGCAGGGACATCAGAGTGTCTTTCCATAATAAAACCAGTATGCAGCTCCAAGACGATTCATGCTGGCCATGGCTGCTACACATGACCTCATGAAATCCAGATGCTGCAATGTTGATGTTCCTATTATTCACAGTGTCTTCATTCCCCTCTGTCATCCTCCTGTATTATATAAAGATGCCGCCATTACCATCTGCTCATTAAATCTGAAAAAATTAAGCTGCTCAAACAGAGATTGAAATAATTCTCTGAGAGAAACAAAGTGGAATACATTAAAGCATGTTTCTATCATCTCTACTGAAGTCACCCTGCCCACCACGTATCATACCTGTGACCTCTGGGTGCTTCAGCAGCAGGAGGAGCCCATATCTCAGAGTGGTGTTTGTCATCTCTGTCCCAGCTCCAAACAAATCAGATACAGTGATCATCAAGTTTGCAACAGTAAACTCCAATTCTTGATTGTGTTTTTCCTAGGAATGATTTGATAAAACTGTTTGACAACCTAATTTACTAGAATTGCAGTTAGTCCAAAATAGCTCATAGTGTCTTAAAGTTAAAGAAAGTGAAAGCGAGAGTCGCTTAGTTGTGTTCAACTCCTTGCTACCCCATGGAATATACATATAGTCCATGGAATTCTCCAGGCCAGAGTACTGAAGTGGGTAGCCTTTCCCTTCTCCAGGGGATCTTCCCAACCCAGGGATAGAACCCAGATCTCATGCACTGTAGGTGGATTCCTTACCAGCTGAGCCACAACAGAAGCCCTTTAAAGTTAAAGCAACATATAAACACAAGGTGCATTTATAGAAAAAAATTGTTGCTTTTTAGTCACTAAGTCATGTTTGACTCTGCGACCCCATGGACTACAGCTCACCAGACTCCTCTATCTGTGGGTATGCCAGGCATGAATACTAGAGCAGGTTGCCAATTCCTTCTCATGGGGATCGTCCCAACCCAGGATCGAACCTGAATCTCCTGCATTGGCAGACAGATTCTTTACCACTCAGCCACTAGGGAAGCTCAAGAAAAAACTACTGTACAGTAAAACAAAACTACTGGAGATCTGTTGACTCAGACATCATTTTCTCCTATCTTATTCCTCACTTGCCTAAAAAGTTGCACTCATCAACCTCTTTTGCATTTAGGTAGGCTATGCAGCTTAGTTTTTGCCAGTAAGATATAAGTAGAAGGTACACTTGCTCTTCTTCTTACTCAAAACAAGTATTTGACAGAATGAGAGTGAAGGGATGGAAAAAGATACTCCATACAAATCGAAATCAAAAGAAAACTGGAGTAGCAATACTCATATTAGACCAAATAGACTTTAAAATAAAGACTGGAACTTCCCTGGTGGTCCAGTGGCTAAGACTTCAAACTCCCAATGCAGGGGGCTTGGGTTTGATCCCTGGTCAGGGAACTAGACCTCATATGCTACAACTAAGACTTCACATGCCACAAGAAAGATCGAAGGATCCGTGTGTCAAAACTAAGGCCTGGAACAGTCAAACAAACAAAAAATAAATAAAACTAGGACTGCTACAAGAGACAAGGAAAGCTATTACACAATGATCATGGGATCAAACCAAGAAGAAGATCTAACAATTGTAAACATATATGAACCCAACATAGGAGAGCCTCAATATATAAGGCAAATGATAATAGCCATAAAAGAGGAATTCGACAGTAACACAATAATATTGGGGGACTTTAACACTCCACTTACAGCAATGGACAGATTATCCAGACAGAAATTTTAAAAGGAAACACAAGCTTTAAATGACCCATTAGACCAGATAGACTTAATATTTATAGAACAATCCACCCAAAGGCAACAGTATACACTTTCTTCTTAAAAGCACATAGAACATTCTGCAGGATAGATCACACCTTGGGACACAAATCAAGACTCAGTAAATCTAAGAGAACTGAAATCATATCAAACATCTTTTCTGACTACAAGGCTATGATATCAGAAGTCAATCACAGGAAAAAATGGAAAAAGAAACAGAAACACATGGAGGCTAAACAATATAATGCTAAATAACCATTGCATCACTGAAGAAATAAAAGAGGAAATAAAACATGCCTGGAGACAAATGACCTCAAAAAACGACAATCCAAAATCTATGGAGTGCAACAAAGCAGTTCTAAGAGGGAAGTTTATAGCAATAGTCTTACCTCAACAAACATGAAAAATCACAAATAAACAACCTATCTTTACACCTAAAGTAACTAAAGAAAGAAGAACAAACAAAAATGAAAATTAGTAGAAGGAAAGAAATCATAAATTAGAGCAGAAATAAATGCAATAGAGGTGAATAAAAGAATAACAAAACCAATGAAACCAAAGCTGATTCTTTGAGAAGATGAACAAAATTGATAAACCTTTAGACAAACTTATCAAGAAAAAAACAAGAAAAAACTCAAATCAATAAAATTATAAATAAAAAGATAAGTTACATGGGATATCATAGAAACACAAAAAGGATCAGAATGACTACTATCAGAAATTGTATGTCAATAAAATGGACAACCTAGAAATGGACAAATATTTAGAAAATTACAACCTTCCAAGACTGAACAAGGAAGAAACAGAAAATATGAACAGATCAACACAAGTACTGAAATTGAAACTGTGGCTAAGAATCTTCTAACAAACAAAAGTATAGCACCAGATGACTTCACAACTGAATTCTATCAGACACTCAGAGAAGAGTTAACATCTACCCTTCTGAAATTCTTCCAAAAAATTACAGAGGAAGGCGCACTCTCAAGTTCATTCTATGAGGCCACCATTGTCCTGACAGTAAACTGAATCCAACTCATTAAGAAGATCATATACCTTGCATGATCAAATGGGATTTATCCCAGGAATGCAAGGATTCTTCAGTATACACAAATCAATCAATGTGATACATCATATTAAAAAACTGAAGAATAAAAACCATACAATCATCTCAATAGGTGCAGAAAAAGATTTTTTAAAAATTCAATACCCATTGATGATTAAAAACTCTCCAAAAAGTTGGCATAGAGGGAACCTACCTCAAGATTATAAAGGCTATACATGACAAATCCACAGCAAATATCATTCTCAATGGTGAAAAATGGAAAGTGTTTTCTCTAAGACCAGGAACAAGATAAGGATGTCCACTCTTGGCACTACTATTCAACATAGTTTTGCAAGTTCTAGCCAGGGCAATCAGAGAAGACAAAGAAATAAAAGGAATCCAAACTGGAAAAGAAGTAAAACTGTCATTGATGGTATATGACATGATACTCTACATAGAAAACCCTAAAGATGCTACCAGAAAACTACTAAAGCTCATCAATGAATGTGGTATAGTTGCAGGATACAAATTTAATATGCAGAAATATCCTGCATTCCTATACACTAACAACAAAAGATCAGAAAGAGAAATCAAGGAACAAATCTCATTTACCATCACATCAAAAAATAAAATACCTAGGAATAAACCTACCCTAGGAGGCAAAAGACCTGTACTCAGAAAACTATAAGATACTGATGAAATAAATCAAAGATGATACAAACAGATGGAAAAATATACCATGATCGTGGATTGGAAGAATCAGTATTATGAAAATTACTTTACTGCCCAAAGAAATCTACAATTCAATGCAACCCCTACCAAGTTAACAAGGCATTTTTCACAGAATCAGAACAAAATTTTACAATTTATATGGAAACACAAAAGACCCCAAGAGGCCAATGCAACCTTGAGAAAGAACAACAGAGCTGGAAGAGTCAAGCACACTGACCTCAGGCTATGCTACAAAGTTACAGTAATCAAGACAGTATAGTACTGGTACAAAAACAGAAATAGAGATACCAATGGAATAGGGTAGAAAGTCCAAAAATAAAACCACATACAGATGGTCAACTAATCTATGACAGAGGAGGCAAGAATACACACTGGAGAAAAGACAGCTTTTTCAATAAGTGGTGCTGGGGAAATTGGACAGCTACATGTAAATGAATAAAATTAGAATACTATACACAGAAATAAACTCAAAATGGATTGTGTGTGTAAGTCACTTTGTCCTTTCTGACTCTTTGTGATCCCATGGACTGTAGCCCACCAGGTTCCTCTGTCCATGGAATTCTGCAGGCAAGAATACTGGAGTGGGTTGCCATGCCCTTCTCCAGGGGAACTTCCCTACCCAGGAATTGAACCCAGGTCTCCCGCATTGCAGGCAGATTTTTTACCATCTGAGCATAAGGCCAGATCCTATGGAACTCTTAGAGGAAAACATAGGTAGAACATTGTTTGATGTAAATTGCAGCAAGATCTTTTTTGATCCATCTCCTAGGGTAACGTAAATAAAAACAAACAAACAAAAACAATTGGGACCTAATGAAACTTTAAAGTTTTTGCACAGCAAAGGAAATCATAAACAAGATGAATGGTAACCCTCAGAATGGCAGAATATATTTGCAAATGAAACAACTGTCAAAATATTAATTTCTAAAATAGACAAGGAGCTCATGCAACTGAGTATCAAAAAACAAATGAAAAAACTGGGCACAAGATATAGAGACATTTCTCCAAAGAAGATATACAGATGGCCAAGATGTACAAGAAAAGAAGCTCAACATCACTAATTATTAAAGAAATATAAATCAGAACCACAATGGAGTATCACCTCACACCAGTCAGAATGGCCATCATCAGAAAAAACCTACAAACAATAAAGGCTGGTGAGGGTGTGGAGAAAAGGGAACCCTCTTACACTATTGGTAAGAATGTAAATTGCTATATTTGCTATGGAGAACAGTATGAAAGTGCCTCAAAAAACTAAAAATAGAACTACCATATGACCCAGCAACCCCACTCGTGGGCATATACCTGGAGAAAACCAAACCACAATTCAAAAAGATACATGTACCCCAATGTTCATTGCAGCATTATTTACAATAGCCAGTACAGGAAGTAACCTAAATGTCTATCAACAGAGGAAGGGATTATGAAGATGTGGTAAATATATACAATGGAATATTATTCAGCTGTTAAAAAAGAGTGAAATAATGCCATGTACACAACATGGATGGATCTAGAGATCACCATACTGAGTGAAGTAGGTCAGAGAGAGACAAATATCATATGATATTGCTTTTATTTGGAATCTATAAAAGGGTGCAAATGAACTCATCTACAAAACAGAAATAGAGCCATGGATGTAGAAAATAAACTTATAGTTATCAGGGATTGAGGCAGGAGGTGGGAGAGAGGGATAAATTGTGAGATTGGGATGGATACATACACACTACTGTGTATAAAATAGTTAACTAATAAGGACTACTTATAGTACTGGGAATTCTATTCAATACTCTGTAATGGCCTATATGGGAAAAGAATCTTAAAAAGAGTGGATATATATATATATATTCATAACTGATTCACCTTTCTGTTCACCTTAAACTAGCATAACATTGTAAATCAATTATACTACAATAAAAATTTTTTAAAAAACAAGCATTTGAAAGAGTTTATTTCTGGGCTCCAAAATCACTGCAGATGGTGATTGCAGCCATGAAATTAAAAGACACTTACTCCTTGGAAGGAAAGTTAATGACCAACCTAGACAGCATATTAAAAAGCAGAGACATTACTTTACCAACAAAGGTCCGTCCAGTCAAGGCTATGGTTTTTCCAGTGGTCATGTATGGATGTGAGAGTTGGATTTTAAAGAAAGCTGAATGCTGAAGAGTTGTTGCTTTTGAACTATGGTGTTGGACAAGACTCTTGAGAGTCCCTTGGACTGCAAGGAGATCCAACAAGTCCATCCTAAAGGAGATGAATCCTGGGTGTTCATTGGTAGGACTGATGTTGAAGCTGCAACTTAATACTTTGGCCACCTGATGCGAAGAGCTGACTCATTGGAAAAGACTCTGATGCTGGGAAAGATTGAGGGTAGGAGAAGAAGGGGATGACAGAGGATGAGATGGTTGGATGGCATCACCAACGCAATGGACATGAGTTTGAGTAAACTCCAGGAGTTGGTGATGGACAGGGAGGCCTGGCATGCTGCAGTTCATGGGGTCTCAAACAGTTGGCCACGACTGAGTGACTGAACTGATAGAGTACACATGATTTGGGGACAGGAGAATGTTGCCATCAAATGAGGGCTATATATTAAGTATGGGTAAAGAAAACTGGAAAGCATTTAGAACTCATGTTTCGGGGCTACTATAGTATCCCTATATTGACACATGACAACACTCCTGTATATGAGACAATTAAACCCACTATTTGTTAAAGCCATATTAACAAATTTTCTCTTATTTTTAGATGAACACAATCTTAATTAGTAGAAATAGATAACTTAGGGCCATATTATGAAATATGTTATAAGCCTGAATCAACATTTCATAATTCTTTTCTTTGTTAAAAATGTATATGAACCCCAAATTGTCTGTACATTCACTATGAAATTGAAATTTTGCAAAAGCTAATATTGAAGCACAACTTAAAATGAATGATAGTGAGTGGATGGATTCACAAAGACAATACAGGGCCATCACGATTGTGTTCCACATGCAATGCAATGAGCAGCTAGGTCTAGGAAACAAATACAGAATGAATTGAAACATACAATCTGAATTGTCACCACATTCATGAAGATGAAAATTTTGGGACCTTCACTGTCCTTAAGGCAAAAGGACAGATGGGGATAATGCAAATGCAAAGACTGACAGACTAATGGAATGGAGCTCTTGTCACTTGGAAACTGGGAGAGAAGAAGCACTTGATAAGTACAAGTAATATTGTTTTAGGACTGAGGAGATGATGGCACATAGAATAGACAACAACAAGACAGTTTCAAATACTAAATAGAAGGGATTGTTAACATGCAAAAAAGTATATTTTTGCAAAACCATCCCTAGACCAGTATTAATTTTGGGATGCATTTGCAATCTCCAGGGGTCCAGTGCCATGTCTAATATTAAGTAATAAATGCAATCAAGACAGACTAAACACTCTGAATGTATGTACTTGTTAGAAAAAGAATCATTGCCCTTGGCTTCACACAAGCTATGAGCTTGAAATTCAAAATTAATCTAAAGTAAGTAAGAAAAGCAGTGCACTCATAAAACAGTATTAGTATTTCTATTTCTTGAATTGGATTTGAAGATAAGGTGGTTATGTGTACACAGCCCATCTTTATTAGATTACACAAAACACTGCTGAAAGGAATTGTAAAAACAGTGTTGAAAGAAATTAAAGAAAACTTATGTAAATTTTAAAAACCTTTCTTTACATAGATCAAAAGTCAGTATTGTTATGATAACATTACTGGATTAATGTCACAAAGAAGGCAGAGAGGAAGTTTCAGAAACTTGTCTATGGACAGAGTGAGAAACTATGTTGGTACTCTGGAGACTAGTCAGACACTAGTCTAATACAACCAATGTACTTAAATAAAAGTGTCTGATATATGACATCTCTCATGTTGCCTTCTGGTCCTGGGCTTTTGTTTGCTGGAAGATTTCTGATTACAGTTTCGATTTCCAAGCTTGTGATGGGTCTGTTAAGGTTTTCTCTTTCCTCCTGGTTCAGTTTCAGAAAGTTATACTTTTCTAAGAATTTGTCCATTTCTTCCAAGTTGTCCATTTTATTGGCATATAGTTGCTGATAGTAGTCCCTTATGATCCTTTGTATTTCTGTGTTGTCTGTTGTGATTTCTCCATTTTCATTTCTAATTTTGTTGATTTGACTCCTCTCCATTTTTTTTCTTGATGAGTCTGGTTAATGGTTTGTCTATTTTATTTATCTTCTCAAAGAACCAGCTTTTAGCTTTGTTGATTTCTGCTACGGTCTCCTTTGTTTCTTTTTCATTTATTTCTGCCCCAATTTTTATTATTTCTTTCCTTCTACTAACCCTGGGGTTCTTCACTTCTTCTTTTTCTAGTTGTTTTAGGTTAGAGCAAGGTTATTTATTTGATTTTTTTCTTGTTTCTTGAGGTAAGTGTGTATTGCTATGAACCTTCCCCTTAGCACTGCTTTTACTGAATTTAGGTTTTGGGTTGCTGTGTTTTCATTTTCACTGGTTTCTATGCATTTTGATTTCTTTTTTGATTTCTTCTGTGATTTGTTGGTTATTCAGAAGCACGTTGTTTAGCTTCCATATGTTTGTATTTTTAATCATGTCTTTTCCTGTAGTTGACATCTAATCTTATTGCATTGTGATCAGAAAAGATGCTTGAAATTATTTCAATTTTTTTTAATTTACCAAGGCTAGATTTATGCCCCAAAATGTGATCTATCCTGGGGAAGGTTCTGTGTGAACTTGAGTAAAAGGTGAAATTCATTGCTTTGAGGTGAAATGTCTATAGATACCAATTAGGTGTAACTGGTCCATTGTACCACTTAAAGTTTGTGTTTCCTTGCTAAATTTCTGTGTAGTTGATCTATCCATAGGTGTGAGTGGGATATTAAAATCTCCCACTATTATTGTGTTACAGTGAATTTCCCCTTTCGTACTTGTTAGCATTTGCCTTACATATTGCGGTGCTCCTATGTTGGGTGCATATATATTTAAAATTGTTATATCTTCTTCTTGGATTGATCCTTTGATCATTATGTAGTGCCCTTCTTTGTCTCTTTTCACGGCCTTTAATTTAAAGTCTATTTTATCTGATGTGAGTATTGCTACTCCGGCTTTCTTTGGGTCTCCATTTGTGTGAAATATCTTTTTCCAGCCCTTCACTTTCAGTCTGTATGTGTCTCTTGTTTTGAAGTGGGTCTCTTGTAGGCAGCATATATAGGGGTCTTGTTTTTGTATCCATTCAGCCAGTCTTTGTCTTTTGGTTGGGGCATTCAGCCTATTTACATTTAAGGTAATTATTGATAAGCATGATCCCATTGCCATTTACCTTGTTGTTTGGGGTTCGAGTTTATACACCTTTTCTGTGTTTCCTGTCTAGAGAAGATCCTTTAGCATTTGTTGAAGAGCTGGTTTGGTGGTGCTGAATTCTCTGAGCTTTTGTTTGTCTGTAAAGCTTTTGATTTCTCCTCCATATTTGAATGAGATCCTTGCTGGTACAGTAATCTGGGTTGTAGGTTTTCTCTTTCATCACTTTAAGTATGTCCTGCCATTCCCTTCTGGTCTGAAGAGTTTCTATTGAAAGATCAGGTGTTATCCTTATGGGAATCCACTTGCGTGTTATTTGTTGCTTTTCCCTTGCTGCTTTTAATATTTGCTCTTTGTGTTTCATCTTCGTTTATTTGATTAATATGTGTCTTGTGGTGTTTTGCCTTGGGTTTATCCTGCTTAGGACTCTCTGGGTTTCTTGGACTTGGGTGGCTATTTCCTTCCCCATTGTAGGGAAGTTTTCAGCCATTATCTCCTCGAGTATTTTCTCATGGCCTTTCTTTTGTCTTCTTTTTCTGGGACCCCTATGATTCGAATGTTTGGGCGTTTGACATTGTCCCATAGGTCTCTAAGGTTGTCCTGATTTCTTTTCATTCTTTTTTCTTTCTTCCTCTCTGCTTCATTTATTACCACCATTCTCTCTTTCACCTCACTTATCCTGTCTTCTGCCTCAGCTATTCTACTGTTAGTTCCCTCCAGAGTGCTTTTGATCTCAGTTATTGCATTATTCATTATTGAATGACTCTTTCTTATTTCTTCTAGGTCTTTGTTAAACATTTCTTGCATCTTCTCAATATTTGTCTCTAGACTATTTATCTGTAACTCCATTTTGTTTTCAAGATTTTTGATCATTTTTACTATCATTATTCTGAATTCTTTTTCAGGTAGACTCCCTATCTCCTCCTTTTTGTTTGCTGTGGTGGACATTTATCATGTTCCTTTACCTGCTGAATATTTCTCTGCCTTTTCATCTTGTTTAGATTGCTGTGTTTGAGGGGGTCTTTCTGTATGCTGGAAGTTTGTGGTTCCTCTTTATTGTGGAGATTGCTCCCTCTGGATGGAGTTGGACGAGTGGCTTGTCAAGGTTTCTTGGTTAGGGAAGCTTGCGTCAGTGTTCTGGTGGGTGGAGCTGGATCTCTTCTCTCTGGAGTGCAGTGAAGTGTCCAGTATTGAGTTCTGAGGTGTCTATGGGTTTGGTGTGACTTTCAGCCACCTGTATTTTAATGCTCAGGGTTATGTTCTGGCATTGCTGGGGAATTAGTTTGGTATATTTTGCTCTTGAACTTGTTGGCTCTTGGGTGGAGCTTGATTTCAGTGTAGGTATGGAGGCTTTTGGATGAGCTTTGTCAATTAATGTTTCCTGGAGTCAGGAGTTTTCTGGTGTTTTCAAGTTTTGGATTTAAGCCTCCTGCCTCTGACTTTCAGTCTTATTCTTACAGTATCCTCAAGACTTCTCCATCCATACTGCACTGATGATAAAACATCTAGGTTAATGGAGAAAGGATTCTCCACAGTGAGGGACCAGAGAGGTTTGCAGGGTTATGTGGAGAAGAGAAGAGGGAGGAGGGAGATAAAGGTGACCAGGAGGAGAAGAGGAGGAGTCAAAAGAGGAGAGAGCAGTCTGGCCAGTAATCAATTCCCTATGTACTCTCCACAGTCTGGAACACTCAGAGGGGTTCACGGAGTTACATAGGGAAGGGGATAGGGAAGAAGGAGATAGAGGTGACCAGGAGGAGAAGAGGGGGAGTCAAAATGAGACAGACAGATCTATCCAGTAATCAGTTCCCTAAGTGTTCTCCATTGCTGGAGAGATTCACAGAGTTAAGTAGAGAAGAGAAGGGGGAGGGAGGAGATAGAGGTGACCTGGGGGAGAAAAAGGAGGGGCAAAAGTGGGAGAGAGCAATCAAGCCAGTAATCACACTCCTAAGTAAAAATGGGTACTGAAGATTGGATTCTTAATGGTATAAAATTGATAACAAATGCCAAAAAGCAAAGATTAAAAATCTAGAGTAGAGGTTAGACTGTAAAAAATACAATATTAAAAAAAAACAAAATCACAAAAATTATATATGTCTGAAATATGCTTTAAAAATGGGGTCTTTTTTGCAGATAATAGTAGGTTATGAAAATGAAAATTAAAGGAGTAACAAAGAACTTAAAAATAAAAAATATTTAATTAAAAAATGATAATAGTAAAATGTTTCTAGCAATTTCTCTGGAGCTGTTGAATGCAGTGTGGGGTCAGTTCAGTTTCAGAGAGTTCCTTGTTCCAGCTTATACTTCTTCTCAAGGTCTATAGGCCCCTTCCAATGTAGCCAGTGCTAACTACAGGTTTTTAATCTGTTTCACCTGTCACTTCCAAAGCGGTTCCCTGTTCTTTGTTTATTTTGGCTTCCTCTGTTTGCAAGTCTCCAGTGTCTAATTACTGTCATGACACATGGGGGAGAATGTGGTCATTTATTTAGGCTCACTTGTTCAGCTGTGTTGTGGGGAGGGAGGAACACTGCAAACAAGCAGTGTCTGGGCCACACTGGGTTTGCCCCCACTCACGGTGTGTGTGCTTTCCTGATCTACACTGCTCAGGCTCCAGGTTGCTCTGCAGGGGAACTGTCCAAAGCGGGCCCTGGGTTGCGTGCCTTTCCCACGTCTAAGACGCTCAGGTTCAGGTTCTTGGGTACTCCACAGAGGCACAGATTCAGTTGGGCCTGCGTTTTGTGCCCTTCCCAGGTCCAGGCAGCTTAGGCAGCCAGGTGCTTGGCAAGCACAGTCTCCCCAGGTGGGCAGTGTGTCTTATCACCTCCCTGGTCCCAGCCCCTCAGTTTCCTGGGTGCGCATCAGAAGCACCATCTCAGGTGTGTTGCGTGTCTCCTCTAGTGCACTGATCTCTGCCTGTGACCCTCCTGGCAGATGTCAACCATCCAGGATCCAGGAAAATTTGGTTAGCAACTGGGAGCCTGCTCATAATTTGGTGGAAGATGCCCTCTCCAGGGCTGAGATTGCCCCTTGCCTTCCGGCTCTGGCTGTCGTCCACCTGCCTCTCTGCCTCTGGCGGGGGTAGGGACCAGTCCACAGCCAGCTAGCTCTCCTCTGGTATTCTCTCAATCCTTTTTCTGTGAGCGGGCCAAGTTGTGCCTTATAGCTTTTTGTCGGAAAGTTCTCTCTCTCTCTCTTTTTTTTCCCCTTTCTGGCTATCCTACAGCTTGGGTTGCTATCTCACATTAGTTCCCTCTGATTATCCTCAGGGCATTCAGGCCTGGTCCTTACCCTAAGCATGCAGCCTGCACCTCCCTGTTCAGCCCCCTGTGGCTTCTGATGGACAGGAGCAGCTGGGCTACTTCTCCAATGGGAGTTGAGGTTAGGTGTGTAATCTGTGGGTGTTTTTTTTTTTTTTTCTCCCTGTTATGTTGCCCTCTGAGATTCCAAAACTCCCCACAGACCCACTGGTGAGAGGGTTTCCTGGTGTTCGGAAACTTCTCCTCCTTCACCACTCCCTCCCTGGGATGGATCTCCATCCCTAACTCTTTTGCCTCTCTTTTTATCTTTTATATTTTTCCCTACCTCCATTTGAAGATTATGGGCTGCCTTTCTGGGTGCCTGGTGTCCTCTGCCAGCGTTCAGAAGTTGTTTTGTGGAATTTGCTCAGCATTCAAATGATTTTTTGATGAATTTGTGGGGGAGAAAGTGGTCTCCCCATCCTATTCCCCTGCCACCTTAGGACCACCCCTCAAGTTGCTTCAGTTGTGTCTGACTCTTTCTGGTCCTATGGATTGTAACCCACCAGGCTCCTCTGTCCATGGGATTCTCCAGCAAGAATACTAGAGTGGGTTGCTATGTCCTTCTCCAGGGGATCTTCTTGACTCAGGGGTCGAACCTGGGTCTCCCGAATTGCAGGCAGATTTTTTACTATCTGAGCCACTCACCAGGGAAGTCCAAATAATTCCTGAGCATGATGACTATAGTTTATATATATTGTATATTTGAAAGTTGCTCAGAGTAAGTCTTGTGACTTACTAAATTGCTTATAATTGTTTGCATTTCATACGAGGTGTCATTCAGTCGCTCCTTGGAGAGATTCTTTGTCCCCAATGAGCAGGATCAATTTTTTCACTTATTTAAGAATCAAATATTATGTCTTCCATTATATTCACTGTATATTCATGCACACAATAGGTCCTTAAACTGCTTGACAACTTTGTTTGCCCAACCATGAAAATAACCCTGGTAAATACAGAACTATTCAATGAAGGAGAGGATGCACAATCAACCAGATAACTGAACCTCATCCATTCTTATGAGGAAACAATCAATAAAGTCCTGAAGGTTGTTAATGTTCTGGGATGTTTGATGTTCGCTTGTGTTTTCCAAAATATAACTTCTTAAATTGGCAATATTTTTAAGTACTTTGTTTTCACCCCCTGGGAAATAATCAATGAGCATAGGGAGATTATTGCAGACCTAGAAGAGAGGAAAATAGTTTATTAAACAAAGAACCCCTATGAATACTTGCATACCCTATGCCAAGCTCTGGTCAGAAATGGTATCATAAATATTAATATAATACAGTCTCTGTATTAAGGGGAATTCTTACTTTACAGGTACTTAATTTTCCATGCTGATAGATGTCTACATGATGGAGAACATACTGACCAGGGATTAAAGATGATAATCATTTCCTATACTCATACAACATTTTTATAGAATAAAATTATCACTACAAAAATGATCTCATTTTCTTACATCAAGTCTTCCCTACAATCATGAAATATGGAATGGCATGAAAAACTGACTCATATTTTGCAGATGACAATAGAGGTTAAGAGAGTTTGGACAACCTGATATGCAAGCCAGAGCTGGTCCCTGATGTTTCTACCTCTGTCTCATAGACTCAAACATAAGATCAGTTATTTTAAGACTGAAAGCATCCTAAGAACTATGAAACACAACTCAACATCTTATAGATAAAGTAACTGGGCAGCAGAGCAATTAAGTGACTTCTGTAATACCACACCATTGTCTTTTAGACAGAGGCAGAACGTGTCAGCAAAGTAGAGGGTACACCTGCAATGTTTGTTTGTGGTTCCTTCACACACACACACACAAACACACACACACACACACAAAACAATCATTTTGTCATCCTCAAAGCAGTTACCTTGTCAGTTAGAATGCCAACTGAAGTATCAAACACTCCTATCCTAGTCAGTGACCCCGAGCAGCACTCTCCCCCTTGAAGGAGACATTCTCTTCCTTGCCAAACACAGATATTTCTGTCAACTGATGTGACAAAGAAGCAATGAGTGGTGACTGGGTAACAAGACTTGTGGGCAATGGAAGCCTTTCCAGAAAGGCCTGGAAGTCCTACTGCTGTGGGCACGCTTTGAGGAAGTCACTATTGTAGTTTATGGGAATTGGGCTTTGGAAATTGGTTAAAACAAACAAACAAACAAACAAAAAAACCACTGAACAGTGTGCTTTGGAATTGTGGTGTTAGAGAAAACTCTTGAGGGTCCCTTGACTGCAAGGATATCAAAGCAGTCAATCCTAAGGGAAATCAACACTGAATATTCAACAGAAAGACTGATGCTGAAGCTGAAGCTCTAATACTTTGGGTATCTGATGCAGAGTCAACTCATTGTAAAAGATCCTGATGCTAGGAAAGCTTGAAGGCAAAAGGAGAAGGGGGAGGCAGAGTTTGAGATGGTTAGTTAGCATCACCAACTCAATGATCATGAATTTGAGCAAGCCCTGGGAGACAGTGGAGGACAGAGGAGCCTGGTGTGCTGTAGTCCATAGGATTGCAAAGAGTTGGACATGACTTAGTGAGGGAACAACAACAACAATTCTGGGCATGCATTTGCCTGTCTATCATATCGGGCTCTGCCATTGTCCCCAGATGAACACTTCATGATGCTAAGCTCTGGGCAGAACTGTGCTGCTCACACATTCACCTCACAGCTCACAGCTTACTGTATAGAGACATGGACCTCATGGAGAAAAGAGCAGAAATGATTTCTCAAGAAGAAAGGACCCTGGGCTCACCTGAACCCATGGAGAGCCCTGAATCCTGATGTTTTCATTCAATCTTTCCATTAGATTTGGAAAAATCTGATCTTTATAATCAAAATGGTTCTGGAAAATAGTGGATCAGATCACATTGCAGGGAGCACAGCCCAGAATGAAAGTGGGATCACAGGCCAACCTTAAAGAATAATAAACAATTTAAATACATCATTAAAAGATATACATGAAATACTTTGTCTTTGAGATAAAACTAACTTTAGAAACTTTAACACAATATTTTACCTACTAAAACCCTTAACAACAAAGTATTCCACATGCACAAAATCAGCACATCACTTTTACCTTAACCTAAGTAGATCACTTCACCCTAGCTAGCTCATAACAGTTTTGGGGCGAAAAAAAAATTATTTCCTATCCACTGCCTTTACCTGTATCCTTTTCACCTAAGGTGCCTGTTAAGTTGAAGGGAAAAAGCAAAACACTTTCAAAGGCCATTTTTATGTCATTTATTAATAATAACTTAGATTTATCAGGGCTGAATATTACCTGTTTGCAAAGCCAGTAGAAAATTAAGCACTGATAAAGAAAGAAATAAAATAGTTAGGGACTGCAAAATGCTTTTTATATAATGAATAGTTGAAAGAATCATCTCTAGAATCAACAGGGAAGCTAAACAGAGAGAGACTGTGGGTGAATTCATGTATCTGAAGGAACAGATTTTTAAAAGCAGCAACTAACCATGATGCATGAGAAGAAAAACTAATACAAGTAAACAATTTCTATAAGATGGTTTACCTTTCTAAAATATGAATAAAATGTAAAATTTTTATTTTGAACATACATCTCAGGTAACTGAAACAAAAAGGTAAATTGACGAATTTTTTAACTTCCAATGTTAAAAAATTCTCTCCTTGGGGTTAAAAGTTCATTTTTTTTCTATTAATGATCAAAAATTAATGTATTTTGGCAAAACTGCCCTATGTAAATATTTGGAATATTGTTCTATGTAGCCATCAACAGAACAGCACATTTCAATAAATTTTAAATTATCATCTAAATCAACATTATCATGTTGCCAGTAAAGAAACTATATAGAGGAAAAGTTTTCTTTTTTGGTAGGAGATCTATAAAATAAAATTGCTGCCATCAAATGATGAATGAAAATTTGTTATACAGAGAGAGATAAAGAAATTCACATCTAAAGAAGTAATTAAGAACTACTTGAATGAAAAATAAGAGATTTCCCTAGTGGTTAAGAATCCACTTTGCAATGGAGGGGATGTGGGTTTGCTCTCAATCAGGAACTAAGATCTCACATGCTGTGGAGCAGCTAAGCCTGCGTGCCACAACTAGAGAATCTGTGCACCACAATGAAAGATCCCGCAAGCCACAACTAAGACCCGACCCAACCAAACAAATAAATATTCAAACAAACAAACAAAAACAAAACTACTGACAGAGTGACATCAGGAAGATGGTGAAATGGGAAGCCCCAGCCCTTGTCCTCCCAAAGAAACACTAATTTAGTGATGATGAATGAGCTAAAACAATTTGATATTTTCAGAATTCAGTTAAGTAGTTGCAGTACTGTATGTGAGTACACAGCTAAGAAGAGCCATGCAGGAAAAAGAAGGATGAAGCATGCATCAAAAAAAAAAAGAAAAAAGAAAAAAAAAAAAAAAAAACCCAGCTTTTCAGTGGCTGCTTGAAGAAATGCTTTTCTTTCTTACCTCACTTAGAAAGCTCTCAAAACTAGCACAGTACAGATGTCTGGGAGCACTGAGGATAAAGGAAAGTAAGGACACTAGTTTGTTAGGGCCAGCATGGCTTGGCACAATCTAGAGAAGTTAAACCACTTCACCCTTTTGTTTGAAAGGGATGGGAGAGGCATAGAGCTTGCATCTGGTGCTCTGATCTTTTAGAGGGCTACACAAGGGAATAGTATCTGTCACATCTGATTCAGGGCACTAAGGGGGAGCGTGCAACCTTTAGATGTCAGTGAGATAAGGGAAAGTGGAGTTGTTTGCTTCTGTTGAACTAGGGAAATCACAGTGCTGCAGACAGACAACAAAGGGAATAAGAGATTACCTGAAATTAATTTGATAAGCATACTTAATTGTGAAAGGCCAGAGAAGCAGCATCCACAAAAGAAAAATGCTTCAGAGGCCTCCAGAGCCCCTGACCATGATTCCTGGTGTTTTGCTTTATATTAGGTTGACCCACAAAGACTGGGAGAGGTGGCAGTTTTTTCAAAATCCTGAATCCCAACACAAAGTCATAAAACACAAAAACAGGCAGGAAACATGGCTCAAATAAAGGCAGAAAGTAAATCTACAGAAATTGGTCTTAAAGAAATGGAGAATATCACTGACATGAACAAAGGGTTTTTTTAAATGCGATAGATACTCCATAAGGTTAAGATGATCCATGAACAAAACAAAAATGTTAACAAAGAGGTAGGACATATAAAAAAGAACCAGCAGCTAAAATTTGTTGGGTTAAAAAACACAATAATTCACCTAAAAATATACTCAAATAGGTCATCTGGTGTTATTCAATCAGAAGAACTAAAGGAAAAACATGAAAAAAAGTGGAGAAAGCCTAAGGGACTTATGGGACACCAGTAATTCTATCAATATGCTCATTATGTGGAAAGAGAGAGAGGACATAAAGCTTATTTGAAGAAACACTGGCAAAAAACTTTCCATATCAAGGGGAAAACTGATACCCTGATTCTAGAAGACCAACACACTCTAACTATGAACAAAAGAAATCTAAACTGAGATATATGAAAACCAAATTGTCAAAAATCAAAGATAAAGAGAGAATTATGGTTAACAGCAATAAAAAAGTGACTTGTCACTTACAACAAAAGCATCATACAATAACAACATATTTCTAAGCAGAGATGTTGCAGGACAGAAATGAGTGGGATGATAAATTCAAAGAAAAGAAAGAAAAAATTTGCCAATCAAATATACTATATCTAGTAAGCAATTCTCAAAAAAAAAAAAGGATAAACAAAAGCTGAAGCTGTTTATCACCACTAGACATGTCTTACAAGAAATGCTAAAAGGTGTCCTTAAAGTTCAAGCAATAGGACATTGAACAGTAACACAAAAGCATACAAAAGTATACAACTTGTTGATATATGTAAATATACAGACTAATCAAGAATGTCATACTAATGTGAAGGTGGTGTATAAACCACCATTACTTCTAATATAGAAGTTAAAAGAGGTTAATAAATCTTTACTTAGATTATCTATAAAGAAAAGAGAAAACTCAAATAAATAAAATCAGAAACGAAGAGGAGACATTACAACTGATACCGATATAATTTCTGTGATGCCACAGAAATACAAAAAAGTTGAAGAGATTACTATGAGTAATTACACATCAACAAAATGTATAGCTTAGAAGAAGCGGACATATTTCTAGAAAGAGACAACCAGTTAGGACTGATTTATGAATAGATAGAAAATCTGACAAACCAAAAATGATAAGGTTGTCAAATCAGTAGTCAAAACCCAACAACAAAAAAGCTCAGAATCAGATGGTTTCACTGGTGAACTCTACAAACATTTAAGGATTAGAAAAATATTGCCACACCTTCTAAAGTTCTTTTGAACATGTGCAAATTAATAAATACAATATACCATGTTATCAAAATGAAAAGCAAAAATTAATCATATCAACAGATGTAGAAAAAGTATTTGACAAATATCAAATTTCATTCAACTGAATGCAGAGTTCCAAAGAATAGCAAGGAGAGATGAGAAAACCTTCTTCAGTGAACAATACAAAGAAGTAGAGGAAAACAATCTAATGGGAAAGATTAGAGATCTCTTCAAGAAAATTAGAGATACCAAAACAACATTTCATGCAAAGATGGGCACAATAAAGACAGAAATGGTGAGGACCTAAGAGAAGTAGAATGGTTAAGAAGAGGTGGCAAAAATCTACAGAACTGTACAAAAAAGCTCTTAATGACCCAGATAACCATGATGGTGTGATCACTCACCTAGAGTCAGACATCATGGAATGCGAAGTCAAGTGGGTCTTAAGAAGCATTACTATCAACAAAGCTAGTGGAGGTGATGGAATTCCAGCTGAGTTATTTCAAACGCTAAAAGTTGATACTGTTAAAGTGCTGCACTCAATATGCCAGCAAATTTGGAAAACTCAGCAGTGGCCACAGGACTGGAAAAGGTCAGTTTTCATTCCAGTCCCAAAGAAGGACAATGCCAAAGAATATTCAAACTACTGCACAATTGCCCTAATTTCATGTGTTGTCAAGGTAATTCTTCAAGACAGGTTGTCAAAATTCTTCAAGATAGGTCTCAACAGCACTGAACCAAGAACTTCCAGAGGTACAAGTTGGGTTTAGAAAAGGCATAGAAACCAGAGGTCAAATTGCCAACATCCATTGAATCATAGCAAAAGCAAGATGATTCCAGAAAAACACCGACTTCTGCTTCATTGACCACATGAAAATCTGACTGTGTGGATCACAACAAACTTGAAAATTCTTAAAGAGATGGGAATATTAGACCACCTATGCTGCCTCCTGCAAAACCTGTATGCAGGTTAAAAAGCAACAGAATGAGACATGGAACAATGGACTGGTTCAAAATTGGGAAAGGAGTAGGTTAAGACTGTATATTGTCACCCTGCTTATTTAAATTATATGCCGAGTACATCATGTGAAATGTTGGGCTGGATGAATTATGAGCTGGAATCAAGATTGCTGGCAGAAATATCAACAACCTCAGATATGCATGTGACATCACCCTTATGGCAGAGAGTGAAGAGGTTCCTCTTGATGAAGGCGAAACAAGCAGGAGAGTGAAAAAGCTGGCTCAAAACTCAACATTCAATAAACTAAGATCATGGTATCCAGTCCCATCACTTCATGTCAAATAGATGAGGAAAAAAATGGAAACAGTGACAGATTTTATTTTCTTGGGCTCTCAAATCACTGTGGATGGTGACTGCAGCCATGAAATTAAAAGACTCTTGCTCTTTGGAAGAAAAGCTATGACCAACCTAGATGGTGTGTTAAAAACAGGAGACATCACTTTGCCCACCAAGGTCCATATAGTGAAAGCTATGGTTTTTAAAGTAGTCACGTACAGATGTCAGAGTTGAACCATAAAGAAGACTGAGTGCCGAAAAATTGATGCTTTTGAACTGTGGTGCTGGAAAAAGACTCTTGAGGGTCCCTTGGACAGCAAGGAGATCAAACCAGTTGACCCTAGAGAAAATCAACCTTGAATATTCATTGGCAGGACTGATGCTGAAGCTGAAGTTCCTATACTTGGGCCATCTAATGTGAAGAACTTACTCATTGGAAAAGACCCTGATGCTGGTAAGGATTGAGGGCAGGAGGAGAAGGGGACAACAGAGGATAAGATGGCTGGATGGCATCATTGACTCAATGGATATGAATTTGAGCAAACTCTGGGAGACAGTGAAGGACAGAGAAACCTGGCATGCTGTAGTCCATGAGTTTGCAAAGAGTTGGACACAAATGAGCAACTAAACAACTACAAAATTTCAGGATAAAAACTCTTCTATAATACTTTATTCAACACAGTAAAGCGATCTATGACAACCCCACAGCTAACATTGTATTCAAAGGTGACAGATTGAAAGCTTTTCCTCTAGGATCAGGAACAATAAGAATGCCCACTCTTACCACTCCTATTCAACATAGTACTGGAATCCTAGCCCCAGAATCTCTCAGTGGCAACTCACTCCAGTATTCTTGCTTGGAAAATAACATGGACAGAAAATGTTGATGGGCTACAGACCCTAGGGTTGTAGAGTTAGACACGACTGAGCACTCATGCACACACAAAGGAAAATGAAGAATTGAAAAAGTCTGCTTGCACATGCTATGATCTTATATATGGAAAACCCTAAAGATCCTACTAAAAACTGTTAGAATTAATCAGTGAATTCAGTAAAGTTGCAGGCTATGAAGTCAACATAAAAAATATTTGCATTTCTGTTCATTAAAAACAAACTCTCTGGAAAAGAAACAAAGAAAATAATCCCATTTTCTCACAATAAAATGATAAAATACTTAGGAATAAATTTAACCAATGAAACAAAAGTGCTGTATACTGATCTCTCACAAACACTGATGAAAATAATTAAATAAGGCATGAATAAATGAAAAGCTATTTAGTGTCCATGAATCAAAAGTATTGATATTATTATTATGTCCATAATATCCAAAGCAGTCTGTAGAGTCATTGTAATTCTATCAAATTCTAATGGCATTTCTCACAGAAATAAAAAAATAATTCTAAAAATCCACATGTAATTTAAAAAGACCCCAAATACCCAAAGAAGTTCCAAGAAGAATGAAAAATGCTGAACACATTCAAATTTCTGATTTCAAATCATATTACAAAGCTAAGATATCAAAAGAATGTTGTACTGACATAAAAACAAACACATAAACCAATGCAACAGAATTCAGAGCCCAGCAATAAAACCATACACATATTATCAACTAATATTTGACAGGGAGCCAAGAATACTCAATGGAGAAGGATAGTCTCTTCAATAAATACTGTTAGGAAAACTACAAATTCACATGCAAAAGAATGAAACAGGACCCCTATCTTTATCACTCACAAAAGTTAACTTTAAGTGGATTAAAGACTTGAGTGTAAGACCTGAAACCATAAAACTACTAGAATAAATCTTAGAGAAAATACTCATTGACATTGGTCTAAGAAACAAGTTTTTTTTTTTTAATTCCCTCTTTATTCCTCTTATCTGAATGTCATGTAGTAGTTACTAGATATTACTTGAATGAATGAACGAAATCAATGACTTTCTAAATGTGACACTAAAAGCACAAGCAATAAAAGTAAAAATAAACAAATAGGACTACATCAAAGAAAAAAAGCCTTACTGAACAACAAAATAAATATTAAAGGCAACCTATAAAGTGTGAGAAAATATTTGCAAACCATACATCTTATAAAGGGTTAATAGCCAAATTATGTAGAGAACTCAAACAACTCAGTAAAAAGTACAACAACCTGATTAAAAATGGGCAGAGGAACTGAATAGACATTTTCCCAAAAAGACACGCAAATGGCCAACAAGTGCATATAAAGGTTGTCAATATTACCAGTTGTCAAGAAAATGCAGATCAAAATCACAAAATGCATGTTGTCGATAGGATGAAAGTGTTAGTTTCTCAGAGGTGTCTGACTCTTTGCGATCCTGTGGACTGTAGATTGCCAGGAGCCTCTGTCCATGAAATTCTCCAGGAAAGAATACTGGACTGGGTTGTCATTCCCTTCTCCAGGGCCTCTTCCTGATCTAGGGATCTAACACAGGTTTCCTGCATTGCAGGCAGATTTTTTACCATTTGAGCTAGTAGGGAAGCCATTGACAGAATGGCTACCATCAAAAAGTCAAGAGATAAGGGTTGCCTGTGATGTGGAGAAAATAGAACACTCATGCACTGTTGGAGAAGACTCTTGAGAGTTCCTTGGACTGCAAGGATATCCAACCAGTCCATCCTGAAGGAGATCAGTCCTGGGTGTTCATTGGAAGGACTGATGCTGAAGCTGAAACTCCAATACTTTGGCCACCTCATGGGAAGAGCTAATTCATTGGAAAAGACCCTGATGCTGGGAGGGATTGGGGGCAGGAGGAGAAGGGGACGACAGAGGATGAGATGGCTGGATGGCATCACCGACTCGATGGGCATGAGTTTGAGTAAACTCCGGGAGTTGGTGATAGACAGGGAGGCCTGGCATGCTGCGATTCATGGGGTCACAAAGAGTTGGACACGACTGAGCAACTGAACTAAACTGAACTGATGCACTGTTGGTGTGAATGTAAACTGGTACAGTCACTATGTAAAATAGGCTGGAGGTTCCTGTACATATTTAAAAGACTACCATATGATCCAGCACTCCTACTTCTGGATATATTTCTGAATTTAATGAAAATAGGATATTACACAGGTTTCTATACTTCATGTTTATTGCAGCATTATTCACAGTACCCAACATATGGAAACTTAAGTGTCCATCAACTGTTGAATGGATAAAGAAAAAAAAAATATATATATATATACACACACATGCACACACAGGGAGTTGACCCTTGAAAAACATGGGGATGAGGCACTGACCCACCATACAGTTGACAAGTCCATGTATAACTTTAGAGTTGGACCACCATATGTGCAGTTACACATTCCAGGATCCAACCAAGCAGGAGTCATGTAGTACTATAGCAAGTACTTATTGAAAAATAACCACATATAAGTGGACCCACGAGTTCAAATCCATGTTGTTCAAATGTCAACTGTATATACATCCATAGATGCAATGGAATACTATCCAACCATGAGAGGAAGGAAATCCTTGCATTTGTCACAACACAAATGGATCTTGAGCACATTATGCTGAGTGAAAAAAGACAAAGGGGGAAGACAAATACTACAGGATATAATATATATGTGGAATCTAAAAAAAAAAAAACCTAAACTATAGAAAGTAGAAGGGTGATTACCAGGGGCTAGGAGGTCAGGGAAATGATGAGATGTTGGTTAAAGAGAACAAACTCCCAGTTAGAAAATGAATTAAGCATGGAGATCTAATGCACAGCATTATGGTTACAGTTAACATAATCATTACTGAAAGTTGCCAAGAAATTAGATTTCATATGTTTTCTAAAGAAAGGGTAATTAAGCGAGTTGGTGGAGGTGTTAAACAAGGCTATATGGAGGTGGTAATCTGCATATATGAGTATATAAAATAAACATATTTTATACCTTAAACTTACACAATATCAATTATATCTCAATAAAACTAGGAGAAAATATTGAATGCAGACCACACTCACTCAGGAAGTTGATTTTTTAAAAACTGGATATGTAGGTGTAGTTACAGCTACAGTATAGGAACAATGTATAGTTCAGCAGAAAACTATTCATTGTCTATAGTTCACCTTTCTGCGATTTTATGGGAGCTATTGTGCAGCTTTCTAAATTTTCAATAATAGATAGTGATGCAAAATAATTCTTGTCTGTAGACATACAAACTCTGTTCTTTCAGATTCAGTGACTTCCCTAGCTAATTTGCCTTCATTTGCACATTCAAATCAACATTATTTTACACTAAATAAATTTGAACTTTTCCATCCACGTTCTTTGAACAGCTTGGAACACCTTGTTACAGCTGATTGTAACTGATTTCCTCATTAATGAAATAAATAGTATCTTTAATTTGTGTTCATTTAAAAAATAAAGAATATTGGTTAACAGGTATCTGAAAAGATGCTCAACGTCACTAATCATTAAGTTCTGTGCTGGCCTCAGCTTATCAATAACCAATGCTGTGGTTGGACTGGTCCTTGCATTCATATTTTGATTATGGAGTCTTCAAAGAATTAAAAGTAAAATTATTATATTACCCAGAAGTTCCACCTCTGAATTTTTATCCAAAAGAATGATTTGGGATCTCAGATATTTGCATTGTTCACAATAGCCAAGATGTGGAAAGAACCTAAAGATCTCACAATAATTATTGAATTTAAAAATGTGTAAATACAAACACTGAAATGTTATTCAGCCATAAACATGAAAGAAATCTTGTCACATGCTGCAATATGAATGACCCATAAGCACATTTTGCTAAGTGAAAAAAGTAGATCACAAAAGGACCAATGTTGTATGATTCCACTTACATGAAGTAGCCAATGTAAGCCAGATTCATAGAAACAGAAAGTAGAATGCTGATTAGCAGGGCTTTGGGGAGAGGAAATGGAGAGTTCAATAGAGTATCAGCCATACAGGATGACAGTCTAGAGGCCTGATGTACAAGAGCATGATTATAGTTAAGAATAGTATCATGTACACTTAACAATGTGTTAAGAGGCTAGATAACATGTGTTTTTTGTTTGTTTGTTTGTTTAGTACAAAAATTTCTAAATGTTTCAAAGAAATGGTAGGGCATGGAACAAAAGGAGCATGTGTATTTAGCAACTCCTATCAGAGTCATTGTGATGAACATTATAGGCCCAGTAGTGGGAGGTAAATAATTACTAGAGATTTATTATCAAAATCCAATAAAGATGAAGCAAATTTTATCAAACTGAAAATAGTGTCAAATTTCACTTAGAGGAGACAGGGTAAAAAGGTATTGATTAGGTTGAAATCTAGTTAAATAAAACATTTCATATTAATAACTTGGTTTTGTGTATTTTGTTGAATTATGACATAGCATATATTTTTAAAATATAAATATAGTGAGTGTTGAATAACAACACATAATTAATGCTGGTATTTTAAAATAGTGCTGCCTTAACTCATGATTAAGAGAACTCACGATTAAGGAGAACTGCATGATTAAGAGAACTCATGATTAAGGAGAACTGCATGAAGATATTCCTAATGGACTGAAATCACAGATGGAGGAACTTTAGGCCAGAACTGTAGGCCTGGGTCCTGGAAGTAAATTTCTCTGTGAGGCTGAACATATAAATTTAGTTCAATTAAGTGAATACAGATGACACTTGTTTCATGCTCCATAAGGATATGAGGAGGTCATTCCCACCCTGTCCACTTAAAAGTATTCCCAGGTGAAATGCTCTGGAATAGACCATATATTTGTGAGATAGGAAAACCACTGTTCTCCCTTTCAGGAAATGACTCAAAACTATTTTTAGTGATTTCTGATTTTATTAAAATAAAGCCCAGGAGAGACTATGAATAAATAACCCTTTATAACAACACAGTATGTGCAATCTTGGGAGCATACATACAATAAGCATAGATACATAAAAGCCCCCTTGGTTCTTTGCTTCACACCCTATTCCCTCCCATCTGAGGACTGACAACCACTATTCATGGCAAAGATATGGCCATTCCTATAATGTTTCCAAGGGCGTCACTGGAGAAGTGAGTAGTCTGTTAAGGTCAGAGTTAGAGTATAGCATCACCCACCATTGGTTTTTCTCAACTCCTCCACAAAGCAACCAGCTTCCTCTTGAACTCAATCCCCAAGACTCCTCTTCCCCATCCTGAAATTCCACAGGGTCAGGAGGGAGAAATGCCAGGTCTCTTTCCATATCTTCCCATTGCTAAAAATGATTCCTACCAGGAGAGGAAACAGAAACTAGGAGGGAGGCTGTGTCACACATGGCAGCATTAGAGATGAAACAAGGTATGTTTGGGGGTTCTTCAAATTCCTCTCTTCCATCCTCTCCACAGCCAGCCATGGGTGAACCAATGCTGAACACACACACATGCACACCTACTAAGTCCTTCATTAGATCTTTTAGCCAAAGGCAAAATGCCTCTTCCAGAAAACTCCTCTCCCAGATCAATTCAGGCTTCTTTCACTGCTTCATACCCACGCAAGACTTCAATGGGCTTCATACTGAAATATGAGGGCGATAAACTTTTGAGAACTGCAAATGGAGATGCCTGAATAAGTGAACATCAACAGATAAATGGATTAAAAAAAATAGTTGGTATACACATATGCTTTGAAATATTACTCAGCCATAAAAAAAGAATGAAAATTTTCCATTTGCAACAACATTAGTGAACTTAGAGAGCATTATGCTTAGTGAGTAAAGTCTGAAAGAGAAAGGCAAATATTTTATGTCAACACACATGTGAAATCTGAAAAATAAGGTGAATGTATGTAACAAAACAGACTCACAGATGTAGAGAACAAACTAGTAGTCACCAGTAGAGAGAAACAAATAGAGAGGGGCGTAACAGGGGATGGGATTAAGAAACAAATTTTTATGTATACAATAAATAAGCAACATGGATATATTATACAACATGGGAAAATGAAGTTATTTTGTAATAACTTTAAAGAAAGTATAATCATAAAATATTGAATCACTATGTTGTATATCTGAAACTAATATAATATTGTAAATCAACTATATTACAATAAAAGAAGAAAAAGAAAAATACACGGTTTCCCTTTCCATCACTGAAGAGTTAAAATTTCATCAGTTTAACTGATAAAGACACAATCTGAAAATATCAGTGTAACTGAAAAATAATTTATTGGGAAAGTTTGAGATACCATGTCTTTCCCCACCTCTCTGTCACTTTGAGATATAGCTTCTCCTGTCGCTTTTTAGTCTGTCATTGTCAGAAATAATGGACTGAAGGATGCACACCAGGGAAGTGAAATTATAGAAAGAGCAACAGTTGAAGATTCAGTACAGGAGGGAAGGCTGGGACTTCATTAAATGCACCCACAGCCAGAAGCACCACAGTACACACAGCTAAACACAGAGGACATGTTCTGGTCATGAAGATCTAAGTATCCCTGGAAAGACATAATTACTAGATCACTAATGAATCTGCACAAATGAAAATATGTACGAATGTCAACATGGTGGTTTAGTCGCTAAGTTGTGTCAGACTCTTGCGATTCTGTGGACTGTAGTCTGCCAGGCTCCTCCGTCCATGGGATTCTCCAGGCAAGAATACTGGAGTGGTTTGCCATTTCCCTCTCCAGGGTATCTTCCCGACCCAGGAATCGAACCCAGGTCTCCTGCATTGCAGGGAAATGATTTACCAACTGAGCTATAGTGGTGGTGGTCTAGTCACTAAGTCGTGTCTGACTCTTGTGATCCCGTGGACTGTAGTCTGCCAGGCTCCTCTGTCCATGGGATTCTCCAGGCAAGAATACTGGAGTGGGTTGCTATTTCCTTCTCCAGGAAGCTGAGCTATGAGGGAAGTCCAAATTTTAGTCCAGTTGTTTCTAAGCTCTTAAGGAAAAATTAAGTTTTGTCAAGGCCCCTGTTACAAAATGTTTTACCCCTGATATTTTTTGGAGATTGACAATTCACACGATTTCCATACCATCATATCTCTTCAGATTTTCTCAAATAACTTTGCCTAATGTAAACTGCTCTCAACTTAAGTGTGAAGAGACAGGTTCTCTGAGAGTCAGTACTTAAGGCAAGGACATACAGACCACAGATATAAGGGTTCACATTGGAACCCACATACTTGGTCTTAGACTTTTCCTTCCAGCAAAACATTCAGTGCAACTAGGTACACCAGTATCTACTGTACCTTTAAGGTTCATAATGCACCCTAATCAGTGGCTTTCAAAGTAAATATTAATACAGTTAATAATTATAGAACCTGTTTATTTAATTGGAGGTCAGAAAAGTTTGGTTTTGTAATCTTTTGAGCTGAGTGAACCTAGGTCTCCATGACCACTTTAATCAGGACAAACCTAAGCACTGATTTGTTGCCTAGCTCAAATGGCTCTAACTCTGATAGAACTAAATCAGTTTATTTTGAATAAAATAAGCTCAGTCATTCTCCTTTAGCAACTATTTTATTCTTTGAGAAAGGAATGTCTTGCTCTGTACCTCCTTCTTCTTGCTAGGGTTTATGAATGGCGATTCTTCTTGTGGTATGAAAGAATGACAAATAATTGGAGCTCTGTGATCAACTCATCTGATCGTAAATTTTTTCAAGTGAACTGTAGATGGCAACTGCAACCATGAAATTAAACTGTCATTAATTCATTAATACCAGAACTTATCTGAGAATTCTGCATTTTTCATTCTCAATTTAGTGATATCGCACTTCAACTGAAATTTCAATTGATGTCCAAATGATCAGGAGGGCATCAGCATTAAAGTCTGCACCACCATAGATGAATGCACCTTGCTTTGACAAGAGTTGTGAAGTAGAGTTGGGTTTTTTTCTTTTAAATACTAGAAGCTATTCTTAGAGAAGTTTTAGGTTCTCACCCAAACTAGGTGAAATGTATACAATTCCCACATGTCCATTACCATACCCAAAAGCCTCTCCTATCAGCAGCTTTCACTAGTGTGGTATATTTGTTTCACTCAATGAACTGACACAGCATCATCAACCAAAGTCCATGGTTTCTAAAAGTTTCATCTTCTGCGTTATGTTCTATGTTTTTTGACAAAACCATAATAACTTGAATAGATCATTGCAGTAGCAAACAGAATAGTTCCATTACCCTAAAAATCTGTGATTCACTTATTCATTCTTTCCTCCTACCAAACTCCTGGCAACCACTGATTTTTTTCACTGTCTCCATAATTTTGCCTTTTTCAGAATGTTGTATGGTAGAAATCATAGTATGTAGTCTTCAGATGGTTTCTCTCGCTAAGTAATTCTCATAAGGTTTTTCCATGAGTTTTCATAGTTTGTCAGCTCATTTCTAATAACAAAATAATGTTCAATTATTTTGAACAGTTTATGCATTTACCTACTGAAGGATTCTTGGTAGCTTCCAGGTTTTGGCAATTATAAATAAAGTAACGATGAAAATTCATGTGAGGGTTTTTATGTGGACAGAAGTTTTCAACTCATTGGGTTAATACCAAGGAGTGTGATTGCTGGATCATTTCATAATCGTATATTTAGTTTTGTAAAAACTATCAACTGACTTCCAAAGTGACTGCACCATGCAAAATTGTACACAACAATAACAGTCCTTGTTGCTTCCACGTCATCACCAATATTTGGTTTGTCAGTGATTTGGATTTTACTAATTGTTATCTGGGTGTAATGGTATCTCACTGCTGTTATTGTTTGCAAGTCCCTAGTGATATATCATGTTGAGCATTTCCACATGCTTATTTGCCATGCATATATCTACTTTGGTGAGGTATCCATTCAGATCACTAGCTCTTTTTTCTTCTGACTGCACTGTGCTATCCAATGAAACGTACCCAACCAGGGATCAGACTCCTACCCCCTGAGGTGGAAACTCAGAATCTCAACCAGTGGACCACCTGGGAAGTAATTTGCCCATTTTTAAAATGGGTTTGCTGTATTTCTGGTTGTTGAGTTTTAGAGTTCTTAGTACAGATTGAACAGGCTACCCAGATAGTGCTAATGGTAAAGAATCTGCCTGCCAATGAGGGGTCCTAAAAGGTGTAGGTTCAATCTCTGGGTTGGGAAGATCCCCTGGAGGAGGGCAGGGCAACCCACTCCAGAATTCTGGCCTGAGAAATCCCATGGACAGAGGAGCCTGGTGGGCGACAGGCTATGGGATTGCAGAAGAGTTGGACATGGCTGAGCGATTAAATGACAACAATCACTGATCTCAATATTTCCTACAGGGATGAAACTGCTTCTGAAAACAATTCCTTCACCTTCAGATTCAGCCCAGGGAGCTTTTCTACTCTTATTCCCTCTGTCCTCTGTGCATATGAGGACACGTGACATCTTTGCCTTCTTTCTTTCCTCCCTTATATGCAATATGCACAAAAGAAAGAAAGCTTGAGAGCTGGCTTATCAAATTATGTGTTTTATTAGGAATATGCATAGCAGAAATAGCTCTGTATTGTACACACAGTAATCATCTTGTTCTATATTGTATGGAGTGCATAGTACTATGCACATAAAACTACTCAACATTATATAATTATTTGCATATCTGGTGGCCATATGGATGTTACAGAGTATGAAGAACAGCAGATACATTTCTGCAGTGAAATTACACAATAAATGAGGAGAGGTCAGAGCAGGCACTCTCAGGAAAGATGATGGGAAGCAGGTGAACGATGCCGCAGATGAGAGGGAGTTGAAGACAACATCACTGAAGAAATCAGAGGATCTAACATTCCTCACATAGGAATGAAACAGAGCTGGTAAAAAGGTGGCACAGAAACTAACCCATTGACAACTGGGGTGGTGTCGAGGTCCTTTGGGTCAACCACAGATTTCAAGGTAAATTTTTGTAAAATTGTGGTCAGGAATAAAAACAGCTCCCCGCGGGCCAGGCCCTCTCCCACACAAATCCGTTTCCCTGGAAACAACAAACAGAGGGTACATACTCCTTGAACTCTGTCTTTCTGGCTGTCAGAAAGAGACTATGTAGTATCCATTTGACAAATGTTTGAATGGATGGATGGAATGGCTGGATGGACAGATGGGAAAAGGGTGAACACATATGCTATCCACCTAACATCTTATCATAACAAATATCATTCCTTCAAGAAATATTTATTGACTATTCCAAGCACTTGATTATTCATGCATTATAACTGCAATTTCATATTTTCAAATTTCTACCCATCTTTTTCTAGAAACTCACGTATATTGGCTGTATTTTCTGATCCTAGTCTAGTAGTCCCACATGTTTCTTTTCATTCTTCACAGCCTCTGTTCTCTGCTCTAAGTATACCTACTCTTCATCAAACTCTAACACACCTTGAAGTTTCAAGTTTTATAACACAAGATTCTCTTTGGCTAAGTTGTAGTTCTCTGATATTTTCAGTTCCCAGTTCAAGTTTTATTTCTAAAGGGAAAGAACTGGGTCACCTCTCCAAAGTTCCAGTAATCTAGCCCAATAATGAGCATGTTTCATGGGGAGGGAAAGTGCATAGGTATTGGGTTGCTGCCCCTCATCATGGGCATGAGCATTTCTACCAGCCCCAGGGTAGGTACTATATAACTCCCAACTGACCCTTAGAAGGTATCCTGTCCTCTAAAGTACTGAATAGGGGGAAAAAAAAATTATTACCTGTTGAGAAAGCCATGAAATAGTCACTCTTCCTAAAGTTGCCACTCTCATCCAGAAAGTGGCCAGGGTCAAACACCTCTGAGTTGGGAAATTCTTTGTCATCATGTAGCACAGAAGTCAGTGATGTTAATATATCTGTGCCTTGGAAAGAACAGATGAAGATAAACTGAACTATGAAAAAGTCACAGAGCTTCAAAAACTGCTGCAAATCATTTAGTACAATCTTATGATCAATAATGAAGAATCCTCAGTCCAAAGAAGGGCAGTGACATTTTGAGGCAGAAAGAACAAGCAATAAAGAAGAATAAGTTTAAGACTAGTGGCAAAGATACTGCTAAGTGAACAGCCTCTGAAATACTAGGTATTTCTAGGTATTTCCAGACCTTATGAACCATTCTGCTTATCACATTTGGACAGTGGTGTCTGACCCCACCAGCTGCTTTTCTTTATCATTTCAATTTTCACTCATCTTATATGTGGATTATGGTTGAATATGGGAAGTCTCTATTGGACTTGAAAGGTCTGGAGTTATCTGTTCATAGTGTTTTTGTAAATGGATTATGATCTTCTATGATAATAAGTATGGCAACAAATGGGGCTTCCCAGGTGACTCAGTGGTACAGAACTTGCCTGCCAACGCAGGAGACTTAAGAGACACAGGTTCAATCCCTGGGTCTGGAAGATGCCCTGGAGGAGGGCATGGCAATCCACTCCAGTATTCTTGCCTGGGGTTATCCCTTGGACAGAGGAGCCTAGTGAGCTACAGTCCATAGGGTCACAGAGTAGGACACAACTGAAGCAACTTGGCTTGCATGCATGGTAACAAACATTAGTGTTTACCGTTGCCATGAAGACCGTTTACTGTTGCCATAATAACATACAGTAGGGCTTCCCTAGTAGCTCAGTGGTAAAGAATCCACCTGTCAATGCAGGGACACGGGTTCAATCCCTGCCCTGGGAAGATCCCACATGATGGAATCATGGAGCAGCTAAGCCCAAGCACTACAAATACTGAGCCTTTGCTCTAGAACCTGAGAACCACAACTGTTGAGCCCACACACTGCAACTAGTGCCCTAAAGCATGTGCCCTAAAGCACATGTTACACAATAAGAGAAGTCACGGCAAAATGAGAAGCCAGTGCACTGCAACGAGGATTAACCCCCACTCACCACAACTAGAGAAAAGCCCACAGGTAGCAACAAAGACAAAGCACAGCCAAAAATAAATAAATAAAATTATTTAAAAAAAAATATGTGGTTGCTTTCATTGCAGATTAATCCTAGATTTGAGACACAGGATCTATGATAAAACTAGAAACATCATTTTACACCAATTCAGCTTAGTATCATTAATTTAAACAAGTTTTACTAGCAAAGTTAAAACTGTTGGGCGAATGATTAAGAAGTGTTATTCTCTCAAAGCTCTAATGTACCATGCAATAGATTTTTATGTATTAAGTATAAAAAAAAAGACCTGTTCCTTGGAGACATCTGACAGGTACCACTTTATCATGTGAACAACACTGCATAACCAATAATAATGGGGTAAATGACAGTATAAGCCTTCACCTGGTTTATGAGGAAAAAGAAACTATAAAGGTTATACTAAGAAAATTAGGAAATTTTAAGTATAGCCTGTACATTAAACAATATTATTGTTTCAGTGATAACTCCTGTGTACACATGCTATTATTCTTCTGCATACAAT
The DNA here is from genome assembly GCF_033118175.1 of Dama dama. Lineage (NCBI taxonomy): Eukaryota > Metazoa > Chordata > Mammalia > Artiodactyla > Cervidae > Dama > Dama dama. Next base: position 62,799,860 of record NC_083695.1, on the reverse strand, counting down.
AATCACTGTTATTGAGGTATGCATACTGAAGTAGGGAGCTTTTAATGGATATCAGATATGGATAGATAAGCATTTATTAATGGAAGAAATTTTCACATATTGCCATATAGTGAAGTTGTTCTGTTTTATAAATGATTTAACTTGAATTCTGTATTAAGTAAAACATCCTGTTATGCTCTATCAAATATATGTTGTCCATGCTCCTGCTCAGTCATGTCCGAATCTTTTTGACTCCATGAACTGTAACCTGCCAGGCTCCTCTGTCCATGGGTTTTTCCAGGCAAGAATACTGGAATGGGTTGCCATTTCCTCCTCCAGGAGATCTTCCTGACTCAGGGATTGAAATGGTATCTCCTGCATCTCCTACATTGGCAGGTGGATTCTTTTATCACTGAGCCACAGGGAAACTTCTCTAATCTGATAAAAAAAAATTCTAACAAATATACATAAAACATCATTCCCAATAGTGAGATGTTAACTTCCACTTTCCTTCATATCAGAAATGAAACAAGGATGACATGAAGATATTAGCCCAGATAGCAGGATAATATATATAGAAATTGCTATTAACTAGAGATGTTTTCAAAATGACTTTAAATTTAGCAAGGTTGTTACATATAAGGTCATCAAAATGATAAAAATCAATTATATATTTTGATATTCCACATAAAAATGGAAAATGCATTTTAAAATGCTTATAACAATAACAATAAACACCTTGGAAAGACAAAAAATATGCAAATCACTGGCTGAAAAAAATTAAAGAAAGCCTTTAAAATAGAAAGACTATATCATATCCAATAAATGAAAAATTCAATGTGTCATGATATTAAGTCTTTCCAAACTGATCTAGCATGTCACTCTGATAAAAAAATCCCAGCAGAGTGTTCTGGTAAATTGACAAATTGATACTAATGTTCATTTGGAAATGTGGACAGCTATGGTTAGCCCAACAACATAAAAGAAGCAGAACAAATTTGGAAGTCTTGCACTGCTACCTGTCAAAATCTGTTATAAAGCTTTACAGACTAAACTGGAAACAACACACAACCCATCAAGCCACCACACACATGACTATTTTTACTTCTCTCACCTTGTATTCATCGAGGGTTGCCCCCATACTGTGTAAATGAGAACTTCAAGACCAATGAGGTCAGTAAAAGAGAAACCAATCTTACCTTGGGGATGAAGTAGTTTCTGACTGTAATATCACGGGTCACAGCATGGGGCAGGTTGGTGGGGGCCAGGTCAATGTATCTCTGGATCTCGTGGATCACAGCATCCGTGTAGGGCATGTGGCTCCTGTCCTGCATGCAGGGGATCCGGTGTCTGCCAATGACACGGTCAATCTCTTTCTGGACCTTAGCTGATAAGGAAGGTAAGGAAGATTGATGGAGAAAGAGGAAAATTCACACCACATTCCATACCAATTCAGGGATACATGAGGCACTATGATGGTGTCCCTGTATCATTATACACATTAACTATATGGCCAGAAATGGAACTAAACTGAGCGAGATAATGGCCATAATACAGACACGTAAAAGTCTCTTACAAGCCTGGCTTAAGATACATCTATACATCCTTCTATATTAGCATACATGATAAAACAAAGAGAAATGATGAAATGTTTCAAATATAAACAGAATATAAAGTCAAGAAATTATAGTCCTTAAAGAAAGAAAGAAGACTCAAATATTAATTTTATATCAGAATAATGTGGGTTGAAAAGTTAAATTATAATATGTGTGTTTTGTGTATTTGTGTATTATGCGTGTGCAATTTGCAATGGTACTCAGGTCATTCTCCAGCTGTCAAATGCCACCACCTTCAGCATTCTAGCAGTTTCTTCTGAAATTCGTGTCCTATTCTAAATAATGACTCTCTATTTTTATTTCTCACTCACAGATTCTTAAACAATATGAAATCTTGGTATAAGAGTTGAGAATTTACATCTCCATCCTTCCTCATACAAAATCACACACACACCACACACACATACACACCCCCTTAATCTATTTCCCCAATATATTTACACCACAAATTTTGATGGTTAGAATATTCATTGTATCATCATTCTACAATGCTCTCTGGTTAAGACAATTATGATCATGCTTCATATTTGGTACTTTCTTGGACTTAACCACATCTCTTTAGGTCAATTCATAAAATTCTGTACCCTGATTCAGGATTATTTCCAAATGCTTAGGTAGATGTTCAAATTCCTAATCATAATAACCCTATTATTCAGAAGCCACAGGGAGTCCATCACCTCTCTTTTGTTCTTGGTATCTCCCGAAACATCTGCTTTATTCATCTAACCCATTTAGAAATGGATACCTTCCAGGCCTGCTGTCTAGCAACAACACTGATAATTTCACTCTCCTCCATGAGGTTTCCAAACCCTGGAGCCCATGACTTCCTCTGACATGACTTCAGGCATTTGGATGAGAAAGGGGAAAGAGTGGGTAAAAATTTGTTAAACATACAAGTCTGAAAATACCCTTTTAAAAATTAATACCCAGTTTGATAGTTGCTCTTGAATTATAATGTGGTTGTAAACTCTTTTATCTAGAACCTGCTACATCTCTCTAAATGTTTTTGTGATATTTTTCTCTTTTATCCAGGTATGCTGAAATATCATGACCCTGTGTATTAGGGTGGATGTTCTTATTTCATTCACTCTGTGAGACCTGTTGAGAGAATTTTCTGTCTACATGGCAAAACTTGGAAGTCTTTTCTCCAGAGTGCTCACTCACTGGAGTCTTCCTCTGGCTGCTGAATTTCAGGAAGCAGGATGGGAAAGGAGCTAAAAATCTCTGAATTCAAGAAGTGGATTCTTCCCTAACCTTTCCTCTAAGCTGTGACCTTACTCTTCCCCTGTCTCTGCCCAGTGTCTCCAAACGTAACCTTAAGGACTGTAAGAACATAAATGACTTCTCCTTGTTTGATGCCACCACTCTAATGGCAGAAAGTGAAGAGGAACTGAAGAGCCTTTTGATGAGGGTGAAAGAGGAGAGTGAAATGCTGGCTTAAAACTCAACATTCAAAAAACTAAGATCATGGCATCTGGTCCCATCACTTTATGGCAGTGATTAGATAGCATCGCCGACTCAATGGATATGAATTTAAGCAAACTCTGGGAGATAGGGAAAGACAGGCGAGTCTGGAATGCTGAAGTCCACGGGGTCACTAAGAGTTGAATACGACTTAGTGACTGAACAACAACCACAAAATTATGACATTTCCTCTTTTGACATTTAGGCTATAACTTCATCCTCTCTACTGACTTCATTGTCAACCCTCAATATGCTCTCTATGATTCAAAAATCTGTTGAATGTTTGTTGGCTGCTTCCTGACTTCAACTTAGAAAGGCTAATTCTCATAGGTTATAGGTTATAATCATTTCAGTGGTATTCTGACAAACAAGAAAATATGTGCTTCTAAACATAACCATAGCCTTTAAAAGTTAATTTCTATGCACCTATGGACACCTTATCTTTGACAAAGGAGGCAAGAATATACAATGGAGAAAAGACAGTCTCTTTAACAAGTGGTGCTGGGAAAACTGGTCAACCACTTGTAAAAGAATGAAACTAGAACACTTTCTAACACCATACACAAAAATAAGCTCAAAATGGATTAAAGATCTAAACATAAGACCAGAAACTATTAAGCTCCTAGAGAAAACATAGACAAAACACTCTCCGACATAAACCACAGCAGGATCCCCTATGACCCACCTCCCAGTGTATAGGAAATAAAAACAAAAATAAATAAATGGGACCTAATTAAAATTAAAAGTTTCTACACAACAAAGGAAACTATAAGCAAGGTGAAAAGACAATCTTCAGAATGGGAGAAAATAATAGCAAATGAAGCAACAGACAAAGAATTAATCTCAAAAATATATAACCAACTCCTGCAGCTCAATTCCAGAAAAATAAATGACCCAATCAAAACGTGGGCCAAAGAACTAAATAGGCATTTATCCAAAGAAGACATACAGATGGCTAACAAACACATGAAAAGATGCTCAACATCACTCATTATCAGAGAAATGCAAATCAAAACCACAATGAGGTACCCTGTCATGCCTGTCAGGAATGGCTGCTATCAGAGTCTACAAGCAATAAATACTGGAGAGGGTGTGGAGAAAAGGGAACCCTCTTACAATGTTGGTGGGAATGCAAACTAGTACAGCCACTATGGAGAACAGTGTGGAGATTCCTTTAAAACCTGGAACCAGAACTTCCATATGACCCAGCAATCTGCTGGGCATACACACTGAGGAAACCAGAATTGAAAGAGACACGTGTACCCTAACGTTCATCGCAGCACTGTTGGTAATAGCCAGGACATGGAAGCAACCTAGATGTCCATCAGCAGATGAATGGATAAGAAAGCTGTGGTACATATACACAATGGAATATTACTCAGTCATTAAAAAGAATACATTTGAATCAGGTCTAATGAGGTGAATGAAACTGGAGCCCATTATACAGAGTGAAGTAAGCCAGAAAGAAAAACACCAATATAGTATACTAACATATATATATATATATAATTTAGAAAGATAGTGACAACAACCCTGTATGCAAGACAGCAAAAGAGACACAGATGTACAGAACAGACTTTGGGACTCTGTGGGAGAGGGCGAGGGCGGGATGATAAGGGAGAATGGCACTGAAACATGTAAATTATCATATGTGAAACAAATCGCCAGTCCAGGTTCTATGCATGATACAGGGTGCTCGGGGCTGGTGCACTGGGATGACCCAGAGGGATGGGAAGGGGAGGGAGGTGGGAGGGGCCTTCAGGATGGGGAACACATGTACAGCCATGGTGGATTCTTGTCAACATATGGCAAAACCAATACAATATTGTAAATTTTTTTTAATTAATTTTTTTAAGTTAATTTCTAACAAAAAATTGATGCTTTTGAACTGTTGTGTAGGAGAAGACTCTTGAGAGTCCCTTAGACTGCAAGGAGATCCAACCAGTTCATCCTAAAGGAGATCAGTCCTGGGTGTTCATTGGAAGGACTGAGGCTGAAGCTGAAATTCCAATACTTTGGCCACCTCATGGGAAGAGTTGACTCATTGGAAAAGACCCTGATGCTGGGAGGGATTGGGGGCAGGAGGAGAAGGGGATGACAGAAGATGAGATGGCTGGATGGCATCACCGACTCGATGGACATGAGTTTGAGTAAACTCCGAGAGTTGGTGATGGACAGGGAGGCCTGGTATGCTGCGATTCATGGGGTCACAAAGAGTCGGAGTTCTTTTTGAAAGATAAAATTCTTGACCCCTTAAAATGTGTATTTTGGCAACAACCATTTTTCTGGAAAAAAAACCTATGGATTAATACAATTTCTTTACATACACATCTTAAGCTAATTTATTATCAATCTAACTCTTTAGAGGACTTCTTAGAGTGTTGAAATTGCATCAGGTGACCTCACTAAATTTCTGATTTCCAATCTCTTTAATAAGGAGAGCTTCCAGTTTCCCAACCCTGGTTTCTTTCTTTCTTTTTTTCTTTTATTGATTTTTGGCAGCTCTGTCCACAGCATGTGGGACCTTAGTTTCCTGACCTGGGTTTGAATCAGTACTCCCTGCATTGGAGGTTGAGTTATAACCACTAGACCACTGGGGAAGTCCTTGGACCATGGCTCTAGAACTGCATTTTCAGCATGTAGGGACATCAGAGTAGTCTTTCCATAATCAAAACCAATATGCAGCTCGAGGCCAATTCATGCTGGCCGTGCTTGCTACACATGACCTCCTATGAAAGTCAGGTGCTTAATATCTTCACATATTATGTAAAGACATCACATTACTATCCCTTCATTAAATCTGGGGGAAAAAATTAAGCTGCTCAGTCAGAGATTTAAGTAATTCTGTAAGAGAAACAAGGTAGAATACATTCAAGCATCTTTCTATCATCTCTTCTGCAGTCACCCTGCCCACATGTTATCATACCCATGACCTCAGGGTGTTTCAGCAGGAGGAGGAGCCCATATCTCAGTGTGGTGCTCATCGTCTCTGTCCCAGCTACAAACAAATCCAATACAGTGTTTGCCAAGTTTTCAGCTGTATACTCCAGTTCTTGATTGTGCTTTTCCTAGGAATAGTTTAATTAAAAAGTTACAAACCATACAAAAAAGGAGGAATTATGGACCAGAATTAGCAAAAAAAAAATAAGTTGACACAAATCATTCCTGAGGAATTCCAGATATGGACTTACTAAACAAAAACTTTAAGATACATGTCTTTAATATGCTTAAATAGCTAATGAAAATCATCAAGAACTAAAGAAAATCTGAAAAGTGTACAAACAAGTATAGAATAACAAGAAAGGTACTATAGAAATAAATCAAACAGAATTTTGGAGCTAAAAATCACACTACTTGAACATTTTTCAATTTACCAGAAAGTTTGAACAGTAGACTATGGGAAATCCAAGAAAGAAACAGCAAACATGAAGCAGAATAAAAATTTCCAGTGTGATTATCAGAAAGAAAAAGGAATAAAGAAAAATGAATAGAATCTAAGGACCCATGGCACTCAATCAATTGTACTAACATCCATTTTATGAGATCCCAGAAAAGAGTTAGGGAAGGAATAGAAAATAAGTATTTGAATAAGAATGACTGAAAACTTCCAATATTTTATGAGGTACATGAATCTAGAAATCCAAAAAGCTAAACAAACTCCAAGAGGAATGAAACCAAGCAGACTCACTGTAAGGCATATTTTTTTCCATTTATTTTTATTAGTTGGAGGCTAATTACTTTACAATATTGTAGTGGTTTTTGCCATACATTGACATGAATCAGCCATGGATTCCCCATCCTGATCCCCCCTCCCACCTCCCTCTCCACCCGATCCCTCTGGGTCTTCCCAGTGCACCAGCCGCAAGCACTTGTCTCATGCATCCAACCTGGGCTGGTGATCTGTTTCATATTTTAATCAGACTGTCAAAAGCCAAAGCAAAAGAGAGAATGTTCAAAGCATCAAGAGAATAGTAACTCGTCATGCACAAAGGATCATCATTAGGATAACTGCTCATTTTTTCCACAGACACTGTATAGGCCAAATATCAATGGAAAGATATATTTAAAATCTTAAGTGTAAATACGTCAACCAAGAATTTTGTATTTGGCAAAACCATCCCTCCATAAATTAGGAGACATAAGACATCCCCAAATTAAAAGCTAAGGGGTTCCAGTTAACAAAACCAAAGGACAAGATGATAATTCAAAGCCAGATTGACAAACAAAGTTCCTTGTTAAAAATAACTATGTAGATAAATGGAAAAGCAAAAGCTACTGTATTCTAATATAAAAGCCTCATTTCATTTCCTATATTATTTAAAAGAAAAAAAATCATGAAACAATCATTATATGATTCTAGTTTATGATTCTAGGCACAAAATATAAAGATGTGATTTTGTGACACCAATGAAATAAAGGGGGATGAAGCTGGATGGGAGCAGAGTTAATGTACATGATTTGAAGCTATTGAGGAATCAGTTCATACTGAATTGTTATGAATTTAGCATGTTAATAGTAATCTCTTTTATAAGTACTAAGAAATTAATTTTAAAACACACAAAAAATTTGGAAGGAAATTAAAAAAGCTACATTGGAAAAAGATCAAACAAAAATAAGCCATATTTAAGGAACTAAGAAACAAAAATTATAAAATACATTAGAGCAAAAAATTATAGGGCAGAAATAAATTCTTCAATATGAGTAATTACTTTAATCAATTGAAACTCATGGTGTAAGACAGCTATTGAAGGAATAAGATTTTAAACTGTGCATCTAAATATTCCACTACATAATCCTAATATATCTATACTAGTATAGAATATAATTTAGCCATAAAAGAAGGAAATCCTGATGTCTGTGACAACATGGATGGGCCTTGAAGTTATGCTAAGTGAAATAAATGAGACACACAAAGACAAATTACCATATGATCAAATTTATATGTGAAATATTTTAAAAACTTGATCTTATAAATAGAGAGGATATATTGGTGGCTGCAAGAGTTGGGAGGAGAGATAAAAATGAATGAAGGGAATCAAAGATGCAAATAGTCCAGTTATAAAATAAATAAGTCCTAGTGATGTAATATACAGCATGATGACTATAGTTAATGACATATTCCCTACTGAATTGCTAAGAGAGCAAATTCTAAGATTTACAAGAAAAAATCTATAACTATGTGTGACAATAAATGTTAATTATAAACATTGTAGTCATCATTTTTAATGTATGCATATGTTGAATCATTATGTGGCACTATAATCTATAACTAATATGTTATATGTCAACTATTCTCAACAAAAAACCTTGTATGTGGTACAAGATGTTGTACATTTGAGATGCCAAAACACAAATACATTGAATGAGAAAGAGGGAAGGAGATTTTGCAAATTATGAGTAGCCAAATAAAGCAAGACTGGCTATAATAATGTTAGAAAAAATTTTTATCAAAAATAGTTTAAAGGGACCAAATAAGAATGGGATGTTTTATAGTGGACTAAGAAAGGTGATAATAAAGTTTAACATTCAAAAAACTAAGATCATGGCATCTGGTCCCATCACCTCATGGGAAATAGATGGGGAGACAGTGGAAACAGTGTCAGATTTTATTTTGGGGGGGGCTCCAAAATCACTGCAGATGGTGACTGCAGCCATGAAAATAAAAGATGCTTACTCCTTGGAAGGAAAGTTATGACCAACCTAGATAGCATATTAAAAAGCAGAGACATTACTTTGCCAACAAAGGTCCGTCTGGTCAAGGCTCTGGTTTTTCCAGTGGTCATGTATGGATGTGAGAGTTGGACTGTGAAGAAAGCTGAGCGCCAAAAAATTGATGCTTTTGAACTGTGGTGTTGGAGAAGATTCTTGAGAGTCCCTTGGACTGCAAGGAGATCCAAGCAGTCCATCCTAAAGGAGATCAGTCCTGGGTGTTCACTGAAAGGACTGATGCTGAAGCTGAAACTCCAATACTTTGGCCACCTGATGTGAAGAGTTGACTCATTGGAAAAGACCCTGATGCTGGGAGGCAGGAGGAGAAGGGGACGACAGAGGATGAGATGGCTGGATGGCATCATCGACTCGATGGGTGTGAGTTTGAGTAAACTCCAGGAGCTGGTGATGGACAGGGAGGCCTGGCATGCTGAGATTCATGGGGTCGCAAAGAGTGGAAAACGACTGAGCGACTGAACTGAACTGAACTGAAGAAAGGTGAATTCATCAAGTCATATAATTATAAACACATATTCATCAAGCAACAGAGCCCCCAAAATATATGAAGCAAACATTTATAGAACTGAAAGGATAAATGGAGAGTTCTACAATAACAGTGGGAGATTTCAAAACTCAGCTTTCAATAATGTATAGTACACCTAGACAAAAGATCAATGAGTAAATACATAAGACTTGAACAACCCTAGAGTCAATTATTCTCACAAACATATAAAGAATTCTCTATTCAACAACAGAAGAATGCAGAGTCTTCTCCAGTGTACATATAACTTTTTCCACAGTAAACTATATGTGAAGTCATAAACAATTCTTGACAAATTGAAAAAAATAAAAATGATACAAACTATCTTTTCTGACCACAATAAAATGAGGCTAGAAATAAAAAACAGAATGAAAATTTACAAATGCATAAATGTAGAAAAATAAATCTGATAGCTCCACATGTAAAGACCCTGGAAGTTTCAACTCCATTCCTAATAACAAGTGAAAACCTGAACAGACTAAAACCAACAATTCTTTTAAGACTCCTAAGAGAGTTGAGCACAAAAGGAAAACCACTGCCCCCTAAATTGGAGAGGTTGAAAGGGAGTCAGACTTACCAAAGAAGAGCTCATGAACAGAAATCACAATGAAATTCAGTGCTAGGGTAGGAAAATCTGAATCATATTTGAGAAATTGCTAAAAGCTCAGTGTGTAAAACACTGAGAGAGGGATGACTCCACAGGATGACTGAGTCATCCAGGAGCTACCATAATTTTTGAAATTTATTCTAGGAGCTTGAGCAAATTCTGACAGTGCAACTGGAAAAAAAATCCACTCATGTTTCCATCAGAGGAAGGGCAAAAGGAAAAAATAATTAAATGAAGTATAGTTGATTTTTAAAACTGTGCTGGTTTTAGGTATACAGCAGAGGATATACACTTTTTCAGATTCTTTTCCATTATAGGATTTTACAAGATCTTGAATACAGTCCCTTGTGTTTTACAGTAATTATCTATTCTATATATAGTAGTTGAGTATCTATTAATCCCATACTCCCATTTCATCACCCCCTTCCCTTTATTACCTAACAAAATAAATTTGTTTACTATGTCTGAGTCTGTTTCTGTTTTATAAATAAGTTAACTTATATATATATATATATATATATATATATATTTAGATTCCACATATAAGTGATATCATAAAATATTTGTCTTTCTCTGTCTTGCTTCACTTAGTATGATAATCTCTAGGCCCATCCATATTGCTCAAATGGCATTACTTAATTCATTTTTAATGGCTGAGTAATATTCCATTGAATATATATATCACATCCTACTTATCCATTCATCTGTTGATGAATACTTAGGTTGCTTTCATGTCTTGGCTACTGTAAACAGTGCTACTATGAACACTGGGGTGCATAACTTTTCAAATTATAGTGTTCTCTGAATGCATACCTAGGAGTGGGATTGCTGATCATATGAGAACTCTATTAATAGTTTTTAGAGAAACCTTCATACTGTTCCCCATAATGGCAGCACCAATTTACATTCATACCAATAGTGTAGGAGGGTTCCCATTACTCCACATCCTCTCTACCATTTACTGCATGCATGCCTCGTCACTCATTCATGTCCAACTCTTTGTGACTCCACAGACTACAGTCTGACAGACTCCTCTGACCATGGAATTATCCCAGCACGAATACTGGAGTGAGTTGCCACTTCCTTCTCCAGGTAATCTTCCTGACCTGGGATCAAACCCTACATCTCCTGTGGCTTCTGCATTGGCAGGCAGATTCTTTACCATTGAGCCATATTTGCAGACTTTCTGATGACAGCCACTCTGACCAGTGTGAAGTGACACCTCATTGTAGTTTTCATTTGTATTTCTCTAATAATTTGCACTTCCCTGATGGCTCAGATGGTAAAGAATCCACCTGCAATGCGAGAAACCTGGGTTCAATCCCTGGGTTGGGAAGGGCCCCTGGAGGATGGCATGGCAACCCACTCCAGTATTCTTGCCTGGAAAATTCCATGGATAGAGAAGCCTAGTGGACTGCCAACTCCAGTCCATGGAGTCGCAAGAGTCGGATACAACTGAGTAACTGAGCATGCATGCAAACATATATAAGGATATAATACCAAAAATATCAATTTTTACTTTATTTTTATAATACCAAAATATCAATGCTCAACAGCAAAGACAAGGAACCTAATTTTAAAGGGGCAAAGGACTTGAATAACAATATTTCTTCAAAGAAGAAATAAAAATGGGTAATGACACATGAAATATATTCTAGATCATTGTTCATTAAGGAAATGCAAACTAAAGCCACAAAGAGAGATCACATTAACCAGACTAGCTTTAATAAATACAAGAAACTAGAAAATAAATAATGGTAATTACATGGGAAAATAGGAATGCTTTACATTGCTGGTAGGAATATAAATGCTTCAGTCACCATGGGAAAGTCTGGCTATTTCTCAAAACGTCAGACTTAAAATTACCATAGGCTTCATAGATTTACTCCTAGGAATATACTCAACATAAATGAAAATATGTCCATGAAGAAATTTGTACACAAGTATTTGTGGCAACAGTGTTCATTCAGACCCAAAGGGAAACACCACCAATGTCCACAAATACATGAATATATAAAAAGTCATGGTATATATATTAAAATGGAATATCATGCAGCCATACAAGAGAGTAACAAATACTGATATACATGATAACTTAGACAAGAATCCAAAACATTATACTAGATGAAGCCCAAAACAAAAGGGGCAATGCTATAAGTTCTTTTATATGCTATATTCATGCACACATGCTAAGTCGCTTCAGTCGTGTCAGACTCTTTGTGACTCCATGGACCGTAGCCTGCTAAGTTCCACTATCCATGGGATTCTCCAGGCAAGAATACTGGAGTGGGTTGCCATGCCCTCCTCCAAGGGATATTTCCAACCCAGGGATTGAACTCACATCTCTTATGTCTCCTGCACTGTCAGGAGGGTTCTTTACCCCTAGCACCACCTGAGTAGTCCCATACTATATTCATAACAAGCAAATCCATAGACATAAAGCAGAAAACAGGTTAACACATGATGGGGTGGAAGGAATGGAAAGTGATCATTTAATGGATATGGTATGTTTCTGGAGAGCAATAGGAAAGTTTTGAAATAAGAGAACTAGTGATCACACAACATTGTGAATGCAAGTATATACAACTAAATCATATACTTTAAAACAGTGAATTGCATGTTATATGAATTTTACCTATATTTTAAAATGATGTTACTCCATAAATCAATCAACAGATTTCCTGCAATCCCTATAAAAATCACAAATTTCTTTGCATAAATTGACTAGTTTATCCTATAATTAACCCAAAAATTCAAAGCATTCAGAATAGCCAAAATATTTTTAAAAATTAACAAAAAAATTAGAGGACTCACAGTTCTCAACTTGAAAACTAAATGCAAAACTAATAATTAAGATGACCAGATGATATGCTACTAGTATAAGGACTGACATTTAGATTAATGGAATAGATGTCAGATTACACAAATAATCTAGGGCTTCCCTTGTAGCTCAGTCAGTAAAGAATCTGCCTGCAGTGCAGGAGACCCGGGTTCAATCCTTAGTTGGGAAGATCCCTTGGAGAAGGAAATGGCAACCCACTCCAGCATCCTTGCCTAGAAAATCTCATGGACAGAGGAGCCTGGTGGGTTGCAGTCCATGGGGTCGCAAAGAGTTGGGCACGACTGAGTGACTAACACTTACTTACTTAGTTACACAAATAAAGGGTCAAATTTTGAGTGCACTGATTTTTGACAAGGGGGCCAAGAGGGAAAAGGGGTGTCTTTTCAACACATGGTATAGAATTTATGCCCACAGACATATAATTCCAGCTCCATATCATTTCATTCCATTCATTTCATTTCATTCCATTCCATTCCATTTCATTTCATTTCATTCATAACAATTCATTTTTACTTCACACTCAAAGTGCTCTCTTTCTTCCATCCACCTACTCTTCCTCATCACAGGCCTATGTATACTATATATAATATATACAGTATTCACCATCTAAAATTCCTTCCCCTGTCCTTCACTGCAAATATATTAAGATTTATTTCCAAACACTTGGTATGCAGGAAGCCCAGCTAGATTAAGCCATGCTTTTCCATTCCCTAATACAGTGTGTGCAATGATCATGTTCAACTTCATATTATTCCATGATATTTTGTATTTTCTAACTTGTTTCTAATTGTTTCCATTTCATCTGAGGGGTCATTCTGTACTTCTCTATAGGAAGATTATTAGTAGGTAAAGAGTAGAATCAACATATTCAATTAATTTAACAATTAAACATTATATCTTCCATAATGCATACCATATATTTGGACATACATCATGTACTTAAAATGTTTGTCAACATTGCTGGCCAAACCACTGAAACATCACTGGTAAATTCAACAGCCCTAAAAATGCACAAGCAATCAAATAATTGAGCTGTCATTAACATTTTACCTGTTCCATCTTGATCAGGAAACAATCAATAAAGTCCTGAGGGTCGTTAATGTCCAGAGATGCTTGGTGTTCCCTTGTTTTCTCCAAAACATAACTTTTCAAACAAGCAAAATTTTCAAAGAATTTCTTATGTTTTCCTGGAATATAATCAAGGAGAGCAGGGAAAAAACTGCAGAGCTAGAAAAAAAAATTGTTCATTAAAAGAAAACACTTAATGAAGATTTAAATATTATATGCCAAGCCCTGGGTAGAAAATGAATTATAAATATTAAAATAATTCAGTCACTGTATAGATGGGACTTTTTAACTTCACAAATGCATAGTTTTCTATGCTAATAGATGTATTTCAGGGAGAACATTATGACCAGGGATGAAAGATGGTATTCATCTCCTATACTCATACATCATGTTCACAGTATAAAGGCATCTTTGTATCAATTCTTTCATTTTCTGCATCAATTCTCCTCACAATTAGGTAATAAGAGATAGCATGAAACACAATGATTCACCTTTTATAGATGATATCAGATTATGGGAGTTTAGGTAATCTGATATAGAAAACAAGCTGATCCCTGATATTTCTATTTCTGTTTAGTGGCCTCAATCATAAAATCGGTATTTTAGGACTAAAAGGGTTCTAAAGACACCATGGAACACAACTCAACATTTTATGGATAAAGTAACTGGGAACCACAGCAATTAAGTGACCTCTGTAAGGTCACACCATTGACTTTTAGGCAGAGGACAGAACATTTAGCTCAGCACAGGGTACACCAGTGATGTTGGTTTGCGGTTCCTACACTAAAAAATAATCATTTTGTCATCCTCAAAGCAATTATTTTGTCAGTTAAGATACCAACTGAAGCATCAAACTCTCCTATCATATTCAGTGTCCCCTGGGAGCCCCTTGAAGGAAATATTCTCTTTCTTCCCAAATAGATATTTCTGTCAGCTAACATGCTGAAGAATCCATGAGTAGAAATTGGGGAACAAGACTTGTGGGCAATGGAAGCCTTTCCAGTAGGACCTGGAAGTACTTCTACTGCTGTGGTCATGCTTTGGGGAAGTTACCAAAGTAGTTTACAGAAACTGGTCTTTGGATCTTGGTGGAAAAACCACTGAACAAGGTAAATGGGACTGAACTGCAGTTCTATATTCTGGGCACGTATTTTCCTGTCTATCATTAAGGGCTCTGCAGTCATCCAGATGAGTACACCCAGATGAGTACACCATGATGCTAAGCTCTGGGCAGGACTGTGTTGTTCACACATTCACCTCACAGCTTGGTGCCCAAAGAGATCTGGATCTCATGGGGAAAAGAGCCAAAATGAATCCTTGAGAAGAAAGGACTTTGGCCTCACCTGCAGCTATGGAGAGCCCAGAAGCCTGATGTTTTCATTCAGTCTTTCCATTAGATCTAAAAAAATCTGATCTTTATAATCAAAACGATTCCGGAAAATAATGGAGCAGATCACATTGCAGGGGGCACAGCCCAGGATGAAAGTGGGATCGCAGGGCGACCCTAAAGAATAACAAACAATTTGAACACACCATTAAAACATACACAAGAGACACTTGATATTTGAGATAACAGGTAAAGGTAATTTTTTAGAAACTCTAAAGCGATATCTCATCAACAAACTCCTTTAAAAATAAATATTCAGCATGCATAAAATCAACACATCACTTTACCTTAACCTGAGTAGGATATTTCAGCACAGCTAGTTAAATAACAGGCTTTTACAAATATTCAATTCACTCCTCCCACCTTTACTTGTACCCTTTTCACTCAAGGTGCCTGTAAATTTGAAGGGAAAATGACAAGAACATCTAAAGAGGCCATTTTGTATGATTTGATAATGAAAGTTATCAATGTTCAATATCATCTGTCTGCAAATTAAACACTGACAGAAAGAAAGAAAATTATTAGGGAACTCAAAATGAATAGTTGAAAAACTCATGTGCAGAATCAGGGAGGAAAAGCTAAAGTGAGAGAGAGAGACTGTAGTTGAAGTCATGCATTTGAAAGAATAAATGTAATAAAACACAAAGTATCCATGCTATATGAGAAGAAAAACTAAGATACAAGTGAACAATTAACCAATTATTATAAATTGAATTTTTGTCTAATTATATTTTGCCTAATTTATATTAATAAAATGTAACATTTTAATTTCAAACATAAATCCCTAGATAAGTGAAACAAAAAAAGTAACTTGATGAGTGGAATTCCCTTAATTTTGTTTCATGTTTAAAATTTCTTCTTTTTTAAGAATTGATGTCCCTCATTTACCATGGCCATTAAAATTAATATATTTAGAATTAATACTAGAGAGGATTTGGAGAAAAGGAAACACTCCTATACTGTTGGTGGGAATATAAATTGATGGAACCACTATAGAGAACGGTATGGAGGTTCCTTAAAACACTAAAAATAGAGCTACCATGTGATTCAACAATCCCACTCCTGGGTGTATATTCAGAAAAGATAAAAACTCTAATTCAAAAAGATACATGCATCCCGATTTCATGTCAGCACTATTTATAATAGCCAAGACAAGGAAACTAGAGAAGGCAACAGCAACCCACTCCAATATTCGTGCCTGGAGAATCCCATAGAAAGAGGAGTTGGGTGGGCTACGGTCCGTGAGGTCACAAAAGGTCAGACACGACTGAAGTGACTTGGCACAAGACACGGAAACAACCTAAATGTCCATCGGCAGATGCCTGGATGCCGAAGGTGTGACACACACACACACACACACACGTAATGAATATTGTTGTGTTGTCTAGTCTCTAAGTCATGTCTGATTCTTTGTGACCCCGGGACTATAGTCTGCCAGGCCCCTCTGTCCATGGGATTTTCTAGGCAGGAATACTGGGGTGGGTTTCCATTTGCTTCTCAAGGAGATCTTTCTTTTTTTTAATTTATTTATTTTTTCAGTGGGTTTTGTCATACATTGACATGAATCAGCAATAGATTTACAAGTATTCCCCATCTCGATCCCCCCTCCCACCTCCCTCTCCACCCGATTCCTCTGGGTCTTCCCAGTGCACCAGGCCCGAGCACTTGTCTCATGCATCCCACCTGGGCTGGTGATCTGTTTCACCATAGATAATATACATGCTGTTCTATCGAAACATCCCACCCTCACCTTCTCCCACAGAGTTCAAAAGTCTGTTCTGTACTTCTGTGTCTCTTTTTCTGTTTTGCATAAAGGGTTGTCATTACCATCTTTCTAAATTCCATATATATGTGTTAGTATGCTGTAATGTTCTTTATCTTTCTGGCTTACTTCACTCTGTATAATGGAGATCTTTTTAATCCAAGAATTGAACCCACATCTCCTGCATTGGCTGGCAGATTCTTTACCACTAATGTCACCAGAAAACCCCCAATAAATATTACTCAGTCATTAAAATAAAGACATAATGCCATTTTCAGCAATATTAAATTATTATATTGAGTGAAGTAAGCCAGAAAAGATAACTATAACATGATATTGCTTATAGTATGTGAACTGAGAACTTCTAGATGTACCTGCTGGATTTAGAAAAGGCAGAGGAACGAGAGATCAAATTGCCAACATCTGTTGTATTATAGAAAAAGCAACAGACTTCCAGAAAAACATCTAATTTTGCCTCATTGACTACACTAAAGCCTTTAACTGTGTGGACCACAACAAACTGTGGAAAATTCTTAAAGAGATGGGAATACCAGACCACCTTACCTGTCTCCCAAGAAACCTGCATGCAGGTCAAGAAGCAACAGTTAGAACCAGACATGGAACAACAGACTGGTTTCAAATTGGAAAAGGAGTATGTCAAGCTTGTACATTGTCACCCTGCTTATTTAACTTATATGCAAAATACATCATGTGAAATGCCAGGCTGGATGAAGCACAAGCTAGAATCAAGATGCCAGGACAAATATCAATCAATTCAGTTCAGGTCAGTTGCTCAGTCCTGTCCTGATTCTCTGTGACCCCATGGGCTGTAGCATGCCAGGCTTCCCTGTCCATCACCAACTCCTGGAGTTTGCTCAAAGTCACCTCCATCAGGTCAGTGATGCCATCCAATCATCTCATCCTCTGTTGTCCCCTTCTCCTCCTGTCATCAATCTTTCCCAGCATCAGGGTCTTTCCAAAGAGTCAGTTCTTCACATCAGATAACTAACATATTAGGGCTTTAGCATGAATGCTTCCAATGAATACTGAGGACTGATTTCCTTTTAGCATTGACTGGTTTGATCTCCTTGCTATTCAAGGGACTTTCAAGAGTCTTCTCCAAGATCAGAGTTCAAAAGCATCAATTCTTCATCACTCAGCTTTCTTTATGGTCCAACTCTCACATCTGTACATGACTACTGGAAAAACCATAGCTGTGACTATCTGAACCTTTGTTGGCAAAGTGATGTCTCTGCTTTTTAATGTGCTGTCTAGATTTGTCATATCTTTTCTTCCAAGGAGCAAGCGTCTTTTAATTTCATGGCTTCAATCACCATCTGCAGTGACTTTGGAGCCCAAGAAAATAAAGTCTGTCACTGTTTCCACTGTTTCCCGATCTATTTGCCATGATGTGATAGGGGTGGGGGGAAATGCCATGATCTTAGTTTTTTTTGAATGTTGAGTTTTAATCCAGCTTTTTCTTTTTTTTTCCATTTATTTTTATTAGTTGGAGGCTAAATACTTTTTGGACTCTGTGGGAGAAGGCGAGGGTGGGATGATCTGAGAGAATAAGCCAGCTTTTCCATGCTTCTCTTTCCCTTTCATCAAGAGACTCTTTAGTTCTTCTTCGCTTTCTGCCATAAGGGTGGTGTCATCTGTATATCTGAGGTTTTTTATATTTCTACCAAAATGGTGACTTCTACCTATTAACTTTAGGCTGCCTAAAGTTATCCTGAGCCAACAGCTTCCTGTAAACATACCCTGTGACACAGCTCTGCCCACAAGAGGGACAAGACCCAGCTGCACCCACCAATGAGCAGGTTTCAGTCCCACCCACCAGCAAGCCTGCACAGCTCCAGGACTAACCTCAAGCACCAAGGGGCAGACAAGCTAGAAGAACTACAGTCCTGCAGCCTGTGGAACAGAGGCCACAAACACAGGAATTTAGACAAAATGAGATGGCAGAGAAATATATTCCAGACTGTACATTTGTTGCTGCTGCTGCTAAGTCACTTCAGTCGTGTCTGACTCTGTGCGACCCCTTAGATGGCAGCCCACCAGGCTCCACCATTCCTGGGATTCTCCAGGCAAGAACACTGGAGTGGGTTACTAAAATCCAAAAAAGATGGGGCAAAATTTACAAACTGAAAACAGAACCAAATTCTACTTGGAGAAGACAAGATAAGCAGGTAAAAATTTAGTTAAATAAATATTTCATGACTTGGTTCTAAATAGGAAAAGGAGTACGTCAAGGCTGTATATTGTCATCCTGCTTATTTAACTTATATGCAGAGTATATCAAGAGAAACGTTGGGCTGGATAAAGCACAGGCTGCAATCAAGATTGCCAGGAGAAATATCAATAACCTCAGATATGCAGATGACACTGCCTTTATGGCAGAAAGTGAAGAAGACCTAAATAGCCTCTTGATGAAAGTGAAAGACGAGAGTGAAAAAGGTGGCTTAAAGCTCAACATTCAGGAAACTAAGATCATGGCATCTGGTCCCATCACTTCATGGCAAATAGATGTGGAAACAGTGGCTGACTTTATTTTGGGGGGCTCCAAAATCACTGCAGATGGTGATTGCAGCCATGAAATTAAAAGACACTTACTCCATAGAAGGAAAGTTATGACCAACCTATACAGTATATTAAAAAGCAGAGACATTGCTTTACCAACAAAAGTCAAGGCTATGGTTTTTTCAGTGGTCACGTATGGATGTGAGAGTTGGACTATAAAGAAAGCTGAGCACAGAAGAATTGATGCTTTTGAACTGTGGTGTTGGAGAAGACTCTTGAGAGTCCCTTGGACTGCAAGGAGATCCAAGCAGTCCATCCTAAAGGAGATCAGTCCTAGGTGTTCATTGAAAGGGCTGATGTTGAAGCTGAAACTCCAGTACTTTGGCCACCTGATGCGAAGAGCTGACTCATTTGAAAAGACCCTGATGCTGGGAAAGATTGAGGGCAGGAGAAGAAGGGGATGACAGAGGATGAGATGGTTGGATGGCATCACCGACTCGGACATGGGTTTGGGTGGTCTCCGGGATGGACAGGGAGGCCTGGCGTGCTGCGGTTCATGGTGTCGCAAAGAGTCGGACACAGCTAACAGACTGAACTCAGCTGAACTGACTTGGTATATGGGTGTTTTAACTGAATTAAGATGTAGCATACATTTATTCAAAATATACAAATCAGTACAATTAGTATTGAATAACAAGAAATAATGAATGCTGATACTTTTTAAAGACTGCTGTCTTTTCAAAGAAAGCATAATTGATGAGAATTGCACTAAGGTATACCAAGATGATTAAAACCATAGATCGTATTACCATTGGCCAGAATTGTAGGCCTGAGCCCTGGAAGTAACTCTCAAAATTGTCTGTAAGGCTGAATATATAAATATAGTCCATTTAACTGAACACACATGTTACTTGTTTCATGTCCCATAATGGTCATTCCCACCCTGTCCAATTAACAAGTATTCCCTGGTAAAATATTCCAGAATAGACAACCACATTATCTCTACCCTTCTCTGTTCTTTAATATTTTTAGGAAATGACTCAAAACTATGTTTTGTGGTTTCTGGTTTGAAAACAAAAAGTTTAGGAGATAATTTGATTAAATGATCTTTTTGCCCACACTGCGTGCACAGTCATGGGAGTACACACACAATAAGCACAGATACACAAAAGCTCCTTGGCTGCCTATGCTTTATAACCCCCTCCCCCATCTGAGGGCTGACAGCCAATACCCATATGAAAGATGCGGCCTTCCCTGAAATATTTCCAAGGATGTAACTGGAGAGAGAGCAGCCTGTTAAGGTCAGACTTAAGAGAAAATAGAATCACCCACCATTGGTTTTTCTCAACTCCTCCACAAGGCAGCGTGCTTCCTCTTGAATACGGTCCTCAACGCTCCTCTTCCCCATCCCGAAATTCCTCAGGGTCATGAGGGAGAAGCGCCGGGTCTCCTTCCATATCTTGCCATTGCTGAAAGCGATTCCTACCAGGGAGCGAAACAGAAACTAGGAAGGACGTTCTAGGGGAGGAGGAGTGAGCTGACACATGGCAGCCTCAGAGAAGGAACACGATCTGCTGGGGGGCCACGGTGCGGGGGCAGGGGGAGGGGGGCGGCATTTTCAAATTGCTCTTTTCCATCCTCCCCACTCCTACCCTTTGCCAATGCTGAACACCCACACATACATACCTACCGTATCCCTTAGTAGCTCTTTGAAGCACTGGGTAACTGCCTCTTCTAGAAAACTCCTCTCCCAGGTCAATCAGAGCTTCCTTCACTACTTCATATCCATGCAAGACCACAGTGGGCTTCATGCCAAAATACAGAGTGAACACAGGACCGTAGACTTTTGAGAGCTGGGAATGAAGAGGCATGTAACAGCAAAAGAAGTCAATATGAGATACTATGCTGTGCCTGATGCTGAATGTATTATCATCCTGCTATTATGTTTTTATTCTGCCAGAGAGAGCCTAATTATGTATTAAATTCATAATTTAATGCATAAATATGGTGGTAATTGTTATAGGTTCTACTTACAGATGACCTGAAATGCTGGGTAATGGCCCAAGTAGCTGGTGCACAGATTATAATTAATCCTCAGATCAGCACTTTCAGTGGGTTTATTTTCCCCACTATAAATAAGGAAACTGAGGTTGCAGAATTCTGTTCCATGTCCAGCACCCCAGGGCTAATATGTAGACGATTCAAATTTGAAGATCATAGTCACCCTCTGATCCTTGAGAGCAATGTAGCAATCCTCAAGGCCCACCTTTTGGACCAACAGCCAGCTCACTGCTTCAGAATCACCCATGGAGCAGTCATTAGAATTCTGATTCTGTAGCCCTATGATGAATACTAGAAATTTATAATTAAAAAAATAAGTTCATATAACTCTAATGCCCAGCCTAGTTTGAGATCCTCTGGTATCACTAACACAGAAAGAGAGGAAGCATCATAGAGGCAGTGCCAGGACATGCAGCATCTCATGGAAGACCAACACTTTCTATGCGGCAGCATTCACAGGGTACAGATGGCAGTTTCCTGCAGAATCCAAATGAATGCTGCTGCCACCAGTGGGAACCTAACTGATGACTTCTTTCTTTCATTCCCCCGTGATCATCCTAATCCTAAATTAATTCCTTAACACCAGGCACAATGCCCTTCTTCAGAAAAGTTCTGTTTTCCTGGTCATTTGAACAAAACACACAACTTATATAGTCAATGATTTCAGGAAAGAAATCGCTAATCATATGCTGAAGCTGAAGCTCCAGTACTTTGTTTGGCTACCTGATGTGAAGAGCCAACTCACTAGAAAAGACTCTGATGCTGGGGAAGATTGAAGGCAGGAGAAGAGGACGACAGAAGACAAGATAGCTGGATGGCATCACTGACTTCAATGGACTTGAGTTTGAGCAAGCTCTGGGAGGTGGTAAAGGACAGGGAAGTCTGGCGTGCTACAGTCCATGGGGTCACAAAGAGTCAGACACAACTGAGCAACTGATCAACAATATAGTAAATTATTTCTGGAAAGAAATCACTAATCACAAAACATTTCACTTACCCTTTACTTCCAGTCCCATGTGAAATAAAGGAGGCAACACTCCCAGCTTTTAAAACTTAATTATTTTGATTCTACCTTACAAAGGCATAAACGCTTCTCTACTCACAAAACACATTACTTTGTTCCTCTATTTATGATAATAACAGGCCTGAAAAGGCAAGAAAAATATCAAATTTACAGGGAGTAATTTGCTTCAAACTGACCTGCTTTAACAGTGTGCTCGTAAGAATATATATTGTTTTTTAAATTGGGCTTATTTTACTTACCTTTTACAAGACACTGGAGGAACATAAAATCTACTTACACTGCTTACAGATTTGCTGATTTCCTTAACATCTAATTGTAGGATGTTTCCAAGAATTGGGAGAGGAGTGGGGCCCAGCGGGAGCTTCCCTTTCCCAGAGCGCTGTTTCCAGAGTGAGAGGAGAAGAAGACAGCAGAGACAGAGCACCAGGGCCACAGCCAGATCCATTGATGCCGTCTCTCCTTACTCAGACGGCTGTGAGCCTGAAATCGAGAGCTTTTGTAACAGGCCCTGCTAATTCAACTTGGGCCTCTCTGAGGAATAAAGATACCATTCGATCACATCCACTTTGTACTCTATTCTGAATGGACTTTGGCCATTGATAAAGATAAAATTAAAGTGTCCTTTAGTCTTGTTTTCCTTCTGTTCAATGACGACTGTAGAGACTGTCATTTAATTGCACTGCGTTGGGATCAGGTTTGCTAACAACAACAACAAAAAAGTATTTCCATTGTGCAGCCAAGAATTAGAACCACTAAAATAAATAACTTGATGCCCCAAATAGCTCAAAACTCTGGATTCTAGTCAATGACCAGTTGCAAATGTATGACTTTGAGGGAAATCGGTGTATTCTGTGCCTTTTTTTATTAAAAAAAAAAAAATTATCTTGTAATTCAATATAGGATAATTTGTCCTTGAAAATGTATGTGTTTAAAATTTTTAATGTACTGCACTACCATTACAGTTATAAAAAAATAATTAATTATGACATATTTAAGGTAGTTTAAAAATCAGAATAGAGTAACTATGGTTCTGGCATCCAAAATGAAGTTTGGTGGTCATTGTGGATGTGGTTTTTAGACATAAGTGTTCCTGTATCACTGAGAACTTGAATTCTTTTCTGTGTCAAACTCAAGGACTACACCAACCATTTTCAAAACAATATATGTTAGCAGGTACTTGCTACAATTTTGTATTTTCAAAGTCCTCTCCAGACTCTCCTCCCTCCGATCCCCCATCCTGCATCCACTGCTTCACAACTCTGTAACCATTTCTAAGTCCAACCAATTTTGCTTACAAGCATCCTTACCTCTTGCCATCTACAAGTCTCAGTTCAGTTCAGTTCAGTCTCTCAGTCGTGTCCGACTCTTTAAAACCCCATGAACCGCAGCACAAGTCTAGCTCTTGACAAAAACTTCACCTACTCTTGTGGTTTCTTGTCTTTATTAAATTCCCCATTTTGTAGCCTAGAAGAACATAATTTAAGACCTTCTTGGATCTGTGCTTCCTGGGCTACAGTCCTATCAGGTCCAAATAAACACCTCTTGATTTTAACCAGATCGTCATTCTTGGAATTCATGCTTAATATTAACATAATTCAAACCTCTTAAATGACCAAAGACATATACAGTAATTATCTAAGTAAATTTACATGATTTTTACCTTGAAATCTCACATCTACTTTAGCAAAAAAAAAAAAAAAAAAGGAAGGTAGAGATAGTAATTTGATATTTTTTATATGAGGGAAAAGGTGATTCTGAGATAAGAGAACTGTCCAGCATCACAAGGCTCATAATAAATAAAATTAGGATTTAAACTGAGATCTTCTGACTCCCATTGTGATGCATTCTCATATATACCTCAGCTGCCTCAAGAACAATTTTAGA
The DNA here is from genome assembly GCF_033118175.1 of Dama dama. Classification (NCBI taxonomy): domain Eukaryota; kingdom Metazoa; phylum Chordata; class Mammalia; order Artiodactyla; family Cervidae; genus Dama; species Dama dama. Next base: position 62,775,396 of record NC_083695.1, on the reverse strand, counting down.
AAAACAAAACCAAATAGCCTAAAATATTACTCTGAATATGCACCCCACTGATTGTTCATCGATTGTTCAGAAATAACAGGCATCACAGGATACGCATGTCCCTGGACTTCGAGGGGAAAAGTCATAGATTCTTAAGACAAGAAATTCTAAAAAGATATTCACCCTTCTCCAACACCAAAGAGCAAAACTTGCTCAGGCAATGGAGGGAATAGACAGTCTCAAGAATTTAGTGGGGAAGGCTTGAGAAACTATGACTCAAGCCTCCTACTTGCCTCCAGACACAATTGTTTCTGTTGCCTTTTGGAGTCTGTCTTTGTCAGAAATAATGAAATTAAGAATACACGGAAAATGCAGACTTGACTGATATAAAAAGGTGTTTACTGGGAGTTTGTTAGGACTGCAGCCCAAGAGACAGAGATTCAAGAAACAACTGAATCACACTCTGCTGGACTACAAAAATGTGGAGGCTTACGAGGGCAAAATTCACAAAATTACAAAACAATTCTTGTTTGTCAAGAATCACTGTTGGAGTTGGCAAGTAAGGGTTCCTATTAAGTAACCGTTAGCTGGGGTCCAAGATGGTGGCACAGTTACAATGGGAGACCTTGAGAATATAAGGATGTAGCTGGTAAGTGTTTCCTGAATAGGGATAGTCGTGTCCTTGGGTCTGGTACAGGTCAAAGAAACATCAGGTTCTCAGAGGTGCGGAGACAACCCTGAGACTGGATCCTCAATGGCCTGCTGACTCCATTTTTGTATGTCTGAACTGTGACTACTCCATTATAATTCCAATTTGTCATCAAGAGCAAGGAAGATTTTACACAGAACAGCAGGTGTGGATTCAGTGGAGGATCACAGGCATAGACTTCATTAAACAGACCCTCAGCCCAGAACCACCAGTACATGCAGATCCAAATAGAAGACAGTTAGTGGTCATGATGATCTAAATATCACTGGAGGGGTGAACATCACTAGACCACTAACAGCAGTCCTTTACAATCACATATTCGACAAAGATATCATATTTGTTTAGATTGACTAGTGCAGTTATTTCTAAGATGTTTTTGCAGGCAGAAATAAGTTTTTGTCGAGACCCAATTACAAATTTTTTTTTAAATTTTTAAATTTTTAAAAATTTTATTTTATATTGGAGTCTAGTTGAGTATATTGTTTTTATTGGAGTATATATAACTACTATATAAACTACTCCAATAGTTTATATTGGAGTATGTTGGAGCATAGTTGATTTACAGTGTCGTGTTAAGTTCAGGTGTACTGCTGCTGCTAAGTCACTCAGTCGTGTCCGACTCTGTGCGACCCCATGGACGGCAGCCCGCCGGCTCCCCCGCCCCTGGGATTCTCAGGCAAGACACTGGAGTGGGCGCCATTGTCTTCTCTGTCAGGTGTACAGCAAAGTGATTTCGTTATACACATACCTATTTTTTTTTTTCAGATTATTTTCCCATATGGGTTACTATAGAATACTGGGCAGAGTTCCTTGTCTTATACAGGAGGTCCTTGTTTACTATCTGTTTTTATATAGTGGTGTGTGTAGGTTATTCCCACCTTCTAGTTTATCTCCCGCTCCCCCTTTCCCCTTTGGTAGCCATAACTTTGAGTCTGTTTCTGTTTTGTAAATGAGTTCATTTGTATCACTTTTTAGATTCCATATGTAAATGATATATATGATATTTGTCTTTGACTTTACTTACTATGATAATCTCTATGTCCATCCATGTTGCTAGAAATGACATTATTTCCTTTGTTTTTTAGGTTGAGTAGCATTCCATTGTCATACGTACCACACCTTCTTCATCTATTCATCTGTCAATAAACATCTGTCAATAAACATTTAGGTCGACTCCGTGTCTTGGCTTTTGTAAATAGTGCTGCAGTGAACACTGGGGTGCATGTATAATCTCGAAGTATGTTTTTCTCCAGATATAAGCCCAGGGGTGGGACTGTTGGATCATATGGTAACTCTATTTTTAGTTTTTTAAGGAACCTCCATACTGTTTTCCACAGTAGCTGTACCAATTTACATTCCTACTAATAGTGCAGGAAGGTTACCTTCTCTCCACACCCTCTCCAGCATTTACTGTTTGTAGACTTTCTGATGATGGCCATTCAGCATGGTGTGAGGTGATTTCTCATTGGAGTTTTGATATGCATTTTTCTAATAATTAGTGACTTTGGACATCTTTTCATGTGCTTTTTGGCCATCTATACCTCTTCTTTGGAGGGATGTCTATTTCTATTTTTTTCTATTTTGTGCCCACTTTTAGCTTGAGATGCTTGTTTTTTTTTAGTAATGGGCTGCATGAGTTGGGATATTTTGGAGATTAATCCCCTGTGAGTTGCATCATTTGAAAATATTTTCTCCCATTCTGTGGGTTGTGTGTTCATTTTGTATATGGTTGCCTTTGCCATGCAAAAACTATTCAGGTCCTATTTACTTATTTTTTAAAATTTTCATTACTCAAGGAGTAATGAAGGAGGTGGATCCAAAAAGTTATTGTTGCAATTTATTTCAAAGAGTGTTTTGCCCATGTGTTCCTTTAAGAGTTTTATAGTGTCTGGTCCTACACTTAGGTCTTTAATCCATCTGAGTTTATTTTTGTATATTGTGTTAGAGAATGTTCTAATTTTATTCTTTTACATGCAACTGTCCAGTTTTCCCAGCACCACTTATTGGAATGACTGTCTTTACTCCATTGTCCATTCTTGCCCTCTTTGTTGCAGATTAATTGACCAAAACTGCATGGGTTTATTTTGGGGCTATCTATCTTCTTCCATTCATCCTTTATCCCTCATTTTTACATGGATTCATGTTTTATTCACCAGGTAATAGGATTTTCACACCCATGATTTTCTCTCATTACCTTAGCTGAAGGTAAAACTATTCCCATTTGGGGAATGAAGAAACGGCCTTGGAGAATCACTACTTGTGCCAAGGACACAGGATCTGCATGTGGTAGAGCTGAGACTGGAACTCACATCTCTTAAGCCATGTGTGCTTCCCCCAAACCAAACATTCAGTTCACCAGGGTCACCACACTAACTGTGTATGTGGCATGATTCAATATTTTGGGATTCATCCTAGGCAGTGAATTTCCAAATATGTTGACTTGGTTAATAATTAGTGTACCAGTTGATTAAAATGGGGGTTAGAAAAGTTTAGTTTTCTAACCTGTAAACTTGATTGAGTCTAAGACTCAGAGTAGCTTTTATTTACAACAAAGAGATGCAGTAATTTGTTGCCTAACTCAGGTAGCTCTAAACCCTAAAATAACTGAACAGTTTATTGTGGATGAAATCTATTTGGTCACTTTCTTTAGAGCTTCCCTTTTATTCTTTGAGAAATGAGTGTGCCTGCTTTGTTCCACTTTCCTTCTGTTAAAAGCTCATTGTTTTTTATAGAATAGTAGAATCAAAGATAATTTAAAGATTCAAGGAATCTCTGAGATCAATTAGTCCAGTCTTTCTTTTTTCTAGGGGCAATTAGAAAATTGACTTGGATGATGTTTCCTCATTGCATTAGTTCAAAGCCTTGAGTGAAAATCCAAGTTTTCCATCTCCCAAATCAACACTGTCTCACATCAAATAACATTCTTCTGGCTGTCCTAATGATCAGGAGGTCATCATCATTAACTCCTTCATTGTCATTGAATAATGCAAACTTCAATTTGGCTAGAGTTGTGAATTAGTGGTTTTTTTTAATTAATAGAAATTATTTTATTTTTTACTGAAGCACAATTGGTTTCTAATATTATATTAGTTTCAGGTGTACAACATAGTGATTCAGTATTTTTACAAATTATACTCCACTATTACTAAAAGATAATGGCTATAATTGACTGTGCAGTACAATATATCCTTATTGCTAATCTATTTTATACACAGTAGTTTGTATCTCTTAATACTCCTCACTTGCCACACACCCCTCCTTTCACCCATTTAGTAACCACTACTTAGTTTTCTATATTTGTGAGTCTGTTTCTGTTTTGCATATACATTCATTTTCATTAGATTTTCAATTCCTGATATAAGTGATCATACAATAATTTTTTATCTGTCTGACATATTTCACTATGCATATGCACATATGCATTTTCTAGGACTATCCACTTTATTGCAACTGGTGGAATTTCATTCTTTTTAATGGCTGAGTAGTTATTTTATTGAAGATTATATTATATTCCAGTATAAACATACAGACCACATCTTCTTGCCTAGTCATCTATTGATGGACACATGAGATGCTTCCTTATCTTGGCAAGTGTATGTAGTGCCACTATGAACACTGGGGTGCATTTATCATTTTGAATTAGTGTTTTCATTTTCTTTCTGATATATAGTCGTGCTGTCGTTCAGTTGCACAGTCATGTCCTACTCTTTGTGATCCCATGGACTGCAGCATGCCAGGTCTCCGTGTCCTTCACCATCTCCTGAGGTTTGCTCAAGTTCATGTCCATTGCATCGGTGATGCCATCCAGCCATCTAATCCTCTGATGCCTTCTGCTCCTCTGCCTTCAATCTTTCCCAGCATCATGAACTTTTCCATTGAGTCGGCTGTTCACATCAGATGACCAAAATACTGGAGCTTCCTTCAAGTGAGTATTCAGAGTTAATTTCCCTTAAGATTGACTGGTTTGATTTCTTTGCTGTCCAAGGGACTTTCAGGAGTCTTCTCCAGTATCAGAGTTCAAACGCATCTATTCTTTGGCGTTCTGCCTTCTTTACAGTCCAGCTCTCACAACCATACTTGACCACTGGGAAGACCACAACCTTGACTATACAGATCTTTGTCGGCAGAGTCATGTCTCTGCTATTCTGTATGATACTCTACCACTGTAGTATCATACAGAACAACAGCATCACCTTAAAAATCCCCTGATTCACTTATTAGTCCCTCCACCACGCCCCTGGGAACTGATGATCTTTTCACTGTATTCATAATTTTGCAATGTAGTCTTCAGATTGATTTCTCTCACTTAGTAATTCTCATTAAGTTCTTCCATGTGTTTTCATGGTCTGATAGGTCTTTTCTAAGGGAAAAAAGCAATATTCAATTGCATATACTACAGTTTGCTTATCCATTCACCTATTGAAGGACATCTTGGCTTCTTCTGAGTTTTGGCAATTATGAATAAAGCAATTATAAAGATTCATGTACAGATATTTATTTACTTTAAATTGAAGTACATCATGGCTGATTCATGTCAATGTATGACAAAAACCACTACAATATTGTAAAGTAATTAGCCTTCAACTAATAAAAATAAATGGGAAAAATAATAATAAATTGAAGTACAGTTGATTTACAATGCTGTATTATGTTTCAGATGTACAGTAAAGTGATTCATTTATATATATATATATATATCCTTTTTAGATTCTTTTCAGTTATAGGTTATTACAAAATACTGAATATAGGTCCCTCTGCTATATAGTAGATCCTTGTTGATTGTCTATTTTATATACAGTGTGATGTATATGTTCATTTCAGACTCCTAGTTTATTCCTCTGTCTCCCTTCCCCTTGGAAAACCATATTTGTTTTCTCTGTCTGTGAGTCTATTTCTGTTTTGTATGTAAGTTCACTTGTATCATTTTTTTAAGATGTCACACATAACCAATTTCATACATTTGCTGTTCTCTGTTTGACTTCATTTTTAGTATGATAATCTCTATGTCCATCCATGTTGCTGTAAATGGCATTATTTCATTCTTTTTCATGGTTGAGTAATATTCCACTGAATATATATATATGTATATACATATATATATATATATCTTCTTTACATTTAAGACTATGATCTACTTGAGTTAACTTTTGCGAAGGGCATAAGATCTTGTGTGTGTGTGGAAAAGAGAGACAGGATTGGGGGAGAGAATATTCCATAGTGGGAGAAACCTTTGCTGAAAAAACTATCTTCTATATTTTTCCATTGGATTACTTTGCTCTTTTGTCAAAGCTCAGTTTTCTATATTTATATCTAGGAAATGGAAATCCACTACAGTATTCTTGCCTGGAAATTCCCATGGACAGAAGTGAGCCTGGTGGACTACAGTCCGTGGAGTCACAAAGAGTCAGACATGGCTGAGTAACTATAAACAACAACAATAACTAGCCTCTCTCTTCTGTTCCACTGATCCATATCTCTGTGCTGTCATCAATACCACACTGTCTTAAACACTGTAGCTTACAGTAAGTCTTAAGTCAGATAGTATCAGTGCTCTGTCCTTGTTCTTTTTCTTCAGTATTGTGTTGGCTATTCTGGGTCTTTAAACTGTTCACACAGATTTTAGAAAAGACTGTTCATGTCTTAACAAAAATCTTGCTGAGATTTTGATTAGGATAGCATTGAATCTTATACTATATTGCTCAGATGTTCAATCGTGTCTGACTCTTTGTGACCCCATGGACTGTACCTACCAGGTTCCTCTGTCCATAGGATTTTCCAGGCAAGAATACTGGAGTGGGTTGCCCTTTCCTTCTCCAGCGGATATTTCCCACCTAGGGGTCAAACCTGGGTCTCTTGTATTGTAGGCAGATTCTTTACCAACTGAGTCACCAGGGAAGAACACTAAATTGGGGAGAACTAAATACTACATAATTCTGAGACCTTCTATTGCTGGACATGGAATATATTTCCTATTATTTAGAGCCTCTTTGGTTTCTTTAATCAGAGTATTATAGGTTTTTTTCCCATTTGTTTTTATTAGTTGGAGGCTAATTACTTTACAATATTGTAGTGGTTTTTGCCATACATTGACATGAATCAGCCATGGATTTACATGTGTTCCCCATCCTGATCCCCCTTCCCGCCTCCCTCTCCATCCCATCCCTCTGCGTCTTCCCAGTGCACCAGCCCTGAGCACTTGTCTTGTGCATCCAACCTGGGCTGGTGGTCTGTTTCACCCTTGATAGTATACTTGTTTCAATGCCCTATATGAAAAACAGAAAAAGAGACACAGATGTACAGAACAGAATTTTAGACTCTGTGGGAGAAGGCGACGGTGGGATGTTCTGAGAGTATTATAGTTTTATTTGAATACAACTTGTACAGGTATTGCAGATTTAGATTTAAGTAGTTCAATTTTGTTTTAATGTACATAATATTGTGTTTTTAATGTCAAATTCCAATTGTTAGTTGCTAGTATATAGGAAAGAAACTGATGGCTATATGTTAACACTATGAACTTCTCTTCTGGTTCAGCAGGTAAAGAATCTTCCTGCTATGTGGGAGATGTGGGTTTGATTCATGGGTTGGGAAGATCCACAGGCGAAGGGAAAGGTTACACACTCCAGTATTCTGGCCTGGAGAATTCCAGTATTCAAGCCTGGAGAGTCAGACACCACTGAGAAAATTTCACTTTACAATATTATATACTGAAATCATGCTAAAATTGCTTATTAGTAGTAGTTCCTGGAGTTTTTTTAAAAAACTTTTGGGTGATTTTCTACATAGAAAATTACATTGTCTGAAATAAAGACAATTTTGTTTCTTCTTTCTCAATCTGCATACTCCCCTTATTTCCTTTTCCTGTCTTACTACAAGATCAAATAGGAATGATGACAGAGGATATCTTGCCTTACCCCTCATTTTAGCAGGAAAGCTTCTAGTTTCTCACCAATGACAATGATATTAGCTGTGACTACTTTGTAGATGTTCTTTCTCAAGTTAAGGAAGTTGCCCCTCCATTCCTAGTTTGCTGAGAGTTTCCATCATGAGCGGGTTTTGGATTTTGTCAGATGATTTTTACACATAAACAAAAATGCAATTTTGTGATTTCTAGTCTTTAATTTGTTGATGTGATGGTTTACACTGATTGGTTTTCAAATACTGAACCAGTGCATGAACCAGTCACGGACACCTTAAATAAATCTGATTGGACATTGTTGGATTTGGGTTGTTAATATTTTGCTGAGGAATTTTGCTTCTATGTTCATGAGAAATATTGGTCTGTGCTTTTCCTCTTTTGTAATGTCTTTGTCTGAATTAGGGTTATACTAACCTCATGAAATACTAGATTCATGAAATACTAGCCTCATCAAATGCTTCAGGAAGAATTTCTACTACTATATTAACTCTAGGTAACATGCAACCAAAGGTTAACTGAGGTTTGTATTTGAAAAGGAGAACAATTTCTTTCAGTGGCAGATTTCCCCAGTAGGAATATTGAGATCAGTAATGGTGAGAAATTAAAATTCAAATTAACCCACAGAAAACTACATATGAAAATCAGAATAAAAATCAGTGAGACTGTAAAAACGAAATCACCAGGTTAAAAATATCCATGAAACCAAAGGTGGTTCTTTAGAATAGAATTGATAAACCTATACCCAGGGCTACCCCCACCTTCCAAGTCAAGACAACACAAATTAAACAAGTTGTAGTTAAAATGGCGGGTCATTTCTTTGATGCCATGGACATTAAAAGCATAATAAAATAGTATTATTAACAGCTGTACATCCATGAATTTGATAGCTTAGTTGAAATGGGTCAATTTCTAAGCACACAATCTGCTGAAACTCACACAAGAGGATATAACATTAGTAAAATGCCATAATAGGAAGCTCTGAACTTTTCATTCCCCAATGGCCACATTGATTCAGAGCAACATGTAGAGCACTTCTCTTTGTAAAAATAATCCAGTACCTAGTTGAAAGACTTCTGCACCCTTAGTGAATGTGAATCCAGACACATCAAACCCAGAAAGAATTAACTCTAGGGAACATGCAACCAGGGCTTGCTTCCCTGGTGGCTTAGACAATAAAGACTCTGCCTGCAATGCGGGAGACCTGGGTTCGGTCCCTGGGTTGGTAAGATCACCTAGAGGAGGGCATGGCAATCCAGCATGATATCGTTGCACTTTTTCCTTTCTTTTCTTACCTACAATGTGCACAGATTTGAGAACTGATTTATCAAGCTCTGCTTTTCTTTTCTTTTTTTTTTTTTTATTATTATTTTTTTTTTCCAGTGGGTTTTGTCATACATTGATATGAATCAGCCATGGATTTACACGTATTCCCAATCCCGATCCCCCCTCCCACCTCCCTCTCCACCCGATTCCTCTGGGTCTTCCCAGTGCAACAGGCTGGAGCACTTGTCTCATGCATCCCACCTGGGCTGGTGATCTGTTTCACCATAGATAGTATACATGCTGTTCTTTTGAAATATGCCACCCTCACATTCTCCCACAAAGTTCAAAAGTCTGTTCTGTATTTCTGTGTCTCTTTTTCTGTTTTGCATATAGGGTTATCGTTATCACCTTTCTAAATTCCATATACATGTGTCAGTATGCTGTAATGTTCTTTATCTTTCTGGCTTACTTCACTCTGTATAATGGGCTCCAGCTTCATCCATCTCATTAGGACTGGATCAAATGAATTCTTTTTAATGGCTGAGTAATATTCCATGGTGTATATGTACCACAGCTTCCTTATCCATTCATCTGCTGATGGGCATCTAGGTTGCTTCCATGTCCTGGCTATTATAAACAGTGCTGCTATGAACATTGGGGTGCACGTGTCTCTTTCAGATCTGGTTTCCTCAGTGTGTATGCCCAGAAGTGGGATTGCTGGGTCATATGGCAGTTCTATTTCCAGTTTTTTAAGAAATCTCCACACTGTTTTCCATAGCGGCTGTACTAGTTTGCATTCCCACCAACATTGTAAGAGGGTTCCCTTTTCTCCACACCCTCTCCAGCATTTATTGCTTGTAGACTTTTGGATAGCAGCCATCCTGACTGGCGTGTAATGGTACCTCATTGTGGTTTTGATTTGCATTTCTCTAATAATGAGTGATGTTGAGCATCTTTTCATGTGTTTGTTAGCCATCTGTATGTCTTCTTTGGAGAAATGTCTGTTTAGTTCTTTGGCCCATAATTTGACTGAGTCATTTATTTTTCTGGAATTGAGCTGCAGGAGTTGGTTGTATATTTTTGAGATTAATCCTTTGTCTGTTTCTTCATTTGCTATTATTTTCTCCCAATCTGAGGGCTGTCTTTTCACCTTACTTATAGTTTCCTTTGTAGTGCAAAAGCTTTTAAGTTTCATTAGGTCCCATTTGTTTATTTTTGCTTTTATTTCCAATATCCTGGGAGGTGGGTCATAGAGGATCTTGCTGTGATTTATGTCGCAGAGTGCTTTGTCTATGTTCACCTCTAGGAGTTTTATAGTTTCTGGTCTTACATTTAGATCTTTAATCCATTTTGAGTTTATTTTTGTGTATGGTGTTAGAAAGTGTTCTAGTTTCATTCTTTTACAAGTGGTTGACCAGTTTTCCCAGCACCACTTGTTAAAGAGGTTGTCTTTTTTCCATTGGATATCCTTGCCTCCTTTGTCAAAGATAAGGTGTCCATAGGTGTGTGGATTTATCTCTGGGCTTTCTATTCTGTTCCATTGATCTATATTTCTGTCTTTGTGCCAGTACCATACTGTCTTGATGACTGTGGCTTTGTAGTAGAGTCTGAAGTCAGGCAGGTTGATTCCTCCAGTTCCATTCTTCGTTCTCAAGATTACTTGGGCTATTCGAGGTTTTTTGTATTTCCATACAAATTGTGAAATTCTTTGGTCTAGTTGTGTGAAAAATACCATTGGTAGCTTGATAGGGATTGCACTGAATCTATAGACTGCTTTGGGTAGAATAGCCATTTTGACAATATTAATTTTTCCAATCCATGAACACGGTATGTTTCTCCATCTGTTTGTGTCCTCTTTGATTTCTTTCATCAGTGTTTTATAGTTTTCTATGTATAGGTCCTTTGTTTCTTTAGGTAGATATACTCCTAAGTATTTTATTCTTTTTGTTGCAATGGTGAATGGTATTGTTTCCTTAATTTCTCTTTCTGTTTTTTCATTGTTAGTATATAGGAATGCAAGGGATTTCTGTGTGTTAATTTTATATCCTGCAACTTTACTATATTCATTGATTAGCTCTAGTAATTTTCTGGTAGAGTCTTTAGGGTTTTCTATATAGAGGATCATGTCATCTGCAAACAGTGAGAGTTTCACTTCTTCTTTTCCTATCTGGATTCCTTTTACTTCTTTTTCTGCTCTGATTGCTGTGGCCAGAACTTCCAACACTATGTTGAATAGTAGTGGTGAGAGTGGGCACCCTTGTCTTGTTCCTGATTTCAGGGGAAATGCCTTCAATTTTTCACCATTGAGGGTGATGCTTGCTGTGGGTTTGTCATATATAGCTTTTATTATGTTGAGGTATGTTCCTTCTATTCTTGCTTTCTGGAGAGTTTTAATCATAAATGAGTGTTGAATTTTGTCAAAGGCTTTCTCTGCATCTATTGAGATAATCATATGGTTTTTATCTTTCAATTTGTTAATGTGGTGTATTACATTGATTGATTTGCGGATATTAAAGAATCCTTGCATTCCTGGGATAAAGCCCACTTGGTCATGGTGTATGATTTTTTTAATATGTTGTTGGATTCTGTTTGCTAGAATTTTGTTAAGGATTTTTGCATCTATGTTCATCAGTGATATTGGCCTGTAGTTTTCTTTTTTTGTGGAATCTATGTCCGGTTTTGGAATTAGGGTGATGGTGGCCACATAGAATGAGTTTGGAAGCTTACCTTCTTCTGCAATTTTCTGGAAGACTTTGAGTAAGATAGGTGTTAGCTCTTTTCTAAATTTTTGGTAGAATTCAGCTGTGAAGCCATCTGGTCCTGGGCTTTTGTCTGCTGGAAGATTTTTGATTACAGTTTCAATTTCCTTGCTTGTGGTGGTTCTGATAAGATCTTCTATTTCTTCCTGGTTCAGTTTTGGAAAGTTATACTTTTCTAAGAATTTTTCCATTTCATCCAAGTTGTCCATTTTATTGGCATAGAGCTGCTGGTAGTAGTCTCTTATGATCCTTTGTATTTCAGTGTTGTCTGTTGTGATCTCTCCATTTTCATTTCTAATTTTGTTAATTTGGTTTTTCTCTCTTTGTTTCTTAATGAGTCTTGCTAATGGTTTGTCAATTTTGTTTATTTTTTCAAATAACCAGCTTTTAGCTTTGTTGATTTTTGCTATGGTCTTTTTAGTTTCTTTTGCATTTATTTCTGCCCTGATTTTTAAGATTTCTTTCCTTCTGCTAACTCTGGGGTTGTTCATTTCTTCCTTCTCTAGTTGCTTTTAGTGTAGAGTTAGGTTATTTATTTGGTTTTTTTCTTGTTTCTTGATGTAAGCCTGTAATGCTATGAACCTTCCCCTTAGCACTGCTTTTACAGTGTCCCATAGGTTTTGGGTTGTTGTGTTTTCATTTTCATTCATTTCTATGCATATTTTGATTTCTTTTTTGATTTCTTCTATGATTTGTTGGTTATTCAGAAGCGTGTTATTTAGCCTCCATATGTTTGAAGTTTTAACAATTTTTTCCCTGTAATTGAGATCTAATCTTACTGCACTGTGGTCAGAAAAGATGACTGGAATGATTTCAATTTTTTTGAATTTTCCAAGACCAGATTTATGGCCCAGGATGTGATCTATTCTGGAGAATGTTCCGTGTGCACTTGAGAAAAAGGTGAAGTTGATTGTTTTGGGGTGAAATGTCCTATAGATATCAATTAGGTCTAGCTGGTCCATTGTGTCATTTAAGGTTTGTGTTTCCTTGTTAATTTTCTGTTTAGTTGATCTATCCATAGTTGTGAGTGGGGTATTAAAGTCTCCCACTATTATTGTGTTACTATTAATTTCCTCTTTCATATTCGTTAGCATTTGCTGTACATATTGCGGTGCTCCTATGTTGGGTGCATATATATTTATAATTGTTATATCTTCTTCTTGGATTGATCCTTTGATCATTATGTAGTGTCTTTCTTTGTCTCTTTTCACATCCTTTATTTGAAAGTCTATTTTATCTGATATGAGTATTGCGACTCCTGCTTTCTTTTGGTCTCCATTTGCATGAAATATTTTTTTCCAGCCCTTCACTTTTAGTCTGTATGTGTCTCTTGTTTTGAGGTGGGTCTCTTGTAGACAGCATATATAGGGGTCTTGTTTTTGTATCCATTCAGCCAATCTTTGTCTTTTGGTTGGGGCATTCAACCCATTTACATTTAGGGTAATTATTGATAGGTGTGGTCCCGATGCCATTTACTTTGTTGTTTAGGGTTCACGTTTATACAACCTTTCTGCATTTCCTGTCTAGAGAAGATCCTTTAGCATTTGTTGAAGAGCTGGTTTGGTGGTGCTGAATTGTCTCAGCTTTTGCTTATCTGTAAAGCTTTTGAATTCTCCTTCATATCTGAATGAGATCCTTGCTGGATACAGTAATCTAGGTTGTAGGTTATTCTCTTTCATTACTTTCAGTACGTCCTGCCATTCCCTTCTGGCCTGGAGGGTTTCTATTGATAGATCAGCTGTTATCCTTATGGGAATCCCTTTGTGTGTTATTTGTTGTTTTTCCCTTGCTGCTTTTAATATTTGTTCTTTGTGTTTGACCTTTTTAATTTGATTAATATGTGTCTTGGGGTGTTTCGCCTTGGGTTTATCCTGTTTGGGACTCTCTGGGTTTCTTGGATTTGGGTGGCTATTTCCTTCCCCATTTTAGAGAAGTTTTCAGCTATTATCTCCTCGAGTATTTTCTCATGGCCTTTCTTTTTGTCTTCTTCTTCTAGAACTCCTATGATTCGAATGTTGGGGCGTTTCACAGTGTCCCAGAGGTCCCTGAAGTTGTCCTCATTTCTTTTGATCCTTTTTTCTTTTTTCCTCTCTGCTTCATTTATTTCCACCATGTTATCTTCTACCTCACTTATCCTATCTTGTGCCTCCGTTATTCTACTCTTGGTTCCCTCCAAAGTGTTTTTGATCTCATTCATTGCATTATTCATTTTTAATTGACTCTGTTTTATTTCTTCTAGGTCTTTATTAAACAGTTCTTGAATCTTTTCAATCTTTGTTTCCAGGCTATTTATCTGTAACTCCATTTTGTTTTCAAGATTTTGGATCATTTTTATTATCATTATTCTAAATTCTTTTTCAGGTCGATTCCCTATCTCCTCCTCTTTTGTTTGACTTGGTGGGCATTTTTCATGTTCCTTTAGCTGTTGGGTATTTCTTTGCCTTTTCATCTTGTTTAGATTGCTGTATCTGGAGTGGGCTTTCTGTATTCTGGAGGTCTGTGGTTCCTTTTTGTTGTGGAGGATTAACCCAGTGGGTGGGGTTAGACGATTGGCTTGTCAAGATTTCCTGGTTAGGGAAGCTTGCGTCAGTGTTCTGGTGCGTGGAACTTGATTTCTTCTCTTTGGAGAGCAATGGAGTGCCCAGTAATGAGTTTTGAGATGGGTCTATGTGTTAGGTGTGACCTTGGGCAGCCTGTATGTTGATGTTCAGGGCTATGTTCCTGCGTTGCTGGAGAATTTGCGTGGTATGTCTTGCTCTAAAACTTATTGGCTCTTGGGTGGTGGTTGGTTTCAGTGTAGGTATGGAGGCTTTTGGACGGTCACTTATTACTTCAAGTTCCATGTAGTCAGGAGTTTTCTGGTGTTCTCCAATTTTGGGCTTAAGTCTCCTGCCTCTGGATTTCAGTTTTATTCTTCCTGTAGTCTCAGGACTTCTCCAACTATACAGCCCTGATAAGAAAACTTCTAGGTTAATGGCTAAAAGATTCTCCCCCGTGATGGACACCCAGAGAGGTTCACAGAGTCACATGAAGAAGAGGAGAGGGAGGAGGGAGATAGAGATGAACAGGAGGAGAAAAAGGGGGACTCAAGAGGAGAGAGACAGATCTACGCAGCTGTCTGTTCCCAGAGTGTTCTCCGTAGCCCAGTCACCTACAAAGATTCACAGAATTGGATTGGGAAGAGAAGGGGAAAGGAGGAAATAGAGGTGTTCTGAGGTAGAAAACAGAGAGTCAAGATTGGGAGAGAATAATCTTCGGTTTAAAAATAGGGCTTCTCTTCTTTTCTTTTTTGTAAGGTTATAGTGTATTGAAAATGAAAATTAAGGAGTAGTAGAGGAGTACTAGGGGACTTTAAAAGAAATAAGAGAAAAAGAAAGATAGAAAATAGAAGAGGAAAAGGAAAGAAAAAAAAAAGAAAAAAAATTTTTTTTCCCCCTAATTAAAAAATCGTAAAAGTCTATGGAAATGAAAGTTAAGGAGTAATGGGGGAGTAATAGGGGATTTTAAAGGAAAATAAAAGAGAAAAAATAAAAAAGAAAAAAAGAAAAAAATAAAAAATAAAAAAAAAAAGAGAAAAACGTAAAATTATATCTAGGAGTTTCTCTGGAGCTGTTGCAGTCAGTGTGGGTTCGACTCAGTTTCAGATAGCTCCTCGTTCCAGCTTACGCTTCTCGATATCTACAGGCTCCTCCAGTGTAGTCAATGTTTCCTAGAGGGATTTTAATCTGTTGCACCAGTCCCTTCTGAAGCGGTTCCCTTTGTTTATTTGGCTTCTGTTTGCCGGTCTCTTCAGAGCCTCATTTCCGCCCTGACACAGGCGGGCAGAGGTGGACTCTTATTCAGGTAGCTAGTTCCATAGCTCTGCGGGGAG
The DNA here is from genome assembly GCF_033118175.1 of Dama dama. Classification (NCBI taxonomy): domain Eukaryota; kingdom Metazoa; phylum Chordata; class Mammalia; order Artiodactyla; family Cervidae; genus Dama; species Dama dama. The sequence goes on along the minus strand of NC_083695.1, from coordinate 62,759,896 downwards.
GGGCTTGCGCTGCAGGGAGAGGCTGGCGCTGTGGGGACAGGCTTGCGCCGCAGGGATGGGCTGGGGCTGCCGGGAAGGGCTGACGCTGCTCTCTCTGTCTGCGCTGCTCAGGCTCCCGGTTGTTCTATATGGAGCGCGCCCCGCGCTGCGCGAGGTTCCAACCCTCGGGTGTTCCACAAAAGCGCGGAAGGAAAAGCTGCGCCTGCTCTCTGTGCCTTCCCCGTCAGAGCAGTCCAGGCAGCCAGGGGCTTGGTGGGCGCACTCTCCCCAGGTGTGGCGTGCCCCCTCCCTTCCGCGGACCCAGACTCAGTTTCCGCTGGCGCCAGTCGGATGTGTGCGTCTTCTGCCCTCCGCGTCCCCAGCCCCAGTCCCCGCCCGCGCCGGTCAGGTGCCTGCGCCCTGTGTCTCGCCACGACCTTCCCCTCCCCCCTGCCTCCTGCCTCCGGCGGGGCTGGGCCGGTCCGCAGCCTGCGAGCTCCTCTCTGGACCCTGTCGGTCTCTTTGTTCTGCGAACGGCCGGCAGTGTGTTCGGGCCGGTTAATTTACTCTCTCTCTTTTGGTCTCCTACAGTTCAAGTTGGCAACTCACAGAAGCTCCCTCCGATTGTCCTCAGGGCACTCAGGCCCGGACCCTACCCCAAGCAATGCCGCCTAAGAGCTCCCGGGACGGATCTCCGTCCTTAGCTCTTTTGTCTCACTTTTTATCTTTTATATTTTGTCCTACCTCCTTTCGAAGACAATGGGCTGCTTTTCTGGGAGCCTGATGACCTCAGCTAGCGATCAGAAGTTGTTTTGCGAAGTTTGCTCTGTGTTCAGTTATTCTTTTGATGAATTTGTAGGAGAGAAAGTGGTCTCCCCGTCCTACTCCTCCGCCATCTTGGCTCCTCCCCCCTCTGCTTTTCACTAGGAACATATACAGGAGAAGTTGATCTGCATTGGTAAAATAATCACCTTATTTTATCTGGAGTGCCTAGTACTATGTGGACTTCCCAGGTGTTGCTTGTGTTAAAGAACCCACCTACCAATGCAAGAGATGTAAGAAAGTTGGGTTCAATCCCTGGGTTGGGAAGATACCCTGAAGGAGGTCATGGCAACCCATTCCATATTCTTGCCTGGGGAATTCTTCCATAATCCCACAAACAGAGAAGCCTGGCAGGCTGCAGACTGTAGGGTTGCAAAGAGTTGGACTGAAGTGACTTAGCATGCATGCAGCTAGTATGGAGTATGGAGTGTGCATGTTTGTGTTAAGTCTCTTCATTCATGTCCAACACTTTGCAATCCTATAGACTATAGCCTGCAAGGCTCCTATGTCCATGGGATTCTCCAGGCAAGAATACTTGAGTGGGTTGCCATTTCCTTCTCCAGCAGATCTTCCCAACCCAGGGATCAAACCCACGTCTCTTAAGTCTCCTGCATTGGCAGGCGGGTTCTTTACCACTAGCACCCCCTGGGAAAGCCCACGTAGGGAATACTACACAGTGTTAGATAAGTATTTGTATATACGGTCTCCAAAACAGATGTTACAGAGTATGAAGAACAGCAGACACATTTCTGCCTGTACAATGAATGAGGAGAGGTCAGAGAAGCTATTCTCAGGAAAGACTGATGAGAAACAGGTGAAGGATGCCCAAGATAAGAGAGAGTTGAAGACAACACCACAGAAGTCAAATGATCTAACACATTCCTCACCCAGGAATGAAGCAGAGCTGGTAAGGAGGCAGCAGAGAAGCAAACCCACTGGCAATTGGGGTGGTATCGATGTCCCTTGGGTCAACTACAGATTTAAAGGTAAATTTTTTCCAAAATTGTGCTCAGGAAGAAAAACAGCACCATGCTAGGTACTCTCACCCACAAATCTGTTTTCCTGAAAATAACAAACATAGTGAGCACATACTTCTTGAACACTGCGTTGCTGGTTGTCAGAAAGAGACTATGTAGTAATCATTTGATGAATGTTTGAATGGATGGATGGAAGGCAGGATAGACAGATGGACAAAAGTGGACACACGTGTTGTCCATGTAACATTTTACCTTAACAGGCATCCTTCTTTCAACAAATATTTACTGAGTGTCAGCACTATACCAAGTATCCATACATTATAGCTGCAATTTAATATTTTCAAGTTCCATAATTTTTTTTCTAGAAACACTCATACCTTGGTTGTATTTTTATTCTTGGCTTGATGGTCCCAATATGTATTTCTTTTATTTCTTCACAGCCTCTTCTCTGCTGTAAGTATATCTACTCTTCATCAACCTCCAAAATACCTTGAAGTTTCAAGTTTTATAACACATGGTTCCTTTTGGTTAAGATTAACTTCTTGTACATTTTCAGTATCCAGCTCAAATTTTCCTTCTGAGTTTGAAATAACTGGGTCACCTCTCCAAAGCTCTGGTAACCTAGCCCAAGAATGAGGATGTATCATGAGCAGTGAAAGTGTGTGGCCCTGGGACTGCTGCCCCTTACCATAGACAAAGAACATTTTTACCAGCCCCAGAGCAAGAACTATGTAAGTTCCCACTGATCACCAAAAGGTAATCTTGTCCTCTGAAGTAGTGAAGAAAATAAATTTAAGTTACCTGCTGAGAAAGCCATGAAGTAGTCAGTCTTCTTAAAGTTTCTACTCTCATCCAGGAAGTTGTCAGGTTCAAACACTTCTGAGTTGGCGATTCTTTGTCATCATGTAGCACAGAAGTCAGGGATGTTAATATATCTGTACCCTGGAAAGAACAGATGAAGATAAACTGAACTATGAAGAAGTCATGGAGCTGGAAGAAACGTTGCAAATTACTTACTCCAGTCTTATGATATAGATGAATGATCCTAGGTCCAAAGAAGAGCAGTGGCATTTTGAGGCAGCAGAAACAGGTAACAAACAAGGATAAGTTTAAGATAAGTGGCAGTGATGTTGCTAACGTGAACTTCGACAGCATCTGAAATACTCAGTACCTGGGTCCTAGGGTATCAGACCTTATTAATCCAATCTGCTTATCATACTGGTATAAGTCCCCACCAGCTGCTTTATTTTATTATACCAATTTTCACTCATCTCATATGTGGTTTATGATTTAAAACAAATCATTATTATTAATTTGAAATATCTGGAGTTATAACCTCTTTTGTGATAAAAACACTGAGCACAGTAACAAATATTAGTGTTTACCATTGCCGCACAAACTATTTGTCTTAATTTAAAAATATAGAGTAGACTTTATTGCAGATTAATCATAGCTTTGAAATTCAGGAAGGATGACAAAATTAGGAAAATTATTTTTAAACAATTCAGCTTAGGATTATTAATTAAAGCAAATTGTATCTATTAATGCTAAAAACTGCTAGGTAAATGAATAAGAAGCATCATATTCAGAAAGCCATAAAGAAACATTCAGTTAATTGAATATAAAAAACACTTCTGCCATAGAGAAATCTGGCAGATACCACTTTATCATGTGAACAACATTGCATAACCAACAATGGGATAAGTGACATGATGTGCTCCACCTCCCTAATGAATTTCAGTGGGACACACAAAGCACCCATGTAGTTCTCTTACCAAGTCATAACCGGAATCTGTGTCCAGAAATCAATCACATAAAACCAGCCTGAGGAAAATTTTACATGAGTACTAAACTGAACTCTTCACAAAGTTAAATGTACTAAAAGAAAACAAACAAGGCAAAGAGAACTGATAACATGAGAAAACAGGGAAAGATAACCAAATGTTAGGCTTGTTCCTGGCTGGATATTGATTGGCAATGAAAAAAAAGCTATAAAGTTTATTCCCCTAAAAAATCAATAAAGAAAATCTTTTTAAAAAAGAAAAAATAGGGGAGGAGCCAAGATGGCGGAGGAGTAGGACGGGGAGACCACTTTCTCTCCTACAAATTCATCAAAAGAATAACTGAACGCAGAGCAAACTTCACAAAACAACTTCTGATCGCTAGCTGAGGTCGTCAGGCGCCCAGAAAAGCAGCCCATTGTCTTCGAAAGGAGGTAGGACAAAATATAAAAGATAAAAAGTGAGACAAAAGAGCACAGGACGGAGATCCGTCCCGGGAAGGGAGTCTTAGGCGGCATTGCTTGGGGTAGGGTCCAGGCCTGAATGCCCTGAGGACAATCGGAGGGAGCTTCTGTGAGTTGCCAACTTGAATTGTGGGAGAGCAAAAGAGAGAGAGAAAATTAACCGGCCCGAACACACTGCCGGCCCGTTCGCAGAACAAAGGGACCGAGAAAGTCCAGAGAAGAGCTTGCAGGCTGCGGATCGGCCCAGCCCCGCCGGAGGCAGGAGGCAGGGGGGAGGGGAAGGTTGTGGCGAGACACAGGGCGCAGGCACCCGACTGGCGCGGGCGGGGACTGGGGCTGGGGACACGGAGGGCAGAAGGCACACGCACCGGATTGGCGCCAGCGGAAACTGAGTCTGGGTCCACGGAAGGGAGTGGGCGTGCCACACCTGGGGAGAGTGCACCCATCAAGCCCCTGGCTCCCTGGACCGCTCTGACGGGGAAGGCACAGAGAGCAGGCGCAGCTTTTTGCTCCCTGCTTTTGTGGAACACCCGAGGGGTGGAACCTCACGCAGCGCGGGGCGCGCTCCATATAGAGCAGCCGGGAGCCTGAGCAGCGCAGACGGAGAAACCAGCGCCAGCCCCTCCCCGCAGCGCCAGCCCTTCCCCGCAGCGCCAGCCCCTCCCCACAGAGCAACTGAACTAGCTACCTAAATAAGAGTCCACCTCCGCCCGCCTGTGTCAGGGCGGAAATGAGGCTCTGAAGAGACCGGCAAACAGAAGCCAAATAAAGAAAGGGAACCGCTTCAGAAGGGACCAGAGCAACAGATTAAAATCCCTGTAGAAAACACCAACTACTCCAGAAGGGGCCTGTAGATATCGAGAAGTGTAAGCTGGAATGAGGATCTATCTGAAAATGAGCCGAACCCACACTGACTGGAACAGCTCCAGAGAAATACCTAGATATATTTTTACTTTTTTTTTTTTTTAAGTAAGAAAAAAAAATTTTTTTTAATTTTTTTATTTTTTATTTTTTCTGTTTTCTCTTTTATTTTTCTTTAAAATTCCCTATTACTCCCACATTACTCCTTAACTTTCATTTTCATAGATTTTTACGATTTTTTTAATTAGGGAAAAAATTTTTTTTTCCTTTTTTTTTTCTTCTTTTTTTTTTCTTTCCTTTTTCTCTTCTATTTTCTATTTTTCCTTTTCTCTTATTTCTTTCAAAGTCCTCTAGTACTCCTCTACTACTCCTTAATTTTCATTTTCAATACACTATAAACTTACAAAAAAAAAAAGAAGAGAATCCCAATTTTTAAACTGAAATTCAGCTCCCATTTTTATTCAGGAGTGTGTTGATTATTCTCTCCCAATCGTGACTCTCTGTTTTCTACCTCAGAACACCTCTATTTCCTCCTTTCCCCTTCTCTTCCCAACCCAATTCTGTGAATCTTTGTAGGTGTCTGGGCTATGGAGAACACTCTGGGAACAGACAACTGCATAGATCTGTCTCTCTCCTCTTGAGCCCCCCTTTTTCTCCTCCTGCTCATCTCTATCTCCCTCCTCCCTCTCCTCTTCTTCATGTAACTCTGTGAACCTCTCTGGGTGTCCATCACAGGGGAGAATCTTTTAGCCATTAACCTAGAAGTTTTCTTATCAGGGCTGTATAGTTGGAGAAGTCCTGAGACTACAGGAAGAATAAAACTGAAATCCAGAGGCAGGAGACTTAAGCCCAAAACATGAGAACACCAGAAAACTCCTGACTACATGGAACTTTAAGTAATAAGTGACCGTCCAAAAGCCTCCATACCTACACTGAAACCAACCACCACCCAAGAGCCAATAAGTTTTAGAGCAAGACATATCATGCAAATTCTCCAGCAACGCAGGAACATAGCCCTGAACGTCAACATACAGGCTGCCCAAGGTCACACCTAACACATAGACCCATCTCAAAACTCATTACTGGGCACTCCATTGCTCGCCAAAGAGAAGAAATCAAGTTCCACGCACCAGAACACTGACGCAAGCTTCCCTAACCAGGAAACCTTGACAAGCCAATCGTCTAACCCCACCCACTGGGTAAATCCTCCACAATAAAAAGGAACCACAGACCTCCAGAACACAGAAAACCCACTCCAGACAGAGCAATCTAAACAAGATGAAAAGGCAAAGAAATACCCAACAGCTAAAGGAACATGAAAAATGCCCACCAAGTCAAACAAAAGAGGAGGAGATAGGGAATCTACCTGAAAAAGAATTTAGAATAATGATAATAAAAATGATCCAAAATCTTGAAAACAAAATGGAGTTACAGATAAATAGCCTGAAGACAAAGATTGAAAAGATTCAAGAACTGTTTAATAAAGACCTAGAAGAAATAAAACAGAGTCAATTAAAAATGAATAATGCAATGAATGAGATCAAAAACACTTTGGAGGGAAACAAGAGTGGAATAACGGAGGCAGAAGATAGGATAAGTGAGGTAGAAGACAAAATGGTGGAAATAAATGAAGAAGAGAGGAAAAAATAAAAAAGGATCAAAAGAAATGAGGATAACCTCAGGGACCTATGGAACAATGTGAAACGCCCCAACATTTGAATCATAGGAATCCCAGGAGAAGAAGACAAAAAGAAAGGCCATGAGAAAATACTCGAGGAGATAATAGCTGAAAACTTCCCTAAAATGGAGAAGGAAATAGCCACCCAAGTCCAAGAAACCCAGAGAGTCCCAAACAGGATAAACCCAAGGCGAAACACCCCAAGACACATATTAATCAAATTAAAAAGGTCAAACACAAAGAACAAATATTAAAAGCAGCAAGGGAAAAACAACAAATAACACACAAAGGGATTCCCATAAGGATAACAGCTGATCTATCAATAGAAACCCTCCAGGCCAGAAGGGAATGGCAGGATATACTGAAAGTAATGAAAGAGAATAACCTACAACCTAGATCACTGTATCCAGCAAGGATCTCATTCAGATATGAAGGAGAATTCAAAAGCTTTACAGACAAGCAAAAGCTGAGAGAATTCAGCACCACCAAACCAGCTCTTCAACAAATGCTAAAGGATCTTCTCTAGACAGGAAATGCAGAAAGGTTGTGTAAACGTGAACCCAAAACAACAAAGCAAATGGCAACGGGACCACACCTATCAATAATTACCTTAAATGTAAATGGGTTGAATGCCCCAACCAAAAGACAAAGATTGGCTGAATGGATACAAAAACAAGACCCCTATATATGCTGTCTACAAGAGACCCACCTCAAAACAAGAGACACATACAGACTAAAAGTGAAGGGCTGAAAAAAAATATTTCACGCAAACGGAGACCAAAAGAAAGCAGGAGTCGCAATACTCATATTAGATAAAATAGACTTTCAAATAAAGGAAGTGAAAAGAGACAAAGAAGGACACTACATAATGATCAAAGGATCAATCCAAGAAGAAGATATAACAATTATAAATATATATGCACCCAACATAGGAGCACCGCAATATATACGGCAAACACTAACGAGTATGAAAGAGGAAATTAATAGTAACACAATAATGGTGGGAGACTTTAATACCCCACTCACAACTATGGATAGATCAACTAAATAGAAAATTAACAAGGAAACACAAACCTTAAATGACACAATGGACCAGCTAGACCTAATTGATATCTATAGGACATTTCATCCCAAAACAATCAACTTCACTTTTTCTCAAGTGCACACGGAACCTTCTCCAGAATAGATCACATCCTGGGCCATAAATCTGGTCTTGGAAAATTCAAAAAAATTAAAATCATTCCAGTCATCTTTTCTGACCACAGTGCAGTAAGATTAGATCTCAATTACAGGGAAAAAATTGTAAAAAATTCAAACGTATGGAGGCTAAATAACACACTTCTGAATAACCAACAAATCATAGAAGAAATCAAAAAAGAAATCAAAATATGTATAGAAATGAATGAAAATGAAAACACAACAACCCAAAACCTATGGGACACTGTAAAAGCAGTGCTAAGGGGAAGGTTCATAGCATTACAGGCTTACATCAAGAAACAAGAGAAAAACCAAATAAATAGCCTACCTCTACACCTAAGGCAATTAGAGAAGGAAGAAATGAAGAACCACAGGGTTACCAGAAGGAAAGAAATCTTAAAAATCAGGGCAGAAATAAATGCAATAGAAACTAAAAAGACCATAGCAAAAATCAACAAAGCTAAAAGCTGTTTTCTGAAAAAAATAAACAAAATTGACAAACCATTAGCAAGACTCATTAAGAAACAAAGAGAGAAAAACCAAATTAACAAAATTAGAAATGAAAATGGAGAGATCACAACAGACAACAGTGAAATACAAAGGATCATAAGAGACTACTACCAGCAGCTCTATGCCAATAAAATGGACAACTTGGATGAAATGGACAAATTCTTGGAAAAGAATAACTTTCCAAAACTGAACCAGGAAGACATAGAAGATCTTAACAGACCCATCACAAGCAAGGAAATCGAAACTGTAATCAAAAATCTTCCAGCAGACAAAAGTCCAGGACCAGATGGCTTCAAAACTGAATTCTACCAAAAATTTAGAGAAGAGCTAACACCTATCTTACTCAAACTCTTCGAGAAAATTGAAGATGAAGGTAAGCTTCCAAACTCATTCTATGAGGCCACCATCACCCTAATTCCAAAACCAGACAAAGATGCCACAAAAAAAGAAAACTACAGGCCAATATCACTGATGAACATAGATGCAAAAATCCTTAACAAAATTCTAGCAAACAGAATCCAACAACATATTAAAAAAATCATACACCATGACCGAGTGGGCTTTATCCCAGGACTGTAAGGATTCTTTAATATCCGCAAATCAATCAATGTAATACACCACATTAACAAATTGAAAGATAAAAACCATATGATTATCTCAATAGATGCAGAGAAAGCCTTTGACAAAATTCAACACTCATTTATGATTAAAACTCTCCAAAAAGCAGGAATAGAAGGAACATACCTCAACATAATAAAAGCTATATATGACAAACCCACAGCAAGCATCACCCTCAATGGTGAAAAATTGAAGGCATTTCCCCTGAAATCAGGAACAAGACAAGGGTGCCCACTCTCACCACTACTATTCAACATAGTGTTGGAAGTTCTGGCCACAGCAATCAGAGCAGAAAAAGAAATAAAAGGAATCCAGATAGGAAAAGAAGAAGTGAAACTCTCACTGTTTGCAGATGACATGATCCTCTACATAGAAAACCCTAAAGACTCTTCCAGAAAATTACTAGAGCTAATCAATGAATATAGTAAAGTTGCAGGATATAAAATTAACACACAGAAATCCCTTGCATTCCTATATACTAACAATGAAAAAACAGAAAGAGAAATTAAGGAAACAATACCATTCACCATTGCAACAAAAAGAATAAAATACTTAGGAGTATATCTACCTAAAGAAACAAAAGACCTATACATAGAAAACTATAAAACACTGATGAAAGAAATCAAAGAGGACACAAACAGATGGAGAAACATACCGTGTTCATGGATTGGAAGAATCAATGTTGTCAAAATGGCTATTCTACCCAAAGCAGTCTATAGATTCAATGCAATCCCTATCAAGCTACCAACGGTATTTTTCACAGAACTAGACCAAAGAATTTCACAATTTGTATGGAAATACAAAAAACCTCGAATAGCTAAAGTAATCTTGAGAACGAAGAATGGAACTGGAGAAATCAACCTGCCTGACTTCAGACTCTACTACAAAGCCACAGTCATCAAGACAGTATGGTACTGGCACAAAGACAGAAATATAGATCAATGGAACAGAATAGAAAGCCCAGAGATAAATCCACAATCCTATGGACATCTTATCTTTGACAAAGGAGGCAAGAATATACAATGGAAAAAAGACAACCCCTTTAATAAGTGGTGCTGGGAAAACTGGTCAACCACTTGTAAAAGAATGAAACTAGGACACTTTCTAACACCATACACAAAAATAAACTCAAAATGGATTAAAGATCTAAATGCAAGACCAGAAACTATAAAACACCTAGAGGAGAACATAGACAAAACACTCTCCGACATAAATCACAGCAAGATCCTCTATCACCCACCTCCCAGAATATTGGAAATAAAAGCAAAAATAAACAAATGGGACCTAATGAAACTTAAAAGCTTTTGCACTACAAAGGAAACTATAAGTAAGGTGAAAAGACAGCCCTCAGATTGGGAGAAAATAATAGCAAATGAAGAAACAGAAAAGGATTAATCTCAAAAATATACAAGCAACTCCTGAAGCTCAATTCCAGAAAAATAAATGACTCAGTCAAATTATGGGCCAAAGAGCTAAACAGACATTTCTCCAAAGAAGACTTACAGTTGGCTAACAAACACATGAAAAGATGCTCAACATCACTCATTATCAGAGAAATGCAAATCAAAACCACAATGAGGTACCATTACACGCCAGTCAGGATGGCTGCTATCCAAAAGTCTACAAGCAATAAATGCTGGAGAGGGTGTGGAGAAAAGGGAACCCTCTTACACTGTTGGTGGGAATGCAAACTAGTACAGCCGCTATGGAAAACAGTGTGGAGATTTCTTAAAAAACTGGAACTAGAACTGCCATATGACCCAGCAATCCCACTTCTGGGCATACACACTGAGGAAACCAGATCTGAAAGAGACACGTGCACCCCAATGTTCATCGCAGCACTGTTTATAATAGCCAGGACATGGAAGCAACCTAGGTTCCCATCAGCAGATGAATGGATAAGGAAGCTGTGGTACATATACACCATGGAATATTACTCAGCCATTAAAAAGAATTCATTTGAATCAGTCCTAATGAGATGGATGAAGCTGGAGCCCATTATACAGAGTGAAGTAAGCCAGAAAGATAAATAACATTACAACATACTAACACATATATTTGGAATCTCGAAAGATGGTAATGATAACCCTATATGCAAAACAGAAAAAGAGACATAGAAATACAGAACAGACTTTTGAACTCTGTGGGAGAAGGTGAGGGTGGGATATTTCAAAAGAACAGCATGTATACTATCTGTGGTGAAACAGGTCACCAGCCCAGGTGGGATGCATGACACAAGTGCTCGGGCCTGGTGCACTGGGAAGACCCAGAGGAATCGGGTGGAGAGGGAGGTGGGAGGGGGGATCGGGATAGGGAATACATGTAAATCTATGGCTGATTCTTATCAATGTATGACAAAACCCACTGAAATGTTGTGAAGTAATTAGCCTCCAACTAATAAAAAAAATAAAAAAGAAAAAGAAAAAAGAAAAAATATTATTCAAGGAAAACTGGGAAATTTTACATATAACTTATATATTAGATAACATTGTTGAATCAATGACAACTCTTCTGTATATATGCTATTACTGTTCTGTATATAAAAGTTGTTGAGGAATATATACTGAAGTAGGGAGGTAATGATGTGTAAATGAACAGATTGATAAATGGATACTAATGGAAGAAATTTTCACATATTGAGGTATGGGGAAGTCATTCTGGCTTACACATAATTTAACTTGAATGTTATGTTCACTAAAATAAAAACAGTTTGTAGGCTATCAAACACACTGTACATTTGTTTAATCATTGAAGAAAACGATGCACTGACCAGAAATAATGTCCATAGTAAATATAAATATTAAATGTCTTGTTCCTGGGACACCAATGCTGGAATTCCAATGATAAGACTCCTTTCCCAGACGTCAAAGACATACTAACTCTCTATGTCCATGCTGATCTTTTGTTGGTGTTGTTTTAAACCTCAAAAGAATGTATCCCATACTTCTTCATGTTCTTCTTTTTGACAAGGTATAAGACTGTGTGGAAAATCCAGAGCAGTTCCTCAGAGTTATCTGAGGTTGCCTTCTGGGTTATAGCCCTCAGTTTGACTCAAAAATCTTTTCTCTTCTTATTAGAGATTGTTTATTGATGACTTCCTCTGACATTGCAAAGCAGATATACACACAAATTCATGTATTACATATACATAAAACAGGTTTTTCATGTTTAAAAAATAATTAATGCAAACTTGGGGAAGCCTTCCATCCCCTAATTTTATTATATAAAATGTCTGCAACTCTTTTATTATTCCCTTGTATATTTTTATACAAGTTCAAAGGTACAAAAGAGGCTTCTCTGGTGGCTCAGTGGTAAAGAATCCACTGCAAATGCAGGAGACACCAACAGCATAGACCCCTGATCCAGAAAGATCCTATGTGCTGTGGAGCAACTAAGTCCATGTGCTGCAACTACTGAGCCTGTGCTCTAGAGCCCAGGAGCAACAGCTACTGAGCCCACTTGCCACAACTACTCAAGTCCATGCGCCTTAGAGCCAATGCTCTGCAACAAGAAAAGCCACTGTAATGAAAAGCCCACACACAGTAACTAGACAGTAGCCCTCGCTGGCTGCAACTAGAGAAAAATCCTTGTCGCAACAAAGACCCAGCACAGTCATACATAAATAAATGAATAAAAAACTTTTAAAAAGATACAAAACCAATATACTCTCTTCAAATGTTGCTCCAGAAATTGGATAAGATTCATGTTCATAAAAAGGGAAACATAATCATTATTTCCCATCACAAATAAAAATTAACTGAATGAATCAATAATCTATGTCTCCTGCATTGGCAGGCAGGTTCTTTACCACTAGCACCACCTGGGAAGCCCTGAATCAATAATCTAAATGTAAAAACTAAGATTATAAAGTTTTAGCAATAGTTAAGAGTAAGTATTTGGGCTAGGAAATGTTCTTTAGAGAAACAAACAAAAAAACCCAAACAAAACTATTACAAACCAATCTCATAGAGCTGCAAAGTGTTCTATTAGACAGACACTCTTAGATGCTGACAACCCACATGCAAGTATAGCCTACCACCTGTTTTTGTACAATGAGCTGTATATTTTAAATTGAAAAACATCAATGAAGAAAAAACATTTTGATACACATGAACATGTTATGAAATCTCAAATTCAGTTTCCATAAAGACTGGAATACAGCCATTCACATTTGTTTAAATATGTCTATGACTGCTTCTGTGCTGCAGCTGCAGAAATGAATACTGGAATCAGATAGTGCAAGGCCCCACAGTCTGAAATATTTACACTTTGGCATACTTGAGAAAAAGTTTACCAACTCCTGTCTTAGACAATTATCTCTAGCTAGCTCAGTGGCTCCAGCCTTGGATAAAAGAAATCACTTATCTGATTGGTAAAAAAGCAAAATCAGCCTGCCAATATTCTGAGATGGCCATACAGAAGGGAATGGTCATTTTCAACATACACTTGGGAATATACATATGACAATATATTGGTTATTTCCTATTACAGTAGATGTGAAAGATGAGTCATTCCATTCTGATTTCTAGTGTATTGTTTCCCATTTACTTGGAAATAAAAGAAAAACCAAATTTGACTATTTATTACCTTAAACTCAATATTTTTTAAAAAGTCTTTTCTTATTATATCTTTTGGTGAAAAAATAGTTGACCTGTAGTCCTAACCCTTGTACAAAACTGGTGATCACTGAGACAAGTCCCCTAACCTCTTGGTAAAGTCAGCAAGTCTGTCTTCTCCAAAAACTGGCATTAGTACTTGAAGCCTTACCAATCTTATTACTTACATTCCCCAACAAAATATAAATTTTGGTTATAATCTTTTCTAATATGAATACCAGCATGTCTTGGCTTCAAGTGGAATAGAGTAGTTTTCAGCACACCAACTAGAAAGTCTTAATGTATACAGAAATTGTATGTTAGAAAGCATTAGAAATCTGCTAAGGCAAAAATCCATCTCAATATTCCATATTTGGGAGAATCTCAGAGAAGTAAGCTGACACCTAAAGTTAATTTTAGTGTGTGTCAATGTCCAAATTTTACTCAAAACAGGAGAGGTTGTATTATGCTGTCTGCCAAGGAGAAGAGGGATGAACCCTTTCTGGAAGAAAATAAATACCATCCAAAACCATGCATTTTTTTGTTTATAATAATGGATATTTAACCAAAAGTAACCAAGCATTTTGAAGACACAACTAATTGACCATAAGTAGAAGATGGGAAGACAATAAAAATACACTCATATTATGGAATATTTCTCATCTAATTTTATGATACCAGAATTACCTTGACAACAGAAATACGACAAGAAAATTTTGAGGAAGAAAAATTGTAGATCCAAAATTTCTAATGACTGGAAACAGAGAAGTACTGAACAAAATGTGGCATATTGAATCCAGCTGTATATACTTACAATATGTGTGTTTAGTGGGAATATGAGGCCAATATCTTCAAACATACCAATAGATAAAGTTGTCAAGTGAAAAAGCTACATACATGTTCATCACTAAAAGAAAGCATTAAAAATAAAAGCGTAAGTTTCCCTAACCTGATTTTTAAATTTATAACAAAATGTATATAAAAATCATTCTCAATAGTGAGATGTTAACCTCTGCTCTACTGCAGATCAGAAATGAAACAAGGACAAAACAAAGGTATTAATCCACAAAGCAGGACAATGTATAGAGAAATTGCAAATAATCTAGAGAGAAACTTTTGGCAATCATATTAAATTTAACAAGGTTGCTACAGATAAGGTCATCAAAATGACAACACTTATTATATTTTGGAAGAGGCCTTTTAAAAAATTTACAGCAACAATAACAGGTAGTAATTAAAAATAAATGTAAGATTTGCAATTCAAATCACCAAAAGAAAGCCATTACTGATAAAATTAAAGAAATCTCTTCAAAATTGGGGCATTTATAAAATTCATTAGTTGAAAGATTCAGCATGTCATGAATCTTTCCAATTTCATCTTCTGTCACTCTGATAAAAATCCCAGCAGAGTGTTCTGATAAATTACAAATGGATAACTAACATTCATTTGGAAATGTCAACAGCTAAGATTAACCAAACAAGATTAAAGAAGCAGAACAAATTTGGAATATTTATACCACCAGCCATCAAAACCTGTTCTAAAATTTTATAGACTAAACTAAAAACAACACAGAACCAATTAAGCTGCCACAAATACGGGTTTTTTTAAAAACTTCTCTCATATTGTAGTTATAGAAAATTGCACCCATACTTAAAAGGAGAACTTCACCACTGAGGTCAGTATAAGAGAAATCAATCTTACCTTGGGGATGAGGTAGTTTCTGACGTTAATGTCGTGGGTCACCGCATGGGGCAGACTGATGGGAGTCAGGTCAACGTATCCATCTTGTGGATCACATCATTCGTGTAGGGTATGTAGCCCTTGTTTGCAAGCAGAGGCTCCAGTGTCTGCCAGTCACACAGTCAGTCTCTTCCTGGACCTTAGCTGATAAGAGACAATTCAGACTGATGGAAAAAGAAAAAGGCACACCACATTTCCATACAAATTCAGAGATAAATAGGCATTATGAAGAAGTCCCAATATCATTTTAAACATCAATTATATGTCCAGGAATGCACCTAAATATATAGAGAAAAAGGCCATAATATAGAGACATGTAAGTCTCCTGCAAGCTAGGTTTAGGATATATCAATAAATATCTCTATATTGGTGACTCAGATGGTACAGAATCCACCTGCAATGCAGGAGACCTGGGTTCCATCCCTGGGCTGGGAAGGATCCCCTGTAGAAAGGAATGGCAACCCACTCCAGTATTATCACCTGGAGAATCCTCATGGACAGAGGGGCCTGGTTGTCTACAGTCCATGGGGTTGCAAAGAGTCAGACATGACTGAACAACTAAGCATGGCATACATAGTAATAAATACAGAAAAGATGAAATGTTTCAAAATATTAACAGAACATAAACACAAGAAACTATAGTCCTTGCAGAAAGAAAAACAGAAATCTAATATTAATTTTATATCAAAATTATATGTGTATATAGTGGTGATAGTGAAAGTCACTCAGTCATGTCGAACTCTTTGGGACCCCAAGGGCTGTTTAGTTCATGCAATTCTCCAGGCCAGAATACTGGAGTGGACAGCCTTTTCCTTCTTCAGGGGATCTTCCTAACCCAGGGATCAAACCCAGGTCTCCCACATTGCAGGCCGATTCTTTACCAGCTGAGCCACAAGGGAAGCCCATGAACACTGTAGTGGGTAGCCTATCCCTTCTGTAGCAGATCTTCCCGACCCAGAAATCGAACTGGGGTCTCCTGAATTACAGGCGGATTTTTTTTTTTCAACTGAGCTATTGGATTGTAATTATAGTATAGTAATAATTGAGATGGAAATGATAAGGAAAACTATTTCATTGTAATTATGGTAATAGTACTTTTTTTGAATTATGTTTTAATGCAGGATCATTAGGCATTATGATAATGATGGTATATTATATGTTTAATAAGATATTTGACAATTCATTGTAACATTTTTTGGGGAAATGGTGAGTGGGTAGAAAAAGAATACTATACAAATTTTTTAAAACTTTTGCCCATAAGAAACTTAGCTCCTTTTCTTTTTGGAAACTATTTTACTACTGAAATAAAAGTACTTGTCATAATACATAAGAGTGTGGGTTGTAAAGTTAAATTATAATATATGTGTTTTATTGTATTTGTGAAATGTGTGTGCAATTTGTAAAGCTACTCTTCATTCTCCAATTGCCAAATGACACACTTTCAAAGCTCTAGCAATTTCTTCTGAAATTCTTGTCCTACTTCTATATAATGACCCTCCATTTCTATTTCTTACCTACAGATTTTTAAACAATATCTGAAGTCCTGGTGTGAAAGTTAAGAATTTACATTTGCATCCCCCTTCTTACAAAATCACACACACACTCACACACAAATCCCCTCAGTCCATTTCCCCAATATATTTACACCACAATTTTTGGCTGTTAGAATACTCATTTTAACATCATTCTGACTAAATAAACAATCCTCCCTGGTAAAACAATTATGATTATGCTTCATATTTGGTACTATCTTGGACCTAACCATGTCTCTTTAGTTCAATTCATAAAACACTGTACCTTGATTTAGGATTATTTCCAAATACTGAGGTAGATGTTGCAAATTCCCAATTTCCCTATTATTCAGAAGCCACAGAAAATTTATCACCTCTCTGTTGCTCTTGGTGTCTCCCCTCATATACATCCATCTAATCCACCTAGAAATGGATATTTTCCAGGCTGGCTATCTAACGACAGCACTGACACTTTCACTCTACTTCATGAGCGTTCTAAATCCACAGAGCCCATGACTCCATGACTTCCTCTGATATGACTTCAGGCATTTGGATGAGAAAGGAGGAAGTGGGCGGAAATTTTTGCAGTACAGATCTGAAAATACTCTTTTTATTAATACACAATTTGACAGTTGCTCTTGAAAATTCAGATGCTGCTTTGAACTCTCGTCTTTTATCTATGAACCTACTACATCTCTCTGAATGTTTTTATGATTTTTCTCTTTTTACTCCAATATTCTGAAATTTCATGACCCTGTGTCTTGGGGTAGATGTACTTCATTCACTTCGTGAAACATGTTGAGAGAATTGTCTATCTACATGGCAAAACTCGGAGGCCTTTTCTGCATTGTTCACTGTGAAGAGTTTTCCTCTTGCGGTTGAATTTCTGGAATCATGATGGAGAAAGGAACTAAGGGTCTTTCAATTCAAGAAGAAGATTCTTCCCTAGTCTTTCCTCTAAGCTGTGTACCTCACTCCTTTCCCTGTCTCTGCCCAGTGTCCTGAGTGAACGGCCTCTTAGATTCCGTTTGTCTAGATAGTAAACCTCTCTCATCCTATTGGAGAAACAGAGTTACCTGATAAAAGGAGTTGTCAAAGCTCTCATGGCTGGGAGAGCTACCTTTTTCAGCCTATTTCTCCCTCTAACCTCTTTGACAATTAGTACTTCCAAATACAAAACCTTATAGGATTCTAAGGACACAGTTGACTGCTCTTCAACTTCATCTTCTGACACTTAAGCTATAGCTTCATCCTCTGTACTGACTTCGTTGTCACTCCTCAGTATGCTCTCTCTGTTACCCAAATTTTTAGAAGATTCATTGGCTGCTTCTTGACTTTCTTTTCTCCAGCCTTAAAAGGCTGACCTGTAATAGGCTATAATTATTTCACTGGAATCCTAACACAAGACAAGATAGTGTGTATTTCTAAACTGCTGTGCATAACTATAACTCTTTAGCGTTTAATTTCTAACAAAAAATTATTTGTAAAAGATAAAATTATTGACCCCCACCACCAAATTCTTATTTTGGCAATAATCACTTTCCTGGAAACAAACTTTCAAACTAACAGAATTCCTTTATATACACAACTTAAACCAATTCCTCACGAATCTAACTTTTCGAAGCATTTAAAATACTTTGAAAATTATCTTAGGCAAGGGAAAAGTCAAGAGAGCAGAATGGGAGGGCATGGAATTCATCTTGCCTCACAAGCACATCAAAAATACACCTACAAATAAAGACTGTCATAGAGAACCTGCTGAACATTAGCAGAAGATTTGGACATCTAAAAAGGCAAGAATAATCCCTTTGCAACTAGGTAGGATGAACAAAAGAAAAAAAATGAAAAGAGGAATCATAAAAAGGACCAGAAACCTGGTGGGAAGTTGAAGGTGAGAAATTTCCGCCCTTAGAAAAAAACCCTTAAGGTGACGAAATTAGCTGGGACAGAAGGAGACCTTCAGGGGATCAAAGGGCAATACAGCGGATAGACTGCACAAAGCAAGACAAAAGAATAACTGTACACTTGATCTGTGTCACAGCCCTGCACACCCCAGCCTGAGTCAAGTGTCTCCTGTTGTGGAGGGGGCTGGGTGCTGGAGACTGGTGTTTAGAGCATGGACCCAGGAGGGGACAGCTGTTGACTGTGAGAAGAGAGCCTGAAGGGACAAGAATAAGCAACCCCACAACCAAAAACGTTTGTGGAGGGAGCCCAGGACACCATAGCAGCTAGACATCATTGTTAAGTGTCACACTTAATAAAAAGAATCCAAATTAGAAAAGAAGAAGTCACTGTTTGCAGATGACATGGTACTACACAAAGAAAATACAAAACATGCTACCAGGAAACTACTAAAGCTCATGAATTTGGTAAAGTGGCAGGATACAAAATAAGTACAAAAAGATCATTTGCATTCCTATACACTGACAACAAAAAATCAGAATGAGAAATTAAGGAAACAATCCCATTTATCATTGTAACAAAAAGAATAAATACCTAGAAATAAACCTGCTTAGAGAGGCAAAATTTCTGTTTGTAGAAAACTGAGATACTGATGAAAGAAATCAAAGATGACACAAACAGATGGAGAGATACACCACGTTCTTGGATTGGAAGAATCAATATTGTGAAAATGACTATACTACCCAGTGAGAGGGTAACAGGCAGGAAGGCCAGGGGTCTCCAAATGGAGGAAAGAGGCTGCAAGTGCCAGATATTTTTATCTCCCTTAAGCGGCAGGAAGAAACAAACCATGATATGTTTTTCCTTCTCTATACAAATTTAAAAGGAGGTTTCTCTTAAAATGCTGTGTTGCCATGACACCTGGTCTCACCTAAAGCTAACTACTCTCAAACCTTGAGTTAACCAATACATTTCTTTTTCTTATGGAAATGTTGTCTTAAGCTATGTTAATGTACCCCAGACTCTATCTTCAAGTTGGTTCCGCCAAAAGGCCTAATTTACTTACTCAGGTATTATTCCCCTAATCTATGTAAACAAAACTATTTGTTGGTATTCTGCCCTTCTACAAGATTCAAGTCAATTGTTTTATGGCCAGGGATGAATTATCTGGTGCCATTCTAAATTTTATGACATCCCTTTCTTTTCTTTTAACAGACTGTGAGTGACTATATAACATACAGCTACAGACTAGGAGGGGGGGGTACTCTTTTGCCCCCTTCTGATGCCTATGTCAGAAGCTTTCTCTATCTCCTTTATATTTTAATAAAACTGTATTACACAGAAGCTCTGAGTGATCCAGCCTTGTCTCTGGCCCCGGATTGAATTCATCTCCTCCGGAGGCCAAGAATCCTGGCGTCTTATCGTTCAGCAACAACCTTTCACCAGAGCAATCTACAATTTCAATGCAATCCTTATCAAATTCCCAATGGCATTTTTCACAGAATTAGAACAAAAAATTTTACACTTTGTATAGAAACACAAAAGACTCCAAATAACTAAAGCAAACTTAAGAAAGAAAATCAGAGCTGGAGGAACCAGGCTCCCTGATTTCAGAGTATACTACTAAGCTACAGTCATCAAATCAGTATGGTACCTACACAAAAACAGAAACAGAGATCAATGGAACAGGATAGAAATCCCAGAGATAAACCACCATACCTATGGTCACCTAATCTATGACAAAGGAGAAAAGAACATAAAATGCAGAAAAGACAGTCTCTTCAATATGTCCTGCTGGAAAAACTGGACAACTACATGTAAAACAATGAAATTATAATACTTCTTAACACCACACACAAAAACAAACTAAAAATGAACTAAAGATCTAAGTGTAAGGTCAGACACTATAAAATTCTTAGAGAAAAACCTAGGCAGAACAATTTTGACACAAATTGCAGCAAGATTTTTTTGATACATCTCCTAGAGTAATGAAAATAAAAACAAAAATAAACAAATAGAATCAAACTAAATTTAAAAGCTTTTGCACAGCAAAGGAAACCATAAACAAAATGAACAGGCAACTCTCAGAATAGGACACAATACTTGCAAATGAAGAAACTGACAAAGGATTAATCTCCAAAATATACAAGAGCTCATGCAGCTCAGTGTCAAAAAAAAAAAAAACACAAAAAAACAAAAACAACCCAAATCAAAAAATGGGCAGAAGACCTAAACAACCATTTTTTCCAAAGAAGACATACATATGTTCAACAAACACATGAAAAGATGCTCAATATCACTAAGTATTGGAGAAATGTAAATCAAAACTACAATGAGGTATTACCTCACACTTGTCAGAATGGCCATCATCAAAAAATCAACAATCAGAGAGGTATGGAGAAAGGAAAACCATCTTTCACTGTTGGTAGGAATATAGACTGATACAGCCACTAAGTAGAAAAGTGTAGAGGTTCCTTAAAATCTAAAAATAGAACTACCATAAAAACATCTATTTCTGCTTTATTGATTATGCCAAAGCCTTCAACTGTGTGGATCACAATAAACTGTGGAAAATTCTGAAAGAGATGGGAATACCAGATCACCTGACCTGCCTCTTGAGAAACCTGTATGCAGGTCAGGAAGCAACAGTTAGAACTGGACATGGAACAACAGACTGGTTCCAAGTAGAAAAAGGAGTACATCAAGGCTGTGTATTGTCACCCTGCTTATTTAACTTATATGCAGACTACATCATGAGAAACACTGGGCTGCCTGAAGCACAAGCTGGAATCAAGATTGCCAGGAGAAATATCAATAACCTCAGATATGCAGATGACACCACCCTTATGGCAGAAAGAGAAAAGGAACTAGAAAGCCTCTTGATGAAAGTGAAGGAGGAGAGTGAAAAAGTTGGCATAAAGCTTAACATTCAGAAAACTAAGATCATGGCATCTGGTCCCATCACCTCATGGGAAATAGATGGGGAGACAGTGGAAACAGTGGCTGACTTTATTTTTGGGGGCTCCAAAATCACTGCAGATGGTGACTGCAGCCATGAAATTAAAAGACGCTTACTCCTTGGAAGGAAAGTTATGATCAACCTAGATAGCATATTAAAAAGCAGAGACATTACTTTGTCAACTAAGGTCCATCTGGTCAAGGCTGTGGTTTTTCCAGTGGTCATGTATGGATGTGAGAGTTAGACTGTGAAGAAAGCTGAGCGCCAAAAAATTGATGTTTTTGAACTGTGGTGTTGGAGAAGACTCTTGAGACTCCCTTGGATTACAAGGAGATCCAACCAGTCCATCCTAAAGGAGATCAGTCCTGGGTGTTCATTGGAGAGACTGATGATGAAGCTGAAACTCCAGTACTTTGGCCACCTCATGCAAAGAGTTGACTCACTGGAAAAGACCCTGGTACTAGGAGGGATTGGGGGCAGAAGGAGAAGGGGTGATAGAGGATGAGATGGCTGGATGGCATCACCGACTCAATGGACATGAGTTTGAGTAAACTCCGCGAGTTGGTGATGGACAGGGAGGCCTGGTGTGCTGCGATTCATGGGGTCGCAAAGAGTTGGACACCACTGAGTGACTGAACTGAACTGAATGCTTAGCAATATCACTACTGAGCATATCTCCTCCCCCCAAAAAATCATAATTCAAAGCCATACTTGTACCCCAGTGTCCACAGCAGCACTATTTACAATAGTCAGGGCATGTAATCAACTTAAATGTCCATCAACAGTGAAAGTGAAAGTGTTAGTCGCTAAGTCGTGTCCAAATTAAATGCCCATAAACAGAGGAATGGATAAAAAAGAAGTGTACATATATACAATGGAATATTACTCAGCCATAAAAGGAACAAAGTTATGTCATTTTCAGAGAAATGATTGGACCTAAAGGCTGTCACACAAAGTGAAGGAAGTAAGAAAGAGAAAAACAATTAGGATGGTGCAAAAGTAATTGCGGTTAGTGCAAAAGTAATTGAGATTCAAAAGTAATTGTGGTTGGTGCAAAAGCAATTGCTGTTGGTGAAAAAAAAAAGCACCCGAGGTTTAAAAGTAATTGCAGTTGACTTTGCACCAACTGCATTAACTTTTGCACCGTCTTAATATCATATATTAACACATATATGTGGAATCTTGAAAAGTGGAGTAGGTGATCTTATTTGCAAAGCAGAAATAGAGACAGACAAATCAAGAACAAATGTATGGTTAAGAAGGGGGAAAGGGAGGTGTAAGATGAATTTGGAGATTGAGATTGACATATATACATTTTCAGAATGAGGAGGCAAAGTAATATTTCCATGAGAAAGCCATTATACAGCCCCAGGTCAATTCATGCTACACATGAAATCCAGATGCTGCTGTGTTGATTTTGCTACAGCCCACAGGGTCTTCATCCTCTCAGTCATCATCTCATATTATGCAAAGGTGTCCCATTAGTATTTAATGAAGGATCCCTTCATTAAGTTTGAAAAAATTAAGCTGTTCAAACAGAGATTTAAGTAATTCTCTAAGAGTCAAAGATGGAAAGCATTCCCAGTCTCTTTCCAATGTCTTCTGAAATCACCCTACCCACCATGTTATCATACCTGTGACCTCTGGGTCTTTTAGCAGGAGGAGGAGCCCATATCTCAGTGGGGTGCTCATTGTCTCTGTCTCAGCTCCAAACAAAACAGATACTAGGTGTTGTCAAGTTTTCAAATGGACATTCCGATTGTTGGTTGTACTTTTCCTAGGAATGATTTAATTACAAAATTACAAGGTATATACAAAGCAGGTAACTTTGGACCACTAATGGCTAAAAGAAAAGAGAAGTTGAGATAAATCATTCCCTGAGAAAACCCAGATATTGGACTTACTAGGTAAAAACTTTGAGATACATGTCTTAAGTATACTCAAGCAGGTGAAGAAAACCATGTACAAGGATGAAAGAACATCAGAAAACTGTATAACCACTTAAAATTTTTAAAAACTTACCAGACAATTTCAACAACAGACTGGAGGAAGCCCAAGAAAGCAATAGAAAACATGGAGATAGGAGTACAGAAATTTCCCCTGTGACTATCAGGAAGAAAAAAGAATAAAGAAAAATTAACAGGGGGCAGTCCTAAGATGGCAGAGGAATAGGACAGGGAGACCAGTTTCTCCCCCACAAATTCATCGAAAGAACATCTGAACGCTGAGCGAATTCCACCAAACAACTACTGAATGCTGGCAGAGGACATCAGGCACCTAGAAAGGCAGCCCATTGTCTTCAAAAGGAGGTAGGACAAAATATAAAAGATAAAAAGAGAGGCAAAATAGATAGGGATGGAGACCAATCCTGGGAAGGGAGACTTTAAAAAGAGCGAAGTTTCCAAACACCAGGAAACACTCTCACTGGCAGGTCTGTGGCGAGTCTTTGACTCTCAGAGGGCAACATAACCTGGAGGATAAATAAATAAATAATTAAAATCCACAGATCATGTGCCTAATGACAACTCCCAGTAGAGAAGCAGCCCAGACGCTTGCATTCGCCACTAGCAAGCGGTGGCTGGACAGGGAAGCGTGGGCTGCATTGCTTAGGGTAAGGAACGGGCCTGAATGGCCCAAGGGCAATCTGAGGGAACTAACGTGAGATAGCAACCCAGACTGTGGGGTAGCCAGAGAGAGAGAGAAAAGAGAGAGAGAGAGAGAGAGAGAGAGAGAGAGAGAGAACTATTCGGCGAATAGCTCTAACCTAAGACAATGCCAGGCCCGCTCACAGAACAAAGGACTGAGCAGAGCTAGCTGGCTGCAGACCAGCCCATCCCCCACCAGAGACAGGCAGGCGGGGGCAGCCAGAGCCAGAAAGGGGCAATCGCGGCCCCAGAGAGGCATCCTCTACCAAACTGCAAGCAGGCTTCCTTGCTAGCCAAGACTTCTCGGGATTCTGGATGGCTGACATCCACCAGGAGGGTCATAGCCAGAGATCAGCCCCCCAGAAGAGACACATGGCACACCTGAAAAGGCGTGCCCTATGTACATCCACAAAAACAAGCGGTTGGGACAAGGGAGGCAATAAGATGCACACCACACCTGGGGGTGACTGTGCTCGCCACGCACCTGGTCACCTGAGCTGCTTGGACCTGAGAAAGGCACAAAACGCAGGCCCAACTGAGTCTGGGCCTTTGTGGCCTACCGAGAACCTGAACCTGAGCAACTTAAACCTGGGAAGTGCCGGCAACCCAGGGCCTGCCTCACACAGTTCCCAGCAGAGCAACCTAGAGCCTGAGAAGTGTAGACTGTGAAAGCACACACGCCAGGAACGGGGGGGCAAACCCAGTGTGGCTGAAACACTGCAAGTGCTCCCCACACACACAGTGATATTTGTTTGCAGTGTTCCTCCCTCCCCACAGCACGAATGAACACGTGGCCTTAAAAAGTGACCACCATCGCCCCCTTATGTCAGGGCGGAAATTAGACACTGAAGAGACCAACAAACAGAAGAAGCTAAAATAAACAGTGGGAACTGCTTTGGAAGTGACAGGTGCAACAGATTAAAACCCTGTACACCGACTACATAGGAAGGGGCCTATAGATCTTTAGAAGAAGTATAAGCCAGATCAAGGAACTATCTGAAAATGAACTGACCCCACACTGCCCTCAACAGCTCCAGAGAAATTCCTAGATATATTTTTACTATTATCATTTTCTAAGTTAAAAATTTTTAAGTCCTCTATTACTCCTTTAATTTTCATTTTTATAACATACTATTACCCTGTCCCCCCAAAAAAATATTTTTAAAGAAAATTTCATATATATATATAAAATAATAATAATTTTTCTGACTTTGTTTTTTTTTTTAATATTGTATTTTTGAGAATATAACCTCTACTCTAGATTTTTAATCTTTGCTTTTCAGTATTTGTTATCAATTTTGTACCTTTAAGAACCCAGTCTTCAGTATCCAGTTTTACTTTGGAGGGAGATTACTGGCTTGATTGCTCTCTCCCCCTTTTGACTCTCCTTTTTCTCCACCAGGTCACCTCTATCTTCTCCCTTCCACTTCTCTTCTCTGTCCAACTCTGTGAATCTCTTTGTGTGTTCTGGGCTGTGGAGAATACTTAGGGAACTGATTACTAGCTGGATCTGTCTCTCTCCTTTTGATTCCCTGTTTTCTCCTACTGTCCACCTCTGTCTCCTTCCTCCCTCGTCTCTTCTCTGTGTAACACCGTGAATATCTCAGAGGGGTCCAGACTGTGGAGAGCACATAGGGAAGTGATCATTGGCTAACTTGCTCTATCCACTTTTGATTTCCCCTATTCTCCTCCTGGTCACCTCTATTTCCCTCCTCCCTCTTCTCTTCTCCATGTAACTCTGTGAACCTCTCCGGGTGTCCCTCACTGTGGAGAAACTTTTCATCATTAAACTAGATGTTTTATCATTGGTGTGTATAGATGGAGAAGTCTTGAGGCTATTGTAAGAATAAGACTGAAAACCAGAGGCAGGAGGCTTAAGTCCAAAACCTGAGAACACCAGAGAACTCCTGACTACAGAGAACATTCGATAAGAGCTCATCAAAAGCCTCCATACCTACACTGAAACCAACCACCATCCAAGAGCCAAGAAGTTCCAGAGCAAGACACACCATGCAAGTTCTCCAGCAACACAGGAACATAGCCCTGAGCTTCAATATACAGGCTGCCCAAAGTCAGACCAAACCCATAGACATCTCAAAACTCACTACTGGACACTTCATTGCATTCCAGAGAGAAGAGCTCCAGCTCCACCCACCAGAACACTGATACAAGCTTCTCTAACCAGGAAACCTTGACAAGCCACCCATCCAATCCCACCCACAGCGAGGAACCTCCACAATAAAGAGGAACCACAGACTGCCAGAATACGGAAAAGCCACCCCAAACACAGCAATATGAACAAGATGAAAAGGCAGAGAAATACTCAGCAGGTAAAAGAACAGGATAAATGCCCACCAAAACAAACAAAAGAGGGAGATAGGGAATCTACCTGATAAAGAATTCAGAATAATGATAGTGAAACTGGTCCAAAATCTTGAAAACAAAATGGAGTTATAGATAAACAGCCTGGAGACAAGGACTGAGAAAACGCAAGAAATGTTTAAAAAGGACCTAGAAGAAATAAAAAAGAGTCAATATATAATGAATACTGCAATAAATGAGATCAAAAATACTCTGGGGGGAACCAACAGTGGAATAACGGAGGCAGAAGATAGGATAAGTGAGATGGAAGACAGAATGGTAGAAATAAAGGAAACACAGAGGGAAAAAAAATTGAAGTAAATGAAGCCAACCTCAGAGACCTCTGAGACAATGTTAAACGCCCCAACATTTGAGTCATAGGAGTCCCAGAAGAAGAAGACAAAAAGAAAGGCCATGAGAAAACACTTGAGGAGATAATAGTTGAAAACTTCCCTAAAATGGGGAAGGAAATAGCCCCCAAATCCAAGAAACCCAGAGAGTCCCAAATAGGATAAACCCAAGGCAAAAACCCCAAGACACATATTAATCAAATTAACAAAGATCAAACACAAAAAACAAATATATTAAAAGCAGCAAGGGAAAACAACAAATAACACACAAGGGGATTCCCATAAGGATAACAGCTGATCTTTCAATAGAAACTCTTCAGGCCAAAAGGCAATGGCAGGACATACTTAAAGTGATGAAAGAGAAAAGCCTACAACCCAGATTACTGTACCCAGAAAGGATCTTATTCAAGTATGAAGGAGAAATTAAAAGCTTTACAGACAAGCAAAAGCTGAGAGAATTCAGCACCACCAAACCAGCTCTTCAACAAATGCTAAAGGATCTTCTCTAGACAGGAAACACAGAAAGGGTGTATAAATTCAAACCCAAAACAACAAAGTAAATGGCAATGGGATCATACTTATCAAAAATTACCTTAAATGTAAATGGGTTGAATGCCCCAATCAAAAGACAAAGACTGGCTGAATGGATACAAAAACAAGACTCCTACATATGTTGTCTACAAGAGACCCTTTTTCATACTGTTCATGGTGTTCTCAAGGCAAGAATACTGAAGTGGTTTGCCATTCCCTCCTCCAGTGGACCACATTCTGTCAGACAAAGGTCCGTCTAGTCAAGGCTATGGTTTTTCCAGTGGTCATGTATGGATGTGAGAGTTGGACTGTGGAGAAAGCTATGCACCGAAAAATTGATGCTTTTGAACTGTGGTGTTGGAGAAGACTCTTGAAAGTCCCTTGGACTGCAAGGAGGTCCAACCAGTCCATCTTAAAGGAGATCAGTCCTGGGTGTTCATTGGAAGGACCGATGTTGAAACTGAAACTCCAGTACTTTGGCCACCTCATGCGAAGAGTTGACTCATTGGAAAAGACCCTGATGCTTGGAGGGAATGGGGACAGGAGGAGAAGGGGGCGACAGAGGATGAGATGGCTGGATAACATCACTGACTCAATGGACATGTGTTTGAGTAAACTCTGGGAGTTGGTGATAGACAGGGATGCCTGGCGTGCTGCAATTCATGGGGTCGCAAAGAGTTGGACATAACTGAGCTACTGAACTGAACTGAACTGACAAGAGACTCACCTCAAAACAAGAGACGCATACAGGCTGAAAGTGAAGGGCTGGGAAAAAAGATATTCTACGCAAATGGAGACCAAAAGAAAACAGGAGTGGCAATACTCATATTAGATAGAATAGACTTTGAAATAAAGGCCATGAAAAGAGACAAAGTAGGGAACTACATAATGATTAAAGGATCAATCCAAGAAGAAGATATAACAATTATAAATATATATGTACCCAACATAGGAGCACCGCAATATGTAAGGCAAATGCTAACAAGTATGAAAGGGAAAGGGAAAGGGAAAATTAATAATATGAAATGAAAGGGAAAGTTAACAATAACACAACAATAGTGGGAGACTTTAATACCCCACTCACACCTATGGATAGAAATAAATAGAAAATTAACAAGAAAACACAAACTTTAAATGATACAATAGGCCAGTTAGACCTAATTGATATCTATAGGACATTTCACCTCAAAACATTGAATTTCACCTTTTTCTCAAGTGCACATGGAACCTTCTCCAGGATAGATCACATCCTGGGCCATAAATCTAGCCTTGGCAAATTCAAAAAAATTAAAATCATATCAAGTATCTTTTCTAACCACAATGCAGTAAGATTAGATGTCAATTACAAGAGAAAAACTATTAGAAATTCCAACCTATGGAGACTGAACAACACACTGCTGAATAACCAACAAATCACAGAAGAAATCAAAAAAGAAATGAAAATATGCATTGCATAGAAAATATGCAATGAAAATGAAAACACAATAACCCAAAACCTATGGGATGCTCTAAATGTAGTACTAAGGGGAAGCTTCAGAGCAATACAGGCTTACCTCAAGACTAGAAAAAAGTTAAATAAATAACCTAATTCTACACCTAAAGCAACCAGAAAAGGAAGAAATGAAGAACCTCAGGGTTAGTAGAAGGAAAGAAATCTTAAAAATTAGGGCAGAAATAAATGCAAAAGAAACAAAAGAGACCATAGCAAAAATCAACAAAGCTAAAAGCAGCTATTGACAAACCATTAGCCAGACTCATCAAGAAACAAAGGGAGAAGAATCAAATCAACAAAATTAGAAATGAAAATGGAGAAATCACAACATTAACACAGAAATACAAAGGATCATAAGAGACTACTCTCAGCAACTATGTGCAAATAAAATGGACCACTTGGAAGAAATGGACAAATTCTTAGGAAAGTACAACTTTCCAAAATTGAACCAGGAAGAAATAGAAAATCTTAACAGACCCACCACAAGCATGGAAATTGAAACAGTTATCAGAAATCTTCCAGCAAACAAAAGCCCAGGACCAGATGGCTTCACAGCTGAATTCTACCAAAGATTTAGAGAAGAGCTAATACCTATCCTAATCAAACTCATCCAGAAAATTGCAGAAGAAGGTAAATTTCTAAACTCATTCTATGAGGCCACCATCACCCTAATTCCAAAACCTGACAAAGATGCCACAGGAAAAGAAAACTACAGGCCAATATCACTGATGAACATACATGCAAAAATCCTTAACAAAATTCTAGCAAACAGAATCCAACAACATATTAAAAAGATCATACAACATGACCAAGTGGGATTTATCCCAGGGATACAAAGATTCTTCAATATCTGCAAATCAATCAACGAATACACCACATTAACAAATTGAAAGATAAAAACCATATGATTATCTCAATAGATGCAGAGAAAGCCTCTGACAAAATTCAACATCCATTTATGATAAAAAAAAAAAAACTCTCCAGAAAGCAGGAATAGAAAGAACATACCTCAACAGAATAAAAGCTATATATGACAAAGGCACAGCAAACATTATCCTCAATGGTAAAAAATTGAAAGCATTTCCCTAAAATCAGGAACAAGACGAGGGTGCCCACTCTCACCACTACTATTCAACATAGTGTTGGAAGTTTGGGCCACAGCAATCAGAGCAGAAAAAGAAATAAAAGGAATCCAGATTGCACAAGAAGTGAAACTCTCGCTGTTTGCAGATGACATGATCCTCTACATAGAAAACCCTAAAGACTCTACCAGAAAATTACTTGAGCTAATCAATGAATATAGTAAAGTTGCAGGATATAAAATTAACACACAATGAAATCCCTTGCATTCCTATACACTAAAAATGAGAAAACAGAAAGAGAAATTGAGTCCATTCACCATTGCAACAAAAAGGATAAATATTTAGGAATACATTTACCTAAAGAAACAAAAGACCTATATATAGAAAACTATAAAACACTGATGAAAGAAATCAAAGAGGACACAAATAGATGGAGCAATGTTAATGGAGCAGAAGAATCAATATAGTGAAAATGAGTATACTACCCAAAGCAATCTATAGATTCAATGCAATCCCTCTCAAGCTACCATCGGTATTTTTCACAGAACTAGAACAAATAATTTCACAATTTGTATGGATACACAAAAAACCTCGAATAGCCAAAGCATCTTGAGAAAGAAGAATGGAACTGGAGGAATCAACCTGCATGGCTTCAGGCTCTACTACAAAGCCACAGTCATCAAGACAGTATGGTAATGGCACAAGGACAGAAATATAGATCAATAGAACAAAATAGAGAGCCCAGAGATAAATCACCACCTATGGACACTGTATCATCAACAGAGGAGGCAGAAATATACAATGGAGAAAAGACACTCTCTTTAACAAGTGGTACTGAAAAAAAACTGGTCAACCACTTGTAAAAGAATGAAACTAGAACACTTTCTAACACCACACACAAAAATAAACTCAAAATGGATTAAAGATCTAAATGTAGGACCAGAAACTATAAAACTCCTAGAGAAAAACAGAGGCAAAACACACTCTGACATAAATCACAGCAGGATCCTCTATGACCCACCTCCCAGTGTATAGAAAATAAAAGCAAAAATAAACAAATGGGACCTAATTAAACTTAAAAGCTTCTGCACAACAAAGGAAACTATAAGCAAGGTGAAAAGACAGCCTTCAGAATGGGAGAAAATAAAAGCAAACGAAGCAACGGACAAAGAATTAATCTCAAAAATATACAAGCAACTCCTGAAGCTCAATTCCAGAAAAATAAACAACCCAATCAAAGAGTGGGACAAAGAACTAGACAGACATTTCTCCAAAGAAGACATACAGATGGTTAACAAACACATGGAAAGATGCTCAACATCACTCATTATCAGAGAAATGCAAATCAAAACCACAGTGAGGTACCACTAGACGCCAGTCAGAATGGCTGCTATCCAAAAGTGTACAAGCAATAAATGCTGGAGAGGGTGTGGAGGAAAGGGAACCCTCTTACACTGTTGGTGGGAATGCAAACTAGTAGAGCCACTATCGAGAACAGTGTGGAGATTCTTTAAAAACATGGAAATAGAACTGCCAAATGGCCCAGCAATCCCATTGCTGGGCACTACAATATTCTAAAGTAATGAGCCTCCAATTAAAATAAATAAACTTATATTTAAAAAAAAAGAAAGATTAACAGAACCTAAGACACATATTAGCAGAACAAATTACAAAACAAATTAACAGAACAAATTAACCGAACCTAAGAGACAGTGAACAATGCAAAAAAAAAAAAAAAAAAAAAGAGGAAAGCAACAGAATGGGAAAGACTAGAGAGCTCTTCAAGAAAATCAGAGATACCAAGGGAACATTTCATGCAAAGATGGGCTCAATAAAGGACAGAAATGGTATGGACCTAGCAGAAGCAGAAGATATTAAGAAGAGGTGGCAAGAATACACAGAACTGTACAAAAAAGATCTTCATGACCCAAATAATCATGATGGTGTGATCACTCACCTAAAGACAGATATCCTGGAATGTGAAGTCAAATGGGCCTTAGGAAGCATCACTATGAACAAAGTTAGTGGAGGTGATGGAATTCCAGTTGAGCTATTTCAAATCCTAAAAGGTGATGCTGTGAAAGTGCTGACTCAATATGTCAGCAAATTTGGAAAACTCAGCAGTGGCCACAGGACTGGAAAAGGTCAGTTTTCATTCCAATCCCAAAGAAAGGAAATGCCAAAGAATGCTCAAACTACCATACAATTGTACTCTTCTCATACGCCAGTAAAGTAATGCTCAAAATTCTCCAAGCCAGACTTCAGCGATACATGAACGGTGAACTTCCAGATGTTCAAGCTGGTTTTAGAAAAGGCAGAGAAACCAGAGATAAAATTGCCAACATCTGCTGGATCATCAAAAAAGCAAGAGAGTTCCAGAAAGACACCTATTTCTGCTTTGTTGACTATGCTAAATCCCTTGACTGTGTGGATCACAATAAACTGTGGAAAATTCTGAAAGAGATGGGAATACCAGACCACCTGACCTGCCTCTTGAGAAACCTATATGCAGGTCAGGAAGCAACAGTTACAACTGGACATGAAAAAACAGACTGGTTCCAAATAGGAAAAGGAGTACGTCAAGGCTGTATATTCTCACCCTGCATACTTAACTTAAATGCAGAGTACATCATGAGAAACGCTGGGCTGTATGAAGCACAAGCTGGAATCAAGATTGATGGGAAAAATACAAATAACCTCAGATATGCAGATGACACTACCTTTGTGGAAGAAAGTGAAGAAGAACTAAAGAGCCTCTTGACGTAAGTGAAAGAGGAAAGTGGAAAAGTTGGCTTAAAGCTCAACATTCAGAAAACTAAGATCATGGCATCCAGTCCCATTACTTCATGGCAAATAGATGAGGAAAAAGTGGGAACAGTGGCTGATTTTATTTGGGGTGGGGGGCTCCAAAATCACTGCAGATCTTAACTGCAGCCATGAAGTTAAAAGACGCTTACTTCTTGGCAGGAAAGTTATGACCAACCTAGACATCATATTAAAAAGCAGAGAATTACTTTACCAACAAAGGTCCATCTAGTCAAGGCTATGGTTTTTCCAGTAGTCATGTATGGGTGTGAGGGTTGAACTATAAGGAAAGCTGAGCATGGAAGAATTAATGCTTTTGAACAGTGGTGTTGGAGAAGATTCTTGAGAGTCCCTTGGACTGCAAGGAGATCCAACCAGTCCATCCTAAAGGAGATCAGTCCTGAATATTCATTGGAAGGACTGATGGTGAAGCTGAAACTCCAATAATTTGGCCAACTGATGCGAAGAGCTGACTCATTTGAAAACACCCTGATGCTGGGAAAGATTGAGGGCAGGAGGAGAAGGGGACTGCAGAGGATGAGATGGTTGGATGGCATCACCAACTCAATGGACATGACATTGGGTGAGCTCCGGGAGTTGATGATGGACAGGGAGGCCTGTCGTGCTGCAGTCCATGGGGGTCCCAAACAGTTGGACACGACTGTGTGACTGAACTGAACTGAACTGAACTGAAGAGACATGGAATTCAATCAAGTATACCAACATCCATTTAATGGAAATCTGAGAAAAGAGAGAGCAAAGGAATAGAAAATAAATATTAAAAAAAAAAAAAAAAAGAATGGCAACTTCCCTGTTGGTCTAGTGGTTAAGACTCCGCCTCCCAATGCAGAGAGTGAGGGTTCAATCCCTTGTCAGGGAGCTAGGATCCCACATGCCTCCCAGTCAAAAAACAAAACAAAAAAACCTCACAAAACAGAAGCAATGTTGTAACAAATTAAATAGACTTTAAAAATTGTCCACATCAAAAAATCTTTATAAAAAAATAAAAGAATGGCTGAAAGCTTTCAAAATTTGGTGAAATACATGAACCAATGAATCCAAGAAGTTAAATAAGCTTCAAGAATTATAAACCCAAATAGACTCACAGCAAGGCACATTTTGATCAAACTGTCAAAAGCCAAGGCAAAAGAGAGAAAGTTTAAAGCATCTACAGCGAAATCCTTCATCATATGCAAAGGTTAGTAATAGGATAACAGTTCATTTTCTATACAAACAATGGAGACCAGAAATCAGTGGAAAGATATAGTTTAAATCCTGGATGTAAAAATATCAACCAAGAAGTCTGTATCTGCACAATTATCTCTCCAGAAAATAGAAGATATAAGAAATTCCCAAAATAAAAGCTAAGGGGGTTCCTGACTAATAGATTGACCCTACAAGAAATGCTAATAGTAATCATCTTCCCAGTTAAAAGCAAAAGCCACCAAATGATAATCCAAAGCCAGACTAAGTTCCTTGTTAAAAATAACCATGTAGGTAAATATAAAAGTTAATGTTATCATATTCTTAAAAAAAACTTCTTTTAATTTTCTATTTTATTTAAAAGAAAAAATGTGAGAGGAGCTAAGATGGCAGAGGAGTAGGACGGGGAGACCACTTTCTCCCCCACAAATTCATCGAAAGATCATTTGAACACTGAGCAAACTCCACAAAACAACTTCTTATTGCTAGCAGAGGACATCAGGCACCCAGAAAAGCAGCCCATTGTCTTCAAAAGGAGGTAGGACAAAATATAAAAGATAAAAAGAGAGACAAAAGAGTTAGGGACAGAGATCCATCCCGGGAAGGGAGTCCTAATAGAGGAAGTTTCCAAACACCAGAAAACCCTCTCACCGGACGGGTCTGGGGGAAGTATTCGAATCTCAGAGGACAACCTAACCGGGAGGAAAAATAAATAAAACCCACAGATTACATGCCTAAAAGCAACTCCCAGCAGAAAAGTACCCCAGATGCTCGCATCTGCCACCAGCAAGTTGGGGCTGAACGGAGAGGAGCGGGCGGCATTGCTTAGGGTAAGGACTGGGCCTGAAAGCCCTGAGGGCAATCTGAGTGAGCTAACATGAGATAGCAACTTAAACTGTGGGATAGCGAGAGAGAGAGAGAGAGAGAGAGAGAGAGAGAGAGAGAGAGAATTAACCTGCGACAAGCCCTAACCGAAGGCACTGCCAGCCATTTGCATAACGAAAGAAGGACTGAGCAATTCCAGAGAAGAGCTAGCCGGCTTCGGACCGGCGCATCCCCCGCCGGAGTCAGGAGGCAGGGGGGAGGGGAAAGGGGCAAACTCTTGGCCCCAGAAACGGCATCCCCTACCAAACTGCAAGCAGGCTTCCAATCTCTAACCAAAGACTTCCTGAGATTCTGGATGGTTGACATCCGCCGGGAGGGTCGCAGCCAGAGATCAGCTCCCCAGAAGAGACACATGGCACACCAGACAGGTATGCCCTGAAACTGAGGCGGGGACCGGGAGGGGAGAAGTCGCGCTGCACCTGGGGAGAGTGCACTAGTCAAGCTCCTGATTCTCTGAGCTGCTCGGATAGGGAAGGCAAAAAACGCAGGCCCAACCAAGGCTGTGCCTTTGTGGAGTACCTGAAAACCTGAACCTGAGAGGTTTGGGCCTGGGAAGTCCATGCAACCCAGGGCCCGCTCCCTGTAGAGCAGCCTGGAGCCTGAGCAGTGTAGACGGGGAAAGCACACACGCTGTGAGTGGGGGCAAACCTAGTGTGGCCGGAACACTGCGAGTACTCCCCACACACACCAGTGATATTTGTCTGTGTTCCTCCATCCCCACAGCACGACTTAACAAGTGAACCTAAACAAGAGACCACCTCCATCCACTTGTGTCAGGGTGGAAATTAGACACTGTAGAGACCTGCAAACAGAAGCCAAATAAACAAAGGGAGCCACTTTAAAGGTGACAGGAGCAACAGATTAAAATCCCTGTAGTTAACACCGAATACACTGGAAGGGGCCTATAGATATCAAGAAGTGTAAGCTGGAACAAGGAGCTATCTGAAACTGAACTGAACCCACACTGCCTGCAACAGTTCGAGAGAAATTCCTGGATATATTTTTACTATTATTATTTTTTATTAAAAAAATTTTTTTCTTTCTTTTTTTGAAAGTCCTCTATTACTCATCTATTACCCCATAATTTTCATTTTTATAACCCACTATAACCTTGCAAAAAAACGGGGGAGGGGATCCTATTTTTAAAGTGAACTTCATATGTAATTCTCAAATTTTTTGTGTTTTTGGTTTTTTTTTTAATATTGTATCTTTAAGAGTCTAATCTCGACTCTAGATTTTTAATCTTTGTTTTTCAGTATTTGATATCAATTTTAGACATTTAAGAATCCAACCTTCAGTACCCATTTTTGCTCAGGAGTGTGATTACTGGTTTGATTACTCTCTCACACTTTTTGACTCTCCTTTTTCTCCCCCAGATCATCTCTATTTCCTCCCTCCCCCTTCTCTTCTCAATCCAATTCTGTGAATCTCTGTGGGTGTTCTGGGCTGTGGAGAACACTTAGGGGACAGAGTACTGCCTAGATCTGTCTCTCTTCTCTTGAATCCCCCTTTTTCTCCTCCTGCTCATCTCTATCTCCTTCCTCCCTCTCCTCTTCTTCATGTAACTCTGTGAACCTCTCTGGGTGTCCCTCATTGTGTAGATCTTTTCACCATTAACCTAAAAGTTTTATTATCAGTGATGTATGGATGGAGAAGTCTTGAGGCTACTGGAAGAATAAGACTGAAATGCAGAGGCAATAGGCTTAAGCCCAAAACGTGAGAATGTCAGAGAACTCCTGACTACAGGGAACGTTAAGTAATAAGAGATCATCCAAAAGCCTCCATACATACACTGAAACCAAGCACCACCCAAAAGACAACAAGTTCCAGAGCAAGACATACCATGCAAATTCTCCAGCAATGCAGGAGCATAGCTCTGAGAGTCAATATACAGGCTGCCCAAAGTCACACCAAACCCATACACCCATCTCAAAACTCACTACTGGACACTCCATTGCACTCCAGAGAGAACAAATCCAGCTCCACCCACCAGAACACCTACGCAAGCTTCCCTAACCAAGAAACCTTGACAAGCCAATCGTCCAGCCCCACCCACTGGGAGCAACCTCCACAATAAAAAGGAACCACAGACTACCAGAATACCTAAAGGCCACCGCAAACACAGCAATCTAAACAATATGATAAGGCAGAGAATTACCAAGCAGGTAAAGGAACATGAAAAATGCCCACCAAGCCAAACAAAAGAGAAGATAGGGAATCTACCTGAAAAAGAATTTAGAATAATGATAATAAAAATGATCCAAAATCTTGAAAACAAAATGGAGATAAATAGCCTGGAGACAAGGATTGAGAAGATGCAAGAAATATTTAACAAGGACCTAGAAGAAATAAAAAAGAGACAATTAAAAATGAATAATGCAATAAGTGAGATCAGAAACACTCTGGAGGGAACCAACAGTAGAATAACAAAGGCAGAAAATAGGATAAGTGAGGTAGAAGATAAAATGGTGGAAATAAATGAAGCAGAGAGGAAAAAAGAAGAAAGAATGAAAAGAAATGAGGACAACCTCAGGGACCAGCTACACAATGGACCAGCTAGACCTAATTGATATCTATAGGACATTTCACCCAAAACAATCAATTTCACCTTTTTTTCAAGTGCACACGGAACCTTCTCAGAATAGATCACATGCTGGGCCATAAATCTAGCCTTGGTAAATTCAAAAAAATTGAAATCATTCCAGCCTTCTTTTCTGATCACAGTGCAAAAAGATTAGATTTCAATTACAGGGGAAAAAAATTATTAAAAATTCAAACACATGGAGGCTAAATAACAGGCTTCTGAATAACCAACACATCATAGAAGAAATCAAAAAAGAAATCAAAATATGCATAGAAAAGAATGAAAATGAAAACACAACAACTGGAAACCTAAGGGACACTGTAAAAGCAGTGCTAAGGGGAAGGTTCATAGCATTACAGGCTTACCTCAAGAAACAAGAAAAGAGTTAAATAAATAACCTAACTCTACACCTAAAGCAACTAGAGAAGGAAGAAATGAAGAACACCAGGGTTAGTAGAAGGAAAGAAATCTTAAAAATTAGGGCAGAAATAAATGCAAAAGAAACTAAAGAGACCGTAGAAAAAATCAACAAAGCTAAACGCTGGTTTTTTGAAAAGATAAACAAAATTGACAAACCATTAGCAAGACTCATTAAGAAACAAAGGGAGAAGAACCAAATTAATAAAATTAGAAATGAAAATGGAGAGATCACAACAGACAAACCTGAAATACAAAGGATCATAAGAAACTACTACCAGCAGCTCTATGCCATAAAATGGACAACTTGGATGAAATGGACAAATTCTTAGAAAAGTATAACTTTCCAAAACTGAACCAGGAAGAAATAGAAGATCTTAACAGACCCATCACAAGCAAGGAAATCGAAACTGTAATCAGAAATCTTCCAGCAAACAAAAGCACAGGACCAGATGGCTTCACAGCTGAATTCTACCAAAAATTTAGAGAAGAGCTAACACCGATCTTACTCAAACTCTTCCAGAAAATTGCAGAAGAAGGTAAACTTCCAAACTCATTCTATGAGGCCACCATCACCCTAATTCCAAACTCAGACAAAGATGCCACAAAAAAAAGAAATCTACAGTTCAGTATCACTGATGAACATAGATGCAAAAATCCTTAACAAAATTTCAGCAAACAGAATTCAGCAACATTAAAAAAATCATACACCATGACCAAGTGGGCTTTATCCCAGAAATGCAAGGATTCTTTAATATCCACAAATCAATCAATGTAATACACCACATTAACAAATTGAAAGATAAAAACCATATGATTATATCAATAGATGTAGAGAAAGCCTCTGACAAAATTCAACATCCATTTATGATAAAAACCCTCCAGAAAGCAGGAATAGAAGGAACATACCCCAACATACTAAAAGCTATATATGACAAACCCACAGCAAACATTATCCTCAATGGTGAAAAATTGAAAGCATTTCTGCTAAAGTCAGGAATAAGACAAAAGTGCCCACTCTCACCACTACTATTCAACATAGTTTTGGAAGTTTGGGCCACAGCAATCAGAGCAGAAAAAGAAATAAAAGGAATCCAGATAGGAA
Source organism: Dama dama (assembly GCF_033118175.1). Lineage (NCBI taxonomy): Eukaryota > Metazoa > Chordata > Mammalia > Artiodactyla > Cervidae > Dama > Dama dama. The sequence continues at coordinate 62,720,841 of NC_083695.1, read as the reverse complement.
AAGAAGAAGTGAAACTCTCACTGTTTGAAGATGACATGATCCTCGACATAGAAAACCATAAAGACTCCACCAGAAAATTACTAGAGCTAATCAACGAATATAGTAAAGTTGCAGGATATAAAATTAACACACAGAAATCCATTGCATTCCTATACACTAACTATGAGAAAACAGAAAGAGAAATTGAGTCAACAGTTCCATTCACCATTGCAAAAAAAAGAATAAATATTTTGGAATATATTTACCTAAAGAAACAAAAGGCCTATATATAGAAAACTATAAAACACTGATGAAAGAAATCAAAGAGGACACAAACAGATGGAGAAATATACCGTGTTCATGGATCAAAACAATCAATATAGTAAAAATGAGTATACTAGCCAAAGCAATCTATAGATTCAATGCAATCCCTATCAAGCTACCAATGGTATTCTTCACAGAACTAGAACAAATAATTTCACAATTTGTATGGAAATACAAAAAACCTCGAATAGCCAAAGTAATCTTGAGAAAGAAGAATGGAACTGGAGGAATCAACCTGCCTGACTTCAGACTCTACTACAAAGCCACAGTCATCAAGACAGTATGGTACTGGCACAAAGACAGAAATATAGATCAATGGAACAGAATAGAAAGCCCAGAGATAAATCCATGTGCCTGTAGACACCTTATCTTTGACAAAGGAGGCAAGAATATACAATGGAAAAAAGACAACCTCTTTAACAAGTGGTGCTGGAAAACTGGTCAACCACTTGTAAAAGAATGAAACTAGGACACTTTCTAAGACCATACACAATAATAAACTCAAAATGGATTAAAGATCTAAATGCAAGACCAGAAACTATAAAACTCCTAGAGGAGAACATAGGCAAACACTCTCTGACATGAATCACAGCAAGATCCGCTATGACCCACCTCCCAGAATATTGGAAATAAAAGCAAAAATAAACAAATGGGGCATAATTAAACTTAAAAGCTTTTGCACTACAAAGGAAACTATAAACAAAGTGAAAAGACAGCCCTCAGATTGGGAGAAAATAATAGCAAACGAAGAAACAGACAAAGGATTAATCTCAAAAATATACAACCAACTCCTGCAGCTCAATTCCAGAAAAATAAATGACTCAGTCAAATTATGGGCCAAAGAACTAAACAGACATTTCTCCAAAGAAGACATACAGATGGCTAACAAACACATGAAAAGATGCTCAACATCACTCATTATCAGAGAAATGCAAATCAAAACCACAATGAGGTGCCATTACATGCCAGTCAGATTGGCTGCTATCCAAAAGTCTACAAGCAATAAATGCTGGAGAGGGTGTGGAGAAAAGGGAACCCTCTTACACTGTTGGTGGGACTGCAAACTAGTACAGTCACTATGCAGAACAGTGTGAAGATTCCTTAAAAAACTGGAAATAGAGCTGCCATATGACCCAGCAATCCCACTCCTGGGCATACACACCAAGGAAACCAGATCTGAAAGAGACACATGTACCCCAATGTTCATCGCAGCACAATTTATAATAGCCAGGACATGGAAGCAACCTCGATGCCCATCAGCAGATGAATGGATAAGGAAGCTATGGTACATATACACAATGGAATATTATTCAGCCATTAGAAAGAATACATTTGAATCAGTTCTAATGAGATGGATGAAACTGGAGCCCATTATACAGAGTGAAGTAAGCCAGAAAGATAAATACCAATACAGTATACTAATGCATATATATGGAATTTTAAAAGATGGTAATGAAAACCCTATGTGCAGGACAGAAAAAGAGACACAGTTGTATAGAACAGACTTCTGGACTCTGTGGGAGAAGGTGAGGGTGAGATGATCTGAGAGAATAGCATTGAAACATGTATACTATCAAGGGTGAAACAGATCGCCAGCCCAGGTTGGATGCATGAGACAAGTGCTCAGGGCTGGTGCACTGGGAACACCCAGACGGATGGGATGGGGAGGGATGTGGAAGGGGGGTTCAGGATGGGGAACACATGTAAATCCATGGCTGATTCACGTCAATGTATGGCAAAAACCACTACAATATTGTAAAGTAATTAGCCTCTGACTAATAAAAAAAATTAAAAATAAATAAATAAAAGAAAATGCATAAAAACAATCATTAGAAATACATTATTCTAGAAAAAACTATATACAGATATATTCTGTGATACCAGTGAAAGAAAGTGGAATGAAACTGGATGGGATCAGAATTAACATATACAATTAGAAGCTACAGTGAAAACGATTCATATTGGATTTTTCTAAATTTAAGAAGTTAACAGGACTTCCCTGGTGGTCCAGTGGTTAAAAATTCAGCTCCAGTACAGGGGACATGGTTTTGATCCCTGGTCAGGGGCAATTCCACATGCCTCAGAGCAACTAAGCACGTGTGCCACAGTTTCTGACCCTGCATGCTGAAACTAACAAAGCCCACGCACCTAGAGCCTGTGCTATGCAGCAAAAGAAACTGCCACAATGAGAAGCCCACATATCACAACAAAGAGTAGTCCCCTCTCACCACAAGTAGAGAAAGTCCACACAAAGCAATGAAAAGCCATTGTAAACAAAATAAATAAATAAATAAAATCATTTTTTTAAGAGAGGTTAACAATAATTCCCATTTTAAAGATTAACAGAAATATACAAACATTTGAAAGGGGTAAAATGTTACACTAGAAAAAAGTGATCATACAAAAAATAAAGCTATACCAGAAGAACTGAGAAACAAAAAACATACATGAAAACAAAAACTAACAGCAGGAATAAGTCCTTTAATATTAATAATCACTTTAATGGATTGAAACTCACAATTTTAAAAATATAAGAATATATACATATTTATATTTTTGGCCACTTCACTTGTAGGATCTCAGGCACTGAACCCAGGCCATGGCAGTGAAAACCAGGAACCTAACCATCAGGCTACCAAGGAATGCCCAAAAGAATACATTTTTAAATTATGTACATAAATATTCCATTACATATCTATAAGACACAATCCATACATATATAGAATATAATATACTGTAAAATAAAGAAGGAAATCCTGACACTTGTGACAACATGGATGGGCCTTAAAGTTATTGTGCTAAGTGAAATAAATCAGACACAGAAAGACAAATACCATATGATCAATCATGTGTGTGAAATACTTTAAAATCTGATCTCATTAATACAAATTTGGTATTTGATATCAGTGCCTGCCAGAGATGAGGGGTGGTCAAAAAGAATGAAGGGAATCAAAATGTATAAATTTTCAGGTATAAAATAAGTGTTGCAGATACACTATACTACATGATGACTGTAAATAATACTGTATTATATATTTGAAAGTTGCTAGGAAAGTAAATCTTAAGAGTTCCATGACAAGAAAAAATTGAAACTATGTGTTGCAATGGATGTTAACTATATTTATTGTGGTAATCATTTTGCAATATCCCCTTTTACTGAATCATTATGTTGTACACCCGAAATTAAAGTCATGTCAATCACTCTCAACTTAAAATAACTACATTTTGTCAATACAAAACTCACTTTTGAAACACAAAGACATGAATCTGTTGAATGGGAAAGAGGAAAAGAGATTTTGCCATCAATGAATAGCCGAATAAAGCAGGAATGACATTACTAAGGTTAAGAAGAAATGGTTTTTAATAAATAACAATTTAAAAGAAACAATAAGAATGAAATGCTTTGCATGCTAAGTCACTTCAGACTTGTACAACTCTTTGTGATGTATGGATTGTAGCCCACCAGGTTCATGTCCATGGGGTTATCTAAGCAAGAATATTAGACTGGGTTGCCATTTCCTTCTCCAGGGAAATGCTCTATATTGGATTAAAAAAGTAAATCCTTCAAGAAGCAATATAATTATACACATATATATACCTAGAGAACAGAGCCCCAAAATATATAAGGCAAATAATGAAAGACCTAAAATGATAAACAGAGAGTTCTACAATAATAGTTGCTGTTGTTCAGTCCCTCAGTTTCAGCATCAGTTCTTCCAATGAATATTCAGGATTGCTTTCCTTCAGGATTGACCGCTTTGATGTCTTTGCTGTCCAAGGGACTCTCAAGAATCTTCTCTAACATCACAATTTGAAAGCATTAACTCTTTGTCACTCAGCCTTCTTGATGGTCCAACTCTCACATCTGTACATGACTACTGGAAAAACCACAGTTTTGACTAGACAGAGCTTTGCAGAGAAGTGATGTTTCCGCTTTTTAATGCACTGTCCAGGTTTGTCATAGCTTTCCTTCCAAGGAGTAAGCATCTTTTAATTTTGTGGCTGCAGTCAATGTCCACAGTGATTTTGGAACCCAAGAAAATAAAATATGCCACTGTTTTCAATTTTCCCCAATCTATTTGCCGTGAAGTGATGGGACCAAATGCCATGATCTTAGTTTTTTGAATGCTATGTTTTAAGCCAGCTTTTTCACTCTCTTTCAACCTCATCAAAAGAAAGACACCAGAAAAGGAGCCCACCATGTCAGTAGGTCTCCAATATCCAATGGGGAAGAGTGGAGAAACGGCTCCAGAAGGAGTGAAGAGCCTGGGCCAAAGCAGAAATGACACCAGGTTGTGGATGTGTCTGGTGGTGAAAGCAAAGTGTGATGCTGTAAAAAATAATATTGCATAGAAACCTGGAATGTTGGGTCCATGAATCAAGGTAAATTGGATGTGGTAAAGTGGGAGATGGCAAGAGTGCATATCAACATTTTAGATACCATGAACTAAAATGGACAGGAATGGGTGACTTTAATGCAGACCACCATTATATCTACTACTGTAGGTAAGAATCCCTTAGAAGGAATAGAGTAACCCTCAGTCAATGAAACAGTTCAAAATTCAGTAGTTGGGTGCAATCTCAAAAACAACAAGACAATCTTGGTTCATTTCCAAGGCAAACCATTCAATATCACGTAATCCAAGCCTATGCCCCAGCCACACTGTAAGTGAAAATCTTAAATCTTAACTGGTTGTCTTCAGATGGTGGTATAGATCATTGGTGCTGCTATTGGTGGTGCTGTTTCTTAGGTTTTGTACTGAAAAACACACACTCTTTCTTACTCACTTTTACAGCAGAATTCTTAATCTTTTGAGTTTTCTCTTCTTAAAACAAACCAGACTTGCTGCTGGAAACCTCTTTTTCACTTTCCAGTAAATAGCAGAGGCTTGTGAACAGACTCCCTGCTGGAGTCATAAAGAGAGTCAGCAGGACGGCATCTCCCCCTAATGTCCTCTGAAATTCTTGTCTACTTCATTCACTTTTCTCCTCTCTGGCCCAGTCATGGGGGTCCTGCTGTAGTACTCTGGTTGCTGCTGGAAAGAAATGAGTTTCTCCAGCTGCAACCCACACAACTAAGGTGACCAGGCACTCACTCACTGCCTTCCATCTCCTCCACAGGAGAGGATGCTGCCAGCACACAGCTCAGTCCCTGGTAGTGGGGTGAGGGGAGGGGTCTGTGGTGGAGTTCTTCTCTCTCCACTGCATCTCAACTCATATCCTTCTTGCTCTGATTTTACACTGAAATTGTCCATCAGACATGCTAGACTGCTAGAAATTCCCTCTCATGTGTGGATATCTGTCAAAGTCAGCACTCTCCATGTTTTTACCTTAATGGCAGGAAGAGGTAATGGGGCAATTTCACCAACCCCTTTGCATCTCCAGCCGTTACTGAGACCTGACTGTCCATTTTCAGGTGCACAGGTGGCCCCACTGCTTCCACTGAAGCATTTCACTCATGGATAAATCTCTAATTGTTGTTCAGCTGCTCAGTGTTGTCCGACTCTTTTGACCCCATGGACGGCAGCATGCCAGTCCTTCACTATCTCCTGGAGTTGCTCAAATTCATGACCATTGAGTCAGTGATACTATCTAACCATCTCTTCTTCTGCTGCCACCTTCTCATTTTGCACTCAATCTTTCATAGTATCAGGGTCTTTCCCAGTGAGTCAGCTCTTCACATCAGGTGGCCAAAGTATTGGAGCTTCAGCTTCAGCATCAGTCCTTCCCCTGCATATTCAGGGTTGATATCCTTTAGGATTGACTGGTGTGACTTCTTTGCTGTCCAAGGGATTCTCAAGTATTCTCTAGCCCTACAGTGTGAAAGCATCAATTTTTCAGTGTTCAGCCTCCTTTATGGCCAAATCTCATATCCATACATGATTACTGGAAAAAACATGTTTTTGACTATAGGGACCTTGGAGCTTCTCAGGTGGTGCTAGTGGTAAAGAACCCACCTGCCAATGAAGGAGACATAAAAGATGCAGGCTCAATCTCTGGGTCAGGAAGATCTGCTGGAGGAGGGCATGGCAATCTACTCCAGTATTCTTGCCTGGAGAATCCCATGGACACAGGAGCCTGGTGAGCTACAGTCCACAGGGTCGCACAGAGTCTGACACAACTGAAGTGACTTAGCACACATGCATGCACAAACAGACCTTTGCTGGCAAAGATCTCTAACTGTTGTTAAAGAGGGAAGAGAAAGGAGGAACGTTTTAAGTCACCATGCAGCTGACATCTCTCACCTTCTCAATTTTCTTATTACTTATTACTTATACCTGTTTTATTACTTGTTTTTGATGGTTTCCCTAGAGCTCTCAATATACAATTAATTCAAGTCCATTTTAAAATAATCCAGTACTATTTCATATGAAGTACAAGTACCTTGTAATAAAGTATATCTAAGGTCTCTCTCCCCTTACTAATAGCATTGTTGTAATGTATCTCACTTTCCATAAAATATACTCACAAAGTACATTACTGCTATATTTTCAAAAATGGGAAAGGAATATGTCAAGGCTGTACATTGTCACCCTGCTTATTTAACATCTATGCTGAGGACATCATATGAAATACTAAACTGGATGAAATCACAAGCTGGCATCAGGATTGCTGTAGAAATATCAATAGCCTCAGATACACAGATGAGACTGCTCCAATGGCACAAAGTAAAGCAAAAGTAAAGAGTCTCTGGAAGAGGGTGAAAGAGGAGAGTGAAGACAATGACTTAAAATTCAACATTCAAAGAACTAAGATCATAGCACCCAATCCCATCAGTCAGTCAGTCAGTCAGTTCAGTCTCTCAGTCGTGTCCAACTCTTTGCAACCCCATGAATCGCAGCACACCAGGCCTCCCTGTCCATCACCAACTCCCAGAGTTTACTCAAACTCATGTCCATCTAGTCAGTGATGCCATCCAGCCATCTCATCCTCTGTCGCCCCCTTCTCCTCCTGCCCCCAGTCCCTTCCCAGCATCAGGGTTTTTCCAATGAGTCAACTCTTTGCATGAGGTGGCCAGAGTATTGGAGCTTCAGCTTCAGCATCAGTCTCTCCAGTGAACACCCAAGACTGATCTCCTTTAGGATGGACTGGTTGGATCTCCTTGCAGTCCAAGGGAATCTCAAGAGGCGTCTCCAACACCACAGTTCCCATCACTTCATGGCAAATAGAAGGGGGGAAAGTGGAAACAGTGGCAGATAATATTTTCTTGGGCTCCAAAGTCAATGTGGATGGTGACTCCAGTCATGAAATTAATAGATGCTTGCTTCTTGGAAGGAAAGCTATGGCAAACCTAGGCAGCATATTAAAAAAGCAGAGACATCACTTCTCTTAAAAGGTCTGTCTAGTTAAAGCTATGGTTTTTCCTGTAGTCATGTACGGATTTGAGAGTTGGACCATAAAGAAGTCTGAGCACCAAAGAATTGATGCTTTCAAACTGTGATGCTGGAGAGGAATCCCCTGGACTGCAAGGAGATCAAACCAGTCAACGCCAAAGAAATCAACCCTGAATATTCATTGGAAGGACTGATGCTGAAGCTCCAATACTTTGGCCAACAGATGCGAAGAGCCAACTCATTGGAAAAAATTCCTGATGCTTGGAAAGCTTGAGGTCAGGGGGAGAAGTGGGCAACAGAGGATGAGGTGCTTGGATGGCATCATTGACTCAACGGACATGAGTTTGTTCAAACTCCAGGAGACAGTGAAGGACAGCAAAGCCTGGCATCCTGCAGTCCATAGGATCACAATTAGCTATACAAGACTTAGCAACTGAACAACGAGCAATTCATTTGCCTCTCACACTAATAGAACCACAGCAGTTTATTCTGAATAAAAGAAGCTCAGTCATGCTCCTTTAGCAACTATTTTATTCCTTGATTAAGGAGTGTCTTGCTCTGTACCTCCTTCTTCCTGCTAAGATTTCTGAAAGGCTCTTCTTTATATGGAATGAAAGAATGACTAATAAGTGGAAATCTTAGATCAGCCAATCTGACCTTTATTTTTTCAAGTGAACAATGTATGTCTTAGTGAGTTTAACTATCACCAATTCATCAGTACAAGACCTTATCTAAGAGTTCAGCATTTTTTACTCTCAGTTTAGCGATATCGCACATCTGATGGAATTCCTATTGATGTCCAAATGACCAGGAGGGCATCAGCACTAAAGTCTCCACAACCAGAGAGGAATGCACCTTGTCTTGGCAAGAGTTGTAGAATGGAGCTATTCTACAAATATTTTTGTATATTTTTCTTTTAAATAATGTTATTTTTGAAGAAGTTCTAGGTTCACACAAAACTGGGCAACATGTATTCAATTCCCACATAGCTCATCCTAAACCCACAAAGCCTCTTCTATCAATAACCCTCACCAGTGTGGTGCATTTGTTTCAATGAACTAACTCTGACACAGCAATATCAGCCAAAGTTCAGGGTTTACTTAAGTTTAACCCCTTGTGTCATACATTCTATTATGGTTGTTGCTTAGTTGCTAAGTCACATGCAAGGCTACAGCCTTGAGACTGTAGCTCGCCAGGCTCTTCTGTTCATGTTATTTTTCAGGCAAGAATACAGGAGTGGGTTGCCATTTCCTTCTCCAGCAGATAGTTCCCACCCGAAGATCCAACCCATTTCTCCTGCATTGCAGTCAGCTTTTTACCGCTGAGCCACCAGAAAGCCCACACAATATATTCTTGTTGCTTACATATTTTATTCATACTAGTTTATATCTCTTAAACCCAACCAACAATTTATCCATGCCCACTTTCCTGTCCCCTTTGAAAACCACTAGTTTGTTTAATATATCTGTGAGTCTGTTTCAGCTTTGCATACACATTCATTTGTTAAATACCACATTTCTCCCATCCACCCACTGATGGACATTGAGGATTTTCCACATTTGTCTAGAGTGAATAATGCTAACTTGAACATGGGTGTGTAATATCTCCTTAGCATCATGATTTCACTTCTTTTATTAAATAGTCCAAAATGGGATTGCTGGGTCATGTGGTAATTCTATTTTTAGTTTTTTGGTTTACCTCTCTTCTGTTTTCCTTATAAGCTGCACCATTTTGTCTTTTCACCAACAGTATACAAGGATTTCAATTTCTTCATATCCTTGCCAACATATTTTTCTTTCTTATAATATTCAGCCTAACAGATGTAAGGAGCTATATCATTGTGGTTTTGATTTGCATTCTCTGAAGATTACTGATGTTTAGCACTTTTTCATACACCTGCTTGCCATTCTTGTTTTTCTTTAGAAGTATGGCCTTCCTAGCCCTTTGCCCATATTTAAATTGGGTTAATAGGTTTTCTAACTTTTACTATTGAGTTTTAAGAGTTCCTATATATTTTGGAGATTAACCCCTTGTCAGATATGACTTGCAGATATTTTTCTCCTGTTTTGTATGTTGTCTTTTAATCTTTTTGACTGTTTTTGCTTCCTGTGTAGATTTTGTTTTTATTGTCCCACTTGTTTAAGATTGCTTTTGCTGCCTGTGCTTTTAGTGTCATAAGCATGAAATCACTGTCAGAATCAATGTCATGGAGATCATACCCTGTGTTATCTTCCAAAACTTCTATAGTTTCAGGTCTTATATTTGGTCTTTAATGTATCTTTAGTTGACTTTTCTCTCTGATGTAAAATAAGGGTCCAATTTTATTCTTTTGCACATGAGTATCTATTTTTCCTGCATTATTTGTAGAAGAGACTGCTTTTTCCCCACTGGGTAGTCTTGGCATACTAGATGATGATCACATGACTCTGTAAACTTGGATTCACTTCTGGGCTCTCTATACTATTATATTGCTCTGTGTTTATTTTTAAGTTAGTACAAAACTGTTTAATTACCTTTTAAATATATTTAAAATCAGAAAGTGCGATGCCTCCAGCTTTGTCCTTCTTTTTCAAAATTGCATTGGCTATTTGGAGCCTTGTGCTTCCACATGAATTTTAAGATTATTTCTATTTTTGTATAAAATGTCATTATGATTTTGATGCATACTACATGGAATATTAGATGACTTTGGATAGTATGGACACTTTAACAATATTAACTCTTCCAACCTATGAACATGGAATATCTTTCTATTTCTTTGCGTCTTTTAAAATTTCTTTCAGCAATGTTTTACATGGCTTGGTGTACAGGCTTTCATTTCTTTAATTAAGTTATTCTTAACTTTTTGATATTTTCCTTGCTACGACAGATGGTGTTGTATTTCTAATTAACACATAGCTTAGTAGTAGTATATAGAAAAGCAACTGATTTTTGCATGTTGACCACTTTATGTTCTGCAAATTTACTGAATTATTTCATTTATTAGTTCTTACAGGATTTTATCATGGAATCTTTATGGTTTTCTTCATATAAGATCATGTCATCTGTGAACAGATATAATATTAGTTCTTCCTTCTGATTTGAATGCCTTTTACTTCTTTTTCTAATTTCTCTAACTATGATTTCTAATATGATGTCAGGTATCAGGGGTGAGAGTGGATTTCCTTCCTTGCTCCAGAGCTTAGAGAAAGAGCTTTCAGCTTTTTGAAATCTATGATTCTAAGTACTGCTTTTCATATGGGCTTATTATTCCTAGTCTGTTGAGTTTTTTCATAATGAAAGCTTGTTGAATGTTGTCAAATGCTTTTACTACATCTGTTGAGAATATCATGTGATTTTTATTCTTTGTTGTGGCAATGTTGCATATCACATTGTTTGAATTTTGTATGTTGATGCACTCCTGCATGACAGGGATAAATTCTGAATACCTATGATGTATAGTCCTTCTAATTTGCTGTTGAATTTGTGAGACTCTGTCCTTGTCTTTCCTTCTGGCTTTGATGTAGCTGAATTCACACTCACTAAGGGTATAGAAATCTTTCCACTAGTTTCCTGACTGTTTTTTTACAAAGAGAATTTATTCATGTTGCTTTGAATCAATATGCCCACAGGGGAAAGTGTACTTTAGCACTCTCTATAATGTCGTGGCACAGATGTTATTCCTTATGTATATTTTGTCAGACTGTGTTCTTACAAAATTGACCCATTTCAATTAAGTCATCAAATTGGTGGACATAGAGCTATTCAGAATACTCTTTCATTATCCATTTTATGTCCATGGCATTAAAGAGATGACTCCCCATTTCAAGGATAACTTGTGTAATTTCTCTTTTATGGCTTTTTTGAGGGTTCAGTTCAGTTCAGTCACTCATTCAGGTCCAACTCTTTGTGACCCCACGGACTGCAGCACACCAGGCTTCACTGTCCATCACCAGCTCCCTGAACCTACTCAAACTCATGTCCAACGTGTTTCTGAGGGTAACCTAGCTACAGATATATCAATTCTATTCAAATTTTCAAAGAACTAGCATTGGTTTCTTTGATTCTATCTAGTGATTTCCTTTATACAATCTCATTGATTTCTCTTCTGATTTTCAATTGTAGTTTTCCTGGATTACTTTGACTTTGAGCTTCCCTTGTGGCATAGCAGTAAAGAATCTCCCTGCCAAAGTAGGATACCGGGGTTCAATCCCTGGGTGGGGAAGAACCCCTGGAGAAGGAAATGGAACTCACTCCAGTATTCCTGGCTGAGATATCCCATGGACAGAGGCACCTGGGCCACAGTCCATGGAGTTTCATCAAAGAGTCAGACATTACTGGGCAACTAAACAACACTCAGTGATCTCCATAATCCCTACAGGATGAAGATGCTCTTGAAAACAATTTCTTTCACTTTCAAGTCCAAACCTCAAGTAACTCATGGTAACATGCAACCAAGGGAGCTTTTCTACTCTCATTCCCTCCTCTGTGCATATGAGGACCATGTGACATCTTTGCCTCTTTTTTCTTTCCTCCCTTATCTGCAATATGCACAAAAGAAGGAAAGTTTCATACTGGCTTACCAAGGTATGTGTATTAGGAACAGGCATAGCAGAAATAGCTCTGCACTGTACAGAGAGTAATCATCTTGTTTTATTTTGATGGCGTATATAGTCCTATGAGTGTAGAACTATTCAACATCAGATAATTATGTGCATTATCTGGTAGCCAATACAGATGTTACAGAGTATGAAGAATGGCAGATACATTTCTGCATTGAAATTGCACAATGAATGAAGAGAGGTCAGAGCAAGCACTCTCAGGAACGATGAGGGGAAGCAGGTGAACGATGCCCCAGATGAGAAGGAGTTGAAGACATCAGTGAAGAAGCCAGATGACCTAACATTCCTCACACAGGAATGAAACAGAGCTGGTAAAAAGGTGGCACAGAAATAAGCCCAGTGACAGCGCGGGTGGTGTTGAGGTCCTTTGGGTCAACCACAGATTTCAAGGTAAATTTTTGTAAAATTGTGGTCAGGAATAAAAATAGCTCCATGCGGGCCAGGCCCTCTCCCACACAAACACGTTTTCCTGAAAATAACAAGCACAGAAAGTACATATTCCTTGAACTCTGTCTTTCTGGCTGTCAGAAAGAGATTATGTAATATCCATTTGATGAATGTTTGAATGGATGGATGGAAAGCAGGATGACTAGGGAGACTGATGGACAAAGGGTGGACACATATGCTATCCACCTGACACCTTCCCATAGCAAATATTACCCTTTCAACAAATATTTACTGACTATTCCAAACACTTCATTAAATTATTCACATATTATAACCACAATTTCATATTTTCAGGTTTCTATCCATCTTTTTCTAGAAAGTCACATATACTGGCTTTATTTTATGATCCTAGTCTAGTAGTTCCACATGTTTCTTTTCATTCCACACAGCCTCTGTTCTCTGCACCAAGTATACCTACTTTTCATCAACCTCCAACACACCTTGACGTTTTATAACACATGGTTCTTTTTGGCTAAGATATGGTTCTCTTATATTTTCAGTTTCCAGCTCAAGTTTTATTTCTAAATTTGAAATAACTGAGTCACCTCTCCAAAGCTCCAGTAATCTAGCCCAATACTGACAATGTCTCATGTGAAGGGAAAGTGCGTGGGCATTGGGATTGCTGCCCCTCATCATGGAGAAAGCACTTCTACCAGCCCCATAGGATTACTATGTAACTCCCAACTGATCCTTAGAAGGTATCTTGTCCTTTAAAGGACTGAGGGGAAAAAAAATTATTACCTGTAGAAAAAGCCACGAAATAGTTACTCCTTTTAAAGTTGCCACTCTCATCCAGGAAGTGGCCAGGATCAAAAACCCCAGGGTTGGGGAATTCTTTGTCATCATGTAGCACAGAAGTCAGTGATGCTAATACATCTGTGCCCTGGAAAAAATATATGAAGATAAACTAAACTATGGAGAAGTCACGAAGCTAGAAGAAATGCTGCAAATCGCTTAGTCCATTCTAAGGATTAATAATAAGGAATCCTCAGTCCAAAGAACAGCAGTGGTATTTTGAGACAGACAGAACAAGTAATTAACAAGGATAAGTTTAAGACTAGTGGCAGTGATGCTGCTAAAGTGAACTTCAACAGCATCTGAAAACCTCGGTATCTGGGTCCTAGGGTGCCAGACCTTATGAATTCCATCTGCTAATCACCATATTTGGATACTAGTGTCTGTTCCCACCAGGTGCTTTATTTTATCATTTCAATTTTCACTCATCTCATATTTGGATTATGGTTTAAAATGGAAGTCTCTATTGAACTAGAAAGTTCTGGAGTTACCTGTTCACAGTGTTTTTATAAATGGATATATGATTTTCTGTGATAATAAGAATAAGTATGGTAACAAATATTAGTGTTTACCATTGGCATGCAGACAGTCTGTCTTTATTTAAAAATATATGGTAGGGCTTCCCTGGTAGCTCATTGGTAAAGAATCCACTTGCCAATGCAGGAGACACAGGTTTGATCTCTGTCCAAGAAGATCCCACATGCTGTGGAGCAGATAAGCCAAGGCACCAAACTACTGAACCTGTGTTCTAGAACCTGGGAACCACAACTATTGAGTCAAATCGCCATAACTGGTGAAGCTCTTGTGCCCTAGAGCACATGTTCCACAACAGGAGAAGTCATGCAAAATGGAAGGCCCATGCACTGCAGTGAAGATTAACCCCCACTCACCACAACTAGAGAAAAGCCCGCATGTAGCAACAAAGACCCAACACAGCCAAAAATAAATGAATAAATAAATAGAATTATTTAAGAAACAAAAATACAGTAGACGTAATACAAATTAATCCTAGATTTGAAACACAGAAAGAATGATAAAACAAGAAAAATCATTCATATCAATCAGGTTAGTATCATCAGTTTAAACAAGTTTTGCTAGCAAAGCTAAAACTGTTGGGTAAATGATTAAGAAACACTATACTCTCAAAGCCCTAATGGACTGTGCAATAGATTTTGGTGTATTAAATCTAAGAAAAGGACCTCTGCTCTGGAGCAGTCTGGCAAATACCACTTTATCATGTGGACAGCACTGCATAACAAATAATAATGGAATAAGTGGCAGTATGGACCCTCACCTCATTTATGAAGGAAAAAAAAAAACCACTAGAAAGGTTATTCTAAGAAAATAGGGATATTTTAAGTATAGCCAGTGCATTAGATAATATCATTGTTTCAGTGATAACCCTTGTGTACACATGCTATTATTCCTCTGTATACAATAATCACTGTTATTGAGGCATGCATACCGAAGTAAGGAGGTTTTGATGAATAGTTGGATAAGGATACTTAAGTGGCTATTAATGGAAGAAATTTTCACATATTGCAATATAGTGAAATCATTCTGGCTTATCAATGATTTAACCTGAATTCTGCATTAACTAAAACAACCTGGTATGGTCTATCAAATATACACTGTCCGTGCTCCTGCTCAGTCATGTCCAACACTTTTTGTCCCCATGGACTGTAGCCCGCCAGGCTCCTCTGGTGGGGTTTTCCAGGCAAGAATACTGGAGTGGGTTGCCATTTCCTTCTCCAGGGGAGCTTTCCAACCCAGGGATTGAACTGGTGTCTCCTGAATCTCCTGTACTGGTAAGAGGATTATTTTACCACTAGGCCACCAAGCAAACTTTCCTAATTTGATTTAAAAAAAAATAACAAAATGTACATAAAACATCATTCTTAGTAGTGAGATGTATGGATGTGAAAGTTGGACTATAAAGAAAGCTGAATGCGTTAGAATTGATGTTGTTGAACTGTGGTGTTGGAGAAGACTCTTGAGAGTCCCTTAGACTGCAAGGAGATCCAACCAGTCCATCCTAAAGGAGATCAGTCCTGGGTGTTCATTTGAAGGACTGATGTTGAAGCTTAAACTCCAATATTTTGGCCACCTGATGTGAAGAACTGACTCATTGGAAAAGACCCTGATGCTAGGAAAGATTGAGAGCAGGAGGAGAAGGGGACAAAAGAGGATGAGATGGTTGGATAGCATCACCAACTCAATGGCTATGGGTTTGGGTGGACTCCGGGAGTTGGTGATGGACAGGAAGGACTGGCGTGTTGTGGTTCGTGGGGTCATAAAGAGTTGGACACGACTGAGTGACTGAACTGAATCTCAACTCTCCTTCAGATCAGAAATAAATAAAGGATGATACAAAGATATTAACTCAGATAGGCAGGATATTGTATATAGAAATTGCAATTAACTAGAGAGAAATTTTCAGAAATGATTTTAAATTTAGCAAGTTTGCTATATATAAGGTCATAAAAATGATAAAATCAATTATATTTTGATATTATATATGAAAAAATGGAAAAGGCATTTAAAAAATTTATAACTACTATAACCACCTTGGGAAAATTATCCCCAAAATATTCAAGCCAATGCCTGGAATAGATTATTGAAAAACATTACAGAAAGCCCTTTAAAACAAGGAAACTATATCATATTCATATCATAATATTCAGTCTTTCTAAATTGATCTAAAATGTCACCTTTCTAAAAGAAAATCCCTGCAGAGTATTTTGGTAAATGGACAAATTGATACTAACATTCAGTTGGAAATGTGGACAGCTATGGTTAGACAAACAATATAAAAGAAACAAAAAGCGTGGAAGTCTTGCATGCTGCCTGTCAAAATCTATTACAAAGCTTTACTAATTAAACTGGAAGTAACACACAACCCATCAAGCCACCACACACAAGACTATTTTTACTTCTCTCACCTTGTGTTCATCGAGGGTTGTGCCCACACTATGTAAATAGGAACTATGAAACCAATGAGGTCAGTATAAGAGAAACCAGTGTTACCTTGGGGATGAGGTAGTTTCTGAATTTAATGTCACGGGTCACTGCATGGGGAAGACTGGTGGGGAGTAGATCAACGTATCGCTGGATCTCATGGATCACAGCATCCGTGTAGGGCATGTGGCTCCTGTCCTGCATGCAGGGGCTCCGGTGTCTGCCAATGACACGGTCTATCTCTTCTTGGACCTTAGCTGATAAGAGATAAGTAAGAAGGATGGAAAAAGAAGAAAATGTACACCCATATTCCATACCAATTCAGGGATACTTGAGGCATTATGAAGGTGTCCCAACAGCATTATGGGTTTCCCTAGTAGTTCAGATGTTAAAGAATCTGCCTGCAAAGTAGGAGACCTGGGTTCTATCCCTGGTTTGGGAAGATGCCATGGAACAGGAAATGGGCTACTCACTCTAGCATTCCTGCCTGCAAAATCCTATGGACAGAGGAGCATGGTGGGCTACAGCCCATGGGGTCTCAAAGAGACACGACTGAGCGACTAACACTTTCTTTCACTTTCAACATCATTATACACATAAACTACAAGACCAGAAATGAACCTAAACATAGAGAGGTAATGGCCATAGTAGAGACACAAGTCTCTTACAAGCCTGGCTTAAGATACATCTATACATATCTCTATATTAGCATACATGATAAAACAAAGAGAAATGATGGAATGTTTCAAATATAAACAAAATATAAAGTAAAAACTTTACATTGGCAGACTAATGGATAAGAAAGTTGTGGTGCATATATACAATGGAATATTACTCAGCGATTAAAAAGAACACATTTGAATCAGTTCTAATGAGGTGGATGAAACTGGAGCCTATTATACAAAGTGAAGTAAGTCAGAAAGAAAAACACCAATATGGTATATTAACGCATACATATGGAATTTAGAAGGATGGTAACGATGACCCTATATGCAAGACAGCAAAAGAGACACAGATATAAAGAACAGACTTTTGGACTCTGTGGGAAAAGGTGAGGGTGGGAAGATCTGAGAGAATAGCATTGAAACATGTATATTACTGTATGTGAAATAGATCACCAGTCCAAGTTCGAAGCATGAAACAAGGCACTCAAAGCAGGTGCAGTGGGACAACCCAGAGGGATGGGATGGGGAGGGAGGTGGGAGGGGGGTTTGCGAAGGGGGACACATGTACACCTGTGGCTGATTCATGTCAATGTATGGCAAAAACCACCACAATATTGTAAAGTAATAAGCCTCCATTTAAAATTAAGTAATTAATTAAAAAATATTGTCCTTCAAAAAACAAACAATAATAAAATATTAATTTGATATCAAAATAATATAGGTTAAAATTTAACTTATATGTGTTTTACTGTATTTGTGTATTTTGCGTGAACAGTTAACAATGGTATTCACTTTATCCTCCTGTTGCCAAATGCCACCACTTGGAGCATTTTAGCAGCTTCTTCTGAAATTCATGTCCTATTTCTAAATAATACCTCTTTGTTTCTATTTTTAACTTGCAAATTTTAAAACAATAATCTGATGTCCTGGCATGAGAGCATACAAAATCACACACTCACACACACAAACACACACACAAATCCCCTTAGTCCATTTCCCAAATATATTTACATCACAATTTTTGGTTGTTAGAATATTCACTCTAACAGCATTCTGACTAAATAAACATTGCTTCCTGGTAAGAAAATTATGATTATGTTCCTTTTTGGTACTTTCTTGGACCTAACCATGTTATTTTAGTTCAATTCAAACAACTTTGTATCTTGATTTAGGATTATTTCCTAACACTGAGGCAGATGCTTCAAACTCCTAATAATAATTTACTTATTATTCAGAAGTTACAGATATTCCACCACCTCTCTTTTGCTCTTGGTGTCTCTCCTCACACCTGCTTTATCCACCTAATCCATTTAGCTGTGGATATTTTCCAGGCTTGCTATCTATCAATAGCCCTGACACTTTCACTCTCCTTCATGAGCTTTTCAAATCCCCGGAGCCCATGACTTCCTCGATATGATTTCAGGCATCTGCATGAGAAAGGGGAAAGAGTGGAAAAAAACTGTGACAAACATTCTAGACTGAAAACACCCTTTAAAAAATAATACTCAGTTTGATAGTTACTCTTGAATTCTGATGCTGTTGTGAACTCTAATCTTTTATCTATGATCTGCTATGTCTCTCTGAAAGTTTTAGTGATTTTCTCTTTCATCCTGGGGTTCTGAAATTTCGTGACCTTGTGTCTTGGGAAGGATGTTTTTATTTCATTCACTCTGTGAGACATGTTAAGATAATTTTCTGTCTAGATGGCAAAACTTGGAAATCTTTTCTCCAGAGTGCTCACTCTGGAGTTTTTCTCTGGCAGCTGAATTTCAGGAAATAGGTTGGAGAAAGGAACTAAGAATCTCTGAATTCAAGAAGTGGATCTTCCCTAATCTTTCCTCTATGTTGTGACCTCACTCTTTTCCCCTGTCTCAGCCAAGCATCCTGAGTGTAGGACCTCTTAGATTCCATTTTTCTAGACAGCAAACCTCTCTCATCCTATTGGAGAATCAAAGTTACCTGATAAAAGGAGTTATCTAAGACTTGTGGCTGGGAGAGCTACTTTTATCAGCCTTTGTCTCCATTCATCCTTTTTGAAACTAGGTACTTCCCAATTCAGAACTTTTAGGGCTATAAGAATATAACTGACTTCTCCTCATTTGATGATACCACTCTCATGGTTGAAAGTGAAGAGGCTGAAGAACTTCTTGATGAGGGTGAAAGAGGAGAGGGATAAAGTCGGCTTAAAACTCAACATTCAAAAAAATAAAATCATGGAATCCAGTCCCATCACTTCATGGCAAATAGAAGGGGAAAAAGTGAAAGCAGTGACAGATTTTATTTTCTTAGGCTCCAAAATCACTGCAGATGGTGAGTGCAGCCACGAAATTAAAAGACGCTTGCTCCTTGGAAGGAAAACTATGACAAACCAGGCCAGGGTAATAGGAAGCAGAGACATCATGATGCTGACAAAATTCTATATAGTCAAAGGTATGGCCTTTCCAGTAGTCATGTATGGATGTGAGAGTTGGACCATAAAGAAGGCTGAACACTGAAGAATTGATGGTTTTGAATTGTGGTGCTGGAGAAGACTCTTGAGAGTCCTTTGGACTACAAGGATATCAAACAAGTCAATCTTAAAGGAAATCAACCCTGGACACTCAAAGGAAAACAGATGCTGAAGCTAAAGCTTCAATACTCTGGCTACCTGATGCAAAGAGCCAACTCTTTGGAAAAGACCCTGATGCTGGGAAAGATTGAGGCCAAAAGTAGAGAGGAGCAGCAGAAGATGAGAGGGTAGATAGCATCACTGACTCAATGGAAATGAATTTGAGCAAACTCTGGGAGATACTGAAGGACAGGGTAGCCTGACATGCTGCAGTCTATGGGGTTGCAAAGAGCTGGACACAACTCAGTGACTGAACAACTTCATTCTCTCTACTGACTTCATTGTCACCCCTCAATATGCTCTCTGTGTTTCAGAAATTTTTTGAATATTTGTTGGCTGCTTCTTGACCTCCTCTTCTCCAACTTTAAAAGGTTAATTCTTATATGTTATAATCATTTCAGGGCTATTCTGACACTAATCAAAGTAATGTATGTTTCTAAACAGTGACGCATAGCCATAATCCTTTAAAAATTAATTTCTAACAAAAAGTTGTTGTGAAAGATAAAATTCTTGACTCCTCAAAATGCATTTTTTGGCAATAACCACTCTTCTGAAAAGAAACTTACGGACCAATAAAATTCCTTTACATAAATATCTTAAGCCAATTTATTGTCAATCTAACTCTTTAGAGAACTTCCTAGACTGTGGAAATTATATCAGGCAGCTTCACTAAATTTCTATAATTTCCAATGATGCTTCAGTAAGGAGCATTTCTATTTTCCCAACACTGGCTTTTTTTTTTTTTTTTTCTTTTCTTTTGATTTTTGGCCACCCTCCACAGCACATGGGACCTTAGCTCTCCAAACTGGGATTGAAGCCATACCCTGTGAATTGGAGGTGGAGTTGTAAACACTAGACCACCGAGTAGTCCTCAGACACTGTTGTTTGGAACATCTCATTTTCAGAATGAAGGGCCATCACAGTTACATTTCCATGATAAAACCAATATGCAGCTCCAAGTCAATTCATGCTGGCCATGCCTGCTATACATGACCTCCCATGAAATTCAGATGCTACAGTGTTGATGTTCTTACCATTCACAGAGTCTTCACTCCTCTTAGTCATCTCATATTATGTAAAGATGTCACATTGCTATCCCTTCATTAAATTTGAGAAAAATGAAGCTGCTCAGAGACTTAAATAGTTTTCTGAGAGAAACAAGGTGGAATACTTTCAAGCATCTTTCTCTCATCTCTTCTGCAGTCACCCTGCCCACCATGTTATCATACCTGTGACCTCAGGGTGTTTCAGCAGGAGGAGGAGCCCATATCTCAGTGTGGTGCTTGTTGTTTCTGTCCCAGCTGCAAACAAATCCAATATAGTGTTTGCCAAGTTTTCAGCCGTATACACAAGTTCTTGATTGTCCTTTTCCTAGGAATAATTTAATTAAAAAGTTACAAAGTATACAAAAAAAGAAGAAGCATGAAACACTAGCACCTAAAAAACCAAGTTGACACAAATCATTCCTGAGGAGGTCCAGGTATGGACTTACTAAATAAAAACTTTTAGATAAATACCTTAAATATGCAACAACCAATGAAAATCATCAAGAATGAAAGAAAATCTGAAAAGTATATGAACAAGTACAGAATAATGAGAAAGTTTCTATAAAAATAAACCAAACAGAGTCTTGGAGCTAAAAAAAAAAAAATGCAATCCTTGAAGATTTAAAATTTTACCAGAAAGTTTGAATAATAGACTACAGGAAACTCAAGAAAGAAACAACAAGCCTGAAGAAAGAATAAAAATTTGCAGTGTGATTATCAGAAAGAAAAAAGAATAAAGAAAAATAAACAGATCTTAAGAGACCCATGGAACTCAATCAATTGTAGTAACATCCACTTTATAGAGTCCCAGAAGAGAGATCAGGAAGGAATAAGTATTTAAAATAAGAATGACTGAAAACTTCCAAAATTTTGCGAAGTACCTGAATCTAGAAATCCAAAAAGTTAAACTCCAAGAAGGATAAAACCAAACAGACTCACAGTAAGGCATATTGTAATAAAACTGTCAAAAGCCAAAGCAAGGGAGAGAATGTTCAAAGCATCCAGAGAATAGTAACTTGTCATATACAAAGGCTCATCCATATGATAACATTACATTTTTTCCACAGAAACTGTAGAGGCCAAAAATCAGTGGAAAGATATATTTAAAATCTTGAAGGCAATTATGCCCACCAAGACTTTTGTATGTGGCAAAACTACTCCTCCATAAATAGGAGCTATAAGACACCCCAAAATAAAGGCTAAGGGGTTCCTGGTTGACAAAACCAAAGATAGGAGGCAATAATTCAAAGCCAGATTTATAAAGTTCATTGTTTCAAACAAACATGTAGGCAAATAGAAAAGCAAAAACCACTATTGTTGTTGTTCAGTCACCAAGTCATGTCCAACTCTCTGGAACTCCAAGGACTGCAGCATGCCAGGCTTCCCTCTCTGTCACTATCTCCTGGAATTTGCACAAGTTCATGTCCACTAAATCAGTGATACCATTTATCCTCTGAGATGGTTTATCCTCCAATCATCTCATCCTCTGTCACCGTTTTTTCCTTCTGCCCTCACTATTTCCCAGCATCGGGGTCTTTTCCAATGAGTTGGCTGTGTGTATCAGGTGGTCAAAGTACTGGAGTGTTGGGTTCATCATCAGTCCTTCCAAAGAATATTCAGGGTTGATTTCCTTTAAGATTGACTCGTTTGATCTCCTTGCTATCCAAAGAACTCTCAAGAGCCTTCTCCAGCACCACAGTTAGAAATCATCAATTCTTCAGCACTCTGCCCTCTTTATTGTCCATCTGTCACATCCATACATGACTACTGGAAAAACCATAGCCTTGACTACATGGACCTTTGTTGGCAAAGTAATGGCTCAGCTTTTTAATATGCTATCTAGGTTTGTCATAGCTTTCATGGCTGCAGTCACCATCCACAGTGATTTTAGATACCGAGAAGAGGAAACCTGTCACTGCTTCTACTGCATTCTAGTAGAAAAGCCTCATTTCATTTTCTAAATTATGTAAAAGAAAAGCTTATTTAAAAAATCATTATAAATAGATGATTTAAGGCACAAAATATAGAGATATAATTTTGTACACCAATGAAATAAGGGGGTGAAGTTGGATGGGAGCAGAGTTACTGTATGTGATTTGAAGCTACTGAGAAATCAGTTCATGTTGAATGTTATGAATTTAGAATGGCAACAATAATGTCTTTTATAAGTACTAAGAAGTTAATTTTAAAATACACAAAAAATTTTAATGGAAATAAAAAAGGTACACTAGAAAAAAGTTGATCAAAAAAAACAAGGCTATACTGAAGGAATTGAGAAGCAAAATTATAAAATACATTAGAAGAAAAAATTATAGGGCAGAAATAGATCCTTCAATATGACTGATCTCTTTGATTGAAACTCACAATTTAAGACAGATATTGAAGGAATAAAATTTTAAACTGTGTGTAGAAATATTCCACTACATATCCATAATAAATCTACACCAGTATAGAATATGATTTAGCCATAAAAGAAGGAAATCCTGATGTCTGTGACAAGATGGATGGGCCTTATATCTATTATGCTAAGTAAAATAAATTATACACAGAAAGGCAAATACCACGTGATCAAATTTATATGTGAAATATTCTAATAACTTTATCTCAGAGAGACCACATTGGTGGCTACCAGTGAAGGGAGAAGAGGTCAAAATGAATGAAGGGAATCAAAGGTACAAATGTCCAGTTATAAAATAAATAAGTCCTGGTGATATAATACACAGCATGATGACTGTAGTTAATGACATATTCCCTATTTGAATTGCTAAGAGTAAATTCTAAGATTTACAAGCAAAAAATCTATAACTATGTGTGGTAATAAATGTTAATTATACATATTACAGTAATCATCTTGTAATATATGGAATCATTATGTGGTACACCTATAACTAACTGATATATAACTGTACATGTTACAGGTCAACTATTCTCAACAAAAAAACCCTGCATGTTGTACAAGAAACTCACTTGAGATGCTAAAATACAAATATATTGAATGAGAAAGAAGGAAAGAGATTTTGTAAGCTATGAGTAACCAAATAAAGCTATACTGACTATATTAATATTAGAAAAAAATTATCAAAAATAGTTTAAAGGGAAAAAATAAGAATGGGATGTTTGATACTGGACTAAGAAAGGTGAATTCATCAGGAAGTTATAGAAGTATAAACGTGTATCCATCAAGCAACAGAGCCCCCCAAATATATGAAGCAAACATTGAAAGACCCAACAGGATAAATGCAGGGTTCTACAATAATCATGCAAGACTTCAATATTCAATTTTCAATAATGGATAGTACTACTAGACAAAAGATTGATGAACAAACATAAAAACTTGAACAACACTAGAATCAACTATACTCACAGACATATAAGGAAAACTTCACTCAACAACTGCAGAATATACACACTTCTCCAGTGCACATACAGCATTCTCCACATGTTAGATCATAAACAATTCTCAACAAACTCAAGAGACACAGATGTACAGAACAGACTTTTGGACTCAAAAAGATTTTAAAAATGATACAACCTATCTTCTCTGACCACAGTAAAATGAGGCTAAACATTAATAGAAGAAAGATAGAAAGTGAAGTTGTATCTGACTCTTTGTGACCCCATCGTCCGCCAAAGTCCTCTGCCCATGGGATTCTCCAGGCAAGAATAATGGAGTGGGTTGCATTTCTTTCTCCAGGGGAATCTTCCTGACCCAGGGATTGAAGGCAATCCCTGCATTTATAACTCCTGCATTGCAGGCAGACTCTTCATGGTCTGTCACCTGAGAATCCCCTAAACATCAATAGCAGAATGAAAAATTAAAAATTCACAAATATGTAAATGTAGAAAAATAAATCTGATAGTTATACATGTAAAGACCTTGGAAGCTTCAACTCCATTCCTAAAAACAATTAAAAAGCTGAGCAGACGAAAAAATAAACTTTTCAAAGACTCTTAAGAGTGTTTAGCACAAAGGGAACACCAATGCCCCCTAGCTTGGAGAGGTTGACAGGGGAATACAGGGAGTCAGACTTACCAAAAGGAGCTTCAATGAGTGAAACGAACCATGAGAACAAGTATCAGGGAAGGAAAAGTCTGAATTGTAATAGAGAAATCTCTCAAAGTTTAGCCTGAACAACTTTGAGAGACAGGGTGACCCCATCTTCCAGGGGCCATCAAAGTTTTTGAGATTTATCTCTAGGAGTTTTAGCAAGTTCTCAAACTACAACTGGAAAAATAAAATCCGTTAAGCTTCCAGCAGGTGAAGGGCAAAAGGAGTGTTTTTAAAATATATCAGAGCACTCGATTCTTCTTAACAAGCCTTGCCCTCAACAGAAATTAGTAATCAATAGTCTCACCTGCTGGGGTATTATCAGAGCCTAACTGACTGAAGGAAAGGGAAGTACTCAATCCAGTCAGCTCTAGCATTCCATGTGAGGGAAGAAAAATATTCACCTCTAGTCTACTAAACCTACCCTCTCCCACCTAAGGAAGGAGAAAAATACATGTAAAGCTCACAGTCCAGAGGCAAAGTTTTGTTTAATATATGAGACCAAGTCATAGGACTATAGAATGTTTCCTCTCCTCCCACATGTCACCATCACATTACTAAATGACTATTTGTAACAGTTCCTTTCACCAAGCACAGCATGTTCACCATTCAACAAGAAATTACAAGGCATACCAAAAGGCAAAAATCAGAATTTGACAGAGCAAGCATCAAAACCAGACATGACAGGGATGTGAAATTATCAGACTAGGACATAAAATTATATTCCTCTGCTCATGTATTTAAAGGGTAAGGTAGAAACCATGCAAGAACAGATGGGAAATGTAAGGAGAGACATAGAAATCCTAAAAAAGAATCAAAAAGAAATGCTAGAGATCAACACACTGTAACAGAAATAAAGAATGCCTTTGATGGGCTTCTCAGAACACGGGACACAGCTGAAGAAAGAATCTCTATTTTGAGGAAATCTCAACAGAAACCACCAATGCAAAGAGACCAAAGACTTTTAAAAAAGAGAAAAAAAGCATATCCAAGGACTATGAGACAAGTTCAAAATGTGTAACACATTCGTGATTGGAGAGGGAGAAAAAAAGAGATAAAGGAACAGAAGAAATATTTGAAACAATAATGACAGAATTTCCCCCAAATTAATATCACATACTAAACCACCAATTAAGAAAATGTAAGGAACATAAACAAAATATATATCAAAAAAGCAAAACATAATCAAAAAGCTCCTGCACCGAGGCATATATTTTCATATTACCAAAATAAATAAATAAATAAATTTAAAATTCTGAAAAAAAGAGGAAAAGAGCATCTTACTTATTCAAGAACAATAAGAAGAATCATTCCAACTTCTCCTTACATACCTCAGAAGCAAAAGGACAGTGGAGTGAAATATTTAAAGCATCAAGAGAAAGAAATCACCAACCAAGACTGTGAACCCTGCAAAATGATGCTTCATTAGGGAAAGAGAAATGAAGACTTTCTTGGTGGGAAAAAAGCCTGGAAAGCAAAAATTGAGAGAATTTGTTGCCAATAGAACCACTTTGCAAGAACTGTTAAAAGAATTTTTCAGAGAGAAGGAAAATCACATAGGTGAGAAACACACCTATATAAATGAAGAGCTACAAAGAATGAGTGAAGGTTAAAAAAAGTTATTTTCTTTTTTCTTAATTGATCTCAAAGCTAAAAGTTTGTTCAAAATAATAACAATGAATTTAATTGGGTAATGCTTATGAATATGTCATACAAACATATATGCTTATATAAAAGTGGGAAGAATGATAGCCTGATACAAGGAATGGAAGGGAAGAAACAGAATTATTTTGCTACTCCCTGTGAAATGGTGCTGAAACAACTAGGTAAGCTCAAGAAAAGGAGTGAAGTTAAGAGTCAGCCTCACTTCATACACAAAATGTAACTCAGCATAGATGAAAACTTTAATGTAAGAGCTAAATGTATAAAACTCTTAGAAGAAAAAGTGGTAAATCTTCACAAGCACAGATTTGGCAACAGATCCTTAGATTTGACACCAAAGTTACAAATATATGTGTATATATTTGTCTTATATATGTATTTGTCTGATACACATGCTAGACTTCATCAAAGTAAAAAATGTTGTTGTGTATCAAAGTAAAAATATTTGTGTATCAAAAGACATAATCAAAGATGTGAAATGAAAATATACACGTTGAGAGAAAATACTTGTATTTTATATATATGTAAGGGCATGATGCACAAAATATCAAATTTGAGCTACAGCTATAGTTCAATGATAAAGACAAGCAACACAATTTTAAAATGACAAAGAACTTGAATAACATTTCTCCAAAGGAGATATAAAAATGGGTAACAACCCATGAACACCCTGCAAAAATATGTTCAACATCATCGTTCATTAGGGAAATGAAAATTAAAGCTACGATGAGAAACTACTTCACATTAACTAGGCAAGCTTTAATAATGACAAGAAATTGGAAATTAAGTACTGGCAATTATGTCAGAGAATAGAAACCTTTAATTGACAGTAAGAATATAAATGCTGCAGTCACTACTGAAAAAATTTGGCTGTTCCTCAAAATGTTAGACATAAAATTACCACATCTCATCAATTCCACCCCTAGGAATATATTCAATGAAAATGAAAACATGCCCATGAAGAAACATCATTTATAAGACCCAAAGGTAGACAACACAGATGTTTAACAGTACATGAATGAATAAAAATTATCAAATGTACATAAAATCAAAAATTATGCAGCCATAAAAGAGAAAAACAAAGTACTGATACATACTATAACTTAGATAAACTTCCAAAACATACTAGGTAAAAGAAGTTAGAAACAAAAGTGGCAATACTATGAGTTCTGTTATACACTATATCCATAACAAGAAAATTCATAGACTCAAAACATAGACTACAGGTTGACACATGATGGGGTGGAGGAAATGGACAGTGATGATTTAATGGATATGGCATGTTTCTGCAAAGTGATGAAAAAATATTTTAATGAATGAGCTAATTGTAACACAAAAATTGTAGCACTAAATATCAATAGAGTGTATACTTTAAAATGGTTAATTATATGGATATAAATTTCACCTCAATTTTAAAATGACACTGCTTCATAAGTTGATCTACATATTTCCTGTCAAAATCACCACTGATTTCTTTGCATAAATTGATATGTTTTTCCTAAAAATCATCTGGAAATTCAAGAGACACACAAAACCAAAGCAATCTTAAAAATGACAAAAAATTAAAGGACTCACATTTCTCAACTTCAAAACTAACTGTTGTTGTTCAGCTGCTAAGTTGTATCCAACTCTTTGTGACACCATGGACTGCAGCATGCCAGGCTCCTCTGTCCTCCACTACCTCCCAGAGTTTCCTCAAATTAATGTCCATTAAGTCGGTGATGCTATCTACCCATCTCATCCTGTGCCATCCCCTTCTTCTTTTGCCCTTAATCTTCCCCAGCATGAGGGTCTTTTTCAATGAGTCAGTTCTTCATATCAGGTGGCCAAAATATTGAAGTTTCAGCCTCAGCATCAGTCCTTCCAATGAATATTCAGGGTTGATTTCCTTTAGGATTGACTGGTTTGCTATCATTACAATCTAAGGGACTCTCAATTTCTCCAGCACTACAGTTTGAAAGCATGAATTCTTTGGCACTCAGCCCTCTTTACGGTCCAACTCTCACATCCATACATGATTAATGAAAAAAACATAGCTTTAACTATATGGATCTATGTTGGCAAAGAGATGTCTCTGATTTAAAAAAAAAGAAAACAGTAATTAAAATGACCAGATGAAAGTGTAAGGACTAACATTTTGATTACTGGAACAGACATCAGATTACATAAATACCTCAAATTTTGGGTCAGCTGATTTTTGACAAAGATGCCGAGGTGATTCATATGGGGAAAATAGTCTTTTCAACACATGGTGCAGGATTTATGCTCACAGACATGTAACTCCACCTCCATATCTATGGCAATTCATTTTACTTCACACAAAATTAAGGCTTCTCTCTTCCATCCACCTACTCGTTCCCATCACAGGCCAATATGTACGGCATTATATATACAGCATTCACCCATCTGAAATTCCCTACCTTGCCCTTCAGTGCTAATATATTCAGATTTATTTCCAACCACCTGACATGCAAAAACTTCGGCTAGATTAAGGCTTTCTTTTCCATTTCCTCATACAGTGTGTGCAATGATCATGTCCATCATCATATCATACCATGATATTTTGTATGTTCTAACTTGTTTCTAAATGTTTCCATTTCACCTGAGATGTCATCAGTCTTTCCATAGGTATATTATTAATATGTGAAGAGTAGAATCAATATATTCAACTGATTAAACAGTTAAATGTCATATCTTCCAAAATAGATTCTCAACTATAGATTTGTGCACAATTCAAATACTTGTCAGCATATAATGCCAAACCACTGAAATATCTCCAGTAAATTCAATGATCCCCCCCAAACTGCATAAGCAACCAAGTTATTGAGTTGTCATTAACATTTTACCTGCTCCATCTTGATTAGGAAACAATCAATAAAATCCCGAGGATTGTTAATGTCCAGGGATGTTTGGTGTTCTCTTGTTTTCTCAAAAATATAACTCTTTAAATTAGCACAGTTTTTAAGGAATTTGTTATGGCTCCCTGGGAAATGATCAATGAGAACAGGGAAAGTATTGCAGATCTACAAAAGAAAACAATAGTTTATTAACTAAAGAATACCTTATGAAAATTTATATACTATATGCCCATCCTTGGTGAGCAGCCATGTTAAAATAGTGATATAAAATGGTCTTTGTATTGAAGGAAATATTCATTTCACAATACACTGTATCTATGTTGATAGATGTATTTGAGGAAGAAAATACAACCCAGGGATAAAAAATGATAATCATTTCCTATAATCACACATCAAGTTTACAGTATAAAATCATCCTTGTATCAATTATCTTATTATTTCTTACAACAACTTTTCCCTACAATCATGAAATAAGGGATAGATTTACATTTTATAGATGACAATAGAGGTTAAGAGAATTTGGATAACTTGATATGCACAGAGATGATTCCTGATGTTTCTATTTCTGCTTAGTAGCCTCAAACACAAAATCAGTATTTTAGAACCTAGAGGGTTCAAAAGACACCATGAAACACAACTCAACATTTTATGGATAAAGTAACTGGGAACCAGAGCAATTAAGTGACCTTTATGAGGTCACACCATTGTCATTTAGGCAGAGGGCAGAACATGTCAGCTCAGCACAGGGTACACCTGTGAGGTTTGTTTTTGGTTCCTACACCAAGGAAACAATCATTTTGTCATCCCCAAAGCAATTTTGTCAGTCAGGATGCCAACTGAAGTATCAAACTCTCCTATCCTAGTTGGTGTCCCCTGGCAGCACTCTCCACCTTAAAGGAGATCTTCTCTTCCTTCCCCAAAGCAGATATTTCTGCCAATTAATATGCTGAAGTAGTAACTAAGTGGAGACTGAATGACTAGACTTGTGGGCAATAGAAGCCTTTCCAGAAGGGTCTGGAAGTCCTTCTACTGCTGTGGGCATGCTTTGGAGAAGTCACCCAAGTAGTTTATCGAAAAACCATTGAACAGAGTCAACAGGACTGAATTGCAGTTCTGTATTATTCTGGGCATGTATTTTCCTGTCTGCTCTTAAAGGGCTCAGCTATCTACCCCAGATGAACACTCCACAATGCTAAGCTCTGGGCCGGACTGTGCTCTTCATACATTCGCCTCACAGCTTCGTGCAGAGAGAGATCTGGACCTCACGCAGAAAAGAGCAGAAATGATTCCTCGAGAAGAAAGGAACTTGGTCTCACCTGCAGCCATGGAGAGCTCAGAATTCTGGTGTTTTCACTAAATGTTTTTATTATTGCTAGAAAAACCTGATCTTTATACTCAAAACGGTTCTGGAAAATAATGGAGCAGATCACATTGCAGGGAGCACAGCCCAGGATGAAAGTGGGATCACAGGGCAACCCTGAAGAATAACAATTTAAGCACATCATTAAAGCATACATGTGAAAAACACTTTGCCTTTGAGACTGCAAGTAAAGGTTATGTTAGAAAGTTTGTCAGTATTTCTCCTACAAAATCCCTTAACAGCACAATATTCAACATGCACAAAATTAACACATCAACTTTTACCTTGATCTGAATAGCTAGTTAAATAATGCTTTTAAAAAAATATTAAAATCATATCCACTGCCAATACTTGTGCTCTCTTCAGAACCCAACGTTCCTTTGCCCAAGGGATAAAGAAGAAAATATTTAAAGATACTATTTTTAAGAGAAATAAGAGAGAATATAAGTGTATCCCTTGGGTGGTTTACAATCCCCTTGTACAGGCAAGATGCAGAACTGGCAGATAACAGTAGGGGGCACACCATGCAATACAAACTTAAAATCGGAATACAAGCAATTGTTGGGAAAAGGATTATGGACGCTCAGGAAAGGAAAAGGACAACTTTTAATTAGTTGTAAGAAGTGGTTGTACTTGACATGGTCTTGAGTAATTATATTTTGTAGTATTTGTGTGGTAGCTCAGCATTTTCAAAGCCCCTTCAGTTAAACTCACTGAATATATTTCACACTATTGTTGTTAGGTATTACTATGCCCATTTTAAAGAATAAGAGGACAAGGTCCTAGAAGCAGGAGAGATTCAACCAGAGTCACATGGCAAGATAGGGGCAACGCTGGGACTCAAACCTGGGTCTTTGGAGTTCAAGTTCAATGGGCCATGCAATGCTCCCACTGCTTTCTAATCCTGTCATTCTTTGCCTTTAAATTAGAATCTAAGAGCAAAGCCATGAAGCAAAATGAAAATGCAATTTAAAAATCCTGGGTACAAAAATAGAATCACAGACATAGAAAAGAGACAGGTGGTTGCCATTGGGGAAGTTTGGCGGAGGGGTGGAGTGGAGTGGAAAGTTGGGGTTAGCAGAGTTAGTTACTTAGATACTAAATAACTCAGTTACTTAGTTACTACTTCAGATATCAGAGTTTGGGAGAGGGGTGTTACACATAAGAGTTAAGTATCAAGTGGGTAAACAACAAAGTCCCACTATACAGCACAGAGAACTATATTCATTATCGTATGGTAAACCATAACGAAAAAATATTTTAAAAAGAATGTGTGTGTATATATATATATACACACATACATACATATATATATATATATATATATGTATAACTAAACCATTTTGCTGTACAGCAGAAATTAACACAACATTGGAAATCAAATATACTTCAATGAAGAAAATTGATTAAAAAATTATTTTAAAAAATTTAAAAGATGGCATTTTCATATAATTTAATTACTAACATTGTAAATGCTGATTATCATCCGTTTGAAAATTCTGTAGAAAATTAAGCACTGGGGACTTTCCAGTGGTGGTCAGTGGTTAAGAATTCAACTTCCAATGCAGGGGACGTGGGATCTATTGGAGAACTAAGATTCCACATGCCACGGGGCAACTAAGCCTGTGAACCTCCACTAGGGAGCCCGCGTGCTACAAACTACAGAGTCCACAGGCCACAACTAGAGAGAAACCCACATACTGCAATCAAGATCCAGGATGCCACAACTAACATCAATGTAGCCAAAAATAAATAAATATTAAAACAAAAAAAGAGAGAAAGTCAGAGAACAATGAACTGCAATCTCAGGGTATCAGTTATATGAATGAATTATATTCATATAAAGGATTTTTCTGAATTTTTTTCAAATCATGGAAAATCTGTACTAAATAATGTACAATGCTGCTTAGAACTTCAAGATAAAGCTATTTAGAAAGAAGACAATGTGATAAATAAATACACTGGAATATTATTCAGCCATAAAAATGAAAGATTGTATCATAAGCTACAACATGAATAAAAAGTGAGAACACTGGGCTAAGTGAAAATAATCAATTACAGAAGAACAAATGTTGCATGATTTCACTTATACATGAAGTAGCTATAGTAGTCAAACTCATAGAAACAGAAAACAGAATGCTAGTTGCCAGGGTCTGGGGGAAGAGGAAATAAAGATGACTCCAGTAGGCCTCTACCCTTGAGCAACTCATGCAAAGAATGAGATCTAGAAACCTCATCATATCCCTATGGAATTCATCATGTAAGAGTATCAGCCAGTGTTGATTTCTTTGTTGCTGTTGTGTGATTATTTTAATGTACAGAAGGTTCAAGGAGATATTACTCAAAAGCCAATTCAAACCAGGTTGGGCCCAACCACAAGACTGGAGGCTGAGCACACAAACCAAAAACTGTCCAAAAGCTACCTTTGCTTCATGTGAATGCTAAAATCTCCTCTGTAGTCAGAGATTAAGGCCTATTAACATAATACATGATGTATAAAGAAGCATGCTCTCAAACAGAGCTTCTGTGAAATTATGATCACCTTTATATGTAATGACAAAACTTTCCTGCCAAATATTCATCCCCTGCCCTGATAAAAGGACAAAACTTTTATCAGGAAAGCCAGATAAGTGACTCAGGGTGCTGAGGAAGCCAGAGCTTTGAAAAAGGATTCCCTTTACTAGATGCAAATAAACACTTTAATTCATATGTCAGTTACTTTTGGAGTTGTCTCTGATTAAACACCGAGAAGTGAACTCCTTTTGGTATGGTAACAGACAGTCGTAGTTTAAAGAGTACAGAGTATCAGGCATGTAAGATGAAAAGTTCTAGAGACCTGCTGTATAACAGTATGATTATAGTTAACAAACTCAGTGTTGTAAGTAAGTATTCACTTAACAATTTGCTAAGATGGTAGATTTCATGTTAGGTGGTTTTTTAACTATAAATTTTTAAAAGGTGTTGGGAAGAAATGGTTAAGAAATAGATAAAAGAAACATGTATCTTGGGCTTCTATGCCAGGTTCTAGGGTCCTAAGTCTAGAAAAAAAAAAAAAAATTATTTTAGCTACACTGGCAGAGATAATTTGGAAAAGAGGTAATTTGGGGCAAGTATTTCTTTGTCTATATGTGAGTCACAGGTAAAATCTGATTTGCTGTCATTTGTTTCACTTACTACAGGATAAAGAATTTTAAAACAGCAGAATTGGGGACTTCCAAGGTGGTCCAGTGGCTGACTCCATGCTCCCAATGCAGGGAGCCTGGGTTCAATTCCTGGTGAAGGAACTAAGTCCCAAATACCGCATCTAAGACCCTGTGCAGCCAAATAAATAAATATCAAACGACTAAATAGTGGAATTTGTAATATAAGCTGAAAATTAGAGTCATTACGACAAACACTTTATAGGTGATTACACCTGGTACTGCAAGGTAAATAATTACCATACATTTGTTACAAAGCCCAATAAAGGTGGGGCAAGTTTGCAAATTGAAAAGAGAGCCAAGTTTGACTTAGAGAAGACAGGGTAAGCAGGTGTTGAAATGTTGAAATCTAGTTAAATAAACATTTTTTTATAACTTGGTGTTTTACAGAATTATGACACAGCAAATATTTATTCAAAATATATAAATCAATACAGTGAGTATTATGCAACAGAAAATTAAGAGTGCTGATATTTTAAAATAGTGTTGGTTTTTAGAAAAATCATAATAGATGAGAATTGCAATAAGATATCCTTAAATGATTAAAATCATATGGCATTAATATTGGCAAGTATTGTAGGTTTGGGCCCTGGAAATACTCTCAGACAAGTCTGTGAGGATGATAAATATAGTTTAATTAAGTGAATGTACATGATACTAGTTTCACACTCCATAAGCATATGAGGAGGTCATTCCCACCCTGTCCAGTTAACAACTATTCCCTGCTGAAATGCTCTAAGTAGACCATCCATATTTATGCTATGAGAAAATACTGTTTTCTCACTTTTTCAGTAAATTATTCAGAATTATTTTTTGTGATTTCTGATGTGAAAACAAAAAAAAAAGTATCAGAGAAAGTATGATAAGTGATCTTTAAACCCACACTGTGTACACAACCATGGGTATACACCAAACGATCAGCTGGCTACACAAAACTCCCTTGGCTTCCTCTTCTTCACAGTCTCCCCCTCGAAGGAAGAGCTTGCAATCATGATCCAAGGGAAAAATGCATCTACTCCTGAAATGTTTCCAAGGGCGTCACTGGAGAAGACGGCAGTCCGTTAAGGTCAGAGTTACAGAGCATAGAATCACCCACCGTTGGTTTTTCTCAACTCCTCCACAAGGCAGTGTGCTTCCTCTTGAACTCTGTCCTCAATGCTCTTCTTCCCCATCCCCAAATTCCGCAGAGCCATGAGGGAGAAGCGCCGGGTCTTCTTCCATCTGTTGCCATTGCTGAGAATGATTCCTACCAGGAGGAGAAACAGAAACTATTAACTGGAGGGAGGCCTTAGGCAAGGAGTGAGCTTACAGTTGGCAGCCCTTCTGGTGGATCCAGCTCTTCTGGAGGGCTCTTCAAATCCCTCTTTTCCATCCTCCTCATCCCCATTTTGAATGCAGAACATGTGCACATTCACACCTACCATGTCCTTTTCTAACTTTTTCATTCACTGGGAAATGGCCTCTTCCAGAAAACTCCTCTCCCAGATCAATCAGAGCTTCCTTTACTGCTTCATACCCATGCAAGACCACCATGGGCTTCATGCCAAAATATACAGTGAACACAGGGCCATAGACTTTTGAGAGCTGGGAATGGAGATGCATGTAATAACAAAAGAAGTCAATATTTGATAATACATTGTGCCTGATGCAGAATGTGTTATCATCCTACAATTATGTTTTTCTTCTGCCACATACAACCTAAATATTCCTGAATTCAATACCTAAACATGATGGTGATTGTTACAGCTTCCACTAATGGATGAACTGCAATGCCAGGCAATGCCAAGTAACTGGCACACAGATGACAGTTAATCCTCACATCAACACCTTCAGCAAGTTTATTTGCTCCACTTATAAATAAGGAAACCATGGTCAAGGAACTTCATTTCATTCCAGTGTCCCAGAGTTACTATATATAGAGGATTGAAATTTGAATCTCTCCTTGTTCAACTTCTGATCCTTGAACAATACATGATTCTTCAAAGCCCACCTTTAAACCAACACCCAGCTGACTGCTTCAGAGTTACATGTAGAGTTCTTCCCATGAGAATTCTCATTCTCCAGTCCTGTGATGAATGCTACAATTATTTTTTGAAGGATAGTTGACTTATAATACTGTTATAAAACTACAGTACTAGTTTCAAGATTACAGCACACTGATTCAGTTTTTTATATATATATATATGTATATGTATGTATATATATGTATATATGCTTGTGTATATATATATATATATATATATATCATACAATGTATATCATATGTGTATATACAATTCAGTTTTATATATGTATACATACATACATGTATATAATATACATAATACATAGATATAAAACATGTTATTTTTTCAAATTCTGTTCCATTACAGGCCATTGCAAAATGCTGAATATTCTACAACTCTATATTTTAAAAAATAAGTTCAAATGTTCTAATGCCCAGCCTTGTTTGAGATCCACTGGTGTCACTAACACAGAAAGACAGGAAGCATCGTAGAGGCAGGGAGAGGACATGCAGCATCTCATGGAAGAACATCATCGTCCATCCTGCAGCATCCACAGGGTACAGACGGCAATTTCCTGCAGAATCCAAATGAATGCTGCTGCTGCCAGTTGGACCCTGACTGATGACTTTTTTCTTTCACTCACTCATGCTGGTCTTGAACACAGAGCTATTTCCTTAATACCAAGCCCAATGCGCTTCTTCAGAAAAGTTCTGTTTTCATAGGATTGACCATCTGAACAAAATACACAGCTTATATAGTGTACATCTTCCACAAGGAACTTTTATTATTGCCAAACACTTCATTTACCAATTTACCTTCAGCCCCAGGCTGTGAAATAAACAAGGGAAACAAATCTTTAACTTTTGACACCTTATTATTTTGATTGCTCCATTCAAAGAGCTAAGTGCTCCTCTACTCACAAAACACATTATTTTGTTTATGACAATGACAGAGCTAAAAAAAAAAAAAAAGGAGAAATATCAAAGTTTAGGTATACATGTATATAATTTTTTTAGTTTGGCTTAATTTACTTACTGTTTGCAAGACACTGGAGGAGCTTAAAACCTACTTACATCACTTAAGGATTGGCTGATGTTCTTAACATCTAACTGTAGGATGTTTCCAAGAATGGGGAGAGGAGTGGGGCCTGGCGGGAGCTTCCCTTTCCCAGAGCTCTGTTTCCAGAGTGAGAGGAGAAGCAGAGAGCAGAGGCAGAGCACCAGGGCCACAGCCAGATCCATTGACGCCGTCTCTTCTCACTCAGACGACTGTGAGCCTGAAACCTAAAGCTTTTATAATAGTCCCTGTTAATTCAACCTTGGCCTCTCCCATATAAACAGGCTAATCAGTTATATCCACTTTGCACTCTATTCTGAATAGACTTTACCCCACTGATAAAAATCAAAATAAACTGCCCTTTAGTCCTGTTTTCTCTGTGTCCAGTGACCGCTCTGGAGATTCTGGTTTAATCACGGTAGATGGTGTTCCAGTTATAATTTTACAAAGTGTTTCCATTATGCAACCAAGATTGAGAACCACTGAAATAAAAAATCTAATGACAAAAAGCGCTTGAATTTCTGGATTCAAATCAATGACCAGCTGGGAATGTATCACTTTGAGGACAATCACTGTTTATTTAAAAAGAATGCTCTATCTAATGCTAGGATATTTTGTCCTTGAAAGTGAAAGGCTTCAAAGTATTTGAATGCATTGTACTAACATTGCACTTGTGGCTGTTTAGTCACTAAGTCGTGTCCAACTCTTTGTGCCCCATGGACTGTAGCCTGCCAGGCTCCTCTGTCCATGGGATTTCCCAGGCAAGAATACTGAAGTGGGTTGCTGTTTCCTTCTCCAGGGGATCTTCCTGACCCAAGGATCGAACCTGCCTCTTCTACATTGGCAGGTGGATTCTTTACCATGGAGCCACCACAGAAATCCAACATTACAGTTACCTACTCATAAAATAGTTAATGATGACATATTTAAGAAAATCAAAATGGAGTAACTATGGGCAGTCATTGTGGATGTGATTTCAGACATGTTCCTGCATCACTGATTACTTCAATTCTGAACTATGTCAAACTCAATTACTCCACCAGCCATTTTCAAAATGATATATACTAGTAGCTGTTAACTGCAAGTTTATAGTATCAAAACTGCCTACTTCACAACTACTTAATCACTTCAGGCACAACCAATCCTTGCTTAACAAGCATCTTTACATCTTTCCATCTCCAATCCTAATTCTTTTCTTTTTCCTTGGCTTAAGACAACACTAATTTATTATCCTACAATTCTAGAGGTCACAAATCTGAAAATTAAGGTGTTGACAGGGCTGCATTCCTCCTGGAGGCTCTCGGGAAAATCCATTTCCTTGTCTTTTCCAGTTTCTAGAGGCCACCTTCATTCCTTAGCTCACGACCACCTCCCCCATTGCCAAGGTCAGCAGCACAGCATCTGCAAAGCTCTTTGATCTTCTTGACCTCCTGCTACAAGGACGCTTACAATTCCACTGAGCATACCAGGTAATCCAGGATGATTTTCTATTCTCAAGATCCTTACTTTAAAAAATTTTTAATTTTTTGTACAATTATTTAAGGTTACTTTCCATTAACAGTTATTACAATATATCCATCCTAATTTTTGACACAATTTGTAATTTTTGCCCTTATAAACTTCCTCATTTTGTAGTGTGGAAGAACACAGCTTAAGTACTTCCTGGATATGTGTCTTCTGAGAAGCAGTCCTAACAAATCCCAAATAAACACCTCTTGATTTCAACCATTTTCCATTCTGGAAATTCATGGTTAACAATAACATAATTCAAGCATCCTGAATGACCAAAGACATATAAAATAGTTGTCTAAGTAAATCAACATGACTTTTACTTGGAAATCCCAGGACTACCTCAACAAAACAAACACTGGACAGTAGAGATGGTAAATTTGTGTTTTTCAAATGAGGGAAAGGGAGATTCTGAGTAAAGAGGACAACTGTTCAGTGTCACAAGGCTCATAATAAATAAAATTAGGATTTAAACTGAAATTTTCTGACGCCCATTGTGATGCTGTCTCATATATACCACAGCTGCCTCAGGAAAAATTTTAGAAAAAAAAAAAAGCCAAATACCCTAAAATGGTACCCTGAATATGCACCCCACTGACAATTTACAAAACAACAGGCATCACAGTAAATACATCTCCCTGGACTCCAAGGTGAAAAGGATCATAGATTCTCAAGTGGAGAAATGTTAAAAAGGTACTCTCCCCTCCTCATCAACAGAGGTAAAACTCGCTCAGGCAATAGAAGGAAGAGGCATTCTCAAGAATTTATATAGAAGGCCTGTGGCTTAAGCCTCCCAGTTGCTTCCAAACCCAAATGCTTTGTTGTCCTTTGGAGTTTTACTTTGTCAGAAATAATGAAATAAAAGGGGCTTCTCCTATGGCTCATCAGTAAAGAATCTTCCTACAAAGCAGGATGCAGCAGGAGCTGCAGGTTTGAACTCTGGGTCAGAAAGATCCCCTGGAGAAGGAAATAGCAACCCATTCCAGGATTTCTTGCCTGGACAATGCCATGGACAGAGGAACCTGGTGGGCTACAGTCCATGAGGTCACAAAAGAATTGGACACAACTGAGGAACTAAACAACAATGCAATAAAGTTTGTACAGTAGCAAACCAAAACTTTAGAAAATGAAGACCTGATTGATATAAGAACCAGGATATTGCAATCAAGACATGGCAGTTGTTAGGACTGCAGCCCAAGAGACATAGATTCATTAAGTAACTGAATCAACTTTCACTAGACTACAAAAAGGTAGAGGCTTATAAAGGCAAAACTCACAACATTCTGTGAATTGTTTGTCAAGAATCATAATTGGAGATGGCAAGTAAGAGTTCTTGTTAAGTAAGCAATGGTTGGGGTCCAAAATTGTTGCACTGTTAAAAGGGGAGACCTTGAGAACACGAGACTGCAACTGTCAGGTGTTGCTCTGAGTAGGGTTGATCCCATCCTTGCATCTCGTAAAGGTCAAAGAAGCATCAAGTTCTCAGAGGTGCAGAGATAAGCTTGAGACTAGATCCTCAATAGCCTCCTGACTTCATTTTTGTATGTCTGAACTGTGATTACTCCATTTTAATTTCAATTTGTCATCAAGAGCAAGGAAGAGAGATTTTACATAGAACAACAGGTGTGGATTCATTGGAGGATCAGAGGCATGGACTTCATCAAACAGACCCACAGCACAGAACCACCAGGACATGCAGACCCAAACAGGAGATGAGAGTTAGTGGTCATGAAGATCTAAATATCACTGGAAGGATAAACATCACTAGATCACTAATTGCAGTGTTTTACAATCACATGTTCTACAAAGATATCATATATGTTTAAATTGATTAGTGCAGTTATTTCTAAGATCTTTTAGTAGGGAGAAGTAAATTTTTGTCAAGAACTAATTACAGTAATGTTTTATCCCTCATGTTTGCATGGATTCATGTTTTATTCACCACGTAAGAGAAGATTTTCACACCTATGATATCTCTTTATTCTTTCAATTATCTTTGCCTGAGTCCCTTGGACTGCAAGGAGATAAGACTAGTCAGTTCTAAAGGAAATCAACCCTGAATACTCATTGG
Organism: Dama dama; assembly: GCF_033118175.1. NCBI lineage: Eukaryota > Metazoa > Chordata > Mammalia > Artiodactyla > Cervidae > Dama > Dama dama. The sequence goes on along the minus strand of NC_083695.1, from coordinate 62,680,314 downwards.
AAGTGCTGATACTGAAGCTGAAACTCCAATCATTTGGCCATCTGATGAGAAGGGCTGAGTCATTGGAAAAGACTCTTATGCTGAGAAAGATTGAGGGTAGGAGGAGATGGGGGCAACAGAGGATGAGATGGTTGGATGACATCATCGACTCAATGGACATGAGTATGAGCAAGTTTCAGGAGACAGTGAAGGACAGGGAAGCCTGGCATGCTGCAGTCCATGGGGTCTCAAAGAGTCAGACACGACTGAGTGACTGAAAAACAAAAGTAAAACTATTTCCATTTGGGGTTTGAAGAAACTGAGCCTTGGAGATTCAGTTCTTGTGCCAAGGACACAGTATCTGCAAATGGCAGAGCTGAGACTGGAACCCACATCTCCTGAGTCATGTGTTCAGTTCAGTTCAGTCGCTCAGTCATGTCCAACTCTTTGCGACCCCATGAACCACAGCACACCAGGCCTCCCTGTCCATCACCAACTTCCGGAGCTCACCCAAACCCATGTCCGTTGAGTCAGTGATGCCATCCAACCATCTCATCCTCTGTCGTCCCCTTCTCCTCCTGCCCCCGATCCCTCCCAGCATCAGGGTCTTTTCCAATGAGTCAACTCTTCGCATGAGATGGCCAAAGTATTGGAGTTTCAGCTTCAACATCAGTCCTTCCAATGAACACCGAGGACTGATCTCCTTTAGGATGGACTGGTTGGATCTCCTTGCAGTCCAAGGGACTCTCAAGAGTCTTCTCCAACACCACAGTTCAAAAGCATCAGTTCTTCGGCACTCAGCTTTCTTTATAGTCCAACTCTCATATCCATACATGACTACTGGAAAAACCATAGCATTGACTAGATGGACCTTTGTTGACAAAGTAATGTCTCTGCTTTTTAATATGCTAAGTTGGTCATAACTTTCCTTCCAAGGAGTAAGCATCTTTTAATTTCAGGGTGGCAATCACCATCTGCTGTGATTTTGGAGCCCCCCAAAATAAAGTCAGCCATTGTTTCCCCACAAGCAAGCATTCTGTTCACCAGGGTCACCATATACTGAGTATGAACCTTTATTCAATATTTTGTTACTCATCCCAGTCAATAAATTTCCAGATATATTTATTTGGTTAATAATTACTAAACCGGTTGACTAAAATGGGTGTCAGAAAAGTTTGGTTTTGTTTTGTAACCTGTAAACTTGATTGAGTCTAACACTCAGAGTAGCTCTTATTTACAACAAAAAGAAGCAGTAATTCGCTGCCTAACTTACGTAGCTCTAAATTCTAAAAGAACTGAACAGATTATTGTGGATGAAATCAATTTGGTCACTTTCTTTAGAGCTGCCCTTTTATTCTTTGAGAGATGAGTGTGTCTGCTTTGATCCATTTTCCTTCTGTTAAAGCTCACTGCTTTTTATATAGTGAAAGAGTCAAAGATAATTTAAAGATTGAAGGAATCTCTGACATCAGTTAGTCCAATCTTTCTTTCTTTCCAACCAGAAATTTAGTGACAGTGGATAAGGTGTCCTCACTGCATTAGTACAAGGCCTTGGGTTAGAATCCTAGTTTTCCAACTCCCAGTTCAGTGACATCACACATCAGTAGCATTCTTGTTGCTGTCCAAATGATCAGGATAGCATCAGTATTAAGCTCTCCACTATCATAAAGCAATACAAACTTCAGGCTGACTAGAATTGTGGATTTGGATTATTCTTTTTAATTAATAGAATTTATTTTTAATTGAAGCATATAGTTAATTCCAATATTATATTTTTCAGGTGTACAACATAGTGATTCAATATTTTTATGAATTATGTTCCATTGAATGTTATTAAAAGATCATTGCCATAACTGCCTGTGCTTTACAGTACAGTCTTATTGCTTATCTATTTTATACAGAGTAGTTAGTATCTCTTAATATCATATCCCTAACTTGCCACTCCTCTTCCTTCTCCTCTTTGGTAACCTATAGTTTGTTTTCTATATCTCTGAGTCTATTTCTGCTTTGTGTATATACTCATATGTATTATTTTTTAGATTTCACATGTAAGTGATATTATACAGTATTTTTCTCTTATTTCAGTAAGCACAATATTCTCTAAGAACATTCACTTTGCTTCAATTGGCAGAACTGCATTCTTTTTATGGCTGAGTAATAGTCCACTGTGTTTGTACCACATCTTCTTTATCCATTCGTCTGTTGATGGACACTTGACTTGCTTCCAAACTGAAAGGCTGTTGTTGAACCACAAAAGACACCAAGATTCTTGGCCTCCAGAAGAAAAGAATTCAATCTGGGGCCAGAGACGAGGCTTGATCACTCAGAGCTTTTGTATAATAAAGTTTTATTAAAGTATAAAAGAGATAGAGAAAGCTTCTGACATAGACATCAGAAGGGGGCAGAAAGACTGACCCCTGACTAGTGTTAGCAATGGAGTTATTACAGTGAATCAAAAGAATGTCTGGAGGTTGTAAAGACCTTACTAGACCCACTCCCATAATTTATATTTTAAGATAACAGGATTAGCCAGAAGATTTTTTTCCAGAAACTGTCCTCAAGCAGGATACATTATTGTTATATAATCCTAAGGAATGTAGAGGAAAAAAAGTTTGTCTTTTCCTCCTCCTTGAGAATTCCAGATCACTCTCTCCTTGGGGACCCCCAGACTTCTTATCAACCTGCCTAGGAATTGACTCAATACCTTGACTTGTAAGTAGTGCTGCTATGAACATTGGAGTGGAGGTATCTCTTTGAATTAGTGTTTTCATTTTCCTTGGCTATACACCCAGGAGTGAAATTGCTGGATCATATGGTAGTTTTATTTTTAGTTTTTTGAGAAAACTCCTTATTGTTTCCTACAGTGCCTGCACCAATTTACACTCCCACCAACAGTGTATAAGAGTTCTCTTTTCTCCTCATCCTCTTCAACATTTGTTATTTGTGGCCTTTTTGATAACAACCATTCTGAGGTGTGAGGTGATTTCTGTGGTTTCGATTTGCATTTTTCTCATGGTTAGCAATGAAGAACATCTTTTCATGTGCCTGGTAGCCATCAATACGTCTTTCTTAAAGAAGTCTATTCATATCTTCTGCCATTTTTAATAGAGTTGCTTGCTTGACATTGAGTTGCATGAGTTGTTTATGTACTTTGGATATTAACCCCATTAAATGTATTATTTGTAAATATTTTCTCTTATTCTAAAGGTTGTCTTTTTTGTTGACTTCCTCTGCTGTACAAAGTTTTTAATTTTAATTAAGTTCCATTTGTTTATTTTTGCTTTTATTTCTTTTGCCTTAAGAAACCAATCCAAAAGAAATTATTGCTACAATTTATGTCAAAGACTATTCTATGTTTTCTTCTAGGAGTTTCATGGTTTCTGATCTTACATTTAGGTCTTTCATCCATTTGAGGTTTCTTTTGTTTATGGTGTGAGTAAATGTTCTAATTTCATTTTTCACATGTAGCACCATGTTTTCCCAGCACCACTTATTGAAAAGACCCTTTTTTCACTTTTGTAAACTCTTGCCTCCTTTGTCATAAATTAACTGACCATATGTGCTGGGGTTTATTTCTGAGCTCTCTATTGCGTTCCATTGCTCTGTCTGTGCTTACACCAGTACCATGCTATTTTGATTAGTGTAGCCTTGTAATATGGTTTGAAGTCTGGGAGGGTGATACCTCTGGCTTTATTCCTTATTCTCAAGACTGCTTTGGCAATTCATGGTCTTTCATAGTTCTACATGAAGCTTAGGATTGTTACAGTTTTGTGAAAAATGTCAAGGGTATTTTGATAAGTGAAGTCATTCAGTTGTGTCCAACTCTTTGAGACCCCATGAACTGTAGCCTACCAGGCTCCTCCGTTCATGGAATTTTCTGGCAAGAGTACTGGAGTGGGTTGCCATTTCCTTCTCCAGGGGATCTTCCCAACTCAGGAATCGAACCCACCATGTGTCCCACATTGCAAGCAGATACTTTACCGTCTGAGCCACCAGGGAGGCCTGGTATTTTGATAGGGATTGCATTAAATCCAGAGATTGCTTTGGGTGGTATGAACATTTTAACAATATTTTTTGCCAGTCCAATAGCTTCATAGTATAGTTTGAGATCAGGAAGTAGAATGCCTCTGGCTTTGTTCTTCTTTCTCAGGATTGCTTTGGCTATTCAGGCTCTTTTTAGTTCGTTCAGTCACTCAGTCGTGTCCAACTCTTTGTGATCACATGGACTGCAGCACACCAGGCTTCCCTGTCCATCACCAACTCCCAGAGCTTGCTCAAACCCATACTTCATGTAGGCTGTTTTTGCTTGCATACAAATTTTAGAATGGCCTCCCTATTTCTGTAGAAAAGGTAATTGGAATTTTGATAGGGACTGCAATGAGATAGCTTCGAATAGTTATGGATATTTTAACAATTTTAATGTTTCTGATCTATGAACACAAGATATCTATTTGTTTGTGTCTTCTTCACTTTCTCTTAACCAAGTCTTTTACTGCTGATTGTATAGATCTTTCACTTCCACCACTAAATTTACTCCTATGTATTTTATTGTTTTTTATGCTATTGTGAATGAGGTAATTTTCCCTATTTCTTTTTCAGACTTTCACTGTTAGTGTAAAGAGATGCAACTATTTCTTTTGCTGATTTTATATCCTGCAACTTTACTGAATTCATTGATTAGCTCTGAGAGTATTTTGTTGAGTCTGGAAGTTTCTATATATATCACTTGCAAATAACACCACCACCTCACAGCAATATACTGTTCTGTATTTTTCTATATATTTGGCCTTCACAAAATGTCCTTTTATTCCTTATACTATCATGTTGCTGTTTATGGTGCTTTCATTGCAGATTGAAGAATGCCCCTTAGCATTTCTTGTAAAGCAGTTTGAGTGGTGAGGAATGTTCTTAGATTTGGTTTTGGGGCATAGCTCTCATGTTTTCAAAGAGAGTGTTGATGAGTATAGGTTCTTTGTTGGTGTTTTTTTTTTTTTTTCTTTCATTTCTTTGAACTATCTTCTCATTCTCTTCTGCAAGGATTCTGCAATCTTCTGGTAGTATTGAAAGGGCACCCTTGTCTGTGACAAATCGCTTTCTCTTGCTGCTTTCAAAATTCTTTCATAATTTGCTTTTGACAATTTGATTATATTGTGTCTCAGTGTAGATTTCTTTTTATCTGAGGTTCTTTTATAAGTCCAGTATATCTCCATCCACTTCCTTTTCAGATGTAGGAAGTTTTCTGCCATTGTTACTTTGAATAAGCTTTCTAGTACTTTCCCTTTCTCTCTTCCCCTTCTAGGGCTTCTACTCTTAATATATTGGTCATTTCACAATGTTCCATAAATCTTTTAGACTTTCTTTTCTTTTCCTTCTCCTTTATTCTCATTTTCCTGGTTGAATAATTTCCAGTGACCGATATTTGAGTTAACTGACCATTTCTTCTGCCTGATCTAGTCTGTTCTGGACCCTTTAATGATGTCTTACATTTAGTTATTATATTCTTCACCTCTCTGATTTCTGTTTGGTGGCTTTACATTGCCTATCTTTTTCTTGAAATTTCTGCTTCATTTCTTTATTGTTCTCATGAACCCAGTAATGATGTTTATGGCTGTTGTTTTGAATTATCTTTCACTTAAATCATGTATTTCCTGTTACTTCATTTTCCTTGACTCTGCTTTGCTTTCTGGACTTTAGACAAACAGTCACACTCATTGTCTTCACTGACTAGTCTCATGCAGGAGAACCTCACCAATCAGTTCATTCAAAGATTGTGAAGGTCTCTGAAATTTACTGGCTAGTCCAGCCTGCTTCTTCTGTTCTGTTCATTGCCCATTTTCCAGAGTATGCTGAATCCTGTCAGTGTTCTAAAACAAGCAACACAGAAGCTAGTTCCTCATGCAACTGCCCCCAAAATTGTGAATGGAAGGCCAGATGTGAATGCCAACTCCTTTGCTCCTCAGAGACAATCTGGGAGCTGGGGGTGGGGGTTCATGCTCAATTATATGGCACTTTGCAGATGTTCATAAGAAAGACCCTGATGCTGGGAAAGATTGAGGGCAAAAGGAGAAGGGGATGACAGAGAATGAGATGGTTGGATGGTATCACCGACTCAATGGACATGAGTTTAAGTAAACTCTGGGAGTTGGTGATGGACAGGGAGGCCTGGTGTGCTGCAGTTCATGGGGTTGCAAAGAGTCGGACATGACTGAGTGACTGAACTGAACTGAAGAGGTTGATAGTTATGGCAAGAGTGTATTTCTGCTGTTCTTTCTGGCTTTGATGTAACTGGATTCACGTCCACTAAGGTAGAGAAATCTTTCAACTAGGTTCTGGATTTTTTTTTTACAAAGAAAATTGATCCATGTGCTGCTCTGAATCAATGTGGCCACTGAGGGAAGGAAAGTTCAGAGTTTCTTATTATGGCAGGTTACTAATAGTATACCCTCTTGGGTGAGTTTCAGCAGATTGCATACTTAAGGAATTGATCCATTTCAATTAATTTATAAAGTCAGTGAACATAGAGCTGTTCATAATACTTCCTTTATTATGCTTTCAATATCCATGGCATCAAGAGATGGCCCCTCTTTAATAACAACTTGTGATATTTGTGTCCTCTCTCTTTTTGGAGGGAGACTGGTTAAGGTAATTTCTTATACACAATCTCAATTTCTGTTTTGATTTTCAATTGTGGTTCACTATGTCTTATTTGAAACTGAATTCTCACTATCACTGATCTTAATATTCCCTACATATGAAGCTGCTCTTGAAAGCAATCTCTCTCTTTTAAAACCAAATCTCATATAACTCTAGACAACATGCATAAGAGGGAGATTTTCTGCTCTCATTCCCTCTGTCCTTCTCTATGCATATCATTATAAGGAAGAGCATGACATCTTTGTCTTTTTTTTTCCTTTCTTACAAGACACATGCACAAAAGAAAGAAAACCTGAGAAGTGGCTCATCAAATTCTGCTTTTTATTAGAAACATACACTGGAGAAATAGGTATCATTGGCACACACTAATCATCTTGCTCTACTTTGCACTGACTACATGATACTATATACATAGTCCTACTTAATATTAGACACATATTAGGATATGTGATGATCAATACAAATGTTACAGGATATGAAGAACAGCAGATATGTTTCTGTGGTAAAACTGTGCAGGGAATGAGAAGAGGTCAGAGAAAGTATTCTCAGGAAATATTAACAGGACACTGGTGAATGATGCCCCCGAGGAGAGGGAGTTGAAGACGACATCACTGAGGAAGCTGGATGATCTAGCATTCTTCACACAAGAATGAAGCAAAGCTGGTAAGAAGGCAGCATAGTAGCTATCCCAGTAATAGCTGGGGTGGTGTCAATGTCCTTTGGGTCAACCACAGATTTCAAGGTAAATTTTTGCAAAATTGTGGTCAGGAATAAAAACAGCTCCATGCAGGCCAGGCCCTCTCCCACACAAATCCATTTTCCTGAAAATAAGAAACAGAAAGTACATACTCCTTGAACACTGTGTTTCTGGCTGCCAGAAACAGACTATGCAGTAACTTTTTGATGAATGTTTGAATGGATGGATGGAAGGTAGATCGCTAGAGAGACAGGTGGACAAAGGGTAGATACACATGCTATCCATCTAATATCTAATCTTAACAGGTATCCTTCTTTCAGCAGATATTTACTGAGTATCAGCACTATACCACATACTTCATTAAGTATATTATAACTCCAATTTGACATTTTCAAGTTTCCATCAACTTTTTCTAGAAATATTTATACATTGGTTGTATTTTTGTTCCTAGTGTGATGGTCCGATATCTTTCTTTTCTTTCTTCAAAGCCTCTGTTCTCTGCTGTAAGTATATTGAATCTACATTAACCTTGAAGATTTAAAGTTTTATAACACAGAATTTCTTTAGTCTAAGATACACTTCTCTTATATTTTCAGAATGTAGTTTAAACTTATTTCTGAATTTGAAAGAACTGGGTCACTGCTCCAAAACTCCAGTAATCTAGCCCAATGATGAGGATGTATCATGGGAAGGGAAGGTGTAGGGGCACTGGGATTGCTGTCCCTCATCATGGACAAACAGCATTTCAACCAGGCCCAAAGTGGGTACTATGGAAGTTCCAAAGGATGCTTAAAGGCACCTTGTCCTCTGAAGGGAAGTGAAGTGAAGTCACTCAGTCATGTCCGACTCTTGGTGACCCCATGGACTATAGCCCACCAGGAATTTTTGGAATTTTTTAGGCAAGAATACTGCAGTGGGTTGCTATTTTCTTCTCCAGGGGATCTTCTGTCCCAGGGATCAAACCTGGGTCTCCCGAATTGCAGGTAGACACTTTATCCTCTGAGCCACCAAGGAATCCCTAAAGTAATGAAGAAAGTAAATTTGTGTTACCTGCTGAGAAAGCCATGAAATTGTTGCTCTTCCTAAAGTTGCCATTCTCATCCAGGAAGTGGTCAGGGTCAAATACCTCTGGGTTGGGGAATTCTTTGTCATCAGGCAGCACAGAAGTCAGTGATGTTAGTGTATCTGTGCCCTGGAAAGAACAGATGAAGATAAACTAACCTATGAAGAAGTCACAGAGCTAGAAGTACTGCTGAAAATCATTTAGTCCAACCTTAGGATTAATCTTGGATTGAAAGAAGGGCAGTGGCATTTTCAATCAGACAGAACAAGTAATAAACAAGGATAAGTTTAAGACTAATGACAGTGATGCTGCTAAAGTGGACTTCAAAGGCATCTGAAATACTCAGTACATGGGTCCTAGAACTTATGAATCCAATCTGCTTATCACCACATTTGAACACTGGTGTCTGACCCCACTAGCTTATTTGTTTTATCATTTCAATTTTCACTCATTTCATATGTGGATTATGTCTCTACTATGTTTTAAATGTCTCAAATTATCTATTTGCATGGCTTTTGTAAACAGACATTTGATCTAATATAAAATAACTTATTCAATGATAATAAAGTAAATGCAATAACAAATATTATTGTTTTACCATTGCCAAGCAGACTGTTTGTCTTTATTTAAAAATACTGTGTTAGACTTCATTACAGATTAATCCCAGATTTGAAACACAGGAAGGATGGTAAAATTAGAATAATCATTTCACAACAATTCAGTATAGGATCATTAATTTAAGCAAGTTTTATCTATTAATGCTAAAACTATTGGTTAAACAACTGAGAAGCAAGATACAAATCTATACAGTACCATGCAATTTTTAATTAATTAAATGTGCAAAAAAGGACCTGTGTCATGGAGTAATCTGGCAGATACTACTTTGTCATGGGAACAGCACTGCATAACCAATAATGGGATAACTGACGTATGTGCCTGCACCTCCCCAGTGAATTTCAGTGGGAAACACAAAGTACTCATATACTTAAAGTTGTAACTGGAATCTGTGTCCAGAAAACAACCACACAAAACCAGCCTGAGGAATATCTTACGTGATTACCAAACTGAACTCTACAAAGTTAAAGGTACTGAAAGAAAACAAACAGGACAAAAGAGAACTGATAATGGGAGATAAATGGAGAACAGGGAAAATATAATCAAATTATAGGCTTGTTTCTGGACTGGACATTGATTTGCAAAAAAAAAAAAAAAAAGTTTAAAGCTTATTCCATGAAAACTGGGAAATTTTTAATATAGGCTGTCCATTGGATAATAGTATTCTATCAACGACAACTCTTAAGTACAACTGCTATTATTCCTCTGTATACAAAAAATCACTGTTTTGAGCTATACATACTGAAGTAGGGAAGTGTGAATGAGTAGATGGGTAGATTGATAAATGAATATTTGTGGAAAATTTTTACACATTAAGGTATGGGGAAGTCATTTTATCTTATACATGATTTAACTTGAATTTTATGTTAAATAAAACTGCCTGTTTGTGGCCTATCACACATACACACTAATTAATTATTAAAGAAAATGTGAATTGAACAGAAATAAAGAATGTCCATGTTAAAAATAAGATTAAGTGCCTCCTTTCTGGGATGCCAGTGTTGAAACTCTTGCAATGAGAAGACTCCTCTCTTAGGTGCCAAGGCCATACCAACTCGCTGTGCTTCTGTTGATAATGTTTTTTTTGAAACCTTATAAGAATGTATCTCTGGCTTCCTGATGTTCTTCGTTCTAACAAGGTACACAACTATGTGGATAAACCATACCTCTCCAGAGCAGTTCCTCAGTTATCTGAGAGGTTGTCTTCTGGGCTATGGTCCTCAGTTTGGCTCAAATAAAACTCTTTTCTACAGACTGTTTACTGATTATTTCTCAACACTGCAAAAGCAAGTAAATATACAAATTCACATATAACATACATATGAACATGTTTTTAATGTTTTATGTTTAAAAAATAATTAATGCAAACTTGGGGGAATCTTCTATCCCCTAAGGTTACCATGTAAAATGTCTACAACCCTTTATTATTCTCTTGTATATATTTATGTAAGAAATACATAAAATTTTCCTTTAAGATGCCACAAAAGATACAAAATCCAGTATTTTCATCAAATGTTGCTCAAGTAATTGCGTATTTCATACAGAAATAAAGGAAGCATAAACATTACTCAGCATCATAAGTAAAAATTACCTGCCTGGATCATCGTCTAAATGTAAGCACTAAATTTTGAAGTTTTAGAAATAGATAAGGGCAAATCTTTCAGACCCTGTGCTGGAAAATGTTCTTTATATAAACTAAAAAGAAAAAAAATATCCCACAAATCAATCTCACAGCGTTGCAAAACATTCTTTCAGACAGTCTTACATACTAACAAATATCAACCCATGTACAAATATAGCCTTTGTACAAACAACGACTAAGCATTTTAAATGGAAAGTAATCAAGGAAGAATAATATTTTGTGACACATGGGAATTCTATGCAATCTAAATTTCTGCCTCCATTAAGACTTGTATATAGCCCTTTTTGTTTGTTTAATATGTCCTTGACTGCTTCCAAGCTGTAATAGCAGAAGTGTACCAAAGTATACAAAAAGCATCAGACACTTCAAGGCTTCAAATTCTGAAATACTTACACTCTGGAATAATACAGAAAAAGTTTACCAACTCCTGTCTTAGACCATTCTCTCCAGTTAGCTCAGCAGCTCCAGGCTTGAATAAAACTAATCACTCATCTAACTGGTAAAAAAATATAACAGAATCAGCCTCCCAATATTCTCATTGGAAAAGACTCTGATGATGGAAAAGACTGAAGGCAAAAGAGAATGGGTGGCAGAGGATGAGATGGTTAGATAGCAACACCAACTTAATGGACATGAATTCAAGGAAACTGGAAGACAGTGGAAGACATAGGAGCTTGGCATGCTATAGTCCATGGGACTGCAGAGTCAGACATGTCTCAGCAACCGAACAACAAAGCCCTATATTTATGTTTCTACACTGGGAGGGTCATGCAGAAGGGAATGGTCATCCCCAGTATATACTTGGGAATAGACATATGACAATATAATGGTTATTTCCAAATATAGTGGATGTGTGAGATGGGCCATTCCATTTTGATTTCTAGTACATTGTTTCTCATGTACTTAGAAATAAGAGGAGAAACAAGTTTGATTAATGACTACCTTAGACTCCAACATTACAAAAGGAAAGTCTTCTCTCAGCATGTCCTTTGGTTAAAAAAAAAAAAAAAGTGGACTTGAAGTACTAACTCTTGTATCAAATTTGTGATTACTGAAACAAGTCCAATAATCTCTTCATAAAATCATCAAGTCTGTCTTCTCCAAAGATTGGCACTAGTACTTGTACCTTACACAAATCTCATTACACTATCAGCTGACTTTTCAACAGAAATTCTGCAGGCTAGAAGAATGTGGCATGATACACTCAAATTTTTTTAATGTGATGAAAAGAAAGAACCCACATCCAAGAATACTCTACCAGATTTATAAAGACTCAAAAGTTTCACAGATAAGCAAAAGCTTAAAAAAAAAAAAGAGGGAAACTACCTCTTCCAGAAAATTCCTCTCCCACATTAATCAGAGCTTCCTTCACTGCTTCATATCCATGTAAGACCACCATGGGCTTCATGCCAAAGTACACAGTGAACACAGGGTCCACCTTTGGACCAACACCCAGCTGACTGCTTCAGAATCAGCTAATGACAGCAGTTATTAGAATTATGATTCTGTGGCCCTGTGATGAATACTAGAAATCTGTAATTTTAAAAAATAAATTCAGATAATTCCCAGCCCAGTTTGAGATCCACTGGTATTACTAACATAGAGAGACAACATCATAGAGGCAGTGCCTGGACATACAGCATCTCATGAAAGAACAACATCTTTCATCTTGCAGCATTCACAGGGTACAGATGGCATCTGCCTGCAAATTCTTGACTGATGACTTCTTTCTTTCAATCACTCATGCTCATCCTAATCCCAAGACAACTCCTTATATCAGGCACAACAGCCTTTTTCAGAAAAGTTCTGTTTTCCTGATCATCTGAACAAAACACCTGGCTTATATAGAATATGACTTCTGGAAGAAAATCTCAAATCATAAAACATTTCACTTCATTTATCTTCAGCCTCAAATCACAGCAAATGCCTGTGTAACAAAGAAGGGAAGCAACACTCCCAACGTTTAATATTTTATTACTTTGATTCTACCATACAAAGAGCTAAACACACACAAAACACATTATTGTTTTCCCCTGCTTACAATAATGACATAGCTGAAAGGCAAGAAAAGTGTCAAAATCACAGGAAGCAATTTGCTTCACACTGATCTATTTTGACAGTGTGCCTTAGCGAAATGTAGGATTTCCCAGCAAGAATACTAGAGTAGATTGTTGTTTCTTTCTCCAGGGGATCTTCCCAACCCAGGGATCAACCTGGATCTCCTAGTTGGCAGGCAGATTCTTTGTCACTGAGCCACCAGGGAAACCCCATTAGTTTTATAATCAGACTTAACTTACTATGTACAAGACACTGACTGGAGAAGCAGAAAACCTATTTACACTGTTTAAGGATTTGCCGATGTTCTTAACATCTAATTGTAGGACATTTCCAAAAATTGGGAGAGGAGTGGGCCCTGGGGGGAGCTTCCCTTTCCCAGAGCTCTGTTTCCAGAGTGAGAGGAGAAGCAAACAGGAGAGACAGAGCACCAGGGCCACAGCCAGATCCACTGACGCCTTCTCTTCTTACTCAGAAGACTGTGAGCCGAAACCTAAAGCTTTTATAACAGTCCCTGCTAATACAACCTGTGCCTCTCTGATATAAACAGACCATGCAGTTATATCCACTTTGCTCTCTATTCTGAGCAGACTGCCCCAATGATAAAAATAAACTGTGCTTTAGCTTTGTTTTCTCTCTGTCCAATGATCACTCTGGAAATTGCGGTTAGGCTGGTTTAGCTGTGCTGGGATTGGGTCTAGTGGGTGGAAAAAGTCCCACTGTGCAGCTGGGATTGAGAACTATAGAAATAAATAATTTGATGCCAAAAAGGGCTCATAACTCTGAATTCAAATCAGTGACCAGTGGAAATATTTGACTCTGAGAACAACCAATATGCCTTTTTTGCTTTTGAATGTTTATCTTGTAATACTATATCCAACACTAGGATACTCTGTCCCTGAAAATGAAAGATTTTAAAATATTTCAATGTACTGTACTCATATTACATTTGCCTATGTATAAAATAGTTAATGGTGATATATTTAAGATCATCTGTATTTTAAAGATCATTGTATTTTAAAATCAAAATATAGTAACTCCAGTTCAGGCCTGCAAAATGAAGCTGCACAGTCATCATGGGTGTGTTCAGACATGTTCCTGCATTACTGAGAACTTGAATTCCCAACTGTGGCAAACCAAGGACTTCACCAACCATTCCAAAACAATATCTGCTAGCAGGTGCTTGCTGCAGTTTTGTATTTTCAAAGTTTCCCACCCCCTTCACAACAATATAACTATTTTGAACCCATCCAACTCTTGCTTACAAGCATTCTTACTTCTTGTCATCTACAGTTCTAATTCCTGTCAAAACATTTATCTATCCCTGTGGATTTTTGCCTTTATAAAGTTCCCCGTTTTGTAGTCTGGAAGAACACAATTTAAGTGCTTCTTGGATCTGTGTCTCCTGGGCAGCAGCCCTAACAAACCCCAAACAAACACCTCTTGATTTCAACCAGATCTACATTCTTGGAATTCTTGGTTAACACTAACATAATTCAAACATCTTGAATGACCAAAGACGTGAGTATATAATTAGATGTACATGACTTTTACCTTGAAATCCCATGTCTACTCCATCAAAATAAACATTGGAAAGTAGAGATTGTAATTTTGTATCTCTCAAATGAGAGAAAAGAAGATTCTGGGTGAACAGAAATGTGCAATGTCATATAGCTTATAATTAATAAGACTAGGATTCAAACTGAGATCTTCTGATGCCCACTGTGATGCTCTCTCATATATACCACAGCTGCCTCAAGAATAATTTCAGAAAAACAAAACCAAACCCCTAAAATGTTACTCTGCATATGCACCCAACTGACTGTTCACAAAGTAACAGGCTTCACAATAAACAGATGTCCCTGGACTCCAAGGAAAAAAAGATCACAGATTCTCAAGGGAATAAACCAAAACTAGGGATTCTCCTCTCTCCATCACCAAACAAGTAAAACTTTCTCAGGTAACTGAGGGAAGAACCAATCTCAAGAATTTCGGTGGAAGGCTTGAGAAATTATGGCTCAAACCTCCCAGTTGCCATGAGACACAACCCTTCTGTTGCCTTTTGAAGTCTGTCTTTATCAGATATAATGGAATGAAGTATACACAGTGTTAATCAAAATTTGAGAAAAGACCTGACTGAAATAAAACATGTTTCTGAGAGGTTTCTTAGAACTGCAGCATGAGAGACACAGATTCAAGAAGCAGTTGAACGGTGCTTCCACCAGACTACAAAATGAGGGAGGCTTATAAGGGTAAAACAAAATTCCATTAAGTTGTTTGTTAAGAAGTATAATTGGACCTGGCAAGTAAGGGTTCCCATTAAGTATGGATCAACTGGGGTCCAAAATGGTTGCAGAGTTGAAAAGGGAGACCTCGAGACTGAGTGCAACTGGCAGGTGTTGCTCTGAATAGGGCTGATCCTCCCCCTGGGTCTGGTACAGGTCAAAGAAATGTCAAGTTCTAAGTGGTGCAGAGACAGGTCAAAGAATAGGGCTGATCCTCTCCCTGGGTCTGGTACAGGTCAAAGAAACGTCAAGTTCTAAGTGGTGCAGAGACAGATTCTCAATGGGCTCCTGACTCCCATTTTTGTATGCCTGAAATGTGATTGCTGTTGCTGTTCAGTCGCTCAGTCGTGTCCGACTCTTTGTGACCCCATGGACTGCAGCACACCAGGGCTCCCTGTCCCTCACCATCTCCCAGAGTCTGCCCAAATCCATGTCCATTGCTAGTATATAGGAAAGCGACTGATTATTGCCTGTTCTCCCCCAAATACTGAAACCACGCTAAAATTGCTTCTTAGATGTTTTTTGATTCTTCAAGATTTTCTACTTACATAATCACATTATTGCCAAACAAAGATAGTTTTATTTCTTCCTTCCAAATCTGTATACTTATTATTTCTTTTTCTTTTCTTATTGCATGAAAAGATGAAAAGTCCTAGAGACCAGCCATATAACAGTATCATTATAGTTAACAATCCTCAGCACTGTAGTATTCACTTAATAATTTGTTAAGATGGCAGATCTCAGGTGTTTTTAAATTTTTGAAAGGTATTGGGAAGAAATGGTAGGACATAGATAAAAGAAATATGTAGCTTGTAGATTCTATGCCAGGCTCCTTTAGATGTCGCAGGGCATCTACACAAATAAAACAATAATAAATAAAACAACATTTATTTTAGCTAGACTGGCAGAGGTAATTTGGAAAAGCCATGGGTATTTCTTTAGCTATATGTGAGTCAGAGGTAAAATCTGATTTGGTGTCTTTTGTTTCACTTAATACAGAATAAAGAATTTTCAAACAGTGGAATTTGTAATATAAGCTTAAAATTAGACTCCTTGTGACAAACACTTTACAGGTTATTACGTCTGGCTGTGGGAAGTAAATAATTACCATATATTTGTTACCAAAATTCAGTAAAGATGGGGCAAAGTTTGCAACTGAAAAGAGAATCAGTTTGGATTTAGAGAAGACAGGAGAGCAGGTGTTGATAATGTTTAAATCTAGTTAAATAAAACGTTTTACAACTTGGTATTTTTGGAGAATTATGACATAGCAAATATTTATTCAAAAAACATAATACAATGAGTATTGAAAACAGGAAATAATGAGAGTGTAACTTTCCTCATAGCTCAGTTGGTAAAGAATCTGCCTGCAATGCAGGAGACCCTGGTTTGATTCCTGGGCTGGGAAGATCCTCTGGAGAAGGGATAGGCTACCCACTCCAGTATTCTTGGGCTTCCCTTGTGGCTCAGCTGGTAAAGAATCCACCAGCAATGTGGGAGACCTGGGTTCAATCCCTGGGTTGGGAAGATCCCCTGGATAAGGGAAAGGCTACCCACTTCAGTATTGTGGCCTAGAGAATTTCATGGACTGCATAGTCCATGGGGTCGCAAAGAGTTGGACAGGACTGAGCGACTTTCACAACAGGTAGGAAGACCAGAGGACCCCAAGTGGCAGGAAGAAGTAAACTGCAAGTGGCAAACATTTTTTTCCTTCTCTACACAACATTCAGAAAACTAAGATCACGGAATCCACTCCCATCATTTCATGGCAAATAGATGGGGAAACAGTGGAAACAGTGACAGATTTTTATTTTGGAGGGCTCCAAAATTACTGCAGATGGTGATTGCAGCCATGAAATTAAAAGACGTTTGCTCCTTGGAAGGAAAGTTATGACCAACCTAGACAGCATGTTAAAAAGCAGAGACATTATTTAGCCAACTAAGGTCTGTCTGGTCAGGACTATGGTTTTTCCAGCAGTCGTGTATGGATGTGAGAGTTGAACTATAAAGAAATCTGAGTGCTGAAGAATTTATGCTTTTGAACTGTGGTGTTGGAGAAGACTCTTGAGAGTCCCTTGGACTGCAAGGAGATCCAACCAATCCATCATAAAGGAAATCTGTCCATAATATTCACTGAAAGGACTGATGCTGAAGCTGAAACTCCAGTACTCTGGCCACCTGATGCAAAGATCTGAGTCATTTGAAAAGATCCTGATGCTAGGAAAGATTGAAGGCAGGAGGAGAAGGGGACAACAGAGGATGAGATGGTTGGATGGCATCACCAACTCAGTGGACATGAGTTTGAGTAAACTCCAGGAGTTGGTGATGGACAAGGAAGCCTGATGTGCTGCAGTCCATGGGGTCACAAAGAGTCAGACATGACTGAGCGACTGAACTGACTGACACAAAATTAAAAGAGGCTTCTTTTAATTCTGTGTTGACACACCTGGTTCTGCCTTGAGCTAACCAATGTGTTTTTCTTATGGAAATTATTTTCTTAAGCTATGTTAGAGAAACTCTGTATTTGTTTTGGAATCTGCCTTTCTTGAAAATGGTTCTGCACAAGATTAACTTTTTTCTGTTCTCAAACCTTGGGCTGATAATGGCTCAACAAGCCAATATTCCTGTCAATTGTTTTATGGCCAGGGGATGACACACTTCATGCCATACTATCTCAAAAATGCATACTGTAGAAGAGGGGCCTGGTGAAACTCCCTCAGCCTTGAGGTATCTCTCTTATCTGATTAATAGCTTTGTAACAGGCATAAAGTCAGTTCAGTCACTCAGTCATGTCTGACTCTTTGTAACCCCATGGACTGCAGCATGCCAGGCCTACCTGTCCATCACTAACTCCTGGAGTTTACTCAAACTCATGTGCATTGAGTCAGTGATGCCATCCAACCATCTTATCCTCTGTCATCCCCTTTCCCTCCCGCATTAAACACCTTGCTAAAACTTGCAAGGGGGCACTCTTTCTGTCCCCTTCTGATGTCTATGTCAGAAGCTTTCCCTATCTCTATTATACTTTCCCTATCTCTAAAACTCTGCTATGCAAAAGCTCCAAGTACTCAAGCCTTGTCTGACCCCGGGTTAAAATTCTCCTCTGGAGGTCAAGAATCCTGGCCTAACACATGGTTTGCAGTAGCAACCTTTCAATAAGAAATGCTGATATTTTCTAGCAAGTGTGGCCAGAACAATTCTATTGGCCAGAAGTGTAGCTTTGGGCCCTGCACATACTCTCAGCCATTTCTGTGAGGCTGAATATATAAATATAGTTTAATTAAGTGAATGCACATGACATTTGTTTCATGCTCCATAAGGGTATGAGGAGTTCATTCCCACCCTGTCAAGTTAACAAGTATTCCCTGTTGAAAGGATCTGAAATAAACAACCCATATTTATGCAGTGAAAAATATTGTTCTCTGAGTTTTTCAGGAAATGATTTAAAACTATTCTTTGTGATTTCTTTTTTTTTTTTAAACAAATATTTTTTATTTAATTAATTATTTATTTTTTCAGTGGGTTTTGTCATACATTGACATGAATCAGCAATAGATTTACACGCATTCCTCATCCCAATCCCCCCTCCTACCTCCCTCTCCACCCGATTCCTCTGGGTCTTCCCAGTGCACCAGGCCCGAGCACTTGTCTCATGCATTCCACCTGGGCTGTTGACCTGTTTCACCATAGATAATATACATGCTGTTCTTTCGCAACATCCCACCCTCACCTTCTCCCACAGAGTTGAAAAGTCTGTTCTGTACTTCTGTGTCTCTTTTTCTGTTTTGCATAAAGGGTTGTCGTTATCATCTTTGTAAATTCCATATATATGTGTTAGTATGCTGTAATGTTCTTTATCTTTCTGGCTTACTTCACTCTGTATAATGGGCTCCAGTTTCATCCATCTCATTAGAACTGGTTCAAATGAATTCTTTTTAACGGCTGAGTAATATTCCATGGTGTATATGTACCACAGCTTCCTTATCCATTCATCTGCTGATGGGCATCTAGGTTGCTTCCATGTCCTGGCTATTATAAACAGTGCTGCGATGAACATTGGGGTGCACGTGTCTCTTTCAGATCTGGTTTCCTCAGTGTGTATGCCCAGAAGTGGGATTGCTGGGTCATATGGCAGTTCTATTTCCAGTTTTTTAAGAAATCTCCACACTGTTTTCCATAGCGGCTGTACTAGTTTGCATTCCCACCAACAGTGTAAGAGGGTTCCCTTTTCTCCACACCCTCTCCAGCATTTATTGCTTGTAGACTTTTGGATAGCAGCCATCCTGACTGGCGTGTAATGGTACCTCATTGGGGTTTTGATTTGCATTTCTCTGATAATGAGTGATGTTGAGCATCTTTTCATGTGTTTGTTAGCCATCTGTATGTCTTCTTTGGAGAAATGTCTGTTTAGTTCTTTGGCCCATTTTTTGATTGGGTCATTTATTTTTCTGGAATTGAGCTTCAGGAGTTGCTTGTATAGTTTTGAGATTAATTCTTTGTCTGTTTCTTCATTTGCTATTATTTTCTCCCAATCTGAGGGCTGTCTTTTCACCTTACTTATAGTTTCCTTTGTTGTGCAAAAGCTTTTAAGTTTCATTAGGTCCCATTTGTTTAGTTTTGCTTTTATTTCCAATATTCTGGGAGGTGAGTCATAGAGGATCTTGCTTTGATTTATGTCGGAGAGTGTTTTGCCTATGTTCTCCTCTAGGAGTTTTATAGTTTCTGGTCTTGCATTTAGATCTTTAATCCATTTTGAGTTTATTTTTGTGTATGGTGTTAGAAAGTGTTCTAGTTTCATTCTTTTACAAGTGGTTGACCAGCTTTCCCAGCACCACTTGTTAAAGAGGTTGTCTTTTTTCCATTGTATATCCTTGCCTCCTTTGTCAAAGATAAGGTGTCCATAAGTTCGTGGATTTATCTCTGGGCTTTCGATTCTGTTCCATTGGTCTATATTTCTGTCTTTGTGCCAGTACCATACTGTCTTGATGACTGTGGCTTTGTAGTAGAGCCTGAAGTCAGGCAGGTTGATTCCTCCAGTTCCATTCTTCTTTCTCAAGATTACTTTGGCTATTCGAGGTTTTTTGTATTTCCATTCAAATTGAGAAATTATTTGTTCTAGTTCTGTGAAAAATACCGTTGGTAGCTTGATAGGGATTGCATTGAATCTATAGATTGCTTTGGGTAGAATAGCCATTTTGACAATATTGGTTCTTCCAATCCATGAACATGGTATGTTTCTCCATCTGTTTGTGTCCTCTTTGATTTCTTTCATCAGTGTTTTATAGTTTTCTATGTATAGGTCTTTTGTTTCTTTAGGTAGATATACTCCTAAGTATTTTATTCTTTTTGTTGCAATGGTGAATGGTATTGTTTCCTTAATTTCTCTTTCTGTTTTTTCATTGTTAGTATATGGGAATGCAAGGGATTTCTGTGTGTTAATTTTATATCCTGCAACTTTACTATATTCATTGATTAGCTCTAGTAACTTTCTGGTAGAGTCTTTAGGGTTTTCTATGTAGAGGATCATGTCATCTGCAAACAGCGAGAGTTTCACTTCTTTTCCTATCTGGATTCCTTTTACTTCTTTTTCTGCTCTGATTGCTGTGGCCAGAACTTCCAACACTATGTTGAATAGTAGTGGTGAGAGTGGGCACCCTTGTCTTGTTCCTGATATCAGGGGAAATGCTTTCAATTTTTCACCATTGAGGGTGATACTTGCTGTGGGTTTGTCATATATAGCTTTTATTATGTTGAGGTATGTTCTTTCTATTCCTGCTTTCTGGAGAGTTTTAATCATGAATGGGTGTTGAATTTTGTCAAAGGTTTTCTCTGCATCTATTTAGATAATCATATTGTTTTTATCTTTCAATTTGTTAATGTGGTGTATTACATTGATTGGTTAGCAGATATTAAAGAATCCTTGCAGTCCTGGGATAAAGCCCACTTGGTCGTGGTGTATGATTTTTTTCATATGTTGTTGAATTCTGTTTGCTAGAATTTCGTTAAGGATTTTTGCATTTATGTTCATCAGTGATATTCGCCTGTAGTTTTCTTTTCTTTGTGGCATCTTTGTCTGGTTTTGGAATTAGGGTGATGGTGGCCTCATAGAATGAGTTTGGAAGTTTACCTTCCTCTGCAATTTTCTGGAAGAGTTTGAGTAAGATAGGTGTTAGCTCTTCTCTAAATTTTTGGTAGAATTCAGCTGTGAAGCCATCTGGTCCTGGGCTTTTGTTTGCTGGAAGATTTTTGATGACAGTTTCGATTTCCTTGCTTGTGATGGGTCTGTTAAGATCTTCTATTTCTTCCTGGTTCAGTTTTGGAAGGTTATACTTTTCTAAGAATTTGTCCATTTCATCCAAGTTGTCCATTTTATTGGCATAGAGCTGCTGGTAGTAGTCTCTTATGATCCTTTGTATTTCACTGTTGTCTGTTGTGATCTCTCCATTTTCATTTCTAATTTTGTTAATTTGGTTCTTCTCTCTTTGCTTCTTAATGAGTCTTGCTAACAGTTTGTCAATTTTGTTTATTTTTTCAAAAAACCAGCTTTTAGCTTTGTTGATTTTTGCTATGGTCTCTTTAGTTTCTTTTGCATTTATTTCTGCCCTGATTTTTGAGATTTCTTTCCTTCTGCTAACCCTGGGGTTCTTCATTTCTTCCTTCTCTAATTGCTTTAGGTGTAGAGGTAGGTTATTTATTTGGCGTTTTTCTTGTTTCTTGATGTAAGCCTGTAATGCTATGAACCTTCCCCTTAGCACTGCTTTTACAGTATCCCATAGGTTTTGGGTTGTTGTGTTTTCATTTTCATTCATTTCTATGCATATTTTGATTTCTTTTTTGATTTCTTCTATGATTTGTTGGTTATTCAGAAGCGTGTTATTTAGCCTCCATATGTTTGAATTTTTAACAATTTTTTTCCTGTAATTGAGATCTAATCTTACTGCACTGTGGTCAGAAAAGATGACTGGAATGATTCCAATTTTTTTTGAATTTTCCAAGACCAGATTTATGGGCCAGGATGTGATCTATTCTGGAGAAGGTTCCGTGTGCACTTGAGAAAAAGGTGAAGTTTATTGTTTTGGGGTAAAATGTCCTATAGATATCAATTAGGTCTAGCTGGTCCATTGTGTCATTCAAGGTTTGTGTTTCCTTGTTAATTTTCTGTTTAGTTGATCTATCCATAGTTGTGAGTGGGGTATTAAAGTCTCCCACTATTATTGTGTTACTATTAATTTCCTCTTTCATACTCGTTAGCGTTTGCCGTATATATTGCGGTGCTCCTATGTTGGGTGCATATATATTTATAATTGTTATATCTTCTTCTTTGATTGATCCTTTGATCATTATGTAGTGTCCTTCTTTGTCTCTTTTCACTTCCTTTATTTGAAAGTCTATTTTATCTGATATGAGTATTGCGACTCCTGCTTTCTTTTGGTCTCCGTTTGCATGAAATATTTTTTTCCAGCCCTTCACTTTTAGTCTGTATGTGTCTCTTGCTTTGAGGTGGGTCTCTTGTAGACAGCATATATAGGGGTCTTGTTTTTGTATCCATTCAGCCAATCTTTGTCTTTTGGTTGGTGCATTCAACCCATTTACATTTAAGGTAATTATTGATAGGTGTGGTCCCGTTGCCATTTACTTTGTTGTTTTGGGTACACGTTTACACAACCTTTCTGCATTTCCTGTCTAGAGAAGATCCTTTAGCATTTGTTGAAGAGCTGGTTTGGTGGTGCTGAATTCTCTCAGCTTTTGCTTGTCTGTAAAGCTTTTGAATTTTCCTTCATATCTGAATGAGATCCTTGCTGGATACAGTAATCTAGGTTGTAGGTTATTCTCTTTCATTACTTTCAGTATGTTCTGCCATTCCCTTCTGGCCTGGAGGGTTTCTATTGATAGATCAGCTGTTATCCTTATGGGAATCCCTTTGTGTGTTATTTGTTGTTTCTCCCTTGCTGCTTTTAATATTTGTTCTTTGTGTTTGATCCTTGTTAATTTGATTAATATGTGTCTTGGGGTGTTTCGCCTTGGGTTTATCCTGTTTGGGACTCTGTGGGTTTCTTGGACTTGGGTGGCTATTTTCTTCCCCATTTTAGGGAAGTTTTCAGCTATTATCTCCTCGAGTATTTTCTCATGGCCTTTCTTTTTGTCTTCTTCTTCTGGGACTCCTATGATTTGAATGTTGGGATATTTCACATTGTCCCAGAGGTCCCTGAGGTTGTCCTCATTTCTTTTGATCCTTTTTTCTTTTTTCCTCTCTGCTTCATTTATTTCCACCATTTTATCTTCTACCTCACTTATCCTATCTTCTGTCTCCGTTATTCTACTCTTGGTTCCCTCCAAAGTGTTTTTGATCTCATTCTTTGCATTATTCATTTTTAATTGACTCTTTTTTATTTCTTCTAGGTCTTTATTGAACATTTCTTGCATCTTTTCAATCTTTGTCTCCAGTATATTTATCTGTAACTCCATTTTGTTTTCAAGATTTTGGATCATTTTTATTATCATTATTCTAAATTCTTTTTCAGGTAGATTCCCTATCTCCTCTTTTGTTTGACTTGGTGGGCATTTTTCATGTTCCTTTACCTGTTGGGTATTTCTCTGCCTTTTCATCTTGTTTAGATTGCTGTGTCTGGACTGGGCTTTCTGAATTCTGGTGTTCTGTGGTTCCTTTTTATTGTGGAGGTTTTACCCAGTGGGTGGGGTTAGACGATTGGCTTCTCAAGGTTTCCCGGTTAGCAAAGCTTGCGTCAGTGTTCTGGTGCGTGGAACTTGATTTCTTCTCTCTGGAGAGCAATGGAGTGCTCAGTAATGAGTTTTGAGACGGGTCTATGTGTTAGGTGTCACCTTGGGCAGCCTGTATGTTGACGTTTAGGGCTATGTTCCTGCGTTGCTGGAGAATTTGCTTAGTATGTCTTGCTCTAAAACTTATTGGCTCTTGGGTGGTGGTTGGTTTCAGTGTAGGTATGGAGGCTTTTGGACGGTCACTTATTACTTCAAGTTCCATGTAGTCAGGAGTTTTCTGGTGTTCTCCGGTTTTGAGCTTAAGTCTCCTGCCTCTGGATTTTAGTTTTATTCTTCCTGTAGTCTCAGGACTTCTCCAACTATACAGCACTGATAAGAAAACTTCTAGGTTAATGGCGAAAAGATTCTCCCCCGTGATGGACACCCAGAGAGGTTCACAGAGTCACATGAAGAAGAGGAGAGGGAGGAGGGAGATAGAGATGAACAGGAGGAGAAAAAGGGGGACTCAAGAGGAGAGAGACAGATCTACGCAGTTGTCTGTTCCCAGAGTGTTCTCCGTAGCCCAGACACCCACCAAGATTCACAGAATTGGATTGGGAAGAGAAGGGGAAAGGAAGAAATAGAGGTGTTCTGAGGTAGAAAGCAGAGAGTCAAGATTGGGAGAGAATAATCAACACACTCCTGAATAAAAATGGGAACTGAATATTGGATTGTTAAATGTTCACAATATATATCATATATTGAAAAACAAAAATTAAAAATCTAGAGTAGAGATTAGACTCTTAAAAATACTATATGAAAAACAAAAACCAAAACACACACAAAAAAAGTTTTTAAATATATATGAAGTTCAGTTTAAAAAATAGGGCTTCTCTTCTTTTTTTTTTTTTTTTTTTGGTAAGGTTATAGTGTATTGAAAATGAAAATTAAGGCGTAGTAGAGGAGTACTAGAGGACTTTAAAAGAAATAAGAGAAAAAGAAAAATAGAAGAGCAAAAGGAGAAAAAAAGAAAAAAAAAAAAAGAATTTTCCCTAATTAAAAAAATCATAAAAATCTATGAAAATGAAAGTTAAGGAGTAATGGGGGAGTAATAGGGAATTTTAAAGGAAAATAAAAGAGAAAAAATAAAAAAAAAATTTTTTCTTATTTAAAAAAAAAAAAAAAAGTAAAAATATATCTAGGAATTTCTCTGGAGCTGTTGCGGTCAGTGTCGGTTTGGCTCAGTTTCAGATATCTCCTCGTTCCAGCTTACACTTCTCGATATCTACAGGCCTCTTCTGGTGTAATCGGTGTTTTCTACAGGGATTTTAATCTGTTGCACCGCTCTCTTCTGAAGTGGTTCCCTTTGTTTATTTGGCTTCTGTTTGCCGGTTTCTTCAGAGCCTCATTTCCGCCCTGACACAGGCGGGCGGAGGTGGACTCTTGTTCAGGTAGCTAGTTCTGTCGCGCTGCTGGGAGGGGCTGGCGAGGAGGGGCTCGCGATGTGGGGAGGGGCTGGCGCTACTTTCTCGGTCTGCGCTGCTCAGGATCCCGGCTGCTCTATATGGAGCTCGC
Source organism: Dama dama (assembly GCF_033118175.1). Lineage (NCBI taxonomy): Eukaryota > Metazoa > Chordata > Mammalia > Artiodactyla > Cervidae > Dama > Dama dama. Next base: position 62,655,031 of record NC_083695.1, on the reverse strand, counting down.
CACGCGCTGTGCGCAGCTCCAGCCCTAGGGTGTTCCACAAAAGCACGGAACAAAAGGCTGCGTCCGCTCTTGTGCCTTCCCCGTCAGAGCGGTCCAGGCAGCCAGGAGCTTGACAGGCGCACTCTCCCCAGGTGCGGCACGCCCACTACCTTCCGCGGTCCCAATCTCGCCGTCGCCAGTCGGGTGCGTGCGCCTTCTGCCCTCTGCGTCCCCAGCCCCAGTCCCCGCCCACGCTGGTCGGGTCCCTGCGCCCTGTGTCTCGCCGCGACCTGCTCCCACCTCCGGCGGGTCTGGGCCAGTCCGCAGTCTGCGAGCTCTTCTCTGGACTTTCTCGGTCCCTTAGTTCTGCGAACGGCCGGCAGCGTGTTCGGGCCGGTTAATTTTCTCTCTCTTCCCTGCTTTCCCACAGTTCAAGTTGGCAACTCACAAAAGCTCTCTCCGATTGTCCTCAGGGCACTCAGGCCCGGACCCTACCCCAAGCAATGCCGCCCGCTCCTCTCCGTGCCGCCCCCACTTGCTGGTGGCGGATGCGGGTGTCTGGGGTACTTTTCTGCTGAGAGTTGCTTTTAGGCACGTAATCTGTGGGTTTTATTTATTGTTTCCCTCCCAGTCAGGTTGCCCTCCTAGATTCAAACACTTTCCCCAGGCCCGCCAGTGAGAGGGTTTCCCGGTGTCTGGAAACGTCCTCTAAAGACTCCTTCCTGGGACGGATCTCCGTCCTGAGCTTTTTTGTCTCACTTTTTATCTTTTATATTTTGTCCTACCTCCTTTCGAAGACAATGGGCTGCTTTTTTGGGCACCTGATGACCTCAGCTAGCGATCAGAAGTTGTTTTGTGAAGTTTGCTCTGCGTTCAGATATTCTTTTGATGAATTTGTAGGAGAGAAAGTGGTCTCCCCGTCCTACTCCTCTGCCATCTTGGCTCCTCCCCTTCTTTGTGATTTCTGATGTGAAAACAAAGTTCAGGAGAAAGTATAATTAAATGACCTTTAAACCCACACTGTGTGCACAACCATGGGTGTACATATGACAGTCAGCATGGCTACACAAAAGCTCCCTTGGCTTCCTCTTCTTCATACCCCTCCCTTCCAAAGGAGGGCTGCAATAATGATCCATATGAAAGATGTGGCCACTCCTGAAATATTTCCAAGGGTGTCACTGGAGAAGAGAACAGTGTGTTAAGGTGAGAGTTACAGAGCATAGAATCCCCCACCATTGGTTTTTCTCAACTCCTCCACAAGGCCTCAGGCTTCCTCTTGAACACGGTTCTCAATGCTCCTCTTAACTATCCCAAATTCTGCAGGATCATGAGGGAGAAGTACTGGGTCTCTTTCCAATTGTTCCCATTGCTGAAAATGATTCCTACACCAGGAGAAGAAATAGAAACTAGTAGGGAAAGAGGAGTGAGCTGACAGCTGGCAGCCTTTCTGGTGGATCTAGCTCTGATGGAATGCTTCTCAAATCCCTCTTTTCCATCCTCCCAACCCCTCTTGCCTGGGGCTTCCCTGATAGCTCAATTGGTAAAGAATCCACCTGCAATGCAAGAGACCAAGGTTCAATCCCTGGGTTGGGAAGATCCGCTGGAGAAGTGATTGGTTACCCACTCCAGTATTCTTGGGCTTCCTTTGTGCTCAGTTGGTAAAGAATCCACCTGCAATGAGGGGGACTGCAGTTCAGTTCCACGGTTGGGAAGATCTGCTGGAGAAGTGATAGACTACCCACTCCAGAATTTTTGGGCTTCCTTTGTGGCTTAGCTGGTAAAAAATCCACCTGCAATGCAGAAGACCTGGGTTTGACCCCTGGGTTGGGAAGATCCCCTGGAGAAGGGAAAGGCTTCTTTCCCTTTTCACTGGAGTGAAAGTACCCACTCCAGTACTCTGGCCTGAAGAATTCCATGAACTCTATAGTCCATGGGGTCACAAAGAGTTGGACACAACTGAGCAACTTTCAGTTTCACCCATATTGCCAACGCAGAACACAGTTTCATCCTTATTGCCAAAGCAGAATATGTGCACATGCACACGTACCATGTCCTTTTCTAGTTTCTCATTCACTGTGAAACTGTGTCTTCCAGAAAACTCCTCTCCCAAATCAATCAGAGTTTCCTTCAGGGCTTCATATCCATGCAAGACCACCATGGGCTTCATGCCAAAATACACAGTGAACACAGGGCCACAGACTTTTGAGAGCTGAGAATGGAGATGCATGTAATAGCAAGAGAAGTCTATAGGTGATATTATACTGTGCCTGATGCAAAATGTATTATCATCCCACAATTATGCTTTTATTCTGCCACATACAACATAAAATGTTCCTGAATTTAATACATAAATATGATGGCGATTGCTACAGCTTCCACTAATGCGTGAACTACAATGCCAGGCAAAGGCCCAAGTAACTGGTACACAGATTACAATTAATCCTCATATCAGCACCTTCAGCAGGTTTATTTGCTCCACTTATAAATAAGGAAACTGAGGTCAAGAAATCGCAATTAATTTCCAATCCTGATGGCTACTATACAAAGGATTCATATTTGGAACTCTTCTTGTTCAACTTTTGATTCTTGAGCAATATATCAATTATCAAAGCCTACCTTTAAACCAATAACCAGCTGACTGCTTCAGAGTTACATATAGAATTCTTCCCATGAGAATTCTGATTCCCTAGTCCACAGGGCTGCAAAGAGTTGGACATGCCTAAACTGACCTAGCATGCATGAATGCATGATGAATACTATGATTATATTTTGAAGTATGGTTGATTTATAATACTGTGCTGTAAAACTACAATAACTAGTCTCAAGAGTACTGCAAATTGATTCAATTATATATATATATATATATATATATATATATATATATATATGACATATATTATCTTTTCAAATTCTGTTTCATTATAGGCCATTACAAAATACTGAATATACTACAATTCTGTATTTTAAAAAATAAGTTCAAATAATTCTAATGCCTGGACTAGTTTGAAATCCACTTGCATCACTAACACAGAAAGAAAGGAAACATCATAGAGGCAGTGTCAGGACATGCTGCATCCCATAGAACAACATATTGCATCCTGCAGCATTCACAGGGTACAGATGGCAGCTTCCTCCAGAATCCAATGAATGCTGCTGCTGCCAGTTGGGCTCTAACTAATGACTTCTTTCACTGATGCATGCAGAGCTATTTCCTTAATACCGAGCACCATGTGATTCTTCAGAAAAGTTCTATTTTCACGGCTATCTGAACAAAACACACAGCTTATATAGTGCGCATCTTTTGTAAAGTAATTTTTTATCACCAACCATTTCATTTACCAACTACCTTCAGCCCCAAATCATAGCATATTGCTGTGAGATAAGAAGGGAAGCAACACTCACGCTTCTGACACTTTACTATTTTGATTATATCATACTAAAGGAGATAAGTCTTGGGTGTTCATTGGAAGGACTGATGCTGAAGCTGAAACTCCAATACTTTGGCCATCTCATGTGAAGGGTTGACTCATTGGAAAAGACCCTGATGCTGCGAGGGATTGGGGGCAGGAGGAGAAGGAGACGACAGAGAATGAGATGGCTGGATGGCATCACCAACTCGATGGGCATGAGTCTGAGTAAACTCGGGGAGTTTGTGATGGACAGGGAGGCCTGGCGTGCTGCGATTCATGGGGTCACAAAGAGTCGGACACGACTGAGCGACTGAACTGAACTGAACTGATCATACAAAAAGCTAAGTGTTCCTCTACTCAAAAAGCACATCGCTTCTCTATTTATGACAGTGACAGAGTTAAAAAGCAAGAGAAATATCAAAGTTTATAGAAGTAATGTGACTTATGTTAACAGTGTGCTCATAGAAATATTTATTATTTTTTAGTTGAGCTTAATTTACTTACTGTTTGCAAGCGACTGGTGGTGGTGGTTTAGTCACTAAGTTGTGTCTGACTCTTGCGACACCATGGACTATAGCCTGCCAGGCCCCTGTGTCCATGGGATTCTCCAGGCAAGAATACTAAAGTGGGTTGCCACTTCCTTCTCCAGGGGATTTTCCTGACCCAGGGATTGAACCTGCCTCTCCTGCATTGGCAGGCAGATTCTTCTTCCTTTTTTTTTTTTCCAGTTTTATTTATTTATTTATTTAACTTTACAATATTGTATTGGTTTTGCCATACATTGACTTGAATCCGCCATGGATGTACATGTGTTCCCCATCCTGACCCCCCTCCCACCTCCCTCCCCTTCCCATCCCTCTGGGTCATCCCAATGCACCCGCCCCAAGCACCCTGTATCATGCATCGAACCTGGACTGGTGATTCATTTCGCATATGATACTTTACATGTTTCAATGCCATTCTCCCATATCATCCTGGCCTCACCCTCTCCCACAGAGTTCAAAAGAATATTCTATACATTTGTGTCTCTTTTGCTGTCTCATATACAGGGTTATCATTACCATCTTTCTAAATTCCATATATATGTGTTAGTACACTGTATTGGTGTTTTTCTTTCTGGCTTATTTCACTCTGTATAATAGGCTCCAGTTTCATCCACCTCATTAGAACTGATTCAAATGTATTCTTTTTAATGGTTGAGTAATATTCCATTGTGTATATGTACCACCACTTTCTTATCCATTTGTCTGCCGATGGACATCTAGGTTGCTTCCATGTCCTGGCTATTATAAACAGTGCTGTGATGAACATTAGGGTGCACGTGTCTCTTTCAATTCTGGTTTCCTCAGTGTGTATGCCCAGCAATGGTATTGCTGGGTCATATAGGAGTTCTATTTCCAGGTTTTTAAGGAATCTCCACACTGTTCTCCATAGTGGCTGTACTAGTTTGCATTCCCACCAACAGTGTAAGAGGGTTCCCTTTTCTCCACACCCTCTCCAGCATTTATTGCTTGTAGACTTTTGGATAGCAGCCATCCTGACTGGCATGAAATGCTACCTCATTGTGGTTTTGATTTGCATTTCTCTGATAATGAGTGATGTTGAGCATCTTTTCATGTGTTTGTTAGCCATCTGTATGTCTTCTTTGGAGAAATGTCTGTTTAGTTCTTTGGCCCACTTTTTGATTGGGTCTTTTATTTTTCTGGAATTGAGCTTCAGGAGTTGCTTGTATGTTTTTGAGATTAATTCTTTGTCCATTGCTTCATTTGCTATTATTTTCTCCCATTCTGAAGGCTGTCTTTTCACCTTGTTTATAGTTTCCTTTGTTGTGCAAAAGCTTTTGATTTTAATTAGGTCCCATTTGTTTATTTTTGCTTTTATTTCCAATATTCTGGGAGGTGGGTCATAGAGGATCCTGCTGTGGTTTATGTTGGAGAGCGTTTTGCCTATGTTTTCCTAGGAGTTTTATAGTTTCTGGTCTTACATTTAGATCTTTAATCCATTTTGAGTTTATTTTTGTGTATGGTGTTAGAAAGTGTTCTAGTTTCATTCTTTTACAAGTGGATGACCAGTTTTCCCAACACCATTTGTTAAAGAGATTGTCTTTTCTCCATTGTATATTCTTGCCTCCTCTGTCAAAGATAAGGTGTCCATAGGTGTGTGGATTTATCTCTGGGCTTTCTATTCTGTTCCATTGATCTATATTTCTGTCTTTGTTCCAGTACCACACTGTCTTGATGACTGTGGCTTTGTAGTAGAGCCTGAAGTCAAGCAGGTTGATTCCTCCTGTTCCATTCTTCTATCTCAAGATTGCTTTGGCTATTCAAAGTTTTTTGTATTTCCATACAAATTGTGAAATTATTTGTTCTAGTTCTGTGAAGAATACTATTGGTAGCTTGATAGGGATTGCATTGAATCTATAGATTGCCCTGGGTCATATACTGATTTTCACTATATTGATTCTTCCAATCAATGAACACGGTATATTTCTCCATCTGTTTGTGTCCTCTTTGATTTCTTTCACCAGTGTTTTATGGTTTTCTATATATAGGTCTTTTGTTTCTTTAGGTAGATATATTCCTAAGTATTTCATTCCTTTTTTTTTTTTTTTTTTTCTTTTCTTTGCAATGGTGAATGGAATTGTTTCCTTAATTTCGCTTTCTGTTTTCTCATTGTTAGTGTATAGGAATGAAGGGGTTTCAGCAGGTGGATTCTTTACCACTGAGCTACCACAGAAACCCAACGTTACAGTTATTGTTCAGTCGCTAAGTCATGTCTGACTCTTTTCAACTCCATGGACTATAGCACACCAGGACTTCCTGTCCTCCACTATCTCTAGGAGTTTGCTCAAGTACATGTCCATTAAGTCGGTAATGCTATCTAAACATCTCACCCTCTTCTGTCCTCTTCTTTCCCCATCAAAATGATGACATATTTAAGGAAATCAAAATGGAGTAACTGTGGGCAGTCATTGTGGATGTGATTTCAGACATGTTCCTGCATCACTAACTACTTCAATTCTGAACTGTGTCAAACTCAAGTACTCCACCAGCCATTTGCAAAATGATATAGACTAGTGGCTGTTAACTGCAAGTTTGTAGTTTCAAAACTGCCTGCTTCACAACTATTCAATCATTTCAAACACAACCAATCCTTGCTTAACAAGAATCTTTACATCTTGCCAATCCTAATTTTTTTTTTTTCTGGCTTAAAATAACACTAATTTATTATATTACAATTCTAGAGGTCACAAGTCTGAAAATTAAGGAGTTGACTGGGCTGCATTCCTCCTGGAGGCTCTTGAGAGAATCCATCTCCTTGTCTTTTCCAGTCTTTAGAGGCCACCTGCATTCCTTAGCTCACACTGCCTCCTCCATCGCCAGGGCCAGCAGCACAGCATCTTCATGGCTCTTTGATCCCCTTGACCGCCTCCTTCAGGGACTCTTCTGATTCCACTGGGTGTGCCAGGTAATCCAAGGTTGATTTTCTAGTCTCAAAATACTTACTCTTTAAAATTCTTAAATTTTTGTACAATTTTTAAAGGTTACTTTCCCTCAACAGTTATTACAAAATATCCAATCCTAATTCTTGACACAGTTTGCCATTTTTGCTTTTATAAACTTTCACATTTTGTAGGCTGGAAGAATACAGTTTAAGCGCTTTTTGGATCTGTGTGTCCTGGGCAGCAGTCCTAACAAATCCCAAATAAACACTTCGTGATTTCAACCAGATCTCCATTCTGGGATTTCATAGTCAACAGTAATAAAAGTTAAACCTCTTAACCAACCAAAGACATATAAAGCAACTATATAAGTAAATGTACATGACTTTTACCTTGAAATCTCAAGTCTAAATTTGTATAATTTTTTTAGATTTCACATATAAGTGCTATCATATAGTATTTTTGTCTAACTTATTTCAGTAAGCATAATATTCTTTAGGAACATTCACCTTCCTGTAATTGGCAGAATTTCATTCTTTTTATGGCTGAGTAATATTCCATTGTATGTTTATACTACATCTTCTTTATCCGTCTGTCTGTTGATAGATCCTGGGTTGTTTCTATGACTTGACTTATAAGTAGCACTTCTATGAACACTGGGCTGCACGTATCTCTTTGAATTACTGTTTTCATTTTCCTTGGCTATATCCCTAGGGGTGGAATTGCTGGATCATATGGTACTTCTATTATTAGTTTTTAAGCACACTCCTGTTTTCCAAAGTGCCTGCACCACTTTATGTTCCCAACAACAGTGCACAAGAGTTCTCTTTTCTCTTCAGCCTCTCCAACATTTGTTATTTGTGGTGTTTTTGATGATAGCCATTTTGACAGGTGTGAGGTGACTTCTCATTGTCACTCTGATTTGCATTTTTCTTATGATTAGCAATGTTGAACATCTTTTCATGTGCCTGGTAGCCATCAGTGTGTCTTTCTTTAAAAAGTCTATTCATATCTTCTACCATTTTTAATAGAATTGCTTATTTGATATTGAGTTGTATGAGTTGTTTATGTATTTTAGATATTAACCCCTATTGGTCATATTATTTGTAAATATTTTCTCTAATTCTGAAGGTTGTCTTTTTGCTGATGACATCCTTTGCTGTATGAAGTTTTTGTGTTTAATTAAGTTCCATTTGTTTATTTTTGCTTTTATTTCTCTTGCCTTAAGAGACCAATCCAAAAAAAAAATTGCTATAATTTATGTCAAAGAGTGTTCTATGTTTTCTTCTTTGAGTTTCATAGTTTCTGGTCTTACATTTAGGTCTTTCATCAATTTTAAAGTTCCTTTTGTGTATGGTGTAGGTAAATATTCTAATTTCATTATTTAACATGTAGCGCCTTGTTTTCCCAGTACCACTTATGGAAGATACTGTCTTTTCACTATTGTATATACTTGCCTCCTTTGTCATAGATTAATTGACCACATGTGCCTGAGTTTATTTCTGAGCTCCCTGTTCTTTTCCATTGCTCTGTCTGTGCTTACGCCATACCATGCTATTTTGATTACTGTAGACTTGTAGTATAATTTGAAGTCTGGGAGCATCATTCTTTTTTCTCAAGAGTGCTTTGGCAATTCATGGGCTTTTGTAGTTCTACATGAAGCTTAAAATTGTTTTTTACAGTGCTGTGGAAAATGTCAAGGATATTTTGATAGGGATTACATTAAATACATAGATTGCTTTGGGTAGTATAAATATTTTCACAACATTTTTTGCCAGTCCAGTAGCTTCATTGTATAGTTTGAGATCAGAAAGTACAATGCCTCTGGACTTGTTCTTCTTTCTCAGCATTGCTTTGACTTTTCAGGGTCTTTTTGGTTACATACAAATTTTAGCATGGTTTCTCTATTTCTGCTGTTCATAATACTCCATTATGCTTTCAATATCCATGGCATCAAAGAGATGCCCCCTCTTTTAATTACAACTTGTGAAATTTGTGTTCTCTCTCATTTTGGAGAGAGACTGGCTATAGGTGATTTCTTATACACAATCTCATTGATTTCTGTTCTGATTTTTAATTATAGTTTTCTATGTCTGACTTTTAATTGCTCACTATCACTGATCTCAATATTCCCTACAGGATGAAGCTGCTCTTGAAAATAATTTCTCTCACTTTTAAAACCAAATCTCAAATAACTACATAAGAAGCATTCAAGGGAGGTTTTATGCTCTCATTCCCTCTGTCCTCCTCTGTGCATATCACTATAACAACCAGTATGACATCTTTGCCTTTTTTTTCCTTTCTTACTTGCAATATGCACAAAAGAAGAAAAGACTGAGAAGTGGCTCATCAGATTCTGCTTTTTATTAGAAATAAGCACTGAAGAAATAGGTCTCATTGGCACACACTAATCATCATGCATTACTTTGTACTGAGTACATGGTACTAGGTACACACTACTACTTAATATTAGATATCTATTAGCATATGTGATGGCCAATAAAAATACTACAGGATATGGAGAATAGCAGATATATTTCTGTAGTGAAATTGCACAGAGAATGAGAAGAGGTCAGAGATGTGTTCTCAGGAAAGATTAACATGACACTGGTGAACGATGCCCCCAATGAAAGGGAGTTAAAGACAATGCCATGGATGAAGCTGTATGATCTAGCATTCTTCACACAGGAATGAAGCAGAGCTGGTAAGGAGGCGGCACATTAGCTATCCCAGTAACAGCTGGGGTGGTGTCGATGTCTTTTGAGTCAACCACAGATTTCAGGGTAAATTTTTGTAAAATTGTGGTCAGGAATAAAAACAGCTCCATGCGGGCCAGGCCCTCTCCCACACAAATCCGTTTTCCTGAAAATAACATAGATAGTACATACTCCTTGAACGCTGTGTTTCTGGCTGCCAGAAACAGACTATGCAGTAACTTTTTGATGAATGTTTGAATGGGTGGATGGAAGGCAAATGGCTAGATAGACAGATGGACAAAGGGTAGACACTAATACTATCCATCTAACATCTAATCTTAACAGGTATCCTTCTCTCAGGAGATATTTATCTAGTTATCAGCACTATACCACATACTTCATTAAGTGTATTATAACTCCATTTTGACATTTTCAAGGTTACATCAATTTTTTTTTTCTAGAAATATTCATACATTGGTTGTATTTTGTTCCTACTGTGGTGGTCCAGTGTCTTTCTTTCCATTCTTAACATCCTCTATTCTCTGCTGGAAGTATATCAAATTTACATCAACCTTGAAGTTTTTAAGTTTTATAACACAGAGTAACTTTTGTCTAAGATGCACTTCTCTTGTATTTTCAGAAGGTAGCTTAAATTTTATTTCTGAATTAGAAATAACTGGGTCACCTCTCCAAAGCTCTAGTAATCTACTCCAAAAATGAGGATGTCTCATAGGGAGAGAAAGTGCATGGGCATTGGGACTGCTGTCTCTCATCATGGAAAATGAACATTTTGACCAGGCCCAGAATGGGCACTATGGAAGTTCCAAAGGATGCCCAAAGGCACCTTGTCCACTGAAAGTGAAAGTCACTCAGTAGTGTCTGACTTTTTGCAACCCCATGGACTGTCCATGGAATTCTCTAGGCCAGAATACTGGAATAGGTAGCCTTTCCCTTCTCCAGGGTATCTTCCCAAACCAGGGATTGAACCCTGGTCTCCTACATTGCAGGTGGATTATTAACCCACTGAGCCACAAGGGAAACTTGTCCACTGGAGCAATGAAAAAACTAAATTTGTGTTACCTGCTGAGAAAGCCATGAAATAGTCGCTCTTCCTAAAGTTGCCATTCTCATCCAGGAAGTGGCCAGGGTCAAATACCTCTGGGTTGGGAAATTCTTTGTCATCGTGTAGCACAGAACTCAGTGATGTTAATACATCTGTGCCCTGGAAAGAACAGATGAAGATAAACTAAACTACAAAGAAGTCACAGAGCTAGAAGAACTGCTGAAAATCATTTAGTCCAATCTTAGGATCAATAGATGATTAATTTTGGCTCAAAAGAAGGTCAGTGCCATTTTGAGTCAGACAGAACAGTAATAAACAAGGATAAGTTTAAGACTAGTGGCCGTGATACTGCCAAAATGAACACTGGCAGCATCTGAATACTCAGTACGTGGGTCCTAGAACTTATGAATCCATTCTGCTAATCACCACATTAAGGACATGGTATCTGCCCCCACCAGCTGCTTTATCATTTCAATTTTTACTCATCTCATATGTGGATTATGGCTTAATATGGAAGTCTCTATTGTGCTTGAAATATCTCAAATTATCTGTTTGTATGGCTTTTGTAAACAGGCATTTGATCTAATACAAAATAACCTCTTCTACGATAACAATGTAACAAATATTATTGTTTACCATTGACATGCAGATTGTTTGTCTTTATTTAAAAATATAGGGCAGGCTTCATCACAGATTAATCCTAGATTTGAAACACAGAAAGGACTGTAAAATTTGCAAAATCACTTCACAGCAATTCAGCTTAGGATCATTAGTTTAAGCAAGTTTTATCTATTAAAGCTAAAACTGTTGGGTAAATGATTAAAAAGCAAGATACATACCAATAAAGTACCAGGCAATCTTTTATTAATTAAATGTGAAAAAAAGGACCTGTGTCATGGAGTAATCTGGCAGATACCACTTTATCATATGAACAATACTGCATAACCAATAATGGGATAACTCACATATGTGCCTTCACCTCCCCAATGAATTTCAGCAGGAAACACAAAGCACCCATATAGTTGAAATCATAACTGGAATCTATGTCCAGAAAACAATCACACAAAACCAGCCTGAGGAATATTTCACATGACTACTAAATTGTACTCTTCACAGAGTTAAAATGTACTGAAAGAAAACAAAGAGGGCAAACAAAACTGGTAACAGGAGAGAACAGGGAGAACAAGGAAAAGATATCCAAATTATAATCTTGCTTCCAGGCTGGACACTGATTTTCAAAGACAAAAAGCCATAAGGCTTACTCCAGAAAAACTAGGAAAATTTCAATATAGGCTGTACACTAGATAATATTATTCTGTCAATGATAACTCTTGAGTATAATTACTGTTATTGCTCTGTATATAAAAATCGCTATTTTGAGCTATACATACTGAAATAGAGAAGTGCAGATAGTAGATGGATAGATTAATAAATGAATATTTGTGGAAGAAATTTTTACATATTGAGGTATGGAGAAGTCTTTCTAGCTTATAAATGATTTAGCTTGAATTTTATGCTAACTAGAACAGCCTGTTTGTGGCCTATCAAACATAAACACTAATTATTAAGAAAATGTATATTGAACAGAAATAAAGAATGTCCATGTTAAAAATAAAGATTAAATGCCTCCTTTCTGGGATGCCAATGTTGAAACTCTTGCAACGAGAAGACTCCTCTCTTAGGTGCCAAGGCCATACCAACTAGCTATGCATATGTTGATAATGGTTTTTTTTGCAACCTTGTAAGAATGTATTTCTGGCTTCATGATGTTCTTTGCTCTGACAAGGTACACAACTGTGTGGATAAACCATACCTCTCCAGAGCAGTTCCTCAGAGTTATCTGAGAGGTTGTCTTCTGGGCTATAGTCCTCAGTTTGGCTCAAATAAAGCTCTTTTCTATTCCTCTTACAGATTGTTTATTGATTATTTCTCAACACTGCAAAAGCAGGTAAATATACAAATTCATATATAACATACATATGAACATGTTTTTTAATGTTTTATGTTTAAAAAATAATTAATGCAAACTTGGGGAAATCTTCATCCCCTACAGTTGCTGCTGCTGCTAAGTCGCATCAGTCCTGTCTGACTTCTTGTGACCCCATAGGCGGCAGCCCACCAGGCTCCCCCATCTCTGGGATTCTTCAGTCAAGAACACTGGAGTGGGTTGCCATTTCCTTCTCCAATGCATGAACGTGAAAAGTGAAAGTAAAGTCGCTCAGTCGTGTCCGACTCTTAACAACCCCATGGACTGCAGCCTACCAGGCTTCTCCGTTTATGGGATTCTCCAGGCAAGAGTACTGGAGCGGGGTGCCATTGCCTTCTCTGTCCATCCCCTAAGGTTATCATATAAAAGGTCTACAACTCTTTATTATTCTCTTGTTTGGGTTTATATAAGAAATAAATAAAACATTTAAGATAACAAAAAAGGTACAAAAGCCAATACTTTAAGCAAACGCTGCTCAAACAAATGCACATTTCATAGAGAAATAAAAGAAGCATAATCATTACTCATCATCATAAGTAAAACTTACCTGCATGAACCATCATCTAAATGTAAGCACTAAAATTATGAAGTTTATAAGGGTAAATCTTTCAGACCCTGTGCTGGAAAATGTTCTTTAGATAAACAAACAAACAAAACAATCCCACACATCAATCTTACAGCATTGCAAAATGTTCTTTTAGACAGTCTTACATACTAACAAATATCCACCTATGTGCAAATATAGCCTTAGTACAAACAATGACCTAAGTATTTTAAATGGAAAATAATCAAGGAAGACACTTTGTGACACATGGGAATTATATGTAATCTAAATTTCTGCTTCCAAAAAGACAGGGATATAGCCATTCTTGTTTGTTTAATATGTCCTTGACTGCTTCCATGCTACGACAGCAGAAGTGTACAAAAGGATACAAAGGGCATCAGACACTTCAAAGCTTCAAATTCTGAAATACTTACACTCTGAAGTATTACTTAAATACTGTAATACTTCTGTCTTAGAGCATTCTCCCTGTTAGCCCAGTGGTTCCAGCCTTGGATTAAAACTAATCACTTATATGATTGGTAAAAAGGTATAACAGAATCAGCCTCCTAATAATCTTATTGGAAAAGACCCTGATGCTGGGAAAGATTGAAGGCAAAAGCAGAAGAGGGCAGCAGAGGATGAGATGGTTAGACAGCACCACCAACTTAATGAACATGAAATTAAGGAAACTGGAAGACAGTGGAGGACAGCAGAGCTTGCTGTACTACAGTCCATGGGGTCACAAAGAGTTGGACATGACTTAGTGACTAAACAAGAATAAAACTCAATATTTATGTTTCTACACTGGGAGAGCTATGCAGAAGGGGATGGTCATCCCCAGTATATGCTTGGTAATAGATATATGACAATATAATGGTTATTTCCTAATACAGTGGATGTGAGAGATGGGCCACTCCATTCTAATACAGTGTTTCCCACATACTTAGAAATAAGAGTAGAAACAAGCTTGATCAATTATTACCTTAGACCCCAGTGTCACAAAAGAAAAGTCTTCTCTCAGTTAGGACTTGAAGTCCTAACCCTTGTATCAAAACTGCAATCACTGAGACAAGTCTCATAATCTAGTAAAATCGTCAATTCTGTCTTCTCCAAGGGCTGGCACTAGTACTTGTGCCTTAAGAATCTCATTGCTTTCTTTCCCCAGCAAAATATAAATTTTAGTTATATTATTTTGTAATTTTAATAATATGTCTTGGCTTCAAGTGGATAAGAGAAGTTTTCAGCACACAAATTAGAAAGTCTGAATATATACAGATATTCTGTGTTAGAGAGCATGAGAAATCTACTAAGACAAAAATCTGTCTCAATATTCCGAAGTTTGGAGAACCTCAAAGAGGAAAGCTGACACCTAAAGTTAATATTAGTCTCTGTCAATGTTCAAATTTTACTCAAAATACTCAAAATGGGAGAAGTTACATCATTCCATCTGCCAAAGAGGAGAGGGATGGACCCTTTCTGGAATAAAATAAATAACATCTGAACTCTGCATTTTTTCATTTATAAAAATTGGTATTTAACCAAATGTAACTAGACATTTCAAAGACACACTAAGTGGCCAAAGGTAGAAGTGAGGAAAACAATAAATATACACCCACACTATGAAACATTTCTCACCTAATTTTATCATGCTAGCATGACCTTTAAAACAGAAATCCAATGAAAAAATGTTGAGGAAGAAAAGATGTAAACCAAAAATCTCTTATACCATAATCAGTAAAGTCCTGAACAGAATGTAGCAAATGAAATCCAACTGAGTATATATACTTATAATATGCATATTCAGTGGGAAAAGTGAGGTCAATGTATTCAACCATACCAATAAGTACAGACATCAACATGAAAAAATTATATACATGTTCACGGCTAAAAATAGCATTAAAAATGAGAACATATTTTCTACTCTGATTCTTTAAAATGTATGTAGCAAAATGTACATAAAATATCATTATCAATAGTGAAATGTTAACCACCATTCTACTGAGATCAGAAATGAAAACAAGACTAAAAGAAAGTTATCAGCCCAGACAGCATGACAATGTATAGAGAAATTGCAATTAATCTAGAGGGAAATTTTAAACACTGATTTTAAATTTGGCAAGATTGCTTCATATAAAGTTATTAAAATGATAAAATCAATTATATTTTCAATCCAGATAATAGAATGGAAAAGGCATTTTAAAACAACAATAAGCACCTAAGGGAAAAAAAGAAAAGATACATAAGCCATTGTACAGAAAAAAAATTACTGAGAAAACTAAAGAAAGCCTTTCAAAACTGGACCATATATCATATTAATTAATGCAATGATTCAACATGCCATGATGTTATATCTTTCCAAATTGACCTCATATCACCCTGACAAAAATCCCTGCAGTGTTTTGGTAAATTGACAAATTGATACCAAGATTCATTTGGAAATGTAAACAGTTAACTTTCGTCAAACCAAATAAAAGAAATAGAAAATTTGGAAGTCTTACACTGCTAGCTGTTATAAATCTGTTATAAAGCTTTACAGACTAAACTGGAAAAAACACACAATTCATCAAGCCTGCACACAAATGATTACTTATACTTCTTTCATCTTGCTTTCATAGAGGATGGCACACAAACTGTCTAACATGGGAACTTCAGTACCACCGAGGTCAGTATAAGAGAAACCAATGTTACCTTGGGGATGAGGTAGTTTCTGAATTTAACATCACAGTTCACAGCATGAGGTACACTCGTGGGAGCCAGGTCAATGTATCTCTGGATCTCATGCACCACAGCATCCATGTAGGGCATGCGGGTCCTGTCCTGCATGCAGGGGCTCCGGTGTCTGCCAATCACACGGTCAATCTCTTCCTGGATCTTAGCTGATAAGAGATAAGTAAGACTGAAGAAGGAAAAATTGCACACCACATTTGCACAGCAATTCAGGGATACATGATGCTTCATGAAGGTATCCCAACAACATTATACACTTAAGTTATATGCTCAGAAATGCACCTCGACATGGAGAGAGAATTGCCATAATACAAATACATGTTAGTCTCTGACAAGCTAGACTTAAGATACAGCTAAAGAGACTTCTATGTTAGCATACACAGTAATACAAGCAGAAATGATGAAATGTTTGAAAATAAAAACACAACACAAGATCAAGAAACTAAAGTTGTTGGAGGAGAAAAACGGGAATCTATTAATTTTATATCAAAACAATATGTGGATTGAAAAGGTAAATTATATGTGTTTTAGTGTATTTGTGTATTCTGTGTGTGCAACATGCAGTGTTACTCTCTTCATCCTCCAATTGCCAAATGCTGTCACTTTCAACATTCTAGTGGTTTCTTCTGAAATTTTTGTCCTATTTCTGATCAATGACTCTGTTTCTATTTTTTATGAACAGATTTTCAAACAATATCTGATTTCCTGGTATGAGAGCTGAGAATTTACTTTTCTATCCCCACCTCATACAAAATACACATACAAATCCCCTTACTCCACTTCCAATATATTTAAACCATAATTTTTAGCTCTTAGAACATTCATTTTAACATCATTCTGACTAAATAAACAATGCTCACTCATAAGAAAACTATGATTATGCTTCCTTTTGGTACCTTCTTGGACCTTACTATGTTTCTTTAGTTCAAGTCATAAAACTCTGTACCCTGATTTAAGATTATTTCCAAATACTGAGGTAGATGTTTTGAACTCCTAATAATAATTTCCCTATTATTCAGAAGCCACAAACAATCCATCACCTTTTGTCTTTTGTTCTTGGCATCTCCCTTCATACCTGCTTTATCCACCTGATCCATTTAGAAGTGGATATTTTCCAGGCCTGCTATCTAGCAACAGCCCTGACACTTTTTCTGCTTCAAGAGTTCTCAAGATTCCTGAAGCCCATGACTTCCTCTGACATGACTTCAGGCATTTGAACATGAAAGTTTGATAGTTGACTTGAATTCTGATGCCTTAGTGAACTCTAATCCTTTATCTATGACATGCTACATCTCTCTGTGTCAGGAAGCTTCCTGTGTGCTGTTTTGGATCTGTCAGGAATTCTCTGAATATTCAGGAATTAAGATGAGAGGCACGCCTTTCCTGGGGCTGAGGAATCCCGGAATTTCCTTCATTAGTTTTTCAATACAGTGATAAGTACCCTCTTCCTTCTTATGAACCATACGGTAAAAAGTGATTGTTTACAACTCTCTCATTTTAACAGGGATTGCCTTATGTTTTGTAAGTCTGGAATTTTAATCTTTATCCTTGTTGAGAATAACTACCTTGTAAGGCAGTATATATGCCCACACCATGTTGATTAAAACACCTTTGCTCCATCAGAGCTTGGGTCCCCATGTCTTTCTTCCTTTCCTTCTTTCTCTCTCTCTCTCTCTATTTCTGGCTGATTCCCTAGAGCGCAAAAGCCGGCTGCATAACCCAGGGAGTATTTGCCTCTTTCCTTCTTTCATTGTCTCATCATCGACTCCAGACTACCAGGTTCCGGTCCAATAAAGGACCAACATCTCTGAAAGTTTTTGTGATTTTTCTCTTTTATTCTGGTGTTCAGAAATTTCATGACCTGTGTCATGGGGTGGAAATTTTTATTTCATTCACTCTGCTAGACATGTCAAGAGAATTTTCTATCTACATGGTAAAATTTGGAGGCCTTTTCTCCAGAGTGCTCACTCTCTGGAGTTTTTCTCTGGCTGTTCAAATTCAGAAAGCAGGATGGAGAAAGGAGCTAAGAGTCCCTGAATTCATGAAGAGGATTTCCTAACCTTTCCTCCAAATCGTGACCTCATGCTTTGCCCCTGTCTCTGCCCAGTGTCCTGACTGTAAAGTCTCTTAGTTTCAGTTTCTCTAGGCAATAAGCTTCTCTCATTCTATTGGGGAAAGAATGATCTGATAAAAGGAGCTGTCAAAGGGTTGTGACTGGGACAGTTACCTTTATCAGCCTATTTCTCCCTCCATCCTCTTTGACTCTTGGTACTTATAAATACTGAAACTTACAGGATGGTAAGGACACAAATGACTCTCCTTATTATACAACTTCCTCTTCTGACATATAGGCCATAACTTCATTCTCTGTCTGACTTCACTGTCACCTCTCAATATGCTCTGTGTTTCAAAAATTTGTTTAAGATGTGTTGGCTGCCTCTCCAGTTTTAAAAAGCTAACTCTGGCCTGTTAGGCTATGGTCATTTTACTGAAACCCTAACACAACAGAAGATCATGTGTATTTCTAAACTGCTGTTCAGGGGGAGGAGCCAAGATGGCGGAGGAGTAGGACGGGGAGACCACTTTCTCGCCTACAAATTCATCAAAAGAATAACTGAACGCAGAGAAAACTTCACAAAACAACTTCTGATCGCTAGCTGAGGTCACCAGGCGCCCAGAAAAGCAGCCCATTGTCTTCGAAAGGAGGTAGGACAAAATATAAAAGATAAAAAGTGAGACAAAAGAGCTAAGGACGGAGGTCCGTCCCAGGAAGGGAGTCTTAGGCGGCATTGCTTGGGGTAGGGCCTGGGCCTGAGTGCCCTGAGGACAATCCGAGGGAGCTTCTGTGAGTTGCCAACATGAACTGTGGGAGACCAAAAGAGCGAGAGTAAATTAACCGGCCGAACACACTGCCGGCCGTTCTTAGAACAAAGAGACGGAGAAAATCCAGAGAAGAGCTCGCAGGCTGCGGACCGGCTCAGCCCCGCCCGAGGCAGGAGGCAGGGGGGAGGGGAAGGTCGCAGCGAGACACAGTGCGCAGGCACCCGACCAGCGCGGGTGGGGACTGGGGCTGGGGACGCGGAGGGCAGAAGGCGCACGCACCGGACTGGCGCCAGAGGAAACTGAAACTGGGTCTGCGGAAGGGAGGGGGCGCGCCACACCTGGGGAGAGTGCGCCCACCAAGCCCCTGGCTGCCTGGACCGCTCTGACGGGGAAGGAACAGAGAGCAGGCGCAGCTTTTCGTTCCGCGCTTTTGTGGAACACCCGAGGGCTGGAACCTCGCGCAGCGCGGGGCACGCTCCATATAGAACAGCCGGAAGCCTGAGCAGCGCAGACGGAGAAAGCAGCGTCAGCCCCTCCCTGCAGCGCCAGGCCCTCCCCGCGGTGCCAGCCCCTCCCCGCAGAGCGACGGAACTAGCTACCTGAATAAGAGTCCACTTCTGCCCGCCTGTGTTAGGGCAGAAATGAGGCTCTGAAGAGACCTGCAAACAGAAGCCAAATAAACAAAGGGAACCACTTCAGAAGGGACTGGTGCAACAGATTAAAATCCCTCTAGAAAACACCGACTACACCGGAAGTGTAAGCTGGAACAAGGAGCTATCTGAAACTGAGCCGAACCCACACTGACAACAACAGCTCCAGAGAAACTCCTAGATATAATTTTACTTTTTTCTCTTCTTTTTTTTTTCTTTTTTTATTTTTTCTCTTTTATTTTCCTTTAAAACAACCTATTACTCCCCCATTACTCCTTAACTTTCATTTCCATAGATTTTTACGATTTTTTTAATTAGGGGGGAAAAATTTTTTTTTCTTTCTTTTTTCTTTTTCTTTTTTTTCTTTTTCTTTCTTTTTCTTTTTTTTTCTTTTTTCTTTCCTTTTTCTCTTCTATTTTCTATTTTTCTTTTTCTCTTATTTCTTTTAAAGTCCTCTAGTACTCCTCTACTACTCCTTAATTTTCATTTTCAATACACTATAACCTTACCAAAAAAAAAAAAAGAGAAGCCCTATTTTTAAACCGAAGATTATTCTCTCCCAATCTTGACTCTCTGTTTTCTACCTCAAAACACCTCTATTTCCTCCTTTCCCCTTCTCTTCCCAATCCAATTCTGTGAATCTTTGTAGGTGACTGGGCTACGGAGAACACTCTGGGAATAGACAGCTGCGTAGATCTGTCTCTCTCCTCTTGAGTCCCCCTTTTTTCTCCTCCTGCTCATCTCTATCTCCCTCCTCCCTCTCCTCTTCTTCATGTAACTCTGTGAACCTCTCTGGGTGTCCCTAATGGGGGAGAATCTTTTCACCATTAACCTAGAAGTTTTCTTATCAGCGCTGTATAGTTGGAGAAGTCCTGAGACTACAGGAAGAATAAAACTGAAATCCAGAGGCAGGAGACTTAAGCCCAAAATCGGAGAACACCAGAAAACTCCTGACTACATGGAAGTTTAAGTAATAAGAGACTGTCCAAAAGCCTCCATACCTACACTGAAACCAACCACCACCCAAGAGCCAATAAGTTTTAGAGCAAGACATACCATGCAAATTCTCCAGCAACGCAGGAACATAGCCCTGAACATCAACATACAGGCTGCACAAGGTGACACCTAACACATAGACCCATCTCAAAACTCATTACTGGGCACTCCATTGCTCTCCAAAGAGAAGAAATCAAGTTCCACGCACCAGAACACTGACGCAAGCTTCGCTAACCAGGAAAGCTTGAGAAGCCAATCGTCTAACCCCACCCATTGGGTAAATCCTCCACAATAAAAAGGAACCACAGACCTCCAGAACACAGAAAGCCCAGTCCAGACACAGCAATCTAAACAAGATGAAAAGGCAGAGAAATACCCAACAGGTAAAGGAACATGAAAAATGCCCACCAAGTCAAACAAAAGAGGAGGAGATAGGGAATCTACCTGAAAAAGAATTTAGAATAATGATAATAAAAATGATCCAAAATCTTGAAAACAAAATGGAGTTACAGATAAATAGCCTGGAAACAAACATTGAAAAGATACAAGAAATGTTTAATAAAGACCTAGAAGAAATAAAAAAGAGTCAATTAAAAATGAATAATGCAATGAATGAGATCAAAAACACTTTGGAGGGAACCAAGAGTAGAATAATGGAGGCAGAAGATAGGATAAGTGAGGTAGAAGATAAAATGGTGGAAATAAATGAAGCAGAGAGGAAAAAAGAAAAAAGGATCAAAAGAAATGAGGACAACCTCAGGGACGTCTGGGACACTGTGAAACGCCCCAACATTCGAATCATAGGAGTTCCAGAAGAAAAAGACAAAAAGAAAGGCCATGAGAAAATACTCGAGGAGATAATAGCTGAAAACTTCCCTAAAATGGGGAAGAAAATAGCCACCCAAGTCCAAGAAACCCAGAGAGTCCCAAACAGGATAAACCCAAGGCGAAACACCCCAAGACACATATTAATCAAATTAACAAGGATCAAACACAAAGAAGAAATATTAAAAGCAGCAAGGGAGAAACAACAAATAACACACCAAGGGATTCCCATAAGGATAACAGCTGATCTATCAATAGAAACCCTCCAGGCCAGAAGGGAATGGCAGGACGTACTGAAAGTAATGAAAGAGAATAACCTACAACCTAGATTACTGTATCCAGCAAGGATCTCATTCAGATATGAAGGAGATTTCAAAAGCTTTACAGATAAGCAAAAGCTGAGAGAATTCAGTACCACCAAACCAGCTCTTCAACAAATGCTAAAGGATCTTCTCTAGACAGGAAATGTAGAAAGGTTGTATAAACGTGAACCCAAAACAACAAAGTAAATGGCAACGGGACCACACCTATCAATAATTACCTTAAATGTAAATGGGTTGAATGCACCAACCAAAAGACAAAGATTGGCTGAATGGATACAAAAACAAGACCCCTATATATGCTGTCTACAAGAGACCCACCTCAAAACAAGAGACACATACAGACTAAAAGTGAAGGGCTGGAAAAAAATATTTCATGCAAACGGAGAACAAAAGAAAGCAGGAGTCGCAACACTCATATCAGATAAAATAGACTTTCAAATAAAGGAAGTGAAAAGAGACAAAGAAGGACACTACATAATGATCAAAGGATCAATCCAAGAAGAAGATATAACAATTATAAATATATATGCACCCAACATAGGAGCACCACAATATGTATGGCAATCACTAACGAGTATGAAAGAGGAAATTAATAGTAACACAATAATAGTGGGAGACTTTAATACCCCACTCACAACTATGGATAGATCAACTAAACAGAAAATTAACAAGGAAACACAAACCTTAAATGACACAATGGACCAGCTAGACCTAATTGATATCTATAGGACATTTCACCCCAAAACAATCAACTTCACCTTTTTCTCAAGTGCACACGGAACCTTCTCCAGAATAGATCACATCCTGGGCCATAAATCTGGTCTTGGAAAATTCAAAAAAAAATTGAAATCATTCCAGTCATCTTTTCTGACCACAGTGCAGTAAGATTAGATCTCAATTACAGGAAAAAAAATGTTAAAAATTCAAACATATGGAGGCTAAATAACACGCTTCTCAATAACCAACAAATCATAGAAGAAATCAAAAAAGAAATCAAAATATGCATAGAAATGAATGAAAATGAAAACACAACAACCCAAAACCTATGGGATACTGTAAAAGCAGTGCTAAGGGGAAGGTTCATAGCATTACAGGCTTACATCAAGAAACAAGAAAAAAGCCAAATAAATAACCTACCTCTACACCTAAAGCAATTAGAGAAGGAAGAAATGAAGAACCCCAGGGTTAGCAGAAGGAAAGAAATCTCAAAAATCAGGGCAGAAATAAATGCAAAAGAAACTAAAGAGACCATAACAAAAATCAACAAAGCTAAAAGCTGGTTTTTTGAAAAAATAAACAAAATTGACAAACCGTTAGCAAGACTCATTAAGAAACAAAGAGAGAAGAACCAAATTAACAAAATTAGAAATGAAAATGGAGAGATCACAACAGACAACAGTGAAATACAAAGGATCATAAGAGACTACTACCAGCAGCTCTATGCCAATAAAATGGACAACTTGGATGAAATGGACAAATTCTTACAAAAGTATAACTTTCCAAAACTGAACCAGAAAGAAATAGAAGATCTTAACAGACCCATCACAAGCAAGGAAATCGAAACTGTCATCAAAAATCTTCCAGCAAACAAAAGCCCAGGACCAGATGGCTTCACAGCTGAATTCTACCAAAAATTTAGAGAAGAGCTAACACCTATCTTACTCAAACTCTTCCAGAAAATTGCACATGAAGGTAAGCTTCCAAACTCATTCTATGAGGCCACCATCACCCTAATTCCAAAACCAAAGATGCCACAAATAAAGAAAACTACAGGCCAATATCACTGATGAACATAGATGCAAAAATCCTTAACAAAATTCTAGCAAACAGAATCCAACAACATATTAAAAAAAATCATACACCATGACCAAGTGGGCTTTATCCCAGGAATGCAAGGATTCTTTAATATCCTCAAATCAATCAATGTAATACACCACATTAACAAATTGAAAGATAAAAACCATATGATTATCTCAATAGATGCAGAGAAAGCCTTTGACAAAATTCAACACTCATTTATGATTAAAACTCTCCAGAAAGCAGGATTAGAAGGAACATACCTCAACATAATAAAAGCTATATATGACAAACCCACAGCAAGCATCACCCTCAATGGTGAAAAATTGAAGGCATTTCCCCTGAAATCAGGAACAAGACAAGGGTGCCCACTCTCACCACTACTATTCAACATAGTGTTGGAAGTTCTGGCCACAGCAATCAGAGCAGAAAAAGAAGTAAAAGGAATCCGGATAGGAAAAGATGAAGTGAAACTCTCACTGTTTGCAGATGACATGATCCTCTACATAGAAAACCCTAAAGACTCTACCAGAAAGTTACTAGAGCTAATCAATGAATATAGTAAAGTTGCAGGATATAAAATTAACACACAGAAATCCCTTGCATTCCTATATACTAACAATGAAAAAACAGAAAGAGAAATTAAGGAAACAATACCATTCACCATTGCAACAAAAAGAATAAAATACTTAGGAGTATATCTACCTAAAGAAACAAAAGACCTATACATAGAAAACTATAAAACACTGATGAAAGAAATCAAAAAGGACACAAACAGATGGAGAAACATACCGTGTTCATGGATTGGAAGAACCAATATTGTCAAAATGGCTATTCTACCCAAAGCAATCTATAGATTCAGTGCAATCCCTATCAAGCTACCAACGGTATTTTTCACAGAACTAGACCAAAGAATTTCTCAATTTGTATGGAAATACAAAAAACCTCGAATAGCTAAAGTAATCTTGAGAACGAAGAATGGAACTGGAGGAATCAACCTGCCTGACTTCAGACTCTACTACAAAGCCACAGTCATCAAGACAGTATGGTACTGGCACAAAGACAGAAATATAGATCAATGGAACAGAATAGAAAGCCCAGAGATAAATCCACACACCTATGGACACCTTATCTTTGACAAAGGAGGCAAGGATATACAATGGAAAAAAGACAACCTCTTTAACAAGTGGTGCTGGGAAAACTGGTCAACCACTTGTAAAAGAATGAAACTAGAACACTTTCTAACACCATACACAAAAATAAACTCAAAATGGATTAAAGATCTAAATGTAAGACCAGAAACTATAAAACTCCTAGAGGAGAACATAAGCAAAACACTCTCTGACATAAATCACAGCAAGATCCTCTATGACCCACCTCCCAGAATATTGGAAATAAAAGCAAAAATAAACAAATGGGACCTAATGAAACTTAAAAGCTTTTGCACTACAAAGGAAACTATAAGTAAGGTGAAAAGACAGCCCTCAGATTGGGAGAAAATAATAGCAAATGAAGAAACAGACAAAGGATTAATCTCAAAAATATACAAGCAACTCCTGCAGCTCAATTCCAGAAAAATAAATGACCCAATCAAAAAATGGGCCAAAGAACTAAACAGACATTTCTCCAAAGAAGACATACAGATGGCTAACAAACACATGAAAAGATGCTCAACATCACTCATTATTAGAGAAATGCAAATCAAAACCACAATGAGGTAGCATTACATGCCAGTCAGGATGGCTGCTATCCAAAAGTCTACAAGCAATAAATGCTGGAGAGGGTGTGGAGAAAAGGGAACCCTCTTACACTGTTGGTGGGAATGCAAACTAGTACAGCCGCTATGGAAAACAGTGTGGAGATTTCTTAAAAAAACTGGAAATAGAACTGCCATATGACCCAGCAATCCCACTTCTGGGCATACACACTGAGGAAACCAGATCTGAAAGAGACACGTGCACCCCAATGTTCATCGCAGCACTGTTTATAATAGCCAGGACATGGAAGCAACCTAGATGCCCATCAGCAGATGAATGGATAAGGAAGCTGTGGTACATATACACCATGGAATATTACTCAGCCATTAAAAAGAATTCATTTGAACCAGTCCTAATGAGATGGATGAAACTGGAGCCCATTATACAGAGTGAAGTAAGCCAGAAAGATAAAGAACATTACAGCATACTAACACATATATATGGAATTGAGAAAGATGGTAACGATAACCCTATATGCAAAACAGAAAAAGAGACACAGAAATACAAAACAGACTTTTGAACTCTGTGGGAGAATGTGAGGGTGGGATATTTCAAAAGAACAGCACGTATACTATCTATGGTGAAACAGATCACCAGCCCAGGTGGGATGCATGAGACAATTGCTCCGGCCTGGTGCACTGGGAAGACCCAGAGGAATCGGGTGGAGAGAGAGGTGGGAGGGGGGATCGGGATGGGGAATACGTGTAAATCCATGGCTGATTCATATCAATGTATGACAAAACCCACTGAAAT
Organism: Dama dama; assembly: GCF_033118175.1. Taxonomy (NCBI): domain Eukaryota; kingdom Metazoa; phylum Chordata; class Mammalia; order Artiodactyla; family Cervidae; genus Dama; species Dama dama. The sequence continues at coordinate 62,629,259 of NC_083695.1, read as the reverse complement.
GTTGTGAAGTGATTGGCCTCCAACTAATAAAAAAAAATAAAAATAAAAAAATAAACTGCTCTTCACAACTGTTAACTCTTTAAAGGTTAATTTCTAACAAAAGTTATTTGCAAAGGATAAAATTATTGACCCCAACCCCCACCACTATCAAATTCTTATTTTGGTAAGAAATATTTTCCCGGGAATAAACTTCTTGACTGATAAAATTCCTTTATGAACATCTTAAGCCAATTCCCTGTGAATATAACTTTTTAAAGCAGTCACAACACTGAAATTTTCATCAGGCAGTCTCACAAAATTTCCAGGATTTCCATTTATGTTTCAAAAAGCAGAATTTCCATTTTCCGTGCCCTGGCTTTAGAACCCTGCATTTTCAGAATGAGGAAACTCCAGAGTGATCTTTCCATAAGAAAGCCATTATGCAACCACAGGCCAACTCATGCTGGCTATGCCCACTACATGTGACCTCCCATGAAATCCAAGTGCTACTACGTTGATTTTCCTACCTTTCACAGTGTCTTCACTCCTGTCATCCTGCTATATCATGTAAAGATGTCCCATTACTTTCCCTTCACTAAATCTGAAAAACATTAAGGTGCTCAAACAGAGATTTAAGGGCTTCCCTTGTGTCTCGGTCCTTAAAGAATCTGCCTGCAATGCAAGAGATTGCCTGCAATGCAGGAGACCTGGGCTTGATCCCTGGGTCAGGAAGATTCCCTGGAGAAGGAAATGGCAAACCACTCCAGTATTCTAGTCTGGGAAATCCCATGGACAGAGGAGCCCAGCAGGCTATAGTCCATGGGGTCTTAAGAGTTGGACATGACTTAGAGACTAAATCACCACAAGAAAAACAAGGTGGAAAGCACTCCTAGTCTCTTTCCAATATCTTTTCTGAAATCACCCTGCCCAGCATGTTATCATACCTGTGACTTCTGGGTGCTTCAGCAGGAGGAGAAGCCCATATCTCAGCGTGGTGCTCGTTGTCTCTGTCCCAGCTCCAAACAAATCAGATACAGTGATTGTCAGGTTTTCAAATGTATATTCTGATTGATGATTGTGTTTTTCCTAGGAATGATTTGATTTTTTAAAAATTAGAAAGCATACCAAAAGCAGGTAAACATGGCCCATTAACAAGTAAAAAACAAGTCGACACAAATGATTCCTGATGAACCCCAGACATATTGGATTTACTCGATAAAAAGTTTAAAATTCATGTCTTAAACTGGCTCAAAGAGCTGAAGAAAACCACATACAAGAACTAAAGCAAATCAGGAAAATATATATACAAGTGAGGAATAATGAGAAAAGTACTATAAAAAGGAACCAAAGAGAAACTTTGGAGCTGAAAAGTACAATAACTGAAATTTAAAAAAAAAAAAAAAATTATCAGAATTTTTCAACAGCAGACTGGAGGAAGCCCAAAAAAAAAAAAAAAAAAAAAAACCATCAAACATGAAGCCAGGAGAACAGAAATTTCCTGTGAATATCAGGAAGAAAAAGGAAGAAAGAAAACAACTGGAACTCAAACAAGTATACCAATATCCACTTAATGGGAGCCCCAGAAAAGAAAGAGAGAAGAAATAAAAAATAAATATTTAAAAAAAGAATGGCTGAAGACTTCCAAAATTTGATGAAATACATGAATGTATGAATAAAAGAAGCTAAACAAACTCCAAGAATATTGAAGTCAAAAAGACCCAGAGCAAGGTGTATTTTAATCAAACTGTCAAAAGCCAAAACTAGAGAATGTTTGAAGTGTCAAGGGAGAAGTGACTCCCTTGTACACACTCCCTGAAGTGTACAAAGGACCCACAATAGCATAATATATCATTTTTCTCCAAAAACTGTGGAAACCATAAATCAGTGGAAAGATATTAAGTCCTCAGTGTAAAAATGTCAACCAAAAATTCTATATCTGGCACAACTATCTCTCCACAAAATAGGTGATAGAAGACATCCCCAAAATAAAACCTAAGGGGTTCCTTTTTAAAAGACTGGCCCTACAAGAAATACTAAATGGAATCACCTTTCAGGTTAAAACGAAAGGTATTCCATGATAATTCAAATCCAGATTGACAAATAAATATTTTTGGTAAAAATAATAATGTAGGTAAATACTAAAGCTAATATTATTTTATCCTAGTATAAAAACTCTTCTTTTCTATATTATCTAATAGAAAATTGAATAAAAATCATTAGAAATACCTTTTCTAGGCAGAAAAGATATAAAGATGAAATTTATAACATCAACAAAATAGAGGGAGATGACATTGGCTGGGAGCAGAGTTAACATATGCAATTTGAAGCTACTGTGGAAGCACTTTATACTGGACTGCTATATATTTAGGATGTTAACAGTAATCCCCATTCTAAGAAATCAATTAAAAAATAACACAAAAAATTTGAAGAGGGCATTAAAAAGGTGCCTGCAAAATTGATCAAACAAAAAATATGATTATGATGGAAAAATTGAGAAACAAATCATAAAATGCATTGGAGCAAAAAAACGGCAGAACAGAAATAAAGCCATTAATATTAAACTAATTCTTCAATATTAATTAAAGTCACTTTGACTAAAACTCACAATTTAAGACAGATATTTAAAGAACAAAAATTTAAACTGTATGTATACACACACACACACACATATATATAAGCTATTATATATCAATAATATATCCATACATGTATAGAATATAATTCAGGCATGCAAAAGAAGAAAATCCTAACACTTGTGATATCATGAAGGATGGCCCTTGAAGTTATCACAGTAAATGAAACAGATCAGATACTGAAAGATAACTACCATATGATCAAACTTACATGTGAAATATTTTAAAAATCTGATCTTAGAGAACACATTGGCTGCCAGAGACGGGGAGTGGTCAAGATGAATAAAGGAACTCAAAAGGTACAAAATTCCAGTTATAAAATAAATAAGTCATGGGTAACTACTACACAGCCTGATGACTATAGTTAATACTGTATTGTATCTCTGAAAATTTCTAAGAAAGTAAATCCTAAAAATCCTCATGTTCTCATTACAAGAAAGAAAACCTATAACCATGTGTGAATGGATGGTAACTACATTTATTATGCTAATCATCTTGTGATATATACATATATTGAATCACTATGTTGTATATCTATAATTAATATATTTTATATCAATTCTTTTCAATTAAAAATTGCATATTGTCTACAAGAAACCCACTTATGACTGCAAGATACAAATATGTTGAATGAAAAAGACAGAAAAAGATTTTGCAAGCAGTGAGTAACCAAATACAGCAGGAATGTTAAAAAAAAAAAAAAAAGTTAGATTTTAATCAAAAAGAAATTAAATGGAACAAATGAGAATGGAGTGTTTTTTTTACTGGGTCAACAAAGATGAATTCTTCAAGAAGCTATAACATTATACATCTATATGTGGGCTTCTCCAGTGGCTCAGCAGTAAAGAATCTGCCCGCGGGTTTGATCCCTAGGTTGGGAAGATTCCATGTAGAAGAAAATGGCAACCCACTCCAGTATTCTCACTTGGGACATCCCATGAACAAAGAAGCGTAATGGGCTACAGTCCGTGGGGTCACAAAAGAGTCAGCCAGAACTTAGCTGCTAAGCAACAACAATAACAACACCATCTATGTGCACCGAACAACAGAGCCACAAAATATATGAAGTAAACATTGAAATAATTGAAAGGATAAATGAAGAGTTCTATAATAATAGTAGGAGACAGGCTTAGTATTACACTAGACACAGTGAAGAAATAATCTGTGAACTTGGGGATATCACAGTAGAAACCTCTAAAAGAAAGAGAAAGAGACTTTAAAAAGAGAGGCAGAAAAAGGAAAAAGCAAATCTAAGGACTATGGGACAAGTTCAAAATGTGTAACATACTCATATAGGGAATTCCAGAAGGAAAAGTAAGAGTAAAAGAAGTAGAAAAAAATATTTGAGACAATAATGAATCAGAATTTCCCCAAAATTAGTATCATACACCAAACTACAGATCTAAGAAACTCAAAGAACACTGATTAAAATATTGCCAAAAAACAAATCCTACTCTAGGCATACATTTTCAAACTACAAAAAGTCAAAGGTAAATTTAAAATTCTCAAAAAGCCAAAAGTAAAAAGTGCCTTACTTAAGAGGAAAAAGGATGAGAATAATTCTGACTTTCCCTCACATACCTTGTAAGTATGAAGACAGTGGAGTGAAATATTTAAAGTGTTGAGGAAAAGAAACCACAAACCAAGACTGTGTACCCTGCAAAATGATGTTTCCACAGGGAAAGAAATAAAGAACTGCTCAGACCAAAAAAAAAGAAATAATCTGTTACCAGTATGACTACCTTGCTAGAAGTGTTAAAAGAAGTTCTTTGGAGAGAAGGAAAATCATATCAATCAAAACCACATCTACATAAAGAAATAAAGAATTACAAAGAAAAGAATGCATAAACATTAAAAAGTTTTCTTTTCCTCATTCATAATTGATTTAACAGCTAAAAGTTCAAAATAACAACAATGTATTTGATGGAGTAATGCTTATGAGTACTTCATATATAAATATATATATGCTTACATACAGGTGGAATGAATGACAGCATGCTACAAGGGATGGAAGGGAATAATTAGAATTATGTTGTTACTATGAGATAGTTACTCTGACAGTGAAATGGTACAGGAACAACTAGGTGCAGGAAAAACACAGGACATGACCCTGTGTTTGTGTTTGTTTCCTTAATGAACAGTGACGTTGAATGGACCCTGTGTCACTCCATATAAAAAATTTAACTCAAAATAGATGAAAAATTTAAATATGATACACACATATATATTTAATGTCTAACTCAAAGAAACTCACAGAAAAAGAGAGCAGAATAGCAACTATCAGAAGTTGGGGTGGTGGTACCAGGAGAAATAGGGAGATAATTAGTCAAAGGATAAAAACCTCCAGGTGTGAGATGAATACGTTTGAGGGATCTAATGTACATTATGGTGGTTATAGCTAACAATACTGTATTATACACTTGAAAGTTGCTAACAAAGTGTTAAATGTCCTCACCATAAAAAAAGGAAATAGTAATTATGTGAGTAGATAGAGGACTTAACCCAATGCTAGTGTGGTAACCCTGGTGGCTCAGACGGCAAAGCGTCTGCCTACAATGTGGGAGACCCAGGTTCGATCCCTGGGTTGGGAAGATCCCCTGGAGAAGGAAATGGCAACCCACTCCAGTGTTCTTGCCTGGAAAATCCCATGGATGGAGGAGCGTGGTGGGCTACAGTCCACGGGTCGCAAAGAGTCAGACATGACTGAGAAACTTCACTTAGTGTGGTAATCACTCTATAATATGTATGTGTATCAAATTAACACAGTGCCCAGTGCTCTCTGACAACCTGGAGGGGTGGGATGGGGTGGGATGCGGTGGAATGCGGTGGGAGGGAAGATCAAGAGGACAGAGACATATGTATATCTATGGCTGATCTATGTTTATGTAGGGGCAGAAACTAACACAATATTGTAAAGCAATTATCCTCCAATTAAAAATAAATTCTTAAAAAAAACAGAAAAATACTTTACAAGAGTTAAATCTATAAAACACTTAGAAGAAAACATTGTACTATAGCTTTAGAAACTCAGAAATGGCAACCAATTCTTAAATTTGACACCAAAGTAACAAATATATATATGTGTGTACATATGTATTTGTCTAATATATATCATATTTCAATAAAATTAAAATGTTTATGTATCAAAAGCATAATGAAAGATGTGAAATGACAACCAATATGTTGGAAAAACAGCTCAACAACAATGACAGGTGCCCAGTTTTAAAAAGGCAAAGGACTTGCGTGATATTTCTCCAAACAAGAAAATACACTCAACGTCACTCTTCATTAAGGAAACACAAAATATAGTCACTACCAGATACAACCTCACATTACCTAAGCAAGCTTTAATAGTGTTAAAAATTACAAAGTAAGAATTGGCAATTATGTGGGAAAATAGGAACTCTATACATTGCTGCCAGGAATATAAATGCTGCAGTCACTGTTGGAAAGTCTGGCTATTTCTCAAATGTTAGACATGAAATTATTAATATCATATGTCTTCTCAATTCCACTTCAAGGAAAATATCAAACAAAAAGGAAAATGTGCCCATGAAGAAATTTGTACACAAATATTAGTAGCAGTCTCTTTCAGAACACCCAAAGAAAAACAACACAAATGTTGACCAATCTGTGGATGCATAAAAAATTATAGTACACACATACAATTGAATACTGTTCAGCCATAAATGAAAAAAACAAAGTGCTCATACATATTACAACTTAGAAAATGCTCCAAAACATTATATTGGGTGAAAGAAGCCAGAAACAAAAGGGGCAATGCTATGATTCCTTTTATACAATGAATCCATAAAAGGCAAATCATAGACATAAAGCAGATTAAGTTGACACATGCTGGGGTGGAGAGAATGGACAGCAATCATTTAATACACAGCATATGCTTCTGTACAGTGATGAGAAAGTTTTGAAATAAGAACTAGTGATCACACAACATTGTGAATGCACGACATACAACCAAAATGTACACTATTAATTGTATGGCATGCAAAAGATATTAAGAAAGGGTGGCAAGATACACAGAAGAACTATACAGAAAAGATCTTAATGACCCAGACAACCATGATGGTGTGATCACTCACTTTGAGCCAGACCTCATGGAGTCCAAAGTGAGGCAAGCCTTGGGAAGCATCACTACGAACAAAGCTAGTGGAGGTGATGGAATTACAGCTGATCTATTTCATGTTTTAAAAGATGATGCTTTTACAGTGCTGCACTCAACATACCAGCAAATTTGGGAAACTCAGCAGCGGCCACAGGACTGGAAAAGGTCAGTTTTCATTCCAATCTCAAAGAAAGGCAATGCCAAAAATGTTCAAACTACCACACAGTTGCACTCATCTTACACACTAGCAAAGTAATGCTCAAAATTCTCCAAGCTAGGCTTCAACAGTACCTGAAGCAAGATCTTCCAGATGTTCAAGCTGGATTTAGAAAAGGCAGAGGAACTAGAGAGCAAATTGCCAAAATCCATTGGATCACAGAAAAAGCAAGAGAGTTCCAGAAAATCCTCTACTTCTGCTTTATTGACTATGCAAATCCTTTGACTGTGTGGATCACAGCAAACTGTGAAAAATTCTTCAAGAGATGGGAATCCCAGACCACCTGACCTGCCTCCTGAGAAATCTGTGTACAGGTCAAGAAGCAACAGTTAGAACCAGACATGGAACAACAGACTGGTTCAAAATTGGCAAAGGAGTACATCAATGCTATATATTGTCACCCTGCTTATTTAATTTACATGCAGAGTACATCACATGTAATGCCAGGCCGGATGAAGCACAAGCTGGAATCAAGACTGCCAGAAGAAATACCAATAACCTCAGATACACAGACGACACCACCCTTATGGCAGAAAGCAAAGAGGAACTAAAGGGCCTCATGATGAAAGTGAAAGAGGAGAATGAAAAAGTTGGCTTATGATTCAACACTCAAAAAACAAAGACCATGGCATCCGGTCCCATCACTTCCTGGCAAGTAGATGGGGAAACAATGGAAACAGTGAGATACTTTATTTTCTTGGGTTCCAAAATCACTGCAGATGGTGACTGCAGCCATGAAATTAAAAGACACTCGCTCATTTGAAGAAAAGCTATCTATGATCAACCTAGACAGCGTATTAAAAAGCAGACATTACTTTGCCAGCAAAGGTCCATCTAGTCAAATCTGTGGTTTTTCCAGGAGTCATGTATAGATGTGAGAGTTAGACCATAAGAAAACTGAGTGCTGAAGAAATGATGCTTTTGAATTGTAGTGTTGGAGAAGACTCTTAAGAGTCCCTTGGACTGCAAGGAGACCCAACCAGTCAACACTAAAGGAAATCAGTCCTGAATATTCATTGGAAGGACTGATGTTGAAGCTGAAGCTCCAATACTTTGGCCACTTAATTCGAAGAACTGACTCATTGGAAAAAACCCTGATGCTGGGAAAAACTGAAGGCAGGAGGAGAAGGGGACAACAGAGGATGAGATGGTTGAATGGCATCACCCATTCAATGGACATGAGTTTGAATAGGCTCTGGGAGTAGGTGATGGACAGGGAAGCCTGGTGTGCTACAGTCCACAGGGACACAAAGAATCAGACATGCCTGAGCGACTGAACTGAATTTATGTGAATTTCACCTTAATTTTTCAAATAACATTAGTCCATAAATTGATCGACAGATTTCACACAATCTCTATAAAAATCACCACTGATTTCTTTGCATAAATTGACAAGTTTATCCTAAATTTAAGGGGCACAGAAAAGCCAAAACAATCTTACAAAATGACCAAAAATTAGAGGTCTCACACTACTCAACTTCAAAACTAATTATGAAACTAGTAATTAAGATGTCTAGATGATGTGCCACTGATGTAAAAACTGACATTTAGATTACTGAAACGGATGCCAGATTGCACAAATGCTCAAATTATGAGTCAGTTGATTTCCGACAAAGTTGCCAAGATAATTCATGTGGGAAAAATGGTCTTTCCAACACGTAGTGCAGGGTTCATGCTCAGAATCATATAATATTAATATAACTCCATATCTTTGCTAATCAATTTACTTTACACTCAATTAAGGCTTCTTCTGTCTACACACCTACTCTTTGCCATCACATGCCTATGTAAACAGCATCGTACATACATCATTCATCCATCTCATATTCCCTCCCTTGTCCTTCGATGCAAATATGTTGATCTATTTGCAGCTACCAGCCAAGCAGGAAGCCCAGTTAGAGCTAGTCATCCTTCTTTATTCCCTTTACACTGTGTGTGCTATGATCACGTTCATCATCATATTATACCATGATATTTTGTTACTTTTAACTAGTTGTTATCAGTTTCCAATTCACCTATGACATCATTCTGCTTCTTCTTGGGTAGATTATTAGCACCCAAAGAGCAAAATCAAGGTATTTCACTTATTTAATGACTAAATATTACATCTTCATAATGCTTAGCATAGATTCATGCACACAAGTACTTAAAATGCTTGTCAGCATTGCTTGCCAAACCACTGAAACATCCCTGGTAAATACAGAAGATTCAATGATCTATAAAATGCACAAGTAATCAAATAATTGAACTGTCTTTAACCTATTACCTGCTCCATCTTGATCAGGAAGCAATCAATAAAGTCTCGAGGATTGTTAATATCCAGGGATGCTTGGTGTTCCCTTGTTTTCTCCAAAACATAATTTTTTACATAAGCAATATTTGTAATAAGTTTTTTATAACTATAACTCCATGGGAAAAAATCAAGGAGCACAGGGAAAATATTGAGGACCTAGAAGAGAAAACTATGGTTTATTAAATAAATAAACAGTTAAAACTTACATGCCAAGTCCTGGTTGGAAACTGTAGTATAAATATTAAAATAAATATGGTCTCTAAATGTTGAGGAGTATTTTTATTATACAAATACATAGTTTTCTATGCTGATAGAAGTATTTCAAGGAGAAAATTCTGGTCAGGGATCAAAAATAATAATCATTTCCTACACCTACATATCATGTTTCCAGTATGAAAACATCTTTACATCAATTCTGCCTGTTTTTTACATCAGTTCTTCTCTATAATCATGAAATAAGGGTTGGCACAAAGGACAATGACTCACATTTTGTAGATGACAACGGAGGTTAAGAGAGTTTGCACAGCCTGATATAGAGCACAGAGCTGGTCCCTGATGTTTCTACCTCTGTCTCATAGACTCAAACATAAAATAAGTATTTTATTAATAGGACTGAAAAGGTCCTAAGTGAAAAAAAGTGAAAGTGAAGTCGCTCAGTCGTGTCCGACTCTTTACAACCCCATGGACTGTAGCCCACCAGGCTCCTCTGTCCATGGGATTTTCCAGGCAAGAGGACTGGAGTGGGTTGTCATTTCCTTCTCCAGAAAGGGTCCTAAAGACACCATGAAACTCAACGTTTTTTGGCTAAAGTAACTGAGCACCAGAGCACTTAAGTGACCTCTGTAAGGTCACACCACTGTCTTTTAGGCAGAAGGCAGAACATGTCAGCTCAGTATAGAGTACACCTGTGATGTTGGTTTATGGTTCCTACCCAAAAGATATCCCATTTTTTGCAATCCCCAGAGCAATTACCTTGCCAGTTAGGATGCCAGCTGAAGCATCAAACAGTCCTAACCTAGTCAGTGTCCCCTAGCAGCACTCTTTCACTCAAAGGAGATATTCTCCTGCTTCCTAAATGCAGATATTTCTGCCAACTAAGGTGGTTAAGTAGTATCTAGGTGGAGACTGAATGACAAGACTTGTAAGTAATGGAAGCCTTTCCAGAAGGGCCTGGAATTCCTTCTGTTGCTGTGGGCATGCTTTGGGGATGTTACCAAAGTAGTTTATGGAAACTGGGCTTTTAAAATTGGTAGAAAAACCACTGAACAGTGTCAACAGGACTGAATTGCAGGCATGTATTTTCCTGTCACGGAGAAGGCAATGGTGCCCCACTCCAGTTCTCTTGCCTGGAAAATCCCATGGATGGAGGAGACTGGTAGGCTGTGGTCCATGGGGTCGCCAAGAGTTGGACACGACTGAGCAACTTCACTTTCACTTTTCTCTTTCACACATTGGAGAAGGAAATGGCAACCCACTCCAGTGTTCCTGCCTGGAGAATCCAAGGGATGGGGAGCCTGGTGGGCTGCCGTCTATGGGATCACACGGAGTCGGACACGACTGAAGTGACTTAGCAGCAGCAGCAGCAGCATTTTCCTATCTAACATTAAAGGGCTCAGCCAGCAGCCCCAGATGAGCACTCCATGATGCTAAGCTCTGGGCAGTACTGTGCTCTTCACAGTTTCACCTCACAGCTTGGTGTATAGAGAGATCTGGACCTCATGAGAAAAAGAGAATAAATGACTCCTCGAGAAGAAAGGCCCTTGGCCTCACCTGCATCCACGGAGAGCCCAGAATCTTGATATTTTCATTTATTGTTTTCATTAGATTTAGAAAAGTCTGATCTTTATAATCAAAACGGTTCTGGAAAATAATGGAGCAGATCACATTGCAGGGAGCACAGCCCAGGATGAAAGTGGGATCACAGGGCAACCCTGAAGAATAACAAACATTTAAACACATCATTAAAACATACACATGAAACACTTTATTTTTGAAACAACAGGTAGACTGTTAGAAACTTTAAATCAATATTTCTTGTACAAAATCCCTTAACAGCAAAATATTCCAAATCAAAAATTGACACATCACTTTTGCCTTAATCTGAAAGACCATGTTAACCTATTTAAATAAGGTCTATCTATTCATTTATCTTTACATTGTATTGATGTATAGTCTATTTACATTGTTAATTTCTACTGTACAGAAAATTGTTTCAGTTATACACACATACATATATATATTGTTTTTCAAATTTTTTTCCATTATGGTTTATCACAGGATATTTAATATAGTTCCCTGTTCAAGGCAATAGTACCCTGTAGTTTATCCACTATATTTATAATAGTTTACCTATGCTAATCCAAACTTCCAATCCTTCCCTCCCCCACTGATGGAAACTACAAGTCTATTCTTTATGTCTGTGAGTCTGTGTTTTTCACAGATATACTCATTTGTGTCACATTTTAGATTCCACATACAACTGATATCATATGATATTTGTCTTTGTCATTCTGACTTACTTCATTTAGTATGATAATCTCTAAGTCCATCCATGTTGCTGCAAATGGTATTTAAATAATGTTTTGTTTTTTTAAAAAAATCAATCCAGGGACTTCCCTGGCTGTCTAGTGGTTAAAACTCCACGCTTCCACTTCAGGCAGTACAGGTGGGATCCTTTGTCAGGGAACTAAGATCTCACACACCACATGGCACAGCCATAAAATTTAAAATAAATTCAATTCATATTCACTGCCTTTTCTTATATCTTTTTCACCTAAGGTATCTGTTAATTTGAAAGGTGAATAATGAAAATGCTGAAGAGACCGTTTTCACATCATTTAATTACTAACATTATCAGTGCTGAGTATCATAAACACTGACATAGGAAAATGGGAACAGTTAGGGACCTCCAAATGTTTTTTATATAATGAATATTTGAAAGAGAAAAGAAATATATAATGAATATTTGCAGAATCAGCAATGAAGAAGCTAAAGAGAGAGAGATTGTAGACTTCGTGTATTTGAAAAAGTAAATGTATAAAAGCAGGAAGAATCCATGCTACATGAGAAGAAAAACTAATATGAGTGAACAAGTATTATGAACTGGATTTTTTTGTCCAAAGTAAATATAAAATATATTTTTTATATCAACCATAAATCCCAGGGAAGTGAAACCAGAAAAGGTTAATTGGCAAATGGAGTTTTTTTTTCTTTTTTTTTTTTTTTTTTAGATATTTGAAATACGACTTTATTCTGATTGTAAAGGAAAAGGAATGGGAATGACAGTAACAAACAAGATCCCACCTCTCAATATTGTCATGTGACTATAGCAGTCTTATATTTGAAACTCAAGGAGGAAACAACTGCGTTCCAAAACACCTAAATATGCAGGTCCCAAAAATGAAAGTTTTTTTTTTTTTAAACTGCCACATTCACTCCAAAGCCCATCCATCTCCTTCAGCATCCAAAGATTAAGCACATGTTCTGCTTAGCTATATAATAGTGGCAAACACGCTGCACCACTGACATCACAGGACAGTTGCCTATAAAACTAGACTTCTGACGCTGGGCCCCGGCTTCACTTTCTCATAGGTCATCATCTTCATCCGGGAGAGCAGTTGTCTGAGCAACCTCTAACTCGTGCTCGTACTGTGCTGCCAAGGCTGGGTCCATGACCACCTCTGGTGGGGCAAGAGCAGGCATGGCGACAAACTCCAAATCAGGGTCTCCAATCAATTTTCTAGCAAACCAGAGGAAGGGCTTTTCAAAGTTATAGTTACTTTTGGCAGAAATGCCATAGTACTGAAGATTCTTCTTTCGGTGGAAGACAATTGACTTTGCCTTAACCTTTCTGTCCTTAATATCCACTTTGTTGCCACACAACACAATTAAGATGTTCTCACACACTCATACCAGATCTCCATGCCAGTTAAGCACATTCTTGTAAGTAACTCTTGATGTTACATCAAACATTATAATGGCACACTGAGCTTGTATATAATAGCCATCTCTCAGTCCACCAAATTTCTCCTGACCAGCTGTATCCCATACATTGAACTTAATAGGTCCTCTGTTGGTATGGAACACAAGAGGATGGACCTCATCACCCAAGGTAGCTACATACTTCTCAAATTCACCAGTCAGATGATGCTTCACAAATGTAGTTTTTCCAGTACTACCATCACCAACCAAAACAAGTTTGAACTGAACTTGGGGTTCTCCTTGGGCAGCCATTGTGATGTTACTTCCAGAAGTGTCTCCGCACCCGTCTCCAAATGGAGTTTCTTTATGTGTCATTTCAATGTTAAAAAAATTTCCTTCCTTAAGAATTAAATGATCTTCATTTCCAATGACCATAAAAATTAATTAACTTAAGCAAGGCTGCATTATGTGGACCTCTGGGCTAGTCTTCTGTTTACCCATCAACAGAATATTAAACTTTGATAAATTTAAATTTTTCATCATTTATATCAAGTTTATTATATTTCCAATGAAGAAATTATACTAGAGGAAAAGATTTCTTTTTTGGTAGGAGATCTATAAGATAAAATTGGTGCAATCAAACAATCAAAGAAAATTCTGGCACTTCCCTTGTGGTCCAGTGGTTAAGAATCTGCTTTGTAATTCAAGGAACACAGGTTTGATCCCTGGTTGGGAAGCTAAGATCCCATAGGCCCCGGGGCAGCCCTTGTGCTTCAGCGAAACATTTCACATGACACAGTGAAGATTCCGCGTGCCACACCTAAGGCCTGAAGCAGTCAAATAAATAAATCAACTTTTTTTTTTAATTCACTATATAAAGAGAGATACAATATTCACATATATAGATGTGATTAGGATTACTTGAGTCAAAGTACAGTAAGGAGTGACATCAGAATGACGGTGTAAGAGGAAGTCCCAGCCTTCGTTCCCCCACAGAAACACCAGTTTAGCAATGATATGTGGATTAAAATTTCTTTATGAGACTTTCAGAAAGTTTTAAGAAGTCACAATACCATAGGCCACTACGAAGCTGAAAACAGATAAAATAAAACTGATAAGAAGTGCAATATCACTTCACCTGCATCAACACCTCCCCTGCAAAAACTCAGTGCTGAGGCAAAAGAATGCCCTAGGTTGTGATTAATCCAGGAAAGAGATGGATGAAGCATGCATTCAATGCAGCAGTGGGCTGCTTGAGGAAGCAGTTTCTGTCCTGCCTCACTTGGAGTGCTGACAGAACTGGCACAGTCTGGATGTCTGGAATCACTGAGAATAGAGGGTGAGAAAAGTGATTTGCTGTGACCAGCATGACCTGACACAGTCTAAAGAAGGTGCACAACTTGAGGCTCATCCTCTAATAGGGGGAGGGGAGTGGAGTTTCATCCAGTGTCCTGGTTTTTTGGAGGGCAACTCAAAGGACTGGTAACTGTCTAACCTGATTCAAGGCATTAAAGGGGAGCCTACAGATTTTTGGATGCCACTGAGAAATGGAAGAGCTTGCCTCTGTTGAACCACAGAACTTTCAGTGTGCAGACAGATAACAAAGAGAGCAAGAGAGGACTAGCTCCTGAGAATGAGCTTGGCAAGCTTTCCTAGTTGTGAAATTCTACACATAAGCCCACAGTAGTTGCAGCCACCAAAAGAAACAGAAGGGCCCAGAATCTCCAGCCAAGACGCTTGCTAAGTGTTTTTGCTCTATATAAAGCTGGTCCATAAAATCTGAAAGAGGTAGATATTTTTTCAAATTAATGAATCTAAACATAAAGTCATGAAACACACAAAGAAGCAAGAAAAATGGCTCAAACAATGTACAAAATAAATCCCAGAAACTGATCCTAAAGAAATGGAGTAATATCACTTGTCTAAACAAAGTTTTCATCAGAAAGTGATGCAGGGACTTTCCTAGTGGTCCAGTAGTTAAGATGGTGTGCTTCCAATGCAAGGTGACCGGTATGATCCCCGGTCTGGGAACTAAGATCTCACATGACTCACAACGAGGCCAAAAAAAAAAAAAAAAAAGTGACACAGATGCTCCACAAAGTCAAGGAAATGATGCAATGAACAAATGAGAATATCAAGAAACAGAATACATTTTTTAAAAACAGCTGAAATCTGTCAGGTTGAAGAACACAATAAGTCACATAAAATTTTTGCTCAAAGGTGGGTCATTTGCTATTACTCAGAAGAACAAAAGGGAAAAAAAATATCTAAAAGAGTGAAGAAAACACAAGGGACTTATGGGACATCAACAAGGGGGTCCATATACACATTATTGGGAAAGAGAGAAAGCTTATTTGAAGAAATAATGGCAAAAACTTCCTACATCTGAGTGAAAAACTGACACAGATTCTAGAAGGCCAATACATTCTAACTTGGATGAAGAAAAGAAACTCACACTGAGATACATTATACTCAAATTGCCAAAATCAGAGACAAGGAGAGAATTTTGATAGCAGCAAGACAAGTGATATGACAGATAGAGTAGAACCATAATAATACTAACAACTGATTTCTAAGGAAAACATTGCAGGCCAGAAAGCAATGGGATGATATACTCAAAACGTGGAAAGAAAAAAGCTACCAACCAAGAATATTCTACTGACAAGAAAATTTTTTCAAAAACAAAGGACAAATAATCACTTTCTCAAATAAACAAAAGTTGAGGGAGTTAATCCACACTAGACCTGTCTTAGGGCTTCCCTGGTGCCTCAGAGGTAAAGAACTGGGCTGCCAATGCATGAGATAGATGCATGTTCCATCCCTGGGTTGGGAAGATTCCCCTGGAGAAGGAAATGGTGACCCACTCCAGTATTCTTGCCTGGGAAATCCCATGGACAGAGGTGCCTGGTGGGCTACGGTCCATGGGGTCTCAAAAGAGCTGGACATGACTTAGCAACTAAATAACAACAACAAAGACATGTCTTAAAAGAAATGTTAAAAAGGGGTTCATAAAGTTCAAACAACAGAACACTGAGCAGCAACAGAAAATCACATGAAAGTATTAAGTTAATCATCATATTTTGTGCTGGTCTCAGCCTATCAATAACCATAGGTATAGATGAACTAGACCTTCTGGTTCTTTTTATGACTGCAAGAAGTCTTTCAGCAAAACTCATCAGGAAACTTTGAAACATAGAACTTTATTACCAACAAGACCTGGATATTGCCAACACACCTGGGAACACACTGTGAGGTTGTGAGTGGAGAGAGACAGAGAATGACAACTTACACAGTGGCCCGGAGTTCTGCTCTCACTGGGGTAAAATTTGGGGCACAGGGTTTCGAGGGCTCTTTATGGATGAATTTAGGACATAGAAAGTGGAAATACAAAGCACTGAAAGATAAAAAAAACAAGTAGCCAAAATGCTTGTAATTGAAATCATCCAAGAACAAAGCAGGCTCAGTGGGAAGAGCTCTTTAGTCTCCTGGCTGGCTTGTGTTTATTTCAGATAACCACCTTTGAAACGGATGCTGTTTGGAAACAGATGCCTTGGCGATCACAGCCGACATCAGGTATTTGCATTACAAAAAAGAAAAATATCCAGAACTGTCTGAGTTTAAACTACACATTAGAAAATGAAAATCAAAAGCAAGAATTAGCACCTCACATTTGTTAGGATGGCCATTATCAAAAAGAAAGAAAAAAGGGAGAAAGGAGGGAGGGAAGGAGAGAGAGACAGGAAGAAAATAACAAGTGTTGATGAGGGAGTTGAGAAATTGAACCCTTATATCCACTTGATAAAATGTCAAATGATTTACTATGAAAAGCAGTATGGCCATTCCTCAAAGAATAAAAAGAAAATTTCTGTATTACCCAGCAGTCCCACTTCTGAGTTTTCATGCAAAATAGCTGAATCAGGATCTCAAAGTTCCCCCTTTTGACTTGACTTTTTTTCCCCCAGATCACCTCTATTTCCTCCCTCCCTCTTCTCTTCTAAATCCAATTCTGTGAATCTCTGTGGGTGTTCTGGGCTATGAAGAACCAGGGAACAGAGTACTGCCTAGATCTTTCTCTCTCCTCTTCAGTCCCCCTTTTTCTCCTCCTGCTCATCTCTATCTCCTTCCTCCCTCTCCTCTTCATGTAACTCTGTGAGCCTCTCTGGGTGTCCCTCACGGTGGAGAATCTTTTCACCATTAACCTAGAAGTTTTATTATCAGTGCAGTATAGTTGGAGAAGCCTTGAGGCTACTGGAAGAATAAGACCGAAAGCCAGAGGCAGGAGATTTAAGCCCAATCCTGAGAACACAAGAGAACTCCTGACTACAGGGAATATTAAGTAATAAGAGATCATCCAAAAGCCTCCATACCTACACTGAAACCAACCACCACCCAAGAGCCAATAAGTTCCAGAGCAAGACATACCAAGCAAATTCTCCAGCAATGCAGGAACATAGCTCTGAGCGTCAACATACAGGCTGCCCAAAGTCAGACCAAACACATACACCCATCTCAAAACTCACTACTGGACACTCCACTGCGCGCCAGAGAGAAGAAATCCAGTTCCATGCACCAGAACACTGACGCAAGCTTCCCTAACCAAGAAACCTTGACAAGCCAATCGTCCAACCCGACCCACTGGGAGAAACCTCCACAATAAAAAGGAACCACAGAACACCAGAATACAGAGAGGCCACTCCAAACGCAGCAATCTAAACAAGATGAAAAGGCAGAGAAATACCCAACAGGTAAAGGAACATGAAAAATGCCCACCAAGCCAAACAAAAGAGGAGGAGATAGGGAATCTTCCTGAAAAAGAATTTAGAATAATAATAATAAAAATGATCCAAAATCTTGAAAACAAAATGGAGTTACAGATAAATATACTGGAGACAAGGATTGAGAACACGCAAGAAATGTTTAACAAGGACCTAGAAGAAATAAAAAAGAGTCAATTAAAAATGAATAATGCAATAAATGAGATCAAAAACACTCTGGAGGGAACCAACAGTAGAATAACGGAGACGGAAGATAGGATGAGTGAGGTAGAAGATAAAATGGTGGAAATAAATGAAGCAGAGAGGAAAAAAGAAAAAAGGATCAAAAGAAATGAGGACAACCTCAGGGACCTCTGGGACAATGTGAAATATCCCAACATTCGAATCATAGGAGTCCCAGAAGAAGAAGACAAAAAGAAAGACCATGAGAAAATACTCGAGGAGATAATAGCTGAAAACTTCCCTAAAATAGGGAAGGAAATAGTTACACAGGTCCAAGAAACCCAGAGAGTCCCAAACAGGATAAACCCAAGGTGAAACACCCCAAGACACATATTAATCAAATTAACAAAGATCAAACACAAAGAACAAATATTAAAAGCAGCAAGGGAGAAACAACAAATAACACACAAAGGGATTCCCATAAGGAAAGCAGCTGATCTATCATTAGAAACTTTTCAGGCCAGAAGGGAATGGCAGGACATACTTAAAGTAATGAAAGAGAATAACCTACAACCTAGATTACTGTACCCAGCAAGGATCTTATTCAGATATGTAGGAGAATTCAAAAGCTTTACAGACAAGCAAAAGCTGAGAGAATTCAGCACCACCAAACCAGCTCTTCAACAAATGTTAAGGATCTTCTCTAGACAGGAAACACAGAAAGGTTGTATAAACACGAACCCAAAACAACAAAGTAAACGGCAATGGGACCATACCTATCAATAATTATCTTAAATGTAAATGGGTTGAATGCACCAACCAAAAGACAAAGATTGGCTGAATGGATACAAAAACAAGACCCTATATATGCTGTCTACAAGAGACCCACCTCAAAACAGGGATACATACAGATTGAAAGTGAAGACTGGAAAAAAAAATACTTCACGCAAATGGAGACCTAAAGAAAGCAGGAGTCGCAATACTCATATCAGATAAAATAGACCTTAAAATAAAGGCTGTGAAAAGAGACAAAGAAGGACACTACATAATGATCAAAGGATCAATCCAAGAAGAAGATATAACAATTATAAATATATATGCACCCAACATAGGAGCACCACAATATGTAAGGCAAATGCTAATGAGTATGAAAGAGGAAATTAACAATAACACAATAATAGTGGGAGACTTTAATACCCCACTCACAACTATGGATAGATCAACTAAACAGAAAATTAACAAGGAAACACAAACATTAAATGACACAATGGACCAGCTAGACCTATTTGATATCTATAGGACATTTTAACCCAAAACAATCAATTTCACCTTTTTCTCAAGTGCACATGGAACCTTCTCCAGATAGATCACATCCTGGGCCATAAATCTAGCCTTGGAAAATTCAAAAAAATTGAAATCATTCCAGTCATCTTTTCTGACCACAGTGCAGTAAGATTAGATCTCAATTGCAGGGAAAAAAATTGTTAAAAATTCAAACATATGGAGGCTAAATAACACGCTTCTGAATAACCAACAAATCATAGAAGAAATCAAAAAAGAAATCATAATATGCATAGAAATGAATGAAAATGAAAACACAACAACCCAAAACCTATGGGACACTGTAAAAGCAGTGCTAAGGGGAAGGTTCATAGCATTACAGGCTTACCTCAAGAAACAAGAAAAAAGGCAAATAAATAACCTAGCTCTACACATAAAGTAACTAGAGAAGGAAGAAATGAAGAATCCCAGGGCTAGTAGAAGAAAAGAAATCTTAAAAATTCGGGCAGAAATAAATGCAAAAGAAACAAAAGAGGCCTTAGCAAAAATTAACAAAGCTAAAAGCTGGTTTTTTGAAAAGATAAACAAAATTGACAAACCATTAGCAAGACTCATAAGAAGCAAAGAGAGAAGAACCAAATTAACAAAATTAGAAATGAAAATGGAGAGATCACAACAGACAACCCTGAAATAAAAAGGATCATAAGAGATTACTACCAGCAGCTCTATGCCAATAAAATGGACAACTTGGAAGAAATGGACAAATTCCTAGAGAAGTATAACTTTCCAAAACTGAACCAGGAAGAAATAGAAGATCTTAACAGACCCATCACAAGCACGGAAATCAAAACTATAATCAGAAATCTTCCAGCAAACAAAAGCCCAGGACCAGATGGCTCCACAGCTGAATTCTACCAAAAATTTAGAGAAGAGCTAACACCTATCTTACTCAAACTCTTCCAGAAAATTGCAGAAGAAGGTAAGCTTCCAAACTCATTCGATGAGGCCACATCACCCTAATTCCAAACCCAGACAAAGATGCCACAAAAAAAGAAAACTACAGGCCAATATCACTGATGAACATAGATGCAAAAATCCCTAACAAAATTCTAACAAACAGAATCCAACAACATATTAAAAAGATCATAACTCATGACCAAGTGGGTTATATCAGGAATGCAAGGATTCTTTAATATCCACAAATCAATCAATGTAATACACCACATTAACAAATTGAAAGATAAAAACCATATGATCATCTCAATAGATGCAGAAAAAGCCTTTGACCAAATTCAATAACCATTTATGATTAAAACTCTCCAAAAAGCAGGAATAGAAGGAACATACCTCAACATGATAAAAGCTATATATGACAAACCCACAGCAAACATTATCCTCAATAGTGAAAAATTGAAAGCATTTCCCCTAAAATCAGGAACAAGACAAGGGTGCCCACTCTCACCACTACTATTCAACATAGTTTTGGAAGTCTTGGCCACAACAATCAGAGCAGAAAAAGAAGTAAAAGGAATCCAGATAGGAAAAGAAGAAGTGAAACTCTAACTGTTTGCAGATGTCATGATCCTCTACATAGAAGACTCTAAAGACACTACCAGAAAATTACCTGAGCTAATCAATGAACATAGTAAAGTTGCAGGATATAAAATTAACACAGAGAAGTCCCTTGCATTCCCATACACTAACAATGAGAAAACAGAAAGAGAAATTGAGTCAACAGTTCCATTCACCATTGTAACAAAAAGAATAAATATTTAGGAATATATTTACCTAAAGAAACAAAATACCTATATATAGAAAACTATAAAACACTGATGAAAGAAATCAAAGAGGACACAAACAGATGGAGAAATAGACCGTGTTCATGGATCAAAACAATCAAGATAGTGAAAATGAGTATACTACCCAAAGCAATCTATAGATTCAATGCAATCCCTATCAAGCTACCAATGGTATTCTTCACAGAACTACAACAAATAATTTCACAATTTGTATGGAAATACAAAAAACCTCGAATAGCCAAAGCAATCTTGAGATAGAAGAATGAAACTGGAGGAATCAACCTGCCTGACTTCAGGCTCTACTACAAAGCCACAGTCATCAAGACAGTGTGGTACTGGCACAAAGACAGAAATATAGATCAATGGAACAAAATAGAAAACCCAGATAAATCCACGTACCTATGGACACCTTATCTTCGACAAAGGAGGCAAGAATATACAATGGAAAAAAGACAATCTCTTTAACAAGTGGTGCTGGGAAAACTGGTCAATCACTTGTAAAAAAATGAAACTAGAACACTTTCTAACACCATACACAAAAATAAACTCAAAATGGATTAAAGATCTAAATGTAAGACCAGAAACTATAAAACTCCTAGAGGAGAACATAGGCAAAACACTCTCCAACATAAATCACAGCAAGATCCTCTATGACCCACCTCCCAGAATATTGGAAATAAAAGCAAAAATAAACAAATGGGACCTAATGAAACTTAAAAGCTTTTGCACAACAAAGGAAACTATAAGCAAGGTGAAAAGACAGCCTTCAGAATGGGAGAAAATAATAGCAAATGAAGAAACAGACAAAGGGTTAATCTCAAAAATATACAAGCAACTCCTGCAGCTCAATTCCAGAAAAATAAATGACCCATTCAAAAAACGGGCCGAAGATCTAAACAGATATTTCTCCAAAGAAGACATACAGATGGTTAACAAACTCATGAAAAGCTGCTCAACATCACTCATTATCAGAGAAATGCAAATCAAAACCTCAATGAGGTAGCATCCATTACATGACAGTCAGAATGGCTGCTATCCAAAAGTCTATGAGCAATAAATGCTGGGCAGGGTGTGGAGAAAAGGGAACCCTCTTACACTGTTGGTGGGAATGCAAACTAGTACAGCCACTATGGAGAACAGTGTGGACGTTCCTTAAAAAACTGGAAATAGAACCGCCATATGACCCAGCAATCCCACTCTTAGGCATACACACCAAGGGAACCAGATCTGAAAGAGACACGTGCACCCCAGCATACACACCAAGGGAACCAGATCTGAAAGAGACACGTGCACCCCAGTGTTCATCGCAGCACTGTTTATAATAGCCAGGACATGGAAGCAACCTAGATCCCATCAACAGATGAATGGATAAGAAAGCTGTGGTACACATACACTATGGAGTATTACTCAGCCATTAAAAAGAATTCATTTGAATCAGTTCTAATGAGATGGATGAAACTGGAGCCCATTATACAGAGTGAAGTAAGCCAGAAAGATAAAGAACATTACAGCATACTAACACATATATATGGAATTTAGAAAGATGGCAATGATAACCCTACATGCAAAACAGAAAAAGAGACACAGAAGTACAGAACAGACTTTTAGACTCTGTGGGAGAAGGCGAGGGTGGGATGTTCTGAGAGAATAGCATTGAAAGAAGTATACTATCAAGGGTGAAACAGATCACCAGCCCAGGTTGGATGCATGAGACAAGTGCTCAGGGCTGGTGCACTGGGAAGACCCAGAGGGATGGGATGGAGAGGGAGGTGGGAGGGGGGATCAGGATGGGGAACACATGTAAATCCATGGCTGATTCATGTCAATGGATGGCAAAAACCACTACAATTTTAAAGTAATTAGCCTCCAACTAATACAAATAAATGGGGGGGGGGGAGAAATATGGGGGGAGATTGGCAAAGATGGCAGAGCAGGAAGATCCTGAGCTCACCTCCTCTCATGGGCACCCCAAAACTACAACAATATACAGAAGAACCAGCAATGAAAAAAGCCAGAACCCACCAGAAAAGATCTTAAACAACTAAAGATATAAAGAAGAAACCACAAGGAGATGAGTAGGAGGGGTGAAGTGAAGTACCACACCCCCACATAAGTGACACACAAAGGCAAGAAAAATTACAATTGCAGAGATTGTCCTCAAGAAGTGAGTTGTCTGAGCCCCACACTGGGCTCCCCAGCCTGATGGTCCTACAACAGGAAGATGAATCCCCAGAATGTTTGGCTTTGAAGGCCAATGGGGCTTACTTTCAGCTGCCCCAGGGGGCTGAGGAGATAGAAACTTCACTCATGAAGAGGACATACAAAATCTCACATGCTCTGTACCCAGCATAGAAGCATTCATTTGAAAGAAGCCTGGGTCAGATCTACCTGCTGATCTCAAAGAGCCTCCCAGAGAGGCAGGAGGCACCTGGGGCTCACCCTGGGGCCATAAATACTGGTAGGAGCCATTTTAGGGAACTTGTTCTGCCACATAGACACTGGTGCTGGCAAGTGCCATTTTGGAATCTTCCCTCTGGCTTAGCATCATGACCCAGCCCCCTCATACCTCCCAAGAGCCTGTGGGCACCAATACTTGCCCAAGACCAAGCAGCTAACCAAATGGGGACATAGCCCTACCCACCAGCAGAGAGGCTGCCTTGAAATTCTCTGACTTCACAACACCCCTGTACACAGCCCTGTCCACCAGAGGACAAGGACTCAGCTCTAAACAGCATTGCACAGGCACTAGACCCAGGAATCCCAGGGCCCTACAATCAGAGAACAAAGGACTCAGCTCAAAACACCACTGGCAGGCACCAGTGCCAGAATCCCCAGCCCCACCCACCAGCAAGCCTGCTGTCATCAGACAAGCCTCACCATTAGGATGTGGATAAGAAACCCAGGACAGTTTGACAGCCCCACAGCATGCAGACCCAGTCCACATACCAGTAGGTTAATGGTGGCTTAGCTTGGTAAAGAACCCGCCTGTCAATGCAGGTGATGCAAGAGACACAGGTTTGATCCCTGGGTCAGGAAGACTCCCTGCAGAAGAAAATGGCAACCTGCTTCAGTATTCTTGCTTAGAAAATTCCATGGATGGAGGAGCCTGGAGTGCTACAGTCTATGGGACTGCAAAGAGTTGGACACAACCGAGCACACATGCATACAACAGCACCAGCTAGGCTGGCCCTGCCAACCCATAGGCCTGCCCTAGCCTTGTGACCAGCCTCTTGCACCATGAGTGGACACCAGTCACAGGACTACCACAGGCCTATAGTCTGTGGACCAGCCCAGTCGTCATAAGACCAGCACCAACCTGAGACCTGCTAGACTTCAGACCCGCCCACCAGTTAGCCTAGCCTAGGCTCAGCACCAGCCTCACCCACTGGTGGACAGACACCAGCCCCAGAATAACAGCAGCCTTGCAGATTGTGGACCCAACCCACCCAATTCTAAAAGGCCAGACCCTGTTGCCCCAGCCTCAACAACCAGCAGGCCAACACAAGCTTCTGAATACCCCAGAACCCACAGCCTGCTGTGTCAGGAACCAGTCTCACAAACCAGTGGTCCCATACCAACTCTGGAATCCTTGGGCCCCTAGGCAGATCCCAGGACCTGACTCTGCTCGCCTGGGCCAGCAAGTGACACAGCACCTGGCTTCACCATCCAGTGGTCAGGCACCAATCCTTGGATCTCATGAACCCTGACTCCACCCACCAGTGAACCAGCACTACCTCTGGAATGCCCCAGGGTTCCACAATCAGCCAGTTCTTGTGATAGCATGGCCAACCAGCAACTGGCAGCCTCTGTACAAGGCAGGAACACTCAACCAATCTGACCGAGGTCAACCAAGACTACCATATTGCCTACAGTAGTCAGCCCACAACAGAAAGACAAACAGCCCACATGGGGGGAAATCCTGAGGAATATAGCTCTAATGATGAGTGGGCAGTGTGTTGTTGGGACACATTGGACATCTCCTACAAAACATCATTTCTCCAAGGTCAGGAATTATAACCAACCTCCCAGATACACAGAAATAAAAACAGCAAGTTAGGGACAAAAAATGGGGCAACAGAAGAACACGTTCCAAACTGAGGTGGAGATATATAATCTACTCAAGAAAGAGTTCAGGGTAATGATCAATAAGATGATCAGAGATTCTCTGGTGATCCAGTGGTTATGAACCTCTGCTTCCACTGTAGAAGGCATGGGTTTGATTCCCCGTCAGGGAACTAAGATCACACACGCCACATGACTCAACTAGAAAAAAAAGAAAAAAGATGATCAAAGAACTTTGGAGAAGAATGGATACACTAAGCAAGAAGTTAGTAGTTTTTTACAAAGAATTGAAAAATATAAAGGACAACCAAACAGAGATGAAGAATATAATAACTGACATGAAAAATACGCTAGAAGGAATCAAGAATAGACTAAATGAAATGGAGGAACGGATCACAGAGGTGGAAGACAGAGTAGCGGAAATCACTGATAAGGAACAGAAAAAAGCATGAAAAGAAATGAGGGCACTTTAAGAGACTCTGACAATCACATTATATGGGTTCCAGGAGAAGAAGAGAATGATAAAGCGGCGGAGAACATATCCAAGACGCATTGTAATTAAAATGTCAAACAATTAAAGAGAGATTAAAAGCAGCAAGGGAGAATTAACAAGTTACATGTAAGGAAATTCCCATTACACAATCAGCTGACTTTTCAACAGAAATTCTGCAGGCCAGAAGAAACTGGCATGACACACTTAAAAATTTTTAAGTGATTGAAAGCAAAAATCAACAACCAAGAATGCTCTACTCACAAGGTTCTCAATCAGATTCGATAAAGACATCAAATTTTACAGACAAGCAAAAGCTAAAAGACTTCAGCATCACCAAATCAGCTTTACAAGAAATAGTAAAGAGACTTCTCTAAGTGAAAAGAAAAAGCCACAACTAGAAATGGGAAAATTACAATGGAGAAAGCTCATTGGTAAAGGCAAATACAGAGTGAAGTTATTTTTTTTAAAGTGCTGCATTTATACAGAAGTCATAATTGAGAGCAGCATTAAGACATACCTAAACGATTAAAATCCCTAAATGTCATTACTATTTGCCAGAATTGTAGCCTTGGCCCTGAAGTGACTCTCAGACACGTCTGTGAGGCCGTACGTATAAAAACCATCCAGTTAAATGAACATAAATGTCACTGTTTCATGACTCATAAGGGTCATTCTCACCCTGTCCAGTTAACAAGTATTCCCTGGTAAAAAGCTCTGGAATAGACAACCCACTTTAATGCTACAGGAAAGATATTGTTCTCTTTTTTAGGAAAAGACTCAAAACTATCCTTTGTGATTTCTGAATTGAACACACACCTCAGGATAGAGTATTATTAAAACACATTTATACCCACACTGTGTGTACCATCATGGGACAATCATATGACACACATGACAATCACAGATATACAAAAGCTCCCCTGGCTGTCTGTGCTTCACACCCTCCCCCTGTCCATCTGAAGACTGACAACCACCACCCATAGGAAAGATGTGGCTGCCCCAAAATGTTGCTAAGGACATCACCGAGAGAGAGAAGGCTGCTAAAGTCAGAGTTACAGAGCACAGCATCACCCACCATTGGTTTTTCTCAACTCCTCCACCAGGCAGCGAGCTTCCTCTTGAACCCGGTCCTCAATGCTCCTCTTCCCCATCCCGAAATTCCGCAGGGTCATGAGAGAGAAGCGCCGGGTCTCCTTCCATAAGTTTCCGTTGCTGAATACGACTCCTGATGGGAGGAGAAACAGAACTAGGAGGGAAATCCTAAGGAAGGAGGAGTGAACTGACACTTGGGAGACCAAGAAGAACAAGCTCTGCTGGGGGGCTCTTGAAATTCCTGTTTTTCACCCTGACCACCCCTACCCATTATCAAAGCTGAACGTGTGCAAATACACACCTACCATATCCCTTAGTAGTTCTTTCAATCACTGGGAAACTGCCTCTTCTAGAAAACTCCTCTCCCAAATCAATCAGAGCTTCCTTCACCGCTTCATATCCATGCAAGACTACTGTGGGCTTCATTCCAAAATACACAGTGAACACAGGGCCGTAGACTTTTGAGAGCTGGGAATGGAAATGCATGTAATAGCAAAAGAAGTCAATACTTGATAATATATTGTGCCTGATACAGAATGTGTTACCATCCTACTATTATGTTTTTATTCTGCCACATAGCCTAAAATACTTCTCAATTCAATTCTTAAGTGTGATGGTGATTGTTACAGTTTCCACTTATGGATGACCTGAGATCCTGGATAATGGTCCAAATAACTGGTACACAGATTCTAATTAATCCTCAAATCAACACTTTCAGCAGGTTTATTTGCCCCACTATAAATAAGGAGACTGAGGTCAGGGAATTCTGGTGCATTTCCAGCATCCCAGGGCTAATATATAGAGGATTACAATTTGAAGATCTTCATAATCACCCTCTGATCCTTGAGAGGAATGTAGCAGTCCTCAAAGCCCAGCTTTAAACCATCAGCCAGCCAAATGTTTCAGAATCACTCACACAGCAGTCCTTAAAATTCTGATTCTATAGCCCTATGATGGATACTAGAAATTTATCATTTCAAAAAATAAATTCTGATAATTCCCAGCCTCGTTTGAGATCCACTGGTAAGACTAATACAGAAAGAGAGGCAACATCGTAGAGGCAGTGCTTGGAGAGACAGCATCTCATGGAAGAACAACATCTTGCACCCTGCAGCATTCACAGGGTACAGACAACAGCTTCCTGCAGATTCCTGAGTGATGACTTCTTTCTTTCAATCACTCATGCTTGTCCTCATCCCAGGTCAATTCCTCTACATCAGGCACAACGCCCTTTTGCAAAGAAGTTATATTTTCCTGACTCTCTGAACAAAACACGCAGCTTACGTAGTATATGACTTCTGGAAGAAAATCTCAAATCACAAAAAGCCGTTTACCTTCGGCCCCAAATCATAGCAAATGGCTGTGAATCAAAGGAGGGAGGCAACACTCCCAGCTTTAAATACTTTATTATTTTCATTTTACCATACAAAGAGCTAAGTGTTTCTCTACTCAGAAAACACATTCCTTTTTCCTCTATTTATGACAATGATATACCTGAAAAGGCAAGAAAAGTGTCAAAATTTACAGGAAGTAATTTGCTTCACATTTACATATTTTGACAGTGTGCCCATAGAAATATCTGTATTAGTTTCATAATTAGGCTTAACTTACTTACCATTTACAAGACCCTGGAGAAGCATAAAATCTACTCACACTGGTTAAAGATTTGCTGATGTTCTTAACATCTAACTGTAGGATGTTTCCAAGAATCGGGAGAGGAGTGGGGCCTGGCGGGAGCTTCCCATTCCCAGAGCTCTGTTTCCAGAGTGAGAGGAGAAGCAGACAGGAGAGACAGAGCACCAGGGCCACAGCCAGATCCATTGACGCCTTCTGTTTTCACTCAGACGACTGTGAACCTGAAAGCTTTTATAACAATCCCTGTCAATTCAACTTTGGCCTCTCCAATACAAACAGACCAATCAATTATATCCACTTTGCACTCTATTCTGAGTAGACTTCGCCCCAATAATAAAAATAAATTGTGCTTTAATCTTATTTTCTCTGTGTCCAATGATCACTCTGGAAATTCCAGTCTAGCTGGTTTAGTTGTACTGGGATTGGGCCCATAAGTGCATGCCAAGTCAGTTCACTCATATCTGACTCTTTGTGACCTATGAACTGTAAGTCACCAGGCTCCTCTGTTCAGGGAATTCTCCAGGTAAGAATACTAGAGTGGGTTGCCAGGCCCTCCTCCAGGGGATCTTCCCAACCCAGGGATCAAATCCACGTCTCTTATGTCTCCTGCATTGGCATAACAGTTCTTTACCACTAGCACCACCTGGGAAGCCCTGGGATTGGGTCCAGGTGTGGCTAATTAAAAAAAAAAAAAAAAAGGCTCCTAACTGTGGATTCAAATCAATGACCAGTTGGAGATATGTCACACTGAGGACAATCAGTTTATCTTCAGTTCAGTTCAGTTCAGTTCAGTTGCTCAGTCGTGTCTGACTCTTCGACCCCATGGACTGCAGCATGCCAGGCTTTCCTGTCCATTACCAGCTCCTGGACCTTGCTCAAACTCAAGTCCATCAAGTCAGTGATGCCACCCAACCATCTCATCCTCTGTCATCCCCTTCTCTTCCTGCCTTCAATCTTTCCCAGCATCAGGGTCTTTTCCAATGAGTCAGTTCTTCACATCAAGTGGCCAAAGTACCAGAGTTTCAGCTTCAGCCTCACTCCTTCCAGTGAATATTCAGGACTGATTTCCTTTAGGATGAACTGGGTTGATCTCCTGGCAGTCCAAGAAACTCTCAAGAGTCTTCTCCAATACCACAGTTCAAAGGCATCAATCCTTCAGCACTCAGCTTTCTTTATGGCCCAACTCTAACATCCATACATGATTACTGGAAAAACCATAGCTTTGAATAGATGGACCTTTGTTGGCAAAGTAATGTCTCTTCTTACGCCTTTTTAATTTTATTTTTTTATGTTTTTCTTGTAATACTACATCCAGCACTGGAATACTCTGTCCTTGAATTTGAAAGATTTTAAAATATTTTAATGTACTTACTGATATTACATTTGCCTATACATAAAATAGGTAATGATGACATATTTAAGATCATTTAAAAATCAAAATGCAGTAACTGTCATTCAGGCATCCAAAATGAAGCTACACAGTCATTATGAGTGTGTATAGATTAAGTTCCTGCATTACTGAGAACTTGAATTGCCAACTGTGTCAAACTCAAGGACTCCACCAACCATTTCAAAACAGAATCTGCTACCAGGTGCTTGCTACAATTTTGTTTTCAAAGTTCCCCACACCCTTCACAACTATGTAAGCATTTTGAACTCCCCCTCCAAAATTCTTGCTGACAAGTATCCTTACATCTTGTCATCTACAATTCTAATTCTTTTTAAATTTATTCTTAATTGAAGGCTAACTGCTTTTTACTATTGTTGGTTTCTGCCATACATCAACATGCATCAGCCATAAGTATACAAACAATTCTAATTCTTCACAAGAAATGTATGTACCCTTGCAGTTTTTTACGTTTATAAATTTCCCATGTTGTAGTCTGGTGGAATACAATTTAACTGCTTCTTGGATCTGTGTCTCCTGGGCTGCAGTCATAACAAACCCCAATCAAATACCTCTTGGATTTCAACCTGATCACCATTGTCATTAATACTAACATAATTCAAACATCTCAAAAGACCAAAGAGATATCAAGTAATTATGTAAGTAAATGTACATGACTTTTACCTTGAAATCTCAAGTCTACTCCACCAAATATTAAATATTGGAAGGTAGAGATGGTAATTTTGTAATTTTCAGTATGGGAAAGGAAGATTCTGGGTGATTAGAAATGGCCAGTGTCCTAAAGGTCATATTAGGTTGTTGCAAACAAAATTGTGGTTTTGGACCATGAATTTTAAATCCTTATAACTAGCCTCAAACACCTCTTTATTTAGAAACCATTACAATCAACACATTTTTTTTTTGCCAATGAGAAATAAGTTTGTTTATTCCTGTAGTATAAAAATCCATGCTTTGAGCTTCATTGAACTCTTGGAAAGCATTTTCCGCATCCTGGTTATGGAAGCGGTTTCCCTGAAAAAAGCTGTCCAAACACTTGAAGAAGCAGTAGTCAGTTGGCAACAGGTCAGGTGAATATGGCGGACAAGGTAAAACTTTGCAGCCCAATTTGTTCAAATTTTGAAGTGTTCGTTGTACAACATGTGGTAAGGCATTGTCGTGGAGAACTGGGCCCTTTCTGTTGACCAATGTTGGATAAGGGAGTTGCAGTTTTGAGTGCATCTCATTGATTTGCTTAGCATACTTCTCAGATGTAATGGTTTCACTGGGATTCAGAAAGCTGTAGTGGGTCAGCAGACCACCAAACAGTGACCATGACCTTTTTTTGGTGTAAGTTTGGCTTTAGGAAGTGTTTCAGAGCTTCTATTTGGTCCAAACACTGAGCTGGTCCTTGCCAGTTCTCATACAAAATCCACTTTTCATTACATGTTATAATCTGATTGAGGAATGTTTCACTGCTGTTGTGTAGTTCTGAAGGCTAAAATGGTAAAGAATTCACCTGCAGTGCAGGAGAGCCAGGTTCAACTCCTGGGTCAGGAAGATCCCCTAAAAAGGAAATGGCAACCCACTCCAGTATTCTTGCCTAGAGAATTCCATGGACACATGAGTCTGGCGGGATACAGTCCATGGGGTTGCAAAGAGTTGGTCATGACAGCGAATATAAATAGAATGAAACAGAACAGAATAAGAGAAGATGACACTTC
The DNA here is from genome assembly GCF_033118175.1 of Dama dama. NCBI lineage: Eukaryota > Metazoa > Chordata > Mammalia > Artiodactyla > Cervidae > Dama > Dama dama. The sequence goes on along the minus strand of NC_083695.1, from coordinate 62,597,686 downwards.
AAAACGATTTTCAGTGAGCTCACGAGGCACCCAATTATAGAGCTTTTTCACCTTTCCAGTTTGCTTCAAATGCCAAATGACCATAGAATGGTCAATGTTGAGTTCTTCAGCAACTTCTTGTGTAAGTTTTAACAGGATCAGCTTTGACAATCCTCTCAGTTGGTCATTGTCAACTTCTGATGGCTGGCCACTGTGCTCTTGAAGATGAAGATCTTCAAGACTTGTCTTGTTTGCAAAACTTCTCAAACCACCACTGCACTGTACGTTTGTTAGCAGTTCCTAGGCCAAATGCGTTGTTGATGTTGTGAGTTGTCTCTGCTGCTTTACCACCCATTTTGAACTCAAAGAGAAAATCATTTGAATTTGCTTTTTCTCTAACATCATTTCCCTAGTCTAAAATAAAAATAAAATAAACACAAGTGATAAGTCATTGGCAAAAAACACAAAGCAAGAAATGTGCATTAAAATGATGTATAACATAACAGGGGCTTCCCTGGTGGCTCAGATGTAAAGAATCTGCCTGCAACGCAGGAAACCCAAGTTTGATTCCCCACATTTAAGAATTTATTCCAGTATCAAATGGCAAAGTTACTTTTGCACCAACCTAATAATTAATAAGACGCAGATTTAAACCAGAGAAGGCAATGGCGCCCCACTCCAGTTCTCTTGCCTGGAAAACCCCATGGACAGAGGAGCCTGGTAGGCTGCAGTCCATGGGGTCGGTAAGAGTCGGACACGACTGATCGAATTCACTTTCACTTTTCACTTTCACGAATTGGAGAAGGAAATGGCAACCCACTCCAGTATTCTTGCCTGGAAAATCCCAGGGACGGTGGAGCCTGCTGGGCTGCTGTCTATGGGATCGCACAGAGTTGGACACTACTGAAGTGACTTAGCAGCAGCAGCAGCAGGATTTAAACTGAGATCTTCTGATGTCCACTGTGACGCTCTCTTATATATACCACAGCTGCCTCAAGAATATTTCAGAAAAACAAAATCAAACCCTCCAAATGTTACTCTGAATATGCACCTGATTGTTCACAAAATAATAGGCTTCACAATATACAGATGTCCCTGAACTCCAAGGGAAAAGACTCACAGATTCTCAAGAGAAGAAATCAAAAATAGGGATTCTCCCCTGTCCCTCACCAAAGAGGTAAAACTTACTCAGTCAACTGAGAGAAGAGCCAATTTCTGAGAACTTAGTGGGGAAGGCTTGAGAAATTATGGCTCAAGCCTCCCAGTTGCCTCGAGATACAACTGCTTCTGTTGCCTTTTGAAGTCTGTCTTTATCAGAATAAGAAAAAAATGAAATGAAGTATACACAGTGTTAACCAAAATTTTAGAAAAGACCTGACTGAAATAAAATGATGTTTATTGGGGTTTTGTTAAGACTGTGGCATGAGACAGACTCAAGAAGCAGTTGAATGGTGCCCCACTGGACTGCAAAATGGGTGAGGCTTATAACGGCAAAACCTGCAAAATTACATAAGTGTTTTAAGAAGTATAATTGGATCTGGCAAGTAAGGGTTCCTATTAAATATGGATAAACTGGGGTCCAAAATGGCTGCATAGTTGAAAGGGGAGACCTTGAGACTACAAGAGTGAAGCTGGCAGGTGTTGCTCTGAATAGGGTTAGACCTGTCTTTGGATCTAGGCCAGGTCAAAGAAATGTCAGGTTTTCAGTGGTGCAAAGACATGTCTGAGACCAGATTCCCAATGGCTGCCTGACTCCATTTATGTATGTCTGAACTCTGATTACTCCATTGTAATTTCAATCTGTGATCAACAGCAGGGAAGGGAGATTGTACACAGAACAACAGGTATGGATTTGGTCGGGAATGGGAGGCAGAGACTTCATTAAACAGACCCACAGTACCAGTACATGTAGACCTGAACAGGCGATGACAGTTAGTGGTCATGAAGATCTAAATATCACTGGAAAGGTTAACACTAGAACACTGATGACAATGCTTCACAAACAGGAGTTCTACAACATATCATTATATTTGTTCAAAACTGATTGGTGAAGTTATTCCTAAGCTCTTTTAGTAAGAAAAAAAAAAGTGTTTGTCAAGACCTAATTACAAAATACTTTATTCCTAAAAAAAAAAAAAATACTTTATTCCTCGGGTTTACATGAGTTCATGTAACAGAGAATTTAACACCATTTTATCTCTTATGATTCTCTCAATTACCTTTCCCAAAGATAAAATTATTTCCCTTTTTATGATGGGCCTTCGAGATTCAGTTCCTGTGCCAAGGACACAGCACCTGCAGGTTGTAGAGCTAAGCCTGGAATTCACATCTCCTGAGTCAGGCATGCCTCCTTGTAAGCAAACACTCAGTTCACCAGGGTCACCACACTTACTGCATATGTACCATGATTCAATATTCTGACTCATCCTAGTCAATGACTTTCCACATATATCAAGTGAGTTAATGATTACTGCACCAGTTCATTAATTTCAGAGTCAGACAAGTTTAATTTTGTAACCTTCATACTCTAGCAAGTCATTAGATGATTGGATGGCATCACTGACTGAATGTACATGAGTTTGAGCAAACTCCTGGAGATGGAGAAGGACAGGAAAGCCTGGCATGCTGCAGTCCATGGCGTAGGAAAGAGTCGGACACAACTTAGCAACTGAACAACAAGACTCAGTGTAACCTTTATTTCCTACAAAAAGAAGCAGTAATTTGTTACCTACCTCACACAGCCCTATGCTCTAAAAGACAAGCCAGCTAATATCGGGTGAAATAAGTTCAATCACTTGTTTTAGAGCAGCTGTTTTAATTTTTTGAGCAATCAGTGTGAGTGTGACTGAACTTCATGGAGTCACAGAGTCAGACACAACTTAGTGACTGAACAACAAAGTGCCTGCTCTGCTCCACTTTCCTTCTGATGAAGCTCATTGCTTTTCATAGAATGAAAGAGTCAAAGATAATTTAAATACTGAAGGGATTTCTGAGATCAGTTAGTCTAATTTACTTTTCTGATGAGCAGTTAATTACAGTGAGACAAAGTGTCCTCATTGCCTCAGTACAAGGCCTTGCATTAGAATCTCATTCTCCCAGCTCCCAGTTGAGTGACATCTCACGTTAAGTAACATTCCTGCTGCTGTCCAAATGATCAGCATTAAGATCTTCATTGTCATACAGCAATACAAACCTGACTTCAGCTATAATTGTGGATGCACATCTTTCTTTTTAATTAATAGAATTTATTTTATGGTAATTATAAATAAAACAACAACAAACATTCATGTGCAGGTTTTTATGCAAACATAAGTTTTCAATTCATTGGTATACCAAGGAATGTGATTGCTGAATCATATGGTAAACATGTGTTTAGTTTTCTAAGAAACCTGTCAACTGTCTTCCAAAGTGGCTGTACTGCTTGCATTCCCACCAACAATGACTGAGAGTCCCTGTTGCTCCACATCCTTGCCAATATTTGGTTTTGTCAATGGTCTGAACTTTGGCCATTCTGTAGTGGTATCTAATTGCTGTTTTCCTCTGCAAGTGTCTAATGATATATGATATTGAGCATTTTTCACATGCTTACTTGCCATGTCTATATATTCTTGCCATTTTTAGGGTGGGTCCTATTATTTTTATTTTTATTGAATTATAGTTGATAAACAATGTTGTATTAGTTTCTGGTGTACAGCAAAATGATTCAGAGAGAGACATATATCTTTTTCATACACTTTTCCATTATGGTTACAGGGTATTGAAAATAATTCCCTGTGCTATACAGTAGGACCTTGTTATTCATCTGTTTTATACAGATATATTAGTTTGTACCTGCTAATCTCAAACTACTGATTTATCCCTCCACCACACCCTTTCCCATTTGGTTTGTTTTTTATGTGCCTGTTTCTGATTTGCCCATTTTAAAATCAGATTGTTATATTTCTATTGTTGAGTTTTAAGAGTTCTTTGTGCATTTTGGATTATGATCCTTCATCAGATACATCTTTTGCAAATAATTTCCCCACTCAATGGTTTCTATTGACAGAACATTCAGCAGAGCAGAAGTGGCTAAATTTAATGCAATTCAAATTACTCTTTTCTTTCCTTGGAGTCTACCTGTAGTGATACACATAAAAATCATTGTCAAAATCAAGAACATCTAGTATTTTTTTTATATTATCTTCTGTAAGTTTTATAGTTTTGCATTTTACACATAGGTCTATGATTCATTTGAATTAACATCTGTGAAGGTTATAAGATAATTTGTGTGTGTGCATGTGTGTGAGTGAGAGAATATTTAGTAATTGCAGAAGCATTTGTTGAGAAGACTAGCCTTCTCCATTGAATTGCTTTGCTCCTTTGTCAAAGATCAGTTGACTGTATCTGTCTACCTATTAATATTTCTGGACTCTTTTTTCCATCAAATCATTTGTCTCTGTTTTCATCAATACCACTCTGTCTTGATCATGGTAGCTTTGCAATGAGTCTTGAAATCAGAGAGAGAGAGTGCTCTGACTTTGCTCTCCTTTTTTAATATCGTGTTGACTATTCTGGGTCTTTAACCTCTTCATGTACACTTAAGAATCTTACTGTCAATATGTTTAAAAATCATGCTGAGATTTTTATTGGGATCACATTGAATCTATAGACTAAACTGGGGAGAACTGAAATCTAAACTCTATTGAATCTTCCTATTGATAGATGTGGAATGTATTTCCGTTTTTTAAAAATCTTTTTAGTTTTCTCCATCAGAGGTTTAGAGTTTTCCTCAAATAGAACTTATACAAATTTTGTCAGATTTCTATCTAACTGCTTAATTTTTGTTTTAATGTAGATAATAATATTGTGTTTTTAATGTCAAATTCCAATTGTTCATTGCTAATATTGTTGTTGTTCAGTCACGTCTGACTCTGCACCCTGATGAACTGCAGCATGCCAGGCCTCCATGTCCCTCACTATCTCCCAGAGTTTGCCCAAGTTCATGTCCATTGCTAGTACACAGGAAAGCAACTGACTATTGCTTGTTCCCTACCGTATATGGGAACATGCTAAAATTGCTTCTTAGTTGTTTTTTCATTCTTTGGGATTTTCTACATAATCACATTATTGTCAAACAAAGATAGTTTCATTTCTTCCTTCCCAATCTGTGTAACTGTTATTTCTTCTTTCTTTTCTTATTGCATTTAGCTAGGTCTTCCAGTTCAATACTAAATGGGAATAATTAGAAGGGACATAATGCCTCATATCTATCTTAGCAGGAAAGCTTCCAGTCTCTCACCATTAACAATGATGTTAGTTGTGAATTTCTGTAAATTTTCTTTATCAAGTTGAGGAAGCTGCTCCTCCATTCTTGATCTGCTTAGAGTTTTTAAATCACAAGTGGGTTTTAGATGTTCTCAGATGATTTTTATACATCTATCAATATACAATCATAGAACTTCTCTTTAAACTGTTGATGTAATAGGGTACATTGATTTTCACATGGGATACATTAATTGATTTCATATTTTCCATACCACAAATATGTCTTACTTGGACCCAGCGTACAATTCCTTTTCTACACTATTGGATTTGATTTGCTAATATTATGCTGAGACTTCTTGCATCTAAGTTTATGAGGAATATTGGTCTGTACCTTTCCTCTTCTGTAATGTCTTTGTCTGATTTTGGAATTAGAGTAATGCTAGCTTCATAAAATGATTTTGTAAGAATTTCCTTTACTACTATATTCTGGAAGAGATTATAGACAATTGGTATAAATTATTCCTTGACTATTTCATAGAATTCACCTGTGAAACAAAGTCTTGGATTTTCTCATCTGAAATATAATAATTATTGATTCAGTTCATTTAATAGATAAATACCTATTTGGACTATATTTCTTCTTGCATGCACTTTTTAAATTGTTTTATTGTGGTAAGAACACTTAACATGAGATATAACCTTATAACTCATTTTTAAGGTACAATGCAGTTCTGGTAACTACAGAAACACTTCTATACAGTAGATATCTAGAACATACTCATCTTGCATTGTGTGCATGCATGCTCAGTCGTGTCCGACTCTTTGAGACTCCATGGACTATAGCCTGCCAGGTTTCTCTGTCCATAGAATTTTCCAGGCAAGGGTACTGGAGAGGGTTGCCATTTCCTTCTCCAGGGGATCTTCCCAACCCAGGGATCAAACCCATGCTTCTTGCATCTCCTGCATTGACAGACAATTCTTTACCAGCTCAGCCAGCAAGGAAGCCCTCACCTTGTGTTACTGAAATCTTATATCTATTGATTAACAACTGCCCCTTTGTCTTACTCTCTAGGATTTAGCAAACGTCATTCAGTTCTTTGATTCTATGAATTTCATTATTTTAGATAATTCATATAAGTGGAATCACGCAGTGATTATACTCCATAGTTGTCTAAGTTCACTCAGCCTAATTGGTCAATGTTCATTCAAGTTACCAAGTACTGCAGCATATTCTATTCCTTAAGGTTGAATAATATTCCATTGTATGTATATCGCATTGTTTCCATTCATCCACTGATTGACATTTAGGATTCTTCACATATTGACTGCTATGAATAATGCCGAAACTGGCATTATTTGCATTATAATAATGCAAATAATTATTGCCATGTTTGGCAATAATGCCAAAACATGGAAGTTTGGTATCTCTTCAATATCCTAATTTCAGTTCTTTAGGTAAATAGCCAGGAGTGACATTGCTGGTTATATGGTAATCCTACTTTTAATTTCTGATCAGCCACTATTCCGTTTTCCATAGAAGTTGCATCATTTTGCATTTCTAGTACACAAGGGTTTCAATTTCTTCACACTCCTGCCAACACTCCCTTTCTTTTTTATAATATCCAGCCCAACAGGTGTAAGGATATAACTCACTGTGGTTTTGGTTTACCTTGCCCTGATGTGTAGTGATGTTGAGCACCTTTTTATATACTTGTTGGCTAATGTTATGTTTATTTAAGAGAGATGGCTCTTCTAGCTCTTTGCCCATTTTGAAACTGGGTTCATGGATTTTTACTATTGAGTTGTAAGAGTTCCTACATATTTTGGATATTAACCTCTCATCAGATATGATTTACAGATATTTTCTCCATTTTATATGTTGCCTTTTCACCTTATTGATTATTCCCTTTGCTTTGTAGCTTTTCATTTTTATATAGTTCCACTAGTCTAATTTTTCTTTTTCTGCCTGTGTTTTTAGTGTCTTATCCATGAAATCATCATCAAAACTCAGATCATAAAGCTTACACCCTATATTTTCTTCCAAAAGTGTTATAGGTTCAGGTCTTACATTTAATCTTTAACCCATTGTTAGTTGATTTTTATATCTAGTGTAACATAAGAGTCCAATTTCATTCTTTTCAACAGGTGTATCTATTTCCCCAGCATTATTTGCAGAAAAGACTGCTCTTTTGTGTAGTCTTGGCATACTAATTAAGGTTCAAGTGACTCTATTAGCTCGGATTTATTTCTGGACTTTATACAGTGTCATTGCACTGTTTATGTCTATCTTTACATCAGTGCAATACTGATTAACTGCTACAGCTCCATAATATAATATATTAGAATTTTGAATTAGGAAGTGTGATGCCTCCAGCTCTGTTGTTTTCTTTTTTTAAAAATTTATTGCATTATAGTTGACTTATCAGTACTCTTGCCTGGAGAATCCCATGGACTGAGGAGCCTGGTAGGCTGCAGTCCATGGGGTCGCTAAGGGTCGGACATGACTGAAGTGACTTAGCAGCAGCCGCAGTTGATTTATAATGTTGTGTTTAATTTTTGCTGCACAGCAAAGTGACTCATTTATATATATATATATATTCTCTTCTACTATGGTTTATCACAGGATATTGGCTATAGTCCCCTGTGCTATACAGTAAGAACATATTGTTTATCCATCCTAAATATAATAGTTTACACCTGCTAATCCCAAACTCCCAATCCTTCCCTCCCCTACCCACCCTCTCCCTTGGCAACCTTAAGTCTGTTCTCTGTATCTGTGGGTTTATTTTGTAGATATCTTCATTTGTGTTTTATTTTAGATTCCACAAGGTAAGTGATATTGTATGGTATTTGTCTTTCTCTTTCTGACTTCACTTAGTATGATAATCTCTAGTTGCAATCCATATTGCTGGAAATTGCATTTTATTTGGTTCTTTTATATGCATGAGTATTATTCCATTGTATATATGTACCTCATCTTCTTGATCCATTCCTCTGTTGATGGACATTTTTGTTGTTTCCATGTCTTAGCTATTGTGACTAGTGTTGCTGTGAACATAGGGGTGCATGTTTCTTTTTAGATTATAGCTTTGTCTGGATATATGTCCATAAGTGGAATCACTGGATCACATGGTTATTCTATTTTTAGTTTTTTGAGAAACTTTCATACTATTTTCCATAATGGCTGTACCAATTTATATTTTCATCACCAGTGTAAGCTTTTCTCTACAACCCTCTCCAGCATTTATTATTTGTAGACTTCCTAATGATAGCTATTCTGACCTGTATGAGATGCTACCTTATTTGATTTCCATTTACTTTCAGCCTATGAGTGTCCTCAAATCTAAGATTTTATTTCTTCTTTCAGAATTCTGAGGATATGTTCTATTTTCTCTCCTGTCAGTTTCCATTACTAAAATAATTAGCAACATGGAACATGTTTCATTTGTCTGTCTTCTTTGGTAAAATGTCTATTTAGGTCATTAGGTCATTTGTCCATTTTTCAATTGGGCCATTTGTTTTTTATTGCTGAGTTGTATGAGCTTGTATATTTTCAAAAGTAAGCTCTTTCCAGTTGTATTGTTTGCAAATATTTTCTCCCAATCTATAGTTTGCCTTTTTGTTATGTTTATGGTTTCCTTTACTGTGCAATAGCTTATAAATTTGATTAGGTCCCATTGGTGTTCTTTTTCAAGATCGCATTGCTACTTGAAGCGTTGTGGTTTCTATCCATTTACTTTCAGCCTGTGAGTGTCCTCATATCTAAGATTTTATTTTTTCTTTCAGAATTCTGAGGCTATGTTCTATTTTCTCTCCTGTCAGTTTCTGCTCTAAAATTTACTGACAGTTTTGTGGGGTCCTTTGTATATGAAAAGCTATAATCTATGGCTGCTATCACTGTCATGGTCATTGATTTTTGACAATTTAATTATTGTGTGTCTCAGCATGGATTTCTTTGAATTTTTAAATCTAAGGTTCTTTATACACCCAGGATTTTTATGTCCACTTCTTCCCCAGATTTGGAAGATTTTCTGACATTGTTACTTTGAATAAGCTTTTTAGTCCTTTCTCTTTCTCTCTTCTCCTCCCATACTCCTATATTATTATATTGGTCCATTTCATGGTGTTCCATAAATCTCTTAATCTTTCTTTTCTTTTTCCTAGTTTTTCTTTCACTCCCTTGATTGACTGAATAATCTCCGGTAAGATATATATTTGAGTTCACTGATCACTTCTCCTTGATCCAGTCTGCTGTGAACCCTCTAATGATGTCTTAGGTTCAATTATTACATTCTTTAATTATCTGACTTCTGTTTGGTACCTTTAAATTTTCTTTTGTTGAAATTTCTGCTTCATTTCTTTATTGTTCTCCTGAAACCAGTAATGATTTTTGTGGCTGTTATTCTGTTAAATCATGTATCTTCTGCTTCTTGATTTTTCTTGACACTCTGCATTGGTGTTTGCACATTACACCAACAGTCAGTTCTCCCAATCTACAGTAACCAGTCTCATGTAGGTGAAGAACCTCACCAACCAGCTCAGTCAAAGATTCTGAAGGTCTCAAACTTGCATGCTAGTGCAGCCTGCTTTTCTTTTCTAGCTTTCACCAGGTTTCAAGAGTATATTGAGTCTTATCAATGTTCCAAGACAAGCAAGATAAAGCGAGTTCCTCATTCCAGTCCCCCCCCAAAAGCTGTTATCCTTTGGAATGCCAAATGTACTGGCATATAATTAGGAGAAACATCACGACCTTTTTGCACCTTTTCTTCCATTTTGTACATGCACTATGCACAGAAGAGGGAGAATCTGAGAACTGACTCATCAAATTATGCCTTTTATTTTGAACATGCACAAGAGAAGGCTCTCCATTGGTATACACTAACCATCTTGTTATATTTTGTACTGATTACATAATAATACTCAATAATAGACAAGTATTAGCATATGTGATGGCCAATACAACTGTTACAGAATATGGAGAATAGCAGATACATTTCTGCAGTGAAACAGCACAATGAGATGAGAGGTCAGAGAAGGAATTCTCAGGAAAACTGACGGGAAAGAGGTGAGTGATGCCCCGATGAGAGGCAGTTGAAGCCAGATGATCTACCATTCCTCACACAGGAATGAAGCAGAGCTCATAAGAAGGCGGCACAGAAACTAACCCACTGGCAGCTGGGGTTGTGTCGATGTCCTTTGGGTCAACCACAAATTTCAAGGCAAATTTTTGTAAAATTGTGGTCAGGAATAAAAACAGCTCCATGCAGGCCAGGCCCTGTCCCACACAAATCCGTTTCCCTGGAAACAAGAAACACAGAGAGTACATACACTCCTTGTATATGTACAGAACATTGTGTTTCTGGCTGTCAGAAAGAAACTATGCATTTGATGAATGTTTCAGTGAATGGAAGGAAGGCAGAATGGCTGGATAGACAGATGAACAAAGGGTAGACATACATGCTATCCACTTAAATCTTATCTTAACAGGTATCCTTCTTTCAACAAACATTTACTGAGCATCAGCACTATACCACATACTTCATTAAGTATTCTCATACTATAGCTGCAATTTGATATTTTCAAGTTCAATCTTTTCCTAGAAACACACATATATTCATTCTATTTTCTGTTCCTAATCTGATGGTCCAACATGTTTCTTTCCATTCTCCACAGCCTCTGTTCTCTGCTCTAAGTATATTTACTCTTCATCAACCTTGAAGTTTCAAAGATTTATAACAGAGTTTCTTTTGTCTAAGATGCGTTTCTTACATTTTCAGAATGTAGCTCAAACTTTATTTCTGAATTTGAAAGAACTGGGTCACCTCTCCAAGCTCCAGTAATCTAGCCCAACAATGATGATGTATTGAGGGGAGGGAAAGTGTATGGGCACTGTGATCGCTGCCCCTCATCATGGACAAAAAAGCACTTTCACCACCCTTACTGTGGGGATGAAAGTTCCAACTGATACCCAAAAGGTATCCTGCTCTCTGACGTGATGAAGAAAATAAACTTGTGTTACCTGCTGAGAAAGCCATGAAGTACTCACTCTTCTTATAGTTGCCACTCTCATCCAGGAAGTGGCCAGGGTCAGATATCTCTGGGTTGGGGAATTCTTTGTCATCATGTAGCACAGAAGTCAGCAATGTTAATACATCTGTGCCCTTGAAAGAACAGATGAACATAAACTGAACTACACAGAAGTCCTGGAGCTGGACAAATGTTGCAAACCATTTAGTCCAATTTTATGGTTTATAGATGAGGAATCCTAGGCCTAAAGAAGGGCTGTGGCATTTTGAGCAAGACAGCAGCAGACAGAGCAAGCAATAAACAAAAATAAATTAAAGATGAGTGGTGTCAGGAATCCTCTGGCCAGAGGAGAGGCACGCCTTTCCCTTTCCCAGGGCTGAGGAATCCAGGCATTTCCTTTGTTAGTTTCTCATTATGGTCATAAGTACCCTCTTCTCTCTTTAATAGGGATCGCCTTGTGCTTTGTAAATCTGGAATTTTAATCTTTATCTTTGCTGAGAATAACTACCTTGTAAGACAGTATATATGCCCACGCCATGTTGATTAAAACACCTTTGCTCCATCAGAGCTTTGGTCCCCATATCTTTCCTTCCTTCCTCCCTTCCTCCCTTCCTCCCTTCCTCCCTTCCTCCCTCCCTTCCTTCCTTCCTTCCATCTCTCTATTTCTGGCTGATACCCTGGAGCGCGAAAGCCAGCTGCATAACCCAGGGAATATTAGCCTCTTTCCTTCTTTCACTTTCTCATCATCAACTCTGGACCACTAGGTTCCAGTCCATTAAAGGCCCAACAGAGTGGCAGTGATGTTGCAAGTAAATCTCAAAAGCATTTGAAACAGTGAGTACATGGGCCCTAGGGTAAATCCATTCTGCTTATCACCACATTTGGACACTGGTGTCCGTCCCCAACAGCTGCTTTGTCACAGTTTCTACTCTTCTCACATGTGGACAACGGTTTGAAATGGAAATCACTGTTGGAACTTGAAGTGTTTGGAGTTATCTGTCCATAGTACTTTTGTAAAGAGATAGCTGATCTAGTCAAAAATAACCTCTTCTATGATAATAATAAGTACTAGAGCAACTATTAGTGTTAATCCTTTTCATGCAGATTATCTTATTTGAAAGTATAGGGTAGATTTCATTACAGATTAATCTCAGCATAGAAATGGAAACAAAGATAAAATTAGAAAAATCATTTTATAACAATTCAGCATAGGATCATTAATTCAAGCAAGTGTCATCCATAAATGCTAAAACCGTAGAGTGAATGGTTAAGAAGTTTGATATTTACAAAGCCCTGAAGTACTACACCATAGATTTTCATTAATTAAATGTAAAAAAAAAAGGAAACTCTCCCATAGAGAAATCTGGCAGATACTACTTTATTATATGAAGAACAACCCATACCAATAATGGGGTGACATTATGTATCCCCACCTCCCAAATGAATTTCAGTGGAACACACAAATGCACCTACATAGCTGTCTAACCAAATAATAACTGAAATCTAATTTCTAGAAAACAATTGCCTGCAGAATATTTTACAAGACTACTAAATTGAATTCTTCACAAAGTTAAATGTTGAAAGAAATACAGAGCAAAGGGAACTGATAACAGGAAACTAAAGAGAAAAGCTAACCAAATTATATGCTTGCCCCTAAGCTACATACTAAATTGCAAAAAAAAGGAAAGTTATAAAGTATATTCTAGGCAAGTCAGGAATTTTTAAGTATAGGCAGTACATAAGATAATATGATTGTACTTATGGTAACTCTTGAGTGTGAATATTATTGTTCTCTTTATAAAAATCATTGTTAATGAGACATACACACTAAAGTAGTGAGGTGTTGATGGATAAGTGGATAGATAGATAAACTGATATTAATGGAAGAAATTTTTACATACAGAGGAATGGGGAAGTCATTCTGGCTTATACTTCATTTAACTTGAATTTTACATTAAGTAAAGCAGCCTCTTTGTAGCCTATCAGACATACATTGCCCATCTGTTTAATCATTTTTTAAAAGGGTTGACTGACCAGAAATAAAGAATGTTAAAAATACAGATTAAATGTTCTTAGGACATCAAAGCTGGAAAGACTCCCTTCCCAGGCATCAAAGTCATACTGACTCTATATACCTGCTGATCTTGTGGGGGGGGGGGGGGCGGGGGGACTTGAAGGAATGTTTCCCTGACTTGCTTGATGAACTTTGTTCTGACAAAGTATAAAACTGTGCTGAAAATCATGTTTCTCCACAGCAGCTCTTCAGAGTGATCTGAGAGGCTATCTCACACGCTGAGCCCTAAATTTGGCTCAAATAAAACTCTCTTCTATTCCTAATATGGCTCAAGGTTTCATTGAGTCAGACAAAGTTGTGATCCATGTGGTCAGTATGATTAGTTTTCTGTGATTGTGGTTTCCATTCCATCTGCCTTCTGATGGATGAAGATAGGCTTGTGGAAGTTTCCTGATGGAAAGGATGGCTTTGTAAAACTGGGTCTAACTCTGGTGGGCAAGTAAATCTCAGTAAATGCTTAGTAAATCTTTAATCCAATTTTCTGCTGATGGGGTAGGTCTGTGTTCCCTCCCTGTAGTTTGGCCTTCAAAAAGACTTATTTATGCCAACATATTGCAGCTCCCAGGACTGTGGTAGTCAGTGGCCCTGACCCCAAGGCAGGCAACTGTCAACCCAAGCCTCCACGGGAGACTCCAGGATAATCACAGGCAAGTCTGGCTCAGTCTCTTGTGGGGTCATTGCTCCTTTCTCCTGGGTCCTGGTACACAGAAGGTTTTGTTATTTCCCTGGGGGTTCTCAGTCCTTCTGCCAGATGCCCAGGTTGGGAAATCCATTGTGGGCCCTAGAACTTTTGCAATAGTGTAAGAACTTCTTTGCTATAATTGTTCTGCAGTTTGTGTGTCATCTGCTCAGTGGCTCTATGGTGGGCCAATGGTGACCTCTTCCAAGAGGACTAATGCCACATGCCGTGCCTCCCAGGTCTGCTGCCACCAGAGCCCTTGTCCCCACAGCAGGTGACTGCTGACCCATGCCTCTGCAGGAGACACTCAAACACTCAAAGGCAGGTCTGGATCAATCTCCTGTGGGGGATCACTGCTCCTTGCCCTCAGTCCTGCACACACAAAGTTTTGTTTGTGCCCTCTGAGCATCTCTGATGGGTCTAAGATTTGATTTTAAATGCAATTGATTCCCTCCTGCCATCTTGTTGAGGCTTCTCCTTTACCCATGGATATGGGATATCTTTTTTTTTTTTTTTTTGGTGGAATCCAACATTCTCCTGTTGATGGTTGTAGTCCACAGGGCTGGAAAAGGTCAGTTTTCATTCCAATCCCAAAGAAGGGCAATGCCAAAGAATGTTCAAACTATGGCACAATTGCACTCATTTCACATGCTAGCAAAGTAATGCTTAAAATTCTCAAAGCCAGGCTTCAACAGTATGTGAACCAAGAACCTCCAGATACTCAAGCTGGATTTAGAAAAGGCAGGGGAACCAGAGATCAAATTGCCAACATCCATTGGATCATAGAAAAAGCAAGAGAATTCCAGAAAAACATCTACTTCTGCTTCATTGACTACCTTAAAAGCCTTTGACTGTGTGGATCACAACAAACTGTGGAAAATTCTTAAAGAGATGGGAATAGCAGACCACCTTACCTGCCTCCTGAGAACTCTATGAAGGTCAAGAAGCAACAGTTAAAACCGGACTAGGAACAATAGACTGGTTCCAAATTGGGAAAGGAGTATGTCAAGGCTGTATATTTACATTGTCACCCTACTTATTTGCAGAGTACATCATGTGAAATGCCATGATGGATGGAAGCACAAGCTGGAATCAAGATTGCTGGGAGAAATATCAATAACCTCAGATGTGCAGATGACACCACCCTTATGGCAGAAAGCAAAGAGGAACTAAAGAGCCTCTTGATGACAGTGAAAGAGAAGAGTGAAAAAGCTGGTTTAAAACTCAACATTCAAAACACAGAGATCATGAATGGCATCTTGTCCCATTACTTCATGGCAAACAGATGGGGAAACAATGGAAACAAGTGACAGAATTTATTTTCTTGGGCTCCAAAATCACTGCAGATAGTGACTGCTGCCACAAAATTAAAAGACCCTTGCTTCTTGGAAGAAAGGCTATGTCCAACCTAGACAGCATATTAAAAAGCAGAGACATTACTTTGCCAACAAAAATCCATCTAGTTAAAGCTATGGTTTTTCTGGTAGTCATATATGAATGTGAAAGCTGGACCTGAAAGAAGGCTGAACACCAAAGAATTGATGCTTTTGAATTGTGGTATTGGAGAAGACTCTTGAGGGTCCCTTGGGATGCAAGGAGATCAAACCAGTCAATCCTAAAGGAAATCAATCCTGAATTTTCATTAGAAGGACTAATGCTGAAGCTGAAGCTCCAATACTTTGGCCATCTGATGCAAAGAGCCAACTCACTGGAAAAAACCCTGTGCTGGGAAGGATTGAGGGCAGGAGGAGAAGGGAACGACAGAGGATGAGATGGTTGGATGGCATCACTGACTCAATGGACATGAGTTTGAGCAAACTCTGAGAGATGATGAGGGAGAGGGAGGCCTGGTGTGCTACAGTCCCTGGGGTCGCAAAGAGTCAGACATGACTGAGTGACTGAACTGAACTGAACTGAAACTGACTTTAAAAATCTAACAAAATGTATATAAAACATCATGCTTAATAGTTTATGTTAATCTTCACCCTGCAAGAGATCAGAAATGATGAAGGATGAAACAAAGAGATTTACCCAGATAGTATGACAGTATATATAGAAACTGCAATTAATTATTAGTAATTTTTTTAATTTAGCAATGCTGCTATAATAAGGTCATCCAAATGATAAAATTAATTATACTTCTGTATTCCAGATAATAAAATGATAGTCATTATTTAAAACTTATAACAGTATTAAGCATCTTGCAAAAAAGTTTTGCAAGCCAATTTACTGAAAAAGATATTATTGAGAAAATTAAAGAAAGCCCCCCAAACCAAGGACTATATACCATGCCCATTAATTGAAAGACTCAATGTGTCATGATGTTAAGTCTTTTCAAGTTGATCTAATGTCACCCAGATAAAAATCCCAGCAGAGTGTTTTGGTAAATTGACTGACACTCATACTAACAAATATCAAATAAAAACTGATAACATTTGGAAAAATAAACAGCTAAGATGAGACAAACAATACAAAAGGGGCAGAACAAACTTGGAACACTTGCACTGTCAGCTGCCAGAGCCTATTATAAAGCTTTACAGACTAAACTAGAAACAGCACATCTTCCATCAAGCCACCACACACAGGATTTTTGTGTTCGTAGAGGACTGCACTCATACTGTATAAATGGGAACTTCAAGACTACTGAGGTCAGTATAAGAGGAGCCAATCTTACCAGGTGGCGCTAATGGTAAAGAACCCGGCTGCAAATGCAGGAGACATAGCAGATGCGGGTTCGATCCCTGGGTCAGGAAGATCCCTTGGAGAAGGGAATGGCAACCCATTCCAGCATTCTTGCCTAGAGAGTCGCATGGAGAGAGGAACCTGGCAAGCTACAGCCCATGGAGTCGCAGAGTCAGACATGACTGAAGCAACCTAGCACACAAGCAATCTTACCTTGAAGGTGAGGTAATTTCTGAATTTAATGTCACGGGTCACCACATGGGGCAGACTGGTGGGGACCAGATCAACACATCTCTGGATTTCATGGACCACAACATCCATGTAGGGCATGTGGCTCCTGTCCTCCATGCAGGGGCTCCGGTGTCTGCCAAGCACATGGTCAGTCTCTTCCTGGACCTTAGCTGGTAACAGATAAGTAAGAATGATGGAGAAAGAAAAGTGCACACCACATTTGCATACAAATTGAAGGACATGTGAGGTATTATGAAGGTGCTCCAGCAACATTATAAACATCAGTTATAGTTCAGAAATTCACCTAAACATAGAGATAACTGCTATAATATAGATACATTCAACTCTCCTGTGAACTAGGCTTAAGATACATCTATATATACCTCTTTATTAGTATACATAATAAGACAAACAGAAACTCCCTGCATTTTGGGAACTACAATGGAGAAAGGAACTAAAAGTCTCTGAATTCAAGAAGTGGATTCTTCCCTAACCTTGCCTCTCATCTGTGCACTTCACTATTTTCCTCTTTTTCTGCCCAGTGTCCCTGAGTATAGAGCCTGTTGGTTTCAGTTTCTCTGAAGAATAAGCCTCTCTCATCCCACTGGAGAAAATGTTACGTGATAAAAGGATTTGTCAAGCGACAAGGCAGAGACAGCTACTTTTTTCAGTCTCTTTTTCCTTCTACCCTCTTTGACACTTGGTACTTCTAAATACTGAAATTTATGGGGTTATAGGGATATATATCTGAGTTAAATTCATCCATTCCAGTCCATCTTAGTTTGCTGATTCCTAGAATGTCGATGTTCACTCTTGCCATCTCCTGTTGGACCACTTCCAATTTGCCTTGATTCATGGACCTAACATTCCAGGTTCCTATTGCTTTTTACAGCATCAGACCTTGCTTCTATCACCAGTCACATCCACAACTGAGTATTGTTTTTGCTTTGGCTCCTTCCCTTCATTCTTTCTGGAGTTATTTCTCCACTGATCTCCAGTAGCATATTGGGCACCTACTGACCTGGGGAGTTCATCTTTCAGCGTCCTATCTTTTTGCCTTTTCATACTGTTTATGGGATTCTCAAGGCAAGAATACTGAAGTGGTTTGCCTTCCCTTCTCCAGTGGACCACATTCTGTCAGACCTCTCCACCTTGACCTGTCTTGGGTGGCCCCACAAGGCGTGGTTTCATTTCATTGAGTTAGACAAGGCTGTGGTCTTGTGATCAGATTGGTTAGATTTCTGTGATTATGGTTTCAGTGTGTCTGCCCTCTGATGCCCTCTTGCGACACCTACCGTCTTACTTGGGTTTCTCTTACCTTGGACGTGGGGTATCTCTTTACGGCTGCTCCAGCAAACTGCAGCCGCTGCTCCTTACATCTGACAACGGGTATCTCCACATGGCCGCCCCTCCTGACCTTAAAAGTGGGGTAGCTCCTCTCGGCCCTCCTGCACCTGCGCAGCCGCCGCTCCTTGGATGTGGGGTAGCTCCTCTCGGCCACCGCCCCTGACCTCAGATGTGCTGAAGCCAGGCTTCAGCAATACGTGAACTGTGAACTTCCAGATGTTCAAGCTGGTTTTAGAAAAGGCAGAGGAACCAGAGAGCCAACTGCCAACATTCACTGGATCATCGAAAAAGCAAGAGAGTTCCAGAAAAACATCTATTTCTGCTTTATTGACTATGCCAAAGCCTTCGACTGTGTGAATCACAATAAACTGTGGAAAATTCTGAAAAAGATGGGAATACCAGACCATCTGACCTGCCTCTTAAGAAACCTGTATGCAGGTCATGAAGCAACAGTTAGAACTGGACATGAAACAACAGACTGGCTCCAAATAGGAAAAGGAGTACCTCAAGGCTGTATATTGTCACCCTGCTTATTTAACTTATATGCGGAGTACATCATGAGAAACGCTGGGCTGGAAGAAGCACAAGCTAGAATCAAGATTGCCGGGAGAAATATCAATAATCTCAGATATGCAGATGACACCACCATTATGGCAGAAAGGGAAGAGGAACTAAAAAGCCTCTTGATGAAAGTAAAAGAGGAGAGTGGAAAAAGTTGACTTAAAGCTCAACAATCAGAAAACTAAGATCATGGCATCTGGTCCCATCACTTCATGGGAAATAGATGAGGAAACAGTAGAAACAGTGTCAGACTTTACTTTTTTGGGCTCCAAAATCACTGCAGATGGTGACTGCAGCCATGAAATTAAAAGACATTTACTCCTTGGAAGGAAAGTTATGACCAACCTAGATAGCATATTAAAAAGCAGAGACATTACTTTGCCAACTAAGGTCCATCTAGTCAAGGCTGTTGTTTTCCCAGTAGTTGTGTATGGATGTGAGAGTTGGACAGTGAAGAAAGCTGAGCACTGAAGAATTGATGCTTTTGAACTGTGGTGTTGGAGAAGACTCTTGAGAGTCTCTTGGACTGCAAGAAGATCCAACCAGTCCATCCTAATTGAGATCAATCCTGGGTGTTCATTGGAAGGACTGATGTTGAAGCTGAAACTCCAGTACTTTGGCCACCTCATGTGAAGAGTTGACTCATTGGAAAAGACCCTAATGCTGGGAAGGATTGGGGGCAGGGGGAGAAGGGGAAGACAGAGGATGAGATGGCTGGATGGCATCACCAACTCGATGGACATGAGTTTGGGTAGACTCCGGGAGTTGGTGATGGACAGGGAGGCCTGGCGTGCTGCGATTCATGGGGTCACAAAGAGTCGGACACTACTGAGCAACTGAACTAAACTAAACTAAACTGAGGGATACATATTAACTTTGATTAGATACCTTTTCCTTTCTACATTTAGGATGCAATTTCATCTTCCCTACTGAGTTCATTATTACTCCTCGGTATGTTCTCTGTGCTTCAGAAATATGCTGAAGTTTTGCTGGCTATTTCCTGACCTCCTCTTGTTCAACTTTAAAACTCTTAGTCTTATTTGTAATAAGTTTTTAATGGGATGGTGAAACAGGACAAGATAATGTCTTTTCTAGCCCACCATGCACAATCATAAACTCTTACAAGGTAAATTTCAAAAAAAAAAAAAAGCACTTTGTAAAATTTAAAATTTTTGACCCTCAAACTTCTTATTTTGGCAAGCATCATTTTTATAGAAACAGACTTCTGGACTTTAAAAAAAAAAAATACCTTTATAGGCATCTTATGCCTAAAAGGTACAATTTCTTGTGACTCTATATGCTTAGAGCACTTCCCAGAATGTGGGCCTCCCTGGTGTCTCAGACAGTAAAGAATTCACCTGCAATGCAGGAGACTGAGGTTCAATTCCTGGGTCAGGAAGATCCCTTGGAGAATGGAATGGCAACACACTCCAGTATTCTTGCCTGGAGAATTCCATGGACAGAAGAGCCTAGAGGGCTACAGTACATAGGGTCACAAAGTATCAGACACAACTAAGTGACTTTCACTCACTCATCACTCCCAGAATGTGGATGTTATCTCAAGCTACCTCATTAATTTTTAGAATTTCCCCTCAGACTTCAATAAGGAGAGGTTCCATTTTCCCTACTCTGGCTTTAGAACACGGCATTTTTAGAACAAGCAGACATGTAAGTGGTCCTTCTATAATAAAACCAATATGAAGTCCCAGGCCATGAAATGAAATGACCTCTCATGAAATCCAGATGCTGCTGTGTTGATTTTGCTGCTATACACCATGTCTTCAACCTCTCAGGTTATGCAAAGATGTTCTCTTATTATTTAATGAAATACCCCTTCATTAAATCTGAAAACATTAAGCTGCTCAAACAGAGATTTAAGTAATTCTCTAAGAGTAACAAGATGGAAAGCACTCCCAGTTTCTTTCCAGTATCTCTTCTGAAATCACTCTGACCACCATATTATGATCCCTATGACCTCTGGGTGCTTCAGCAGCAGGAAGAGCCCACATCCCAGGGCAGTGCTCGTTGTCTCTATCCCAGCTCCAAACAAATCAAATATAGTAGCTGTCAAGCTTCCAAATGTGAAGTTCAATTGTTGATTGTGCTTTTCCTAGGAATGATTTGATACAATTATTTGACAGGCTAACTTTTCAGAATTATAGGTAATCCAAAATAACTCCCATTATTTTAAAGTTAAGCCTATTTTATATGTGTCTGTGTGTGTGTGTGTGTGTGTGTGCTAAGTTGCTTCAGCCATGTCTGACTCTTTGTGACCCTAGGGACTGTAGCCCGCCAGTCCCTCTGTCCATGGGATTTTCCAGGCAAGAATACTGGAGTGGATTGCTGTGCCCTGCTTCAGGGGTTTTTCCCAACCCAGGGATCGAACCTACGTTTCTTACATCTCCTGTATTGGTAGATGGATTCTTTACCACTAGTGCCACCTGGGAAGTCATACACACACACACACACACACACACACACACACACACACACTGCAAGGTGCAATTTTAGAAAAAAAATCTACTGTAGAATATAACAAGAGATTATAGATCAGCTGACTCAAACATCAGTTTCTCCTAACTTATTCCTCACTTGCCTAAAAGTTCCATTCATCAGCCTCTTTTGCATTTAGGTGAGCCAAGCAGTGGGCTTCCCTGGTGGCTCAGTGGTAAGGAATCCACTTGCCAATGCAGGAGACGTGGGCTCGACCCCTGGGTTGGGAAGATCCCCTCGAGTAGGAAATGGCAACCTGCTCCAGGATTCTTGCCTGGGAAATTTCATGGACAGAGGAGTCTGGCGGACTACCGCCCATGGGGTCACAAAAGAGTCAGACACAACTTAGTGACTAAACAACAACAACAAGCAACATGGTTTTCACCAGTGAGATACAAGCAGAAGGCTATTGGAATTGCTTCCTCTATGCCCTCCTTCCTATCCAAACCAAATATCTGAAGGAGTTGTTAGAATACCCCAACATCATTTTCGGACAAGAAGTTTTAATAATGAGTGAGCCTGGCAGGCTACAGTCCAAAGGGTCGCAAAGAGTCAAACACAACTGAAGAGACTTAGCATGCATGCACATGAGCTCTATATACTCAGCATAAGTAAATAAAAATGGAAGGTATTTGAATCCCTGATGTTTCAGGACTACTGTACTATTCCTACACTGACAGAAGATTCTTTGTATATGAGATAAATATAGCCTCTATTCATTAAAGCATTTATTAATAGGTTTTCTCTTATTTATAGATGAACAAATCTTAATTAGTAGAAATAGATAAATTAGGGCCATAACATGAAAGATGTTATAAGCCTGAATCAAGATTTCATAATTCTCTTCTTTGTTAAAAATGTACATGAATTCAATACTGTCTGTATATTCATGATGAAGTTGAAATTGTACAAAGCTAATACGGCAGCACAACCTGAAATGAACTATATGTAAATTATAATAAAGAGGATGGATTCACAAAGACAATACAAGACCATCGTGGTTGTATTCCACATGCAATGCAGTTAGCAGCTTGACCTAAGAAACAAATGTAGGAATAAAAAGAATATACAGCTTTAAGTTACACTACAATCATAAATACAGAAAGTTGAGGCTTTCTCTGCCCAAGGGGAAAAGGGAAGGGAAGGAGTAATGCAGTGCCAAAGCTGACAAACTAAGTGACTGTCTCTCATAAATAAGGAGACAGACAGCAATCGAAAAGGAAAAGTAATGCTGTTTTAGGATTGATGCTATGATGTGACACAGACTACATAACAAGCAGGTAGTTTTAAATACTAAGTAGAAGGGATCATTAACAGGCAAAAAAGTATATTTTGTAAACATGTCCCTAGACTAGCATTAATTTTATGATGCATTTATAATCTCCAGGGCCCCAGTGCCATGTCTATTATTATATAATAAACACAATTAAGACAGACTAAACTCACTGAGTGTGTGCTCTTGTTAATGTTAGGTAGTTAAAATAGGGAAAAGGAGTCCAGAATGGCGGTGGCTAAAAGATAAGGAAGAGAAAAGCCCACAAAAATAGAATAAAGGAAGGTCTCAGGACCAGAGTGAGGACCTCAGGTAGAACAAACAACACTCCTGGCTAACCCAATTTACATAGGGCAGGCCCATGGGGAGAAAAAACATAAAAAGAGGAGCCAAAGGGCTGGAGGGCTCTCTCTTTCTCTCTCTCTCTCTCTCTCTCTCTCTCTCTCTCTCTCTCTCTCTCTCTCTCCCCCACGCGCTGGGGCACTCTTCTCCTCGCATCTTTGGGTCAACAGGCCCTCACGCCTTGAGAATGGATTTTCCTGTTACTATCTAAATAAAATAGAGCTGTAACATGGAGCTGTAACACTGATTTGTCTAAGAGGTATAACACGGTCCATTCGAGACTTGAGAGCTATAACACAGTCTGTCCAAGACCCGAGAGCTGTGACATGCCGAGGGCTTTAATGTCTGTCACTCCAAATCTTTGTTGCGATGACACAGAACCGAGGAGTATACACTCATCTGACATTAATTTCCCTCAGGAACACTGGCATCACACAAGCTTTCAGATTCTCAGTTCAAAATTACTCAAGTCAGTAAGAAAAGCAGTCCTCTCATAAGACAATATTAGTGTTTCCATTTCTTGAATTTGATTTGCAGATACAGTGGTTATGTGTACACAGCCTATCATTATTACACAAAACAATTAAAGAAAACCTAAATAAACAAATTACTTACCTTGTCATAGATCTGGACACTCAATATTGTGAGGATGGCATTTCTAGAGTAATGTCACACAAAAGGCAGAGAGGAAGTTCTAGGAATCAGTCCGTCTGCTGAAGTAACTACTGGCCATGCACAAAGGGTCTGAGCAATTATTTTTGTACCCTGGAGATTAAACACTTGCAGCCTCCAGGCGTATGCTTAAATAAATGTGTCTGGTACATAAATCATACCAATGTTTTCTTAGGTCAATCTCCCAGACAATACAAATAAAAACAAAAATAAACAGGACCTCGACTGAGCGACTGAACTGAACTGAACTTAATCAAACTAGTAAGCTTTTGCACAGCAAAGGAAACCATAAACAAAACAAAAAGACAACCTACAGAATGGGAGAAAAGTATTTGCAATTGATGTGATCAACCAGTGCTTAATTTTCAAAATATACGAACGGCTCATACAACTCAACAACACAAAAACAAACAACCCAGTTGAAAAACAGGCAGAAGACCTAAACAGATATTTCTCCAAAGAATACATACAGACGGTCAAACCAACCATCTAAATTCTGTACCCTTCAAAATTTCCTTAAAAAGTGAAGGAGAAATGAAGACTTTTTTAGCAAATAAGCAAACAAAATTGTGGGAATTTGTTGCCAGTTGAATTGCCTTGCAAAGAATGTTTTAAAAATCTTTAGAGAGAAGGAAAATCATATAGGTCAGAAACACATCTACATAAAGAAAGGGTTATAAAGAAAGAATGAGTGACAGTAAAATAAAAAGTTTTGCTTATTTACTTTATTGCTCTAACAGATAAAAATTTGCAGAAAATAGTAAGAGTGCATTTGATTATGTAATGGTTATGAACATATCTGTAATTATACATATGCTTATATATTAAGTGGAATGAACCACAACAATGATACAAAGGATGGAAAGGAAGAAGTATAATTATTTTTTATTATAAGAGACATAAACTGTAAAGTGGAATACTGTTATTTACAAGTGCATCAGAGTATTTAAATATGTGAGGCAAAACTGATAGAACTTCAAGAAATAGAAACAAAATGAATAAAATACTTAAAATAAATTTAATCAAGGAGGTGAAAGATCTGTACACTGGAAACTATAAAAAAGAAAATGAAGAGGATCAATTAATGAAAGATATCCCATGTATGTGAATAAGAAGAATTAATATTGTTAAAATGTCTATATTACCAAAAGCAATCTACAGATTCCATGAAATGTGTATCAAAATAGAAATTTTCACAGAAATAGAAAAAAAATTAAAATTAATATGCAAGGATTTCCCTGGTGGTCCAGTAGTTAAGAATCTGCCTATCAATGCAGTGGACATGGGTTCAGTCTCTGGCCCAGGAAGATCCCACATGCCATGAGGCAACTAAGCCCATCTGCCACAACTACTGAGCCCATGCACAACTATTAGAGCCTATGCTCTGCAACAAGAAAAGCCACCACAGTGAGATGTCCATGCACCACAACTACAGCATAGCTCCTACTTGTCACAGCTAGAGAAAGCCTGCAGAGGAATGAAGACCCAGAGCAGCCAAAAGTCAATAATTAAAAAAATTTTTTAAATTCATATGGTACAAGCAACTCCTGCAGCTCAATTCCAGAAAAATAAATGACCCAATCAAAAAATGGGCCAAAGATCTAAACAGACATTTCTCCAAAGAAGACATACAGATGGCTAACAAACACATGGAAAGATGCTCAGCATCACTCATTATCAGAGAAATGCAAATCAAAACCACAATGAGGTACCATTACACACCAGTCAGGATGGCTGCTATCCAAAAGTCTACAAGCAATAAATGCTGGAGAAGGTGTGGAGAAAAGGGAACCCTCTTACACTG
Organism: Dama dama; assembly: GCF_033118175.1. NCBI lineage: Eukaryota > Metazoa > Chordata > Mammalia > Artiodactyla > Cervidae > Dama > Dama dama. The sequence goes on along the minus strand of NC_083695.1, from coordinate 62,572,278 downwards.
CTGGTGGGAATGCAAACTAGTACAGCCACTATGGAGAACAGTGTGGAGATTCCTTAAAAAATTGGAAATAGAACTGCCATATGACCCAGCAATCCCACTCCTGGGCATACACACAGAGGAAACCAGAATTGAAAGAGACACATGTACCCCAATGTTCATCACAGCACTGTTTATAATAGCCAGGACATGGAAGCAACCTAGATGCCCATCAGCAGACGAATGGATAAGGAAGCTGTGGTACATATACACAATGGAATATTTCTCAGCCATTAAAAAGAATACATTTGAATCAGTTCTAATGAGATGGATGAAACTGGAGCCCATTATACAGAGTGAAGTAAGCCAGAAAGATAAATACCAGTACAGTATACTAATGCATATATATGGAATTTAGAAAGATGGTAACGATATCCCTAAATGCAAGACAGAAAAAGAGACACAGATGTATAGAACAGACTTTTGGACTCTATGGGAGAAGGTGAGGGTGGGATGATCTGAGAGAACAATATCAAAACATGTATATTATCAAGTGTGAAACAGATCGGCAGTCCAGGTTGGATGCATGAGACAAGTGCTCGGGGCTGGTGCACTGGGATGACCCAGAGGGATGGGATGGGGAGGGGGGTGGGAGGGGGATTCAAGATGGGGAACACATGTAAATCCAGGGCTGATTCATGTCACTGGATGGCAAAAACCACTACAATACTGTAAAATAACTAATACTGTAAAATAATTACAATAATTAGCCTTCAACTAATAAAAAATAAAAAAATAAAATTCATATGGAACAACAAAGGACCCTGAATAGCCACTGTAATACCCAAAAAAAAAAAAAAAGGGTGGAGGAATCGTACTCTCTGATTTCAAACTATATTACAAAGCTATAATAATCAAAACAGTATAAGAACAGCTACACAGACCAATGTAAAAGAATAAAGAACCCAGAAATAAATGGACAAATTTATGATCAACTGATCTCAAGACACATAATGCAGAAAGCACAATCTCTCAAAAATATAGTGCTAGGAAAACTAGATCACCACCTGCAAAAAAAAAAGAATTTGAAACATTATCTTACAACATACAAAACATCACCTCAAAATGGACTGAAGACATAAACATAAGACCTAAAGCCATGAAACACCTAGAAGAAAGCATAAAGGGAAAGCTTCTTTCTATTGGTCTGGGCAATGATTTATTCAATGTGATACCAACAGCATAGGAAAAACAAGCAAAAATACAATATTTTTTCCTGCCAGTAATCCTAGCCACTAGTACCCAGGAACTGCAGAGGACATCTTATGGCCCAGTCTGGCAGAGAAGCAAGCTCAAAATCCCATTCAACTAATAAGCACAGCCTCCAGCATACATGTATCAAAACCACATATTGTACACATTAAATGGGCTTCTCCAGTGGCTCAGTGGTAAAGAATCTGCCTGCAATGCAGGAGACACAGGTTCAATCCCTGGGTCTGGAAGATCCCCTTGAGGAGGGCATGGCAACCCACTCCAGTATTCTTGCCTGGAGAATCCCATGGACAGAGGAGCCTGGTGGGCTACAGTCCATAGGATCCCAAAGAGCTGTACACAACTAAAGTGCTTGAGCATGCACGCACACACACATTAAATACATAAAAAATTTCCAAGTTTTACTGAGGTATAATTGACAGGTAAAAAATTATTTAATTGAAATAGAAGAACTATCCAGACCAATTGGGCTTCTCTGGTAGCTCAGCTGGTAAAGAATCTGCCTGCAATGAGGGAGTTTTGGGTTCCATCCTTGGGTTGGAAAGATCCTCTGGAGAAGTGAACGGCTATCAACTCCAGTATTCTGGCCTGCAGAATTCCATGGACATGCAGTCCATGGGATTGCAAAGAGTTGGACATGACTGAGCAACTTTCACTTCACTTCACTTCCAGACCAATTAGGCAAGAAAAAATAAATAAAAGATATCTAATTTGGATAGGAAGAAGTAAAACTATGACTATTTCCAAATAATTCAATATACATATAGAATCCACAAAAAAATTTACTAAAGATAACAAATGAATTCAACACAGTTCCAGGGTATAAGACCAATGCAAAAATCAATTGTTCCATTCTTTATTTCTTCTTTGCCATTGTGATTTGATGACTATCTTTAGCATTATGTTTTTATTCCTTTCACTTTTTTTGTAGCTATTGTAGAATTTTGGTATGGTTACCATGAAGTCTATATACATAGATTTTTGATGTGAGGTTACCATGAAGTATGTAAGTGAGTGGGGGGTAGGGGTGGGGGGGAGGCGCTTCTCAAGTGGCTCAGTGGTAAAGAATCTGCCTGCCAAGGCAGGAAACATGGATTTGATCTATGAGTCAGGAAGATCCCTGGTAGGAGGAAATGGTAACCCACTCCAGTATCCTTGCCTGGAAAATTCCATGGACAGAGGAGCCTGGAAGACTATAGTCCATGGGGTTGCAAAGAGTCAAACACAACTGAACAACTCAGGGCACGCGCACACACACACACACACCAAACGACATAATCAAAGATGTAAAATAACACCTATGGGACAGGAAAAAATATTTGCATTTCATATTTTTATATATATAATATATGGGTTCAATGCTGAAACTACATAAACAACTTTTACGTTCAACAACAAAAACAAGCTCTCCAATTTAAAAAGGGCAAAAGGACTCGAATGACATTTCTCCAAAGAAAATATAAAAGTGGTAGACATACTATGCTGAAATCACATAAAAATATGTTTAACATTATTGCTCATTAAGGAAATGCAAATCAAAGCCACAACAAGATATCACTTCACGTTAACTAGGCCAGCTTTAATAATTACAAAAAATTATAAAATACATATTGGCCACTATGTGGGTAAACAGGACCCCTGTACATTGCTCGTGGGAACATGACTGCTGTAGTCACTGTGGAAAAGGTTGGCAGTTCCTCAAAATTAGACATAAAATTACCACATATCCCATCAATTCTACTCCTATAAATACACCCCACAAAAATGAAAAAATGTCCATCAAAAAACTTGTACACAAATGTTTACAGTAACACTATTCATAAGACTCAAAGACAGAAACAACACAGATGTCCACCAATAGATAAATGGATTAAAAAAAAATTACAATGTGTGCAAAAATGGAATATTATTCAACCATAAAAGAAAATAACAAAGAACTGATACATGCAACTTAGATGAACCTCCTAAATACTATGCTAGGTGAAAGAGCTAGAAACAAAAGTGACAATGCTATGAGACCATTCATATGCTATATACATAATAGACAAATTCATAGAGGTATAAAGCAGATAACAGGTTAACACAAGATGTGTTAGTTATCATTTAATGGAAGGGTATGTTTCTGCAGAGTGATGGAAAAGTTTTGAAATTAGAGAGAGCAAGTAATCACACAATATTGTGAGTGCAATAAATACCACTAAATTGTACACTTTAAATGGTTAATTGTATGGTATGTGAATTTCATCTTATTTTTTTAAATTACATTACTCCACAAACTGATCTACAAATTTCCTATAATCCCTACCAAAATCACTACTGTCTTCCTGGCAAAAATTGATGAGTTTATCCTATAATTAGTCTGAAAATTCAGGGCACTGAGAATAGCCAAATACTCTTAGCAATTAACAACAAAGTTAGAGGACTCACACTTCTCAATTTCAAAACTAACTATAATACAATGCTAATAATTAAGGAGAATCAATAATGTGTTATGGTATAAGGTTTTCATATAGACTATTGGAAAAGATTTGAGATTACACAAATAAACCCTTCCATTGATTGAGTCAACTGATTTTTGACAAGGGTGCCATGATGGTTCATGTGGGGAAAACAGTCTTTTCAACTAATGGTTCAGGGTTCAGAGTCTCAGATACCAGCCTCAAACTCCATACCTATGACAACTCATTTTGTTGTAGCCACGCGTTCCAGAAAACAAACTCACTCAGAAGGACAATGCAGATAGTGGAGTGCAGTTTATTACACTGGCAGGCCCAAGGCAGAGTCTCCTCTTAGCCAAGGACCCGACCAGCATTTGTGAAAATCTTTTATACCCCATGTCTACGTGTCCGAACCCAGCACCCCAAATTCCTTGAGACTTATATAAACAAAGGAAGGGTAAATACAATCCCAATAACCCCACCATTCATGTGCCAAGAGATTAGACAGCTAAACGATTAGCCACTAATCAATAAGCCCGAGGTTACACTCCGATAGGTACAGAAAATTTATGGCCTGTCTGGAGGAAGGGGTGATTAGTGTATGTGTTCCCTTAAGCGAGGAGTAACCTGGATACAATCTTCAAGGTTCCCCTGTCCGGAGTGGGTCTTATCCTTCTGTTGTCGTTTCCAAAGGCACTAAACACAGAGTTCAGAGTCCATTGGAGAGGTGGCCGAGCATGATCAGCCGAACAGGCCTAAGATGGAGTCCAGGCCCTATGAATTCCTTCTTCAATTTTACTTTACACTCAATTAAGGTTTCTCTCTTTCATTCACCTACTCTTTCCCATCATATACCTTTGCACCTTTACATACACTATTCACGCATCTGAAATTCCTTTCCTTGTCCTTCATACAAACATATTAAATTTATTTTCAACCACCTGTCATGCAGAAGTCCAGTTAGATTAAGCCATTCTCTTTCATTCCCTCAAACTGTGTGTGCAGAGATCATGCCCATCTTCACATTATACTATGATATTTGTATTTTATACCTTGTTTGTAATTGTTTCTTTTTCACCTGAGGTGTCATTCTGACTTTTCTTGGGATGACTACTAGTATACAAAAAGCAAGATCAATTTTTCCACTTATTTTAAAGTTAAATACTGTATCTTTCATAATGCTTAGTGCATACAATATATGCCCACAATAGATACTTAAAATGCTTGTTGGCATTACTTACTTGACCATTGAAACATTCCTAGTAAATTCAAAACTATTCAATGAATCACAAAATGCACAAGCAATCAAAAAACTGAACTGTCATTAACATTCTACCTGCTCCATTCTCATCAGAAAACAATCAATAAAGTCCCGAGGATTGTTAATGTCCAGGGATGCTTGGTGTTTCCTTGTTTGCTCAAAAAAAAATTTTTTTTGTAAATGAGCAGCATTTTTAAGTACTCTCTTAATGACTCCCTGGGAAACAGTCTAGGAGAGCAGGGAAAGTATTGCAGATCTAGAAGAGAAAACAGTAGTTTCTTAAATAAAAAACATTTAGTGAAGACTTATTTAATATGCCAAGCCCTAGTTAACAACTGTGGTATAAATATTAATGTAATACAGCCTCTGTATTGAGAGAAATTTTCACTTCACAAATACATAATTTTATATGTTGAGAGATGTATTTGAGGGAGAAAATTATGACCCTGGATCAAATATGATTATTTTTTTCCTATAGTCATATATCATGTTTATATGACTATAGTCTTCCCTTGTGGCTCAGATGATAAGGAGTCTGCTTGCAATGCAGGAGACCTGGGTTCAATCTCTGGGTCTGGAAGATCCCCTGGAGGAGGGCATGGCAATCCACTCCAGTATTCTTGTCTGAAGAATCCCATGGACAGAGAAGCCTGGTGGGCTACAGTCCATGGGGTCACATAGAGTCAGGCACGACTGAGTGACTAACACACACACACACACACACACAAACACACACATGTTGACAGATGTATTTGAGGGAGAAAATTATGACCATGGATCAAATATGATAGTTTTTTCCTATACTCATACCGGAGAAGGCAATGGCACCCCACTCCAATACTCTTACCTGGAAAATCCCATGGACGGAGGAGCCTGGTAGGCTGCAGTCCATGGGGTCGCGAAGAGTCAGACATGACTGAGGGACCTCACTTTCACTTTTCACTTTTATGCATTGGAGAAGGAAATGGCAACCCACTCCAGTGTTCTTGTCTTGAGAATCCCAGGGATGGGGTCTCACAGAGTCGGACACGACTGAAGTGACTTAGCAGCATACTCATATATCATGTTTATAGCATAAACGCATTTTTATCTCAATTCTCTCATTTTTTACCTCAATTCTTCTTTACCATCATGATATATAGGATGACATGAAATACCATGATTTACATTTGTAGTTCATAAGAGAATTTAAACAACCAGAAAAGAACACAGAGCCGGTCCTTGATGTTTCTACTTCTCTCTCATACACTCAAACATAAAATCAGTATTTTAGGGCTGAAAGGATCCTAAAGAACCACGAAACACAACCAATATTTTATGGATAAAGTAACTGGGCACCAGAGGAATTAAGTGATTTCTGTGAGGTCCCTTAGGCAGAGGGTAGAACATAGGTCAGCACAGGGCACACCTGTGATATTTATGTTTCTTACACACACACAAACAATCATTTTGTCATTCCTGTTAAGTACTTAGAATAGGGAAAAAGAGTCCAAAATGGCGGTGGCTAAAAGACCTGGAAGGGAAAGCCCGCAAAAATAGAACAAAGGAAGGTCCGAGGACCGGAGTGAGAACCTCAGGTAAAACCAACAACACTCCTGGTCGGCCCAATTTACATAAGGCAGGCCCAGGGACAGAGAAACATATAAAAAGAGGAACCAAAACCCTCTTCTCCTTTTTTGCTCCCTCCCTCTCCCCTGCGCGATGGGGCGATCTCTTCGCGTCTCTGGATCGATGTGCCCTCATGCCTCAAAGATGGATTTTCCTGGTATTATCTAAATAAATAGAGCTGTAACACTGATTTATTTAAGAGCTATAACACGGTCTGTTTGAGACCTGAGAGCTATAACACGGTCTGTCCTCCGAGAGCTGTGACCCGCCAAGGGGCTTTACTGTCCGTCACTCCAAATTTTTGTTGTGACGAGACAAAGAACCAAGGAACATATACTTACGTGACATTCCCAAAGCAATTACCTTGTAGGTTAAGATGCCAAATGAAGCATCAAATTCTCCTTCCTGTCCTAGTTGTCCCCTGGCAAAATTCTCCCCCTTGAAGGAGATATTCTCCTCTGTACTAAATGCAGATATTTCTGTCAACTCATGTGCTTAAGTAGCAACTGTGTGTGTGTGTGGGGGGGGGGGGGTACGCTAAGTCACTTCAGTCGTGTCTGACACTTTGTGACCCCATGAACTGTAGCCTGCCAGCCTCCTCTGTCCATGGGATTCTCCAGGCAAGAATACTAGAGTGGGTTGCCATTACCTCCTTCCTGACCCAGGGATGGAACCTGCACCTCTCACATCTCCTGCATTGCAGATGGATTCTTTACCGATGAGCCACCACCGCAAAAGCCCTAAATAGCAACTAAGTGGTGTGAAATTAAAGTACCTCCTGCCATAACAATAAACAAGAAATGTCATAGCCATTAGTGATTTCTGGCCTCCAAATGTGAATGAGGGCTCCCAAAACTGAGTTCTGACAGATGCTGCCACTCCCCAAGATGACTGCTGAGCAGCTGGGGGAAGACAAGAAGAAGCTTAAGGAGGCTGCATTCCTCCAGGTGAACAAGGAAACTGGATTTAGCCCCAGAGAGCTGAGGTGCATATCAAAGGAATGAATTCAGTGAGCCCAGAGGCTTGCATCTTCTCATACACAGAATGCTAAATTCCTTAACTTGATATCTGATCTTTGACGTTCAGACTGCTTGCTCCCTTTGTTGCAAACTTGTATATAGCCTGACTCCCCCTCCTGCCTCCTTGGAGCAGTTTCCTCAGAGAGAGTGAAAGGTGGTCTCCCACACTCAGAGTCCTAACCATTCCCACCAAATAAAATAACTCTACTTTCAGGATGTGACTATGTTTTTTTAGTCAACAGTGGAGACTGAATGACAAGACTTGTGAGTAATGGTGTTATAGCCATGCTTTCTGGGAAACAAACTCACTCAGAAGGACAATGCAGATAGTGGAGTGCAGTTTATTACACCGGCGGGCCCAAGGCAGAGTCTCCTCTTAGCCAAGGACCCCGTCCAGCATTTGTGAAAATCTTTTATACCCCATGTGTACGTGTCCAGACCCACCACCTACCCCATGTGTACGTGTCCAAACCCACCACCCCAATTCCCTTGAGACTTACATAAACAAAGGAAGGGTAAATACAACTACAATAACCCCATCATTCACGTGTTATGTGTTCAAACAGTCAATAATCAATAAGCCCGCAGTTACATTCCAAATAGTTAATAACCGATAAGCCTGTGCTTACATTCTGATAGATAGTGTCTGGAGGCAGGGGTGATTAGTGTCTGTTTTCTCTTAGGTGATGAGTAACCTGGATATGATCTTCAAGGTTCCCCTGTCCGGAGGGGGTCTTATCCTTCCATTGTTGTTCCCACAGGCACTAAGCAGAGAGTTCAGAGTCCACTGGAGAGGTGGCCGAGCATGATCAGCACAGACAGGCCTGAGATGGAGTCCAGGCCCTATGAATTCCTTCTTCAATGGGAGCCTTTCTAGAAGGACCTAAAAGTCCTTCCATTGTGCTGGGCATCCCTTTGGACCATTGAAGTATACAGATGAAACACCCGGTGTTTGAGATAACATGTGAAAGTTGTTTTAGAAACTTTAAACAATATCATATCTACAAATCCCCTTAACAACAAATATTCACCAAGCATAAAATCAACATTTCACTTTTAACTTAAAATGAGTAGATTTCAGTGTAGGTAATTAATTAATGGGTTGTTTTTTATTATTCGATTCACTTCTGCTGCCTTTTCTTGTACCTATTTCACCCAAGATGCCTGTTAATTTGAAGAGAAAATGGTGAAAATTAAAATTTAAAGAGGTCATTTAAAAATACCATTTAATAACTAAAATTGTGAGTGCTGAATATCATCTCTCTGGAAAGCCTGTAGGAAATTAAGCACTGATATACAAAGGAGAATAACTAGGGACCTCAAACTATGTTTTGCTTAATGAACAGCTGAAAGAATCACAAGTAGAATCAGAAGAGGTGAAGCTAACATGAGAGAGATTGTGGTTCATAAGATGCAAGCCTCTGGGCTCACTGAATTCATTCCTTTCATATGTACCTTTAGCTATCTAGTTCCTGGGTTACTGTCAGGGGTGGCAGATGTGGCAAATGGCTGCTTCCTGCATCCACCCCTCCCCCACCACAGTCCCAGCTCCTCAGCAATCACCATGGTGGGTGGCGGCATCTGTTGGATCACAGGCATTGTGTTCCCTTTTGGGAGACCTCACATTGGGAGGCCCAAAGTTGCTGAAGGCTGTGACTTCTTGCCCTTCAATACGGCAGGAAATATTATATTTCACAGTATGTTTTAATAAATTCTCATTTTTTCCCATCATTTAAATCAAGTTAATCATATTCCCAGTGAAGGGCTCACTTTCTTTTTTACCTGAAGTATAGCTGAGTTACAATATATTAGTTTAAGGTGTACAACTATTGGTGAACTTAATATATATAAGTGGGAATTTAAAGCACAGGAAGAGAAAAGGAAAAAACGTAGCTCAAAAAGTCAGTCACTGAAATCAAGCAAGATCTCTAAAACGAAGGAGACTCAGTGGGGGGAGGCAACCAGCTCTTTATCTAGTCCTGTGGCTGTTTATCTGAGACAATCAGCTTTGGATGCCCCTTTGAAATGGATGCCTCAGCCATCAAAGATCAAATTAGACACTTGCATTACAAAATAGTAGGAAAATTGTCCAGATTTACACTCCACATTAGAAAATGCAAATCAGAAGCGAGAGATATCACTTAATTCTATCTGTTAGAATAGGCACTATCCAAAAAAAAAAAGAAGGAAAGAAGGATGAAGGGATAGAAAGAGAGGGAGGGAGTGGAGAAGAAAATAACAACTGTTGGTGAGGGGGGGGAGGTAGAATACTACTACCAGAAGCTCCTATGGAAAACACTAGGATGGTTTCCCAAATAATTAAAACTAGAATTGCCATATTACCCAGCAATCCCCTTTCTGAGTTTCTATTCAAAAGAACTAACTCAAACTTTCAAAGTGATATTTGTACTTCCATAACCTTAAAAGTTGAGGTAAAACAACTTAAATAGTCCCCATTGATTAATGAATAAAGAAAACATGTAAATACATATACTGGAATAGTATTCAGCCATAAAAATGAAACAAATCTTCCCACATGATACAACATAGATGAACCTTGAGCAAACTGTACTCAGTGAAAAAAGCCAATCACCGTAGGACAAAGGATTCATAATTCCCCTTATACAAAATATCTAAATGAGTCAAACTTACAGAAATAAAAAGTATCCATTTGGCCAAAAATTTCCTTTGTTGAAGTAAAAAGAAAAGACATCTTTCATTTTCACCAAGAACTTTATTGAACAACATATTCACCGTTTGTTCCCCTACCTTCTGCAATTTTTTACACAACTTCATACTTCCACCTTCCTAAAACTTTTTGGTTTTGAGTAAAATGTTCCAGGTGCCTTTTACAGTCTTCCAGGGAACTGAAAATTTTTCCATTAAGAGAATTTTGTAAAACCCAAAATAAATTGATACCTGAGGGTGCAATGTCCAGTGAGTACAGTGGCTGAATCAGAACTTCCCAGCCAAGCTGTAACAGTTTCTGCCTGATCATCAAAGAAACATGTGGTTTTGCATTATCCACATGGAGATTTATAGATTTTCAGTTGACTAAGTCCTGACATTTTTCATCAAGTTCTAACTGGAAGCAGTACTTGTGGGAATTAATAGTTTGGTTTTCCAGAAGGAGCTCATAATAGAGTTCCACCATAAACATAATATTACCTTCTTTGCATGAAGACAAGCCTTTGGTGTGGTTGGTGGTTCATTTTGCTTGCTTCATGATCTCTTCCATTCCACATTATTGTACAGTATCCACTTTTCATCACTCATCACAATTTGTTTTAAAAATGAATGTTTTTGTTACATTTAAGTAGAGCGTTGCATGTGGAAATATGGTCAAGGTTTTTTTCCCATAACTTATGTGGAACCAAATCATCTATGTCATTAACATAGCCAAGCTGGTACAGATGCTTTTCAATGCTTAATTTGGATATTTTGAGTATGTTGGTTATCTCCCACCTGGATTGTTCTCAGTAATTGATCACTATCAACTTCAGTTGATCTACCTGATCAGGAAGCATTGTCTAGTGAGAAATCTCCAACATGAAACTTGGCAAACCACTTTTCACATGTTCAATCAGTCATAGCACCTTCTCCAAACACTACGCAAATCCTTTTTGTGCTTCAGTTATGTTTTTACCTTTCTCAAAATAATAAAGCATCACATGCCAAAAAAGTTGCCCTTTCTTCCACCTTCAAATAGCTACACAAAAATTCACTTTCTGCCATTAGAGTGATATCATCTGCATATATGAGGCTGCTGATATTTACCCTGGCAATCTTGGTTCCAGATTGTGATTTATCCAGCCTGGCAATTCACACCAGGGAAGCCCAAACACTGCACAGAAGTTTTAAATAAGCAGTGTGACAATATACAGCTCTGTTGTACTCCTTTACCAATTTTTAACAGTCCATGTTCCATGTCTCCTTCTAATCATTGCTTCTTGACCTGTATAGAGATTTCTCAGGAGACAAGTAAGGTGGTCTGGTATTACCATCTCTTTAAGAACTTTTCATAGTTTGCTGTGATCCACACAGTCAAAGGCTTTAATGTAGTCAATAAAGAAGAAGTAGATGTTTTTCTGGAACTCCCTTCTCTCTCCATGATCCAAAAAATGTTGGCAATCTGATCTGTTTCAGATTGCCTTCCTCTGCTTCTTCAAAACCCAACTTGTACATCTGGAAGTTCTCAGCTCATATACTGCTGAAGCCTAGCTTGAAGGATTTTGTGCATCACCTTGCTAGCATGTGAAATTGTATGGATGTCTGAACATTACCTTTCTTTGGGATTGGAGTAAAAACTGACATTTGCCAATCCTGTAGCCACTGCTGAGATTTCCAAATTTACTGATATACTGAGTGCAGCACTTTAACAGCATCATCTTTTAGGATTTTAAATAGCTTAGCTGGAATTCCATTACTTCCATTAGCTTTTTTTTGTAGTAATGCTTCCTAAGGCCCACTTGACGTCACACTCCAGGATGTCTGGCTCTAGGTAAGTGACCACATCATTGTGGTTATTCAGGTCATTAAGACCTTTTTTGTACAGTTCTGTGTATTCTTGCCACCTCTTCTTAATCTCTTCTGCTTCTTTTAGGTCCTTACCATTTCTGTCCTTTATTGTACCCGTCTTTGCATGAAATGTTCCCTTGTTATCTCCAATTTTCTTGAGGAGATCTTCTGTTATTTTCCTCTCTTTCTTTGCATTGTTCATTCAAGAAGGCCTTTTTATCTCCCCTTGCTATTCTCTGGAACTTTGCATTTAGTTGGGTATATCTTTCTCTTTCTCCCTAGACTTTCACTTCTTTTCTTTCCCCAGCTATTTTTAAAGCCTCCTCAAACAACCACTTTGCCTTCTTGCATTTCTTTTCCTTTCGTATGATTTTGGTCACTGTCTCCTGTACAATGTTACAAACCTCCATCCATAGTTATAATGGACACTTAATTTGTTAAGATCATAGATCTCATGTTACATAGTTTTTTTACTACAAATTTTTGTAAAGTGTTGGGAACAAATGGTTAAGGCATGGAACTATGCCAGGCTCCTTTAAGAAGCTTCTAAGCCTGGTTCCTTTTAAAATTACAGAGATCTAAATTTAAAACCGGAGAAGGCAACGACAACCTACTCCAGTACTCTTGCTTGGAAAATCCCATGAACAGAGGAACCTGGTAGGCTGCAGTCCGTGGGGTCTCTAGGAGTCAGACACGACTGAACGACTTCACTTTCACTTTTCACTTTCATGCACTGGAGAAGAGAATGGCAACCCACTCCAGTGTTCTTGCCTGGAGAATCCCAGGGACGGGGAAGCCTGGTAGGCTGCCATCTATGGGGTTGCACAGAGTTGGACATGACTGAAGCAACTTAGCAGCAGCAGCAGCAACAACTTTAAAACAACTTTTATTTTGGCTAGACAGATAAATAGTAATTTTGAAAGTCTTGGGCATTTCTTTGTCAACATGTGATTCACAGTAAATCTGATTTAAGTTTTCCATTTAATATAGAAGGAAGAATTTTAAAACAGAGTAATTTGAAATATGAGCTGAAAATCAGAATCCTTGTGATAACCATTGTATGGGTCATTATACCTAGTAGTGGGAAGTAAATAATTACCATACATTTGTTACCAAAATCCAGTAAAGAGGGGGCAATGTTTAGCAAACCGAAAGCAAAGCCAAATTTCATTCAGAGAAGACAGGGTAGCAGTTACTGATAAGGCTAAAGTCTAGTTAAACCAAACATTTTCTAGCTTAGTATTTGTGTATTTTGCAGAATTATGATGCAGCAAGTATTTATTCAAAATTTATAAATAATGTATATATAAATCAATACACTAAGCATTAAGTAACAAGAAAAATGAAAGCTGATTTTTAAATGGTACTGTCTGCACAGAGAAATCAAAATTGATAAGAACTGTACTAAGATATGCCTAATAAAGTAAAACCATATATAGTATTACTCTTAGTCAGAACTACAGGCCTGGGCCCTCAGATGTGTCTGTGAGGCTCATTATATAAATATAGTTCACTTATGTAACATACAAGTCACAAGTTTCATACTACATAAGGGCATGATGAGGTCATTCCCACCCTGTCCACTTAACAAATATTGCCTGCTGAAATGCTCTGAAATAGACAACCACATTTATGCTATGGAAAAACAATGTTATCTAATGCAGGAAATAATTCAAAACCATTCCTTGTGACTTCTGACTTGAAAAGAGGTTCAGGATTATGATTAAATGACCAATATCCACACTGCATGCACAATTATGGGAGTACACATATGACAAGCACAGATACACAAAAGCTCCCTTGGCTCTCTCTTCTTCATACTCTCCCCCTCCACAGAAGGACTGACAACTACAATCCATGTGAAAGACGTGAAAGACATCCAGGCCTCTCCTGAAATGTTTCCAAGGATGTCAAAAGAGAAGAGAGGGGGCTTTGGGGGTCAGGCTTACAGAATACAGCATCTCCCACCATTGGTTTTCTCAACTCCTCCACCAGGCAGCGGGCTTTTTCTTGAACTCGGTCCTCAATGCTCCTCTTCCCCATCCCGAAATTCCACAGGGTCATGAGGGAGAAGAGCCAGGTCTCCTTCCATCTCTTGCTGTTAGGGGAAGCACACTGATTGAAACCGCCCACCCTGGTCAGGTACCATAGTAACCATTTGCATGAGTTGTTTTATGGCAGGAGATCCTGATAAGGAATACGGAACTAATAGGCCACCACCAGCCGGAAGAGTTCGGGAAAGATCGAGAGGAGACACTACCTGTCCGTCCACTTCCCAGAATCCCTCTTGCTAGCATCCATCTTGGCTGAGCGATGCGTGCGCCACCAGGAAAGACTCTGAATTAGAATGATTGGCCAAAGACAACCCGGAAACTAATCCCATCACCATAAAACCCAAGACTGCAAGCCACGTGGCAGAGCAGTTCTCCTGGGTTCCCTTACCTACTGCTCTCCACTCGGGTGCCCTTTCCCAATAAAATCTCTTGCTTTGTCAGCACGTGTCTCCTCGGACAATTCTTTTCTGAGTGTTAGACAAGAGCCCAACTTTGGGCCCTGGAAGGGGGTCCCCCTTCCTACAACAACTGGCAACCACGAAGGGACTCCCCCATTTCTACTGGGGCTGACATCCAGACCGCTCAGGGTACTCCAGGACCAGCTCACCTGCCGACGGACCTGACCCAGCGGCCGCAACTGGGACTCGTTTGTCCCTGGTCTCCTCCTGACGCAGACAACTGGCCAGGGTGCCCCAACCGGGTAAGGAACAAGAGATTTTGTTGACCCTTCTTTTCCCACCCCTCTTTTCAACCTATCCTATTTTTCTAGTCCCCCGGTCCTGGACGCAGGAATCTGGTCGAAGGGCCTCAGCTTAAGCTGAGGATTGGAGACTGATCACCTCCTCTTGGCAGAGAACTCGAATTCTGGTTCTGGTAGGGCCGAGTTCCAGTCCTCCCTTCTCTGGAAGCCCAGGGAAAAGTCCCGTAACGCCTGGGTGTCTGCAGGTGGCAGGAGACGTCTGTAAGGCCACCCCTTTTTTTTCTCTTTCTCTCCCCCACTCCTAGACCTTCTGTCTCGTCCCACTCCTTTTCTCTCAACCTGGCCCTCTTCCCTCTCTTTGAAGACCCAAGTTATTTCCGCTTACTCTGTCTGTCAATACTTGGACCTGAAGTTCTGGGTCTTTGTAAGAGATTTTCAGAGAGGCTACGCCCTCTGCTCCCCATCAACTGTGCTTTCTGTTCCTGGGGAGACGACTGAGCGTTAGAAGCCCTCCATCGGGTGCCCTGTTTCTATAAATTCAGCCATTTAATTGCGCATTTGGCTGAGTGCTTCCACGTGGAAGTGATTGACGGGGTTCAGTATAGTCGCACCTGGTCTTGGGTGAAAATTAACACCCTAGATACATCCTTAGGGGTTAATTTACCTTTTGGGGCCAGCCCTACAGCCCCATTGATTGTGCTTACTACCGAACATTTCCTTTGGCGCTTATACAATCAGGCCCTTTGGGACCAGGAGAGAGCTTACAATCTCTCTAGAGTCAGATATAGAGGCATCCGCCCCAGTACTGGTCCCTTGGGAACGAGATATAGGCTATACCATCGCTAAAATGGGAAATAAGCCTAGCTTCCCTCTAGACACCCCGCTCGGTTGTCTTTTGGCCAACTGGGAGGGACACCAACTGGGAGGGTTAAAAAAGAAAAAACTTATCAAATACTGTACTCAGTACTGGCCTACTTACTCCCTGGGAGGAGGGGAAAAATGGCCCCAGTCAGGATCACTTGGACACAACACCATTTTACAGCTCAGTCTATACTGCAAACGTGTGGGTAAATACAAGGAAGTTCCCTATGTTCAGGCCTTTATGGCCCTCTACCAGGATTCTGAAAAAAAAGGGAAAATATAAGCTTGAGGACTTCGATAAATGCTCTTCCAAAATCCTTTTAGCAAGGCCTGAAACAGAAGATCCCCTTGACCTTCTCTTGAACTCCCCTGCTTCAGCAGAGAGGCCACGAGGAAGGGAGGGTCAGACACGCCCGGAAGTCAGGAGCCCGGCCCGGAAGACATGAGATCAGAAGGGGAGTCACTCCCAGTCGCCTCGGCTCCTCCTCCATATGTCCCCTCCCCCATGGGGTTACGATCAGGAAGTAAGCTTTGTCCTCTACAGAAGGAAAGGTCATCCTCAGACAAAATCTGCCCCCTAAGAGAGGTACCAGATGGGGAGGGGGGAACTATGCACGTTTATGTTCTGTTCTCTATGCAAGACATTACCCAATGCAAGGAACAATTGGGTTCATATTCCGAGAGCCCCCAAAAATTTAAGGATGAATTTGAGCATCTTAGCCTTAACTTCTCCCTCACCTGGAGGGATATAATGGTCATCCTCACCCGGTGTTGTAATGATGAGGAAAAAGCTCGAATCCTAGATCAGGCTAGAAAAGTGGCTGATGAAAGACAGCGGGTAGATGTCAGTCTGGCCCCTGCCGAAGAGGCAATTCCCTCGACAGAGCCAGACTGGGATCCTAATACAAGGGCAGGAAAAGAATCCTTAAGACACCTCATTACTTGCCTGCTACAGGGAATGACCCAGAGTGTGCGAAAGGTTGTTAATTATAATAAGATAAAAGAGGTTACACAGGGAGAGAATGAAAATCCAGCTCTTTTTTTGGGCAGACTCACAGAAGCCTTTAGAAACTTTACCGAGACAGATTTAACAAGTATGGAAGGATGAGACCTGTTGGCCCATTCCTTCATAACCCAGGCAACCCCAGACATAAGGAGAAAATTACAAAAACTAGGAAAAGGACCAGAGACCCCAATTTCCAATTTGGTGGAGGAGGCAAATAGGGTGTTTTTGAACAGGGACCGGGAGGAGGAAGCAAGAAGGGAGCAAAAAGAAGTCCGAAAAGATAGGAGAATAGAGAGGCAGACCCAGGCCTTGGCCCAACAACAGGCTAAAATCCTGGCCTTGATTCATCCTGCCACTATGCGAGAGTACCGGGGAGAGCAAGGAAGAAAAAAGATCTTAACAATCCACCGCGGCTGAGCCGCACCCAATGTGCCTACTGCAGAGAGGATGGACATTGGAAAAGGGAGTGTCCATATCGCCCTAAGGGAAGGCGTATGGCGACCCCTACACCTGCTCCCTCTGTGTTAGTTCTGGGCGACCAGGACTGACGGTGCCCAGCGGCTCGAGAAACCCCCGCGAATGGTGAGATCCAAATCACTCCTCTCGACCCTTGGGTGACTCTACAAATAGAAGGTAAGGATGTGAACTTTCTTCTAGACACGGGGGCTGCCTTCTCCGTTCTTCCTTTCCGATTAGGACCTTTAGACTCCCAGACTAAAATGGTGATAGGGGTAGATGGAAAACCCCAAAGCCGGAATTTTACTAAGCCCCTCCATTGTAAGGTGGGAAATTGGCAAGGAACCCACCCCTTCTTATACATCCCTGGTTGCCCTGCTCCCCTACTGGGGAGAGACCTTCTTTGCCGCCTCTAAACCAAAGTGACTTGGGGAAAGGTAGAAGTCGATAATTTTCTTTGCCTAGTGTCTGAATATTTACAGTCAGAGGTAGAAAAGGAAGAGTCTGTCCCTTTCCTAGATGAGGTCAATCCCCAGGTGTGGGATGTCTCCAGCCCTGGTTTAGCCATAAATATTCCACCGGTAAAGATTTCTCTGAGGCCAAATGCTCCCTACCCCTGGAAAAGACAATATCCCTTAAAACCAGAAGCTCTTGAGGGTCTTAGACCATTAGTTAACAAATACCGAGATACTGGAATTCTAATCAGCTGTGAGTCCCCCTGCAATACTCCAATCTTGCCCGTTAAAAAACCAGATAGATCTTATCGATTCGTCCAGGATCTAAGAGCTGTTAATGAAGCTGTGGTTCCCATCCACCCCATAGTCCCAAACCCGTATACCCTCCTATCCCAAGTCCCAGGAAAAGCCAAGTACTTCTCAGTTTTGGATCTTAAAGATGCTTTCTTTTGCATTCCTCTCCATCCTGAATCCCAAAAACTCTTTGCTTTTGAGTGGCGGGACTTGGAAACGAGGGAGACCATACAACTCTGCTGGACTCGACTACCACAAGGATTTAGGGATAGCCCTCATATCTTTGGGACTTCCTTGGGGAGAGAACTAAGGGAATTAACTTTAATGAACAGTAGTCTAATACAGTATGTGGATGACTTGCTCATAGCTAGTCCAGATTTTACCAGCTCTCAAATGGACACTATTAAAACTAAATTTCCTATATGAAAAGGGTTATCGAGTATCCCCCAAGAAGGCTCAGATTAGCTTAACCCAAGTAAAATACCTTGGATTTATAATTACAAAAGGAAAAAGAATGCTTGACCCCGAGAGGAAATCCCTCATCTTAAATACCCCGTACCCCCAAACAAAAAAAACAGCTTAGGGGATTTTTAGGAATGACCGGGTTTTGCAGGATCTGGATTCCTAATTATGGCAATCTGGCCAAACCCCTATATGAAAAGTTAAGGGGGAAAGAGGAAGAGCCACTCGACTGGGATGAGACCTGCAAGGTGGCCTTTAGTGCCCTAAAAGAGTCCATCACTACAGCCCCAGCTTTAGGCCTCCCAAACCTGGAGAAGCCTTTTAGACTCTATGTTTCTGAAAGGATAGGAACTGCTCTTGGGATGTTAGGGCAGATAATGGGGCCGTATTACAACCCGTGGCTTATCTCTCAAAACAACTAGATGAGGTGGCCAGAGGGTGGCCCACTTGCCTCCGGGCAGTAGCAGCCACCGCTCTTATGGTTAAGGAGGCATCTAGGCTGACCCTGGGTCAGCCCACCACAGTGTATACACCTCACCAGGTGCAAGCAGTCTTGGAAACTAAAGGGGACAGGTGGATGACAGGGGGAAGGATCACCCAATACCAAGCCCTCCTCCTTGACACTCCAGAAATAAGGTTGAGGGTCTGCCAGACTTTAAATCCAGCAACCTTACTGCCAGATCCCCCTACTTCCCCTCTGGATCACCAATGCATACAAATCATAGACGAGTTATACTCTTCTCGCCCGGACCTATCAGAGACACCTTTATCTGACCCAGAGGAAAACTGGTACACAGATGGCAGCAGTTTTGTAGAAAAAGGAGAGAGAAAAGCAGAATATGCAGTAGTGAGCCTAAAAAAAACTAAAGAAAGTGGGTCTCTTCCCCCAGACACCTCAGCCCAGAAAGCTGAACTTTTTGCCCTGACAAGAGCTTTGGAGTTAGGAGAAGGAAAGAGGATTAATGTGTATACGGACTCTAAGTATGCTTTCCTCATTCTACATGCCCATGCAGCAATTTGGAAAGAAAGAGGGATGCTCAGTGCCCGAAGCTCTCCTATTAAACACAAAGAGCTCATTCTCAGGCTCCTGGAGGCAGTCAAACTTCCTGCAAAATTAGCTGTCATCCACTGCAAGAGTCACCAAAAGGGGCAAGAAAAAGAGGCCCAGGAAAATAGGAAAGCTGATCAAGAGGCAAAACGAGCTGCCAGGAAAGCTACCTCTGCCACTGCTATCTGCCCCCTTTCCCCAAGGAAACCCTGACTCCAGATTATACCCCAGAGGAACATTCCCGATATGCTGAGCGGGGGTGGGAGATTGGGTCACATGGGTGGTTTCAGACTGATCAGGCCCAAATAATACTCCCTGATTCTCAGGTTTAGAAAATTACTAACTCCTTACATAAGAGCACCCATTTTGGAAGAGATAATCTAGAAATCTTGCTTAAGTCTATTCTCTATCATCCCCAGTTAGCTAAGGTTGTTAGACAGGTCACACAGAATTGTGATACCTGTCTAAAAAATAATCCAAAAACCAGACCCTTGCCACCTCCTCTAATTAAACCTGTCCAACATCGGGGATCATACCCAGGAGAGGACTGGCAAGTAGATTTTACAGCCATGCCAAAGACCCAAGCGTTTTCTTATTTGCTAGTCTTTATTGACACATTCACAGGATGGATCGAAGAGTTCCCTACTAAGACAGAGAGAGCTACAGAAGTCTGTAAGGCTCTGCTGAAGGAGATAGTGCCTAGGTTTGGGCTGCCTCGGTCACTTCAGACAATGGGCCCTCATTTACAGCCACGATATCCCAAAACCTAGCCGCATGCTTAGGCATAAAATACCGGCTCCACTCATCCTGGAGGCCTCAAGCTTCAGGAAAGGTAGAGAGAGACTTCTGCTCTGCTAGGCAGGCCTACGCCCCGACACAGCAGGAAGAAGTTACAGAAGAAAGAGACCTCCGCCCCAATTCCCAAGAAGCATCTTGAGTATGAAGTCTCTCAGGGGGGAGTTGTTAGGGGAAGCACACTGATTGAAACCGCCCACCCTGGTCAGGTACCATAGTAACCATTTGCATGAGTTGTTTTATGGCAGGAGATCCTGATAAGGAATATGGAACTAATAGGCCACCACCAGCCGGAAGAGTTCGGGAAAGATCGAGAGGAGACACTACCTGTCCGTCCACTTCCCAGAATCCCTCTTGCTAGCATCCATCTTGGCTGAGCGATGCGTGCGCCACCAGGAAAGACTCTGAATTAGAATGATTGGCCAAAGACCACCCGGAAACTAATCCCATCACCATAAAACCCAAGACTGCAAGCCACGCGGCAGAGCAGTTCTCCTGGGTTCCCTTACCTACTGCTCTCCACTCGGGTGCCCTTTCCCAATAAAATCTCTTGCTTTGTCAGCATGTGTCTCCTCGGACAATTCTTTTCCGAGTGTTAGACAAGAGCCCAACTTTGGGCCCTGGAAGGGGGTCCCCCTTCCTACAACATTGCCATTGCTAAAGAGGATTCAGAAACTATTAACAGGAGGGAGGCCCTAGGCAAGGAGGAGTGAGCTTACAGTTGGCAGCCTTTCAGGTAGACCAAGACCTGCTGCCAGGTTCTTCAAATTCCTCTAATCTACCCTCTCCACCCCCAATGCCAATGCTGAACACACACACAAGCACACCTACCATGTCCTTTATTAATTCTTTCAGGCAACGGGAGACTGCTTCTTTCAGAAAACTCTTCTCCCAAATCGATCAGAGTTTCCTTCACTGCTTCACATCCATACAACATCACAGTGGGCTTCATGCCGAAATACACAGTGAACACAGGGCCACAGACTTCTGAGAGCTGGGGAAGGAGATGCATGTAATCACAAAATAGGTCACAACTTGATAAAATATAATACCTGACTCAGAATATATTATTATCACACTTTTACATTTCTATTCTTCCACAAACAGCCTAAAATATTTCTGAATACATAAGTATTATAGTAATTGTTACAGTTTCCACTTTATAGATGGGACTCAAGTAACTGGTACACAGATTATAATTAATCCACATATCAGCATCTTCAGCAGGTTTATTCACCCCAACTTATAAATAAGGAAACTGAGGTGGAGAATTTCAATTCATTTCCAGCGTTCCATGGCTATATTTAGAAGATTCAAATTTGAAAACTTTCTTACTCAATCTCTGATCCTTGGGCAATGTATCAACCCTCCAGGCCCACCTTTAAACCAACAGCCACCTGCCTGCTTCAGAATCACCACAGGTCAGTCATTAGAGTTCTGATTCTGTAGCCCAAAGATGAATATTAGAAATCTGTATTTTAAAAATAAGTGCAGATAACTCTAATGCCCAGCACAGTTTGAGATCCACTGGTATTAGTAAAACAGAAAGAATAGAAGCATCATAGAGGCAGTGCCAGGCCATACAGCATCTTGTGGAAGAAAAACATCTTCCAGCCTGCAGCATTCACAGGGTACAGACACCAGCTTCCTGCAGAATGTAAATGAATGCTGCTGCCACCAACTGGGCCCTGACTGATGACTTTTTCTTTCATTCACTCATGCTGGTTCTGATTTCAAGCTAATTCCTTAACCTCAGGCACAATGCCCTTTTTCAGAAAAGTCCTACTTTCCTGCCCATCTGAAGGAAACACATAGCTTATATAGTATATGACTTCTGGAAGAAAATCTTGAATCACAAAACACTTCACTTACCATTTACCTTCTGTCCCAAATCATAGCAAATGGCTATGAAACAAAGAAGGGAAGCAATACTCTCAGCTTCTGACATTTTTATTTCAACCATACAAAGAGCTAAACATTTCTCTACTCACAAAACTCTACTTTGTTCCTCTATTTATGACAATGACATGCCTGAAAAGGCAAGAGAAGTAACAGTATTTACAGGGACTAATTTGCTACACAAGGAGCTATTTTGACAATATGCCCCCAGAAATATGTATTAGTATCATGTGTGTGTGTGTGTTAGTTCAGTTCAGTCGCTCAGTCATGTCTGACTGTGACCCCAAGGGCTGCAGCATGCCAGGCTTCCCTGCCCATCAGCAACTCCCGGAGCTTGCTCAAACTCATATCCATCAAGTTGGTGATGCCATCCAACCCATCTCATCCTCTGTTGTCCCCTTCTCCTACTGCCTTCAATCTTTCCCAGCATCAGGGTCTTTTCCAATGAGTCAGCTCTTCGCATCAGGTGGCCAAAGTATTGGAGTTTCAGCTTCAGCATCAGTCCTTCCAATGAATATTCAGGACTGATTTCCTTTAGGATAGACTGGTGTGTTAGTCAGTCATGACCAACCCTTTGCGACACCATGGACTATAGCCTGCCAAGCTCCTTGGTCCATAGAATTCTCCTGACAAGAATACTGGAATGGGTAGCCATTCCCTTCTTCGGGGATCTTCCTGACTCAGGGATGGGATCAAACCCTGGTCTCCCACATTGTAGGCAGATTCTTTACTGTCTGAGCCACCATGCATGCATGCTAAGTTGCTTCAGTTGTGTCCAACTCTTTGTAATCCTATGGACTGTAGCCTGCCAGGCTCCTCTGTCCATGGGATTCTCCAGGCAAGAACACTGGAGTGGGTCCCTCCAGGGGACCTTCCTAACCCAGGGATCAAACCTGAGTCTCTTAAGTCTCCTGCATTGACAGACGGGTTCTTTACCACTAGCACCACCTAGGAAACCCCAGAGAAGCCCACTAGTGTCATAACTGGGCTTAATTTACTTACTGTTTGCAAGCCACTGGAGGAGCATAAAACCTACTTACATTGTTGAGGATTTGCTGATGTCATTAACATCTAAGTGTAGGATGTTTCCAAGAATCGGATGAGGAGTGGGGCCC
Organism: Dama dama; assembly: GCF_033118175.1. Classification (NCBI taxonomy): domain Eukaryota; kingdom Metazoa; phylum Chordata; class Mammalia; order Artiodactyla; family Cervidae; genus Dama; species Dama dama. Next base: position 62,549,041 of record NC_083695.1, on the reverse strand, counting down.
GGCGGGAGCTTCCCTCTCCCAGAGCTCTGTTTCCAGAGTGACAGGAGAAGCAGAGAGCAGAGACAGAGCATCAGGGCCACAGCCAGATCCATTGACGCCGTCTCTTCTCACTCAGACGGCTGTCAGCATGAAGTCTAAAGCTTTTATAACAGTCCCTGCTAATGCAATTTGCACCTGTCCTAGGTATAAAGATATCAATCAATCATACCCACTTTGTACTCTATTCTGTGGGACTTTGCCACTCTGACAAAAACAAAAACAAACTGTAGTTTAGTCTTATTTTCTCTGTGTCCAATGATGACTCAGAGATTCTGGTTTATTTGTACTGGGTTGGGGTCCAGGTATTGCTAATTAAAAAATTAAGTGGTTCTAACACACAACCAGGATTGAGAATTATTGACATAAATAGTTTGATGCCAAAAAAGGCTCAAAACTCTGGACTGAAGTCAACAACCAACTGGGAATTTATGATTTTGAGGAATATCAGCATATTCTGTCTTTTATATTTTAAAAAGAGTATCTTGTAATGTTATATCTAACACTATCTAATATACACATGTATCTAAAATCTAATTTGTCCTTGAATATGAAAGATTTTAAAACATTTTAATGTACTATACTAACATTACAGCTGCCTATACATAAAACAGCTAATGATGACATAGTTAAGATAATTTAAAAATCAAAATGAAGTTAATTATGGTCCTGGCCACCAGAATGGAAATGCGTGGCCATTGTAGATGTGGTTTCGGACATATTTCTGCATATCCGAGAACCTGAATTTTTAGAACTGTGTCAAACTCAAAGATACCACTAGCCATTTTCAATGGTTGCTGCTGCTGCTGCTGCTAAGTCGCTTCAGTCATGTCCAACTCTGTATGACCCCATAGACAGCAGCCCACTAGGCTCCTCTGTCCCTGGGATTCTCCAGGCAAGAATACTGGAGTGGTTTGCCATTTCCTTCTCCATTTCAATGGCTAGTGTCTGCTTAATATGGGCAGTGTCTGCTTAATGGGCAGTATTTCTTTCTGGAGTGATAAAAATATCTTGGAATTAGATAATGCATAATGTGAATACACTAACATTTTCTAAATTGTGGTCTTTTAAATCGGTAAAGTGTCACCTTTTAAAAAAAGAAAACAGCATATGCTAGCTGCAGCAAGCTGCCGCCTTGTAGTTTCAAGTACCCACACACTCCATTCTGTAATCATTTTGAACCTCAACCTACCCTTGCTTGACAAAAAGCACCATTAATTCATGCAGCTCCAATCCCAGTTCTTGACAAATAATTTATGTAACCTTGTGTTTTTTACCTTGGTTTTTTTTTTGTTTGTTTGTTTTTTACCTTGTTAAGCTTCCCCCACCTTGTAGTCCAGTGGAACACAATTCAAGGTCTTCTTCAATGTGTGTCTCCTAGGCTACAGTCCTAATAAACATCAATTAAACACCTGTTTATTTCAACCAGGTCTCCATTCTTGGAATTTCTGGTTAGCATTAACATAATTCAAACAATTTGAATGGCCAAACAGAAATAAAGTAATTAGCCAAGCAAATTTACATCCTTTCACCTTGATATCTTCAGCCTCCCTCCCCTGCCCACAAAAAAAAAAAAAAAAAAAAAAAGAAAGAAAGAAAGAAAGAAAAGAAATATATTGGAAATAGGGATTATTATTTTGTATTTTTTCAAATGGGGAAAAGAGAGATTCTGGGAGAACAGGAAGCCTGTCCTGTGTCACAAGGTTCATAATTAATAAAACTAAGATTTAATTTAAGATCTTCTGATGTCCATCAGTTATAATGCACTCACACCATAGTTGCCTCAAGAACAAATTGAGCAAGACAACTAAAACCCTGTGAACACAAATAATCAATAAGCAGTTTATAATAAGGAACAGAAGAGAGTTTTATTCAAGTAAAATTGAGGTCTATACCACAGAGAGAGCCTCTCAGTAGCTCTGAAAAATAGCTCTAGAGAAACATGGTTTTCAGTACAGTTTTACAACTTATCAGAAAAAAGAATACATATCAAACATGACATGGGAACATTTCTTCAAAGTTTCAAAAGAGACAGATCAGCACATGCCCAGAGAGTTAGTATGACTTTGACATCTTGGAAGACAGCCTTAACTTCGATGGCATTTGAAGGGAGGCATTGTATCCCTATCTTCAAAGTGGACATTCTTTACATTTGGATAATGCACTCTTTAAGAGTTAAAGCAGATATACAAGGTATGAAAATAGACCATAAGACAGGCTGTTCTAGTTATCATAAAGTTCATGTCAAATCATGTATAAGCCAGAATGACTTCCCCATACCTGAATATGTGAAAGTTTCTTCCACCACCCCCAGATACATTACTCTGAATATATACCCCACTGACCACAAAATAACAGGCTTCACATTAAACAGATGTCTCCTACTTGATCCAAGGAAAAAAGGGTCACAGATTCTCAAAACAAGAAATCAAAAACAGATATTCTCCCTTCTCCATCATTGCAGAGGTAAAACTTACTCAAGTAACTGAGGGAAGAGCCAATCTCAATAATTTAGTAGGGGAAGTTTGAGAAACTATGACTCCAGCCTCCCAGCTGCTTCCAGACACAATTGCTTCTATTGCCTTTTGAAGTCTGTCTTTGTCAGAAGCAACAGAATGAAGTTTGCACAGTGCTAATCAAAATTTTAGAAAAGACCTGATTGAAATAAAAAGGTGTTCACTGAGGGTTTGTTAGGACTGTAGCCTAGAAGACACAGACTCAAGAAGCACTTGAATTGTGTTCCACTGGACTACAAAATGGTGGAGACTTATAAAGGGGAAGATTGCAAGAGTATGGTTAGACACATGAGTTACTTATCAAGAATCGTAATTGGATATGGCAATGGGTGAAAGTTTCTGTTACATAAACATTGGCTGGGCTCAGAAACAGTTGCACAGTTACAAGGGAAGACCTTTAGAACATTGGGTCTGGTACAGGTCAAAGGGATGTCAAGTTCTCAGGGGTGCAGAGACATGTTGGAGACCAGATCCTCAATTGCCTCCTGTTTTTGTATGCCTAAACTGTGATTGTCCTCAGTCGCTCAGTCATGTCTGACTCTTTTGTGACCCCATGGACTGCAGCCCACAATGAGTTACTTATCAAGAATCGTAATTGGATATGGCAATGGGTAAAAGTTTCTGTTACATAAACATTGGCTGGGCTCAGAAACAGTTGCACAATTACAAGGGAAGACCTTTAGAACATTGGGTCTGGTACAGGTCAAAGGGATGTCAAGTTCTCAGGGGTGCAGAGACGTGTTGGAGACCAGATCCTCAATTGCCTCCTGTTTTTGTATGCCTAAACTGTGATTGTGCTCAGTCGCTCAGTCATGTCTAACTCTTTTGTGACCCCATGGACTGCAGCCCACCAGTCTCCTCTGTCTATGGGATTTCCCAGGCAAAAATATTGAAATGGGTTGCCATTTCCTCCTCCAGGGGGTCTTCCTGACCTAGGGATTGAGCCTGTGTCTCCCGCATTTCCTGCATTGGCTGGATTCTTTACCACTGAGTCACCTGGGAATCCTGTGATCACTCCATTATAATTTAAATTTGTCATCAACAGCAAGGAAGGGAGATTTTACACAGAACAACACATATGGATTCAGTGGAGGATGGGAGGCAAGGACTTCATTAAACAGACCTACAGCATGGAGCCACTATAACATGCAGACCAGAACAGGAGATGACAGTGGTCATGAAGATCTAAATATCACTGGAAAGGTAAACATCACTAGATCACAATGACAATGCTTTACAAACGTGTTCTACAACATATCATCATATCTATTCAAAATTAATTAGTGAAGTTATTCCTAAGCTCTTTTAGTAAGGAAAAGCAAGTTTTTGTTAAGAGCTAATACCTGGGAATTCCCTGGTAGCTCAGTCGATAAAGAATCTGCCTGCAGTGCAGGAGACCAAGGTTTGATCCCTGGGTGAGTAAGATCCCCTAGAGAAGAAAATGGCAACTCACTCCAGTATTCTTGCCTGGGAAATCCCATGGACAGAGAAGCCTAGTGGGCTACAGTCCAGGGGGTCTCAAGAGTCGAACACAACTTAGCGACTAAACCACCAAAAGCTAATTACAAGATGTTTTATTCCTCATGTTTACATGAATTTATATCTTATTCACCTTAAACAGAATTTTCCCACCATAATATCTCTTATGATTATCTCAATTACCTTTCTCAAAGGTAAAATTATTTCCAATTCATGGATGGGCCTTGGAGATTCAGTTCCTGTGCTAAGGGTGTACATGGCACCTGCAGGTGATCGAGTTGAGACTGGAACCCACATCTCCAAGCAAACATTCAGTTCACCAGGGTCACCACACTTACTGCATATGTACCATGATTCAATATTCTGTGACTCATCCTAGTCAATGAATTTTCAAATATGTCAATTGAGTTAATAATTACTGCACCAGCTGATTAAAGTGGGGGGTCAGATAAGTTTAGTTTTGTAACTTATTAACTTGAATGAATACAAGACATGCTGTACCTTTCAACTAGAAAAGAAGAAGTAGTAACTTGCTGCCTAACTTACAGAGGTCTAAACTCTACCTAATTTTGGATGAAATAAATTCAGTCACTTTCATTAGAGCAATTTTATTCCTTGAGAAATCAGTGTGCTTGCTCTGCTTAACATTCCTTCTGTTAAAGCTATTTCTTTTATAGAGTGAAAGAGTCAAAGATAATTTAAAGGCTGAAAGTATCTCTGAGATCAGTTAATCCAGCCTTTATTTTAATGAGCAATTAACGACAGTGGATAAAGTATCCTCACTACATTCTTACAAGGCCTTCAGTTAGAATCTGTTTTTCAACTCCCAGTCAATGACATTTCACATCAAATAGCATTCCTGTTGTCCAAATGATTAGGACACCATGAATATTAAGTCCTCCACTGTCACAGAGTAATGCAAACTTCAGGTTGGCTGGAGTTGTGGGTTAGGGGTTTTCTTTTTAAAGAATAGAATTTATTTTTTACAGCAGTTTTAGGTACACAGTGGTCACACATACTCACACACACACAGCCTATCCCACCACCAGCAACCCTCACCAGTATGGTACACTTATTACTATTAATGATATAACACTGACACATGATAAATCAAAGTTCACAGATTATATTAGGATTCACTCTTAATTTTGTACGTTCTATGGATTTTGACAAATGTAGCATGAGCATGTATCCACCATTAAAGTATTATACAAAATTATCTCACTGGCCTGAAAGTTCTCTGTGCTCCATCTATCTGTCCCTCCTTCCCAAGCCCCTGGAAACCACTGATCTTGTATTGTCTCCATAATTTTCTAGAATGTTACAGAGTTAGAATTACACAATATGTAGCATTCAAATTGGTTTCTTTCACTTAATAATGTGCTTAGGGTTCTTTTCATGGCTTGCTACCTTTTTTTTTAACAATGAATAATATTCCATTCAATTGATATATTACTGTTTATGCTTCAACAACTGAAGGACATCTCGACTCCTCCAAGTTTTGACATAAATTTATGAATAAAGCAATTATAAAAGTTAATTTTATAAATAAACATGTTTTTATTTAAAAAGTAACTAAAAACATTAATGTGCAGGTTTTTGTGCAGATGTAAGATCTCAACTCATTTGAGTAAATTCCAAGGAGTACGACTGCTGGATCATATGGTAAGTATATGTTTCATTTTTTAAGGAACTGCTAACTCTTCCAAAGTGGTTATACCATTTTGCATCCCACCAGTAACAACTAACAAACGTTGCAGCTCCACATCCTTGTCAATATTTGGTTTTGTCAATGATTTGGACCTTAGCCATTTTATAATGTGTGCTTCCCAGGTGGCACAAGTGATAAAGAATCCAACTGCCAGTTCATGAGACACAAGAGACATGGGTTTGATCGCTGAGTTGGGAAGATCCCCTGGAGAAGGAAATGGCAACCAACTCCAGTATTCTTGCCTGGAGAATTCCATGGGCAGAGGAGCCTGGTGGGCTACAGTCTATGGAGCTGCAAAGAACTGGACACACACAAAGAACTGAGCACACACACACACATGATGTGTGTAGTGGTATCTAATTGCAAGCCTCTAATTATATATGATGTTGAGCATTTTTCACCTGCCTATTTGCCCCTTCGACATCTTATTTGCTAATGTTTTTATTCAGATATTTTGCACATTTTAAAAATCAGGTTTTTTATTTCTGACTGTTGAGTTTTAATTAAGAGCTCTTTGTTTATTCTGGGTAACAGTCCTTCACCAGATATGCCTTTTGCAAATACTTTATCCCAGTCTGTTGCTTGTCTCTTCCTTCCATTGACAGTATATATCACAGAGTAGAAGGTTTTAATTTTAATGAACTCCAAATTATCAATTATTTTTGTGGATTATGCTTCAGAGATAAATTTTAAAAGTCATCACCTAGTCAAGGTAACCTATATTTTCTCTCATGTGATCTCTTAGGAATTAAAAGTTTGCACTCTGCATTAAGTCCTATGATCCATTTTTAGTTAATTTTTGTAAAGGGTGTAAGATCTGCATGTAGATTCTATGTGCATGTGTTTCGCATGTAGGTACCCTCTTGCCAGTCAAGGACTGGATTCAAATTCTCTCAATTTTGTTTGTTTGAGGGTCCTTATCTCTTCACTTTTAAAGACAATTTCACTGTATACAGAAATCAAAGTTAGTGCATTTTTTTTTCCTTTAAATACTTCACTCCAATCTCTTTCTGCTTGCACACATTTTGAAGAAAATCCCAATGTAATTCTTATTCTGTTCCTCTAAAGGTAAGATTTTTTTTCTTCCTCTGGCTTCTTTCAGATATTTTCTTTGTTTTTATATTCTATGTTTGAATGTGATATACCTACACGTAGACTTCAGGGTATTTTTCCAACCTGATGTTCTTAAGGTTTCCTGAACGTGTGGCATGGCATCTGACATTAATTTTGCGAAATTCTCTGAAATTACTGCTCAAATATTTCTTCTGTAGATCTGTTTGTCTTTAAATAAATGTTTTAATTGAAGCATAACATCCATAGAGAAAATATGCATATTCTAAATGTGCATGCCAACACACTAACAGAGGGTGAATATTTCCGTATAATCAAGACACAAATCATGAAAAAGAATTGCATAATTTATGTTTTCCATTGTACTGTTATAGACATTTCAGGTTCTTGCTGTGTGGGGTTATTTCGATTGGTGCTGTTATGTGCATTTCTAAACATGTCTTGTTGAAATCCCAAAGTACTGCATTTCTGTTCAGTACATACTTACAAGTGAAACTGCTGGACATTCATGTGTTTACTTCCAAAAAAATGGCCAAATAGTTGTCCAAATGGTTGAACTAATTTACAATATTACTCTGAGAATGCCGGTTGCTTCACTTTCTTGCCAAAACTTAGTATAATTTTTTTTTTTCATTTTAACCATTCTGATGGCCATCTAAGGATATCTCATTAAAATTTAAATTTGCACTTCCATAAAGCTTAATGTTGCTGAGCACTTTTTCAGATGTCCAATGGCAATACTAAGTATTCATATGTGAAAAACTAGTTTATTGGGGTATAAGCTAATAGTTGGCTTCATACATTTTTAAAACAAATGCAAGCGTCAGAGAGAAAATTTGGTAGTATGTGCAAAGAATTTATACTCTGAACCAGGTGAGTGTAAACTGCTAACCTGAATGTAAACTGCTGACCTGATACCTGATCTTGGTATCAAAGACCTGAATTATTTTAGTACATGTTTCCTTAAAAGAAGTCAAATCTTTTACATAATATTAATAAAACCTTCAACAGGAATTTCTAATTCTCATTTCCATTAGTGTTTCAGGGATAAGTCCCAAAGATATTCTTTATCTCTCAGCTATCTATATTTCAGAGATGTCTTGAGACTAAAAAGTTCAGGATCATAGCATCATATTGCCATCACTGATGTTACATATAAAACAATGTGATGGAAAGTAGAAAAAAATAGAATCTGGTGACACCTTCAAGGGATTTTGTTCTTCCTCACAGAGAAAAGAATAACACTTAGAATACATGATTAGAAATACAGAAACATAGGTTAATATTTGACTATAAGTTTGAAACACAAAGTAATGTGAACATTTCATATCTTCTTTTAGTGTTCATAGTAACACCAACCAGAGGAATGAATTCTAACACTTATTATTCAGTCCTCCCAATTGCTGATTTTCTCACTATTTCCCTACAGGCTGGAGCTGCTCTGGGACACAATTTCTCTTTTCCAAATCCAATCCTCAAATAAGCCCAGGTGATACTCAGCACATAGTGTTCCTACCCTCTTCCCCTTTGTCCCTATCTGTGTTAATCATTATGAGGACAAGCACAGACTCTTCAGACTCTTACTTTCATTCATTTCTTACCTGCATTACGTACAAAAGAAGGAAAGTCTGAGACTGGCTCAGCAAATACTGCTGCTTTTTATTTAGAACATCTGGAGAGCAAATGGCTATGTGTTAGCTTATACCAACCATTCCACTCTGTTTTACAGTGATAATACGGTACTGACTCTTAAGTAAGTATTAGCATATGTGGTAGTTAATATAAGTGTTACAGAATATGAAGACAGCGAATATATTTGTGCAGTAAAACTCAGGAGACTTTCCTTTCATGGAAGTTGGATATTTACCAGATATTCACATAGAAGTTGGATATTTACTGGAGAAAATTGTGGTGGTATGAGATGGGCGGTCAGAAAAGAGTATCCCTGGTAGAAAGAAGGAGGTGAATGATGCCCCAGAGGAGAGTAATTACAGACACCAGCACAGCAGCAGCCGATGGACTGCCCTTCATCACACAGGAACGAAGCAGAGCTGGTACAGGGGTGGCACATGGCCAAACCCACTAGAAACTGGGGTGGTGTCGAGGTCCTTTGGGTCAACCACAGATTCCAGGGTAAATTTCTGTAAAATGGTGGTCAAAAATAAAAACAGCTCCATGCGGGCCAGGCCTTCTCCCACACAATTTCGTTTTCCTGAAAATAACACACACAGAGGAGATTTGTTCCTTGAACATTACATTTTGAATTGTCACAAAATGTATGAATGATTGAACAGATGGAGGCCTGGAAAGATGGTTAGAGATAGAGAGACAGAAGGAGAGACACACTCGCTATTCACCTAATATCTTCATAGGAACTTTTCATTCAGTAAATATTGATTGTCAGCTCAGCGTCAAGTACTTCATCATGTATTCCCACATTTTAACTGCTCTATTCCACTTCCAGTTTCCATCAATCTTTGTATAAACACCCCTACTCTGTTTGTCCAGGTGGGCTGAAAGGAGAAGCCCTGAGAGGAGGAAACTTGTACATATGTGCTTCCTTTCTACTTCTGGCACAAAATTCAGCCAAAGATATTTTTCCTCCACGTGCTTTCAAAAGTACATGTCTAAATGTGTCGGTCTTCTACTTGAAAATATTAAATGTCTCTTCCATCTGTTATGAGGTCCAAATGAGTTGAGCTGGCCCTTCATATTTTGTTCCCAGTATGGATGGAGGGGCCTGGTAGGCTGCAGTCCATGGGGTCTCTAGGAATCGGACACGACCGAGCGACTTCACTTTCACTTTTCACTTTCATACATTGGAGAAGGAAATGGCAACCCACTCCAGTGTTCTTGCCTGAAGAATCCCAGGGACGGGGGAGCCTGGTGGGCTGCCGTCTACGTGGTCGCACAAAGTCGGACACAACTGAAGCGACGCAGCAGCAGCAGCAACATTATGTTCCATATCATTCTTTCCATTCTTCACACCCTCTACTCTCAGTGCTAGCGATATCCACTCTTCATCAATCTCCAAAACACCATTAAACCTCTAATTTTGTCTCATGATGTTTCACTCGGTCAAGATGCATGTCCCTGACACTTCCTTCAGGACCTACGCCCCCATGTCATTTCCTCTTTATGGTCTTTGCAATCTTCACAAACAGCAGAATCTTGCCCTCTCTGGGTTTCCTCAATATCACATTCATTGCTTCAGTTGAAGCATGAATCACCTTGAATCGTAATTCTGGTTCCTCTGCTATGCTAAAATGTGTGCTTTTGAAATGAAGGCTCAGAAGATGACACAAAGCAGGCATCAAAAGCCATCAAATACATGGAGGTGAATCTGTGGCCAGAGACTCAGCACACACTGTAGTTGTGGAGACCCAGTATCCAAGATCTATGATCAAGAGTGGAGGATGATCACAGTGCTCTGGAACCACTGCAGGGTATCTTGCCACATTCCCAAGGACGCATTGACACTACAGTTAGCTGGCAGGGTCTGACTTTCTCAATCTAAAAGAATGTCCTGCTCCTGTAAAAGTGCCCTGCCTTCTCTTCTCACTTTGTTCCTGTGAGGCAGTTCAAACTCCCTTTCTTCTGTAAGAATGTTCCTTATTCCATTTTATGCCTCACTGTGGGCATGAGTGACCAGAAAAGTGTTTCTCCTTCTGGTCTCATGAGCAGCCTGTGCTTTCCTCTCTCACAACACTATTCAATGTTCTCTTTAGTAATCTACTTCCCTAACTAGATTGTGAGCCCACTTTGGTGCCCATTCTGTACTTTTAACCCCAGAATTCAGCCTAGGGAGTGAGGGATATCACTCATGGAAAATACTCAAACTTATGGACTTACGTACCTTTCTCATGGCAGAGAAGCAAAACCTAAAAGTTTCACCTGCTAAAAGGAGCTCACAGGTAGCTCAGTGCTACCTAAGATTATTACTGAATTATGCTATAGGCATAATTCAATTAACCTGTTTTCTAGCTTTCTTACTTTGGAAGAACTGGGTCACCTCCCTGAAGTTCCAATACTGGGGATATGTGGTGAGGGGGGAAACACATGGGAATTGAGAGTGGTGCTTGTGATCGTGGACAAAAAGCATTTCTACCAGCCCCAGAGAGGGCATCATTAAGTTCCAACCAACTCCAGAAAGGTACCTTGTTCCCTAAGTACTTAAGGAAATTAATTTTATTACCTGCTGAGAAAGCCATGAAGTAGTCACTTTTCTTAAAGTTGCCGCTCTCATCCAGAAAATGGGCAGGGTCAAATACCTCTGGGTTGGGGAATTCTTTGTCATCATGTAGCACAGAACTCAGTGATGTCACTATAGTCGTGCCCTGGAATGAAGGATGAAGATCAACTGAGTTATAAGAAGTCATGGAGCAAAAGAAATGTTGCAAATCATTTAGTCCAATCTTTGATCTATAGGTGAGGAGCCCCAGGGCCAAAGAAGGGCAGTGGCAATTCCAGAGAGACAGACCAAGCAATAAACACGGATGGGTTTAAGCTCAATGGCAGTGATGTTACTAAAGTGGCCTCCAATAGCATCTGAAGTACTGAGTACTTGGTTACTTGGTTTCTGAATCCCTGTTACTTATCACAGTGTTTAGACACTGCTGTTTGTTTTGCTCAATTTCATCATTTCGTTTTCATACATCTCATATGTGGATTATGTTTTAAAATGAAAGCCTCTGATGGCTCTTGAAAAGTCAGATGTATTTGGAACCTATTTACAGGGCTTTTCAAAAATAGAGGTCTGGTACGATTAAAAATGACATCTGGCACATCCATACAGACAGAAACAGGTTAGTGGTTGTCAGGGGCTGGAGGGAGGGAGGAATGGGCAATGACTGCTTAATGGATGGGTTGGGTTTCTTTATGGAGTGATGAAAATGTTCTGAACTAGACAGTAGCTATGGTTGCACAACATTGTGAATGTACTATATTTCACTGAATTGCTCACTTTAAAATAGTTAAAATGGTAATTTTTACATTATAACTTATTTTACCACAATAAAAAAGAAAATATTCTCAAGAGGAAAAAATGATTTCTTAGACAAATACACTAACAACTACTGAGCATTTATCTTTGGGATGAAATTTGTTTCTCTTAATTTTAAAATGTGGAGAAACACATTATGAATGAATTCTAGATTTTTAAAAAAAGATGATAAAATTAGAAAAATTTTCATTTTTCAACAAAGCAGTAAAGATTATCAATTATTACTAAAACTGTTGGATGAATGTTTTGGGAAACAGTATACACTAAGTCTTAAAGTACATGCCATAGATTTTTAATTAATTACCTATGAAAACAGACACTCATCAATAGAGAGATATGGAAGATCCCGCCTTAATAAGTGACCATCTTAGCATTACCACTAATGGGATAAACTGACAATACGTCTTCAGCCAAAATCCGATGCAGTGGGACATACACAACATCGCCTATGTAATTTTCTTGTCAAATACACAGAATTGGTATCTAATCTCAAGAAAACAATTACCAAAGCCAGACTGCCAAATGTTTAAAATGACAATTGTCTTGGACTCTTCAAAGTTGTCAATGTATTGAAATAAACATAGGAACAGAAACTGTTCTTGATAACAGGGGAGTAAAGGGACAGATAAATGAAATACTTGTTCCTTGACTGGACACTAGATGTCCCTTCAAGAAAAACTACATAAGATATATTAGGATAACTGAGAAAATGTAATTATAATATATATACTAGATAAAATTACTGTATAGATAATTCCTTTAGTGCAAATGTTTTTACTTTACGTAGATGTAAATGTTTACTTTACGTAGATAAAGTCCTTGTTCACTTGTTTGGAAGATATATATACTGAAATATTATTTAGGTTTAAGTGTGATAGATGGTAAGCCAGAAAGATAAAGAACATTACAGCATACTGACACATGTATATGGAATTTAGAAAGGTGATAACAATAACCCTATATGCAGAACAGAAAAAGAGACACAGAAATACAGAACAGACTTTTGAACTTTGTGGGAGAATGTGAGGGTGGGATATTTCAAAAGAACAGCATGTATGCTATCTATGGTGAAACAGATCACCAGCCCAGGTGGGATGCACGAGACAAGTGCTCCGGCCTGGTGCACTGGGAAGACCCAGAGGAATCGGGTGGAGAGGGAGGTGGGAGGGGGGATCGGGATTGGGAATACATGTAAATCCATGGCTGATTCATATCAATGTATGACAAAACCCACTGGAAAAAATAATAATAATAATAATAATTTAAAAAAAAGATCAAAAAAAATAAATAAATAAAAATTCTAGAAGGAAAAAAAAAAAGTGTGATAGATGATAGGTATGTAGTTAAAATGTAAATATATACACACTTCCATATATATTTCATATATTATATATATATATCCACTGTGTGTTTAAATACTATTTAAATTTTAAAATTTTTTAAATTTAAAATTGGGAGTAATTCCACCCCTTAAGTTTATCACATCTAAGGTTTATAATTTTATTGTCAAAATTATTGCCTTGTATAATCTCAAAACAAATAATACAAGAAAATGTTACTTTAAGATTTTAAAAGCAGGTGTATTTTCAGCAAATGGTGTTGGGACAAGTAGATATCCATGAAGAAAGAAGTGTGATCATTATTTCACACCATAAGTAAAAATAAATTTTAAATGGATCATAGACTTAAATATAAAAGCTAAAAGTATAAAACTTGAAAAAGAAAAGATGAGCATAAATATTTGATAACATGCTGGAAATAAGTATGACACAAAAACACAAGTCATAAGGGAAATAACTGATAAATTGGACATCATCAAAATTTTAAACTTCTGCTTTTTTCTAAAAAAAAAATTCTGCTCTCTCAAAAACATTGTTAGAAACCAAAAAAAGAAAGAAAAAGACACATACTGGGAGTAAATATTTGCAACACTTAGACATGATAAAGGGATTGCATGCAAAATATATAAAGAACTGCAATAAGTAATAAGGCAAACAAGACTGCAAGGAGATCCAACCAGTCCATCCTAAAGGAAATCAGTCCTGAATATTCATTGGAAGGACTAATGCTGAAGCTGAAACTACAATACTTTGGCCACCTGATGTGAAGAGCTGACACTGGAAAAGACCCTGATGCTGGAAAAGACTGAAGGCGGGAGGAGAAAGGGATGACAGAGAATGAGATGGGTTGGATGGCATCACCGACTCAATGGACATGGGTTTGGGTGGACTCCGGGAGTTTGCGATGGACAGGGAAGCCTGGCCTGCTGCAGTCCACGGGGTCGCAGAGTCGGACACAACTGAGCGACTGAACTGAACTGAACTGAAGGCAAACAACCCAATAAAAAATAGAACTATAACTTGAGCAAACACTCAATGAACATATATGAATGGCCAATCAACATATTAAAAAAATATATCACTATTTGCCCAAAAAAACCATAGGTAAAACAAAATGTGGTATCACTACACAACTATTACAGTCTAAAATTTAGAGGGCACATCAGCAAGTGTTAGGGCGGGGGAGTCAGGGGACACGCAGACTGCGCACCAAGGTCCCTTCCCTTTAGGGCCAGCGGCCGGTGATTGCCCGCAACCCGGCCACTTAGCCACGCACAACGCAAGGCATAAACGACAGCAACAAAACAGTGTGGGAATGAGCCTTTGCTTAGTCTCCGACCTCATCCCTCCTCATCCCAAGTGCAAGCCCCGAGCCCTGCGGGATGCGCAACTGTGCCACCGGCTAGGGTTCTGTGAGCGCTGCCAGCCTGTCGCGCCAGGCTGGGGGACGAGAAAATCGAGTTCTCCACCTGGTCCAGGCGGCGCCGCCCCACGTGCCCTGCGCCCTCGGAGAGGAGACTCTTGCCACATGTTGGATCACGTCTCACCGCGCCGCGCAGCCAACAACCCCAAGGCGCTCCCTGTGCGGAACGAAGCGCGTTGGAGGGCCCACCGTGTAAGCCGCGAGGCGGCTTCCACCCCTCCTCTGTCACTCTCCGCGCGGGGACTACGGGTACCAACGAGTGGAACGCCTTGCGGCGCTGAGGTCCCGACCTTCAACCTTTAACTCTGCCTCCGCCCCCACCTTCCTCGTGGGGTCAGACCTCTTTTGACTCAAGCCTGCAAGCCCTTCTACGGAAAAGTGGGAACGCATTCGGCCCATTAGCATGCCAATCAATTCCACCAAAGTTTGTAACGATGTTTTAAATGTTTTGTTTGTTTAAAAATATTTACAGATCTGAAATCTCTCCCTTTTGCCCCTTCCCTTTCTCAGGACAAGGGAAAGGAAAAGAGGCGTTGAGATAATTGTTCAAAGCCCCCAAGGGCTGTCTTGGCCGGACATATGAGTGGACATATATACAGGTGTATACATGGGGAAAGACATGTACTTGGTTTCATATTTTTCTTTTTTTCCCTACCAATCAATGGCGATCTGACCAAAACTCCCTTTCCCACCACCACCGGAGAACAGCCCCTCAAAACCATTTTCAAAACATATTGCTTTGTTTGGGGTAGAAAGCAGGTGATTTGGCTAGAGGAATACTAATAAATACCACAAACAAAACAAACAGAAGCCATTAATACAAGATAATGAATTTTTTTTAAAAAGTGTAAGAACACTAACAAAGGCAAGTGATGAAGGGTACCCCCAGCAACTGGAACTCTCATTCATATATTGCTACTTGGAATGGAAAATATCACAGCCATATTAGAAAACTGTTTAATGGGTTTTTAAAAATGAAGTTAAACATTTAAACAACACTCTCACTCTTCGTTATTACCTAAAAGAAATGAAAACTTACATCCACACAAAAACCTATATGGAAATGTTTATAGCACCTTTATTCAAATGGCCCCAAATTGGAAACAACCCACATATTCATCAATCAGTCAATGAATAGACAATTTGTGGTACTCCATATGATGGATTACTCATCAATAGAAAAGGAATACACTAATATATGCAATAAAAAGATGAATCAAACATATTCTGCCACATAAAAAAGAGATTAAAGGCATATATTGATTACAAGTTATTTCACTTACATCACATTCCATTATATTGCACTCTTGAAAACGCAAAACTATAGAACTAAAAACAGATTAGTGGTTATCAGGGGCTAAAACTGGGGGAAATGGATTGGTTGCAAAAAGAGAATAAGGGAAATTTTCAAGATGATGAAAATGTGTTTATATCTTACTTGTGTTGGTAGTGACATAACTTCACATATTGGTCAAAACTCTTTAGACTCTGTACTTAAAAGGGTGACTTTTCTTTTACATAACTTATACCTCAAGTGAAAAATAGAGGAAGATATTAAGTCACAAAAAAGCACACACAGTAAAAAGTAAGTCTTCTTCCTATCTAGCTGCACAAACTCATTTAGACTCTTCAAAAACAACCATTCCCACCAACTAGTTATATGTGCTTCCACAGATATTATGCATATTAGCAGATAATCCTATATACATTTATGCTACTTATCACTTTCTTCTCTTTTTACCCAATGCCAAACATCCACTAGATTTTGATTTTTTTCTATAATGAAATAATTTAGATATTGTTTGATGTCAACACATATGCTGCTACTGCTGCTAAGTCACTTCAGTCCTGTCAGACTCTCTGTGACCCTATGGACAGTAGCCCACCAAGCTTCTCTGCCCATGTGATTCTCCAGGCAAGAATACTGGAGTGGATTGCCATGCTCTCCTCCAAGGGATCTTCGCAACCCAGGGATCGAACCTGTGTCTCTGATGACTCCTGTACTGGCAGGCGGGTTCTTTAGCACTAGCTCCACCTGGGAAGTGTGTCAACACATATACATCCACCTTATTCTTGCTACACAATATAAATGTGCCATTAAACTTGCAATGAATATTTAGTAGCTAAAAATACTTTTTTTATTACAAGTAATGATGCAGTGATACATTTTGATATTCCTTCACAAGCATTTGTAGTAGACACCAAGAATTATAACTGTTGCATTATAAGATATATTTTATTTTTTAATAGTTATGGCCAAAATGTCCTTCAAAAAAAGAAAAAATGTACTTATTTACAGTCTTACCAGTGGCACCTGAAAGCACTTGTTTATGTATATACTCACTAGTAAAAGGTTTTTTCAGCCTTTGACCTCGTCACTCTGATAGACGAAAATGTCTCATAGTTTTAGCTCATATTTTAAAATATATGTTACCTGGTTTAATTCTTGCAACATTTTGAGGTAAACACAATTAGTATTACAGACAGTATACACATCTCCAGTAGGACATAAATAGTCACACAAAGTGGCATAAATAAGGAATAAAAATAGATTCACTTCAGTTCCAGTAACGTTTTGACCGCCAAATGAAATTGCACTCAATTTATATTTGTTTTTAGTTTTTCAAGTTTTTAGTGTTGCAGAATTAAGGATGAGGCATTTCTAAAACCATGTGAGAGGGAAAAAAAACTTAGAACAGCTCTAACACGATAGACTTGAGTGATCTGTGGCTATTTATAGCTAAAGCCAGTCAAAAGTAAATAAAATTTAAAGTTCAGTTCCTCAGTTGCATTAATTACATTTCAGGCATCCACTGGGCACATGTGACTAGTGGTTGTCATAAGGGGCACACAGATATTCAGAATTCCATATTTCCCAGAAGATAGCAGTAATAATTTCAACCTTAAGAAACTCACAACCCTTTTATCCTCAAAGAAGAATTTTTAGTTATCTTATTTTTATATAGAATAGTAACATATGCAGTCTTCAAAACAGAATAGCAGTCTTCAGAACAGAAACCAACTAGAAAGTCTGAATAAAAACAGAAACCATGTGTTAGAAAGCACTGGAAAACTGCTAACAAAAATTGGTCTCCAGATTCCAGACAGAAGAAACTTGGAAAGGTAAATTGGCATCTGCGGTCAGTTTTTGACTGTGTACATATACAATTCTGAAATAGGAAGTGTTACATAATTCTGTCTAGCAGAGAAGATAAACATCACCTAAGACTGTGTATTTTTCTTATATAATATCTGAGATTAAGCCAAACTTATTAGGCACAGAAAAGGCAGAACTAACTGAACACCCAAAAGAAATATATATATATAATAAAAATATACCCACAGTATGGAAAATTTCCAACCTATTTTACGAGGCCAGCATTACCTTGATATCAGAAGTCGGACAAAAATTTTTTGAGAAAGGATAATTGTAGACCAGCCTCTTACAAATATAAATACAAATGTCCTCAATAAAATCTAGCGAACCAAATTCAGCTTTTTATATATGAAAGGGACAGAGACAGAGGGAACAAAATATATACCATGTAAACAAATGCAGAGAATTCATTTGATCAAATTATACACACGTTTGTGGAAAAAAGTAGACAGATTGTGAATAGCCAGGGAGAGGGGAAAACAGGGAGTTCCTAATCAGTGGACATAAAATGGTTGCCAGGGGTTTGGGGGGGAGGGGGATGAATAGACAGAGCACAGAGGATTTTTAGAGCCATGAAACTACTCTATATAATACTACAATGATGGATACATATCATTAGACTCTTGCTCAAACTCACAGAATGTACAAGAGTGAACCCTAATGTAAATGATGAACTTTGGATGTTAATGATGGTCAGTATAGGCTCATCAATTGTGAAAAAGGGTACCAGTGTGGTAGTGGATATTGATAATGGGAGAGGCAATGCATGTGTGGAGGCAGGAAGTATATGGAAAATCACTGTATCTTCAGCTTAAAATTGCTGTGAACCTAAAACTGCTATAAAAAATAAAGTTTATCCCCCAAATCATACAAAAATAGGATTAGGAAGTATTTCCCTAACCTGTTTTTTTTTAATATTTACAAAAATGTACATAAAATATCATTCTCAATGATGAGATATATAATCCTCACCTCTTCCAAGATATCATAAATGAAACAACAGCCACTATCACGACCTTGTTCAATATTATCCTTGAAATCCTGCCAGTGTGATAATGCAATAAAGTAAATCAAAGTCATGAGAATTGGAAAATAAAGAATAAAACAAGTACTAAATCAGGTAACAGAATTGTGGTGCATATAGATATCAAAAATAAATCTACAGACAAATTATTAACAATGATATATGAATCTGGAAAAGTTGCTAGATATAAGGGCATCAAGATAATAAAATCTTGATATTTTGATATACCAAAAAATGGAAAAAGCAATTTTAAAATTATAAAATGTATAATAAGATCAAAAATATTACTTATATCAGAAAAACATAACAGATGTGCAAATCACTGTACTAAAAACAAAACAGTATCAAAAAAATTAAAGAAAATCCAGATTAACTGTATCTGTGAATTGAAAGCATCAACATGTCAAGATGTCAATTTCCAAATTGATTTGATACTACCAAGAAAAAAATCACAACTGAATGTTTTGGGTAATTGACAAATGAATACTAAAATTTATCTGGAAATGTAAACAGCTAAGAGTAGTCAAAACAACATTAAAGAAGCAGAACAAATTTGGGAGACTTAGCCAGATATCGAGATCTGTCATAAAGATTTATAGCCACAAATTGGAACAGCACAAAACCCTTCAAGCTGCCACATGTATGATTTTTCCAATTCTCTCATCTTGAGGACTGAAATCATACTGTGAATATGGGAACTTCAAGGGTGTTGAGGTCACTGTAAGAGAAACAATTTTACCTTGGGGATGAGGTAGTTTCTGAATTTAATGTCACGGGTCACCGCATGGGGCAGGTTGGTGGGGACGAGGTCAATGTATCTCTGGATCTCGTGCACCACAGCATCCATGTAGGGCATGTGGCTCCTGTCCTGCATGCAGGGGCTCCGGTGTCTGCCAATCACACGGTCAATCTCTTCCTGGACTTTAGCTGATAAGACACAAGTAAGACTACTGGAAAAAAGAGGAAAACGCATGCCATATTTTCATACCAAATCAGGGTGACATAAAACTCTGTAAAGGTGTTCCAACATCGTTATAAACATCAATTATATGTCCAATACTTTGGCCACTTCATGCAAAGAGTTGACTCATTGGAAAAGACCCTGATGCTGGGAGGGATTGGGGGCAGGAGGAGAAGGGGACCACAGAGGATGAGATGGCTGGATGGCATCACCAACTCGATGGACATGAGTTTGAGTAAACTCTGGGAGTTGGTGATGGACAGGGAGGCCTAGTGTGCTGCGATTCATGGGGTCGCAAAGAGTCGGACACGACAGAGTGATTGAACTGAACTGAACTGATATGTCCAGAAGTACACCTAGACTTAGAGAGTTATCATATTACAAGTACAAATGACCCTCATACAAGCTAGACTTTGAGATAAATCTGTGCACACCTATATATTAGCATGAAAAGTGAAAAAAGTGTTAGTCACTCAGTTGTGTCTGACTCTTCCTGACCCTATGGACTAGTAGCCCACCAGGCTCCTCTGTCCATGTAATTCTCCAGGCAAGAATACTGGAGTAGGTTGCCATGCCGTCCTCCAGGGGATCTTCCCAACCCTTGTCTCCTGCATCGCAGGCAGATTCTTTACCATCTGAGCCACCAGGGAAGCCTATATATTAGCATGCATGCATGCTAAGTCACTCCAGTCATGTCCAACTCTTTGCAACCCTATGAACTGTAGCTTGCCAGGTTCCTCTGTCCATGGGATTCTCCCGGCAAGAATACTGGGGTGGGTTGCTATGTCCTCCTCCAGGGGCTCTTCTGAACACAGGGATCAAATCTGCCTCTCTTACATCTTCTGTTTTGGCAGGCAGGTTCTTTATCACTAGCACCACCTGGGAAGCCCATATATTAGCATAGAGGATCATTAATAAAAAAAAATAGAAATGATGAAACACTTTAAACACAAACAGTATATTATTAAGTCAAGAAATTTCTATCATCACGTGTAGGAGACAGGAAGAATAAAAAAAGCTGGCCCCGGCAAGGGTCGCAAAAAAAATTTATAATTATTGATAAACTGGATGCTATAAGGCATGAGACTCTTGGAACAAGTCCAGAGGGAACAGTGCATAATCTTGAAAACAAGATATGAACCTGGGGTCGGAAAACCGACCCCAGACAGTTTCTCAACCGGCGTCTCAGAGTCACAGGTTTTACGTATCTGGTGGAAAATTAGTCTTAGTTACTGATTTGTTATTGATTACCGTTTCCTAATTATTCAATGGTTAATGATCATTTTGTTCTTTGGCCCTGAAGGCCACGTGAGTTATAGTTTAACTCCCCACATATTCTTTCATTCAAGGCTGAAAGTGTAATAAAGCTGGATTGGCTCCAGTTTCGGCACCTTCACCTTGGAGCGGTGTTGGTCCCCCATCCTCGCTTTTCTCTGAATTCTTGTGTCTCTTTTCTCATTCTTGCCGTATCGCGCTTTCGGAATCCTTGCTTGTCGGGTTGGTCTAGACAAGTGGCCCGGGAACAGGGACCCAAAAGTGAATCCAGCCTGCGAGGCTAGCTCCTAGCAGCAGAGAACGCAGGGAAATCCGGCCAGCTCGGCAGATGAAGAAAGAACTTGGTAAGTACACCCCTGCGGATTTGTCAATCAGGGTAACAATGGGGCAAAATCCTTCTAAACATAGTGACTATATGCAAATGCTGAAAACTTTGTTAAAAAGTTCGGGGGTTGAGATATCTCACTTCTCTTCTAAAAAATTGTTTTCTGACATTGAAAAATATTGCTACTGGCTAGATCAAGATAAAGGGACTTTGAGGCATGAAGAATGGCAAGAAGATATGCGTTGCCTGCGCCGTGCCTACCAAAGCGGCGAAAAGATTCCTTTGTTGGTATGGTCAGTAGGGAATCTTATAAACACAGCTTTAGGACCGCTGCAATCCGAAACCTCGGATTCAGGGGATTCCGTAGAACAAACACAAGAACAAATGGAGAAAATGAATTTATAACATAGGTGATGAAAAAGAGAAACAATCAATAAAAATAAAAAATAAAAGCCAAAAAAATGATAGAAATCAAGAACAGATCTTTCTCGCTCAACCAACTACACCTTTGGTCGAGCCCCCTCCTTTCAATTCTGAAACCCCTTGAGATGATGGATTTGTTTTTAAACCACAGATAACTGTGCCTAATAAAATGACGCCTTTACAAAAGGGAGTTCGTATGGCACAATTGCAGTGGAATGAAGATGCTTTAGTTCTCCCTGTGGCTGTAATTCAAATCCTACCAGATCCTCAATTCCCACAAGGAGGAATGCATTATGATTATAATGTCATACCATTTAAAACTATAAAGGAGATAAAACTGCATGTACCCAATATGGAACTAATTCTCCTTATACCATGGGACTAATTCAGGGACTTTCAAAGCTGAATGGTTAATTCCTTATGATTGGAAAATGATAGCCAGAACTTGCCTATCCACCTCAGAATTTTTACAGTTTAGGACCTGGTGGCAAGATGAGGCAAATCAACAAGCTTGCAGAAATGCAACAGCCAACCCGCCAGTTGCTATAACACTTGATCAACTAATGGGTAGTGGGGTACATTTTGACATTCAAGCTCAGTTACAACTTGATGATCAATTACTCACTCAAGTGAGAATGATATGTTTAAAAGCCTGGGAGAAAATAAATCCACCTGGACAAGGCTCGATTTCATTTACCCAAATTAAACAATCAGATAGGGAACCTTATGTAGATTTTATTGCCAGGCTACATCAAAATTTAAATAAAACAGTCTCACAACGTGGCTTGAGAGATTTGCTGATGCCAGTTCTTGCTTATGACAATGCTAACTCAGAATAGGAAAAGGTGATTCAGGCTCTCAAGGCACAGGGTGCCCCTCTAGAAGAATATTTTAAAATTTGCCAGGATATTGGGTCAGAACCATATACAATGCAACTTCTGGCTCAAACATTGTCTAAAGCTAATAAAAGACAGATATGAGATATCACCAACATGGAAAATTAGGACACATTAAAATAGACTATAAAGGAAGAAGAAGACAGTCAGTTGATAAATTATACTATTGGTTCTGATGCCACTCCTGAATTTGTATTGCTTTTGGAAGTATATGTCTTAAAACAGGATATCAAAAGTGGCTGTCAGTTGTCAAAGAATCAAATGAAGGTAAGACTTCCCTCTTTCTGTTAACTGCTCTTACTTTTTTAGAAAAAGAGGAAACTTCCAGCATGATGAATCCACCTGACCTTCCTGATTGTGTTGCTGAAATTTGCCATGGTATTGAAAATTGGTTAAGATGAAAATTATGTAAAGGATCAGAAGGTCACTTATTATTAAATGTTGCAGAAGGCTCCATTATCGATTGGGGACCCCAAGAAATCCTTAAACTTATAAAATCTAAAGTGTCTTCCCCATGGTTATATAATGATAAGACAATTAGTACTTATGGTACTCAACCTCTCATATGACATGGGGTAGGATTAGCTCCCCCTGTGCCTCGTTTAGATCATTATCCTATTCGTGATAAAATATGGAAAATATCCATGACATTAAAAAAACTAATTGCTTGAAAAAGACAATATACTGAATATATTTTAAATGACCCAAAAGCTATCTTTAATTTTACAAAAAACTCTATCCACACTATTCAGACTTGTGTAAAAATTCCTTTGGTTTTTATGATCGGACCAACAAAATATGATCCCAATTTGAGATTAGTAACATCTATTAACTGTTCATTTTATACATGTATAAATAATACCATTCCTTTTGATACAAGTTGACAGTATTTACATTCTTAAAGCCAAAACTAACATATGGGTTCCAGTTGATTTACAATGACCTTGACAAGAAAGCCCTACATTTTATGTCATTGAAGAAATATTAAAAAATCTTAAACATGTTAAATGTTTTCTGAGATTGCTAATTGCTGCCATCTTAGACATTATTGCTATTACCACTACACCAGCCGTAGCTGAAATGGCTCTTCATAAATCTGTACAAACAGTTCATTTTTTACAAGAATGACTTAAAGATGCCTATGTCCTTTGGACCACTCAACAAAAAATTGATAGAAAGTTGGCCTCCCAAGTGACCAGCCTTCAACAATCTGTTATTTGGTTAAGAGATCAACTAGTCAGTTTACAAAAACAGGTGAAAAAAAAAAAAAAAAAAAAAACAGGTGAGACTAAAATGTGATTGGAACTATACTTCCTTTTGTATAACAGCTTTCAAATATAATAAGACACAATTCAGATGGGATAAAATTAAACAACACCTATTGAACCAAGATAATATTTCTGTAGATATTCAAGATCTACAAGATATATTAAAAGCTTTTAATAAACATCTCGATGTAATTTCTGGATCAGATTTTCTTGATACTGTTGCTGATAATCTTTCTTGTCTTAATCCCTTAAAACAGATCAATACATTTGGATATGGAATTGCTCTGGTTATGGGAGTGCTATTAATTATGTGTTTGTGTTTCTTTATAGTCTAGAGAAAAACAATCAAGAGACAATGCAGCCAACAACAGCAACTAACATTTTTCACCATTTCTTATCATTTACAAAATCAAAAGGGGGGAGATGTAGGAGACAGGAAGAATAAAAAAAAGCAGGCCCCGGCAAGGGCCGCAAAAGAAATTTACAATTATTGATAAACTGGATGCTATAAGGCATGAGACTCTTGGAACGAGTCCAGAGGGAACAGTTCATAATCTTGAAAAGAAGATATGATCCTGGGATCGGAAAACCGACCCCAGACTGTTTCTCAACCGGCGTCTGAGTCACAGGTTTTACGTATCTGGTGGAAAATCTATCGATAAAAATATTAGTCTCAGTTACTGATTTGTTATTGATTACCGTTTCCTAATCACTCAATGGTAATTAATGATCATTTTGTTCTTTGGCCCTGAAGGCCACATAAATTATAGTTTAACTCCCCACATATTCTTTCATTCACGGCTGAAAGTATAATAAAGCTGGCTTGGATTCAGTTTCAGCACCTTCACCTTGGAGCGGTGTTGGTCCCCTGATCCTCGCTTTTCTATGAATTCTTGTGTCTCATTTCTTATTCTCTTGCTGTATCGCGCTTTCAAAAACCCAGCTTATCGAGCTGGTCTCGACAATCACAGAAAGAAAAACAGGAATCAAGTAGTATTATTTTCATATCAAAATAATATACAATGTTTTAAAAATCAAATTCTATAACTGATGTATGTATGGTTTGCAATTGTATATGTATTGTGTGTGTATTTATTTGCAACTTGAAATGCTATCTTACTTAATGTTTAAAAAGGGAAAAAATTCTTTTAGGTACATCTTCGTCTAAATAGCATGTATCTTTTTCTAAATCTAACCTTTTAAAGTACTTCTCAGACTGTGAAAATTTTCTCAGGCTTTCTCACCAAATTCCTAGAATTTCTGCTATACTTCAACAATATAGCTCCCATCTTCCCTACCCTAGCATTATGATGCTGCATATTTAGAACAGGGAAAGATTTCTATAAAAACAAGTGTCTACTTCTTAAGAAAACCAGTATTGCATTGCAGGCCAATTTATGCTGGTTGTGCCTGCTGCAAATCCCTTCCCATGAAGTCCAGACACTTAACCAAAATTTTTTATTGATGAAATCCATAGCTTTATTGCCTTTGTTACTGCTCATACTGTCTTCACTTTTCTCAGCAATCCTCCCTACTATACAAATTTGTCTTACTTTCACCTTTTTTTAAAAAAATATTTCGGCAGCTTATAGCTGGTGGCATAGAAATTTCAAAACTAAAGCTTCTCTAAGAGAAATTATAAGACAGAAGACCCAATATCTTCCCCGAAACTCACCCTGCCCACCATGTTATCATACCTGTGACCTCTGGGTGCTTCAGCAGCAGGAGGAGCCCATATCTCAGCGTGGTGCTTGTTGTCTCTGTCCCAGCTCCAAACAAATCAGACACAGTTGCTATCAAGTTTTCAAAAGTAAACTCCATCTCTTGATTGTGCTTTTCCTAGGAGTTATTTGATGTAATTATCTGGTAGTTTGCCAGCATAAATAATTAAAATCAATCCAAAATAACACACCCTGTTAAAAAGCTAAACAAACCTAGACACTCGAGTGCAGTACTACAACAACTGGCAAAGTGTGTAGACTGGGCTGATGCAGTCTTGATTTCCTACTCCTCATCCCTAGCTTGCCTAAAAACTTCATTCCAAGCCTCTTTTGCAGGTGCACTGGTCAAGCAACCTACTTCTTACCAAAGAGCTTGCTGATGCCAGTTTCTCTTTCTTTCTTCATAGTCAAAACACAGATACAGAGGTAGAAGTGGTGTAGTCATCATTTTGAAACATGAGTATCTGAGCATGAAAATGAAACCTAAATACTTAAATATGCTGAAGAAAAATGGAAGGCACTTGAGTTCAATGTACTTCATGACTAGTCCTGGACTTCCCAGCATAAGAGTCTCTGTGAATCCATTCTTTTTCTTTGTAATCTATTCTAGGATGTGCTGCTATGTTAGCTTTTGCACATTTTCACCTTCTTCATGGGTCTTTAGGCAGAGTCCAGATAAAATGGTTTAAAAGGAAAAGAGAATTGCAAACTCTTGATTCTGGTTTATAACATTTTTCAAGATATGGCTCTAATTTGCTCATTTCTGTCAATAAAGTTTGTGTTTGCCTACAAATAAAAAAAAAGTTAACAGTGGTTTAAAGAAATAGTGAGTTTATTTATCGCACATAAAAGACGAAATGGGGCCAGCCACTACTGTATTCCAAGATGTGAGGCAATAGGCAGCTTGGTCGAGGAAATCAGTGCAGATGCTCAGAATAAGGAATTGACTGAATAAAGTTCTCACAAGTTGGAAGTTGGGAGAGTAAAAGCCCTTCACAAGGACAACTAAGGTGGGTTTAGAGGAGGGATATATATGACATAAAATTGGTAATAACAATGGAACAATCTGAAATACTGACTACACAGGTCACAAACATACCAAAAAATAATCATTTTTTCCTATCCAGTCCTCTAGACTAGCATTAATTTAATAAGACTCTTATAATCCCCAAGTGACCTGTGGCATGCCAATATTATGTAATCCAACACCATTAAGATAGATTTAACCCTATCACAGTTGTACCTGATAGACAAAAGTAGTTATCCCCATTGGTAACATCAACTTCACACAGTTTCTAAGTTTGTCAACTCAAAATTACTCTGAGGCCAGGGAGAGTAGAGTTCTTATAAATTGTTATTGCTATTTCTATCTGTTCAAGTGAATTTGAAGGATCAGTGGTTATGTACACATAGCCTATCAAAAGTAAGCTAGCCTATACAAAACCTTGCTGAAAGAAATTAAAGAAGACCTAAATAAATGGAAATACATTCCATGTTTATCTATTGAAAGATTTAGAATAGTTAAGATGGCATTACTCCCAAACTGACCTACAAATGCAACATGATCCATGTGAAAATGGATCAGATTCTACTAGGATGGCTAGAATCAAAAAGACAATTAGATAATCAAAAAGATAATTAGAAGCACTGTCAAATATATGAATAAACTGTAACCTTCATACACTGCTGGTGAGTATATAAAATGGTGCAGTCAATTTTATGTGTAAGTTTTCTTCTAAGAGTTTTATAACTTCAGCTCTTACATTAAGACTTTGATCTGCCACACTTCCTTTGAAGGTTAAATATAAAGTTATCATCTATCTGTGCTGTGCTCAGTTGCGTTCGACTCTTTGTGACTCCATGGACTACAGCCCACCAGGCTCCTCTGTCCTTGGAACTTCCCAGACAAGAATACAGGAGTGGATTGCCATTTCCTATTCCAGGGGATCTTCCTGACCCAGGGATTGAACTCCCATCTCCTGTGTCTCTAGCACTGGCAGGCAGATTCTTTGCCACTGTATGACCTGGGAAGCCCACCACCAACTCTATCACTAGGTATATACCCAAGAGAAATTAAAACATATGTGTATACAAAACTTGAGGGGTTTCCCCCGTGGTGCTAGTAGTAAAGAGTCCGCCTGCCATTACAGCAAGTGCAAGAGATACGGGTTCAATTCCTGGTTTGGGAAGATCCCCTAGAGGAGGCCATGGCAACCAACTCCAGTATTCTTGCCTGCAGAATCCCACGGACAGAGGAGCTGACAGGCTACAGTCCATAGGGTCGCAAAGAGTTGGACATGACTGAAGCAACTTAACAAACACACACATAACATAAAACTTGTACACAAATGTCCACAAACTCATAAAAACTGAAATAGAAGGAACCAAAATGTCCATCAACCAACAAACAGATATATAAAATGTGGTATATCCACACTGAAATGCCATTTAATCATTTAAAGGAATGAAGTACTGATGTATGCTACATCACCAATGAACCCTAAAAGCATTAAGTGAAAGAAGCTAGACACAAAAGACACATATTGTATAATTCCATTAATGCGAAATGTCCAGAATAGCAAACTTATAAAGATGGAAGGTAGATTAGTGAAGCCTAGAACTGGGGAGATTGGGGAGGAATGAGGGTGACTCCAAAAGCATAAAAGATTTCTTTTCACGGTGATAAAAATATTCAGAAATTGATTGTGGTGGTAGTTGTTCAACTCTGTGAAAATACTGAATTGTATACTGAATGTGTGAGGGATATGGTATATAAATTGTACTGAATAAAGATGCTATAAAAAAATAAATATGATAATGAAGTCCAGAGAAACAATAAGGGTTTTAAACATAGCACTGATGAAACAGCCACTGTTAAATGGAATACCAGACATCTTAGAGCCTCCTTAACCCAGGATTAGTGGAGAGACTTCATAGCATAATGAGAATCCCTCAAATTATGTGCAAAATATCAGGAACTCATATAGGTGCATCTTTCTAGGACAGTTTCCTTACTCTTAATCAGATTCTCAAATCAACTGGGCCCCAGAAAGACAAAAATCATTGCCCAAGCACCAGAGAAAGCAGAGAGCAGATTTGCTTCTTCTTCCTTCCTCCCATTTCTTTAAGCCACTCCATGTGCTTCCCTTCATTCTGTTCGAAACACATGATTTGAGCAGTCCAGTTCAAATCCATGAACAATTCTTCGAATGTCATCTTCATCAGCATCTTTGACTCCTTGCCATTTTAGCCTACTAACCAATTTCTCATTTCTGCCCAGTGCTACAAAGTGGTTGAATAAAAGAGTGATGGCCTCAGATGAAGAAATTTCTTTCTCTAGAATTAGTTTCTACAGGGCATTTTACAGCTTTTGCTGGATTCTACCTTTTCCCAGTTCAAGAACAGCTTTGCACCTACACAGATTTTTTTATGGCACCTATATTTCTCTTGCCACAGTTTCCAACTTGACCCTACCACTAATCATATTCACTATTAAGATTTACTATCTGAATTTTTCCCTCCTTGGTTGAACTTCTCAGGTAAGAAATTTGATCTTTTTACTGAGATTTCCCAGACAGTCCCTATAATTTGGCTCTCATCCTCTCTTCTAACTAAAACTAATCTTTATAGATCTCTGATAATATGACAAGATGGACAGATTGATTTTATTTCAGAATCCTCTGCATTTCCATGTTCCAGACTTTCCTCAAGCCAAAGTTCAAAGAAATTAAAAATCTCATAGCTGGTCCTTGAGGTCTATTCTTATTGTACCGGTCATTCTACAGAACTCCCAGGATAATCTTCCCCAGTAATTATTTGCATTCTACTCTTGTTTTGGTTCATACATCTACCTGATAAAAATCAAAACTTCTCATTCACGTTTACTTGAAGGACACCAACCTCCAACTCTGTATCTGTCCAGAATTATTTTTGGTTACACTCAGTTAAGGCTTCTCTCTTCTACCCACCTAGTCTCTGTTCCACAAACACCTCTGAACCTCTCATGACATCATTCTACCAATCTGAAATTCCCTCCCTGATGACTTGTTGCAAATATTTGAAGATATACATCAAGCTTCAGGACATACAGGAAACCCAAGCAGGCTAAACCCTTCCTTCTCACTCTCCCACATGCTATGTGAAATGATCACACCCACCTTCCCTTTATGGCTCAGTATTTCATATTTCTCACTTGTCTGCACTTCCATTTCACTGGAGATGTGTGTTCTCTTTCTTCTCAGCCAGCCTATTAGTACCCAACAGACAAGGTCCATGTATCCCAGTTATTTACCAGGTCAATTTTAAATCTCCCATGATGCTCAAACCAAATCCATGCACAAATAGTACCCAAAGTGCTAATCAAGCATTTCTTCTCTAACCATTAAACATCCCTAGTAAGTACATAACAAGTTAATGAACAAAAAAATTCACACAAACAGATAACCAATCTGTCATCAACATTTTACCTGTTCCATTTTGATCAGGAAACAATCAATGAAGTCCCGAGGATTGTTAATGTCCAGCGTTGCTTGATGTTCTTTTACTTTCTCCAAAACATAGCTTTTTACATAAGCAAAATTTTTAAGTACTTTGTTATGACTCCCTGGGAAATAGTCGATGAGAATGGGGAAATTGTTGCAGACCTTGAAGATTAAAAATATGTATTTATTAAATTAAAAATATATGTTGAAGACATATATACCATATGCCAAGCCCTGGTTAGAAACTGAAGTGAATGGTCTATATCTTCAGGGGGAGCTTTTTATATTGTACATATAAAATAATTCTTTATGCTGATAGAGGTATTTAGGGGAGAAAACTCTGACCAGGTGCTAAAGGTTGACAGTAATTTCCTATATTCATACAACAACTTTATGTTATTAAAGCATTTTTATGTCAATTCTCTCTTTTTCTAAATTAATTCTTCTTTATAACCTTGAAATACAGAGTAAGATGAATTACTATGATGCACATTTTATAGATGAAGACAGAGGTCAAGGAAGTTTGGAAGTTTTATCATTCCAAGCCCAATCACCTGGTCAGCTAGGATACCAACTAAAGCATCAAACACACCTGCCCTGGTCAGTGTTCCCAGTGGCATCACTGTTCACAAACTTTCTTCCTCTCTGAAAGAGATATCCTCTTTCTTCCTAAAGTAGGATATTTCTGCTAAGTAATGTGATGAGGAAATTTCTAAGTGTGATTGGCGGACAAGCCTATGCACAATGGAAACCTTCCAGTCAGAGCCTGGATGTTTACTGAGTGCTGTGGGCATGCTTTTGGGCAGTCACCAAAGTAGTTTATGGAAACTGGGTTTTGGTGGGTTAGTGGAAAAACCACTGGCCAGGGAGTCAAGAGTCTTGAGTTCCAGCTTTATATTCAGGCATTTCTTTTCTTTGTAAAATAAAGGCACAGTCACCTGTCTCAGAAGTTTACTTTATGACACTAAGGCAGGAATGTCACGTTCAAACATTCATTTAGAATAACATCAGCAAAAATGATGCAGTAGACAACTCAAAAGGCCTATCCCTCTTTTAAAAAGTGTCAGAAAATTAAGTAAATACTATCAGAATCAACTTGGCAGAACTCTAGAGCACCAAGGTTTATAGCAATCACATAAATGTTGAATCAAGGAAAAGACAACTTAAAAACAGCAGAAAAGATCTGTTATTGTTTTTTCCTTTGTCCCACCTCCTTCCTTGACAGTGGCCTTAACAAGGGCAGCTTGTGGTATGGGAGCCTGGTTCCTCATTCTGGTGGGACCAGAGCAGACTTCACTAACAAAGAACTGTGTATCTGTGTTCTAACCTGTCTGGGGCCACCGGAGGCACTGACTCAGGCACTTGTCTTTGTTTCATCTGACTTGAAACTTAGGGTAGAAACACAGTAGGGATTCTCAAAGACCTGGCAAGATTAATGAAAAACCCACAGTTGCCTGGAGCAAAAGATTACAGTTAAGGCACACAACAGAGCACCAAACTCCAGAAAGAACATCTGGGGAGGGAGTGCCTTTAAGAAATAAGGACATTCAAAAGCACCCACATATACTGAGGAATTTAGAAAGCTATACACATGCCCAGGGCTGGACACCTGCTAAGAAAAGACCTAAGAAGAGACTAAGCTTTCACCTCTGGCTGATCTCTAGGCTGAGTGCAAGTAACAAGCGAAGACCAAGACAGAGTTGAAAATAACCTGGCTGAGGGATTCCCGGGCAGCCCAGTGATAAGAGAACCCACCTGCCAATGCAAAAGTTCAGTCCCTGGGTCAGGAAGATCCCCTGGAGATGGAAATGGCAACCCACCACAGTATTCTTGGGATACTGGGAAATCCCTGGGACAAGCCAGGATACTAGGAAAAGCCTGGGAAATCCCATGGACAAAGGAGCTTCACAGGTATAGTCCATGGGATCACAAAGAGTCGGACATGACTGCGCAACTAAGCATGCAAGGACAAGTCTAGAGGAGTAATTTCCTTCCCTTTATTTCCTCCCTTTCTCCCTTTCTTCTTTCCTCCCTTCCTCTCTATCTCCATCTCCATCTCTTTGTCTCACCTTTCTTTCCTTAGGATCCTCACATCCAGTGACATTGCTATCCACAGATTCACAGATATGAAAACAAGCTATAGAGGGAGAGGAGAGGGGCAATACAAGGGCAGTGAGGGAAAAAGGGGTTTTATGGGATTATATGATATCTTGTGGGTGTAACTTCTGAAAATTGTAAAGCATTACAGAACTTAAAGAACATTTTATTCAATTTTTTAAAAAAGAAAAAAAAAGCAAAAAAAAAAAAACAAACCCAAAAAACTCTATCCAAACACTAGCTGAACATAAGCTAAAGGAACAGAAATGTCAGCAACCACACTAGACAAAAGAAAAAAAAAGAGATTGTGCCAAAACAGTTTAGAAAAGTCACTAAATAAATGAATAGCTACAGCTTGCAAAAGTCAAACAAACAGAAACTATATCAAACTAAAAAGCAAAGCAAAGAGGGGAAAATCTGATTCCCAGTTGCGACATTGTAATATCCAAAATGTTCAGTTTTCAAACATTCTCTTCACAGCTTGGTCCATACTGAATTCTGAACTTGTCAGAGAAAAGAACACAGATGACTTCTCAGGAAAAAAGGAGCCTGACCTCACCTGTATCCATGGGGAGCTCATAATCCGGAGATTTTCATTAAATTTGTCTAGCAAGTTAAGAAAATTCTGATCTCTGTAATCAAACCGATTTTGGAAAATAATGGAGCAGATCACGTTGCAGGGAGCACAGCCCAGGATGAAAGTGGGATCACAGGGTGACCCTAAAGAATTGAAAAGATTTATAAAACACTGTTATTATAAATATAAAACTGTGCTGTGGATAACAGATAATTTTAGAATCTCTGAATCAACATCTACATAGAAATTCCCTTATTGGCAAAAATTTAAGCGTGCTTAAAATACATCACTATTGCTTTTAACATGAATTAACCGTTCCATCCTTGTTTGTTTAACAGACCTTTTTTTTTTTAACTTTTTAGCTGGGCTGCACAGTTTGAGGGATCTCAGCTCACCAACTACAAACTGAACCTGGGCCCATGGCAGAGAGAGCCCAGAATCCTAACCATTCAGCCAACAAGGAACTCCCCCATCCTAGCTTGTTTAATAACTGGTTTCCAAAATCTCCATCTACTTCACTGCCTTGAGCCAAATTGCTGGTTATTTTGAAGAATGGAAAAAAATTGTAAAGGTCCGGTTAAAAACAATAATTCAAGTTATCTATCAGTACAGAATCACATCTGTCTGGTAAGCTAGACAATTAAGCACTATGTATGAAGGAAAAAATATTTAGAAACCTGGGAACCTTTTATATATAACAAATAGTTGAAGGAATGACTGGTAGGATCAGAAAAAGAAGAGATTTAAGAGAGAAAGATTATGGAAAAATTCAGGTATTTGATGGAAAAATGAGTAAAAGTAAAAGTCATCCACGCTGTATGAGAAGAAAAAGTAACACAAATAAACTACAAGTTGTAAGATTTGTTTGCCTCAAATGAAAGTAAGAATTCTTCATTTCAAACTTCAATCACAAAGCAAACAAGAAAGGTTAAAATGAAATGTCCATGTGTGTGACAACTAAAATATGACTTTTAATTTTTCCTGTCACGTCACTGGAGAGGAAGACTTACAAAGCAGATAGTTTGGAATCCAGACTGAAAATAAGACTCATTGTGTCAAGCGCTTCATAAGTCAATACAGCTAGCAGTAGGGGTGAAAAATTACCCTAAGAGTTCTAGTCCCAAATCCAATTGTTTTAAAATGTACTTGGGGTTTTATTTTTACTCACATGATGAGGTCAACAGATCAGGAGATGATAGTCATAGAGAAAATAGTTTGTTCCCAAGAGGAGGGGTACACCACAAAGGGCCACATGGGGAAGCACCAAGATTGGTCAGGAGAGAGCATGGAGCAGAGCTTTCATGGGTTTTCAAAGAAGAAATGAGCAAGGTGGGGTCAGTATGCTAACTAACCTTAGGATTGGATAGTTTGGGTAATTTCAGAGGGTTCTAGGCAGTAGGGAGAAGGCAATGGCGACCCACTCCAGTACTCTTGCCTGGAGAATCCCACGGATGGAGGAGCCTGGTAGGCTGCAGTTCATGGGGTCTCAAAGAGTCAGACACGACTGAGCAGCTTCACTTTCACTTTTCACTTTCACGCATTGGAGGAGGAAATGGCAACCCACTCCAGTGTTCTTACCTGGAGAATCCATGGACAGAGGAGCCTGGTGGACTGCCATCTTTGGGGTCGCACAGAGTTGGACATGACTGGAGTGACTTAGCAGCAGCAGCTGCAGCTAGGCAGTAGGAATGGTCCCTGGTTGTCCCATAATGCCTTGGGTTGATTTAGGGCAGGGAGAATATTGGCTTGGTGTGTGAGGGTTTCATAAAGTAGGTATCCAGAGGGTATGGGCTCTGGATGGTTGGCTTGAAAATCAAAGGCACGCTCATAGAAAAGATGTGATGCTCTATCTCAGGATTAACTGACCCCGGGAGAGGCAGTTGCTCCCCAGGTCTGCAAGCCCTCCCAAAATGTCAAAGTATCATACAATATAGAAAATACAAAACATGGGAAAGGGAAAGGGAAAGTCTCTCAGTCACGTCCAACTTTTTGCAACCCCATGGACTATACAGTCCATGGAATTCTCTAGGCCAGAATACTGGAGTGGATAGCCTTTCCCTTCTCCAGGGTATCTTCCCAACCCAGGGATCAAACCCAGGTCTCCAACACTGCAGGCAGATTCTTTACTAGTAAGGGAAAGGAGATAAATGTAAAGAGAAAGTTGAAGTTGGAAGCAACTAATAGGGAAGGCAGGCTGAAATCTAAATAAATCATTTTATAACCTCGTATTTGTGTAAATTTTAGGATTATTCTATAGCATCTATTTCTTAAAATTCATAAAACAATACTGTAACTTAGAAGCAACATTAAATAACTCAAGCTGATAATTTTAAAAGTTGTTTACAAGGCAATCACAACGGATGAGGCCTGCACTGAAGGATACCTAAGTAATTAAAACCGTAGAAAAGTATCATTACTCGCTAGAACTGTAGGCAATGAGTGTCTGAAGAAACTCAGACATCTGAGTAAGGTTGACCATACAAATACAGGCCAATTAAGTGAAAGCACATGCCTTCCAGAGGGGCATGATGAATTCATTCCCACCATGTCCACTTGACAAATATTCCCTGATGAAATGTTCTGGAATAGATAATCCACACTGACACTATGGGGGGAAAAATTGCTCTCTAACACACACAAAAAAAAATGAGACTCAAAATCTCCTACCTTCATGACCTAATGATCTGAAAACAAAAATTTCAAAACAGAATGGGATTAAATGACCTTTAATCCACACTATATGCACCCTCATGGGTGTACACACACAAGCATAGATACACAAAAGCCCTCTTGGCTCTCTCCTCTCTCTCTCTCTTCTCCATGGGAGGGTTGAAAACAATGAACCATATGAAAGATGTGGCCACCCTTGAAATGTTTCCAAGGGCGTCCCTGGAGAAGAGAGCAGTCTGCTGAGCTCAGAATAATAGAGCATAGATTTACCCACCATTGGTTTTTCTCAACTCCTCCACAAGGCAATGGGCTTCTTCTTGAACACGATCCTCAATGCTCCTCTTCCCCATCCCAAAATTCCTCAAGGTCATGAGGGAGAAGCGTCGGATCTCCCTCCATCTCTTCCCATTGCTAAAGAGGATTCCTACCAGAAAGAGAAACAGAAACTAGGAGGGAGGCACTAGAGAAGGAGGAGTGAGCTGACACTTGGCAGCCTCAGAGATGGACCAAGCTCTGCTGAGGGGGCTCTTCAAATTCCTCTTTTCCATTCTCCCCACCCCCATTAGCAATGTTGGACACGTGCACATGTACACCTACCATATCCTTTATTAACTCTTTGAGACACTGGGAGATTGCCTCTTCCAGAAAACTCTTCTCCCCGATCAATTAGGGCTTCTTTCACTGCGTCATATCCATGCAACACAACAGTGGGCCTCAAGCCAAAATACACTGTGAACACAGGGCCATAGGTGTTTGAGAGCTGAGAAATGGAAAGAAAATGTAAATATTAGCAAAAGAAGTCACAATGTGGTCTATTTTGCTCATGATTAAGACTGTTATTATCATCATATTGTTGATATTTTATTCTCCCACACATTTCTGGATCTTATACATCAGTATTAGTTTAGTCGCTGTCGTGTCCAACTCTTTGCGACCCTGTGGACTGCAGCACGCCAAGCTTCCCTGTCCATCACCAACTTCCAGAGTCCACCCAAACCTATGTCCACTGAATTGGTGATGCCATTCAACCATCTCATCCTCTGTCATCCCCTTCGCCTCTCTACTTCAATGTTTTCCCATTAAGGTCTTTTCAGATGAGTAAGTTCTTCGCATCAGGTGGCCAAAGTTTTGGAGTTTCAGCTTCAGCATCAGTCCTTCCAACAAATATTCAGGACTGATCTCCTTTAGGATGGACTGGTTGGATCTTCTTGCAGTCCAAGGGACTCTCAAGAGTCTTCTTCAACACCACAGTTCAAAAGCATCAATTCTTTGGTGCTCAGCTTTCTTTATAGTCCAACACTCACATCCATACATGACCACTGGAAAAACCATAGCTTTGACTAGACAGACCTTTGTTGGCAAAGTAGTCTCTACTTTTTAATATGCTGTCTAGGTTGGTCATGATTTTTCTTCCAAGGAGCAAGCGTCTTTTAATTTCATGGCTGCAATCACCATCTGCAGTGATTTTGGAGACCAAAAAAATAAAGTGTGTCACTGTTTCCACTGTTTCCCCAACTATTTCACATGAAGTGATGGGACCAGATGCCATGATCTTAGTTTTCTGAATGTTGAGTTTTAAACCAACTTTTTCACTCTTCTCTTTCACTTTCCTCAAAAGGCTCTTTAGTTCTTCTTCACTTTCTGTCATAAGGGTGGTGTTATCTGCATATCTGAGGTTATTGGTATTTCTCCCAGCAATCTTGATTCCAGCTTGTGCTTCATCCAGTCCAGTGTTTTTCATGACGTATTCTGCATATAAGTTAAATAAGCAGGGTGACAGTATACAGCCTTGAGGTACTCCTTTTCCTATTTGGAACCAGTCTGTTGTTCCATGTCCAGTTCTAACTGTTGCTTCTTGACCTGCATACAGACTTCTCAAGAGGCAGGTCAAGTGGTCTAGTATTCCCATCTCTTTAAGAATTTTCCACAGTTTGTTGTGATCCACACAGTCCAAGGCTTTGGCATAGTCAATAAAGCAGAAGTAAATGTTTTTCTAGAACTCTCTTGCTTTTACAATGATCCAACGGATGTTGGCAGTTTGATCTCTGGTTCCTCTGCCTTTTCTAAATCCATCTTGAACATCTGGAAGTTCACAGTTCACGTACGGCTTTAAGCCTGTCTTGGAGAATTTTGAGGATTACTTTACTAGTGTGTGAGAAGAGTGCAATTGTGCAGTAGTTTGAGCATTTTTTGGCATTGCCTTTCTTTGCGATTTGTAAGTATAATAATTCAACATCTATTCATGATAAAAAAAAAAAAAAGCACTCTCACTAAAGTGGGTATAGAGGGAACATATCTCAGCATAATAAAACAGAAGACCTAAATAGACCTTTCTCCAAAGAAGACATACAGATGGCCAACATGCAATGAAAAGATTCTTAAAATCACTAACAATTTAAAAAAAAATCACTAACAATTAGAGAAGTGAAAATTGAAACCACAATGAGGTACCACTGTGTACCATCAAAATGTCTACAAGTACTAAATACTGAAGAGGGTGTGGAGGAAAGGGAAGCCTCTTACACTGTTGGTGGGAATGTAAATTGGTGCAGCCACTAAGGAGAACAGTGTGGAAATCCCTTTAAAAACTAAAAATAAAACTACTATATAATCCAGCAATTTCACTCTTGGGTATATAACCAGATTAAAAAAAATGAAAACTCTAATTCAAAAAGATAATGCATCCCAATGTTCACAGCAGCATTACTTAAAACAGCCAAGACATAGAAGCAACCCAAGTGCCCGTTAACAGATAAATGGCATAAGTATATGTGGTATATACATACAATGGAATATTACTAAGCCATAAAAAAACAATAAAATGTTGCAGCAACATGGATGGGCCTAGAGAATATGCTTAGTGAACTAGGTCAGAAAAAGAAAAATACTACATGATATCGTTTATATAGAGAATCTTAAAAAAAACACAAATGAATCTATAGACAAATTGTAAACAGACTCACAGACACAGAAAACAAATTTGTGGGTAACCAAAATGGGTGAGAGACAAATTAGGGGTATGAGATGAACAGATTCAAACTACTATACATGAGACAGAAATGCAACACGGCTTACTGTACAGCACAAGGAAATACATTCAGTAACTTGTAACAGACCACCACAAAGATGGCGGCGCCCATCACCGATTGGGCCACAAAGCGATCACACTGCGGGGAGGCGCCAATGGAAGCCTGAGACAGGCGAGCTGCGGTACCACTGAGCACGAGGCACTGGAAGCGGATCAAGTGCAAAGCAACGTGCTTGTCCTGCGTCTGGAATCCCAGCCCGGGCGGCTGATCACCAGCAGCTCCTCACTAATGGCCCTCCAGCAGCTCTGCGGTGGCGGACAACTCGGCCTGGCCCCAGAAGCATCACCTGGTGGACTTCCTAGCGGCAGTGGGCAGCCACTTCCAGGTGGCGTGAGTTTGGCAGAGTATTTATACCAGGTGGAACCCTGGAGCAAGCGTCCTAGATACATGCTGTGGCCTTAATTACTTCAGTCGTGTCTGAGTCTTTGTGACCCCATGGGTTGCAGCCCACCAGGCTCCTCTGTCCAGGGGATTATCCCGGCAAGAATACTAGAGTGGATTGCCATGCCCTCCTCCAGGAGATCTTCCCCACACAGGGATCGAACTGGCGTCTCCTGCATCTTCTTCACTGCAGGTGGATTCTTTACCACTGAGTCACTGGGCAAGCCCCTGCATGCTGTAAAGCAAACGCCTACCAAAGGGGCCCCGAGGGCCGTGGATGGTAAGGGAAGGGGGAGTCAGTTTACATCACAGACAAGTAACAAATCCTGATTGTTTTCGTTGTCGGACACCATATTCTTAAGAATGAACTTCCGTTACTCAAAATAGGAAAAAGGGATTTCTACATTATAAAATGGCTTCAGCCATTAAGAAAAATCCTTTCAGTGGGTCAAACAAACGTATCCTTCATTCATTCTCAAGACAGACGAACTTAGATTCTTCGCTTATGTAAATCAAACCACAGAGAAGGGAGTATACTCTAGGCCTCACAGGTGAGTAATTTCATTATTTATATGTTTGTTCTGTTTGTGAAATAGTGGGATATTTTATTTCCTGATCCTTAAACGTTAAGGGCTACCACAGAGAAGTATGATTTCCAGGGATAATCTCTTTTAATAATTACTTTACATGAAAAACTAAATGCTATTTTTCCTGTTCTGTCCTTCTTTCTCTTTTTGAAGACAAAAACAATGAAAAAGAGGCAGTATAAGAAACTATGGGTACTTTTATATCGGGTGTATATCTCACTGGATTTTTTTGTTGTTTAGGAAGCTAATATAGTTCTCCTTAAAACAGGAGAAATGTTAAAGGAAGCCATAGTTGGCATTAGAAATTATGGTAGAAATATTAATAGTTTCTTTTCAAAGAAGAGAACAAAAATCAGTACTTGACTTTTCAGAAAGTGTCTTATTCAGTTTTCCAGTCCTTTTCCTGTGTTCCATAGAATTAAATGTATTCCTAACTTTGTTTTTGTTTTTGTTTGTTTGTTTGTTTTTTTGCTTAGTAAAAAAGGTAGCAACGCTTTATAAATTTATAAACATTTAGTTTTAAGTTTCAAATTCTGTCCCCAGGCAGATTGCAATTTGAGATTAACTGAAAAGTAGCCAACAAGATAGAATAGAGGACAATTATATGCGTTTGAAATATAAAAAAGGATAAAAATTTTTAGGTCAGATTTAAAGGATTTGGAATCAAGACTTTAGTTAAATTAAGCTCTACATTCACTAGACAAGTTGATCCTCTGGAAATGTTTCTAAAATCTGAAAAATCAAGGTAAGCACCCCTTTTTCCCCTGAGGATCTAGTAAAACATAAACACAAAATGGTTTACAATCAGATTTGTTCTAGAACATCTTACAGGCACCAAAGCATGGCTTTAGAGTTCAAATTCTAGGTGTTTTACTACCTGGGAATTACTTGGAGCAAGTCACTATCTTCATATGCAGAAATGGAGATGTAATAGTACTTGAGTCAATTACAAAATTCTAACAGGAAAAAAGTCAAAACTTTCACATAGTATAAGCTGTATTGCTATATTCCAAAGCATATTTAAATGTTATATGGTTTATCCAGACTTTCCTCTGGGGTTAAAGTTAGAAAGAATTCACTTGTTAACAAACTTTAATGTTGCTTCATACCAGCCATTTTATTTACATAGTAAGAACATGCAGATATCTATTATAAATGCAGAGATCATCACTGCATTTCAGAACTTCACTCAGTTTGAGGACCAACAAAAGAAGGTTTTTCTCTTTCCATACCTATCTTGCCTCTGTTTTTCTTTGTACAAGGTTTATAGTAGTAACACATGTGTTACCATAGTAAGTCACATTTTCAATTTGAAATTTATTCAGTATGCTAGAGAAAGATGCATTACAAGGCTTTTCCCTCTTACAAATTCAGAAAGCTAGAATAGAATGGTAGTCATCTGACCTACCTGAACTAAGTCATTTGCTGTTTTTCAGTTGCTTAATCATGTCCGACTCTTTGTGACCATATGGACTGCAGCACGCCAGCCTTCCCTATTCATCACTATCTCCTGGAGTTTGCTCAAACTCATGTCCATTGAGTTGGTGATGCCATTCAACCACCTCATCCTCTATGTCCCCTTCTCCTCATGCTCTTAATCTTTCCCAGCATTAGGGTCTTTTCCAATGAGTTGGCTCTTTGCAAGGTGGCCAAAGTATTGGAGCTTCAGCTTCAGCATCAGTCCTTCCAATGAATATTCATTGGAAGTAAGTCATGGATGGCTATAATTTCAAAATTTATGTTTGATGATGGCAGAGTAATTTCAAAGTGTGCTAACAAACATTTTGGAAGCAGGTATTCTATGAAGATGGTACTACTTACTGACAGATTCAAAGTTGTACCATATCAGACTGAATCCGGTTTTTTCTGTTTGAGATCAGTTGCTGAGCCTATTGTTTCTTAGTAAATGGGTATATTTAGATAAATGTAGCAGACACAGTCATATTGTCTTGCCAGTAGTCCTTCATAAATGTTACAACTTTAAAATTTTTAATATCTACAATATACAATTTATCTTAAATTTATGATGTAAGTCATGTCAGGAACCACCGGGGGATTTTAGTAAAATGTGTATGTTCTAAACCTCAGTCCCGACCCCGTGAAAACCTTTAGGGATATGTGTATGTGTGTCCGGATGTTTTTCTTAAAATAATAAAGGTCCATCATTATTTTCATTTAAAAATACTTTGTAACAAGTATACTATCAAGGGAGAAACAGACCACCAGCCCAGGTTGGATGCACAAGACAAGTGCTCAGGGCTGGTGCACTGGGAAGACCCAGAGGGATGGGATGGGGAGGGAGGCGGGAAGTGGGATCGGGATGGGGAACACATGTAAATCCATGGCTGATTCATGTCAATGTATGGCAAAAACCACTACAATATTGTAAAGTAATTAGCCTCCAACTAATAAAAATAAATGAAAAATAAATAAATAAAAGGGGAAAAAAGTGGTGCATGTATCTTTTTGAACTATAGTTTTTCTGGGTGTATGTCCAGGAGTGATTTGCTGGATCATATGGTAATTCTATTTTTAGTTTTCTGAGAACCCTCCATACTGTTTTCCATAGTGGCTGCACTAGTTTACATTCCTACCAACAGTGTAGGAGTGTTCTCTTTTCTGTACATCCTCTCCAACATTTGTTATTTGTAGACTTTTTATTACTTAGGCCATTTGGACCAGTGTGAGGTGATATCTCACTGTAGTCTTGAGTCTCACTCAGGACTACATTTCTCTAACAGTGATGTTGAGCATCTTTTCATGTGTCTATGGCCATCTGTATGTCTTCTTTGGAGAAATTTTTACTAAAGAGAAGGCCCAAATTTCAACACTGCTTAGTCAGCCTCTAGTGCCTAAGACATTTATTGGTAACCCCTATGCCGACCTCAGAACCAATATACAACTGACTGCCTCCAGATCACTTGTAAAGCTCATCCCATGGGAATTCTGACTCAGCAGTAATAAATACTAGAAATCTACATGTTTAAAAACCACCCTCAGTGATTCAAATGCCCAGCCCAGTTTAAGATCCGCTGCTGTTACTGACAGGAAGCAAGCAAGCATCACAGAGTCAGTGCCAGGACACGCAGCAGCTCATGGAAGAACAATTACTTTCATCTAGCATCATGTCTTGCAGACAGCAGCTTTGTGCAGAATCCAAAAGGATTTTGTTACCACCCAGCTGGCTCTGAATAATGACTTTTTTCTTTCATTCACTCATACTTGTCCTGATCCCAAGCTATTTCCTTAACATCAGGCATAGTTTGCTTCTTCACAGACATTAAATTTTCATGGTTGTTCTGAACAAAACACGCAGTTTATATAATAGATGACTTCTTGAATGACATCTCTAATCACAAAACACTTCCCTTATCACTTACCTTCAGCCAAAAATCATAGCAAATGTGGTGAAACAAAGAAGAGAAGCAATACTCCAATCTTTTGCCACATTATCATTTTGATTCAGTTATACAGAGACCTAAATGTTTCTCTACTCAAGAAATGCTTTCCACTCTTCTTGACAATGACAGACAAAAAGTAATATTCCATGGGAGTATTTGCTTTAAAATGACATATTTTAGTAATTTTAAGATACTGTAATGTATTTTAATATATATTTTTTAAAGTAGATGTTCACTTACCCTTTGCAAACCACTGGAGGAACATAAAACCTACTTACATTGCTTAAGGATTTGCCAATGTCCTTAACATCTAACTGTAGGATGTTTCCAAGAATCGGGAGAGGAGTGGGGCCCGGCGGGAGCTTCCCTTTCCCAGAGCTCTGTTTCCAGAGTGACAGGAGAAGCAGAGAGCAGAGACAGAGCACCAGGGCCACAGCCAGATCCATTGACACTGTCTCTTCTCACTCAGACGGCTGTGAGCCTGAAATCTAAAGTTTTTATAACAGTCCCCGCCAATTCAACCTGTGCCTGTAACTCAGAAAGTGAACAGTCAGCTAGGTCTACTTTAATCTCTCTTTTGAAGGGACTTTAGCCCTGCAATAAAGATTAAAATATGGTACTGTTTGTTTGCTCTTGCCATTTTTTTAATGACCCATCTGAGCATTCCAGTTTAACAAGTCAGGGGTGGAACAACCTGGTGAGTTTTCTTTAAACACTCCAGGGGGTTGACAACTAGTGAACTAATAAATGATTTAATCAAAAAGTTGCTCAACATTCTGGATTGTCTGATTAGTAACCAGTTGAGAATTTATGACTTTGAGGTCAAACCTTGTATATTACAAGATGCTTATCCTTTAATGTTTTATCAAATACTAGTATACTTTGTCCTTGAAAATGAAAGCCTTTTGAAATATTTTACTGTACCCTACTAACATTATAGCTTCTTAAACAAAAACCAGGTAATATAACTCATACATCTTGAAGGTCTAAACATGTATCAAGTTCTTAGCTAAAAGTAAATTTACACATTTTACCATTAAATTCTCCTCCTCCTCCCCTCAAAAATATCACTAGAAGAAAAAAATTTTAATTTTTCTTTTTCAAATGGGGAAAGGGAAATTATTCATAGAGAACAGGAGATGTGTCCAGAGTCCCACAGCTAATAAATGACAAAGCTGTTATTTGAACCAGTTTTAATCTTTATTTTCTTGGGCTCCAAAATCACTGCAGATGGTGACTGAGGCCATGAAATTAAAAGACAGCTAGTCGTTGGAAGAAAAGCTATGACCAACCTAGACAGCATATTAAAAAGCAGAGACCTCACTTTGCCAACAAAGGTCCATCTAATCAAAACTATGGTTTTTCCAATAGTCATGTATGGATGTGAGAGTTGGACTATAAAGAAAACTGAGTGCCGAAGAATGGATGCTTTTGAACTGTGGTGTTGGAGAAGACTCTTTAGAGTCCCTTGGACTGCAAGGAGATCCAACCAGTCCATCCTAAAGGAAATCAGTCCTGAATGTTCATTGGAAGGACTGATGCTGAAGCTGAAACTCCAATACTTTCACCACCAGATGTGAAGAACTGCCTCCTTGGAAAAGACCCTGATGTTGGGAAAGATTGAGGGCAGGAGGAGAAGGGGATGACAGAGGATGAGATGGTTGGATGGCATCACCAACTCAATGGACATGAGTTTGAGTAAGCTCCAGGAGTTGGTGATGGACA
Source organism: Dama dama (assembly GCF_033118175.1). Classification (NCBI taxonomy): domain Eukaryota; kingdom Metazoa; phylum Chordata; class Mammalia; order Artiodactyla; family Cervidae; genus Dama; species Dama dama. The sequence goes on along the minus strand of NC_083695.1, from coordinate 62,504,405 downwards.
GGGAAGCCTGGTGTGCTGCAATCCATGGGGTCGCAAAGAGTCAGACACGACTGAGTGACTGAACTGAACTGAACTGGTATTTGAACTAATAGTCCTCTAATGCCCATTGTGGTACACCGTGGTTTACACCACGGCTGCCTCAAAAATAATTTTAAGAAAATAAAAACCAAAGCCCCTAAACATTAGTTTCTCCGAACGCATACCCCAGTGGGTGTTCATAGAATAACAAGCTCACACTAAATAGATGCTCCTTATTTGATGCAAAGATCAAAGGATCGTGGTGTCTCAAGAGAAGACATAAAAGATAGGAATTTGCCCTTCTCCATCACTACCAAGGTGAAACTTGCTCAGGTACTAAGGAAAAGCAGTCCCAGAAAATTGAGGGGTCAAGCCTTGAGAAAACTTGACTTCCCCCACCTCTCAGTCACCTCCAGGTACAGGGGCTTCGGTTGCGTTCTTTGTTCTGTCATTGTCAGACATGATGGAATGAAGTACACACCGCAAGAAAGGGAGATTTTAGATAGAACAAAAAGGTGTGGATTCAGTGGAAGATGGAAGACAAAGACTTCATTGAACAACTCATAGCCCAGAACCATCTCAACACGCACAACTGAACAGGAAATAACATTTAGTGGTCATGAAGTTCTATATGTGACTGGAATCTTGTGTATTACTACATCACTAACAGTAATGATTGTACAAAGACATTCATAAGATCATCATATTTGTTTTTTTATTGAAGTATAGTTGATGTACAATTTAGTGACGTGCAGCTTTTCAAGGTTATACTTCATTTATAGTTATAAAAATTGGTTATATCCCCTGGGTTGCACAACACGTCCTTGTAGCTTATTTGATACATAGTAGTTTGTGCCTCTTAACCCCACGTTCTCATATTACTGCTTCCTCCCTTCCCTCTCCTCACTACTGGTAACCACTAGTCTGTTCTATCTGAGTCTGTTTCTTTTGTTATGTCCACTTGTATAGAAGCATGTACTTTCCAATAGGATTTTAAGCTGTTTTTGAGGGAAGCTTCAGCAAGAGTCCATAGTTCATCGGACATCCTCAGAGAAAAGGAAAATAGTCACTCTGTAAGCAGCTCTTATATTTTTGTATAAAGTGTTCTGGTTTTCAGAGTCTAAAACCCATTCTGCTAAACTTCTTTACTGCTGTGCTTTCTTTGTATTTCCTTTCCAGTTTCTAACTTTTTTAAGCTACATTATTGTTTACTTGTGACATGCTTGTACTAAGTGTTAAGTAATAAATGGTATGGATTTTCTTTTTTTGTTTATTCTGTTTGGCTTTTATTTTGGTTATGCTGGGTCTTTGTTGTGGCAGGCGGGCTTCTCTACTTGTGGTGCTCAGGTCTCCTGCATTGCAGGCAGATTCTTTACCATCTGAGCCACCAGGGAAGCCCTTTAGTTAATTGGCTGGGCTGTGTCTTCACTGTGGCAGGCAGGCTTCTCTACTTGTGGTGCGCCGACTTAGTTTCCCGGCAGCCTGTGGGATCTTAGTTCCCCAACCACAAGTGGAACCTGCGCCCCCTGCATTGGAAGGTAAATTCTTAACCACCAGGGGAGCCCTTGAATTTTCTTCACTGAATAATCTCTATTCTACATATCGTTAGTGTATCCGTTGTTAGTATTGTTGAAGTAGTGTGCAATGTTGTTTATTTTAAAGATTCTAAAAGATTATTTAGGAGCGTTCGCAAAATTTCCAAACAGTTGTTTTCTTTGCTTTACACTTTGTTTTTAATTTTCCTGAAATGGAATTATAGGAAGTGATCTTCATTATGCTCTTTTAACTCTTTTCAAGTTGAGGATCTTTTATAGTCCAACATGGTGAATTTTTATTAATGTTATATGTGCTCAGTCATGTCTGACTCTTTGCAGCCCCACAGACTGTAGCCCACCAGACTCCTCCGCCCATGGGATTCTCCAGGCAAGAATACTGGAGTGTGGTGCCATTTCTTACTCCAGAGGATCTTCCCGACCCTTGATCAAACCCTTGCATCTTCTGCTTTGGCAGGTGGATACTTTACCACTAGTACCACCTCAGATGCCCCTGTGTTACACGGTCATCTGTTATTAGCATTTGTTCCAGATTTTTTTATTACATCACTCTCCATTCTATGTCGACCAGTTTTAACTGCCTGAGGAGTCAGCAGAACGTGATGTGTGAATCTCCAGAGTTGGCCCAGGATGGCTTTCTCCTCCCTCCATTCATTCAAATGCTTATTCATGTATCTCTCACAAACATGCCCGGAGCTCTGGGCTCTTCGTCCTGGTCAGGCCCTGCCCTGGGCACTGAACACAGGGGCAAGTGAACACAGTTGTTAAAGGAAGGGTGTGACCCCACACTGGCAATGGAAAGAGGATCTTCCCAGGCTGAGAGTACAGCAGGCCCAGGGGGTTGGATGGACCTGCTGGGGCTGCAGAGGGAACAGTTTTAAGTCAAGGAAAGGAAACGCCGAGGTGGGGTGGAAGGCGTGTGCATTTTTTTATTGCTGTGATGCTGCTCATCAGCCCTCTGCATGGTCTGAGCCAGTTACCTGTCACAGGAGTGACACTGGACAGAAACCAGCTCAGCTATCCCCACAGTGTGGAGTGGTTCAGCAGGCCGTGGGAGCATCTGTAGGGGCCTCTGCTTCAGGAGCCACTATGGAGGAACCACATCCTGGCAGGGGGGTGTAATTGTAGCGATTGTGGCAAATGCTAAAGAGTTTTCTGGTGGAACCCACCAACAGTGAGACACACAGTCTCGCTGTCCCTGGATGTCACTGGGAGATGGTGGAGTGCGCTGTGACAGTTCAGGTGTTCACAGCTCACTTCATTTTAGGCAGAATTTTCCAGGCAGTGAAAGAATGGCTTTCTCTGCGGAGAGACAAGGAATCTGCCAGTAGCCCTTCAGCATGAGTGGTTGTAGCAAAGTGTTTGATGTTTCCTTCTGTGAGGGAAGAGGATGCAAATGCAGAAGTACCTTATGAGCTGGATACCTTTAACTCTGCGATGAGGAACGTCATATGCATTGTAGTAAAACACGGGGAGAGGGGGGAAATCCTCAATATTCAGACCGATAACAGTTGATTCTGTTCCTGCAACAACAAAGGATCCAGCCTCTGGGAGATGGAACCAATAACATCATACAAAGTGGAAGAGGCTAAACCACAATTAAAATTACTGTTGGCGACTGGGTCAGGGTCACCACTGTGAGCTCTTGGGCCTGAGTGTAGAGTCCAAGAGTGTCCCTGCAGGATGCTGACTCAGGATCAAAGTCCTGACCACTTCCCTGGAGGAAGTGGACGTAGGTGATAACCTGGAGTCAGAGGATGGAGAGGATGTTGTCCACCTGGAAGGGTCCAGGTTGACACAGCAGGATGCTCCAAAGTCACATGTATATTCAGACATTCAAAATAGCAGGAATAATTCATCCGACACCCACATGGCCAAAAAAGAGACGAAAATGCCCACCTGACAGATCATCACGAAGCTGTTCAGACTGAAATATCAAATGGGCTGATCAGCATCCTAAGGAGGGAGGAAATGAAGTGACAGAGCCTTGTCAACAGAAACAAGAAGAGCATCTCAGAATGGCCTGTTGCTGAAGATGGTCCTTAGCGGCAACAAGTGGGAAGTTCTGAAGGAGATGACCTGATAAAGTGTGAGAATGATGAGCTAAGGGCCTACAGAAGGGCTTCCCTGGTGGCTCAGTGGTAAAGAATCCACCTGCCAACGCAGGAGACACTAGTTTTATCCCTGGTCCAGGAAGATGCCACATGCAGATGAGCAACTAAGCCTATGCACCGCAATTGAGCCTGTTCTCTAGAGCCCGGGAGCAACAACTACTGAAGCCACATGCCCTAGAGCCTGTGCTCCACGACAAGAGAAGCGCCTACAACGGGAAGCCTGAGCCCTGCAACTAGAGAGTGGCCTCTGCTCGCCACAACTAAAGAAAAGCCCGTGCAGCAACAAAGACCCAGCACAGCCAAAAATAAATAATTTTTTTTTAAAAGATCTACAGAAAACAAAGGTCTCAAAAAAAAAAAAAAAAAGCTGGCAGGATCCATTTCTTCTTCACACAGAAGGCTGTTTGTGGAACCAAAACCTCATGAGAGTTTGAGAGGGAACTGAATGAAACGTCATCATCTACAGAGAAGAGATTAAAGACCTGAGACAAGGAAAAGCCCTGTGATTAAACTGGAACTTCTAGAAGTGGTTCCTCAGATGTCTGTTGAGCCCTAAGGAGATTTGGAAAGGACCACTTGCTCCCCAACCCCCGTGCAGGGTGCTGCCTCCTTCTCCTCAGACCCCCGACTCGCCCTGTGCCAGGCTGACCTTGCCATGTGCCAGGCTGACCCCGCCCTGCCGCTCCGATCCCCAACCCATGTTTCCTGTGAGTCTATCAGGGAGCTCCTAGCAAGAGGATGTTTACGACCAGTCCAGGAAGCCTGCATATACCCCTGTGAATCAGATCCCGTCAAGGGGGCTTTGCCCACCTTTTTGTCCATCACGTCCTGGCATTTTTCCCTGGACAACTCCTTTCTAAAATTTGAAGTGTATTACCTGTGTCTTCCACCATGACACTTGTTGTAAAAATCCTAATGTACCAGTAAGACGTCTATGTCGCTGAGTTTCCTATCTTCCTCAAACTATTGTGGAACTATGTGTGTATTTATTTTTAAAATACATAACTCATTTGTGGCAAGTGGTTTTGCTTCCTTTCATCTTGATATTAATGTTTCAGGATTGATTCAATATAAGATATTACACTGCATTATTCATTACATCATACATCTGGAAACAACCAGTAGTAGATGTTTCTTTGATGAGTCAGTTGATTTTTGTTTAAACACTACAGTTTAATCCACAAAGACATTTGAAATTTTATTTTATTTATTTTTTTTTCTAGAAACAATTTTTGATAGAAAGAGGATTAAAAACATGATTAAGAAAGTAGACATTTTGGGAGGGAGGGGTAGGGAGTTTGGGATCGACATAAACACAATGTTGTGTTTTATTTTATTTTTTCATTTTTTTCAGTTTTATTTATTTATTTATTTTTACTTAACAATATTGTATTGGTTTTGCCATCCATTGACATGAATTCGCCATGGGTGTACATGTGTTCTGCATTTCTTCTCTGTTAATGTTTCTATTCACCAGTCTTACAAGAAAGAGCTAAAAATTACTTTGTGGTCTCAATAGATTACGGTTGAATCTTTAAATGGCTAGTGTGTGGTGATCACGTAGGGAGGGCAACAGGGCTCCCTGTGGAGTGGGAGTCCAACAGAGCTGGACCCATCTGTGTCCAGTGCCTCTGGCTATGTGGCACTCTGAAAGATGCTGCACTGATTGTAGATGTTCAGTGAAGAAGGAGGTAGCCTCAGGTGGTCATTCCTGGCCTCTGCCCTAATCCCCGGGAGACCTGGTGGCCACTGGGACCCTCAGGCTCTTCATGGGAAAGATGGACTTATCCCAGTATAACTCCCTCTTCAAAACAGTGTCTTTAGACTTCACTTACAGCTTTCTGGATGACGCTAGTGGTAAAGAACCTACCTGCTAATGCGGGAGACATAAGAGGCATGGGTTTGATCCCTGGGCTGGGAAGATCCCCTGGAGGAGCGCATGGAAACCCACTCCAGTATTCCAGCCTGGAGAATCCCATGGACAGAGGATTCTCTGTCTTATGGCAGGCTACCGTCTATAGGGTTGCACAGAGTCAGACACGACTAAAGCGACTTGGTGCATGTGCACACACACACACACACACACACACACACACACACTCTCACAACGACGTCCTGATGTCCTCAGTGGGATATTGCCCCCAGAGCTGGTCTGGGGGACCTTGGTGCTAGAAGATGAGGTGTGGAGGCATCTCTGCCCGGCAGTGGGGCTGATGCAGGGTCAGGTGTGTCCCCAGAGCTGGCATGTGGAAGGGTGTGGAAGCAGAGAGCACAACCACAGGCTCAAGTATTTGGGTCTCATGCTCAGGCTAGTAGCGCACTACAAACAACAGAACAGGCTGTACTGATCCTCAGTCTAGTCCAGAACTGCAGACAGTCAGGGCAGAGCCGCTGTCGGTGTCTTCAGGGGAGCTGTGTCACAGAGCCTTGGTGTCAGCCAGGTCCTGGGGCTGGAGAATCTCACACTGTCCGACCACCACCGAGTCTCAAGTTCCCATCGGTACCTGAGTCCAACACTGGAAACTGCCTATGTGATCCTGGGCAGCTTCCAACATGAGTAGAACCTTTGAATTGGGATCAGCCTGCTGCCCAGACTTGTTTCCATTACTCATGGGAACAGCATGAGTAATGGGAACAACAGTGGTGGTGCTGTTGAGTAAGAGGGGCCCTTTTATGTCCATTCAGCGATGCAATGGGAGAACTGCACTCTTTTGTAAAGGTGGACTAGCTAATATATCTCACCTTCTCATGGATAACAATGATTCAGGCTGGGCAGTTTTTTCATAAGAAAACAATTTCAGAATGCATTTAGAGAGACACCCAAATCAAAGAGATCCTAGAAGGGAGTGCTTGAGAAGATGGAACTTTCCATCTGAGGACAGGCCCCAGTATGTCCAGAGTATCAAACTTCACACAAATGACACGGGATCAAATAGAAAATCAAAAAAGTCACGTTGGTCATAGAAATTGATTTTATAATCAAAACTAACCCCATGAAATTAGTTTTGAGTTCAGATGGCTTCTTCATGAATTCTATCAAATTGAAGATGAAGGAAGAAAATTTCCTGATGTCTTGTGGAAACTGATTATTATCCTGGCACCAAACCCAGCAAAGACATCACTCAGAAAAATAATCACACACCAGTCACTGTCGTGCTCATGTTGTCTTAAAATATATTGATCCAGCAACAAGCATAATGTCATGACCAAGTGGCATTTAGCAACAGGAATGCAAGTTCACCTTAAAAAATACAAAATTTAAATCCACTTTTGTTAACTAAGTAAAAAAGACAAAACAAAAAATTCATCTCAATAGGTTTGAGGAAATTTGGAAGAAAATAATTTCCCATTAATTATGGAAAAACCCTGCAGAAAAACTGGAATAGAGGGAAAGTTCCTCTGTTGATAAAGTTCCTCAATAGAGTCTTTGAGTTAGCACTATCTCTGTGGGTGAAACATGGAAACATTTCCCCATTCTATGAACAACAAGGCAAGCTCTCATTGCTTCTATTCAACATTAAGTAGTGGTCTTAGTGAGTGAGATATGGAAGGAAAAAAAAATAGAGAAAACAGACAAGAATACTGAAAATGAAGAGATAAAAATTTCCATGTTCACCAAAGGGATGAGTTTATATGTAGAAAATCTGAATTTTTTTGTAAAAACTACTTATGTTAAAATACATCTGGGATTTTTTTTCATCAGGTATGGTAATACACACAGACACAGAACTGACTGTCATGAAGGAAGAAGTTGCTGCTCACAGCTGAAACAAGACAAGGGAAAGCATGGGCAGAAGCCTTTATCCTGGTTTTCGTGGGAAGGAATGGGTGAGGCAGAATAGGTAGGATTAGTAAGTTTAAGATTTAACTGTTTGAATAATTTCAGCAGGCTCCAGGGCATAGGTATACTGCCCCTGGTCACCTGGTACCGGACCCTGAGATAATCAGGGCAGAGGAACATTGCCTCCTGGTGAGTAAGAGCCTGATGCAGGGCAGGCAGAGCTCTGGTGTCATTCTTCTCTGTAGCAGAAATTATGGGAACTGCTGCTGTGAAACTGGCAAATTATGTTATTTCACATGTACAAATTTCAGGGAAAGGAAAAATTGTAGTTACAGAATCAGAAAAGTATTTTCTTAGGACAATTATGGACCTTGATTGACTGGATCAGACATAATGGGACTTAAGGGGTAATGATAATATTCTGTATTTTGATCAGATGGTTGATACATTGGTGTTAGCACTGATCAAAACTCATCACATTGTACAGTTTTAATATATGTGCAATTCCCTGTTGTTAAATTTCACCTCAGTAAAAAAAAAAGAAACTATGTTTCTATATTTTTAAGCATAATTGACATACAACATATTAGTTTCTTGTGTATAATATAATGATTTGATATTTGTATATATTGCAGAATTCTCACCACAATAAGTCTAGTTGACATCCATCCTTATATATAGTTACAGAATTTCTTTCCTCATGATGAAAAACTTTAAGACTTAATCTCAGCAGCTTTCAGATATGCAGTACAGTATTACTAAGTTAGTCAATGTGCTGTACAGTAAGTACATCTCCATGACTTCTTTCTTTTTTAACTTGAAGTTTATAACATTTGACTCCTCACATTTTGTCTCTCTAAACCCCCACCTCTGATAACCACCAGTCTGTTCTCTGTATCTAGGATCTTAGTTTTTGGGGGGTTGTTGGGTTTTTTTTAATTCCACATGTCAATGACATAGTATTTGTCTTTCTCTGACCTATTTAACTTAGCATCATACCCTCAAGTTTCATCCTTGTTGTTGCCAATGCCAAGATTTCAATCTTTATTATGGCCAAATTGTAATCCATTGCATGCGTAGACTACATTTTCTTTATCCAATCATCCTTCAATGGACCCTTAGGTTTTTTCTGTATCTTGGCCATTATAATTCATGCTGCAGCAAACATGGTCATGCATCTATTTTTGCAAGTTAGTGAATTCATTTTCTGAAGATAAATACCCAGAAGTGTAATTGCTGGATTGTGAGGTAGTTCTGTTTTTAAATTTTTGAGGAACCTCCACACTGTTTTCCTTAATGGCTGCACCAATTTACATTCCCACCAGTAATGCACCAGGGTTCCCTTTTCTCCAGTCCTCATCAGTGCCTGTTACTGTTGACTTTCTGATCATAGACATTCTAACAGGTGTGTGAAGTGATACCTCATGGTTTTGATTTGCATTTCCTTGATGATTAGTGATATAGAACATCTTTCCATGTGTCTGTTGGTCATCTGTATGTCTTCTTTGGAAAAATGTTTCTTCAGATCCTCTGCCCACTTTTAATTGCATTGTTTGGGTTTTTTTGCTGTCGAGTTATGTGATAGCAACATACATATTTGCTATTTATATATTAAATTAAATATTAATATATATAATGCTTATATAATATAAATTAAATATTTATATATTTTTAATATTAACCACTTAACAGATATATAATTTGCAGATATTTTCTCCAACTTAGTAGGCTGCCTTTTTGTTTTGTTGGGTCTGGCTTCTGCCCTCATCTTTGGGGAAATTGCTTTCCTCTGTGGCCCTAGTTTCCTTATCAATAAAATGAAACTGGAAGACTTCTTGTTCTCTAGGGTCCCTGAACAGAGGAACAATGTATAACAGAGCTCTGGTAGCAATTTTGGTGCTCAGTATCCACATGTTTGGGGTTTAAAACATTTTTTTTCCTATCACTTTCAGTAAGAAACACATTGACATGTCAAGAAAATGTACACACACACACACACACACACACTATAGTATTATCACCTGGAGAATTCCATGGACAAAGAAACCTGGAGGCTACAGTCCATGGGATTGAAAGAGTCACATGACTGAGCAACTAACACACACACACACACACACACACACACACACTCTCTCTCTCTCTCTCTCTCTCTCTCTCAACCACACACGAATTAAATTAATAGATAAAAAATGAATGGATAAATGATTACATATCCACCCTACTTAATAAAAGTAGGTAAGTGCTATTTTAATTTTGTGGTTGTATCGTTCAGTTCAGTTGCTGAGTCGTGTCCGACTCTTTGCGACCCCATGAATCGCAGCACGCCAGGCCTCTCTGTCTATCACCAATTCCCGGAGTTTACTCAAACTCATGTCCATTGAGTTGGTGATGCCATCCAGCCATCTCATCCTCTGTTGTCCACTTCTCCTCCTGGCCCCAATCCCTCCCAGCATCACGGTCTTTTCCAATGAGTCAACTCTTCTCATGACATGGCCAAAGTACTGGAGTTTCAGCTTCAGCATCAGTCCTTCCAATGAACAGCCAGGACCGATCTCCTTTAGAATGGACTGGTTGGATCTCCTTGCAGTCCAAGGGACTCTCAAGAGTCTTCTCCAACACCACAGTTCAAAAGCATCAATTCTTCAGTGCTCAGCTTTCTTCACAGTCTAACTCTCACATCCATACATGACCACTGGAAAAACCATAGCCTTGACTGGACAGATCTTTGTTGACAAAGTAATGTCTCTGCTTTTTAATATGCTATCTAGGTTGGTCATCACTTTCCTTCCAAGGAGTAAGCATCTTTTAATTTCATGGCTACAATCACCATCTGCAGTGATTTTGGAACCCCAAAAAATAAAATCTGACACTGTTTCCCCACCTATTTCGCATGAAGTGATGGGACCAGATGCCATGATCTTAGTTTTCTGAATGTTGAGCTTTAAGCCAACTTTTTCACTCTCCTCTTTCACTTTCATCAAGAGGCTTTTTAGTTCCTCTTCACTTTCTGCCATAAGGGTGATGTCATCTGCATATCTGAGGCTATTGATATTTCTCCAGGCAATCTTGATTCCAGCTTGTGCTTCTTTCAGCCCAGCGTTTCTCATGATGTACTCTGCATTAAATAAGCAGAGTGACAATATACAGCCTTGACGTACTCCTTTTCCTCTTTGGAACCAGTCTGTTGTTCCATGTCCAGTTCTAATTGTTGCTTCCTGACCTGCATACAGGTTTCTCAAGAGGCAGATCAGGTGGTCTGGTATTTCTATCTCTTTCAGAATTGTCCAGTTTACTGTGATCCACACATTCAAAGGCTTTGGCCTAGTCAATAAAGCAGAAATAGATGCTTTTCTGGAACTCTCTTGCTTTTTCGATGATCCAGCGGATGTTGGCAATTTCATCTCTGGTTCCTCTGCCTTTTCTAAAACCAGCTTGAACCTCTGGAAGTTCATGGTTCATGAATTGCTGAAGCCTGGCTTGGAGAATTTTGAGCATTACTTTACTAGCGTGTGAGATGAGTGCAATTGTGCAGTAGTTTGAGCATTCTTTGGGATTGGAATGAAAACTGACCTTTTCCAGTCCTGTGGCCACTGCTGAGTTTTCCAAATTTGCTGACATATTGAGTGCAGCACTTTCACAGCATCATCTTTTAGGATTTGAAACAGCTCAACTGGAATTCCATCACCTCCACTAGCTTTGTTCGTAGTGATGCTTTCTAAGGCCCACTTGACTTCACATTCCAGGATGTCTGGCTCTAGGTGAGTGATCACACCATTGTGATTAACTGGGTCGTGAAGATCTTTTTTGTACAGTTCTTCTGTGTATTCTTGCCACCTCTTAATATCTTCTGTGGTGGTATAGATATAGATATATAGATGTATATACAAATCATTCCTAGACTATATGCATTAAAAGACTTACAAATATTTACAACTGCAGATTTAACAAAATTAATTGAATAAATTAATACACGCAGGCACACACACACACACGCACACACACACACGGTACTAGATAATGGATTGCTGTTTAATTAAGTCCTGTCTGACTCTTTTGCAGCCGTCAGGACTAAGGACTGTAGCCTGCCAGGCTCCTCTCTTTCCATGGGATTTTCCAGGGAAGAATACTGGAGTGAATTGCCATTTCCTTCTCTAGAGGATCTTCACAACCCAGAGATCAAACCCACATCTCTGGCATCTTTTGCATTGGTAGGCGGATTCTTCACCACTGCACCATTGGAAAAGACCAGGTAAATGGGTAAAAACAAGCAAATCATTCTTAGACAATATTTAGCAAAAGCCTAGAAAATGTTCACACTTTCAGACTTATCGAAATGTATCCTAAGAAGCAAATCAGAGATTTACAAACACCTATACAGGAAACATCCTTATATATCCAATATTTATCCAATAAGAAACAATTTTTTTAGAATAATAATGATCCATGAATACTGTAAACTAATTGAGTATGTACTCAATAATATTCTTGGGAAATATTTACAGATATAAATTGTGTATCATATTATTACCTGAAGAAGCAATTTACTAGGTTTTATATACCATATTATCCTGAAACATAAATATGTGTGCTTCTATATTTTCCAATTTTTCTGAAATTGTTATTTTATAATTAGAAAAAGTAGATTTTGCTTTAAAATATGATGAAATAACTTGGAAATTTCCCTTGCTGTTACAGATAGAGGAGTTACTGAATTATTGCTCTTTCCATTTTTTAACTGGCAAAATAAAATAAATAAAACTGAAATCTCACCCAGTAAAGCAGAAAAACTGAAGTATTTAGAACCGGGAAGGTCAGTTTTAATCTGGGAAATGATGCCACCTTGTGGTCTTTTTGTATACTGCAATGTATAACCATTTTTAGTATTAATACAAATTTCAGGGTTAAATTCTGCGATTGTCCTCCAGCTTGCACTTTGAGGGGTTCTCTTTCTATTTCATGGTACTTACTTGCAGCAAAGAAGGATTTGTTTAGGAAATAAGATGGTTATAAAATAAAAAACAAGTTTGTATTACACTACTATCAATAACAGGAAATCCTTGGGTTAGCTGACTCCCAACTGAAGTTCCTTCTCAATTGAAACATGATAAGACTAAGTCTGTGGCAGAATGTTTATATTCTTTGGAGAGAAAGGACTCACTAAGTAAAAACTTTCCCGTTCATTGTCAAGTGAAAAACAAAAGGGCTGAGGGACCCTTTAGAAGCCACACTGACCAGTGGAGCTATTCAGGGGTCCTTGTCCATCAGGGAAGTCTTGTCCAAGCCCAGCCCAGGCCAAATGAGATCCTTGCAGGCACAGTAATCCCAGGCAGGCTTATAGGGCTGGGAGGGGACAGTGGGTGCAGAGAGTCACCTGAGCTGGAGGTCTGAACACAGAGTTAACAGGTCATGCAAGTTTCAAGGCAGTTTATTTTTATTTTTTATTGGAAAATAATTGCTTTACAGTGTTGTGTTAATTTTCGCTATACAACAATATGAATCGCCATATATACATGTATCCCCTCCCTCTTAAGCCTTCCTCCCTTTCAACCTCCCTCCCGCAACCCCACCCCTTTAGGTCATCACAGAACACTGAACTTAGCTCCCTGTGCTGCATAGCAGCTTACCACTAGCTATCTGTTTTAACAACGGTAGTGTATATATGTCAGTGTTCTTCTCCCGATTCATCCCACCCTCTCCTTCTCCCTCTGTAGGCAATCTATTTTAAAGCAAAAAGAATTAAGGACAGATTTACAGAGAACAAAGTAGGAAAAAACCCAGGAAGTAGTTGGTAACAATAGACATCTGGCAGAAGATGGCACCAACCTATATTATCTTTCCCTAAAATACATAAGAATAAAAGCAGTTTTTAGAGAATAGTTCTGCTGTTATTTGATAAGCTTTTTTTTTTTTTTTAATAAGGTTTCATTTTTAAAGGAAAAAAGGTATACTGGATTGACAGGGAGTTATCCCTAACAGATGGCCTTGAACAATTTATACTGAAAGGTTTAGTGTAGGTAAAGTTCTTGAAACAGTGCATGGTACACAGTAGCCCTATAGATACATGGTAGCTAACATTATCATTGCATTGCAGGTGGGTGCTTTACGATCTGAGGCACCAGGGAAGCCCAGCATTACCATTAGATGTCACTATAGCTTTTTTTTTGGTCTACAAGCTGACTTGTGACAAAAATTTTTTCTGAAGTAGGATAGCAATTTGCTGATGAAAACAAACAAACATCACCCTTCGGGTGACCATAACAGCAAGTGACTCATATCTCCCTGACAAAGGGTATAAGTAGTTCAGAGCTGATTACAAACTCACTGTGGACAAGTGGATCCCCTCTACCCATGTGCTCCTTTTTGCTTCCTGTGGTCAGTGCAGCCAGGATTCCATGAAAGAAAGTCTGCGTTTTCCTCCTCTGACAGTCAGAACCATGGGTGCCCATCCCTGGAGGCACAGACCCCTCTGCAGAGGCAGACGTGACAAGGGGAGGCAGAGTGATGGAGAGATGCCTAAGGGCCAGTCCTGTGTCCTTGTCCCTTCCCGGCAGTCCTCAGTCTGGCTTCACTCCTTTTCCTACTCTGTTGCTCAGTTGGGAAGTCTTGGCTGCAAAATGTTCAGTATGTATAAAAGTCATGTTGAAAAAAAAATACAGAGAACTTCCATTTTAAAGAAAACATGCAAACATGTATACATTCACAAAGAAAAATGTGGGAATGAATTGTCTCCCCCAATTTTTAACCAGGTAGTGAAATTATAAGTGATTGTTCTTTTCCTTTTCTTTCTTTTTTAAAAGGATCTGATATTTTGACCCTGTCAACACAGAGCATGTATTAGTTTAGAAAGAAGCAGGAGAAAATTTATTTGGAAAGAATGGTTTGATTTTTTGAAGACTGAAGAATTTCTGCACATGTACTTACCAGTCTTAAATATTTCATTATTTGTCATCAGAAATCATCTTTATCAAGATTAAATATTGTAGTCATAATGCAAAGCAGAAAGCCCGTCTATGTGTTGTTGAAAGGGCACGTATAAAGACATGGCTGGCATAAATCAGAGTGGGTCTAAGAAAAGGTTGATTTTCAGGTTCTTGAAATGCCTATCCTTTTGAAAATGGTCCCTTTAACATCTTGCTCATTTGGGGACACTGGGGCCCTTCTGAGTGTAGTCAGTTTTGATAAACACCAGCACCTGAGCAACCACACACTATCAAGATACAGGATAATTCCATTCCCCTGAAAATTTCCCTCACTCCCTTTCCAGGTAATGCCTATCCTCGGAAGAAACCACTGCTCTGGTTTTTAGCTCTATCCATTAGTTTTAGCTCTTCTAGAACTTCATAGAAGTAGACATTCTTGAGTGATGAAATTGACTTTTTGCAAACAACAGACTTTAAAAGACTTTAAGATTATCTTTACAGACAATTGAAAACCCTTCATTTTCAGAAATCTACCTAGTTTACTGTGAGATTAGTTTCATAATTCAAATATCATATACATTTATATACAATATGATATTATACCTCTTTAGGAGAAATTGTCGCTTGGAGTCTGGGTGTGACTTGCGTCTGTTTCTCTTTAAGGAAACACTTCAAATAAGATCAAGTTTAAATTAATATTACTGGAAATTGAGCATTTTCCTTGTAAGAATAAAAAATAATAATAAATAGAACATACAAGGATGTCTTACAGAATTTAAGGGATTTTCTTAGGTCCAAAACCCCTCTCTGACGCTTTACTTAAACTTTCTTCCATTTGTTCATTCTTGTGTTTATTCAGTAAATATTTATTGGACAATTACTGCATACACCAGGGTCTGAACTAGGAATTAAGGAAAATTTTCAGGAAAAAAGAAAAAGGTCATCAGGACATTATTCTCTAGTCAAGAATAAAATGCATATTCTCAGAGAGTTGTAAGATACTGAATAATGAGTGTCCTAAAAATGGTAGAAGGATCTGTAGAAATCTGAAAGGGATAAAAATACCCTGTTACGAGAATCAAGAAAAATTAATGGAAAAGTTGATATTTGAACTAAGCTTTGAAGACTGGGCAGAGCCAACTAAATATCACAAGGCTTCCAAAAACAATTTCAATTATCTCCAACTGGTCTTGCATTTGAGAGTAAGAAATAATTCTCAATGGTAGTTTTCTTAAATGCCTCAGCTGTCCCTGTTCCCACTCCTTTGCAATGTAACTTTACAGTGCCCTCCCCTGCACCCTGTGATTCTGCGCTTGTCCCAGTGGTTTTCTTTGGCTGATGGGAAATTATATGTGATGCAAGTAGAATGGGGGTAGTTAGGCAGAATTTATAGGGCAGAGTCAACCTCCTCATTAAAGAATGGAGCAGCAAAGCCAAACTTGAAAGCATTTGATGTAGTTGACCTCGCATCAGCTCCAGGACAAAGCTGAGAGTAGAACTCTCAAAAATTAACCACTTACTAGGCTACAAAGAATATGTTAATTGACCACCAAAAGCAAAATTGTTATTCAGGCAACATCCACTGATCACGATGCAATGAAGTCAGAATTCATTTTTTTAAATTTAACCAAAAAAATTTTTAAATCTACCCACCAGTTGATAGTACTGTTCAAAATATTTTAAAACACCTTCTAAATAATTATGTGTGAAAAGATTCTAAAACTAAAATCCCAACTATTTGCAAATGAATCTCAATAAATGCCCGATATTTATCGGTATATAAATTGTTTAGTTTTGCATGTAATCACTGAATTATAAGCAAGAAAAGAAATAAACTCACTAACCAACTTCAGGGCTTCCCTGGTAGCTCAGATGGTAAAGAATCTGCCTGCATTGTAGGAGACCAGGTTCGATCCCTGGGTTGGGAAGATCCCCTGGAGACAGGAATGGCAACCCACTCCAGTATTCTTGCCTGGAGAATTCCATGAATAGAGGAGCCTAGCGGGTATAGTCCGTGGGGTTGCAAAGAGTCGGACACAACTGAGTGACTGACAACCAACTTCAACAATCAGAAAATAAGAATGTCAAAATAAACCCAAAGAAATATGGTAGACAGAACTGATGTGAATACCTACCCATCAACTGTAATATAAACACATATACATGCTGCATAAAATATTACAAAAATACTCTTATACAAACTAGAAGGAAAGATAGACAAATATGCAGGTTTCAGAATCCAAAAGATAAAGAGTGGAATACAGAATTGGCCTGTAAGCCCAAGGCCTGCTGCTGCTGCTGAGTCGCTTCAGTCGTGTCCGGCTCTGTGCGACCCCATAGATGGGAGCCCACCAGGCTCCCCCATCCCTGGCATTCTCCAAGTAAGAACACTAGAGTGGGTTGCCATTTCCTTCTCGAGTGCATGAAAGTGAAAAGTGAAAGTGAAGTTGCTCAGTCGTGTCCGACTCAGCGACCCCATGGACTGTAGCCTACCAGGCTCCTCCACCCACGGGATTTTCCAGGCAAGAGTACTGGAGTGGGGTGCCATTGCCTTCTCCAAAGCCTAAGGACAGGACAGAATTATAGCCTCAAAATGGGGCATTAAGTTTTGAAACAACTACATAACACCTAGGTGTCTACAAGATTGCTTCATTCTATTAATAAAGGATTAAAAGAGCTCCATCCACCAATGTAGGGAAGTGAAGAAGTTCACTGTCAGTCCTTGGGCAAAGTCAAGTCCTTGGTTCAGTCACTGCCCTGGGCAGGGAGAAAAATGTAACCTGGGAGAAATCAGGACCACAGATCTACATCATACAAGGGGTAAGGACTATGTTTTCTTTTCCTTGTTGATTATTTATTTTAAATGTAGCAGTGTGTACAGCTGTTTTTAAATTTTTTATTGACATATAGTTGATTTACAGTGTTGTGTTAATTTCTGCAATACAGCAAAGTGATTCAGTTATATATATGTGTGTGTGTACATACATATATATATATATACTGTTCTTTTTATATACTTTTCCATTATGGCTTAATCATAGGATATTGAATATAGTTCTCTGTGCTATACAGTAGGACCTTGCTGTTTTATCCATTCCATGTATATTAACTTACATCTGCTAACCAACCTCCGTCTGTCCCTCTTCCAATCCCTTCCCCCTTGGCAACCACAAGTCTGTCCTCTATGTCCTTGAGTCTGTTTCTGATTCATAGATAGATTCATTTGCCTTTTTTTTTTTTTCAGCTGCACCACAGTTTGCAGGATCTTTGTTCCCTAACCAGGAATTGAACCCATGTCCCCTGCAGTGAGAGTGCAAAGTTCTCACCACTGGACTGCCAGCGAATTCCCTGTGTCATATTTTAGATTCTACATAGAAGTGATATTATACTTTTTCTCTGATTTATTTCACTTAATATGATAATCTGTAGGTCCATCCATGTTGCTACAAATGGCATTATTTTGTTCTTTTTTATGGCTGAGTAGTAGTCCATTGTGTGTATATACCACATCTTCTTTATCCATTCCTCTGTTGATGGACATTTAGGTTGTTCCCATGTCTTGGCTATTGTGAATAGTGCTGCTATGAATGCAGAGGTGTATGTTATCTTTTTGGGGAATGAGAGTTTTGTCTGGGTATATCATGTCCAGCATTACTGGATCATATGGTAATTCTATTTTTAGTTTTCTGAGGAAACTCCATACTGTTTTCCAAAGTGGCTGCCCCAACTTACATTCCTACCAGTAGTCCCTTTTCTCCATATCCTCTCCAGCATTTATTTGTAGACTTTCTAATGATGGTCATTCTGACTGGTGTGAGGTGGTACCTCATTGTACTTTTGATTTGCATTTCTCCAATAATTGGCATCTTTTCATTTGAAAATTCTGAGAAAAAGTAAAAATTTGTTTTTATAATTCACTTTAAAAATTTATCTTTTAATCAAATCCATTTAGAATTAAAATCATTACCTAAATTAGGGATGTAAAATGTATGTAACAGACAAGTTTCCCTAGATTTTAAGTTACCTCTTCTCTGAATGTAGCAATTATAAACCAGTGATAACAGTGATTCCAAAGAAATAAAGACCAAAAAGATATCTTTAATTTTACTCATAAATAGGATTCCTCGGGCTTGATTTTTATAGCCACAATTGATGGTAAAGTATTAATACATAGTATGTTATTTGTGAAGATGTACTAATATAGCAAACAGAATCATAAAAACTTAAGTAGCATTAAGTTAAAAAGCTCAAAACCAAAACTAAGTTTTGAAATAAAGAGTATAGAATTTAAAACTAGAAGCACTTATTTAATGTTTTGAATATAAATATTATTGCATTTCAGGCTTTTCATAATGTTTTACTTCAAAGTTCTAAGACTAAACAAATCAAATTGCTAAAACATTACTGAAAAATTCCATCAAACATGTTTGCCTGGAAATGTTCAAGTGACCACTTTCACTATACCTCCCAATACATTCAGGATCTGTCTCATAATACAGAATGACTCACTGAATAATAAAGCTAATGAACTATTTTTCATGGCAATTTGGTCAAGTGACGGAAGACAAGTCCTGGTTTGAGAATACCTTTTCATACAGATGAAGCAGGGAACATGTTTCAATATCATAGAATGAATACATTCTGTTACCCTTGCCCCGTAAACTAAAATCTGGAAACTAAAGTAACAGTAAAATTATTAAAGTCATTAAAATCTCAAGATAGAGAACACAAGAGATAACACACGGTTTCAGAAGCTGAAAAATAACCACATGAATGGTAATATTCTTAAGAGGCTGGATAACAAGTTCATGAAGTTCAGATTGGGATAGTTTATCAGGCAACCAAGTAAAAATGTGAAGTAGGCAGTTGGAAGTGAGTTCAGGAGAAAGATTCTGGCTGGAGATATAAATCTGAGCCACCACTACAAAGTTGGTATTTAATACATGTGCTGTGCTTAGTCACTTAGTTGTGTTCAACTCTTTATGATCTCATGGACTGTAGCCCACTCCTGTATATGGTGATGCTCCAGGCAATACTGGAGGGGGTTGCCATGCCCTCCTCCAGGAGATATTCTCAACCCAGGCATTGAAACCAGGTCTCCCACATTGCAGGCCCACCAGGGAAACCCATTTAATACATAGTTGGGATTTAAAGCAACAAACCATCAAGGGAGTCCCAAGTTCTCTCGGGAGATTCTAATGAGTCAAATAAATAGCAAAGGAGACTGAGAAAGAGCCAGAGAAGTAGGAAGAACCAGACAAATGTGTCTGCTAAAAACTTGGAAACTACAGAAACTGGTTAGTGGAAATTAAACATCTATATGAAATGCTTCTGAAAGATCAAGTAAATGATCTTTGAGGTCGGACTCAAAATGACTCAGAGGTCACTGGAGACAAAAATTCTGAACGGAATGGATTCAGGGAAAAAAATGGAAGTGAAACAAGTCAACAGTGAATATAGAGTTTTCAAGGAGTTTGCTGTAAAACAAGAAATGGGGCGTTTCTGTTGGCTCTAGCTAGAACAGACTACACCCATGAAGGGAAAGGATACATGGGCACAGGTGCTGGTAGGTTTACAGATGCAATGGTGGCAACTTTTAGAAGTTCTTTTCTGATTGTTTTTATTTTCTGTGAGGACAAGGGAGCAAGACCAGAGGGAGGAAATATCAGAAATATGAGGACAGAGATAAACTCAAATGAAATAATCATTTGAGATGAATGTAAGACAATGGAGTAAGAAGCAACCAACCAAGGTTATGATGATAGTTTGTCAGAGACTGGTAAACATTCCCACTTTAAAGAAAATCCACTGTTGTCTGTTCTTTACTTTGGCTGAATAGTCTCTCAAAACAGTTTTTCTTCTGAGTCCTACCTAGCTTCCATTGCCCTAAAGCAAAGAGAATCTGATCTACATTGGAATATACATGGCACCAAGAGTAACAACCTACACAGAAATGTGTGCTTCAGGCAGCATTAAGTATTTCTCTTCTTCAGTTTCATTTAGGGCCTAAATGATTCCCAACTTGGCCTCTATGCTCCTCTGTTATAGGATCATGTGTTACTTATATTCCTAAGTCTTATTTTAAGCCCTCCCTGTTATAATTTTCAGGGTCTCTTCTCTTTTTCTGTTCCTGTTTTGCATGGTACCCTGCCACTTCCAATTTCTAGAACCAATTTCTTTTGTCAAGAACCTGCAATTTCTTCCAAAGCAGTCTCTGCATTGACCCAGTGTCCAGTGGAAATCTTTATATATATGACATATGTGTAAAGTACTGATAAATCGAAATGGCAGTCAAGATTTTTGACATTATTTCACCTGAGCCATTATTTATCTGAAAAAATAATCTGATGAGATCATCTTATAACAAATATTTATTTGGCAAACCATTTTATAGAAATAGACCCTAAAAATCAAACCGTTTCTTATTTAAACAATGGACAGTATCATCCCAGTCTTTCCCCCATCCAAAAATCTACTCCATAACTGAAGTACCAAAAACCCATGAACTGTACTGCTAAAAAGGAGGGTGGGGGAAAAACATTAAACTTCCACAGGAAGACTGTATAAATCTGGCAGTGGTTAAGTACACATCAGCCTGTACCCAAGAGTACTACTGAACCTGAAAAATTAACTGAAAATCTAAATTTACTCTTAATATATGTATTTGCTCTTAATAAGGTTCAAAAATTATGCATGGTACAGTTATATTATGTAAACTGATATAATCAAAGTAGAGTGAAAAATGTAGATTTTAACACCAATACAGATCACTAGATGTGAACAAGAATTTTTTGAAGACATTCTTTTAAAACAAACATTCAGAACTAGAATCTTCAGAATTTTCTAGTATCTTGAAAATCCCCATCTTCTCTTTAACTGGTCCTGAGGCATTCATTTGATCTAAGAGAAAAATATATAAACAGGTATTTAAAAAAAAAAAGGTATAAGAACTTACAAAGAAATCTCCTCTTATTAAAACGAGAACTGGCCTCCTGGGAACAAACTGAAACACCAGTTTGCTAATCAAAATCACTTCTGCTGAATTTAAGATATACCTAGCAATAAACACCACCAATGTGAATTATATTCTCGTATATATATATATACATATAATTTTTTTAAAGCCCAATTATGGTTAGTTTAAAAGCAGGAACGCAAAACACCATGATAATATATCTTTATACTCCCACAGCTAATTTGAAATCTTTTATATTTTTGTCAATATGATAGCTATTGAAATGAAATTACTTCTGGTTTTAATCTGCATTCTCGGATTTCTAGGGAGACTGAAGCATCTCTTTATGTTCAATGGTTGTTTCTTTCACTCCTGGTAACTGTTCAGTTTTCTTGTTGATATTTATTTATATATGATAATCATTTCCTGTGTGCTATGTACTGCAGGTATTTGTGGTTTGTCATTTACCTGTATATGGTATTGTTTTTACAGAAGTCTTTAATAAAATTTATTAATCTGTTCATTTAGTTTGAGAGTTCTGTATCCTATTTAAGAATTCTTTTCCTATCCTAAAACCCTACAGTTATTTCCCTATTTTTTAAGTTAAATGTTTTGCTTTTAAAGTTTTGATGACTTAATTTATTTAGAATTTATTCTTGAATATGATGAGATTTACCACTGTTGATACAAACTGGCAAACCATGCTTTACCATGCTTTGCAGATATTACATTTTTTACAAATTGAAGGTTTGTTGCAACCCTATGTTGAGCTAATACATCGGAATCATTTTTTGCTCACTTCATGTCTGTCTTGAATTTTGGTTAATTCTCACAATATTTTAAACCCTCCACCAAAAAGATTGTGACTTGCTGAAGGCTCAGATAATGGTTAGCATTTTTTAGCAATAAAGTATTTTTAAAGTATGTATATTGTTTTTTTTAGACAATGTTATTTCACATTTATTTCACACAGACTACTTTATAGTGTAAACATAACTTTTATAAGCACTGAAAAAAAATTTTTTTTAATGTGTGATTTGCTTATTTCAGTGCTCTGGAACCCAGCCTGCAGTATCTGCAAGGAATAATAGGAATTTCCCCTCTCTGGTTTGAAATGACATTTATCATCTATTGATCTTTCCATAGAAGTTTGGATGACTTTCTGGATTTGCCATATCAGTAGTCAATTTATCTTATATGTTAAATCAACAGTCTTAATTATTATGATTTTTAAATTGAATCTTAGTACCCGATATAAAGTATTTTGTTGTTCTTCAAAATTGTCTTGGCTCTTGGTCCTTTACCATTCCATATTAATTTTAAAAACAGCCTGTCAAAGCTCTTAAAAGAACCATAATATTGTGGATTTTAACTAGAAGATTAATGTAAGGAATACAAGTTAATCGTATCCATGAATACAGTTAAATTTGTCATGTATTCAGTCCTCTTATTGTCCTTGGATGTTTCATAGCTTCTCTATAAAGGTCTTAAAGAAATTATTATATTTAATTCTAGGTATATTACAGTTTAGTAGCTGTTGTAAACATCTAATTTTCTAAATAATTACTGCTAATACACATACTATTAATTTATAGCAAACTTTATGAATTCTAACTTTTAGATTCCCTCAGATTTTCTATGGATATAATTATACCACCTGCAAAAGCAGTATAATGAAACTAATTATTCCTATTTTTATTACCTTATAGCATTAGTTAAGGATTTCCTGTATATTGCATTATGTTTTATAATGGGAATGACAGCTGTTACACTCAACTGTTCTTGATTTTCATAGTAATTTACTAAATGAATGCATTTTTTCAGATTAAGAACATTTTCTTTGTCATATTTAAGAATTATGAAGTTGATTACGATGGTATGTCAAGTGGGTTTTCAGAATCTAGTTCTTTTTTATTCAGTTAATGTCAATTAATATTTTCAGATGTTACCCTATCCTTTTATGCTTTCTATGCTGCTGCTGTTTATTTGATAATATATTTAAGATTTGGCCATAATGGTATATCTTTATCTCATATTTTTCCTGTACAATGTGAAAATTAAAATTCACATAAACATGCAAAGAACTCAGAACAGCTAAAACCAACTTGAGAAAGAAGAACAAAATTGGAGGATTCACTCTTCACAATTTCAAAACTCACCATAAAACAATAATCAAGACAGTGTAGTACTGGCACAGGATTAACAAACAGATTAACAGGAATAGGAGAGAACTGAGAGTATAGAAAAAACCCTCATATATATGACCAACAGATTTCCAACAAGGGTGCCAAGGCAATTCAAAAGGGAAAGAATAATCTTCAGTAAACTGTGCTGAGACAATTGGACAACAAGCAAAAAACTGAATCAAGACCCTTACCTTATATCCTACACAAAAATTAACTCAAATATGAGCCTATAAAACTCTTAAAACATCAGACTTCCCTAGTGGTCCAGTGGTTAAGATTCCACGCTACCAGTGCAAGGGGTGTGGTATAGTCCCCAGTCAGGAAGCTAGATCCCACATGCCATGTGGTGTGGCCAAAAAATTTTTTTTAGTTAAAAAGAAGAGAAAAAAAAATCACAACTTTGCTAGGCAAAGATTAGATACAACACCAAAATTGTGAGTAATAACAATAAAAGGATAAATGTAACTTCATCAAAATTTTTCCTTCTGCTCTTTAAGAGACACAAAGGAAGTACAAAGATAAACCACAGACTGGGAGAAAATATTTGCAAAACATACATCTGATAAAGGATTTGTGTCCAGAATATATAAAGAATTCTCTCAACTCAGTAAGATGACAAATTTTAGAAGAGCTATTTGAAACTAAGTTGAAGATATCATGATGCTATACTCAGTGATGTGCTGGTGTTTAACAACAGACTCCTATTCCCCAAAAAGGGCTGTAGTTTATCTTTTTTCCGTTTCTATGCCTGCCATCACCAACAGCAAGCTACTAATGTTTAACACTGCTGAACACAATTAGGAAAAGATACCATTATTTATTTCCACTCTGGATATACAATATACGTAAATAATCAAGAGCATAGATACCCATGTTACAGAATGAGTAGGAAAGGATGAGTTTTAAATATTTATTTGTATTCAAAATAACTTATGATCACCATTTGTAGGCATCAACTCATTATTCTTACAATTTATACATAAAAGCAGCAATTTATCTTGCAGACCCGTGGACTATAGCCCACCAGGCTCCTCCATAGGATTTTCCAGGCAAGATTACTAGAGTGGGCTGCCATTTCCTTCTCCAGGGGATCTTCCTGACCCAGGGATCAAACCTGGGTCTCCTGCACTACAGGCAGATTCTTTACCAACTGACTTACTAAGGAAGCCCTATCTTGCTTATACAGATTGTATCTCAGAGTAACCAAATAATTTATATGGGAAAGTTATAATAGACAAACTCCAGCTAATAAAGGAATGACAGAATAAGAAAATCAGCATTTTGTAATGCTCAAAAAAATAATGGTTCTAAACCACAATAAATAAATGCTAAAAAAAGTCAGGTTAAATAGAACAGAATAGTAAATGAAGATCAGCCTGAATCAGGTGATTAATCTTAAACTTAGCTAACTAAAAATAAGAAACCCAGACATGATACATCTCTTTATATCATTTAAAATGAGAACAAAGCACTGGTATTCCTAGAATACGGAACTTGGATCTTATTAAGCCAGTAGAGCTATTTTCACAGCTATTTACCACTTCACAGAAAATAAGTAGATTGAGGAACAAGTCAAAGAACAATGGTAGGGAGAAGTTGGCCAATTCTGGAATGCAGGTCGTTTCACTGGACAAATAACCCCGTTTCTCCAACAAATCAACAGCATGGAATGACAAAAGTGAGGAGGAAAGTGATACAGAAAAAAAAAGATAGCAAGAACAATGGAATTTGGATCCTGATTCAAACTGTAAAAAGACTGGGCCAAGTGGAAAAATTTGGATATGAACTGGGTATTAGCTGCTATTAAAGTTTTAGGGTCAACTCTCTCAAATGTAATAATGACATAGTGATGATATTTAAAAACATGTTCTTCTCAATAAATGATGCCTAAAAGTGGCTATGGCATGAATTTAACATTCTGATTGAAGAAAATGGCAATGAAACAAAATTGGCTAAATGTTGTAAACTATTAGGGCAGAATGAGTTGTACACAGGGGTATATTATACTTCTCTCTACTTATGCATATGTTTCAAAGTTTCCATAAAAATAGTAAGTAAAACCATAAGAGATACTTACCAAGAAGATCACTTCGATCTAACAGCAACTCCAGATCTTTATCACTAATGACTTTCTCTCTTGATCCTTTTACTTCCCTATAAGAAAACAAAATACTCAGGTCTATAGGATAAATCAAAACTATGAATTATATTTTTCTAAAGTAAAAACAATCTTACCTTTCATAATCTCTTGATTTTAATAATTCCATTAATTCCTTAGGGTCTAAAAAGTTCTTAGATTGATTTAATCCAGATCGACCACCTTTGAAATGATCTGGAAAAAATTTACAAAAAATTAAAAACATTCAAAATTGCTTTTAAAACCAAAACAAACCAATCAGAATACCCTACATTAAATAAAAAGGACAGACAAACCCAGTGTTGGTAAAAAAGAAAAGCAACTGCAGTTCTCATACTTTGCAGGTGGGAGTAAAATGGTATGTCCACTTGGGAAAAGTTTGGTAGTGTTCTATAGGTAAACATATACCCACCCTAAGACAAAGGACAAATAAATACATATGTTCATTAATACTTGTAACAAGAAGACCTTATTCCTAAGAACCAAAATCTGTAAACCAAACATCAATCAATAAAAGAATGGATGAATTATTTCGCAATTAAAAAAAAAATCACAAACTTCTAACACAACAACAGAAATGAATCTCAAAATACGTCAAATATAAGTAGCTAGGCTAAAGAAGAATATGTATGTACAAATGAATCCAGGTGTGAAGTTAAAGGAAAAACTAACCCATGTGACAAAAACTGGAATAGTGACTGCCTTCTAGTAAGGAGCAAGAGTCTGGGAAATACTGGAAACGGAAACTTTCTTGGAAAACAGAAATGTTACCTTGATATGGATGACAATTATTTGAGTATAACTTGTTAGAGGCATCAAGCCATATACTTAGCTTGGAATTTTACTGTATGTGCATTACACCTCAATAAAATATTGCCAGCATTTAAAAAATTATTTTCAACTTGTTCTCTGAAATTAATCTCTAAAATAACTAAAAATAAAACTTGGGAAAATAAAACTATAAAGACTGTACCTAATTTAAAATCCCCTGGTAGCTCAGCTGGTAAAGAATCCACCTGCAATGCAGGAGACCCCGGTTTGATTCCTGGGTTGGGAAGTTCCCCTCAGAAGGGATAGGCTACCCACTTGGGCTTCCCTGGTGGCTCAGTTGGTAAAGAAATCACCTGCAATGAGGGAGACCTGGGTTCGATCCCTTGGTTGGGAAGGTCCCCTGGAGGAGGGCGTGGGAACCCAATCCAGTTTTCTTGCCTGAAGAATCCCCATGAACAGAGGAGCCTAGCGGGCTACAGTCCATGGGGTCACAAAAAATCGGACACAACTGAGCAACTAAGCACAGACAAACACAATTTAAACCAAATTCAATAAACAAAATATAATGTATTTCATCATTCAAATCCCTAAAAGCAGCATAGATGAAAAAAACTTTAATCTGCACAAAATCTTACTTGGACCAAGAACCTTTTTTCTTCAACAGAAATTCTAACTACAATCTGAATGCTCCATCAAGCCAAATTAAAGATGTCTAAAACCTAATCCATTATTTCTCTCAAAATCAAATACACTGGAGAAAGTTTTTTTGAGTAGAAAAGCAGCATAAATTGTTAGTGACATTCAACATTATTATGATTTCTCTACGCTTCAAAATGTACAGAAGATGATTTTCAATTTTTTGTAAGGCAGCCATCAAGTCATTTGCCCAAACAGAATTTTATATAGAATAAACAAAAGCAGAACTCCAAGGACTCTCAGGGAACAGAACATAAAATGCCAATGCCTCACCCACATCACTTTCCCTATTTCTCAGAATCTTTTCTAGATAAAAAATGCTGTGTTTTTAATATTGTATTACTGGAACTATGAAAAGGGTATACTGAAACCAAATATTTTTTAAATAGTGGGGGCTCAGCAAAGTCAGTACTTTTATGGTAGCACTACTTCAATATACCTTTAATCTTTTTTAAATTGGACTATAGTTGCTTTACAATGCTGTGTTAGTTTTTGCTGTACAGCGCAGTGAATCAGCTGTATGTATTCATATATCCCCTCTTTTTTGGATTTCCTTCCCATTTAGGGCACCACATAGCACTAAGTAGAGTTCCCTGAGTTAGACGGTCAGTTCTCATCAGTTACCTATATATACACATAATAGTGTATATATATCCGTCCCAATCTCTTAATCCATCCCACCCTGTAAGATAGTTACAGAAAAACCAGAATGAACTCTTTGGCCAACCCAATACCATATGATCCAGCAATTCTATTCCTGGGTATATATCTGAAGAAAACAAAAATACTAATTTGAAAAGATGCATGCACCCCAATGTTCATAGGAGCATTATTTATGATAGCCAAGATATGGAAGCAACCGAAGTGTTCAACTGATGAATGGATAAGGAAGAGTACAAAATGGAGTATTAGTCATCATAAAAAAAAAGAAATTCTGCCATTCAAAACATGGATGAACCTAGAGGGTATTATGATTAGTGAAAAAGGACAGAAAGACAAATACTGTATGCTAAAACTTGTATGTGGAATCCAAAAAAATCAAACAAGAAAACAGACTCACAGATATAGAGAACCAGTGGTTAGTGGGGAGAAGGGAAGGGGCATTAAAGTCATTATTTTTCAATAACTTTAAATGGAGTAAAATATATAAAAATTGTGAATTACTATGCTGTATACCTGAAACTAACATAATATTAGAAATCAACTATACTTCAATAAAACTTTTTTTTAATGAAAATAGAGAATAATCAGTAACATCATGTCAAAGCGCCATGACAGACTTCAGACTTTAAGATACTTTAAAAGTACACAAAAACCACTACAATATTGTAAAGTAATTAGCCTCCAACTAATAAAAATAAATGGAAAAAAAAAAAGTACACATAGCTTCAAATTCCCCACTGCCTATTTAAATCTTGCACTGATTTCTTTTATAAAGAAAGTAACAACAATAACAAACTCACAATACATAATAGACAACTGAAGCAAAAAAGTACTACAAAATATTATTTACTTTTGTGGATGATCAACTTTTCCAGTTTTCTTTTAGCAGCTGCTCTTTCCACAATTTTCTGATCAATAGTATTTGCTGTAACAAGACGATATACAACAACTGGCCTTGTCTGACCAATTCTATGACATCTATCCTGGGCCTGAAGATCAGACTGGGGGTTCTTAAAAGTTAAAAAGAAAAACATTTCACAGTTTAAGGTTAAAATTAGTTAACTCATACTATGTGGGTAGAGTCAAATAGGATGATCCAACCAGAATCTTTTAAACAGTGCCTTAACTCAATTTAGGCTTCTAAGCATTACTTCAGTGATAAAAATACATTTTTAAGTCTTTACACACAAAACACTTGACAAAGAAATGATTCTTATCTTATAATGGATATGTTTTCAAAACAGGTAAATGAAATTGCAAAATATACAATGAAAGATTAGAATGGAAATATAATCTGTCTATTGCTATACTTCCAACTTACCCAATCACTATCATAAATGATAACAGTATCTGCTGCAGTCAAATTAATGCCCAGGCCACCAGCTCGGGTACTCACTAAAAAGATAAACACATCTGGATCTGTGTTGAAGTTGTGTATCTAAAAGCAAAAGGGATGTAAACATAAGGAAATAAGAAACTGTTCCTTCCTGGAATGTGGATAAAAAACTGACTAGTAAGTAGCAGTAGCTATCTTATCACCATCTGTTTATCAGCAAAGGAGGGGGAAGGCAGTGGTGTGCCATGGGACACATAAGCCAGCATTCTTCAAGCTGGGTATAGTTCTCAAGCATCTATAGGACTTCTGATGTGGGATAAATAAATACTGACAGCCCCAGAAGCCATAAAGTAGAAAAGACCAATTTGGTGGAAAAGAGATAAAACTATCAGATTCATCTCCCATGAAACAAAATAATCATGCCTATTGCCCAGGTAGTGGCAATAAGCCAGAGGCCCTAGGATGCAAGTCTTTTTATTTTTTGGTTGTGCCACAGGGCATGTGGGATCCCAGTTGCTCAGCCAGAGACCCAACCTTGTGCCCTCTGCAGTGGAAACACAGAGTCTTAACCACTGGACCACCAGGGAGTCCCTAGGTCTATTGAACATTACTTCAGAAATCAAGAAAGGAGTTACAAAGAATTAAGTATGTATGACACAAGCAGTCTTACATTTTTTTCTCTCTCTGAATATGACATGGATCCATCAAGCCTGCTAAAGCTGAAATTTCTAAAGTGACAGTAATCCATCAAAATGTCCAACATTCCTGTCATTTGTGAAAAAAGCAGCACCTGAAATTTAAATATACCTTAGTATCTATACTTACTAACAAAAAATAATTATATAGCCAAAAGCCCAATCAAAAGTACCAAACCTTGTGACCTCTGGTTTTTAGTTCTGGCAGCATTCGATCCAAAATTAAGAATTTCCCAGAATTTGTTACCAGCTCTTCATCAACCTTAAGCAAAGAAAGGAAAAATTAAAAAAAAAAAAAGAAAATAGTCACACAAATAATAATCTGTTTTTGTCAAAATAAAAACCATGTTTACAGGTTTAAGTTTTCAATGACAAGTAAGTCCCACCTTTTAAACTAACTTTGTTATTTGACCTTTTTTATCAGGAGATAGTTCTCAAGCAAAGATATACTCTAGAATTTAAAATCAATGATCTCACAAAATACAAACTATAGTTTAAGTGTATACTTAATCTATCCTCCCCACCCCTCACCCCAAAACTCTGTATAATAAAACATTAAGTTCAACTTAATATTGAGGTTTATTCTTTATAACTGAGTACACTTTCAACCAAATGTGTATGAAAATTACTGCCAAAATTCTTAGTAGAAATGAAAGAAAGTGTAAGAGCTTATAAGTAACCTAAATATCAAAGATGAAATTAATCTTCTGATGAATTATCAATCACCGCCAGAGATTATCTTCTTCCTTGTTCAATGAAAAGCTTTAAAGCAGTCTTCTTAATTGGGGCAAATTTGCCCTCCAACCCCCAGGGTATACTGGGCAGGGCCTGAGATATACTTTAGGTTGACACAGCTGGGGGAGGGGAATTACTGTGGCATCTGGTGGCTAGAGGCTACGGATGCTGGACAACTGGCCTATAGCCCACAAGCCTGTATCACCTTAACAAAGGATTATCTGGTCCTAAATGTCAATATGCCAAGGATGAGGAATCTACTCTAAAATAGGGTTATTTAGAGTTACTGACAACGGATGTCACTTAATATATGTTGTCTTCCCATCAATCACCCAAGAGACCAATTTCATTCATTTAATCTGGGAGCCTGCAACTCAACATCAACTTTTTGTTCTGTTCTGTGGCTATTTGTTGAAAGTTAAGCAATGAGCAGTCAGATTGCCTTTGACAAGCTGAATACTAACTAAAGGAATATTGAAAAGGTGACAACAACCTCTAAAACAGACACTAAGTAAAACATGGAGTGGAAGCCAACTGGTTACTAAAAAAACTTATATTTCTAATGTCACTCTAAATTTAGGAGGATTCTTAGCTATTTATATAAAACATATAAATAAAATATTAGTTAGCTTACATATAGAAAACAACCTTTATCTGGGGGGAGAAGACTATCATCTCTACTTACTAAAAGGATTACAATCTTCATGACAAACAGCAAAGTATTTACTGCAAATAATAACAAAATGACACTTTCACATGACATAAAAAAGTCACAGAAATCAAAATAGTATATTATTAAATAGTATTTACCTTAAACTCTTGTGTAACTGGATCTATAGGGTACTCAATCAAATATGGATGGTTACAACATTTTCGAAGTAGCATCATTATATTCTGCAACTTCAGATTAACTTCAGATTCTATAGGGACATTTGTTTCCACAACAGTTCTGCCCAAAAATGTATAATCCATGAATACAAGAAATTAAAAAAAAAAATACAGTTTAAAGAATACTTTTAAAAAATCTATTTTTAAACTCACACCTTTCTCGGTCTACCTCTGGCTGTATTTGGCTGATCAATTTTTCTAATTCATTAGGGAAATCATCTATTTTGCTGTAATCTACTGACTTTCTAGTTCGGCGTTTTGGTCGTCCAGTGGGACTCAGCTCAACTGTTTCTTTCTGTAACAGAACAAATTAAAGGAATATCTGTTTAAAAAGCATACCCTTAAATTCTATATATACATATATATAAAGTAGGGCATAATATTTTTATGTACAAAGTGTTTTAAGATATTAAAAAACTTCTGTCTTTCATCACTGAATTTCGTAATTTTCAAAGGCGCAAAACCAAGGATCCATAAACTATAGCCAAATGCAAATGTTTTCCTGTGAAATTTCATTATTTTAACACTGATGCCCATATCTAGTTTCAGAGTTAATGCATTCATATCACAGTGGAAAAAAATGATAGATGAAACTTCTGAATTTATATAAAGGAATTTAATAGCTTTGGGCTAAAATAAGACCCTGTGTATCATTACAGAGGGTATTTCTTTGGATTGGTATAATACAGCAATGAAATTCCTCCCCAAAGACAACTTTTAATTTTCTAACAGCTAAAAAGTCAGAGATTCCTTTAATTAAAATAAAAATGGTCTGATGCTTATACAAAACAAAGATGCATAACCATAAGAACTTTGAAAAGAAACACATAGGTACACGGTAAACAGTTAAAAATCTGGACATCTTAACAAAATTTAAGGGTCTCCTGATCTCCAGTTGTAAGATATTCACATTCCAATTCAATTTCTTATAATATGATGGGTGACTAAAAGAGATGCTTCTTTCAGAGAGAGGATTTTATTTAAGTTTTTGGCTACCAACAACCTCCTGTAAAGGGATTATATATTTGAAGTGACTGGTCTAGTTGGCAAGCCTTAGTATACTGTGTGCTTGCTCAAATTTATTTTCAAGTTGACCCCCACACAGTATTTCAGATGACTATAAAGCAGTTATTGCAAAAACCATCACTTGAACTTTAGACAGATTTTGCTATTGGCCTGATGCCTTATACTCCAATTAGAAATTCACCCTCAGCAAGTCATGAAAACAGATAATAAGCCTTATTGTAAAAAGTCATGAAAACAGGCGATGAGCCTTTTAAGACTGAAATGAACCATGAAAATTTTCTATGCCAACTGTCATTTACAGGTTATTTCAAGTCCACATTCTACCTCACTGGATCCAAACATGTTTGCAATTGTACGGTTCACAATGGCTGTGTAAAAGATCTCTTGTTTCTTTGAAAGTGGTGCATAAACAACTACTTCTCGTTTAGGAGGAACTTCAAGGGCAACATCAGATTTGAGTCTTCTCAGTAAGAAAGGTGTTAAAATCTAAAATTTAAACATGAATAAATACATGTAAACATTAAACATTTCCGTATTTTCAAGGAATATTCTCCCAAATACCATCTTATCCCTTCTTCCTTTCTTCCTATATGAACCTATCATCTCAAAAAGTGATATAAAATATCTCCATGAAATTTTCTGAACCAGACCACATGATAAACTCACAGTGTTTATCTGTGTTCACAACTTATTAATTTTACAAAAATTCTAGTATAACTTGAATATTTTAAAAAGCAAAAATAAGAAGATGGTATATATACTTCTTAGGGATAAAGTTATAGCCCATATTTTTTAAAAGTGAGGTTCTGAATTAGTAAAAAACCAAAAACAACTGACCCAGAAAAGTAGACATGAAAAGTTCCCTTCAGTAAGTTTTAAAACTTCAGACCTAAAATTATTCTTTCATCAGCTGTGATGACAAGAGATTTCCACATTTTAAAAACAACAGAGAAGCAATAATTATACCATTATCAAACTGTTCAGGTGTTTAAAAGACACCTTTACAGCCTTATCTTAAAATTTACATATAGAAAGTTCATTTTTAGGGCTCTGTACTTAAGTATTTCACAGGTATAGAGCCAAGCACAGTGAGACTTTAATTTAGCCAGAGACAGAACAGTAGGTTAAGAAAAAAGTATCTATAGGCAGCAGTCCAGAAACAAATACACCTACATGCAATTATCAGAAAAAAACATTCATATGATTTGGGATATTACTTTTACTTTGATTTCTGTACTGTCTCACTTCAAAGTCAAAAAACTTGAAAAGTCAAAAAAACTTTTTCAGAAAGATTTTGAATAAAATTGTCAAAGCACAATTGAGAAGAAATTCATAAGAAACTTTTGAAAGACTGTATTTGTTTGAAGACAGATAGGATAGATAGAATCTGTATAAAATGGCAGAATGGATCACACAGTTTGTAAGTAAATTATGCAACTATTATTGACAAATACTGCATACAAATCACTTATTTTTATTTTTGGCTGACAAACACGTATATAACCATTACGGATAAAATGAGTATATGTGGAAAGGACAAAAGTTTGAAAAAGCACTTTAGTTCTGCTATCATACCATGAGACCACTGGGGGAGGGGAAAGGATAGGAGAGTAAGTTAAATTAGGGTGCAGGAAGCTCATTTTTCAAAATCTACAACAGGTTGTATAGGTAATTTCTAAGGTGTCTTTTTTATTCTGTGAGTCTATAGTAAGCAGAATAAGAAAATCAAAAAACCTGATGCAGCATATGTAATACATTCTGTTCTCTCTCTTTAGCAATAATATCTTCAGCAGTTTCAGAAAGACTAGTGATATCAAACCAAGATTCAAAGCTGTAAAAGAAAAAATTATAAGTTAACCTATCAATGTAAATCAATTACATTAACACATTTTTACATTTTAAACTTTATATTAATCTGTATATTATGAAGCAGCATTTTTCCAAAGGGAACATTTTTTCTGATTTATAAATATATTATCTTACAATAGTATAAACACCAAATAAACATTAAGGTACATTTTTTCCCCTCTTTCTTTAAAGGCAGACTTCATTTGGATATGTCTAGAGTCCTGGAAGCTTGCCTACCCCATGTTCTCCTACAAATGGACCTTGAGACAGGTCCACCTCTATTGGGAAACGTCCTCTTCCACCAAATATGCAGCTTCAGGAAGAATGCACATATCTCATGGGAAGAAAGGGACACTGGCCTTGATAGTCAAAGCAACCTTAGCTATCAGTGGGATGACAGATGTCACAGCCACATCACCCTCACATCCTAAGATACACATTTTATGAAACACTTTAATAAAGTTATAGAAATAAAAACTGTCTCTGAAAATCAAGGGCATATGACTCTCTTTCTTTTAGTAAAAATGTGACCCACTACAATGTTTTAGGAATCAACATATATGTAGGCTGATAATGATTTCTATTAATATCCTTAAGATCTTCACAATGTAAAACAAAACAAAACAAAGCCATATTAACATGAACTATCAAATATAAGCATGTCTGCACTAATACTGTCAGTAAATACAATTAGGGAAAATGGTTATAACAGTAGATAGACCAGATATTCCCAAAATTTCATCACCTGAGGCACATTTTATGAATTCAGATTCCCAGCTCCTACCTCCTAACTCAGCAGAAATGCACAGGACCTGGAAATCTCTTTCAATAAATGTTCCCTAAGACAGCCTGGCCTTGGGCTAATATCCTGTCATCCGAGGAGGAACACATTCTCAAAAACATTAAAAGTTACTTTCCCATATAAAATTAACTTTCTTACTTCACTGATGCCAAAGTATAAACCAATTATTTTGACTATTTTTAATGTCTGGTAAGATTATTTACTTTTCCATTCTGAGCACACTGATTTTCTGAAAACTACATTTATATTTTGTTCTTTATGATATATGCTTCAAATACAGCTTCTAGAATAAAAAACCAAGGTCTACTGAGAGACCTGGGTTATATTTTTGAGTCTGGCATTAACTAGTTATATTTTTAATAATTTGACACTTGGGTTTTCTTATGTGTGAGATAGGAGATGTAGTCAACCTCTATCCCTAATTTGTAAGAATATAATGAGAAAAATCCATACAAAAGTGAAAGTTAAGACAATAAGGAACTTTATAAAATTATTTTAAGGCAGAGAATTCCCAGGAAGTCCAGTGGTTAAGATATTGGGAGCATTCACTGCCATGGTTGCAGGTTCAATCCCTGGTTGGGGTATTAAGATCTCACAAATCATGTGCCATAGTCAAAAAAAATAAAAATAAAAACTAAGCAGTATAAAAGTTTTCCTTTAATAAAGGCAATAAAAACTTGAAAATCACTTTTATTTATCTCTTCTCATAATTTGTGTCAAAAGTAGAACTTACTAGGGGAGGGGGATTTGGAGGAAGGTGGTTAAAAAGTACAAACTTCCAGTTATAAAACAAACACTAGGGATATGATATACAACATGACAACCATAGCTAACATGGCTTTATGACACATAGTAAAGTAGTTAAGAGAACAGATCTTAAGAGTTCTCATCACAAGGAGGAAAACTTTTTCTTTTTATTGTATCTATTTGAGATGATGGATGTTAACTAAACCTACTGTGGTAATCACTTAACAATACATGTAAATCAAACCATTATACTGTACATCTTAAACTTACACAGTAATGTATATCAATTATTTTTCAATAAAACTAGAAAAAAATAGAGAACATATATACTACAAAGAACTAGCCAAAAGCTACTATTGAAGTCCAGCTACCTAGAAGAAATTAATCTATGAACACAGATTTTGAGACGTTTAGAAAAACATAGGCAATAATTAAATAACTAGCTTACCTACCTTTTCAAGTCATCAAATACATCTGGTAGCAAAAAGTTTAGCAATGACCAAAGCTCTGATAAATTGTTCTGCAAAGGAGTACCAGTCAAAAGAAGTTTGTTATCCGCATTGAATCGTTTTAACTCCCTAATTAGGCGGCACTTCATGTTCTTAATTCTGTGTCCTTCATCTACTATTAAGTATTTCCAATAGCAATTCTAGAAAAGGAATTCAGGGGAAACATTTTATATGATGGTCTCACAATTTCTCCTAAAAGCAATTCTAAAAAAAACAAAACCACTTTATTAGGAATGAATGTCCAATTTTATTGAATGGTATTTCTCTATTGAGATAATCATGTTTTCCTCTTATCTACTAAGAGAGTAAGTTAGATTTTCTGAAACTGATATATACTTGTATTCCTAAAACAGTCCTCACTTGGTCTTAAACTAATAAAGTCCACCTGCTGTTATGTATTTAAGAATCTCCATTCACATTCTTTAGGCAAAGTAGTCTGTAGTTTTCCTTTCTAATGCTTTGTCAAGTTTTTAATTAGTGTTATCCTGGAGTCCTAAAAAAGGAACTGAAAGACTTTGTTAGTTATATATGCTCTGAAACATTAAATAGCATTGGAATTTTCATCATAGCCAAAAAAATAAAATTAAAAAAGAAAAAAAAAACAAGGAAAAGAGAAAAAAATTATTTAAATGGTGTTGTGGCTACCAAGATTTAAGTGCCAAAGGCTTTAATTTTCTTGTTACAGACTACAATCTTCATCTCAATCTTTCGGTTAATATAAACCTCCAGGTTCTAAAGGAATATACACAATGCAATCTATTCCATCAGGAAAAAAAAAAAAATAAACAAATGCTCTTGGAAGGTGATATAAATTTTCAGAAATGTGATTTATGGATTACAAAGACTCCTATAAGACCATTCGTACCTGTAATGTATTTCGGTCTCTCATAGCTATCTCAAATGAAGTGATCACCACAGGATGAATCTGGAGTGTCCCTTTCCGTTCGTGAATATGCTTCACCAATATTCGACGCTCTTGCTGGGCACCATGATATAACATAGTAGGAATCTAAAAGATTTTATTAGATTGATTGGTAACAAACTTTAGAACAAAATATAAATAACAACAATTTGAAAAATATGAAGTTAAACATTTCTGAGAGAAAAAAATATAATAGGCAAGATTTCTGAGATGACTAATACGTAGTCTATATAAACTTACAGAAGGTATTGCTGATATTGAAAGATAAGTTAAATAAGATGCAGTGCTACACAGAAATCAACAGAATTATAATAAGAGATCTATAACTTAATTCAGGCAAGAAAACAATAAAATATTTGTAATGATAATATATTTAGCAAAAGGAAGCATGTCTTACTTCTGGTGTAAATCTTTTGAATTCAGCCATCCAGTTAGGAAGTGTGGACAAAGGGCCACAGACGAGAAAAGGTCCAGGTACACCTCTCTGAATCATCAATGCAATTGTAGCAATGCACTGAACTGTCTTCCCCAATCCCATTTCATCTGCTAAAATACCGTTAATTCCATTTTCCCAAAGCATCTGGACAAAAAATATACACTCTATTTGAATGCTGATATAAACATCTATTGAATCAGCAGTTTCTTTCTTTCTTTAATCCAAAGAGGATAATTATGATGAGACTGACATATTCACATTTTAAGTTATAAAAACACTGTGTGAAATCAGTTTCCAAAGCCATAAAAATGGTAGCCTTGAATAAGATAAATTTTCACTTTCAAAAACTCACTCTGGATAAATAAATGAGAAAATGAGTATTTACACAGAAATATATGTCTTATATATAATAGTGACACACAGAAGGAACAGCTCAAGTTGTGTTATATCATATTAATAGGTTATTACGTAGAAATTAAACAATATCTTGTATCAAAATTGAGGATGTATTACCCTAAGCCATTCCATGCCTTCCACCTGGTACCACCGCATCACTC
This sequence comes from Dama dama, assembly GCF_033118175.1. Taxonomy (NCBI): domain Eukaryota; kingdom Metazoa; phylum Chordata; class Mammalia; order Artiodactyla; family Cervidae; genus Dama; species Dama dama. Next base: position 62,466,110 of record NC_083695.1, on the reverse strand, counting down.
CTCCTGTGAAGTGTTTTGGTTGCTGAAAGGGTACTGGCTGTCCATTACATTTCCGAACTGGGTCAAAAAAGAATTTCGTATTTTGCCTAACCGTTTGAGATAATCTATCTTTAATTTTACTATTTGAATCTTTATTTTTCTGAAGATCTTCTACACACATATTAGAAGAGGAGCTCTCATTCTGTAAAGAAAAAAGTTCAGATAAAAGTTTAATACATAATTATGCTGCTACCCTCTGTTAATCAGAAAATGTAACTATTAATCAAAATTTGCAGTCACATAATCACGGTGAAGATCACTTCACATGTTGAATAAAAATCTATAGTTAGTTCCATTCTAGAATATAAAAATTATTTACTTTCTCTAAGTAATTACCTTCACTACAGGGAAAGGGACAAAGTACATATAGTTTAAAACTCTATCAAACTTAAAGAGTGTCAATTTATCTGTGACACAGCACCAACTTTTGACCAAAGGTAGACTTCATTGGTTAGCTATGCCCAAATTCAATTTTAATAATATGAAAACAAGGATTAAGTCAATTCAAATGAAGTCCTATAAATGATGCCAACAACTGAATATTCAACTGGAAATATAGGGAACCTGACTTTCACCACTCCATACATAAAATTTGTGATTAAATGATATACCTAAACATCAAACCAAGGACCATAAAGCTTTCAGGAGAAAACAGAGAATAACCTTGTGATAAATTTTCACAAGGTTATCACAAATCTTGATAACCTTGTGATAGACAAATACTTCTTATACAAGACAAAAAGAGTACTAACCACCAAAAGAAAAAAAGTAATGATTTGGACTATTACAAAATTTAAAATTTTCTGCTTATTGAAAGATATCACTAAAAAAAGATATCATTAAGAAACTAAGTAGGCAAGCCAGGAACAGAAAGAAAATACAGTATATATATCTGACAACAATCAGAACTCACGTATCAACAAAAACACAAATAACACAATAACTGGGCAAAAGATATAAACAGAAACTTTACAAAAGAAAACACATTAACAGCCATTACAAACACAAAAATTAACTCTATATTAGTAATTAACAAAATACAAAATAAAACTACATACGATTCATTTCACAGCTAAGGTTAAAAAGACTAATGACAAGAAATGCTGGCATGATATGAATTCAAACTTTTATACACTACTAGTGGAGAGTCAGGAAGCAACAGTTAGAACTGGACATGGAACAACAGACTGGTTCCAAAGAGGAAAAGGGGTATGTCAAGGCTGTATATTGTCGCCCTGCTTATTTAACTTATATGCAGAGTACATCATGAGAAACGCTGGGCTGGAAGAAGCACGAGCTGGAATCAAGATTGCCAGGAGAAATATCAATAACCTCAGATATGCAGATGACACCACCCTTATGGCAGAAAGCGAAGAAGAACTAAAGAGCCTCTTAATGAAAGTGAAAGAGGAGAGTGAAAAAGTTGACTTAAAGCTCAACATTCAGGAAACTAAGACCATGGCATCTGGTCCCATCACTTCATGGAAAATAGATGAGGAAACAGTGGAAACAGTGTCAGATTTTATTTTGGGGGGCTCCAAAATCACTGCAGATGGTGACTGCAGCCATGAAATTAAAAGACGCTTACTCCTTGGAAGGAAAGTTATGACCAACCCAGACAGCATATTAAAAAGCAGAGACATTACTTTGTTAACAAAGATTCGTCTAGTCAAGGCTATGGTTTTTCCAGTGGTCATGTATGGATTTGAGAGCTAGACTATAAAGAAAGCTGAGCACCAAAGAATTGATACTTTTGAACTGTGGTGTTGGAGAAGACTCTTGAGAGTCCCTTGGACTGCAAGGAGATCCAACCAGTCCCTCCTAAAGGAGATCAGTCCTGAATATTTGTTGGAAGGACTGATGTTGAAGCTGAAACTCCAATACTTTGGCCACCTGATACGAAGAGCTGACTTATTTGAAAAGACCCTGATGCTGGGAAAGATTGAGGGCAGGAGGAGAAAGCGATGACAGAGGATGAGATGGCTGGATGGCATCACTGACTCAATGGACATGGGTTTGGGTGAACTCTGGGAATTGGTGATGGACAGGGAGGCCTGACGTGCTGCAGTTCATGGGGTCGCAAAGAGTCAAACACGACTGAGTGACTGAACTGAACTGAGCGAGAGTAAAATGGTGGGTTCACTTTCAGAAAATAGCTCTACTTTCTTATAAAGTTGAACCTCATTTACCATATGATCCAGCAATTCCATTCCTAGGTATATATCAAAAAAATATGAAAACATGTCCACACAGATCTTTACAGAATTATCATAGCAGCCTCATTCAGAATAGTTACAAAGTGGAAACAACCCAAATGCTCATGAAGAGAATGAATAAAGAAACATTATAATATGTAATAGAATACTACTCAGCAATAAAAAAAACCTACTAGTAACAAAACAACATCAATGATCATCATCCACGGTGAATGAAAAGGAACAGAAAATAGAGGTGGGCAAATGACTGGCAAGGATACCAGAGATCCTTATACCATAATGAAAAGGTGCTAAAATCTTGATTTGGATGATGGTTACAAAGATATATACACTTAACAAAACTTATCAGAATGAACACAAGATCAGTATGTTACTTATTATATATTACAAAGTGCGGTCAATTCCACAGTAAATTGTGACAGAAGATTAGATTGGACTTTATCTTTTAAAATACATCTAAGATTTGTCAAAAAAATATGCTTAATCTTATTTACGTTTAACATAGTTGGGTTGTAACTGCATCATAAACCAAATCTTATACTAAAGAAAGAAAAAAATCCTGTAATTATAGAGCCTTGGATAGTAAATATCCAGGTCACAAGGCATCTCTCTACATAAAATGAGGGGTTGAGGGTGGGGACAGAAACAAGCCTTCTCAAACAAAAGCAAAGAAAATCTTGGAAGGCCAGAAACAAGACTGAAGTATCCCAAGGGACTTCCACAAGCTGTGGAATATATACATGTGGAATGTATATATGCATATAGTAACAGTTACCTGCATGTTTGCCAGACTCTCAAAGACTCAAAACTTAATATTTACATATTAAGGAACATATAATAGATTATACTTAAAGTTGATAGATAGGAAAGAAGAATGTTATAGGATAACTAGTGAGAAAAAATGTACACTGGTGACTAAGAGAAAAAAGAACTAATGATCAGGGACACAAATATGACTCCTAAATTTATTATCTCTTATAAATCTCTTACCTCATTCTCCTTTTTATTTTTCTTGGCCACAGACAAAATTTCCTAAAACAGTGAGAAAACAGAAACAAAATAACAATGATTGTGGTCCATTCATTTATTTATTCAACAAACATTTATTCTTATTCTGATTTTCTGCCAGGAAATGGGGATGAGGCTCGCAAAGTAACTAAAATACAGAGAAATCAAACATGAGACAAAATTAGGCCCATGGCATCTTATAAAATCCTGAATTCGTAAGCAGCACTTAAAATTGGAATATTTACTCCCAAATTTTCCAGTTTGTTTTTTTTCTTAGTTGAAGTTTATCTTAAGTCCAAAGTCCAAATTCACAGTCCTCTAGTAAAAAGGCAAACTACTACCCATGGACCAACTCTAGCCAGCAACCTGTTTTTATAAATGTCTAAAGATGGAGAAGTTCTATACAGTCAACAAAAACAAGACCTGGAGCTTGTGGCTCAGATCATGAACTCCTTATTGCCAAATTCAGACTTAAACTGAAAAGAGGAGGGATAACCACTAGACCTTTCAGGTAAGACCTAAATCAAATCCCTTATGAATATACAGTGGAAGTGAAAAATAGATTTAAGGGACTAGATCTGATAGACAGAGAGCCTGATGAACTACGGACGGAGGTTCGTGATATTGTACAGGAGACAGGGGATCAAGATCATCGCTATGGAAAAGAAATGCAAAAAACCAAAATGGCTGTCAGAGGAGGCCTTACAAATAGCTGTGAAAAGAAGAGAAGTGAAAAGCAAAGGAGAAAAGGAAAAATATACCCATTTGAATGCAGAGTTCCAGAGAATAGCAAGGAGAGATAAGAAAGCCTTCCTCAGCGATCAATGCAAAGAAATAGAGGAAAACAACAGAATGGGAAAGACTAGAGATCTCTTCAAGAAAATTAGAGATACCAAGGGAATATTTCACGCAAAAATGGGCTCAATAAGAGACAGAAATGGTATGGACCTAACAGAAGCAGAAGATATTAAGAAGAGGTGGCAAGAATACACAGAAGAACTGTACAAAAAAGATCTTCATGACCCAGATAATCACAATGGTGTGATCAGCTCACCTAGAGCCAGACATCCTGGAATGCGAAGTCAAGTGGGCCTTAGAAAGCATCACTACGAACAAAGCTAGTGGAGGTGATGGAATTCCAGTTGAGCTACTTCAAATCCTGAAAGATGATGCTGTGAAAGTGCTACACTCAATATGCCAGCAAATTTGGAAAACTCAGCAGTGGCCACAGGACTGGAAAAGGTCAGCTTTCATTCCAATCCCAAAGAAAGGCAATCCCAAAGAATGCTCAAACTACCGCACAATTGCACTCATCTCACACGCTAGTCAAGTAATGCTCAAAATTCTCCAAGCCAGGCTTCAGCAATACGTGAACCGGGAACTTCCATATGTTCAAGCTGGTTTTTAGAAAAGGCAGAGGAACCAGAGATCAAATTGCCAACATCCGCTGGATCATCAAAAAAGCAAGAGAGTTCCAGAAAAACATCTATTTCTGCTTTATTGACTATGCCAAAGCCTTCGACTGTGTGGATCACAATAAACTGTGGAAAATTCTGAAGGAGAAAGCAATACCAGACCACCTGACCTGCCTCTTGAGAAACCTGTATGCAGGTCAGGAAGTAACAGTTAGAACTGGACATGGAACAACAGACTGGTTCCAAAGAGGAAAAGGAGTACGTCAAGGCTGTATATTGTCACCCTGCTTATTTAACTTCTAAGCAGAATACATCATGAGAAACGCTGGGCTGGAAGAAGCACAAGCTGGAATCAAGATTGCCTGGAGAAATATCAATAACCTCAGATATGCAGATGACACCAGCTTATGGCAGAAAGTGAAGAGGAACTAAAAAGCTTCTTGATGAAAGTAAAAGAGGAGAATGAAAGTTGGCGTAAAGCTCAACATTCAGAAAACAAAGATCATGGCATCTGGTCCCATCACTTCATGGGAAATAGATGGGGAGACAGTGGAAACATTGTAAGACTATTTTCTTGGGCTCTAAAGTCACTGCAGATGGTGACTGCAGTCATGAAATTAAAAGACGCTTACTCCTTGGAAGGAAAGTGATGACCAACCTAGATAGCATATTAAAAAGCAGAGACATTACTTTGTCAACAAAGGTTCATCTGGTCAAGGCTATATGGTTTTTCCAGTGGTCATGTATGGATGTGAGAGTTGGACTGTGAAGCTGAGCACTGAAAAATTGATGCTTTTGAACTGTGGTGTTGGAGAAGACTCTTGAGAGTCCCTTGGACTGCAAGGAGTTCCAACCAGTCCATCCTGAAGTAGATACGTCCTGGGTGTTCATTGGAAGGACTGATGCTGAAACTGAAACTCCAATACTTTGGCCACCTGATGCGAAGACCTGACCCATTGGAAAAGACCCTGATGCTTGGAGGGATTGGGGGCAGGAGGAGATGGGGATGACAGAGGATGAGATGGCTGGATGGCATCACCAACTCGATGGGCATGAGTTTGGGTAAACTCCGGGAGTTTGTGATGGACAGGGAGGCCTGGCGTGCTGCAATTCATGGGGTCGCAGAGAGTCGGACACGACTGAGTGACTGAACTGAACTGAACTGAAAGTTTAATTAGAAAAAAAGTCAGGCTCATTGGTTTACAATTCGTCTGTGACTATTTTCTGGATACAACGGCAAAGTTCAGGGTGAGTTACCCACAAAACTATTCAAAGTCATAAAATGTTTATTATCTAGCCCTTGACAGAAAAAGTTTTCAAAACCCTGCACTAGAGTCAAGCTGTGGTTACCACCATTATTCAAGGATTCACTTCCAAATGTATTAAAATCCCAACTCCAGGCCACTTTAGGCCTCTCTCAGGATTAGAGACCTGAATATGCAATCTTGAGCAAGAGGCAAAGACAAATACATTAAAAATAAAGAATAAAGGTGTTCTGATTTTGAATTACCTACTAGATGCTAAGGGTATGGAGACAATGACCCTAGTGACTTAGTAGAACATTACATCAAATTTTCTGAAAAAAACTGTCATCAGGGCATAATAATTAAAGACAGAATTAAATTCTAGGATAGCATATGCAGAGGCTAAAGTGGATAAAACAGTAAAATACACTCAAGAAATTTTAAGCATATCTCAAATTTGAGATATACAGGAGAATAAAAGGACATGTAAGTGGCTGACAGCACACACATACATACATGTGTGTATGTAAAGTATCATATAAATACAGATATTCATATTCTAAGGCTAAAGAGATTTAATATAGAGAATAGATAGAAGAGTTGTCTTTTAAAATGCCTAGCTGAGATTAATCTTTCTGGAGAACAATTTGTGAATGAATCAAAACAATAGCAACTATTAAGTATTCTTGTTAGAAATTAAACTTCCTAAACTCCTGACGCCGCTTACCTCTACAGCTTCATCCTATACCTCTCTTCTGTTTATAAACTGGAGCCAAATATAATTTCTTTTTAAATTTTTTTAATTTTCCAGGAACTCTTCTGCCTCTGGACATTTGTCAAAGATTATCATCTCTTCCTATAACACAAACCCAGCATCTTCCCTATATCTTATTACTTCTATTAACCTGTGCCCACCACCTTTACATGATTTAATTTTTATCCCTCAAGTCTCAACTTCCTAGATGAAACCTTTATGAAACTCAGGCTTGAGTTACATACCCCTCTATATGCTCAATGCATTTTCCAATTATCCAATTATATTTGACTCAGTTCAGTTCAGTCGCTCAGTCGTGTCCGACTGCGACCCCATGAATCACGGCATGCCAGGCCTGCATGTCCATCACCAACTCCCGGAGTCTACCCAAACCCATGTCTGTTGAGTCAGTGATGCCATCTAGCCATCTCATTCTCTGTCGTCCCCTTCTCCTCCTGCCCCTAATCCTTCCCAGCATTAGGGTCTTTTCCAGTAAGTCAACTCTTCACATGAGGTGGCCAAAGTATTGGAGTTTCAGCTTCAACATCAGTCCTTCCAATGAACACCCAGGACTGATCTCCTTTAGGATGGACTGGTTGGATCTTCTTGCAGTCCAAGGGACTCTCAAGAGTATATTTGACTACTTCCTTCCAAATATTTCTCACTGCATAAATGCTGAGGCAAAATGAGTGATGATGCTACTGAGTCTAAGTTCATACTGCTTGCTGCACAACAGGCCAATAATTGAGAGAAGAGCTGTTGGGGCAAGGAATAACAACTTTATTCATAAAGCCAGCAAACCAGGACGATGGTGGGCTCCTGACCCAAAAGAACCATCTTGCCTGAGTTAGAATTCAGGCTCCTTTTATACTAAAAGAGGTGGGAGTAAAGTCAAACATTTCCCGGTTCACATCAATGTTATCGTTTAGTAACTAAGTTGTGTCTGACTCTTTGGCAACCCTGTGGACTGTAGCCCGCCAGGCTCCTCTGTCCATGGGATTTTTCCTGACAAGAATACTGGAATGGGTTGCCATTTCCTTTCCCATGGGGATCTTCCCCACCCAGAGATCGAACCCCATCTTCTGCACTGGCAGGCGGATTCCTCACTGCTGAACCACAAGGGAAGCCCAGTTCACATCAAGAGATGTGTTAATTTCTTCCTCCCTGCAGTCATTCACAGGTGGGTCTGGTCAGGATGTTTCCTGTGAGCTAAATAAAGATATTCTAGCTTAATGCTCATTACTTGGGAAGCAGAGTTCCCAGAGATGGGCCATTATATATAATTTAAACTTATACGCAACATCCCTTTAATGATTAACCTAAAATAGAATCCTCCCTATAACAATTACCTTTCTTTACTAATTGACCTTATCCACTTAGCACAAAGCCTGCTCATAGCAAATATGCCACCAACATTTGAGGAATTAAAATAACAGCTATGTGATTAGCTAAACTTAAATAAACCTCATTAATAGTGTTTTCACTATTATTAATTAATAAGTGTTTTTCACTGCAGTCTCAGTGTGTTCCACAACAAATCAAGAGGGTCCTGAATATTATTTTTAAATGGGGAAAGAAGGGAAAATAAAGAGTATATCCAGAGAGTAAAGACAAGTATTATGGGGCTTCCCTGTGGCTCAGTGGTAAAGAATCTGCCTGCCAATGCAGGAGACACAGGTTCAATCCCTAGTCCAGGAAGATGCCACATGGTGCAGCGCAATCGTCACAACTACTGAGCCTGTGCTCTAGAGCCTGGGAACTGCAACTACTGAAGCCCACACACCTTAGAGCCGGTGTCCCACAAGAGAAGCCACTGCAATGAGAAGCCCACACACAGAAACTATAGAAAAGCCTGCACAACAACAAACACCCAACACAGCCAAAATAAATAAATTAATTAACTTTAAAAAAAAATAAGTATTATGTTAAACTTTATTAAGATGTGAAGAGTTATAATTTCAGATAAAAGAAAAGTAGAGCAGATAATAAAGTTAGAATTTTTGTTAATATTAAGAATGTGATATATTAAATTATGCTTAAGGAATATTTAGGGTTTGTTGTAATTAAAGCTACTCTTTAATTAATTTTTATTTAATGAGGTACTAAGTGAGAAGGTGAAAACAGAAATGGCTTTAGAAATTAGTTTATGGTTTTAGCTCCCTAACAATCTTTCTTAAGATACAATTTTGAGGTTATAAGAAGTTGTAACAATTTCTCACTAGGTCAAGCTCATGATCTTTTAACAGACAGGAAGACGGTACCATCTTCTTCCCTAAAACACTTAACTGGCTGAAAAGACAGGTAAGTATCAGTAATCAGTACACCTTTAAGTAATAGTTATCAATATCACATAGGTTATACACAACATAAAACCTTATGTGTCCTTCCCCCTTTATTTTTACCTCTTTTGACATGATCTCTGAAATATTGTATGATTCGTCTTCTCTTCCTCTCTTCTTTTTCATGACTATAAAAACAACACCATTTTAGTTTTTATAGTAAATTAAGCAAAAAATATAAACACATATTCTTCAAAACTATAACAAAGAAATTTACCTGCATTCTCCTCTCTTGCATCAATGGAATTTTTATCCTACAAAACAAGGATTTATACTATTATTTTTCCAAAACTTCTATGGTATTACAAGTTTTAAGGCACTGATTAAGTAAGCTTTCCTTGCAGTTGAACCAAATCTAGAACTCTTCACTATTATGCTTATTAAAAGGTAACCTTTTCCTATATTTCCCTATTATAACTTGTTTGTAACTCTTTCCCAAAGACTCTACTTTCCTCCATTTTCTTCCATGTAAGACAAATTTCAAAATTAAACAGAGGCATTTTTATTTTTTGTAATTACCATGTACATCTATTCTGTGTTTATGCTGAAGATACTCAATGGTTATGGTATGGAAGGAGTACTCATTTCAGTATAATTTGTAAGTTAAATACAGCTGAGAGTAGATTATCAAAGAGAAAACCAATGGAAAAAAGACTAGTGAAAGGAGATGAAAGAAAGGAAGAGACATTCAAAAACAGTCTCAAAATGAGAGTTGGAAAAGAATAGGAAGACAACATGCATGAAAAATAAAAATGACAAAGAAGGTAAATATAAAAATGAAGTAAAAAATTTAAAGGATTAAAAAAGAAAATATCAAGAGACTAGTGAAATGGAATAGACAGAATATGATGGCTGACACCTTTAGAATAAAAGGAAAAAAAACCCCAAAAGCTGGTATAAAAAGTTAGCTTGGTGAAAGTAAAGACTGTTTTAAAGCAACAGGTTGAAGAGTACAGAGCAAATGGTTGGTTAAGTCAGTAAAATTATAAGTACATTCTTCAAAAACCCAAAGTCCCTGGAATTAGCAACTGAGTCAAGTATCAGTTTTCCACAATTGCTTTTGTTGTACAGTTACCTGTTATGTACTTTAACATCACCACTAACTACACTAAAAATCAAGTAACTGGACTTAGATACCCTCCCTATTTTTCTTATTGGCATTTTGATATTTTCTAACAAAGGCAGTTTGGGGTAGAAATTAAGTGTGGAGTCTGAAATTAATCCTAGGATCAAATTCTAGCTTACAATTAACTAGCTATGTGACCTTCAAACTTAGTCAATTCTCATTCACAATAGCTGAGTTCTATAAAGTCATCATGAATACTGAATTAGTGAACACCGAATCTGTCCATCTAGAAGAAACACAACTTTAGGTTTCTGCAAGCACTTCTTCATTAACTGATCAATACATAACCCTGTTATGACAGCTCATTTAAAACATATGCTGATTAACACTGAACTCAAAGCCAAGAGCAATTTACTCATACATGAAGGAAGCTTATCTAACAGATATATTTTCTCCATAAGGCACATCACAGTCTTCTTGCATAAGAAACAGACAGCACTGCAGCACGATGTGACTGACAGTCTTTTAAACAGCAAAATCACCAAAACCACAAAAATACAAAAATCATGGCATTACACAGACACAAAAAGGACACTTTTGTGTCAACAAAAGTTGACACTGTGACAGCTTAAATAAGGCAGATAGCTTTGACCTCAGCTGGGAATGTTACTTATCAAGAGACTCAAATTTTTTGCCATTCCATACATGCACATGTCTGTGAATGGCCACAAAAACAAGGGTATTGATTTTGGGGTAACCAATTATAGCAAGTAGGCTAATTGGAAAATATGAAATCTATGAACAATGAGGATGGACTGTACTCTATCTCCTTGCATCAGCTTCTTTATACATAAAATGTGGATAACAGTATCTCTTCCTAAAAGAGCTACTTTGATAATTAAGTAAAGACATGTAAAGTTTAGAACAACACCTGGCACACAGTAAGCACTCAATAATTGTTACCCATATTATTTCTCTTTTCACTAGCACAAGTGTTGTCTGTGCAATTCCTATCAATATGGCATATAAAGCCTCATGTTAAAAAAAATGAAAACATATTCCTCCAAAAGATCACATCTACAATTCAGACTATCCCTAAATGGATGCTCTATCTGAAATGCTATTACCATACATGCTATCTACTCCAGTTTTGGTTCCACTGCTACAGCTACATACAAGATACAAATTTAGATTATTGGTATGGTTAGAGGCATGAAGAAGAGCAATCATTACAGGCTCCAACAGAGTTGGTCACTTATAAAATGCCTTGAGGAATAAAATATTTGTAGATTTTTCCTGAGATTATAAAGTGAAATTTTGCTACTATGAAATACAGTCCACAGGATAAGAAACTAAAGGTCACAGTTTAGCTCTCCTTCCATATCTAAGATTCTGAGAAACAGATTTTACATGTTTCTATGCAACCAACAAAGAAAGGCTATCAGATAAAGAAGGTTAAAATTAAAAAGATGATCAAGAGTCAAAAGAATACAAGAGAATGTCTTCAATATCTAAGGTAATGTATATAAAATATTCTAGCTTACTATTTATTACCTTTGTAACTTTCAAAGATTCCTTTTTTCTCTCCAATTTCTCTTTCTTCTTCTGCTCCTACAAGATAATTTTTTCTTAGTGTCAAAAGTGGAAAATGCAAAGTATGAAACACATATATCAAATAACTTAAGATCACAATGAAGAAACTGTATACAAAAATTAAAAAAAACAAAAACTTGAGCTTCAAGCCTTTACGAAGTAAAAGGGAACAGATTTACCCTCCTGCCTTAAGCAACTAAAATCCAGATAAAACATACCAATGGTTTTCAGCAACTTTTCATCACGCAGCAAAGGACACTGAACACTGACAAGAGGGAAACAAACAAGGTGAATCTTCTGACTACTAAGCTTCCTGCCTAGAGGCAACGTCCAAGTGCAAACAATGGAGGGAAACCCAAGTAGAGCTCTGCAGTCTGAGTTGAGAAGACAAAGTGCAAAACTCAGAGGAGCTGGCAAACCACGGTCAAAGTACCAGAGGGGAGAAAGCAACATACAAAAGAAGCTCTTACAGGGGCACTCTCAGGCTGAATATTAATCAGTGTGTGAGTGTAGAAAATGAGGGCCAGGAAAAGAGCAACTAGAAAGCAGGCAGAACAATCTCTGTACTCACAAGGGATCAGGAACAGTTCATATTCCCATCAGCCAAACCTGAAAGGCCTCTTAACACACAGGGCATCAAGAAAAACTTTCAGAAGAGGGACCAAGTTATTCTTAGACTAGAAGCTGTTCCAAAGCCCCCTAACAAAGTTTTAAAAGCAGGACATAAAACGATTCAAATTATTTCCAAGAGGTGGTTAAGGGTATTTGCCTTAGGAGTCATTAAGCTTGGTATTTGTTTTTCTGTTTCATTTTATCACAGTGTTTTGAAAAGGGCTCCAACAAAGAAAAAAGAAAATTTAGCAAATGTAGCAAGATCTTCACTGATAATCATTAACGGTCAATGATGGGGACAAAAGGATTTATTGTAGTGTTAACATTAGCCCAAGTTTTAAAATCTTCATCTATTATAGTAGACTTAGAAATAAATTATACAGTGTCTTAGATGATAAATGCAATGGGAAGAACAAAACAAGGTAAACAAGATGAGGGAAGAGGTGCCAGGTAACTTTATTTAAGGTTGTCAGGGCAGGTCTCATTGGAAAAATATTTAAGCCAAAGCTTGAAGACGATAATGAAGTAAGCCAGGCAGGAATCTATTGAGAAGAGGGTTCCAAGCAGGAAACACACCTGGAACAAGGTTTGAAAGGTAATGGGGTTGAGAGAGGCAACCAGACTGCTTATGGTCTTCTGGCCATCATAAGGACTTGGGCTTTCTTAGAAACAGTGAAAGCTAGAAAGCAGTGAAATATAATTAAAATACTGCATGAGGGGGGGTGGGGGAAGCACTAAAGAAAAACACATTCTTCGTCCTGTAGATAAACTTTTAAAAATGAAGGTAAATGAAGACTTTTTCAAACATAAAAGCTAAAAGAACCTGTCACCAACAGAAAATGAAGACAAACCTATAATTACAGAAAGCAGATCAGAAGACAGGAAATGAGGAAAGCCAGAAAGTGAGGGATGGCAGGGAATTAAAAAGGGGGCAGAATTCAGCCATAAAAAAAGAATCTAATTTTGCTATTTGTGACTATATGGATGGATCTGAGGGCCTTATACTAAGTAAAATTAAAGAGAAAGATAAATATTATATAATCTCACATGTGGAATCTTTAAAAAAAAAAAAAGCTCAGATACAGAGAACAGATTAGTGCTGGAGGGTCGGGCGGGTCAAATGGTAGAAATTTCCAGTTATAAAATAAACAAGTCAAAGGGATGTACTATACAGCATGGTGACCACAGTGAATAATGTGTGTGCTGCATGCTCAATCATGTCCGACTCTCTGCGACTCCATGGAATATAGCCCACCAGACTCCTCTGTTCATGGAATTTTCCAGGCAAGAATACTGGAGTGGGCTGCCATTTCCTACCAGGGGATCTTCCCAACCCAGAGGTAAACCTGCATCTCTGCATTGGCAGGCAGATTCTTTACCAGTGTGCCACCATACTTATTGCATATTTGAAAGTTGCTGAGAGTAAATCTTAAAAGTGTGCATTGTAAGGAAAAAAATTTTTTTAAACTAGGTATGGTGACATTCACTAGACTTACTGGGGTGATCATTTTGAAATATACAGCAATACTGAATCATTACACTATACACCTGAAACTAAGATAACGCTCTATGTCATATCTCATTAAAAAGGAGACAGACAGAATTTTTGGGAATTAATGGTTATGTTCATTATCACAGTTGGGGTGGCTTCATGGGTATACATTTTAAATATGTACAGTTTTGTGTGTATCAATTACATTTCAATAAAGCATTAAAAAAAAAGGACTGAGCAAAATAAAATACAAAATTTCTAGCATCCAAAAAAAAAAAAATCACTGGACAGAATAAAAATCAGTCAAAAGGTGAATTAAAAAAATGTTAGTATATTCATACAATGGAATGCTTCTTAGGAATAAAAATGATCTATTAAATAAATACACATAAGTGAAACTTAAAAATATGCTGAGCTAAAGTAAAGAAGCAAAACACCAAAAGAATGTTTTTCCTATGATTCCATCCATATAATATTCTAGAAAAATCAATACCAATTTATAATTACAGCAAACAGAGATCAGTGTTTGTCCAGAGCCAGAAGGAGAGATCACTGAGAGAAGAGAACTTCTGTGGGTAATGGAAATGTTCTTTATCTTGACTGTACTGATGGTTACACAGGTCAAAACTCACCTAACTCTAAATTTTAAAATGTGTGCATTATAGTTCATATAATTTATATCTCAATAAAGCTTTTTTAAAAAAAATTAAGCTGTTAACTATAATCAATCACACATACATACCTCTAACTGCTGCTGTTCCATTTTAGTCAATAAAAATTTGGAGTAAATATTGCTTTTTTCAAGCAAATGTTGAAGTCTACGATATCGAATGTCCATGGACTCTCTATCCCAAGACATGCGAGCCTATCCAAAGAGAAAGTTTCCATAAGTATTAAGTTTGCTGACATACATTGATCCTTCTGCACAATGTGTAACAAAGATGACTAAAGAACTGCACTTTAGGTTTAATATATTTCCTATAATTAACAAAATACTTTTATAATATTAAATTCACTTACTAAAAATGCCTATCTTCAAACAAAAAACTAGAATAGCTTAAAAAAATATGATTCTGGGGTTCAACAGGCAATCTGGTAAAATATGTTAATAGCTTGGCTACCAAAATATTGAAATTTCAGACACTGAAAACATGGTTTTTGGCATCTACGAAACTGAAGGCCCATTTTCAAAATATCTGAAATTACAATTCGAAAGTAAATATTTAATTCAAGTTGAAATTAAGTTTTTAAAAAACTAAATGATTTCAGAAAAAGAAAAATTTTATACACCAGTTTTATGTGAAAGAGCACTGGAAGTAGAAGATAACCTCATTGGCTAAGGACTAGAACATCTAGTATTAGAACTTAAATACGATATTGTTAAAATATTTCAACAAGCTAAATCTGTTAATTTCTTATAAGCTTCTTTTCTCCTCAGTACTGTGTTACCCAAGATCTGCCCTTACCTTTTAGGTTCCTTTTACTCTCATACTCTTAGCTTTATCTTTGACCTCTGTACAACTTCTATCTACAAACCTCTGCTTTTCATATTGCTGTCACACACTATCTATTTTTCATTTATAAAAGTATGCAACATTCTAGTGGCTAAGGAGGATCTCTCAAGTCACAATAAAAGTAAACAGAAGGCACAAGAGAGAAAACAAAAGCAACAAATAAATAGCATAGTTCAATGGTTCACAAACTTTTTTTTGTAAAAGGGCAAATATTTAAATATTTCAGCATGATATGGTTTGTACTGCGAATACTTAAATCTGCCTTTGAACAGTTACAGACAATAAATATATAAACCAAAGTTGTGTTCCAATAAAACCTTATTTACATAAACAGGCAGAGGCCAAATCCACTTTATAAGTGGCCAACTAAATACTGTAATCTGAACTCAAAAGAAAAGCACTAAGTGGGCTAAAATCAAGAAAGAGTTGAATATGTGCAAATCTTACTAAACACCAATCCCACTCCTGCATGTGTGTGTGTGAAGTAAATTTAATTCAGTGGTTAAGGCTTGACATTATAAACCAGACACCATTATACACTGGCTTGTATTTCTCAGATGTTACATCATCTAACTTTTCTTTCAAAACAAATCATTTTCTATTACAAAAGTAGTTACAATAAGACATCAAGGAATAAATCTAATGAAAGTAATATATGTGGATTACAAGAAAATGAAAATTCTTTAAAAATCATCCATAAACTTCTCCATGCAAATAATCTGTTAATATCTCATAAAACTATTTTCAGTTATTTTAGGATGGCCTTTCTTTGACTATTACCAATTTACTACTATGATTCCAACAGTCAGTCACTGAATGCAATGGACATTATAAAGAAATGTAATTACTTGACTTTCATAAAAATAACTATATTTAACTTTATTTTTATATTTTACTTAAAATCCTTTGGGCTTAATTTATCTGCAGCTTTAAGTCTTGTTCAGAATAAATTAGCATACATTTTTAAAAGTAATTAATCCTTTAACATGCCATCATGGAACAATAATTTATAACAGACTATGCCAATGGTTAACCTTTAAACCCAGTCTTCCATATTTCAAAATAATTTTGTAGTAAATCTTCTCATCTATCATTCCTCTTTCTTAATTTTGTTATTTGTTATACTAAAGTAAATCATAACTTCATCTGTGGAAAGTACTGAGTGCCTGGTGGTAAGTTTCTCTTCATGGGTAAAAGAGTATGCCAATGGATACCATGAGCATAAATTCTTCACTGTCTATCCCATCACCTCTCCCAAGCCCAGAATTTTTTTTTTCATTTTCTTTTTGCAGAGGGAGTTCTACTTCAGTCTACACAATATGAGCTGTTTTCCTTTTACCTTTCCAAGAACCCTCACAACTCTTACCTTTCCCTTCCCCCCACTACACAGACATTAAGGCTACTCTAAAGACTTCTAGACTAACAATGACTTCTTTCAAAAGGAAATTCAGGTGAAAAGTCAAATAACTGTAGCAAATGAATATCAATATCATTCTCCAGGCTCTTCACAAACCTCCCAATCTCCTAAACCAAAGCAAATGCTTCTCATTAAGAACTTAAGCTAGCTCTTCCTCTCTTAAGTACTTCGAAATATATGCCCATAAATACTGTATTCTCCTAAAAGGAATCATTACTTTTGTATGATGAATTTTTTTTAGCTCCAAAGACCTATAAGAGACTTATTGGAATTTTCTCCATAGTCACTGAGGTAGGAATAATTTATGTCAAGGACAAAAAGTAACAAAATTCTTTCAATACCTGTTTATAAAAAGACATGTAATAACAATGAACCACAGTCTTTCACCCTTGTACCAATGGGATTGAAAAGAGCTTTATTCATGGAAAATCTGAAAAATCAATTTAAAAATTGCTATTTTAAGTTCTACGATACATAACTGCTAAAGAAAAGCTAGTTGTACCGTACCTATCCCTCAAGTGTTAACAATTCAAAAAAATCTTAGAATGACAAAGTGTTTGTTCAAAAGCTTAAAAATTTCACTAAAAGGAGAAATGAACTCCCCGTTTAATCAGCAAATACTTATGGTTCTATAAATTTTGACAAATCTTTTTAAAATTGTTTTTTATTTTAAAAAAATTCTTGGCCGCACTGCAGGGCCTATGGAAACTTAATTCCCAATTTAGGATTGAACCCACGCCCCCTACATTGAAAGTGTGAGTCTTAATCACTGGACCACCAGGGAAGTCCCTGTTAAAGCATTTTTGAAATGTATTCTTATTATACCTCTCTTTCTTTGAATACCATTTCCTTATCCAATAATCTTCATGGGTTATAAAACTGAACTACACTACTCAAAATTAAGGGTTTATCGTTCTTACAATCTCTGAAGTTGATTCTACTCTGGACTGTGCTCCAGGATCCATCCTTTACAATTCACCTTGCTACAATAGCCACAAAGTTTATTTTATTTATATAGTCATATATGTTATGTAATATATTATAAAATATTCTTTTACTTTAGTTAGAAATTCAACAGACATTTATTATCCTATTATCTGCCTACTATCTGCCAAGTGCACAGTCTACAAAAAAAAATGTGATGTGCCCTCAAGAAACAAAGTGAGAAAGTAAGTAATGATAATACTGTGTAACAGAGTACTATGGGAATTCACAGAATGAGTAAAAGTGGTTTACGGTTGACCTCCCAATTCTATTAAAATTTATTAACTTATTACCTTAACCAATACAACTACAGATGATGAGTAACAACAGAACTAGAATTTACTGGAGTGAAAGTATAGCAACCTGGTTAAAAAGTGTGAATTCTGAAACCACAGGGCCTACATTACCATCTTTGCTCTGCCATTTACTAGCTGTGGGACCCCAGGCAACCTCTAGGTGCCTCAGTTTCCTCATGTGTAACACAGAATGAAAATAGAACCTACTTTATAGAATACTTTAATAAAATAATTTATACTAATAATTAAACTATTAAGTTTAATAATAGTAATGAGTTAGTAGTAGTATCTACATGATAGAATAGTTGAGAATTCAATGAGTAAAATACATGTACAGCATTTAGAACAGTGACTGACAGTAAATGAGCACGAGGTGTTAACAAGGCTAACAAAAGAATCATTACTGATATAAAATAGGAGGGAACCAACTAATGTATTACTTGCCTTTGGAGTACATTACTCCCCAATTTAAGTAGTTTTATAATTACAGGATGTTAATTCAGTATTAATGTCCTTAGGGAGGTATAATGTTAAAAAAACTCTGGAAGCAGTCAAATTTGAGCTCATTAGTGTGTGACACGAGCCCCAGTTGCCTCAGCTTCATCATATGTAACTGGAAATATCAAAAGTATCGATATAATCGTAATACTGGGAGGGCTAAATAAATTATTACAAGAAATTACTTAGTAGGGAGCACATTTAGAGTTGGCAGGTAAACAACGGGGTGGGACAGTACTGGAGTTAAATATATTCAAAAACTGAAGCTTTTCAAGAGGTTAAAAAGTGCTTTTAGCAGTCTTCAAAATAAGAAAACCTCAAGGACAATGTCACTGAAAAAGTACAATGAAAAAGAAAGCAAAAAGCAAGTTGATTACTTAGATGGAAAGAGAACACTGAAAAAATTAACTACCGACTTTGGAAGAATTATTATTATGGCTGAACAAGCAATTTGAAATGCTAACTTAAGAGAGATGAGGCCACTTTCCAGACCAAGACTGTAACTGATAGAAGCATCATTCCAAGCTCGTGCAAAGCTTTCCCAAAAGTAGTATCGGTAAAGATAGATAAATAAGGCAGTTCGTTTAAAAGTTGATTAAAAAAAAAAGAAAAAAACTAGTAAACTTAAGCACACAAACCACACCCCCAAGGACGCATCAGGTTACTACTTAACGACGATGAACTTGATGCCTAAATTACCTTTTCTAGCATCTTCCGCTCTCTCTCTAGCCCAGCAGCCTCAAGCTGTTCTTCCTCCTCTAGCATGACTGAGGTAATCACGGCAGTCTCCGGCTGTTCAACCACATCTGGAGCTAGGGGCCCTGGCGGGGAAGGCGGGGGGGAAAGGGCTTTTAAATTGCAGTTTTAAAAAATGACCAATTACTCGATGTCCGAATTAAACAACCCTTGTCGCCTTCCGAGATGCATTTGACGCAAAAGTTGAAGACCCAGGGGGGACGCCAGCATCACCTCTCAGAGACCTCCTAGGTCTTCACTATGTCAACTAGTAGTAGCCCGGACCGCAGTGTACAGCTGGGGATGTTCAGGAAAACGCGGTCTCCTGTGTAAAATCTCCTGTACTATGCAAATACACGCAACTTCGGGTGTCCCCTACCCCTCCCCACAGAAAGGGGAAACCTCCTTTCCTCCTCAATCTCTGCCCGGGGTCGGCTCTCCCCGCAAAAGCTCGGCTGCAGTCTCCATGCTGCTCCCCCACCCCCGCCCCGGACGCCACAGCCCGCGCTGGGAGGCAGGTTCTCCTCACTTACCGCCGCTGTTCGCGGGGCGTTGCGCCGGCATGGCTGGACACACACTCCGGAAACCGGTGCCCTCCTCACAGTGCCTGTAATGCCGCACGCTAAATCCTCACTCGCCGCTCGGCGGTCCCAGTCTCTCGCCCAAGCGTCCAGCCAGAGAAAAACGCGCGCTTCTCCTTCGCGGGAAAACGCCGTCATCTCGCGATGCTTCGTGCTCCCCACCCCGCCCCCGAGTCCCAGAGGCGCGAGATTTGGCGGAGTTTGGTTTTCCTCAGAATCCACTTCGGCGACGGTAAGCGTTTTTATGGGGACCTCGGGCTTGGGGTAGGTGGATTCTGCTGCAGAAGTTAGCCTGTAGCTCTGTGATGCTGGGCGAGTTTGCCTAGCGAACGGCCCTGTTTCCTTACGTAACTGATGATAATGCCTCACTATGCAGGCTTAAGCAACACTCTGAACAGTTTGAAAGGCACCTTCACACACACTGGCTGATGTGATTTAAACCCCGCCCACGGATGATCCTTTAGGTAGAAAGAGGTACCGAGTATCCAGGTGAAGATGTGAGAAATACATATTGCCAACTTTGGCCACCATCCGCAGTTAACATTTTGAGTGAAAATTCCCCGAAGTGACCCAGAAGAGGGCTCTTTTGTGGCTGGAATAAGAGAGATAGTATTATGGTAGAGTTAAAGAATGAATAAGCACTTATGGAAAAAATTCTAAAAGAAATAAAGAGCATAAAGAAATGTTTGATTAAACGAAGAGATAAAGTATATTCTTGGAAAACTTAGTAATGAATTTAATATTAGTATTCATTGATAGTAAGAGTTGTACAAAACGGTTGATATTTTCTAATGGGCTTTTCATGTATTAACATTTATACTATGCATTAACTCTATGTAGAACCTTAGAGTGGGTACTTTATGAGGTTGGAGAGTATGAAGCCAAGAATTTAAGATGGGAGTGATGGCTTAGGGGGAATAAAAAGATAAGAGAACATATTTTACAGACCAATGGGTGGTAGTGAGCCATGAACTCGGGGGTATTCATGAATTATGTTTGTTGCTGAGGTCCAAAAGCAAAAATGAAAAAAGTGAAGTAAGGCAAGGTAATAAAAATACAAACCTATATTATTTTCTAGTAAAAAATAAAATAATATAAAATAAAACGTTGTTCCAGGATAAAGGAGAATTTAATGCAGTGATAAACCTAGCGGAGTGGCCAGTAGAAAAGACATAAGGTTCAGGAATTTCAATAGAGGTGCAGTAATTAGAGAAAGTGCCTGAAGGGAGGACCTGGGCTCTTCTGGCCCATGGTTTTCACTTCAGTCTTCAGTCCCACACTTTCTTGCCTGCAGTCCCTTCTAACAAGTTCTTGTACCACCCCCACCCCAGCCTCAGAATTTACGGTATACCTGCCATGTAACCATCTGTTTCCTCCATTTCTGACTCCCAACTGCTTTACTAATTGTAATTGTACAAAACTTAAGGGTTTACAATGCACCATAACCATCTTCAGCAACCTTTGTAACACTGAGATTAGCAGAGAAGATTGTTTTCATTCCTACATTATAGGTGAGAAAACTGATGCTCACAGAGGATAAATTAACTTAGCCAGAAGCCTACAGTCATTTTGTGATAAAATAGTAGCCAAACCCAGGTCTTTTGAAAGCCAGTTCAGATTGCGTTAAGATAAATTATAACCTTCATTAATAATTACTCTTAAATCCTACCTCTTTCTAATCAAGGACAATAGCTATCAGTCAGTGTCATGTTACTAAGATTTTTAACCTACAATCAATTCCAAAATTTCTTTTCCTGACTTTTGAAACACTACTTTTTACAAGGCTTTCCCCTAATCTACTGAGAATCTTTTCTTGTTCTCTCTTTTGAACTCAATTGTGGCCAACCTACCCAAAACTTTGCTCCATCTGTTGCTCTTCTCTACTTTGTTCCTTGTAGTCTCTGCTCTGCAAGCTTCAATGATCAGCTCAAGGCCAATAACTTCCCTTCTGATTCCTCAGAGATCAAATGGGGAAGATTTATCCAAACACAAATAGGATGGAATTCAAACAATTTC
This sequence comes from Dama dama, assembly GCF_033118175.1. Taxonomy (NCBI): domain Eukaryota; kingdom Metazoa; phylum Chordata; class Mammalia; order Artiodactyla; family Cervidae; genus Dama; species Dama dama. The sequence continues at coordinate 62,444,291 of NC_083695.1, read as the reverse complement.
ATCTGATTCTCGAAAGACAGAAATTTCATCTAGTATCTGGTCCCACACCTGACACCGTTTGAACTGGTATATCTCCTGACACGTTTGCCACTGTGCTGCAAACTTCCAGATGTACAAGCAGGGTTTAGAAAAGGTAGAGGAACCAGAGATCAAATTGCCAACATTCAGTGGATCATAGAGAAAGCAAGGGGATTCCAGAAAAACATCTTCTGCTTCATTGACTATGCTAAAGCCTTTGACTGTGTGGATCACAAAAAACTGGAAAATTCTTAAAGAGATGGAAATACCAGACCACCTTACCTGTCTCCTAAGAAACTTGTACGCAGGTCAAGAAGCAACAGTTAGAACTTTACAGGGAACAGTGGACTGGTTCAAAATTGGGAAAGGAATACACCAGGGCTGTATATTGGCACACTGCTTATTTAACTTCTATGCAGAGTATATCATGCGAAATGCCCAGCTGGATGAATCACAAGCTGGAATCAAGATTGTCGGGAGAAATAACAACCATTAGAGTGATACCACTCTAATGGCAGAAAGTGAAGAGGAACTAAAGAGCCTCTTGATGAGGGTGAAATAGGAGAGTGAAAAATCTGGCTTAAAACTAAGCATTCAAAAAACTAAGATCATGGCATCCAGTCCTATCATTTCATGGGAAATAGATGGGGGAAAAAGTGGAAGCAGCCACAGATTTTATTTTTCTTGGGCTCCAAAATCACTACAGACGGTGACTGCAGCCATGAAATTGTGTGGGTTTTCTATTTTATATATAGTAGTGTTTATCTGTTAATCTCAAACTCCTCTTCCCCCTTTGGTAACCTTAAGTTTGTTTTCGATGTCTGATTCTATTTGTTTTGTAAGTAACTTTATTTGCATCATTTTTTAGATTCCACATATAAGTGGTATCATGTATTTGTCTTCTGACCTCCTTCACTGAGTATGATAATCTCTAGGTCCATGCATCTTGATGCTGTCAACTACAAATTGGCACTTTCCATGGTTGCTTGCCATCTACCTTTACAAAGGATGAAATCATGTGCTGCTGTAGCTGCTGACTTTCAACACCCATTGAAGGAGCTCAGAGTGGAGAACAGAAATGCACTCTGTACTCAGGAAAAAACTGGCAGGACAGGTCTTCAGATAGATATTCTAAGAGCTGAGTTTATGAGCCCAATTCTCCTCATATCCAGAAAAACATGAAAATCCTTCATGGTGATGTCTGTTCCATTTGACTAGGAAAGGTTTCATGAGACTGTAGAAACCTTCTGGAAAAATATGTGCTTGATTGCATATATACTCTCTTCACCAAATATCATATGTATACTGACCTTCCCCCCGCCCCCCGCCTCTATGAAGCAGTTACTCAGAGCTATCTGCTAAGGTGCTGTCTTGCAGGCTGCAGTCCTCCTTTTGCCCCAAATAGAATTTAACTCAATTCTCAGGTGGTGCAGTTTAAGTCAACACTGCTAATGGCATTCATTCTTTTTCATAGCTGATGTGTGTTTGTGTGTGCATGCATGCATAATACATCCTATTTATCCATTCATCTGTCAACAGACACTTAGATTGCTTCCATGCCTTGCCTGGTGTAAACAGTGTTGCTATGAACACTGGGGTGTATGTATCTTCTCAAATTTGAGTTTGCATCTTTTCTGAATATATGCCCAGGAGTGGGGTTGCTGGATCACATGCTAACTCTATTTTTAGTTTTTCACTTCAGTTCAGTCGCTCAGTCGTGTCTGACTCTTTGCAACCCCATGAATCGCAGCACGCCAGGACTCCCTGTTCATCACCAACTCCTGGAGTCTACCCAAACCCATGTCCATCAAGTCGGTGATGACATCCAACCATCTCATCCTCTGTCATCCCTTCTCCTCCTGCCCCTAATCCTTCTCAGCATTAGGGTCTTTTCCAATGAGTCAACTCTTCGCATGGCCAAAGTATTGGAGTTTCAGCTTCAGCGTCAGTCCTTCCAATGAACACCCAGGACCGATCTCCTTTAGGATGGACTGGTTGGATCTTCTTGCAGTCCAAGGGACTTCTCAAGAGTCTTCTCCAACATCACAGTTCAAAAGCATCAATACTTTGGCGCTCAGCTTTCTTCACCGTCCAACTCTCACATCCATACATGACCACTGGAAAAACCATAGCCTTGACTAGATGGACCTTTGTTGGCAAAGTAATGTCTCTGCTTTTTAATATGCTATCTAGGTTGGTCATAACTTTCCTTCCAAGGAGTGAGCGTCTTTTAATTTCATGGCTGCAATCACCATCTGTGGGGATTTTAGAGCCCCCCAAAATAAAGTCTGATGCTGTTTCTACTGTTTCCCCATCTATTTCCCATGAAGTGATGGGACCAGATGCCATGATCTTAGTTTTCTGAATGTTGAGCTTTAAGCCAACTTTTTCACTCTCTTCTTTCACTTTCAACAAGAGGCTCTTTAGTTCCTCTTCACTTTCTGTCACAAGGGTGGTGGTGTCTGCATATCTGAGGTAATTGGTATTTCTCCTGGCAGTCTTGATCCCAGCTTGTGCTTCTTTCAGCCCAGCATTTCTCATGATGTACTCTGCATATATAAGTTAAATAAGCAGGGTGACAATATACAGCCTTGACGTACTCCTTTCCCTATTTGGAACCAGTCTATTGTTCCATGTCCAGTTCTAACCGTTGCTTCCTGACCTGCATACAGGTTTCTCAAGAGACAGGTCAGGTGGTCTGGTATTCCCATCTCTTTCAGAATTTTCCACAGTTTATTGTGATCCACACAGTCAGTCTTTGGCATAGTCAATAAAACAGAAATAGATGTTTTTCTGGAACTCTCTTGCTTTTTCGATGATCCAGCGGATGTTGGCAGTTTCATCTCTGCTTCCTCTGCCTTTTCTAGAACCAGTTTGAACATCTGGAAGTTCACAGTTCACATATTGCTAAAGCCTGGCTTGGAGAATTTTGAGCATTACTTTACTAGCGTGTGAGATGAGTGCAATTGTGCGGTAGTTCGAACATTCTTTGGGATTGCCTTTCTTTGGGATTAGAATGAAAACTGACCTTTTCCAGTCCTGTGGCCACTGCTGAGTTTTCCAAATTTACTGGCATATTAAGTGCAGCACTTTCACAGCATCATCTTTCAGGATTTGAAGTAGCTCAACTGGAATTCCATCACCTCCACTAGCTTTGTTCGTAGTGATGCTTTCTAAGGCCCACTTGACTTCGCATTCCAGGATGTCTGGCTCTAGGTGAGTGATCACACCATTGTGATTATCTGGGTCATGAAGATCTTTTTTGTACAGTTCTTCTGTGTATTCTTGCCACCTCTTCTTAATATCTTCTGCTTCTGTTAGGTCCATACCATTTCTGTCCTTTATCGAGCCCATCTTTGCATGAAATGTTCCCTTGGTATCTCTAATTTTCTTGAACACATCTCTAGTCTTTCCCATTCTGTTGTTTTCCTCTATTTCTTTGCATTGATCGCTGAGGAAGGCTTTCTTATCTCTCCTTGCTATTCTTTGGAACTCTGATTCAGATGGGAATATCTTTCCTTTTCTCTTTTGCTTTTCACTTCTCTTCACAGCTATTTGTAAGGCCTCCTCTGACAGCCATTTTGCTTTTTTGCATTTCTTTTCCATAGCGATGGTCTTGATCCCCTGTCTCCTGTACAATATCACGAACCTCCATCCATAGTTCATCAGGCACTCTGTCTATCAGATCTAGTCCCTTAAATCTATTTCTTACTTCCACTGTATAATCACAAGGGATTTGATTTAGGTCATACCTGAATGGTCTAGTGGTTTTCCCTACTTTCTTCAATTTAAGTCTGAATTTGGCAATAAGGAATTCATGAGCTGAGCCACAGTCAGCTCCCGGTCTTGTTTTTGCTAACTCTATAGAGCTTCTCTATCTTTGGCTGCAAAGAATATAATCAATCTGATTTCAGTGTTGACCATCTGGTGATGTCCATGTGTAGAGTCTTAGTTTTTCAAGGGACCTCTATACTCTTCTCTGTAATGGCTATACCAGTTTACTTTCTCATCAACAGTGTAAGAGGGTACCCTTTACACATATCCTCTCCAGATTTATTATTTGTAGACTTAGTGATAATGGCCATTCACACCTCATTGCAGTTTTGATTTGCATTTCTAGCAAACAGTTTTTTTAAAGGGCAAGGCTTTCTTCTCTCTCTGAAGGGGCTAATTTCCCTGATATTAAAAAAAGAAAGTCTTTAATTGTTTAAAAACATGATATAATTTTCATCTTTACATGTTGTGATAGCTCAGTTGGTAAAGAATCCACCTGCAATGCAGGAGACCCCAGTTCGATTCCTGGGTTAGGAAGATCCGCTGGAGAACGGATCCGCTACCCACTCCTGTATTCTTGGGCATCCCTGGTGGCTCAGCTGGTAAAGAATCTGCCTGCAATGCAAGAGACCTGGGTTCGATCCCTGGGTTGGGGAGATCCTCTGGAGAAGGGAAAGGGTACCTATTCCAGTATTCTGACCTGGCGAATTCCATGGACTCTATAGTCCATGGGGTGGCAAAGAGTTGTACATGACCGGACAACTTTCACTTTCACATGTTGTGAAACAGTGAAGTCCAAATAAATGGTTTTACCACTGTGCGTGCATGCATGTTCAGTTGGTTGTGTCCGACTTTGCTGCACTATGCACTGTAGCCTGCCAGGCTTTTCCAAGCAGGAATGTTGCAGTGGGTTGCCATGCCATCCTCCAGGGAATCTTCCTGACCCAAGGATCAAACCCATGTCTCCTGTGGCCCCTGTACCACAGGTGAATTCTTTACAGCTGAGCCACCAGCACTGTAGGAAAGCAAAATTTGTCACCCCAAAATGTGTCTTTTTGGTGTGAAGGTTAAATTAAGCTAATTATTTTTAAGAAACAGAAGACTCAGTAAGTTTTTCTTGTTACTGTCCCCTTATCTGCCAAAAAGAATTTTGATAGAGGGTCTATTCTGTAATAGAACTAAGAATATAGACTAGGTGAGGTGGGGAAAACTCTGCAGGGGTGAAAGATCAGAGTCCACTCACTGTCTTGCAAGGCCCAGCAAACATCTGTTTATCAAACATTTGCTTTTCATCTCCATGTGAATTGCTTCCCCTTTGAAGTCTCAAACCATACCCCTAACATCTTTAGTTTTCAGCTGAAGACAGTATTTAAGGTGAGGGTTTCAGTCATTTTGGTGAGTTAGTTTTCCTGGGTAGTGTCAGAGGGGAAGAAATTTTCCTCAATCCTTCTTAGTTCTTTAACAGAAAGCAAGAATATATATATATAATTGAATTGAATCACTTTGTTGTACGCCAGAAACTAACACAACACTGTATATCAACTATACCTTAATTAAAGTATACATATATACATATATATACTCTGCTTATATATATGTGTGTGTGTATACTCAAATCAATAACATTCTCTGAAGGTCATCACTACAAAAGAAATCAGCAAAAACTGTGTTCTGACTTTAGAAAGCTATGCTAGTTACTGGAGTCTTCCAGTAGCATTTAAACAGTACAGTGCAGACCAGGGCTAAAAGGACAATGAGTGAGAAATATTGATTAGACAGACAAAACATCATACTCAATTTCACATTATCTTGAGGTTTTTAGGAAAGTTATTTCTTTAATTTTATTTTTTAATTGGAAGATAATTACTTTACAATATTGTGATGGGTTCTGCCATCATCAGCATAAATCAGCCACCTCCCTTCCACCTCTCTCCCAGGCAAGTTATTTTTTAACTGAAAATATACTTTACCCAAAAAACTGCCATACACTGACCATGTGAATAATGAGTAACTCTATAATGCCTGTATAAGAGGTTTAAGGAAGATACAACTTTCTCACTACCAGTACTGTCAATTTCAAAAGCCAAAAGGCCCAGTCATCCTCAGGAAGAGAAATCTGGCAGAAAAGTTTATTCCCTTTTTATCTCCACATGTAGTTAAATATCCCCCATGTAGTTAAATAATGAAGACTCATTTCAAGTAATTACTCTGCTTATAAGTTTTATTTACACAGTAATTGTTAATAGTGGGTTTTAGTAAATTCCTTGTATTTACATTTTATATACACATTTATACTTGAAAGGTAAAGAAACTGTACAATAATAAAAATGAGAAAAAAAAAATACAGTAACTTAGGCCCAACTTAGGAAACAAATACACAAAAGTAAGATTAAATTTTGGCAGGTAGTACAACCTCAATGAGATTACTGCCAGGGGTTTCATTCCCTCTATCAGGGCCACCAATACCAAGGAAGTAGTTATCAGAGTTAATATGTCATTCTAAAACCTATTAAGACCCTGAGTACTCCCTCAATATTTTATTACACTACTAGTTTCCACTAAGAAAGCTCCTATGACAGGAGTTAACTTCTGAGGGCTCCATTAGTGGTCCCTAGGCTAGAGTGACCCATGGGGTAAAAATACATGGATACCATCTGGTCCCATATTCCTAAAGAGGCAGTCACTACACTAACAAGGTTCTCAGACTTGTTAGTTTGAAGACTATATACCACTAACAGAAATAGTGTGCTTAAGTGTTGTTTCAAACCAAAGTGCAACATAAAAGCACACTATAAGTCTAATTATTAACCAAATACCATGTTATATAGATATCAATAATAATAAAGTGATTTAAGCTCAAGAATCAAACATAATAAATTTAATGTCAGGTTACCAATAATTAATCATTCCTTTATCCACTATATCATCAAAGTTAAACTCATTAGAAAAAAATTAAATTTTAACTTTCTTTTACTCTCATTTCCATTGATTAGAAAATTATACACAGGGTTTTACAAGTCATGGACTTTGCTACATGTTTCAAAATTCAAACTGGAATTACCAAATTTTGTTTCTACAGACAGTGAAAGAATTTTAACTAACAAACTTAAAGTCTTGCCAAGTAGCATGCTATTTAAGAACTCTCAGAATTCATTACTTTTTATTCTTACCAGTGAAAAACCTCATTTATATTTATGGACTTACTCCCTCCAAAAAGTCTTCAGTCCATTAAAGTGCAAAGAAATTTTCTTCTACCAGTTAGCTTTCTTAAATTACTAGATGAACAATTCTTAGACTAGAAACAGAAAAGCTAAATTCCTCTGAGTGACAGGAATTCCTTGAGAAAAAGAAACAATTTCCTTTTAAAAACAGACATGATACTGTGGAAAACACTTACATAAGTGCTAAACAATCTCCTACCAATATTTCCAGTTCCCAGATAACCCAAATTTGCCCCAACCTGGGAGTGAATATAAACATCAGTGACATAAACACTTTACAATCAAAGTTGCTTATTATTGGTCTATAATATCTTCAAATGTTTGGAACTGGAGATAATATCTGTACTAAGGCGTTTATTTCAAATAGTATTTTAGGAGTTAAAGTAGTATTTAAATAGCCTGTTCTGACCTCCAAAGTGCCTTTATGCTAACAGTTAAAAAAAGAAAAGATGTAAAAATTTTGAACTATATCCAAAGCTATTAAAAAATTTATTGCATTAAACTATTCACTCCATATTATGGAGTATGAACTAGCCATTTAAATTTTCTCCTTTGTAAAATGGCTCTCCCTATAAAATACTTTTTAAATTAATACTGTCAATGGGTTACTCATTTACTTCAGCCATGGAATTCAAAATCAGTAGTTTTCCATGTCTTGATTCTTTTAGCTTTCTTCAGCATTTTCTACCATGCTTTTTACATAGGAAACAAAAACTTTTATCAAAAAACATTTGTTATATTGCAATTATTTTGTTAATTTTGAAGGTTAGCTTTTCAGAGCTGGACTATTATTCTTGTCTCCTTCTTTAATATCCTTCATCATAGATGCAAAGACCTGGAAATTATATAAAGTAAACATTAATGCTAAAAACAACAATCATGCAGATTAAAGAGATTTTAAAATCTATAGTTTATTAACATGAAAAAGCTTTAGCATACATAACTTTGCTCTCTGAAAGAATGTCATTCTCAAATCCTCGTTTGTTTCAACCCAATTTTATGATATACAGTTAGATTCCAGTTTTCATCACTTGCCAATATTATAAAATTACTATTAGGTAACAAAACATTTCCTGGACCAATATTCATTTGTTTGGTTTTTTTTTTTTGCATTTTCCCAATGTTTATTTTTTTAATTAATTAATTTACTTTAATTGGAAGCTAATTACTTTACAGTATTATAGTGGTTTTTGCCATACATTGACTGGACCAAATATTTTCATGTTCATAAGCAATAAAACTGTGAACTTATGCCTACTGTCCATCATTCATGAAGCAAGTGTTAACACTTTAGACTGTCAATATATTTGCTTCCCTAACAACATTAAGCATCTAAAAAGTCAGAATCATATATTACATTCTTTTTATTACAAACCCTTAGTACACATTCAGGTATTTAATACAATTGTTGTTTATTTGAAATACCAAGGTGCTTATATAATTACCCTGGCAATTCATGCCTATTGTAGGCTGTACTTCACTAAACTCAAAATATTACTGGACTTACATAAAAATAAAGCCATAGGTCTGGAGAGGTGAAAGAGAAGCAATATTTTTTTCAAAGTCAAAAATTATTTTTAAAGCTTTTTTTTAAACTTAAGCACTAACATTTGTGAAATACTTAACTTTTTTTTTACATTAAAAAAAAACTTTTAATACATCTGTTAGAAGTAGGAAAATGTCACTCTACCTGAGTCCATTTTTTGGTACTATTCTGCATCTGAATGGCTGCAATACAGCTGAACAGTTTTTCTGATGTGATATCTTCCGGCAATTTAGTTAGAAACTGTGCTATGTGAATAAAGTCCATCTGTAGAAGAATATCTTCATATAATCGGAGGATTCCTAATCCAGTCCTAAATAAAAATTCCTCCCCATCTCTGCAAAATACATCCCATACTCGACAGGCCAGATCAAGTGGTAGTGATTTGCTATATAGTGTGAAGATCCTAAAATTAGGGGGGAAAAAGCCATTGAAATTTTTCATTCATTTATTCATTCACTCATTAAGCATCTCTATATAAAAGGAAGTGCTTAAATTAGGGCTGAAAAGGCAAATAAGATATGGCTCCTTCCCTCAACTTGAGTAGTGGAAAATTAAGTAATAAATGACAGAAGTATGTGAATTTATAATCTTATGCAGCGATACAGGCTAATACAAACTACAATGGCAGAATAACCTCATGGTTAAGGGTATGGACTCTGAAACCAGCATACCTGAGTTTGAATCTTAGATTTGCAATTTATTGATTTATGTTCCCTGAGTAAGATACTTAACCTTGCTGTGCCTCAGTTTGCTCATTAGTAAACAAAGATAATAAAATTACCTAAATGTAAAGTGTTTGGAATAGTGAATGGCACATAAGAAATGCTCAATAAAAGTTACTTCTTCTTATTGTATGAGGACAAGTATCCTATATTAACCTAAATACAAAACCATAAAGCCTGACTTCTCTCCTTTTTTTTCTTCTTCACAAACACCTACTGTTTTGTTTTCTGGTCACCAAACTTTACTTACTACTTCTTTTGGAGCATGTATACCCTCCAATAGAATCACCAAAGGTTTTTCCCATCTTTTCTGATAATGTTTGATCGTGTATTTATTCAGTAGTACTTTGGAGTAGCACTGCGGTTGAGGAAGTAGGGAGAGTAGATGCTAGAGAACTTCTCTTGATGTTACCTTGGCAAAGAAGGTACACATTGTTTACACAGGCTAGCTGAGATACTGTTGATGAAATGTGAGCAAGTCAACTAAAGGCTCTCCCGCCAAAAAATGAAATAAATCCTCATTAGCACTGCCACTTACTTATTCTTCTTTTTTCTTGCACCATTGGTTCTGGGCTTTGTATGTTACAAGCTCAATGGAGTGAAACAAAAATCCATGTCTACTTCTTAAATTATAAACACATATTTAATTGCATAACAAAAACCAGAGGGAATTCCCTGGCAGTCCAGTGGTTAGGAGTCTGGTTTCCACTGCAGAGGGCTTGGGTTCTATCCCTAGTCAGGGAACTAATATTCCAAAAGCTGTAAGGCCCAGCCAAAAAAAAAAAAAAAGCCCTCCAGAAAACCTAAAGCATACTCTTGGTAGTACAGAGAATACCAACTCACTGTTCAAAATGTGAAAGGGTATTAGTAGTGCTGAGGCAGTTTCTAGTATACAGTACTCACTCGGTATTAATTTCATCCTGCTCCCTTTATCAGTTGTGATCCTGTTTTGCCTCATGTTCACAGTTCTTAAGATGGACAGTTGAGTAGTTTTACCCCCATTCTTTACAGATTTAGTATTTGATCTTGGTCCTTCAGGTCCCATAATATAAAACCCTTCTTCCCATGATCTTAGGTCCTACCCAAAGGAACTCTAATGTTCCTAATTGGAACAGGAGAATACGTTGAAAAATAACTTTTTTTTTTTTAAGTCTAAATAGAAGAAACCTCAAACAACCATAAAGATAGCTGATCAATGCCATTGTCTATATTAAAACTTATTATCACTTATATGAAAGCCACTGATTTTTAATGATTAGGATTTAAGATTTAAATATTTCATATGTACTCTTAACAATCTATCTTAAGATCAACTGCTCTATCTCTTGGGCAAAATTCACCCCCCTCTAAATATCTACTGCTACTGCTCAGCAGAGTCCTAGGCAAACCTTCCAAGTTAGAATAGAAGAGCTAGAATTGTAAAGTTAAAAAAAGGCAGTAGCACTTAAATAAGGTATCAATACTTGGTCAGACAACTGGATAAGGCCTTGGAAAAAACAAAGCTCTCAGTAAAGAAAACCTATCATAACTATCATAAGCCCTTATATGTTAAGAATATTAAAGGAATAGCAACTAATTCTTTCTCAGAGCTTAGTATGTATCTGGCATTGAGTGAGATAATCCATGCAAAACACTCTAACTACAACTCAAGATAGAGATATTATTACTCCCATTTTATAGTTTGGAAATTGATATACAAACAGGGATTCTGATTTCAAGCCAGAGTTCACGCTCTTAATCAAATCCCTCCCAACAGAAATGTGAGGGTTTCTTTATACCTAAGAGAGAGTTTTTCTTGTATGTATGATCCTGTGCATCAGATTTACTTTAGGCAAAAAGTTTTACTCTGTTTCCTTTTAATTACTATATTCTACTTATGTTATGACTTACCAGTCTATCAAGTATATATCTGGTGTAAGACTATAAGATTTGAAATGAAGAAATAGTTTGGAGAGATTTTCTTCAAAAAATACTTCAAACGTTGCAAAATATTTCAACATCTAAAGATAGAAATTTCAACAAAATTATTTAAGAGTATACTCAAGAAATTGAGAAATTAAATCCTTACTCATAAGTTAATAGAAAATCTTGCTTAGCACCTCTTTCTCAGTCTTTTCATCAAGCATTCATAAAACTGTAATTCAATGAAAGGCTTATTTTAGATCACCTTGGTCTTCTAATTACTGTATTTTACTCTGTAAGGGCAATCAGACTATAGAAACAGACAGTCAAAGAAAAACACAATTCATTCTAAATGTCCATACCATGCTGTGATCCACACGAAAAAAGGCTAACTGGCATGGCTTATTCAGGAGATTTGCAAATGCAATGAAGGCATCTGCTTCTTCCAAGTTGAGAATGAGAACTGCTGCTATGAAGGACATCCCTTGGACCTTCAAAAGGAAGAGAAATTAATGCAGGAGACGCAAGAGACACAGGTTCAATCTCTGAGTCAGGAAGATCCCCTGGAGCAGGAAATGGCAACTCACTCCAGAATGCCTCTCTGAAAAGTTCCAGGGACAGAGGAGCCTGGTGGGCTACAATCCATGGGGTTCCAAAGAGTCAGACACGACTGAGCAACTGAGCACATACAGTTTTAAAATAAAAGTTTTATTTTAAAATATCAATATTTAATAAGTGCTAAAAATTAAATCCTTTATGATGAAACTTATAATGAAAAAATTTAAATGAATGTCAACTTAAAAATGTGAAGGGGTTATGTAATTTTTTATGACTCTACTATAGAACACATGAGCAAAAGAGATTCTCTGTTTAAATCTACTTTCTTCATAAGGACATCTTTAATACTACAACCTGCCCCATCCCCAAACTTCACTTTCCCCCCAACCCATGCCATGCTTTTTCTATAACACTTATCACCTTTTAATAAACATGTGATTTACTTATTTGTTGTTGTTTATTGTCTGTCTCCTTCTAAATTATAAGAGACAAAAGGAGGAATCTTTCTTTTGTTCACAGAGCCAAATAAAATGCCTAGAACAAAGCCTGACATATAGCCATAAGCACACAATAAATATTTGTTGAGTGAATGGATGAATAAACAGATGTACAAATGAACATGCAACAAAATAGGGTAAGTTGTATCAGACAGCCACCCTATTGTGAAATCTCTAAAATTTTTCCATTTTAAGACAAAGGCAAGAAAATGAAGGTTTTATGATTTCCAGTAAAACATGAGAAGTTGAACACATTTTTCTTTGTCCCCTTCCCTCCCAAATCCAACTAAGATAACAGTAAATAAAAAGATAAGAGTTAACCTAGAAGAACAAAAAAGAAAATGGAAAATAATATAGACAGTAGATAAAAGATGTCAATAGCATTTTAGAAATTTTAATTTAACTATACAGGGAATATTGAGACTAAAATATGTGCTGAGGAGAAAGCCAGTCAGCAGCAAGCCAATTCAGCCACAAATTCTGGAAGGCTCAAGAACTGAAGTTATCAGGCACCTCTAAAATTGAGAGGAAGGACTAAAACTTGGATTGGTTAAAAATTTGTAAAAGGAGCAAATCCCCTCCTCTACTCTGTATGTACAGGTACCTATCTTTTCCTCAACCCAGATGAACATGAGGTTTATCTCTAAAGAGACAATCAGGAAAAGGAGAGTTAGGGAGAAGGGGAGGGCAACACAGGAGGGATAATAAATAAAAGTTTATAAATTGAATGGTCAAATCCCTAGCTGCTCTCCAAGAAAGCTGGCAATCAGTTTCACAAGCCTCTGTCAGGAAAGGGAAAATTCCTCTCAGAGTAAGCTGACAGGAGCAAGAAAAAAACTATAGCGATAGAGACATTTGAGAGCTAATACAACATAAGCTACTATGAGATAAGAGAGAATGTTTATATTCAAAAGACAGATTGAAACAAATACTTACATAACCAACATCCGGTCGGTAACATGTATATGCCCCTAATATACTATGTAAGACATCATGATATGGGCCACCCTTAGAAAAGAGAAAAATGAAATGTCAAACTATACAAATAGTTGTTTCTAAGTTAATTCTCAAAAAACATGTTAATTAACTTAATATTTCCTAAATGACTAGTTTTGGTCAGTATACTTAATCACTCTGCAAAGATATGTTCTAAAGTATGGATAAAAAATATGTAATTGTGGAAAACCAAAAAAGTCAAATAAACTTACTTGATGGATGGATACAAACTATAGAGTTGTATGCAATTTTAAAGACATCTAAATGCTCAACACCACTCATTATCAGAGAAATGCGAATCAAAACCACAATGAGGTACCACTTCACGCCAGTCAGAATGGCTGCTATCCAAACGTCTACAAGCAAATAAATGCTGGAGAGGGTGTGGAGAAAAGGGAACCCTCTTACACTGTTGGTGGGAATGCAAACTAGTACAGCCACTATGGAGAACGGTGTGGAGATTCCTTAAAAAACTGGAAATAGAACTGCCATAGGACCCAGCAATCCCCCTGCTGGGCATACACACTGAGGAAACCAGAACTGAAAGAGACACGTGTACCCCAATGTTCACTGCAGCACTGTTTAAAATAGCCAGGACATGGAAGCAACCTAGATGTCCATCAGCAGATGAATGGATAAGAAAGCTGTGGTATATATACAGAATGGAATATTACTCAGCCATTAAGAAGAATACATTTGAAACAGTTCTAAGGAGGTGGATGAAACTGGAGCCTATTATACAGAGTGACGTAAGTAAGTCAGAAAGAAAAACACCAATACAGTATACTAACGCATATATATGGAATTTAGAAAGATGGTAACGATAACCCTGTATGCGAGACAGCAAAAGAGACACATATGTATTGAACAGTCTTTTGGACTCTGGGAGAGGGCAAGGGCGGGATGATATGGGAGAATGGCATTGAAACATATAAATTATCATATGTGAAACGAATCGCCAGTCCAGGTTCGATGAATGAGACAGGGTGCTCAGGGCTGGTGCACTGGGATGACCCAGAGGGATGGGATGGGAAGGGAGGTGGGAGGGGGGTTCAGGATGGAAAACACATGTACACGCATGGCTGATTCAAGTCAATGTATGGCAAAACCAATACAATATTGTATTTACAATATTATAAAGTAAAATAATAAATTAATTAATTTAAAAGGAAAAAAAATTAAAATATCAAAGTTAAAAAAATAAAAATAAAGACATCTAAAGTTGGCACAATAAATTTATAATGAAAACAGATTCTTTCATTTGATGTAATACAATTTCAGCAAAAGAAAACCAAGAAGACACAAAATTAAGTTTATTAATAATTACTAATTTTAATGGTGAAACTTTCAATCTCACTTTATCAACATAGAGAAGAATTTGATGAATAAAGACTTGTCATGTATACGTATAAAATGTAACCATTACTCTCCTCATAAAACGTAAGCACTTTCATAATAATCTCTGCACAAAAAACAAACTTTCCTATTACAATTATAATTCTGAAAAAAAAATTAAGGTTTGGAGCAAACTTCCTTATAGTTTACCAACTTGCTAGGCAAAAATGTTAAAATTCAGATATTTTACAGAATAGAAACTAGACAAAGAAATTCACTTCAGGGAAAACTCATCAGGTACCTTTCCGTGCTACCTAACTGCAATGCATTCAGTCAGTGGAATAAAATAACAGAAATGCCTTTACTATTTTCCTACTAGTTTTGCCTTTTTTATATAAAGGCCTTCAATTTTTATAGTTATGCTTTTAAAAAATAATAGCTATGCATTTAAAGAATTTGTTCCTTTGGATTAAAAAAAAATAGTTGCTACAAGTTAGTTGAGATACCCTTACCTTCTGAAAGATGTAGAGAGATGGAAATGTACGGGATATGTCCAATTTAATTAATTCTAGACTGGCCTCTCGATCAGCAACAGATACACCTGCATTTGTCAGGTAGATAAAACTGAAATGATTACTTGTTATACCAAGTTCAGTCTTGTAAACACAGAATGATCACACAGCATGTATGTTACTTAAGGAAAGTTAAAAGCTGAATAGTCAATAACTTGAAAGAAACATCACAGCTTTTCCTGGAACTTATAGCCTTAAACCTGTATGCAGGTCAGGAAGCAACAGTTAGAACTGGACATGGAACAACAGACTGGTTCCAAATAGGTAAAGGAGTATGTCAAGGCTGTATATTGTCACCCTGCTTATTTAATATGCAGAGTACATCATGAGAAACGCTGGGCTGGAGGAAGCACAAGCTAGAATCAAGATTGCTAGGAGAAATATCATTAACCTCAAATGCAGATAACACCACCCTCATGGCAGAAAGTGAAGAACTAAAGAGCCTCTTGATGAAAGTGAAAGAGGAGAGTGAAAAAGTTGGCTTAAAGCTCAACATTCAGAAAACTAAGATCATGGCATCCGGTCCCATCACTTCATGGAAAATAAGATGGGGAAACTGGCTGACTTTATTTTTCTGGGCTCCAAAATCACTGCAGATGGTGATTACAGCCATGAAATTAAAAGATGCTTACTCCTTGGAAGGAAAGTTATGACCAACCTAGACAGCATATTAAAAAGCAGCGACGTTACTTTGCAACAAAGGTCCGTCTAGTCAAAGCTATGGTTTTTCCAGTAGTCATATATGGATGTGAGAGTTGGACTATAAAGAAAGCTGAGCAGAGAAGAATTGATGCTTTTGAACTGTGGTATTGGAGAAGACTCTTGAGAGTCCCTTGGACTGCAAGGAGATCCAACCAGTCCATCCTAAAGGAGATCAGTCCTGGGTGTTCATTGGAAGGACTGATGTTGAAGCTGAAACTCCAATACTTGGGCCACCTAATGCGAAGAGCTGACTCATTTCAAAAGACCCTGAAACTGGGAAAGATTGAGGGCAGGAGGAGAAGGGGATGACAGAGGATGATATGGTTGGACGGCATCACTGACTTGATGGACATGGGTTTGGATGGACTCCAGGAGTTGGTGACGGACAGGGAGGTCTGGCGTGCTGTGGTTCATGGGGTCGCAAAGAGTCGGACACGACTGAGCCACTGAACTGAACTGAATATGAAGAAAGAATCTATACACTTATCACAAAGTTTTATGGTAAAAGATTTCTGTTTCTAGGTTTTATAAAAGGTAGGGGAAAGACTACTGCTCTTGCAATAACAATTAGGAAAAGACATTTCAAATATCATATATTTTTTTAAAAGGCATAAGAGGAAATTCCCTGGTGATCCAGTGGTTAGGATTCTGCACTCTCATTGCTAAGGACCTGGGTTCTGTCCCTGGTCAAGGAACTAAAATCCCACAAGCCATGTGGTGTGGCCAGAAAAGAAAGGGGAAAAAAAAAAAAAGGCATAAGAGAATTGTGAGCACAGAGAGTTCTAAAGGGTTTAAATCTCAGAAAGAGTAGAGCCTTTCCTTTCCTTTCCCAGGTAAGTGGATACCAGTGGCCATTTTTATTCCTAGGGGCACCTGCCAAGTGTGGGAATGGGCTCAGGACTGAGCTTGCCAGAGACGAAGGTACTCTGCTTGAGGAAAGAGAAAGCAGAAGAGCTTTTCATGGCCCAATAAGACTGATTTGGAGGAGCCTGAAAGTATATCTGGTTTTCCTCTGTGGAACTTTTGCTGGGTTCCAGCGTAGTGCAGAAGGCCAGGCTGGAAAGACATATGAAATCACCCATAGGCACATGGCCCTTGGGAGAAGGTCTCATTAAAGCAGGGAGCCTGTGGTTCTTTCCATCAACAAATCTGAAACCCAAGATGAACTAATAAGTCTATCTAAAGCTGCAATCCTGCCCAACCTAGCTCAGGAACTGACTGAATTGAAGTGATAATCCAACAGCGTAAGAGAAAAGAGCATGCTTCCTCTGCAGGGGAGGTCACAAGCGAGCTGTGAAGATCATCTATCTTTTCAGTAAGAGGTGGCCTAAAAATACTGCACCCCATTACTTTTACTGTTGTGATTAAAAACTGGATTCTGGAGTCCAACAACCTGGGTTTACATCACAGCTTCGCTGTTCCCAAGTTAACTATTCTGAGCCTCAGTTTCCTCTTAAATCATTCAGTATAATAACATCTATTTAAAGGGTTATTAACATTAAAGGAGATAATGTATGTAAAGAATTATTGCAGTTCCTGACATATTGTAAAATTCACACTCATATCTCAGCACCTGGATTTTGAGAAATTTCTAGTAACAACAACAAAAATAGCCCACCTTCTACATCATTCTCTGAACTTGTTTCACTGAAACTTTTCCACCGTTCCTTTGCTCTTGAGAGGAAGATTTCATAAAGTTCTGGGGAAAAACAAGAATAAAAATTCATAAATAATAAGAGAAATTTATCCACATATTTCTATTTTAACTCTTAAAAATAAAGATAAAAATCTTACTATATCGTCAGATTTCTCTTACATGGCAAGTATCAAAAACATGGTAAACGGAAGTACTTGATTCTACCAAAACTATTCATTACACAACCAGAAAGATAAAATACTGCAGAGAGGTCATCCAAATAGCTACAATAAAGAAAGAATGTTAAGAGGCTGGAAAAGATGCTTCTGCTAAAGGAGTATCACTGTGGAACAGCAGAAACATGATTTTCTTAGAGTTGGTCAGACCTAGATTCAAATTCCAGCTCTGCCACTTAAGACCTGTGAGACTTCAAGAAAGGTCACTCTGGAACTAGGCTGTCTTCGTCGGTAAACTGGAGAAAAGTAACACCCACTCATGGGGTTGTGTATGTGTGCTCCAACGCTTCAGTTGTGTCTGACTCTTTGCGACCCCATGGACCACAGCCAGCCAGGCTCCTCTGTCCGTGGGATTTTCCTGGCAAGAATACTACAGTGGGTTGCCATGCTCTCCTCCAGGGGATCTTCCCCATTCAGGGATCAAATCCGAGTCTCCTGCATTGCAGGTGGGTTCTTCACCTGCTGAGCCATCCAGAAATCCCATGATTAAGTAAGGTAATTTACATTAAGCTCCTGACACCATATAGATCCTTAATAAATACAAATGCTGGTTCTTGCTTTCCTTCTCTTAAAATTGTTTTCTCTATTATGATATTGCTATATGATATCTCTATTATGACATTATGATAAGGCTAACCAAGCTATTCAAAGCTACCAAACTTCACAGATTTCGCCAGAAGGCCTACATACAAAAATCTCAACCCCTGTGTTTTTACTTCAATTGCCCAGTAACTTTTTGAGACTGTTACTCTGTGCTTTCATATACAGGATCTCATTAAAATTTCAAGAACAAAAGAAATTGAAAATTTTTCTCAACTCTCAAATTTTAATTGTTTCTACTTTCTAACTAACCACTACAAATATTTTAAAATTTACATAAAAATAATAAATTTCAATGACAAAACAGCAGAAAATATTTCGTGCCCAAATATCAAAATTTATATAATACTGCCCAATATACCAAGAACATATTTCGCTTCAATTAATATTTTTTTAATGTATTTACTACTCATAGTTTGGAAAGAAGAAATTTTAAAAGAAGAAAAAACTTAAAATTTTTATTATTTGTGCCCAACTCCATCAGTGGGCACAAGTCTTCATATAAGATGTAGATATACTCTTAAAATTTAGACATAATTTTTTTGCAGTTATCAAACTAAAGTTTGCACTTTTCTGATTTCAAACTAATTCCAAGCTAAGTCCAAAAGTTTCACTATTCTTTTCAAATGTCAAAACTGTCCTGGAAGAAGAGAGGCTTGCCAAATAACTACATCACCTTTGGAAGTCACAAAATTAACCCAATAATAAAAATGTAGCACTGCATTTCCAAACATCAAAGGATATCTCTCCCAGGAAGAGTTATAGTGCTTATCTATAATAAGATGACTTGCATCTCGGTTTGATTCCATGCTTGACTGCGCATGTCACACATTTTATTCTGTATCTACAAGTGTAGAGCTTGAAGCAGACTTAAAGAGGTATCTTGGACTTGAACAGAGAATACTTTGAAATCAGTGTACATTTCACTTTCTGATTTTCTGACAATAATGATACCATATACACTCTCAGTAAATTTTATTTTCACTATAATTTTATATTTATCATCACAAATAACTGTTAGAACACTCCTTTGAGATAGCTAATTATCTCGTCCCCACTTAAAAACTAAGACCTCTAGATGTTAAGTAATTTGCCCAAGATCACAAACCTAATATATAGTGGAACTAAGATTTGAACTACATGTGACTGACTTCAGAACCTCTATTCAGAGTTACTATTCTCTAATGGTTATAGATTTCATGATTAAAAGAAATACAACAGGAAAAAATGTTAAACTATTAGAGCCCCTGAAACTAAACAAAGTTATCAAAAGTAAATTTACTTCCATTGAAATTTAGCTTTCTTACCACCACTAACAAAAAAAAGGAGAATGAGTCCCTCCAAAATCATTGCAGATGGTGACTGCAGCCATGAAATTAAAAAACACTTACTTCTTGGAAGAAAAGCTATGACCAACCTAGACAGCATATTAAAAAGCAGAGACATTACTTTGCCAACAAAGGTCCATCTAGTCAAAGCTATAGTTTTCCCAGTAGTCATGTATGGATGTGAGAGTTGGGACTATAAAGAAAGCTGAGTGCCGAAGAATTGATGCTTTTGAACTGTGGTGTTGAAGAAGACTCTTGAGAGTCCCTTGGACTGCAAGGAGATCCACCCAGTCCATCCTAAAGGAAATCAGCCCTGAATATTCATTGGAAGGACTGATGCTGAAGTGGAAACTCCAATACTTTGGCCACCTGATGGGAAGAAATGACTCATCTGAAAAGACCCTGACACTGGGAAAGACTGAAGGTGGGAGGAGAAGGGGACAATAGAGGATGAGACGGTTGGACGGCATCACCGACTCAATGGACATGAGTAAGTTCCAGGAGGGGAAGCCTCCTGGACAGGGAAGCCTGATGTGCTGCAGTCCATGGGGTCGCAAAGAGTCGGACATGACTGATCAACTGAACCTCATTCACTCCTGAATACATAACTGTTTAATAGAAAGAAGCTAAAATTACTTTGAAAATGAATGACCCAGTTACTTTATAAGCCTTATAAATTTTGAGCTTAAAAAAAAACTTTTTGATTAGAGTATTGCTAAAGATTAACACCAACTTAATCAATATTTTAATGTCTAAGTTATATATACCTAATACTGTAAAGCTAAAGTTCTCAACAAAACTGCAAATAAAACATAGCCACCAATACTTCATCATCTTACCTGTTACGTAAACTGATTCTTAAAACTTTAAACCAATACAATAGTTTGCTAAGCTTAATTTCTCAATACTTCCCTTAAATTCTATTTTTAATTGAAAAAAAAGTCATTAAAATGACGTTTATTATAGGATATCTGTGAAAATCAATTTTATAAACCATATATGATCATGTTACTCAAAGTTGGCATCACTTTTTTTTTTGCTATGTTTTCTTAGCCAGATTTATTTTAACACAATGGGCTACATTTCTACAGTTAAGATTCACTACTTGCCATATTTTAAGAAATCAAATAAACACAATTCAATTAGGTGTGGGTTTTTCAATACTTCCATAAAGGCAGAAGGGAGAAGCATATAAATTAATTCGTTAAAGACAGTCTTTGAAAAGCATATTTTACAATACATTATCTCATGAATTCATCAATTTCTCACCACGAGAAATTATGAAAAGCCTGTTTAATTCCAGAGTTTGCATATTTTCACAACTAATCACAGTGCTTTTATTGTACAAAATATGTGTAGTTTTTTGTAATCCTATTTACCAATCTAGGCTGTTACAGAAAGATTTTATCCCATGCTATCATAAAGATGTTCTTCAGAGGAAGTTTTGGAAAAGAAAAAAAAAAATTTTTTTTTGGCATCACTTTTAAGACTGAAGACAGACATTTAGGTCTTTGTTATAAATTCTGCAAAACTCCTGGAGAAGACTCATGAAGGTCCCTTGGACTGCAAGGAGATCAAACCAATCAATTCTACAGAAAATCGACCCTAAATATTCATTGGAAGGACTGATGCTGAAGTTGAAGCTCCAATACTTTGGCCACCTGATGCAAAGAGCCGATTCATTGGAAAAGACCCTGGTGCTGGGAAAGACTGAAGACAAAAGGAGAAGGGTGGCAGAGGATGAGATGGTTGGATAGTACACTGACTCAATGGACATGAATTTGAGCAAATTCCAGGATAGTGGAGGACTGAGGTGCCTGGTGTGCTATAGTCGATGAGGTCACAAAGAATCGGACATGACTTCACGACTGAACAACTATATATAATGCTGACTGCTGTAATGAATATCCTTGTAGAAAAGCTTTCGTAATTCTGTTTATTTACTTAAAGTGTTAGAACTAGAATAAATGGGTTAGAGGTTACATTTTTTGAAGCTTTTTTAAATATTTCTAAATTATTTTCAGTCATACTCTATGTGGGTAATATTCATTCATTTACTCACTTTTGAGGAGTAAGAAAACATCACCTCGATATTGTTTTGACACAAATGTCTCTGATTTAGCAATCACTAGGAAAATAGTTAAATAAATTATAGTATAGCCAAACCATGAAATACATTGCAGCTATAGTAAGTATAAATACACCTGTATGCGCTGACATGGAGGGATGTTGAGATGGTTTTCAGAAAAAAAATAAAGAAAACGAGAAGGCTTAACAAGTATCATAAGTAGATGTACCCTTTTTTATGTGCATAGAAAAAAGATCTGAAAGAACATATACCAAATTGTTCACTAGTCCATACTAGGATTAAGAGAAGATGTTTGGGTGAAAGAGGGGGACAGACATGCAGTTTGTACTTCACTATTGAATTTTTTTCAATAATATGTAAATAAAAATTTTAAGTAACAATGTATTATTTATATTATTATACTAGAATCCCTAAAAGTCTTTTTGTGGTGCCTCTGTCTGGCATTATCATTATCATTCAGACCATTTTTAATATTATTAATTATTTTACTCTATGTGATACTATCCTTATTTTATCTAATTTTTTTAGTTCATCAAAACTACACTACATTTTATTCCTATCTACATTTTACTCCTATGCTTCAAGGTTTTAAGAAACTTAAAAAAATAAAAGCAATGAGAATCTTCTGTTTTTTTCAAGTTTTTAAATAAAAACATTCAAAATGACTGGTTTGTGTAGAGACAGGAAAAGAAATTTCTATCCTTCCCATAATATTTTTTTTTTAATAAAGAGGAAACTTGTCCACAACTAGACTATTTTATTTTTCCTTGTATATCTTTATTCATCTACTGCTACCTATACCCAGAAGTTCTTGAAGTTATTATCCACAGTTTAATTTGGATGTCAAGATTATTATTGATGGTTGTAAACTAAAGGAAAACACACAAATTTTATATACATAATATGAAATACAGTAACTTATTAAATTGTATCAGGTTTTAGAGGGCGTGGGGAATGAAGTATGCTCTTAAAATGATATATATGGTACTGCCTTTTTAAATGACCAATCTCTTAATCTGTTTTGTATCTCTGAAGATGGCTATTAACATGTGTGGGAGTAACTGAATATAGAATACAAACCAGGAGTGATATTTAGTTCATTTCCTACAGCTAGACTCCAAACTTTCCCACGAACACTAGGGGGCAATCCCTGCCACCACAATTCTCGAACTCTTCTCGTACTACGCCTAGAATTGAAGGGGGAGAAAAAAGGAGAAAGTTACTTTTTATACCAAAAATACTAGTTCTATGATGGTTTACCTAGTCTACAGCCAAATGACTGAATGATTTTTTAGAACATGGAGACTTAAGTATGTGATGCATTCCTTCCTTGGGTTCATGCATGTAGGCAAAAAATGCCTAAAAAATATACAGCAATTTAAAGGGAATTGTCTTCCGTAACTGCCACTTACACTAAGGGTACAATGAGAGAATAAGAAATACAAGAAAATCATGAAAAATCATCATAAAAAGAATATAAAAATGCATTGTCAATACAGTACCAAAAACAAAATCACCAAGTATTTACTACGGGTAAAGCTCTAGTCATTGGGAGGCAGCACAGTCTACTGAAAGAAGTGTGGGCTTTAAAATCAGATAGACTTGAGTTCAAATCTAGTTAACCATTCATTAATTGTACAACCTTGGGCAAATCACTTAACCTCTCTGACTCTGAGAATCCCTCTAAGATAAAAGGAAATAAAGGTTGTGAGAATCAAATGTGATTACTTGTGTAAAGAGCCTAATATAATATCTATCACATTATGCCAATATTCAGTACATTCCCAAAGCACATCCTATACTTGGCATTGCAGAAGTCATCTCCCACCAGTCCAGAGGAAAAATAATGCATGTATAAAAATATTATCAAAAAATAAAAGGCAAAGTAACACAAGAAGTGTATTAGTCTCAAAGTATAATGGGACATTACAGAAGGGAAAGATCATATATAACATATTATCTTGATTATGAGAAGCATATTAAAATCACTTTACTATTTACCATTTAATAAACGCACATTACAATGAATGTGTATGTTTAATATTTTCTTTGCCAAAAATCCTGCTATTACATCAACAGTACATGTAGCAATATAGATAGTACGTTAGAATTAAGAAAATATGGTAACAGGAAATTAGAAATGTCATGGATCAACAAGTATTCAGATACGATTCAAATGATAGATTAAATTCTGATATGCATAGAGGGTGGTCAGTAAGGGAAGCAGGCATTAGAGATTGAGGGATTTACAAAAGCAAAGAACAGAGATAAGCATGAAAATTTTCAAACTCTGGTTAACAGTATAATTTAGCCAAAACATACAACACATGCTAGAAGTCATCAAAATATAAAATTGGAAACATGAGATCTTTGGAGACAGACTGAAATTCAGGAAAAGTCTGCTTACTTACATTACTTCCCAATTGGGTAGTATTTCATTGATCCAAATTACCATTGCACTTGCAATACTTTCTTCCTGTTTAAACCTTTCTTTCATTATTTTTTTCCTTTTATGTGCTTCTTTAATTTCTGTTTTAAACAAGTAAAAATTATTTCAACATAAAACAACCAGATCAAAATGCCCTTCTCTTTCTACCGAAGTCTACAAAAGAGACCTTCACATAAAGAATATTCTGGTAAAAGGAAGGAAGAATGGAAATGAAGAAGGGAAGAAGGGGAAGAAAGGAAAAAGGAGAAAGAGGAAAGGAGGGAAAGAGGGAAAAAGAAAAAAATGAACTTGATTAACATAATTTAAAAATAGCTTCTTCTATTCTACAAAAATGGATGGAACAAAGCTCAAAAAAAAAATTTTAATAGATTACTATATCACATAGTCTACTTACACTTAATGAAGTAAAATTTCTCATGAATTAACTATGTAAAAATAAACAACTGTGAGCGACTAACAATACCAATTTTTTCATACAACGGGTTTATGAATTTCTTCACATAAAACCACATGACAGTGACTTCCCTGGTGATTCAGTGGTTAAGACTCTGAGCTTTCAATGCACAAGGTGTGGGTTTGATCCCCAGTCGGGGAACTGAGATCTCACATGCCATGTGGCACAGAAAACAAAAACAAAAACCCACATGACATTGAAAAATGATATTGCCATAGCACTATTACAGTGACCCTTTCTTTTGCTATGATGTTTCAGTTTACTAATTACATGGAAATTTTTAAATCCTCCTAACACACACACATACACCTAATACCACTCTGATGATCAGGAGTCACAATTTTGGAATAAGAGATGCCCCCCAAATAGAGAAGTACATACACAGAGAATGAATGAATTTTAGAACCAGTGGGACTTCAGAGATTAGCTGGCTAAACTGTTTTCTAATTGTGTTTAACACATGACTCACAAACCATCTTAAGGGGGCAAGTAAATAGCTTCACGTTTTTTTATTTATGTATTCAGATTCTAAGTGTTGACTGAAGGGCATGAAAAGTCCAGATGTAGTCAACTGCCCCCTCCTCCACCCTTCTTCCCCAATATACACAAACATTTCACAGATGAGGAAAATTAAGATTTATTTAGAGTATCACATCCAGGAAGCATAAAACAACATTAAAGCTTTGACCTTCTGACTTCCCAATTCAATGTTACTTCTATCATATCATATTGTTGGTGCTAAGACACTTCAGTCGTGTCCGACTCTGTGTGACCCCATGGACGGAAGCCCACCAGGCTCCCCCATCCCTGGGATTCTCCGGGCAAGAATACTGGAGTGGGTTGCCATTTCCTTCTCCAATGCATGAAAGGGAAAAGGAAAGGGAAGTCGCTCAGTCATGTCCAACTCTTAGCGACCCCATGGACTGCAGCCTACCAGGCTCCTCCATCCATGGGATTTTCCAGGCAAGAGTACTGGAGTGGGGTGCCATTGCCTTCTCCGATCATATTGTTACATTCATCTAATTTATCAATAATCATCTTAAACATTAATCAAATAGTAATGTCAATGTTAAGAGTCGATTAAAATTTGTTGGGTATGCTAGAAATATTTCAAATTGTATAGTAAAATAAATGTAACCAATGTTTACATAATTATGCCTTCTAAAAAGATTGTGCCACAAAGCAGAAGTGTATATTATTATAATATTTGATTCACTTAAGTCAAAGGAAAAAATATCAGTTGTTAATAAAGTTTATGCCAAAAAATATAGATAACTGTGTAATATTTTCTAAAAATGTACCCTGAACTAACAATACTTAGGTAAATAAGTATTGCTAAATCATCCTTATGTTTTATTTTTGGTTGGAAGAGAGAATGAATAAATGTGTGAATTTATACACATAAGAATATACACTTCTGTGCCTGTCAAAATGACATAACTGGGACTTGAAAAAAACTTCATAAGTCATGAAACTTCATAAGTCACTTTTTACTTCCAAATCATATTCCCATAACCTATAGAAAGTTACTGCAAAATGTCAAAATTCTTAAATTATAAAATATCAAAAGCCTAGTGAAAAAACAAATGAATTTCATGAATGGATTCATGAATAACATCTTCATTTATAAATTAAAGTACTAGTAGTCCCAGGTTTATGATGCAATTACGTCTCTCACAGATAGTCTTAGGCCTTTCTCCTCATACTAGTTTTGTAAAAGTATTTAAAAAACTATGATTCTTGTATGACATTTTATTTCTCTTTAAACAAATTTAGTCAGCATCATCTTAAAGACAGACTTGGTCAATTTCACCATTTGCCATCCTGTTGAAATGAATTTAGTAGGAAATGAATTTCGTACTAACATCAATAAATAAAATATATCACCTGGAGTTAAATTTTATACCTCGTTTTTTAGCCTCAGCCACCATCTCATCATATTCTTGTCGGTGACGTAAAGCCTCTTCCACAGATTTGGCAGGAAGATTTCTGAGGAAAAACAAAATGTAAGTCAATTTTTTAAAGACTAACTTAAGTTTACTGATCTACTTTCTTTATATAGCCAGATACAAAAGAATTTCTAACTTAATTTTCACATTTCATACAATAAGAAAGTATAAGGTTGAAAAGAACTCTCCATTTTAGAAAAGAATCAGAATCCAGGTTGCTAATATTTGTTATATATATCAAATATCATATATATTTGTTTATATGTCATTTAAACATGTTTGATTTTAGCCAATAACTCTAGCTTATTTGTTAAACTCACTATAGTTTATTTTTTAGTCAACTTTTTTGAGGTATAATTTCACCCAACAAAATGGACATACATATTTTAAGAGTACTGTTTGATGAGTTTTGCCAAACGTATATATCTGTGCAAAAAATGCATCAATCAAGATATAGAATGTTCCCATAAATCCACAGTTTTTGACCCCTTTACACTTAATACTTACCAAACTCCTACCTTAAGCAATCACATATCTGATTCTATCACTATAGATTAGTCTCTAATAAAGAATTTCATATAGATTCTTTTGTGCCTGGCTTCTTTTGCTCAGCGTATTTTTGATATTCATCCACTTTGTCCTGTGTATTAGTAATGATTTCTTTTAATTGGTGAGTAATGTTCCATTTACCCATGTGGATGGACATTTAGACTGTTTCCAGTTAGGGGCTACTGTGAATAAAAGCTACTATAAATATTCAAGTGTGGCTATCTGCATTCATTTCTCTTGGCAAATAAGTAGGAGTATTTATATGCTTTCCACTTTATTAGAGATTTAACATAACATTCTAAATAAAATTTTGGTAATCCATTACTCACTTGCATATATTATATTTTGGTTTATAAAATCAATGGCTTCACAGAGGCATGATTTAAATATATGACTATACAAAATGAAATACATTTGAATATTACCACATATCCAAATATGTCATAATAATGTCAAGTTTTTAGAACCAGTTTTTTAAATGATTTTCAACAGGCTAGGTGGGGAAAGGTATGTGACAAACTTTCAAATTATATATTATACTTCTTGCCATCTCAGGTTAAGATTCCTTAGATATGTTGTAGCTGCTGCTGTTGCTAAGTCACTTCAGTCGTGTCCAACTCTGTGTGACCCCATAGACAGCAGCCCACCAGGCTCCCCCGTCCCTGGGATTCTCCAGGCAAGAACACTGGAGTGGGTTGCCATTTCCTTCTCCAATGCGTGAAAGTGAAAAGTGAAAGTGAAGTCGCTCAGTTGTATCCAACTCTTCACGACCCCATGGACCACAGCCTACCAGGCTCCTCCATCCATGGAATTTTCCAGGCAAGAGTACTGGAGTGGGGTGCCATTGCCTTCTCCTATGTTGTAGCAGGAAGGAATAAAAGTTAAGATTTCTGCTTCAGACCATAATGGAATAAGAGGGATCAGGTTTATCTTCTTGCCTTAATTAATTAGAAAAACAAATAAAATACATTAAACTACAGTTTAAGATGCTGGACCATAGGCAGCACAAGACCATACTCCTTATGAAAAAGGAAACAAGGTAACCCTGCAGATGCCTGACCTTACTCCCTGGAGTTTCCAGGTCTCAGTGCTGGAAGGAAGTGCCAAAACAGGGCCCACCAGTCTTGCTGAGTGAGAAAACTTAGAGTTTCAGATAGAATTTGAGTAACTGTGTACCAGAGAGAAGGCAGCTGCAGAGGCTTTGGCTGAACACTGAACTATGTATGTGTGTGATTAAACTATAGTGGCCAGAGAAAGAAACACCAGAAAGAAATAGGTAGAACATTTTCAAAATCACACTGGACTGGGCCATCAAAGTAGAGAGATCTCCTAATAGAGTATTCAATAGAATCCTTAGGGCACTGCCTCAGTAGTAAGGATAAATTATAAATCAGCTCTACACTAACGGCTGTTCTGGAAGCACTCTAACAATGATTAGATCAAAAGGATCAAAGCAATTCCATACCACACCAAAAAATATTTATTTAAAGGAATACAAACAAGTCCAATACCCAACCATGTAAAAACACAGTATCTGGTATCCAATAAAAATTATCAGGGATGTGAAGAATCAGGAAAATAAAAGCCATAATACAAAGAAAAATCAATCAGCTGAAATAGGGCAAAAATGTCAGATAACAAGATTAGAACTCAAGGACGATAAACCTGTTATAAACATACTCAAGAAGAAGAAGAAAGTAACATGATAAGAGAAATCCAAGATCCAAATCCAATGTCTACAGATGAAAATTTCTAGAATGATAAATTTAAAAGATAGGACTGACAGAAAATTATATACTACAGAAGAAAAAGTAAGTGAACTTTAAGATGTAGCAATATAAAACTGTACAGAGAGAGAAGAAACCCCACCCCCTCAAAAAAAAAAAAAAAAAACATAAATGAGCTATGGGACTCTATGGAAAAATATCAAGTAACATATGTTTAATGTATATCTCAGAAGAAACGAGGGAAGGCAGAACAAAAAGCTGTTGAAGAAATAAAGACTAAAATTTTACCAAAATCAATAGAAAACTATAAATGCAGAGATACATTAAGCTCAATGAATCCCAAACAGATAGAACATGAAGAAAACCACACCAAAGCATACCATAATCCAATTCATGAAAATCACACAGAACAAAGTCTTTTTTAAACGCATTCAGAAGTAAAAGAAATCACTGCAGGCTGAAAAAGTCAACAGACTTGAAAGAAATGAAAAAGCCTGATCCTTAAAGGATGAGGCAGGTGAGAAGTAGAAATAGGATAACTGCATTCCAAATGAGGGTAATAATGAGAAGACATGGCTTAAAAGAAAAGTTTAATTATTAAAGAGTAAGGTGTAAAGAAATATTTATCCCAAACACTATTTAGAACAAAACCTTTTGCACTGTATTTTTATAAACTTCTTCTGGAAGGAAGTTACAACTCTTGGTTAAAATCTTAATCTATTTTGGATGAATTTTTAAAAGTTTAAGAAAGGTCTGGGAATTTGGCTATTACCTACGCAGCTGTCAGTCAGTCAAGAGTCTAAAGATCTTTAGTCAGTATTCTTTACCTAGCCAGGTATTCTTTCCTTGCTTATCTAAGCACTCTCTGAATTGGCCCTGTTCATTCACCTGGCAGCAAGACTGAAATATCAATAAAACTTTGACATGGTCTCATAATTAAAAACTTTTTTTAATACTAATGAACAATGAATATGGACATATTTACCAAATCCTAAAAAAAAAAAAAAGGTACTGGGATCACAATCTTTAGTATGAAGAAATATAACAAGAACAAATAAATGATGTACTTATGTTCAGCTTCTCTCCTCTCATAATATCTAAAAACATGTTCAACCTCTACCTGTTTGGCTCCAGATTTTTTTTATTACACTCATCAGGATAATGGGTAGAAAAACATGCAGACTAGGAATGTAACTTTAAATAAAGTTAGGAGTTTGTATACTGGAAGGAAAGAGAAATCTAGAAGAAGAAAAAGCTTAGGTCCAGAGAGCCTAAGAAGGAAAAAAAGCAGTTAAGGACCAAGTAGTCTTGGTTTAGGGACAGTGTGCTTTGTCTGATAACAAATCAGAGACTTTATTTTGAAGAACAGCAGCTTTGTGGAAAGCTAAGATGGGAAGGACAAAAATGGAAATGGAAGAATTCAAGATTTTTTCCTTATATATCCTTATATATATATCCTTTTCCTTATATATATATATCCTTAATACCCAGGAAAAAATCTTGAATATATATATATATGTATATATATATATATTTGGGGTTTTTTCTTTCCTTTTTTTTGGTCACACCATATAGCGTGTGGGATCTTAGCTTCTCGACCAGGGATCAAACCCACATCCTCTGCATTGGTGGGCAGTCTTAACTACTGGACCACTAAAGATGTCTCAAAAATATACTCTTAATAACAGTAAACCAATCGGTTGATAGCAATTGCATGGCAAAAAGGACAAATATATCTTAAGTGCATATTAAATGTAAAGAAACGAAAACTAACTGCTCTATCATGTGAAGGCGAGACAGAGCAGGGGTTGGAGGGGTGGGCAAAATAAGTGAAGGGGATTAAGAAGCACAAATCTCTGGAGAAGGAAATGGCAACCCACTCTAGTATTCTTGCCTGAAAAAGTCCATGGACAGAAAAGCCTGGCAGGCTATAGTCCATGGGGTTACATGACTCAGCACACATGCATGAGGGTGGAGGGAGATGGGTTGGTAGCAATAAACTGGTAGAACTTTAAAAAGAAAAAAGAGTACAAATCTCTAGTTATATAATAAATAATTAACAGGGATATAAATATAACATAAGAAATATGTCAGTAATACTGCAGTAACTTTGTATCAGGATGGATGGATGGTTATTGTTATCTGGATCATTTCATAACATATATAAAAGTGTCAAATCATTATGCAGTACACCTGAAATATAACACTGTACATCAGCTATATTTCAATTAAAAAAAAAAGATAAGGCAGAGGAAGGCTGACACAGTAACAGATATATTATGTTATATATATTTTGTTTCATACACTGGCTCATAGAGACATAGAAAACATGCATAAATCTTGGAGATCAACAATTCTTCCTTATTTATGTTAGGATTCATCACTGGGATTAAATAGAACTTTTTAAAACCAATTTCTTTAATTTACTGATACCTTTTAAATGAAATACTAATAAGAAAAATTAAATTTAAGTTCAAAATACAAACAGTGTGCCTGATGAGAAATACTTACGATGGTCGATCCTCAAGAATCAGGGCAGTGGTAGAAAGTGGCTCAAATTCAAAATTCTTTCGTCTTGAAGACTGAGGTGGTGGTTTACAGGTTCTCCCTGTCCGTGCTTCATATTCCTAGAGTAGATAAAAATATACTTATGCAGCGACTTTTGCAATTAAATCTGTATCATTTAGGATATTATGCTATAATAAGGAATACATACAATTCATACATTAATTTGGTAAAAATATCAGATAGGCAAAAAAGTCACTTTTTTGCCCTGAAGCAATCTAAACTATTAATTTATGCAATATATAAAGTATGAAAGTATGTCAAAAGAGGGGAAGGTACAATGTACTAGATTAATTAGGTAAGGTTTAGGAAGATGTTCTTGTTTGCATTCTATGGTATCAGTTTCCAGTTTCTAAGTCTATGATATCACTTCCATTATTCAAAGTCCAGCTTTGAATAATCTACATAGGATAAGCCTACTTTCTAAACTTTCAGCCAGATCAATGATAAAAATACTGACACAAGAAACAGATAATCCTGTTTTAATGCTCTGAAGATCTCTTTCAAGTGTGTCACTGAACCCCTAATCATACTGGTTTTGGATTTCAACATACTCTGAATCTAACTACTATAATAAATCTACCCACTTATTTTAAACTGAAACAACAATTCACCAACATATCTTACCCAAAAAAAGGCCAAAGACTCAAATATTTCACTAAAATTTAAAAAACTGTTACTATGGTATTTTTTCATTCAACTGAATTGATAATTCTCTTAAAAGAAATGAAGTTGGTTTAACGTGATATGTTTTTGTTGGACATATTCAAATTTCTACATTTGAGCATTTTTTCATAAATGTTCACAAGCTTCTGCTAAAATTTCTAGAAAGTTGCAGATCAATACCAAAATTGTGACTTATAATTTCCAGAACCCACATTATTCCCTTTCTAAAACAAAATCAAGCTAGTATTTGATCACCTCCAGATAATAAATATATTTTTCATGATATTCTCAATGGTTACTTATGAGTACATCTTCAAGTTCACTGTCAGATAAAGACATTAACTCAAATGAAGAAAATGAAATGCACTTAAAGTGATCAAGTGTTTCTCTTATTAACTAGCTGTTTTCCTACCATGGCGTATAATTCTTTTAAATTACTATTTTTTCTAACTCAAAAACAGATTCTCACTACCAAATCTGATGGTTGCAAAGTACAAACGATGGTTCCATCCCTCTTAAAAATCTGATAATCTTGTTGAAGCTTCATCTTATTTGATATTACTTTAAAAAACAATTTATGATGTCAATCATTTTCTATAAACTTCAAGCTTTACTTTTGGTTTCTGCCACAGTTTACAATGGTTTGTACTATTCTTTTTTTTTTAACATTTTTTTTTTTAATGTGCACCATTTTATTGAATTCATTACAATACTGTTTCTGTTTTATGTTTAGGTTTTTTGGCCACCAGGCAAATGGTGTCTTAACTCCCAGACCAGGGATTGAACCTGCACTCCCTACTTTGTAAGGCGAAGCCTTAGCCACTGGACTGCCAGGGAAGTCCCTAAACTATTCTTTTATAACTGTCTTTAATTCTACATCTCCTCTTCCTTCCACCAAATCTAAGCTATTAGTCTGAGAGTTCCTTTGCATGACTGCATTGGATTTTTAGAGACTTCTTTCTCAAATTATTTAGAACTTTGTATGTTCATTTTTGCTAACTCCCATCTCAAAGAACTGTACAGACTTTCAGTGTCAAAAACAGTGGAGTCATTCTTTTTTGTTTTCAAAATTTTCAGTGCCAAAAACAGTGGAGTCATTTCTTTTTTGTTTTCAAAATTTTCAGTGTCAAAAACAGTGGAGTCATTTCTTTTTTGTTTTCAAAATTTTCTAATATCTAGGATATACATGTTACTATGATCAATATTTCTTTTCTTCATTACAAACTCAAGTGTAATCCCCTTTTCTGCTAATGTTTTTCTTATTAAAAACCATATATGCTAATACATATGAGGTTTGTTATCACTTACATGGCACTTTGTTTTCCTACAACGTGACGTGGACTCACTGCCAGACAGAATGCAATGAATACTACCCAATAAAGCATGTTCCATGCAAACAAATGCCAGCACACAGAGAGTAAAATAAAACTCCTAAGTCAACATATTAAAAATAACAACTAGCATTTACTGAC
This sequence comes from Dama dama, assembly GCF_033118175.1. Classification (NCBI taxonomy): domain Eukaryota; kingdom Metazoa; phylum Chordata; class Mammalia; order Artiodactyla; family Cervidae; genus Dama; species Dama dama. The sequence goes on along the minus strand of NC_083695.1, from coordinate 62,410,728 downwards.
ACTGACAACATACCACACAGTGCTTTAAACACTTAACACATTTAATTCTTGAAACAACCTTGTGAGGCACCTAACTCACAGTAGAGGAAACTGAGGCACAAAGATGATATTAGCAGACAGTCAAGTAGCTATCTATAATAATTTAAAATGAATGAAATCATTTAGTGAGAGGCTAATAGGGAACTTTAAAATGGGAGGCTGGAGCTAACAATACCTCAATCACCAATCCATCTACACATTATTTTAAAAGACTACCAGACAGTATGTGTTTCCTGATGCAATGTGAAGTACATATCATCATTCTTGAAGTATTCTTGCCAAAAGAAAAATCAAACAAATATGATTAAGTCCCTAGAACTGTACTCTCCAATATGGTAGTCAAAAGACATGATAACCAAATAAGTCATATTATGGTCAAATATACATAGAAAAACATCAAGGAATTTGAACAATTAGGTTTCCCTCTGGAGGGCTGGACTAGAAGGGCACTTGTCTTACTTTACTCAGTGTTGTCTGACTTTTCTTACAAGAAATAAAGTAGCTTATTTATGAGAGGCCATTTTATATAAAGTTACTGTGGATCACTGACAAAGATTTTACTTAAGAGCTGGGATCAGAACTAAGGCAAAAATGATAGGCATTAATTAGACAGAAAGACTTGGAAAGAACAGGTGAGGGGGAACAAGCAAAAGTGTGGATTAGGGAAATATTAATCTCAATGAATATGAAAAAGGATGGGAAATAAAGTATAGACTAAATTATAGGGCCTTTCACTGGCAAAAATACTTGGAATTCATGCTGAGCAAACTGGAAAGCCACTAAAGACAGAACAAAAAGTGAATACTTTATTAAAAATTAACTAAGTACATGTTTAATATAAAAGGCAACACAAAAGCAAGTTCACCAATATCATTTATGTATTCACCTTACAAAGGAGCTTTATACAGAATTGTCACTCAGATATTTTTCACATGAGAAGAAGAAGGAATTTATATTTGAGTACTTCCTATCACAGATGTTTCTAGAGTGTGATATTTTTTAAAAGCTTAAAACATGGTATTAATCCATCCTCATCTGAAAATAGGATATATTTATACATTTTTAATGACTCAAATATTTGCCAAATAAAGGTGCTAGTCTAACATGATTAAAAGTACAAATTGTATCAGAAATAGTAAAATATCAAATATCAGTACTTTCAAAATTAATCACAAAGTGATATCAAATACATTTAGGCAAATGAATCAGACCACAGGACTAATATTCTGTATATTTATGTCTCTGTAACAACAATTCTCTATAACTTTGGTTTCTGTTTGACCAAGAGTACCAGTCAGAGACTAACCTGCTCCACCACTCTCTTAGCTACGCCCTCCTCCATGTGTGGGCTTCATCTGGAGGCTGGCTTGTTGATCAGAGAAATGACTGTAGCAATGCCAACTGTCACATCCTTAGAGCACAACTTTCAAAGATCCTCTAGCTGTTCTTCTAATAGCAACTTTCACAAAAGAAAAACAAAGTACCCTTCCTGGAAGGTCCCAGTAAACACTTCATTCAACATGCAATCACAATGACCTGAGAAATAAGCTTTATCAGTGAATTAAAGTTAATCAGGGCCTATTGCTATAGCTGAGGAAAATCACATAATTCTTAAATCACTCAATTCGAGGACAACAGAGAGAGATAATAGTGTTCAAGTTATTGATATGTAGTTGATATCCACAAGACATCATTTAAAAATACAACCAAATAGTACATCATGGGGAGATTCCTGAAGCCATTTTCACTTTAAATCCATGTATCATGTCATAAAAATCCCCTGTCTATTCCTTCCATAGAAGTTTAATAATGTGGAGAAGGAAATGGCAACCCACTCCAGTATTCTTGCCTGGAAAAGTCCATGGACAGAGGAGCCTGGCGGGCTGAAGTCCATGGGATTACATGACTGAGCATGTGTGCACGAGGGTGGAGGGAGATGGGTTGGTAGCAATAAAGTGGAAGAACTAAAAAAAAAAAAAAGAAGTTTAATAATGAACAAAATATTGATAATTTTATAAGTCATAAAGAAGCCTTACAATATTAAAAAATGACTGGAAATATCATAGTCCAAGGATATCAGTATATAATGCTAGCTACAGAACACTCACTATCTGAAAATACCACATCAATCTCCTCATTTCCTAACAACAAAGGTTAATTTTTTTTTTTCTGCCACACTATGCAATTTGTAGGATCTTAGTTCCCCCCAAGGACCAAGGATTGGACCAGGGCCCCCAGCACTGAAAACAGAGTCCTAACCACAGACTGCCAGGGAATTCCCAAGGTCAGTTTTAACTGACTTATTTTGAATTGTTGGAGCTACCTACCAATGGTAAGATAAGAAGCATCTAGTTTTTCTCTTAGGGAATATATTTCTATGAGATATTGCAACGAAGCTTGTTTATTTTGTCAATTTAACTTATTTTTCATCTTTCACTCAACTATTTTTCTATGAAAGCTACTTAATTGGATAACTAGAATAGAAGATGAAAACAATCCTAGAGGCAGGCTAGCAATATCTGTAGGATAATTTATTCTAGCTATTGGTGGCTCAGACGGTAAAGCATCTGTCTGCAGTGTGGGAGACCTGGGTTCGATCCCCAGGTTGGGAATCCCCTGGAGAAGAAATGGCAGCTGACTCCAGTACTCTTGCCTGGAAAATCCATGGATGGAGGAACCTGCTAGGCTACAGTCCATGGGGTTGCAAAGAGTCGGACATGACTGAGAGACTTCACTCACTTCTACTGTAAGAAAATTGGAGGCAAATAGGCAATTAATTCTAAGTCTGGTCAAAAGATGGTAAGCAACTGATATCATCTCCATGAGCACAGAGTAGAAAAAATTACTTATTATTCCAAGGCAAAGAAATACTAGATTCACATAAATGAAAAAGATGTTTTTTCCTCAAAATAATCTCTTAGAAAAGAGGACATATTTGCTTAACATCTCTCATATTTTGGGTGATTTCTCTATTAGTTTGAATGGCAAGGCACTATTTGGAGGAGGTGCGTCATCCTGAAATTATCTCAGTCAATACTGAATATAGTTTGGAAGGTGATTTATTTTATTTATTTATTTTTTTGCTGTGGCATGTGGAACTTCTCTGACCAGGGATCAAACCCATGCCCACTACAGGAGAAGTGTGGGGTCTTAACCACTGGACCACAGGAAAATCTTAGAAGGTGATTTTTTGTTCAATTTTTTTTTGTTGTGGCTTTGTTTAATTGGAGTAGGAAAGGAAGAAAATGGACATAAAGTAATGAAGGATTCTCAATTCCTGGAGGTGTAACCATTCAATTGCAAACACTCATGAAGAGTCTTTAAAACATTACTGTAAAGAGCAATATAGTAAGAGACTAGGTCATAGAGATAATTTTATACTTATAGAACAAATAAAAGAAAAAATATAAAGCATCTGGAAGTTTGTGGCTTAAGACAAAATTTCTAGTAACAAGATAGTACACTTAAAAGGCACTGTACCTTCTACAAACTTGGACAAAAGTGAAGATGCACTGTTCTGGAGCTAAAGACCACAAAAATGCTCAATGATGCTGAATATATTGACATTGAAGATGTATGCAAACAGATCTGAATAAAAAGGTACTATTTCTTAATATGCTATTATATATGCAAACTGAATATGTAATTAGAAACAAGTATTTGATTTTCATCTATTATACATTTCTAAAAGTTATATATACATGTTGGACAAAAAAATTCTTCAGAAAGATAGGTAGATTCCCACTTGGTGGGCAAGGAAGAGGTAATTCATACTGTCTCTCTGTAAATAACTTCTTTGTTCCCAAAGGGGAAACAAACAAGGTGAGCCTATTGATCATCCTATTATTATGCATGGGGGCAGTTCTGATATGACCCAGCAATCCCACTGCTGGGCATACATACCAAGGAAACCAGAATTGAAAGAGACACGTGTACCCCAATGTTCATTGCAGCACTGTTTACAATAGCCAGGACATGGGAGCAACCTAGATGTCCATCGGCAGACAAATGGATAGGAAAGCTGTGGTACATATACACAATGGAATATTACTCAGCTATTAAAAAGAATGCATTTGAATCAGTTCTAATGAGGTGGATGAAACTGGAGCCTATTATAAAGAGTGAAGTAAGTCAGAAAGAAAAACACCAATACAGTATATTAACACATATATATGGAATTTAGAAAGATGGTAACGATGACCCTATATGCGAGATAGCAAAAGAGACACAGATGTAAAGAACAGACTTTTGGACTCTGTGGGAGAAGGCGAGGGTGGGATGATTTGGGAGAACAGCATTGAAACACGTGTATTATCATATGTGAAACAGATCGCCAGTCCAGGTTCAATGCATGAGACAGGGTGCTCAGGGCTGGTGCACTGGGATGACACTGAAGGATGGGATGGGGAGGGAGGTGGGAGGGGGTTCAGGATAGGGAACACATGTATACCCAAGGCTGATTCATGTCAATGTATGGCAAAACCCACTACAATACTGTAAAGTAACTAGCCTTCAATTAAAATAAATAAATTAAAAAATAAAATATTAATATCTACAAAAAAAAATTATGCATGGGGGCAGTTCTGGATATCTAGTGCACAAGGGAGAACTGGAAGAACGTCCCAACTGTTAGTTGGAATGGTCAGGGGCTGTAGGGGGCAGAATTTGTGGGCCAGAGCATCAGAAGAGGAAGCATTCTGATGAGAAAGAGCTCTAGGAATCTGCATAGAAGTCCTCTGGAGGTATTATTTAGCTGAGTACTAAATGGATGTGTGTAGGGCAAAACATTATAAGACTGGGAAAAAAGAAAAACAACTTCTGGGGAAAGAACAATTACTATGGAGTGGTAAGTAAAAGAGTTCCCACAGCTCACCTATGGCTGAGAAGTATTCACATTCCTACTAACCCTAACCAGATACGAAAGTCATCACTGAATACACAGAATATTCAGAAGAGACCTGATTGTTCAAACTGATCTGAAACTATGCAAGTCAGAAGACAATGGGAAAATCTTTAAGTTGCTGAAAGAAAAAAAAATAATTAAAAACAGGGAACAAACTTGTTGACTTAGGATTCTACACACACACACTTGAAAAATAAAAGCACAATAAGAATGTTTTCAGACAAACAAAACCTGAAAGAATCTGTTGTCAGTAGACCTGCTCTATATTTTAAAGGAGATCTTTCAGGCAGAAAGAAAGAATACATTACATGAAAACACAAAGAAATAAAAGCACCAAAAATAGTAACTATGGAAAGACATTTTAGAAAAGACACAACTAAGAGACAAAAATATAAAAGTAATTTTTAAAAGGATATCTGACTAAATGCAAAAATAATACCAGAGTATTGAGGAGGTTTACAGCACAAAATCAGAAGGGACAAAATGGCAGTATACTGTTGTAAAATTATTACATTGTACTCAAAGTGGTATAATGTTATTTGGAGATAGATTGTATTTCAGATATATATCATAACAGTGTCCCAGAGATGGTTTCATGATGTCTACAAAGTCAAAACTATAGTCCTAATAATGTTAATAGTTTCTTTGTCAGTATGTTGACAATTTTGCTAAAGCAAAACAAGGAATAAAACTGTTGATCCCCTAGCACAATCAAAGCAATAACATGAAAAATGAAAGTGAAAGTTGCTCAGTTATGTCTGACTCTTTGCAACACCATGGACTACACAGTCCATGAAATTCTACAGGTCAGAATACTGGAGTAGACAGCCTTTCCCTTCTCCAGGGTGTCTTCCCAACCCAGGGATCAAACCCAGGTCTCCCACATTACAGATGGATTCTTTACCAGCTGAGCCACCAGGAAAGCCCAAGAATACTGGAGTGGGTAGCCTATCCCTTCTCCAGCGGATCTTCCCAACCCAGGAATTGAACCCGGGTCTCCTGCATTGAAGGCAGATTCTTTACTATCTAAGCCAGAAAACATAGCCCCAGTCCAGTCATGAGGAAATCATCAGACAATCCAAAATTGAGGATGTGATATAATAAGAAATATTTATTTGTCTCTGTCCCATTTCCTGCCACACAGTTCTTGAAACCTTTGAAATCACTGACATGATGTGTCTTTTTGTATGCTAATGAGATGACTGGTAGTTGAAGGTTCCTAGATATTTTCAGAATGGAGGCTCGTTGCCAAGGGTACCAACTATATACTTTCAAAATCAGAACTTTCAGCTCTACCCCTTGACCTCTGTAGAGGGAAGAGGTCCTGGAGGCTGAATTAATCACCAGTAAGCAATGATTTAATCAATTGTGCCTATTTATTATAGTAAGGCCTCCATAAAAAATTCTACCTGAAGTAGTTCGGAGTACTTTTGGGTTGGTGAGCACTCTGTGGGGCTAAAAGGGTAATGAACCCATAGCATGCTTCGAAGTTCTATGTTCCTTCCCTTATATCTTGCCCTATGTATCTCTTCCATCTGGCTGTTTATGTAATAAACTGCTGCACAGCATGGCCAGAAAAAAAAAAAAAAAAAGAAGTACTAGAAGCCTGACTTGTATTAAGCATCTAAAATCAGAGGCAGTCTTGTAGGACTCTTAACCTGGGGGTTAACAGTAACTCCAGATAAACAGCCCAAGAATTGAACTGAATTGTAGGACACTCAACTGGGGTGGAAGAATTGGTCAATGTGAAGAAAAACCCTACACAGCCTACATAATTGGTGTCAGAAGTACTGAGGGCAGGAAAAAATTAGTAGTTTTTCTTTTAAGGACCATTTTGGAAAATATCTGACCAATATTCCTCCTTTGATTCCTTGTGCATATCAAAAAGAATGCATGCATGCATACTAAGTCACTTTAGTCATGTCCAACTCTGTGCAGCCCCATAGACGGCAGCCCACCAGGGTCCTCTGTCCCCGGGATTCTCCAGGCAAGAGTACTGGAGCAGGTTGCCATTTCCTTCTTCATCAAAAAGAAAACACACAACTATATGAAAATACTCTTTCCTTTACTATCTAGATATTTGTATAAGGCTATATTTTCTTCACGCACTTAAACTAAAACAATAGACAAGCAGAAACTGAATGCAGGAGTAGAAATGATAATCCAATCTTCTTTCATAATATTAAGCCAGACATTAAGAGATGTGTAAAAATGTAAAACAATGCTAGTCTTCCCATCAGTTGGTTTTTTAAAACAGTTTTTAAAATATATATTATTTATGTTAACATGTAATGACTTTATTATTGCTATTTTTAAATGAACTAATAAATATTTCAACCTGTCAGTATTAATTCTGGGTACAGCAGTTACTCATAGACAATTCCCATGAACAAAAACTCTTTGGAAAAAACAAAAACAAGAAATTCTTTGAGATCCTTAATAGCCAGAATCCAAAGCAGTTGTAAATATAAAACATTTGAAAACTGCTGGCCAAGAGCAACAACTGAAAAACTGAAACAAATGTATAGCTAATAAGTTAATAGTGGAGATAAAATGGAGTACTAAAAACACTCATTTAATTCAAAAGAGGGCAGGAAATGAGATAAAAATTAACAAAGACCAGATGGGACAATCTGAAAAGAAGTAGCAAGATGGTAAATTTAAATTCAGTCATACCAATAAATGACAGTAAATGACACTCTATTTAAAAAGAAGAGGGTATTTAGACTGCCTACAGAGACCCAAATATATGCTATATACAAAAAAAAACACTTTAAATACAAAGATGGAAAAAAGCAAATGAACAGAACAATTAACATGTAAATACTAATTGAAAGCAAGCTATAGTGGATAAATTGGACAAAAACTTCATAATAAGAACCATTACCAGGGCAAAAAAGACATTACATTAATGGTAAAGAGGTCAATTCACCAAAAAGACATAAAAACAAAGTTTCAAAACAAAAACAGAAGAAAAAAGAGAAAAGGACAAATAGTCAAGTAGATTATGGTGGATATTTCATTATTCCTCTCTCGGTAATTCATAGAACAAAAAATCAGCAAAATTATAGAACATTTAAACAATACTATCATCTAACGACCCAACTGAGATTTATAAAACACTGACCTAACATCAGCAGAATACATACATTCTTTTCCAATGCACAAGAAATATTGTCTAAAACATCTTATACCTAGGACGTAAAACAACTTTCAAATATTAAAAAAGACTGAAATTGCATTATGTATATTGCGTGAGCATAATGGAATAAAATTAGAAGTTATTTACAAAAACCTATCTGGGAAAAGTCTAAAATATTTGAAAGTTAAAACAACACACTTCTAAATAATCATAAAACATTTTCAGTTGAGTGAAAATGAAAATTCTGATACCTGTTAAACACAGCTAAAGCACAGTTAGGAGGAAATGCACAGCTTAATACAAATATTAAAAAGATAAACGGTCTAAAATCAATGATCCACTTTAAAAAACTAGAAAAATCGAAAGCAAGAGGAAAGCAATAATAAAGAGCAAAAATAAATGAGATAGAAATAGAGAGAGAGGTAAAAATCAATGAAACAAAAGGGGTATATTTTTAAAAGGTCAATAAAGCTGATAAACTTCTGGTAATATTGATCAATAAAAAAAGAAGACACGAATTACTAATTTCAGGAATGTGTGAGAGATCATCTCTATGTTTATGACATAACAGATAGATATTAAAAGGATAAGAGAATATTATTAACAATTTTATTCCAATAAATCCTACAGCAGAGATGAAACAAAAATCTCTTGAAAGATACAAGTTAACCAAAACTGAATCAAGAAAAAACAGAAAACAACATACCTCATATCAATTAAAATTTATATTTATAATTAAAAAGCTATCCAACAATACAGTAAGTCCCCTACACATGAAAAACTTCTATTCTGAGTGTGTTCATAAGTCCAACTTGTAAGTCCAATAAAGTTAGGCTAGGTACCCAACTAACACAAACAGCTATATAGTACTATACTGTAATAGGTTTATAATACTTTTCACACAAATAATACATAAAAAACAAACAAATACAAAAAAACAAAGCATTTTTAACCCTATAGTACAGTACCTTGAAAAGCACAGTATGACAGTTCAGTAGTTGGCATACAGGGGCTGGCACTGAGTGAACAGGCAAGAAGACTGAGGACAAACTGCAGTTTCACTCCAGCCTGACGCTGACAGAATGCACTTTTTTTGAAAGCATGCAACTTAAAGGTTCGCATGCAAGGTACTTACTGTAACAACAACAAAAATCCCAGTATACTTCGTTTATGTCACTAATTCTCAATTGGGGTTGACTCTGGCCCTAGGGAATGTTTGACAACATTAAGAGACATTTTTGGTTGCCACAACTGTGAGGGAATGCTACTGGCATCTACCGGGCAGAGGCCAAAGATGCTGCTAATTCTTCACTGCACAGGAAAGGTCCCCAAGAACAAAAATGACAAGGCCTAAAATGTCAATAGTGCTAAAGTTGAGAAACCTTGCCTTAGATAATCTCACTGCCAAGTTCCATCAAACATTTAAGGAAGAAAAAATGTTAATTCTACACAAATTCTTTTAGAATAGAGGAAAGAAACAGCTCTCAATTCATTCAATAATTCCAGCATTATCCCAATACCAAAATCAGACAAAAATAGTAAAAGAAAATTATAGACCAATATCTCAAATTAAAATAGAAGCAAAAATTCTTAACAAAATATTAGTATTTCAACTTTGTTTTTCTGCTCCAGCACGTAAGAACCTTAAAAGTTGCCTACCCATTCTAGTCAGTAAAAAGCTGAACAAATAAAAAAAATCAACAAGTCTTCTTAAATTCCTCAGAGAAATGAGGTCACAGGGCAAACCGCTGTCACAAAATTAGAGAAATAGGTAGATAGATGTCGAGGATCACAATTTACCAGGGCAGAAACTCCTGAAGAAACCTCTGTGGGAACCAATGCCAGGGTAGGAAAACCTGAATTGTAACTGACAAATTGCTAGAGGCTTAATGCGGACAGGTCCGAAAGCTAAGACTCTGAGAGATCCCAGCCCCACATACTTCAGCAAGTTTTACCTCCAGGAACTCTATCAGGTCCTCACAGAGAATGACAGAGAAAAACGCCCTTGTGCTTGCAGCAGTAGGAGGGGAAAAGGAACTATTTTGAAATACATTAGAGCAATCTGTTCTTAACAAAGCTTGCTCTCAGGAAAAACTATTTCACCAGAACCTAACTTACTGCAGTCTTATCAGAGTCTAACCTATCTGGGGAAAGGAACATGTCCAACTCCAGCCCACCTCTCCCACCTAAGGGGGTAGAGGGACTGAGAAGTGCCTGTGCACTGGCGAAGTGCACAGTCTGAAGGCACAGGATCACCAAAAGACTGAGAACTAATCACAGGAGTATGCAACCCTTTCCCTCCCTCTGCACCTCACCACTACATTACTCGGGTCTATTTACTAAAGTTCTTTATTGAGTCCACCATATCCACTCTTCAACAAAAAATTATAAGACATACTAAAAAGCAAAAAACCACAGTTCAAGGAGGTTGAACACATCAGAACCATAGTCAATATGGTAACAATGTTGAACTTAGTAAACAAGGAATTTTTGAATACTATTAGTGTGCTAAGAGCTTTAATGGGAAAAGCAGACAACATGCAAGAATTGATGAATAATGGAAGCAGAGAAATGGCAATTCTAAGAAAGAATGAAAAAGAAATGCTACAGATTTAAAAAAAAAAAAAAACTAACTAAAAGAGAAACGGAGAATGCCTCTGATGGAGTAGAGGCAAACAGTTGAGGAAAGAAACCTTGAACTAGAGGATCCCTCATTAGAAACCTCCAAAACTGAAAAAGAGAACAAAGACTGAGCAACACAGAACAGAATATCCAAGTACTGTGGGACAACTACAAAAGATGTAATATATGTGTAATGGGACTACCAAAAGAAGAGAGAAAAAATGGAACAGAAGCAATATTTGAAGGAATGACAACCAGGAATTTCTATAAATTAATGTCAACACCAAACTACAGATCAGAAAGCTCAGAACACAAGGTGGTATAAACGCCCAAATAACTACACCTAGGCAAATCATATATAAATTGCAGAAAGTGTGTTAGTGTGACAATCGCTCAGTCATGTCTGACTCTATGTGACCCCATGGACTCCTCTGTCCACTGGAGTTCCCAGGCAAGAATACTGGAGTGGGTGGCCAATTGTGGAAAATCAAAGATTTTAAAAAATCTTGAAAGAAGCCAGAGGTGAAAAAACCTCTCTATACAAAAAGCAAAGATAACAAATTTACGGAGAAGTTCTGCACTCTACAAAATTATCCTTCAAAAAAAAAAAAAGAAGAAGAACAAGACTTTTCCAAACTAACAAATATTGAGAGAATTTGTTGCCAATAGATATTTGCCTTGCAAGAAATGTTGAGAGAAGCTCTTCAGAGAGAGGGAAAGGGACACCTCAGAAATTTTTATCTACATAAAAGAAACAGTATCAGAAAGAAATACATGAAAGTAAAATAAAAATTCTAGTTTTACTATCCTTAACTAATCCAACAGATAACATCTTGTTCAAAATAATAATGATACATTCAGTTACATATGGTTGTGTGTATGTGTATGTGAGCATGCTCATGTGTAAATGAAAGGAATGACAGCAAGCATACAAAGGATGGAAGGAAGCAATTAGGAATATTTTGTTTTTATGAAGTACTTGCAGCATGGTGAAGTGGTAAACAATATTTTTAAATGGGTTTGTATTAATTGTAAATGCATATTGCAAACTCTAGGATAAAGGGAGGAAGGAAGGGAGAGAGGGAGAGAAAAAGCAGATACAAACTACAAATATCATAAATGAAAGAGGGGTATCACCACAGATTTGATACATGTTAAAGAAATATTATGAACAATCATATGTCCATAAACTTGATAAGTTAGATGAAACGGATAAATTCCTTAAAGACATAATCTGTTAAAACTCACAGAAGAAGAAAGAGATGATCTGAACAGTCCTGCTATCTATTTAAAAAATTCAGTCAACAATTATACTCTCAAAAAAGCTGGGAAAAATGAAAAGAAAAGTAAGGGAGAAAGGGAAGGAGTGAAGGAGGGAAAGAAGGAAGGACAAAGAGAACCGCATTGATAATTACTTTCCAAAAGAGAAAGCTCCTGGCTCAGATGAGTTCATGGGCAAATTTTTAAGAAACATTTAAGGAACAAATTATATCAATTCCCTATGATCTCTTCCAGAATATAGAAGCAGAGAGAATACTTCCTAATTTAATCAATGAGGCCAGCATTACCCTAATATTAAAACAGGCAAAGACATTAAAAGAAAACCCTGATCAATACATCTCAGAAACACAGATGCAAATATCCTCAATGAAATATTAGCAAATCGAATAATCAAATAATGTATAAAAAGGATTATATGCCAAGATCAAGTGGGAAAATTCAACTCATTCATAACAAAAATTCTCATTAAAGTAGGAATATAAGGGTCATTCCTTTCTTGATAAACAACATCTACAAAACAACCCAAAGCTAATACTGTATCTAATGGTGAGAAATTTTTGAAGTTTTCCCACTAAGAACAAGGCAGGGGATGTCTCCTCCCATCACTGCTTGTCAACATTGTATGAAAAGTCCTGGCTAATGCAACAAGACAAGGAAATACAAGGTATACTGATTGGAAAAGAAAACAATAAAACTGCTTTTGCTTGCAGATGCCATGATCTAGTCTACATATAAAATCTGAAAGAACAGTAAAAAAAAATATATATATATATATATGTTTATATGTAGAGGCAAAAGACCCAGAATACCAAACTCAATATCGAAGAAAAAGAAAGTTGGAGGACTAACATTACCTGACTTCAGGACTTAATGTAAAATTACAGTAATCAATACAATGCAGCATTGACAAAAGACTAGACAATGGAACAGAATAGACCGTGGAAAACAATTCCACATAAACACAATCAACTAATCTTCGACAAAGGAGCAGCAGCAATAAAATGCAGCAAAGGTAGTCTTTTCAACAAATGGTGTGGAACAAGTGGACATCCACATGCAAGAAAAAAGGATTTAGACATAGAAATTACACTCTTCACAGATATTAACTCAAAATGGATTATAGACCTAAATATAAAACAAAAAACTATAAAACTACCAGAAGATAAGACAGGAGAAAACCTAGATTACTTTTGGTATGGTGATGACTTTATTTAGATATAATACCAATGGCATAATCCATGAAAAAAAAATTGAGAAACAGGACTTGATAAAAATTAAAAACTTCTGCTCTGTGAAAGATACTGTCAAAAGAATGAGAAGACATAGACTGGAAGAAATAGTTACAAACGATACATCTGATGAAGGACTGCTATACGAAATACATAAAGAACTCAAAATTCTGCTGAGTTCTGTTTTTATTATTATAAGAAAATGAACAATCCAATCAAAAATGATCAGAAAAGACACCTCACTAAATAAGATATGCAGATGACAAGTAATATGTTCTAATTCATATGTCAATTGCAAATTACAAATTAAAATAACATTCAGATACCAACTACACACCTATTAGAATGGTCAAAATTCAAAACACTGATACCACCAAATACTGGTGAGGATGTGGAACAAAAGAAATGCTCATTCATTGCTTGGTAGGAACGCAAAATGGTACAGTTACTTTGGAAGACAGTTTGGCTGTTTCTTATAAAACTAAAATACCATATGATTCAGCAACCAGGCTCCTTGGTATTTACCCAAAAGAAATGAAAACTTACACCCACAAAAATACTTAACACATAGATGTTTATAGCAGCTTTATTCACTATTGCTAAAACTTGGAAACAAACAAAATGTACTTCAAATTGCTTTCTACGTATAATATTTCAAATATTACATCCAGCACCCAAGCAAAGGTAACAAAGCACACACAGAAATGAAATAGCATCCACTAACAAAAACTAGCAGAATCAATATTCAATATAAACAGACCTATAGAATTTCCAGACATTGAAATTATCAGACACAGGCTATGTAAAACTATACTTACTATGTTTAAGGAGATAAAGGCCAAGCTTGAAATCTCAGCAGGGAACTGTAAACTGCAAAAAGCGATATAGCAGATTTGAAAAAGAAACAACTAGAAACACAAGAATTGAAAAACACAAAATTGACATTAAGAACTCAAAGTATGGGGTTGTCTACGGCCATACCACCCTGAATGTGCCCAATCTCGTCAATGTATGGGGTTGAAGAAACTGTATTTTTAACTCATTCCCTAGGTAATCCACTGTGTTTGATAACAAGAATCATAGACTACTACAACAAATTTTAAAGCCCTTTGCAGTCTCACTGTTTCCTAGTTTCTATAAAGCCTCCAGAATTTTTCCAATATATGAATTTGATGTCTCAGCGCTGAAAGTATTTTGGTTAAGACCAACTTTCTAACCTGTGGCTAATGACCTTCACCTCTACCCTACTCAGTCACTCAGTGGTGTCCAACTCTTTGCAACCACATGGACTGCAGCCCACCAGGCTTCTCTTTCCATGGGATTTTCTAGGCAAGAATACTGGAGTGGGTTGTCATTTCCTTCTCCAGGAGATCTTCCCCACCCAGGGATTGAACCAGGGTCTCCTGCATTGAAGGCAGATTCTTTCGGACCTAATACTGAGTGCATTCCTGCTTGCTCATTCAATTTTCTCTATCTGGAATGGCTTTCCCCATCTTGTCTACCTGGTGGACTCCTGCTAGTATATTTCAGAACACAAACTGCATGTAATCCTGAGTAGAAGTAATCACTCTTTCATCTCTACTCCTGTACTTTGTGCACAACTACAGCACTCACTATACTATAGAAGAACCATATATGAATCTTTCCCCTCCTCCCCACAGTTATACGAGAATAACAGAAAAGCTAGGACTCATATTAATCTATTTCTCAAGAACCTAAACCATGCCTATTTCATCGTACAGTCAATGTCTGTTGAATAAATTACACATTCATTAAAATGAAAGCCAAACAAACTTAGAGAAGAATCTAGGATCAATTAAAGAATTTTGTCCTTCAAATTCTACCAGAGAAAAGGTTTAGGGCTTGCTAATATGAAGTCACACAATAAGCTGGTCACAGAATGGCACCTACAACATTTTGATGTCTTAGGCTCTATAGCTAAAGGACTCACCAGAAAAAGAACATACCAGGAGGGGGTTATGAGAAAAGATAAGTCTATGGGTTCAAAGGGAGGGTGGCAGGAGTCTTTGACCAACTTCTTGAAGTAAGATATGGGGTCTGGGGAGAAGGAAGAATAAAATAGGAGCTTCTCCTTTAAAGACAATGTGAAAGCCAAAACAAGCTTGATGCATATACACTGACTTGACTTTTGAGTTTCAGAGTACAGTGAGAACACTATTCCTAAAGGGGTTAGTGTTAAATCCAGGCCAGTAAGTAAACCCTCATGTTTCTATATTATGGCAGCCATTTATAGACAGCCAGAATAATGTTTCAGAAATGGAAGAAACTCCCCATGTGTACATCTCTATCACCTTAAGAACATGTCTACCCAAGATAAAGACAAGTTTACACAATTTGATCCAAAAGCCAGGGAAATCATCATGCCTGTAGTAGAGGGGATAGCCAATTAGGATACCTTTACTGGTTGATTCTAGGATCTGTGAATTAGAAGAAATAAAATGCATCCCATAATTCAAGTTTAACTGAAACCTAGGGAAAAGCATTTCATCATCCTCTGGTATACAGCAGTGTTTTAATAAGCTTCATTCTGGTAAAGCTATTAACACAATTTTGTTTTAGTGTAATTTGAAGCCTAACATAAGTCTGACATCAAGACAGAACAAATATAACTTCTACTTTGATACTAGAATTACATGTTTGGAATCAAATAACAAGTAAGTATTTTCAAATTGCAACTCTTTTCCAAGTATCTAACAATTAAAAAAAAAAAATTCCCCCCAATTCTGCCCTGTTCAATTTGTGATAACTTATTATTGTTATTCTTTTCATTTCTTTAACTAATTTAACCTTCTTTCTTAAGGTTCATACTTCTCCACTCTCCCAGGAGCACAGGCCCAGAGCTGGCACAAAGTCCTCTCTCAATCTTTAGACCACAGAAATCAACATTTATGAAATCAAAAATTATTCATACATAGGAAAGACACAGCAATTTATCATTAACTATAAATATGGAACACACGTGTGGCAAGAAAGATAATTATTCACTTCCTTTTCAAGGTGACAATACATTAGGTAAATAAAGATGAAAGAACATGCAAGTGTGTAACAGTTTTAAGGACTTATCAAAAACAAATTCTGAACATAGTTCAGACCCTCCACAATTTAACAACAATGAAGCAGTTCATTTATTGCATCGCTCACTCAAATTTTATACTGAAGGTATCTATATTTAAGTACAACTAAAAAATAACAAACTTTTCAAGTATCCTAACTACATAAACCAATAAAGTTAGCAACCAGAAAACTATGCTCTACCCTTACAAACTGTAACATAATTAGTGCTCACAAAGCATGTGTATTCTAGTCCTTTCCACAATACTACTTACTGTTCCTAAAGTCAAAGGCTTAACTGAGGAGAGTGACCTATTCTCCTTTAGTTTTTCTTCTATTTTTCGGTCACGCTGTGCGGCATGTGGGATCTTAATTCCCCAACCAGGGGACAAACGTGCGCTCCTTGCAATGGAAGTGAGGTGTTAACCACTGGACTGCCAGTTAAGTCCATGACCTATTCTATTTTAGACAATTTGAAATGCTCAGATCAAGAAACTGAGTCTTAAAACTTTTTTCCTTGCTTGTCAAAAAGATAGCTGAAAGTGATTCTAACACTCAACTATAACACCACTCAGAAAAAGACATGAGTGATGAAAAACATGAAACATCTTCTAAGTACTATAATCTCACCTATTCATAATGAAAAAGATGCCAATATAAAAATAGTGCCAAGCAAAAAATTACTTTCTACTGAAAGACCGAGTTTGACATAGGCTATATTCGATCTAGTATGCAATCATGTTACAGTTACACATAACATGGCGCATTTAAAATAATTCTCACTTGCAATTTGGAGGTCATAAACTATGTAGCTGTATTCCAACTTCAGCCTATTAATTTAGAAAAACCAAAAACTTAGGTCAATTGAACTACAATATAACTGAAATACTATTTATAAATAATAGATGCGATTTTTAACATGGCTCACCAACTGGTTCAGATGGCCACAAGCAGGAATTTCACACCTGCAAGAGAACACATGTGATAATCCTCATAAAATAATATTGTGAATATTCGTGTAATTTGGGGACTGATTGTCAAGTTAAATGCCAAACTTGAGTCAGTCTGACTTTGCTATTATCCTAAAATGATCTTTATACTTCTTTACTATTAACATGGAAAGTACTAAAATTGATCAAATCTTTAATAACTTTTAAAAATACTTAACCTACAAGTATCTTTCACTTTTGAACTCTGAAAAACTATAGATACAAAATACTTAAAAGAAGGCAAAAAATTGTATATATAGTAACATTTTGTTCTTGGGAAAAAAAACCATATAATGTAAAACTATATACACATGAAAATAACTGTATTTTCTACACAAAAATTGAATTTTAAAAGGCCTAAAACTGGTGAAGGGAAAAGTAAAATGAGATATGCCTTCCTATAATGTTTTATATTTTATAGAGAATATAATCATGTGCTATTTGTGCAATTAATAATTAATAGAGAAAAAGGTTGTAATTCAAAATAGTTTAGTTAAGTTTATAATCTTATAAGTGTCTTTCCATTAGAAAAAAATTATAGCCCCCAAACATATACTCATCCTTAAGAATATGGCAACTCCTTTCTGGATATCTGCTTAATGAAATAATTATCCTATAAAATACTACTACCACTCTAATATTCTAACAAATTTTACAGTTTTGCCCTTCTTGAAGCAAGTGATGCATTCTCAGAAAGATCAAAGGAATCTATTTTTTCCTTAGTACTTCTTGCACTGCCTCACTTTTTCAAGCAGTTTTACAGTGGAATACTAGCTACCTTCATTTTCTATAGCCGTAACAGCTTAAAACCTTATCCTAAAACATGACAGATGTGTCTGAACACTCTTCACGGTTTTACTCTTACATTATTTTAAATTTCTGACTCTAAACACAACACACATTTTACATGTGAACACAGTCAAAGATCTCAAATGTAGTTTTATGCTGATAATGTTTTACAGAGTTTAGAAATTAGGACTGTAAAAAAAACTGTTTTCAAGTAGAAACAGAATATTGTAGCTTTACCATTACTAATAAAAGAAAATCATGCCCACTTTTAAAATGACAATTGCAGGAAAGAGAATAGCAAAATGAGACAAATGGGGGGTCAGGTATAGGACACAAACTGTAGTAAAAGAGAAAGTAGAGACATATTCCATTACATGGTGAAACAGACACATATTTTTGAGGGTGGAAAATGGTCAGAGGAACAATGACTTTGCTATCCATCACAGCCCCCAGAAAACAAACAGAAGCATGAAAAAGGCACCAAAATACACACTAGTCCCTACACACACCAGAACACTCAAAAATTAAAAGCAGCAGCTGGGAGAAATCAACAAGTGTAAACAGCCAGAAAGGGACTGTAGAAGATAGAAATTGCATTTCAATTCTACTCTTTCTTCCCATACGAAAATAAGACTTGTTCTTTTCCTGACCGCTCATCAAATTTTCAAACAACATATATATATAAAGGAAAGAAAATGTGAGGCCTTGGCACTCCAAAATGAAAACAGCAGATTGAAGGCAATGGCACATCAGTAAACAGATAATTATCCACTAGTAATTAGAGACCTACAGTAATAAAATATCACAGAATGTTAGTTTACATAAAGATATTAAAGAACTATATGCACATGCATATTTCAGGTAAACTACCATAAAGTCAAGAATACAAACCTTCAATAGCAAGACCACTGTTTTTGCCTCTAGAGGGCGAACTTGGTCTTCTGAAAAACTCTATAGACAAGAGAGGTTACTTTTAGACTTTACAAAAAAAAAAAAAAAAGAGTTAAAATTTAAGATGTCCAGATAGCAAAGATGCCCAAACTTTATTGGATTAACAGCAACCTTAGTGTCTCAGTAATTATTACTGGCACCCCCAAACCAACAGAAATACTCAATTATTCTGTTTAATGAGTAGTTATGTCCCAGTACTTAGTAATCATTTGAAAAAATGCACATAAATTAAAAGAAAGCCTTATTGCATTCTTAAATAACCACAATTAATCACTAATTGGGCATGTGTGCCTTTTGTGCAGCGTACAATTTCACAAATCTTGAAATAAGACTGGACACCATCACCTTCATTTCCTGTTTCACACTGATTATTGCAGAGTATCTGATTTTTACCACAGCAAACTCAGAAAAACCAGATTCACAAAGACACAATGTCACAGAAAGTAATACATTGCCATTTTATGTTAAAACCGTGTACCACCTCAAGCTATCAGGCTGCACCGTATCCAACAAGCGGTGGAAGAGTGTTACTGAGTTTGCCATGGTTCCCATCAGCGTTAGCTGCTGCAGCACATGGGGTGCCCTAGACACACAGCTCGGGAATCACAGCACTTCAGTGTTAAGTCTGAGCAGCATATAAACTAGTTGATATTTTAACTACTTGCAATTGAAATTAACTATAACAAATGCTATTAAAGATCTAAAAATTATGTTCTCATTTACTTCGGAAACCAGTTTTTCTTTTCAGCAATAAAAAGAACACTATTAAATCCTTAAAGGAAAATATTTTTCCAATTTAAATGATGATTACTGCTTTCATGGTGATTATTTTTATAAATGCTGGATGTGCTAAATTTGATAAACTACAACTGGAAGGAGATAAATAAGAAATGTATCATTCTATCTCCTTCTGAGAAGTAACTTCTCTAAACTTAAAAATGCCACAAACTGATAAAAGAGTCTCACTGTTGTCCAGTCTCACTGATCTCCTACTACTGAGAAGCACAAGCTAAGAAGTCAAACAAGACATGAAGTTCTTAAGAACTCAAGAAGATGGGTATTAAGACAGGTAACAGAAGTTGGCTTCTAAATTACTAGAAACAGAATATATACCCACCCACCTCACAAAGTCCTTGGTAGAAAACCAGAAAATGACCAAGGAAAATTTTCAACCTCAAAATCTACTCAGTTTTCACTTTATACTGCTTCATCAGTTCACAACTACCTATCATACATAAAATCTGTGCCATTGCAAATGCTACCATGTTCAATTAGAAGTCACAGTATGTGGTGAGGATGGTTTACTGAGAAAATTTTAAAAAAGAAAGAAAAAAAAAAAAAAAGAAAGAAAAAAGACACTATCCAAGGAATAACTAGAAAATAAAATCAATGTTCTGTTACTATAAAGAATTTTCACAACCATAAAATATAATTGAAAATATATATCATGCTTTAAAAAAAAACTTAACGTTACTAAAAATGTCTATAGTCACAAAATTTTGTATGTTAAAAAAATGAATGAAAGTAGAATATGGTTGATTATCTAGAAGAGAATATTTGAAAAGCAAGACAAACCATATGGCTATATTAGTACTTACCTGCTGAATGATTTTGGAAGTTTTCTGAAGATTCTCTCTGGGAGGGACTTTACCAAATAATTTCCAGCCAGGAGCACTATGTACAACTGATTTGAGTTCTTTTGTCCTTTTTGGGAAAAGGTTTCTGAAACAAGAAAAATTACATGAATTGTGCTTCTGGTAACCAAGGAACTACTTGAAAAGTGACAGATATAAATAAAATGTAAATATTTGCTTTGAATTAGCTACAAAGTGTACTAGAATTGATTATACATGTATTATACTTGACAGTAAAAGCCAAAAATCTGAAAACAAAAAAGTTAAAGAGAACTTGGATAAAATAGGTAAAGGATTAAGCCATACAATTTTTGTGGGAAAATACTACTTAATTATTCTCTGTAACAATTTGTTAGCGTTTGAAATAAAAGAGTATCTATTGAGCCTATTCCTATAATATATGTATATGCAAATTGTTTTTCCTAGTCAAGTATGCACAAGAAAAGCTTACATGTAACTTAGTAAGAAAGTTATTTCTCATTGACAGTCTTAAAAAAATCTGCATAAGGAACAAGAATTTTACCTATAATCACCATGCCCTTACCAACCAAATTAAGTATATATTGTACATGTAAGCAGGAATGATATTCAAAGTATATATACATCAATATGGCATGCCAGGGTACCACAGACTAATCAGAAAGGTACAATAAATCCAACTGAATATAAACACTTCATATAAGCTGTGATATAAATATTCACTAAGAAAATTTACAATTTTTACATACAGTCACAAAGTATTTGAAATCTCAAATAACTTGGTTAATCTATACTCAAAATACATACATACATCTGTTCTTAAAAGTACATTATTGTGATAAGAATGGGATAAATTTTTAATGCATAATGTTAAGGCTATTCTTCAAGTTTAGAAAGATATCAACGGACTCCTACAAAATATGAGTTAATCAGTAATAAAGAAATAGTCTCATTTTCCTGGGTGTGCAGCGGAAGTGAAATGATGACTCTTGACGACAATTTAGACTAATTCCTACTTAAAATACTCTAGAAGTTTCATCTGAGACCATATATAGTTACCCAGTTTTCTATTTCATAAAATATCTAAATTTTCAATAATGATTACATGAAGGACTGGTATATTTACAATAAAGTTTCATGCCTCAAAGGATGGCCTATTAATTTAAATACTATTTTATACCTTGTGTGCTGCTCATCAATTTATTGCCTCGTAGCTCCATTATGAACCCTGCAGTATACGCTCTGTGACAACATGGAATTCCTTTGAGCATTTCTCCTTTTAAATAAACATGAAGCTGTTACACTTTCTCAGTAGAGAGAACTGAAGGGACACCAGGAGAAAGGGGCTCTGCTCTCCTGTGGTTCCCAGCTGAAGCAGAGTGGGCCAGTGGTTTGCTGTGAGGATATCCAATAGAACTCTGCTCAGTCATGTGCCCAAGTCCCTCAGCAAACTTACAGCCTCAGCAACTCAACTGGCAGATGGCTTTCCTGTAGTCCTCTTAACATTTAAACTGGCACCCCCAAGGCTTCCTGCCAGCACTGAAGCACTAATTCTCTCTGTAAGCCCCACACAGCTCACTCGTACTCCCCAGAAAGTTCTCATCAAGCTATGCTTTCCCCACAAGCTTCCATGTGGCCTGCCTACACACCTTCCAACCAAGGTTTCCCATCCCACCATGTTAAACACAGGGGAAGGACCTTTGACACCAAGGTTTATACAAAGAATTCTTGCATGAGACATCAAAAGCATGATCTATAAAAGAAAAACTGATGAACCAAGCTTAAATTGAAACATTTGCACTTCAAAAGACATCACTGATGCAAAATGAACAAATAGAAGGATCTAGAAATCAGTCCCTCCACCAAAGTAAAAACTGAACCAGAAAGAGCAATTGGAATCAATCATTTTAGAACTATAGAACCTTATCAGAAATTTATAACCACCAACGGAGTGTATGAAAGGAGAGGCTGCTGATCTTCCCTAAGTGAAGAGCATGGGTGAACCAACTACCATCAACTGTTCCTCAGCCCCTCCCTCCTGCAGCAGTGGAGACAGCAACCTGCTGGCTCCAGGAGGAATAGTTTCTAGAACAGGCAGCAACAGCAGCTTCCATTGGTGGTATCTATCAGAACATTAAAAAAGGGTACTTTTTTTGACCCAGATATTTAAGGAAATCTTTGTCAGGCCACCAGCTAACTGCAGGAAATAACAGAACAGAAACTTGTAACCACACACAAAAAGGATTACACACTTTGCAAAAACAGTTTGGAAATAACACAAACAGATGGCTCTAGCCTTCAATGAACAAAAATCTGCAGTCACTGAGAACTGAGAAAACAGATTTACACAATTTCCACATAATAATACTCAGAATGTCCAAGTCTCAACAAGAAAAGAATTATAATACATACAAAGACACAGCAAAGTATAGACCATTCACAGGACAAAGAATTTGGCAAAAACCATTCCTAAGGAAGCTGAGACAATGAGATTACTAGTCAAGCATGTTACATTAACTGTCATAAATATACCCAATGAGCTAACCAAAACTATGAACAAAGAATTAAAGGAAATCAAGCAGGGAACAAAGTGAGAATCATTAGAGACAATTATATATAGGAACCAAACAAATTCTGGAACTGAAAAGTAGAATAAAATTAAAAATTCATTAAAATAGTTCAACATCAGATTGCAGCAAGCAGAAGAAAATATCAGCATGTAACATGATGATAAGACAATTGAACTTACTCAGTCTCAAGAGCACAAAGAAAAAAGAATGAATAAAAATGAGCAGAGCCTGAGAAATTTGTGCAACACTGTGGAGTATACTAGCATATGTACTATAAGAGTTCCAGAAGCAGAAGAGGAAAGAAAAAGGGGGGCGGCAGAAACGATATTTGACGAATGGCTAAAAATTTTTCAAATATGATGAAAGACACAAACCTACACATCCAAGAAGCTCAACAAACTCCAAGCAGAATAAATTCAAGTAGATATACATGGAGAGACATTATAGTCAAACTGTCAAAAGACAAAGTGAATTTTGCAAGCATCAGGAGAGAAGCAACTATCACAAACAATCTATCTTCAATAAGATTAACACCTGATTTCTCATATGACATCTTGTGGGCCATAAAATGTCAGGCTGACATAATTTAAAGTTCTGGGGGGGGGGAAAAAACCTATCAACTGAGAATTCTATATGCAGCAAAAGTCTATCCTTCAACAATGAAGGAAAAATGAAGATATTTCTAGATAAACAAGTTAAAGGTGCTCATTCCTAACAGATCTGCCCTACAAGAAGTGTCAAGAATTCTTCAGAATGAAGTGAAAAGTAGCTCAAAACCATGAGAAGAGATAACACTGGTAAAATTAATTACACAGGTAAATGTCAAAACCAGTATTATTGTACTTTTCTGTTTATAACTCCACATTTTTCTTATGTGATTTAAAAGGTAAATGCATAAAATAATATTTACAAATTTATATTATTGGGCATACACCATACAAACATGTAATCTCTGACAATAACAATATAAACGAGGAGGTACAGAGATGTATATAGTTAGCACAGTTTTAGTACACTAATGAAACTGGTTTATATGCTAATGAAATTAATTTGGTATAACTCAAACCAGGTTGCTTTAAGTTCATGATGTCAGTTTTAATCCCCAAAGTTACCACTAGAAAATAACTTTAAAATAAACATAAGAGAATCAAAATGGTACACTAAAAATTCAACTAAATATAAAAAGTGGTAAGGAGGAACTGAGGAACAAAAAATATATATAAGACATACAGAAAATAAACAGCCTAATGACAGAAATCCTTCCTCATCAACAATGAATTTAAATATATAAGTTGATTAAACTCTTTTATTAAAAGGAGAGTGACTGGAAGACTGGATTAAAAACACTATGTATGTTGTCTACCTGGGTGGCACAGTGGTGAAGAACCTGCCTGCCAATGCAGGAGACAGAAGAGACAAGGGTTTGATCCCTGGGTTGGGAAGATCCGTAGGAGAAGGGCATGGCAACCCACTCCAGTATTCTTATCTGGAGTATTCCATGGACAGAGAAGCCTGGTAGGCTATGGTTCATTCGGTCACAAAGAGTCAGACACAACTGAAGTGACTCAGCAGCAGGCACATGTCGTCTATGAGATATTCACTTTAGATAAAAAGATACAAAGAGATTAAAAATAAAAAGATGGAAAATTACATTGAAAACAAATAGTAACCAAAAGACAATGGCAGTGATTATATTATTGTCACATAAAATAGATGTTAAGTCAAAAAGGTTACAAGAGGCAAAAGAGAACATTATGTGTTGGGGAAAAAAGTTTAATCCATCAAGAAGATATAACTACTATAAACATTTTTGTTGTTGTTAAGTAGCTAAGTTGTGCCCAACCCTTTGGCGACCCCACAGACTGTAACCCACCAGGCTCCTGTGTCCATGGGATTTCCCAGGCAAGAATACTGAGTGGGTTGCCATTTCCTTCTCCAGGGGATCTTCCCAACACAGGGATCGAACCCACATCTCCTGTATTAGCAGGTGGATTCTTTACCACTGAGTCACCAAGGAAGCCCAATTATAAACATACACACACCTAACAACAGAAGAAAAATACATGAAGAAAAATTGACAATACTGAAGGAATAGGCAGTTCTACAATAACTGGAGACTGCAGTACCATAGTTTTAATAAAAAAACAATCAGACAGGTCAAAAAGGAAATCGAAGACTTAAACATTAAGTAAGTTATACCTAATAGGCATATACAGAGCATCCCACTCAACAACAGTAAGATACACATTCCTAAGGGTACATGGAATAGTTTCCAGAATGAACTATTTGTTAATGCATAAATGCTTTAATAAGTTTTAAAAGATTAGAAACACACAAAGTGTCTTTTCCAACCAGAATAAAATGAAATTATAAATCAGTAACAAGAAGAGGAACTTCTCTAGTGGTGCAGTGGTTAAGAATTCATCTTGCAATGCAGGGGACTCAGGTTCAATCCCTGGTTGGGAAACTAAGATCCCACATGCCATGGAGTAACTGAGCCTGAGCACCACACAACTGAGCCCTCATGCTCTGGAGCCCCTGTGCCACAACTAGAGAGTCTCTGCGCCCCAATGAAAGATCTCACATGGCATCTCACATGGCACAGCGGAGACCCTGTGTGCTGCAGCTGAGACCCATGCCCGCCAAATAGATAAATAAGTAAATGTGTCAAAGAAATACACACACACACACACACACACACATATAAAGTAACAGGAAGAAAACTGGAAAATTCACAAATATATGGAAACTAAACAACACAGTCTTAAATAACCAATAAGTGAATAAATCAGTCAAGAAATTATAAATTAGAAAACACCTAAGATGAACTGAAACAGAAATACAGCATATCAAAACCTACGGTATACAGCAAAGGCAATGACAAGAGGAAAGTTTATAGTTGTAAACACATATATTTCAAAAGAACCATACCTCATATCAATAATATAACTGCACACCTGAAAAAAAGAAAAACTAGAAAAAGAAGTGCAAACTAAACCCAAAGCTAGCAGAAGGAAGGAAATAATAAGGATTAGAGTGGATAAAATGAAAAAGAGAATTGACAAATAATAGAAAAAAATTTTAAGCAAGTTCTATGGAAAGATCAACAAAGTTGACAAATTCCTAGCTAGACTAAGAAAAAGGGAGAAGATTAAAATTATGAAAAGCAGAAGTGAAAGGGGGATATTACTAACAATAAGGAGTATATATGAATACTATGAACAACTGTTCACAAACAAATCAAATAACTTAAATGGAAAAATTCCTAGAAATATACACACTACCAAAACTGACTCAAGAAACAGAAAATCTGAACTGATTTATAAGTAAGGAGACTGACTCAATAGTCAAAAACCTAACAAAGAAGAGCTTTAAGAACAGATGGCTTCACTGGTGAAAAATCTAACAAATATTTAAAGAAGAATACCAATCTTTCTCAAATTCTTCTAAAAAAGTGAAGAGGCACAACATTACTCAGTTTTCCTAGGTCTTTCCCATGTGTACATATTATTAAAGTTTTGCTTGATTTTCTGGAATATAAAACTAGAATAATATTTTATACTGGACTGGCAGAAACTAAGAAACCTGATGACACCAAACGTAGAGGGAAAGAAACACTGTGAGGAAATTACATTGGTGTAATCACATTTGTTCCAGCTGCACACACTACACTACCATCGAGCATTATACTTCTAGCTACATACTCCAGAGAATGTTATGGACATATGCACTAGAAGACATATAAAGAACATTCAAGGCAACATGTTCAAGACAGCAAAAACCTTTTAACAATTCAAAGATCCACTGACAGATGAATAGAAAACTTACGTTATGCTAATTAGTAAACGCAATATTATTCCCCCATGAGAATGAGCCAAAGATACATCCATCAACATGGATGAATCTTAAAAACAATGCTGAGTTTAAAAAGAAAGACAGGGTGTGGGGCAAGATGCAGAGTTCACACAGTGTATCATTTTTATAAAGCTCAAAAATGATAAAAATAGTAACAAAAACTTGGGGCAAAAATTATTCCCTAAAACATCAAGGAAATTCAGGATAGTTGCTACTTCTTAGGGGTGAGCAGGATAAAAAGGCACTCACAAGGTAATATATTTTCAATAGTAGTGTTGGTAATGTTCTGTTTCTGGGATTGGACAAAAGGTTTACCAATGTATACCAGGCATCATAATTCACAAATCTGCTACATATGTATTTTCTTTTGTATGTGTCAAAAAAAAAAAACAACACTAGTTTTTATTAAGCTATATAAACCTAATGTACCAACTGGAACTCCCTTGTAACTAGAGAGCACTAACTAAACCAATTAAAAGATTTCATATTCTTAGTCTATCACTAAGGAGTTATAAAGTTAGCCTTTGCCTATAGTTTTAGGCATCCACTTTTGTCACAAGTTTAGACATACTTCTTTGGGCCTAAGTTGATAAACATTTCAGACTGTAAGCATTCCTCTTAGAGTCAATTTACATTCATATATAAATTTGTCTCCATCATATTGAGGTAATTATTTAGTCAGAAGCCTTCACACTGATAATTAGTTCTTGCAGGGGGCGGGGAGGCGCTGTTTTTCACAGCTATTGATACCATCAACTCCAATCACTGACAAGATCGAAATCTTTAACTACAACTTTAATAGTTTCAGATCTAAAAATCTATAAATTGCTTTTCTCCTCACAACAATGCATGAACAAGGTAGTGCCTATAAGGTGAAAAAAATAGCTTTTCATTCTCTAGAATTGCAGGGTTACATATCTACTTAATTAAAGCACCATAAAGTAAAAGAACATAAGCATTATTTTTTCATTCAGTGAAGCACAGCTTCAAAGAATGTCACCTGTCTGAGAATACAGACAGAGCAAAAGAATGAGAAGACCACAAATGTAAGAAGCAATTATACCAAAGAATAGTGATAATGACATCAGAAAACTCATGTGCAGAGTTTTACAAGGAGTTTTTGGGAGTGGTTGTCTCTATAACCTTTACCTACAATTAGATACTGTAATTACAACCAAACAGTGAAAAACTAGAGGCTGTACATATCGACACTGTACATTAGATCTCTGTAAGTTACAGAACAGAACCCTTTACAAATCACAAAATGCCAAATATACACAAAGTTTTGAATAAATATAGTTAGAAATTATTCTGAATCATTAAAAACTGTTATGCATCAAGGGTGAAATAGATCACCAGCCCAGGTTGGATGCATGAGACAAGTGCTCAGGGCTGGTGCACTGGGAAGACCCAGAGAGATGGGATGGGGAGGGAGGCGGGAGGGGGGATCGTGATGGGGAACACATGTAAATCCATGGCTGATTCATGTCAATGTATGGCAAAAACCACTACAATATTGTAAAGTAATTAGCCTCCAACTAATAAAAATAAATGGAAAAAAAATGTTATGCATGAATATATATATATATATATATGTTTATGTGCAAAATTAATTTACAAGAATATTTTGAACTTCCAAAATTAAAGTCAAGGAATATTAATTTTTTAAACCAAACAACAGTTGGTCTTCCAATGGATACAATTTCTTAATCTTAATGGATACAAAGGGGAAAAAAAGCAAATAAATATATAACTCCCACAATAAAAAGTCTGCTTATAATATGTATTATAGTACAATATTATAATAAGACCAGACTGAAGTCTAAATTCTCATTAAATCATAAAAACAAACCAAAGCCAAATATCTTCTATTTACCTATCCAGTAAAATTTGGTTACTCTAAGAGATTGTCATAAAATAAATATGAACCCACAGGTATCCAACTGCAAAGAAAGGCCATCAGATAATGTTTCACAATAATTTCTTAAGCCACTAAGAAATTTTGGATTGGGTTTTCAGGTTATCCCTTGCCATGAAAAAACTATAACGTAGCTAAATGACATACATCTGCAATGAAAAACAATTTTAAAACATTGTTACAAATATACAGAATGATATTAAAACAACATTACAGACTAATGGGCTTCTACTTGCTAGCCTAGGAAGAAAAATACCAGTTTATCAAACCTTAAGGGGAAAACACAATTAAAAGTTACAAAAATAGACTAAAAAAGTCCCATACTCTGTTGTTCTTCTCATGCCCATTCCCTTGCCCCCTGCCTTCCCCAATCCACCATCAGGAGACTGAGAAATTGGAGGTCCCAATGCAAATAAACATGTGGGCATAGGTTCCTCCTCACCAGCTTTTCAAACTAACGACAAACTGTCTTTGTCTGTCTCTTCCCCTCACCTTTTTCCCACCTCCCAAGACATTCAAAGTTCTTGACTTTAAAGCAACACTAAAGGTGTCTTAGCAGAACAAAACTGCTAAATGTGTTCAAGCACCCATACTTAAAAGGGGACAATTCTTTCACTCTGAATTGGAGGTAAAGCCTGACTATATGAATGAGATTTATACATCGGTGTTGGGGGACAGAAATCATTCATTCTGACTGCTTCATGTTTCAGGGGAGTGGCAGGGCAGAGGGACACTCCAAGCATCTCTTTTCTCCCTTATACATCTCCAACTGAGGAGATAAAATTTTGCTGACAGACATTGTTACCAAACAGCAGAGAAGATACTGTTTGCTCTACTTTTACAATATGCAGGTTGTTTTCTCTACCCCCATCTCTACAGGAAAGGCCTGCTGCACTAGTGACTAGCTGGATACATTTAGAGTTAGGAGGTACAAAGGCTATCTTTCAACCCAGATTTTATGAGTATTAAAGCTGATGTTATGAGGTCCTATTTGTCTGTGTCCATGTCTTTTTCTCTTATAGTAACAAACCCAGATGCGCTGACATCTGGGAACAGTTGAGCTGTTCTCCCTCAACAACTGTCAAGTCTTTACAGATTGGGTATCTTACTGCTTCCGATACACTGGAAACATTAAAACTATGTTTTCTAGTTCGGGGTTTTTTTGTGTTTGCTTTTCATTCTATGACACATTTTGTCAGTGTATATAACAAACAAGGAGAGGCAGTAGTAATTCATCTTTCCATTAAAATCACTCTCCACTCCAATCAACACTATGTTCACATACACAACAACCTACACACCAGAGATACAAAGACAAGACACCATCTTCTATTCTCTGCACTACTTACGTCCACTCTTCATAACAAAAAGAAACTGAAAAATCTGTAGCAACAGTTAAGAAACAGCACCAACTGAAGAAATACCAGATCAATGTTTCTATATTGCTGAAAATGTAATGAAAAAGAAAAGAGAACCACCACCAACAACAACAATGAAATAACAGATGTGGGGATAAGAAGAGGAAGAAAATTTTAAAAGGCCAAGTTTTTTCTTTTAAGTGGTTTTTATAATAAAGGCTGATGAATGGCTCTTACTTGTTAATACCTGTTAATACCTGCTTCACTTATCTGTTTCATTTTTCTAAGATTTCTTCACTTCTTTCACCACACTAAAAGAGTTAAAAATTATATAAAAGAGATCATTTGCCTACTACTCCTTATTAAGGGATATAGCTAACCAGTAAGGGCCACAACTTATTCACACCATGTAAGTTCTGTGCTCATGATTTCTAAAGTAGAATCTCCAGTACTTGGGTCTTTAAGAATTGGCAAACCCACTTATATATCTGAGCAAAAATCATATAAATTCCATATTTTCTCAGACTATGAAATCCGACAGTTACAGGAAACTGTGACTACATAATCCTGAACCTTCTTACCACCAACAATATCATCAGTTCTAGCAAAACAACACTATTTTTGCCTAATATTTACATATATATGACTTTTTTACACTTTTTAGATTCATTAAATAAATTCTAATCATCATTTAAATGTAATTATACATTAAAAAGGGGCTAGAATACTTTCAAAACAGGAAAAAATTCAACTTTAATCAAGAGAGAAAAATCAGCTTAAAAAACTGGAAATCATGACCTGATCTTCAAATTCTGTCTCAGCAGAAGTTGGACTTCTGAACACACAGCAACTTCCTGGACTTTGTACTTAAGTTTCCCTAAAGTATAATAGAAGGCCAAAAAGAAAACATTATCTAGTGAACGTGGAATGCTACAGTTGACTACATAATTAATTCAAAGAAGTATAAGTACTGTCTCTTTAAAACACAGTTCTTTGGCTACCCTTGAGTATTTTGGATTAAAGATCTGGCATGAAGATTACTTACATTCTTTCCAAACCTCAATCATTTTTCACTTGAAAAAGACTTTCAGCTGACTAGATGCAAAAAAAAGTTTGGTTTTTTTTTTGCTAAATAACAGGCTTTTTTGAATTTCAAGAATTTTCTTTTTTAGGCCGTTTGTGGATCTTGTCTTTGTCATAATTACAAATCCTAAAAATAAAAAAATAATAGAGAATTTTACTTAATACATACTGTTTAACTAACCTAAATACTGCCACAGATCAGGACTATCAGAAAAGTACAGAATTCAGTATCATTTATTCTTTGTAAAAAAAACAAAAACAGAATTTCGATGCTGAAAGTAAAGGTTGTAATTCTTTTTTAAAAGTATTTCACGGCTGCTAGGGACCTCAGACAGAAACCAAGTCAAAGGTCCTTGACCAAGAATCAGTGCACCTACATGAACAGACTAGAGGAGGTCCATGGGCCTCCTCAAACTGTACGTACAATTTAAAGTAAATAATGTACTCATAAACATTTTTCTTGGGCAGCTATCTATAGCTTTCATCAAATGTTCCAAGTATTCAATGTGGCACCCTACCACCCCCAAGAAAGGTTCACGAGCCATTTCCCAAGGTCACATCAATAGGAAATGTTGAAGCCAGGTCTCTCACACAATTCCTCTTCTTTCTAATCAAACTCATCTTGTTCACATCCTCCATAGCACAATCACAACATAAGAGCTTCCAACTATGCCTATTCGCTTTCATCCTACACATTGCCAAAATGCTTCCTGATACTCATTTAAACAATACAAATACATAAATTATTTTCTTCTTTCTCCTGTTTTCATGTCAGCAAGTCATCTTATAGTATGTGTTATTTCTTTTAGTAAATAAGTTTCAGGCAATATCTTACTGACGGAGATCTTTTAATTCCTTTACTTCCCTGAGAGCTCAGTTGGTAAACAATCCTCCTGCAATGCAGGAGACCCCACTTAGATTCCTTGGTCAGGAAGATCCCCTGGAAAAGCAATAAGCTACCCACTTCAATATTCTTGGGCTTCCCTTGTGGCTCAGCTGGTAAAGAATCCACCTGCAATGCAGAGACCTGGGTTCAATCCCTGGGTTGGGAAGATCCCCTGGAGAAGGGAAAGGCTACTCACTCCAGTATTCTGGCCTGGAGAATTCCATGGACTGTACAGTCCATGGGGTCGCAAAGAGTTGAACACAGCTGAGCAACCTTCACTTTGCAGGGAGAAAACACAATTGAATACAACTAAGGAAGGGAAAAATAATTATAAGAATATTCTTGCTTTTGTGCTACATACTAATTACATCATGTATCAAAGTTTCATGAAGAGAAACTGTTGCGTTAAGCCTAGTGTAGTACCTAAGACATTCAGAGAAAAGACAGAAACCACTAGAAGAAAAGAGGAAGGATACAGGAAAGAACTTTTAGGAGAAGAACATGAGCAGTAACAAGGAACAACATCAGTAAAATATGAGCAAAAACATTTCAGTCATCAGGAGGTAAGATATCTTTTAACCTCTAAGAGAAATTTGGGGGGACTTCCCTGGTGGTCCAGTGGTTAGGATTCAGCACTCACTGTCAGGGAATCCCTGCTGGAAGAGTAAAATCCCACAAGCCATGCAGCTCAGCCAAAGGAAAAAAAGAGAAAGCTAGGAAAGAAAGGCAAGATAAAGACTGATAATGATGAATAAAACTAACCACATGTGAATACTTATCCATTAATGTCTCTTACATTAATAAAACTATGCTAGTGTTGTTTACCATAAAAGTAAAATATCTTTTCATGTATTAATATTTAATCTTCATGATTAATACACAGTTTTGGGGGGGATAAAAATGTTCTAAAATTATGGTGATTACAGCACAACTGTGAACTGAGTAAATATCACTGAGCTGAGTACACTTTGAACGGATGCATTGTATGGCATGTGAATTATATCTCAATAAAACTATTATATTTTCAAATAAAAAAAAATCAAAAGTGACAACAGGTAAAAAAAAAAAATAAGACCAAGTGGGATGTATTCCAAGAATGCAACGCTCATTCAGTAGTCAATAGTCAATCAATATAATTCACCATCTTAACAATCTAAAGAAGAAAAAACATGACCCATATCAATTTATGCACTTGAAAATATCCTGAATCTAGTGTAGATTTTAAAAAGTAAACAGAAAACTATGAATAAAATGGAAGTTACCAAGCATGGTTAAGAGCATCTGTAAAAATAACCTACAGCTAACATCACACTCCTCATCATGGATCACAGCCTTGTCTTGGAGAAGGGGCTTTATAACTCAATGAAGCTATAAGCCATGTCATGCGGGGCCCAAAATGGACAGGTCATAGAGGAGAGTTCTGACAAAACATGGTCCATTGGAGAAGGATACGGCAAACCACTCCAGTATTCTTGCTCTAAGAACCCTATGAGCAGTATGAAAAGGCAAAAAGATATGACACCAGATGAGCCCCCAAGTTGGAAGGTGTCCAATATGATACTGGGGAAGAGCAGAGGGCAGTTACTAACAGCTCCAGAAAGAATGAAGCTGCTGAGCCAAAGTGGAAACAGCGCTCAGCTGTGGATGCGTCTGGCGGTGAAAGCCAGGTGATGTAAAGAGCTACACTGCATAGGAACCTGGAATGTTAGGTCCAAGATAAATAAGACATGGTCGAGCAGGAGATAGCAAGAGTAAACATCTACATCTTGGGAATCAGTGAATTGTAATGAACGGGAATGGGCAAATTTAACTCAGATGACCATTATACCTACTGCTGTGGGCAAGAATCCCTTAGAAGAAATGGAACAGCCCTCATAGTTAACAAAACAGTCCAAAATGCAGTACTTGTGTACAATCTCAAAAATGACAAAATGATCTCGGTTCATTCCCAAAGTAAACCATTCAACATCACAATAATCCAAGTCTATGTCCTAATTTCTGATGCCAAAGAAACTGAAGTTGACCAGTTCTATGAAGACCTACAAGACTTTCTAGAACTAACACCAAAAAAAGATATACTTTTCATCACAGGGGACTGAAATGCAAAAGTAGGAAGTCAAGAGATAACTAGAATAACAGACAAGTTTGGCCTTGGAGTACAAAATAAAGCAGGGCACAGACTAACAGAGTTTTGTCAAGAAAACACATTAGCCCAAGGAAACATCCTTTTCCAACTACACAAGAGATGACTCTACAGATGGGTGGGCATCACCAAATGGTCAATACCGAAATCAGATTGATTATATTCTTTTCAGCTGAAGATGGAGAAGCTCTATATAGTCAGCAAAAACAAGACCTGGAGCTGACTATGGCTCAGATCATCAGCTCCTTATAGAAAAATTCAGGCTTAAATTGAAAAAAGTAGGGGAAACCACTAGGCAATTCAGGTATGACCTAAATCAAATTCCTTATGATTATACAGTGGAGGTAATGAACAGATTTAAAGGATGAGATCTGGTAGACAAAGTGTCTGAAGAAGAACTGTGGGTGGAGGTTCCCAACACTGTACAGAAGGCAGTGACCAAAACCATCTCAAAAAAAAAAAAAAAAAAAAAAAGGAAATGCAAGATGGTAAACTTCCTGGTTGTCTGAGCAGGCTTTACAAATAGTTGAGGAAAGAAAAGATGTGAAAGACAAGGGAGAAAGGGAAAGATATACCCAACTGAATGCAGAATTCCAGAGAATAACCAGGAGAGATAAGAAGGCCTTCTTCAATGAACAATGCAAAGATGTAGAGGAAAACAACAGAATGGGAAAGACTAGGGATCTATTCAACAAAAATGGAGATAGCATGGGAACATTTCGCGCAAGAACAGGCTCAATAAAGGACAGAAACAGTAAGAACCTAACAGAGGCAGAAGAGATTAAGATTCTGCAAAAATACACAGAAGAACTACACGAAAAAGGTCTTAATGATCAGAGTAACCAGAATGGTGTGGTCACTCACCTAGAGCCAGACATCCTGGAGTGTGAAGTCAAGCACTTTGGAAGCATTCCTACGAACAAAGCTAGTGGAGCTGATGGAATTCCAGTTGAACTATTTAGAATCCTAAAAGAAGATGCTGTTAAAAGTGCTTCACTCAATATGTCCACAAATTTGGAAAACTCAGCAGTGGCCACAGGTTGGAAAATGTAAGTTTTCGTTCCAAATCCAAAGAAGGGCAAGGCCAAAGACTGTTCAAACCACCAAAGAATTGCACTCAGTTCACATGCTAGTAAAGTTACTCTCAAAATCCTTCAAACTAGGCTTTAGCAGTATCTGAACTGAGAACTTTCAGATGTACAAGATGGATTTAGAAAAGGCAGAGGAACCAGAGATCAAATTGCCAACATCTGCTAGATCACAGAAAGCAAAGGAATTCCAGAAAAACATCTACTTCTGCTTCACTGACTACAAGAAAACCTTGACTGTGGATCACAACAAACTGGAAAATTTTTGAAGAGATGGGAATAACAAATCACCCTACGTGTCTCCTGAGATACCTGTATGTGGGTCAAGAAGCAACAGGTAGAACCAGACACAGAACAAATGACTGGTTTGAAACTGGGAAAGGGGTATGAAAAGGCTGTATGTTGTCACCCTGCTTATTTAAATTCTATGCAGGGTACATCACGCAAAATGCCAGGCTGGACGAATCACCAGCTGGAATCAAGATTGCCAGGAGAAATATCAACAACCTCATATATGCAGATGGTACCACTCTAATGGCAGAAAGTGAAGAGGAAATAAAGAGCCTCTTGAGAGCAGGAGAGTGGAGAACTGGCCTGAAACTCAACATTAAAAAACTAACATCATGGCATCTGGTCCCATCACTTCATGGCAAATAGATGGGGAAAAGGTTGAATCAGTGACAGATTTTATTTTCTTGGGCTCCAAAATCACTGCAGATGGTGACTGCAGCCATGAGATTAAAAGATGCTTGCTTCTTATAAGGAAAACTATGACAAACCTATACAATATATTAAAAAGCAAAGATCACTTTGTTGACAAAGGTCTGTATAGTCAAAGCAATGGGCAATCGTTTTTACATAGTCATGTACGGATGTGAGAGTTGGACCATAAAGAAGGCTGAGTGCCCAAGAATTGATGCTTTCCAACTGTGGTGCTAGAGAAGACTTTTGAGAGTTCCTTGGACTGCAAGGAGATGAAACCGTCAATTCTAATGGAAATCAACCCTAAATACTCATTGGAAGGATTGACGCTGACAGAAGATTCAATACTCTGGGCACCAGATGGGAAGAGCCAACTCGCTGGAAAAGACCCTGATGCTAGGAAAGACTGAAGGCAAAAGGAGAAGAGGATGGCAGAGGATGAGATGGTTAGCATCACCAACTCAATGGACATGTGCTATGCCTGTGCTCAGCCTCTTCAGTCATGTCTGACGCTTTGCGACCCCATGGACTGTAGCTTGCCAGGCTCCTCTGTCCATGAGATTCTCCAGAAAAGAATACTGGAGTGGGTTGCCATGCCCTCCTCCAGGGAAACTTGCCAACTCAGGGATCGAACCCGCAACTCCAGCATGTCCTGTGTTGCAGGCAGATGAATTTGAGCAAACTCAGGGAGAAAGTGAAGGACAGGGAAGCCTAGCATGCTGCAGTCCATGGGGTTGCAGAGTCAGACATGACATAGCAACTGAACAACAAAAACATCATCCTTCAATGTAAAAGACCAAATGTTTTGGAGATTGGTAACAAGGTAAGGTTGTCCACTCCCATGACTCCCCTCAAAAAAAATGTAAAATCCTCGTCAGGACACCAAGGCAAGAAAAATAAGTGTCGCAGAAAAGCTTCTAGAACTAATAATTTACCAGGGTTATAGGACAGAAAGCAAACAAAAATCAATCATATTTCTATATAGTATAGCAGTGAATATTTAGGAACTGAAATGTTAAAAATACATAATCTCTAAGAGTTCAAGTCCATGATGTTGCAGAGTCGGACACAATTGAGCGACTGAACTAAACTGATAATAGCTCAAAAATATTAAATATTTGACATAAATCTAAGAAAACATGACATAAATCTAAGAAAAGATAGTGGAGGTGATGGAATTTCAGCTGAGCTGTTTCAAGTCCTAAAAGATGATGCTGCTGAAGTGCTTCACTCAATATGCCAGCAAATTTGGGAAACTCAACAGTGGCCACAGGGCTGGAAAAGGTCAGTTTTCATTACAATCCCAAAGAAAGGCAATGCCAAAGCATATTCAAACTACCACACAATTGCACGCATCTCACACGTTGCAAAGTAATGCTCAAAATTCTCCAAGCCAGGTTTCAAGAGTACGTGAACCGAGAACTTCCAGATGTTCAGGCTGGATTTAGAAAAGGCAGAGGAACCAGAGATCAAATTGTCAACATCTGTTAGATCATTGAAAAACCAAGAGAGTTCCAGAAAAACATCTATTTCTGCTTTATTGACTACTCCTAAGCCTTCGACTGTGTGATCATAAAAAACTGTTGAAAATTCTTAAAGAGATGGGAATACCAGATCACCTGACCTACCTCCTGAGAAATCTGTATGCAGGTCAAGAAGCAGCAGTTAGAACTGGACATGGAACAATGGACTGGTTCCAAATTGGCAAAGGAGTATGTCAAGGCTGTATATTGTCACCCTGCTTACTTAACTGATATGCAGAGTACATCATACAAAATGCCAGGTTGGATGAAGCACAAGCTGGAATTAAGACTGCCGGGAGACATATCAATAACTTCAGATTTGCAGATGACTCCACTCTTATGGCAGAAAGTGAAGAGGAACTGAAGAGCCTCTTGATGAAAGTGAAAGAGGAGAGTGAAAAAGCTGGTTTAAAACTCAACATTGAAAAAACTAAGATATGGCATCTGGTCCCATCATTTCATGGCAAATAGATGGGGAAAAATGGAAACAGTGAGAGACTTTATTTTCTTGGGCTCCAAAATCACTGCAGATGGTGACTACAGCCATGAAATTTAATACACTTGCTCCTTGGAAGAAAAGTTAAGACCAATCTAGACAGCATATTAAAAAGCAGAGACATTACTTTACCAACAAAGGTCCGTCTATTCAAAGCTATGGCTTTTCCAGTAGTCATGTGTGGATGTGAGAGTTAAACCTTAAAAAAAGCTGAGCACTGAAGAATTGATGCTTTTGAACTGTGGTGTTGGAGAAGACTCTTCAGAGTCCTGTGGACTGCAAGGAGATCAAACCAGTCAATCCTAAAGGAAATCAGTCCTGAATATTCATTGAAAGGACTGATGCTGAAAGCTCCAATACTTTGGCCACCTGATATGAAGAACTGACTCATTAGAGAAGACCCTGATGCTGGGAAAGATTGAGGGCAGGAGGAGAAGGGAACAACAGAGGAAGAGATGGTTGCATGGCATCAGCGACTTGTTGCACATGAGTTTGAGTAAGCTCCAGGAGTTGGTGATGGACAGGAAAGCCTGGCATGCTGCAGTTCATGGGGGTCACAAAGAATCGGACACAACTGAGTGAATGAACTGAAGAAAACATAAGCAGAATGTGTATGCTGAAAGCTACAAAACTCTGATAAAAGAAGTTCATAAGACCAAAATTATAAACAAAGAAATATACTGTGTTTCAGGAATGGAAAATTCAACATAGTAAAGATGTTAATTCTCCCCAAGTTAATTAACAAAGAGTTCTGTAAATATAGATAAGCTGATTCTAAAATTGATGTGGAAAGGCAAAGGAAGCAGAATAGCCAAAACGATTTTGAAAATTTAATTAGTTGTCATTTTCTGCATTAGAATGTGAGCTTTATGGATGTTGCCACCTCATTAGACTGTGAGTTCCGTGTTGACCATTGTACCCTAGTGCTGTGCTTGCACACATAAATCAGTCTGCTGATTGAAGGCTGCAGAGAAAAAAATAACTGCTATCCTCAAATTAGCTGTCTTATCCATTCATGGTTGCTACAACAACAACAACAAAAACAAACACTTGGTGGTTTATAAACAAAAGACGCTTCTTCCCTCCAGTTATGGAGGCTGGGGAAATTTAAGATCAAGGCACTGGCAGATTCAGTGTCTGATGAGAGTTGGCTTCCTGGTTCATAGACCGTAGTCTTCTCACTGTGTCCTCACAAGGCAGAAGGCACAAGAGAGCTCTCTGGGCCTCTTTCATAAGGGCACTAATCCCATTCATGAGGGCTCCACACTTATGATCTAACCACATGCCAAAGGCCCCACCAGCAAACAGTATCACAATGGGGATTAGGTATCAACATACGAATTTTAGAGGTGACACACTCAGTCTATCACACTAGTCTAACGAAGTGCAGTCTGGGGAGCTATTATTTCTATGAAACTTTCTCCCCATGAGCCATTTCTTCTATAAATCACTCTCTCCTTATTTTACTTTCTATCTTATATAATAATCTGAATGCTACTTTTAAACTCTAAATGCATTGAGAAGTAGACTTGCGCTATTTCCACAATAACCTGCACGTAAGGTATTTAAACACTCAGGAAATTTTCATCTTTAAAACTAACACAGAATAAAAATTGACTGTCTTTCTTTTGGCATACAGTTCTACAACTTTTACCACATATAAAGATTCATTTGCCAGGTGGCTTAATGGTAAAGAATCCACCTGCCAGTGCAGGAGATGCAGTTTTGATTCCTGGCTGGGGAAGATTCCCTGAAGAAAATAGCAACGAGTGGGTTGCCTGGGAAATCCCATGGACAGAGGAGCCTGGTGGGCTACAGTTCATGAGGTCACAAAGAGTCAGTCAAAACTGCTCAGTAGCAACTAAGCACACACACACACAGATTTGTGTAACTATTACCTCAGTAGAGGTAATAAACATTTGCATCATCCCCAAAAAACTCAATCATGTTACCTTTTTGTAGTTACCCCTCCCAATTCCTGTAAAGCACTGAAATGAGCACAAAGATGGACTTAACAAGCCAGATTCAGTGCTAGAGGATTAATGTTGCTTCCCTCATCTCACGCTCCCTGGTAGTATCAACGTCATAAGCATTTCAATTTATGTTTGCAATGTGATCATCACTGGCTTTACCAGAAAGGTTTTATTCTAGCTCCTTCTTTTCCTGCTATACATTCTGTACTCAACAAGGGAGGATTCAGACAAACAGAAATTAAAGGGAGAGAATAACATATTAACTCATTCTGGCTAGAATAAACTTCAAAGTACAGGCAGAAAAGAATAGAGAATTTCATTTCTTGCCCCAAATCCTCAACCCTCTCTAATATCTATGGAAAAGTTTTAATTTTTGTTAACTGAGCATTAAAGACTCTTTACAATTTGGACTCAAATTATTTTTCCAACATTATTTTCTACTACCCTTTTTACAACTAGGAGAAATATATGTGACTTTAGAATACCTGCAACGTACTCCCACTTCTTTCACAGCATCTTTGTCCCATCCCTGACTGAAGCAGTAGCCCAAAATGGCCATATTTGTGTTTCATGGTCTTGCCCCTCAGTCAGCACTTGATTAAGTCGGACTGCTGATGAAACATGGATAAATCCATACGCAGGCTAAGACAATCAGATTTCCAGGATTTTTAAATAGAAGACTTAAAGATTGAGACAAATGACAATAAAAGCTCAAACTGATAAATCAGGTACAGTTGAAACAGCTTCTGCAGGTAAAAACCATGCACTGAACAACCAAGAGGCAGAAAAGAGACGAGAAAAGCCAAGCATTCCCTGGAAAACAGAAAAACCATTATTCCAAGTACTCTATAGCCCAGGTATATTTTATTTTCTGTCTTCAGAATGTGCACAAGATTCCTATTACAAGCCTACAATAAACTCTCCTGCATTTAAGTAGCTTAAGTTGGGTTATACTCCTTAAAACTAAATAACTCTAACTGTACTCTTTTTCACACATTCTTCAATTTCTTGCCTCTGAACTCTGGATAGCTACATAAATATCTTACCTTTTACAGTACAAACTAAATTGGTTACACATACTTAGAACTGTAATATATCAAATTTAAAACATTTCTACTTTTGCGCATCAAATGAAACTATCAAGAAAGTATAAAGGCAAACCATAAAACAGGAGAAAATATGTAATTTGTTTTGCTAATTAGAAAGGTGAAAGAAAATATTTACCTCACAAGTAGAAAAGTATAAAGGATACTTCAAAACTGGCAACAGCATAAAGGCAATACTTACAAAGTTCAGTATATTTCTTTTACATTATAACAGTATCAGTTACAGATGCTGTATTATGGATTTTACCACAAACTATATAAGTGAGTCCTTTAAATACAGACTGTTTTGCAAACACCCTGTTAACAGGAGTTGTAGGCTTCACCAAAATTAAACTGATATAGCTCTAACCACCCAAAGATGACCAAATTCAAGGGTGGCAGACCCCCAAGTCACTGAATTTATTTAATCCTTCAGAAGAGTACCGGAGGGGAGGGGAAGAAGAGTACCAGAGGTGAAATAATTTATGCTTGTTTATATAAATTTCAACTATTTACATATTATTATGTGTCTCACTATTTGCTTGGAGATGAATCTATTATATCTAGAATATTAGAGTAATTACTATAATTAATATATAACTGAACTTACTTAGTTGGCTTCCTAATGAATTTCAACTATGACTCTCCTCCACGTTCAATTTTTCAGTCTTATCTTACATGGGCCCAACTGATTTCTCTCCTACAGAAACATCTCCCAGAGAAAGGAATCAAACATACTTTGATTAATGATACTATTACTCCCAGAGTGACCATTCCAAAGGTTCCAATCATTTAACTATTAAGCCCTGGTACTTTTAAAAAAGCTTTTAATCCAATAAATCTTTGTGTTCATATGTACATGGCTCTATGTCTCTTTACAAAGACAAAAAACACATGTTTCATATCTGCAGGGAGTTTTCATTTTAGTAGAAGAGAAACATACACCTACAAGTAATGATGAAAGTCTCAACACTTTGTGTTTACCTCATTCAATCCTTAAAAGCAGGTGATGGGTACATGTCCACCATCCACTTCTATGAAGCAATATACAGAACTTGTGCATTGGATATAAAGACATGATTTTACTACTTTATTCTCACAGGATTTCCTCTGAAATTGATTCCCTTCTGCTCCACAACAATTACAAACTACTAGGTACAAAATAAATTAGAAGGATATTATGTATAGTCCATGGAATATAGCTAATACTTTACAATAATTTTATTTTTTAAAATTATTTTTAATTACTTTTTATTTGGCTGTACCAGGTCTCAGCTGTGGCATGCGGAATCTAGTTCCCTGACCAGGGATTGAATCTGGACCCACGGCATTGGGAGCATGGAGTCTTAGCCACTGGATCACCAGGGACATCCCTGTAATAACTTTAAATGGAGTATAACTCATAAATATCAGATCACTAGGTTATATATCTGTAATTAGTATAATATTGTAAATCAACTGTAATTGAATTTAAAGGGGAAAAAATTGGCCTAACAACTATTCTGGCTCTTCGCCCCTCCTCATCAAATTCTTTATAAAACATAGTAGACATAATTTTTCACATGACTCTCCAATTTCATATCATCCCACTTCCCTCAAAAATCAAAGTTACCTTCATTAAAGCTTCACAAAATGGCTACTGTGTAGGCACGTGTGTATGTTAGTTGCTCAGTTGTGTCCCAACTCTTCGCAGCCCCAGGTTGCCCCAGGTTGCCCCAGGTTCTCCAGGCAACAATACTGGAGTGGATTGCCATTTCTTC
Source organism: Dama dama (assembly GCF_033118175.1). Classification (NCBI taxonomy): domain Eukaryota; kingdom Metazoa; phylum Chordata; class Mammalia; order Artiodactyla; family Cervidae; genus Dama; species Dama dama. The sequence continues at coordinate 62,367,658 of NC_083695.1, read as the reverse complement.
CTCCAGGGCATGTTCTGGACCCAGGGATCAAACTTGGGCCTCCCGCATTCCAGGCAGATTCTTTACCATCTGAGCCACCCGGGAAGCCCAAGGTAAGCATATATCACTGAATTTGTTAGTTAACTCTTCTGATAGAGACTGAATTTACATCAATGACTTGGATATCACACTTTAATAAAGAGACTGACAAGTACAGATAAACTACCACTACAGATAAACTATCCAAGTCCCAGTTTCTCAAGTCCCAAATCATCTGCTACGCTGCTACCAGAGTCACTGTTCTAAAACACAATCTTAAGCATGTTGCCCTTGTTTTGAAAACCCATCAAAGGTCTGGTATGCTGCCACCCCTCATGGAATCAATTAAAACTGTGTAGTTCTGTCACACAAACTCATTGATAATTTAGCCCCAACCTTTCTGTCTCCATTTTTGACACTTTACCTCACTTGCCCTAAGGTATTGTTCTATTGTTGCTATTGTTTAGTTGCTAAGTCACATCTGACTCTTTTGTGACCACGTAGAGTGTAGCCTGCCAGGCTCCTCTGTCCATGGGATTTCCCAGGCAAGAATACCACACTGGGTTGCCATTTCCTTCTCCAAGGGATCACCACAACCCAGGGATTGAACCTGCCTCTCCTGCACTGGCAGGCAGACTTTTCACTAACACTGAGCCACCAAGGAAGCCCTGTGTCCTAAGGTGAGGTCATACTAATAAGTCTCTACAGTTTCAAAAGTGCTGTGCTATTTCATGTATAATTCTGCATATGCTGTTGTGTGCCTGTACTGGCTTCAGCCTCATTCCAATCCAAACCCTCCTCCTCATCAGTAAAAACAAAACAAAACAGAAAAATTATGCATTCATGTTTCATCTAATGTAAAAAGTTCCCTAATGTCTTATGACCAAAGTTAATCACTCCTTCAGTGCCACTGATGCACCCTTGTATTTTCTTTTATAACACTAATCAGGTTTGTATTGTAAGTACTGATTTATATGATTCGCCCATCTTAAGTTTGTTATTAGAATATTTTTTCTCTAATTTCCTTAGTACCTCATATATATAATAGGGCTCAACAGCATTTGCTGAATGAATAAATGGTAAGAAAATGTCAAGCTAATTCATAAGAATTGTATATGCTTAGCTAGCAGGGTCAAAAACAGATTCAGTAGCAATTTTTAAATTTCTGAACAGCAATTATGTAAAAGAACTCACTTGTTCTTTGTGTCTCTAAAGGGCAAATGAGGACCAGGAACATTACAAAGAGATACACTGTTCTTTGACATAAAGAACCTTCTAACAATTAATACCCTCAATGGGCTGCATTGAGGAAATAGAGTTGCTTGTTAGTGAAAGAATTCAAGCAGAGGCCAAACCACATCTATCAGGTGCCTAAACTCTCTCACAATAGAGAGGCGGACACTTAGCTCTGGGGGTTGTTGTTTAGTTGACACTTTGCTCATCTGACCTAGAAGCACTTTCTGAATTGAACCCGTCTTCCAGGAGCACATTTAAAGTATCTCTACTGACCAAGGCACCTGTCTTTTATTCCACTTGGTGTTATGACATTTCCATCAAAATCAAAAGATTTTGGTGGTCTCACACAACAGCAAAACAATCTTATCTCTTCATTACAATGTGTAGCTAGTTATTATTTTAATCAAGAACACTTTATAGTGGTTAGCTTCTAATTTTCTTTCTTCACGCAGTATAATTCTCACTTGTGCTAACAATATAACTTATTTTGAAAGGTAATCACGGTCCTAGTATGGTATTCTTGTGCTTCTGGAAGTATATCACAAAGATGGACATCACTCTCTGGTTATAGGTTCAATTACTGTGCTGGTTACCTCATATCATTTTTATCAAAAGCTATATTTTTTAATCTTTAGACAACAAATTTTGTGTATTCAACACCCAATTATGAATTACAACAAATCTTTTGTTTTCCAAACAACACCCAAGCTCTTTAACTCTTGGTGTACTGATAAAATTAAAAAGTCAATTCAACATGGGTGAGCTAAGGAGTGTAAAGGGCTATGTAACCAAAAAAGCAACTCAAATTTTATCAGTCTTCACAACACAGAAACTACTTAGTCAATTAAGACTTTTAACGATTTAAAACTTCAATAACTTACTTCAAAACTTAAATTTATACATAATATATCTTCCTGATAATGAATAAGTTTCTTATGGGTGGCAGATTTAAATTGTTTGCTAATTTTACTATGGTCCTTGTAGAAGAAACTTACCTTTTAGCACTGGAGCTCAAGTAAGACTACATTTTGTAAAACTGTATATTGCATTTACCTTATACTTTGATATATGTAAACTGTAATATATGAATCTGTCATACTAACAACCTAAACTTTTAAAGTCTAAATTAAACCTTATATATAGGTTTTCGAAAAGGCAGAGGAACCAGAGATCAAATTGCCAACACTTGTTGGACCATCGAAAAAGCAAGAAAGTTTCAGAAAAACATCTATTTCTGCTTTATTGACTATGCAAAAGCCTTTGACTGTGTGGATCACAATAAACTGTGGAAAATTCTGAAAGAGATGGGAATACCTGACCACCTGACCTGCCTCTTGAGAAATCTGTATGCAGGTCAGGAAGTAACAGTTAGAACTGGGCATGGAAAGACAGACTGGTTCCAAATAGGAAAAGGAGTACGTCAAGGCTGTATACTATCACCCTGCTTATTTAACTTATATGCAGAGTACATCATGAGAAACGTTGGGCTGGAGGAAGCACAAGCTGGAATCAAGATTGCCGGGAGAAATATCAACAACTTCAGATATGCAGAAGATACCACCCTTATGGCAGAAAATGAAGAACAACTAAAGAGCCTCTTGATGAAAGTGAAAGAGGAAAGGAAAAAGTTGGCTTAAAGCTCAACATTCAGAAAACTAAGATCATGGCATCTGGTCCCATCACTTCATGGCAAATAGAAGGGGAAACAGTGGAAACAGTAGCAGACTTAATTTTTCTGGGCTCCAAAATCACTGCAGATGGTGACTGCAGCCATGAAATTAAAAGACGCTTACTCCTTGGAAGGAAAGTTATGACCAACCCAGACAGCATATTAAAAGCATAGACATTACTTTACCAACAAAGGTCTGCCTAGTCAAGGCTATGGTTTTTCCAGTGGTCATGTTATGGACATGAGATTTGGACTAGAAAGAAAGCTGAATGCCTAAGAATTAATGCTTTTGAACTGTGGTGTTGGAGAAGACTCTTGAGAGTCCCTTGGACTACAAGGAGATCCAACCAGTCCATCCTAAATGAAATCAGTCCTGGATATTCATTGGAAGGACTGATGTTGAAGCTGAAACTCCAATACTTTGGCCACCTGATGCAAAGAGCTGACTCATTTGAAAAGTCCCTGAGGTTGGCAAAGATTGAAGGCAGGAGGAGAAGGGGACGACAGAGGATAAGGTGGGATGGCATCACAGACTCAATGGATATGAGTTTGAGTAAACTCTGGGAGTTGGTGATAGACAGGGAGGTCTGGCGTGCTGCAGTCCATGGGGTCGCAAAGAGTCAGGCACGACTGAACTGAATTGATACAATCTGTCATTAAAAAATATTTCTTTTGCAAGACATAACCTGTTAAGAAGCCATGAAGGTGCTTAGTTGTTCAGTTGTGTCTGACTGTGACCCTATGGATTGTAACCCACCAGGCTCCTCTGTTGGAATTTTAGGCAGGAACACTGGAGTGAATTGCAATTTCCTCTTCCTGAGGATCTTCCCAACCCAGGGTCTGAATCTGTATCTCCTGTGGCTCCTGCATAGGCAGGTGGATTCTTTACCACTGAACCACCTGGGAAGCCCCAGGATGGGGATATTAGGGAAGTTGAGAGGAGGAGGCACAGCAGCAATCTTTAAGAAGTTGCCAGAAGCATCCCAGGGCATTGATATAAGCAGAATAGAAAAATAAATATGTAAATAACCTGTGGTAAGTGCACAGACAGAAGTACCGAGCTAACTTGCAGCTAACGCTTACTCTCTCCAGCAATTTTTCTCTGCACGAACCTCTTCAGACTCATTCTAACAGTTTCTCTCGTCTCTAAGGAAACCCCTACACTTTCCCAATATTGTCTCCTTTCTCACTACCTGAACTGGAATGCGTGAAAACAAAGTATTTATCTATAGCGTATTTTGTACTCCCCGTGCTGTTTTTAGAAAGGAGGTAAATGAACATTTTATGTTTTTCTAACAACAACAAAAACCAATACAGTGTTGTGGTCTTTGAATAACTTCTCTGGGACAGCAAAAGAAAAGCATTTTGCCTACTTGACTAGAAAATGACTACAAACAGTCTAGATGAAAACCAGATTTGGAAATTCTAAATAATGTAGTTGTATATTACAGTATTGGGGAATATATGAGAACACAGCACAGAATTTGATTTCAAAACTATCATGTTCATTTCCAAATTTAAAATGTTTTCATCTGTGTGAGGTTAGAGAGAGACAGAAGCAAGTACTGTTTTTAACCAAGAAATGTAACCCAAAATCAAATTTAAATTAAAAAGAAACTGAAAAGCAAATTCAAAGGTAAATTAAAAATTAAACACATTACCAAGTTAACTCTTAAACTAGCCCTAAGTAGGAATGTAATTTGTGGCTTGCTTTCCTAGGTAAACTTCTCTTAATCACAGGAAAGAGCCTGCTGAAAAGCCAGACAGTCACATGGGTTCCCCTCTCTTTCTTGTTTTGGCTACAGAAATAAGAAGTGCAAGAAAGGCTGAAGCAGCAAATTCTGGAGGGGAATAAGCCACGTGCAAAGTGCAGAATTTTTTCTTAAAGGCATGGAAAAGAATTACAACTACTCAGCAGAAGGAAGGAAAATTAATGCCCTTTTTGATAAACTATAAATAAGAAGTTAAGTTCTGACTCCATGTTGAAGAGGCCTAAGTAAAGTTTTTTGAGTTAAAGCTTTTCACAGAACATGTAAGTATGGCTATCTAAAACCACATAAAGTGAAAGTAAAAGAACTTTCCCACTAATAAAAAGGAAAACAGGATTTTAATTATGCAGAGATAGCTTCTCAATCTAGTGAAAGTTAGTAAAATACTTCTATATTTGTACTTATATCTGTTCTCTCCTGTATCTCTATTCATACTCATCAATTACATAGTACCTCAATATGACCCAATTTTAATTTTAAGTCAATAAAGCAATCTAACCTTTAAATGTATGTTGTACCTTCTTTTAGTTACCACCTGGAGAGCTCTGCCTATCAATAATTTCAGCTGACACCTGAACAACTCGAGGACTAGGGGGACCTAACATAGTCAAAAATCCCAGTATAATCTTACAGTCCGCCCTTCTTATCTGCAGTTCAGTTCAGTTCAGTCGCTCAGTCATGTCTGACTCTTTGCGATCCCATGGACTGCAGCACGCCAGGCTTCCCTGTCTATCACCAACTCCTGTCTATCATCAACTCTTGTTTAAACTCACATCCATCAAGTCGGTGATGCCATCCAATCATCTCATCCTCTGTCATCCCCTTTTCCTCTACACCCAGAATTCAATCAACAGAGGATGGTGTAGGACTGTAGTATTTATTATTGAAAAAAATCCACATGTAAGTGGACCCGGGCAGTTCAAACTCCTGTTTGAAAACAGTCAACTGTATTTCACAAATTATAGTGTGTAACCATTTTCATGGTTTTTCCAGTGGTTATGTATGGATGTGAGAGTTGGACTGTGAAGAAAGCTGAGCACCAAAGAATTGATGCTTTTGAACTGTGGTGCTGGAGAAGACTCTTGAGAGTCCCTTGGACTGCGGGGAGATCTAACCAGTCCATCCTAAAGGACATCAGTCCTGGGTATTCATTGGAAGGACCGATGCTGAAGCTGAAATTCCAGTACTTTGGCCACCTCATGCAAAGAGGTGACTCACTGGAAAAGACCCTGATGCTGGGAGGGATTGGGGGCAGGAGGAGAAGGGACGACAGAGGATGAGATGGTTGGATGGCATCACCGACTCGATGGACATGAGTTTGAATAAACTCCGGGACTTGGTGATGGACAGAGAGGCCTGGCGTGCTGCGATTCATGGGGTCGCAAAGAGTCAGACACGACTGAGCAACTGAACTAAGTGAACCACTTTCATCAGAATCACTTGAGAAATCCTGTTAAACATTTGGATTCCTACTGGACCCCAACCAAGATCTACAGAATCAAAAAGAGTACTCAAGGAATTCACATCCCACCCCATCCCCTACCACAGGTAATTTTAAACACTGATGCTGCTGCTACTGCTAAGCCACTTCAGTTGTGTCCGACTCTTTGTGACCCTATAGACAATAGCCCGCCAGACTTCTCTGTCCATGGGATTCTCCAGGCAAGAATACTGGAGTGGATTGCCATGCCTCCTCTAGGGGATCTTCCTGACCGAGGGATTGAACCTGGGTATCTGATATCTCCTGCACTGGCAGGCAGGTTCTTTACCACTAGACCCACCTGGAAAGCCCAGTTTTAAACACTAATGTTTAATAACTACTGTAGTAGGGTCTAAGCAACAAGCAATCAGAACTCCCTGGGGACAACTTTAATGTAGTCAATAGGGTTCCTAGGAATAGGAATAAGCCACCTCAAAAAGGTCTGTCTTTCCCTTTCTGAATAATACATTTGGAGATGTGTAACAAATGTATCACTTCAAAATCTCCCAATGTTTCCACATTTCCCCATAGTTTTCCTACCACAACATACTAAGTATAAAATATATGAGTAAGCCAAGTTAAACAGCTCATGAATTTAAACTTAAAAAGTGTCTTTCCCTGTCTATGTAAAGTCCTTAAAACAATAAAAGATACAAATATTTTAATCTTTCTCAACATTCTCTCCTTTCAGTTCCTTCTCAGATTTGCTTTTTAGGCAAAGCTTCAAGACTTCTAGAAATGCTGTATCATTACACCAGAGTCCACTTTAATACCCATCCAATCCCGAAAACAAACTGTTTTAAAATCTACTACATAAATTGTGCAATGCTTCTTTAGTGAGTACACAAAAAATTCATCCCAGGCTCTCCCTTTTTTTAAACCAGTGATTTCAGTGAGGGAGTTGGGAAAGGAATTGTGGCTATCTTCTGTAGTCTGAATAATAAGATGTGGGTCCTCACTATACACCACATAATAAATACAAGGCATTTACCATATTATCTCATTTAACGCTCATGATAATCCCATGAGATAGCTATCGTTATTACCCACATTTTATGGATGAGTTGTCTAAGGTCCAGAGAGGTCAAGTTACCTATCCGTAAGTTTACAGCTAGTAAGCTAATTTTCATTCCAATCCCAAAGAAGGCCAATGCCAAAGAATGTTCAAACTATCATACAATTGAGCTCATTTCACATGCTAGCAGGGTTATGCTCAAAGTTCTTCAAGCTAGGTTTCAGCAGTCCATGAACAACTTTCAAACGTAAAAACTCTGTTTAGAAGAGGCAGGAACCAGAGATCAAACTGCCAACATGGAGAAAGCAAGAGAATTCAGAAAAACATCTACTTCTGCTTCACTGACTCTAAGAAAACCTTTGCCTGTGTGAATCACAACAAACTGAAAAATTCTTAAAGAGATGAGAATACCAGATCACCTTACCTGTCTCCTGAGAAACTCGTACGTGGGTCAAGAAGAAACAGAACCAGATGCAGAACAACTGACTGGTTCAAAATTGGGAAAGGAGTATGACAAGGCAGTATATTTTCACCTGGCTTATTTAACTTATATGCAGAGTACATCATACAAAATGCCGGGCTGAATGAATCACCAGCTGGAATCAAGATTGCCAGGAGAAATATCAACAACCTCATATATGCAGATGATACCACTCTAATGGCAGAAAGTGAAGAGGAAATAAAGAGCCTCTTGATAAGGGTGAAACAGGAGAGTGAAAAAGCTGGCTTGAAATTCAACGTTAAAAAAACTAAGATCATGGCATCTGGTCCCATTACATCATGGCAAACATTTGGGGAAAAAGTTGAATCAGTGATAGATTTTATTTTCTTGGGCTCCAAAAATCACTGCAGATGGTGACTACAGCCATGAAATTAAAAGATGCTTGCTTCTTATAAGGAAAACTATGACAAACCTATACAGTATATTAAAAAGCAAAGACAACACTTTGCTGACAAAGGTCTGTATAGTCAAAGCAATGGTGCTTCCAGTAGTCATGTACAGGTGTGAGAGTTGGACCATAAAGAAGGCTGAGTGCCCAAGAATTGATACTTTAGAACTGCAGTGCTAAAGACTCCCGAGAGTTCCTTGGACTGCAAGGAGATCAAACCAGTCAAGCCTAACGGAAATTAACCGTAAATACTCATTGGAAGGACTGATGCTGAAGCTGAAGCTCTAATAGTTTGGCCACCTGATGGAAGAGCCAACTCACTGGAAAAGACCCTGATGCTAGGAAAGATTGAAGGCGAAAGAAGAGGGCGGCAGAGGATGGATGGTTAGACAGCACCACTGACTCGATCGGCATGTGCAGTGCCTGTGCTCAGTCACTTCAGTCATGTCAGACTCTGTTTGACCCCATGGACTGTAGCCTCCTCTGTCCATGGGATTCTCCAGGCAAGAACACTGGAGTACGTTGTCATGAGACGGTTAGATGGTATCATCAAATCAATGGACATGAATTTGAACAAACTCTGGGAGATGGTGGAGGACAAAGGAGCCTGGTGTGCTGCAGTGCATGGGGTCACAAACAGTCAGACACAACGTAGTGACTAAAAAACAACAAGCTAATTCAAGCAGTCTAACTCCACAATCAGCATCTTTAAGCAGTACACTATAACCATCCAGGGCTTCCCTTGTGGCTCTGCTGGTAAAGAATCCGCCTGCCATGAAGGAGACCTGAGTTCAATCTCTGGGTTGGGAAGATCCCTTGGAGAAGGGAAAGGCTACCGACTCCAGTATTCTGGCCTGGAAAATTCCATGGACTGTATAGTCCAAGTGGTTGCAAACAGTCAGACACGACCGAGCAACTTTTGTTTCACTTTACTTCACTTCCATATCCATCCTATAGCTTAAAGATTCCACCTGCCAAGGGCAAGTCCCCTGAATCCAACTAAGGGTTGTGGATTATCAAGCATCTCACCTTTTTAATGTGCTTTTAGGTTATTTTGCAGTATGACAAGGCTAGGGACTGTTGTACTAAGTGATCAGTTCCCCAAAGCGGCACACTGGCAAACAGAAAAAACTCATGGTCTGGAAGTTCAAGTATCCAACTTCAATTCACTGATTAACTAGAATTTACTTATTATCTTACTCTCTCTCTTTCCTACTCCAAAGAAATTATGAAGAAAAAAAAAATCTAGAATTGCTAAGGAAAAAAAAAAAAGAGAGCTGTTGGTCTGTTTATGAGACTGCCTGCTTATGAGACACTAAACAAAGATCACTGAAAAAAAATAAAATAAAATAAACAAAGATCACTGATGTTTAGACTGATGTTTAGCATGATTACTCTCAGGTAGAGTTAGGCCTTTACCAAAAAAATGTTCAAGGTAGAATTCAGAGTTGAAGGGGTATTTCTATCCCTGGCAACTTTTTCATTTTATAGATGAAAAAACATGCTATTTTTTTTAAAAGCATTCTCTTTAACTCAATTCAATTCACATTTGTAGTATTTAACCAACAAATATTTGAGGTTTACAATAGTGTATTGGAGCTGAAAGGCACTCTGAATCTCCAAATTTCACAGATGAGAAAAGTGAAGTGAAGAAATTTAGTGATTTGCCCAAGATCACATAAATTATTTAATGATACAAGAAAAGAAACTACCCAGGACAAAAGTCAAGTTTCTTATTTCTCAAGACAATAGTATTTTCACTACACTTCTTATAATTCACAGAAATCAATGTATTAGCTTCAAGCCCCAGGAATCATACCTATCCCTAGTTCTGATATTTTTTTAATTAACTCTCTGTCTCTGGGCAAATAGCTATAAAATAAAAATAAACCCTATCTTTCTTAGGTCACAGGAATATTTCAGGAATCAAAAAAATTATAAAGGAAAAACATATTAAAATAATTTTGTAAAAATATGAAATTATGTAAAATTAAAATATACTTGACATTTTTTTTCTAGAGGCAAATGGGTACTGGTTGTTAAATCCAAATAATCTAAACTGAAAAGCTTTAAAACACATTGCTTTAGATCACCTGAACTCGTTAACATCTCTAGTTCATTTCCAATACTAAATTAATACCATCTTACTAAGTGATGGCTAGCAAATAGAAGCTAACCCTGATTTTCCATAGAGTATTAAAGAATGAATAAAGGGATTCCTAAAATTCCTTCTACTTTAAACAGTTCTGATTTTACAGTAAACCACAATAGTTTCCCAAATAAAAGTCTTACAGCCAACAGTAAAGGTGTGGTGCACACGTGCTCAGTTGTGTCCGACTCTGTGACCCCATGGACGGTAGGCAGTCAGGCTCCTCTGTCCATGGACTCTTCCAAGCAAGAATACTGGAGCGGATTGTACTTCCTTCTCCAGTGGATCTTCCCAACCCAGGGATCAAACCCAAGTCTCCTGTATCTCTTGCATTGGCAGGCAGATTCTTTACCACTGAGCCACCTGGGAAGGCTCTTTTAGTCAATAACTCTATGCCAAACAAAGCGTGGAGTTTAACTAGTAATAACGTACAAATGATGGATTCTTAGTTGTGACAAATGTACCACAGTTATGTGATACTGTCAACAGGAGAACTGGACGAGGGATATATCAGAACTTTCTATAGTACCTTTACAACTTTTCTATAAACATAAAACTATTCTTAAAAAAGTATCTTAAAAAATAAAAAGTCTCAAAAAATAAAATAAAAAAGTAAATCTCTGTGTCTTACCACGGAAGCCTGGATTCTTAACCAATGCACCACCAGGGAAGTCCCAATTCCAAGTTAATATTAGAGTCTGCTTTGCTTATTAGGGCTTAGTGTTAAAATGTTAGTTTAGTTTAGCACTTCAAAATAATGTTTGAGTGATTAAAATTAACTAAGTCCCACAAAAATTAGAGTTTCCCAATACTTTCTACGGAGAAGACAATGGCACCCCACTCCAGTACTCTTGCCTGGAAAATCCCATGGATGGAGGAGCCTGGTAGGCTGCAGTCCATGGGGTCGCGAAGAGTCGGACATGGCTGAGCAACTTCACTTTCACTTTTCACTTTTATGCATTGGAGAAGGAAATGGCAACCCACTCCAGTGTCCTTGCCTGGAGAATCCCAGGGATGGGGTTGCACAGAGTCCGACACAACTGAAGTGACTTAGCAGTAGCAATACTTTCTACTGAATTTATATTCAGATGATTACATCTCTAACCATGAACTACTTGAATCAATGTTGGGTTTCTAATGGTTTGGTATAGGTAACTAGTGCTTTGCAGTTAGTTGTTGTTTTTTTTAAGAAATTATTGAATCTGAGCTGGGGGAGAGGGCTAGACATAAGAAAAGGGAACAAAACACTCTTCAGCCATTAGCTCCCCAATCTAATATTATAATGGGTAGCTTCACAACACTCTAAAATCTTAAAAGACTCATTTTTATTCTAAAACAACTAATTAGACATTCTTTTCAGTTTTTCTAAAATTTTACACATTTTAATTATATTAATATAAAAGTAATGTCCAACAGAATTTCCTTAGTGACACATTAATGAATATTTTTATAGTATTGTACTAACAAAAAATTAATGTTTAGAGTAAGATATATCTTAATTCTCCTTTTAAATAATCATACCACACCTCTTATAAAGAACTGTTTGCTTTGGGGAGCTATAAAAATCTTTTAAAACTTATCAGAGGTTTGATATTTTACCTTTTCTTTATTGAAATGTTAAAGAAGGGATTTTTTTTTTTTTGAGAAACTGGTCCTGAAACTGTGGCTTTTATTTTAGTTGACTGGGAAGAATACACACTGTAGGACAAATAAGCGAGTACTATCTGATGAAGGTCAATGATGGCTCAGTTCGGTGAATAATGATTTCATCAACTAGTGTACAACAACTAAATTTTGAGTAGTAGTGAAAATATGGTTGATTTTGTTGTTTCTGAGAATCTTAAACTAAGAAAAATTATAACAGAAATTTCAAAAATTCTCAATATCATAACAAAAAGTATATTCTCAACAATTTTCATAGTGGGGAGATTAGAGACTGCCTATATATGAAAGTCGCTCAGTCATGTCTGACTCTGCGACCCCATGGACTATATAGTCCATGGAATTCTCCAGGCCAGAATACTGGAGTGGGTAACCCTTCACTTCTCCAGGGGATCTTCCCAGCTCAGGGATTGAACCCAGGTCTCCCACATTGCAGGTGGGTTCTTTACCATCTGAGCCACAAGGGACGCCTAATATGTGAAAAGAAACCACTAAATGAGCCTACATTGCTAGTCTTCCCTGTTCAGCTACCCATAATAAAAAGAGATCCACAAAAATAATTTTGTGCAACGTTTAGGAAGTTTCAGAGTTGGTAACTACAGGGTAAACTACATGAATCTCTATGTTCCAGAATCTATAAAATCAATCTATAAAAATTTATATAAATTCCAGAATCTAAAGTTTATCTTTCAGATAGAAGAAAAAAAATCTTTAGTATTTTTTCCCTACCTTAGTCATGCCCTTTTAAGGTACTAAATTCTTGTGATTTATCATGCAGATTTTGTATTTTAAAAATATATATATTAACACTATCAGGAGACACAGATACATACTTGTGTGTTTCTAAACAACAGTGACTTTGCCAGTGCAATCAGAACAAAAGTATTCGAGTATTAATACTCAAAAGTATTAAATGTCTTTTAAAATATACCTATTAAGAGCATACATAAAAAACAAACAAAAAGGAGTGTATAACTTAAAAAACAAACCAGTCTAGTTTGAAGACAAGACATGGATTTGCTTAAAGGACCCATAAAAATGGTTTAAAGTTACTTCACTTTCAGAACAGAATAATAAACATACCCTTGAGAAACAAAGGCTAGCCTACAAACACAAGGGGTTTGTCTTAGCTTTCATCTTCTCACTGCTAGGTTGGTGAGAGTGGCAGCAGTGGTATGTACCTAGCACTTCAAAACTTTAGAGATAGGAAAAGGCCAAAGACCTGGGGGAATGTTACTTCTGCCGCTGCTGCTGCTGCTAAGTCGCTTCAGTCGTGTCCAACTCTGTGCGACCCCACAGACGGCAGCCCACCAGGCTCCCCCGTCCCTGGGATTCCCCACGCAAGAATACTGGAGTGGGTTGCCATTTCCTTCTCCAATGCATGCTGCTGCTGCTGCTAAGTCACTTCAGTTGTGTCCGACTCTGTGAGACCCCATGGACAGCGGTCCACCAGGCTCCCCTGTCCACAGGATTCTCCAGGCAAGAATACTGGAGTGGGTTGCCATGTCCTTCTCCTGAATGTTACCTCCAGGGCTCCCGTAATCAAGTCACTATAAACACAGATGCCCATGGGCAGCTGAGGCAAGCTCCCAACAGAGTCTGAACTAGAACTCATTTCATCTAGAAGGAAGGGCAAGCAGGAAGGAGATAATGAGAACTGTCCCATTTTGGACCAAATTCCTTTTTCTCCCACATGATTTCTATCCTACTCAGTGAGGCTTTTGTAAATGATATGCCTTGACTGAACAAATTTCTGTAGTAACAAATAAACAGAGCCATAAAATGGTCCACTCTCTTCACTTGTAAAAGGTTAAAACAAACATGAAACCAGTCTTTTAAAGTATTTCTTGTTATAGATTTTTTGACCCAGATAAGAGAAAGAGAGGAAATGGAAAGGAGAAGGGAAAGATTTAGATAATCAGGTGGGAAAGAAAAAAGTCACAGGTAAACGTAAGTTATGATTGAATTCCTGGACTGAAAATCAGGAAGCCTGGTTTCTAACCCAGCTCTGCCATTAGCTGACAACTGTTTATGGGAAGAAAAACACTCTGAGGTTGTAGGGAGAAGAGAAATTTCTGATTATTCTTTTTGGAAATAGATTTGTTCAAAATTACACTACCTAGAGAACAGTAAAAGAGGGACAGACCATGAAAGTTGTCACTTCAACACAATCTGAATGGGATTCTTCATACAACACTAGATATTTTAGATTCAGAAATGAAGGTCATAGTCTTTGCCTTGAAGGTGTTCAGCATGCAGTTAAGGTTTTGACTAAAGGTTAACAGAAAAACAGTCCTAATGTCTGATTCTGTCCTTTCCCAAGAATGTTATATGAAGGAAGCAATGATGCTTAGAATCTTGACATTCATATCTCAAAAGTGAAGCTTAGAGAAATTAACTTCAGGGGACCTAAGTTTACTGACTTTCCACTCAGTGCTCTGATACACATGAAAAGTATATCATATGAATATCAACTAAGCCATATGAATGTCAACTAGCTATGCCCTCCAAAGTCCTGTTCAAGTCTAAAACTGCATGATACCTAACATCAAAACATGACCAATAAATATGCACAAGTTCCACAAAAAAAAGTCAAAAAAAAAAAAAACCAACAAAATACCTACAGGCTTCACACACCTTAAGAGCTTTAAAAATATTGCCACTACTAGCTTTAAGTATGTCTCTGCACAGATCTTTGCACAATTTGAGGCACAAACACACATTTCACTACTATATATATTGTCCTATGCGTAAAACAGGGCTGCTCTGGTAGCTCAGCTGGTAAAGATTCTGCCTGCAATGCAGGAGATCTGGGTTTGATCCCTGGGTGTAAAGATCCTCTGGAGGAGGGCACTGGCAACCCACTCCAGCATTCTTGCCTGGAGAATCCCCATGGACAGAGGAGCCTGGTGGGCTACCTTCTGTGGTCATAAAGAGTTGGACACCACTGAGCAACTAAATACACACATGACTAAAACATAATGAGGATTTCCCCAATCTTGATTTAAATAACTTCAGAATTTATTTGTAAATGTACACAAGCAGGAAAAAATAAAAGTTACTAGAGTAAAAAAGGGAATAAGAAACACTAATTTCAATCAGAAAACTGTGAGTCTACAGATACGCACACTGCTTGCATATCCTCTCAAACCTGAGACTCATTACTTTGTTTCTTTATTTCTGGTTTTTGTCATGATCCCTGAAAAGGGAACAAAAACACAGAAGAAAGGAGAAAGAACTTTGAAAGGGAGGGTTTTCCAAGTTGGAAATATTTTCCTATTTGTCTAGAGACTTAAAAAAAAAAGTGTGTCAAAATCTGACTCACAGGACACTGCTTTTTCACTAAAGTGAATTAAGATGAGTATTTTCTAACGACATATTTATCCCTATCAACGTCCCACTGAGAAACTGCAATGTCCAGCACCACAATTTAACTTGAAGACTAGCAGGACAAATCACATATACGACACCATAAAAATTTAACAGAAGTTGCCGAAAAAAAGTATAGGTCTATCTGGCAAAAGTGGGGAAAAGGAATTTTCTAGATAAAGTGCCACAGTAATTTGGTTTTAAAGGCTGGATCAAATTTTAAACACTAAACTGACGTTATTTTAATAAAGGCCACTGAAACAGGCTGTTAAACGCTATGAAACTCAACCACGTCTAATTTCAATAATTCCCAATCTACTCGAATGGGTTTAGATTCCACGCAAAGAGACTTCCCTTTCTCTTTCACAACCGCACCAGTACACACACATCCCGCACCAGTACACACACACCCCGCACCGCACCGCCACCCGCCCCTAAATCCCAACAGTATAGTACACGCGACGAAGAAGGCTGTCTATTTCTCTGGAAGAGGCAAAACTGTAGATATGGCACTAGCACGCTGGCCTAAATTCACAGAAACCAGATGTGAATGGCAGGTACAGCGTCCAGCTCAGGGAAACACCAAGATTGGCTCCCCGCGCTCACAACTTCTCCGATCCAGACGCGCAACACAATGCAGACCTAGTTCCTGGTCCCTCCTGTAACAAATCAAAGCTCAATCCTGATGCCAGCGAGAGCCACGCTGAGGCTGCACTCACGTCGCTATCCGCCCGCTCCCGGCCCCGAGCCCGCCCGGAACCCCGGAGTAGCCTGAGCTGTACCTGGCGAAGAAGTCGGCGAAGCCGCCGCTCCGTCGAGCCCGAGTCGAGGGCCCGGCAGGGCCCTGTTCCGCGGCCGGCAAGGACACCGGCGCCCCCGCCGGCGGCAGGTGGTCGCGGGCGCTTTGGCAGCGGCTCACCTCGAACGTATTCCGAGAGTTCAAGTGAACGTCAGAGAAACCGACGCGCGGCTTGGCGCCGGAGCCCCCACTAGTCCTCTCCGCCGAGGTGATGGGCGACGCGCCCTCCTCGGAACCCCCGGCTCCGGCTCCCGGCCGCTCCAAGTCCTCGCTGCCGCTGCCGTCGCTGGTCGAACTGTCCCTCGCGCCGCTGCCCGCGCCCTCGGGCTCCTCGGCGTCCGCCGCCTCCAGGCAGCAGCTCCGCAGTGGGTCCTCGAGCGGCGCGGCCCAGTCAGACAGGATGCCCGCGCCGTCCGCGCCCTCGTCGCCAGGCCCGTCCGGACCGAGGCGGCGGTGGCGCGGTTCCCGGCTGCCGGCGCGGGCCAGGTCGCGAGAGTCCTGACCCAGCAGAAAGCCCGAGTCCCCGTTGGTCATGCCACCGTGTCGCGCCGAGCCAGCATCCACCGCCTCCGCGTCCCGGTGCTTGGAGCCGGCGTCCGGCTGGCAGGCGTCCGAGCGCGGGGCTGCCGAGGGCGGCAGACCACAGGAGTGGCCGGCGGGGAGCGGACAGTAGCACAGCCCGGGCTCCAGCTGTGCCCCGGCCGCCGCGAGGTAACGCCGAAGGAGCTGCTGAGGCGGCGGCGTCTCCTCCTCCTCCTCCTCCTCCTCCTCTTCGGGAGGCTCCACAGCGCCGACGCCTCCGCCAAAGCCGCCTGTGGCCCGAATCATTTTCCCGTCCAGGCCCGCGGAATCGGGCGCCGGCAAAGGGAGCAACTTGGGGTTTCTTGCCGAGCAGCCTGCGGCATCCTCCGGACCCACCATCTGTGGCCGGGTGAGCGCCGCCGGAGGAGGCAGCGGAAGCTCCCCAGCACAGGCTTGGCCGGGGAAGAGCCCTGAACGCTGGGACCGCAGCGGCTACCGCCGCAACGTTCCCAGACCCACCCCTCCCTCCCGGGAATTCGGGCAGTTGCAGGAGGGCGGGCACGCGCCTGGGCTCGCGCACGCGCAAAAGCCAGACCGGTCAAGCTCCGACCTGGAGATTCCGCGAACCATAGAGACGGTAGCTAGAGAGACCCACTCCGTGACACTGCGACCGGCAATCTAGGATCAGCCCTCTGGACAGTGGAGGCTGGTTGGCCCACTCCGAACAGGACGACCATTAGGGAAGCCCGGGTATGCCTCCCTTAGCAAAAATTCACTTGATGTACTTATATCGGGCTTCCCTGGTGGCTCAGATGGTAAAGAATCCGCCTCCCAATACAGAAGACCTGGGTTCCATCCCTGAGTCAGGAAGATTCTTTGCAGAAGGAAATGGCAATTCTCTCCAGTATTCTTGCCTGGAGAATTCCATGGACAGAGGAAACGGTCAGGATACAGTTCATGGAGTCACAAAGAGTTGCACACCAATGAGCGACTAACACAATTTATGGGAATAGAATACAGGATTTAGAATAAGTCCTTCCACCTCTAGTTTATATCCACCGCTCCATCCCCACTATTCAGGGCTGTTTTCATCTCAAGTTAACACGCTTCCTTCTCCACTTCATCTTTCCCAATATTAGCAAAGTTATGTTTCCCATATAGGACAACGTTTCATCGTATCACTCTTAAAGATTTCCATTATCACTTGAGGAGATAGAAGTAGAGTCAGGCAGAGAGGGCTATTGAAATAATTCCAGCACCCCATGAAAATGGATTAAAATGGGGTGATAACCAATGAATGGAAATGAAGTCTATTTAAAGTAGAAATCCCAAGATGTGATAACTGTGCAGACAGAAGGATTGAAGAGAGTGTTACCGAACATTACCAAGTCCATGTGCCCAACAGATAGGCCAAAACAATGCTAAAATATTGGAGTTTGGAACAGAGAAACGTTTATTACAGCACCATGCAAGGAGATGGGTGGCTCATACCTTAACCCCAAAGTTACTGAAAGCTTTCATCAAAGCACTTTATGGTTAGTTGCAACTTCTTGGTGTCAGAGCCTTTGTTCTTAAAGTCAGGTCATGGTCAGGTAACGATGTTCCTGTAAACCTCTACCAAACGAATGTTATTCTCTGTCCTGACAAGAAAGGGCAAGGTCCCAAGGTACAACTTTTAACCTCCAAGGTCCAGGTCCTGGCTAAGAGGAAGCAGAGCTCAGCTGGCGGTTCCCTCAGGGTCAGGTTCCCCAGACCCTCACCAACTGTCATCACTGAGAGAGCCAGGCACCTAACTCATCTGGCCGTCAGGCTTCTCAGGCCACCCAAAGCGGGACACCACGTCCCACACACTGTGACCCAGACCGACCACCGCTACTATTTGGTCCCAGAGTCAAGGATGGGGGGAGAGGTTCACCGCTGCCTCAAGACCTGGGCCAAGGCCAGTGGAGGGCCTTGATGAGGGCTCTTAAGTCCTACAGAACATAGCTCCAAGCCTGTTCTCTTGGTGCCCAAGCTCACTCACTGACCAAAGGCCAAATGAACTGGAGGGCCCTAGGGAGAAGGCCAGGATCCACTTTTTACCTCATTCTTCCCCCACGCACTGTTGGCTGAATCCCCTCACTAACTGTCCTTTCTTAACAGCTGGTTGCTTGTGGGTGGGGCCCACTGCTGAGATGTCCAATGTCTGAGCAGGGTCATCGGGGTTGCTCATTGACAATTGGTTGCTAGTGGGTGGGGACCTCTGACGAATGGACCAATGGCTGAGCAGGACCCATTTCCTGGTAACAGGGTGCTGAGTAATGGCACACAGCAATTCAGTTCAGTTCACTCAGTCCTGTCCGACTCTTTGCGACCCCATGAACTGCAGCACACCAGGCCTCCCGGTCTTTCACCAACTCCCAGAGCCCACCCAAACCCATGTCCGTCGAGTCGGTAATGACATCCAACCATCTCATCCTCTGTCGTCCCCTTCTCCTCCTGCCCTCAATCTTTCCCAGCATCAGGGTCTTTTCAAATGAGTCAGCTCTTCGCATCAGGTGGCCAAAGTTTTGGGGTTTCAGCTTCAACATCAGTCCTTCCAATGAACACTCAGGACTGATCTCCTTTAGGATGGACTGGTTGGATCTCTTTGCAGTCCAAGGGACTCTCAAGAGTCTTCTCCAACACCACAGTTCAAAAGCATCAATTCTTTGGTGCTCAACTTTCTTTATAATCCAACTCTCACATCCATACATGACTACTGGAAAAACCATAGCCTTGACTAGATTGGGCCTTTGTTGACAAAGTAATGTCTCTGCTTTTTAATATGCTATCTAGGTTGGTCATAACTTTCCTTCCAAGGAGTAAGCATCTTTTAATTTCATGGTTGCAATCACCATCTGTAGTGATTTTGAAGCCCAGAAAAATAAAGTCAGCCACTGTTTCCCCATCTATCTGCCATGAAGTGATGGGACTGGATGCCATGATCTTAGTTTTCTGAATGTTGAGTTTTAAGCCAACTTTTTCACTCTCCTCTTTCACTTTCATCAGGAGGCTCTTTAGTTCTTCTTCACTTTCTGCCATAAGGGTGGTGTCATCTGCATAGCTGAGGCTGCTGTGCTAAAAGCTGAGCTCACTGCACTCTGTTACAGGAGGAATCAGCCAATCACTACAAAACTCTTGAGAATGAAGCTGATGTGGTTTGCAAAAATAGTTGTGGATTGGAAAGAACTTGATTAATAGGGGAAATATAGCTGGGAAAGTAAAATATCCAGCATTTAGAGTTCTAAAACTTCAGTTAGGGCTTCAGTTTAAAGAGGCAGATTGAAGAGGTATTTGCATAATACCACTAGGTGAGTCACTGGTAACTTCACCTGGGAAGAAAGACTAAAGATGAATGTGGGGTAGAGACTCAAAGGTGTCTCAAAAATTATTTAAGGATGGAAAAAGAAATCATATTGCAAGGGACTAAAGAGACACTAGTTGTGGATAAAATGAAGTGGCAGATATAGACCACTCATTCTAGAAGTATGTCAATGAAAGGATAGCAGTAGGAGAATGGAGAATTAGAGGAAGCAGCATTGTCAAGCCTTTAAAAAAAATATACATACAAAAAAGTGAATATAACCTATATTTAAGTAACAAAATGCATAAATAAAATGGCTATCCATGTGCCTAGCATCCAGTTTAAGAAACATCATGTCTTTTATAGTAAGCATTTCTCAAGGTCCTAAGTAAAATGCCAAGGGCATAGTTGGCAATACATTGTTTTTTGTGGGTTTTTTTTTTTCCTTTTTTGACTGAGAGTCCAAATCTTAGTGCAGGATCTTAGTTCCCTGACCAGGGATTGAACCCTTGCTCCCCGCAGTGGAAACATGAGAGTCTTAACCACTGGACTACCAGGGAAGTCCCTAGCAATAAACTTATTATCAAGATTTTTCAGAAGAAGAAATGACCTCCAAGATACAGGTGGAAAAGTTAATATAGGAAGACAGAAAATATTTGTAATTCATATATCTGATAAAGGCCCAGTATCCAGAATATATGAAGAACTGAATTACAAGAAGACAACCCAATTTACAAATGAGTAAAGGAGTTGAACAGATATTTCTCTGAAAGAAGATATGCTAAAAGTTGTTAATAAGCATATAAAATGATGGTCACCATAATCTCTAGGGATATGCAAATCAAAACCTCAAAGATAGCACTCACACCCACTGTGCTGGGCTATGCTTAGTCACTCACTTGTGTCCAACTCTGTGACTCCATGGACTGTAGCCCACCAGGCTCCTCTGTCCGTTGGGATTCTCCAGGCAAGAATACAGGAGTGGGTTGCCATGCTTCTTCCAGGCGATCTTCCTGACCCAGAGATCGAACCCAAGTCTCTTATGTCTCCTACACTGGCAGACAGGTTCTTTACCACTAAGCAATTCTTTACCACTAAGCAATTCTACTCCTAGGTATATACCCCAAAGAATTGAAAACAGATGTTCAAACAAAACTTTGTAGGTGAATGTTTAGAGCTGCACTATTCATAAAAACCAAAAGATGGAAGCAACCCAAATGTCCATCAGTAGAGGAGTTGGTAAACAGAATGTGACATATACACACAGTGGACTATTATTCAGCCATAAAAAGGAATTAAATATTGATAATGCTACAAAGTAGATGAATATCAAAAAAATATTAAGCTAAGTGAAAGAAGCTTGACACAAAAGATCACATGTTGTGTAATTCCATTTATATGAACTGTCCAGAACAGGTAAATCCATAGAGAAAGCAGATTGGTGATTGTCAATGGCTGGGGGAGGGGAAAAATAGGGCAGGAATGTCTTATAGATAAAGGGTTTTCCTTTGGGGGTGATGAACATGTTTTGGAACCTGATACAAGTGGTTGTTGCATGACATTGTGAATGTACTAAATGCTACTGAATTGCACATTTTTAAATGGCTTTATTTTATGTGAATTTCACCTCAATAAAAAAGTTAATGTAGGAGATAGCTAGACATAAGTATAGTTGTACAGTAAAATGGTAAAGATGAGGGTAGCTACGAGAATTTAATTTCAATCTTTTCTCTTTTCATCTTTTTTCCTCTCTTCCTAGAGAATTTATCTCTGCAATTTTCTTCCTGCTGTCAAACTTCCCTAACTTGTTATTTTTTCTAGCAACCACTCTACTTCTCCCTCTATGAACATCATACTATTTTTAAAATCAAGTTTCTTCAAGTTGTTTATTTAGCTCATTTCCTTCCTTCCTCATGGTCAATACAAGAAGCTTTTATGAACCATAATAGCCCATACAACCCTTCTGTTCTCTCAGTGCAGACTTCAAAATTGACACACATTTCTATTTTGTAACTTTGTCTACAATAATAGTACTGCATAATTAATAACATTAGTAATTCTTGTTAGTGATTAGTGGTTATACTTCCCACTTTCAACAATAAAATTTTGTCTTATCTGATAAGTAATATCATAAGCTATCTTACAAAGAAGTACAAAATCTACTTTCAAGGTGTAGCATATTCTTTTTGTGGTCATTAAGTGTTTGACATAGAACTTTTGACACCACTTACTACATTACTACCACTCTAGGCATAAATAATACATCCCTGAACATTCCTATAAATCTGATGAACTCATTATGATGAGAAAGGATATTCTCAATCTCTGCCATAAAATATTACCCTAGTTAAAATATGAAGCTCCAATACGTTGGTCACCTGATGTGAACAGCCAACTCATTGGAAAAGACCCTGATTATGGGAAAGATTGAAGGCAGAAGGAGAAGAGGGCAACAGAGGAAGAGATGGCTGGATGGTATCACCGATGCAGTGGACGTGAACTTGGGCAAACTCTGAGAGATGATGAGGGCCAGGGAGGCCTGGCGTGCTGTATCCATGGGGTCGCAAAGAACTGGACATGACTGGGTGACTAAACAACATGAAAACAAACTATGAAAAACTACTGGTATACTTGGATTCTTATATTTCTAGGAAAATTTGACTTTCACAGAAATTTTCAAAATATATAATTAGTCATATTCTATGTGTGACCCACTCTTCATTATTGAAGGATGAAGCATGGTACCATTATCCAATATTATTATTTTGCTATAATTGTACTCAAGGAGAGTACAAAGACCTCCAAAAAAGGCCTCAAAACTCCTTGTATCTTTTTTTAATCATTAATTTTTTCTTGTTATACTGAATTTCCAAACAGCATCCAAACAGTTTTACCTTCTATCATGTTAAATCACCACCATCACCACACTTATCGATTAAGTGATGTTTCTCACTTAGCTGCACATTAGCAGCAACATTTAGGGAATTTTTTTTTTCTTAAACCCTGATGACTGGGCCACACCCAAGAAGAATTAAGTCAAT
This sequence comes from Dama dama, assembly GCF_033118175.1. Classification (NCBI taxonomy): domain Eukaryota; kingdom Metazoa; phylum Chordata; class Mammalia; order Artiodactyla; family Cervidae; genus Dama; species Dama dama. Next base: position 62,344,714 of record NC_083695.1, on the reverse strand, counting down.
ATCTCTGGAGGAGGAGCCCTTACACTGGTATTAAAAGCCACTTGAGTAAATCTAATTTATAACCAAGGCTGAGGAATACTGCCTTAGTAGCTACAACCTTATCTCTCTGCTTCCCTAAGCTAAAGTTTCTTTAAAAGGATGTTCACACATTGTGCACCTCTAGAGGTGATACCCTGAGAAGGATACAATGTGTCCAAGGATGTACAACCTCAGTATACTCACACAATAGCATCAGATGAACTCAAAATGAGGAAAATTCTCTTTTATAAAATGTAATGGTGGTAGGGGGCATACTCTAGTCTTCAAAAATTTTTTAAAAAATGGTAAAATTATAAAAGGCAAAGAAAAACTGTGAACATGTTTGAGATTAAAAAATATTAAAACAATATGACAATTACATGTAATACCTGACCCTAAACTGGACTTTGTATTAGGTAGAGAAAAAGAAAATATTCTATGAAGGACTGTATTAGATCAGCCAACACAGCTGTCTTATGCGTAGTGGATTAAATAAAGGTGTCAATATAAAAATTTTGATGTTTATAATTAACAATTGCTATATTCTATAAGAAAAAATTTCTATTCTTAGGAAACATACACTGGAGTATTTAGGATAAAAGGCCATGATATATGTAATTTACCCTCAAAGGCTTAAAAAATACACATGCACACACATATACACAGAATAAGGGATAAAGCAAGTAGGATAAAATGTTAACAGTGGGATAAACAAGGTCCTATTGCATAGCACAGGTACCTATGTTCAGTGCCCTGTGATAAACTAAACCAGAAAAGAATATGTGTCTGTGTGTGTATGAGTCACTTTGCTATATAGCAGAAATTAACACGATATTATAAACCATACTTCAAAAAAATTTTTAAGAATGTTACACTAGGCAAATCTGGGAATGATATGAGTGTTTCTTGTATTATTTTTATGCTTGTAACTTTCTGTAAGTTTATTTCCAAAGAATAATATTTTAAAGATGTCTCTAGTCTCTATTTTCTCACTCCTCTCTGCCCCCCAATTTACTCCATTCTAGCTTGTGTCCACAATTCTAGCTTGTGGTGTCCACTCTCATTAATGACTTCCCTGTCCCTAACTTAAGAGAGAAATTCCAGCCTCCATCTTGCTTAATCTCTCAACAGCATTCATTTGTTGATCACCCCTCCATTTTGAAATACTCATGCATCTGACTTTCAAACTTTTCAAAGAAACACTTTTGCTCCTCTCAGTTTTCATTACTCCATTGTTGCCATACTCTCTCAGTTTTCCCCCTACCTCTACGGCTACTACTTCTTAATTTCCTCAAGGCAAGAAGAATTTCTTCCCTCTTAACTGAAATTTCCTAAAGGAATAGTTCTGAACCCTCTTTTCTTCTTATTCAACCCTCTTTAACCCAGGTAGTCTCAGTATTTAGATGATCATCTATCAACTGAAGACTCTAGAGTTTGTATCAACAGCTCCAACATTATCATCCAAATGCCTTCTTGGTATTTACATATAGATATTTTTAGTCATTTATGGATATGAGAGTTGGACCATAAAGAAGCCTGAACACTGAAGAATTGATGCTTTTGAATTGTTGTGATAGAGAAGACTCCTGAGAGTCCTTGTAGACTGCAAGGAGATCAAACCATCCATCTAAAGAAAATTAACCCTGAATATTCACTGGAAGGACTGATGCTGAAGCTCCAATACTTTGGCCACCTGATGCAAAGAGACGACTGATTGGAAAAGACCATGATGCTGGGAAAGATTGAGGGCAGGAAAAGATGGCAGAGGAAGGGATGATTAGATACCATCACCAACTCAATGGACGTGAATTTGAGCAAACTTTGAGATAGTGAAGGACAGAGAAGACTGGCATGCTGCAGTTCATGGGGTCGCACAGAGTCAGACATGACTTAGTGACTGAACAACAATAACAGACATAATAAATATGATTAAATGAGTCTCTCCTAGTTTTCTTCCAGCATTCTCCATCTTAATACATACCACCACCATTCACTCAGTTTCTCCAAATCCTATATGCCAACTGTATACCCAGTATCTCTACCTGGTGGTCTTAAAGTCACCTCCATCCCAGTACCTCCAAGTCTAAACTCATAATTGCCTTCTCCAAATCTGCTCCTATTATAATATTCCATATCTCACCAAATGACAATATTTTAGTTGCTCACACCTAAAACCCAAGAGTCATTCTCTTTCTTATATGACCCTCTTTCTTATCCAATTAGCCATGTGTAGTGGGTTGAATTTATCTCTGGAAAAGATATGTCCAAGTCCTAACTCCAAGGACTTAAAAATGTGACTTTATTAGAAAAGAGTCTTTGCAGATATAATTAAGATAAGGTTCCCAAAATGAGATAATCCTGGATTAGACATACTCCCTTCCTCATCAGTTCTCAGTTCAGTCGCTCAGTCGTGTCCGACTCTTTGCGACCCCATGAACTGCAGCACACCAGGCCTCCCTGTCCATCACCAACTCCCTGAGTCTACCCAAACCCATGTCCATCGAGTCGATGATGCCATCCAACCATCTCATCCTCTGTCGTCCCCTTCTCTTCCCACCCTCAATCTTTCCCAGCATCAGGGTCTTTTCAAATGAGTCAGCTCTTCGCATCAGGTGGCCAAAGTTTTGGAGTTTCAGCTTCAACATCAGTCCTTCCAATGAACACTCAGGACTGATCTCCTTTAGGATGGACTGGTTGGATCTCTTTGCAGTCCAAGGGACTCTCAAGAGTCTTCTCCAACACCACAGTTCAAAAGCATCAATTCTTTGGTGCTCAACTTTCTTTATAATCCAACTCTCACATCCATACATGACTACTGGAAAAACCATAGCCTTGACTAGATGGACCATTGTTGGCAAAGTAATGTCTCTGCTTTTTAATATGCTATCTAGGTTGGTCATAACTTTCCTTCCAAGGAGTAAGCATCTTTTAATTTCATGGCTGCAATCACTATCTGCAGTGATTTTAAAGCCCAGAAAAATAAGGTCAGCCACTGTTTCCACTGTTTCCCCATGTATCTGCCATGAAGTGATGGAACTGGATGCCATGATCTTAGTTTTCTGAATGTTGAGCTTTAAGCCAACTTCTTCACTCTCCTCTTTCACTTTCATCAAGAGGCTCTTTAGTTCTTCTTCACTTTCTGCCATAAGGGTGGTGTCATTTGCATATCTGAGGTTATTGATATTTCTCCTTGCAATCTTGATTCCAGCTGTGCTTCCTCCTTCCTCATAGAGCTAATAAGTAGCTGTGATGGGTGTCCTTATAAAAGAAAAAAGAGAAGGGCTTGCTTTTGCAGTACATATACTAAAACTGGAACAATACAGAGAAGATTAGCATGGTCCCTGTGCAAGGATGACTCACAAATTCACAAAGTATTCCATATCTGCGGGAGGGATAAATTAACAGTTCGGGATTAACATATACACATTACTATATATAATACAGATAATCACAGGACCTACTGTAATGCACAGGAAACTCTACTCAATAGGTGTAATAACTTATATGGGAAAAGAATCTGAAAAAGAAAGAATATATATATGTATAAACACACACACACATATATATGTATGTATAACTAAATCACTTAGCTATATACCTGAAACTAACACAACATTGTTAACCACCTATATGCCAATATAAAATAAAAGTTAAATTAAAAAATTTAAATAGTAATGAGTGGTAAAAAAAGAGAAAGCACATGGAGACTCTGGGAAGAAGACCACGTGAAGATGGAGGCAGAGATTTGAATGATGCATCTATAGGCCAAAGGAACACAAAGGATTGCTGGCAACACCATCAATTAGGAGAGAGGCATGAAGTGCATTCTCTCTCAGAGCCTTCAGAAGAAACCAACTCTGCCAACATAATTTTTTTAATGTTATTTATTTATTATTTTTTACTGTGCTGGGTCTTTGTTGCTGCCCATGGGCTTTCTCTAGTTGCAGCTAGCAGGGGCTACTCTCTAGTTGCAGTGCACAGGCGTCTCATTGCAGTGGCTTCTCCTGCAGCAGAACACAGGCTTTAGGGCATGCAGGCTACAGTAGCTGTAGTGCGTGGACTCAACACTTGCAGTTCCTGGTTCTAAAGCATCAGCTCAGCAGTTGTGGTGCATGGGCTTAGTCGCTCCCAAGCATGTGGGATCTTCCCTGGACCTGGGAAACCCGTGTTTCCTGCATTGGCAGGTGGATTCTTCACCACAGCCACCAGAGTAGTCCCCTTGCCAGCACCTTGATTTCAGATTTCTGGTCTCCAGCATTGTGAGAGAATAAATTCCTGTTGTTTTAAAGCACTAAATCTGTGGTAATTAGTTATCACGGCCTTAGGAGGCTAATATACCTAGTCTGGGCTCCCCAGACAGCTAGGTGGTAAAAGAATCTGCTTGCCAATGCAGGAGCCAAGGGTTCAGTCCCTGGGTTGGGAAGATCCCCTGAAGGAGGAAGTGGCAACCCACTCCAGTATTCTTGCCTGGAAAATCCCATGGACAGAGGACCCTGGCAGGCTACAGTCCATGGGGCCGCAAAACAGCTGGACAAGACTGAGCGACTACAATACCAAGCAGTCACTAAGGTCTGTTTGTGTTACCCTGCTGAATATCTGTGTTTTTTTTTAATTATATAAAAGAATGTTATTAACTGTAGTTCACCATGTTTTACATTAGATCTTCTGAAAGTAGATAGCTGAGATCCTTACAAACTCTCAGCTATAAGATGGATAAGGTCTAAGGATTTAATGTAAATATCCTCTAAATGTACTCACTTCACAATAGCTACCCACCCAGACTAAGTCACCATCATCTCTTCCCTGGGTGACATAAGTAACCTCCAACCAGTTTCTCCACATTCCCTTGGGGCCACATTCAAACATTTCCCCATGCTGCAACCAAAGCACTTTCTAATAAACCCATATCTGATCACTGCCTTGCTCTTTTAGTCACCTTCATATTAACCTTTCAGGAGTTTAAAAGAAATACTTTTTCCTTAGGTCTCATTTCTCTATTGTTTCCATTTTTTCCCCCTACATTTTGGCTGTTTCTTCTAAGTACTCTTCTGAGTTCCTCTTCGTTGAATCATCCTCAACTTCCAGAAATGATTTAAATTCCACGCATGCCTGGTAAAGCCTTAGCTAGTAAAAGAAGTGGCTAGGACTAAGGTTGCGGATTATAGTTAGAATACAAGTATTGAGAAGATGTGTATTGCAGATTAACCACAAGGGTGAGACACATGTGGGAAATGAATGATAGTAAGATCACAAAGCAACTGCCGTTTGGTAAACCACAGCAGGACAGCCACAAACCAAGAGAGAGATAAGATGCTCTAGAAATGCATACTGATCCTTTGGGGAAGCAAACTGATGCCACATATCAAGAGGCACTGCAATCCTACTCCTGGGAATGTGTCATAAAAAAATAATTCAAAATAATAAAATAAAAGCTACACACACAAAAAAATAAATAAAAGCTACACAAAAAGGCCTGTAACAAAATGTCTTAACAGTTAAAAGTGAGAAATCACTTAAATTGTCAATAATATAGAAAGTGTACAAAAAACTAGGTTTATCTATGAAATATTACAAAGTTGATTAAAATGATAAAATATAGAAATATGGGGTCATTTTACAAAACAACATTAGATAAAAGGTAGAGAAACATAATTGTATATCATAACTATGATGATGCATAAAACCAGCATCTCCAGTTTGATAAAAATTAAAAAGGATAGATATGAAAAGAGAATGATGGAGGGTTTTTTTTTAACATACTTTCCCTTTTTATGATATTTTATTTTTAAAATATTTCTATTTATTTGTGCATTTATTTATTGCCTGTGCTGGGTCTTCAGTGTTGTGTGGGCTTCTCTCTGGTTGTGACAAGCAGGGGCTGCTCTCCAGTAGCAGTGTACTGGCCTCTCATGGTGGTGGCTTCTCTTGTAGCACACAGACTCCAGGGCACATGGACTTCAGTAGCTGGAGCATATGGGCTCAGTAGTTGCAGTTCGCAGGCTCTAGAGTGTGGGCTCCGTAGTTTGTGGTGCACAGGATTAGTTGCTCCTCGGTACGTGGGATCTTCCTAGACCAGAGATCATGTCTCCTGCACTGGCAGGCGGATTCTTTACCACTGAGCCACCAGGGAAGCCCCTTTATGATATTTTAAAACAGATTAAATAGTAATTCTTTAAAAGAATAGTCTGAAATGCATTTCCAAACACATATCATAACTATGAATTGTGAAGAAGCGAATAAGAGAGTCCCTTGGACTACAAGGAGATCCAACCAGTCCATCCTAAAGGAAATCAGTCCTGAATATTCATTGGAAGGACTGACGCTGAAGCTGAAACTCCAATACTTTGGCCACCTGATTGATGCAAAGAACTGACTCATTGGAAAAGACCGTGATGCTTGGAAAGATTGAAGGCAGGAGGAGAAGGGGACAACAGAGGATGAGATAGTTGGATGGCATCACCGATGCGATGGACATGAGATTGAGTAGGCTCTGGGGGTTGGTGATGGACAGGGAGGCCTGGTGTGCTGCAGTCCATTGGGTCGTCAAGAGTCAGACATGACTGAGTGACTGAACTGAATTGAACTAAGAAACAGACCTCATTTAAATTGTTCCGTTTGTCCTGCTAATGTGACTGATCCGGTGTAGGATCACGCATTCCTTTTAGTTTTCATGTCTCCTTCTACCCCTGCAATGCAGGACAGTTTCTGTCTTTCTTTGTCTTTCATGACCTCTGGGTTATCTGTCCAGTTGTACATGTCCTGCCCTGCACATCTGATTTAATGCTCTGTCATTGTTGTCTTGAAATTCTTCATCATTTTCAAGGAAATTTTGAAATTTTCACATTTTAATTTGATCAGGGCTCTGTAAATTAAGTAGTTGATTCTGAATGACCTTGATAGTTTTGAAAAAGATTGGCTGGCTGTTTATAAGATCCCTCAGTTTAGGTTTGGCTTAATTGTTTCTTCATAATTCAATCCAGGTTATGAATTTTTGGTAAGAATACCACTGAAGTGATGTTGTGTCCTCAGGCCTGGTAGCAGGAGGTACAGAATACTAGTTTATTCCCAATACTTGTAACAATAACTTTAATAACTTAGTCAAGATGATGCCTTCCAGTTTTCTGCACTGTCCAGTGTCACAGTTTTGTCCTTTGATACACATTTTCAAATTGCTTTGTGAAAAGGTTGTACAATTTTACATTTCCTACCAGCACTGTGTGAAAGTGCCCATCATCCTAAACCCTCACCAAGCTAGATCCTATCTCTTAAAAAAAAGTTTGCAACTTTACAAGAGGACTGTCTTTAATTGTTTCCAACTATTATACTTTTCTTTCAAAAGTACTACTAATGAAGGTGGACCTACCTCCTTCTCCATCCCAGCCCACCCCACAACCATATTACTTAAGTCATTTACATTTCTTCTTTTGAGATTAAGTAAAAAATCTCTTTGGTTCAACCTGCTTCTAGTCCACCTTAGTGATGAGATAATCCTAATAAATATTTGTGAGTTGAAAGGACACCACAGAGAAGTATACAAATTATAGGCCATCTCATGTGGTTTTAAATGTTTAACAAAATGGACAACAGAAACCTCCTTTAGGAGCTGGTGATTATCTTTAGTATACAATTGTGTATTGTAAATTCCTGAAGGGGTTGTGATAAACTGGCTCTGGATTTAGGCCACTGGGGAGAGAAGAGAACCCCTGTGGCTTGCTCACAATGGATGCGTGAAGGATAAACAGAATACAGGAGGAAAAAAAACGAATAGAAGATTCTAGGGTGCTCTGTTGGAGGGCAGTAGGGATGAGGTAACCATATAACAGAAAACCTCTGACAGCTGAGTTATTCTGGTGATCCAGCTGGCATGACTTAGTCAAATCAAGTACATGCATAACCTGTGACCCAGCAATTCCTCCTCTGATTATATCCTTCAAAGGAAATTTCTCACAGGTCCTTAAGAGGAATATTAGAAGATGCTCATTAAAGTGTGCATTAAGGCGTGTTGTTGTTCTTCTGTGAGGTGGAAAAGAATTCGAGACAATTCTGAATTGACGTAAATGTGTAATAAACAAGATGAAGAACTATGAACAATTAGCAACAACAGATCAGATATACACAGAGCAAGGTTAGGATACACAGATATACACAGAATAACTATATTAAAACCAGTGCCAAGTGAAAAAAAGAAATGAGAATAAGAAAACAAAATCATTTACATAGATGAATAATACATATATACAAAACAAATATGCCTTTCTCAAGAACATCAATAAATTTTAAAAATCTATACAAACAATGGCTGAATATGGAAGAGAGAGAAAGGAATTGCTAAAAAGGGATAAAACTGAGTATATTGATAAATAAGAAAGTAACAGAGTCTCTGCATGGATGAATAATGCTAATGTGTCAAGAACTGAGGAAGGTGTTAACTCTGCATTCAAGGAAAAAGAAAGAAACAAGGGGAGGAAGTAAGGAAAAGAAAGGATAGAAGTTAAGAAAGAAAAAGCAAGAGAGCAGCGAAGTGATGGGCAATCAGTCTCTGTTCCCTTTGATCACAGGGCTTTGCATATGTTGTTCCACCTGCTAAAAATTCTGAGACAACGATGACCATCACCACCGCCACCACCACCACCCACACATACACACAGTTAACTCCTCTTTCCTTTAGATCTCAGCTCAGCCATCAATTCTTTAGTAAAAGCCTCGTATGACCTGTTTGATGAGGCCATAGTCTCTTATCATAGTAGGTCTTAACACCATATTCTCTCTTTTTCGGCACTAATTACAACCAAAAGTTTTAGAATTAGAAAACTTTACATCTATCTGGGTGGTTTGTTTGACTAATATCTGCTTCCCACCAGTAGACCAAAGCCCTACAAGCGCAGCTGCTAAGTCACTTCGGTTGTGCCCAACTCTGCGCGACCCCATAGACGGCAGCCCACCAGGCTCCCCCGTCCCTGGGATTCTCCAGGCAAGAACACTGGAGTGGGTTGCCATTTCCTCCTCCAATACATGAAAGTGAAAGTGAAGTTGCTCAGTCGTGTCTGACTCTTAGCAACCCCATGGACCGCAGCCTACAAGGCTCCTCCCTCCATGGGATTTTCCAGGCAAGAGTACTGGAGTGGGGTGCCACTGCCTTCTCCGTACAAGCACAGGGGTGGTATCGTTTTCTTGTTCTCATGCCTGGACACTGGCTGATAGTTGAGTGGCCAGTTAATATCTGTTACATGGGTGAATTAATAAAAGGATAAATTAATGAACCTACAATAAAGATTGGAAAAGAGAACCAAAGTGGAAGAGCTATGAAAAGAGCCTCACAGAAGGTCTTGAAGTTATTTGCCAGAAAGGAGGAGGGACTGTTTCTTAAGTTAACCACGCCTTTTGCAGTCAGGTGCTGTATACCATCTCACTCACTGGTAGGCACTGTTATCCTCAAGCTTTTTTCCATATACCATTTGGGATGTGGCAATTGAGAGACACTGGAAGAGGGGACTATTCATCAAGAATGATGAAAAGAAGGGAAAGGAAAAAAGAACTGGAGAGAAAACAAGGGTTTAGCAGAATGCAAATGGATACTGACCAAGCTAAATAGGAGATAGTTACCAACCCACTCCAGTATTCTTGCCTGGGAAATCACATGGACAGAGGAGCCTGGTGGGCTACAGTTCAGGGGGTCACAAAACTTAGCAACTAAACAACAACCAAAACAGTACTTTTGACCTAAAGTGATTGATCTACTGAAAACAGTTCACCTTTGGGATGGTGAGTAAGAGTAGGCTGAACTAATATCATGCCATGCAATCCTGAGATTTAAAATAATCAAGATGCATGTCTCAAAAAAAAAAAAAAAAAAAAAAGATGCATGTCTCATACTCAAGCATCTTTAGGGACCAATAAGGCTGATGGATAACAGAAGTACTGGGGCTGGTGGGGGAACTAGAGACTAAATACCGAGTGAATATATGGTCCACTTAAAGGTATTTAAAAAATCAATGAAAAGTATCATACACACACAATTTTAACCAAACAAAACTATTCCTCTGGCAGAATCTGGCCATGAGGCTCAAGTCTGTGCCCCAGTGACTGTTCTAAATCCCAAAGAGCTGACCATGTCAAAGAAATAAGTAACAGAAAACACCCAGAATAATCAAAATCTACAACAAGCAAGGGGGGTACATAAACTTATACCTAGGATTCACCTCAATTCATCAGTTAAATATAATCCAAAAAACAGTAAATATTTATTGTTTATAAATACAGAGTAATGACCCAGGTGTCTCAGGTTAAAAGATGGAATTAGTTATGACTCCTGTACTTCGGTATTAGTTCTCAGTTCAGGACTTACAAGGTTTAATGAATGGGCAGTCACACAGGTTACAAAATAATCTTTCTTATCTTCTCAGTAGAAAATCAGTCTCTCATGCTGTCCATGATTTAAATCTCACCTACACATCCATTCAACTTTAAACCTATCATAGTCATGTAACGTCCCGTATTCTAAAATCATCTCATCTATATAAAATTCTGATTTCTTTAGCATTGGGTAATAGGAAAATAATCTGTGTTTGAAATCCAGTGCCTACTCAGGTCCCAGTAAAGATGCTCAGTAAATGTTCACTGAATCCAAAACTGATGTTTTTAAAATATGTCCACAAATTCTGATATTTTCTCTTCAAAAAAGTATACTCTAATTCCCCTATCATTGGGAGTGGTCTGAAATAAGGTGACTCATTTTTAACAAACTGAATAGTGGAAGTGATGACTTCCATGACTAAGATCTTTAAGAGGCATTAGAGTTTTCCCCTTGCTCTCTCTCTCTTGGATAACTTGCTCTGGGGAAAGCCAGCTGCTGTATCATGAAGACACTCAAGCAGCCCTATGGAGAAGTTCACGTAGTGAGAAGCTGAAGCTTCCTGCCAACAGCCAGTAAGTAAGGAATGATACGTCCTGCCAAGAGCCATATGAGTGAGCCATCTTAGAAGGTAATCCTTCTGGGGAGATTTAAGAGGGAGAGGACATATGTAAACTTATGGCTGATTTGCATTGTTGTGTGGCAGAAGCCAACATAATATTGTAAAGCCATTATCCTCTGATTAAAAATAAATTTTAAAAAAGAAAAAAAAAAGTTAATCCTTGAGCCTCAGTAAAGTCTTCGGATGACTGTAGTTTTGACCAACAGTTAAGACTGCAACTTCCAGAAGCAGAGCCATCCTGCTAAACTGCTCCTAAACTCCAGATGCACAGAGATTATGTGAAATAATAAATGTTTATTATTGCTTTAAGTTGATAGCTTTTAGAGTAATTTGTTAAGCAGAAATATATAACTCATGTGCCTACTGAAATTATCATGATGTTATGACATACATGCACCTGGTGTTTAAAACCTAGCTGTTTTGGCGCCTCTTTCGCTTACCTTCTACTCCTCCTCCACTTCCCATCTTTGCCACCTCCAGAAGCCACTCATTCCCATAATTTCTGGATATTAAAAAGTCCTTTTGCTCCTAATGAGCCCAAGAGAAGGATTCCTTCGGGGCAGACTTTCTCTTCTTTCAGGTGTGACAGATGTTGGATGAGACATTTTGGATCATCAAGATCTCTCATCAATCTATTCATAAATATCTACTTATTTCACTTATGCATCAATTTATTCACCTGAGAGGATTTTAATTATTAGCAACACGGACTTCCCTGGTGGTTCAGTGGCTAAGACTCCATGCTTTCAATGTAGGGGGTCTGAGTTTGATCCCTGGTCAGGGAACTATATCCCAATATGTCGCAACTAAGAGTTCGAATGCCACAACTAATCAACTAAAGATCCCACATGCTGCAACGAAGATAGAAGCTGCCACCTGCTGCAACTAAGACTGGGTATGTAGAATGTATGTGTGTGCTCAGCCGTGTCCAACTCTTCATGACACCATGGACTGTAGCCCACCAGGATCCTCTGTCCATGGAGTTTTCTAGGCAAGAATGCTAGAGTGGGTTGCCATTTCCCTCTCCAGGGGATCTTCCTGACCCAGGAATAGAATGCAGGTCTCTTGAGTCTCAGGCACTGGCAGGCGGATTCTTTACCAGTAGTGCTACCTGGGAAGCCCACAAGACTGGGTATAGCTGAATAAATAAACAATTAAAAAATAATAAATAGCAGTATCAGTTTAGAAAATGAAGGGAAACAATCAGAAGCATAAATGCCACCTAAGCAGGTTTTAGGACTATATGCGGATAAGCCCATAAGTGGAAGTATTTCCAAACTTGTAACCAGAGGAAGGACTTGGCCTTTGGTGAAAGATGAAGTAGAGAATATTAGAATAAGCCGGGGCACATTGTGATATACAAGGTACCTAAGATGTTAGTTTCATTTTATGGTCTCTTCCCTGTGCAGGGTACTTACCAGTAGCTTCAGAACAGAGGCAGAGACAATATGTCCTTGTTTTACAGAACACTCTTTCACAGAGAGCTCCTAGCAGAGTCTGGTACAGAGAGAGAGGGAGCAACTATTGCTGCCAAAGGGATTATCAGAAACTGGACATGACTTTGTGTGTGGAATCTACTCCCCCTTTCCCAAAGATTCTGGAAAGCAATGAATAAACAAAGTGGCTCTGAACAGACAATGCAAGTAAAGAAAGAGGAAACGTTCAGGTCTTAGAAATTAAATTTATCAACAAAATCTCAAATAGAAAAGATTATCACAACCCTAAGAAAATCCCTCTTTGTTTCCTGATCTATAATATTGCAGATGAGGGGGAAAAAAAGAGCTTAAGGTATTTGATCTCTTTCACTGAAAACCATTCCCACTGGTAGAACTGGCATCTTATTACATTTCCCGCCTGGTAAAACACAGACTTGACTACACCATAATATCAAATCCTCAGATTTATTAACTTTGAAATGGACACAATATCATAAGATTACTGAGGAAAAATAATTATATTTAGGGAAATAAAAATGCTTATGCTTGGGAAATCAAAATGCTTAATAAAAATGCTTATTAACAATGCTTATTAAGTGATAATTGTCTTAGGTTAGGGGTCCCTAAATTTGACCCTGAGTCAAGGTGTTACGAGTTGAAGTATTGCCTTACAAAAGATGTTATAATTCTTTTCCCCAGAATGTAGAAATGTGACTTTATTTGGGAATAGGATCTTTACAGATGTTACCAAGTTGTGACAATGTCATGAAACTGGAGTTCTTATATAAGAAACTAGTGTTTCTTATATGAGGGGAAGATGGCCACGTGAAGACACAGAGATGGGGGAGAATGCTATGCAACGATGGAGGCAGAGAGAGGAGAGATGCATTTATTAACCATAGAACACCATGAATTGCCAGCCATCACCAGAAGCTAGGAAAGAAGCATGAAACAGACTTCTCCTCAGAGCCCTGAAGAGGAACCAACTGAACTAACACCTTCACTGTATTTCCAACTTATGGTCTCCAGAAATGTGAGAGAATAAATATTTTTGTTTTAAGCCACACAGTTTATGGTACTTTGTTACAGCAACTCCAGGAAACTAATATAGAAGGATTTGAGAGTATGTGGTTTATCTTGAAGGAGAGACCTGGAACCTCTGATGGAAGAATAAGCCAGCGAGACTGAGAAGAGAAAGTCACTAATAGAGTAGGCTGATGGGTGGGTAACCCTGCAGGTAGGGCTCAACTCTTCTACAGACTCTTGGAGACAACGGAATATGCCTCAGTTGTTCTGCTTTTGAGAAGTGAGGACATTGGTGTACTTATGGGTAAAAAATATTGGTATATTAGTGTTCTGTGGCCATTGTGACAATTACCACAAATTTGGTAGCTGAAAACAATGAAAAGTTATTCTCTCACAGGTTTAGAGGCCAGAAGTTTGAAATCAGTATCCTTGAAATCATGCAGTCAGCAGGGCCATCCTGCCTCCAGAGGCTCCACAGGAGAGTCTGCTCCTTGCCTCTTCCTGCTTCTGGTAGCTGCTGGCCCTTCTTGACTTGTGGTTACATCACTGCACTCTCCACTTCTGTGGCCACAAGGTCTCCACTTCTGTCTGCGTGAAATTTCCCTTTGCCTGGCTCCCCTAAGAACACATGTGACTGCATTTAGGGCCTACCTGGACAGTCCAGAATCATCTCCCTATCTCAAGATCCTTAATCATACCTTTGGCTCTAAAACATAAAATTCACCAATTTCAGGGCCTGATATCTTCAGAGGACATTCTTTAGCCTACCACACTTGGCATATGTATTTACCCTTCAGCTTTCAATTGTCATGGGTTGAAGACTGCTCTCAGGGTCCTTAGTGCTTCTAGACTGCCCTGTAGGGGTTGAGAAAAACTCCACAGGTTAAAAGTTGCATGTATTGAATGGAAAGTGTTGAGAGGATGTCAATGTGATGACAGTATCTGCTACACTATTATTTTTTGTTATTTAGACTTTTGGGTTAATAATTTCAAATTGAATAGTCATTAGTTATAATTATTATTAGCTATTTTAGCCTCATTTCCTAATGACCCACAATATAAATTATTTGCTCTGTGTGACCTAGCTTAGAAAAAAAAATTTTAAGAAGAGTAAACAATATTTTTAATGATAAAAATAATCTTTGGCACAGTTAAGTTTTATATACCACATATGTGCACAGGTACATTCAGCCCATATAGAATCTATTAAGTGGAGTCATAAAGAAACATCTCTCGAGAGGCAGACATTTTACTTTACCTGCTGTACACAGTGAGTCCAATCATTATCTTTTCATATAGGTGTCACAGACATAAGGTTTAGGAATCTCTTTGCATTAGGTAGATGGATGAGATCACACCAGAAGGGCAAGTAGAACAAAAAGAGAAGTAGAAAGGCGGGTCAGGAGTGGCACCCTGAGAGTAACCTACATTGAAGAGGCAGGAGGATGAAGGAAAGAACGTAGGAGGAGAAGCTGGTAAAACGGCTGTTCAGGGAGCCAAGGGAGTCAAAATTCTAATGTGAGAAAGGAAAATTGCAGCGGAGAGATCTAGTGAGGTTTAAAAAAAAAAAAAGAAATAATGTAATTCAATGCACACTTAAAAAAATTCACTTTACTTGGAGATTCTTGGTGATCTTATTGAGAGCAGTTACAGTAGACTATTATGGGCAGGGTCTCAAAGGGGTTCACAGGAACCTCTGGGTACAGTCCCTGTGAAGTTAGTATGGGGTAGCTCAGTGACCCTCTTAGTCCAGGTATTCAGGAAAGCTATGGAAGATCCAAGAGGATCTAGCCCAAACTGAGCTTAGTGTGGACTGAGTGAATGGGAAATGACACGAAGCTGGTGATGACATAACTGAGAAACCAGATTACATTAGTAGGAATCATGTAAACTTCCATTTGTTAATTTTGTGTTTAAATGACAGATTGCTCAAAATCAAGATGGGAAAGATTAGCTTGGCAAGTGCTTAAAAATGATCCAAAGATTTTTGGTTGATTATAAACTTAAAATGGGCCAAAAGTATGACTTAACTCTTAAAAAAGCTAGCACAGGCTTGGGCTGTGATAATAGAGAAGATGAAGTGGAGATACCAAGAGTAATATAGTTTTTTTCTTTCTTTCCTTTTTTTTTTTTTGAAGTAAAGACAACCAGAGAATGAGGAAAATAAAACAGCAATTAAAAGAAGTCATTAGAAGAAAAATGAAGGATGGAAGAGATTTGCATATATTAATCGGCCACGGGGAAAGATGCACTAGGGAGGGAAAGAGAGAGCAGGGATAGTTAGTGATACATGGAGTGTGATGAAGCTGGGAGAAGTTCATTTCGAACGGTAATGGATATGCGTCATCCTCGGAGAGACTGGACAAGAGGCTGAAAGAACGGGAGTGACCACAGATAAATCATTATGTTTGAGAAGGAATTCAGACACTTGGGAAGAGCACAGGCTAATGTTTTCAATTTGTTTGATGAAGTAATACTCCAGTGGGACAGGTTCTGCTGTCTCTGAGAATGTGTGTAAAGGACAGCAATGGGGAAATTGAGGAAGTTGGAAGAGAGGGAAAGAAGAGTTCTGGATAGAATGGGATTCTTGGTCTCTAAAGTGGGATCCAGAAACTGAAAGGTTTCTTCTCAGTCTCTATAAGACCAGCACCTACAAGGGAGCTCAGACTCTTTGGAGCGTCTACTGGCCTTTCCCCTCTAGCTCAGGACTGCTAGGCCAGACAGCCCGGATGTTCTCAGAATTGCAGATTTTAAAAATAAAAACAAACAAGAAAAAAAAAAAAAAACGAAAGCAGAATTCTTAAATTTATTCATGAAGAAAAAGTCTTTAAAGACAATCATTTTGGAAAAACAGTTATTCTTGCAATGCATAAATCTTCCTGTTAAAACTAATGACTTCGGAGGAATTACTGACGAGACAGTAGAATTGACAGAAAAGTTATAGCTATAAAAAACTGAAAGGCAGATGAATCTCACTGATATAACTGTTTATGAAGCAGTGGTTAAGTTAAGGCAAAAAGGGTTTCAAAATAAAACATTAAGAATCATAGACTTTTGAGTGCCGGAACTCATAAGAAATCATTAGCCAACCACAACTCGCCCAGATAACCTGTCAAGGGGCAGGTATTTCACAAATGGAATAAGCTCTTCTCTGTCCCACAAAAATCAGTATTCACAATAGAAAGATAAGACGAGCTATATCCTATAACAAGCTAAACATGAGAGGTACAAAATACAGGAAGATGACTGAAAAACTCAGATCCTATCGTTCTGAGAAGAGAAGCCCGATTTCCTGAAGAACTGCAAGGAAATTGGGCAGGAGTCAGATTCAGAGACCCTGTAGAGTGACCACTGATTACCCACCTTTGGTGATTCACGGTGCGTGCGCGGCCATGCGCGTGCACGCCTGGGCGCCGTCTGCCCAGGGCCGCGAGAGGGCGCACGACAGCCCTGTCTACGGAAGTCCCGCCCCCATTTCCGGCGGCGGAGGATGGGGAGGGGCTAGTGGCAGTTTCCGGCTGGCTCAGTGTTGCTGATTTCCCACGTGTGTTGCTGGTTCGGGATTCCTGGATTACCGCTGTCCGGGTGAATTTGTCCAGCCGGGGTACCCTGCACACTGAAGGATGAAGGCCGTGAGTGTCCTCAGAAGCCCGGTCCCCGCGGCTTAGGACCCTTTTGGGTCACAGAGTCGCTGCCGTTGTATGTCGGGCGGCGGCGGTGGCCTAGATTAGGGACTCCCTCCTGGCTCTCCGCGTTGTCAGCTTCCTCTCAGACCTGGCTCCTTCTTTTTCACCCACTGTGCACTCTTGGCTTCAGCGGGCCGCAGTGACACTAACACGAAGTCTTGAGTTCGAGTTCATAAGATGTCAGACTTGAAGAGTTCTTCAAGACCATCTTTTGAACCCGTTATTTTACAGATGAGAAACGGTCCTGCTTCCAATAAGTTTATGAG
Organism: Dama dama; assembly: GCF_033118175.1. Lineage (NCBI taxonomy): Eukaryota > Metazoa > Chordata > Mammalia > Artiodactyla > Cervidae > Dama > Dama dama. Next base: position 62,327,309 of record NC_083695.1, on the reverse strand, counting down.
TCTTGGGACCGTTTTTTTTTTTTTTTTTTCCTCCTAAAGGTAAGGATATAGAAAAGCAAATTGTAATCCACATCCGAGTTCAGCTTTGTTTTCCTCACTTTGTCTTGATCTCTTTAAGCTGTAGCTTCATCAGTAATATGAGGATAACAGCAATCACTACTTCTAGGCTGTTGGCGGTAATATGTTAGAGCACTTTGTAAACAGTTAAGCGATATGTAAATGTCACTTGTTATTGCTAAAGACAGCCAATATTTTAATCTTAGTATGCCAAACCACGAGTGTTAAATTAGCCTCGAATAACCATTTACCAGTAACTCAGTGGTTTTTCACATTTTTTTTTAGTCTCAGACCCTTTTGAGCAGCTGTGGATTCTGGTCACGGGAAGAACCTCCCGTTGAATAACTCCTGATCTAGTGCTGTTCTGTAGGATTAATGCCATAGTGTGGTTTTAGCTCTTATATGCAAGACCCGTGACTGTGAGACATTAAAATTGTGGAATTGGTCTAATGAAATTTTATAATCAATTCTTTTTAACCTGATTTTAAAAATAACATATTCATGTGTATTATCAAGTGTGAAACAGATCACCAGTCCAGGTTGGATGCATGAGACAAGTGCTCAGGGCTAGTGCACTGGGATGACCCAGAGGGATGGGATGGAGAGGGAGGTGGGAGGGGGGTTCAGGATGGGGAATACATGTAAATCCATGGCTGATTCATGTCAATGTATGGCAAAAACCACTACAATATTGTAAAGTAATTAGCTTCCAACTAATAAAAAATAAAGGAAAAAAAAATAACTTATTTTTCTGGGTATTCAGTGACCCTTCTGTTGTTGTTTTCTAGAGAAGAAATAAAAAACAGGTTCCAAGCTTTCGGAAGTTGTTGAAAACTAGTAAAGTCAAACTTGAAAACAAGCTAAAAAACAAACAGTTTAAACAACAAAGCACTCTCAAGAAGTACCGTAAAGAGCAGAGGAAACTAAGGCAAGCTGTAAAAGATGCCGTGTCTAAGAAACCCGTTCCATTGGAGGACCCAAAGGAAAAACGACCAGGTAACTGTGAAAACATTCCTGTGTTCCAGTTTCTATTGATTTGTTCTAAAATATTCTTCATGCAATAACTTTGCTTTTTAGCCATCACTCCTAGAGAAGGATCATAGTCCTATGTATTTCAGTCACTATGAGAAAACATTTTAATGCAGTATTCACGGTGAAAGAGACCCAGCCTCTGCTTTTAGTTTGTTTAGAAAGCAGATCTGAAGATTTTCAGTGCATACTTGGGAAAACAAACTCAGAATAACCATGTAAATAACTTTTGGGCATTCCAGTGCTGCCACTTTCCCATTTCACTGGCAGTTAGCTAAGAAAAGAGTTGCTTTTCTCTGCTGCATTCTTTACAGCGTTGCCAAGTATCACTTAGTCTTCTAAACTCTGGCTTTCTTTTCACTTGGAATGAAATTGAGCTGTAATCGTCAAGGTTATTCTTTTGTCAACCTGTTCAAAAACTCCCAAGTACTCAAAACAGTTAAGGAATATGATCATTCTGACTCAGACCTGTTTTGCTACAGCAGAAGTGGTACTTTCAGGGTATTAATATTTGACTATATCTGACTTTTCTTTCTTCCTGTGCACATCTCATTCTCTTACAGTGACCTATTTAATTTGATCCATTGGCAACTGTGCTATTGTGATGTATAAAAGGGCATGGGACTGGAAGTCAGGATACCTGAGCTTTTCTCTTAATTTTGTTTCTTATTAGTGGTGTGGCCTTAGTCTGTCACTTAATCTCTAGGTACTTCATTTATTTAAAAAAAAAAAAAAGGCCTTGTTTGAGTTAGATATTTTTAATATCTATCTAAATTTCAGAAGAATTTAAAAAGCATGATTGTTAGGTATTATATTTTAAAAATAAAAACAAAAAATGTCTTTCTTCTTACATGTTGAGCATATAAATTAAGTCTCTTAGGGAGTTGGGTATAGGTAATGTTCAAGTGGAAGACCTGGGTTAGAGACAATAGTTTTGCAAATTATTACTATATAGATGGTAATCAAAGCCTTTGACTTGAGTAAAATCACCATGGAGACTGTGTAACATGAAAATAAGAGAACCCAGAAAATAATTTTAAGAAATGCCAGCATTTAAGAAGTGAATAGAGAAACCTGTAATGTGGTTTGAGGTGGAGCCAGAGAATTAGGAAGAAAACTTAAATTGTATATGTCTTAGAAATTGAAAGAAACATGTTTCAAGAAAGAAAGAAACTTTTTTAATGTTCTAACATGAAATAGTCTATAAGATGAATTTTAATTTTAAAAAGCAAGATGAAAAGTAGTGTATATTGGAGCTTCCACCCACTTGAAATTATAGGTTATCACCACCTGTAAGATGGGCTTACACCAGTTGAGTAAAAAGGAGAAAAATATGTATGTACACATAAACTCAAATGTGAACTATCACAATAAGAATTAAAAGAAAAAAGCAATAGACTTTCCTTTGACCCAGAGATCTCACTGCTAGGAATGTATCCTACGATTATTTGAAAATATTTTCCAAGAGCATATATGCCCAAGCATGTTCATTGCAACACTGTTCACTTCAGTTCAGTCGCTCAGTTGTGTCTAACTCTTTGCAACCCCATGAACCACAGCACGCCAGGCCTCTCTGTCCATCACCAACTCCCGGAGTTTACCCAAACTCATGTCCGTTGTGTTGGGGATGCCATCTAACCATCTCATCCTCTGTCTTCCCCTTCTCCTCCTGCCTTCAATCTTTCCCACCATCAGGGTCTTTTCAAATGAGTCAGCTCTTCACATCAGGTGGCCAAAATATTGGAGTTTCAGCTTCAACATCAGTCCTTCCAATGAATACCCAGGACTGATTTCCTTTAGGATGGACTGGTTGGATCTCCTTGCAGTCCAAGGGACTCTCAAGAGTCTTTTCCAACACCACAGTTCAAAGGCATCAATTCTTTGGCACTCAGCTTTCTTTATAGTCCAACTCTCACATCCATACATAACTACTGGAAAAACCATAGCCTTGACTAGATGGGCCTTTGTTGACAAAGTAATGTCTCTGCTTTTTAATATGCTATCTAGGTTGGTCATAACTTTCCTTCCAAGGAGTAAGCGTCTTTTAGTTCCTCATTGCTGCAGTCACCATCTGCAGTGATTTTGGAGCCCCCAAAAAAAGTCAGCCACTGTTTCCACTGTTTCCCCATCTATTTGCCATGAAGTGATGGGACTGGATGCCATGATCTTAGTTTTCTGAATGTTGAGCTTTAAGCCAACTTTTTCACTCTCCCCTTTCGCTTTCACCAGGAGGCTCTTTAGTTCTTCACTTTCTGTCATAAGGGTGGTGTCATCTCCATATCTGAGATTATTGATATTTCTCCCGGCAATCTTGATTACAGCTTGTGCTTCCTCCAGCCCAGCGTTTCTCATGATGTACTCTGCATATAAGTCAAATAAGCAGGGTGACAATATACAGCCTTGACGTACTCCTTTTCCTATTTGGAAGCAGTCTGTTGTTCCATGTCCAGTTCTAACTGTTGCTTCCTGCCCTGCATACAGTGTTAATTTATGGCAATTATTATGGCGTATATGGCAATTATTATGGTTAATTATGGCAAAAATATGGAGACTATAAGGGGCTTTCTTTATAGGACACCCAAGGACAGCAAAGAATTGTCCTGCCCAGCATGTCAGTAAAGCTCACGTTTAGAAACATTGGGGTAAGGTGGTTGAAAAACATAAGCTTTTCCTATTGTAGACACAAAAACACAGGGTTCTATGTCTCTAATACTAATTCCTGATTTTTTTTGTTGTTTGTTGGAACAGGTAAAAGGATTGAGAGGGAAGAGGGAGAAGAGGAGGAAGCCCTTCCTTTAGATATGATGGATGAAGATGACTTACAGTTAATGAAAGATTTAGGACAAAGAGCATCTTTTCTAACGAGAGACATTTCTTCCAGGTAATATTTCTTTTAGATTATAGTCATTCACATCCTTTCAATGTTAAAAACTTGGTTCTGAATTTTACTCAGGTGGTTAGTGCAAGATGCTGCTCATCTCTGAACACTGGAGTTTGTAAACTGTAAACCCTATTCTGTAAACCTTATTCTATATATTTTGTAAATAAAATTAGTTCATAAAAAAAAAAGCTGATTTTATTTAGTATATATCTTTATTTCTTTTGAGTCTGAATAGTGAAGCAGAGTGAATGGGTGAAGTATGCTTTCCTCTGTTTGAGGCAAAACAGTCCCGGGTTCCTTATGGCCGTGTTACCCGTGTCTCAGTTGCTGTTATCCTGTTATGCTTAGTTGCTCAGTTGTGTCTGACTCTTTGTGACCCCATAGACCACAGCCTGCCAAGCTCCTCTGTCCATAGAATTTTCCAGGCAAGATTACTGGAATAGGTTGCCATTTCCTATTCCATGTTACCATATCAGGTAGGTATTATTCTGTTTCACAGAAAGGAAACTGTTTTCCCATAGTCACAAATAATGGATCTGAAATTTAAACTTAGGTGAAGTCCAAAGTCCATGCTATGTTCTGAAGGTTTTGGGAAAAGTGAAACCTTTGGCACGATGTCCACATTGGCTGTGTGGAATATTCTTCAAAAAAAAAAATCTGTAACTTCACCTCTGTTTTGCTGCTAAAGGGAAAACTAAATGTAAACCGTAGTTTTATGGCTTTATATGGTAGGCCATACGATTCATTTACTATACAAATGCCTCTTATGTTCCTGATCTAAGTGCTAATATCTTTATGCCAATTGAATTTGATTAGTGATTTATTTTTATGTACTTTTAAAATAATAAGTCTCTGAGTTCTTTTTTAAATATATTAAAATTTTTTCTTGCAGTGAGCCTGTTCACGTCAAGAAACGGAAGCATGAGAGTGTTATAGATAAATATGAAAAAATACCAAGAACTCTGCATACTGCGCCAGAGAAGGAACTGATTCACTTACTTCCTATCAAAGATAAAAGTGGTATAATCCCACAGACCAGAGAGAAACCAGGTGAATCTGCTCAGCCTGTGTATTAGGTTAAAATTTTGGTCCCTTACTAATATCACGTTCAAAATTTTCTCATTCAAAATTTGTTTTATTTTGACTTTTACTCATATCTACAAAACAGGGTAGCTACAGTTAGTCATAGAGCAAAGTTGACCATTCTGGCTGGAAATACAAATGATTATCTCTTAATTCAGTATGCCCATTGTACTATGAGTACTGCTGAAGCTGCAAGGTTAAGGTGATTCTTTTCAGAGTATTTCATTTTTTTGTTTCTAAAATTAGAAACATACTAGTCATCCTTTTTTAGCCTTTTTTTTTCCCCCATACATGTATTTTTGTGAAATAAAACACAAAAGTCTGGGAATCAAAGATGTGAAATTATATGGGTTATAAAAAAAAAAAAAAAATCCGCCTGTAAAGCTACCATCTGGGCAAGAAAGAAATACTGCCAGCACTCAGAAACATCCCTTCTGCTCCCCTTAATCACTAATTGCTCCCTCTGAATAAAAGTAACTGTTTTCCTGAGTTTTTTGGTAATCACTTCCCTGGTTTTCCTTGTGGTTTTACAACTTACATATATTATAACATTTTTAATATGCATATTTTCTGTATAGTTATTGACAGTAACCAAGACGAAGAGGATCAAGAGGAGATGGAACCTGAGGAAGGTAATGGGATGCATCTTTCTAGTTAGTAAATTGTTAATTGAGAATTACATTTTTTTTTTTACTTAATAGTGAATTAGTTTTAGATGTAATCTGGAATGTGCATTTTGGAGTACTGGTCATTTCAAGGTCATTTTGAACTTTTTCCCACACTTTGAAAATCTTACCTTGTGTAATTTGATTGATTGTTGCCTTTCCTATGGAAGATTTTATGCAGTTATGTTTGTGATGTCTAGGCATGCGTGGAGAGTCTGATAAATCATTACTATTTTGAATTCTTTTTAATCATAATGTAAGGACCTGCCTACAAATAACTATTAACTTTGTAGCCTAAAGGATAAAAATGACTCTGGTACAAAATTATTTTGGCTCTTTCTTAGAGAAGTTATACTTTATGTATGTCTGTTTAACATAACTGAATGTGGGTTCTAATAGTTGGACCAGTTCCAATCACAGTTAAACTGAAAGAACATACTTTATTGTTTGAAGCTATATTGGTTTGGAATTTGTGATAAAACAAGCTAGTTAAATTTTACTTTGTCTTAGCAAACCTTATTAGTGTAAATGAGATTACAGGGCAACTGTTTTAACTGTTTTTGGTCATTCCTCATAGGCTTATACCAGATACGCTTGTGTGTTTGTTAAATCTAGTTCCATGTAAATTTCTTAAGGTAGATGTATTTTGCATAGAGCTGAAAACAGAGGAGCCTGTTTTGTACTTTTTCAAAACTAAATCAGATTGTTCTTTCTCTTAATTTGTATGAATTATTGTGGATTTATTAGCATAGTGGGCTTCCCTTATAGCTCAGTGGCATGGAACCTCTACCAATGCAGGAAACATTAAGTTTGATCCCTGGGTCAGAAAAATCCTCTGGAGAAGGGAATGGCTACCCACTCCAGTATTCTTGCCTGGGAAATCCCACAGACAGAGGGGCCTGGTGGACTACAGTCCATGGGGTCACAAAGAGTCGGATGGACTTGACTTAGTGACAAAACAACAGCAACAGTTAGCATAGTACTTATGAATAAGAACTCTTAATCGGACTACCTGGATTTAAATCCCATTTCTGCCAGATATCCGAGCTTAGGCAAGTTACTTTCTCTTTGCCTCAGTTTATCTACAAAATGAGGCTAATGACAGTAGTATTTGGCTCAAGTGATTAGTGAGAGATTTATATGTATTAATAGTAATCTTGGCCCATAGCAAGTACTTGGTAAAAGTTAGCTATCATTATGGTTGTTTGTTACTACAAGAAAATTATTTTAATCATTAAGATTCTTGGATTCTTGTAAATAAAAAAATGTTTAAGAGGTGAAACCTAATCTGTTTCAGAGATAATTGAGAAGCCCATTAAGGAGCTGACATTAGAAGAACATTTAATTGAGAGGAAGAAGAAACTGCAGGAGAGGAAAATGCATATTGCAGCCTTGGCATCTGCCATATTATCAGATCCAGAAAGTAATGTAAGTATAATTAATTTCCTTAGGATCTTCATATTATGTGGTGTGATAGTCTGATCTTTTAAGATTTTCTTCCTAGCTGTAAGCACACACGGAGAGGAAGGGCATTAACATGATGGTAGTAACTGAGTTAAAATAAGAGTACATAGAACCTTAGCCTAATCCAAATCTGAACTTTGTTTCTTCTGTGATCTTAGAAAAGTTGCTTGAAAGTTCTGAGTCTTATTTTCTTCATCTCTAAATGAAGATATTGGACTATACTTGATTGATGTATGTAACAATGTGTCTCAGAAAGTGTTTTTAGGGAAATAAGACACACCTGGTTTAAGAAAACTCAATGCCATTTGTGGCAATATGGATGGATCTAGAGATTAGCAGACTGAGTAAATAAAGTCAGACAGAGAAAGACAAATAACATATGGTATCACTTATGTGTAGAATCTCAATAAATGATACAAATGACCTTATTTTAAAAGCAGAAAGAGACTCACAGTCATAGAAAACAAATTTACAGTTACCAAAGGGGAAAGGGATGGGGGAGGATAAATTAGGAATTTGGGATTCAGATATAGATCAGTAACAAAGAACTACTGTATAGCAGAGGGAACTATATTCATTATTTTGTAATAACCTGTAATGGAAAAGAATCTGAAAAAGAATACATATGTATCTGTATGTGTATACCTGAATCACTCTGCTGTACACATGAATCATTGTAAATCAACTATATTTCAGTTTTTAAAAAGGTAGCATCATAAAAAAAAATAGCATCATTAAAAAAAGAAAACTCAAAAAAAGAGTTTCTAAAAATAGGTAGATTAATAAATAAGTATATTTTTTCTAACTGCTTTTTTAACAAAAATTTGATGCACTTAGAACTTTAGTGATTTATGTGTTGTTAATGTGAGCAGTGTCTGGAGTTGTATGTGGCTGGACTAGACTGTGAGCCATGGTGAGAATTCCACTTATCGTGCCAGATGTGTGGTGGTTTTCTTTTGTTCATAATTATCTTGCCATTTCTCTAGCCTTATATGTTGTTTCTTTAACAGATTAAAAAATTGAAAGAATTACGTTCTATGCTGATGGAACAGGATCCTGATGTGGCTGTCACTGTTCGAAAGCTGGTGATAGTTTCTTTGATGGAGTTATTTAAAGACATTACTCCTTCATATAAAATACGACCCCTAACAGAGGCAGAAAAATCCACCAAGGTAATGCTGGATATAAGTACTACACAAAATAAGCTGAAAACTTTGCTTTGCTAGAGACAGGAGAAGGGCTTCCCTGATAGCTCAGTAGTAAAGAATCTGCCCACAGTGCAAGAGATGTGGATTCAATTCCTGGGTCAAGAAGGTCCCCTGGAGGAGGAAATGGCAACTCCCTCCAGTATTCTTGCTGGAAAACCCCATGGACAGAGAACCCTGGCGGGCTACAGTCCATAGGATCACAAAGAGTCAGACATGAGCAACTGAGCATGCAGAGGTGGGAGAAATAGTGGGGGTACTCATATTTTGCGCTAATTTAAAAATGGATTTTAATATTTTGATTTAAGAAAATGGTCTTTTTGGTCTTTTTAGATCCGCAAAGAAACCCAGAAATTAAGAGAATTTGAAGAAGGCCTGGTTAGCCAATACAAATTTTATTTGGAAAACCTGGAGCAAATGATCAAAGGTATATTAAAGTATCCTAAGAGTGTGTAGTGCACTGAGCTCTCAGGAAGGTGAATTCTGTATTCTGTCCTGTGTGTTGAGTCAGTTTAGTGTATGATCAGGAACAGAGTCTACAGTCAGACTTCTGAGTTCAAGTTCTGGTTCACCTCTTAGGACCTGTGATGGGCAAAGGACAGCCTCTCTGTGCTGCAGTTTTTCTGTCTATAAAATGGGAGTAAGAATAGTTAAAGTACTATGCTTTAGTAGTATTTTGATGCTTTTCTTTAATAGGAACAACCCAATCTCAAGATTGTTGTGAGGAGTGAACTAATTTATAGGTATAAAGTAGGGTTATAGTGCTTGTACGAGATACTGTGCCTCATCAGCTGTCAGTATTAGCATTGCTGTAGTCCTGTACCTAGTAAATAGTTATATGTTTCTTGAATTTATGAATGGTTAGAATTTATTCTACTGTTGTTTATTTGGAAGGAGTAGGAAGAGAAAGATATCTTTCTCGGGGGAGAAAGATAATGTGAGTGGATGTAAGGAGTGCCTCGAAAATGGACTTAACATTTTCAGGATGATAAACTTGTTTGTCAAACGCTGTTTGCTTTCTCTTCGTTCAGAGGAAAAAGGGCATAGGGATCATTCTGACATGAATGGGGAAGAGATTTCTTGCCAAGGCAAGGAGCTTTCACCGGACTCAGTTGGGCTCCTTTACTCAGTGCTGGGTCTAAGGATCCAGCTGCCATCTGGATGGCACCCAGATGCCATCTCAGCAGCAACAGAGCTGAATCTTTTGGCCCAGTAAGGACATGGAGTGGGGTCGGTGGTGTGGATATTGCTTCTGTGCTCTGTCATCCCAGCTGGAACCTGCGTACTAGCATTTATTTATCTATCATAATGTCTTCAAGATTCTTCCCTGTTGTAGCATGTGTCAGTATCTTCCTCCCTTTTTAAGGCTGAATAATATCCCATTGTATGTACACACTGCATTTTGTTTATCCATTCATCCATCCATTATGAAGTCTTGTCAGTTTTAAGTAAATAGAAAATATTGTTCTTAATTATGGTGAATGCAGTCTGTTTGAGGAAAAATCACATTTATGAGAAGCAAGTTCAAAACAAAGGCACTTGGGGAATTCCCTGGTGGTCCAGTGGTTAGGAATCTATGCTTCCTCTGCAGGGGGCATGGATTCGATTCCTGGTAGGGGAACTAAGTTGCTGTATGCTTCGTGGCACAGCCAAAAAATTAATTAATTAATTAAAATGTAAAAAGTCACTGTCTTTCTCATCTTTGGCTGTGTATGATGAAGAGAGAGGTGTTGAACCTACTTTAGAAAAAAAATCGGCATATTTTCATATGCTCATATTCAAGATACTGTGTTACAGTACATTACAGAGTATGTGTGTAGATATTTCTAGAAAAGAGGTACTGTGAATCATCAGTTATTTTGAAGAAGTTAAACCTCTTCTGGACCTCTTGGGTAAAGATACCACAATGAGCATTAGCACTAAGCCTGGGGAAATGATGTAAGATCCAAGATTCTTATCATTGTGGGGAGAGTCAGATGATGAATGATGGTAGGTAAGTGCTAGTGATAATATTTGTACTTGTGTCTTAAGTGTAGACAACTCATATTTAAGAATTCAGATGGCATGTTGATTTTTCATATGATTGCCTATTAGTGTAAAAGAAACTAATTAATTGAAATTTTAACCAGTGAGTAAAGTAACCCCAGTTATCTTTTGATTAGACTGGAAGCAAAGGAAGCTGAAGAAAAGTAATGTAGTTTCCTTAAAGGCCTACAAGGGACTGGCAGAGGTGGCTGTGAAGAGCCTGTGTGAGCTGCTGGTGGCCCTGCCTCATTTCAACTTTCACAACAACATCATTGTATTGATTGTCCCTCTCATGAATGACATGTCAAAATCGGTGGGTTGCTTTTGCTGCTTTTGCTTTTCCTTAACAGAAAATCCAAGACTATGTGATTATTTTTTTCCCTCTCTCTCAAAATTCTTTTGGAGCTCTTATTTATTGCTAAAATGGGGTCCATTAAATACTGTCTCTTCAAGAAAATTGTTTGAAAATAAGTTTGTCGCAGCGATTCTGAGTAGCAACTGGTTTTACCCTCTAGGGAACATCAGGCTTGTGTCTGCACACATTTGATTTTCACAACTGTGGTGGTGGGAGGAGGGGATTGTTGACGCTAGATCAAAGGTCAGAGAGGCTTCTAAACACCATATAGGACGGGCCCCCACAACAAAGAATCACCTGGCCCAAAATGTCAGTACCGCTGAAGTTGAGAAACACTGGTTTATTGTAACATTTTATTTTTCAGATATCTGAAATGTGTTGTGAAGCAGTAAAGAAACTATTTAAACAAGATAAATTAGGCCAAGCTTCCCTGGGTGTAATTAAAGTGATATCTGGTTTTGTGAAGGGCAGAAATTATGAAGTTCGGCCAGAGGTAAGCCTTTCTTTTCTCACCTCGCATTGTGTTTGGTTTTAAAGTACAAAGTTAATTTTCAGTTGTTATGAAGCATTTGTTTTTTGTAGAAGTGTGTCAACTATAAAGTGAAAGTACTCCCCCAAAGTAACCATTCATAACAATTTGGCATGTATCCTTCTATCACAGACATTTATGTATACAGATAGAGACATGCTGTGTTTATATGTTTTTAAAAAATGGGTTTATACAATGGAAACTATTCTGGAGTTTTTATGGATTGTGGATTTATGTAAAGGGCTATTCCATTCTTTTGAATGTTTGCCTTAGTATTCCGTTATGTGAATACGTAGTCCCTACTTGAAGGACGGCTGAGTTGTTTCTAAATTTTTGCTATTACAGTCAGCATAGAAAAGAACATCCTGGTCACGTTATTTTTTCACACTTGTGTGAATAATCTGTGAGTTAAACTTCTTAAGTGTCGATTCTGTGTCCCAACAGTATACACATTTAAATATTTGAGAGATAAAGCCAAATTGTCTTCCAAAAACATTTGAACACTTGTGTTCCCACCAGTGATAGGAGTGTCATTTCCCTACAACCTACCCAATGTTGAGTATTTTCACTCTTTAATCTTTGTTAGTCTGTTGGGTAAAAAAGTTGTATATTAATAGATTGTTTATTTTGTTTACACATTTTTCTCAGTAACGTTTTGCTTCCTTTCATACATTTATTAGTCATTTGAATATTTTACCTGTTTGTATTGTTTGCCAGTTGTTTTTTCTCAGGTATTTGTCTTTCTTAATGATATGTTAATTTTTAAAATACTCATTTATTTTAATAAAAGTTATGTACTAGGCACTATTCTAGGTCCTAGGGATAAAGTAGTGAACAACAGAAACAAAAGGTCTGTGTTTGTTGAGCTTACATAGTAAGCATATTAAATCTTTGTTATATAAATTGCAAATATTTACTTGTTGCTTTTAATCTTGTGCTCTTTTTGCTTCATAGAAGTTTTGCATTTTAATTATTTTATGGAATTGATTTTTTTTGTATTCAAGAATATGAAGTATCTTACCTTTATGTTCTTAAATGAAGTTTTATAGTTTTCTTCTTTTGGGCCTTAGATATTTTTGTTAATTTTTTACTGTTTTATTTTATAACTTTGAAGTCTTCCTTTGTCATCAAACCCTTTACATCACCCGAAGCTGATCATTTTAGCTGAACTGCTAAAATTACAAATATTGGGCTTAAATATTACTCAAAATTTTAGAGTAAGCAGATAATAGAGCTTGAACACAAATGTGATGTGATGTGAGGAAATACTTTTATCGATGCTAGAATATAAACTGCTTTCTTTACTTTCTTGGTATTTGTTTGTTTTGTATGTTTACAATTTTTACAGTGGTTTTTTTTTTAAGGTGTACGATGTGATGATTTAATGTATGTATACATTGTGAAATGATTACTACAGTCAGGTTAGCACATCTGTTACCTCTCATAATTGCCTTTTTTAGTGTGGTGAGAATACTTAAGATCTATTCTCTTAGGAAATTGCAAGTGTATGATGGAATATTATTAACGGTAGTCCCCATGCTGTACATTTGATATCCAGAACTTACTCACCTCATAACTGAAAGTTTGTATCCTTTGACCAGTTTCCTCATTTCCTTCACCCTCTGGCAACCACCATTCTACTCTGGTTCTGTGTATACCTTGCGATCATACAGTATTGGTCTTTCTGTGTCTGGCTTATTTCTCTTGGCATAATGTCCTCCAGGCTCATCCATGTTATCACAAATGACAGAATCTTTTTAATGGCTGAATAATATTCCTTTGTATTGTATGTATTCACCACATTTGCTTTATTCATTCATCTGTCCAGCAGACATGTCGATCGTTTCCATATCTTGCCTTTTGTGAACAGTGCTGCAGTGAACATGGGTGTGCAGGTATCTCTTTGAGATACTGATTTCATTTCTTTTGGATATATACCCAGAAGAGGGATTGCTGGATCATATGATAATTGTATTTTTCAGTTTCTTGAGGAGGCTCCATACTGTTCCATAATGGCTGTATCAGTTGACATTCCCACTGACAGTGTACTAGACTTTGCTTTTCTTTCTAACTGCACTGTGTGCAAGCTTGAGCGCTTAGTTGCTCAGTCGTGTCTGACTTCTTTGCAACCCTATGGACTGTATCCTGCCAGGGTCCTCTGTCCATGGGATTCTCCAGGCAAGAATACTGGAGTGGGTTGCCATTCCCCTCTCCAGGGGAGTTTTCCCGACCCAGGAATCAAACCCAGATCTCCTGCATTGCAGGTGGATTCTTTACCGGCTGAGCCACCATAACCATTCTAACAGATGTGAGGTGGTATTTCACTGCCGTATTTATTTTCATTTCCATGATGATTAGTGCTGTTGAGCATCTTTTGATTTGTCTGTTGGTCATTTGTTGTTCGTCTTCTTTGGAAAACATGTATTTAGGTTCTTTGTTCTTTTTTAAGTCTGGTTATTTGTTTTTTTTCTGTGAGTTGACTTCCTTATTATTTTGGATATTACCCCTTGCAGATACATGATTTGCAAATATTTTCTCCCGTTCAGCAGGTTGCCATTGCGTCTTGTCAGTGGTCTCCTTTGCGCGTGAAAGGTTTGCAGTTTAACATAGTCTCACTCGTTTGCTTTGCTTTTGTTGCCTGTGCTTTTGGTGTCGTATCTGAAAAATTAATGTTCAGACCAGTGTCAAGGAGCTTTGCCCCTGCATTTTCTCTTATAGGGGTTTTATGGTTTGGGTTCTTACAGTTAAGTCTTTATGAATCCATTTTGAATTCATGTTTATGCCTGGTGAGATAAGGGTCCAGTCTCACAGCTCTGTGTGTGGATATCCAGTTTTCCCAGCACCAGTTGTTGCGGAGACTGTCCTTCTCCTGCTGTGCTTTCCTGGTTCCTTTACCAAAGATAAGTGAGGGACCGTGTGCTGCTTTCTTTGATTTGGAGTTATTTATTTGGGGAGGGAGCTTCCCTGATGGCTCAGCAGGTCAACAGTCTGCCTGCAGTGCAGGAGACACAGGAGCCACTGGTTCGATCCCTGGGTTGGGAAGATACCCTGGGGATATTTTAGGAGCGTACAGAATACCTAAAAATACTAACATCTTCTGATGCCTAGAATGACTTAAGGTGCAGTATTTATGCTTTTCATTCTTCCTGGTTTCCATTCCACACTTTAAATGAAATTCTCAACTTTGTTCAAAATGTACATATAGGAACTTCAAAATAATATAAACCTGTAGTTCTCCCCTTCCCCCTGCAACACACACACACACACACAGAATGAGGCTGTAACTGCAGGTCAGTAGAGTGGTTTCTTCCCCAGAAAATGTAGGATTTTAAGCCCCTTTGTCTTTGTGTTTGGATGGCCACTGTAGTACACAATACATCAATTTCTGAATTAGTTTCTGATTTTTTTTTTTTTTTAATGACTTAAGGCAGTAGTACACATGGACCCCGGACCAGCATCAGCTGGGCCCCTATTACAGACCTGCTGAATCATAGACTTTGGGGATGGGGTCTAGCTGCTTGTGTTTTCACAAGCCCTCTGAGTGAGTGTGATATCTGGTCAAGCTGGAGAACCACTAGCTTAAAGAAATTATTTTAAAATGAATAATGTTAGTCGTCATATTATTTTTTTATTGAGAAAAAAAGATTAGAACTGTTAACTGCAGAATTGAATCTGATTTGGGAAATGAAAGCTGGTTTAGAAATATCTAAAATATCCTCACCTCCCATGCTGGTCCAACCTTTTCTGGCCTGTCTGCTCTTGTCCTGTCTACCAGTGCCACATTGTGTTCTCTTCTTCTTATTTTCATTGCAAAGTAATATTATGTGTATTTAGACAAATGCTAGTGTCCAATCATGGACGAAAATTACTGAATATGTTTAACAAAAAGCTAATAGAACTTTGTATAAAATGTGATAAAAGATGTTGCAAAGTTTTTTTGTTTTTTGGATTTTTTTTTTTTTTAGCTTGAAGAAAGGAAATAACATTGTTTAATGCTTATTCTGTGTAAAGTATTTGAGAGCAATATAAATGTTAAGCTGTGTATTTGTGTTTTCTTCAATAACAGATGTTAAGAACATTCTTGTGCCTAAGAATCAAAGAAGTAGAAGTAAAAAAAGATACGGAGGATATTAATAAACCAAAAAAGTTCATGACTTTTAAGGAAAAGAGAAAAACTCTATCAAGAATGCAGAGAAAGGTTTGATTGATTTCCTTTTTGGTTTTAATTGATTTTAGAGTAAAATCATAGGCATAGGTGAAAATCATAGTTAAATCATAAATATAAATATTTTAAAATCTGATATTTAGAGGATTTTATTTTCCCCAGTTATTGCAAAGAAATGTTTTATGAAATCAACTTTAACTGACAATTCATTAGCAAAGAGAGCAACAGGTGAAGAGGTTTTCTTGCCATGTTGTCTTTTATCCTTTGACTTTTTCTTGCCATGCTGGCTTTTAAGGTCGTCTTAGATTCGTTGTGGTAACACAGATTCCTTCCTTAAAATAAAGGGTGTATTCCTGTGAAGTTGGCAACAAAATAGGTTTTAATTGAATTTTGTTTTTCTATTGCTTTGAATTTGAAACCCAGGTTGAAATTCCAGACTTTTATTTATTTGCTATGGAATTTTGTAAACTTTTTTTTTTTTTTTTTTAGTATTTTGAGAAATAGAACTAATAATAGCACTGCCTTGCAGGGGTCACTGTGCAGTTTAAATAGAATAACATAGGACAACAACTTAACGGAGTGTACAGCACTGAGTGTACTATATAAACGTTAGTTAGCACCACCACCATCGTCATTATGATCTCTTCTCAAAACATTTCTGAACAGTTTATTAGGTTATCCAAATGGGTTATTAAGAACAAAATAAAAAGTAATTTCCAGGAACATCCATCTGTGAATGGGTCTAATAATTTTTTAAAACAAGACAGAAATATCAGAAGGAGGGGACACATGTATACCTATGGCTGATTCTTGTTGATGTTTGACAGAAAACAACAGAATTCTGTAAAGCAATTATACCTCAATTAAAAAATAAATTTTTTTTAAAAGAAATATCAAAATAGACTTAGTGATTGTTAACAAATGAAGGTTAATATTTAAATTATTTATACTACACTCTCCTAATGTAGGTTGGACATGCCTGTTAGGAACAGCATGTATGTGCCTACAGTGGGGAATCAGAGATTCTTAGCAGATCTTCAACAACTTCATGTGAGGGAAGGAAACTATTCCTCAGTCAGTCCTCTGTATCTCAGGCAGTGTGGCAACCATTGTTTACTGCTCTTAACAGCAGGAGGGAGTGGGAAAAAATTGTTTTTTTGTTGAATTTCTGAATGTATAGTTTTATGCATTGTATGTAAATAAGTTTGGGAAGTATTGTTGATGACTGGTTTCCACGTTATACATGATTTCACAATAAGAATTCTTTCTGGGCTGAGCGTGTCCTTTTTTTTCTTTTTGAAAGAATTTAAGTTGTAGAAAATTTAAGTTACAGAGAGTAGCAATAGAATTTAAGTTACAGAGAGTAGTATAACATATCCCATGTATTTACTGTTCTGAAGAGCAAGTATTAATACACTTCAGTTTTTTTTCTTGAAAAGAAAGAAAACACTGGTGATGGAGTTGGAGTCCCTTTGTTCCTCTCTCCAATCCCTTTCTTCTGCCTTCCTTCTTGGAGGCAGCCACTGTCATAAATTTGGTTTGTATATGTTTTTTATCCATGATTTTCTCTTTTTGCTTGTATTTGTATCTGTAGACAGTCTATGGTATTGTTGTATGTGTTTCATAATACTGACATATAATGCGTCTCTGAAACTAGCTTCTTCACTCAGTGGTACACCCTTTTTTAAAATCTATTTTCAGTGGAAGAAAGCAGAAGAGAAATTAGAGAGAGAACTTCGGGAGGCAGAAGCTTCAGAGAGTACCGAGAAAAAACTTAAACTGGTAGGCAGTTTCACACATTCTCTTATGCTTTTAAAACTGTTGTTAAGTGATCTTAACTAGAGACTTTCTGTTTCAACTTATGGTTATATGATTTTGGTTTACTTCATGGGGCTTGGGTGTATGATATGCAGGAAATGTTAATCTGAGTGATGATGGTAGTTTTAGGAAATAACAGTATGTGTATCTTCATTCTGTTTTGTTGAAACTCTTAAGGTTGAATAGCGATGGAGGGATGGGAAAAGACTGAGCTTTCAAAAGTGATAGTTTTGGTAACTTGGGAGAAAGTATACTAGGTTATACTGAAGTCATTTTGTCTGTTCTCAGCACACGGAGACTTTGAACATCGTGTTTGTAACCTACTTCAGAATACTGAAGAAGGCCCAGAGGTCACCCCTCTTGCCAGCAGTTTTGGAAGGTCTTGCCAAGTAAGGGCTGTGTAGGTTGAAATCTTTTAAATTCTTTCTAAATAAATAAGACTGAAGTAATCATGAATTTTAAACAGGGTTCACTAATGATTACCTCGTGTCCTCAGTTCTCATTCCTTTTCTATTTGTTACCAGCCTTTCCTTGAAACTGTTCGTAACACTACATATTTTTTGGTTTTCTCATCTCAAACCTTTAATTTTTTTAATATCCTTCACTAACTCTTTCCTCCTGCTTACTCAGTTCTCACTTTCCCTAAGATTGATCCCTTAGTTCTGGTTTCCTTCTGCTCTGTAGTCAGTTTTCAGTCTTGTATAATCTGTTCCTCTTAAGATAGGTCTTTTTGTATTTTTCTGTGAACCCTGATGAACCTGTTGGGGGATGTGAGCCAGAGTTATGGTTGTCATGATGGTTTTCTACAATTGAGATATTGTCCCATAGAACAGTGCTATCTAATAGAAATATGGTGTGAACTACATATGTAATTTAAAATTTTCTTTTAACCACATTGAAAAGGAAAAAGAAACAGTGAAATCAATTTAAGTATATTTTGCTGAATTTATTTTATCTAAAATATTATTTTGACATGTTCAGTTCAGTCGCTCAATCGTGTCCAACTCTTTGCAACCCCATGAATCACAGCACGCCAGGCCTCTCTGTCCACCACCAACTCCCGGAATTTACTCAGACTCATGTCCATCGAGTCGGTGATGCCATCCAGCCATCTCATCCTCTGTCATCCCCTTCTCCTCCTGCCCCCAATCCCACCCAGCATCAGGGTCTTTTCAAATGAGTCAACTCTTCGCATGAGGTGGCCAAAGTACTGGAGTTTCAGCTTCAGCATCAGTCCTTCCAATGAACACCCAGGACTGATCTCCTTTAGGATGGACTGGTTGGATTTCCTTGCAATCCAAGGGACTCTCAAGAGTCTTCTCCAACACCACAGTTCAAAAGCATCAATTTTTCAGCGCTCAGCTTTCTTCACAGTCCAACTCTCACATCCATACATGACCACTGGTAAAACCATAGCCTTGACTAGGCAGACCTTTGTTGGCAAAGTAATGTCTCTGCTTTTTAATATGCTATCTAGGTTGGTCCTAACTTTCCTTCCAAGGAGTAAGCGTCTTTTAATTTCATGGCTGCAATCACCATCTGCAGTGATTTTGGAGCCCAAAAAATAAAGTCTGACACTGTTTCCACTGTCTCCCCATCTATTTCCCATGAAGTGATGGGACCAAATGTCATGATCTTAGTTTTCTGAATGTTGAGCTTTAAGGCAACTTTTTCACTCTCCTCTTTCACTTTCATCAAGAGGCTTTTTAGTTCATCTTCACTTTCTGCCATAAGGGTGAGTGTTAAACATTAATGAGATATTTGACTTTCCTTTTTTCATAATGTATCTTCGGGAAGTGGTATATATTTTACATTGTAGCACATCATCTCAGTTTGGACAAGCTGCATTTCAAATGCCTGATGGCCAGTGGCTACCATTGTTTGGCAGCCCAGCTTTAGAGATAGTACTAATGTCTGAAAGATAGAGAAAAGGCAGATTCGGTTCAATATAGAAGAAATTACTTCCTAATGACTAGAGCTGTTTGGTGATGAAATGGTTTGCCTCATAAGATAGTGTGGTTCTTGTCATTGAAAGAGAGGTTAGTGAGAGATTCAGAGAGAAGGTATTATTACATTAAGGAGGACCTGTTTGTTTTTTCAGTGACCAATTTCTTTATTTAAACAAATTCTTAATAGTCATTTATTAATACAAATTCAAATAATGCAGTTAAAAATTAAAAGATCATAAGTTCCCTTCTTTCCTATTTAGTCAGTTCAGTTCAGTCGCTCAGTTGTGTCCGACTCTTTGCAACCGCATGAGTCGCAGCACGTCAGGCCTCCCTGTCCATCACCAACTCCCGGAGATTACTCAAACTCATGTAAATCTGCCTACCTATCTTCTTTCGTATAGATTGAATCTTTCACACAAATGTATACTGTTCTGTAACTTTTCTCTTTTTGATAAACTGTTATTCTGTGTATCCTTCCTTGTTAGTACATACAGACCCACTTTTAAGTTCATGATGCTCCATTTTATGGATATATAATACTTTATTTGATCAGTCCCCAGTGCTACACTGGAAATAGCTTCAATGTACTTGTGTGCATATATTGCTAGGTGGAAGAGTATGTTCATTTTAAATTTTGATAATTATTGCTGTATTACTTCTCCAAAAAGTTGTACCAGTGCACAGGGAATCTGTGACCTCTAAGGTCTTTCCTTCTAATATTTACTTTGTGTCAAAGGCTCTTGCACTAATACTGAAGAGATATCCTGACTTGAACTACTTCAGTGCCTAACATTTTATAGTGTACAGAGTGCTATGACATTTAGTAGCTCACATGATTCTTTAACTCTATTGAGTGATCTCAGTCATTTCTAGAAATAAAAGGCCAGAATTTAGGATTATGTAGGTAATTAATTGGAGAGCCTGAGCAGGGCACTAGGTCCAGCATTTATTTTTTTTAAGCTTTCCGAGGGTCTGTTTTCTTATTAGTAGCAAAATCTTTCCTCTCTTCCTTCTTCTGCCCTGTTTCCCTAGAAGCTGTAACTGATGACTCCTTTGTTACTTAGAACATTGCTTGGGCACTTAAGTCAGCTTGTCTCAGAGAAGTAGTTTGCTCTCAGCACCTTCTTTCTCTGAGCAGGAGTATTTTTGAAATATATTTAATTTGTTTAGTGCCTCATATCCTCCTGCTGAGTACAGTGTCTAGTTGTGGATGAATTGTCCAAGAGGCCAGTATGAATTAATGAAAAATATAATCACTATCATCTCTAGCATAGCTAACATTTTGAAACAAGTAATATTAAAAACACGGTTTTAAAGTCAAGTTTAATTTTTAAGTTCTCTGTATCTATTTTTACATTACCTTTTAACCAAATTTTGTTTGATTCTAGGTTTGCTCACCTTATAAATGTGGAGTTTTTTGATGATTTATTAGTAGTTCTACATTCTCTCATTGAGTCTGGTGTAAGTACCTCTACTAATGAATTACTTTTTAAGATATAAATTGTAGTTATTCTTAATATCCTTTTTTTGTCTTTGTCTTTTGAAGGACTTAAGCTATCAAGAAAGTCTTCACTGTGTCCAGACTGCTTTTCATATTCTTTCTGGGCAAGGTAAGATAGTTTCTTGACCAAGTTCTGTTTATCTTCGCCTGTGAAGGCTGTAACATACCTAATTGATATTTGTTGTGATTTCAAAGGTGATGTTCTGAATATTGATCCAATGAAATTCTATACTCATCTTTACAAAACACTGTTCAAATTACATGCAGGTATGTATGTTTTAGATAATGTGTCTTTAATAAATCTTTATCTTTTAAGATTATGTTGTGACTGCAGTTCTAGTCAATGAGAATTGAGAAATAGGAGCTAGTGTATAAAATGCTGGCCTGCCAGTGCCACACATCTGTATTTCAGAAAACTTTTGGAATTGACTGGAGATGAATTCCAACTCAGAGCAATATATGGGCAGGGTAGCACTGCTTCATCAATTAGGGAAATGATGTGGGACAGGCACGACAGGTTCATCTGGGATTTTTCGAGTTCAGTGAAGTTGCTTAGTGAAAAAGGGATGAGACCAGCCCTGAAGGGTCTTATCTGCTGTTTTAGGTGCTACGAATGAAGGTGTTGAGACCGTCCTCCAGTGTCTTGATGTCATGCTGACTAAACGCAGAAAGCAAGTTTCTCAACAGCGGGCCCTTGCCTTCATTAAGCGCCTTTGTACCCTTGCTCTTCACGTGCTTCCAAATTCGAGCATTGGCATTTTAGCAACTAACAGAATATTAATGCATGTAAGTAGGGTGCAAACAAATAGAGCATAGTTCTTGCTATGTAACAGTGGTATTTTGTTTGATGTATGTCTTTTCCCCCATTTACATTATTATTTTAATTATAAAAGTAATTCATATTTGTGATAAGATTAGGTAATAAAAGAAGTACATAAAATTATGAAAAGAAAACATTCCACCCCTACTGACACTCTTCAGAAATAACCGTTTTTACCAGTTGGTGCGTATCCATCCAGAAGACTTTAAAAAATTCATATGTAAATGTTTACGCTAAATACACACAAGTAGTAATCACTCGGTCATGTCCAACTCTTTGCGACCCTATGGACTGTAGCCCACCAGGCTCCTTTCCATGGGGTTCTCCATGCAAAAATACTGGAGTGGATTGCCATTCCCTTCTCCAGGGGATCTTCACGACACAGGGATTGAACCCCGGTCTCCTGCATTGCAGGCAGATTCTTTACCATTTGAACTATAGGGAAGTCCTAAACACACACAAACAACAGAATTTTTTTTCTTTTATCGGAGAGGGGATTATGATATACATCTCTGCTCTACAACTTTTCTTTTTAACACTTACTGATGGCGAACACATTTTTGTGTCAGTACAAATACAGCTACTTTGTCTAGTTAATGACTGCTGGTTTAACATGGTTCTTACTGTGTGAAAGCACTGTTACAATGCTTTGCAAAAATTAATTCACTTAATTTTCATAGCAGCTCTGAAGTAGCTACTATTTTTCTCATTTATAGATAGGAAAAACTGAGGTCCAGAGAAAGAAACTTGCCTAAACTGACACTTCTAGCAAGTGGCAGAGTTGAAATTAAAATTTAAGCAATCTGGCTTTTACACTTTGCATTTTCCTTTTGATGGACATAAGTTGTTTGCTTCTTTGCTATTATAAATGATGCTATAGTGAATATTCTTATATGTGTATCTAATGTAATTATTTCTCTAAAAAAGATTCCTAAAAGTGGGGTTGCTGAGTGAAAGAATATCTGTTTTCTTTTGCAAGATGAAATGAATTATTTTCAAAGCAAGCTAAGAAATATTCTTTTGCAATTTTTGTTCTGTTATGGGACAAACTTAAATTGCAGAAATTAAAACTAGGTATAAAGTACATGTACTTGTATCTCTTATGTAACTATAGAACCAAATTATGTTTAAATGGAAGTAAAAGTACAGAATCCAATAGCATCCTTAAAATTAATAATATTGCTTTAATTAGTCCTTCTTTTAATGGGACATTTTTGCAGACTTTCCCTAAAACAGACCTGTTGCTTGACAATGAATCTCAGGGAAGTGGGGTTTTCCTTCCTGAGCTGGATGAACCCGAGTACTGCAACGCTCAGAACACCGCTCTTTGGGAACTGCATGCACTGCGGGTAAGAGTCCCCCCCAGCCCTTTCCTTTTTGTGAAAAATATTTTTCAGTTTTTGCCCAAGTAGTTATAATTGCCAGAGAACTTAATGTATTTTGTTTTGGGACTGCGTTTCCTACGATTCCTGTCTTAATAGTCCATATCTCACTTTGCTCTTGCTATTAAGATGCTGAGATGCATTTTCTAAGGAAGCAGAAAGTGGTGACAGTGTATTGTAGGGTGAGATTTCCTGAAATCTTTCCCTGACACTATTCAAAATAGAAGATTCGTTATCAGGAATATTTGTATTGGGTCCTATCCAGGGAGACTTTCAGAAGCCTGCCAGTTTCAAGAGGGTTTCACCTATGTTGTGACCCTATAGTGTGAATAGTAGCACTCGAGTGGAAATACATTTCAGGAAACCTGTTGTAAACTAACTTTTTTACTCTGAAAGAGAAATTGCCTTTTGCTTTTCCTTTTCATACTGTAAAAGCAACTTGTGAGCAAATATACTGTTTTTTTCTGTGGGTAGGTGGTTCTAATGAATTAGATATGCATTTGTGGTTTTTAGAAAAAGTGGTGTTTATTAAACTGTGGCTCGTGTCTTATAAAATACTGACCTGCACAAAATGTGGTTGTCCCCTTTCCCCTTCAGCGACATTACCATCCTATAGTGCAGAAGTTCGCTGTTCACCTCATTGCCGGAGCCCCTTCGGAAGGCTCGGAAGCGCTCAAACCAGAATTGAGCCGAAGGTAGTATGTAGCATTGCCTTATCCTAGAACTGCAGATTTCAGCTAATAGCTGTTTTGACTATGACAAATCTGTTTTTTACAAAGTAATAGATTTCAAAATGGAAAGTGGCAATTGGTCATCTGGATTTGGTCCACTTCATATTCTTGAGTTATTCCAAGGAGAAAACATTGCTGACTGAGATTTGGTTTGTTTTGCATAATTACTTTTTTTTTTTAGTTATAGAAAGTTTCACACATACAGATAAGTAGAAAGAATAGTGAATCCCCAGGTGCTTATTATTTAGGTTCAATGTGTAATAAGATGATGCCATATTTGCTTTATGTGAAAATCCCTGAGTCTAACCAGACTCCCTTTTCCCCTCCCCTCTGAATGGTTCTGCTAGGACCAGAAGGGGAGAAGTGAGGAGGCAGAGAGAAGAAGTGCTTTGAGCCCTGCCATCAAGAAGGCAGCACTTTCTCTTCTTAGCCCTCACAACTATCTTTTTGTGCCCCCTGACCAGTCAGAATCTGGACTGGCACTTACAGTGTTCATCTTACACTCTTTCAGATGGGGAAAAGGGGGTCCTCCTAAAAGAAGTTTCTTTACCCACAACTTTTTATTCTGTAAAATTTCAAAAAGTACAAAGAAGTTGAAACAGTAGTAATTAATCTTTTTCTCCCCCCCACCCCCACACAAGATCAATTAGGAAATACTTCATTCTACAGAAGACACCTTTGTGATAGTTCCACCATTCAGAATTAATATTGTGCCTTAGATTTTTCCCCTTCCATTACAGCCCCATTGGTTTCTTTATTATTATTGTTATTTTTTTTTTTGGTTTCTTTAATCAGAGACCACAGACAGGTGGCCTGAAGACAAGATTTTCTGGCCTCTTCAATGTTTGAACAGAAGTCTGATTCGTTGCTAAATTGTCAAATTTGGGAGAATTCATCCAAAAATCACATTTCCAGCTTCTCTGGAAATACTGGGAGAGATGACAAAACAGATCTGTATTTTTACATCATAATAGTCAGCTACCCACCTCTCTTAATGAGGTATAAATTGTAATTTCCTATAAACCCTTTTCATTCTGGGTAGGATAGAGATAACCTTTGCCCTTCTTCAGTCTCAGATCATTAAGGACTCATTTACATGCAAGGGTATGGACATTTATTCTGTCCTGATTGGCCCCTGCTTGCTTCCAATCCAAGCAAACAACTGAAGAATGCTGTTGGAAATCCGTGGAAGATAACCCCATGCCTTGTGTTCTCATGACTAACATATTGTTCACGTAACTGATTGAGTTGGGATTTGATCACATTAAATTTGAGGTCTTTTGCTCAGCCTTTTTGTTCAGGCTTCTATTTATCAGTGTATACCAGACCTATCTGAGGTGGATTTAGTTGGATAACGAAATTATAACATAGGGATTTAGGACTTGTTTTGTATGTGTGTTTTGCTGGTTTTCAAAGAAAACAAAAGCACTCATTAGAAAATATGTGTATCCTTAAGTTCATCACAGCATTATTTACAATAGCCAAGATATGGAAGCAACCTAAATGCCCATCAATAAATGAATGGATAAGGAAAATGAGGTATTTATGACTGGAATGTTACTCAGCCATGAAAAAAAGTATTAAAGCTTGCCCTTTGCAACAACATGGATGGGCATAGAAGGTATTATGCTAGGTGAAATAAGTCAGAGAAGGACAAATACTATATGATTTCACTCTCAGAATAAATGAACCAACAAAACAAAAACAGTCATGGATACAGAGAACAGTGAGGTGGTGCCAGAAAGGAGGGGGTTAGAAGGAGGAGAGAAATAGGTGAGGGAGATTAAGAAGTATACATTGAGTACAAATTATTTTCTCTGGGTACGATCTAATTCTTTGGGTACAATCTAACTTTTCAGGTTATACACATGGGTTGGTGTCTTTACATTTCTTATGTTTGTTATAATAGATCTGCTGCAGAACTTTTTGAGGCTTATAGCATGGCAGCAATGACCTTCAATCCTCCTGTTGAATCTTCAAACTCCAAAAGGAAGGTATGTGATAGTTTTCATTATTTTTTTAAAAGATGAAATAAAAACTAAATGTCTCTTAGTAGCTGATTTCAACTTGCTAAATTGTTTTCTAGGTTTTTTTTTTTTTTTTTCATGTTTAGGAGTTGATGGTAGGGTGAATTTCTGGGATTGGAATCCTATGGAGATAGGAGACTCTTTTATTCAGTGTAGACTAGCTGACACATCCAAGATCTGACACAGCCCCTGTCATCGTTATGTTTCACATGTTGGTTTGATGTCAGCTGTTGCCATTTTTAACTTTGCTTACAGCATAAGCAGACTTTTAACTCATACTTCTAATATTTTTTCAGGATAAAGTTTTACAAGGGGATTCATTTTTGAATGAAGAGTTAAGTCAACTGATCAAAAGACATTGCAGACAAGTTGCTACTCAGTTGCCTCTGGATTTTACCAAATGTTTGGAAACATCACTACGGTAGTAGAAGAATGAGGAGTCTCTGGACTTCATGTATATTTGTGTGTTTGTGCAGGTGCACATAAAGATAGATTGTTAATTTAGGACTTTCTCTTGAGGAGAAAGACTTATCTTTTGCGTGGCACAGGGTTCTGCCCCAATCCTAAAAATAAGCACAGGAAAATCAAGACTATGAGATTGCTTTTTACCAGTCAATTACTCTTTATAACCAAATAAATCTATTTTTATTGTACCACCATGACGGAAGTGAGAAACAGTCTAAATTTGAGTGTATATATTTTTATGAAAATTTTTGAGAAAAGGAAAAATAGCTTGCAATTGGATACCAAGTTCTTTGGCTCTTACTGGACAATAAACTTCAAGAAGTAACCTAATTTGGTATATGGGGGAAAAAATGAGTGCTCATCATGGTTGCTTTCGCAGAAAGTTTGAGTGTGATTCTAGTCTGTTGGAAGTCCTTCATATTTTCTGACATGCTCTGGAGGGTGAAAGGGGAAAAATCCCTTCCAGGTGGAAAAAAACAAGTCTGAGACTTTACCATTCTGTCTTAAGGATAAAAGGTATCCAGTGAGGGTCTTTTGGGCTTTCCAGGTGGCACTAGTGGTACAGACCGCACCTGCCAGTGCAAGAGATGTGAGAGATGCGGTTTTGATCCCTGGGTCAGAAGATCCCCTGGAGGAGGTCTTGGCAGCCCACGCCAGTATTCTTGCCTGAAGAATCCCACGGACAGAGGAGGTAGGAAGGCTACGTGGGATTGCAAAGAGTTGGACACTATTTAAGCAGCTTAGTGTGCATGCAGCACGGGGGGGCTTTGATTTTATTCCCCCCGTCCCTTTTTTTTAAATGGATGAAATGCCTATTCTTAGGAATGTAAGTAAAAAAGTAGTATTTTATGTGACTGTTAACATATTCTAGGAATGGCCTATGAAATAAGTATTTTAATTACCAGTTTATAAATATTCTTTACTGTGAATAGTTGAGTAAAACAGCTGCCTTTTTCTATTCTTTTGAGAATTAAAAACACAGCAGTCCAACTTGTTTCTAAAATCAGTTTTTAGGCTTGATTATTTAATGGTGAGAAATGTATGATTCAACATATAAATATTTGCTTCTAACCCACTTTTTAGATATTAAAAGCCAGAAATGTTATGAATATTTGTTTAGATGACCAAGGGGTCTTTCCCCATTGGAACACAAGTGACCAGTACATGTCACAAATCATTTATTTTTCCAAACATATATAAATACATTTATATTTCACTTTGGCAGCAGAAACTATACTTTAAATGAAAGATCAATTTTAAAACAGAAGTTCATCAACTATTCCACAGTTGCACTATGCTTTTAACCTTCTTGTTACATATACAGAGAATCACAGTGGGACCATAAAATGATACATCTTGTATTTGAATATCCTGTATGAATTGCTGCTGCTGCTGCTGCTACGTTGCTTCAGTCATGTCCGACTCTGTGCAGCCCCATAGACGGCAGTCCACCAGGCTCCCCCATCCCTGGGATTCTCCAGGCAAGAACACTGGAGTGGGTTGCCACTTCCTTCTCCAATGCATGAAGGTGAAAAGTGAAGTCGCTCAGTCATATCCGACTCTTAGCGACCCCATGGACTGCAGCCTACCAGGCTCCTCCATCCATGGGATTTTCCAGGCAAGAGTACTGGAGTGGGGTGCCATTGAATTGAGGATGAAACATACTTGTGCATTTAACTTCTACAGTCTTGTACTGATGGGTTTCATTTTCAGAGCTAAATATTGTACTCATTAATGATAACACACAGACATACAGCCCGAGGCTATTATAAACTAGTCTTCATATCTGTTTCTTTAACTAGATAAATATTGAACACCTACTATGTGCTTCACATTGTGCTAGGCACTTCAAAGTGAACTGGGTTAACAACAGACATATGATATAGCCTCTGTCTTCCATGCCCTTGTATGCCGAGTCAGATCATTTTTGTTTGAATGAGGCATTACCCAGTTGAGTGAGTTGTTGAAGTTCAAAGACCTATATCATCTGAAATAGGGAAGGTTTCAGAGGCCTGCTTAATGGCAGACTTCAGCATAGCATGTTTTGGATCTAAGAGATGTATACAAACAGCTTGGTAATCTTGGAGATTCAGTATCTCAAAAACATTCAGGAATTCCTGTCAAAATCCTTAGCCATCAGGCAAGGACTGTACTTAAGAAGTTGACAGGTGGCAATGGCAGAGAACATTTAAGTTGTTAACAATGTACTGTATCATGGAAATGTTGACTGAGGTGTGGGCTTGGTGTAAGAGGCAGTCTCCTCTTCTAGTAACTTTTTGGAGGGCCCAGGGATTGCCCTGTTGTCTTGCTGCTGATGTGAGAGAAACAACTGGAGGGGTTCAAGGCTGCCATCTAGAGATTTCTTTTGCTGTAGGCTGCGTCTCACTGTGCCAAGTTTAAGATCAGACACCAGCCAGGAAAATCCCCCTTAGTGGCATGGGAGCAGAGTTGTGGAGTTTTATGCTTTAGTTAATTCTGTTTTACCAGACCAGTACACAAGGTCTTACTACTTTTTGGAATTAAGCAAGGCCTGTGGGTGTCTGGCAGAGGAGGAGAGGTCTACAGAGGTATTGTAAAGGGAGAGAACAGAGGAAAGGAAAGATGTAGTTTTTAAGAAAAGAACATACGGAGCCACTGGGGACGCAAACTGTCATTAATGAGCCTCCACTGTCTCCAGAGCCATCAAGATGGGAGACCTTTGTTGAAAAGTAAATTTGATTTTTGACTCACTTTTGTTGAGTCTGGACTCCGTATTTCCCCCCAACTGGAGAATTTATAAATAACTTTTACTTGCTAAAGATGACATAAAACGAGGTGTTCCTTCAGGAGGGCACTTTCTGCCCAAATAATGTTGTTACCTCCTACAAGTTTATCCTCAGACTTATTTTCAACTCCTTCACACCCTTATGTGATCTTACATTAGTTGGCAAAACAGTAAATTCCAGATGAGGTGATAGGAAGTTACTCTGTTTCTTCTGGCGTCACACATCACATTGGATTCCCAGTCTAAATCCTTTCCTGCCAGCTCCCGTAATCTTAAAAGTTGGAATCACCCAGCAGAGGGACAGAATTCATGCTCTTTTCTTTCTGTTTTCAGTGAAGCATCTTAAAATATTTTTCCTCAAAATCTTGTAATAAACCCAGCTTACATATTTAGATTCTTTCCCATATCAACTTTACTGATGAAAGTTTGCTACCCAGGTTTTTAGTAGTCTGAAAAGTATGAAATGGTAATGGGTATAAGCCTGGGTGGCTATTTTAGATGCATTCTAAACAGTAGGACAGTTTCTTTCATTTGGTATACTAATACAGCTGTATAATTCAGAGAAACTCTAAATCAAAATTTCTTACTTTTGGCAAACACCAGGTTGTGTTGGTTAGTTGTAATAATAGAGTAAACCCTCTACATTTTTGAGCAATGTGTCCCTCCTAAAATCCCCAGGACTCAAATACCTTAGAGTGTGTACTTTTACCTCACAATGGGATGAGCAACCAAGATGGGTTGTGACATAGGCAGAAGGCTGGGTTCACTCACTTGCTAAAACCAGTCTCAAGTTAAGTTCCAGATTTTATGCTAAGGACCCTGGGGTGGGATGGAGGGCTTAGAGTCAAGACCAGTTGATAAAACCTAGTGAGACCAGTCTTGCTTTCCACCTCACTACTCTGCACAGTTTTCATCTTGACTCTAGCCAGTTGGACTTGTAACTCGATGTTTATGACACAGTAACGCCAATCAGAGGCTTCTCTGGTGGCTCCATCAGTCAAGAATCCGCCTGCAATGCGGGAGACCTGGGTTTGATCCCTGGGTTGGGAAACTCCCCTGGAGTAGGATATGGCAACCCACTCCAGTATTCTTGCCTGGAGAACCCCCATGGACAGAGGAGACGTGGGCTGCAGTCTATGGAGTTGTAGAGAGTTGGAAAGCACAGCAAAGCCCAAACAGATGGCAAAAACGCCCATTAGTTGAGACAAGTTTGATGACGGTTTCTGGAAAAATTTTTAAAGTGAAGGCAGCATTGTGCATTTGTTGCAGACTGATTATTTCATTTAAAAAGAAACCTGTAGTACTGTACAAACAGCATCAAATTGAAATAGCCTGAATGCTGTTGACAAGCAAACGGTGATTCTTTTAGCAATAAGGCTTTGACTTAGTCAGAACTTCCAATAACATGAAAGCTGTGTTGTGTTTTTGATACTTTTGTTAGAGTACACAAAGAAGGGGGAATTGTTTTATTCATTTTTTTTTTATGGTGAAAATGTCTCAAAGCAGAGATTAGAGATTTTAGTATGTTTTATAATTTGAAGAAAAACATCAAATTTGAAGGTCATTAGAAAGATAAAATTTGGATTTTACTTTAGAGGAACACATTTTATGTGAAGAGTCACAATTTGCTTCGTGCCAAGAACAAGACGAATCCTTTATCACTTACATGATAGTCTTATACAGCAAGGTTTTAAAAATAATTTACATTAAATGGCAAGATACATGAAATTCTGGCCTATTTCAGGTATTCAGGGCATACATTTTCTTCTAAGGAGATTTGTTTTCAAATAGTGAAATAGAACCACTAATGCTTCTAATCTGCAAGCAATATCAAGAAAGCTATGTATAATAAATACATAGGTACAGTGTCAGTACAAACCTCGTAAAATAAATAAACACCAACTCAGTCTACTTCTGCGTTAGAAACATGGTTAAGTTTCTTACTAAGATGCCACAACTCAGTAGATAACATTATTCTAAATTCATTTTGTAGAAACCAAAAGTCTGTGAATATAAGTGATAAACATAAAAAACCCAACATCATTCTATATGTAAAAAGAAACACTATAGGAGAGTTCACGATGGTACACAATACAGAGAGTAGGTTGAATTATTTTTTAATGAGTCCTAGAGGACATATTTACATGTGCAATGCCCCAAAGCTTCCAATTCTTAGCCATAATAGGTATGACTAAACTAGCCTGCTTGTTTTCTTACCTCTGTGCATCTTGTTCCCAGTTTTCTAAGTCAGGTCAGCAAACTGTGG
This sequence comes from Dama dama, assembly GCF_033118175.1. Taxonomy (NCBI): domain Eukaryota; kingdom Metazoa; phylum Chordata; class Mammalia; order Artiodactyla; family Cervidae; genus Dama; species Dama dama. The sequence continues at coordinate 62,296,128 of NC_083695.1, read as the reverse complement.
CCTTTGAGCCAAATCCAGCCTGCCACCTGCTTTTGTGTGGCTGTTGAACTAAGAATCGTTTACATTTTAAAATGATTTTTTTTTAAAATCCAAAGAGGAATATTTATGCCATGGGAAAATGATATGCAATTCCAATTCCAATGTCTTTAAATAGTTTTCTTGGATCACAGCCACCACATTCAATCATGTATGTATTGTCTATGGCTGCTTTTGCACTAAGCTAAATCATTGCAACAGAGACCATTTGGCCCATTAAGAACGAAGATATTTACTGACTAGCCCTTTATAAAAGTTTGCTGACTCCTGTTCTAAGTCAATTATTGCAAGCTTAGCGGTGGTTTTTCCAACTGTTGACATGTAAAATGGCAGTCTGCTGGGCTTCTTTGCTTCATTCAGTAGGAAACCAGTTGATAGCAAGCCCTGTACCATTTTGCTTGACCTCAGCGTGGACCTCGTATCAAGAGTTCAGAAATCGTAAGTTTCCAGTTTAGTTTATGAAAATAAGGGAATTATATTTGTCTCCATTATGATCGTTCTTGATTTTAACTTCTTGCCAAAAGATCTTCACCTGTAAAGTTGTATACATAGGCTTGTTAGTATTAATATCTTCAAAGTGAAGCAGCAGAAACAATTCACAGTGTAGCAAGGTTTAGGGTTGGTCAACCAACAGAAACCCACAGCTCTGGTGGCTGGGTTTGGGGCAGAGAGTATTTCCTATAAACTCATAGTGTTAGAACATGATGTTCCTGGGAGGTGGAACATTAGGCTATTTCTGCCCTGGAACACCACATTCTTTAGAAAGTTTTTTAACCACAATTAAACTGTTCAGCTTTTTCTTTTTTTTTTTTTTTAAAGGTGGACTTCTTTCAACTGGTTAAATATATTACTTAAGATAAGGTAAATAATAACTTGTTTAGAAATTCTTAGATGATTATTAGGGGGTAACTCTTGAAACTTTAGAGGTGAATATTTCAGAACAAATAGCATGAAATATTATGTTGCTCAGAAAGCAATAAAAATACTAAACTTGTTTTCTTATGAGCATATACAGAAAGGCCCTTCTTTTTTCACAAGTGCTCTTTCTTGGAGACAGTATTTGTAAAGTTAATAACATGGGACATATATTACCATATATACATCTATGCACCAATGGCTATTATTCTTTCAATGACTGTTAAAGAGAACCTTCCCCAAATTTAGGGAAAGAGGTCAACTGACTGATTATGAATTTCTGCTTATGATAGGAAAATTGAATCCAAAGGCAATCATCTAAATCACCACCATAAAATACAAGCAATTAGTAATGCTCATTAGAGCAAGCACATTATTTTGAAGTCAGGTTTCTAATGGAGTTGTATTATATACTTATTAATCTTATGGCACACCCAGGGCTCTTCCTCTGCCAAGTGTAATTTCACTCTACCATTAACGGAAGTTATAACAGACAAGTGAGAGGTGTGCATAACATTATCACACCTATGATTTATTTGATGCTAAGTTCTTAATATGGAGAACAATATTTGAAATTCTGATCACTGTCTTTACTGTGTGCTCACAGACCCACTACCATGATGAGTCATTTTCCAAAAGCTGGAGAGGCTCAACATGGTGCTTAATCCTAAAGCTCACTTAGTTCTTGGAGAAGGCACTATCTCAGTGACACTGTCACTGAGAAGGAAAGTAAGTTGAGTCTAGAACTTTAAAAACAAGATATCAGGAAATTCTCTGGTGGTCCAGTGGTTAGGACTTTGCACTTTCACTGCCGAGCACCCGGGTTCAATTCCTGGTCAGGGAACTAAGAGGAAGGAAGGTGGTAATAAAGATAACTATAAAAAAGGGGGAGGGTATGAAATACCAGATGTACCACAACAGAAAATGGGTGCTGAGCCTTCTCAGAGTCTGGAACAGCCCAGGGTTTCACTATTCTGTGCAGATTCAGTATTATCTGATGCTGTATGATGTGGACTGCTGCCACGGTGCTGAGATTTCTTTCTGGTGAGTCTTTGCATACAGAACCTAAACAGTGCTGACTCGGAATAGTGGGGTGTGCAGAAGCTCTGGAGAAGGTGATTTCCTGTATTTCACTGTCTGTTTTGAAAGAGGTTTCTTTGTAAGTGTATCTGGGGCACCAGTTGTTTTAGGAGTTGCTTCTTAAACATTGGCTCAATATGGGCTCTTGTAAGTCAGATTTGGCCCCATCAAGAGGTATCAATAAATTTCTTCTAATTGTGAGCTACAGTTTTATATAAGAAATACCTGATTGTGATGCAGACAGATGATGCAGCTGTGTAATATAAGCAACAATGCCTTCACCATGCTGTTGGTCTCTCAAGGATTTTAAATCTTAGAACTCTATGATGGAACAGGTGAAAAGAGGGCTTTAATAATCCCTTGAGTTCATTAAGGAACTAAGTGAAAGAAGAGAACTATGTTTGGTTTCCTCACATGCCTTTTTTAAAAAAATTCAGATCCATTTAAATAGTTTAAAACAGAATGAAATTTACTCTGTATGTGAATACCAAGCAGTGAGCTGGCAGCCAAAGGCATGATTTACTTTATGTCATTTTGCTTTCTCTTTAATCATCACAACCTGCATGCCAGATTTTAATTTTTCCATTGAGTCAGAAGAAATGGAGGTTGTTGAGGCTAAATCAGACCTAAATTAGAAGAATAGCAAACTAAAAATCCAAAGAATGAAAACAGAATGACCCATAGTAATCCTTTGAGAATGTTCATATGAATTACCAGTAATTAAGACAGTTCTATATCTGATGAAATAAAGCTACTGTAGTTTGGGCAAGTTTATTGTCCTCTTGGGGCCTTGATTATCTACAAAAGAAGGAGATCTGAAATCATCAGTGCTGAAGTCTTGTATATCTTCAGAGCCCCTTTTCTGTAGGGTTCCATCCCTACCTGCCTCAGGGACTTCGTCCTCCAGGAAAACACAAAAGACAGTGCACAAACTTATGTTTTACAAAGTAGTATAGTTGACCCCTGTTTAGAACGCTGCAATGACTCAGGATACCTGGGTAAACCGTGCTATCTTGCTCACTGTCGGTAGTCTGTGGTGTCACTGGAAGGCAAGCCACCCATAGGTTTCTCTTCCTTGTTTTGGACATTTTCTGAGGCCAAGACCTGAGAAGGTGATGTGGGTCCTCGGGGCTGTTTAGTCTTGGTGAGCTTCTTGAGTTCACTTGCAAAAGAGATGCCTTTTTTTTTATCTTCTCGAGATGCCTGTGGAAAATAAGAACCTTCCCTTGGTATTAGGTTAAAGAGACTGTATCAGAGCCCTTTCTTGTTCTCTCTCTAGTAGGCAGAGCTTTGGAAAGCAGGGTGGAGGGGACCCCCCACCCCCCTGCCACCTCAGGACTGCTTACACCCAGAGGGAAAGACATTTCTTTGCACACGGTGAAAATAGAGCCAAGCAAAATTCTTCCCACTAGTGTCTTTGACTCGGGAACTTCCTCTGGCTTTCACTAGCTCCTGAATTTGATTATACTGTAGTTATGAAAATCAGCTAGAGCAAAATAACCATTAACTTTACCTGCACCTGTTCCTTTAGCTTAAGGATGAATTTTCCTGCACCTTTCCACTTGCTTTGAGCTTGAAACACACACTCCTGATCCAAAAGGACACGCTGGGAGGCCTTTGGGGTGGAAGACTTCCTGTTGGCGGTGTCTTTCACCACCTCTTCCAGAAGCACATAGTCACTCGGGTTGGGGTTGCTTAGGATGCTATAGGAATATTTGGCTTTGCATAAGGTCTGAAAGGTAAGTTATGATCAACAGAATAAAGATACAGTATCTCCAACACTTGCTTCCCTGTAAATGAGACTTTAAGGTGGAAAAAGTCACAGACTTTTAGACAGGGGTGGGGGTTGGAGGATCCTTTTCAGATCATGTCATCCCACTTCTCATTTTACATTTTCACAGTTGTAGCTTATACAAACTTGCGCATATTGCCTCATTTAGCTTCACAGCACCCATCCATGATTTAGATGTTCTAATCCCCATTTTTCAGACAAGGAAGCTTAAACTTAAGAGGTCAGGCAGATTCCAGAGGATGAACAGCTTAGTAAGTAACACAAAAAGGACTTGAGCCAGATTTTCTGCATCCACCAAAGTTCATGGACCTGAAAGTCACCCAGACAGTGAGGGACAGAATCCTGACCCTCCAGAGCCTCTCTGGCCCACAACACTGCCTCTGCATCTCTTGGTCTTGAATGTTGAAGGCATTTTAAGACTTACCTGGTCTCACTTCTCTTTTATCTTTTATCAAGACTATCTTTCATTTATGCATGTATTCACTCATCAAAAATTTACTATGTTCCAGACGCTGTATATAGTCTGGGGAGTTCAAAGTCTCACCTATTAAGGAGACTAACATTAATCAAATTATTGTGCGATCCGTGTAGCAAATAGCACTTAAATAGTGCTTGCCATGTTAGGTGTTATACTAGGCAAATGTCCATTACGTATATTTACTTAATGTTCACAATAACTATAAAGAAAGTGCTGTTATACTATCTTCATGTTTTCCTGTGTGGTAGCTTGGCACACGGCATTGTGCTGGAGCCCATTGGAATCTGATGTGTGAGGAATGTATAAGATAGAAACTGGCAAATGCTACAAATCAGGGTCTTACTTTTTTTTTAAAGAGAGCCAATTTACCAGCACACCCATGTAACTTACACACAGATGGTTAAATGACTTGCCCAAGCTCTCCAAGCTAGTAAGATGTAGAGCCAGGGTTTACATCTGGAGCAACCTGATCTACAGTCGGTGCTGTGAACCATTATGCTAACTTCTCAAGCAAGTGTTTAATAAACACAAACCACTACAGGGCTTGGAATGAAGGCAGCAGAGTTCTCTGGAGCCATATACACAGAAGGGGAGAGGATCAGAGAGTCCTCCTGCATGTCGTCTGAAGGATCCTGGAGAGATGGTCACTAGGTGATAGACGATGACGCTCCTGCTCTGCAGAACCATCTTCTGGCTCGGCTGTCAAGGCTTCCGAGAGAGCCTGACTCACAGCATATACTGGGCAAGTACTGTTGAACAACCGGATACTTCCCAGCCTTACCAGGCACATGCTGCCTTGTCGTGTCCCCTTTGTTCCCAAACCTCATCCCCAGAGGGAGCTGGGCCCAGCAGTTGACATTGAGGACAGGGCTGGGGGAGGGCGGGGAGGCCTTCACCTGCTGAATGACGTCCTGCGCGGTGCTGACACGGGGTGCTTTGATGACCGTGCGCGGTTGCTCGGGGGAAACGTCGTGCACCTGGACAAAGAAGCTGTCCTCCTCTGAGCTCAGGAGCATCTCCTTGTCATCTTGCACAATGCTTTTCTCCTCCAGGTTCTATGTTAAGAAAAGGAAAGTAAATGATAACGTAGAATAAGGAAAGAAAAATCTAGTAAAAATTTGAGTTGGATCTTGGCAACGTGGAAACAACTTTTTAGCTTGATATCCCATACACTAGTTACTGTTTCACAAACTATCCTAGAAGGATATACATGTCATCTTAGAGGAGGAAAGTACTGTAAGTTTCTGCTAATGTTGACACCCTGATAAGGTCTGGTCCCGAACAAGCCAGTAGATCTGCTCGTGTTTGCTGTGGATTTTGAGTCCACAAAAAAGCTAGAGATAAATTTGTAAAAAAGACAATATGCCATTTTTCCAGTTACTATTCAAATTTTCCAGTTACTAATTCAAATGGGCTTCCCTGGGGGTGCTCATGGTTAAGAACCCACCTGCCAATGCAGGAGACATAAGAGATGCTGGTTCATCCCTGGGTCGGGAGGATCCTCTGGAGGAGGGCATGGCAACCCACTCCAGTATTTTTGCCTGGAGGATCCCTTGGACAGAGGCGCCTGGTGGGCTACAGCCCATAGGGTCACAAAGAGTCAGACATGACTAAAGCGACTTAGCACACACGAAAAAGCCAAATAAGAATACAGTAAGTACATTTAAGAGAAATCCCCTCCATTCCCCAACAAAACTTGAGCATTTAAGAAATGCTAGACATCTGAAATGTGAAACATGCAAGATTGACATTCCGGCAGGCTGAATGAACAAAACTCACAGTGGAAAGGCTAAAACAATGACTGGAAGTAAGTCACATCGAAATGAATATTGACAAAATTCTCAATAATTATGAGAATTGGTCATCAGATTAGATGGTTTTTGGTGGGTTGGCTTTCAGTGAATTTTACATTTATAATTATGTGTTTTAAATACATAGTTGAAAATGAACGTGTTAGTCACTCAGTTGTGTCCAACTCTTTGTGACTCCATGGACTGTAGCCTGCCAGGCTCCTCTGTCCATGAAATTCTCCAGGCAAGAATACTGGAGTGTTGGAGAAGGAAATGGCAACCCACTCCAGTATTCTTGCCTGGAGAATCCCATGGACGGAGGAGCCTGGTAGGCTACAGTCCACGGGGTCGCAAAGAGTCGGACACGACTGAACGACTTCACTATTACTATCACTAATCTCTCACTACTTGCCCTTAACTTCTCTTACTCTGAATAGGCCCTGACTCCAGCAATCATTAGACCTCACTAGAACCCACAGTCCTTTAATCCTAGTGCCTTCTCATAGTATTTCTCCCCTCTCTCCCTCACTTACCCAGAGTCTATAGTACATTATTAATAATCGCTCCCTTGCATATACTCTCAACTCCATCACTCCATTCTTTGTTGAATTACTTGGCAAAATTCCAGTCTTTATTAATCTTATTGCCTGCTCTGCAGCCATGAAATTGGTTAGAGAAAGGCATAAACCTCCAAGAAAAAGGCACAAGTCACTACAGATTCTAATCACTAAAAAGATAAAAGGGGATACTACAAATAACTTTATATTCATAAATTTGAAGAAATGGACCAATTCCTCAAAAAACATAACCATCAAAGCTCAATATGAAATCATCTAAATAGCCCTATACCATTAAAATCTTTTTAAATTCATAATTAATAGCTTCTGAAAAAAATCTCCAAGCCCATATGATTTCACTGAAAAATTATACCAAACATTTAAAGGATTAGTACCAATGTAAAAGAGACTCTTACAGGAAAAAAATCTATTTCAGAAAATGTCTCTTCCAAAAATTGGCCTATTCTGTAATTTTTGTCAATAGGACAAATTCTATCAACAAGAATACTTCCCAACCAATGAGGCCAGTATTACCCTGATAGTAAAATCAAAGACAGTACCAAAAATAAGTAAAAGCTGCAAACTGTTTAATCTTCAGCAAAACACTAGCAAACCAAATCCCACAATGTATGAAAAGAATTATCAACCCTAAAACCCAAGTCATATAAATTGGAAATGAATAAAACTCTTGTTTTTGGGGAAAAAAAAAGAAAGAATACTGGAGTGGATTGCCAGTCCCTTCTCCAGGGGATCTTCCCGACCCAGGGATAGAACCCAGGTCTCCTGCATTGCAGGCAGATTATTTACCATATCTATAGACATGTATTTTTTAATTGTTTTTTTTATTTTTAGACAATCATATAAATGGTATTAATGCCTCATCCAATATAGACATAGGTATCTTATCAAAAATTTTCAAGCAGTAAGGAAATAAATCAATATAAAGGCAAACTTCCCATTTCTACGTTGTTTCATTCTTCCTTCCACCTCTCCCATCTCATTCTCCATAAAAAAAACACTGTTGTTAGGTTGTATATCCTTTGAACCATCTGCTATGGATATAAAAATGTATTTTTGTGTATGTGAATAAATACATACAAAGAAACCCTGGGACTTCTATAGTGGTAAAATGGAGAAGAATCTACTTGCCAATGCAAGGGACACGGTTCAATCCCTGGCCTGGGAAGGTTCCACATGCCATGGGCAACTAAAGCCCTTGTGCCACAGCTCCTGAGCCTGCGCTCTAGGGCCCTCAAGCTGCAACTGAGCCCACAGGCCGCAAGTACTGAAGCCTGTGCTGTGCAGGAAGAGAAGCCACCACAGGGAGAAGCCTGTGAACCACAGTGAAGAGTAGCCCCCCACCCGCCACAACTGGACCAAGCCTGCACAGCAACGAAGACCCAGCACAACCAGAAATAAATAAACAAAAAGCAATCCTGGAATTACGTGAACTTAAATATAATGTCATTGTCAAATGGCTCCTGTTGTTTGCTAGAGCTGTCTTCAAACGAGGGCCGTGTAAAGTTATCTTCCACAAGGGAGCAGCATGGAGACGATGGGGAGGTGAGGCAAGTAAACAGCAGGCAATCCCATCTCAGGATGGGAGGATTTGGCAGGAAGGCCCTCCAGTCCCCAGCATGCTTCTAGCTTAATCTCATAACATCCCACAGAAACGGTGCTAACTAACCAGAAGAATACAAGAATCACTCTCATTGTCCTGGAAATTCCAGCCAGCCCTAGGAACCAGAATTGTCCCTGTTGATATTAAGGTCAAAGGGGGTAACTGCCAGCAGGTGGCGCCAAACTGTGACGTGAAGTGAAGTCACTCAGTCGTGTCCGACTCTGCGACCCCATGGACTGTAGCCTACCGGGCCCTCCGCAAGGTCAAAATGGGTAACTGCCACCAGGTGGCGCCAAACTGTAGCCAGGACCAAAACGGACTGGCTCCTGGGGCTTCTCACCAATCAGCTGCACAGCCTCGCTCCAATCATTTCATTGTTCCTACAGGTGTGATCCCTACGATTTACATACAGCTGAAGTGTTTGGATTCCACTCATCAAATTATGCGTGAGGGGGGGAGAGCTATTCTGTATTTTTATTACATAAAATGAGACTGTAATACATATACTGTTCTACAACTCATTTTTTCTCTCCTTAAAAGGCTGTGATCAGGGACTGCTACCCTCATGGTCCAGTGGTTGAGACTTCACCTTCCAACACAGCAAGTGCCGGTCTGATCCCTGGTCAGGGATCTAAGATGCTACATACCTCAGGGCCAAAAGCCCAAAGCATGAAACAGAAGCAATACTGTTGCAAATTCAATAAAGACTTTTAAAATGGTCCACATCAGAAATACCTTTTTAAAAAAGATTGTGATTATAATTTCATGTCAGTTTCTAAAGATTTTCCATAGTATGTCATTGCATTGATTACAATATATTTAACCAATTGGAGAGTGGGGTTGGGTGGTAATTCACATGACATAATTTATAATCCTGAAAGCCGGGATGTAAGTAAGCAAGACAGAAAAGTTCTAAGTTGCCATATAAAATAACACAATGACCATGCACTAGGAATTATTTCTAAGAGCACTCCTTAGAGCCTTACTCAGAGCTTATTGATTTTTAAGCTGTTTTCAGTCACATTAGGAGCCATAGATTATGACCATAACAATAATCCTCATTTGCATTTTCCTTTATAGTTTACTAAGCATTTTTCTACATTTTATTTACATGTTTGACTTGAGTCTCATAATAATTTTTTGAGCCAAGCAGGGTAGTTTCTATCAGGCGTGCGTGCTAAGTTGCTTCAGTCCTGTCCGACTCTTTGTGACCCTATGTACTGTAGCCTGCCAGTCTCCTCTGTCCATGGGATTCCCCAGGCAAAAATACTGGAGTGGGTTGCCATCCCCTCCTCCAGGGGATCTTCTCAACCTTGGAACCTAATCTGTGTCTCCAGCGACTTCTGCATTGTAGTTGGATTCTTTACCGCTGAGCCACAGGGGAAGCCCAGTTTCTATCATAGATTTTACAAACATGGACACAGAAGTTTACAGAATTCAGATGATCCTTTGAAGGTCATCTATCTAATTTGTGTCAGAGCTGGGTTTGTCTCATTGCAAATCCAGCAGGTGTCAGAGGGGAGCATATTGACCTTAGAAAGATACCTAACAGCTTGAGAGCCCAGGAAACAAGAAAATTATACAAAGCAGACAGGCAGGATCAAAGGTCAAAGACAGCAGCTTTGGAACTTTTAACATACGGACAAACTGCCTACATAGCTTCCTAGTTTCAGAGAGTAGACTAAGTGGAAATACTTATAGCCCAAATCGATCAACTATGCCAGTGTCTGCTTCCATTCAGTAAGTGCTGAATTCATTTGGTCAATCAGTAAATTTGTATCGTGGTCACTGTGCAGCTGGTAAGCCTAGATACATGAAATATGATTTGTTATCTTTTGAGACATACTTCAGTCATTTCAAAACTTTCCTCTCAACAAGGCATATAAAGAAGAACTTGCTATATTATACTCATCAGAAAATGCTTGTTAGCCTTCCCCTCTACTATATCCTTTTTGCAAAATGCTTCTGTTCCACCAGCCTTGATTAAACATTTATTCCTGACATCTCTACTGCTTATTGTCATATACATTTTAATTGCATATGGGGCAGCCCTGGTTTCCCAGTCCTTCCAACCCTGTGATGAAGACCCATCGTGACACTCGGCAGTCTGCCCATTGCTGCTCACTGCCTCCTCCTGCCTCCCCTGGTGCTGGGCATGGAGGAGCCATGAGCACTGACTCAGCTCCAGCCTGGGCAGCATGGGGTGGTGGAATGAATACTGACCGGAAGCCTAAGACTTCAGTTCTTTCTACTTCTCACCCTGTCGTAATCTAACCTCTCTGAACCTGTTTCCTCTGTGTAGAATGGTTTCCATTATATCATAAGATGATTCAAAATATTGGGTGCTTGAGAGCATTAAACACTGTAAGTCATGATGCACTATATGATTAAAAAATTCACTTCACTGAAATTGTCACTTCTAGGATACTTTTCGGTTTTTTTGGCTAGGCCATGCGGCAGGCGGGATCTTATTAATAGTTCCTGGACCAGGGATCGAATCAGTGCCCCCTGCATTTGGAGCATGGAGTCTTAACTACTGGACTGCCAGGGAGGTCCCTAGCATACTTATTTATATGTGACAAAGACAATTAGAAATAGGAAAAAAAATTAGAGAGAAATTAAAGATGGCTTCAAAAGCCCAGGTAAGCCCTCTGATATTTTCTTCTACAGCTTTTATGATTAGAATTGCTTCTCCACCATCTTAGTACTTTGTACACGTCTGATGGGGAGAAGACGCTAGGGAGATAATTACATTTCTTGGCTTACAGGAAGTGTCCTTTTATGATCTAAGACAAGGTTAGGAGGGAACGCAGAGGATCTGGTTCCTAGAGAAGCAGGAGTGTGGTGAGGCTGCAGGCCATGTTCATAGTTACGCAGAGAGTGAAAAATAACACACGATGCTGAAATGGGCTCTTTATCATCTCTATGTTCTAGCAAGCATGGACCAGCAATGGGCATTTTACCAGTCCATCTCCATTTCATGCCCCCAAAAGGCAGATCATGTGCCTAGAACAGGGCCTGGCACAATTAAGTGCTCAATAAATATTTGTTTAATCAGGTTGTTGAACTGCTTCAACTGCTTTCTTGTTGATCTATCATAAGGCATTATTATCTATGTAATGACATTATATGTCATTTTTAAAAATGGCAGTCAATTAGTGGGCTAATATAAGTCTATTAAAAAGAAAAGTGCTCCATCAGCAAACCCCATCAGGAGTCCCCCAATCTGGAGTCAACAGACAGTACTGTTTCCATTATCAGAATGATCATGGGAATATTAGGGACCATAATATAATCTGCTACAAATTCAGACCAAAGCTGAGAGGTTATTCTTACTTTGTGTAATCTTATGGAATATTTTCAAAGAAATGCTGTTGTTTCATGAATTAGCAAAAAACCTTTTATTAGCTAAAACTTGAATGGGCACTACAGGAGGACCAGAGAAGGCAATGGCAACCCACTCCAGTGCTCTTGCCTGGAAAATCCCATGGACGGAGGAGCCTGGTAGGCTGCAGTCCATGGGGTCGCTAAGAGTCAGACACGACTGAAGCGACTTAGCAGCAGCAGCAGCAGCAATGGGAGGGCAACCAACCCCCAAATGCAAATGCCTACAGACTTTCCATTACACAGTGGTGACCCTCACAGCCAGGTCTTCACACATTCAGGTAAAACACTGGACACTACACTGATGACATGCTTAAGGAATCCTTGGAGTTCTTTCTCCCTTTGTTTCCTAAGGGATGATTTTTAAACCAAATTTCTATAACTTAGAGTTAACCCTCTGAATATGTGCAGAAGAATAAAATCAATTCTCCACATTTACTTAAAAGAAGACTATAAAGCAAGTTGCGGTGATAAGAAGTTCTGAATTTGAGGGAGGCGGCCAGTGGTGAGGTAGTGAGTCACATATAAGCTGTTACTGTGTAGGCTGCCCCAGGACACACTTACTTCCTGCTGGGTTTTTAAGACAATCCTGCCAACATATCCCTCTTCTGGAAACCAGCTGCTTAAAATTTGCACAATCTCTTCTTCTGGACCAATGGCTCTCTGGAACGGTTGTTTCCTACATTCATTCTTCTCTTTAGATATGAAATATTTTTCCTCCATTAAAAAATAGTCTGTGGCAATAGGTTTGGTATCTTGATCCATAACGAGAATCTAAAGAAAAAGCAAAGGCCAATTAAGGCACACTTCTGAAGAGTGGCAAAAACTTTAAACCCAAACAAGTCTATTTTCTCAGGGTTCGGATAAGTTTGGTTTGCAATTTATAAATGAAATCTACCCTGCAGTGTTGCATAACTCTTTCTGGAAGATCTTAGAATTCTCTTACGTCCAAAAAGAATTGTTTATGTTCATTCTGGGCAATGAAACAATTTATTCATAATCACCAGCCAGCAAAACAGTTTTTCCCACTGATGGAATAAGAGCTCTTACTGAATTAAAAACTTTAGGTTTTTCAATCTGTGAACTTAGCTCTTTGTAATCTTGCAACACAAGACCAAAGGCAAAGAACCCAGTCCAGCTTTTATCAAGATAATCTCCCATTCTCATGTTAGAAATACTCAATCATCTTCTAATCTCATCTGATCTAAGTTCCTGGGAATTCCCTTTTCAAATAACGTCTTGACAGTGTGCCTAGAGGCCTGTTTTCTCTATTGGCTACTGACCCTGACAGTTGAAGTGGCTGAGACCAGGCTGGGGAGCCAAACAGACTCTGGTCTGAGGCCTGCGTTTAGTACTTACTGGCTGTGAGGTTCTGGCCAAGATATCTGACCCCGTGGAGACTCAAGTGTCCTCATCTATACAGTGGAAACAGTAAGAGGAGCAATTCTGTCTCTTAATTTTGTTTCCTTTTATGATTGAGGCACTGACTGCAAAATGTAACCCAGGTGCATCAGGATAACTTAGAACCTGCCAGGCTCCTCTCTCCATGGGTTCCCCAGGCAAGAATACTGGAGTGGGTTTATTCTCCAGGGGATCTTCCGGACCCAGGGATCAAATCAGGTCTCCTGCATTACAGGCAGATTCTTTACTGTCTGAGGGAAGCCCTGGTAAACATGGTAGCTACTCTTACTGATGTATTCTTTCACATGGTTTTCTGTTATCCAGATTACTGGCAAAAGCTGAACTTTGAGTGACCAGAGAAGGCTGCCAACTTCTGGCATGGAGTAAGCAAACATCCTTCTCCTCAGGCATCCATCCACTTGACCATGCAAGCATGCAATGACCAGAATCAGCACTTGGTGATTGATTGGTCTCACTCAGAGAAGCAGAAGGACCTGGGGATGGGCTGGAGGTGGGATAGAAGATCCTTAGGAAGACTCTTCTCCCTTCACTGCAGACCTTGGTCTCAGGTTGATGCTGGACTGTGGATTTTGTGGGGCAAGGCAGCTACCACTACAGCAACAACTAAGGGATGAAGCTTCCAGGAGCAGGTCAGTTGACACTGTCACCTCCATGAGATGGCCAGCATCACTTCCTCCCCAGTCCTACTCCACAGCCCCGGGATTACTTATGTGGACAGTAATGTGCTGCTTTTTATGGGTGGTCCATGGAAATGCTTCCTTACTTTTCACCATTATATTTTACACTGTCTCCAAAACCCCAACAGTGCTTTGTGAGGGTAGACACCAAAGTTCAAAAACAAAACAGCCCAAACCCCTTGGTAGTAGCTATTGTTTTATAATCTATGAAATTTGACACTTGAGCTGCTCTGACTTTGAGTCAGTTGTAAAATGTTGGACAAGATGTTAACCTAGAGATGCCTCTCAAAGAACTGTTTCTTAACTATAGACTCAGTGAACTTACTTGTTGGAGAAGCTGCTTTGCCTTAGTGGCTCCGTTTATAGAGAAAACCGTAAAGGGCTCTGGACCTGGGACGCCATGCACTGTGACTCTGTGAGTCTGCAAACATTTTCTTTCTTCTGTATTAAACATCTGTCAAGGAAGATCATATGGTTTCTCATTCATTTTCATTCTCCTGTTTCTAGGCTACATCAATACAGAAGTGCTGGTTCTTAGAAGTACACGCAGGGACACATAAATGCAAAATAAGGCCAACCTTTTATAACCAGATGCATCTTTTTGTGGTTTTAGGCAATAGTGCATGTTCCTTAATAGTCTAGTAAGAATATTTAGCAGCATACCACCAAAGTAACAATTTATTTTAAATAACAGTGTTTCTTTCCATCATAATTAGGGGACTGATATTGTCTGAAATGTATGTCAGCCCTTACTTATGAAGTGACATTCAACAGTGTCTACTGAGTTCCATCTCTCTTCAGGGCACTGGGCTAGAATTTTGATGGTAAAATGATAAATAAAATATTCTGGCCTCCGGGAGCTTGCTGTCCAGGCACACAAATAATTGTGATATAAAAAGTATTTTTGTTAGGAAGAGCTGGGGAGGTGTGTAACTCTCAAGTCTTTGAGCAGTTTGTATACTGAGATAGATTCATTCATAAAATACAAAATAATTTATGGAAGGCTGACAACGATGGCTCTGGGGTTTCAGGGAGAAATAAGACATCCCTGGCTTCAAGGTGGGGGGCTTCTAGAATAATAAGCTAGAAGAATAAGTGGACACACCCAGAATGGGACACTACCATCTAATTCTTGCTCTCAGGTACCAGGCAGACCGTCCCTGCTTCCCAGGCAGGCAGGCTAACAGGCAGGCACCAGGCAGAGGCAACACCTCTCTCTACTGGCCAACATGCTATATTCAACCTCGATCACTTGTTGAAGGGAGAATGAGGAGAGCCCAAGAAAACAAGCTGAGGGACAGAGAGAGAGAAGAAACCATTGAGGTGAGAGAAGGAGAAGCAGAGGAGGAAGCAGGGTGATGGCGGCAGCGGTCAAGTCGGCGCCACTGTGAGCACAGAAGGCAGCTTTTCAAAGGTTGTTAGGACCACACTGAAGTATAAGGTGGATGCAACCAGACTTCTCTGGTGGTCTAGAAGTTAAGAATCCACCTGCCAATGCAGGGACACAGTTTCAGTCCCTGGTCTGGGAACTAAGATCACGCATACTGCAGAGCACCTAAACCCGAGCACCGCAACTACTGAAGCCCGTATGCGTAGAGCCTTTGTTCCCCAACAAGAGAAGCCACTGCAACGAGAAGCCCAAGCACTGCAACAAAGAGTAGATCCTGGCTGCAACTTGAGAAAGCCCGTGTGCAACAACAAAGACCCATTGCAGCCGCATCCCCACCAAAATAAATTAAAAAAAGATCAGTGTGGCTGTGAATAGATTACTAAACATGTAAAGAGGCAATGGGTGGACACCCTTTAATTTTTCAAGAGCAAGCATAGTGGAATCAACCAGTTAATCAAAGCAGAGTTCCTTGTCGAGGTAAACAACCCTGCGTTACTGGGGGGAGCATTGGTCCAACGGTTCTCAAACTTTAACCGATGGACCTCACCATCAGTTCTCAAACTTTACCGACGGACCTTAACCAGTGGGGAACTTGTTAAAACCCAGCTTCTGCAACGGTGGCCCTTTGTGCAGTGTTCCTCTCTCATTCCCGAGAGTGAAGGTTCTGAGTCTACTCAGGTGCCAGGGTACTGCTAGGCTTGCAGAGTTACCTGTCGCCAGCAGCGCCTGGCTGCTCACCTAATCCTGCTCGCCTGTGACATCTGCCCCTGCACTACTGAAGAAGCAAAGGATTTTCCTGGTCTAACCTAAACCTTCTAGAAGTATCAAGATGCTTCCTAGCAGGCTTTGTGTAATTAGCCTTTTCCCTGTGTTGTTAATTTTGGCTCACTTCCCTGGCAAGTACTATGGCACTAGACGATGAACTTGGGTTTATAGCTGTGTGACTTCAGGTGTACTTAGCACTCCCCTTCCTTTGTAACATGGAGATGATACTAACAGCTATGTCATGAAGTTAGTGAGGATCAGATGAGTCAATATATGTGTAAAGTGCTTAGAATGTGTCAGGTATCAGCCATTGTTGTTATAATTATATCCATAGCCACCTAATGTATGACTCGAATTGACCACATTCCTGGACCACAAGAAAGCCTGCCTCTGGTGTAGCAATTCCCACAAATATGCTGAGTGAAATAGATCTTCATTACCAGAGAGGCCGGCACAGTATTGCCAGAGGAATTTTCTTCCATCCTCCTGCTGTTTATGAATAAACTAGAGATTTCCAAGACTTCATTGTGGAGATTTCGCAGCTGAAGATGTCGATATCCTGGAACAATGCAGAATTGGGAAAAGCTTGTTAGCCATGCATTGCAGAGCTCTGCAGAGAAGATGCCTCAGGAAGGTCAGTAAATGACAGGGAGAAATAAGAATTTCAGATGGGCAGGGGTGACAACATGCAGGTGACCGACAGATGTCTTTTCTCCGCGTGCTGCCCCCGGGGACAGTTTGGGGCCACCTAGTGGTTGTAGTTACCTTGTCCAAGTGCTGTTTTTAAACTTAGACTCAAAATGAACATTTTAAACTTAAACAACATACAGTAGGAAAATCTGATCATTTATGTATCAAGTCAGCTAGAGTCACTGTTCTAGAAATATTTCCTCTTAGAACAACTTTAGTGATAATAAAGTATTCCAACAACAGAGAGTTGGTTAAAGAAGTTACAGTATGAGTGTTTGTACAAATATAAAATAGAATAATACGCAACTCTGTAAAGTGGTAACGAAGATGTATATCTATTTACCTGATAAGTTGTTCACTACATATGTTAGTGAAAATCAGTAAGTCGCAAAACATTAAGGTTAGTAGGAAGCTTACTTGTTAATATTTATACACATGGGCAGAGAAATAAAGCCTGCAAAAAATATCTACACCAAAAGTAACTATCTTGAAGAAATAAAAAGATGGTTAATTTTTTTTTAATTGTTTTTGTTCTTCTGTACTTCATCATATTTCTATAATAACTGTTAGGAACTGAATGGTGTCCTCCTAAAACTTGTGTGTTGAAGCTCTAACTCCCAGTACCTCAGAATGTGACTGTGTCTGGAAATAGGGTTTAAAGAGGTGATGGTGGGTCATTAGGGTGGGGCCTAATCCAACATGACCAACGGTCCTTATTAGAAGAGGAAATTGGAAGGCAGACACGGGGAGACACCAGATGCTGTGCACACAGACCAAGGGACAGTCCTATGATGACACAGCGAGAAGGTGACTCTCTGCAGGCCAAGGAGAGAGGCCTCAGTAGAAAGCAAACTTGCTGAAACCTTGATCCTGGGCTTCTAGCCTCCAAAGCTGAAACAGTAAACCTCTGTTATTCAAGACACCCAGTCTGTCGTATGTTGTTACACAGCCCGAACTGACTAACACAGTCAGTGTTATGACATAACACAGTGAGCATGACCATGTGCTACTCACACAATGGAGAAAAGAAACAGGAAAAAAAAAAAAAACTAAAGAGTAGGGGACTGCAACATGTTGGTGGAGCTCAGAGGCTGGCAAAATGTGGTTGCAGGAAGAAGCATGTTCAGGGAGCTTGATACTCAAATGAGATCAGCAGGGGCAGCGTCCCCAGAGCTTATTCAGTCAGTCAGTCAGTCAGTTCAGTCGCTCAGTTGTGTCTGACTCTTTGCAACCCCATGAATCGCAGCACGCCAGGCCTCCCTGTCTGTCACCAACTCCCAGAGTTTACTCAAATTCATGTCCATCGAGTTGGTGATGCCATCCAGCCATCTCATCCTCTATCGTCCCCTTCTCCTCCTGCCCCCGATCCCTCCCAGCATCAGGGTCTTTTCCAATGAGTCAACTCTTCGCATGAGGTGGCCAAAGTACTGGAGTTTCAGCTTCAGCATCAGTCCTTCCAGTGAACACC
Source organism: Dama dama (assembly GCF_033118175.1). Classification (NCBI taxonomy): domain Eukaryota; kingdom Metazoa; phylum Chordata; class Mammalia; order Artiodactyla; family Cervidae; genus Dama; species Dama dama. The sequence goes on along the minus strand of NC_083695.1, from coordinate 62,278,063 downwards.
CAGGACTGATCTTTAGGATGGACTGGTTGGATCTCCTTGCAGAACTTGTTAGAAAGACATAAATAATCTCAAGCCCCAAACCCACTGTATCAGGATCTGCATTTTATTACCCAGAGCCCAGGTGACTTGATTGCACATCAATTTTGAGAAGCAGTGCATGAACATTCTGGACAAGTGTGACAAGCTGACGTTTCCCCGAGGGCCATGGCAAAGCCAACAGACAGCAAGACAACAGCTCTAACCTTTGCTCAGGATTCTCCACCTTCCCTGCTCTGCACCCAAACCACCCTTGGCTTCCCACAATGACCTTCCACAATGGCCTCCCACCAGACCTCGACTCCAACCTCAGCCCACTGATGCCACCAGCACAACCCAACCCTCCCTGCTCTTGGTTTCCTCTCCTTACAACAGTTCCAGCTTTAAACATGCCAGGGGTGCAGTGGGAGATACTAGGGAGGGATATATGGGAATAAGAACACAAGGACCACTGCTCCCAAAACAGACAGAGGTGGCAGAGGCCATATTTTATAAGTGATGTTGTCAATAACCTTGGATTTTAGAATAACGTAAAAGAAAACTGCCTTTTGAGGCATGCTCAGGGTTCAAATTTGCATTATCTTCTTCTGCCTCTTATTTTACCTTTTTAATATGAAAATTTCAAACATACACAAAAGTAGAGAGAGGCGTGTAATGGACTCCAGGCACCCATCACTCAGCTACAATGATCACGAACTTTTGACAGTGATTCTACCTCGCTTTAGAGCCTTGAGGGAGATGATTCTCTGAGCAGTGACCACCGAGCTGTTGTTCTCCACGACAGCAAAACGAACAAATACGAGATCTTCGAAGTGAACCCGGAAGAGGAACTGTTCATTCCACATGGGGTTCAGAGTATTGCGGTGGATGGGCTTCGTGCGGAAGTGGCAGCTATCCAAGGCCATGCCCAGGACATCAACCTCGATACATGGGCTCCCCGTGCTATTACTCGGGCACACGTTCTGCCCAGAGACAATCTGAGGGGAAGAAAGGATCAAAGTCACTGGGGTTGCAAAAGAAACAGATGTCACCACTGAGCCTCACTGCTTCCCTCTGCAAAGAAAGACAAAGAACTTTCTGGAATGGACCAAGTAAATGATTAATAAGGCTGCTAAAAAAAAAAGAGACTGGAATCATGGGAAATTGCATGACTGGAATCATGGGAAAGTTTATTTTGTCAACAGCATTCACCTAACTATAACCTTTCAACTGTCAATATACTGAAACATCTTCAAAAAGCCACACAATTAAGATGAAATTGTTTGTCAAGAAGCTGAGAAAAAAAGACCTTAATTGTGAAGCCACAAATGTGTTACTAACATTCTCTTCAAAGTGTTTTAGGTGTATCTTTTATAACTCCAAAATGTTTTTCTTAAATAGTTAAGTTCTGGATCAAGTCACAAGGAATGCTGTTCAAAATTTATAGCCTTCTATCAGCATGACGCTATAATCAAGTCTAGCAGAAATGGTCACACAGAAAAGGAGCTACTGCTCTCCTGTCTTAGGGAAAGAGGAAATGCAGTTTGGTGGGAGGATAATCTGTGAGCTGGGGTTTCCCAGGGGTGTGAGGTATTGTGAGCAGACACTGCTTGGCATTCCTCCTTAGGAGGGAAACAGACGAGATCTAAAGATGGGCAGAAGGATAACTTCATCACTCCCTGTCTTTTCTAGCACCCATTCAGTTTTGTGGGTTTTTTTTTTTTCTTCCTCAGCTAAGAGGGAGTGAGAGAAGCTGGAAATAAAATTGAGTAATGAACTACAAGGACTCTGATGTTAAGGGCAGTCTGTGGAGTTCTGACAATTAGTTAATTAGACAATAAAAGGAATTAGACAATAAAAGGAATAAGGAGAGGCCAGGAATGACTGTAAGGAGTTTAACTGATTTGTATGGTGATGCCTGTTTTACTTTTTATAAGAGCCTATTAGAGTTTAAGATGACTTGCTCTAACAAGGACCTCAGCTTTTCTGGGGTGCACTGAGAGTTATGATTCTGAGGGCCCTGGAAGACAGAATTACCATCACCAGTATGGAGGTGGAAGCAGGGGAGGGGGGTCATCACTCTACCTTCTGAGCTCTGGCAAGTATAGTACCTGGTGACTGTGCACCTAAACCTCAGCTGCTGCCTTCTGAGAAGTAAAGAAATTCTTTTGGGAACTAAATCTGCACCAACAAAATTGTGACATGAGAGTTTGGCCATGCCTTGAAGTCAAAAGCAGTTCATATTCAGTAGGGCTTAAACACCTTCTTATATTCTCTTGGGACCACAGGGGCCAGACTTACAGTTAACGAATAGACGGCAGGCTCCATGTTGTCCAGGTCTCTTTCCAAGGGGGAGAACTTCTGATACATGGAACAGTTCTTGTCCCACAGAACTGGGGGTTTCAGAACATAACCACAGCCACCATTGGCCTCAAACATGGCGGCATTCAAATGTAAAGAGAGATCTGTAAAATAGCATCACTTGTTATTTGGTCGCTTAAGTGTCATCTTACAAATAGACTTTACCAATTTTCTCTAAATTTAAACAGGAAGAAGAGAGAACTATCCATTCACTCCATAGATTGAGTGCCTACTATGTGTCAGCTCTTGGGCACCAGAGATGCAGTGTGGACCAAGACACAAGATACCCACAGTCTTCATGGAGCTCACTGTCTATGGGATATGCCTCGTTTTCTGCTCCAACCCAGGAGCCGCTCAAAAAAACTCCTGCCACTTAAAACTCCTTCTGCAAATTAAAATTTGCAACATCCTTTCAAAAACTAATCTTTGAAATACTTCATTTTATACTGAATTTTAGAAAGGCATAATGGCATTTTCTTATCCCCAAACACCAAACCATGCAGACAATCATACAACTAATTCTTGCCTTTTCAAACGTAAGATGAAATCTTAAGAATCCAAGAAAGACCAGGAAAAGAGCCAAAGAAACATATCTTTTCCTTGAAATCTCAATTTCAACTCATAAATTACTGTATTTCTACCTCTATTTTTAAATTGTAGTTAGGTATGAAAAAACAATCATTATCACATGTGATTCACATTATGTCCACAATCCCCTCAATAATACACTCTGGGAACCCTCACAACAGCTTCCAGTCTTCTGTGGCCAGATTTTATTTGGCAGAGTTGTCTGATGAATGGTTGGATCTCTGTATGGTTTGGGGCTCGTACACACCCAAATGCTCATCTGATGGCACAAGTCTGTAGAAAAGCTGCATTCCAAGTGAGCAAGAAGTTTATGAGATACACCTGACAAATGTCCCCTCTGACAGATTCCTTCCATGTGCAGAATGAACTCTGCTACCTGGACCAACATCAAGGAAAAGTGTGGCAAGTAAGCCCCGCAGAGCAATGAGAAGTTGGCCTCTCTCCTTGTCTTGTGAGTAAAAAAATTTCCCCATAAGTGGGGTTGGCCGGGATTATGTGCAGGCATTTCTGGGGTCAGATGTCTTACACACACATCAAAGCTCCTTGAGCCTCTGTCTCCCTTATCAATAAAATTAGTGCACTGGATGCTACCAGCCCCAGTGTGCCTGATTCATTGGGGACAATTGCCTGCAACCGGAAAAAACTCTCTTCCTGGGAGAAAACAGGCTATCCTGTTACAGAGGAACACAGACGTGGGCAAGGATGGGTCAGATGATCAAGCCCCATTCTAAGAACTTGTGTGTACTAGTGCCTCCCAATAACCTATGAGGTAGATTCTTTTTGTGTTTCTCATTTTTATAGATGAAGAAACTGAGGCATGAAAAGTGAAAAAGTCCAAGGCATCTAGCTAGTAAGAAGTGAATGATAAGGTTTGAACACAGGCAGCTTGACTCACAGTTCCTAATCTTAAGTACTGGGCCATATAATGTGCATCTCACAAGGGTGTCATAAAGATAAGCGAGATCATGTGCAAAAATCCCTACCCCAGCCTTTGGAACATAGAAGGTGCTCGATAAACAGTAGGTATCAAGTCATGATTATACTGGCCACGCTCATTTAGGTTTGAAGTCTGATTTCATTGGCATTTGTGTCTATCTCTGTAGCTCTGCAAAACTTCAAAGCACCTTTTTTAACTAAAATCTCACTTGGTGATTTGGTATATAAAACAGATCTACGTGCAGCTGCTCAGTCAGAATAAAGATGGGGCTTAAATCTAACGCTCCTACTGCCCCCTAGGGTGGTCCCCAAACTTCAACTAGGGCTATAGTTTTAAAACCCGTTTTAACCAAGAATGAATGTGCACAGATATATGTAACTCCATCAACCCTCTCAGTCAATGCATGGGATGGCAGATTAAGCATATCCTTTACCTTTGTGTCCTTCTAACATTAAAAACCCTGTGTGAAGTTGACACATTTTCATAATCATTATGCTTATTTGGGGGCTGGAAAAGTCATCAGAAAGTGTGTGATGATTATTCAGAAAAGCATAATAAATATTAATGGAAGTTTTTCTTTTGACTTGGGGCTGCATTTCTACATACTTGTAGGTCCTGGGACATGAGGGAAGAATCACTCTGACCCAAATGGAAAGAACTTTCAGGGGCTGTTGCCTATAATAACCAGGGTCTGCCTATCAGGATGAGGTCAGTTTCCAAACTTAAGATTTTGTTTTACTGAGTGTAGACCTAGGATACTCTGGTTTCAGATCACTGCAGACCTTCTTGGAGTTGATGGAGCCATTAGAAATCTTGGGAAGAAGTGACCCTAAGTCCATGGGCATACCTTTGGGGCACCAGGGTCCCCTGAAATTCAGGAAACTTAAGGCAAACAACCCATGGAACATATTTGGATTATTACAAGGGGTATGGGGAAGGGGTTATTTGTTATTTGGTTGGGATATTTCATGGAAAATCAAGCATTCCCTAACCCAGGAATTTTTTTTTTCCAAAAATTAAAATATAGTGATTCCAATGACGCTTATCTGTCTGTTTGGACTTGAAATTCACCTGGCAATACCTAGAAGGAATCTAGACCAAAAATCAAGAATGATAGGCTCTGCTGAAGCTCATCCAGACAGTGTTAGCGCAGCACAACATGCATTTATTGAGCACCTACTGTATGCAAGAGATTGAACTAGGCTCTACCCCCAGTGTGCGAGAATGAAGACCTTTTTTACAGATAGACTGAAACTGGACACAGTGTGAGCTTTGTCCAGCATGGAAGAGGCTTCATCATTACTGGCTACATTGAATCAAGAGAGGATCTATGGCAGCACTCCCTCCTGGGTTGGAAGATGACATAGAGAAACTTGAGGATGACACAGAGAAACCTGAGTGGGGTAGCTGGAACACGCACCCAGCTTGATTTGGGGAAGAGGCTGAGCCTCCAGGGGTGAGTGGAGGCCAAGCTGCAGCCTCCGTGTGTGCTTCCAGACCACAAGGAGGCTTGAGGAGGGCCCCATTCCTGTGTCCCCTTCAGCTGTGGCTCCCTCTGCCATCAGTGGAGCCAGTGTGTCTGCACCAGCCTCAGCACTTCAGGAGGAAGGACACGTCCCAAACCAAGTGCATTTCCATTTCCTTGAGAAAACCATTTAGCTAGTTATTTCAGTTCACTTAAAATATTTCCGTATCATCTCAACCAAGGGCGCCAGTGGACACAGGGCCACAGACGGGGCCAGAGATATAAACCCACAAGCCACTTGGGACAGACTGAAAAGAAATTTTTACAGCTTTGAAAATATTTCACTATTATTTCCACTTGCGAGTCCAAAGTGTACTGTTTTCATAACTTATCAAAAATACTTAATGAGAGCTAATGTTTGTGGAATGCTGTCCGCACTCCAGGCACTATGCTAAGTATGGTATTTCACCTGCATTATCTTATTCAATTTCAACTGAAAGGAGCAAATATAACAAGGGCGAGAAAATATGACTGATGTCTCTAACCAGGGTTGGCCACAAATGGGCTTTGGTGGCGCCAGTGCCAGGTGGCTGGCTGATCCCAGAGCTATAGCTGTGGTTTGACCTTGGCTGCAGACAGGGTTACGCCGTGGTGGATGGGTCAGCACGGTTGGTTAGGATCTGATTCGGTGCACGTGAGAGAAAGGCGCAGGCTGCTTGACTGTTCAAAGAGAAGAATCTGATTTTTGAAAGAGCTTTGAGGAAACATTCCTCATCTGCTCTTTCTTCATCTGCTGTAGCTCCCCACCTCCCCCCACATCTAAGTGGAACCAGAGAGTTTTATCCTCTAAGCTCTGAGAGTCCTTGAATTTATAAGTCATTCTGAGACCGTGAGCAACTTAATTGCTCTTTGTCTTGGTTTGCTTCTCTGAGAAATAGGGATTATAAAGGCTCCTACTTCTTAGGGTTGTTTCAGAGATTAAATGAGATAACAAGGGTCAAGAGTGAGCACAGGCTGCTGCTGTTTAGTCTCTCAGTCGTATCCGACCCTTTGCGACCTCATGGACTGTAGCCCACCAGGTGCCTAAGTCCAGGCAAGAGTACTGGGGTAGGTTGCCATTCCCTTCTCCAGGGGATCTTCCCAACCCAGAGATCAAACCGGGTCTCCCACATTGTAGGCAGATTCTTTACCACCTGAGCTACCAGGGAAACCCAGTGCACAGGGAGCCACCTGCAGTAAAAGCTAGCTTGTACTCGGGAGTTTTCAGCCTCACCCGTTATCCCCCGTGAGCATCTCATGGACAGAGGAGAAGTCCGAACACTACTTTCTCTGTCCATATAATTCAGACTTGTTTCCTTTGCATTAGCTGCTCGCTGAGCACTGACCATTCATCTCCATTTCAATCTCAAAGGGATGAGAAGAAGCTAAAATGGTATTAACTTGCAAAGTGTTTGGAAAGACCCTACTTTTTAACAGCAAGAAGAAAAAATGAGCAAGACGGTTACTAAAGAGTGTTAAGAAATCTTTACCCCAACAGGTCTTTAAAAACAAATTGGACACAGCTCTATCAATAGCAGTCCTATTTTTAAACAGTGCTTTAACAACCTAGATGTCCATCTGCAGATGGGTGGATAAGGAAGTTGTGATACATATACACAATGGAATATTATTTAATGTTAATTAAAAAGGAATGCATGTGAGTCAGTTCTAATGAGGTGGATGATTCTGGAGCCTATTATACAGAGTGAAGTAAATCAGAAGGAGAAAGACAAATACTGTATATTAATGCATATATATGGAATTTAGAAAGATGGTACCAACTATCCTACATGCAGGGCAGCAAAGGAGACACAGATGTAAAGAATAGACTTTGGACTCAGTGGGAGAAGGAAAGGGTGGGATGCTTTGAGAGAATAGCATTGGAATATGTACTTTACCATATACAAAATAGGTGACCAGTGCAAGTTTGATACATGAAGCAGGGCACCCTGGAGGGATGGGGTGGGGAGGAAGGTGGGAGGGGGGTTCAGGATAGGGGTGACACATGTATCTATACCTGTGGTCGATTTACGCTGATGCATGGCAAAGACCATCAAAATGTAATTATCCTCCAATTAAGGCAGAGACTTTTGCATGAAGCTTTCCTAGTGGCTTAGATGGTAAAAGCGTCTGCTTACAATGTGGGAGACCCAGGTTCGATCCCTGGGTCAGGAAGATCCCCTGGAGAAGGAAATGGCAACTCACTCCAGTATTCTTGCCTGAAAAATCCCATGGATGGAGGAGCCTGGTAGGCTATAGACCATGGGGTCACAAAGAGTCAGGCATGACTGAGTGACTTCACTTTCTTTCTTTCTTTCCAGTTAAAATAAATAACAAATAATAATAATAAAAATAAATAAAAAGTGCTTTAAAAATGGAGCAGGAACAAGAGACTATTCAGGACTCCTTGAGGTTTTTTTTTCCCTATCGCCTTAACTCTGAAAAGTCAAGAGTACAATTTAGTGTCTAATTCTCTTCTCTTTTCTGTCTTCTGTATTTTTACCCTCACATAGGCCCTAGTTGGGACTCTCGCCCCCTTGAAAACATGTTTTTTTTTGAGATGTAAGATGCAAAGGAGTGAGGGGAGAAGGCAGTCCTCTGGGAGAAGCAGGCCCATTACCATCTGTCTGGTAGTTGAGTGCCACGAGCTGTATCCCATGGAGCCAGAACAGGAGTGGGTTGGGGTTGGAAGAGTCGATGCGAGTGGCAGCCGGGTACGTCCTCAGCAGCTGGCAGGCGGTGTGCTGGATCAGTTTCTGAGAATACCTGCGACATAGACGTTTGGCGGCATTTTCATTCAGCGAGGAGATATGGTAGCATTTGGGAGTTCTAATGATAGCGCTGAGGGATGTGGTTGGGTTGACGGAGAAAGGAGAGTCCTCCCAGGCCTGTCGCATTCCTTCACAGGAACCTAAACCCCCCCAAAGATTAGCCTCAGATTAGTGCAGAACACTTGAGGTATTTTAGAAAGAGAAACCTGAACAACATCGCAGGCTACAATCACAGCACAGGACACATCGGCGTGCACCTAGAGTGTTACCTGTGAGTTAGTCCCCCACCTTGAGAGTAAAGGACAGCCGTTAAGGGTGTGCCTTTCTACCTGCTAGATGGAATGCTACCCATTCACGAGTCAATAAATAATAAAGCCAACTAGATCTTCCCCCCAAAAGGAACAGCTATAGAGTTTGAAAGTAAGTGTAACACCAATTTGAATTAAAAGCCCTAAAGTCCTTTGCCTCAGTACCTCATTTTCTTGTAGATATATTTGCACAGATATAAAACAATGTATGCATATGCAAGGTATTCACTCAGCAGTATTTTTTTACAGCACACACACACACACACACACACACACACACACACACAAAGCAATAAAAACCCAGGAAGCAACCCAGAAGTTCTACCAGTGAGAAATGGTTAAATAAATGGCAGTATATCCACACAACAGAATACCACAGGGACATTAAGGAGGGTAAGGTAGATTATATGTACAGAAAGCTATGCAGAAAGCTATAGTGCATATAAAAGTTATACATTTTCAGTTATATCCCATTTGGATTATCTTAAAAAGAATCTTATTTTTCTTGAACTAAACACAATAAACTTAATAGTGGTTACCTCTGGGGAGTAGAACTGGGATGTTGCGAGTGGAAAGAAACTTTAATAATACTCTATAGTTTGAGTTTTTTAACTACGAGAATTTATGACTTTGACAATAAAAAGTAATTAGACATAAACTGGATATATCTTCTGGAATTATAATGGGGAAGAGTACAGTTCCAAGAACCATGAGAAGGTTCCAAGGTGGCTCTAATTTTTACTTCTGAGGCAAACACTTTTAGAACATCTTCAGTGAAAGACTATTTTTTAGGAAGTTAAGAGGATAATTTTATAATTAAAAAAATATTTACACCACACTTAGATAATATGAATAATCATGACTATAAAAAAAAAAGATTAAAAATTTCCAGGGAAGTGCTTAGTGAAATCTCAGAATTCTCCAGCATGCATAATCAGGCAAAGATATTGTCAGAAGGTGACTTTACTTTTTCCAGATGTTTTGTTAAATGGTGCTGTCTCCCCGGGGCTCATTCTGCCCGGATTGTTGCCAAAAATGGACTTCCTGCTTTTCCTTTCTTTTCCTCTGCTAGAGCCAGATGCATTTAGAGTTGACAGGCCTGTTCCCATAAAATGAAAATAAATAAGCCAAAAACTACAAGCAAGGGAACTCAACATTTTCCATCCCTGCTAATGTTTATTTTGAAGTCCTGCTACTCCCTTCTAACCCAGTACAGAAGATCTACTAGCATTTTTAGCACGATTAATAATAGCATTGCAAGTAATGACAGTGAAGTTTTTATCTCTGTAGGCAAATGAGACAAGACCTTCAGGATTATTATAAGACGACCACAAAATCACACCCATACCTATTCGGTTATGCAACAGAAAGATTTTGAAAAATTGCAAGAAAAAAATCTTTTAGAGCCTAAACGATTAGACTCTAGAACCTAATTAGTGCAGTTTGGAGAGATGAAAGAATGGTCAAAGGCCTGAGCTGTCATATAATTGTGTGCTAAGTCGCTTTAGTCCTGTTCGACTCTCTGCGACCCCATGGACTCTAGCCTGCCAGGAACCTCTGTCCATAGGATTCTCCAGGCAAAACTACTGGAGTGGGTTGTCATACCCTCCTCCAGGGAATCTTCCCAACCCAGGGATTGAACCCACAGTCCCCAAAGTCTCCTGCCCACTCGCGGCAGTTTCTTTACCACTAACACCACCTGGGAAGCCCATATCATAACTGTCCAGAATCAATTCCTGCCCATAGGAACCTTGATTTAACATCTACCTTCTTGGCTCCTCAGCTGCCTTATCTGCAAAATGGGTGCAGTGATAGGAACTCATTCACAGGGTTAACCTGAGGATTAAATGGGAAACAGATTATGCTGATAACTATGTTTCAGGGCTTCTCTCCCTCACTCCTGGTCCACCCACTCTTTGGATCCTTCCTGGCCAGTGCTAGGGCACATCAGGAACTTCACAGGTATTTGCTGAATGAGGAAACAAATTCACACCAAACAAACCTGGCAGCTGGGCAGGATGTAAAGGCAACAGTGAAACCAGAGTTGCCTTCAAACTGGTCCCACTCTCTACAATTGTGCCATTAGAGAGTAATTCCTTTAGCTGAAGCAGTATTCAGGAAGGCCACTTTAAGATGAAAATAAACTTTCCAAGAATATCATGTGAGAAGACAGGAGTAAGTAGTGTTTAATAAGACTGTGGGCTTCCCAGGTGGCTCAGTGGTAAAGATTTTGTCTGCCAATGCAGGAGACCCAGGAGAAGCGGGTTCAATATCTGGATTGAGACAATCCCCTGAAGGAGGAAATGGCAAACCACTCCAATATTCCTGCCTGGAAAATCCCATTGACAGAGGAGTCTGGCGGGCTACAGTCCATAGGGCTGCAAAAAGTCGGACACAACTGAGCTCAGGAAGAGTGTAGACTCTGGAATTTAAACCCTGTTCCCTGCGGAGCGACCTCACACAAATTACTTAACCTCTCTCACCACTTATTCCTCATCTCTAAGAGAGTCCTGGTTAGGATTACATGAGATAATGTATATCTGCATACTTAGTAGGTTGTCCTGTTCAGAGAAAATATTCAGTGCAAAGTAGTTATGCAGCTTCTATATCTTTTTTTTCCTCTGAAGTATCTGAAACTGTGAAGATGCACAAACTTGAACAAGTGAATTCTTTATCTTAAAACTTTTTTTGTGAATTTTGCCCTCTACACAATGATGTAACAGTGGATTTTCTCCCGAGTAAAACCGATGAAGGGTCAGAGTGAGGGGCTGCATTCATTGTGGGGTTTTTGCACACACCCTGGAACATGCTGACATCCCCCAAGGGTACATGATCCCCTTTGAGGAGCCTGGGTGTTCTCTGGGGTGGGGTGAGCAAGCAAGAAAACAAGCGATGAGTGATCAAGAAAAGGGAAAGAATCTGGAGAGGCCCAAAGAAGTTATTGAAAGAGCAACAAAGACCCTTAATCTGCCCGGTTGGTCCCTTCACCAATGACAAGGACAACAACCATTTCCAATGAGCCAATTATTTTCTAGATAGTGTGCTAGTCACACTGTGCGCCTTATTGCTAAGTTATATAACAGCCTTGCAAGTTAGGGCTGTTTATACAAAAACCTTGCAAGTTACGCCTCTTTCACCAGTAGAGAACCCAAAGTGCAGAGAAGTTATAGAACCGCCCTGGCCAAGTCACCTGAGGAGTGACTGCCCGTGGAGCAGGTCCCTGATCTGGGGAAGGACGCGCCCATGGTCTTCATGGTGCTTCCCTGCTCTAAAGAACTTTTTGCATGGTGGCTCCTTGGGAAGGGACTTGGGATGGTGAAAGGTGAGATGCATAGACATTGATGATGTAGCAAAATTAAACCAACAGTAGAGCAAAGTGAACACTTTTAAAAATTATTATATTCATATAAATTTTTAAGTTGGATCTCAAAGAAATTCACACTGTAGGGTATTTTCCTCCTGAATTATTCAAACAAATCATAATGACAATAAATATTTAGAAGCTATTACGACAATGATTCGGGCAATGCAATTTAGTCATTACGAGAAAGGAAATAAATTTGGGGAAAAAATGTGAGAAACTTCAATTACTAAAAGAAAGGTTAAAAAGTGGGGGATTAGAATATAGCATACTTATAAAGGATGTGTGCTATTTAAACACTTTAAAAAACAGCACACTTGGAATTTTAAAAACAAGCCAAACAACCCCATGCTCTGCCTGTGCCTCGTCAGAAACTGTACCAAATGACCTTTGACCCTTCCACGATCCTCTATCAGTAGAGAAATGTAATCTTTCATGGTGACTTCAAATATCTCTGGGAACTTGTACTCTTTGTTGACTCAGTGCTTGAGAGGAAAAGACAGAGCCAGAGGAACATTCTGGGTGCAGTGGCAGCTAAATTTATAAAGAACAAGAGATGCAGTGAGTATGGTTCTTGGATGGAGTGGTCTTCACATTTGTTCCTGAGATGAGGGACATGCAGGCCATGAGGCTCATTGACAGTGAAAGAATTTTATCCCATGATAAGAACAATTTCACTAACTATAGATATGGTGTACTCATGAGACAGAAAGTCCGAATCTGTGAAACTAAACCTACATGGCCAGGTTCTTTCGTTTCTTTGAAATCTGTTGTTGTTGTTTAGTCTCTAAATCATGTCCGACTCTTTTGCGACCCCATGAATATGTAGCCCGCCAGGCTCCTCTGTCCATGGGATTTCCCAGGCAAGATTACTGGAGTGGGTTGCCATTGCTGGCTACTTATTCACTCTTATCCTCCTCAACAGAATATGCTAGCAGATAGGCAGTAGCAGCTGCCAAAAGTTTAAAAACAGTTTATATTTATATATTTTAAAAGATGGTAACGATAACCCTATATGCAAAACAGAAAAAGTGACACAGATGTACAGAACACACTTCTGGACTCTGTGGGAGAAGGCGAGGGTGGGATGTTCTGAGAGAATAGCATTGAAACAAGTATACTATCAAGGGTGAAACAGGTCACCAGCCCAGGTTGGATGCATGAGACAAGTGCTCAGGGCTGGTGCACTGGGAAGACCCAGAGGGATCGGATGGGGAGGGAGGCGGGAGGGGGGATCGGGATGGGGAACACGTGTAAATCCATGGCTGATTCATGTCAATGTATGGCCAAAACCACTACAATGTTGTAAAGTAATTAGCCTCCAACTAATAAAAATAAATAAAAAAGAAAAAAATAATAAAAAAGTAAAAAATAAAAGCAGTTTATAAGAGAAAATCTAAAATTGAGAAAGTTCTATGATTTTTATCCTCCTCTGGTGTGTGAAGAGACCACTGGTTATCTATTTTTTGATAGCCTAAGACCTCTGTCCCCTTTGCAGGGCAGAGTGTGAGAACTGGGTCTTAAGATAAAGCCTCTGGAAGCAGGATCTGCATCCAGACCACCTTGAAAAAAAAGAGGGTTGGTGTTTTAATTTCCCTCTCTAGGTCAAATTCATCCAAGCTGCTTACTAACATTTAGATGGGTGCCCCAATGCCAGCTGCTTTCCTGTCCTCAGAAATCTTGTACAAGGAAATCTTTCTTCTTAATAAGAGGAGATGAATTTTTCTGACTTCCAGATATTTATGGATTTCCTGTTTGCCCTCTGCCTCCTGCTGTTCCATTTCGATGAGCTCACTAGCAGCACACCCTAACAAGACAGGAGGGTAGTCCCAGGGTTAAGAGCAGGACTTTGGAGGCAGACGAGCTTCAGAATCAGAATTCTATCCTTTATTAACTGAAATGCACAATTCTGGGGGCAATGGTTTATCAGCGTAAGTTCACTTGTACTTCTAAAAATGGCCAATTGGGGAAATCTCCACTGAAATTTTGTCCTTGATCTTTGCAGTTTGGGTAGAGACTCACTACCTAGCTCAGGGATGGGGCACATGACATAAGTCCTAGACCAGGGGTCCCCAATCCCCAGGACATAGACTAGTAGTGGTCAGTAACTTGTTAGGAACAGGGCCCCATAGCAGGAGGTAAGGGGCAGGTGAGTGAGTGAGCAAAGCTTCATCCGTATTTACAGCCCTTTCCCATTCCAACTCCTATCAGATCAGCAGCAGTATAATGAATGTAATGCTCTTGAATCATCATGAAGCCTTCCTCTGTCCTCCTCTCCCACCCCTTCCCCCATGCAGTCTGTGGAAAAACTGTCTTCCAGGAAACCAGCTCCTGTTGCCAAAAAAGATTGGGGACCACTGCCCTAGACTGTCAGAGCATTGCATGTCCTTGATCACAGTGACTGGTTTGGGGATGGGCAAAAACCCAATGAAAAACAATGAAACTGCTGCTGAAAGTTCTGAAAGAGACTCATCCTGAAGCTGAATCTAGAAGCATGCAGTGCTGGCCTGCTGCAGCTGCCTTGCCACCATGAAGGAAAAAGGGCCAACACGTGGTAACCCAGTGAGAGTCAATGGGGTGATCCTATGAAGTGAAAGGAAAGCCCTGGATAGAGATGTATTTGAAACTTGTTTATCTCTTCATTTTTCAACACACAAGTCAATACATTTCTTCTTTGCTTATGCCAATTTCTGCCACTTTCAAAGAAAAGAGTCTTAACTGATATGCTCTGAAACCTTGGGCCAATTATTTCATCTCTCTCAGATTGTTTTATGTAAAAATAGGGATAAATCTGCCTACTGACAGAATTATTATGAAGTCATTTAAGATGATGTATGTAAAATATTTAATACAAATCCTGGTACTTAAAATTAAGTGCTTAATAAATTTTAGCTATTAGTTGTTGTGAATATTATGATTATTATTAACTATTATGAAGAGAAATGGTATGGTCTGAAAAAATGATAATATTATGGTATTATCCACATCAGCATCAAAGCAAATAATAATAATAAATATTTAGAAGGTACTGGAACAGTGATTTCTGCAACACATTTTAGTTATTTTGAGACCATTCACAATACCTGATTAAATAGTGTATTTGTATCTTTTGGTATCTTTAAATGCTATAAATGATACTGTCTACTCTTACCTGGGAATTTTACTGCTTGGCAATAGATGACAAGGTCAGAAAGCTCTGGTGCAATCTGTCTGCTTTCCTTTTTATTCTGAGGAAGATAAAATTCTTCTCCCAGTTCCATGTCATAAACCTATCAAGGGAACAATGATACTGGTTTACAGGGAAGGTACCCATCAGATCACTTACCTCTGACTCCCCAAAGCTCTTTGTTCCTCTCTTTTGTCATCAGTGTGTTTCACTTGCTCTATCTTATCCATATACACATTCTAACACCTTCCCTAGAGAAAAGCTTTCTGAGAGCAATGGCTGAGTCTAACATTTTTCATCTTCCCCCAGGGCATATAGTTCAGGGTCTAAAATGTAGAACATTATATGCATCTTTGTTGAACAAATAGATGATGGAGTATGTATCTTCTGTGGCTCAAATTCTTGGCACATTTTGTTATTTTGTTCTCCAACAATGTCACTGCAACTATCAATTTGCTCAAAGTCTAACACTGTGAGGCACTTGAGGACTGGGTCCAGGTATCTCATTTATTTTTCCATTCTTAGTGTCCTCCCTCTGCTAACACTTCCCAATCAGCCCCGTTTATCTTCTTGGTCATCCCAAACAACTTTAAAACTTCCGGCAATTCACTAAACATACCAGGCTGTCCTCCTGCTCTGAATGCCCTGTTTTAATCTGCTTCTCAACTTCATCTTCCAGATGATCTGATAACAATGTGTAATCACTGCTCTTTGTAATTATTTCCAAGCACTGTTGACATGTTTACTTCCGTTGCTAAATCACCGCCTGTGTTACATTAGTGCCTACCACATGCTACACCTCCAGTAGGTACTGGCTGGATGAATAAATGACTAACTTTCTATAAATGATAGAAGGGGGCCCATATCATCACTGACTTTGGCATTCAAGGGAAAGTGAGGGGAAAGGTGAAGGGAAGGGATAGGGAGGGAGTGAAATCCTATCTGAAACTGACAAGAGTACCATGTCCAAGTACAATGGAACAGAAACCATTCACCTACCTTTCCTTTGTTGCAAGCAGAGTTATCTGCTTTCTTTATCCTCTTGGGGATTTCTTCATTATACTCAAACTGAAGTTTGTCATTACATGATTTATTTTCAGGTCTGTCTTCTAGAATGTTGTCTGAAAATGAGTTGGCAGGCTTTAGTGAATAAGAACTGAATGCTTTACTTTAAGGTTGTGTCTACATCACTGCAAGAATATCCAGGTTCTTGTTCTTATCTGTAAGACTGAGGTGCTGACTACATGTTACCAAAATAATGGCTTAAATTTTTAAATTTTGTTAAATGATATATTCATTTTTGATTGAATGGACTAACTTACCAGTTAGTTTTGGTACCATATAGACATAATCTAAATGAGAAAACTTATTTTCGCACAATTAGAACTGTGCACAGATTATGGAAGATACCCTGTCAAGAAGCTCTCAGCACACAAGTTTGGGAAAGGTTGATTGGTTGAATCACTTCTTGATGGTACAGACATGATTTAATCACTCTCACTTAAAAACGAAGCTATTAGTTTCTTTTACCTCTAGAAATGTCAAAACCAGAGGGGAAAAAGGCATTGTTATTTGCCATGCAGTTTTCACAAATATACTTAATTGGAAAGTAAAGTTTTCATAATTGTCTATCAATTTATGAAGGGAAAATCTTAAGATGAAGAATCAAGATAGATTTAAACATTTCCAAAGTTTGACAGATAACCTTCTACTTTGCTCTTACTTTGGTATTTCTATTCAAAATGACTGTAAAGGTTTTAGGAAAATAAACATGATTATGTTCTTTTAAAATGACAAACAAGAAAGCTCATTTCTCACCCACAATTTACTATCTCATCAGACCACAAATGCTTAGACCAAAATATCCTTATACCAAATCAGGGCCATGCAGGCTGCCAAGAAATAAATTAGATCAATCAGTTAATGACATTTTTGTTCTTAAGTGTCACATGCGAATCAGACCTAAACAATAGAAAACAGAATGCTGACATTCATGCAGTTAAAATGCCAGGTTCAAATGGCTTTACCTTCCTGACTGTTAGGAGCAGGAGAAGCAGTAAGGACATCTGCTACAGAAAAATAGAATCAGAAAGGGGATAAAAGTAAGGAAAATTAAGGCAAAAAGCCAGATAAATTAAATTAAGGTATGAAGTAAAGCATAAATAACAACAGCTTAAATCACAACATAAATGAAATAAGAACTCTTCCACTGATTTAATAGTTTGACTATTAAGGGATGCAAAGACTAGCAATAAAAGAAGTGCAAACATTGTTAACATTAATCATGCTGCCACATTCACACTACCTATCTTCAGTTACTGATGGTCCTAACAGTCTGCAAAACACTTCATGTCGAATGGATAGAAATTGATTAATTTGTTAGAATCATGCAATCATTAGACTTCATATATATGAAGTCACAGAATATCTATATAAAGTTGTAAATTCAAATCTATAGTGCATGTTCAACGCTAGTTAAGATGTACAGCAAGGTTGGGGAAAAATTAATTGATATTGCTTTAATAAAATTTAATTGAATAAATATTCATTAAGAACTTACTGGCCAAAAGGCAGAGTAGTACTTCCTGAAATAAATGAGCCTCATTTGCAACTTCCTTTAGATTTTCTGTAAGTAATTTTCAGATAGTTCCCAGGAACTATCATAGTTTTATAGCCAAAAAAAGGTTTTAGAGAAATTTGCTCATTTTATATATGTGAAAACTGAGGACTAGAGTTGTCAAAGAGATAAATTGGGCTACCTAGGTGAGTTTTCAGCCTGACTTGCTTTCAATGGATTCAGAAAAGTGAAAGTAAAGGTGTTAGCCACTCAGTTGTGTCTGACTCTTTGTGATGTTATAGACTATAGCCCGCCAGGCTCCTAAGTCCATGGAATTCTCCAGGCAAGAATACTGGAGTGGGTTACCATTCTCTTCTCCAGAGGATTTTCCCACAGCTTTTGAGGAATAGGCTTTAAGAAATGATCTTGACTCCTTCCTGTTATCATGCTTTTTCAGTCTCCCAATTAGAGAATATGCCCCTTGTGTTAACTGACAGGATTTCAGGTCAGTTTTTAGTTGATGGTATGAAGCAGTCAGGGCTTCCCAGGTAATTCAACTGGTAAAGAATCTGCCTGCAATGCAGGAGACCGCAGTTCAACTCCTGGGTCAGGAAGTTCCCCTGGAGAAGGGAAAGGCTACCCACTCCAGTATTCTTGGGCTTCGCTGGTGGTTCAGACTGTAAAGAATCCACCCAAAGACTTAGGCTCGATCCCTGGGTTAGGAAGATGCTCTGGAGGAGGGCATGGTAACCCACTCTAGTATTCTTGGCTGGAGAATCACCATGGACAGAGGAGCCTGGCTGGCTACAGTTCTTGGGATCACAAAGAGCCAGACATGACTGAGCGACTGACTGAGCACATGAAGCAATCAACTACTACTAAGGACAATTATTAAATGGACAGAGACTAGTATTATATCTGGGGGCAGAAACAGATTAGACTGTAGCTGCTGACCATGATGGAGGCTCATGGAATCATGACTAGACAATCATGCTGCATGAGAAGTGGATATTTGGAGGAGGCTTGGCTGTCGTTTTTTTTTAAGTTTTTTTTGATGTAGGCCATTTTCAAAGTCTTTAGTAAATTTGATACAGCACTGCTTCTGTTCCATGTCTTGGCTTTTTGGCCGTGAGGCATGTGGGATCCCAGCTTCCTGGCTAGGGATGGCACCTGCATGCCCTGCAATGGAAGACAAAGTTCCAGCTACTGGACTTCCATGGACGTCCCCTGGCTGCAGTCTTAATGCAAGTGGTAAATGGTTGCTGGTCTGGGTATATCTACACATTAACAAAACAATGAGAAGTAATATAGTCTACATTTAAATGTTTAAGTAAACAGGAACTTTGGCATTTTTTTAATGAATACATATTTGTCTTTCAGATGTTGCCAAAATTAAAACAATCTATCATCAGCAGTGGTACCTGTGGAAGCATTTTGTAATCCCTAGCAGAGATATGAATTTCGTCCAGATGAAATACACCTGAAACCTAATTCTCTTGTAAGAAGACACCTTCACTTGTAAAACAGGGTAGGTAGTATCATTCCTGTGACTTTTCTGTAGTGCACCATTAGTCTTCACTCGTATTGTTTTCTCTTTTGGTGGGGCCAGAAGGAAATGTCTGGTTGGCTTAGTAATGTGAGAACCAGGGTAGGGGGGTGGGTGCAGAAGGGGAATGATGCTTCATTTTTTCCCATGCTCTTGCAAAGCAAGAGTGAAAGCAGTGAAGAAGCAGAGTATGGGAACTCGATGCTGCTCCCTGCAGGTGGTTCAGGAGATAGAAAAGATTTAACCACAGTCTACAAGTTCCACCAAGATCATCAGACATGCCAGATAATGAAAGGGTAAGAATGTGGTCTCTCTGCTGTAATTCTACCTCTTTCTCTAGAAACCAACTTAGGAACAACTCCTGTGCTGCTTTCCACATCCTCTTCTTTCCTTTAGTAATGGCTCTAGTGGCTGACAGAATCCCCTTCCTTGCTTGGTCCTCCTTGCTAAGTGACAGGATTCCAGAAACTCTTAGATAATATTACAACAACCTGTACTGTTTGTCTATAGAGTGCCAGACTTATTTTGGAGAAAAAAAAAAAAAGACACCAAAAAACCCAGTAGAAAAACCATCCAAGTGTGCTTCCCTGAGTACAGCGTCATGTTGGCTCTCTTACCATCAGAGAGGGATTCATAATCGTAATCATATTCATCCTCTTCATCTTCCTCTTCCTCATTATTAGCAGGTGGGGAGTTGGCATTGCTACCGTTATAAGCCTGAGCTTGCATGGATGCTAGCTGATGAGCCTGTAAGATATCAATAATTAAAGACTGTAGATATCCAGCTACTAAACTTTCATTAATGGTTTTCAAAAGGACTACCCAATGCTTACCATAGTCCTAAAAAGTGGCTTAACCCATTCAATTATCTAGGGGAAAAAAAACCCCAAAACTCTACATTCGCTTAAAATACAACATCAATACTTAGGCAAATGTTAACATCTTTGCAGGAGGAATCCAGGAACTTTTAGAAAACTATCACAAGGAATTGGAATCCAGGTCCCCTAGGACTACTTCCCTCCTTCCCAGGAGAAACCTGGGTGCTTCAGAGAATCATCAATCCTGAATGATGAGGAAGTAAGTCAGCCCATTCATTTTGAAAAAGAAAATCTCTGCTAAAAAACTGTCCCCCACTTCTTAAAATACTATCTAAAGGTCTTTGACATTGAGAGAAATGTTAGAATTCCTATGGATGGGAAAAAAGAATAGTTGATTTAAATAAAATTCTTTGAACAATATAAAGTTTTTTCAACAAATAAAGTTTTATCAACTTTTCAAAAAAGTTTTTATCTGAACCATCAGTCAGATTAACAAAATAGACTTAGAAGCTTCTGGAAACTTGATGTGTGCTATCAGAAAGGTCATGTGCCTCTACATTTGAGTAGAATTACTGTGAGGGAATAACACAGGACACAAGAATAAATATAAATCTGGGAGCCTAGCATAAGGAAATAGTCCAAAATACAGGCAAAGTTATTTGCGTGAATTAAAAACAGGAAACAACCTAAAAGTCCAACAATAGAGGAACTAAGTCACGCAAGTATACACATATATACACTTTTAAGTGTACATGTACACATCCATGTGAGTATATACATATGTAGACTCGTAAGTGTACGTGTACACATCCATGTGAGTATATACATATGTAGACTCGTAAGTGTACATGTACACATCCATGTGAGTATATACATATGTAGACTCGTAAGTGTATGTGTACACATCCATGTGAGTATATACATATATATACACCTATGCAAATATATATAATTCTATATCCTTTGTTTGATAACTATATGTTAAGACCTTTATGCCTCTATATAATGATTATATAAAATAACATACATAAAAGGCTAGATTTTAAATATTGATACAGGCAGGCACAGATCCCTTGGGCAGTCTAGTGAGATAAGATCCTTCTCAGAATATTTTAAATGCATAGAATAAAATATGCAAGATTACAAAGGAAAAAAGGAATGTTGACTACAGTTATCAAATGTTAAAAAGACAAATCGATGCTATAGGAATATATGTTTCTTTATTAACACAGTGAAAAATATATAATGGCAGGTTGTGTAATGCTTGTGAAATAGTGATGAGAATAAATAATTCTTGGAGATAATGGCAGCAACTCTGATATAATATGAAAAACCTGTGATTTCTATTGATGACAAAGACATTACCGCCAATTTTATTCTGGTGTGTTTCTTATATTTATAATCAGAGGAAAGTCTAAATTTTATCTACAGGTTAGTGAAAATTAAGATGTAATTTTTTTTTTTCTCAGGAATTCTCTGGAGGCCCAAGTGATTAGGACTCTGCTTCCACTGCAAGGAGCATGGGTTCAATCCCTGGTTGGGGAACTATTAATGAGATCCTGCAAGCTGTGTGGTGTGGCCAAAAAAGAAAAAAGATTTTTTTTTTTTTCATCTAACTTCATGGGCCTCCTGAATTCTATCCATAGATTCTATTAGGGTTAAGAATCCCTGTGATATATGTTGTGTTTGGCTTTGGAATTAAGTATATTTTACAATAATTCTCTCTTAAGCTTCCTGAAATGCGATTATATTGCATTTGTAATAAAATATATATATAAGGAAGATAGGATTTAGGCTATGTCGATATCCAGATAAATCTTTTACAATGCAGTCCACTCCAGATAACTGAACATGGCCTAAGCTCAAAATTTTTATGGAACACTAGCTCCATGGGTGTTAACAGCTGTTATATAAAAAAATGACAATTACAGTAACCATACAACACAATGGAAGCTTAAAAACAACATCTTACAGTACTAAAACACATTCCTACTACAGAGTTTCTCAAAGCCTTCATTAAATATGCTAAAGGACATCACGGTTCTTCAAAGATCTTCAGTGCAGCATTTCCCACGCTTATTTAACTGGGAATTTTCTTTTTTTCCCAGAGTGTCTCATAGGATTAGCGTTCTTTCAAACTTTGGGAAATATGCTCCAGGCACAACTGAGCTACAGAAGCAAGTCTATCTGTCCTAGATAAGCAAATAACCTCCAAACAGTAAACACTCAGGGTGGAGCCAAGTATCATGAATGGCGATGCCAAGAGCTGGGAAGCCCGCCCCCCGGCCCCCAACCCCAGGCAGAAAGTTGGGGGAACCAGGAAGGGGAGAGCTGCCAGTCAAAGTTCCACCACCAGGTATCAGAAAGCAGAGTGTCAAGGCCCCGTCAACTTGCAGGTACTTCCCCCAGTGCAGGAAGTATGGGATGGGTGGCACAATGACAGTCAAGAGCTGACTTCCTTATTCTTTGCAATATCCTACTTATTTTAGGACAGAAGAACAGGATCTCAGCCCTTGATAAAAGCAATTCAGATATAGGTCAGAGGGTCAGAGGTAGGGATCAGGTGAAGAGACTGGCTCAAATGGGCCCAGGCAGGAGCCATGTCTCACTGGCTCTATTCCTCCAGCCCCTAGCACAGCACCTGGCACTGAGTGAACTGTCTGAGTCTAGCAGGTTGGAGTTCAGAAGACCAAGGGTTCAGAAATCAGGCTGTGAGTCAGTCTATTCTTGCTGAGGGTGAGTTCTTTGAATAGAAAGGACCCAGATGCTGTAAGTTAGGGATGGGTCTGAGCACACTGGAGCTCTAGGCATGCATCACTCAGCCCCATGTGAACTCAGATCACCAGGTCTGGACCCACAACCTGTCAGGCAACTGAAAAGCCTTGACAATATGACTGTCAGCAGCATGCTAGTAGCTCAGTCATGTCCAACTCTTTGCAACCCCATGGACTGTAGCTCGCCAGGCTCCTCTATCCATGGAATTCTCCAGGCAAGAATACTGGAATGGGTAGCCATTCCCTTCTCCAGGGCATCTTCCCAAACCAGGGACTGAACCTGGGTCTCCTGCATTGCAGGCAGGTTCTTTTCCATCTGAGCCACCAGGGAATTCCCTGGAAAATCACGGGGGTCTGGAACTGTGCTTAAAACACTGATATACTATCAAGGGTGAAACAGATCACCAGCCCAGGTTGGATGCATGAGACAAGTGCTCAGGGCTGGTGCACTGGGAAGACCCAGAGGGATGGGATGGGGAGGGAGGTGGGAGGGGGGTTCAGGATGGGGAACACATGTAAATCCATGGCCGACTCATGTCAATGTATGGCAAAAACCACTACAATACTGTAAAGTAATTAGCCTCCAACTAATAAAAATAAATGGAAAAAATAAATAAATAAATAAAAAATAAAACACTGATAATGGGATTACATTGTCCCATTTTTCCAAAAGGAGGAAGAAGTAAGTTGTGGAAGTCAAATGGTAGGAAATGTCAAGGTGATAGCTGACAAAGTCTTAGAATGGATTATTTGGTTGTGAGAACACAGAAAATAAAGAGGTGACTAGAAAGAAGTAGAACGAGTTTACTAAGAAAAAATCTCCCATACAGAAACCTGTTTAGACCTTTTGGGTAAGGTAACTCACTTTGTGGGAAATAACAGATAAGCAGCATTTTCCAACTTTCAGGATGGTAAAAATTATTTTTAAGTAAACAGATTACCAGGACTTCCTTATGGCAATTCTGATTTAGTTAGGCAGATTTGGGACCTAAGACTCTGTGTCTTTCAAAGTGCCCCAGTGATTCTTTCTTTCTTTATTTGGCTGCACTGGGTCTTAGCTGCAGCATGCAGCATCTTTAGTTGTGGCATATGGGATCTAGTTCCCTACCAGGGATCGAACTACTCAGTCCTTCTGCATTGGGAGTGCAGAGGCTTAGCAACTAGACCACCAGGGAAGTCCCTGCCCCAGTGGTTCTTATCAATGTATCCTGACTTCTGGACTGCCTTTGATAAGGTCTTTCCTAAAGACCAGAATCAGAATCCTGCCTCTGCCACTATGAGCTGGGAGACTTGGAGAAAGTCCCACAGATGGCTAGACCTCAATTTCTATTCTATAAAGAAAGAGGTTGAACCAGATTCTGCAGAAATGTGGGCTTCAGCGAACAGAGAACCAGACGGGAGGCATAATCACCTAAACTCCAGGGAGGTCCTGCATGAAGGGCCACAGGGCTCTCCAGTGGGTCGTCTGGCTCAAGGGCAATCTGAGCGAAGGCACAGTTTGGAAAACTGCTAATAAATACATTGGATGACTAATGTTAAAACCCACAGGGAACCTTACATGCTGTATAATAACATACTCAAACCAAGAAGAGCAAATTTAAGAGCGATAAATGTGAGGCTCCTTTTATGTGGAAGGTTAACATTAACTGTAAACCTGGAAATGTGGGGAGACTAGACATAAGTTTAGTCCTGTGAAAACAACTGAACTCTTTGTTTTCCACAAACTCAACATGGGCCTGGTAGGTGTTAAAGAATTTAAATAGCAAAAACAGTCTGAGGTTGTATTAACTGAGGTATAAAGTTCAGATTAAGAGAGGTGATGCTTACACTGTTCATGAGTTGACAGACCCTGAGCATGGACTTAGTTCTGGAAATCATGTTTTAAGATGGACAAATTCAAGCATATCCACAAACGTAAGAATATCAAAACAGTCTTAATGGAAGAGTCATATCCTGTGAGGCACTGTTGACACAACAGAAACGTTTAGCTTGGAGAAGAGAAAAGCTGGTGAGAAGAGACATGCTGGCTTTCAAGATGTGCAGTTAGTCTGTGCAGCTGCAGAGGAAAGTTGTGCCAAAGAGTAGGAGGAACAGGAAGGAAGATTCGGACTCTACATACAGAAGACTTTTGCAACAACACGATCTATTCATTAGTGGAATGGACACTGTGTAAGTCACTGCAAATGTGCAAAGAACAGGAAAGGCAGCAGCTACAAGAACATCCAAATATGTCTTGAAGACCATAGAGCAGAGGGCAGCTGGATCTGCCTGGCACTGAGATGTAGGCAGTAGTTTCTGGATAAAGAGAGCAGAGTGGAGGAACAGTGCTGCCAAAGAAAAAGTGCCTTTTACGTGGGGGAGTCAGTTTCTGCTGCAGAATTTGAGGAGGCCAGGCATAAGCATATACATGCTAACATTTTGGTCAAATGGCTTCATAACAAAGCCCGTCTGCATAGGTGTCATGGCTTCTGGAACCCAAGTAAATGCAGCAGCTTTGGGGAGTGCAGATCTGCACAAAGGCAGACCTAGTAGAGGTCTCAAACTGGTGGCACTTAGCGCTGACTTCACCTCCAGACCAGACTTGTTTGGCTGATACAGTGTTTTAAGAATTTTTAATTAGGGTTGCTCATTCATGAAGCCATGTGCACTCCCTTGCCCTCCTCGCCACTTCCCAACTGTTTTATATCCAGCTGGCTCTTATGTTTATGTTTCCTGGTTGGCCCCTGAAGGTGGCTGCTTTTGCAACTCTTGGCCCAGAGCTGTGCATGATGGTCAAATTGGGCAATGGGTACCTCCAGGGTACACGAAGACTTCTAGGAACATGCAGGTTTGGATCTTTAAAAGAAATCAATCTCCAGACTCAAGATTTTTCATCATGTTTGGGCACTCTTTTTAAAACAGGCTTGCCTGAGAACAAGCTTGTGGTTGGCTAATTTTCCCTTCTCACCTTCTCTTCATGATTGTTCTTCTCACTTTACAAGAAACAAGCAGAACTCTCACTGATCAAGCAATAATCTTACAGTGATATAGGAGATGAGGTGAAAAACCATTCCAGGCAGTAAAAAGAACATTTGAGGATGCAGAGCTCCTGAGAGAGTCTTAAGAAATGAAAGAAGGGGGCATCTTATTTCATCCAGGCAGTAAATACATTCAAGGTTTTATGTCTTGTCTATCATCTATCTGTATCTATCTATCTACCTGTCTCTCCCTTCCTCCCTTCCTTTCCTCTGTCTGTCTATCCATCTACCTTGGAATTAAACTTTAGAAGTGAGATGTGCATCAGAGGGATGATAATACAATGTTTATGTGAATAAAAAAATAAAGTCAGACCTTTTTTGATCAAATGTAAGTCTGACTGGGCTGATTTATTTGACAAGTACTGTTTTTGTATATTACATTTGTATATAATTTATGTTATCTCCTGTTGGGGACTGAGGTTTATGCAGCAACTCTTGGCTGTGGTAAGTTTCAAAAGTGGTGTTTCAGGGCCAACAGTGCCTTCCTAAACAGGGCAAATAGTTTTGGCAGCTGTCGTTCTGTGCAATGAGTAAGTGCAACCTGGCATATGGACTTACGGGTCCTGGACCTGAACTTTTTCACATATCCTCGGGCAGAGGGCCCTCCTATGCAGGCAAGTTTGGGGTGCTCTGAGTATAGATGTCTTGAGTGAGGCAGATACAGAAGTGCCTTGGGGTCCACATACCACAGTGATACACCGTGCCAGCTTCCACAGGGCTAGGACCACAGAGCTGCTGCTACTGGGGGTCTACAGCTGACCTCGGGGGTCACAACCCCATGTTCAAGGGCTCCACAGGGGCAGGGACTCTAAAGGGGACTCCAGTGACCACTGAGGGATTGAGAATTGTGAAGCCCAGGTCCAGAGATAAAGGTCGCACATTATTCTGCCCCGAATAAATTAAATAATGAGGTATATGCTATGTCAATTTTTCAAAATAAAATTTTAGGTGAGTGGGAAGAGAGTATTTATCAGTCTATTAAAACAAAAGCCAAAACTCAAATATATCATTCAAGGAAAGGGAATCTCCAAAAACTGGTTACCTGGCTGAAAGTTTAGAATGACATCAATTTCTTTGTTCTGGGCATGCAGCATCCCTGTAACCTCTTTAACAAGAGCATACCTTTTGCTTTAAGATATCCACTGGTGTCTGATGGGCTTTTAATTTCTTATTTTTGAGAAGCACTTTCCTTCTGAGTTGGTCAGGCGAGGGGAGCATTGGATCATCCGAGAAATCACTCTCAAATAAGAATTTAGCCACCAGTTTTTCTCCAAACACAGTCTAAAACAATAAAGGAAAACACATTATCAATGACTTTTGTCTATACTTAAATCATTTGGCTAGGTATTTCAGCCCAATGGAATTCTTCTAAAAATCCCAAGAAGAGGAACTAGGAAAGAAGTTGTATCCATGTGTCCCCACCCCTCTGCATAGTTTCTTAGTGGAAAGAAGGGAGGCAGTGAGAAACCAGGAGGAGGGTTTTAGGGCATCACCGACTCGATGGACATGGGTTTGGGTGGACTCAGGGAGTTGGTGATGGACAGGGAGGCCTGGCGTGCTGTGGTTCATGGGGTTGCAAGGAGTCGGACACAACTAAGCGACTGAACTAAATTGAACTGAACCAGAGGGCAGCTCTAACTGTTTAGGAAAACACTCTGGGGTCTGATGTACAAAAGAAGAAAAAGAGATTCAGTAAGAGCTGTGGTTTGTAGAATATGGACTGTTCCAGATGTGGGCAGGAGGTCACAGGCTACAAACCTTGAAGAAGGTGGGGAGTGGGGACAAAATGAAAAATAACAGGGAGAATTTGTTGCCATTTGGTATAAAGAACCGCACACGCCCTTCTCACAAAGGTTTCCTGAGCACTGGTCTCCAAAGGGACATTTGTGTTCCCCAAGAAGGTGGGTGTGGGGAAAGGTACAGGATGACCCCCTGGAGTGAGGGTAGAAAATATGGCAGTTTCTATTTCTAGTTGTCTTTTTTTTTTTCTTTTTTAATGAAAACAGAACAAAAATGGAAGATTATTAGTGCTTAATGTGCAGACTGAAAATGGAACCCTCAATGTATGTCAGAGGCTGTTCATAAAGGTCCCTGCAGGGCTGGCAAGGGGTCTCCACTGATGCAGAGGGACCAAAGGTGTGTCCCTCACATATTTGTTTGGTACCAGCTTATTGAGATGATCACAGTTTGCGTGCCGTGGTGACCACTGCGGTTAATTTCGAAAAAAGATTTTTCTTTAAAATATTTTGTAATTAGATGAAAAGTGATTATGAAAATCCTTTATAAACATACAGAAGCTCACACTTTATTCAAGGAAAATGCACTTAGTCAAAGAAAGTAAAGTCGCTCAGTTGTGTCTGACTCTTTGCGACCCCATGGACTGTAGCTGGCCGGGCTCCGTCCATGGAATTTTCCAGGCAAGGATACTGGAGTGGGTTGTCATTTCCTTCTCCAGGGGATATTCCTGACTCAGGGATCGAACTTGGGTCTGCAGGCAGTTTCTTTACCGTCTGAGCCACCGGTGAAGCCCACTTAGTTAGTCAAAGGAGTATTCTAAGTTATGCAATTTTCTTTAAAAAAAAGTATCCTAAAATTTCTGACTTTTTCTGTGCTGCACTTTGTTACCAAATGATGATGATTATAAAATCACTATTAGTCTGTTCCTATGTGCTAAGTGTAACATTTTAACACTGAGAAAGCAGTTGCTTTTTAGATAAAATTTGTGTTCTGGAAAGAGTAAAGACAACTGTCTAAAGATATTTCTATTGTGATGTGATTTTGTTATAGGAAACAATGTATTTTAACATAAACACTCATGTAGGCACAGTCAAAAAACATGGAAACAGATTTTC
This sequence comes from Dama dama, assembly GCF_033118175.1. NCBI lineage: Eukaryota > Metazoa > Chordata > Mammalia > Artiodactyla > Cervidae > Dama > Dama dama. The sequence goes on along the minus strand of NC_083695.1, from coordinate 62,249,488 downwards.
TAATGGTTACAAAATCCTCTAAATGAAGGATTTTAGTGGAGTTTGAACTCATCTGTTAAAAATATAAAAGTGAAAGTGTTAGTCGCTCAGTTGTGTCTGACTTTTTGCAACCCCATGGACTGTAGCCTGCCAGGCTCCTCTGTCCATGACTTCTCCAGGAAAGAATACTGGAGTGGGTCACAATTCCCTTCTCCAGGGGATCTTCCTGACCCAGGGACTGAACTCTCATCTCCTGCATTGCAGGCAGATTCTTTGCTATCTGAGCCACCAGGGAAGCCCCAAAATATAAAAGTATATAAAGGCAAGACCTTTACATACAAACTCTCTAGCCAAATTCCAACAAGAACCTTTGCCTCATTAATGGAATTGAGAAATGAGTACCGTGATTTAACAAGTGCAGTTAATGACAACTCTTTTCCATCTGTATATAGGTATCTTTGTAAGGCATCTTTATCAGCTACTATAGCTATTAAAGACAAATGCTGAAATAATAAACTAAACTTAAAACCAGACATGCAAGTCAGCAATCACAAAAGTTTCAAAAATAATGAGGTGTATTCAATCACATTGTTCCCACTAAAAATTTAGATAATAAATAAACAGTCCTAATTTTTTTATGATAGCAAAAGGTTTTTGTATCATTAATAAATAATAGCATTAAAATGCTATTCTTTACTTTCATCCTTTCGGTTACCCTCTTTTATATTTTATTTTTGCATGTTTTAATTAATATATGAAATATGTTAGTAAGTAGGATATGTATATAATTTATGAATAAGTCAATATACACAATAGGAATACATGGCATATTTTACTGATAGAGGTATGCAATCAAAAAAGTTTAGAGGGTTTCTTTGGTGGCTCAGTGGTAAAGAATCCACCTGCAATGTAGATGTGAGTTTGCTTCCTGGGTCAGGAAGACCCCACATTCCTCAGAGAAACTAACCCCATGTGCCACAATTATTGAGTCGCGCTCTAGAGCCTGGGAGCCAAAATCAGTGAGCTCACAGGCCTAACCTACTGATGCCCTTGCGCCCTAGAGCCTGCGCTCTGCAAAAAGCAAAGCCACCACAATGAGAAGCCCATGCACTGCAACTGGAGAGTAGACCCCACTCGCTGTGACTGGAGAAAAACTGGCACACAAAATAAATAAATAACATTATTAAAAAAAACGTTTAGAGACCATCATTCTAAATGATGGCAAAGAAAAGGCAATATGAAAGGCTGATTAGTTTTGTTGGCATTAGTTTTGTATTTGGGAACATTTTCTTCTCTCCATGCCCCTCCCTCCCACTGAGAACCATATTCCCATAAATGCCTCTACTAGTGGAGGAAGGGGGAAGTATACTGGAGTATTTGCCGTTAAATCTGTTTGTATTATAGTTTCTTTGCATAAGGAAGAGCTGGGTGCTAACAGCAATTGTTGTGGCCAGTCTAACCTCTTTGCCAACATGGATCTCTATATCTGAAGTTGGGCCGCAAGAAGATTTGACTTCTTTGCCCTTAAATATTTTCAGCTTTTCTATATATAACTGGCAGATGACACCCCGGCACCCCTGATTTGTGATTCCAAAAGTGTTGGAGAGTTGGTCTTCTTTTACCTCTGAAGGCTTTCTAGAAATTGCCAGAAGACTACAGAAGAATGCTTCAATCACTAGCTGAAAAGATGAACCACTCAAGAGAGAGCCCCAAGCTCATAGGGGCATCCCCATTTTTCAGGTCTGAGGGATCTAACTATACATGTTTCACAGCTGAGGTCCAGCTGTGGTGTGGTCCATGGTTGCCCCAAATTAAGCTCAACAATAGTCAAACATGACAAAGACCAAGACACCATCCTGTCACTTAGCTGATACCTTACCTTGAAAATTTCTGCCATTTTTCGTTGCTGAGGCAATGAACAGTGGTTCTCAATCGATATGATGATGGGCAGGTCAGAGTTGATGAAGGCACTGCGATCGATGGCTTCAACCACTTCCTGTGAGGGCCAAAAAGTCTCATCAGAGCTCAGATATCTGCCCAGGGTGTCAGGAAACAAGGTACTAATAGCCACAGAAGGCATCTAACTTGGTGTATGCAGAAGACTCTAGCCAAAATAGTTTCTATCTTTTTAAATATATTTTCAAGTTAAGCTGTACAATAGGTTATTTTCTATAAAAACATTAAACTATTCATATTAAGTATTGTTCACATACTATGAGGAACAGTTATCAGTATCGTCAATTTAACAAATCAACATATATATATTGAGTATATTATAGGTAAGATACATTGTTTTAGTTACAGTATCAAAAATAATGATGCATAAGATACTTTCCTGCTTTCAAGGAGTTTACAATCAAGTCTCCTTGGGGTAATAAGACATATATCACCTATTTTTATGTATGCACATAAATACAGTTATCAATCCCTCCTTTCCTCAGCATAAGGCAAAAAAAGTTTTAAAGAAGGCTGAATAGGAAAATGAGTTGAAGAGAAAAATATGCTTTAGCCATTATCTTCACATACAAGACAGAAATAGTAATATTACTTCTCAGTCCAGTTACAGTTCAGAAAAAAAAAATGATGCCACAGCCAAAGACCCTCAGATTGAGGTTTATAATTGTACAATGAACAAATAAGCTACCTAGAAACTGACATCATAATACAATGAGACCAGTCTTCCTGGGTGATGAATCTCCTGAGGTGGAATCAGTTCTCATTACTTTATAGTGTTATTTCATCCTCTCTCGACACATGATGTTGGCCTTTGTCAGCTGAACACCAGGGAAAATGATCTTTAATTCTTACAGCAAGAGAACAACTCCTGCCTTTTATGTATCATTTTATGATACAGAAATTACAATAACATTATTACATGATAACTAATTTAAGGTAATGGTTACTAAACTTTGGCTGAATGGGAATATAAGGAGAGTTTTAGATCAACTCCCCAGAAAATGAACATGTGCACATCCCCACAATTTGGAGGTCTTAAGACCCAGGATAAGAACCCCCCAACCTAAGATATAACTTGGAAGAGTCACTATTTAAATGATGAGTAAAGATAATGACTCTCTGTGATCTGATCTAAAGAAAGTTATGAAGCATTACCTTGAAGGGGATCTTGGTTGTCAGGGTGTGTCCATGATAAATGATGGGCATTCCATCATCTCCGTCCCAGCAGTCCAACTCTACACTCCTACAGCCTTGCAGGAGGACCTGTGGGATCAATGAGTGAATCCACCCCAGATGAGCAAATGGAGATAAAGCCTCAAATTAAACCCAGCACAGGCTTCCACATATCAGTGTTCATGCTCCAGGCTAAAACAGAAGGGCCTAAGATTGAAAAGAAACATTGCATGTTGGCCAAAGGCCACAATATATCACAGGTGGGGAAGGGATAGAACAGATTAAGGTGGAAAGAGTGCTGACCAGAGCTAATACTAGTGGAAGGTAAAATTTGATAGCAATAACATATGATCATTTTCCCATCAACTTTGGTCCTTCAAGTGACCTACATATGGTATATCCTTAAATGAAAAAGCCAGTTCTATTTTCAGTTTTTTAAGAAATCTCCACACTGTTTTCCATAGCGGCTGTACTAGTTTGCATTCCCACCAACAGTGTAAGAGGGTTCCCTTTTCTCCACACCCTCTCCAGCATTTATTGCTTGTAGACTTTTGGATAGCAGCCATCCTGACTGGCGTGTAATGGTACCTCATTGTGGTTTTGATTTGCATTTCTCTAATAATGAGTGAGGTTGAGCATCTTTTCATGTGTTTGTTAGCCATCTGTATGTCTTCTTTGGAGAAATGTCTGTTTAGTTCTTTGGCCCATTTTTTGATTGGGTCATTTATTTTTCTGGAATTGAGCTGCAGGAGTTGCTTGTATATTTTTGAGATTAATCCTTTGTCTGTTGCTTCATTTGCTATTATTTTCTCCCAATCTGAGGGCTGTCTTTTCACCTTACTTACAGTTTCCTTTGTTGTGCAAAAGCTTTTAAGTTTCATTAGGTCCCATTTGTTTAGTTTTGCTTTTATTTCCAATATTCTGGGAGGTGGGTCATAGAGGATCTTGCTGTGAATTATGTCAGAGACTGTTTTGCCTATGTTCTCCTCTAGGAGTTTTATAGTTTCTGGTCTTACATTTAGATCTTTAATCCATTTTGAGTTTATTTTTGTGTATGGTGTTAGAAAGTGTTCTAGTTTCATTCTTTTACAAGTGGTTGACCAGTTTTCCCAGCACCACTTGTTAAAGAGGTTGTCTTTTTTCCATTGTATATCCTTGCCTCCTTTGTCAAAGATAAGGTGTCCATAGGTCCGTGGATTTATCTCTGGGCTTTCTATTCTGTTCCATTGATCTATATTTCTGTCTTTGTGCCAGTACCATACTGTCTTGATGACTGTGGCTTTGTAGTAGAGTCTGAAGTCAGGCAGGTTGATTCCTCCAGTTCCATTCTTCTTTCTCAAGATTACTTTGGCTATTCGAGGTTTTTTGTATTTCCATACAAATTGTGAAATTCTTTGGTCTAGTTCTGTGAAAAATACCGTTGGTAACTTGATAGGGATTGCATTGAATCTATAGATTGCTTTGGGTAGAATAGCCATTTTGACAATATTGATTCTTCCAATCCATGAACACGGTATGTTTCTCCATCTGTTTGTGTCCTCTTTGATTTCTTTCATCAGTGTTTTATAGTTTTCTATGTATAGGTCTTTTGTTTCTTTAGGTAGATATACTCCTAAGTATTTTATTCTTTTTGTTGCAATGGTGAATGGTATTGTTTCTTTAATTTCTCTTTCTGTTTTTTCATTGTTAGTGTATAGGAATGCAAGGGATTTCTGTGTGTTAATTTTATATCCTGCAACTTTACTATATTCATTGATTAGCTCTAGTAATTTTCTGGTAGAGTCTTTAGGGTTTTCTATGTAGAGGATCATGTCATCTGCAAACAGTGAGAGTTTCACTTCTTCTTTTCCTATCTGGATTCCTTTTACTTCTTTTTCTGCTCTGATTGCTGTGGCCAAAACTTCCAACACTATGTTGAATAGTAGTGGTGAGAGTGGGCACCCTTGTCTTGTTCCTGATTTCAGGGGAAATGCTTTCAATTTTTCACCATTGAGGGTGATGCTTGCTGTGGGTTTGTTATATATAGCTTTTATTATGTTGAGGTATGTTCCTTCTATTCCTGCTTTTTGGAGAGTTTTAATCATAAATGAGTGTTGAATTTGAACTGCCATATTACCCAGCAATCCCACTTCTGGGCATACACACTGAGGAAACCAGATCTGAAAGAGACACGTGCACCCCAATGTTCATCGCAGCACTGTTTATAATAGCCAGGACATGGAAGCAACCTAGATGCCCATCAGCAGATGAATGGATAAGGAAGCTGTGGTACATATACACCATGGAATATTACTCAGCCATTAAAAAGAATTCATTTGAACCAGTCCTAATGAGATGGATGAAACTGGAGCCCCTTATAGTGAAGTAAGCCAGAAAGATAAAGAACATTACAGCATACTAACACATATATATGGAATTTAGAAAGATGGTAACGATAACCCCATATGCAAAACAGAAAAAGAGGCACAGAAATACAGAACAGACTTTTGAACTCTGTGGGAGAAGGTGAGGGTGGGATATTTCAAAAGAACAGCATGTATACTATCTATGGTGAAACAGATCACCAGCCCAGGTGGGATGCATGAGACAAGTGCTCGGACCTGGTGCACTGGGAAGACCCAGAGGAATTAGGTGGAGAGGGAGGTGGGAGGGGGGATCGGGATGGGGAATACGTGTAAATCTATGGCTGATTCATATCAATGTATGACCAAAAAATAATAATAATAAAAAATAATAATTAAAAAAAAAAAAAAAAGAAAAAGCCAGGCTAGAGCTCTACCTGGGCAGATGTCAGAGGAGATGACACAGGTGCTGATGAGGAAATGAGGACACTGATTCTTTAATGAACTGAAATATTTATATGAATCTAATCAGGATAAAAGTTCCTCTGTGTGTGGTGCTAAGTTGCCTCAGTCGTGTCTGACTCTTTGTGACCCTATGGACTGTTGCCTGCCAGGTTCCTCTGGCTACGGGATTCTCCAGGCAAGAATGCTGGAGTGGGTTGCCAAGCCCTCCTCCAGGGGATGATCTTCCTGACCCAGGGACTATACCTGTGTCTCATGTCTCCAGGATTGGCAGACAGGTTCCTTACCACTAGTGCCACCTGGGAAGCCCAAAGCTCTTCTATTTAGGCCCAAAACTAATACCTTTGCTGTGAACATGTAGCATGTGAGAAGGGTAGAAGCAAGGAGTTTTCAGGAATTTGTTTGCTGTCTAATCCTAGAACAGCATCCACAGCAGAGACGGCAAATAAATCCATAAACTCCCCTTTTCCATACCCATAGCAGTCATCAGTAATCAATCATAACACATTTGCCCCCAAAGCTCTGATGCATTGTCTCATGACCTCCTCAGCAAAGAACCCCAGGAAACATTACCAATGAATTAGATGAGATGATACCTATTTGCTTTCCTGAATCTAAAAGCTAGAAGCAGAGCTCCTGACCCATGTATTTGGGTGGCATTTCTGTAATGTTAGCTTGGATCAACTTCTTCTTCCATAGACTCTATGTGTGGACCATCTTAAAGATGATGATATTCAAAAGGGTCAACCAAGCTAAGAGGTGTATGTATCTGTGAATGAGCCAACTCTCTGCTTTAAGAATCCACACACCTATTTCCATGTAACAGCAATACAGTAACTGGGGGCTAGTGGCCACTACAGTTGCTACAACATAACTTAGATAGTTGAATCCCCGCTAATGCTTTTATATGAGATACTTGCTAGATTCTTCCCATTGCACACCATAGAGAACCCAGTTTTCCTAGGCAGCCTCTCATCCCACAGGGAACTGATTCTGTGGTAGAGAATCCTAAGGCCCTCAGCATTTTTCAGCATCAGAGTATCTAGGGGTGAGTTGCTTTGGGCTGAAACTGTTGTGTAACATGACAGCTGAGACGTGAGGCTCTCCGCAGTGAGCCACACTGGGAAGAATGTTCACTGACCGGCAGCAGACCAGATGGCTTTCAGCATGAAAAGACTAAAGGTCTGTATTAAAGTCCACATAACTTTAAAGGTTCCACATACCGCTAGAATAGGAGAACCAGGGCTGGAAATTCCAGGTGAGAAGAGGGCTTTCTCTCACTTCTCAATGACCCATAAGTAACGAATGTTAGGAGGTAATTGGAGGAGTTGAAGGACAGCAGAGTGGTAAGAAATGAAATAAAAGGGAGCCTCACATTTAAGGTTTAATCACATCCATGAATCTATTTGAGGAGTTTCTGTGCTTTATTCAAAGACTTGGGGTGTAATGTTAAGGAGTTTAAAAAGAAAATGTCCCTGAAAAAAAAAATTAAAAAAGAAAACCTCCCTGATGTCAAATAGGTAAGTGTAGTAGGAATTAAAGCTAGGACACCAGTCCCTGCTTATTTTCCTGGAATAAACACACACACACACACACACACACACACACATATTTCATTTCTTTCCCTTAGAACAATAGATTTGAAACTTCTTTTAACCTTGGAATTCTCAGTGCAAACAGAGGGTCAATATAGAAAACACATAAAAGAGCAAATCTTCAGCTGCAGTGGAAGCAGGGCATGGGACCCTCCAATATCAGCTATTCTGTGTCAGTAGCTGAGGTCCCTTGACAGACACTTATTTTGAAAATCGTCACTCTAAGAACACATCTTCATTTCATAATAAAAACCCTTTAAATTTTAGAGTTTAAAAGACATACTCCATACCCAATAAGCTTTGGGACAGAAGTTTAACCCATGCTTTGAGAAATATCTAGAGTAATCTGAGGAAAAAAGGAAGCTCAAGTGTGCTGTGTTTATGTATACAATACAGTAATAATTTTTACACTTGGACCCCTTCCCCCAACACACAGACATGGACACTCACACACACACACACACACACACACACACACACACAGGACCTAGCTAGATCCTCCCACAATTAACTGGTCTTGTGGGAGTACAGAAAACAGGGAGCATAGACAAAGGTATTGAAGAAAATACAATAGAAGCAACAGCCATACAGATAATTGAGAGCTGGATGTTTAGGCAAATAGGATGTGCTTTTTCTAGTCCAGAGACCCTTCTGAGTTTTCAAGAACATTCCCATCAATTTAAGTGTGTAAGGATACTGCCTACATTTTGTAGATTTTTTTTTTTTGGTAAGTTGGTTGTCATAATGATGGATTAATTTTCTAACAAATTGCAAAACAAAATAAACAATATTCTGGGAATAACTTCATAAACAGTTGCATTTTCTCCTATGCTTTCCCACTACAATATATTGATTTATTTAGCATCTAGGCAAGCGATTAGATAGTTTTCTCATGGGAAAATCTAATTTTAGTAGGAGTAGGTCAAACTAACCAAGATCTAAAAGCTATGAGTCTCAAACTACTACTTATTTATTTATTTATTTATTTTTGCCTAGAATAAAGGTTAAGTATAGATGGGGGATGGGGAGCGGAATGGAAAGAAAAGAAGCAAAGAAAACAGCCGTATATATTGGCAGCTTCCCACACATCATATTTCCTCACATTTCACAATTAACAGCATATAAGCTCATCAAAGGAGCCTGGGGTCAACTTTCTGTGACTAGGGGTTACGTAAATAAGGTTAATGAAAACCACATTCCCAGTGAAATTCTCGGTACCTGGCTGTAGAGTTCTACTGAGGATTCTCCTTTGAGCTGGTGGCCCGTGAGGTAGGTATTGTGTGAAGATTCAATGTAATAGTAGGAGAGGGGCAGCTGCATTTCTTTAACGTTCTCCTGTGACTCATCATTTTTCGAGGCAAAATTATCTTTATCCATAAGAAACCTAGGGGAAACAATTTTCTCAGTCTTGTATAGGAAAACTACACACTCTCTTTTCTGAAGTATACTTGACTTAAAATATTATATTAGTTTCAGGTATGCATGCTAAGTTGCTTCAGTTGTGTCCAACTCTGTGCGACCCCATGGCTGCCAGGCTTGTGTGCCCATGGGATTCTCCAGGCAAGAATACTAGAGTGGGTTGCTGTGCCCTCCTCCAGGGGATATTCCCAGCCCAGGGGTTGAACCCGCCTCTCTTACATCTCCTGCATTGGTAGGCGGATTCTTTACCACTAGCACCACCTGGGAAGCCCAGTTTCAAGTATACAACATAGTGATTCAGTATTTTTATAGATTATACTTCATAAAGCTATTATAACACATTGGCTATATTCCTTGTATTATACATTAATCCTGTATTTATCATATGTATCATTTGTATCTTTTAATCCCCTTCCCCTATCTTTTTCAAAAAATTATTTTATTTTTTGGGCTGCACCACACGGCAGAACTAAGGTTCCCCGACCAGGGATTGAACCTGTGCCCCCTGTGTTGGAAATGTAGAGTCTCAACCCCTTGACCACTGGGGAAGTCCCCCTTCCCCTATCTTGTCCCTCTCCCAAGTCCTCTCTCCACTAGTAACAGCTAGTTTGTTCTCTGTATCTGTGAGTCTATTTGAGAAATATACATGCTTAAATGATGGGCAAAAATATTTTAAAAGTTACCTTGCAAATCCTTCAAATGACATTAGGCCTTGATGACACATACTAATGCTAGGCTCGAACTTCTGCAAGGGATACAAAAGGAGTGTTATTTAGGTAAAGGAAACTAAAGGGAAAAAAAAACCACCACATCATTTTTTAAAACTGTTCTGTTTTCATCAGGAAATATCTAAACCAAATATTTGGACTAATTTAGTTATGGAGTGTTAAAATGTAGTTTTTAGTCCAAAAGAAAACATTTATTATGTGTGAGTTTATTATAGGAAGCATATTTATTTAAGAGGAAAAAAATAAAAGGAGAAAAGAATAAAGCTGATTTATATGGAAACAAACAGTATCAGTTTATCCAGGTGAAGATGGGAATCAGAACAGCAGCTACTACAGAGTTGGTGGGAGGTGAAATGTGAAGGTCCACTCAGGACAGTGGTCACACTCCATCATATCTTAGTGCACACTCAATCATGTGATCATAATCTTACATTTTTAGCATCGCCAGTGATCAAGTCCAGTTGCTGGCCAGCTAATCCACTGATTCCTAATCAATTGACAAGGGAGGCTAAAAGCCTAGACTAATTCTGTTGCATGTGGCGCAGCCACAGTGAACCATCTGGCCCCCTCTCTCCTCTCACCCCCGAGAGGAAGCCATGACCACCTCTTCTGGGTTACAGTGACAGCTTCCTTCCCAGTTTCTCTGGCCTTCACTCCTTCCCCAGCAGAGTTTACACTCCAGTGGGGCCAGAGTGACCTCTTAGAAACTTAAATCATCTTCCCCTGCTCAAAAATTTCCAATAGCTTCTCACCTCCCATGGACTCCTTACCATGGCCTAAGATGCCTGGATGGTTTGGCCCCTGCCCACCTGTCTGAAATCAAGTCTGCTACGGTCCCTCTGGCTTTTGTTATTCCTCACAAACTCCAAGCTGGCTTCTTCTTGCTACTCTCTGTCTGGAAAGCTCTCTCTTTAGACCCTCGCAAGGCTTAATCATTCAGGACTCAAGCCAAGTGTCAGCTCGCTCGAGTGGCCTTGGCCTACTCCTCTCAACCTTCCATTCCCTTACTCTGCTCAGGTTTTTTTCAGAGCCCATTATTACCTGAAATTACATGATATCTTTATTCATTTATAGTTTGCCTCACCCACTAGAATGTAAACTGCTATGAAGGTCAGAACTTGATCTTAAATACTATATTTCCAGGCCCAGAGTAGAAGCTGATAAACATTTGTCAGACAATCAAAATAGCTGATGACCTAACTACCAATTCCATTGCATGTGCTGGAACAACAAAAAACAATCATGTACTGATTCCTTACAGTAGCCACTGGGTAAAAGTGACTTGGTGTTTAGTCACTAAGTTGTATCTGACTATTGCAATGCCATGGAGTGTAGCCCACCAGGCTTTTCTATCCGTGGGATTTCCCAGGCAAGAAAACTAGAGTGGGTTACCATTTCCTTCTCCAGAGAATCTTCCCAAATCAGGGATCAAATCTGAGTCTCCTGCACTGGCAGGCGGATTCTTTACCGCTGAGCCACCAGGGAAGCACAAATGGACAGAGGAGCCTGGTGGGCTGTATAGTCCATGGGATCGAAAAAGAGTCGGACATGACTTAGCAACTAAACAACAGCAAAAGAAAAAGGTTTAGGACCTATGTTAACTGTATGTTAAATAAGAACACTCACATATTTGGTTTTTTTTTTTTTTAATAAACTTCTATTTCTCCTCCAGACTTTAAAGGCATTGGAAGGAAGTATAAAAAGAGTAAACGTTCAGCAGAAAATAATCAGAATAGGTAGAAGCTTAACACATGTCCTTGCACACAAAAAAGATACAAACCTGGATGATGCTGAGGATTTCATCATAAGTATAGTGTTCTCCTTGGCAATTCACTAGGAAGTCATTGAGCTGGAGGATGCCGACTCCAAACACACCCAGAGATGTGCTCTCCACTCCGGTGCCATTTGTTACAATACTTGCAGCAGCAATGGCATCAGATATCTGCCTCTGGTTGTCGGACAGCTGCTGTTTACTCTTGATGAATAACCCCAAATCTGAGACATTTCTGGTCAACAAATCTGAAACAGAACCATCCAACAGAACATGGACGGGCTAGCCAGCATCTTTCATAAAGCCCATTTTTGGAGATAATGATGTTGTGGAAATATTAAGCAGTAGTAACTCTTCACTAATCTGTCTAAACATGCTATCAAGCTCAGTGCTTCTTCCTGACTTCACATAGTTGAAGGAATAAAAAAACAAATTAGTGAATAAATAAAAGAAATGAAGAGAGCTAGGTCAATGATCCTAAAAGCTCATAAACTTCAGTATCAGATGCAAACTCATGTAAATTCAGTTGGGGATTTTAGGCTGAACTCAGACTTTGGTTTTTGAGAATAACCACTTCTATGACTGAGCACGCATGGAAGATATACCCTTAAGATTACAGTTTTTTTGTACTTTAAAAGTGTAACTGTAAACATTTGTGTGCAGGTGCCTGTGTGAACGTATGTTTTCAACTCATTTGGGTAAATACCAAGGAGTAGAGCTGCAGGATTATATGGTAAGAGTACATTCTATTTTGTAAGAAACAGCCAAATTCTCTTCTGAGCTGGCTGTACTGTTTCACACTGCCACGAGCAATGCCCTAGTTGCTCCACATGTGCACCCTCTTTGGTATGGCCGGTCATTTTCATTCTAACCACCACGGAGAACAGGGTGGCAGTTTCTTGCAGAGCTAAATACAGGCTCACCATAGGATCCAGCAACTCCATTCCTAGGTGTTTACCCAAGTGAGTTAGAAACTTAGGTCCACAAAAAAACCTGCATACCAAATATTTATAGCAGTTTTCTACATAATTGCTAAAACTCAGGAGCAACCAAGATGTCTTTCAATAGGTGAATGGGCAAGCATACACATAACAAAATATTGATCAGCAATATAAAGAAATGAGCTGTCAAACCATGAGAAGACATCAAGGAACCTTAAACACATATTACCCAGTGAAAGGAGCTAGTTTGAAAAGGCTACATACATACTATACGATCCCAACTACATGACATTCTGGGAAAAGCAGAGCTATGGAGACAGGAAAAAGATCAGTATTTTCCAGAGGTTCAGAGGAGAGTGGGAGAGTGACAAGACAGAGCATAGCAGGTCTTTAGGACAGTGGAACTATTTATGCTGTATACTATTGTAATGGCAAATACATGATCATTATACTTCTGTGAAAACCCATAGAAAACACAGACAGTGAACATTAATGTAAATTATGGACTTCAAATATATCAATATTGACTCAACTGTAACAAATATACCACACTAATGAAAAAATTACTAAGGGGGAAACTGTATGTATTGGGGGAGAGCATACAGGAACTCTCTGTACTCTCTGCTCATTTTTCTGTAAACTTAACTATCCTTAAAAAATAGTCTACTATTTTTTTTGAAAACTATAACTACTTGACAAATCTACAGTTATGTACATTTATAACTGAATGGCTATAAGGTTGAAAAAGGTTAGTATTCTTAAGGACAATATGTTTTTAAATAAGTAAAAAAGAAAATGCAGGAAAGAGGACTAAGTTAATTTTGTTTTTTGCTTTTTAGAAAGGTTTATGGTTTCCAGCAAGAACAGAAGAGAAAAACAATAGGCCTAAAATACGTGGGTGGTGATGGTAATGGTGGTGGCAAGGAATGGGATCAAGGAACTCTGGTTTATGTATTAGGAAGAATGTCCTGAATGCTCAGGTAGGAGTACTTTGCTGAGGTCAGGCAAGATCCTCCTGTCAAAGGGCAGACCACTCCCAACGCTGGGTGCAGCACCCACCCACCTGGAGGTAGGGAAGAAATGCATTTCCCAACTGGGACATGCCACAAACTTCGTGGACATTTGGCAATAAGTGGGAAAGGATTTTTAGTTATCACAATGACTGGAAGGCTCTACTGGTTAAATATATCCTGGACTCTAAGGACAGACCCATACAATGATGAATTTCCTAGTCCAAAATGCTAATAATACCATCCCCCTGACACTCCCATTAGAGAAATGATTCTCTAAGCATTTCACCATGCTCCTGGAGGCAGTGTGCCATGTGGGACAGGCTGAAGGTTTGCATGACTGGGTCTCTAACTATTTTTAGGTAGAAAGGTCTCAAAGGGAAATATCAAATTGTCACACAAACCTAGGTCAGGCTGAAGACCGCTGACATTTTCATCAATGGTCAGGTTGGTATAGAGGGGGGCTGCCTCAGAGCCAGCTCGGTCACAGGGTACGGCGTAGATGTCAAAGAGGTCCTTCAGGTCCTTGCGGCTCCTCACACTGGGCACAGGGTGGAGAACACCTCATCTTTAGCTCCGTTTTAACAAGGGAAGGGTAAGAGGAGGGAAGGCTGAGAAGAAAGCCGGTCGTACCTGAATGATTTGAACAGCTCAACAAATTCCACAAAACTCATGCTGCTGTCTGAAACCATGAAGCTCTGAAAGCCCTGCATCCCTCCTTTGATCTTCCCTGGCCAGCAGCTGCTGCTGTTCCAAGCACTGCAACAAAGACACGGCCTTGATGGGCAGAACTGGGACCGGTTCTGTCACTCTGCCCTAAGAGACGTTCTGGGATTAGCAACATGAACCGAAAGATGGACTGCAAGCCACTGAAGTTTAGGCTCTTTTCTTTCTAAGCATTGCTTTAATTATTACATCTTTTCATTTCTCTCCAAATTCATCTATATTGCATCAGAGGAAATAAAACATTATATATTGAAACCACTTCATGTTTACAGCCTATTTAATAAGGGCACAAAGCTGAGTTAATATTCCTCTACAAATCAAAACAGGTCTTTGAAATCACAGGTCAATGAGAGGAAAAAAAAAAAAAACCCATAAATTCAGTGGTTTTGAAGAAAAGTCATTTCAAAAAAGAGCCCCACATTGTGCAATTATAACTTATGGAAAATTATTCATGTGCTTTTATATATTTTAAATCATAGAAACACATTTAAGAAGAAAATCTTGAATGTATCAATGTCTTCCCTTTCTTCTTTCTTTACCAGTTTTTAGATGAAAACAAGGAAGGGTTTTTAATGCTAATGGAAAATGTGAGTCACAAAAATATGAAGGGTGGAAAGAAGCCAACTCTTGCCTAGAATTATATTTGCACCTGCCAAGGCTGTATCTATGTAATATAAAAATATCAGTCATCTGGGTCAAAAATTCAGTCTAGCTCTTTCACAATATTTTTTTATTTCCTATGCTGGTTCCTTGAGAGGAGAGTATGAGAAATGTTTTGGCTGGTTTTTGGTCAAATCAATCAGTAGGATCTTTCTTTTTTTTTTTTCCATTTTTGTTTTTGTGTTTAATTTTTCATTTTTAAAATATTTCAAATATATAAGAAAATAGAGAGAATATTGTAATGAATAGCTAGCTTGTTCTTGATCCTTTCAACAGTGTTTATTTATGGAAAATTATTTTGTGTTGACATCTGAAGGTCACCTCCATTAATGGAAGAGTATTACAAATGGATAGATTTATGGTATTATACTTTGTAGGCCTGGATTGTTGATTCCAAGTACAGTGTGGGAAACAGAGGGTAGATCTTGAAGAAGAGGACAAAGGTCTGATAACAAAGTGGTTTTTCATTTGAATTTAAATATATATGTTTCATGCCTTCCTTCCTCTGGTTCCCTGACCAGCCACTGTCTATAGGCACCCAACTCCCTCTTACTTTAGGAACCTCTATTCTTCTACTCGGTTCCTTCCTAGGGCTCAATTTTGCTTTCTTCTTGAAGAGTATTCAGGCTGACTTCTCCTCTCCCGCCTTGTCTTCTCTTACTGGCCCCCTGTCCTCCTATGGCGGGGTCCTCTGATTTTGCATCTGGCATGGTAGTCTCTCTATTTTTACCTCTTTGAAAATATTTTCCTTGTTTACTTTGTCTTTCCTTTTCCTGCTTATGAGTGATGGAAATAAAGGGAAAGGCCACTTAATTGTACTTATGTGGCCGTTTTATTTTCCCAGGGTACTGTTTCAGTTCAGTTAGACAGTTCAGTCGCTCAGTAGTGTCCAACTCTTTGCGACCCCATGAATTGTAGCACGCCAGGCCTCCCTGTCTACCACCAACTCCCAGAGTTTACTCAAACTCATGCCCATCGAGTCAGTGATGCCATCCAGCCATCTCATCCTCTGTCATCCCCTTCTCCTCCTGCCCCCAATCCCTCCCAGCATCAGGGTCTTTTCCAATGAGTCAACTCTTCACATGAGGTGGCCAAAGTACTAGAGTTTCAGCTTCAGCATCAGGCCTTCCAATGAACACCCAGGACTGATCCCCTTTAGGATAGACTGGTTGGATCTCCTTGCAGTCCAAGGGACTCTCAAGAGTCTTCTCCAACACCACAGTTCAAAAGCATCAATTCTTCGGTGCTCAGCTTTCTTCACAGTCCAACTCTCACATCCATACATGACCACTGGAAAAACCATAGCCTTGACTAGACAGATCTTTGTTGGCAGAGTAATGTCTCTGCTTTTTAATATGCTATCTAGGTTGATCATAACTTTCCTTCCAAGGAGTAAGCAGCTTTTAATTTCATCTGCAATGATTTTGCAGCCCCCCAAAATAAAGTCTGACACTGTTTCCACTGTTTCCCCATCTATTTGCCATGAAGTCATGGGACCAGATGCCATGATGTTAGTTTTCTGAATGTTGAGCTTTAAACCAACTTTTTCACTCTCCTCCTTTACTTTCATCAAGAGACTGTTTAGGCTGAAATATAATGCAAAGAATTCTGATTCTTTGTAGCTTTAATTTTGTTACAAACCTACAAACCTTGCAAAAGTGGTAAAAAGAATTTCTAGGTACCTGTGATCCAGTTAAGCCAAATGCAGAAATTATGTACATTATTCACACTATGAAAGGATGCTTCCCTTTAAAAGAGGATTTACTGTAGGGTTTTTATCTATAGCAAGCTTCCAAGAGAGAGAGAAAGAGAGAGATACAGAGACAGAGACACCCAGAGAGACAGACAGAGACACAGAGACAAGGAAAGAGGAAAACAGACATGAGGAGGAGGGAGATGCGGGGAGGAAGAGAAGGAGAGAAGAGGGCGGGTGATGCATGTGTGTTAAGTGTGTGTGTATAGAAATGTTTCTAAACCAGTACCTATACAGACCCATATCCTCCTCCCACTTCTCTGATGAAGTAATAGAATGTCTGCTTTTTTTTTTTTTATCATGGTTCTGTCTGGAATCTCAACATTTCTTAAACTTTAGTGTGGGGTTGAGAGAGATGATATGGCATTCTGATTCCTCTGAAAGACTTTCATTTTAATATATTTTTTTAAGAGGGTAGCTGTTGTTTCAAATCTTTAATTGGCATGGACCTTAAAAAATTATTTACAGTAATACCAGCTTTAGGATTATATCTAAACCTCTCCAACTGGCTGTAAGACATTCATTTCTCCAGAGATGTACATCTTATACATGAGAAGAGTGTTAAATATATTTCACCCATTAGCAAAGGATCAAGTTGCTTACATGAAAACATTTATCCTTCATTTAAAGCAGTGCTATCCAATAGAACTTTCTGCAATGATAGAAATGTTCTTTATCTGCACTGTTGAGTACATACAGTAGCCACCAGCCAGTGGTAGCTCTGCAATACTTTTAATGTGGCTAGTGTGACTGAGGAACTGAATTTGAAATTTCATTTTAATTAAATTTGAATTTAAATAGCCAGTTAACTTTTTTTGTTTGTTTTCTTGTGGCTGCTGTGCTGTGCTAAGTAGTCTCAGTCGTGTCTGACTCTTTGCGACCCCATGGACTGCAGCCCGCCAGGCTCCTCTGTCCATGGGATTCTCCAGGCAAGAGTACTGGACTGGGTTGCTGTACCCTCCTCCAGGGGATATTCTTGACCTAGGGATCCTGTGACTCCCACGTTGTAGGCAGATTCTTTATTGCTGCGTCACTGGGGAAGTCCTTTCCTGTGGCTAGTGGCTGCTAGATCAGACAATGCAGATTTAGAGACTGACCGCTCAGGTTTTGTTACTGTTACTGGCCTCTGAAGGATTGGTTTGTCAAAAAAATTAGAAGCCATTATAGTAATGTGGCTCAGATGGTAAAGAATCTGCCAGCAAAGCAGAAGACCTGGGTTCAGTCCCTGGGTTGGGAAGACCCCCTGAAGAAGGAAATGGCAACCCACTCCAGTATTCTTGCCTGGAGAATTCCATGGACAGAGGAGCCTCACGGGCTACAGTCTATGGGGTCGCAAAGTAGTGTGAATGGTAGTAATGTGAGAAAGTAGGAAAATGCAGTCAAGAAAATTAATAGCTTTTAAAATTTTGGGGTTTTCAGTTTTAAAGTGATTGTTAGAGACCATCTTTCGACAGAGCGCTGAAAGAGGATGCCCTTCTACACAACCCGAATGGTGTAAAGGGTCCTTCTTTTTATCATGTTAAGGCCCCACCTGGTCGGGCTCTTGTTGGAAGCAGGCAGCACAGGGGAGGACACTGGCCTGATGGGAGATGATGTCCCGGCAGTCAAGGTAGGGGGCCCAGTCGTGGTCAAGGAGTGGGCTCTTCTGGAAGGGAGAGGGTTGGGAGGGTTCATGATGGCATTTGCCTCTGTGAGAGTGGAAGACAGAAAAAAGACAATGACTCTGATTAAACTTTCCCTCACAAATCAGATAGAAAAGATGTTTCTGAATGTCTGAGGAAATCAATCTATACAGGCAATTATAAGAAGCATTATATGTATATGTATAAGCATATATGTATAAGAAGTATTAAAATATTCTGGTGAGTTCTCAATCCTGGCTACACATCAGAATCATCTGGGGAACTTAAAACAGTGCCTAGATATCCTGAACTCACATAGAGTCTGAATCGGTTGGGCTGGGGTGTGGCAAGAGCATGCATAGAATATTTAAAAAGCTCTAATATCCAGCCAGGAGGTAAGAATCACTGGTCTAATCCAGTGATTTGATTGTATCTTTCAAATCTAATATTCTTTGTCAATAATGGCAAGTTAACTAGTTAGTATTTTCTTCTAAGTACAACTTACATCTGCAAACTTGTGTTTGCAGAAATACCTCTTGGGTTCCATCATCCAGTTAAAAACAAAGGTAAGTATATTTAATAAGATAGAGTTTAGTTAAGAAGGCCTGTGTTGAGATATAAGTGTATATCTCAATTTAAAACCAAATGCACGTTTTCCCATTTAAAAAACCCTCAGATATGAAGATGCTGCTTTACCTGATTCTTCTTGTTCATTGACATCTTGAGGATCAGAACCACTCCGGCTCCGACTCTCTTTGTGTGTTTTGGCCTTGCGGGTGGCCATCTCGTCATCCGTCACCTCTCCACTCTCACCCTGGGAACAGAAAACTCACATGCTTATCCTTCCCATCTCTGCTTAGCTCAGGTGGGTCCCTATTTTTTCACTGATCCACCATCAGTACCACCTCCCCCTGGTGAAACCAGTAAAGACCTATGTGAAGGCTGACCAAGTGTTCCCTTGTTCTGTTTATCCCACGTGTTCTTCATGATAATGCAGTACTCCTTGGGGGAAAGGGTGACAAGAGAAGGCATAAGATCCCTGGAGTCTGTGCAGAGACAGAATTATAAAGCAGATAAAGTTCAACCTAGGCATCAACAGCCTCCCAAGTGCAAAGAGTGGAACTTCTTCCATTTAACCATGAAGAAAATGTATCACACTATAGTGATAATATAAATAATGTAATATATAATATAGAGTGATACATATATATATATATATATATATATATATATATATCATGCTAAAAAACAAAACACAGAATTTACCATCTTAACCATTTTTAATGCTTCCCTTGTGGCTCAGATGGTAAAGAAGCTGCCTGCAATGTGGGAGACCTGGGTTCAATCCCTCGGTCGGGAAGATCCCCTGGAGAAGGAACTGGCAACCCATTCCAGTATTCTTGCCTGGAGAATCCCACGGACAGAAGAGTCTGGCAGGCTACAGTCCATGGGGATGCAAAGAGTCAGACACAACTGAGCAACTAACACACACATGACCATTTTTAAGTGTACCATAGAGAAAGTGGTGTTAACTATTTGTATTTTGTTGTGCAAGGTATTTCTAGAACTTCTTCACTTTTGCAAAACTGATACTCTATACTCATTAAACAACTCCCCCTTTCCCCTTCACCTTAGTCCCCGCAACCACCATTCTATTTTCTGTTTCTAAGAATTGGACCACTCTAGGTATCTCATACCTGTAACTGGAATCATGCAGTATTCGTCCTTTTGTGACTGACTTATTTCACTTAGGATAACGTCCTTAAGGTCATCTGCGTTGCAGCACATGACAGGATTTCCCTCTTTTTATCCCCATTGTATGTACATGTTACCTTTTCTTTATCCTTCATCGGTGGATGGACACTTGATTCTCTTGTTAATATATTTTAAATTGAGTTCTAGCCTTTTGACCCTCCAAAACCTTCCTAATATGATCCTTGTTCCTTACTATCCTTTCTTTGCCCACCACAGAGCCGATGCTCCAACCTGAAGCCTAAATCCAGGGCCCCCTGTGCCAGAGAGGCGGTCCCCTGCATTGTCTGCCTGGTGAATCCCATCTGTCCTTTAAGACCCACCTCTCACCTTCTCTGTGGAGCCATCCCTGCCTGACTCCCAGTCTTCTATTTCCCTTCTCTCTACCCCACAGCACTTTGCAGACAGCGTGACAGGGACTCTTACTTAGATCTCACTGTGTTTGTTAGCATCTCTGTGTCCCTCTATGGACCCTGACTTTTTGCTGGTGGTGACTCAGTTCCTAGTACTGGGCTTGGCATCCAGTGGGCACTTGGTAAGCTCTTGTATTTTATTTGTTTTACATCTCACCCTGTCCCCAGTCCAAATGACCTAAAATAGTTTATGGTTATGTAGATTATACAGTGGTCCCAGATGATTGGGTTGGATGCTTAATAAACAAGTAACACCCTACCCTCATAAGGATTTTCTTCTTTTTCTTGGCGTTGCTTATACTTAAGGTGTTGGGTTTCTCAGCGCTCTTTGCTGATGTCCCAGGGCTGGGGTTTCGAGTACTCCATCGTCTGCCACCAAACAGCTCCACAGCTTGAGCCAAAGTTGGGCCTTCATATCGTCCATCCTCCTGTAAAAGAGACACATTCTGAACCCATAAGGGAAGAATGAGTAAAGGGGGAGTAAATGTATCAAAGGCTTTCCGGAAATTCCCAGAGGCAGAGGAGCACAGGCTGTCACCAAAGAAGAATGATCTGGCCACCCAAGTGGCTCTAACTGTCCGGACTCTCTGTTGGGGATTTCATCAAGTCCTATGTGGTCCTGGTCAAGTCCAGCTGAGTTCCAGTGTTGTGCTTTAATACAGCCACATTCAATTGGGATTAACAAAAAAATTTCCCTTTCCACTTTCAGAAGTTATGTTTCAGTATTATCACTGCAGGAAAATTCATTAAGATGTACTTTGTAAATCTGGGCTTTGAAGGACTTGAGGGTGTATATGTGTGTATGACTCTATTGAAGTAAAATCAAGTTCTATTTGTTATTTCATCACTCTAGCTATATTTTCACCTAGCTTGATGCTTGGGACAGTCTGACTTGGAGTCAGAGTAGGTGGAGTACATGAAATTCATTTTGAAGGGCTTTGGGGGCACCTCAAGTAGTTGAGCTGCCATCTTCTTCAGTGACTGATATCCAAGGACAGAGAGCCCAGGTGTCTCAGAACACCACACATATTATGATGCCTTGAGCAGTGAAAACATCCTCAGTGGGTACATGATGGTTTACAATAGCTGTTTCTTATAAGGCAGCTCTATGTAACATGCACTGAGTATCAGAAGGGATGGAGTAATTAAACAGTGTTCAACAATTCTCCTTGTAAGTCAGGAAAGTTAATAAAACTACAAAAAGTCACATATGAATTGAAGACAATATTGATATTTCACAAGTCATAGAAAAAGCACCTTTTAAATCTATTTCTATTTACTATCTTTACTTTCTACAAGCTTTTAAGGTTAGTCCTCCTTTGCAAATGCAAAGATGTGCTTATAAATAGATTTTGGCTTTGTTGTAGATAATAAGCAAATAATAAAGCGACTTTGTGCACAAACGTGTGTGCATGTGTGTGTGTGTTTGCGCCTTCATGTCTGTGCTTGTTCCTAATGTTCAATGACTATCTGATTTGATGACTTGAGTTGTGACCTCCTACTTCCTGAATCCCATTACAGATCCCAGGATGCTTAGTGAATTGGATACTTGGTGATCTTTTGAATGATTTGTGATGAAACCTTTTGGTGACCTTCTGTCCTGAATATCTGTGATTTATGCCTGTCTGTGGGTCATTTTTCTTTTCTTTAACCATACCCAAGTTTACTTTATCTCTTGTCACTGGATACAGTCTTGGGTCTATCAGTCAATGGGGAACATCCTCCCTTGACCAATGGTTGGTATAGGATCCAAATAAGCCAATCAAACTCACCATCCCTGACATGTACACACTACTATATTTAAAATGAATAATAATCAACAAGGTCCTACAGTACAGTTCAATGTTATGAGGCAGCCTGAATGGGAGGGGGATTTGGGAGAGGATGGATACATGTATACATATGGCTGAGTCCCTTTGCTATTCATCTGAAACTGTCACAACACTGGTTGCTAATGGGCTATATCCCAATACAAAATAAAAAGTTAAAAAAACCTCCACCCCTGGAAAATGAATCTTGAATGGAGTGATACAAAGAATGAAAATGGCTGGAGATGATTCCACCTGGTGCAGATCTGCTGGAGAGAGTTCCTGCTAATAAGTCACCAAACTGACTGCAAAGTGACATAATTTCATAAGGTGATTTTTAACTACCTTATTGCATAACATACTCTGATTACAAAAAAATTCTGTAAAATTTTATCTATGGGTTTTAACTAATACATTTTTAAACATTAAACCTAATGCTTAAACAGAGTAGACCACTTCATTAAAATTTAAAAGCTCTTCTCTGCAAAAGACATGGTCAAGAAAGTTAGAAGACAAGTCACGGGCTGGGAGAAAATATTTGAGAAGAAACATCTGATAAAGGTCTGTTATCCAAAATGTACAAAAAAAATTTAAAACTCAACAATAAGAAAACAAATGACTCAATCAAAAAATAGGTCAAAGAATTTGATAGACACCTCACCAAAGTATATATGCAGATGGCAAATAAGCATATGAAAAGCTGTTCCACGTCATATGTCATCAGAGAAATGTGAAATAAGACAACGAGGTAAAACTGCACACCTATTAGAATGGCCAAAATTGAGAACACTGACAACACCAAATGCTGGTGAGGATGCAGAGCAATAGGGACTCTCATTTGCTGCTGGTGCGATTGAAAAATGTTACAGCCACGTTAGAAGGCAGTTTCTTACAAAACTAAACACACTTTTACTGTATGATTCAGCAATCACACTCCTTGATATTTACCCAAATGAGTTGGAAACTTGTGTCTATACCAAAACCTGAACATGGATACTTTCACTTGCTTCATTCATAATTGCCAAAACTTGGAAGCAACCAAGAAATCCTTTAGTAGGTGAATGAATGAATAAACTGTGGTTCACTAAGACAATCAAATTTCACTCAGTAAAAAAAAAAAATGAACTATCGAGCCACAAGCAGACATGGGGGAAAACTTAAATGCATATGACTAAGTGAAAGAAACCGATCTGAGAAGGCTACATATTCTATGATTCCAACTATATAACATCTGCAAAAGGCAAAACTATGGAGACAATAAGAAGATCAGTGGTTGCAGGGGCTAGGAGAGAGTGGGATGGAGTGGGAGCAAGATGAACAGGCAGAGCACACCGGATATTTAGGGCAGCAAAAATGCTCCATATGGTATTGTAGTGAGGGATATATGTCAGTATATTATACTTGTACAAGCCCATATAATGTACAGCACCAAGAGTGAACTCTAAGGTAAACTATGGACTTTGGGAAATTACGACATGTTAACGTAGGTTCATCCTTTGTAAAAGGATGTCTAGTCAAAGCTATGGTTTTTCCAGTAGTCATGTATGGATGTGCGAGTTGGACTATAAAGAAAGCTGAGCACCAAAGAATTGATGCTTCTGAACTGTGGTGTTGGAGAAGATTCTTGAGAGTCCCGTGGACTGCAAGGAGATCCAACCAGTCAATCCTAAAGGAAATCAGTCCTGAATATCCACTGGAAGGACTGATGCTAAAGCTTTGGCCACCTGATGTGAAGAACTGACTCCTTGGAAAAGACCCTGATGCTGGGAAAGATTGAAAGTGGGAGGAGAAAGGGACAACAGAGGATGAGATGGTTGGATGGCATCACTGACTCAATGGACATGAGTTTGACTAAGCTCCGGGAGTTAGTGATGGACAGGGAGGCCTGGCATGCTGCAGTCCATGGGGTCGCAAAGAGTCGGATACAACTGAGTGACGGAACTGAACTGAACTGATCCTTTGTAAAAAATGTATCATACTTGTTAGTGATGTTGATAACGGGGGAGCCATGTATGTGTGGGGACAGGAGGTTTATGGGAAATCTCTGTACTTTCCTTTCAATTTTATAATAAACCTAAAAATGCTCTAAAAAATAAAATCTTTAATAAAATTTAATAGACCCATTACCATGTACATATAAAAGAATCAGCCTCTACTGCTTTGGTTTTCATAAATTCAGAACATCCTAACATGGGCCAAGCTTTACTATTAATGGAAATATTTTAGGCCTGTAAAAGGCAGGATGCCTTTGTTTAATCTTTAAAGGAGACTTTCTGGGAACTAAAATGTACTCTGAATCTTCCTTTTGTTTTACACAAAACAATAAACTTGTTTGGGATGGATGAAAGATGTACCTTCTATTTTAAATTTGGGCTATAGCAAGTGAAGGTACATTCTCAGTTTTAGAAAATGGTTCATGTGAACACTGAGAATTAGGAAATTGACTCCTTAAAAAGTATGCATGTACTTTTGAGACTTCCCTGGTGGTCCATTGGTTAAGACTCCACACTCCCATTGCGGGGGGCCTGGGTTCAGTCCCTGGTCAGGGAACTAGATCCCACATGCTGTAACTAAGAGTTTGCATGCCACAATGAAAAGATCCTGCATCCCAAGACTAAGGATCCAGCATGCAGCAACAAAGGTCTAAGATCCTGAGTGCCACAACTAAGACCCATGGAGCGAAATAAATACACATTTTAAAAAAAATTCATGTACTTTTAACTTGGCATATCTTTGCATATGATACCTTAAAGACTTAAAACAATCTAACTCTTTAAATAGATGCCCCACTTTTTTCCTTGGAGATAGCCAGAATCTGTTTCTGTTGCTTACAAAGAAGTTTACTGATAATCCTGTGTATAACCTCCTCAGCTTCCCAGAAATCTTTCCAAATATATGAGTTCTTAAGCTCTGCCCATAACTTTGAGCCAAAGCTCATGATACCAACCTTTCTTCCACATCCCATATCAAATTTCTGCACAGTTTGCTTTTTAAAAATTTCTTGTATCCCTAGGCTTTGTTACAAATATCACTATTGGGAATTCCCTGGTGGTCTAGGGGTTAAGAATCTGTCTTTCAATGCAGAGGACTCGGGTTCAAGCCCAGGGAACTAAGATCCCACATGCCTTGGGGGAACAAAGTCCATGCCACAACTACTGAGCTCATAGGCTCCAGAGCTCATGCTTGGAAACAAGAGAAGCCCATGCACTGCAACAAAGACTCAGAGCAGAGACCCCCCCAAAAACCAAACAAACAAAAACAGAAGTCACTATTTTTTCTTGTCTTTTGCTTTATCTCTTACTACTATTTTCATTAGCTTAGTTTATATTCACTAGCACTAAAATACTTGTACTTGAAAGTAACTCTGCAAACATTTATCACAGAAGAGGACTCGGATGTTAGGAAGATTATTTTCTATATAAACTCTTCCTAAATTGGGGATAAAGAAATATTCTTATATGGCTGTTAGCGGAAGTTTGGAAGAAATCAAGATCTTCCATACATTTCTTTAGTTTGTAGATACGTTTAAAAATTTCTTTTGTACTTTGGGACTTCTCAGAGTTTTAAGTGTGCTAAGCTGTATTATAAATCACCAAGGGGGCATTTAGAATGATACCTATCTGACCTTTTGTTCTCCAAGTGCCAAATTAGCATCTTTTTAATATTCCCTGATACAATTTGGGAACTGGTCTATATAATGGAAAAATGAGTAGTCTGTTGACCTTTTTCACTTAAAAAAAAAAAAGAAAGAAATCTTGAGTGTCTAAGACTGTTGTCTGTCTTAGGCAGCTTGTGTAGTACATTGTTTTGAGGATGAATGCCATCTATGTTTTCAGAAGTGACTGAGGTATATGGAGGCTTTTTGCCCTTACACTGTGACAGCTTGGTTCCTCACAGGGGTGGAAGGATGGGGTGGAGAGAAAGGGAGGGATATAGCTGTGGTTATAACTGCGTAAGACCAAGTCAACTCCAAGTCACTGCCTCTGTCTCAGCTCCAGCAGCACCTTTTCTCATCCATTGTCTGTGGTCTCATCTGGTGCCCCCTCAGCATAAACTGAAGGTTGCCAGGGTAAATGAGAAACTTTGTGCTGTGTGTTAGTTGCTCGGTTGTATCCGACTCTTTGCGACCCCATGAACTATAGCCCCCTGGGCTCCTGTACTGGAGTGGGTAGCCATGCCCTTCTCCAGTGGATCTTCCTGACCCAGGGATCCAACTCGGGTCTCCTGCATTGCAGGCAGATTCTTTACCATCTGAGCCACAGTACAGTACTGTGAACTTAGTAATGAGAAACTAAGTAGACTTTACATGTTAATTCAGTTACTTTGTAAGACTGGGAAGGAAACACGTGGAGCAAATAAACCACATAGGTTTTGTGACAGTGACTGTAATTGAGCCCAAAGACTTTGGTTCATGACCAGACTGAATGCATTTTCATGACTAGAGAAGGCTGAGGAATGACTGTAATTGAAAACCAATACTCATAATAGCTCCTGGAGACCTTCCTTCCAAGCAGCCGGCACCACTGAGAGCTCCCTGTGCAGTAGACAGGAAGCAAGCATTTTGGTTTCCATTTTATTTCAAAAAATATTTATTTATTTGGCTGTGCCAGGTCTTAGTTGCATCATGTGGGATCTTTAGTTGTAGAATGTGGGATCTAGTTCTGTGACCAGGGATAGAACCTGGGCCCACTGTATTGGGAGCAAGGCGTCTTAGCCACTGGACCACCAGAGAGGTCCCTTGGTTTCCATTGTAGATGAGTTAACCAAAACTGGCTTTGTGCAGTGCAGCATAATCATGTATATAGGCCTAAGTGCTTATTAATTAATTGAGTTCTTCAGGATATGATCTCTACTCATTAAGTGCTGTATGGATGTGGGGAAAGGGGAAAGAAGGGGTTTTACACATGTGACTCCACTAACATTCCAGAGTAGAAAATGTTTTAAATTATCAGAAACATGTTAGAACTATGAAAAGTACACGAAAATCAATCCTTTGAGTAATTTAAGTCACAGTGGTATTTGTTCTGTGACACTACAAAAGATAATTCGTCCCCCATAAGATAGAAAAGGGTTTCCCTTGTGGTTCAGCTAGTAAAGAATCTGTCTGCAATGTGGGAGACCTAGGTTCAATCCCTGGGCTGGGAAGATCCCCTGGAGAAGGGAAAGGCTACCCACCCCAGTATTCTAGGCTAGAGAATTCCATGGACTGTATAGTCCATGGGGTCTCAAAGAGTCGGACACAACTGAGCTACTTTCACTCACTCAAGACACAAAAACATAGCAAAGAAAAAGTGAATACTCTATACAACTCATTTGACAATCCCACCAATAGTGTCACCTTGTAGTGGGGTTTATGACTCAATTTCCAAGCAATCTCTGCCCTCCTTCCTCCATAAGCATGTGGCTCTAGCTACATCTGTGTCTCTTCTCACCACCTCATCCAACCCAGTGCTGGTGGACCTTTGGCTGGAGGGTCAAAGTACCTGATGTGTGTGTGTGTGCTCAGTTGCTCAGCCATGTCTGACTTTTTGTGACCCCATGGATTGTAAAGCACGCCAGGTTCCTTTGTCCATGAAATTTTCCAGGCAAATACAGGAGTGGGTTGCCATTTCCTTCTCCGGGGATCTTCCCAACCCAGGGATCCTGATACTTCAGGGGTTAACAGAAAAATCACTCAGTCTAAGCTGTCTCCTAAGGGCTGTTGCCACTACAAATGAGGTTTGGAAGAACTCTAGTTGTGACTATCTCACATTTGGGAATGTTTCTTTTAATCTTACAAGTTCTACAGTTTGGCAGCAATACACAGTAAATTAAAGAACTCTCTGAGAGTCATGGAGCACATTAGAAGATGAAATAGGATTTTGGTTTCCAAAGTGAAGATTTCCAACACATCAGCTAGTCCCTAATTAGTATAAAAGCATTCAGATTACAATGCTTTCCATTTTCACTTTAAGTGAAAATGCTTATATTAACTTGTTTCTTTCCAGATGTGAGAAGTCACTATTTTCATACAAAATAATAATAGGACCTACTTTGAGCCAGACACTATGCTTTATACACATGAATTTACATTATGGCTTTACACATATTAACTCAGTTAAGCCTCACAGTCACCCTTTGGACAATATGAATAATATCATTATTTTTCACACTTTATAGATAAGAAACTAAGGCACAGAGAAGTTAAGTAAAAGCTGTTCAACATCACTCAGGCAGACAGTTGTCAGAGCTGGGAAAATGAACCTTGGTGGTCTAGTTGTCCAGTGTGTTTTTACAAGATAAATCTGGAGAATTATACTACCGAGGAGACAGGGAAGGCTGCATCCCTTTCCCCTTACCTGGTAGAGGCTGACGTACTGTTTCCGCAGCCACTGCTGTCTTTGGTCAGGGAACTTCCTCATCTTCCTCACAGCTCTAGTGAGCTCCAACAATCCACTGAAGAGCATTTTAGCTGTGTGCTTTGGTGCCACAAAGTGCAATAATCTATTGTCCGTGGTCTGCAGCCCGTAGAGCAGTGTCACACCAGTCTCTGAGAGAGACATGTTACTCAATTTGTTCTGAACACACACAGTGTGTATATCAATGTTAGGGTGTCCCATGTACACAGCCTTTGCTGCAAACAGATCCAAGATCCCCTCCACCAGGCCACTTAATCCAGCATTGCCCAGTAACGGGAACTTGCCAGGCTCAGATGTGTTACTGAGCACGCCAAGTTTTGCTTTAGCACTGGCTGGGGAAGCAGTGGTGGGTTTTATCCAGGTCAAAGTGCTATTGTCAGGCTGAAGCTGGAGGAAGCAGCGGGCAGAGAGGTGCGTGTCCTGATCATAGTGGATGACTGTGGCCCCCTGCAACAGGAACTGGTGCACATCAGCTTGGATGGACAGCACGTACCATGGGATGAGCTCTGTCCCATGGTCAAAGGCTTTCTGTGGCTCTTCCGATCCATGAGAGTCCCATTCTTTGGGCTGCTCAAAGATGTCATTTTCGGAATCCAACAAATCTCCAATTATAAACCTGATAGAAAGAATTACAAATTTGATCTGTCTTATAATCAGAAGTAAGGACAACAAAAATCTTTCACTGACACTGGCATCATTTTTCATTCCATTATAAATTCAAATTAGCATAGGAAATATAAAATGCTACAAGTCAGAGTGATTTTATATAGTGGTATTCTAAAACCTTATATTTAACAACATGTCTGACCATAGGCTTTGAGGCCCCATGGACTGTAGCCCGCCAGGCTCCTCTGTCCATGGAATTTTCCAAGCAAGAGTACTGGAGCAGGTTGAATAAAGGAACTACTATATTATTGTATTTTTAATGTAAACAACAAACTTCATTATTTATTAGTCTTTCCTCTTGTGTTAAATACACACATTTTTGCAATTAATATGACCTACTTGCAAAGTAAGTTTTATTATTATTTTAAAATTTTTTTTAAACTGGAGGATAATTGTTTTAAAATATTGTGTTGGCTGCTGCAATGTATCAATATGAATCAGCGACAAGTATACATATTTTTTTAATCTATGGGGGAACTGAGGTTCAGGAGGGGTGAGTAACTGGCTCTAGGTTACCCAGCTCAGAAGAGACCTACTAAAGGCAGGAATTTGGTCTGTCTGACTCTCTTTCTTCTATTTGGCTACTTTGGTAGGAATGTGCCTAAGAGAGACTCATTCTCTTCAAAGCATGAGAAACTGTTACTAAGGTCAAGGCTTTTCACTACTTGATCCACAGAAATCACTAGCAAAGGGGTGGGTAAAATTGAGGAATTGGTCCATACATCCCTGGGAAGGGATATTCCCATCACCTCCAGACACTTGGGCAGCTGACAGCCTCTTGGCGAGGTCTGAGAAGCGGCCTTGGGCTTCTCAGACTCTCGGTCTAGATCCTGGTCCCTAAGCAAGATTCCACTCCTGCTTTCAAACAGGAAAATGTTCTTTTTCCATGCCTCACATAAACAGATATTCTTAAGAAAGAAAAGAAATCCACAAGAAATCTCACAAATCTGATGACCAGAAGATCCTTTTCAAATAATCCACACTGGAAACACTGGAAACCACCCAAACGTCCAGCAACAATCAAATATATAAATAAAATTTGATGTATTCATATAACACCAGCCTGCACAGCCACGAAAGTAAACATGCAATGGTTAACCACCTGCAACAACACAGACAAATCTTAAGCAAGACATACAGACATACATATTATGTGATTACATTAATGTAAATTTCAAAAAAAGGAAAAATTATACTATATTGTTTAGAGAGGCATAAAGTGGTAAAATTATAAAGAAAAACAGAATGTATTATCACAAAATTCACAGCAGTGAATTTTTCTTTACAGGGAAAGCTGGTGATATAACAGACAGGAAAAAGGGGGCTTATGGGTACTGATAATGGATGGTAGCTACACATACACTCACTTGAAACTATTAAAAAACATTAGTTTAAAAAATTTTTTCAGAATAGTTTTAGATTAGGAGAGAAATTGCAAAGATAGCATACCCCATATACCGTTTTTCCTATTATATTAACATCTTACATTAGGGTGGTGTATTTGACACAATTCATGAATCAATACCACAAAACACTACTATTTATTAAAGTCCATACTTTGCTTAGTATTAGTACTGGTCTTATACTTTGTTTAGTATTTGTATTAGTCTTTGTGGCGTGATTGGTGGCATTATCACCTTTGCCTGTTAACTGGAAGATTGGTGGTTCAAGTCCACCCAAGGATGCCCTTCTCTGTGTTCCTCAGACAGTAAAGAAGCCACCTGCAATGAGGGAGACCTGAGTCGGAACCCTGGGTTGGGAATATCCCCTGGAGGACGGCATGGCAACCCACTCCAGTATTCTTGCCTAGAGAATCCCCAAGGACAGAGGAGCCTGGGGGGCTGCAGTCCATGGGGTTGCGAAGAGTCGGACACGACTGAGTGACTTAGCACAGTGCAGCACATACTTTGTTTAGATTTCTTTAGTTTTTTACCCATTTCCCTTTTCTGTTGCAGGATTCCATCCAGGAGCCCATATTACATTTAACCTTCATATTTCTTTATGTCATGGTTTCTCAGACTTTTCTTGATTTTACGATTTTGACAGTTTTAAGGAACAGTGGTCAGGAATTTTGTAGAATGACCAAAAATTAGAATTTGCCTGATGATTTTCTCATAATTATTCTGGTGCTCTGGGTTCTGGGGAGGAAGACCACAGAGGCAAAGTGCCATTCTTGTCACATCATATCCAGGGAACATACTATCAACAGGGCTTATGCTGTTGATGCTGACCTGGCTGAGGTAGTGCTAGTCAGTGTCCACTTTATGGTGTCCACTTAAAGTTACTTAAAAAAAACAACCTCCTTTCTACATTGTCCCCTTTGGAAGGAAGTCACTGTGTGCAGCCCACACATAAGGAAAGGTGAGTCTGCTCTACCTTCTAGAGGTCAGAGTATCCACACAAGTTATTTGGAATTCTGCATGAGAAATTTGTCTCTTCTCCCCCATGTGTTTGCTTTGTTATCACTTACATACATGGACTTGTGAATATTTATGTAATACTTTGGGTTATAATCAAAGCTTCTCTGGTAGTTCAGGCGGTAAAGAATCTGCCTTCATGGCAGGAGACTTGGGTTTGATCCATGAGTTGGGAAGATTCCCTGGAGAAAAGAATGGCTACCCACTCCAGTATTCTTGCCTGGAGAATTCCATGGACAGGGGAAACTGGCAGGCTACAGTCTATGGGGTTGCAGAGTTGGACACAACTGAGCGATTTTCACTTACTTACTTGGGTTATAATCTAATACTATTTTATTTTGTTACTCAAATTGCTCCAGCTTTGGCCAACATAATATAACTTTCCGTTGGCTCTTGTGCATCTTTGATATAACCTCATTATTGTTTTAGTTTTTTTTTCTCAGCACTTATTTACTTTTTCTGGCACAAGATACTCCAGGCTCATCTTGTATATTTCCTGCCCCAGTCCTAGAAGCAGTCTTCTTTCCAAGGAGGTTTGCTTTCTTTCACTGAAGACTTATTAGAAATCAAGATCTGGTTAGGGGTGCGGCGAGGGAATCTGCGGAGGAGTAGACTTGGTGGCGTCCTGTGCTCGCTGAGATTGCACCTCGAGAACTATGGCGGAAGGAGATAATCGCAGCACCAATCTGCTGGCTGCAGAGACTGCAAGTCTGGAAGAGCAGCTGCAAGGCTGGGGAGAAGTGATGCTGATGGCAGATAAAGTCCTCCAATGGGAAAGAGCCTGGTTTCCACCTGCCATCATGGGTGTGGTTTCTTTGGTGTTTCTGACTATCTACTATCTAGATCCATCTGTTCTATCTGGTGTTTCCTGTTTTGTTATGTTTTTGTGCTTGGCTGACTACCTTGTTCCCATTCTAGCACCTAGAATTTTTGGCTCCAATAAATGGACCACTGAGCAACAGCAAAGATTCCATGAAATTTGCAGCAATCTAGTAAAAACGCGACGCAGAGCTGTGGGCTGGTGGAAACGCCTCTTTACACTAAAGGAAGAAAAGCCGAAAATGTACTTCATGACCATGATCGTTTCTCTGGCTGCGGTTGCTTGGGTCGGACAGCAGGTCCATAACCTCCTCCTCACCTACCTGATAGTGACTTTCTTACTTTTGCTTCCTGGACTGAACCAACATGGAATCATTTCGAAATACATTGGAATGGCCAAAAGAGAGATAAACAAGCTTCTGAAACAAAAAGAAAAGAAAAATGAATAAAGCATTTGCTTTATTCAGTGTGATTAATGGAGTATACATTGTCCTTGGGAACAGTGTCTGTTATGCTGTTTGGATACTAAAATGTTACAGAAGTAGCTCTCTGCTGTCCCTTGCTCTGCCCTTAGTAGAAATTCTGACTTGTCAAGTAAGGCTTTATGCCCAGTGTCTTCATGGGTGTATTCTTATCAGCTGGCCTTATATGGACAACTCTTCAGTTCCTCATCTTGGTTTTTTGTCACCCAGGGTTAACTGAACTCTTAGTTTTAAAATAACATAGTGGTGAACTTCACCTTTTAGTACAGTTAACAGTGACTTGGGATAACTGTTCAAGTTGATCTTTTTTTTAAGCTGGATACAGGAGAGTGGTCTGTGGTTTCAGGAAGCTCGTTCTATCATCTGCTTCCATGGTCTGCTTAAAAAACTGGCTTCATAGTTTCCTTTGTAGTGCAAAAGCTTTTAAGTTTCATTAGGTCCCATTTGTTTAGTTTTGCTTTTATTTCCAATATTCTGGGAGGTGGGTCATAGAGGATCTTGCTGTGATTTATGTCGGAGAGTGTTTTGCCTATGTTCTCCTCTAGGAGTTTTATAGTTTCTGGTCTTACATTTAGATCTTTAATCCATTTTGAGTTTATTTTTGTGTATGGTGTTAGAAAGTGTTCTAGTTTCATTCTTTTACAAGTGGTTGACCAGTTTTCCCAGCACCACTTGTTAAAGAGGTTGTCTTTTTTCCATTGTATATCCTTGCCTCCTTTGTCAAAGATAAGGTGTCCATAGGTCCGTGGATTTATCTCTGGGCTTTCTATTCTGTTCCATTGATCTATATTTCTGTCTTTGTGCCAGTACCATACTGTCTTGACGACTGTGGCTTTGTAGTAGAGTCTGAAGTCAGGCAGGTTGATTCCTCCAGTTCCATTCTTCTTTCTCAAGATTACTTTGGCTACTCGAGGTTTTTTGTGTTTCCATACAAATTGTGAAATTCTTTGGTCTAGTTCTGTGAAAAATACCATTGGTAGCTTGATAGGGATTGCATTGAATCTATAGACTACTTTGGGTAGAATAGCCATTTTGACAATATTGATTCTTCCAATCCATGAACACGGTATGTTTCTCCATCTGTTTGTGTCCTCTTTGATTTCTTTCATCAGTGTTTTATAGTTTTCTATGTATAGGTCTTTTGTTTCTTTAGGTAGATATACTCCTAAGTATTTTATTCTTTTTGTTGCAATGGTGAATGGTATTTTTTCCTTAATTTCTCTTTCTGTTTTTTAAAGGAAACTATAAGTAAGGTGAAAAGACAGCCCTCAGATTGGGAGAAAATAATAGCAAACGAAGCAACAGACAAAGGATTAATCTCAAAAATATACAAGCAACTCCTGCAGCTCAATTCCAGAAAAATAAATGACCCAATCAAAAAATGGGCCAAAGAACTAAACAGACATTTCTCCAAAGAAGACATACAGATGGCTAACAAACACATGAAAAGATGCTCAACCTCACTCATTATTAGAGAAATGCAAATCAAAACCACAATGAGGTACCATTACACGCCAGTCAGGATGGCTGCTATCCAAAAGTCTACAAGCAATAAATGCTGGAGAGGGTGTGGAGAAAAGGGAACCCTCTTACACTGTTGGTGGGAATGCAAACTAGTACAGCCGCTATGGAAAACAGTGTGGAGATTTCTTAAAAAACTGGAAATAGAACTGCCATATGACCCAGCAATCCCACTTCTGGGCATACACACTGAGGAAACCAGATCTGAAAGGGACACATGCACCCCAATGTTCATCGCAGCACTGTTTATAATAGCCAGGACATGGAAGCAACCTAGATGCCCATCAGCAGATGAATGGATAAGGAAGCTGTGGTACATATACACCATGGAATATTATTCAGCTGTTAAAAAGAATTCATTTGAATACAGAGTGAAGTAAGCCAGAAAGATAAAGAACATTACAGCATACTAACACATATATATGGAATTTAGAAAGATGGTAACGATAACCCTATATGCAAAACAGAGAAAGAGACACAGAAATACAGAACAGACTTTTGAACTCTGTGGGAGAAGGCGAGGGTGGGATATTTCGAGAGGAATCGGGTGGAGAGGGAGGTGGGAGCGGGGATTGGGATGGGGAAGACGTGTAAATCCATGGCTGATTCATATCAATGTATGACAAAACCCACTGAAAAAATAAATAAATAAATAAAAGCTCATGGAAGCAAAAAAAAAAAAAAAAAAAAAACTGGCTTCATGAATATAGAGACCAAGTTTACCATTTCTGATGAAGAGACCAATGAAGAGTCATTCCTCATTCTGTTTCGATAGTGTGGGAGAAGCCTCATGGAATAAGATGAAACTCATTCCATGTCTTAGCATGTGTTTTCTCCCTTGTGCAGAAGTTAGCAGTTTGTGGGAAACATTGATCTTTCCTCCCAAATGGGGAATCTGACAGGAACTTTCAGAACTCTTGCTCCTGCGCACTTAAACTTGAAGTTAGTACATCCTCAAAGGCTTTTTAGTAGCAGGCTTACACAAGTTGGTATTTAGGACTTCTAAATTTCAGATTTTCAGTTAATTGGAGCTAAAGTCTATAATAGGTTAAGAGTCATGTCTATGATCTTCACTCCAAGACCAGCCAATAAAGGACAAAAGTCTTCCTGTGTTGAGTCAAGATTCACTTCAGTAGAAAATAGCCTTATCCTACTAATTTTTCAAGACCAGAATAAGCCTTTAAAGATAAGTCTCAAGAGTCTCCTTTTATGGTAACACTGGCTGCTTTTGGTCCCCATAGATGGAGTAGTTGAAATCTGTAGGAATGGACCTCTGAGGAATGGAAATGTGATATATTTGGGAACAATTCTTAAAACTGATTAACTAGCTATAATATAGTTTTGTGAATATTGCACTGATGCTGTGAAACCTGGACCTTGTGGTATATCAGTCCCTAAATTAGTGTTATTTTCTCCCCTTCAATATTGCTGTAAACAGTGGCACTGTGTAGCATGTTTGACTTTTAAAAAAAAAAATGTTTCGTCTACAAACTACCATAATTTACACGTGTTTCCTCATTGTATATAAGTTTGTCTTCCTATCCAGATTTTTTTTGTGTGTGTTCTACCAATTAACTACTTTCGCAGTTTTAATCCTGTATTATTTCTTCTACTTTGTTAAAAGGGGAATAAATGAAAAAGCTGGAAAAAAAAAAAAAAAGAAATCAAGATCTGAGTTCTAGGTGCAAATCCATTCTTTTTAACGCACTTTTCTTAATGTTACATCTCACCATAAAAAGTGAAGAAAGAATGAGAAAGGAAGAAAATCTTTTGTATTTAAATTATCACAGTCTCTCTGAAATTTCTCTCAGTAACAGTGGGAAACCAATACTCAGGTTCTCTTACACAATACTTCTGTCCATTCTACACATATATGTAGCAAGGTGGTTAGGGGCACAGCCTCTATTCACTTTGGGTTTAATGTTAGACTCTATTACCTCTTCACTGTGTGATCTAGTCAAATCACTCAACCTCTCTGACCCTCACTTTACTCATCTGCTAATGGCAAAAAGACAATACCCACTTGCAGAGAGTAATGGTGAAGCTCAAATAAGATAATACTGGTAAGTGATTCAGCACAGACTCTGGCTCAGTAAAGTAGATGACTATAATTAAACATAAAAAAGATCAAGGTTTTATCCTGCCTCTTCTTCTTCCCACTTCCTTTTCTCTAGGCTAAATCAGTCCAGTTGTTCCTCTAGAGGGGCTTTCCTCAGGGCCACATCCAAGTTCTTTAATCCTTATTTCCTTTCTCTGGGACCATTTCCACGTTCTCCCTGTCACACTGCTTGCTGGTGTTTTTTTTTTTTTTCCCCCTAAGAGCAAAAATGATTCAATTGGAAAGTATCAATACCCATGAAATGTAACATATGTTGATTTGGACATAGAACTTCTGGTTTTAATTTAGCAAGAGAAATGGTGTTTTCCATATTCCATTTAATTTGAGTTCTGAGCTAAATCAAATATTTTCCAGTGAAAAACTATAGGCATTATGAAAAGTCGTATCTGGAAAAGAAAAATTATGAGGCTTTTCTGGAGCCTGTTTCAACTGCTCAGCTATGATGTAAGCTGGGAGAGAATGGACACTATCTTTCTTAGCATCAGTTCTATTTTAGACACAAAAGAACTAATGTTAGGTGTTAATAATTCCTCTTCTAGGGACTAATGCCCAAGATAAAATTGGCAGTTGTAATAAAGTAAGATCACTTTAAGAAGGAAACTAGTAGCTTTGTCTCTTACATCATATAGTAAATTTTATGCATTTCTGTGCCTGATTCTCTCAGGAGACAAGTTTCTGTGGGTTTACAAAAAGGAATTAGGTGGGACTTAAAGAGTTACTCAGGAACCAAGTGGCATCAAAGATGTGGTACTGGCAAAACAAACCTACCTAGTCAAATTTAGGTCATATGCCTTAAGGAGAGGACCAAGAAGTAAAAAGAGAAGGAAAGTTCATATTCAACCTCTGAAGAGGTTCTGAAGCATCCTTCAGTTAGAAACTATAAATTGACAAGTAAACACCTTTCTAATGTTCCATGATGAAAATCTGTTTAAAAATATAACTCATTTTAAAAAATATTTATTTTTAAAATATTTATTTACTTGGCTGCACTAGGTCTTAGTTGGGGACATGGGACCTTTGATGTTCATTGTGGCATGAGGGATCTTTCAGTTGTGGCATTTGAACTCTTAGATGCAGCATGTGGACTCTAGTTCTCTGACCAGGGATTGAACCTCGGCCCCCTGAACTGGGAGCATGGAGTCTTAGCCACTGGACCACCAGGGAAATCCCTGAAGATCTT
Source organism: Dama dama (assembly GCF_033118175.1). Taxonomy (NCBI): domain Eukaryota; kingdom Metazoa; phylum Chordata; class Mammalia; order Artiodactyla; family Cervidae; genus Dama; species Dama dama. Next base: position 62,211,776 of record NC_083695.1, on the reverse strand, counting down.
ACATTAGGGGAAAAGTGGGCTACTTATCAGGTGGCACCTGTGGTAAAGAACTCATCTGCCAATGGAGGAGACACAAGAGACTCAGGAAGATCCCCTGGAGAAGGGCACGGCAACCCACTGCAGTATTCTTGTCTGGGGAATCCCATGGACAGAGGAATCTGGTGGGCGATAGTCCACAGGGTTGCAAAGAGTCCGACATGACTGAAGGGACTTGGCACTAATTTTTTTCATAACATTTTGTTACTCCTGCAGAGTTAAATGGATTACATAAACATGATTCATCAAGTGATAAGCCTAAATTTAATTTTGTAAGACATGAAAAGGTGCACTTTTTCCAAAGGACTTGCTATAGCTGTACCCTGTAATAAAATTGAGAGTTTCAACTTTGCTTCTGGCAAATTCTTGCTTTTAATTAACTTAGCACTTTCCTCAGCCATAGGCAGCTTCTAAATTATAGCTGCATAATGCAAGGACTTTAAAGCCAGCCTGCCTGAGGTTAAATTCTGGCCCTGCTAAATGTGAGATCTTGAGCGAAATAGAATCGCTGTGAGGATTAACTAATTTAAATGTAAAGTATTTAAAACAGTGTTCCTTTAAAAGTAGGCTCTTGATAAATAATAGCGTGTCAAATACTAGTAGTATGGCCCAGTTTGTGTGCAAAGTCAATATCCTAAAACACAGCCACCCAAACAAACATTGCTTCTTTGTAAAAATGGTGTCCAAGTTTCATGCTGGGATTCAAGTGATAAACAAGCTTAAACTGAATGTTGTGCATGCATGCTCAGTTGCTCCATTCTGTCTCTTTCTGAGCCCATGGACTATAGCCCGCCAGGCTCCTCTGTCTATGGAATTAATCTGGCAAGAATACTAGAGTGATGCAATGAACATTGGGGTGCACATGTCTCTTTCAGATCTGGTTTCCTCAGTGTGTATGCCCAAGAGTGGTATTTCTGGGTCATATGGCAGTTCTATTTCCAGTTTTTTAAGAAATCTCCACACTGTTTTCCATAGCGGCTGTACTAGTTTGCATTCCCACCAACCGTGTAAGAGGGTTCCCTTTTCTCCACACCCTCTCCAGCATTTATTGCTTGTAGACTTTTGGATAGCAGCCATCCTGACTGGTGTGTAATGGTACCTCATTGTAGTTTTGATTTGCATTTCTCTGATGATGAGTGATGTTGAGCATCTTTTCATGTGTTTGTTAGCCATCTGTATGTCTTCTTTGGAGAAATGTCTGTTTAGTTCTTTGGCCCATTTTTTGATTGGGTCATTTATTTTTCTGGAATTGAGCTGCAGGAGTTGCTTGTATATTTTTGAGATTAATCCTTTGTCTGTTGCTTCATTTGCTATTATTTTCTCCCAATCTGAGGGCTGTCTTTTCACCTTACTTATAGTTTCCTTTGTTGTGCAAAAGCTTTTAAGTTTCATTCATTCCCATTTGTTTATTTTTGCTTTTATTTCCAATATTCTGGGAGGTGGGTCATAGAGGATCCTGCTGTGATTCATGTCGGAGAGTGTTTTGCCTATGCTCTCCTCTAGGAGTTTTATAGTTTCTGGTCTGTCATTCATGTCAATGTATGACAAAACCCACTGCAATGTTGCGAAGTAATTAGCCTCCAACTAATAAAAATAATTGAAAAAAAAAGAAAAGAAAAGACCCTAAAAAAAAAAAAAAGAACACTAGAGTGAGTTGCCATTTCTTCCTCCAGGGGATCTTCCAACCCAGGGAATCAAACCCCAGTCTCCTGTATGGTCAGGCGGCTTCTTTACCACTGAGCCACCTGGGAAGCCCTTGAATGTTGTGCAGACCGGGGAAATGGCTTTCTTTGTTATGGTAATAGAAGCGGGACTGGGTCTTGTGTACTGGCAAGCAGACAGGAAAAAAGAGAAAGAGAAGGGTTCCTGGGTATCCCCAGTCCCAGAAGCCCCTAACAGAGCCAGCCATGGGGTGGGAGGAGATCGTGTTAAGCTCTTGGCTAGACGGAGGCAGTCAGCTGTTCCTAAAGGATGTTGTGAGGTTGGTGTTTATAACGCTGCACCATCCTTCATGGAGAATAAGTGACTGGTTTCCTATCATTTTATAATTTCATGTGTGCACATAAGTGTGCATGTGTATGTGTGGCAAGTCCTGGTATCTATGATCTTTTCTCAGATACTCTATTTCCTTATGCTTAGCTTTTTAAAAAACTTTTTATTTTGTATCGGAGTATAGTTGATTAACAATGTTGTGATAGTTTCAGGCGCACAGCAAAGGAACTCACCTTTAGCTTTCTTATTTCTATCCTTGTGGGGTCATCTTTCAGGGAAGTGTCTCAGGTTGTTGGGATGGGAGAGCAGCGCATACTCCGTGTTGTCCCATAAAGAAGGGCAGGGTGACTGAGGGCTGCTTCTCAAATAGTGACTGTTGCCACAGGTGCCCATACCTTAAGGTCTCTGCTATTTGTGATGGTAAGCATTAATTACAATAGCCACCATTTATATGCCTTTATAATGCAAAATTCCTTATTTTACATGTATCCTCTCACATAATCCTTACAACAACCTTATAAATAAAGCATTATAATCATTCCCATTTTACAGATTATAAAATTGAGGCTTAGTAGGCTTCCCTGGTGGCTCAGAAGGTAAAGAATCTGCCTGCAATGCATAAGTCCTGGGTTTGATCCCTGGGTTGGGAAGATCCCCTGGAGGAGGGCATGGCAACCCACTCCAGTATTCTTGCCTGGAGAATCCCATGGACAGAGGACCCTGGTGGGCTACAGTCCATGGGGTTGCAAAGAATCAGAGTCGACTGAGTGACTAAGCACAGCACAAGAGCAAGATTAAGTCACCTACCCAGGTGACACAAATAGTAAGTGGTGGGGGCAACATACAGTCCCAGACAATGTGATTGCAAACTTTGAGTTCCGAATCATCCTAAACAGCCTCCCTTCTAAGGTTCTGCCTGAACTAGTTATCTGCTTATATCCAACTTCTCCAAGTGGAATAATGGTTTTTAAGAAGTATTTTAGAGAGGGTGGACAATGTTGGTAATAAGAACTTGTGGCTCCTATATCACCCAACACTCTTCTCTATACACCTAAATATTCTTAACTTCCATTTTCCTACAATGGTGCCATATGCTACTCTTATGCCTTCATGACTTACACTCACACAAGCAAAACTTATTTATTCTTCATACTGGTCAATTTGAAAAGTCATTATTAATGAGCTTTATAGGTCATATGAAATGTAACTGGGCTACTTTTAGAATTTAGATGTTCCTAGTCTATAGGAACTAGGAATAAAAAGAAGTCGAGGGTTCCACAGTGACAAGAAATGCCTTCAACACTGCAGGAGGAAAGAGCCTGCCCTGCAGTTGATCACGTGGTCAGGCTCACAACCCAGCTCTGCTAGGCACCACTTAGGGAAGTGACTTCACCTCTCTAGGCACCACTTTCTCAACTGTCCACGGAGATGATAAGTTGATGCCCTTAAGATCTCACTGACATTTTGAGATTATTTCAACCCTGTTCCTTTCCTACTGAGGTACTGAATTTCTTATGACCATCTTTCTGGGGTTTCTGTCAATGTTTTGAGTGGGTGTTCTGGCAGAAGTAGCTGAGATGTTTGAGAAGAATTATTAGACACCCTACAGGTTGGGTGAACCAAATGACCATGAGGTCATCCCTTCTTTCTCTGATGTAATTTTCACAGGGTTGGTGGCTGCCATAGGAAAGGGGCTGGAGGTTACTGTTTACAGAGTCTTTGTTTCAGCAAAATCAACAACAAAGCATAGTTCCCGTGGGTTTTGAGATCTGGAAATCCCTTTTTCACACACAACCCTGTACTGGATATTTTAATGCAGGACTCCGGATCAGAAATGGATTCCCAAGTCCTGGCAAATGGTCCCGGAAACAGTGCTTGCTGATCTGGCTTCAGTGAATTCTATTAAACACCCCCACCCTCATCTTGTGTGTTCAGTGGTTCTTTTCAAAATAGCCATCATGTGGGGTAAGAAAATTTACCAGTACTGAAGTACATAAATTTCAACGTGAGGATGTCAACCTGACTTCTTGGGTTTTGTAAAAGAAATATTTGCAATTTTGTGCTTCTTTTCCCCTTCTAAGAGTGCTTACAAGTGGAGTCTAGAAAATGCAAAGTAGAATGTAGATGATAAAACAATTAGGGAGGGGACAAAGAAACAAGCAGAGAATTGGAAATAATGATTTCAAAAGAGGTGATGGTATGAGGTATGAAATTTATTACTTGAAGGAAACCTAGTCAAAAGGAAAAAGATGGTAAAGAAAAACTCAGAGGCCTGGTCTCTGAGTCTCAACCAAAAGTGAAGGGAAGTGAAGTGAAAGTCACTAAGTCATGTCCACGACTCTTTGCGACCCCATGGTCTATACAGTCCATGGAATTCTCCAGGCCAGAATACTGGAGTGGGTAGCTGTTCCCTTCTCCAGGTGATCTTCCCAACCCAGGGATTGAACCCAGGTCTCCCACACTGCAGGCAGATTCTTTACCAGCTTAGTCACAAGCATTCCTAAAAGTATTTTTAGAAAGACTAACACCTATAAGTAACATATACACCTACACACACACACAGCCCCAAGTGAAGGTTGTTATAAAAAAAATCATATGAAATTTTATCTATTCAGAGATGACATATCCTTTATTGGAGGATTTAAGGAAGGAATTTCAGCCAGATCTCAGTATGAAGAACAGGTGTGCTTCTCCCAAACATCTGTTTGATTTTTCTTACAAAGACTGTGACTCCTGATTCCCTCTTTTTTATGGTCACTATCTCAAAACAAAATTTAGTCACTGTAAAGACAATATAGTATACATTTCTGTATGTTTTATTTTTTCCTATCCTACTTTCCTTTTCCCTTTATATCTTCAATTATTTATATCTATTCTTATAAGCATCTACAAAATATTTTGTGGGAGGATGTAGATATATACATAGATACCTGTGTATAGAGACAGGTAGATAGATGTAGATTAAGGAGTTAAGGGCTATGAGAGGCCTCTGTGCTTATTTGTAGATGGTCCTCTCTCTATTTATATATGATGGCACCAACATCAGCAAAAATTAGTGAGAAACTTTCAAATAATCTTTGACTCACAACCAACTTAAAAAGAACAATTGGTAGAAGCTACTTGTGAAATTTGAGCTTTAGGGATGTGACATTGTGATAAAGGCAATATTGGTTCATCTTTGAGCACCTGGATCCCCTATGGGGGAATGAGCTAGGAGATGAGGTTTGGAAAAAAGCTCAAAGGCTTTGGAAAAACTGGGTATATAGGTTCATCTCTTTAATAACAATACTTGGGATTCAGGCACAAGGTGTTCATTTCTGTGTTCACAACTGATCCTGAGGATCCAGCACTACAATTCCAAAGGAATTATTTTCCAGAAACACTGTCTCTTCCCAATGTAGGTTCATGCATACACAGTCATCCAGGAAAGACTTTGCAAAACAAATAGCGATGTCTTACAAGGACTGGGAGACAACTGCCAGGTATGACTCATGAGTATGCCACACAAACAGAACCTTTTGTGGCCAAGATGTCAAAGCCAGCAGATGTTCTGCTTTTGGGTCATGCTCAAGGATTCTTCCAGGTGGATCAGACTCCTCTTTGAGTTTGGCTTGACCATGAGTAAATGGCCTTGAAGAGATGCAATGGCTACCCTAAGACCATTGATTTCTGAACTTCTCATTTGGTCTTGGGTTAAGCAAGCATGTCATGGGTAGACTGCAATGCTTGTCAATAAACAGCAATCGGAACAGCAAGGCAATCACAACGCTGCAGATGCCACCTGAAAGTGATATCCTGGAAGCATTGCAATGCTTGTCAGTCAGTGATGAGCTGCCTTAGAATCATCAGAAGTTGGGGGGAGCTGCAACAGTGCTGATTTCTGGATATGACTGACTCCAATCCTACTGCTGCTGCTGCTGCTGCTAAGTCACTTCAGTTGTGTCCGACACTGTGCGACCCCATAGATGGCAGCCCACCAGGCTCCCCCATCCCTGGGATTCTCCAGGTAAGAACACTGGAGTGGGTTGCCATTTCCTTCTCCAATGCATGAAAGTGAAAAGTGAAAGTGAAGTCACTCATTTGTATCCGACTCTTAGCGACCCCATGGACTGCAGCCTACCAGGCTTCTCTGTCCATGGGATTTTCCAGGCAAGAGTACTGGAGTGGGTTGCCATTGCCTTCTCTGCCAATCCTACTAAATCAGTATATTTGATTGAAAAAGGTTAATATTTGCCCCATGACTTACCCAGTAACTAATAAACCCTTTTTAAAAAATTAGTTTTTTAATTGAAGTATTGGGGCTTCCCAGGTGACACAGTGGCAAAATTAGCCTGCCAGGGTAAGAAATACAGGAGATGTCAGTTCAATCCCTGGATCGGGAAGATCCCCTGCAGGAGAAAATGCAGCCTACTCCAGTATTCCTGCTTAGAAAATTCCATGAACAGAGAAGTCTTGTGGGCTACAGTCCATGGGGTTGCAAAGAGTCGGACACAAGTGAGCAACTAACACACATACACAAACACATCAAAGTATAGTTGATTTATAATGTATACTCTGGATACTATTGGAGAAGGGAATGGCATCCCACTCCAGTATTCTTGCCTGGGAAATTCCATGGACAGTGGAGCCTGGTGGGCTACAGTCTGAAAGTGCAAGTGAAGTCGCTCAGTCGTGTGTGACTATCTTCGACCCCATGGACTGTAGCCTGCCAGGCTCCTCCGTCCATGGCATTTTCCAGGCAAAAGTACTGGAGTGGGTTGCCATATCCTTCTCCAGGGGATCTTCCTGACACAGGGATCGAATCCGGTCTCCCGCATTGCAGGCAGATGCTTTAGCATCTGAGCTACCAGTGAAGCCGGGCTACAGTCTATGGGGCTGCAAAGAATTGCACACGACTGAGCAACTAACACATACATGGATGCTATTTACAACTGAAACCAAATTGGAGTAGGAAAAAGAAGAAACGAGAATCCTAATTTTTAAATCCCATGTGAAACATCCCATGTAAAACTTACTGCCATCGGGCTTTATCTTTCAGGGAATTTTTCCTTGAGCTGTTCCCATCACTGGGGCTGTCCTCCTCCTCTGTCTCCAGACTTCGACTGCAGCTCCTGATGATCTGAAAGATGCTGTTGACAGTGGATTCCTTCTCTGAATTCTTTAAGCCATTCTGTCCCACTCGTTGTAAGAAATTATCTTGTCCACTATAATCGGCTACAAACTACAGAGAAATATATTGAGGATTTGTTATCGCAGCTTCACATACTACATCTAAATAACCTACTTGGCTAGAGAAACGAAATCATAACAATCATAAATAATGGCATTTGTGCCTATTTTATTGGGGGGAAAACCAACCTCCAGGAAAAACATTTTTTCCTTTCACCACATGAAATACCAAAACTTACTCTTGTTTCCACTAAGACAACTTCAGTCCCTCTAGGAATCAACACTCCACTTCAAGTTTATAACACAAAAAGCAATATTATTTCAAGGTTCCCTAGGGAGAAGATTAGCCACTTTACAGAGGAAGGATAGAGTTATTTTATTCCTGTAGTGAGAATTGAGAAAAACCATGACAGAAATCTATTATTCTATGGAACCAGATAAAATTACTGGGGCCCAAGGAAATGATCAAGGAAAGGGGACATTTTGCTTTATTTCCCATACACCTTAACAGTAACACAGAGGCTTCCTGGTGATTTATAAGCTCTTATTGTCTGTATTTGTAATCAGGGAAGTATCTCCCATCAGAGGTCAGAGGGATGGCTAGGCCATGAGATATGGAGTCCCCTACTTTTCAGATGTGAGGGAGCCGGTGCGGGTACAGCTTGGGGGGCTTGCTTTAAGCTTTCTCCTTCATTTCTTGCACTTTTTTTTTGTTGTTGTTATTTAGTCATTAAGTTGTGTCTGACTCTTTTTGACTCATGGGCTGTAGCCTGCCAGGCTCTTTTGTTCATGGGATTTTTTCAGGCAAGAACATTGGAGTGGGTAGCTACTTCCTCCTCCAGGGGATCTTCCCAACCCAGGGGCTGAACTTGCGTCTCCTGCACTGCAGGCAGATTCTTTACCGCTGAACCACTGGGGAAGTCTCTTCTTGCACTTTATGATCCCTTTCACAAGCCAGGGAGATAGAAGCCAGTAATGCTGCCAGCACCTGTCAGGGGCTCTAAGTCTCCCTGATACCAGGTAATTCTTTTGCTCCCAGGGGACCTGGAAGAGGCTGCAGTTTTAGGAGAGTCTTCCCACTGTCACCAAGAAGGGGTGTGAATGAGGGTGAGAAAGAGAGAGAGAGAGAAGGAGAGAGGGGGAGAGTGTGTGTGTGTAAGGTCAACAGTGGGTGCTGGTACCATGGCGAGAATGACTCTAGATTTAGGTATGGGACTTCCGGGCATGGGACTCTTCAAATTTCTCCGTAAAGTCCCCCACCTTTCAATCCCTTCTTTCATTTCTAAACACCATATAGAGAGGTGTCTGTATATTCTGTTTCTCAGTGCCTCTTCTCTGCACTGCCCAATACTCTGAGTCCAAGCTCATGTGGTTCTTCCCGTGCTGGGGGTTGGGAATGAGCAGCAATGGGCTGAGGACAGCATGATCAGGAGCCCAGAGCACATCCTCAGAGGACATGCCAAATTCCCAGAGTGGAGGAAAAGAAGGCAGCATTGACTTCCCCTCATTCTTTCTTCCACTGACCCCAAAAAGTTACTACTCTCATCTGACTTCTTATATCCCCTTCACCCATTTGCACCTAACAAGAGAGGAAAATCCCATCAACCTTAAGAAAAAACACCCAGAAAAACAGCACCATTTGTACATTGCCCCATTAAAGCTAACTTAATATAAAGCTCCAACAGTGCTAGTTGGCGTTCTTTTCTTTGGAATGTTCTAGTGAAAGTGAAACTGTCAGCTGCTCAGTCATGTCCGACTCTTTGTGACCCCACGGGCTGTAGCCTGCCAGGCTCCTCTGTCCATGGAGTTCTCCAGACAACAATACTGGAGTGGGCTGCCATTCCCTTCTCTAGGGGATCTTCCCGATCTAGGAGTCGAACCCAGGTCTCCTGCATTGCAGGCAGATTCTTTACCATCTGAGCCACCAGGGAAACCCCCAAGGATCTAACTGTGAGTCAGCACAACTGTGACAATGGATAGCCCCCGGCTCAGAGGTGTCTCTCTTCTGGCTTCAGTGTGTGACAAGCCAGGAGGCAACAACGACTCTCCAGATCATGAGAGTTTTGAAAGGTCTCACCTCTAGAGTTTCTTCCTGTGAATTGTACCTCGGGCAAAGCTTCATGAGGCCAGAGGCTCCGTCCAGCACCTCACAGAGCTCCTTCAGGAACACCCCGCAGAACGGAACCACCTTGCAGCCGGGGATGTGCAGCGCTCGTGTCACCACCTTCCTGTATTCACAGGAAGACTCGTGCTGGGCCATGGCGTCCTTCAGGCTCCTCATGGTCTCCAGGTCAGACTGGTCCATAAACTGCCACATTTTTAAAACTTTCCTTGACCTATGGCAAGTCAGGGACATTGTTTTTAGATCAAAGGAGAAATAATATCGTTTACAGTAGACAGCTTAAATTCTGTATGAAATTCATTTGTTTATGTTTTCTTTCTGTTTTAATATTTATTTAGGATTCACATTGCCACGTACTTCCCCAAATGATGTGAATATTACTTTAATAAATTGAAACATGAAATTAAACAGAGATATATACAAAAACACACATTGGGTGGAGTTAATTTTGGAAGGTGGGCACTGAACCTTAAGTTTGAGTTTTCCTGGTTTCCCAAAAGGGAAACCTGATGGGTAATACGGTTTTTACAAATATTCATGGAGGATCACTCACAGAAAATGTGTTCCATTCACTCCTCTTGATCTTTTAAACATAACTGGATGAGGCCAGTGCTGCAGTGATGCCCACAAAGCCTGTTTTGGCCTCTTCTATTGAACTGCTTCAACTGATATTAAGTCACTGGCCTGTCTTGAGGGATCTTATCTTAAAGTATCATTTGCAGAATAGGATGTTAAATGAGAGTCTTCCTATGTTTAAATTGCTGCTAAGAACAACAGCTGACATTGAACTCCATCTTCTAAAGTGAGGCAGCGTGTCGTCACCAGGAGACTCAAAGTGTTCTCCTGCAGAGGTCTCCCACCCTCCATCAGCAGAGAACTGGGTCTGAGCAGCTAAGCGGGGACTTCTTTGCAGATGGCTGTCAGGACATGGTAAGTGAGAAGGAGGAGATCTCCCCAAGTTCAGGGGCTTCGGGGAACTTCATGGAGAGGCTCGCCCATGTCCTGGCAGCTTGTTGATCATGTGGGCTGCCTGGTGTGTGACTTCCTGGGAAAGTGTAAGGACGAGAGGCTGCCTGGGGCCGCGGGATGGCTATGTGAGGGAGAAGGATTCGGTGGCCGCGCTTTGCGTCTGCAGAGCCTGGGTGGGCAAAGTGCTGGGGCTTTCTGTGAGTCTGGAATGGACCCTGAGAGGCAGCGGGGCTTGAGTTATCTTGAAAGGCTTCCCTCCAAAGAAGGGGTCCCTAGTGGAAAGAGTCTGTAACGGTAGGCCTTCCAGAACTAGATGCTGTGGGGGAGGACCGAGTGGTGGGCCAGGCTGGGGGTGTACCACCCCCTCCAGGTGATGGTACAGGGGGTTGCTTCCAGACGGGAACTGGGGGGAGTTAGGGGAGGTAAGTAGGAAGTGACCCTGAAAACACCCCACATGGCTCTCTGTGGGGTCACCAAGGCCGGACCACAGCGGCCCCAGTCAAGTTAGACTGGCTCCCTTTACCCCTCCTCCCTTCTTCTCTCCTGCCCATGTTTTCTGCAGGAACCCTGAGCTGGAGACAGAGGGAGAGAAAAGATAAATTATATCTTCCCACCTACTGCAGCTTTTTTTCTTTTTTCTTTTTTACTGCAGCTTTCTGAGACTGGTAGGGCTGTGAAATTGGGGAAAGAGTGAAGCTTTTCTTCCTTTTTTTTTCTTCCCAGGTGGCACTAGTGGTAAAGAACCTTCCCAGGTGGCGCTAGTGGTAAAGAACCAACCTTCCTGCCAGTGCAGGAGACATCAGAGACACAGGTTTGATCCCTGGGTTGGGAAGATCTCCTGGAGGAGGGCATGACAATCCACTCCAGTATTCTTGCCTGGAGAATCTCATGGACAGAGGAGGCTGGCAGGATATAGTCCATGGAGTCACAAAGAGCCAGACACAACTGAAGCGACTTAGCAGCAGCAGCAGTGTGACATACAGGATCTCAGTTTCCTGACCAGGGATTGAACCCATGTCCCATGCAGTAGAGTGTGGAGTGTTAACCACTGGACCATCAGAGGAGTCCCTTTACTCCTTTTATTGAAGCTTTAAATGAAAACTTGAAGCTCTGATTTATATCAGACTGAATTAAAAAATCATTAGGTAATATCTAAGACATCCAAAAGACATCAAGAAGTAGAACATGACAAACACTCATGCATCAACCTCTCAGTTTAAAAAATTAAAGCATTCATAATATGGCTGAGGCCCCAGAGAACTCCTCTGTGAACACACCCCCCTCCCTTCCTCACAAGGGACCACGACTGCAATTTTACTGCACTCCTTCCCTGACAATTCCTCATACTTTCTCAACTCGGGCAGATATTGCTAAGCAGTTTGTACAATTGTTTGTGCATTTTTAAACTTTATACAAATGGTGTCACGCTGTAGGCGACCTGCTTTTATGGCACTGCCATATGATTCTGGGGTTCACTAGCGCTCAAGGGCATAGGTGAAGGAGACGGCTTATTAACCACACGAGTGATGGGGAAAGACACAGGGGGCCCAAGGTACATTCCAGAATTCAGCGGAAGAAGAGCCAATTGGCTGGTTTGAAAGACAGTGAGGTCAGAAAAATAAAACTGTCTCCTGATTTCCCCCCACTGGGTTCAACTTGTCCTACAACCAGTTCCTTATAAGGTGGTGAGAACCCATTTGGGGGCATGGAATGGAGGTTTAAATAAATGAAGTGAACACATGAATGAGACTTGGTTCTCATTATCTGATCATCCTTTTTTTCATGATTCATGATATGTGGGTGGGGCAAGAGACAAATATTAGCAAAGAGCAATGGTTTTTTGTTAGACTGAAGACTGACACTTTTTAAAAAGAAACTTTATTTCTTTTCATGATTAAAAAGGTATGCCCATTGTAGACAATCTCAAAAATACCAAAAATATAGAAAATCCACTCACAGTTCTTCCAACCACAGACAACAGTAGGTATATTTCCTTCCAGTACTTATCCTATTTGTGTCTGTCTGGTCCAAATATTTTATACATTTTGTTGTATAAATATTGCTGAGGTTATTAAGTATGGACAGCTTTGTTCCCAGGTAGTTTTATATATTGTATGTTACTTGAAGTCCTATGATATTAAAATTATTATAAACATTGTTTTTGGGGATTAAATAATATTCCACTGTGTGGATGCATCATGTTATTTCCTTCATTGTTCTATTATTGTTCATTTGATTTATTTTATTTTATTATTTTAAAACCAAGGTGTCATTGACATTTGGGTTATTTTATATTGACATTAAAATTGAGTAAATATTGCTGCATGTAAATCTTTGTACTTCTACTCATTTCCTGTAAACAGCTGAGAATTTAGTTCGAGAAAGCAAAATGTACAAAGGTGACAGAAAAGCAGTCACTTAACAATAAGATTGTGCCCCCTTCCCCTCTAATTGTTTTAAAAATAAAAAAAAAAAATCAGTTATCTTGATGCAGTTCAATTACTTGTAATCTAAATGCTTTCAAACTTGAAAGTGCACATGTGAGCTCTTCCTCCACTATCATTCCATCATAAGGACATCCAGCAACTTACCTCCTGTATCTACTGTTCTGGCTGACGAACTATTAAACCTGGTAGTTTTACCCATCTACTTGTAAAGACTAATTCAGCCTTAAGCCAAATATAGGAGTGTGAAACTAGGTAGCAGTGGGTCTGGGGTGGCCAGGAATCAATGGTTAAGATTTAGCTGCTTTGACATTATTTCTCACCTCAGAAAGAATTACCTGGCTCTATAGACTTCCACTATGGCTCAGCTGGTAAAGAATCTGCCTGCAAGGCAGGAGACCTGGGTTCAATCCCTGCATTGGGAAGATCTCCTGGAGAAGGGAAAGTCTACCTACTCCAGTATTTTGGCATTGAGAATCCCATGGACTATAGCCCATGGGGTTGCAAAGAGTCAGACAATTGACTGAGCAACTTTCACTTTCACATGGACTTCTTGGATTTTGAATTCAAATTAAGTTGGGTCTAAAAGTCACATTTCCCCAAGGCCTCCATTGGGCATTATGAGGCTATGCTTTGCATCAAGGCACTCTCTAATACATGGTACGTGGCAGCCAACCTCCAAGATGGCCTCCAAAGATCCACACTTCCTGCTGCAGTGTGGTCCCACTCACAGTGAGTCAGGGCTGGTCCTACATAATCAGTACAACATGGCAGAAGTGGACAGTGTGTGACTCCTGAGGCCAGGACATAAAAAGCACTGCAGCTTCTGCCTTGCTCTTTCCATTTATTTATTTATCTATTTATTTATTTTTGGCAGCACGGGGTCTTTATTGCTGTGTGCAGGCTTTCTCTAGTTGTGGCGAGCGGAGGCTACTCCCTAGTTGTGGTGTGCAGGCTTCTCATTGCAGTGGTTTATCTTGTTGCAGAGCACAGGCTCTAGGCAATGGGTTTCAGTAATTGGGATTCAGGGGTTCAGTAGTTGTGGTGCACGGGCTCCAGAGTACAAGGATTCAATAGATGTGGTGCATGGGCTCAGCTGCCCGCTGGCATGCAGGATCTTAGTTCCCAGACCAAGGATCAAACCCACGTCCCCTGCCTTGGCAGGCAGGTTCTTAACCCCTGGACCACCAGAGAAGTCCCTGCCTTGTTCTTTTGGATTGTTCACTTTGGAGGGAGCCAGCTGCCATGCTGTGAGGATGGTGACATCCAGAAGAGAGGAAGCGAGGTCCCCAGACAACAGTCAGCACCAGTTTGCTAGTCAAACATGGAAGGATCAGCACCATTGTATGTGTGTCCTTAGTTGCTCAGTCGTGTCCGACTCTTTGCAACCCTAGCCCACCAGGAGGTCTGTAGTCTACCAGGTTCTTTCATCCATGGGATTTTCCCACTAGAGTGGGTTGTCATCTCCTCTTCCAGGGGATCTCCCACACCCGGGGATCTCTTGCATCTCCTGCATTGCAGGTGGATTCTTTACCCCTGAGCCACCAGGGAAGCCCAAGCACCATTAAAACAGGACTAATTTATCATAATATGATCTCTATTTTTTTTACAAGAAAATAATGCAGGGACTTCCCTGGTGGTCCAGCAGTTAAGAATCTGCCTTCCAATGCAGAGGATGTGGGTTTGATCCCTGCTTGGGCAACTAAGATTCCACATACTGTGGGGCAACTAAGCCTGCATATTGCAACTAGAGAGAAGCTGGCAAACCACAATGAAAGATCCTGGATGCTACAACTAAGATCTTGTGCAGCCAAATAAATAAATAAATATTTAAAAAGAAAAGTAGCACAGATTCTTTGTAGAAAATGTATCACAAAGAGAATCAAATCATCTGGATATAGCCTTTTCTTCACCCAGTACTTTTCTATTTTTCCTTCTTTCAAGCCATGCTTAGTGCATTTGTATGACCATTTTAAATGCCAACGACATGATCATGTGAGTTTATTCTTAGTTGAGAAAGTTCAAAAGGACGAAAAAATTTCCAACTAAGAATTTTCCTCTCCACCCCCAATCCTGAACCCCTATGTCGGGCCTGGAGAATCAAAGAAAAACCTTGAAATGTTATGAAGCAAGATCTATTTATAGATCTTCGTTGGGAAGACAAATCTTAGACAACAACAACAACAGCAATGACAAGTTCTCTTCTTGAGCCTTACTACATGCCAGACACACATACTCAACACTTTACATTGTCTCATTAAATCCTATGCAAAGGGGTAGGTGCTTTTTATTATTGCCCCCATTTGCAGATAAAGAAACTGAAGCTCAATGAGGTCAAGTAACTAGATTACACAGCTGTTCCACAGGGGAGCCAGGATTTGATTCCCTGTTATTCTAATTCCACCATTTATCCTCTTCTTCCTCATACCACACTGCCACCCACAAGAGTGAGGAACAGCTATTTTAGCAAGGTAACTGACGCTTAAAGGGAATACAGCCGGAGGCTTTAATGACAGAATGCTGATCTTATTATTAGCTTGACAGAGAAGGTGTAAGAGGAAGATATCACTGAAGTTAAGGGCACAGGCTCTGAAATCAAGGTGGCCTGCATTCACATTCTGGCCACACCAGGTGACCTTGTGTGAGTGATTTCATTTCTTCTTATCTTAGACATTTCTTCTTTCATCCGGTATGGAAATAATAATAGTATCTACCTCAAAAAATTGTTCCAACAATTGAAAGTTTTAATAAACAGAACATGCTTAGTTCAATTCTTGACATGTAGTAAGTGTTCAATAAAAATGACAGCTAAGATTATTCAGTGCTTATTATCAACATAAGCCACTGTTATTGGTGAGGGCAGTCAGTGGTTGGCAGCTTACAGTGCTGGGTAATTTGTAAGGTAGATCTGGGAAGAGATAGGTAACAGTGGGGCGCACAGGCCAGGAAGGGGAAAAGGAGGTCAGTGATGGCATTGAATGAGTTAAGCAATCAGACACTCAGCCTGCCCAAGAGCATGGGATCAAGGCAGACACAGTGCAGTAGGATCATGCCTGCTTAATTCTGCAGCACCTCTGAGGAACAGGGATTGTGGCACTAACAGAGGGTAATATATTTCCCCCCAAAGATCAGTACCAATTGCCTAGTTGGGGTAAATATGGTTACCCAGACAATTAATTCAGTGCTATTCAGCTATTAAGAGGAAACCCCAGATAACTATATTCCACTGCCCATACCTGAGGCCGGCCAAGAACTCCATGACGGCATTGTAGTTGCCCATGTTCCAGCAGCATTTGGCCACGTGAACCAAGTACGAGAAGACTTCCCGCTTCTCTTCCATGGAGCCCGCCGCGAGGATCAGCCACGTCACCCAGGAGCTCACCTGTAGAATGCAGAGAGGGGCATCCACTGAAACCAAGCCGGGGAAGCTTGACATATATTTTCTCATGAGAAAAATATTGTTGTTGTTGTTTTTAAGTCAGTTTAGTATTAGGAAATGAAGGACCCTGTCAAGAGACTGAATTGAAGCTCTAGCTCCATCATTGCTTTGCAATGGGATTAACCTCTCTGTTAATCTTCACCTTTAAAATGAGGCTGAAAGGTAATTCATATAATCCCTTTTCATCTATAAGATTCCATGAGACCATAGGAAAACAAGGCCTAAAGGTAATGATGATTTAAGTGTATTTGACTGATGGAGCAAGAATAAATGCAATCAATGCACTTAGCACATGAACAAAAGTCCATTTGTCAAAGAGTACAATGCATAATATTAAATGAAAAAACACAAAAAACTTTTTGAACTATCTTACACAAATGCATTATCTATTATGTTCCTCAAATGACTAAATAATAGAACCAACATAGCACTTATGTTACTGTTCTAAGCACTTCATATATGTTAACTCATGGATCTCTTACAACAATCCTGAGTCAGGAACCATAATTACGCTCATTTTATAGATGAGGAAACTGAAGGACAGAGAGCCTAAAAGACTTGCTCAAAGTTCCCAACCAATAGGTAGCAAAGCCTGAAACTGAACTGAGGTATGTGCCCCTGGTGGCTGAGAGGTAAAGAATCCATCTTAGCCAACCAGGAGATGCAGGAGACGCAGGTTATGGGAACATCCCCTGAGGAAATGGTAATTCACTCCAGTATTCTTGCCTGAAAAATCACACCAAGAGAGGAGCCTGGCAGGTTACAGTCTATGGGGTAGCAAAGGGATGAACACAACTGAGCACATACACATGAAAAATGAAATGTGTGTCCCTGAGGTGTTACTATTGACTACTCACTAAACACTTAATGTAGATACTATTCTCCTCTAGGCTTAAATTTAGCCTAATGTGATTTGCCTTTCTACTATACAGACCAGTGTATCAGTTCAGTTCAGTTCAGTAGCTCTGTCTGAGTCTTTGCGATCCTATGGACTGCAGCACGCCAAGCTTCCCTGTCCATCACCAACTCCCAGAGCTTACTCACACTCATGTCCATCCAGTCAGTGATGCCATCCAACCATTTCATCCTCTGGCGTCCCTTTCTCCTCCCACCTTCAATCTTTCCCAGCATCAGAATCTTTTCTAATGAGTCAGTTCTTCGAATCAGGTGGCCAAAGTATTGGACTTTCAGCTTCAGCATCAGTCCTTCCAGTGAATATTCAGGAATGATTTCATCTAGGATTGACTGGTTTGATCTCCTTGCAGTTCAAGAGACTCTCAAGAGTCTTCTCCAACAACTCAGTTCAAAAGCATCAATTCTTCTGCACTCAGCTTTCTTTAGAGTTCGACTCTCATGTCCATACACAACTACTGGAAAAACCATAGCTTTGACTAGATGGATATTTGTCGGCAAAGTAGTCTCTGCTTTTTAATATGCTGTCTAGGTTGGTCATAGCTTTTCTTCCAAGGAACAAGAGTCTTTTAATTTCATGGCTGCAGTCACCATCTGCAGTGATTTTGGAGCCCAAGAAAATAAAGTCTCTCACTGTTTCCATTATTTCCCCATCTATTTGCCATGAAGTGATAGGACCAGATTCCATGATCTTAGTTTTCTGAATGTTGAGCTTTAAGCCAACTTTTTAATTCTCCTCTTACACTTTCATCAAGAGGCTCTTTAGTTTTTCTTCACTTTCTGCCATAAGGGTGGTGCCATCTGCATATCTGAGGTTATTAATATTTCTCCCAGCAATCTTCATTCCAGCTTGTGCTTCATCCAGCCCAGCCTTTCATATGATGTACTTTGCATATAAGTTAAATAAGCAAGGTGACAATATACAGCCTTGACGTACTCCTTTCCTGAGTTGGAACCAGTCTGCTGTTCCATGTCTAGTTCTAACTGTTGCTTTTTGACCCGCATACAGATTTCTCAGGAGACAGGTAAGGTGGTCTGGTATTCCCATCTCTTTAAGAATTTTCCACAGTTTGTTGTGATCCACACAGTCAAATGCTTTGGTGTAATCAATAAAGCAGAAATAGATGTTTTTCTGGAACTCTCCTGCTTTTTCGATGATCCAACGGATGTTGGCAATTTGATCTCTGTTTCCTCTGCCTTTTCTAAACCCAGCTTGAACATCTGAAATGTCACGGTTCACGGACTGTTGAAACCTGGCTTGGAGAATTTTGAGCATTACTTTGCTAGCATGTGAGCAATTGTACAGTAGTTCGAACATTCTTTGGTATTGCCTTTCTTTGGGATTGGAATGAAAACTGACCTTTTCTAGTCCTGTGGCCACTGTTGAGTTTTCCAAATTTGCTGGCATATCGAGTGCAGCACTTTCATAGCATCATCTTTTAGGATTTGAAATAGCTCAACTGGAATTCCATCACCTCCACTAGCTTTGTTCATAGTGATGCTTCCTAAGGCCCTCTTGACATCACATTCCAGGAGGTCTGGCTCTAGGTGAGTGATCACACCATTGTGGTTATCTGTGTCATGAAGATCTTTTTCGTACAGTTCTTCTGTGTATTCTTGCCACTTCTTTTAATATCTTCTGCTTCAGTTAGGTCCATACCATTTCTGTCCTTTATTGAGCCCATCTTTGCATGAAGTGTTCCCTTCAGTATCTCTAATTCTCTTGAAGAGATCTCTAGTCTTTCCCATTCTATTGTTTTCCTCTATTTCTTTGCATTGATCACTGAGGTAGGCTTTCTTATCTCTCCTTGCTGTTCTTGGGAACTCTGCATTCTCCTTTGCCTCTAACTTCTCTTCTTTTCTCAGCTATTTGTAAGGCCTCCTCAGACAACCACTTTGCCTTTTTGCACTTATTTTTCTTTGGGATGATCTTGATCACTGCCTCCTATACAATGTCATGAACTTCCGTCCATAGTTCTTCAGGCACTCTGTCTATCAGATCTAATCCTTTGAATATATTTGTCAATTCTACTGTATAATCATAAGGGATTTGATTTAGGTCATACCTGAATGGCCTAGTGGTTTTCCCTACTTTCTTCAACTTAAGTCTGAATTTGGCAATAAGGAGTTCATAATCTGAGCCACAGTCAGCTCCTGGTCTTGTTTTTGCTGACTGTATAGAGCTTCTCCATCTTTGGCTGCAAAGAATATAATCAATCCAATTTCAGTATTGACCATTTGGTGATGTCCATGTGTAGAGTCTTCTCTTGTGTTGTTGGAAGAGGGTGTTTGCTATGACCAGTGTAACTGGAGTATAATACTTAATAATAATCTACTATTAAAGTCCCTGCTTTATGGTATGCAGCCTCAAAATCCTTTGCTTAATCTCTAAGATTATTTTGCTGCTACCTATACTTTGGTGCCTTGATACTAATGTTCACTTAAGTTACTTTCTCCATCCTGCTTAAGGTCTGGGCTGATAAGTTAAGTTGTTAGTAGATCAAAGCCTTGGTCTTGACCTTGATCCCCCACCCCCACCCCTGCCATGGCCCACGAGTTTTACTTGGTTCAGCAACAGTGCCAAAACCTGAGGAGCAACTCATTTCTCTGGCTTGAGTGAGAGTGAAGCCTGAACAGAGAACGTTACAGGGGGAAAAGTTCAAGGTCTAAGGGAACACTTCTCTGCCTCCTTTCCTCCAAATAAAATGAGAGGAATGAATGGCATTTAGTGCTGGCAGCAACCACAGAGGGCGGCCCAACCTCTTTCTTCCAGATCAAGAATTCAAGGCTCGTGGGAGAAATTGACTTGCCAACGTCACAATTCTTATGGATGTCAAAACTAGGACTCCCAGGCTGGTGCTTTTTCCTCTGATGAAGGGAAGCTAGTTTTGGTAAACTTGGCACTGGTAGGTCCTTCTAAGCACTCAATAAGAGATGCATACTTGAAGACAGAGATGGAATCAAAGGAGAAGATACCAAGAAGAGTATCAAAACATGATTTAGAAAATGAAAAAAGCAGAACAGAAAAGATCAGTGCTGAACACACCTTTCCTTTCCCTATACACAAACAAGTAGGAGACAGCAACAGAGAGATTCCATGCTAGCACAGGGTTATAATCTGGTACCAGTCAGGAGCACTGCAATAATAATCTGTCTCTTCTTTTCTGAAATTGGCTGAAGCAAAAAGTGATGGGCCACCTTCTAGCCCTGAGCCCAGCCCCAGCCCAATGGGCTTTCAGCAGGCACCACCACTCTCCACCTGCTCAGACTTAGCTGAGCTCTCATGAGACGTCAGGGAACAGATCTGGAATCAGACCCCTGGGATGAGCCAGAGTCCAGACCATCCTGCAAAGAATGAAGATCCTCTTGGGAAAGAGAGAACCTTTTGTTTGGTCTCCTGGGACTCCTCTGGGATTCCCAAAGCCAACCCCTCTCCTGCAGCTGTGAGCAATCCCTGGCTCACTGCTTCTCGGCCTTGTCCCTTCAACTGCTTACCCAGTTACCAGTCACTTTGTGGAACTCTGGCTGTCTAGACCAAGCCATTATATTGCCAATAGAGACTTGAATGTCGTTAAAGTTTTCAGCCAATTCTTCTGTTGGTGTGATCAACTTTTGATAAACCCTATCTACCTAATGTGAAGAGCTGACTCAAAGACCCTGATGCTGGGAAAGATTGCAGCCAGGAGGAGAAGGGGGTGACAGAGGATGAGATGGTTGGATGGCATCATCAACGCAAGGGATGTGAGTTTGAGCAAACTCTGGGAGATAGTGAAGGTCAGAGAAGCCTGGCGTGATGCAGACCATGAGGTCAAAAAGAGTTAGACATGACTGAGTGACTGAGCAATACCAATCCTGCCAAAAGAAGTCATCAGAAAACACTCAGAATCACAATGTCATTGACGCTTTGAGCTAGAAATTCAAAACCATCTCCTTAAAATAAAGATGAAATACTTAAAAATTTAAAGTTGTTCTTCAAAGACACCCAATGCATTAATTCTTGAGGCCTCTGGCTATATTGTTTGTATGGCTTTAGCGCCTTTCCTGTTGAAATGGATGGAAAATCAGTGTTTCTGCAAAGTCACTGTTCTTTCCGTCTATTTTGGTACCACACAGTGACTTGTCAATGCTGTGACCTGAAAGGGTTAACACATCTCCCCCTGGAGAGACCTGCTTCAGAGAGCAGGCACTGACCGTCATGAGGTTTGTGCCTCAGTCCTGACCACACATCCAGATTTATTTCCTATCAGTCAAATTATTTTCCATATACTTTCCCACAATGCTAGGAAAAAAATAGTGATACCATATTTCACATGGAAACCTAATTTAAACCAACTGTTCCATCTCCAAGTGTGAGTCCCTAGGGCTTGGTTATTGAGATTATGTAAGCACTGCTATCATAAACACATGCACACACAGATACACACACACATACATAATATCTGCCTACAGACTTTGGGAACAATTCTTACTGTGGCCTAATGTACTAATAATTCCACAAGCATTAAGTAACAAGAGTGCCGCCACTGATTCTAAAAAACGCAAATTCTAAAATGACACAAAAAGAAAACAAGGATTCAGTGATGACTGTAAAATGTAGACCACAGCATAAACATGGTCATATTTACTAAGTGGATGAAGGAATGTGTTGCCAATCCATAAAGCCTTTCAGCAAACCACACAGAAAAACACGAATTGCACGTGTATAGTACTACGACTCAAACACAGGGAACAGTCCTAAAGCAGAAAGGTGTTATATGTGTCAGATTATTTTGCCTCACTGCAATGGTCAGCACAGCATAGACAGAGAATCTGGGCCCTAGTCCCATTCCTTCAGTGTTCCTCCCAGAGGCTCTGTGCTTACCCTGACAATCCTGACCCCTTTCTACAGGGCTACAGCTCCTCCATAACTCTTTTCTTTTCCTTCCTTCTCAGGCCTTTCTCAGTACTCTGAGGCCCGCGGACTGAACAAGTTGCTCTCTCTCTCTCTACATCAAACACCTTACTGGCATCATATAAGCTCAGTTTGAGAGGAACGTTCTTGCTCCATTCAACGTGACCTTTCCCTGGTCCACCACGCCTTGACTATGTCCTTTGTAAAGCTGAGTCCTTACCTTGGCCCTGGAGGCCCCTGTCTGTTCTCCAGTCTCACCTTGGCTCTCCCCACACCCCTCCTCTTAGGGAGGTGAACCAGGCTTTTCGCATCTTATGGAGCTTGTACTGGTTGTTCCTTCTATGGGAAGGTACCCTGTTCCCAGCCCTCCACCTCTGCTTTAGCTAACATTGACACATCATTTAGGCAGAACCATACTTAGGCCTGTAGCCAGGCACCCTACCCATGCCCCAGGCTATAGAGGCCCACGTTGGCCCTCATTCAGCTGTGTCCCCCACTTCCCTCCAAGAATAAGAAGCCTGTGGGCAAGAGGGAACATGTCAGCCCACCACCAGATCACTCACCCCTGTAGACCAGTATTCCCAATGCCCTGTTCAAGCACCCCACTTCTAGGATGGCAAGGGCCTGATATCTGGATCAGTCCTCCTGAGGGTCAGTCACAACAATAGGCCTGAAGGCTGGCCAAGGGTGGGTAGTATATGGACGGAGTTTACACTTGGGGCCTGAGGTATCCACATGATACAGGCATACGAGCCAGGGTGGAAGGAGGAGGTGGGCAGGCCACGGGCTGGGGTCTGAGGGCCTCTCTTTGTACTTCATCCCGACTCCCCTAAAGTCAGGGGCAGGGCTGTGTTCAGGAATCTGATGAAGGCCTCACTACCTTGGGGAGGCTCGCCCTGACTTCCCACAGGGGCAGGGTCCACACGCTCTGTGCTAGGTGGAGCCCCAGACCCCTTGTGCCATCAGCACTGTGTTCCCCAAAAGGCTGACTTGGGGGCTGCTGCACTCACCAGCAGCACAGCTCACTCCAGGTGCTCGAGGGGAGTCACGTGTGAGTGCGTGTGACCTCCCTGGGAAGGCCGCTCCGACGGCTCACCTAGCATCTCACACACAGACTCCTCCGGCTTCTCTTTCACTGGATGTTGGACCTTGAGTCCAGCGTCACGTCTGCACTTGGATTCTCACAGCCGCATGCGTTTGCCTCTGGCTTATTTTTGTTATATTTGTGTGCCTGACTCTTTCACATGGGTCTCTTCTGTCTCCCCCCACACCCCCACCCAGACCTCCAGGGCAGAGACCATCTTTCCCACATCCCCAGTGTGGGGATGTTCGGTGCCCCTGACCGGCAGGCAGGCCACTCAGAGTCCCAGGAGGCCGTGGGCAGAGAGGATTCTCAGCCTTCAAATGGCCAGAGATTATATTTGGGAAAAGGCCTGAACACTTCCTACTGCTGTTCCCAGGTCCAGAAAAGGGGGACCGATGACTTCCTGCCAAAAAGTTTTTTTGAATATCCTGAACAGAAGTTTTCATAGAAAGATGATCCTTTGTAGTGGGTATCTGGTCACCCTCACTGCAAAGTCCAGGTTCAAATGGTAAAGTCTAAAGAAGGCCATGAAGTCTAAGTAGAAAAGCTCCTCTGAAGTGGGTTGTGTGCGATGCATATCTTTATCCACCCTCTACAGAGTTTTATTAGAACAACCCTTGAACTAGGGTAATTGGCATGCACATGCAGGCAACAACACACATACACACGTCCCTGCCTAGGCAGCACTCCTCACAACATGGCACATCTGCATCAGAATCTTTAGGCTGTTTATTCAAATACAGATTACAAGGCCCCACTCAGACCTAGAAACCAGACTCTCTAGATCTTCAGACCACGAATCTGCATTCTCAAATGCACTTAAGTTGAGAGCTTTCCCTGGGATTCAGTGTCCCTTTCTGGGCCCCTGAGCCTCGAGTCAGGAAGCATCACTTCTGTAGTACCTGTCCAGTACTCTAAGTCACCACCTCTGTAACTGCACCTGAGGCTGGAGCTCTGACCCATTTGGAACTCACAACTCGGAGCCAGCAGGAGATGGCATGGCACAGTGGTGAGGAGCATGGGCCTCGGAGTGGACCTCTTTTCAACTCCCAGTTCCACTGTTACTCTGTGCAGGTCTCTGAGGCAAGTGATCTACCCTCTTGGAGATTCCATTTCTGTTCCAGTATAAGGGGAATAATAATATTTACCCCATAAAATTGTCATCAGGATGAACCTGCAGACTATATCTAAGACCTTAACGTGGTACTCAGTATGTAGTTAAGGGTTCAACAGAAGTGGATTACTGCGGCCACCTGCTGCTTCTATATCCACTATTAGTACTGCTATCTGCGTTCCAGGAAGCAGAGCACAGAAATCCAGAGGGAGGAGTCTCTAAGTCTCAGTTCCTAACTCCATGGAAGGAAGGAGTCCAAGGCTGGATCAGGAAGAACCTGTAGTAGCCTTAAGAAGGGTTTGTCCTTCAAATGCAAACCTGTCCTAAAAGGATAGCTCACCTATTTCCTGTTTTCTGAAGGCTTCTCTGACTCCTCATTAGGAATAAAATATCATTTTTCCTATTTAAATTGCCCAATTCATATACATATGTAGATTTATCTATGTGATTAATAGGTGTATTGATAGCATCCTCCCTGAGGATGTGAAGTAAGAGCAGAAGAAACTCCTGTTCTGCCTGGCATGGTTTCACCATAACTTTGTTTAGGAGAGACTCGGAAAAAAGGAGACACTTGAAGGTGGCTTCCGGAGAAGCCCTAAACACATCCTGGATTATACCCACCTCAAACTGCAGCACAAGTGTCTACAGAACAAACTCTCCACCTCTTTTTTCTGGCCCTCAGTCCTGGTACCATCTGATCTAAATTTACATCTCCAGCATTAATTTTGACTCTTTCCCACTACTCATCTGTCTGACATTCCAATCCTACTACATTTCATACCATTTCCTCTGCTCGGCCTATTCCTCCTGTCTCTGTGGTGTTGTTCCGTCTGCTCCTTGCGCTGTGCACACGTGCTTGTTTCCCTTTGCCTGTCCAACATTTCTTAGCTGAACTGCCTTTCCTCCACCTCAATCTATACAGATTACATGAAGTTGCACCCATACCCGCCACCTTTAGGCCTGGCCTCAGTGATTTGTTCAAAGATGGGTATAGGAGCCAAGTCAGGCCAACCAGAAGTCTCCTTGAGTCTTCTGCTGAAACTGTTAGGAAAAAAGACACAATCTTTTCATCAGAATCATAAACTTCAAAGATATGAGCCTGGAGCTATCAACAGCCACCTTTGCCACAATATCAGGAAAGCCTGCTTGAGAACGAAGCCAGCACAAATGAAAGATGAAAATAGATTCCTGAGGCTATTGGTCAGATTCCTAGATCCAGCCGTACTTGAAGCCCTGAGAATATTTCATTTAATAAATGAACAAATTCCCTTATTTTGTTTGAGCAGGTTGCTGTTGCTGTTAACTTGTAACTGGAAAGAAAAATTCTTAACTCTCTTTATCAGATGACCCTCATTCTTCCAACAAACACTTACTGAGTATTTACTACACAGTGCACCATGTAGGATACTAGCAAAAAATACAAATATGGTACCTCCCGTGGGGAGCTTGGAGCCTCATGGGGGAAAATAATATAAACAAGGAATTAAATAATAGTGTGGTTGATACCATGATTAAGTACAAGGCCAACTTTATCCATTTATATGCTATCATCTTTGGAAGTCCAAAAGGAAGTCTGATCTTTTTACCACTCCTTGGTCCCAGTCAACCCCCCAAAGCACTTTATTTATATCTCTATACAGTGCTTATTCTTTCCAAGCAGCTACTGCATGCCTGTGAACTTGCCAGGAACATGCTAGGCATGGGGGCAGGAGAGGTTGGATCAAGTATGAGAAAAGTACGTTGGCATGCTCTGCATTGCAATGATGTCAACTGTATATATGTCCATCTTCTCTAAATAGTCAGCTCCTTAAAAATAGGGACCATGTCACTCAGCCATCTTTCTATTGTTTGCAGAATGTCTTCCCTGTAGTTTGCAAAAGATAACTTTATTCTCAAATTATTCAACTAAAAATTCCTTATATACTCAGAAAAAAGATTCTAAATTCACTAGAATTATTTACTGTTTTTAAAACACACTTTTTGTTTATTCTTCTTCCATTTAACTAAAAGCTTGTATCATAAGTTACATGTGAATATCCCCAGGATGTGAACTCTAGAAACTTTGACAAGTCCTCAATTTTACACGACATACTTAAACTGCCTTTTTGTATAAAGCATACAGTTATTATAAGTTTTTAAAATGCTTTGCTGTTCCATTCTTTGTGACATTACATTACCTTTAAATATTGAAGTATAATTGACATATATTAGTTTCAGGTGTACAACAATTCAATATTTGTATCTATTATGAAACAATCACCAGAACAAGTCCAGTTAGCATCCATTACCACACATACACAATTTTTTTTCTTGTAATAAGGACTTTTAAGATCTCTTCTCTTAGCAACTTTTAAAAATGAAATACGGTGTTATTAATGATAACATGTTGACTACCATTTTATATATAAATATGTATATATACATATATAGAAAAAATATCCTCGTGACTTCATTATTTTATAACTGTAAATTTGTACATTTTGACCCCTTCACTCATTCCCCTCCCACCCCTCACTGGCCTCTGGCAACCACCAAACTGTTCTCTGCATCTATGAGCTTCATTTTGTTTTGTTTTGTTTTGTGTGATTTAAATCCCACATATAAGTGAAACCACAAGGTAATTCTCTTCCTCTGATTTATTTCACTTAGCATGACATCCTTGGGGTCCCTTCACATTCTCCACAAATGACAAGATTTCATTTCTTTGTATGGATATTTACTATTTTAAAATCCACCATTGGACATACTTTGACTTAAAGATACAAATGCCATTTCTATTTAAATGGTCTACAGAGAATTACAACGGCTATGCAGGCTGTGTTACCCTCTTCTCTCTTAACACAACTGAATGGATCATTCATTCTGAAATCATTTTTTAAAAACTATTCAAGAATAAGCCTCATTTTATGCATATTCTCTCCTTTTGTAACAGTATTATCGTTGTCCTGGAACAGGGTCTTTTTAATTTCATCCCATTTTAATAATGGGATTAACACTCACCACTAGGGACTTCCCTGGTGGTCCAGTGGTTAAGAATCCACCTTCCAATGCAGAGGATGAAGGTTTGATACGTGGTCAGGGAACTAAGATCCCACACATCGTGGAGCAACTAAGCCCATGCTCTGCATCTACTGAAGCCCACTCGCTCTGAAGCCCACAGGCCACAACTAGAGAGTCTGTGTGTCACAATGAAAGATCCCGCATAACAGGGATGATCCTGCATGCACAACTAAGGCCCAGTGCAGCCAAATAAATCAATTAATTAAAAAAAAAAACCATGGCTAGCAATTTACATAAAACATCTTGACATGAGTTGCCAGCTCCACACTATCCTGATCCTATTGCAGGATCACTTATGAATCAATTTCTTTTCCTCTTTGCATGATTTTAATAATAATACTTACAGTAACAATAGCTTCAAAGTATTGGTTGTGTGCTATGAGAGGGACACTGCTTCTTCCATTTAATCCCCTCAGCCCTCACAGATGGTACTAACAGTGTTCCCATTTTACAGATGGGGAAACTGAGGTTCAAAGTGACTGAGGTAGCCTGTCCAAGGTGACACAACCTGAAAACTAGGAACAAGACAAATCAAAAGCCTGTGCTTTTAAACTACGTGCTTAACTATGACCCAGCAATCCCACTTCTGGGCATACACACTGAGGAAACCAGATCTGAAAGAGACACATGCACCCCAATGTTCATCGCAGCACTGTTTATAATAGCCAGGACATGGAAGCAACCTAGATGCCCATCAGCAGAGGAATGGATAAGGAAGCTGTGGTACATATACACCATGGAATATTACTCAGCCGTTAAAAAGAATTCATTTGAACCAGTCCTAATGAGATGGATGAAGCTGGAGCCCCTCATACAGAGTGAAGTAAGCCAGAAAGATAAAGAACATTACAGCATACTATCACATATATGTGGAATTTAGAAAGATGGTAACGATAACC
This sequence comes from Dama dama, assembly GCF_033118175.1. Lineage (NCBI taxonomy): Eukaryota > Metazoa > Chordata > Mammalia > Artiodactyla > Cervidae > Dama > Dama dama. The sequence continues at coordinate 62,183,645 of NC_083695.1, read as the reverse complement.
CTATATGCAAAACAGAAAAAGAGACACAGAAATACAGAACAGACTTTTGAACTCTGTGGGAGAAGGTGAGGGTGGGATATTTCAAAAGAACAGCATGTATACTATCTATGGTGAAACAGATCACCAGCCCAGGTGGGATGCATGAGACAAGTGCTCCAGCCTGGTGCACTGGGAGGACTCGGGGGAATCGGGTGGAGAGGGAGGTGGGAGCGGGGATCGGGATGGGGAATACGTGTAAATCCATGGCTGATTCATATCAATGTATGACAAAACCCACTGAAATGTTGTGAAGTGATTGGCCTCCAACTAATAAAAAAAAAAGATTAATAAAAACAAAATAAATAAACTACGTGCTTTATTCTTTTCCATTTTTTCTTGAGCAAAGAGGGCCAACTTTTACTCCTGACGAGGGCCCTGATCTATTGAGCAAAGAAATGCCTTCACACAGACTATGCGGAGCTCTGCTCCAGATTTGAGCAGCCGAGTCTCATCTCCTGTAGAAACAGGCCGTTGGCGTCCTGATAGGTCACAGAGAATGTGGTGCAGGGGCTTGCCAGCTGTCCCCCAGTGTTCCTGCTCTCTCACCTGCGTAAAGTTCTAAGTTTTCTCTGACAAGCATGAATTTGAGTCTGGAAGTGGAGGGAAATTGTGAGAGAAGCCCTGAGAGAGATTCCATCCCTGGGCTCACTTCTGGGGGTAGTGAGGTGTCCTGGGCAGAGGTCTGAGGAAGTGTCAGGAGATGCCCTAAGAAACCTCCCCTGAGCTGCTGCCACCCCAGGAGTGGCTCCATCCCGAGGTGCTCTGAGTGGTGGACAGGAAATGGCTTCCCTGGTTACCTAAGTCCCCCAGTGGGAAACTCACTGGCCACAGGCCACACTGCTTGGAGAAGGGAGAGAGAAGGTAGTCTTCTAGGGCCACTGAGCAGGGCCAGAGGTTCTGAGACCTGCTGTGAATCACTCTGGACGCCAGGGCAGGTGGATTCCTGTCACAGGAAAGGAAGAATGAGCCCCATAAGTCACTGTTTCACCCCTAGGACCCAATGGCAAATGTTTGCTGACTGCAAGGTGGATGGTAAGCAGGTAACAGGAGATCAACAGTTAAACAGATACCAGTGATCAAGCAGGAAGGAGAGACTGTAAGGAAATAAAATCATTTGTGTGTGCTCTCCTATGTTCCTCTAAAGACAAATCTGTGTGAAGAAACAAAGGATATTAGCATCCCACCAAGATCCATTACATCCTCCCTGCTGGGCCCTGGTAGATATAATAGATCATTAAGAGGAAGGTAATGGAATCTGCTCTCTGTGCTGTACATGTGCATAGGGGTGAGCTTCTGTGAATGAAACTTGCTAAGGAATAAATGTGATGAAAACCAGAATTCTGTCATTTTAGCTTCCCTGTTTTAATGGGAGGTGAGAGAGAGAAGGGAAAACACAGGATTTGGAGCCAAAGAAATGTAGGTTCACATCTTGGCACTACTTTTCACTATTTCTGTTACCTTGAACAAGTATCTTACCTTCCCTGAGACTCAATTTCTCACCCATAAAATGTCCTGCCATAAGAGGGGCGTGTGGTAACTAATAGACAATAAATATACATAAAGGGCTCTAGTGGTTGGAGCAGAGTACATACTCAATAAATGTCAAGTGATGCTGATAATGAAAAAAAAAAAAAAAAAGCAGCTCCTTCTTCAAAGATGTTTCTTTGAGGAAACCATGTTGGCCTTTTAATTACAGTGCCAGCCTCTCTGTTTTGTTTAGCAGAGAAAGACTTCCCACGGATCAAACCCTCAGAAGGAATGATCCTTTGTTTCTTTTAAAGAGACCAAAAAGGAAAGATACAGGGAAGGCAGAAAGGGAGTAAGAAAAAATTGAGACCCTCCCCTCCAAAAAACCAGATCAACAAAAGTCTAAGGACAGTCAGCAGGGATGGATGGGACACAGGAGATGAGGAGCGAGGGTGTGGTGAGGGCTGTCTGAGGAAGTGGGGACACGTGGATGTGCTTTGGTGGGAGGGGAAGTGCTTAGGAAACAGCAGTGAGTCAGAGCTAGGTTCTGTAAGGGCAGCTGCCTTGAGAGCCCTGGCTCCTTTGTCCAGGAAACACTAGGTGCGCTGGTCAGTAGTGACACTTGATTCAGAGTAGGGCTAAACAGCAGCAAGGGACGCTGCCCAGTTCAATACCTGTTTCACTTTGTAAGAAGGAGGTCATCTTTTCTTGGGAAAGAATAGATCCCAATTCCAAATAAAACCCAACAGAGCTGTACACGTAAGGCAGAAATTCTAGGATGCCAGCACAAAATAAAAGTACTTGGTGTGTCTCTCCAAGCACTTAATCTATGAAAACAAACAATGACTGTCCTGTGATGAGGTCATGTAACTGGGTGAATGGTAACAACCCTGTGGCACAAAGCTAAGAACTTGAGCCTGACAGCTGAGTGCGTGGAAATTCACTTCAGGAAGCAAACCACTGCTCCGGGGTCTGGCTGCAGCGCTTCCACATGGTACCTGAACTTTGCCCTGTGTGCCAACTGGCATGCTTCTTCACGTCTGCCTACCCCTATGCAGCTTTAGAGTTTGCATGAAAGAAAACTTTAAGAGTTTGCATGAAAGATTTCTTGTAAGAAATCTTGGCGGGCAGACTCTGTGCCAGTTTTGAGCTGTTCCGCATACAGTAGGTGCTTAGTAAATATGTCAATAACTGTAGTTTTCTCTTTCTGCTTGGAAGACCCAGGGAGAGACAGGTCAGCCAGGTTCTGTGGTAATAGGTCCCAGCTTGTGTTCTGGGGACATGTTCTTTCAGATATTAGCTATTTTGTGAAGAAAGTGTCTGGGGCCATTCAGGTTTGGGAGATGCTGGGAACAATTAAGATTTCTTCACTGACAGGATTTCTTAGACCTTTAAATATGCTAACATGCATGGTAAATCTCTAAGGGGCTAATATTGAGAGTTTCCCAAATTCTTTATGGGTATTAAGTCACTTCAGTCATGTCTGACTCTTTGCAACTCTATGAACTGTAGCTTACCAGGCTCCTCTGACCATGGGATTCTCCAGGCAAGGATACTGGAGTGGATTGCTATGCCCTCCTCCAGGGGATCTTCCTGACTCGGGGATCCACTCAGGAATTGAACCTGCCTCTCCTGTATTGGCAGGCAGGTTCTTTACCACTAGCGGCACCTGGGAAGCCTGAAATTCTTTATACCATGTCATTTTTCCCTAAAGGAATCCTGGAATATTGGCACTGGATCTCTTTGAGCTCCTACAGCCTGGAGCCCTCATAGCCTCATCTCCACTGGCAATTCTGAAGACCTTGGCCTGTGTCTGCTCAACCTCAGAACACATCCTTCCACCTCTAGAAGCTGCAAGGTGTGAGTGGACATCAGGGGTTAGAAACAGCCAGAAATGGCAGCCTGTGGTTTTGTGACAGGTGTCAAAAACTCAGAATCAATATATTGTTGTAGGAATTCTAAAACCAATACACAAATAAGATTTTTTTTATAATCCATAATGAGGAGATTAAGGCATGCAGGCAATCATTATTTCATAGCCAAGGTGGTCAGAAGAAAGAGCTGAGCAGACCAACTTTCAGCTGTGGTTCCACTATACAATATGACAATGACTACATCAAAGGACCTTAGAGGTCCTTTAGATCACTTTCTGTATTTCATAGATGAAGAAACCCAAGAGAACCAGAGAGGTCAGGTGACTTACCCAAGGTTATCCAGCTGGTCAGCCATAGTGCTGGGGCTAGACCTCAGGTCTCTGACCTCAGGACATCCTGCAGTCCTAATCTGCTGGGTTTCTGCTATCTCTGAGAAGAGGATCTGATGCACTGCCCCCTCCCTCTCTCCCTCCCTCCACCCATGGGTCTGCAGACGCAGACTTCCCAGGTGAAGAAGCAGCACATGCCAGCAAGGAGCTAACCTGGTCTGATGGAGAGGAGGAGGAGGGGAACTGGAGGAATTGCTGAAGACACTAGCTCAGGGAACCTAAGAGATAGTGGCAGCAGGTCCTAGCTGGGCAAAACCCAAGGAACAAAAGGAAGAAGAGTCAGGGCAATGAGACGCTCTCAGTGGGCAGCCACCTGCCCACAGAGATTTGGGGCAGGATTCTAGAAGGGAGGCTGGAAGAAAGATAAGGAGAAACTACATTTTGTAGAGTTGCTACAACTTCATTGTCTTCAGCGATGGCAGGAGAGGTCTGAGGAAGAGTCAGGAAATCTCGGAAAAAACAAACAAGCAAACAAAAAGACCTAGGAAAGGGACTTGCCTGGGGTGCAGTGGTTAAGACTCCATGCTTCCAATGCAGGGGACACAAGTTCAACCCCTGGTCAAGGAGTAAGATCCTGCATGCCAGGTGGTGCAGCCAAAAAAAAAAAAAAAGCTTCTTGTTCTGGGAGGAGGAAGGCAGGTGGGAAGAAGCCTTCCAGGAAGATCCTGCCAGAATGTGTGTTCTGGGAAGGGAGACAATGGCTGCTCACCAGTGTTGGTGTGGAGGATTATGGGTTGGGGACCCCAATGAATAGTGCATGGGCATAAACCCAAGGACAGGAGCTGCAGAAATTCAAAACTTGGAGCGGCTGGAGGGAGCTTCAGGCCAGCAGAAGAGGGGATTTACTTTGGAGACTGGGGCCATGCCACGTGGCTGGCAGGACTTCAGAGTGATCTTGTGTGGACTAAAGTTCTGCTTGTTTTCTTCAGGAGAGTCAGTTAAAGAAGTTTGGGCGGGTGTTGACAGTTTCTGAGGGTGTGTTGACAGTTTCTCTAAAAGTGACTGACCTGTTTGGGGTCTGGTAATTTAAGGGTTCCCTGAAGCCAGGGCAGGAGGCAGTGGGGGCTAAACACCAGCTTTGCTTCTTCTGTTGGGGGAGGGTGAGCTTTCACTTCAGAGGGGTTAAAGACATGCTTTACATCTGGCTCAAGAAATCTCTTTAGAGAAATATTTACTCCGAAAGTGCCTTGGGTACAGGTGACAGAGACTCAAAAATAAAAAACGCTGCTTAAAGTATTAGAAAGTGGCATTTCTTATACCAAAACTAGACAAAACAAGACAAAAGCCCAAACCAAACCAAAACAAAGCAAGATCATGCTTTTGGGGTGCTGACTGGACAAACATTCTTTCCTGGATGAAGTGGAGCCGGGATAGGAAGGGCTCAAAGTCAGAAGTGCTAGGTTCACGTCTCAGCTCTACCATTTACTGTGATACTGGGCCAACTACTTACTCTCTTCTACTCCTTCAATTTAAAGCAGGCATGTCAGCAACACCTACCTTACAGAATGGGAGGGTTAAGTGAAATAAGGTGAGAGTGCTTATAAGCACAGTAAAAAGGCTAGCCAATTTTACCAATATTAATGGGCACATATTCAATGATTTCCAGATATGGCATTTGGTTTTGTGAGGCACCTACATTTAATGTGGCATTTCACTTAACTTAGAAATTAAAATATTTAAGGAATGTCTTTAAAAATTTTATTTACTTATTTCTTTACTGGCTGACCTGGGTCTTCATTGCTGCTTGGGCTTTTCTCTAGTTGTGGTGAGTGGGGGCTACTCTCCAGTTGTGGTGTGTGGGCTTCTCATTGTGGTGGCTTCCCCTGTTGCAGAGCAGGGGCTCTAGGGTGTGAGGGCTTCAGTGGTTGTGGTGCACTGACTTAGTTGCTCTGCAGCATGTGGGATCTTCCTGGACCAGGGATTGAACACACATCTCTTACATTGGCAGGCGGATTCTTTACCACTGAAGACCTAGTTTAATGTCTTATTATGTATCTCTCACCGCTCCCTCACTGGCCTCTGCTCCATGAGCTATTTATGTCCACAGGTAAACTGACAGATGTTAATAAGAGAGCAAAAGCAAATTTTGCTATGAGTGGATGAGAGTTCAGTGTACCATATAAAACTAAGACTATCTGACACCATTTCCATATAAGATTGACTAAATGATTAGTTTTCTAAGATACAGTCAAAACCTCAGATGTTTTAGTCAAATATTTTTCTGAAACAAAGTCGGTATGCATAATTTTTTTTCCTTTTAACTGTAAGTGAATAGACTAGAGCCTTCTATCAAATCTGTTCAACACCTGCAGCATATAAACTCAGGCCCAGATTTCCTAAAAATGCTGGACATGTTTTAGTATTTTAATGATAAAACCCAGATGTCTTGTTTTACATGCCCTGGAAGAAAAGAAACATACAACCTTACAAAGAACACTTACCATTTTAAATCTGATTAAACTCTATGCCAAACAAGGACTGGAAAGAGTATGATGTTTGTACAAACAATCTTTTAAAAAGTATTTTTCAAGTCCACTTAAATGTCCTGGAAAACTCCTGAAATGTGAGCCAGCAATATTTATTTACATTCCATCCCTGCATTGGAATATTAGTTTGGGGTCATGTCTTTGTGCTTAGAGTAAGAATCAAGGTGATGATTAGTTTGATTCTCCAATCTATTTCCAGGTCTGAATGGAATGAACCCCACTTTGGTCACATACAGAAGACAATACCATTTAGAACCCGGTGGCTTAGTATCAGAACCACCTGTGAGAATTGGCCAATTAGTGTCTAATTCTATAGATCTCGGGACGGAGAGGGGAGGAATCTGTCCTATTAAATCAAGTAACTAAGTGTTAGTCACTTCAGTCATGTCCAACTCTTTGCGACCCCATGGACTGTAGCCCACCAGGCTCCTCTGTCCATGGAATTCTCCAGGCAAGAACACTAGAGTGGGTTGCCATTCCCTCCTCCAGGGGATCTTCCCAACCCAGGGATCAAACCCAGGTCTCCTTGCATTGTAGGTGGACTCTACCATCTGAGCCAGCAGAGGAATCCTATTAAAAAGTCCTTCTAGATGATACTGATTAAGCCTAGGAACTGCTGAGCTAGGGCTCTGGCTGTTTCAAATTTCAGTATGCACAGGAATTTTGGGGGATTTTGTTAAAATGTAGGTTCTGATTCAGTAGGTCTGAGTTGAGATTGGGGTTGAGTGGGGAGAGTCTGCATTTTGTTCTCAGGTCTCTTCAGTCTTTTTCCATCAGGAATGATTTCTCCATATCTCTCTTTCATGTCCTCTACAATTTCAAAGATTGCAGGCTTCCATTCTGTAGGATAGCCCTTTGCCTAGGTCCATGGGATACTTCCTTATGTCCGGACTTCAGTTTCACTGTTTCAGCAGGAATGCCCCAGAATGAAACTGGGTTTGTCTCAGTGCATCACAACAGAAGGTACAGGATGACACCACTTGGTCATATAGATCTTGATCATGTGACCAGATCTCTGTATCATAACATCACCATTTGTCCTCGATAACTGATCAGTGTTTATGTGGAGGTCATTCAATGAACACACTGAAATCTTGCTCCTCATCAACCCTCTGTCCACCTGCTTTCAACAGATGACTACCACCTGGATCAACCATCCACCCCTATGAGAGTTGCCAAATGATGATTTATATTTCCACTATTCCTTCTATTTTTATTAGTTGCATTCCTTGGTAAGGATGAGCTTTCCTTTCTTTGTACATGAGTATATTCAGTCACTCAGTTGTGTGCAGCTCTTTGAGACCCTGTGGATTGTAGCCTGCCAGGCTCCTCTGTCCATGGCATTTTCCAGGCAAGAATACTGGAGGGTATTGCCATTTCCTCCTTCAGGGATCTTCCTAACACAGGCATCAAACCCACATCTCCTGCATTGGCAGGCAGATTCTTTACCACTGTGCCACCTGGGAGGCACCCCCCCATTTATTTATTTATTCATTAACTTAAATCAGCAAAGACTAATAGATTGCTAAACTTCCTACTACACTGGAATCCATGACTATCATAATGAAGCTCAAATTGTTGCAGAAGCTCAAATTCTGGGTCTTCTTGACATACACCATCATCATTTGAGCATTCCCTTACATTCTAGCATAACAAGATGTTTCAGACTTCTCTTTAATTTTTCCTGCTCCACCCACAGAATCAGCCATTTCTCCAAAAAACCCTTGGTTTCCTTTAAGTGAAGGGTGATATTTAGAATCTTGGTATTTGCGTGTCCAGTGTGCTCATGCTACTGGAATGTCATTTCTTCTAGGTCCCTTAGTTACACAGCGCTAGAAAATACACACAAACACACACACCCCCTTTAACTACTCCCATATTTATCTCTATATCTATATATATTTAAAAACATAAGTTCATAATGAAATCTACATTTCCATTATAATACCTTAAGGTTCTTTCTTCTTTCCAAGTTTGCATCTTTTCCAACAGTGATGAATCTGGCTTTCATATATTTTTCCTTAATATATTTAAGTACTTAATATATTTAGTACAATTGATTGGGTTATTTGCTTAAAGTAACTGGTATGCCAACCATCCAGCCCTTCTCTTCCAACCATCACCTATGTGCCCCATCACCACCCTACATTCTCTGGCATGCAATTGATGTACCTGTGTGGCTCCCACAGCCCTCACTTCAACGAGGCAGACCTGCTCCTAACTGTTCCATGCTGGGAAAGAAAGAGAAAGCTATTCATTCTTTGTAAATGAATCAATAGTGTCTTGTGTTTAAGCTACAATGGTTAGTAAATTCATAATTGTGAAAGTAAATTTGACTTTTTTGTTAAAACACTCTCTAATAAAAAGTAAATACTAAGATAACTTAAGGAGCTTCCCAGGTAGTGCTAGTGGTAAAGAACCCACGTGCCAATTGCAGGAGAAACAAGAGACATGGTTTCAATCCCTGGGTTGGGCAGATCCCCTGGAAAAGGAAATGGCAACCCACTCCAGTAGTCTCACCTGGAAAATCCCATTGATAGAGGAGCCTGGGAGGCTATAGTCTGTAGTGTCGCATAGACTTGGACACGACTTAAGTGACTTAGCATGCAAGATAATTTAAACACTGTGTGTGTGTGTGTGTGTGTGTGTGTGTGTGTGTGTGGCAACTGAACTTTAAAGTTGTAAAGAACTTCAAAGGTCACTTAGTCAAATGGTTTTAACTGGAGTCCCCAGGATTTTATGCTGATGCCTAGGACACAACATTGAAAGCAGAGCTGCTCTGATGAAGACAGGCTAGATGAGAGTAGTCTCTCTTCAAGGAATATTCCCTAGAGCTTCTCAGAACATCATTTCAACACCACCAGTCTCATCCAACCTCTCAAAGTCCAAACAAGGAGAAGGCAGGCTTAACCGACCACTTTGCTATTTGCTAACAACTCAGCCACATAGATTTGACCATTGTCCACTGTTGATACATGTCCAGGAACTACCTATGGGGCCAAGCCATGTATCTCAACATTCCTTTCAGGATTTCAGGATTCTTACATTCTTCTGGATCTTACATTCCTTCTGGATACTTGAAGGAATTTTAGAAGATTGTGTTACATAGGATTTGTCCATTGATGGCACAAATTCCAGCTGTTCATAAGAGAAAGAATGGCCTAGATCCCTAACTCTTAACTTATCCCCAAATTATTTCAATATGGCATTGAGGTGAATAGGATATACCTGCTTTCACTCCCCACAACTGTAAATATAAAGAGGCATCCACATGATGAGCAAAAAAAGAAAGAAACAACTGTCTTCCAATGGTAGAAGGGTAAAGAGTACTCAATGGAACTATAGAGAGCAATGAAAATGAATCAACCATAGCCATACATTTCAACATGGATGAATTTCAAATACAAAATTGAGTAAAAGAACAAGTCAGGAAAGAATACCCACAATCTGGTCAAAACTTTCTATCAATTTCCCATATCCTTCTGGATAAAATTGAAATGTTTTACAAAACTCTATACCATCAAGCTATTTGACCTCACCTCCTACTGCTCTCTTCCATCCTTCACAGCCACACTGGCTTCCTTACTCTGCTTTGAATGTGTCAGGCATGTGAACCCAACCCCGCCCGCTCCACATCTCCACAGGGTCTTTGCACTTACTATTTCCTCTGCCTGGACAGCTTCCTTCAGAAGTCCAGATCGATCACTTTCTCCCCCACTTCCTGTCTTTACTCAAATATTAGCCTCTCAGTGAGGTCTTCCCACACCTCCCTACTTAAGGTTACAATAATCACTCTTGGGACTTCCCTGGTGGTCCAGTGGCTAAGTTTCTGTGCTTGCAATACAAGGGCCCTGGGTTTGATCCCTGGTCAGGGAACTAGATCCCATATGCCGCAATTAAAGACCCTGCATGCTGCAATGAAGATCAAAGATCCTGCATGCCCCAACTAAGACCCTGAGCAGCCAAATAAATAAAGTTAAATAAATATTAAAAAAGCCACTCCCCCCGAACACTCCTCAACCCTCTCCCCTGCTGTATTTTCTCTCTAGCACTTATCATGCCATATGCTCTACTTATCATCCGTCTCCACCTAACTAGAATGGAAATTCTATCAGTAGATATTTTTATCTTTTTTTTTTTCTCCACTGCAGGATCTCCAGAGCCTAGAACAGTGCCTGGCATGTCATAGACACTCAATCAATATTTCTGCACGAATGACTGAATGAACAAATGAAAGCTCTTCCAAGCGTGGCCTCAAGAAGCAAACAAAAATGCTAGCTGTCTGACAACAGGAGGAAGAGCTCATTTCCAACTCTGCTGGATCCAAAGAGTTGCTTTTGGCAGCCTGCCTCTGACATATAATTCTGGTTGACAGATAAATCCATTTAGCGATTCATTTAGGCATCTGAGGGTGGGGAGAGTGCATTTTGGAGCTGTCCACCCTGGAAAGGGCGTTAGGATGCTGCCTCACTCACAACAAAGTGTTTTTAAAGAGCTGAAGTACACTTGTTTCCTAGTCAAGGTAGCCAACAGAAGACTCTGCCCTCAGGCTCCTGCAGGCCGGTCTTCTCCTCTGTGTTCTATGTACTTAGTCATTCAATAAATACTTGTCCTGTCTAAGTGAAAGGACAGACAGCACTAGGGCTTCATGTGCATAATCTTCTTCTTTTAGTTAAGCAGACTTTATCAAATTTATTTGCATGCAACTTCACTTTTTTTCATTCTTTGTTTCTCCACCTTCCCAACCTCCCTCCCCTCTCTCTCTCCCACCACTCATAAGGTCCTTAGTTTCAACTTCATTATTTTAGGCAATACATGTTTGTTGTAAAAAGAAAATCCAACAACATAGCTTTCCTTGCAGTAGAAAATGAAATTCCCTCCCTCATTATGGGTCATTCTAATCATATCATTTATTAGCCCTCTCTTCAGGTAGACAGGTAAGATTCCTGGGGGAATAGAAAGGTGATGAAAAGGGAGGGAACTTCCACAAAGTTGACTTTTATATACAAAGGAACTTGCCAGGAATCTCAACTTTCAACTGTCTGTTCTATATCATGCTTGTCAAAAGCTTGGCTGAGGTGACTGGTATTTGCAAAAGACATCCTAAGGGTCATACCAGGCACTCATTCCTGGGATTTTCTGAGCTTTATCCCTGTGCCAAGTGACTCTCAGTGAGCAATACACCTGGACTAGATTTATCTCAGCTCTCTACGTACATATCTTTAGAGAGCTATGCTTTTAAATCATTTCCGTTTATTGAGGGTCAATATAAAATATGACTGGAGAGAGATGGTTTCTGCAAATGTTTTTGTCCCCCAAACAGTTCTTAGAGACTATCCACCTTCCATAGGACGCAGAAAAAATTCCTCCCTGAACTTAGCTTGGATTTTCAGACAATCTGGTATGCTGCTTCTTCTTCGCCTTCCTCCTCTCATTCATCTTCTCTCCCCTCTCTCTAAACTTTCTTTTTCAGATAAAAAGAATAATACTGTGTTATCACCTCTCTCTTTTTGCTTAGGCTACCAGGAAGCTTGGCCCAACTTTGAATCAATGGTATCAGTTTCCCTTGGCCTACGTGTTCTTTCTTGCTCTGTTTTATCCTTTCTTGGCATGAGTCCAGTATTTCTACTCCACCATTTCTAAAACTCTTCTTGAATTTTTTCTATTTTTTTTTTTTTGCAAGAAGAAGGAGATGTAAAAAACAATAAGAGTCCAATGCTGACATTTTATAATTTACAAGGAAGGAAAATAGGGCTCAGAGAGGTTGCCTTTGCTAAGAGTCACAAAAAGCTAGTTAGCAGAAGCTTTCAGATTAAAACCTGAGGGTCCCCACTCTCTCATTGCCCTATATAGTATTTCAAATTAAAGACTGTATTTCTTCTGTCTTCAGATATTGTGAATATTCACTCTGACATAATAATGGGGATATGGACAAAATATATTTAGGAAACAAGGTATTTCTGAGTATGACATTTTTGTTGTGGACTATGGGGTCACCAAAAAGAGGGAAACTATGAGCTTAATGCAAGCTGAAGAACTCCATATTTTGAAGTTTGAAATATGGTGGTTTATCCTCCCAAAGCAAGTATGTGAAAGTGAAAGTTGCTCAGTTGTGTCTTACTCTTTGTGACCCCAAGGACTACACAGTCCATGGAATTCTCCAGGCCAGAATACTGGAGTTAGTAGCCTTTCCCTTCTCCAAGGGATCTTCCCAACCTAGGGATCGAACTCAGGTCTCCCACATTGCAGGAGGATTCTTTACCAGCTGAGCCACAAGGGAAGCCCAAGAATACTGGAGTGGGTAGCCTATACCTTCTCCAGAGGATCTTCCTGACCCAAGAATCAAATCGGGGTCTCCTGAATTTCAGGCAGATTCTTTACCAACTGAGCTATGAGGGAAGCCCCAAATTGATTGTATTTAAAATAATTTCCCCCTAAAACATCAATATGAAGTAAACACTCTTATTTGTACTTTAAGGTTTCCTTGTGTGGGCTTCCCAGGTGGCTCACTAGTAAAGAATACGTCTGCAATGCAGGAGACGCCAGTTCGATCCCTGGGTTGGGGAGATCCCCTGGAGGAGGGCATGGCAGCCCACTTCAGTATTCTTGCCTAGACAATTCCATGGACAGAGGAGCCTGGTGGGCTACAGTCCATGGGGTTACAAAGAGTTGGACACAATGGAAGCAACTGAGCATGCACGTGTGGGAAAATAGGATAAGTATAAAGATGGACCTAGGAGTGCTGAGTTGTCAGGGCAGACTGACAGGTGACCCTAAGTGCCATAGAGGAAGGGGTTATAGCTAGGGGGAGCAGAGAGTATGGCAGAGCCCAGATCTGACTGGAGTGCCACTATGGGTAGGGGTTTTAGGGGCACACAAACTGTTTTGGAATCCCAGTTCTCCCAGGTACCAGCTGTGTGAACTCTGAAATGTGTTCTAAGTTCTTTGCACTTTGGTGTGCCCATCTAAAAAACAAGACTCTTCGGGGGATTTAATAAGTCCCCCTGGATGAACCCCACAGTGTAGACTTAAGTGCTCAACTAATCATAGCTATCACCACTTCTAAGTCAGGTTAGAGAAACCACAGTATCCAGTCAGTAACTAAGTTACTTAAACAACTAGGCAAAAATCACGAAGGAAAACCTTCAGTACACAGAAGGTGCTGAAGAGGTGTTGGGTATGCTTAACTGAGGTCACACTTTCCTCTCAGGGGTGGACATAGCTGCAAAGATGTTTTCAGACTAAAACTGTGATGAGCCAGACTTACATTAGCATAAATCAAACCAATAAATAAACTTCGTACCTAGGTAACTGCCTAACTCTGTTGGACTTATATATCTTGCAGCCAAAGGGCCAAGGCTTCCTCACATTGTGATCAAGTCATAAATGACCAGCTGAGCACAGAATGGGCCAAAGTGCCCCCTGAAGAGTAATAATAGGCCAAGACTACAGTCCTAAGGTCGGCGCCCACAGAGAAAAGACCCTCAAAAACTGAGTGATTGGCAGCCCTGAGTCTTGGGACGTGAGACTGGAGTGTCAGTTCCTGTGGGGCCTGGGCATGAAGTTCTTGGCTCAGTTTCATCACAGTGAATTGGATCTGAACGTGAGACATCCTGCCAGAAACTTTCTGTAACAGGAGGCTCACTAGAAAGCAATGGAAGGTTAAGCTGCTACATGTCCTTTAAAGGCATCACTATTATCTCAGGGAAGGGGGTCAGGGTACTGTGGCCAGGAATAAATTAATCTGATAAAAGGAAAATGGAAATTTCCTCTTGGCATAAAACATCTTGACTGATTGACCTAGACGGTCCAGATGTTTGGATATGGACACATACTGGCCATCCCATGGTCACATTATAAAATACTGGGTTCTATACTATACCATCTGTAAATTGATCTTATTTGTATACTTGCTCTTATTTGTTAACTTGAGAAGCAAAACAAAATAATAGTTTACAGGGATTTCCCTGGTGGTCCAGTGGTTAAGACTTTGTGCTTCCATTGCAGGGGGTCTGGGTACAATTCCTGCATGCCATGTGATGTGGCAAAAAAAAAAAAATAACAAAAATTATATATAAAAATTTTTTTTTAAGTTTTAGAGGACAAACAGAAATGAAGCTAGACAAGCTGAATTTTGTTTTTAACTTGGCATAAAAAGTGGCCTATGATTTTGTGTGTGATAATCTAAATAATTATCTTCTGGGTTTTATTTATTTATTTATTTTTTACCAAACATGTCTCCATATTTAAATTTTAGAACAAAACTGCCCTCTACCCCAAATATCTATAGTCATCCTTTTCTTTGGGTTTCTAAGTGGACAACAACAAAAAAATCAAAAAAATTTTATTTGAAGCTTACATAATTCATGTCACATAACCTTAAAAATTATCTTGTTTAAGATTTCATCAAGATTAAAACTGAAATCCTTCAGAGAATATTTTTCAGTGGGGCAAAATGTCCTATATATACAAATGAAATTTTAGCTCAATTCTTATTTTGTGAGAAGTTTTTTAAAGTAAACTTAATTTTATAGTATTTTTAGACTTACAGGAAAACAGCAAGAGTACTACAGAGAATTCTCACAAACCCAATTTCCCCTTTTTTTAATGTCTTATGTTAGTATGGTACATTTGTCACAATAAAACAATACTGGTATATTATTATTAACTAAATTCCATAATTTATTCACTTTCCCTCAGTTTTTACTTAATGTCCTTATTCTGAAAAGTTACTCATTTTTTCCTCCCTTTCCACATGGTCCTCTTCGGAAGTAAGTCACTAGGTGAAGCTCACTCTGAAGCAGTAGGGAGTCATGCTCCACCTCTGAGAGGGTAGTTTCTAGAATGAGATCTTTTGAATTCTTTTCCATAGGATAAGTGCCTATGTTTCTTATTCATTGACTTAATCATTTACTTATATCAGTACAGATCCATGAAGACTTACACTTTGGGCTAGGTTGAGAGCTCAGCTACTCTGGGATATTGTTGCCTTGATAGCCATTCTGTGTGGCCAAGTGTTAAAATGACACTAGCCCCTTCCTCCTGGCGCAGAATCACAAGTAAATACAGGTTTAGGATAAGGACTCCCTCAAAGACTTTCTGGATGAGCATTCTTCCCCAGTGCTCTGCTTGAGGCCTTATGCATCTTAGACAAGACCTCCATGGAGCTTATCAAAACTCTGCTCTTTTTGTTTTACATTGACCAATCTGGCTTTATCCCAGAAATTCCAAAGCATTCCACTCATGGATCCTAATAAAGGCACATACCCCAGGTCCTGCCTTTCTCACTACCTGCACGTGTCTTGACTTCTCCATGTGGCCCCTCTAAGTGTGCTTGCGAGGTACAAGGACACCAAACAGTCTTTGTAGAACCATCTGACACCAGACATTCCACTTAACAAATGCTCATTATAAAAAGCCGTGACAGGCCATATACTCTTAAATGGGTTTTCCCTGCTATCTAAAAGTAGAGTGTTCCTATGAAACATTTTGTAAACCAAATTGGTGTAGTAGAGAGAGTAAGTGATTACCTTAGGACACATCTTGCTACCACAGATAAACTGATAAGAAAGCACAGATGTTCAAAGACGCAACTCAGAGCTACGGCACTGAGACGTTTAGTGTAGCTCTCCGGGAAGCAGAGTGGTGTTGCCACTCTTACTGCTGGCCATGATGCATGCTGCCTCTACAACCGCTCACTGTAAAACCTGTGCTTAATGCTATTTTTTCTTGCTTTTTGCCATTTTTTTTTCTTTGTAAAAATGGAAATCCTTTTTGGATTTCTTTTGGTGAGCAAAAACAGGTACTAGGGCAGATCTTTTGTAAAACTGAAATGCAGTAAAGTGAACTTTTCAAAGAGCCAGAGGTACCTGTAGCACTTTATTTTGTTGCTCTAATTGCTCCAGCTTTGGCCACTGGGAGCTCTTTCAGTTGGCTCCCGTGCCTCTTTAACATACCATCACTGCGGATTTTTGGCTTCTTACTTATATCCTAGTCCTACTAGATGCTCCAGGTTCATCTTGTATATTGCGTGCCCTAGTCCTAGAATCAGACATTTATCCAAGGAGCCCTGGTTCCTTTTACTGAAGAATGGAATTAGAAACCAAGAGCTGGGAAGAAGGTGTGCTCACTGCTACTGGGGTGTCAGTTGCTTCTAGGCCCTCAGAAGTCAGAGCAAGGAAATACAAGTGTGTATATTGACCTACGAATTCATACATACCTACCAACATTTCTACATGTACATTATGTACATCATGTACTACATGTACACTTGTACATTATGCTAATCATTAGTTCATACCAATGTCAATGAGAAAGCATTTGCCAATTTGTTTCTCACACACTTCTGTTTTTAACTCAAAAGTAAACCTCAAAGTTGAAAAGAGTAAGTTAATGATATATTTAAAATGGATAACCAACAACGACCTACTGTATACAGCACACGGAACTCTGCTCAACGTATGTACCAATGTGTGATACATACAACCAATGTATGGCAATCTGGATAGGAGGGGGTTTGGGGGAGAATGGATACATGTATATATGTTTGAAGGAGTCCCTTCACTGTTTACCTGAAACTATCATAACATTGTTTGTTTATCAGCTATACCCCAATACAAAATAAAAAGCTTTTGATTTTTATAAAAAAAAAAAAAGAACAAAAACAACAACCAAAGAGTAAGCTAAAATTATTACTTTATGTTCAGTTTTCTTCTCCACCCCTTCCACCCCGCCCTGATGGGGCATATGAGGCAGCCAGTCCTCTTATCTGCCACAGTCGTATGAATGCCTTACCCTGGGGACACTGCCTGGTTAGCCCTGCCGTTATTTCTCCCACAGCACGTCATACTGCCTGCTCTGCGGATTCCACTCCTGCTGACTTCCATCACAGAGGGTCATGTTTCTTTACAAAACTGACTCACACTTGATGATTTACATCTTGACCATTTATCTGCTTCTGTGAAAAGTTCAAAATCTGAAGCCAAAACAAACTTCAGAATGCATCTAAGGCAAAACCTCTTGTTGCTTTAGACTTGCTGTAACTCACTCTGTCTGCCAAGATGTAGGGGAAAAAAACAAGACATTTAGTTCATGTGGGAAACAAGTTTTGCATATAAGTGGGTATGGGTATGATCATTATCATCGGACACGGGAGCATGTCTTACTTGGGTGTGGCACTTAACAAATTATAAAACACTTCTGCTTAAGCTATTTCATTTTTACTTCTATATAACAATCCTGAGAGGGGAAGACAGACTGGTGTTCCATTTACAGATTTAAAAAACTGAGGTTTGTGACAGTAAGTGCTGGTGAGGAAACAGAGCAACCGGAATGGTCACACTGGGAATGGCAAATGATACAGATACAGACAATGGCAAATGATATAGACACCTTGCACAATGCTTTGCAAAATAGTTTAGGTTTACCCAAGGGAAATTAAAACCTACCTTTACCTATTTGAGAATGTTTAGTGGTTTAATTTATAATTGCAAAAAAAGTGAAAATGATCCAAAAGTCCTTCAGTTAATGAATTAATAAAACCATAACAGACGTATATACAGTGAATACTACTCAGAACAAAGTACTGACATGCACAATAACAATAATGAATTTCAAATGCACTATGCTTAATGAACAAAAGCCAACCTCAAAAGACTGTAAGATTCCATTTACATGACATTTTGGATAAGGCAAAAGGATAAAGAGAGAAATCAGATAATTAATTCCCACAGGTTTGAAGATGGGGAGGAGACTGACCACAAAGGGAACTTTGGAAATGAGGGAAATATTTGTTTGTGGTGGTCATTACAGAAATCTACACATTTGTCAAAAAATACAAATTGTACACCAAAAAGGTGAACTCTACAGTGTGTAAATTATACTTCAATTCAAAAAAGAGAATCGGATCATTGAAAAGTGGTAGTGGAGGGACTTCCCTGGTGGTCCATGTGGCTAAGACTCCAGACTCCCAATGCAGGGAGCCTGGGTTCAATCCCTGGTCAGGAAACTAGATCCCACATATGCAACTAAGAGTTCACAGGGCATAATAAATGCTTCACATGCTGCAAGTAAAGATCCCACATGCCCGATTGAAGATCCTGAGTGTGGCAACTAAGACCCAGTACAGTCAAATAATTAAATAATTTTTTTTTAAGTAAGAGGTTTAACTCTTCCTTAAAAGGGGAGGGGGCTGATGGTGGAAAGGAAAGTTTAAATAAGCTAAGTTACCCACTGAGCAACTTATTCATAGTTACCAAGCAGAAGTAGGAATTGAACCCAGGTTTTCTACCTTCAAGCCCAGAGTTTTTCTATTGAGAATGGACACTTGTCTAGAAAACAACCGATTTTCTGTCTTTCCTGCTTATAGACACAAACCCCAGTTAGAGTGAGAGTCTTAAGTGCTGATCCCTTTCTTCTTGTCCACACTTGGAAGTAGAGCTCACTTTTCCTGCCCAGGATACATATTCCTACTTAAGGATTCAGAATGACAATAGCCAATCTATAAAACATGAGACCATATCTTAGTGAATCATTTTATTAAGATTTATACATGAATGTGCATAGCAGCATTGTCAGAAATGTTGTAAAGATTTGAATGAAAATTTCTCCAAAGAAGATATAAAAACATAAGCACATGAAAAGATACTCAACATCATTAGCCATTTAGGGAAATGAAATCAGAACCATAATGAGCTACCACATCACTTCTGCTAGGATGGCTATAATAGAAAAGATTTTGACAAGGATGTAGAGAAATCAGAATCCTCTTATTTTGCTGGTGGGAATGTAGAAGGGTACAGGCACTTTGGAACACAGTTTGACAATTCCTCAAAATGTTAAAAATTGAGTTAATATATAACCCAATGATTTCACTTCTAGGTATATAAATACTCAAGAGAATTCAAAACATATATCCACATACAAATTTATACATGGATATTCACAGCAGCATTATTTGTAATAACCAAAAAGTGGAACAACCCAAACGTCCATCAACTGATGAACAGGTAAACAACATGAGCTATATCCATACAACAGAATATTACTCAACAATAAAAAAGTGAAGCACTGATGTGTGCTATAATTCAAAGTGAATGAACCTTGAAAACATTGTTGTTTGGTTGCTAAGTCATGTTTGACCTCTTTCTCGATCCCATGGACTGTAGCCCACCAGGTTCCTCTGTCCATAGGATTTCCCAGGCAAGAATACTAGAGTGGGTTGTCATTTCCTTCTTTAGGGGATCTTCCTGACCCAGGGATTAAACCTGAGTCCTGCACTGCAGACAGATTCTTTACCACTGAGCTACCAGGGAAGCCCCCATTGAAAACATTATGCTAAGTGAAAGAAGTCACACAAAAAGACCACACATTGTATGATTTCATTTGTGTGAAATGTCCTGAATATGCAAATTCATAGAGACTAAAAGGAGATAGATTAGTGGTTTCCAGGAACTAGGGTTAGAGAGGAATAAGGAGTGACTGCCAGTGGGTAGGGGGTTTCTTTTGTGGGCAATGAGCATGTTCTAAAATTGATTGTGGTGGGACTTCTCTGGTGGTCCTATGGCTAAAACTCTGCACTCCCAATGCAGGGGGCCCAGGTTCGATCCCTAGTCGGAGAACTAGATCCCACATGCCACAACTAAGAGCTTGTATGACGCAACTAGAGATCCCAAATGCTGCAACTAAGACCTGGCGCAGCCAAAAAATAAATAAAATATCAAAATGAAATAAAATAAGATTGATTGTGGTTTTATCTGTACAACTCTTCTGAATATACTAAAAAGTCACTGAAGTATATAATTTAAATCTTTCTGTTTTATTACATATAAATGTATCTCAATAAAGCTGTTACAAAATGACAAATACTGAATATAATAAACAAAAAAAGAAGTGCTGCCAGCAGTAGAGAAAATACACCAGAAGGAGGATCAGGCATGCAGAGCTGGGCAGTCCCCCCTTATTATGTTTAAGTGGGGCCCTTTCTCCCTCAATTTCTCCCATGGAGGACAGGCTATTGAGCCTCCTCTCTCATCCAAAGAAGATTCAGCTGGGGGTGTAGCTGTTTCTCCTGTGGGCTCTGCCCAACTGTAATAACCAGGCTGAGGGTGGATCAGATAAGAAGTTATTACCTCAAAGAAATGAAGAGCACACCATGCTAAAATATATAGGATGCAGCAGTCACAGAACCCTTGCTATCACCCCACCCCATAGAAACCAAGCCACTGAACCCAGGGCCACGGCTGCTGACTGGCAGACTCAGTTCCTGCCCCTTCTTTCCCTGAAAATAGGGGTATAGCGAGTGTATAGCACATACCGGGTATTGTGGATTCGGTATTACATTGAATTCATCTTATGTATTAAGCATCAGAGGACTATAACAATAGATGGCATTTATTGAGCCTAAAGGAAATCAGTCCTGAATATTCATCCGAAGGACTGATGCTGAAGCTGAAGCTCCAATACTTTGGCCACCTGATGTGAAGAGCTGACATTGGAAAAGATCCTGATCCTGGGAAAGATGGAAGGCAGGAGAAGGGGGTGACAGAGGATGAGATGGTTGGATGGCATCACTGACTCAAAGGATGTGAGCTTGAGCAAGCTCTAGGAGATAGTGAAGGATAGGGAAGCCTGGCATGCTGCAGTCCATGGGGTTGCAAAGAGTTGTACACAATTCAGTGACTGAACAAAAAAATTGATCATAACAGAATTGATGGGGGCATCAAATGGCCCCATCTAGAGGGTATTCGACAGAGGGGGGAAAAAGAAGCTTAGTAATGTAGGTCACATAAACAATGCAGCTAGGATTCAAACTTGGGGAGATCAGACTCCAGAGCTCAAATTCTAAGGGGTGCTAGAGATCGCTTGTTCTCAACCTTTGTCTTACAGGGCAGAAACTAATGTCCAGGGGTTAAAGGAGTTGCTCAGCATCATGTGGCTGGCTAGAGGCAAAAGGAAGAATCCAGACTCATCACCTTGTTAAAAGCACCCCTGGCCTTTTTTTTAGACTCATGGTACAGAGATGGCAGAAATTCCCTGAAGTCAGGATCTCACAGCTAGTCCAGAGTCATGTAACTTAAGTCCAGGCAGATGAGTATGCATTGTTTTCTTCAGGATTTCTAAGAAAGAAGTTTTCAAAATCTTCAGGGAGTTATACAGCTGACAGAATGTCTTACTGTATGTGTGATTTTTTCTCACTAGTCTCATCTTCCCAGGAGAAAGGGCATCACTGGTGTGGCATTACTTTCCTCAAAGATGTCCAGTCATGTCACCTCCTCTTCCAAAAAATAGAAAAGAAAGAAAGCAAGCTTCCAATTCTTAGGAATACTTCTTTGTCATCTCATTGTGTCTTTTTACACAGGGACTTCTTTCCTGTTAAGGGGAGGACTTGGATCTCTAGGGCTTTAACAGTGAGTCGCCAAATCATAAACTCCCAGGGCTGGAAGAGGTCATGTGGAATCTGGACCATCCTACCACCTGTTAAAGGTGAAGGCACTCTTGTTGCCCAGTTGGGGCAGGGCAGGTAGGGGAGAGGAGAACACATGATATTTTTAAATGTATATTTTGTACTTTATTAAATGCTTTTACTTGTGCTATCAATTATATTTTAAAATTTCAAATCACATTAAATGTAGATATGAATGTTTTTTAATTCTGAAAAAAGAGCATGAGTTAAAAATGTTATAACACTATACCTTAAATGCAGTTTCTCTATTCTATGAATCCAGATACAGACAGTAGAACCACTCCTAACATCAGTATCTCTATCTGTCACTTTTGCAGTTATTCAAAGAGCCTGCATAAGCATGTTCAACTGTTCAAAATGGGGACCTCCATTTTCCCAAACCTCCTGATAGCTTGTAAATAGAAATCTTAAAATATTATAGTATTGGAAACATTTTTCTTATCCATTCTAAAAGAAGTGATTGAGAGTTACTAGTTTTCCTAGAATCATTATCTTCAACATTGTGTGTGGGTATGCTAAGTCTCTTCAGCTGTGTCCAATTCTTTGCGATCCCATGGACTGTAGCCCACTGGGCTCTCCTCTGTCCAAGGGATTCTCCAGGCAAGAATACTGGAATGGGTTGCCATGCCCTCTTCCAGGAGATCTTCCTTAGTTGATATTTATTGAGTTCTTAAATCAAGGTTGATCACTGTGGCGAATATATTCCCCCCAAACTGTTTCATAATTCTTGCAACAAGCCTACGTGTTACATGGGTTTTATTAGTACCATTTCATGGATGATGAGACTGGGGTATAGAATGGTTAGGAAACTTGCCTGGGGTCCCACACTCACTGTTGGGACTGGGATTTAAATTCAAGCTCCAGGGCCAGCATTCTCCTCCAGAGTTGCTGTTTGGGGCACTAGGTGAATGCTGCCCTCTGGAACTTTGTAGGGTCCCTGCCACTCCCAACAGAGCACAACAGTGAATCCTTGAGGCTGATTCTTATGAAAGGTGCATGAGGGATTACTCAGGGAAAAAACTGGACAGGTTCGTTGGAGAGACGCTTGAATGCAGCTAAAAGGCCTGAACACTACTTGGTCAGTGATAGGAAGCTATGAGAGAAAGACGAGCAGAGAGTTAGCTCCTGTTATTGCCACAGGGACAGGGAATAAATGCAACAACCAAATGAATGAATGTGAGTCCTGATAAATACTGTCACTGAATTCTCCTGGGAAAGGATGGCAAAACTGTTAGCCAAAGTAGGATGTTTGGTTCTGTGTGGATTTTTATCAATAGAATATCTGATTCCTTCATTGGCAGAGATAATAGTTACTTTTCAGTACTGAAGGGCTTTCCAGGTAACATAGTGGTAAAAGGATCTGCCTGCCAATGAAGGAGACACAAGAGATGTGGGTTCAATCCATGGGTCAGGAAGATTCCCCTGGAGTAGGTAATATCAACCCACTCCAGTATTCTTGCCTGGGAAATCCCATGGACAGAAGAGCCTAGTGGGCTACAGTCCATGAGGTCACAGAGTTGGACACAACTGAGAACACACACATACAGTATTGTATTGCATAATAGGTATCCTGCCCTGATTGAAATAAGAACAGTAACTAAGCTTGGTTTGAAATTCTGGAATATCATACCTACTTCAAAACAATGTGAAGTAAACATTTTTTTTTTTTTTTTGTGATATAGTTATGAGATGTTAATAAGGAAATCACACTGTAAAAATCATTAAAAACTTTGCTTTTTAATAAAGACAGTTTTGCACCACACTTTCGGTGGACATAGCATGCTTATCTCACCCCCTGGTTGGGGACCAAGCTTTTGAGAGCCCAGCAGGGAAGCCTGTCTTGTGTTTATGTGGCTGTAGAGAAAATTAGTTTCAACTCATTTGCAGAAGTGGATTTCAGAGGAAGGGATTTGACAGAGTTGTTAAACCCAGTGGAGGCAGAAGAGGAAAGCTGGGCTGATTATGTATCTGAGCGCTGTCATCTTGAAATTCATTTTGGCCCCCAGAGTATAAATACACTTCAGTATTTTTGTTAGGATTGCCAGAAAATCAGCAAGTGTTCACTTTCTTTGGCCAACAAAAGCATGACTCTCTGTGCAAAAATTTTCTGCACATTTATAAACAAGAACATTTAGAAAATCCCCTCTTGCTGAGAGATATTACAACAGATATATTTAACTGTGCCGTAAAATAAAGCAGATATTAAGAACACCGTTAAGTTCATCAAGCACAGGAAAAGGTTTTATGTCTCTCTTCTGACACAAATTTATACATGTCTCCCTATTGCCAGAAAAATACCTTCCCTGTACTGTGTTGATCTGATGAGCACCATCCAGACTCTCACCTTTGTGTTCTGACTTCCTTCTCAAACAAGTTTTCCTGACCCATCACCTACATTTTCTCACCACTGCACCCTGGTTTTCCATCCCTGCAGGTTATTCTACCAGTGGTCTCCAAGTGACCCAGGACCTTCTACCCAAACTTTTCTCCCTCACAAAATCTCCCAGTTGGAAAAAAAAAGGCAATTGGATGATCTCAAACTTTTTGGCAAACCTTTTTTCTAAAAGACCAGATTATAAATATTTTAGACTTTGTGAGCCATTCAATCTTTGTTGCAACCAGCTTTGCAGCGAGAAAGCAACCATAGAGCAATATGCAAACCAATATGCAAACCAATAAGCCTGGCTGTGTTCTGGTGCAATTTTTTGTATGGACACTGATATTTGAACTTCATATCATTTTCAACCATCACAAAATTTTACTCTTCTTTTGATTTTTAAAAATCATTTAAACATGCAAAAATTATTCATATTTCACAGGCAATACAAAAACAAGTGGTGGCATAGATTTGGCCCACAGGCCACAGCTTGATCTTGGACAACCTCCCAACCCAAACCATGAGTTTCTTCCCAGTTTTGCAGAGAGCCAGCCAGGCCCTTTGTGAAATTTCTCCAGTTGTAGAAAGCTCACTACCTCCAAAGGCAGTCTGTTCCAAGGCCAAGATAAAATGATGGGCCCTAGTTTTGCCTGACCCTAACCCTAAAGTCACAAAGAATAACTCAGTTTCATTTTCATGGTAACCTTTCAAATATTGAAATGCACCTATCTTGCCCACATCAGAAGTCTCCCATTTTGTCAAAACAGTCCAAGTTTCTTCAGCTGTTGCTCATTGCCATTCATTTAACCTATCTTGGGACTGTTCAGCCCTCATCCTGGTGGGAGGAGAGGAGGAAGGCTAGAACATACATCAACTATCATGCAATTTAAATATTTCAGATGGGTACTTTTTGTTCCTTACTATTTTTTATCCTTGGTTGTCTCAAGAGCAGTGTGTTTGGCGAAACTAGAGAAAGACCAAGTAAATAAAGTTGGAAGTGAGATACGTTTGGGAAATGCTGATGAACTAACTATAAGTGTCTTTATTGATGGATTTCTCAGGTCTTCAATACACTAATGTGCATTGGGAATATCAATACACAAGGAAGAAGCTGCAAAGATGTTTCTGGAAGGCACTGAACCATGAATCTTTTATTTTATCTTATTTTCTCCTCCAGAGCAGGCTGAGAAACCAGGATTCTGCAGCACAATTTTTAGGAAAAGCTACTCTCAGAATGTCTATCAAAATGTTAGGCTTGCAGTGGGAGTGAAAGGCAGCAATGATGAGGGGAAGAGCTCTGAACATGGACAGAAGGACAGACTGGAGACCCAGAACCAAAATCAGAGTGGCCCTGTAAGGATGAAATGAGATAACTCATGTGATGAGCTCTGTGTCAGTATAAAACACAGTATAAACGGGTCACTATATGATTTGGGGTTTTAAGTATACCTTAGAATTTCCCCCCAAGATTGACTGTTGTCTTCTCCAGTTAAAGATTAACAACAACAACAAAAATAATAATATCTTATAAAACAATAAGAAGCTTTTAAGACAGTATTAGATAGAACTATAAATGTGTGTTGGTCGGTTGTGTATGACTCTTTGTGACCCCATGGACTGTAGCCCGCAAGGCTCCTCTGTCCATGGAGTTCTCCAGAAAAGAATACTGCAGTGGGTTGCCATTTCCTTCTCCAGA
The DNA here is from genome assembly GCF_033118175.1 of Dama dama. Taxonomy (NCBI): domain Eukaryota; kingdom Metazoa; phylum Chordata; class Mammalia; order Artiodactyla; family Cervidae; genus Dama; species Dama dama. The sequence goes on along the minus strand of NC_083695.1, from coordinate 62,157,854 downwards.
AGATCTTCCCAAACCAGGGACTGAACCCGGGTCTCCTGTGTTGCAGGCAGATTCTTTACCATCTGAGCTACTAGGAAAGCCCAGAACTAGAAAAAACTTCATAGTTTTTTTAATCTTTTATATGATATGATGATTTAAAAAAATAAACAATTCCAATTTTATTTATTTATTTATTTATTTGGTGGCACTGGGTCTGAGTTGCAGCACATGGGATCCAGTTCCCTGACCAGGGATCAAATCTGGGCTCCATACATTGGAAGCATGGAGTCTTAACCACTGGACTACCAGAAAAGTTCCATAAACATACAGATTTTTATTTCCTCCACTTCCAGGGAGTAGATGTTACATTTATATATTCAACTGATCCAAATAAAGAACTGCCACAAACATATGGTGATTTTACTTTTCATTGAAGAGAATAGCATTTTACAAATTATGGAATGACTCATAACAAAAAGATAAGGCAACTTTAATATGAATTGAACTAAACATTAAATAAACTAAGATTGTGGCATCCAGTGCCATCCCATCATGGCAAATAGAAGGGGAAACAATGGAAACAGTGATAGACTTATTTTGGGGGGCTCCAAAATCACTGTAGATGGTGACTGCAGCCATTAAATTAAAAGACGCTTGCTCTTGAAAGAAAAGCTATGACAAATCTAGTCAGCTTATTAAAAAGCAGAGACATAAGTTTGCTGACAAAAAGTCTGTATAATCAAAGCTATGGTTTTTCCAATAGTCATGTGTGGATATGAGAGCTGGACCATAAAGAAAGCTGAGTGCCAAAGAATGGATGCTTCTGAACTGTGGTGTTGGAGAAAACCCTTGAGAGTCCCTTGGACTGCAAGGAGATCAAACCAGTCAATCCTAAAGGAAACCAACCCTGAATATTCACTGGAAGGACTAATGCTGAAGCTAAAGCTCCAATACTTTGGCCACCTGATGCGAAGAACTGACTCATTAGAAAAGACCCTGATGCTGGGAAAGATTGAAGGTGGGAGAAGGGGGTGACAGAGGATGAGATGGTTGGATGGCATCACTGACTCAATGGACATGAGTCTGAGCAAGCTCTGGGAGTTGGTGATGGACAGGGAAGCGTGGCATGCTGCAGTCCATGGGGTCTCAAAGAGTTGAACACTACTGAGCGACTGAGCTGAACTGAACTGAAGTTCATATTAAACCCTTGCATCATGGTAGCTGTAGGTACCTAGGGAAGGGGCAGGAGGGAGAGAGAATAGAAGAGATGGATGTGGTGGTTGGAAAGGCCAGCAATCTTCTTGGCTGCATTTTTTGCCCAGGGTTTGTCCTTCATGTTTTCTAGCCTAATGACTTTTATACAATTTTAGTATCTATACAGCTTTTAAAGTGGGAGGTATAATGATAAAGGAATGAAACTTGTATTTGTGTGAGGCTTCTGAAATCTGAATCACAAGATTAGGGTCTCACCATGTAAATTCATGTGGCTCAGACACATGTGCCAGAGCAGGAGGGACCAAGACCTCACCTTCCACAGAATCTGCCCTGCTTTGACCGGAGTTGAAGCCTCACTTCCTTCCCTGCTCTGTCTCCAGCTCTCAAAGGATCTGTAGCCATGTAGTTTAGAGAGGCTAAGGCATTAAGCCAAAACCCACCTTCTCCTTTATATGACAGACCCACCTACTTTTCCCATGTGGCAGAGTTTCTTAAAGCATGCTTTATAATAGGTACCAGGCCTACAGCTATGCAATACTCAAATATTTTTATGAAATATTGCCTTCTAAGAGAGTTCCAATGTACATGAGCACAATAAATGACCTGAGAAGTCCTGCAATGAGAAAAGAAAAAGTTATCGTTTGCCCAGGCTGCGGCATATGCATATGCCACATGAATGATACTGACTTCCTACACTTTAGGAGATGCTGCTCTAGTCCAGTCAAATCCCTCAAACAAACCAGCATTTTCTGGCCTCATTTCTTTTTTAAAAAAATAATTTATTTGTTTATTTTTGACTGTCTGGGTCTCTGTTGCTGTGTGGGCTTTTCTCTAGTTGCGGTAAGCAGAGGTTACGCTTTGATAGAGTGTGTGGGCTTCTCACTGTGGTGCCTTGCCCTGTTGTGGGGCACAGGCTCTAGAGTGCGCCAGCTTAGTAGTTGTGGCAGCTCTGTTGTTGTGGAACGTGAGCTCAGCAGTTGCAGCACATGGGCTCAGTTGTTGTAGCTCCCAGGCTCCAGGGCACAGGCTCAACAGTTACCGTGTGCGGGCTTAGTTGCTCTGTAGCATGTGGGATCTTCCCAGACCAGGGACTGAACCTGTGTCTCCTGCACTCCTGCCTGCCTGGCAGGCAGATTCTTTACTCCTGAGCCACCAGGGAAGCCCTGCCCTCATCTCTTTATTCATGGTATTTCCTGGGGCAAGTATTTATTGTGTAATTAGATACATAGTGCTACACATATAGCAATAAAACAGAGTTTGGGCTCTGGGGTCATGAAAGCCTGAATTTCATCTTAGTTTAGTCACTCTCTAGCTGTGTGATAACTGGACAAATTATGTAGCCTTTCTGAATCTCAGTTTTCTTATTTGCAAAATAAAGCAGTGATTCCCATCTTTCAGAGTTGTGTGGAAACTAAAAGTGATTAGGTATGTAAAGTGCTTGGCATGGTGCCCAGTGCAAGGCACAGAATTAACAGTGGTTACATTATTAATTTCTCTGTCATCCTCATTATCATCATCATTGTTATTTAAGTAAATGGAATAACAATTAGACATCCTCCAACAGCTATTTGTCAAATTAACCAAATTTTTTCTTTCCTTTTTAGAGGATAATTTGACTTGCATATCAGGCATGTTTACTGGTTTTAAGAAATCATTTCACAGAGTATCTCAAGCTACACCCAGAAACAAAATAAGGAACATCTGTCAGATGACTGCATTATGGAAATTTACATCTAGCTTAAAAACACTACATAAAGAGGAGATATGTGGTTCAGGGAAACCTGATGAGCAGTCTAACGATGTGCCAAAAGGCTTCCTGTTAATTCTTATTTGGTTTGACATGTTTACCAACAATTTGCATTTAAAAACATGAGACATGTGTATCAAACCTGAATATAAAAAAAATATATATATATGGGGAGTGGAAGCTAATACATAACTAAATTAATATTCAAAACAGTGTGGAGATTTCTTAAAAAACTGGAAATAGAACTGCCATATGACCCAGCAATCCCACTTCTGGGCATACACACTGAGGAAACCAGATCTGAAAGAGAAACGTGCACCCCAATGTTCATCGCAGCACTGTTTATAATAGCCAGGACATGGAAGCAACCTAGATGCCCATCAGCAGATGAATGGATAAGGAAGCTGTGGTACATATACACCATGGAATATTACTCAGCCATTAAAAAGAATTCATTTGAACCAGTCCTAATGAGATGGATGAAGCTGGACCCATTATACAGAGTGAAGTAAGCCAGAAAGATAAAGAACATTACAGCATACTGACACATGTATATGGAATTTAGAAAGGTGATAACGATAACCCTATATGCAGAACAGAAAAAGAGACACAGAAATACAGAACAGACTTTTGAACTCTGTGGGAGAATGTGAGGGTGGGATATTTCAAAAGAACAGCATGTATGCTATCTATGGTGAAACAGATCACCAGCCCAGGTGGGATGCACGAGACAAGTGCTCCGGCCTGGTGCACTGGGAAGACCCAGAGGAATCGAGTGGAGAGGGAGGTGGGAGGGGGGATCGGGATTGGGAATACATGTAAATCCATGGCTGATTCATATCAATGTATGACAAAACCCACTGGAAAAAAAAATAATAAAAATAATTAAAAAAAAAAAAAAAGAGAAAAAAAAAATTTTTTTTGACAGGTTTTAATGTGCCTAAAGAAAACACTTAGTAGACTTAAATATCAAATACTACCTCCATATAAGAAAACAATAAACACGGACTTCCTGAAGATCCCATGGCTAAGACTCCATGCTCCCAATCCAGGGGGCCCAGGTTGGATCCCTGGTCAGGGAACTAGATCCTGGAAGCCAAAACTAAAGATCCTACATGCTACAACTAAGACCCAGCACAGCTAAATAAATAAATATTTTCAAAAAAGGAAACTACAAACAAAACAACCTATGCACAGAGAAAATTTGAGCATGGTCTCTTTGTATGATACAAGTCTAGGGGTTTTAGTTGATCATCAGTGGGCTAATAATTAGACAGAAAAAGTAAAGAGCAGGAGAATGACCCAGTTGCAAGAAAGAAGAGTCTCACTATTCAAAGCAGATTCAGTTCATTTCAGTTCAGTCACTCAGTCGTGTCCGACTCTTTGCGACCCCATGAATCGAGAGGACCTCATTTCTTAAGAGGGATGTTCAAAAATAATACAAGTTTGGACAGTGTGAGGAATGCCCAATCTTGAGAGAACCAAACCAAAGGAAGACAGTTTCTATTAGCCCCCTGGAAGGAACAGGTAGAATTTATGAAGAGGCAGATTTCAGTTTAAGGAAAATTTTTAAAACAAATTGAGTTCCATCAATATAACAGGCTCATTAAAATGGAATGAACTCTGTCTTTGGAAGTTTTTAGCAAAAGCCAGGTCAGACTATGCAAGGGAGAGATTCCTACAGTTGGTGGAGATAGGAGAACATACCATAATCTCTGAAACTTCATCAGTGATAAAGTTTATAATTGTGTCTGATAAAAGCCTTACCAACATCTGAGGCTCTGAAGCCCTTGGCCATGCTCGAGAGAGATGTGCCTGTTTGACTCTCTTCCACTATCACAGTCCTATGTCCCATGTGGCAGGAATCCCCCTAGTTGCTATTTATTGAGTACCTATCCTGTACTGAGAGATCTTATACACATTAGCTTGCTTAAATGTCCCAATAATTATGTGAATTTTATAAAATTAGCCCATTTCACAGATGGGAAATATGAAGCTGATTATCAAGTAATGTGATCACTTACTTGTCTAGAGTCCCATAGTGAGTAAGGGCAGAACCTGGACGCAAAACCAGACTTTGAAACAGAATCTTACTCTTTCCACTACCTATGGTACCTCTCCAACCACTGTCTCTCCTGTGACAGGTGATACTTGGCACTGCCTTTTTCTAAATATGTGTATTTATTTAATATTTTATGTCTTATGTGTCTGGAACTTGACTGTAAATTCCTTGAACAAAGGGACATGTCTTGCTAATTATGTCCAACAACATCTATGTCAAGAAACAAGTGGTAATACCAATTAGCATTATTCATTTATTAACTATATATGAAAGCTATAAGGAAAGCTGAGCACTGAAGAATTGATGCTTTTGAACTGTGGTGTTGGAGAAAACTCCTGAGACTCCGTTGGACTGCAAGGAGACTTAACTAGTCAATCCTAAAAGAAATTAGTCCTGAATATTCATTGGAAAGACTGATGCTGAAGCTGAAACGCCAATACTTTGGCCACCTGATGCAAAGAACCGACTCATTGGAAAAGACCTTGACACTGGGAAAGATTGAAGGCAGGAGGAGAAGGGGACAATAGAGAATGAGAAAGTTGGATGGCATTGCCAACTTAGCGGACATGAGTTTGAGCAAGATCTGGGAGTTGGTGATGGACAGGGAAGCCTGGTGTGCTGCAGTCCCTGGGGTCGAAAAGAGTCAGACATGACTGAGTGACTAAACTAAACTGATTTATTAAATATGTATTAAGCATCTAGTACTTAAACTTAACATTCAGAAAACTAAGATCATGGCATCTGATCCCATCACTTCATTGCAAATAAGTGGGGAAACAATGTCAACAGTGACAGACTTCATTTTTTTGAGCTCCAAAATCACCGCAGATGGTGACTGCAGTCATGAAATTAAAAGACACTTGCTCTTTGGAAGAAAAGCTATGACCAACCTAGATAGCATATTAAAAAGCAGAGACATTACTTTACCAACAAAGGTCCATCTAGTTAAAGCTATGGTTTTCCCAGTAGTCATGTATGGATGTGAGAGTTGGACTATAAAGAAAGCTGAGCACCGAAGAATTGATGCTTTTGAGCTGTGGTGTTGGGGAAGACTCTTGAGAGTCCCTTGGACTGCAAGGAGATCCAACCAGTCAATTCTAAAGGAGATCAGTCCTGAATATTCATTGGAAGGACTGATGCTGAAGCTGAAACTCAAAAACTTTGGCCACCTAATGTGAAGAACCAACTCATTGGAAAAGACCCTGATGCTGGGAAAGATTGAAGGTGGGAGGAGAAGGGGACGACAGAGGATGAGATGGTTGGATGGCATCACCAACACGATGGACATGAATTTGAGTAGGCTCCGGGAGTTGGTGATGGACAGGGAAGCCTGGCATGCTGCAGTCCATGGGGTTGCAAAGAGTCAGAGAGGACTGAGCAACTGAACTGAACTGAACTTAAATGACACTTGGCAAAGAACCAGACCTACAGCAATGAACAGGGTAAGCAGGTTTCTGACAAAAAGTAAACAAGTCAATGGCTTCCCTGACTTTTGAACTGAGACATGATCAAGAAAAAGCAGACACCAGCAGTGGGGGAGACAGTCTTTGGTCTAGGGAACAACAAGTGCAAAGCCTGCGTGGGAAGAACCAGTTCAGCGTCTTCAGGAACAGAATGAAGTCCAGTGTGGTTGGAACAGAGCCAGATACAAAGATGGCTGGAGAAGCTGATGGGGCAAAATCATGCAGGATCTTGCCATTTTGGATTTCATTCCAAATGCAAAGGGAAGACCTAGTGGAATTTTTAGGAAGTGGCTCAGCAGTAAAGAATCTGCCTGCAATGCAGGGGACACAGGTTCGATCCCTGGATGGGAAGATCCCCTGAAGAAGGAAATGGCAACCCACTCCAGGGTTCTTGCCCAGCAAATCCCATGGACAGAGGAGCCTGGTGGGCTACAGTCCATGGGGCTGCAAAGAGTTGGACATGACTTAGCAATTAAACAACAGCAGTGATCTGATCCACTTCATATTTATAAAATACCACACTGGCCACTGTGTGGAGAAAAGGATTATAGGATATGCAAGCATCAAAGTAGTACTGGAGGTGAGTGCAATGGTGACTGGCTCCAAGGTGGTGGCAGGGGGAATGCTAAAGTGAAAAAAGGGAAAGTGTTAGTTGCTCAGTTGTGTACGACTCTTTGTGACTCCATGGACTGTAACCCACCAGGCCTCTCTGCCCATGGAACTCTCCAGATAAGAATACTGGAGTGGGTAGCCATTCTCCTCTCCAGGTGATCTTCCCGACTGAGGGATCGAACCCACATCTTCCACACTGCAGGAAGATTCTTTACCATCTGAGCCACCAGGAAAACTCCTAGGGGAAATGCTAAGGAGTAGTCCAATTCCAGGTGTATTTTGTAAGTCGAGCAGATGCGACTTGCTGATGGTTTGGGTGTTGGCAGTCTGGGTAGAGAGAGTAAATCAAGAGTGACTCCTAGCTTGTTAGATTGAGCACCCAGGTAGATGCTGAAATGAGAGGAAGGAGATAAATGGGGAAAATACTATGTGGTATGTGAATAGGGTAGAGAGAAGGCAGTAGTTCTGTTTTGGTCATATTTGAGATGCCTTTTAGACATTAGAATGTAAGCTTTATGCATGGAGGGGCTCTGTCTTGATTCTTTGCTGTATCCCCAGCACACAAAACAGTACCTAGAATACAAGACGTACCTTGGTAAAAATCTGTTGAATGATAAAAGCCAAGGCGGGGCATCAAGAAGGCAACTGGATTTATGAATGTTTAAATCTCTTTGGTGAATGTAGATTCTTGGCAAAGCATAAATTTTCTGCCTTGGCTCCTACATGTGCAGTAAAGACCTCTGAGAGAGTGGTTTTTCAGAGAGTTGAATTAAACATCCTAACAGGGTCAGTTAAGGCAGTCCTGGGGAGAGTCTCAAAAGCCCAGTCTCTTTCCCTCAGTGTCACTCAGTGACATGCCTGATGGCAAAGAATATGGGGTCTTGAGAAGCTGCTGGAGTGTTTCTCTGAGTCATGTTAACTGTTTCCAGTTAAAAATAAATACTTCTCATGTACGTCAAAATCGTATTTGTCTGTTTGCTAATTTCCACTGGATGCATTCTTATTTTTATCAGTCCAGGGATTGAAGTAGCAACTTGATGCTTACTTTCAACAGAATAAAACAGGCCTCCAATGAATCTATGGCTTTGGCAGTTCTCTTTCTAGAATGGCTAAACACTAAAGGCATGATGTGAGCCTTAAGCAGGGTAAATAAGAATAAAAATATCCTGTCATAGTAATAAAATAGTTTGAATATTGAAGACTTCAAAACCAAGTGCTCTAGGACCAAAAATAAAAAAATACAGAAAGAAAGAAGGAAGGAAGGAAAGAGCAAATAGGCAAATAAGCAAGCCATCACATTTAACATTTATTGTTCATTTATCTATTTAGACAATTTTCAACTATTATACTGTCTCCAAAGACTGGAATCATTTCCCCCCTATTTGTTTTGGGATACAGCTTTATTCTTCTCTTCGAAAACCTGTGCTCCTGATGGTCTAGAGTCATGATTCTCAACCATTGGTGGCATCAGTAATATATAGTGGAACTTTCTAAAAATACAGATCCCCAGGCCCACCATGGATTCATACAGCCAGAATCTCCTGTGGACTAGCTCCAGGCATGTGTGTATTTGAAAAATATTCAGATGCCCATTGCTTTCATTCTGCTGATCAACGAAAGCCACTGTTAAAGGAAATCATGTTTGATGTTTAAAGCATGAACTCAGGCGTGGAGGGACTGATTCACAAGATACTGAGCAGGTCCTCTCCAAAGCCTTCTCCTGCTGCCCCAAATTGGAGCACAACTAGAGAACAGCCAAAAAAAATCCACAAAATAACTGTACTCCCAGTCTTTCAAGGAGTACAGGTACAACTAAAGATTTTGAATTTCAAAAGCCATGCCTGTTGGGAGTATAAGTTTCATGCAAAATTGAAATACAGAAAAAGAGGAGGAAAAAGATTTGCAGATGTGGTGTGGTCAAGGAAGGAGAATAAAGAAACAAAGGGAAAAAAAAATTTTTTTTTGGCTGCACTGCACAGCATGTGGGATTTTAGTCCCCTGACCAGGGATCAAACCTACACCCCCTGCATCAGGAGCCTGGAGTCTTAACCACTGGATGAGGCAAGTCCCTAAAGCAAAATTTTTATTTTATTCTTTTTTTGGCAGCCTACATTCTCAAGTACCCAGTACCTAAGGAGATTTCAAAACCAAAACGGAAACTTTAAAAGCCAAAGACCTTAAATCCCGTTTCTGCCTGGTACTGGGAAATGACAGTTTATTCTATTACTTTTCTAGGACAATGTTCTCAGACATTGTGCAATACCACTGTCCTACCCATTTCCAGCTCCACAGTCTGCCAATTCAAAGGAGATGCCACATTTTCAATATCATGGAGTCTACAAGGAGGTCAACAGTGTTATACATGTTGAAATAATAAAGAATATTTGAATATCGTTGTGAAGCAAATGGTTTAATTCAGAATAAAAGACCAAGGTGAGGAAAAAGGGCTCTTATGGCTTCTGATTCAATGGCACCAGGTTAACGAATCAAGAATATTGGCTTCAGAAGTCAGACCACCTGAGTTCAAACACTAACTCTGAAGCCATGGGTCATTTACTTAGCCTCTCTGTGCTTCCATTTTATCATCTGTTAAGTGAGGGGATAAGAATAAAAAGTGGGATCTATTATAATTAGTTATTGTGAAAATGCAGCTATTTTAGTTTTGTTTGTAACTGACATTGAACCCAGGACTGTGTCTTGGGTCCTCACTAAGTGCTTTACCCACGTCATCTCTCTGACTTATATCAACCATGTGAAGTAGGTACTATTAATATCCCCAGAGAAAGATGAGGGATTAGGTACTTGGCTTGAGGTTCCACAGTGAGAAATGATGGATTAGAACCCAGGCAGGCCACTGTAGATAGGGAAACCTAGGGTATTTTGAAAGACCACTGTAAGTTAATGATTACTCAAGAAAGCTATCAAAACTCCCCGAAGCAGGCTTGCTTCTATAAAGGCATAAATAAATGCACGAGATATACTCCAGGCCATTAGGTGAAAGAAAAATGTCACCACCCGTGTCTACTGGTTTGAGTAAGTGCTATGATAATCCTAGTTTGACCTCATAGGGTCAGACTCTCTCTTGCCTGATATAGGGAGGAGCCAGAGATCTAAGTCTGATACCTACTTAAAGAAGGTGTCTTCCCCCCTCCCTGACTTTCCTTTGGTTATAAAAGGGCAGCGTATTTAATCCTCGGGGCAGAGCCCCCGTGCCTTCCTGCTTGCATCTCTCACAAGTGTCCTATATTCATAAATCAGTTGGACATGACCGAAGCGACTTAGCACGCACGTATTTCTTTAGTCCAGAAACTTCTGAACTAAAATTTCTGTTCCCTGGGGAATGCGGCATGAAATTTCCAGGGAAATGAATACCATTTCTGCTCTCAGAGGTATGCCTCTAGGGAGAAGTGCTTTCACAAGGAAAAATCTGGTTTTCCAAAGAGAGCTGAAATTTCCCTTACCCTGAGAGAGCTTTACTACTTACCTCATGAGTATTCCAATATGAGGGAAAATAGTTTGTACAGCAGTCCTGAGCAGAGGATTTGTTTGGCTTTCTGCATGAAAGAGTATGAGTGTGGGGGACAGGAAGCTTTGATAGGAAACTTTCCTAACAAGGTTGAGTGTACAAATTCAAAACCAATATTTTTTAAAAAAATATTTCAAGTGAAGGAACACATTTGGTCATTGTTGTTGGTTTAGTCACGAAGACGTGTTCAACTCTTTGCAACCCTGTGGACTGTAGTTCTCCAGGCCCCTCTGTCTGTGGAATTACCCAGGCAAGAATACTGGAGTGGTTGCAATTTCCTCCTCCAGTGGACCTTCCTGACCCAAGCCAGGGAGCCAGGGATCAAACCCTGGTCTCATGCATTACAGGTGGTCTTATGCATTGCAGGCAAATTCTTTACCAACTGAACCACAGGGAAGTTCCCATTGATCATGATGATATGTTATGCTTTTTTCTTATTATGCTAAAATGGTATTTCCTGGGCTACGAACAGAGAGACTTCAGGATGTTGGAATTTGTCAAAGCGATCATGATCCCTTAAGATTATATTCGTTGCAGCTGAAGATGGAAAAGCTCTATACAGTCAGCAAAAACAAGACCAGGAGCTGACTGTGGCTCAGATCATGAACTCCTTATTGCCAAATTCAGACTTAAATTCAAGAAAGTAGGGAAAACCACTAGGCCATTCAGGTATGACCTAAATCAAATCCCTTACAATTGCACAGTGGAAGTGACAAATAGATTCAAGGGATTAGATCTGATAGACAGAGTCCCTGAAGAACTATGGATGGAAGTTCCTAACATTGTACAAGAGGGGGTGATCAAAATCATCCCCAAGAAAAAAATGCAATACGGCAAAATGGTTGTCTGAGGAGTCCTTATAAATAGCTGAGGAATGGGGAGAAGTGAAAGACAAAGGACAAAAGGAAAGCTATACCCATTTGAATGCAGAGTTCCAAAGAATAGCAAGGAGAGATAAGAAAGCCTTCCTAAGTGAACAAAGCAAAGAAATAGAGGAAACTAATAGAATGGGAAAGACTAGAGATCCCCTCAAGAAAATTAGATACCAAGGGAACATTTCACGCAAAGATGGGCTCAATAAAGGACAGAAATGGTATGGACCTAACAGAAGCACAAGATATTGAGAAGAGGTGGCAAGAATACATAGAAGAACTGTACAAAAAAGATCGTCATGACCCAGATAACCACAATGGTGTGATCACTCACCTACAGCCAGATCTCCTGAAGTGCAAAGTCAAGTGGGCCTTAGGAAGCATCACTACAAACAAAGCAAGTGGAGGTGGTAGAATTCCAGCTGAGCTATTTCAAATCCTTAAAGATGATGCTGTGAAAGTGCTGCACTCAATATGCCAGCAAATTTGGAAAACTCAGCAGTGGTCACAGAACTGGAAAAGTCAGTTTTCTTTCCAGTCCCAAAGAAAGGCAATGCCAAAGAATGTTCAAACTACTGCACAGTTGCACTCATCTCACACACTAGCAAAGTAATGCTCAAAATAATCCAAGGGAAGATCCAATAGTATGTGAACCAAGAATTTCCAGGTGTTCAAGCTGGATTTAAAAAAGGCAGAGGAACCAGAGATCAAAATGCCAACATCCGTTGGATCATAGAAAAAGCAAGAGAATTCCAGAAAAACATCTACTTCTACTTCATTGACTACACTAAAGCCTTTGTCTGTGTGGATCATAACAAACTGTGGAAAATTCTTAGAGAGAGGAATAACAGACCACCTTACCTGCCTCCTGAGAAACCTGTATGCAGGTCAAGAAGAAACAGTTAGAAGCAGACATGGAACAACAGACCGGTTCAAAATTGGGAGAGCAGCACATCAAGGCTGTATATTGTCACCCTGCTTATTTAACTTAAATGCAGAGTACATCATATGAAATGCTGGGCTGGATGAAGAACAAGTTGGAATGAAGACTGCCGGGAGAAATTTCAATAACCTCAGGTATGCAAATGACGCAACCCTTATGGCAGAAAGCAAAGAGGAACTAAAGAGCCTCTTGAAGGTGAAAGAGGAGAGTGTAAAAGCTGACTTAAAACTCAACATTCAATAACTAAGATCATGGCATCTGGTCCCATCAGTTCATGGCAAATAGATGGGGAAACAGTGGAAACAGTGAGAGACTTTATTTTCTTGGGCTCAAAAATCACTGCAGATGGTGACTGCAACCATGAAATTAAAAGTCGCTTCCTCCTTGGAAGAAAGGCTATGACTGACCTAGACAACATATTAAAAAGCAAAGTCCATATAGTCAAAGCTATGATTTTTCTCGTAGTCATGTATGAATGTGAGAGTTGGACCACAAAGAAGGCTGAACATTGAAGAATTGATGGCTTTGAACTGTGGTGTTGGAGAAGACTCTTGAGAGTCACTTGGACTGCAAGGAGAGCGAACCAGTCAATCCTAAAGGAAACCAACCCTGACTATTCATTGGAAGGTCTGATGCTGAAGCTGAAACTCCAATCCTTTGGCCACATGATGCAAAGAGCTGACCCATTGGAAAAGATCCTGATGCTGGGAGAGAGAGATTGAAGGCAGGAGGTGAAGGGGATGACAGAGGACAAGATGGATGTATGGCATCACTGACTCAATGGACATGAGTTTGAGCACATGCCGGGAGATGGTCAATGACAGGGAAGCATGGCGTGCTGCAATCCATGGGGTCACAAAGAGTCAGACATGACAGAGCAATGGAACAGCAAGGAGATTCTGGCTGAAAGGACTCAGGCCCAAACAGTCTTTCTCTGGTCAGATTGTTTATTTATTCTTATGATCTTTCCTAGAGAGTTAAGCCGCACCTTGGCACTCTTTATAGAGGGCATGACCTTTACACTGTTGAACTGACATTTGGTGAAACTCACCAGATGGAAGGGACAGGCAACACCTGAGTGTCACTCTGGACTGCCTACATTTGTGTGTCTAGAGAAGCAGGTTGATGATGGCTTAGGCTGACCAAACACAGGAGGGTGGGGGAAGGTCACCTGGGGTAAAGAGCCAGGGGGAATCTCTCCTGAGCCTCCTGGGGTCTCAGTCTAACTGGGGGCTCAGTCTTGGGCTCACCACCTGCCCTTGGATCAGCTGGTTCAAGAGAGGAGCTCTGAGAATGGTCTTGCTAAGACCTACTCAAAAAGAAAAGCTGCTCTCTCAGGGCATAGGATGATGGATTCTGACCCCAAAGGCCATCAGTGGGTGGACAACCAGACAAAAGCAGAGGCCATACTGAGGAGGCATAAGGTTTGAGAACTAGTGACTCATACACTGCTTCCCCAAATCATGTTCCATCACAGCCCTTTGCAAGAAAAGGGCGTGAACTCAAAGCTAGTAAGGATGCTCATCAATCTGTATTTGCCTTTCATCTCTTCTCAAAGGCACGTGATAAAGTATGTCATCTTTTTGGGAAAATTATCTACCAAAAAATGCCTCTCTGTCTCCTTTTCGTAGAGATAAATGGCTCTGGAATTAATTCGAAGAGAAACTAAAAACAGGGAGATCAGAAAGAATGTGGACTAGAAGTAGAGGTGGGAGAAAGGAAGAAGGAGTGGGGAAAAGAAAAATATGATTTGAGACTGTCAGAGCAAGGAAGTGGGTGGCCAGGAAGTGAGCCTGCTGAGCCTGAGAGGAGCAAGAGAGAACACTGGCTTCTCGGAGCTTCAGAACAAGAATATGACTACAGAGGGGTCTGGGTCAAAAGGGCTCAGCAAGCCCTGCCTTCCAAACCAAGGGGAGCAGGATTGAGCCCATCCCTAGGGCCCCCTAGTGGCTCAGATGGTAAAGAATCTGCCTGCAATGCAGGAGACCTGGGTTTGATCCCCGGGTTGGGAAGATCCTCTGGAGAAGGAAATGGCAACCCACTACAGTATTCTTGCCTGGAAAATCCCATGGACGGAGGAGGCTGGTGGGCTACAGTCCATGGGGTCACAAAAAGCTGGACATGACTGAGGGACTAACACTTTTTACTTTTCACTAGGACCCCCTTGACTACCACTGGCTTGGGGGCTGGCTCCTTGTGCCTGCTTCTGCTTACTTACAAGGATAAAGAAAAGTCACTAGCAAGTACCAGTCTTGACATCGGGCAGGAGAAGGGGAAATGGGGAGAAATTTTGCTTCCAAGCCACAATCTAAATGGATTTTAAATGATTTATCTCCTGGCCTTCCTTAACATAAGCCAAAACCCCTTTCAGTTATTTCATGACTGTACTTGGAGCTGCATTTTTACCATATTTTCCTAAGAATTAATGTTATGCAACACTGCCTGAGAGGCATCAGGGATATTCTTCCCTTTCCCCAACATTACAGTTAAGTCCTTATGTAAAGAGTTGTTAGGATTTGGGAAACTTCTAGCTCATGATCACATTCTCCTGACAATTAGGAGCAAGCTGCCTCAGACCATGACCATGAGGATTTCCTGCTCATGACAAGAACTGGTCATATTGTATTCTTGCCCAGAATGGCCTCCTCCCGTTTCCTGAGATGGTCCCCCTCTATCCCAACCACCCCTCAAGGCCTGGCCACAAACACCAGTGTGAAGGAGAGTCTGATCGCCCACCTGGATACTTCAACTCCCACCATCTGTGTCACTCACACAGCACATAATTTCTGTCTTTTTTGGTATAAATTTGTGCCCCTGCCTGACTACAATCTAAGACTGGTAGCTTCTGGCAGCCACAGACTGTTACTCACTTTCCTTAGCGCTTTTCCACTATGGTCTCCTGCTTCTGAGAAGTACAGAAAACAAGTCAACTGAAAGATTGAATGCTTGAACAAATGCATTTGCCTTTCTCCTAAGTGACTAGCAATGAAGCTAGTATTCTCTCTCTTGTCTTTGAGATTCTCCCATGTTAAAGAAAAATATATTTTACTTCCATTGAGGAAAGTGCATTTATTTTGTATATCCAATTCTGAAAGAACCAAACATGGGATAATAATGTTGTAAATTTTCATCATATGTTGTTCAGTCGCTAAGTTGTGTCTGACTCTCTGAGATCCCATGGACTGCAATCCACCAGGCTTCCTTGTCCTTTACTAACTCCTGGAGTTTGTTCAAACTCATGTCCATTTAGTCAATGATGCTAATTTCTTATTTAAAAGAGATGTTTGGCACACCAATTTAAAAAAGAGAAGTTTACAGAATAGTAGGTGCTCAATAAATAAATCTTGAGTGAGTGAATGAATGAATGAATGGTAATAGGAAATTGGATAAAAATAGAAATGGTAGGAGAAGTAGAAAAAGAGTAGATGCACAAGAAGTTAAAGGAGACCTTGGGCCTGAGTCAGAGATCTTCTGACCTGAGTCAGAAATGCTTATTTTACTACAAACTTTAACTTGGTAATTCAACAGGTAGAGAGGCAAGGCAATTGGTTGAGAAGAAAATTTACTTTAAAGACAGACATCTGGATCCTGACATCACTCAGCCACTGTGTGACCTTGGACAAGTGACTCAACCTCTCTGAGCTTCACTATTTTTTTTAAAAAACCTTTTAATTTTGAACTAATTTTAGATTTACAGGAAAGTTACAAAAATACAGAGAGTTCTTGTACATAGTTCACCCAACTTCTTCCAGTGTTAGCATCTTTTATAACCATAGTCCCACTATCACAACAAGGAAATTAACATTGATACATTCATACAAATTAAACTACATGCATTATTAGAATTTCACCAGTTTCCCATCAATATCCTTCTTCTAGTCCAGGATGTAATAGGACCCTAAACTATATTTAGTTGAGCACAAAATTCCTGGTCTCCTCTAGTTTTTGACAATCACCATTCATGACCCTGACACATTTGAAGAGTAGAAGGGCCTTCAATTTGGGATTGTCTGATTTTTTTTCTCATATTGTGGTTCAAAGCCCAGGCTCTGAGACCTGACTCTGTGGGTTTCAGTATCGCTGTTGCCACCTACTACCTATAGGACCTTTTGAAAAGAATTTCACCTCCTCGTGTCTGTTTCCCCTTTGGTAAAATGGGGTTAATGACAAGAATCTGTCTCCCAAGGTTGGTTGTGAGGAACAAATAAGTGGCACATGTTAAATAATCAGCATGACAGTGCTAGATGACTACTAGCAATTCCTATGAATCACGATCTCCCTTTGAGAAATGATGCTCAGGGCATCTCTGGAACACAGAGCTGTTTGAGATCAGCCTCTAACACTCTCTTCATCCACTGGGCCTCACTGTCATGATATAACCATCACCAGGGTCATGATTGACTGGCTATGGAGGCTGCAAGGTGAGCTGCTATGGTTGGAAAGTGTTTAAGTAACAAAGTTTGATTGATCCTCTGCCAACCAGAGATATATGAGACCTAGGATATTCTGTTAGCATTTAGGTAGTTTACTAAATGATGAGGAAACTACTGTGTTTGTGGAATTCAACCAACCAACACCCACCAAACACACAGACTGAAATTCTGTGTTTTAATATTCAAGACAAGGAAATGAAGTCTAAAAGAAATAAAATATAGAACAGAAAGCTCTGGGTGTGGGGTTAGGCTATGGAGTGAAAGTATTCTTTAAGTCCAGGAGCACAGCATCCCCTGACCCTAGCACTTCATAGAGACCTGCCTCTCTATCCTGTCCTTCATCCTTGGTCCAAGGTCACAGGGTGTCCAGCAAGCTCCCAGCAAGCTCCTAGACCTCTTATAATACCTCCCTTCTAGGTGTTCCCAGACTCTGGTCACACCTGTCCTTTTTAGAAGTTGCTTCTGGCAAGGTCTCGGAGGCCTTAGAGGGACTTTCTGGGGCTGAGAAATTGATGGTATATAGAGGTCAGGAATGAGGCAATTCATTGTCCTTCAAGACCATGTTCCTCCCAGCACTCCTGACCCAGGTGTATTAGTGTTTAATTTCTGCGGGGGAGAACTGACAATAGCAGATGGAGTGGGCTAGAAGGACCCCATGGGCAAGGGATCATGTCATCAAACTCCAAATTAAGACACCTGGGCTTACAAGGAGGAAAGGAGGAGGCAATTTGACATTGAGCCCGGGGAGAACATTTTGGCAAGGGCATACAGAAAATGAGGGGTTCTGGTTGTCCAAAGGGTGAAAGCTTGTAGAACATGGTTATGCTATGGGATGGAGATGGGCTCAATTAGGTTGAAGGGTGAAGTGGAGTGAAAGGGAGGATGACAGTGTGTCTATCTCATTGCCTGGAAAGAAAACAGTCATCATGGAAGCGTCAAGACAGACAGGCAGATGAGATAGCAGTAACAAACAAACCTAAAAGGAGAAATGCCTAAAGGTCACTTACTAGCCGTTAGACAAAGACAAATATCATATGACATTGTTTATATGTGAAATATAAAAAAATGGTACAAATGAACTTATTCACAAAACAGAAGTAGAGTCACAGATGTAGAAAACAAACTTATGGTTACCGGGGGAAAGTGGGGGAGGGACAAATTGGGTGATTGGGATGGACATACATACATTACTATATATAAAACAGATAATTAATAAGGACCTATTGCATAGCACAGGGGACTCTACTTAATATTCTGTAATGTCCTATAAAGGAAAAGAATTAAAAAGG
Organism: Dama dama; assembly: GCF_033118175.1. Taxonomy (NCBI): domain Eukaryota; kingdom Metazoa; phylum Chordata; class Mammalia; order Artiodactyla; family Cervidae; genus Dama; species Dama dama. The sequence goes on along the minus strand of NC_083695.1, from coordinate 62,139,713 downwards.
CATACGTATATGTATAGCTTATTCACTTTGCTATACAGCAAAAACGGATACAACATTATAATCAATTATATTTCAATTAAAAATTAACTAAAAATGAAAAAAATCACCAGTGATTCAATCACAACAAATCTGAGAGTGGCTTCTTACCTCATTAAATCTCATCACAAGATCTTCGAGGGCGTTGTGCTCTCCATTCTGGGAGGTAAGAATGGATGCTGAGATGGATGCTTTGAGGGAGGGCAGGGACCTCTGACGTTCTGTGGTGCCCAAGCCCCGGGTCAAGAAGAAAAGATAGTCAACTGGCAAGACCCTTCGGTAAATATTTTGCTCCTGCTCCATCAGGATGCTGGCGACTTCCTCTGGGAATTGGATGAGGGGCTTCAGATCAATCAGTTCCTTGCTGATCCCAGCTGAACTTGAAGGAAGGGCACTGGAATTGGCCATAGACGTGCCTGGTTGGCGTTCTGAAATAAAGCAACAGAAGCCATGGTTACACTGTGATTGGTATCCCCTACCACAGATATTTGGGCTTCCCAGGTGGTGCTAGAGAACGCTAAAGAACCAGAAGATGTAAGAGACATGGGTTTGATCCCTGGTTTGGGAAGATCCCCTGGAGGAGGGCATGGCAACCCACTCCAGTATCCTTGCCTGGAGAATACCATGGACAGAGGAGCCTGGCTGGCTACAGTCCATAGGGTCGCAAAGAGTTGGACATGACTGAAATGACCTGGCATGCATGCATGCACAACAGATATTTACTTGAGAGCCATTCAGAATCCTACAGCTTTCTCCCTAGATGTACATCGACAGATGAAGGGATAAAGAAGCTGTGGTACATATATACAATGGAATAATACTCACTCATCAAAGGAACAAATTTGAGTCAGTTGAACTGAGGTGGGTGAATCTAGAGCTTGTTATACAGAGGGAAGTAGATCAAAGAGAGAAAAACAAATAATGTATATTAACACATATATATGAAACCTAGAAAAATGGTACTGATGAATCTATTTGTAGGGCAAAAATAGAGACGCAGATGTAGAGAACAGACTTGTGGACACAGTGTTAGAGGGTGAGGAGAGGGTGAGACAAACCACTAAAACATATACATTACCATATGTAAAACAGATAGCTAACGGGAAGTTCCTATGTAACACGGAAGCTCAACCCGGTGCTCTGTGACAACCTAGAGGGGTGGGCTGGGGTGGGGGGTGGGAGGGAGGTTCAAGAGGGAGGGGATATTTGTATACTTATGGCTGATTCATGTCATTGTATGGCAGAAACCAATAGAGTATTATAAAGCAATTATCTTCTAATTAAAAATAAAATTTAAAAAAATCTTATAGGTTTATCAACCAAAGTTTCTGCTTGGTGAATAGTCTATACTATCTCTCCTGTTATGGAGACCTTTCTGATATCTGTCTTGCCCCCCTCCCACTCTTTGGTTTCCCATTTTCAGAAGCAGAAGTGATCTAGCACACCATTCCCTAACCAGTTCACTGTGACACTCCGCAGAGTATTAGTGAAGGAGAATGTACTATTTGCTTCCTCATCCTTCAGGGCTAACCATCAGTCTGAAAAGGAATGAGGGTGGGCACGGGCAACGCAACTGAAATGGAAGAGGAAAGAAGGCTGTAAGGGGAGGAGGCCTATACACGTATAGGGATGTGCACCCTGTGTGCAAACACACCAGAGACCTAAGGACCCTCCGCACACCAGATTTCAAAACTTCACGGTCTACCCTGCCAATATCCCACCCTCAAAGATGCCAGTTCCACTGAGATTTATTTGGGGGTTTTCAGGAACAGAGGGCTTCCTTGATGGCTCAGACAGTAAAGAATCTGCCAGTCATGCAAGAAACCCAGGTTCAATCCCTGGGTTGTGAAGATTTCCTGGAGAAGGAAAGCGTAACTGACTCTAGTATTCTTGCCTGGAGAATCCCATAGACAGAGGAGCCTGGAGGTCTATAGTCCATAGGGTTGCAAAGAGTTGGATACAACTGAGTGACAAACACTTTACTTTCCTTACAGGGACAGAACCACCTATACAAGTAAGGAAGAAATAGGTAATAAGGAGATATATCTAAATAAATAAAATAAAGTTTATTGCCTGTTTCACAACTAATAATAAGAAGGTGGTAGCAGGAAGGAAGGTAGCAAGTGCATTAGATAGAAGTCCCAAAGGCATTCATTCATAGACTCAAAATTATTCTCTTAGCACATGTTCACTTTGCCACAGTGGATATCTCCACCTTCCATTTCTTCCTTTCCACTGACTCTTCTTTGCCTAGAGAGATGTTAATTACCTTTATCCTTAAACACAAACCAGTAAAATATCCCTTCTCCCTTAAACTTCAACTAGCCTTACCCTGCATTACCTACCTTCTCTAAAGGGTAGTCTACTTTCCCTGATTCCTTCCTCTATGAGTGTGGCGACTATATCTTCTGATCCAAAACTCAAGCCATGCAGTCTGTTCAAATTAATAAATCAATAAGGATGTGGATGGAACAGAAAAGTGGAAACCAGGTCTGTCTTAGATGACAGTGTTGATGTGGAATACCAAATCATATCTGGTTCTCTCTAAGCTCATATTTGAAAATAATTAAAATTAGGCAGGTACTCAATCAAGCCTACAAGATCTCATTCTCCAACTTGCTGGATGGTTGAGAAACTGACCAGATTTCCCCCACACTGAGCCAGAATATGGCCTGAATGATGACAGAGGCAGATTTCAGTTTCTGATGCTGATCATTTATGTACAGTAGAACTAGCCATATATAGTAAATCTTCCCAGAAATAACCAGGTTTAAGACATGATTTCAAAGTATAGCATTCTGTGAAGGAAATAAAAATAACTCCCTAATCTTATGAAACAGCTGCTTATTTAACTTACATGCAGAGTACATCATGTGAAAAAAACCACAAGCTGGAATCAAGATTGCCAGGAGAATATCAATAACCTCAGATGTCCAGATGATATGACCCTAAAAGGAGAAAGCAAAGAGAAACTAAGAGCCTCTTGATGAAGGTAAAAGAGGAGAGTGAAAAGGCTGGCTTAAAACTCAGTATTCAAAAACTGAAGATCATGGCATCCAGTCCCATCACTTCATGGCAAATAGAAGGGGAAAAAGTGGAAACAGTGACAGACTTTATCTTCTTGATCTCCAAAATCACTGTGGATGGTGACTGCAGCCATGAAACTAAAAGACGTTCGCTCTTCAGAAGGAAAGCTATGACAAATCTAGACAGCATATTAAAAATCAGAGACATTACTTTGCTGACAAAGGTCTGTCTAGTCAAAGCTATAGTTTTTCCAGTAGTCATGTAAGGATGTGAAAGGTGGACCATAAGGAAGGCTGAGTACTGAAGAATAGATGCTTTTGAATTGTGGTGCTGGAGAAGACTCTTGAGAGTCCCTTAGACAGCAAGGAGATTTAACCAGTCAGTCCTAAAGAAAATCAACCCTGAATATTCACTAGAAAGACTGATGCTGAAGCTGAAGCTCCAATAGTTTGGCCACCTGATGCGAAGAGCTGACCCACTGAAAAAGACCCTCATGCTGGGGAAAATTGAGGGCAAGGGGAGAAGGGAGTGACAGAAGATGAGACGGTTGGATTAATTCAGGAGGTAGGTATTATGTAATACTCACATAAGGTAACATAAGTGGTCAGCTGGGAAGTTGGGATTTGAATTAGGGTCTTTTTGACCTCAGAGTTTGTGTTCTTGATCACTCAGCATATGATCTTATGTAGCAACAGAAAATCACATTGGCATTATGGATTTTAGATGCATCACAAGTGATTTCTGTTAGTATAAGTCAACTTCCTGTGCTTGCTTACTTGCAGTGGTCTGATGAGATGAACTCTTCAAACTCTAAAGGTAAGGATTTGACTCTAAAGAGGTGACAGTTTCATTCTTTGGTCAGCCTGGAACCATCGTGTCAATCACAACATTACAATTACATTAGAATGTAGCAAACACTAATGAAAAAGTGCCCTCTCCTTTCCTTCTTACAAATTCATATGAAAGTTCCCATGCTTGAAATCAACATTTTTGAAAGTGTATTACACTGAATTTATGCAAAATATGGTTCCTTGGTTACTAATTTAGAGACATACAGGGTTAAACAAAGTTAAACAAGCTTTCTTTTTTCTATTTTAACTTCAGGACTTCTCAGAGCCTTTAATAATTCCCCCTAGGGGAAAAACTATCATAGCACACAGTAGCTATCCTCAATTTTGCTATCTATCTCTATATCATTTATATGGAAATTATAGTTTCCTCAAAACTTTTGTCAACTGGGGGAAATAGGGCCTTGGGTACTTGTGAGGTTAGTGGTTCCAAAGAAGCTTGGCCTGCCATATTGCCAAAGACAATATATACAGGTCTATGTAAAGATTCAAGGGTGAGAGAGAACATTGCTTATTTAGGAAACTGCACATCATTGCCCAAGGCTGTAGTACATATTAACAGAGATGAAACATCCGTGTAGAAAATGAAGGAAGCTTTATTTTCTAGAAGGCACTACAGAACAGGTGTGGCTCATGAAGGAACAATGGGGGTGGTAGGAGAATCCAAATATACATGTGAAGAAATGTACATCTTAAACTCTGGGGTCTCTGGGTGGACCTATGCAATCACCCGACCTTGAAGGAGGAGAATCTGGGCCAAGTCTTCCCTTGAGGGATGCTGTGGTGAGAGACATCCACTTAACCCTTGGTTCCTTCCTTCCTAGGACCAGAAAGCCCTGATCTTGCCTATAAACTTCTACTCCCAGAGACTGTCTACTATTTCACTGAACTTTTTTCTAATGTAATTTTACAGTATTAAAAAGATATATCAAATGTTATCTGAAAAATTCAGCCAGAGAACAAAATTCTAATCTTCTCATGGGCACAAACTGGTTTGGTATTTGAGCAGTTCAGATTTTTCCAAATATTGCAGTATTGTTTTTTTTTTTTTTTTTTTATTAGTTGGAGGCCAATCACTTCACAACATTTCAGTGGGTTTTGTCATACATTGATATGAATCAGCCATGGATTTACACGTATTCCCCATCCCGATCCCCGCTCCCACCTCCCTCTCCACCCGATTCCCCCGAGTCCTCCCAGTGCACCAGGCTGGAGCACTTGTCTCATGCATTCCACCTGGGCTGGTGATCTGTTTCACCATAGATAGTATACATGCTGTTCTTTTGAAATATCCCACCCTCACATTCTCCCACAGAGTTCAAAAGTCTGTTCTGTATTTCTGTGTCTCTTTTTCTGTTTTGCATATAGGGTTATCGTTACCATCTTTCTAAATTCCATATATATGTGTTAGTATGCTGTAATGTTCTTTATCTTTCTGGCTTACTTCACTTTGTATAAGGGGCTCCAGCTTCATCCATCTCATTAGGACTGGTTCAAATGAATTCTTTTTAATGGCTGAGTAATATTCCATGGTGTATATGAAAAATTAGTTCAAATTGCAATTAGGGAAGAGCAAAGAAAAAACTTTTATTATATCTACTCTACCCATTTTTCTTTGATCTGAATTCAGTTTGTAGGCAATCCTTTATTTTTTTTAACTGAAGCCCTGGATTCATCAACCTCACACTTAGTAGTCTTTGAGTGATGTGATTCCAATCATATAAAATAAGACAGGAGAGGAAGGATGTTGATTCTTTCTTTTATTTAAGATTCAAAGTTGACTTGCAGACACTAAATCTCAGGCAGAGTTGAAAATTGTTTTTCAACAGGGAAGTAATAGATTTAGATGGAGAAAGGTCAGCTAGTTGGTGATACTTTCTCATTATCTGTTATTGGTTTTTGGAGTAACAATCAATCTTGCAACAACTGTGTCTGGTTCTCAATACTGCATGATTTTATGAGTTCACAAATCAATGAAGCATATTATTTCTAAGTCACACTTTTTTTTTAAAAAAAGGGAAAAAACCAATATGCATAGATTGAGAATTAAACCATAGTCAGATAAAATACTTTATAAGCGATGGAAGAGCTTCATAGAAGAAGAAAATACGACAGTATTCCTATTAGTAAAAAATAACTTCTGTGCTCACTCTGACTTCCAGAGAGACATGAGTCCACCATGAAAGTATAAAAAATTAGAGAAGTTTATACTTTCTTTATAAAAGAAAATTAAAACAATCAATAATCCTACACACACAGATAATCTCTGCTAATACTTTTGTTGTAGCATTTCATATTTTTTCTACAAATGTACAAAGCATTTACAAAATTAGGATCAGAACACATGCTTTTGTTTTTGAAGCAAACAAACAAACAAAAAACCCAACTTATTCTACAGTACACATTTCCCCAGCTTTAAAACTAGTTTTCTAATATTTGATCTTAATGGCTCTTTAGTAGTCAATGTTATGTTTACCATTTATGTCATTATAAATAACACTGTGATAGAGTTTTTAAATATATCATTATATGTGCTTATTATAGTTTCCAATAACATTGAAACAAAGAAAAATTCCCCACCCACACTGGGAAATTTCCAGGGAGCAGTAATTTCTTTTCACAGCACACATTAGTCAAATGTTTTAGCCATATTTCTCATTGATCACCTATTGTTTCTGATTATTTTGGGTAAACAAAATTAATTGAGCCAAAATTCATATGGTAAACTATAATAAGATGTCGTGATTACAGAGGAAAGTAGCATTACTGGCTCAAAGTTAACAGGAGGGAAACTCTAGAGTGCCAGTGACAATCTAATGCCCTTGTACCCAGCAGGCCATTCCTGATGGCCAGCCCAGTAGATGTGAATATTTCTAGAGCAGAGCCCAAGCAGGTCACCTGAACACCAGAGTCTGATCTGGCTGAGCAACTTAAACCTATACTATTTACCCTTAAGGGATTCTGTGCTTCTATTTTATAATGATAATCATCAATAATAATACTAAATAAATTATAATATCATTAAATAATGTATAATAATCACTACTTACAGTATACTAAGAATTGCTGTAAGCTCCCTAAAGAGGTCTCACTCAGTCCTCACAAGCACTTTAAGCCATATCACCCTATGCTATTACTTTTTTAAAGCTTATTTTTAAAAATTATTTATTTATTTGGGAGTACCAGCTTTTACCTGAGGCATGCGGGATCTAGTTCCCTGACCAGAGATTAAACCCAGGTCCCCTGCATTGGGAGCACAGAGTCTTAGTCACTAGAAAACCAGGAAAGTTTTATTATTATTATACTTATTTTATATTATTATATACTCATTTTATTATTATACTCATTTTATTTATACCCTCTCCTATTATTATAATACTCATTTTATCATACAGGGACAGAAGTTACAGAACTTATTCAGTATCATCCTGAGATTAGCGATGGAAGCCGTGCCACATCAGTCTGACACCCAAGTCCAGGCTCCCCAAATCACCACCCTCTCTGGCTTGAAGGATTTGTTCCTCTTAGTGTCTCTATACAACTGGTTTCCTAGTGGTAGGTAAATGAGGTGGGACTCGGACCAAATGATCGAGCTGGAAGGACCTCATTCAGGGACAGCTAGGACAAATTTTCCACACCTTACAAATCAGGAAACAGTGCCTCTAAGAGATCACGCTTCCTGCCCAAGGTCCTGGAGCTGATTATTGGCAAAGGTGGTCTCCAACTCCCAGTCGAGAATTCCCTCTCTACTCCACTGTCTCCCCTACTTAGTGTGGGTAGAACCTCAGGTGTTGTACACTCCTGGGGGGAATCTCCCCCAGAAGAAGAAAACAAGGTAATGGAGAGTATAATCCAGTGGTTACGAGTGGGGTCCAGGAGTGGGGCTGCAGCCCAGCTCAGGCCCTGACTTGCTGACTGACCTTGGGTAAGTTCTCTACAAGCATGTCACAATGACGATGGGGAAATTAAAATGAGAAAATGCATGCAAAAACGTTTAGCACATATTCAGCTCTCAGTAGTTAACTGTTTTTTTATTGTAGTGAATTTATCCTTTGAAAGAGGAAGGAATCTTGGGGCCTTTCATCTTGGAAGTCAGATGGAGAGACTTAGTCATATATCAAACCATTTCAGGGTATGGAAACTTTTGCTTTGTTTTTATAACCTGCAACTTGTACCCTCTGGTATGGTGCCCATCATAATCAAGCATTTTTTAAAGATCCTCATTTATTCATAGGAAACTATCCATCACATTTTGCCATACATTTCAGTAATAGATTCCCCACTTTAAAAAAAGTTATCCCCTCCCCACCCCAAATTTGCTGTTCTTAACTTGGCAGCTGTCCCCTCTATGAAGAGTTACATCCCTTTTAGTTTGGCATCATCAGCAAACCTCATTGAAAAGTCAGAATAGTCTCAGAGTTAAATCCTTTCATGCTAAAATACTGCTGAGTTATTTATGTCCATTCTTTTTTTTTAATTAAGATATAATTCACATACCATAAAACTCATTTTTGAAAGTATACAATTCAGCGGTTTTTCAGTATGTTCATGGAGTTGAATTGTCGTCATAGTTAGTTTTAGAACATTTTTTTATCACTGCTACTTCCTTTAAGGCTCAGCAAGTAAAAAATCCACCTGCAGTGCAGAAGACACAGGAGACGCAGGATCGATCCCACATCAGGAAGATCCCCTGGAGGAGGAAATTGCAATCCACTCTAGTACTCTTGCCTGGACAACCCCATGGACAGAGGATCCTGGCAGGCTACAGTCCATGGGGTCACAAAGAGTCAGACACAACTGAGCAATAATATTAGAATATATGCACACACATTATCAGTCATTCCCCCTGGCCCAACTCATATCAGCCCCCGATAACCACCACTCTGTCTCTATGGATTTGTACATTTTCTAAAACTAAATCATACAGTATGTGGCCTTTTGTGTATGGCTTCTTTCAGTTATAATATTTTCAAGGTAAATCAATGTTATAGCATGGATCAGTACTTCATTTCTTATTTTGGCTAAATAAGATTCCATTTTACATATATACCAAATTTTGTCTATCCATTCATCAGGTAATGAACATTTGTGTTGTTTCCACCTTTTGATGATCATGAATAGTGCTATTACAAATATTTGTGTAAAATCTTTTGTGTGGGTAAATACTTAGGAATGGGATTGATGGATCATATGATAACTCTGTGTTTAGCAGTTATTGAAGAATGCTCAAACTGTTTTCCTCAGGGACTGCACCAATTTACATTCCCTCAGCAATGTACAGGGCTCCAATTTCTCCACATCCAGGTCAACATTTGTTTTCCTTAAATTTTTTAAAAAATTATAGCCATCCTAGTGAGTGTGAAGTGGTATCTTATGGTTTTGATTTGCATATTCCTAGTCACTAACAATGTTGAGCATGTTTTCATGTGCTTACTGGCCATCTGTTTACTTCTTGTGAGAAATATTGACTTAAGTCCTTTGCCCAACTTTGAATTGGGTTGTTTTGTTGTTGTTGTTGAGCTGTATATATATTCTGGATATTAATCTCTTATCATATATGTTATTTGCAAATATTTTATCCCATTCTGTGTGCTACCTTTTAGCTTCACTGACAGTGTTCTTTGACAAACAATTTTTTTTCAAAAAAATGGCAATATAGTTGATTTACAATATTATGTTAGTTTCAAGTGTACAGCAAAGTGATTCAGTTACATATATATATTTTTCAGGTTATCTTCAATAATAAGTTATTATAAGACATTAGATATCACAAAATTTTTAATTTTGATAAAGTCCTATTTTCCATGTTTCTTCTGTTGACTATGCTTTTGGTGTCATATCCAAAATTCATTGCCATATACAATGTCATGATGCTTTCCCCCTATGTTTCATAGCTTTAGGTCTTATATTTAGTTATTTGATTTGTTTTAGGTTAATTTTTGTATACAGTGTAAGGCAAGGATCCAAATTCATTTTTGTACATGTGTATCCAATTTTCCCAGCATCATTTTTGGAAAAACTTTCCCCACTGAATGATCTTTGTTGAAAATTATTTGATCATACATGCAAGGGTTTACTTCTGGGATCTCTATCCCATACTTTTGGTCTATATGTCTGTCTTTATGCCAGTATGATTACTGTAGCTTTGTAGTAAATTTAGATATTGGACGTGTGAGTCTTCCAATTTTTTTCACTTTTAAAGTTTATTTTAAAAAGTTACTTTGGCTATTTTGTGACCCTGAAAGTCCATGTGAATTTTAGAATCAGCATGTTAATTCCCCCAAAACAGCAGGTGGATTTGGTAGGGACTGTACCGAATCAGTAGATTACTTTGGGGAGTATAGCCAGTTTAACAATATTAGTTTTAAATTCATGACCACAGGAGGTCTTTACACTTATTGAAGTCTTTTAAAATTCTTTTTTTTTTTTTGAACAGCATGTATACTATCTATGGTGAAACAGATCACCAGCCCAGGTGGGATGCATGAGACAAGTGCTCCAGCCTGGTGCACTGGGAAGACCCAGAGGAATTGGGTGGAGAGGGAGGTGGGAGCGGGGATCGGGATGGGGAATACGTGTAAATCCATGGCTGATTCATATCAATGTATGACAAAACCCACAAAAAAAAAAAAAAAAAAAAGTATTGAAAGGCTAAAAAAAAAAAAAAAAGACCTTGGTCAAAAACAAACAAAAAAAAATTCCTTTTTTTTTTTCTAATTAATTAATTAATTTATTTTTACTTTACAATATTGTATTGGTTTTGCCATACATTGATTTGAATCCTCCATGGGTGTACATGTGTCCCCCATCCTGAACCTCCCTCCCACCTCCCTCCCCTTCCCATCCCTCTGGGTCATCCCAGTGCACCAGCCCTGAGCACCCTGTCTCATGCATTGAACCTGGACTGGTGATTCATTTCACATATGATAATTTACATGTTTCAATGCCATTCTCCCATATCACCCCACCCTTGCCCTCTCCCAGAGTCCAAAAGACTGTTCAATACATCTGTGTCTCTTTTGCTGTCTTGTTCTTTCAACAGTGCTTTATAGTTTTTAGTGTATAAGTCTTGAATTTCTTCTGTTAAATTTATTCCTGAGTATTTTATTATTTTTGATGCTGCTGTAAATGAAGGAGTTTTTGTAACTTCACTATCAGATTGTTCATGGCCAGTGTGCAGAAGTATGACTGAGTTTCTGTCTTGCAAGCCTGCTGGATTCAGTTAATAATTCTAATAGGAGTTTAGTAGATTCCTTATGATTTTCTATATATGAGATCAGGTTATCTGATAACAGAGATAGTTTTACTTCTTTGTTTCCAGTTGGAATACCTTTTGTTTCTTTTTCTTACCTAATTGCCCTAGCAAGACCCTCCAATAAATGTGGAACAAAAGCGGTGAGAAGAGATATCTATGTTTGGTTCCTGATCTTGGGTGAAAAATTCTCAGTCTTCCACTGTAACACATTATATTAGCTGTAGGTTTTTCATAGATGCACTTTATCAGGTTAGAGAAACTCCCTTCTATTCCTATTTTGTTTAATGTTTTTATTGTAAAAGGGTATTGGATTTTGTCAAATGATTTTTCTGCATCTATTGAGATGATCATGTGGTTGTTATCCATTATTCCATTAATATGGTGCATTACTTTAATTTTCATATGTTTAACTGCATATTTATTTTATATTAATATATCACATATTCAAGTACAGCCTAACCGAGAAAAGCCTTGTATGAGACCAGCAGACATTTATTGTTTATTTGCAGTTCTGACCTTAACTTGGACCTGTACATTGGACAAGAACAGATGGCAAACTGGGACGTGACTGTAACCATGACTTCAAACCACAAACACTCTGATATTTTTAAAAACTATGTTTGTTTTAAAGAAAGGAAATGTATATTTTAAAAATGCATGTTGAAAATTGTTGTTTGTTATTATAATCACATTTTCAACCCATGGTGATCTGAGTATCAATTAAAATAGCTCTATGACTTAAAACTGGTGCATGTTATTTCTGATTTAAAACATATTGTTTTAGAACTGACCTGTACCAGACTTTGGGTAGCTCAAAGTCACTTAATAAGAAAAACACACGTCGACCTGGAATTTATTTATTTATTTTTGCCCATAAAAAGCAGTACTAATTGTACTGACAGCATTACTTGCTAACATTTTATTTAAATATCTCCTTTAATCCTACCAATGACTCTGATCTAAGTATGATTAAATGTTAGTCAATCAGTCATGTTCAACTCTTTGTGACCCGCATGGACAGTAGCTCACCAGGTTCCTCTGTCCATGGGATTCTCCAGGCAAGAATACTGGAGTGAGTTGCCATTCCCTTCTCCAGGGGACCTTCCTGACCCAGGATCAAACCTGGGTCACCTGCATTGCAGGCAGATACTTTGCTGTCTGAGCCACCAGAGAAGCCCCCAAGTATGATTAAATATTTCATTTTATAGCTGAGGAAATGCCAAAGGTTAAGTAACTTGCCTAAATACTCACAGGTAGTAAGTAGTGATGCCAGGAATTTGACTCAGACTCATTTGACTTCAAAGTCCACTCTCTTCACCATTTCTTGTACTTTGGGTACCACAGTTAAAGTTATGCACAAATTCAAAACTGTTCATTTCCCCTTTTCAACTAAAATGGGACCAAAACCTGAAGGCATAAGGATTCACATTGTGTCACTTGTTGACCAATGTTATTTCAACTCAAATCCTTAGTAAGTACTTACCACAAGAATTCAGCCTATGGTATGTACCTTATCTAGTAGTGGACACGACTGTATAGAAACTATTTTGTATTTAATTATGTAATATTATTTGAGTAGAAGATCTTTACTGACAAAGTCAAAGCTACCTTTAAGAGGGGGAAAAGATAGTCATGCCAAAGTGGCTAGTGATAGATTAGAGAAAATTATGATTTGGTGCATTAAAATTACCATGCAAATGTCATGGAGCAGGAGCTTGGTGATCTATAAGTCTAAGCCTAACACTGTGGACCTTCCCTGAGTCCGGCCTCAGGACACTACATGATCTTGGCTTTCCTCTTTACTCTCCAGAAATGACACTGGTTTCTGAGTCTTCTTGCAGCTCCTGAGCCTGAACTCTACAGTCTCAATTCTCTCACCTCTCTCTTTCCTAGAATGTTCATCTCAAGCTGCAACCATCACAGCTAAGCAGATGACTTTGTAAATGTGTAATTCCAGTTCTGACCTCTCACTTAGCTCCAATCCTGATGCCTCTATCGGGAGGGCCTACTCGAACAACCAGCATCTTAGAGTGAAGTTATGCAAGTTGAACTTCTATTTAGGGTGTCACCTTCACTTCCTCAGGTCCAAATTCTTGGGGACTTTGTTACTCCTCCACCTCCTGGGCTGAGTTTGCATCTATTAGTTATTTCCAGAATGAGTCGCTTCCATCCCATTTTCATTGCTTTCTCTCAATCCACCCGCATGGACGTCTGCATCAACCTCTTGACTGTCCTCCACTATAAGATGTTCAGAAGAATCCTCACAAGACCTTTCTTAGGCCAAAGTCTAGGGGGTTAGCAAGGCCATTTGATTCTGTGACATGATGTCCATGATGGCAGTGGGATGTGGGAGAAGAGAGCCAATTTAGTAAAATGTGTAAAGAAAACACATACGTTTCAAGATGTCTAAGAGAGACCTCACGCTTTCTTCCTGAGGCCAGCTCCTCTTTGATTTGGTATAAAACAGTCATAAGACCTGGAATAACAGCTGTCATCCTCTCTCGGAGCAGCAGACACAAAAGAAGTGCTGGTGCCCGTTCCTGGACATGAGTACATGCCCAGCCTCTGGTATCCGTGATCCTGAGCCGGACTGCTGCCAGCTGTGACTGTGCAATCCAGGGCTTCATGCCTGGGTACCTTGGGCACCTTCAGTCTCATGTCTCCCACCAGAGGCATGTGATAAGGAGGTGGTAAAGAAGGAGCCCTAGGCTGCACATGCAAGTCGGGAGAGTGATCAGGTGCCTGGGCTCTGAAATGGGATGGAACTAAGTTCAAATCCTGCTCAGCACTCCCTTTAGTTGCTTAATGCTGTAATTAATCTCTTTGAGTGGAACAGGCCATCTGTTCACCTTCCTGTGAACTCCCAGCTGGAAGGCGTACAAACCACCACTAAAGAGACAAGAAGATGGGGAAAATCAGTTTTCTTCAACTCCTTAGAAGTGAAATGTCATCTGTGGTTGGGACAAACACTGGCATACCTCTGAAGGTGGATGGGGGTGGGATCATCATGAGGCTCTCGAAGTGTCTTTTAAAACAGAGACACCCACTTAGCCTAATGGCAGAGGTTTGAGTTTGTGGACTGGGGCAGGCAAGTTGGGGGCCAGAAGGGAATAGCTCAGGACAATAGAGGGTGAAGCCACCAGCTATCCTCCCCCTTCTCAAGCTCTTCTTAAGTAGGGGCACCAATTTATGGTCCTTAAGTCTCAGTTTTCTTATCTTTGAAGTGGGAATCATGAGTCTACCTTACAAGGTTGCTTTGGAAATCACATGAGATGTACATAAATCACTCAGCATGGTGGTTGGGCCATTCACAGAAGACCTGAATATTTTCACATAAACTCTGGGGAGGTGGTCATATGCCCTAGAAGTGTGTTATTATTTACTTGTTTATAAGCACATGAGAGTTGGCAAAGGGAGGGAACAGCTCATTAATACACATAAGACATGTAACTTCTCATTCTGTTGAAGGACCAATTGCTCACTGGTCTGTTATTTCTTTCAGGGTGACTTCCTTTTTATCTATAGTTACAGATATAAATACAAATAATAGAAGCAGATTCTATTTACTAACAGCTGGGGGGGATCATATCTAAGTACTCCATAAGCTCTTCAACTGAAGGGACCCAACTGGCTGATTCTTGCTCTCTCTAAAGGAAGAATCCTCTCTGGCCACTCTGAGTCTTATAGTTGTTGACCGCCAATCCTGGGCACCAAAGAGAATGCTCAAACAATCTTTGTCAATGAAAAAGACCTGGGATCTTTCCAAGAAGACCCTGAAATTGAATGAGACCAAGGGAATGAAGATAGAGGGCAAAGGAGAAAAGATTTTTGTACAATTATTGAGTACTATAGCTAGGACTGAACCCAGGATTTTTACCTAGGAATTGTATTGATAAAATAATGCAGATTCTGATTCATTAGGTCCCAGGTGGGGTCTAAAGATTTCTGCTGTTTCTGGGACCATACTTAGAGTTGCAAGAGGGTTGATACTGCTGAAGCACTTAGAATAGTTTATGGTATGTAGTTTCTGATTCAACAAATGATAGATATTATTGTTTCTATTATTCGCACTGGCTGAGTTGTATGTAGCTCTTAGAAACTGGGCAAGTGCATTTGGGTTTAGAAGTCCATTTTCCATGGACTTGATTGGCTCAGACCAGTGCCTCAGGAATCAAAGATGAATTCAAATGGGCTGGTGAACTGACCATAACAAACTTTGAAGATGCCTTCAGAACTAAGGATTCAAGCTCAAGGAAAAGTGGAACAAAGAAACAGGAGAATATTTTTTTTTAAAGCTGCCTCCTGTGTGTGGCAGCAACCGAAGGGTGCTGCAGCAGGACAGGGCTCTTGTTCTGTGTGCAGCAGGCGGGCTTCCTATCCTAAGACCAGGCACAGGCTGGAGTGGAAACTCTTGAACCTCAGAGGAGGAGTTTGGTCTCCTTAGGCAAAGGTGGGTGACACAGAAGCCATGAGATACAGAAAGGTTCCTTGAAGAGGCTTCCAGAGGTAATCTAGAGTCTTGCTGCTCAACATGAGGGTCTTGGCCATCAGCAAGTGCATCATTTAGGAATCCCTGAAAAATTCAGAATCTCAGTCCTTACCCAGACTTAGTAAATCCAAATTTACTAGGTCTAAATCCCAACAAATCCAAATTTATTGAAATTTGCATTTCAACAAAGTCCCCAGGAGACGCATATGCACATTACTAATTGACAAGCACTGCTTTGATGGAGTTTCTTTACAAGTGCAGTGGCCACAGGAAAAGAAGCATCCAGATATAGCAAAGAATAAAGCCCACTGGTTTCACAAACCCACAGGCAGGACCTCAACTATAGTCAATACTTATCATCACAATTATGTGCAATTATGTGACAGAAGCAGTTTACATATGTATAATGGCTTAGAGTAAAAAGACTGAATGCCTCTACATTCCTTTGATTTATAGACTAAGCCTATTATTTCCACTTTGTGGATACAGAAAACTAAGGCTCAGAGAGACTGAATAATCAAATACGAGGTCCCCCTAAAATGATTCTTTGAAACTATACCTCAAAAATTGATCTTCAACATAGAAGCCTAAATTAAAGCTATTTTATTCTACTACAGGTCCCTTTATAAGTACATGGTTTCTCATTAACTTGTACTAAATCGAACAGTAGAAAGGATCAATATTTTGATCTTAAAATATTAAATCTTAATACAATATTAAAAACAATATTTTTAAAGCAATGCAGGCTTTTTGCTTTTAAGTCCAAAGTAATAAAGGTACAGAAATGATTTTTTTTTTTTTAAGAAAAAGCACAAGAATTCAGGTCCAAGTTAAGCACTAAGCAGTCACCTTTGGGCACTGTAAATTGATACAAAGGTGCTCTGGGTAGCCCTGGTCCTTTTTCAGTGTTGTTTTCAGAGTCTGTAGTACTGTTGTTTGGACCTCCTATAGCTTATGTTGCTATCTCCAACTCTTGGCAGAGTGCCTGCAGAGAGAAGAGGTTAGTAAGTGTCACTGAATGAACAGATGAAGAGACTGATAAACACGAGGGAATGTGACACAGTCCAGGGCCAAAGGAATCTAAGACCTGGGCTCCCTGCTCCCCCTACTGTGGAGAGATCAGAAGGTTCTGGAAGGGATGTGGCATCCATGTCAGCAAGCAAACTCTTCCTCAAATAGCTAGTGTAATTTCTCTAAGTCCAGACATTCAGACAGAGCAGGGAAGAGAAGAACAGGAAGTCCTTCCAATGGAATCCATTGGCAAGAGTGATTTGTGTGACCTGTTTTTGATAAATGGGATAGTAAGTCTGTGCTTTGCTGAACACATCTGTTATCATGCACCTGTATGTCCATCCCATGTCTAGGCATTTCCCTCCCTTTCCCTTCTTCTATCTCTTTTACCTCCCTCATTTCCTTCTATCCTTCTTCTCTTTTTTTCTAAGAGAAAGAGTTTGCACAAAAAATTCCAATTTTCTCATGTCTGAGGCAGAAAAAGAGAAAAGAAAATTTATATGTGCATTATTCACCTGAATTATTAATAGCCAAGAAGAGGAGACAGAACTTCCAGGCAGGTGAGTTGCTGTTGGTGGCTGATGTGGCCTGGAATTGTGAGAAGGGTGGGTGTGGATGGGAGAAATGAGCTCTGAGGTCAAGAGCTGGGGAAAGTTCTGTTTCCTGAGGTTTGCACTGACCCCCAGAGTCCACCTGCAGCTCCAGGCAGCCTCCAGAGGAGGGCACGCTCCCCAGCTCCATTTCCACAGTTCCCCACCCCCCCCCCCCAAGCTCTCTCCCTTCTGTCAAACCTGACCTCTTGCTAGACCCAAACCTGAACCCCTTCTAAGACCCATTCTGATCTAAGCCTTTGTTCTTACTATTTCTGGAATGTCTTCTTTGCTCTACATCCACCTTTTTCTGTTGTTTGTTTTGCACGGTATGCTTTATAACCACTAAGTTCATTGATTTTATCCCATTATAATTTTGTGAGGCAAGTATCTACATTGTCCTCATTATATAGAAAACATGATGAAACTTAGGAACAGAAAGGTTAAGCAATTTGCTCCAGGTCACAAAGCTTGTCTGATGTAGAGCTGGGATTTAGGTCTGTCTGTTGCCAAAGTGCACACTTTTAATCACTAATCTTTGTTTCGTATGTGTCACGGTATGGTGTAACCACATATTCAAACGTCAGTCTATCAACTAAATCACTGACTCCTAGAGATGAAGAACATGCTTTCTTTTCATTGTTTTCCCTGGTTAGGACAAAGCCATGGCTAGCACTCAGCAAACGTTTTCACAGTGTGTTACATTTCGTTTCCTAGAGGTGGACTAGAGACAGGCTAAGAGCTCAAGTCTAGGTTGTGCTGTGATGTGTTGTGCTTAGTCGCTCAGTCGTGTCTGACTCTTTGCAACCTCATGCACTGTAGCCCCTCAGGCTCCTCTGTCCAAGCGGATTCTCTAGGCAAGAATACTGGAGTGAGTTGCCATGTCCTCCTCCAGGGGATCTTCCCAACCCAAGGACTGAACCTAGATCTCCCACATTGCAGGCAGATTTTTTACCATCTGAGCCACGAGGGAAGCCCCAAGTCTAGGTTGAGGTTAGTTCAAATCAGGCTTCTGTGACCTTTGGATTCATGACCATCTAGGGCTTGGTCCTTAGCTGCTCTGAGTCTTGGTTTCCTACCTCTGTGTCCATCTCCATCTTTTACTAGACTGTGAACATCAGGGAGACAGGAGTAGTGTTAATTCTTCTTCAATTTACCCCTTTCACTGTCTCCAAACAGCATCTAACTTGATTAGGCATCAAGTTGACTATTCAGTGAATGAATGATTGTTCACAATTCTCTATACATCTGCCTCCCATTTTAAAAAAAATGGAATAAAAAAGAAAACATGTCACCTAACTGTTATGGGGAGAGAGAGACAATTACACTATGTTATGCATACAGAAAACTAAACAATGAGACTGGAAAGAGTGACAAAGGATATTGAAAATAGAAATCAAGGTTGGGAACTTACCAAGACCCTGTCTATGGAAAATGTGAATGCTCTCTGGAATTTTTCCAGCCCAGTTTCTGAATATGTAACACACTTCCAGAAGATCTAACTTGGACTTTAACATCCCATTAGCAGAAAAAAAAAAAGGGGGAATACTGTATAGGTTTTAGGTTCCGAACACAGTCTATTTCTGGGTTTGCAACTGAGGTGTTGAGACACTTCAAAAAAGGGCAAAGACTGAAGAGCACGCAGTTAAATTAGACTGGAGTGAAGCAGTGAAACAGGACATTAACCCACTTGAAGACCCTTGAGGCCTCCAGGCTTTCCCCTTGGATAACTCTGAAAGGCATCCAGTGAGTTCCAATTTGGGCAGGGGTTTGTTTATTCTGCTTGGTTCAAATCAGGGCTACAGATCCCTAATGGTTTTCATGTCCCTAAAGGTTTTCCACATTTGGGCAAGATCTATGCTTTATGGAAGTCCAAAGAGGCCCTGCTCCCAGCCCCTCAGGCTGAGCAGTCTGCATCAAGACCAGTCAAAAGCCCAAACTCCGAGAGAAGTTTAGCAGCATATATCCCTTGGCACGAGCGTGGGGATTTTCACAATGTTGCTGTGTCACAGTAAAAATGCCTCCATTCTTAACCAACCGTAATTTTTATTACCTTTTCATTTTTCTCCCTGTGATGCTAAATTTTCAAGGCCAATCTCTTTTCCTGTAAGCACTGCCCTGGGCCAACATAAACTACATGTGTTCACACTGGCTTCTGGCCCTTTATTTTGAGCACACTATTCCTGATCCGGGAATATCCTTGTAGGTTTGTGATTACGACTCTCCCTCCTTCCTAGGGTGTCCTACCTCCAGACTCTTGACCTTTGTTGGTCTTTCCTTCCTAAAATTCAACCTGCTTTAAGAGCATGTGATGGCTCTCTAATGCTTTAGGTCCAAATTTTCCCCTTGTTTTCTCCAAATTGTGACTGGACCTACCAACTTAGCCTTATGCCTCCTTGTATTCCCCCCATGAGATCTTGGCTGAGAATCACTTCCTCATACTTACCTTTTACTTATCTCACGTATTTTTCTTGCCTGGAATGAGACCCTACTCCCCCACTCCCAAGCAGAAGCTGGTTCACAGAAGACTTCCCTGCTTCCAGCCCAGCCTCCTAAACCCAAGAACTAAAACTCTCCCTGGCATACCACCCAGGGCACACAAAAGAAGATGTCTGCAGGGTCGGGCAGGTGAGAAAATAAGACTCGGGATGGGAGGGAGATAACCCAGCGGTGGGGTCCGGGTGGGTAGGTATGGGAGGGTGAGTTGAACTGGTGCATCTTGCTTGGAGGCAGGTGTATGGATCAGGACCAGTGCAAGGGGCCAGGGGAGAATGGGGGCCCGGGGGTGCCAGAAAAGATAGAACTCTACATTTTAACGCAAAATTTCCTAATTTAAAAAAATACTGAAGCTGTCAAGGAAAAAGCCACATGGCCTGGATTTGGCCCGCCAGGGAGTTTTTGCTTCCCTAGTTAAAGCAAGACACTGCTATGACTCAGTACTCAGAGAGTCTGGCCTGGGGTGGGGGAGTGTTAACAGTCCCCCTGGGCCTGCGGGGGGGGGGGTGGTGGGTGGGGTGTCATCAATCCTCCTTTCTAGTCCACACCACAAACCTTTCTTCTAAACTTCTTGGAATACAGTTCCCAGGAAGTAGAGAGAGCTGGGTTACTAGGTTATTTGTCCTTTGCCTGCCTCCTCAGAACAACCACAGAGTACTAAGGCTCATCTGAGCTGTAGCTTTCTTTCAGATTATCCTTTATTCTCTGATTCAATATCTTCAGTGGTTTTAAATGCTAACATTTTTATCTGGATATAAAGACGGCTGGAGTCATCTCAAGCTGATTTTTGTCTGAATCATCCTTTTGAAAGAGAAATCCTATGGTGTCCCTTCTTCTGTGTGAAACTTGGTTTTCCATGGCTCCCAAGGATACAGACAGGAACCCTTAACTACAGTCTGTACTATCTGGCAACTTGCTTTACTTTTCTGTGGCTTAGCTTCTTCTCATGTAAAAATATGAGTTTTAAATTAGATAATACCGGGGAAAAAAAAAGCTTGTCAGAGTGTCTGGCTCACCGTGAGCACCCAACACCTGTTAGCCTTTGTCATTCTGAGTTCTCCAGACTTTCTTGAGAGGGAACCCTCCAGATCTCAACTGTCCACTCTAACTTCAAACTTGCCATACTCCTGGCTGCCATGGGGCCTTGGCAAATAATTACTTCTGTCTAGAACATTCTTCTTGCTCCCCTTCCCTTAGCTACAGGCTAAGGAGAGCCTGTAGCCTTACGTGGAAGCCTTCTCTGCTTGGGTCAAATCCCCCTTTTAGAAGATCACATGCGCATGGCCCTTTCCCTGGTAGCACGTACGACAGCCACAGCTTGTCATTTATTTTTGTAATTACTTGATTCCCTACTGGTCTTTAAGTTCCATGTGGGTGGGTACAACGTCTGTTCTATTCCTGGTACCTGGCAGTGGCGGTGTTTAATAATATTTGCAAGATAAAATGAATTTCCACCACCAGCGGCCTGTCCTTGGCATGTGTGGGGGTATGATGACCACTGAGAAGAGGGCATTCCCCCAGAGACAGAGAAGGAACATGGACTCCTCTCTCAGTGTGAGGGCTATGGAATGGAGGTGCCTTCATCTCTTTTCTCAGGAAAGAGACTCCAGACCCTTCAAAGCAGGGCTAATGCAGAGATTGGGGTCACTCTTTTCCCCCCGCCTTTTCTCTTTTCTCAGCAACAGTGTAAGTCCACTTTGCAGAGATAAGACCCTCAAGTGCACTTGTCAATTGGCTCAGGGGTACAAGGACACATTGAGCAGTGACAGAAACAGACCAGAGAGAAGTCATTCCATGGCCGTCTGCCTCAATATGGGCCAGGGCAGGACTCTCTCACTCAGAGGCCAAGGAAGATCAAAGGCTTAAATATTCCTTGTATGGCTCTCAGATGGTCTGACTTCTGCCCTGTACCTCCAGTCACAGATTGAGCAGGACGGGGACCAGCCCAAGCGAGTTTTGTAATTGATGCTTGAAAAATAGTCATTGCTGGTAAGTTAACTCTAGATGGTGATGCTCACAGGTTCGAACCAGATGGCTTCAAATTTCTTTCCTGGTTTTAGTACGGGGAATTGTATGTTATCTTGAGTTGTATGTATGTATTCATTTACTTATTTTTTCACTCAACAAATATTTTCTGAGACATCCTCTCCCATTTGGTTGATTCTGTGCTATGACTACTCAGCCGTAGATGGGAAGATCCTTCCATCCACCCCTACAGGTTCGCATAACAAAGAATACTGGAGATGTCTTAGAAGTCCTGGGAGGAATACAGGGCAAGGAGGCAGCAGGTACACAGAGAAGAGATCAATTTTGTAGTCTGGATGAACTTGCAATCAAATTGGGGCTTCTATGTTATATTTATGTACGTACACGTGCACACACGCACACACACAAACACACAAATACACACAAGGTCAGTACAGGGTGAAATGTGAGTGGGAGTTAAAACTATTGGATTTCCTGGTGGTTAAGAACTTGGGTTGGACTCTCAGACATAAATCACAGCAGGATCCTCTATGACCCACCTCCCAGAATATTGGAAATAAAAGCAAAAATAAACAAATGGGAATGAATGAAACTTAAAAGCTTTTGCACAACAAAGGAAACTATAAGCAAGGTGAAAAGACAGCCCTCAGATTGGGAGAAAATAATAGCAAATGAAGCAACAGACAAAGGATTAATCTCAAAAATATACAAGCAACTCCTGCAGCTCAATTCCAGAAAAATAAATCACCCAATCAAAAAATGGGCCAAAGAACTAAACAGACATTTCTCCAAAGAAGACATACAGATGGCTAACAAACACATGAAAAGATGCTCAACATCACTCATCATCAGAGAAATGCAAATCAAAACCACAATGAGGTACCATTACACGCCAATCAGGATGGCTGCTATCCAAAAGTCTACAAGCAATAAATGCTGGAGAGGGTGTGGAGAAAAGGGAACCCTCTTACACTGTTGGTGGGAATGCAAACTAGTACAGCCGCTATGGAGAACAGTGTGGAGATTTCTTAAAAAACTGGAAATAGAACTGCCATATGACCCAGCAATCCCACTTCTGGGCATACACACTGAGGAAACCAGATCTGAAAGAGACACGTGCACCCCAATGTTCATCGCAGCACTGTTTATAATAGCCAGGACATGGAAGCAACCTAGATGCCCATCAGCAGATGAATGGATAAGGAAGCTGTGGTACATATACACCATGGAATATTACTCAGCCATTAAAAAGAATTCATTTGAATTAGTTCTAATGAGATGGATGAAACTGGAGCCCATTATACAGAGTGAAGTAAGCCAGAAAGATAAAGAACATTACAGCATACTAACACATATATATGGAATTTAGAAAGATGGTAATGATAACCCTATATGCAAAACAGAAAAAGAGACACAGATGTACAGAACAGACTTTTGGACTCTGTGGGAGAAGGCGAGGGTGGGATGTTTTGAGAGAACAGCATCGAAACAGGTATATTATCTATGGTGAAACAGATCACCAGCCCAGGTTGGATGCCTGAGACAAGTGCTCGGGCCTGGTGTACTGGGAAGACCCAGAGGGATCGGGTAGAGAGGGAGGTGGGAGGGGGGATCGGGATGGGGAATTCATGTAAATCCATGGCTGATTCATGTCAATGTATGACAAAAACCACTACAATATTGTAAAGTAATTAGCCTCCAACTAATAAAAATAAGTGAAAAAATAAATAAATAAATACACACATCTGTTTTTCTGCGAAAAAAAAAAAAAAAAAAGAACTTGGGTTAGGGATCAGAGAGACTTGGAGACCAAATGTAGGCTTTGCCCCTTTAAGCCCAGTTAAAGGTTTTAGTTCTAGACTTGGTAGTCCATAAGCTCAGATCCTGTGCATTGCCAGAGTCTCTGAAACTTTTTATACTGTCAGTTTCCCTCCATGTTTCCAGATCATCCCCAAAAATATCTGCTTGAAATGGATTTTAGACGAGTCTGCTTACTAATGCAGAAGTTGAATGATTCTGGGTATGAATCAGGGTAAAATACCATGACTGTTAGCAATGGTGTTTCTGGTGACTAAAATTCACAAGAAGAGCCTCAGAGGGGCGGAAGCAACCATTTTTTCAGGCCATCATAGAATCGTTTGTTATTACAATGAAATAGAGAGTAAAGAGGCTTAAAATGCCAAATATGTACATATTTCCAGCTGGCAAAACATTTTATACTTTCCAGAAGATGGTAACATCTTCTGTTAGAGTTTAGTCCATTGAAAACCAAACACTCTTAAAATGTCCACTAACAACTTTAACTGTACTAGTAATTTCTTGGTTTTAAGACTCAATTCCGACAGAAGTTTAAATAATGACTCAGACTGTCCTGAGATCTTCTCTTTTTTTTCCTCTTAAATATTTGCTACTGACCCACATGTTATTATAAACAAATTATAAGTATATTCCACTATGTTCTATAAATGTTCCCATGGACAAGAATTTTCATAGCTCATTTAAGTGAGGTTTTTGTCCTTTAAAAAGGTAAACAATTTAAAAACACTCAAAAGGATTAGTTACATGTATTGAAACATTTAATTTTATTGTAAAGAGTAATGCAACTTCATAAAAATGTACAAGTTCTAACTTGAACACTAAATTTTATACCAAGCTTAGCAGACATGGTGCCCAATCCCAGGAATAAATGCTTAGCATCTTTTCTACTCTGGAGGGAACAGAGATGATACCAGCAAAAAAGTGGAACTAAAACAACAGAAGCATCATAACAGAGGTGAGAGCTTGTTTTCCTTAGTTACATAGGGTGTTCACATTTCTCCAGGCTCTTAAGTGATTTTAGAAACCTCAGACTTCACTCAAGTTGGTACAGGGACCCTCTGAGCCCCTACATCCTGTTTTTATCTCAACTATAACATTTATTACCATCTGAAAATTGCAGGGATATTTGTCCATCTCCTGCAGTATCAGGTGAATTCCTTGAAAGTTAAGACTTTGTCTTATTCACTGTTTTATCCTCAGGGCCTAGCACAGTGCTTGTCACATAGAAGATGCTCGACTAATGTTTGTTAAATGAATTAATGAATGATCTGATGCATGAACCCTAAGGAAAACCTTACAAAGGGGCAGAATCCAGCCTCTAGATACCTCCTTTCAAGTGTCCTGTAAGGATGGCAGGACAATCTGGTTGCGACATCTGTCACCCCATTGATCGCCAGGGTTGATTCGGCTGATCTGGCTGGCTAGGCGGGTGTCCCCTTCCTCCCTCACCACTCCATGTGCGTCCCTCCCGAAGCCGCACGCTCGGTCAAAGAGGCCGACCATCCCTGATAGAGGAGGACCGGTCTTTGGTCAAGGGTATACGAGAAGCTGCGCTCCCCTGCTAAAACCTCCAAACAAGCTCTCAAGTGTCCCGTAAGATACTACTTCTCTGAGTCCAGAGCCAGGGAAACCTGGAGGTTTGTGTGCATCTAAGACTGAGCTAAGAGCAGAGTACCTGAATCAAGAACAGTGGAAGGCTGGCATTTCAAGGAACTGGTAAGGGTGGCAGCAATCATCATTGCTACCCTCATCATCCTCAGCATCACATCATCAACCTAACATTTACCGAAGAGAGATGCCAGATACTTTGCTCAGTTATTTATATACATTATCTCATTTAGTCCTCAGAACACCTCTGTGAAGTTCTCACTTTTATTCCTGATTTACGGTGGCAGACACTAAAGCCTAGGAAGTAAAGTCACCTATTCAAGATGGCATAACATTGAAATCGAGACTCAAACCCAAGACAGAATGATGTTCCCAGTCAATTTCTTTTAACCATGAAGCAATTAACAGGACAAAGAGAGCCCCAGTAATACTTTTCTTATTCATTCTAAGCCCTTCTCCCCACTTACTTTAACAAAGCCTCTGTCCCCCTTCTCATCTGAATGTGAGCCCCAAATGGCTTCAGAAAACAGTATCACTGGAGACAAAGGGCTTGAATCCATCAAAGTTTGCACACAGGCTCCAAATGCCTCTTTTTAACCAATAGTCACGTGGTACGGACAAGAACATCAACATTCAAACAGTATAAATGGATAGGAGGTGACAAGTAAAAGGCCTCTCTTGGAGGCAATCATTTTTGCATGATTCTGTGCCTATTCTTTGACAGTTATCTTTTAACTGTAAAAAAAGATTTTGGGGATTTCCCTGATGGTCCAGTGCTTAAGAATCTACCTGCCAATGCAGGGGACATGGGTTCCACACTTGGTCTGCGAACTAAGATTCCACATGCCTCAGGGCAACTAAGTCTCATGCCCTCTAACTACTGAAGCCCGAATGCCCTAGAGTCCATGCTCCACAACAAAAGAAATCACCGCAGTGAGAAGCCTGAGCATGCACTGCAACTATAATAGCTCCACAACTAGAGAAACCTGCATGCAGCAACAAAGACACAACCCAGCCAAAAATAAATAAATAATAAATGTACAATTTAAGGATGAAAAGAAAAGATCTGCATCTCATTTGAAAAAAAAATTCCCTTCCCTTTCAAGAATAGTGTATTTAATCACCTCGATGGAAGATGAGAAATCTGGCCCATTCTCCCCATCACTGCAAATTACATCTTTTTAGTTTTATTTTTCTGTTGATAACTGTATTGTTTCAGCTTTAAATACTATTCTTCTTGTGCTTTCTTTTTTTAAAATTTATTTGTTTTTAATTGATTTAAATACTATTCTTAATCTTCTCTCTTTATATTTCACTTTAAATGTATTTCTTAGCTCCCCCAAGGTTATCCAACTGCTCTTTCTCCTTCTCTAAACCTTCCTTTTTCAAGATCAATGCAATGATTTCTTATGCCAGGTTGGCTGGGGGGAACATTTACTTACTGACATTGAAAAGTCATATTTTAAGACTTCTTGATTTAAAAGAGTTATGAGTTCAGTGTTATATGCAATAAGCAAGCTTTGGAGGAAAGGATTGGAATCTAGTTGTTATTTTTTTGGGTACAGAGTTTCAAATAACTATCTTGCAAATGGTTTTCTGAAACATGGCCCACTCAGAGTTTCTGGAGCTAGGACTTGGAATTTTTATGATCAGTTCAAATATGGGGAAGAGATGGTTGGATGGCATTACTGACTCAAAGGACATAAGTTTGAGCAAGCTCCGGGAGTTGGTGATGGACAGGGAAGCCTAGCATGTTGCAGTCCATGGGGTTGCAAAGAGTTGGAACATGACTGAGTGACTGAACTGAACTGAACAAATATGGGAAGTCCAAGTGACTGACTGGGGTTGCTGTCCTCACCAGTCATCTTTCTGAATTTAGTATTAGGATTTAACCAACCCTTAACTTTTTGATTTTTTGATGCAATGGGAAGGATAGATGGGCATATGATCCAACAATTCAATTAACTTTTACCAACATTGGAAGGATGTATTACTAATGGTAACAACAGGGGACAATTTTGTGCACTGTACAAAGGTCTGTACCCAAGTGGAAGAGAGATTTGAGTCTACATGCTGTGCACTAAATGATGTATGTGGGGATGAGGCTTCATCACCCTGGAGAGAGTGAAGAGGGGTGAAAAATCTGTAATTTTTACAGATTACAATGGGCCAGCAGTACCTGACACTGCCTTAGCAATGCTGTTGTTCAGTTGCTCAGCTATGTCCGACTCTTTCTGACCCCATGGACTGCAGCACGCTAGGCCTCTCTGTCCCTCCCCATCTCCCGGAGATTACCCAAGTTCATGTCCATTGCATCAGTGATGTCACCCAGCCATCCTCAGACACCTTCTTCTCCTTCTGCCTTCAATCCTTCCCAGCATCAGGGACTTTTCCAATGAGTCAGCTGTTCGCATCAGATGACCAAAATACCAGAGTTTCAGCTTCAGCATCAGCCCTTCCAATGAGTACTCAGGGTTGATTTCCCTTAAGATTGAATGGTTTGGTCTCCTTGCTGTCCAAGGGACTCTCAGGAGCCTTAGCAATGCCTCCTCCTAAATGCCTCCAGTTCTCACTACTCTTTCCTTCCATCCACCTTCCACATCAGGCATTCTCACCTGAAGTATCAGAGATTCTAGCTCTTCCCCCTCCCGCTTTGGCCATGCTTCCCATCCCCCCCGCCCCCGCCCCACTTTGGTCATGCCTTATAGCTTACAGGATCTTAGTTTCTCAACCAGAGATTGAGCCTGTGCCCTGGGAAGTGAAATCATGGAGTCCTAACCACTGAACTGCCAGAGAATTCCTGATCAGAGACTCTTGATTTGGTAGGTTTGGGATGAAGCCAAAGAAAGCTATTTTGTGGACACTCAGGCTGGCTGATTCTGATGCAGGTGGGCTAAAGATGATGCTTTGAGCAGCCCCACTCCACACTGCAGCCAGATGGATCTTTCTAAAGGATCTGATCACATCACATCCTTTCTTAGAACCCTTCTGTGTCTCTCCTACTTACAAGGTAGGATCCAAGCTCTTTATCATGAATTACAGTCCCCTGGAGACCTATTTTCTTGCCCCATACCTTCCTATTTACTTCCGGTGCACCTCAAACTTTGGCCATAACAGCATGGTAGACCAGCAGTCCCTGAACACATCGTGCCTTTTCCTGTCTCATGTCTTTATACCTGGGTGCTGTTTCCTCTACCAGTTACCATTGGCTCCTCTATCTGTCCCTGATGCTCGCAGGGGAGTTTCCTTCATCAGTCAACATCCCAGGTCTCTATTCCAACCCACCAGATCCCTCTCTTCACAAAGCTAGGATCCACTACAGAAAGAAAAGAAAATTGTGTTTTTATGGGGTAGCAAGTGAGGAGTAAATGGGCTGATACAGTCAAGGGGGCTCTGACCCCCAGAGGCAAGACATGTCTAAGGAAGAAGGGAGAAGAGTTCAGACAGGGAGCAAGGAAGGCCCTGGAGATAGCTCTGTAACTATTCCAGGACCTTGTGCTGACAGTACCTTCTGAGACACTGAAAATAACTTTTGTACCAGCTTGGAAACTTACTGAATGTATCTGCATTTCATATGAGTCTGACAGGTGAGTGCAGCCTACAGTGAAAATTAGTGCTTTCTTTCTTTGGTTCTAAAATTATCTCATTCAATTAAATGTGATAAAGAGCAATGATCACATGTTCCTTGATTCTATGAACACATCTGCCCCTGGAATCCATGAAAGTTTATAGACTGTCTGCTCTGTGCCTGGTCGTGTGTCAGGCAAGATGCTCATGGGAGAGGAGGATGAATATTAGAGACTGAGACCAGAAAAATCCATGATCAATGAAAACAAAGCAGAAATGGACAGTGCCATCAGAGAGCTGCAAACATGTCTGCATCACAGCTGTGACCAGAGGCCCTGGAGAAGCTTGATCTGAGTTGGCTACACACACTGACTAGTTGTATGACCTTGGGCAAGTCATTTAACCTTGTGGGCTTTAGTCTCCTAGCACTAATAATTTCTTCCTTACGGGATTGCCAAAAAAGGACCGTCATAGTTTCCTAGTGCTACCCTAACAAAATGCCACCACTGGATGGTTTAAAACAACAGAACTTTGTTTTCAGTTCTAGAGGCTAAAGGTCCAAAAGCAAGGTGTTGGCAGGGACATGCTCCCTCTTACACTCTGGTAAGAATTTTTTCCTGTCTCTTTCTAGTGGCTGCTGCTGGCTGGCAGTTCTTGGCATTCCTTGGTTTGCATGCATCACTCTGATGCCTCTCATATCACATGGTGTTCATCCCAACATGGTCTGTCTGCCTGTTTCTTCTTCTGATAAGGAAAACCATTCACTGGGTTTAGGGCCCATTCTAACAGAAAACAACCTCATCTTAACATGATTACATCTGCAAAGATATTACTGCCAAATAAAGTCCCATCATAGGATCTGGGGTTTGAACTTCAATGTATCTCTTTCAAGGGACACAAGTCAACCCAAAAGGACTACATGAAATAATGCAAATAAAGGACTTGGTGCATTGTCTGAAACACAATAAGGACTCAACAAGCTGCCTGAGTTCAAGCACAGACTTTATCACAGACTACCCATGCACTCTTAAGCAAGTTTCTTCATATCTCTGGGCCTCAGTTTCCTCATTAGTAAAGAGTACCTCTCTCATTGGTTTGGTTTTCTCTCACTGAATGGTATTCAATGAAGTCAAACATGTGAAGCATCCAGAGTAATACCTGGCACCCAGCAAGAACTAAGAAAAAATTCACAACTATTACTATGATTCTAATTCCAATCCTTCCCTATGCCCAACTTTCTCTTTACAGATGGGAGAGTTTACAACTTCAGAGATAACAGTAATAAGGATGTCAGCTTGGAAAAGTTTTCTTAAAAAGTTAGTTCCTGTGCTTGACCCTCCTCCTCCCCCAAAATACACTTGATTGTTTTGACTCAAGAAGCATCTCTGGTAATATTTGAGGTTGATGACTTTGTGCTGCTCTGGAGCCTTGGAGATGTTCCCCCTGGTTATAAGCAGGGGTATGGAGTCACACTCATCAGAAACACCTGCACAGGTTTAGGTCACATCTAGACATGAAGTCACACTCCTGAATCATGCCTGGCCACACGTATCCCAAGGCAGAGGGCTTTCGTCCTGCACCCACCAAGCTTTCTGGCCCCATGAGCTACAGACCCCAGCTTTAACTGACTAGCCTTGAACTTTGTGAATCTTTTTAGGATGGCAGTAAGGGCTACTTCATTAAACCTGAAACCTATTATTACATTTTCACTGGAGTGAGAAATATTATTTTACACGTTGAAGGCTTCCAGATGTGATCTTTCCATTCTTCTCTGAGATGACACCACCCTAGACAATAGTGGGCACTGAATAAATACTTCTCAGTTGATTAACTGGCATAAAAACATACCCCAAGTTGCATTAAAGCATACTTTAACATCAAGAAAATAATCTCAAGGTCACAAAACTAGGAAGTCAGATTTAAATACACTTAAATCTTGGAATTAGAACCATGGAGATGTCTTCCCTTGCCTGGTAGGCATATAAAGGGTAATTGTTTTGATTATGAGGAAGTCAACCAAGACAGCCTTCATAAACTAAATTATTTATGAGGTACAATCACATAGTTCAAATGTGTATGTGTATATTCCTATTAGGTCTTCCTATTTTTATACTCAAAGTTATTCACTTTAGAAAAAGACAAATAGAATATACTTCTTGCAGTAGAAGAAAATAAGCTGAAAATTATTAGACCTTTCTATCAGAAACAGAATATTCCCCATTTTCAAATAAGAATATTACATCTGCAGGGTACTTTTTCTTTTCATGTGAAAGTGTAAGTTGCTCAGTCCAGTCCATCTCTGTGACCCCATGGACTATAGCCTGCCAGGCTCCTCTGTCTATGGAATTCTCCAGGCAAGAATACTGGAGTGGGTTACCATGCCCTCCTCCAGGGGACCTTCCCAACCCAGGGATGGAACCCAGGTCTCCTGCACTGCATGCAGATTTTTTACTATCTGAGCCACCAGGGAAACCCTCTCTTTTCATATTAATATTCTACTTATAGTCTATCTATGATGAATAACTTTATTAATAACTATTCTATACATACACACACCCAAACTGGTTAAAAAATGAGCATTTCCTACTACATAATTTAAATATGGGTGACTCTACTTTGTCCGAGTTACATGTAAATATTTAATCCTTTGATTTACAAACTTAGGAACAAGCTGATACAAAATGTACACTTGAAAACAGCCGCCTTATATTGAAAAATCGTCTTCCTTATCACTATTTTTTTTTTTTACTTTTGCTATTTCAGTGCTTTACATTACTATCAATTACCTCATTCCTTTCTCTCCCTTTTGTCTTTATCTTGCTTTTGTAACTTTTAGTAGGGAGTACACTGGAAAAAAAGATAAGTAGGCAATGGATTTAGAAAACGTCTCCCTGATTATTGAAGTCAAGAACTCTTGGCTGCCACTGCTCTACAGAGCTGGTCCTGGGATTCTCGAAAGGTTAACGGGGAGGAGGAAGAGGGGATTTGGATGGGAAGCGGAAGGATCTTGACTGTACTCAACTAGTGGAAGTCCCGGATAGGATGGAGTAAGTTCTCCATTTTCCATTTTTTGAGATAGTGTACCCTTGCTGATCAATGCTTCATATCAGAAAATGTTTCTCATTATTTGGCAAACTTTCCATTGAGCAGACAGACCATCCTCACTAGTCCTGAAGGCAGAAAACCAGGAATGAACTGACTGTCGGCTGATTTTTTAGAGCTACTCGTACCACTGGAGGGGTGCAAACTGATGAAGATGTTGGAGAGTTAGGAGAATCTTGTGGACTGTGGTAATGCTGCAAAGCTGCACAATTCTGGCCAATCAACCCTGACATTATCAAGTCCTGACTTGGGAATGCCCTGTGAGTAATGAAGGAATTGGTTGGACATTTTCCCTTCCTAGTCTCACCTACTAGAGGCAGCTCCAAACCTTGTTTTGAAATCATAACCACTTCTAGGAGACAAGTTGACTTGGGGCACCTGCAGGTCACCTGGAAATCTGTCTTCACATTTCTTTTTCACAAACTTGGTTCTTTCTAACATCTTAATGGGCCTGGCACTAAAGACCTGCATAATGTGTCCCCCCTGTTTAAATCCTTTGATTTCTGAGTGTGTGTTCATTGGTGTAAAAACATTTATAACAAAATTTAGGGTCTTAACCATTTTTAATGCAGCTGAGTTGTATTGAGTAAATTCATATTGTTACACAATTATCACCATGATCCATCCTCAGAATTCTTCATCTTGCAAAATGAAACTCTGTACCCATTTACAGTAACTCCGCATCCAAACCCGCCCTCCACCAGCCCCTACAACCACAGTTCTACTTTCTGTCTCTGATGATTTGGACTATTCTAAGCACCCCACACAAAAGGAATCATATATAGCATTTGTTTTTCGCCCTCCTCCTTTTTTTCCCCCTACCTTTTCCAACTCGATTTAATCCACTTTAAATGTGATCTCTCTCATGGAAAAGGTCATTCTTTTTGACCCTTTTCCTTACCTTTTCCCTCTGGGAAAAAATTACAAACTTTGTCCTGCCTCCCTCTTCCCTTCTTCATTCCATTTATAAGCCTCTCATTAAAAGAAAAGAAAGTTACTGGGATAATAATTTTCTGAATCTTTCACATTAGATATGAGTTTCAAAATATAATTAACCATAATGACAGAACTATAGATGCCAACATCTAAAATCTCTGAAATGGCCCAAAGTTCTTTACAAAATCTCCATGATGTTTTACTTTAACTCTACTCATCTTAATTAAAATGATTTCCCCTCAACAACAAATGCCTTTTAACTCATTTGTATCACTTTTTTTTCCTGGAGGCTGATGCTCAGTATTCTAACAATTGTGTTTTTCTCTCTATTCCATGGGAAGTGTGTAGATTTCAACTTTGTTGTGGGTGAAAGAGGTTTGTGAGGACTAAAGTCTGGAACCAAATCACAATGTTTAATACTGCTTCTCCAGAAAGCATTCTGAGTTCCACACAGCTCCTGAGAAATGAACTCTGGAACATGAGCCGTTTATAACCTGGAGACTGAGTATGTTACACACTTCGCGTAGATTTTCATTAGTGACACAGAGCTGAAAGTTGTTGGCCTGCTCAATGCCATAGGACACATAGTGAACAATAAAACAAGCAGACAAACGTGGCATAGCAGCCGAGCATATTGTCCAGACCCCCTGCTGGAGCATGAGGCCAATAGAGTTCAAGACCCACCTACTCAATATGCTGAACCTACAGGTTCCCTAAACACTCCATGATTTTGAACGGCCATGTATCGTTTTCTAAGATGTATTATATTCCACTGCATGTTGAAGAACCATATGTCTTACTACAGCACATACAGATTTTGAAAACCCCATGGGAGGAAGCACTGAAGTTGAAAAAGATTCCCAAGAGAGCAAAGTAGAGATACAGAAATTAGCTTGGAGGTGAAGCCAACCTGCTAACTATATTATTCAGCAGAAACTACTTGCAGATGGATATCAGAAACCATTAAAGAGGTGCAAAACAGAAAGTTAAAAGAAACTCCCAACTCTTGCATAAAACCCAATTCAATGATCACTCATTAGCTGATGATCCAACAAGTCCCAGAGATAGGAATGCTGATCTCAGAGCTCTGATATGAACAGGAAAGTGCAAATAGCAGTGGAGATCAACTTACTTGTTATCAGGGCAACAGACACCTTAACTAATGGCCTCCTTTTTTCTCCCCAAAGGTCTGTGTAAGACTGGAGGCAGCCTGCCTGGGAACTAAAACACAACATTTCGGGAGCCTGGAAATCTGTCCTTTTGCAATTAATAGAGAAGAAACAAAGTGGCTTTTATTGACTTTGTTCATTTGCAGCCAAACCATTTATCACATGGACTATTAACTCTACTTTCAAACACTTTGAACTCTTAGAGTCACTTCCACATTATTTGGCATTTAACTCTCTGCAGTCTTTTCTTTGAATAGTTGGTGCATGCAAATCTGGCTTGCTCACTAGGATCATAAAAACTTAAAGGCAAGAAAACTAACTTGTATGTTATTAGGATCTCCCATAAGGCCTACACACTGCTTGGCACAGACTGGGTATCTGATACAAAAGCCTGATTAACACACAGGATAAGCTCCTCACATAGAGTCACAAGCACTGAAGCTCTGCCAACTCTATATGTCAGTTTCGACTCGAATTCCCAGGAAGATCACTGATGGAGAATACAAGCTTGGCAGTCACCAGGAGCCTCATCAGAATAGAGAAATCTTGAATCCTGTGGATAGGGGAAACCCTTAGTACCTAGAGACTACAAGTTCCATGGGTGAAAAAGTGAAAGTGACAGTCACTCAGTTGTATCCAACTCTTTGCGACCCCGTGGACTATACAGTCCATGGAATTCTCCAGGCCAGAATACTGGAGTGGGTAGCCTTTCTTTTCTCCAGGGGATCTTCTCAACAATTTCCATGGAGGTAAGGGCTATGTTTTGTCCCCAACCCAGCACCCAGGGGCTCAAAAAACATATGCTGAATGAATGAAACATATATGAATCTAAGTTTCTCCTCTTTAGTCTCTGGGATTAGTGGTCCCCATCTTGTGTTTTTCTTCATTCATGATTTATAACCGATCCACAAAAGTTAAGGTGACACTAGAAAACAAATCAGCATGGCACCCACATGGTACACAGACAGGTGTGGACCTCCTCTAGGGTCTTCCCAAGGGGTGTTGGGGTGGGGCGGGGTAGGGGAGGTTGAAGGTCAAGGAGGAAGACCACTGGTGTGATAATCGTAGGTCTGGGGCTTGCTGTGGAGGGATGAGAGGGGCTCTCCTTGAGAGAAGTGGCAGGATGTCAGAGAGAGTTCTTGGCAGCCCCTGAGCAGTGGAACGCTGCTCTGCATGGTCCCCGTCTGGTTGGCAGCTTCCTGCTAGGGAAGGATGCCAAGTGGGTGGTGTCAGCTGTGCAGTGCACAAATCTCCACTGGTGCACAGCCGTTTCTGACCTGCCTGTCTGCCACTTGTGGGAAGTAGCTGGGAAGTTCTGATGCAGAGACCCCATTCTCCATTAGTTTTAATTTCTTAGCAGTATTTCTGACTGTCTTGTCTTTTAAGATGGAGGTCGCTGGAAGATGGCCTTTAGCTTCTCTGGTCAACATGAACCTATTAATTCTGTG
This sequence comes from Dama dama, assembly GCF_033118175.1. NCBI lineage: Eukaryota > Metazoa > Chordata > Mammalia > Artiodactyla > Cervidae > Dama > Dama dama. The sequence continues at coordinate 62,104,327 of NC_083695.1, read as the reverse complement.
TAGGCGAGAGAACTCTATTCCACTCTGTTTTGAGTGAAACAGTTGGTTTTCACTGTGACCACACGACTACACTTTTTTACGAGCTTTTTTACTTTTATTTTTTTACAGTAATTGACATCTGTCATAGACCACCACCAGGAGAAATCATCTATTAGTATAACTTAAAAAAATTAAACGCAGCCTTTTAGTCATTTACTTCTTTTGAAAAAGAAATTTCAAAATCTTAATGTTCATTATTCAGAATGCTTACACCTTAAGGGATTTTGGTAAAGGACTATCATTTTATATTCTTTTAAGCAGCTACCTTTTCTGAAAGTTGTTGATAAGTGGACTCAATTTTCCATGAGGAGATGCATAAATGTTAACTCAGATTCTTTTCTGCCTTCAATGATGAAGAGTTAAAAGTGAAATTTCAGACAGTACCTTTCAGCATCATTCGTCCCGCGGATCCTCCAAAAGAATTGAGGAGGCTGCTTCTTGCTCCTAAAGATGTGGTGGCTTCCAGGAGAGAGCCGGTGATGTACTGAGATATGGAAGTCCTTTGCAGGGTGGCACGATACTCACACACCGTGTCTCGGACACATTGCTTTAAGTACGGACTAACACTGATCCTTTCATGGGCTGTCTCGGAGGCTGGGAGCTTGGCGAAGAAATGGAGAAGAGATCTAATTGTTTCTTCTGTGGCTTCTCCCCTTCTCACTGCACTGTAGATCTGTGAATAGCACAAAGTACAGGAAGTATTAATCTAGTTTCTTAGAAAAGCAAATTAACTTGTTGACAAAATGCCAAGATGACTTATTAAGAAAGAAGTCTCAGTCGCTCTAAGCGCAAACACTGTGAACACTGGGCTCATACATTAACCTGAACATTCTACAGACACCATTTATTTGGGAAAGCTATGTGCAGTTATGAAATAGGTCGTTCAAACAGCGCTGCTATCAGACAGAGCACTTACGACTTGTACCAACCAAAAATATATTCAGCTCAAATTTCTCCTCCTTCTCTTTATTAGAGCAAAGCTCGTCTACAGTGGGACAAGGGCATACCTTTCCTATTTGTCGCTCTGGACTCTCTTGAGTGACTCCCCCAGCCCTGTCTATCTTCAAGGAACCCTTCAGACTGACATTCATGAGGAATCCTCCTTTCATGCTCAGAATGAAATAAGGGTGAGTGGGTTAAGGGGCAGGAGAATTTCTATATTCACTTTTTGGTTATAAGCTTTCAATCCATCAGCTTAGATCAAAGTCTTGAATCCTTTTTCCCCCTCTTCCTCCCTCACCCCCACATCCAATGAGATGACAGATCCTGCCCACTTCTCTTTCCTTCCTTTCTTTCTTCCTTCTGCCTCTGCCACTATTCTGATTTCCTCTTGCCTTCATCACCTGAATTCACAAAGAATTATCTCAAAGAGATTGGATTATTACATTTTCCCAGCCATAATTCCAATCCATTTCAGTGCAATTGTTCAACATGTGTTTATGTAGATATGCTCTGTGCAAGGCACTGCATTGAAAGATGTGAGGTGTTTACGAAGATTAACAGACACCTCTTGTGCTGTAGGACTTCACAATCTAATTTAGAAAATGAGACCTGAAAGTTATGAGGTTTGACACTATATCCAGGAGGTATGGGGTTTTGTCAAGGTCTCTGGGAAGCCAGAGCCTTCTTGGCAATGTATAAATGCCAGAGAAGAAAGATAACACAGGGTGAGTTAATCTAGCTTTCTGACAGTGGAATAAATGTTTACTATATTGTGTTGTCTGCATCATGCTACCTTGAGCACCATGCCTTGGTTGACAATTGATGCATCAAATTAAAAAATTGTTCTTCTGTGTTTATATACCAATTATGTGTTAGGCCTTGGTAAATACAACAGCTTCTCCTCTCCAAGAGTTCACAGTCTAACAAGGAGGGTGAACAGATAAAAAGTTCAGGGTAGGGTGGAGGTGACAGCGATGAGTGGCGAGGGAAGGGAAGAACCTCGCATGCCCTTCAGACTCTGCACGCACCCTTGGGAAGCTGCACACTCCAAAACTCACCTTAACTAGCATGCCGGGGTACTCAAAAGGACCCCTGTTGAACTAGTCTGTGATGACACCCTGACTAGATTTCTACTCTGCCTTCCTCTGCTTTCTGGTATATACTTTTCATTTGAAGACAGAGTGTGGAATCTTTAACTTTAATTCTGTCATTAAATTTCTGGTGGCCACAGAGATGGTGTGCTGGGACAGAAGGAGCCCAGGCTTTGGGATCAGGTTTGTGGGGTTGTACACCCAGCTCTGCCTTGACCAGCCAGAGAGGATACTAATGCCCATTCTTAGAGATGTTCTGGCATTCCCCCCTGACAATGCATACAAAATGCTCAGTCTGGGGTCTAGAAACAGTGCCCATTAGCACTGAGCAAGAAGAGAATGGACCCTGCTCTAAACAATCATTAAGTGATTGTATAACAACAGAGCACAGAGCACAGTCTATGAAATTCACTGTGATGGAGTTATACCCTTGCTCTTACGTGCTAGATAATGTCATCCTAACCTTATTTGGGTGTATTGTGAGGACAAACAGGGGTAGAGAGTTGCAGAGCTCAGAGCATGCTTTTCTTCTCCCAGCTCCAAATCATACGGGCAGTCTCCAACACACTAAGTCTCAAAGAGTCCTTCAGAAGTAAACAATCTGGATGTTCAGAGAAGAGAACCTACTGTGAGATTTGATAGCTAAAGATAAAGAAAGAAGCATGGCTTTAACTGGGGCAGCTGAGGGAGACAAGTCACATGGCAAGTAAGGGTGAAGAGGCTGGAAAACAGTGTGTCCTGGGGACAGTGAGTAGAGCAGGTATTAAGAGCAGAGAGTGTAGGGAAATCACTGGGGAATTGAAAAGGTCAGTTGGCCTGACAAAGGAAAGCCTTGAAAGTCAAGAAAAGAGGTTTAATCTATCAGAGATGGGTAGCCCTTCACTTTTTTTGGTCTATTTGTTTTCAGCAGAGGAATGCCGCTAGAAAGGCCCAGTGGTTCAGTGGTAAAGAATCTGCCTGCAGTGCAGATGCAGGTTCAATCCCTGGGTTGAGAAGATCCCCTGGAGGAGAGCATGGCAACCCATTCCAGTATTCTTGTCAGGGACATCCCATGGACAGAGGAGCCTGGCAGGCTACAGTCCATGGGGTCGCAAAGAGCCAGACATGACTGAGTATGCATGCACACACTTGGATATATTAAGTAATTATTCAGCCTTGCTATCAGCTGTTTCCAAGCCCTCCAACTTGTCTGAAGAAAGAAGAAATGAAGAGTTCTAAGAATACATCCCTGAGATGCTATCACTACTGCTAACACCCCATCCACAAAGGATCAGAAAGATACCTACAGGTCCCACCATGATCTGGACTAACACATGTCATTCATACCAATACTTGATAAGCTGAATTCAAAGATATGGAAGTGCCTAGGGTACATGTTAAAATATAGGCAATAACCTCTTACTAGATCATCCATTTAAAAAAAAAAAGCAACTACTGAAAATTCTACCTATAATAGAATGGGAGAAGGAGGCAGTATGAAACAGTAATTATGAGTGTTGCTCTGAAGTGTTAGTTTGAGTCTGAGCTTCTCTGCTTCCCATCTGTATGACTTTGTCTAAGCTGCTTTGCCATTCTGTGTCTTAGTCTCCCTTTCTATAATATACAGATATAATACATATTATCTGTCCTATAAAGTTGTAGTAAGAATTACAAGCTTTGATAAACACAGTACTAGGACTAGAACAGCTGTTTAATAAATGTTCAACAAATATTGGCTTTTATGATGATGGTGACAAGGATGATTGCAATAGACTACAAAAATGACCATACATTATTCCTTCACAGATTTCAGGCCAGTCTTGGGATTTGCTTAATCAATGGGAATTCAGTAAATGTATTGCCAGTGAAGTCTTCAGTGTTGGAGCTTGCTCTCTCTTGCCACTTTTGGAAATTCTGAAACAACTACCAAGTGAAGGAGCCAGAACTAGCTTACTGGAGGGTGACAGACCACAGCTGAGTCATTCCTGTCACCTTTGCCAATAGCCTGCCAATAGGCAGATTCCCTGGTGGCTCAGATGGTAAAGAGTCTGCCTGCAATGTGGGAGACCTGGGTTCGATCCCTGGGTTGGGAAGATCCCCTGGAGAAGGAAATGGCAACCCACTCCAGTATTTGTGCCTGGAAAATCCCATGGATGGAGGAGCCTGGCAGGCTACAGTCCATGGGATCACAAAGAGTCAGACACGACTGAGCGACTTCACTTTCTTTCACTTTGCCAACAGGCAGACACATAGTGAATCCCTCCTAGATCATCCAACGGCTAGTCCACCTGCCATCACAGACACATGAGAGAGCCCAGCAAAGATCAGCTCATCCAGACTAGGAGAACCGTCCAGACAATTCACAGGTACACGAGCTACATGAATGCTGTATTAACCAGGAAGCACTGGGAATGCCTTGGCACATGGCAAAAGTCAACTTACACAATGACGATGTGGTAGAGGCAATGATAAGCATTTCCTCGCATGATATCTGAATCCACACACTAGCCCTAATAGGTTGATTCATTTTGCAGATGGGGACAGTGAGCCTAGAGAGACAGAGTGAGACAGTCAACTTTACACGACTAGTAAGAGACTGAGCCAAGACTGAAATTGGGTTTGTCCAGCTCTGTGGTTCCCCTTTATCCATTGCACTAAACATGGTCACACCCAAAACCCAAACAACGGGATTCAAGAAAATGTTGTTATTTGGCAAGAGTGTTAAGTGATGTTAACATTGCAGTTGTTATAGTTTTTATTCATGATAATTCCTTTCATGGTCACCCTAAAGTACTTTGGAAAACAGTCAAGTTATGACTAATGAATGAGCAAATATGTTTCCTTTTTATGGAGATTTGTAGTTTGAATTACAAGGTGAAAAAATATATAAACTTTATCTCACTTGATTAATGTGGTAATAGAAGGTGCTGAAAATTAGACTACTGCCTTATATGGGTCAATATCTTTTTTGATATAAAATCAGCACCTTACAACAGGGCATCCAATCTTGGTAAAAAGATATGTGTCTATCCACTCACCCAATGATTGATTTTTATTTATTTTGAAAACATACAAAAAAGAACTTTGCAAACATGCAAAAAGAACTTTTACTGGAGGAAGGAAGACAGTAAACAAGTAAATCAAATAAGTTAGCTAGCAATTAGTTAGTAAAAGTAAAAAGTTAGCAGTTAGTAAAAGTAAAAAGTTAGCAGTTAGCTGCAACAGCAATTGCAGGCTATTATAAATAGTCAAGATACATTTCAGATATGGACTCTACAGGACTTGCTAAAGTCACTGGGAATCAAGGAAGGAAAGGAGTCAAGATTTTTATAGTTGGCCATTGTGGAGTTCTTAGAACTTTTAAGATCTATATATATTTTTTAGATTCCATGTAGAAATGATAACATATTTGTCTTTGAGATAAATATAAAGCATTTGTCTTTATATGTACATTTGCATAACATAAACATAAATTAATATAAATATTGTAAATCAACTATACTTCAATAAAAAAGATTTACATAAAGAGCTATAGATCAATGTTGCCCTCCATAGCACCTATGTTTACCCACCACTGTGAACTGTGAGTGGGTCCTCTCCATGGAATTACACTACTTCGACTACAGCAGGTGCTGCGTTTGAGAAGCATGACCTCACCATTACGAAGTTACCTGCATAAAAGCGAGCAGTCCTTAGACAATACTTAGGAAAAATTTGAAGTTCCTTGTGACTCAAGAAACCAACACTGGGACATGGAGTTCAGATCCAAACCCAAATAAAACAAACATCCAAGGCTGGGTAATTCAGATGGAGATGAAATCAAAGACTTGAGAGCACTGAAAGGCATAAAGCAGCCAGGCACATCAGGTCCATAGCACTCACTCAGGAAGAATGCTCCTTCTTCTGCACAGCTGGAAAGGGCTTTGTCTTATCTTGACTTCTACTGGGGTCCAAGAGAGTGCTTGACAAGGGGAGTCAATTTTGTACTTGCTCTGTTCCAAAAGCTTTCTTTCTAGGGTCAGAGCTATGGAAAATCACAATGTTCTAAGATCTGCTAGCATATCTCCCGAAATCTTTCAACAAGAAGGAGGCTTGTTACTTGGGTGTCCATTGACCCTTAACAGTAATACTTGTGGGCTCCCCTGGTGGTTGGGACAGTAAAGAATCTGCCTGCCAAGGTAGGAGACCTGGGTTCAGTACCTGGGTCAGGAGGACCCCTGGAGAAGGGAATGATTACCCACTGCAGTATTCTTACACTGGAAATCCCAAGGACAGAGGAGCCTGGCAGGCTACAGTCCATGGGATCTCAAAGAGTTGGACACGATTAAGTGATGAGCACACACACACACACACAATAATACTTGTAATCACTGCAACATTTAATGAATGTTTAAAATGAAGTAGGCCCTGAGCACTGAGACATGAGTTCACTGAAACTCCAGAACAGCTCGAGAAAGAGGTCCTACTTTTACCATCACATAAAAACAAGGAACTAATGTGCATACACCTGACTCAGCATCAGGACTCTGCATCTCTAAGCCAGCACTGCGAGCCACCAAACCAAACAGCTAGAGAATCCTATACTGCAGTTGTCCAAGAAAGCTCTTTTTAGAGAGGGGTAGATAGCTAGTAGGAAGCTCCTGTATGGCACAGGGACCTCAGCTCAGTGCTCTGTGATGACCTAGAGGGGTGGGATGGGAGGGGTGGGAGGGAGGGTGGGTGGGATGGGAGGGAAGAGAGAGGGTATATATGTATACATATAGCTAATTCATGTTGTTATACAGCAGAAACTAACACAAATGGTAAAGTAATTATACTCCAATTTAAAAAAAAAGCTAGAAAGAAAGGTAGAGCAGATGCAAAGTAATGATAATTTTACCAACAGCTGAATTCACAATAACAATGGTATTGACCATTAGACAGTGGAATCATACTTTCAAAATCTGAAAAGGGAACTGAGATTACTGTGAGTATTGCAGTAGCAATCCTGCCGCCTCTCTTTATGGTCTATTTTCTCCCTCTAGAATGCAACCTCAAGAGGATTTTATTTACTTTTTCACTGCTCGATTGCCAGGGTCTGGAAGTTTTGGCATTACAGCTTCTCAATAAATAGTTCTTGATAGAATTAATGAAGGTCTTTTATATCTTCACCAAGAAATTGGCTAGAATCCTTTAGTTTTTTGGTCATGATAGTTTTTTGGTCATGACGTTATTGGATTCATCTAAACCACAGGTGACATTGTATTGTCACCTGTATGTGCTGAACATCAGATACAGAAGTCACATGAAATAGCACCAAATCTTTACAAAGCATTCAGAAAAGCTGCAACCAGATGAGGCTTTAATTGCTACTAACCAAATGTGATCTGAGGGGCTCCCCAGGTGGTTCACTGGTAAAGAATCTGCCTGCCAATGAAAGAGACAGAGAAGACATGGGTTCAATCCCTGGGTTGGGAAGATCCTTTGGAGGAGGAAGTGGCAACTTACTCCAGTGTTCTTGCCTGGAAAATTCAATGGATTAGATGGAATTCCATGGATTAAATTCCATGGTGGAATTTAATTCCATGGATTAAATTCCATGGTGGAATTTAATTCCATTAAATTCCATTCCATGGATTAAATTCCTGGTGGGCTACAGTCCATGGGGTCACAAAGAGTCGGACACAACTGTGTGACTGAGCATGCACACAAGTGTGATCTGTTCTGAGAAATTCACCAATAGTTTAACATTATCCCATTATCATTTGCTGATTTTCCTAAGAGTTGAGAATGCTGAATCAGATCTAGTCTCCATCCTGAGTTTTCATGAAAATGATGATTTAAAAGAATCATGGGGCTTAAAGAAAACAGATATGGATTCAATATGGACTTTCCGGATTCAACAAATGCTGAGTTGCAGTTACAGAGACTATGGTAGATGCATGAGGACAATGATTAAAAAAAGAAAAAAAAAGACAAACTCCGTCATATGGTCAAAACCCACCCCCTACCACAGTTTTCTACATTTAACATGAAAGGGTCAGCTAACATTATCCCTACATCCCTCTTAGTGTTACTGTTTGATGACCAATACATCTCAGCTTTCTTAAATGGAGGACAAAGGATATTAATTAACCTTAATTTTAATGACAATTTTGATCATGATACTTTTTAAATTAATTTTTTTGAATATAATTGATTTACAATGTTACCTTAGTTTCTGCTGCATAGCAAAGTAAATCATATATACATATACACACATACACTTTTTGTAGATTCTATTCCCATATAGGTCATTATGAAGTATTCAGTAGAGTTCCATGTGCTATACAGTAGGTTCTTATTAGTTATCTATTTTATATATAGTAGTATGTATATGTCAATCCCGATCTCCCAATTTCTCTCTCCCCACCTTCCCCCTTGGTAACCATGTTTGTTTTCTGCATCTGTGACTCTGTTTTAGAAATAGGCTCATTTGCACCATTTTTCCTAGATTCCACATACAAGTGATATCATATGATATTTGTCTTTCTCTGACTTACTTCACTCAGTATGACAATCTCTAGGTCCATCCATGTCACTGCAGATGGCATCATTTCATTCTTTTTTAGATCATCATCAGTTTTGAATACAGCGTATAGTCAGTATCTCACTCATCAGGGTTCTCCTTCAATATCATCTGTCATTTCTCACTAGCGACTATATATCCACTTCTAACAGCACCCTTAAAATCCCCATAATGTGATTCTTAAAGTAGCCTGAGCTGGAAAAACAAATAACCATGGTCATCTGAACTGTGCAAACTGAGAGTTAATAGGCTGGGGAACAATGCCGGAGCCTTCCTCAAGGAATCAAGTGTGAGAGTTGTGGTTTGGAAAGCCCTTTTACTGGTCTCATGGGCCCCTTTCCTAAATTCTGGAATCCAGAAGCAGTGTTCTAGAAGGTTGAGATGCTGGAAGCTTGACTTCTGATGCATGTGTGTGTCTACACAAAATGCAATGACATAAAAACCACCAAGTTTCCTGAAGAGTCAACAAAAACAGTGAGGCTGTTATGGGTTGGAGGGTGGTAGCTGAGGCAGCCTGGAGACCGGAGTGGTAGGGATGGGGAGAAGGAATTTGGTAGCAAGCCCATTGCTTCCTTTGCTCTTCATTCTACATTCCATTCAAGTGCCTGTGCAGAGAATTCCATTCTACTGAGAATATTCAGACCATGCACGAGACACTGACCAAACAGAGCTCCACAGAGCCAAAAATAAAGACTTTGCTAAGGCCAGGCCAATTAACCAGAGCTATGCCACCCGCTTCTGTAGGAAGCCAAAACTTTGTGACTGCAGGAAATGTCTAAGAAGGAGTGTGAGGGGATGCCCCAGGACATTTGATAATCTGAGAAGGTAAAGGCTGGGAATGAATGCCCTTCCACATATCTTCTTTCCATCCACATTTTACACTTGCGTTCAGATTTTGCCTCCTCCAAGCAGCTTTCCCCCAGCTTCAGGAAACATCATTGTTTTGAGTTCCAGCTGCCCCCATACAAAACTCTATAGTGGCACTTTCTGTAGACTGGGGAAGTCGCTGTTTACTCCCCTTCCAGGCTCTGAGTTCTCCAGGTGGGGATGGCAGTCAAGTTTTGGTCCACATTTAGTCCCCAGCAGGAAGCACACTGCCTAGCCCCTTGCAAGCAGTGAAGAGAGGGAACAGGAGTGAAAGCACTGAAGTCTTTACAGCAGGTGCTCAAAGTGTGGTGCCCAGAACAACAGCAGCATCACCTGGGAACTTGTTAGAAATACATATTCTTGGGCCCCACCTCAGACCTACTAAACCCAAAACTCTAGGGTTGGGGCCCAGAAATCTGCATTGTAACAAGCCCTCTGGGTGATCCTAATTCCTGCTAAAGTTTGAGAACCTGATATTTTATGAGACCACATTACGTTTCATTTCTGACTGCACTTCTCATGTTATCCATCCCATAAACATGCACATCCATGCCATCTGCCTTTTAGAATGTGAGCTCCTGAGGGCAGGGGTGAGGTGCTCATGTCTCTCTGTTTCCCCAAAGCCCCTACCTCAGAGTCCAGCACAGGGCCAACTTGACAAATGCTATTTTCATGAAGAAGCATCTCTTGCAGAAGTTCCCTGCAGCTATGCATGCGCCAGGCCTTTCTGAAATGATGCTTCTGGCTTAATATTTCCCAAGATGAATCATGCCTGAGATACTAATTCTACTGGGAATTACCATACAGATGAATCATATTCGTAATGAGAAAACCTGGCTGCCAAGGAAGCCTCTTGAAAAAAAAAAAAATCAAATCAGTACAAATGGATTATGTTGGGAGGCTTGTGATGTCAGGCTGTGAATTAGGTCGACAGAAGGGATTTAAAGGCCTGAACTACCAGGCTCTCTGCAGCTCTAAGGAGCAGCGGGTCAGTTAATGAATCACATGGGGACAAAGCCCCTGCAAGACAAAAACAAACTTTCACAAATCCTCTAGATTGTGTTACCCTGGCTCAGAGGTTTGGGGCAGCGTTCTTGCTCAGCTATGCACATGGGAAGCTATGAGGGAAAGAAAGTTCCTGAAGTCCTGTGGCTCCAGGCTGCTGTGTCCACAACAGGTGGATGAAACCAAGGTCAATCTGCAGGGCTAGGTTGTTTGCTTCCTGAGCCCCAACTGAATCCCTACTCAACAAGCTTCTAACTTCCCTTCCTCTGCTCAACTCAGAAGGATCAGTTCAGTTCAGTTCAGTCGCTCAGTTGTGTCCAACTCTTTATGACCCCATGGACTGCAGCACGCCAGGCCTCCCTGTTCATCACCAACTCCTGGAGTTTACTCAAACTCATGTCCATTGAGTCAGTGATGCCATCCAACCATCTCATCCTCTGTTGTCCCCTTCTCCTGCTTTTAATCTTTCCCAGCATCAGGGTCTTTTCAATGAGTTGGTTCTTCGCATCAGGTGGCCAAAGAATTGGAGCTTCAGCATCAGTCCTTCCAATGTATATTCAGGACTATTTCCTTTAGGATGGACTGGTTGGATCTCCTTGCAATTCAAGGAACTCTCAAGAATCTTTCCCAACACCACAGTTCAAAAGCATCAATTCTTCAGCACTCAGCTTTCTTTATAGTCCAACTCTCACATCCATATATGACTACTGAAAAAACCATAGCTTTGACAAGACAGACCTTTGTTGGCAAAGTAATGTCTCTGCTTTTTAATATGCTATCTAGGTTCCAAGAGCAACCATCTTTTAATTTCATGGCTTCAGTCACCATCTGCAGTGATTTTGGAACCCAAAAAAAAATAAAGTCTGTCACTGTTCCCACCATTTCCCCATCTATTTGCATGAAGTGATGGGACAGGATGCCATGATCTTAGTTTTCTGAATGTTGAGTTTTAAGCCAACTTTTTCTCTTTCCTCTTGTACTTTCATCAAGAGCCTGATTCGTTCTTCCTTGCTTTCTGCCATAAGGGTAGTGTCATCTGCATATCTGAGGTTATTGATATTTCTCCCGGCAATCTTGATTCCAGTTTGTGCTTCATCCAGTACAGCATTTCTCATGATGTACTCTGCATTTAAGTTAAATAAGCAGGGTGACAATATACAGCCTTGATGGACTCCTTTCTCTATTTGGAATAAGTCTGTTTTTCCATGTCCAGTTTTAACGTTTGCTTCTTGACCTGCACACAGATTTCTCAGGAGGCAGGTCAGGTGGCCTGGTATTCCCATCTCTTTAAGAATTTTCCACAGTTTGTTGTGATCAAAAGGATCAGTGGCACCATCTATCTTGATGGCTCCAAGAGGCCCCTTTCTGCCCAGGTCATTGCTTCTGGACCAACCAACACTACCTTTCCTCCTTCTCCTCTTTGCCTGAAGACGGCCCGAGGCTGACCTCCTGGAACACACTGCTCTGACCACCAGGGGTGGGACAAAGAGCAGATGCCTTAGGATGGAGAGAAAGAGCCTGGTCTTTGCATCCTGTGATCCGTTGGACTTCCAGTGCCACCACCTAGTAGCAGTGGGCAAGTAACTTGTGTTTCTTTAATGGAGGTTATCACAGGGTTGTTGTAAACCAGGATTAACTGAGATAAGATAGCTATGGGTTCTCCAACTACATAGCCCTGGAGGATCCAAGTGCTCAGAATAGCATCCATGCCTGAATCTCTAGAGCTCTAAAGCCATGCCTGCTTGACTCCAAGACCAGAAACAACTTCCCACCCTGAACACCTATCACCCCTTCCCCGACCCCTCCTTGTTATTCACTGGTGCTCCCAAGGCAATGGAGCCTCTTCTATGCTCAGGAGTAAGTTTGCCCAGCCTCCTCAATGTGAACTCATGTGGAGATGTCTGAGCATTTTCTGGTCCACAGCTCCATGGATAATCAGACTCTGAGCTCAGATATGGGCAAGTGCACCTGCAACGCTATAAATGCAAAGTCTTATCACAGTGCCTGGTTACATAGGTGGCATTCAATAAGTGGGAACTTCTTAATAATCCTCTTGGTAACATGGGAGTTACAGCATGAGTCCTCTCTCCCCCCAGATTCCTTCCTTCCTCTTACTTCTCTGCTCTCTTCTTTCTCTCCAGGTTTTTCCTGGAGGTGTCTTCTCCAGCTCTCTCTGGGTCCCCAAAGTTTCTTCACTCCACAATTTTTTATTCCTCCCCAAGTTCATGTCCCCTGTTTTGCGTTTTTATGTTTTATTTCTTATTGTTATTCCTATTAACTCGTGTCCTGTTTTTCCTTGCTCTGTCTTCCCATCCTCTTCACTTGCTCTCCTTTTCTCATCTCTCTCCTCCACTCTTATTTCTTTTCTCCCCTTTTGATCTGGATCCTTTGAGCTTCAATTCATGGGCAAAGGAAGAAGGTGGGAATAAGGGAGCAGTACTGACTAGTATGATCTGTAAACTGAGACCCTCCTCTAGTTGTGAGCGGCCAACTGTTTGTCATTATTGAATGCAAGTGTTTCTTCTACCAGAAAACTGTAGGGCTTTAATTCCTGAAAGTCTCTCCTGTGATGGGAGCCAATTGAATGGTCAGTGGAGAGAAGCTAGGGACATTCCTCCCCCGCATTGCCAAGGAATAGGAACTCAGTGGTTGAGCCAACACTGGACCCACCCTCAGCAACAGGACCCAATGTAAGCTGGCCTTGACTAGCTGAGCTGGTTGCAGGCACGATGACACTGACTTCAGAGCCTCATGCTACCAAGTAGACTTGAGAGCTGTTTATAACAAGCTGTATAGACTCTCAGGTTTCATCTGAGGGTAGAATCAGGCTCAACAGCCAGTTAGGGAGCATACTTCAGGTAGAGCAAGCGGACTAGGCAGCAGTGGGTGGATAGAGACCACCGAGTCTCTAGGAGCTGGAGTCACTAAGAGCCCAGTCAGTTCAGAAGGCAGCCTGAAGGGTCTCTGCAACAATCAGGCCTCAGGCAGGGGCGCTCACCCAAGGGAATCCTCTGAGAAGCTTGAACTGGCAGCCAGGGCAGACACAAAGTCTCTGGCTGCACTTAAATTTCTGAAGGAGAAGGTATTTATGCCTATGAATAACTTCCTTATTTGGACACCAATCATTCATTTGCTCAACAAATATTTACTGGCTGCCTACTTTGTGCCAAATAGCATTCCAGAAACTAGAGACAAAATGATGAATAAAACCATTTTTATTCTCAAGAAAAGTTTCCAAGCATCAGGGGAAGTAGGCCAGAATGTAGGCAATTCTCTGATGGCAGGCAATTCTGCAATAGTGTGAATACAATGTGCTTCAGGTACACAGAGGAAGGTCTTAGAAGACCATGGAAGGCTTCTCCTAGAAAGTGACATCTACACATAACCTAAAGACAGAGAGCTAGCCAAGCAAAGGTGAGGGCAGAGTAAGATAAGAGGGACGAAAATGTTTTAGACAGAAGGAGTACCATGCACAAAGTGGCTCCCTATTGGAGCTAAGACAATGGGCAATGAATCTGGGGAGATAAGCAGAGTCCTTCTGAGTCTTTACAAGTGGATGTCATTTGAGCCCAGAACTGTTTCCTCTCACACATATTTTCTAAGCTAACTACCATGGAACTGCCTTCAATAGAAAAAAAAAAAAAGGTTTACAGCTAGATGGTTATATTTCCTATGCCTGAGGACACCTAGCACCTCTTCAGGGTGTCATGCTAAACACTAAGGATGCAACATCAAACAAGACCCAATCTCATCTTAACTCACCAAGGGGATAGAGACGATCACATCTAAGATTTCCTAAATGTGGTAGTTTGCTTGTTATTAACAAAAACCAAAGGGAAGGAATGAAGTGCTCAACATACCTGCCAACCTGGACTAAGAGAGACCATGGGCTTCATTCATCCCCACAGTGTAACACTGACAGAGGCACCCCACGGGACAGGATGCAGGTTAAGACTTTTCCTGTCTAGTAGGAGGTGTGGAGCCAGATGGAAACGGGAAGGCTCTGAAGGAAACGTGACCTTCCTCTCTACCTCTGGAAGATAGCAGAGGAAAAAAAAAGCCTCCGAGAAGGTTCCAAAATATTAAGAACTACAGAGAAATAAACAGGCGAATGTATTAGAATTGTACTCCAGTTCACGGAGAAAAGTCAAGAGCACTCTGTCTCATCCCCAGATAGAGAATTTCTGCCCTGTTACAGAGGCTGTCAGCTACATGTGTGTCGGAGCACATATGTTCAGGGATAGGATTACGCAGAGAAACTGAAGGTCAAAGACAACATTTCAGAGGGCTCAAGGGTGTGGGAAAGTCACCATCTCCCACCTCCCTTATGACTACTCTGTAGTCAGATAAAAAAGCTGTGGTTTTCCTGAGCGGCATTCCAAAGAACTCCATGGATATCATTAAAAACAAAACAAAACAAACCTAAAGTTGATCAAAACTGAGGGTGACAGTCACATTAAAGAAAAAAAAAGTTTGTAATTTACATTCCAAAAATAAGGCATTTTAGCCCTTACATTTTGTCATTTTAAAAGCCTGTTCTGTTGTCTCTACTGAGCTTAAGGTTTTCCTTGGCTATCAAAACAAAGAGGTCTTTTGTTGACAGAAACAGGTGACAGTGTTTTGGTAAAAAGATGATATACAGAATAATGTTATGAAGCTCTATTGTGCGAAAAGTAGACTAAAGAGCTTTCTCTGTCTCCAGAGTCTCTGGGCTTCTTACAACAATCTAAAATACTATTGTCCTTCAATTTGAGAGAATCCTAAACAACTGGATGCAGTTGTGATTCTCTAAGACTTTGTAAAGGACACCATGCAGATGTGACTGTACCTAACCAAAGACGATGTCAACAACAGTGTAAATACTAGCCATAGCTGTAACCAACCCCCTGGGATCAACTGTGGAGTGTCCCAAGAGTCTCTCTCCTTTGTACCCTCCATGATTACAATGATTTAGGGTATGTTGTATTGCATACAGTTGAAATTCATGAACTATTCCTTGAGTTGATTTCAACTGGCTCTTGGCTGAAACTGGCTCTTGTATTTACTGGACATTACCAGTATGTTAAGGCAGGGGCAAATAAAGATGATGTGGCTAGCGTTTGGCATGAGTCCATGGCCAGGTACGCTGGAGGAGGGTGAGGACACCGAGGCTTACTTCCAGGCGAGCAGGTAGGAACTGATGGAATGTGAATTGAAAAATGTGAATGTAGGGCTGAGTGGAGGAAGGGGACTTTGTGGGGTCGTACTCCATGTAAATCCTAGACATTTCTGTAGCTTCCTCAGATGATCAGTGGGTGGGTGCTTTTCAGAAGCAAATGAGGCTTCAACTGGAGGGTTCTATGATCCATGGCCACCTTTTGTTCCTTGAGAGGCTCAATCCCTGTGTTCCTCTATCAAAATCTTGTGCCCTCACTACAAGAACCCAAACCATGTTCAGCCGTTCACTTTATGTGTGTGAAAGAGAGAAGGAGTTCTATTTATTGTGTTCATGATGGGAGGAGAAGGACCACATATGGGGACCTGGCACCAGGCCACAGAGGATCCTCTCAACGCCTACTTGTGTGGTTCCAATAGTGAGCAGGATGTGCTAGGCATGGGGGACACAGAGGGAACAGGCTCGGGAACAGGCTCTAGAGAGTCAGGGTATGGAGATGATATCAGAAGCTCTTTCTTTTCTTTCAATGCCCTCCCTCCAAATTACTCCTTCTTCTTGTCAGCTCTTCCCCTTGCAGCCATGGAGAAACTAAGGCGATCTCTTTTACGAGGTGGAGTATACTCAGCATGGCTGTCCCTGGCCAGGTTAACTCTGGTTTCCATTCATCCCCTCCAGCAGGTTCTGTCATCTGCTCTTTCACATTTTGCCCTGCACATGTTCCTAAGAATTCTTAAGGAAGACTTGGCAACCTTCTCCTACCAAAGCCATGGATCCTTTCCCCACATCCAAAATCAATCAAAGGCCACACACACAAGTTTAAAAGAAATCATAGTATTTTCAGACACAAGACAGAGAAATAAGAAAAGTTAAGGGTGGTATGTAGAACATAGATAGCAAATGATCCACACAGTGAACAGTTAGGAAATCCAAAAAAGAGGGGGATATGTGCATACCTATGGCTGATTCTGGAGAAGGCAATGGCACCCCACTCTAGTACTCTTGCCTGGAAAATCCCATGAACGGAGGAGGCTGGTAGGCTGCAGTCCATGGGGTTGCTACAAGTTGGACACAACTGAGCGACCTCACTTTCACTATGGATGATACACTCCACTCTACAGCAGAAACTAGCACAATATTGTAAAGCAACTATACTCCAAGAAAAATTGAAAAATAAATTGGGGTGTCTGTAGGTATGGTACAAATTTGGTAAGGAGAGAATCATGAAGAAAATTTTGAAGTTGGAGATGCAGAGAGGAAGGCAGGCGCAGGAAAAAAAGAAGCAAGGATGGTGTGTCTGAGATGAGCATGTTCCATGGTTCGCCCTGGTTTTGGATATAAGAACAATTATCGCTCTTTGTCACTCCTCTGTGAAGTGCTTACTGATTAATCAATAACTCACCTTTGCTTCATCGAGTGTCTCTTACATGATCAGGGATAACCGTGAAAGCAGGGCAGGCAATAGAGAAAGTTAATTAATAGGATGAGACAGGAGATAATAAGTGAGAAGAGAGAGGCTCAAGTACTTGGGAACAGGCTGATTTCACTGCGATGTGGGTGGCCACCACGTGCCTAGAATCATGTGAGGGCAAAAAATCAGAGCACACCAGAATTAACCTACTGTAAGGTCTGAGGATGAAGAAATAAGGAAAGAGCTGCACTGCGATCACCTTGATTATCTGAGGGGATGTGGAGATTACCATACTAGTAAAGATACCTGCAAGTGAGGTGTTACAAGGCTTGGTATAAAAACCCAAGCATGACTGAAGTCAGACCAGGGAGAGATCATGAAAAAACATTTACAAAGGAACTAAGTCCCAAGATGGACAGAGCTGAGCTAGGACGGCAGAGAGGAATGTGTTCTTGGGCACAAAAAGCTTCTGGCTCTGAAGCGTGGATCTGGGTTGAGGAACAGACTGTCAGCCTGAGAGGCTGAATGTCCATCCCTCCTCTGCTGCTGTGGCCACATCACTGCTGGTCCCCGTGCGTCCCAGAGGGAAGGGAGACAAAGGCTGGGAAACCCAACTTGCTACCATTTTGTGAAGAGTGAGGGGGTCAGTTGAAAACAGACTCTTCTTTCCCTTCGGAGAGTTTACTTCTTAGTCCAGGAGACTTGATGCTAAACATCCTGAACATTCTGGGCTTGAGGAGGTCCCCTGGGCTGAGACTTTGCTATCACAGCAAAGAATCTATGCTCTAAAGGCAGGTCCTATGGTAGCTTTCCGTTCTCCCAGATCACTATGACTTCTATTTTGGTGGCTGCTCCCCAGGGACCATCAGGGGGCCAGGTGGGCTTCTGGGTCCTATGGTGTGCCCATCACAGACCTGGAGTCATGCAAGGAACAAGGTGCTGTGCCAGACAATACGCTCATAGCTGCTTGTAAGTAGATGCAGAGAAACACCCATTCAGATACACACACACATGTGCACCAAGAAGACGCCACATGGCCTTGCTTTGATGATCTTCAATGGTGATGCCTTAGCATGGTCACGAGAACTCCTCAATAACCTCTCTCCTTCCATCCTTCTAGCATCATTTTCCATTATCACCCTACCTGAACCCACTGCTCCTGCCAAAATGAGCTGCTTATTCTCCATCCCCCTCAGCATACCACAGCCTTCAGCTCTACTGTCACTCAATACCTCTAGCTTCACATTCCTAACAGAAACCTACTCATTCCTTAAGGCAGTCTTAAGGCTGCTTCTTAGAAATAGTTGTATGACCTTGGGACAGTTACACTCTCTACACCCAAGTTTCACTGAAGTAAAATGGGAATATTGGGTGGTGATTAATCATATACATAAAGCATAAAGAACACTGTCTGGGATTCAGTGAGTTTTGGTCTTTTTTCACCCACTGGATGTCCCAGGACATCTGCACAGCTTCTGGCCCATCTTCCCCTGTACACTCAGATGCTACCTGGAATATAGGTGAGAACTAAATGCCTCCAAGCAGGCTCTGCATCATTTTGCTCTCTTACTGTCCCCATTTTAAGCTCTGTCAACTATGAAAGGAATGGGTGGAGAGGAAAGTTTCTTCTCTGCTGTTCCTAATTCACTTAGTGTGAAGTCCTCTTAGTGAAGCATAGTTGTGGCTTTTTAGTTTTTTCAACAGCAGTTTTATTGAGATCCACCCGTTTGAAGTGTACCACCAATGAATTTTGGTATAGTCACAGAATTGTGCAAACATCATGCTAAGTTGCTTCAGTCATGTCTGAGTCTTTGTGACCCTCTGGACTGTAGCCCACCAGGCTCCACTATCCATGGGATTCTCCAGGCAAGAATACTGGAGTGGGTTGCCATTTCCTTCTCCAGAGGATCTTCCCGACTCAGGGATCGAACCCTGGTTTCTTTTGTCTCCTGCATTGGCAGGCAGGTTCTTTACCACTAGTGCCATCTGGGAAGCTCAATACTACTTTCTAATTTTAGAACATTTTCATTACTGCAAAGAGAAACCCCACTCCCATGAGCAGTCACTCCTCATTTCTTCTCTAAACTCTCCAGGCCTAGGTAACCACTAACATACCTTCTATCTCTACAGATTTGCCTATTCTGGACACTTTAACCTTCCCTCTTTGTTTATTGATTTTTTTTTTTGCCCATGTGGCATGTGGGATCTTAATTCCCTGGACCAGTGATCGAACCCATGCCCCTGCAGTGGAAGTGCAGAGTTTTAACCACTGGACAGCCAGGGAAGTCCCCTTCCTGCTTTTTAAAGGGCCCAAACTCTTCTTTCACTCATCATTAATTTATTTCCTCAAAATACCCAGCCATAGGACCAGGCCCATGCTAGGCATCCAATAAATGTTCTGTTGAATAAAAACCAAAAGCTGAATGAAAATCAAAACAGGTTTGATGTAAACACATTTCCCCCCGCATAGTTTCTTTTTGGACCTTGTTGGTCCAAAAGCAAGTTGGGGAAATAAATCAGGAGCAGTGGTGTTGTGTTCTTGTTTATCTAAGGCATAGAAAAGCTTTGCTGAGTCTCCGTAAAGTGAAATTGTAGTGCAGTGGTTCTCAAACCTGGCTGTAGCTTAGTGTCACCTGAGAAACAAAAAGGCATGAGCCCTGCCCATCTCCAACCCACCCCACAAGGTTCTTATTTATCAGGCTACCGTGGGGCACATCAGTATCTTTTAAATGTTCCCTGATTTTAACTATGATTCTATGAACAGCCAGGGTTGAGAACTCTCATTCCAATGGAAACAATCACTCTAAGCAAGAATAATTGGTTGAATTCCAGCCATGCCCAGAATGATACACAATCCAAGTTTTCAACCCTGTCTTCAGGGAAATAGATCTAAATTTTAAAGAAAGCAATAAAAACCACAATATTCATTTCACTAAAATTTTCTTTATAGCCAACATTATTATTAGACTGAACTATATGAAACTGATGATTCTTGATTGTTCTGAGCTACAAAATGGAAATTTCATACTTTTCAAACTAATTGAATGCATTTATTTCATGACATAGAAGATACATACAGTATTCAATCCGAACCGTTGACTTACAAATCCATCTATGCATCTTCCCTGTGCTTCATAAACTTTTAAAAAAGAGTATTTCAAGCTTTATTAAATATATATTTATAGTAGTAGAGGGTGGAAAATAAATCAGCCATTATGGAAAACAAAAGCACAATAACTCACAAACAGGTAAAACAAATACCAACTTTATAGACAACCTTTACTTTTTGTCATGCATTATTTCTGGAAAGCATGTCATAAAGCAGATTGTCATAAAGCAAGTTATTTTTCCATAGGAAAATATCTTATGATTAGGGATTGTGTTCCAGACAGGACATGATATAAATCAGAGATATGATCCACAGCAAGCCACAAAAACAAAGTTGCAACATCTATAAACCTTTATAAACTTCTAAAATAATAAATCTTTTATTCAAGCACCATAAAATACCACAATTGTATTTTGCCCATTCATTATTATACTGTTATTGTGAAAGGTAATTTAGCACTACCCATCAAAATACAAAAAGTGCATATTCTTTGATCTGCTTCTAGTGATCCTTCCTATAGAAAACCTGGCCTTCTCTTTTCCACACTTACAGCACCAAGTAAAAAGGTCCCAGTCTAACACAGATGGCTAAAAGGCACATGAGAAGATGTTCAATATCACTAATTATTAGAGAAATGCAAATCAAAACTACAATGAGATATCACCTCACACCAGTCAGAAAGGCCATCAGCGAAAAATCTACAAACAATAAATGCTGGAGAGAGTACGGAGAAAAGGAAACTCTCCTAAACTATTGGTGGGAATGTAAACTGGTACAGCCACTGTGGAGAATAGTATGAAGGTTCCTTACAAAACTAAAAATAGAGCTACTATATGATCTAGCAATTCCACTCCTGGGTATACATCTGGAGAAAAACATGGTTCAAAAGGATACATGCACTCCAATGTTCATTGCAGCAATAGTTACAATAGCCAAGACATGGAAGCAACCTCAATTTCCATTAACAGATGAATGGATAAAGAAGATGTGGTACATATGTACAATGGAATATTACTCAGCCACCAAAAAGAATGAAATAATACCATCTGCAGCAATATGGATGGATCTAGTGATTATTACACGAAGTGAAGTAAATCAGACAAAGAAAGACAAGTATCACATGGTATCACTTATATGTGGAATCTAAAAAAAAGGATACAAATGAACTTATTTATAAAACAAAAACAGCCCCACAGATTTAGAGAAGGAACTTATAATTACCAGGGGGAAGATGTGGGATGGAGAGATCAGGAGTTTAGGACTGTCATGTACACACTAGGATGTTTACAATAGGTAACCAACAAGGACCTACTGTATGACACAGGGAACTCTGCTCAATATTCTGTAATAAACTTAATGAAAAAAGAATTTGAAAAAGAATAGATACATGTATATGTATAATTGAATCACTCTGCTATACACCTAAAACTAACAAAACATTGTTTTGTTTTTGTTTTGGGGGGGTTTTCTAGAATTTTTTAAAAGTTTATTTATTTTAATTGGTGGACAGTTACTTTAAAATACTGGGATGGTTTTTGCCATACATCAACATGAATTGGCCACAGGTATACCTGTGTCCCCCCTCCCCATCTTGAACCCCCCCTCCCTCCTCCCTCCCTACCACATCCCTCCAAGTTGTCACAGAGCATTGGCTTTGAATGCCCTGCTTCATACATCAAACTCGCACTGGTCATCTATTTTACACATGGTAATGTATACATTTTCATGCTAGTCTCTCAAATCATCCCACTCTCTCCTCCCACTAAGTCCAAAAGTCTGTTCTTTATGTCTGTAATACAACATTGTTAATCAACTATGCTCTAATATAAAATAATTTTTTTTAATATGAAAAGAAAGGAAAAAAAAAAGAAAAGGCTCTCAGTCTAGAACCAACTCTGCATGATCTCATTTCTGACTCACCAGTGCCCTCAGCG
The DNA here is from genome assembly GCF_033118175.1 of Dama dama. Classification (NCBI taxonomy): domain Eukaryota; kingdom Metazoa; phylum Chordata; class Mammalia; order Artiodactyla; family Cervidae; genus Dama; species Dama dama. The sequence continues at coordinate 62,082,251 of NC_083695.1, read as the reverse complement.
ATCTCGCCTAGTCCTCCTTATCTGAGGCTGTGCTCCTCCTAATGTACTCGAGAACACTGTGCTGCCCTACTTATGAGGACAATGCTGCTCCAAGTCAAGGGAGATTTAAGGAGCGTTAGCTCTTTGGTGCAGCTGCCACAGTCTCCAGTCCAGTGCATCTGTTTTCATCCTAGCTGAGAAGTCAGTCTTCTCCCTCCTTCCTGTGACCAGACCTGCAGGAATCTTAGTCCTTCCAAGTCTGCTCGGACTCTATCCTTATTCCATTTCTTCCTGCAAGGGGCTGAGGTCCTCTCCTAGAATCCTACTCTGTAACTGGAAGAAATCTTGCTACTTATTGCCACAAAGAAGTGTTTCATGAATGAATGAATCCCTAGATTTCTCCATCATTGTGCACAACTGAACAGACACTGCTATGGCTTGGGAGGTCTCCCTGACGCGGGTGGCCCTGGGACTGCCAGACACTATGTCCTCCTTGTTGAAAACTGTGTGCTGTGGAGGCCAGCTCAGCCTGTGTGGCTTTGCCGAGCAGCTGCCTCCCTTTCCAAGGGTCTCCAGGAGCCCCTTCTCTCTCAACCCCTTCTTCCTGACCACAGTGACCTAATGCTTTACAAGTTTCTGGCATAACTCCCTTACCTAAACCCTCTAGATCAATCTCCAGACATTTTCTTTCCTGCCCCTCAACTCTCTGGTCTCTCTTTGCCCACAGAGTGGGTGGGAATTTGGGGAGTATCAGTACATAGTTATAGAACAGCAGTTCTCAGTTATTTTGCCCCTAGGGGACATTTGGGGAAATGTGGAGACATTTCTTGGTTGTCACAACTGAGGACATGCTATTGGCATCTAATGGGTAGAGGCCAATGATCCTGCTACATGGAAGGCACAGGGCAGCTCCTGCCACAAAGAATTATCCAACCCCAAACTGGCTGAAGTTGAGAAATACTGTTCTAGAAAAATCAAAGATGCCTTTGCAGCACTACAAACACAAGATTACCAACAAAGAAGGATAACGCTTCTGTTTCCAGTTTTAAAAAACTTCCCCCCAATTATAAAAATTCATGCTGAATACAGAAAAATTAGAATAAAGTAAAAGATTGCACATGATACCATATTACTATATATTTTTGCCTAATAGTGACTGTATTAAATACAATTTATTTTTCTTCTTTTTCTACATAACAATCAAACTGCTCTCTGTAATACTAAAAGATATCACTTTCATTGTATGATTCTTCCCAAGAACAAACCACAGTGTAATGCAACCTTCTCTTATTAGTGTAAATTTCAGTTGTTTTCCTGTTTCCCACTATTATATAAGCTGTTGTGACATATACATTTATGCATAAAATTTTCTCTACATGGGTGGTTACTTCCTGGATTATTTTAGAAGGGGTCTATACTCCTTCCATAATTTTTGCAATGCAAATAGGATTTGTCAAAGGAGTCTATCCAAAACATCGAAAGTTATGTGAAAAGTTCTCCTAGATTCTGGCTCTACACTGGTTTAAAAACATACTCCAAACCTGCAACTGAAAGTGTCTCCATTTGAGGAACTTCAAACGAGTAGCAAAAAAAAAAACGCTCCATCCCAGAACTCTGAATAGAGCACTGCAGTGGATCATAAGGACAAGAACGAAAGGTCTTGTGATTTTTGGCACAAAGAGACATAATATGCACTTAAGATGGCAAGATCTACTGGTTACAGAGGCAAAATGATTTTACTTAGAAAGTCTGTCTTATAAGCATATTTTCTATTTATTAAAGCAGTTTACGTATTTTATTTTTATTTATTTTTTGACTGTATTTTCTCTTTGTCTCAGGTATTCAGGCCTTTGGGAATGCAAAATCTTGACAGACATCTTTACAGCTGTTGTTGGGATAAATCCAGAACATTCTGGAACAAGAATAGATCAAAGAAAAAAAGTTTCTTTTGCCATAAAGACCCAGTTTTCCTCAGTTTTAACAGCTGATTAGAATATGGCTGGAGCTTCCTTGGTGGCTCAGTTGGCAAAGAATTTGCCTGCAGTGCAGGAGACCTGGATTCAAACCCTGTGTCGGGAAGATTCCCTGGAGAAGGAAATGGCAATCCACTCCAGTATTCTTGCCTGTGAAATCCCAGGGACAGAGGAGTCTGGTGGGCTACAGTCCATGGGGTCGCAAAGAGTAGGAAACAACTTAGTGACTAAACCGCTGCCACTACTACAGAGAAGCAGAATTGAACTCTCACGCTCTTCCTGCTCCCAGACTCAAAGGAAAATTTACAAGTATATATTAATAGAAAGCAAAGCAGTATGTCTTGATGTGTAAACTCAATGATGGCAGGGAATGGTATGAAGTTGGCAACCAGAGGACCTGTGTTTCTACTTCTCTATGCCACTAGCCAGTCCCTGGCTCTGTCATTGACACTTGAAAGGTTCAATTTCAAAAAAGGAAACCTATCAAATATGAAACCATTTATGTGAAGTGTTTTGGAGATACAGTGTACTTCTCTAAATGCAACAACAGCACAAAGAGGGTTGTTATTGTGTATTCCTGTGTATTGTCCTTTATGATATCAACCCAAGTACAGACAAGGAGAGAACAGTCAGTGTTGATCAGGTGAGCTGTGGGACTGGAAAGAAGCAGGAAGGTGTCCAGGGGGAGAATCAGTGGTTCAGAATCAGGTCTCATGGCAGGAATCAAAGTCTCCTCCAAGTCACAGGTCTGTCACAGGATATTAGCAATGATGATGAGAGGCATAAAAATAACATACATCAGCAGCAACTCTGACCACTGACACCCCCATTTCACGGTTTACCTCACCGTAGGCACTCTGCAAAGTGCTTTACTTGCCATATTTCAATCAATCCTCATAACCGCCCAACAGGACTACACGAGAAGCATACACGAGACAGGCTTAGAGAGAGGTTCAGAATAAAATAAAACCTTACAGCTGCAAAATGGCCAAGCAGAGGTTTCAACCCTTGTCTTCTGACTCAGAGCTCAAGGGAACGATCAGGCAAGAGTAGGACTTAAAGCAGGAACTGGGGAACAGCACAGGGGAGGCATGAACCTATGAGTCAGGCTGAGGCCAAAGCCTCCCTGACTCCTCCTGGGCAAACAGCAGGTTTGCAGTTTGTAGTCCTGGAGGCACTACAACTGCAGCTGAGCTCACACCTTGCCTGGGGCAGTCGGGTGCAGACTGGGAGGGCTTACAAATAGACTGGGTTTGTTCCTCCAGTAACAGGGAACAGTTCCTACTGCTGCATGGGCCTTCTCTTTCTTCCCCTCCCATGACCGGGGTCAGCAATGGACTACAAGGCCAGCAGGCCCCAGCCTGTGCTATGGAGAGAAGCAACGGTGGAGCCTTGATCCACAGGTAAGATCTGCCATGGTGGCTTAGCCCCACAGCCCATCTCCAGTGAAATCAAATTAAATGACTTATGACTTCTTTTTTGTAACAAAAAATATTTTCAAGTGAAGAGAAGCAGAGAAATTATAAAAGATGAGAAGTAGAGCAATTCTGGTTTAAAGTGAGATGAAGAAAGTCCAGAATGCCTTCCTTCTACCCACCACTAACCTTTCCACTAACCACTAACCACTAACACTTTCAGGAACACTAGAGCCAAAAGCATGTTTGGACTTCTTAACATCAAGGAATGGTATGGACCCCAAAAATTCTAATTTTCTTTAGAAATCCAGCAGCAATCCATTACTATGTAGTTTCCTAAAACCTTTAAAAAACAAATCTATGTTTCCATCTGCACCACACTTGTGGCTACAGAGTGCACCACTTAAACTGCCAATTTCAGAAGTAACTTTGTCTTGTCCTAGACTTGTTCTGCTCTAGCTCCAAGGGCTATCTTTGCTTCTTCCTAGTAGTTATGCTAGGAAGTCTATTATGACTTTAGACACTGTTCACATCCTCCTCCTCCTCTTTCCAGACAGAACATTCCTAAGCTGTTTAGTCTATTCTCACTGGAGGATTAAATTCAATAATGTATTGAAAGCACCAAGCAAGGGGGGTGGCACAAAGGAAGGGTCCAGCAAGCATCATGCCTTTATCTCTCCTTTTCCATCCCCTTCATCAGTTAAAAGACTTCTCCAGTCTTGCCTTCCATTGTAACCCTCTGTTCCTCTCTTAATCATAAACATGGACGTATTCCAAATGAGGTTGGTTGAGATGACAATGACATCTTTACCTACACAGCCAAACACTGATACTGCAAGATTGGGAACATCAACTCCAACCAGCACCACATGACTCGTCATCACAGTCAGGAACACAGAGTTCAGGTTCACTCTTCTCTAGGTAATCTCCAAGTTCCCTGATAGGAAAGTTGTAACCAGTAAATCAAGGCCTTAATGAGGAGCTCTATTTTGTTGTTGCATAACCAAGCGGGGTGGGGAGGTGGGGGTGGGGAGAGAAAGAGAGACAGAGTTCACACAGGTAAGAAGAGAGGGGTCAGGAAGGATTTGATTATAGCCAAACAGTGTAGGAAGACAAAATAACTTTTCTACAGAAAGAGAGGCATAAAGATCAGAGAATAGGAGTTCTTAGGATGGGAACTGTTAGGAAGGGAGCTAGGGCTTACTTCCTGAACTTGTACACGGAAGTAAGGAAAATCACAAAAACTTCAAGACACCGTTAGCAGGAGAATAAATTAGCACAAAATTTCCAGAGGGCCACTTATCAATATCCATCATAGTTTTAAGTGTATATACCCTAAGATCCAGCAACCACATTTTTAGGAATCTAAACTTATAGAGATATTAACATTGTACAGATGAAAGTACAGTGATGTTCATTGCAGCTCTGTTCCTTTTTTTAAGGAAGTGTTCATGTTCATCATCAGTGACTGATAAAATAAATTATGGTATATCCATACAATGGAATAGTAGGTAACAGTGAAAAAGAGTGAGGTAGCAGTATGTGTAGTAAGAAGAAAAAAAATCTCAAAAAAATAATAAAGGAAAAAGACAAGTTGCAATATGTATAATATCAACCATTTTAGTTTTAAAATAATATAACTATTCATTGAAACATAAGAAAGCCATCTAAAAGGATACATGTGGATTATCTCAAATTTTTGGAGAGAAAGACAATTGTCACTTTTTATTTTTTATATTTCTAGATTGTTGGAATTTGTAATTAAAAAATAAACTAAACAGGGGACTTTCCTGGTGGTTCAGTGATTAGAACTTCACCTTCTAGTGCAAGGGGGTATGGGTTTGATCCCTGGTCAGGGAGCTAGGATCCCATAGGCCTTGTGGTCAAAAAACCAAAAACAGAAGAGAGACAGTGTAATATTGTAACAAATTCAGTAAAAGATTTAAAAAATGGCCCACATTAAAAAAATTCTTTTAAAAAATAAAATAAACAGGAGAGCTAACTATAGCACAGCGGTTATGTACATGGGTCTGAAGCCATGCTACCCAAATCTGAATCCCAGCTGTGCCTCATCCTTAGTAATTTAACCTCTCTGTGACTTATTCTCCTCATCTGTAGAATGTCATTAATAATAGTACACTCACATTATAGAGTTTCTGTGCCAATTAAATGAGTTAATGGACATAAAGAGGTTAGAAAAGGCCTGACACTTATGAACACTCCATAAATCATTAGCCTAAAAGAATATCTTTTATGTTGCTGTTTTAAATTAACAGAGGATAGATGGGGAAAGGTGGGAAAAGATGAGTGCCAGGTGATAAAAGGCCTCAAACACTAGGCTAAGGAGTAAGAATTCATTTATTCAGTAGGAAATGAGGTCATTTATTCATTAAACAAATATTTACTATGTGCCTTTTATGTGCCAGATTCTGTTCCAGATGGTTGGGACACATCAGTGAATGAAATGGACAACAGTATTTTAGAAAAGGTCTGATGTCATCAAGACTGGCCTTTTGGGTATGATAGTTACATGTCTTAAAAATGTTTTATGTGTTTTGAGAGGAGGTGATCAGGAACACCAGGGCTGTCAGTGAGGAGGCCAACGCAGCGTTCAGGCAATGAGGGCCTGATACACAAAAGGGACGACTCCTGGTCTGAAACCTGGAAGAGGTGTCTGAGGGCTCAGAGGACAGATAGCCAATCCCTCGTGTTGGCAAGGGACTGAGGCTGGCACTGTCAGGCAGGGAGTGGTGGCCAGAAAACCTCTGGAGACCAGCTTTTTAAAGTTTATCTCAGCTTCGGCCAACTCTGTTGGCCTGCAGTCAGGCGACCTGATTCCAGCCTCATGTTTACCACCATTGACTAGAGGGGCCCTGGAGAATCAAACTTCTGTAGGTCTCTGAATCCTCATATAAAGAAAGGGGTGAGGGTCACCTCTGATGACCTCCAAGTCCCCTGTCAACTCTAACATTCTACAGTTTTCATGTCATTCCAAAGAGGCAAATGAATGGGACCTCCTTTCCTATTACCAGTGTATTATACACCAGAGTCACAAGAGAAACCATTAAAACACAGGATTCAGATGTGCAGGATAATGTATGAGAAGACTGTTTACATTTTTATCCTTTTTGAGAAAGTGCATATTGAATTTAAAGCCAAATGTATGTGTCAAGGTCTGAAAACAGGTTACTCAAAGAATTTCTTTCCATGCATGCAGCTGTTCTAAAGTATAAACCACACTCATCCAGTAAAACCATCATCTGTTCTATAAAGAATATAAGCATTCATCTGGCCCTTATTTTTAGAGTAAGAGGTCAAAAGCACAAGGGGTGAGATGTAGTTGAGTCCACCATGCCAGATGCAGACAGGGGCTGAAGGCCAATTATAAACCGTAATATCTGAACTTGGGGATATTTCAATTAGATGGCTTAGAAGATCAAAAGAAATGAGTTATTAAATATCGGAGTAGCCACACAGAAGCTGTGAAAAGCTCATGCTTCCCTTGTTCATTCATTCAACAGATTGCTCTAACAAAATAAATCACCAAAATAAACAGACTCTGACTCATTTCCCATTGCTTGTTGGAGTTTAGTTCTTTTCCCCTCCAGGGTCACGGAATGCATGAACTTCAGGCTTACTCTCTGTGTGAGAAAAGTCCTGCATGAGGATAACTGACTTGATGTTAGAAGAAAATGTAATTTTCAACTACCCACGAGTAACCGGTACTGAAGTCAGGCTACCTGAGCTTTGAGTCCAGCTCCACCAATTCCCCAGCTAAGTGATTTCAGGTAAACCAGAGGGCCCCAACCTCCGGGATCTAATGTATGATGATCTGAGGTGGAGCTGATGTAATAATGATAGCAATAAAGTGCACAATAAATGTAATGCGCTTGAATCATCCCCAAACCATCCTCTCCTCCCCAGTCCATGGAAAAATTGTCTTCCATGAAACTGGTCCCTGGTGGGGAACAGCTGAACAACTACTAGGTTTCGTCCTGCCTCAGTTTCCCCCTCACAGGGATGTGATGAGGATGTTACTATTGCTACATTGTTTGGAACAGCACCTGTTGTACAGTAAGCACTGTGTACGTGTTTATAAAATAAATCTTCATCGCTGGAGACAACACTAGGCAGCTGAGAGCAGCGGCACACTGATTCTCTTAAAGGCTACTTCCTCTCTGCTTACCCTACTCACTCATAAAAGTACCATGGAAAGCCATACATTAGACAAGACAAGGCTCAGCTGTTCTTCATTTTATTTAGGAAGGGCTGGGAGGAATTCACGTTGAAAAACCTCCTGCCTCGACTGCTGAAATCAAAATGACACATCTCTTTAAAAGAGAGATATGAGTTTGTTGTGGAGATGAAATTAGAATGCCTTGGCATAGTGCCTGTCAGCTTCAGAGCCTGTCATTTCAGCCAACTGTTTGCTTAAGCTATTTGAACCTATTTATTCTTAGCTGTTCTGGTGTATAAGTGACTGTGTGAGTGTATGTGTACGTGTGTGTACACACACACACACACACAATGGGGGAAGGGTAAGAGCCCTGGTGGCTCAGAGGTTAAAGCGTCTGCCTCCAATGCAGGAGACCCGGGTTCGATCCCAGGGTTGGGAAGATACCCTGGAGAAGGAAATGGTAACCCACTCCAGTATTCTTGCCTGGAGAATCCCATAGACGGAGGTGCCTGGTAGGCTACAGTCCATGGGGTCGCAAAGAGTCAGACACGACTGAGTGACTTCACTTCACTTTAAGAGCACAGGTGAGACAAGATGCCTCAATGCTTGAGTCTGGGTCATCTCAGCTCCAACACTTTGAGCTGTTACTACAGTGAAATGTCTTGAGCCTCCATTACTGAAACTGAATAACGGTCTTGAAAACCTGGTCTTTGGGGTGCTGTTTTCTAGACCATTATTCAAAGTGGTTGGGATAATTTGTCTTCATAAGGACTGTCCCCACGCATGCCAGCCGGAGGACTGCTGCCACTCACTGGTTAAGACAAGACCTCAGGGTATCTGGTAGCATAAGCAATTAAGAGCAAACCTTGGATTCAGGCCACAGTACAAGCCTCAACTTCGCCACTTCTTATCGTGTGACCTTGAAAAAAAATCTGAACCTCTCAAAGCCTGTTTGCCTATCTATAAAATGGCGGTAATACTAATACCAGTATCTATCTTATCACGTGCTCATGAGGCATAAGTGAGAATCCTCCGGAAGAACTCAGCATGGCGCCTGGCAGCCAGTGCGCTTTAAACAGCAGGTTTCACAGAATAGCTGTTCTTGTCCCAACTGCCTCAGGGAGATCTCAGGTGGGTTCATCTTTCGGTTGTGATGGGCAGTTTATTAGCTGGTTTTTATATTTGCTTTTAAAATCTCCAGTGAGAATTCTTTAAATATGTGTTATCTATCTCCTCCACTGTTTTTCTTCTTTGTACCTTTTTTTTTCTTTGTACCTTTTTTTTTTTTTTTCCCCCCAAAACAAACTAGCTTTTAATGTCTGAGAGGTTGGCCTGTTGCTCATCAGAAGAGACTCCAGGGCTCTTTGTAGAAAGGACTTCATGTCAGGATGCTTTTTCCAAGGAGCTGTCTTCCTGTTCTCTCTCCCCCTGGGACAGCCCCTGCAAAGAGTGAGGTTTCAAGTACCCTCCCCCACTGAGGCGGCAGGATGGGGGCCCTGGGAGCTCAGCCCAGGGCAATGGGGCAGAGAGCAGTCAAGAGAGCCCGTGGGTAAGTTCTGGCCTTGGTCCTTCCAGTAACTAGCTGTGTGACCTTGGACAGGTCACTTAAACTCTCCAGGTTACGCTGTCTTCATCTGTGATATGAGAGATCTCACAATGGACCAAAAAAAAAAAGGGAAGACAATTCTCTCAGGAGGATAAATAGTATAAACATTGTACTCTTCACTGATTATCAAAGAAATGCAAATTATAGGAATGCAAAGACATTTTTTTTAATTATTAAAATAAAATCTAAAAACAACCTTGCTTATTATTATTTCTTTCCTGGGAATACGGCACATTGGTACAACTGACTGGGACTGGAAAAAATTCATATTGTGTCTCACAGAAGAGAAGGAGGAAAATGTATGTGAATCCTCATGTCTGCAAATCACTAGTTTTGAGGCTCAACCTCCTTGAGGTTCCATTGCCTCACTGGAGGAAAAATGGATAAAATGGGGATGATAAAAATAAGACCTATTTGCTGGGTTGTTGTGAGGCTTGAAACTAATGTCGATAACAAACTTAGCTTAACGTTCGGCACATTACGGCTGCTGCTGCTGTTGTGAAGATGCAGTTGAAGAAATGATGATGAGGATGCCTGACTCTACCTGGCTCATATTGTGACGCTGTTGTAGAAGAAACCTATTCTCCTCTTCTTCGCTGGACTCCTTGTCAGAACGTGACTTCTCAGCAGGGAGGGCAGATAAATGGTCAGCTGCCGGGCCCACTTGTCCGGTTTCCTCAGGGATTCTGACCCATGGCCTCAGAGGTCCCCGGGCAACTCCAAGCACACACCCCCACAAACACACCTTACCACACACACACCACTACATGTCAGATGCTGGGCCTGCCCAGCTCAGCGGGCACCCAGTTCCACAAAGCCTCTGGTCTCGAAGGCCCTACCCGTCTAGCATCTAATGCCTGCCCTGTGCTCCACAGCTTCCAGGCAGATATGGGCGGCCCCTCCTGGGAGCTCAAGCTCTCTGACGCAGGTCTGTGGCCGCCATCACCCCGCACATCTTCTGTGCCAGTCCATGGCCACCATGTTTACCAAGAAACTCATCCCACCTGGCGGCAGGGGGAGGAGGTGCTCAGTCCCTTTTCTCAAATGCCCACTTGTTTCTGAGGAGCATTTTTCTCTCCTTCCTCAGATTTCTCCTGTGATTCATCTCGTGCTTTTTGGTAATTCAAGTTCAGGATTGACTTGAATTGCCACAGAGCCTTTATCTACTCAATATCAAAGATGCTTCTTCTCAAATGGTTCTTTGAATTCTTTCTCAATACCAGGTTATGTTTCTGTTCCCATTCTGCAACCTAATAAGGACTGAAATCTGTTTTCAGTAGTTGCTTGATTTTTTTTTTTTTTCCTCAGCTTTAAAAATAATTTTAGAGAGCCTCAGAACTGAGGCACTGACAGGCACTCAGGAGTCCTCACTTCATTCATGAAAGCACTGAGGGCCTTGAGACCCCCTCTGTGGGGGTCACACAGTCACTCAGGAGATAGGAAGCAGATCACAGCCTCCGAGGAAGAGCTCCTTCTACCCCCCAGCCTGTCACAGGCCACCTCTCCTTGGTAAATGAGGCCTGGGCCTGCATTTCTCTCTGGAAAGAAGGGAGGAGCCTGGCCACTCAGCAGAAACAGCTCTTTCCAGGCGTCCCAAGTCTTATCACCCCCTCATTCCTCTCTCTTACTTCCAGGTTTTTGTAAACGCTATTTCCTCTTCCTGGTAACTCTGGCCAAGTCAATGTTCATTCTCTAGGTGCTTCCTCCAGCAAGTCCACCTGAACCTCCAGATGAGGAACCCTCCCACATGCAGTGTCCCCACCAGCGCCCTGGACATCCTCCCTCTAAGCTAACTGTTGAGCACCAGTCTTGAAACCGACTGTTACCTTGGCTGGAGGCGTGCATGCAGCATGAGGGCAGAGCAGACATGATTAACGCACACCAACAAGTTAGTGACCTTTACAACCTCCCCACCTGCAGGGACCTAGGCGCTGAGCACTGAAAGTGGGAAAGAGTCCCCAGGGCAGTCTAAAGCCCAAGGAAAAGTGACTTCACAATTTTAGACCAAACGGCCCCACTCTCAATTCTTCCAGATACTGAGAATAAACTTCTTACTCAAGCAAGTAAGGAGAGCAAAGTAACCAGGCCCAAATGAATTTGGTTCACGGTCACAAAAGAGATATGTCACTGTTCTGGCTAGAAACCTCAGCGTCACCTTTGCCTCTTTCCCTCTCTTCCTCCCTAAACCAGGCAGCCAGTGGTACTTTGGAACATGACTCAGACAGACACCCTTCTTCTCCACTCTGACTGCTTTAGCCCTGGCTTTAGACACCTCACACTTGGATTGTTGCAGCAACCTCCTGGCAGGCCTCCTTTCTCTGACCCTTCTCCCTTCTGTGCAAACAGCTGAATTTTCTAAAATTATAGGCTGCCAAGCTTGATGCTCTCAGAAACGGCATTTTGAAACTCGTCTGTTACACCCTTGTCTACTGTGTTAGTGGACATAGCTCTCTCAGGAGTTCTTATGGCTGAGCTCCATCTTACTGCTTCAAACAGCTCCCTGTATGCCTTCTCCAACTGTTTCAGAATAAGTCTGGTTATAGGAAGCCTGGAAGCTCCATCAGGCAGAGGCTTGTTGGTCTACCACTTAGTCCAGTGCTTGGCACACAGTTGTGAGTGCTCAGTAAATACTGGTTGAATGAATGGACTCATTAATGAACAAATACAGTGAAAAACATCATTGATGTCACTTTTCCCACCATATATGAAGTACTCTCCCCAGCAGAGGTCCTCATCTTGTCAATACAGTATCCCCTAGGATTTTCCTGGTGGTCCAATGGTTAGGGCCTTATGCTTTCACACAGGAGGCATGGGTTTGATCCCTGGTCTGGGAACTAAGATCCCACATGCCACATGGCATGGCAAAAAATAAAAATAAAAAAAAACAAATGGCATAAATTTATTTATATATATTTAAATAAATATGTTTCTATATATATATATATTTAAATAAATATGTTTATATATATACATATATATATATAGTATTCCCCAAGTCCATGATAACTAATCCTTCAAGAATCTTTGTTGGGAGACCTTATTTGCATAACCAAATAAAAAGTATTCTAGGGTTTCCCTTTTCCCACATACACAGTGTAAAGAGACTTGGAAGAGTTGAACAGTCTGAGCTTTACTGCTGCCTACATGTAAATTTTATCTGGTCACCAATGCTTCTGATCTTCATCATCTCTCCAGTGGGAAGGTAGCTGGGTCATCAGTGGGATCCGGTCAGGTGTAATCTTCTCAGTACTTTCTTATATAGAAGCCATAATGCTTTGTGCCTGACACGCTGTGTTAACTGAGTGTTCAGAGAGAGTCCTCTTTATTATATGTCGCAGCTGTGAGTTGGCTCTTCACATCAGGTGGCCAAAGCATTGGAGCTTCAGCCTCAGCATCAGTCCTTCCAATGAATACCAGAGGGAGGAAGTCCTAGGTCAGTTAGGTGGTTACTCATGGGTGGTAGACACTCCTTTAAGTGCATTTATCATTGCCCAAGAGGCAGCGTTTCACACACCAGGTCCATCAGTAGGGCTGTGCTGTGGCCCAGCTTGCATGCCATTAATACAGGCTAATCAGGGTCTTCTTAGGCTGCAAGGCAGATCTGGAACTTGAGGGATCTCCAGGTCAAAAAGTGAGGCTGTCATCTTGAACTGTTCTCAGGGGCTTCCTGTGATTCAGATTCATCCTTATTCAGACCATCATGTCATTGCTTCAGTCAGAGATGGCTAGCTCTCTTCACTCTCCCAGCTGTCTTGGCTATTGCTCCTATGGGCAACATGGAATGATGCTGAAGAGGCCAGGACCAGAATTAAGGAGACTATTTCATCCTCTGTCACCCACTTCAGCATCCTGATGCTGGGAAAGATTGAGGGTAGGATGAGAAGGGGGTGACAGAGGATGAAATAGTTGGATGGCATCACTGACTCAATGAACATGAGATTGAGCAAGCTTCAGGAAATGGTGAAGGACAGGGAAGCCTAGCATGCTCCAGTCCATGGGGTCACAAAGAGTCGCTTGTGGAGTTGGACATGACTTACCACCAAACAACAGCCACCGCCACCCATGAATAACCACTCAGTTGGCCTAGGACTTCCTCCCTCTGGACTCCAGACCTGGCTTTTCCCTCAGCCTGCAGCTCTCCCCTTCCTGACCCTACTTCTCTAAACCTTCACCTGAGGGCTACTCCCCCTGCCAAGTCTCCTCCTGATATGATTTCCTCCAGGAAACCTCCCTCCCCGCCAGGTCTGGGCTAAGGGGACTGAGCAGGAGTTCCTGAGATCACTGTTCTTCCTTATCCTACATTACTGTATAGATCCTCAGCAGGGATGATTCCACCTCCCAGAGGACATGTGGCAATATCTGCAAACCATTCTGGTTAAGACTGTGCGTGTGACCGGATGCTTCTGGCATCTAATGCTGCTAAGCATCCTGCAAAGCACAGGACCATCCTCCCAACAAAGAACTGTCCAGCCCCAAATGTCACCCGTACCAAGGTTGAGAGACTCTGCTCTGCTCGTGTGACTGTTTACTTGATTATCTTTCTCACAGTGGTTGTCTCATTCAAATCCTCAGTACCATGCCTGGCACATTGTACTCAAAAAAGACCTGTTAAATGACTGAATGACTTTCACCTCAGCTTCCATCTCTTGTTTACTGCTGCTTGCTTTGACCCTGATCAAATCCCTATACGGGCCTCACCTAGTACAACTTCTAACCTAGTACAACTTCTGACTATGTTTTGACTCTGGCCAGGCCCCTCCCCACACCAGGCCCATTTTACTCCTGCTCTATACATTAGAGAGGGTTCCCAGATGGCGCTAGTGGTAAAGAACTTGCCTGCCAATGCAGGGGATGCAAGAGACTTGGGTTTGATCCCTGGGTCAGGAAAATCCTCTGGAGAAGGAAATGGCAACCCATTTCAGTATTCTTGCCTGGAGAATCCCATGGACAGAGGAGCCTGGCAGGCTACAGTCCATAGGGTTGCAGAGTTGGACACGACAGAAGCAATTTAGCACATACCCTAGAAAACTAGAGCTATAATACCTGCAGCACAGCAAAGAACAGGGCATCTGGACTTCTCAGCGAGCAACACTAGACGAAGTCAAGACCATGAAAAAGGGGAGAAGGCCTGAGCCAGCTGGGAGCAGGGCCAGACCACCAGGCAAATCGGGCAGCTGGACTGTGCAGTTAGGGGCTCAAAAGCTGATTAGTTTCCAAATCCTGCGAATGCCTCCTATTTAATTAATGGACAGTGAGCGTCCGTTTCCGAAGCTGCAGGAATCTTCTCCCCCTTAAATGAAGCAGAACTGTATGATGAATACTTTCTCAAAACCCTGAGTCACTGCCCATTTGTTTCTTTCTGCTTTAGCTACTGAGTTCACATGAATAATTATAAGCTTATTTTACAAGATCGTAAGGGGCTGGGTAATTCTGGCAATTTCAAGAATGAAATGTTCACAAAGCTTTCAGAACTGTGACATCAGGGTTTGGGAATTCAAAAATCACTGCTGTCTTTATTTTCTGATTTGATTTATCATATTTCATATTTTACATATATCTATGATAATTTATTTTCAAATGAAGTAGTAGAGCCAGACATCTTTTCCGGACAACAAAGGCTTAGGGGATTGCTGGGTTTTTGAAGCTAAAGATTAGTTGCTTTAACCATCAGCCCCATAATTTCACCTTTGAATTCCTTTAGAATTCTTGGATGAATGCCGAGTTGTCTTGGTTATTTATCCACATCCAGTTTGTCAACTGGTCTAGAACATTCTGTGCATCCACCACTACTTGATCTAGTACCTCTGCTTCGAAAGATGATTTAAGAGTGTTATTCAGTTTGATATATTTTTTCTGAAAAGATCAAGGCAAATAATTTATTATGCCTGCTGGCTTCCTTTCATACATCCGAAGGAGTTTTCCGGTAATCTACAAAGGTTCTACCGGTTCTCTGGCTGGCTCCTTCACTCCAGTTACTTTAAAAGGCCTTCTTATTTTTGCTTTAATGTCTGTTTCTTACAGATGCCCCTTAAATTATAGGTGGATCTTTTTCATGGGCTTCCCAGGTGGGTTTCTCTGTTCTTTCAATCAACTTCCTATTTTTCCTGAAGATATCTATTTCTTAGGAATATGTCTTGCCTTGAGCAATCCTCTTTGAGCTGCATCTGTAAATAGAGGTTATTATTCCAACCCCTAGGCCTGTTGAGGGGGGCCAGTTTCCCAGATGGTGCTGGTGGTAAAGAACTCACCTGCCGATGCAGGAGACGTAAGAGACATGTGTTTGATCCCTGGGTCAGAAAGATCCCCTGGAGAAGGAAGTGGCAACCCACTCCAGTATTCTTGCCTAGAGAATCCCATGGATAGATAGAGGAGCCTGGCAGGCTACAGTCCATAGTGTCACAAAGAGACACGATCCAAGCGACCTAGCACACACAAGGAGGGCTGTGAGTCAAATGCAGGAAGGTATGCAGAGAGTTTTGCCTGATGCCTAGCACACAATAAGTGTTTAACAAATGGTTATTTATTCTTATTGTCTTCGTCAAAGAAGGGGAGGTAAGAAAAGGAAGCTAGTTCTCAACCCAGCCTACTAAATGGTTTTATGAATCTTGTCATACTTTATGCTTCCCCATAGGTGTTGGCAATGTTTTTAAAAAATTAGTTGGCAAGATTCTTGAGGTTTAAAATATATTTACATAATCACTATTCACATTTTTCTCATTTCTCCTTTTACGTATACATTATCTTGGTTTTCCATCCTTGCACCAGACCCTTAAACTTGTTAGGATCATTGAATCACAGTGTTCACACACAGATGCTTCCTGCACCTTCTACGGTGCTTGTCTTCCTTTTCTTCTGGAAAATCATTAGCACAGGAAATGATCATTTGTCCTAATTCATCCCGGGGAGGTATTTTGCCAATCTACAAGCAAGTAAACACCCTCATTATTACTAATTGGCCCAATTTTTTTTAGCTCTGCCAGTCCTACTCCAGTCTCCAGCTCAATCTCATTATCCTTGTCAGGTGGCCCATAACTCCTTTCTACTGCCATATTTTCATTAACTGTTGGCTATTTCCACCCAGTAGGCATTTCCTGATGGCATTTTTATGCTAAGGCTCCTTGGATTTCTCCACTGCTCTGAAAATCTGTTTCATGACCCTAGTTTCCTACCCTTCTTTGCCAGATGTCTCATGAGAGCCTTTGGTTTCTAAGAAATTCAACAGCCCTGCATTCTGCTTTTATTAGGACCTTCAAAATCCACCTTTTTCATGGATGGTCTGTACTACAGCTATCTGTCTATCTATTTATCTATCTATGACTATGGCTCAGCAATGATCACAAAAGTTTCTGATCTTCAGCTTCCTTCTCAGCTTCCCAAATTAGACTTTAGAACCTCGCTGTTGTATGGTGCTGGAACCAAAAAGGAGAGTTTGGCATGTAACTCACAGGGCATGCATGGGACAGCTTCCAGCCAACTGATTTCCTATCTCTATTTCATCATTTTCACCAGATGGTCTTCACTCGTTTTGTGCCAGGGGACCATGACTCCATTTGCCAACCATTGCTAAATAGTTCTGGAATGCCCCAAGGCTTCCTTGTGTCTTGCACCTGCCTAAGCCTGCAGTGGTTGCCACAGTTCTTTCCTCCTGAATGTGATCTGCAAACCCCACTGGATTCCTAAGCTAGCTAGCTGCCTCAATGGAGAAATCATTGAACAGACATAGTTTCTGGTAAAACCCCTACCCTGTCCAGCACACACACATATACCTGATGCTTCTCTGTATATCTTCATGTTGCAGGTGAGCATGTGGAAGCATGTGGATGTCTCAGCACTTTGAATTCAATTGGCACCCAGTGGCCAAGCAAGTCAGGGTGTGAAATGAACATGAAATGAAACACAGTAGGTGTTTTACCTTTTTGTTCTTCTTGTAGCAATAGCTCCTTTAAGAAATGGCAGAAGTGGGCGCCAGAGACAACTGCTTATATTTTATTATCCAACCACATAACACTGTCTATGGGGGGTGGGTCCCCATGTATGGGAAAGCTCTTTATCAGTGTACCACACTGGACTGTTAGAGTTGTATCACCTTGAACAGCAAACTCCTTGAGGGCAAGAACTA
The DNA here is from genome assembly GCF_033118175.1 of Dama dama. Taxonomy (NCBI): domain Eukaryota; kingdom Metazoa; phylum Chordata; class Mammalia; order Artiodactyla; family Cervidae; genus Dama; species Dama dama. The sequence continues at coordinate 62,064,982 of NC_083695.1, read as the reverse complement.
TATTTCTCCCTCCAGGGTATCTCCTGGTCCTCCTAATACTATGACCTGCACCAAGAAACCATCTAAGCCAACTGAACATGAACTGGAAGGGCTCCATCCGTATACTCAGTTATCACTAAGCACCTACGTGTCCTAGTCTTCCCTTTCTCCCCTTCTCCATCCCCATCCTGGGTTACTCACCTCCTTCCCCAAGAATCTCTACAATATCTAAAGCCTCAAAAAGGCAGGGACTGTCTGTCCAGCCCACTGTTGTATCTCAGAGCCCAGCAGTGTGTGGCACAAGAGGTCCCCGGTAAAATGGCTTGAGCCAACACATCAATGAGAACAAACCTGTTTATAACCCGGGCTGGTGTCACGGGAAACACTCTGCCCAACACCAAAGTGTGACCTGGATTCTTCTGTGTCGAACAGGGCCACCTGCAGCATATGCCAGAGGACAGAGAGATGTGGCAATACTTGTAGGGAAGCAGAGATGAGCAGGGGCAGACATGGGTCATTTTTCGAGGGTGTGTGTGTGTGTGTGTGTGTGTATGTGTGTGTATAATTACAGTGAATGTTTTCAAAATCCCAACCAATAAGAAGAGATTTTTGGTGGCGGCTGCTGTGCTCACTCTAACTGATGATTGTTTCAGATTGTAATCAAGCCTGGAACTCACAGCAGCCCACCCACAGAGCAATGCCCTTCACACATTGCAGCCATTCACACAGAATATCTGCTGCTATCACTACCCTTCTCTCTACCCCAATGCTGATTACAGGTATGTGATTTTATCTGCCACCATGGTTCTCTCCCAAAGGGATAGTGTGGGCTATTCATTGCAACTGTAACCATTCTGAAAACTAGAAAAGAGAAAGTGAAAAATGGACACAGAAGGAGACCTTCACTTGAAGCCAGCACACATCAAAGTGTTGTCTTGGCAGGTGGCAGCATCACCTGGGGAAAGGCTAGAAATGCACATTTGGGGGCCCAACTCTAGTCTCCTAGATTCAGCATCTCCGGGGTGGAGCCCAGGAAGCTGTGTTTTATCCGGTAGCAACACTGCAGGTGTTTTGAGAAGCATGGCTTGAAAGCACTGTTGGCTGCTTTAAAGAATTCTCAACATGGCCTAGAGGAGAAATGGGAGTCTGGGGTCCACGGCGGAGACTTTTTGTTGTTTTTATGGTATTGCTTACATTTTTTCATGAGAATGTCTTACTATTTCAATAAAAATAAAAAAACAACAAATAAATGGAAGTTTTATCAACAGCACACCAGGATGGAAAGGACAATTCATGGCAACATCCTAGGAGGTTCCTAGTAATTATTCTCCAAGTGTTTACCTGGACAATTTCCCTTCTATCCTACATGACAGATAAGGAGGAAGAAGGTAGAATGATGATAAAGTAATACGTTGACAAAATTATATTTTGTTTCTTGACAAAAATACAACAAAATATATTTTGTTTAATATTTCTAAAAACATTAGAGGACTAAAGTTATCCCTTAAGAAGACAGCAATATGACCGTAAGTCAAGTCAGGACATCAGGGTTAACCATTTCCAACTATACAGCATGATTTTTTTTTTAAACTCAATTATGAAAAGTATTTGTAACAATAGCATGTCTAGATTCTCTAATAACCAGAAGAGAATGAACACAATACAATTAAAGAGTTTGTGTGTTTAATCCTTGGCATGATTCTTTTTTTCCTAAAGATTATAGCTGCTCTCACACCTTCTCAAATTGAGCCATAAACCTGCTTTATAATTAGCCATCCCACTAAGAGAAACACAGTGGATGCAGTGCTCGGTTAAAGCAATACAAAATGCTAGAGATTCTCCTGCCAGTTTGTCTCCCAAAGGAAGAAACAGGGACTACGTGAACCAAAAGGGCTCATCAAGCAAAAAGGGCAGGAACAATTGGGTATAGAGACCTCCTTGCTACAGGGTCAGAGTCCTCTACATTGAACAAAAACATTTTATTTTCAATAAATCATAGAGACCAAGAGTTCCTATAGTCAATATTTTGTAACAACGCACGTGGAAAAATAATTTGAAAAAGTGTATATAAGCGAATCACTTTACTGTACAGCTGAAACTAACACAACATTATAAATCAACTATACCTCAATAAAAAATAAATATTTTTAAAAAACAGTTCCTGTGTCTATGTTTCTGCCACAACAAGCACCAGGCATTCGTTCCTATGAAGACGCCCACACTCTTAGGGTAAAGAGGAGTGTCAAATGCCCCCTATTCTCACTTTGACAACTCTACACTACTTTGGACGCAAGAAAAATGAGCTTGTGTCAGGAAATTGACATGATTTCTCATGTTATTTTCATCCATCTACAAGGGGTGTAGAAAGCATAAAAACTTAATTGAAAACTTGAATCCCAATAACACTCATAAAACATTGTATGCTCTTGAAAGGGGTTGTAGAAATTCAGTGATAGAGTTATGTGAGCCATTTCAAGAGTAGTCTTCATAGCTTGAATTCCTTAAACACAGTACTTTGCAATGAAGTTAGCCAAATACAGAGAAACAAAACAGTTTTCAAGTTTTATTCTGGGTTATTTTTAACCCCAGAATTTTTTTTTTTTTTTTTTTTTTAAAGTAAAGGAACAGAATTTGGAATTGAGTTGGTGGTGAGCAGGAAACTACTCTTTCGGTTATTTCTTGAACTAATCTTATCAAAGGTCCAACATGTTCTCAATGCTGGTGAATAAACAGCTTAACCACACGGATAAACTATGGACACTGACATGGAAAAACTTCTTCAATAAGGTATATTTAAAGCATTAAAAAACATGTAGCTCATTTCAACCAGGGATGCTATCAAACATGATTGCACTGAACTCTTAAGTATACTTTAAAATTAGTTATACTAAGCCTATTCCTTACCACAATCATATTCACAAAAGCCAAAAGATTAAAAAGAAAATCAAATCTGCAAAAGGAAGATCAACTTATTCAAAAGCTAGTATTCTGAAGAATATCATGAATCAGTTTTCATTAAACTAGATGTTGATACAGACATAACACACCACAGGCCATTATAAAAGGAAGGAAAACAAATATCTAATACACCCTCAGGATTCCTTTCAAAATCTTGTAAATTAAAATGCACAGCGATAATCTTAAAGCTATGTCTTCAAAGGAAGAGAAACTTGCATCTCTAACTGTTCAGTATTTTGGGTTAAAACATTTCAGAAACGTCTTTAACTAGGGAAGAAACTTCCCTGATCCTCTCTGTGAAATGTCTCAGAGGAATTGTGTTTTGGCTAACACTGCACAGCGGTGTGAGAAAAGGAACAGTCCCCAGATTTCATGCATTAAGAACGTCGGGGGACTTCATGAACAACAGGAACCCTTACCTGGTCTTCTTTAAGGTTTCAGCATCCACATCCATCCTTTAATAAGGTAAAATTGGGTACTGCAGAGAGAGGGAAGAACCAAGCAACCCTCAAGGCAGGCTGAGAGCGTGCAAAGCCCCAGCTGACAGCCTGCTTCCCTCTCCTGAGGCTCTCTGCCTAAGAGGCTGCACAGAAACCAAGCCCGGTGCCAAATCTTAATCCTTTTGCAGAATCTCACATGGAGCTCCCTCACCTCTTCCATTCCCGCAAAGCTTCTTCCTGCTGCACTTCCTTCTGAAACCATTAATCATTGCAACGACCCACCGAGTGAAGCCCAATCTCAAACTGTACTAAAAATCCTGTTACATGCGGGGTGATGAGTGTTTACATTAGCCGAAATGAAATGATGTAATATCTAGAATCAAGGGAGGGCCCTCATCCAGAGTCAGGGCATTGTAAGAACTGCTATGAAATACGATTTTTCTAGATGGGGGAAAAAAAAATTACCCTGGGGTTTTATGAATCTAGTCTCTGTAAATTTAGGATTATTTGGATTGTTCTGGTCTTACTGAGTATCATCATGCTTTCCAAACAGAAATTCAGAACTTTTCAATTACTTAAAGTTTTAGTTGGAAAAAAAAAAAAAAGGAGCAGACAGAACCCAGTGCAGTCCTGTGCAAAGAACCTGGTATCAAGGTGGCAATGGTAGAAGGCATCAATCCAGGGATGTGGAAGCCTGCCATGTTGCAGGAGACCAGAGCCTCTCACAGGTGCAAATGCATTCAAAGGAAAGGCATCTTCCAAGAAAAGTACTGCTTATTTAAGCCAGAAGTCCATTGTTTTTCCATAATTTTTTAAAAATTATTTTTTTGGCCACAGTGTGCAGCACCTGGGCTCTTAGTTCCTCGGCCGGGGATCAAACCTGAGCCTCTTGCGTTGGAAGCTAACCACTGGACCTCCAGGGAAGTCTCATGACTTTTGGTGAATAAGAAAGTTCAGGGGTTCCCAACACCATTCCTGATGGACAACTGCTATTGGTTACTTTAGCATCTTATGGTCTTCCCTGATCAGGTTGGGATGGGAAAGTTTGAGAGGCACGATGCTGGATGAAAAGGGGGAAGGGGAGGGGAAGTGGTTTGTCAATAGAGCCCACTTGCAAGAGAGCCCAGGGAAAGTTTCAAGGCTGATCAGAGATTGGCTTGTGACTGGTGGGGATGCCAGAGGTAGACTGTTTCAGTTTGGATGTGTTTAACCGATCATAATGTGAAATTTTAAAAGTAATTATCATGTGCCACACAACTGTGCTAAGCACATTACATGCAAATCTCATTGAACCCTCACAACAACACTATGTGGCAGATACTTATTACCATTCAGGTTCTGCAGATGAAGAAGCTGAAGCTCAAACCTGGTACCTAAGTGATGGCACCAGGTCTGTCTGGTGTGCTCCTTGACTACCAGCCCACTGCTCCTGCCGGCTTCACCAGCTACACAACCACACCATCACAAGTATGCTCTGTGCTCTGCAAAGTGACAAAGTGTTACTACACAAATGCATGGGAAGCATGTGTTTACAGTCCCCCAAAGGTATAAGCCAAATCCTTGGCTGCTGCCGCCCAAGAATGGCAGGCCCCAGAGCCCCTAGCCTACTTGCCAGACCCTTGGAAGGAAGATGGAAAACCTCCAAATGTAGGGGGCAAGAATCAAATGTCACATAAAAGGATCTCTGGCCTGATCCAGTACTGCCATGAACCAGCGTGACCTCAGTCAACCCACTCCCCTTTCTGAGCTCTGAAAAATTAGGAGCTTGGACTTAGTTGGGTTCTAGCAACTACATTTCAGCATGAAATCTCTACAACATACAATTTTAAAGGATGGGAGTGCTAGGTGAGACGTTATTTTTTAAAAAAATCAGAATTTATGCATCCAAATGAGAATTCACTCCAACACAACAATGACACAGCAATAATAATAATAGTAAAAGAACCACTCTCATTTATTGAATTAGTGTACTACACAAGAGGCATTATGCTTAGAGCATTACATGAACATTCTCACTTGTCCTGATAAAAGCCCCTAGAAGGCAGTATCATTATCCCCATTCCACAGCTACAGAAATAAAGGCTCAGAGGGAATGAATTTGTGTAGGGCCAGCCACACTGCTGGTAAAGGGGACAAGTAGGGATTGGAGTCAGGCCTGATAGATTCCGGAGCCTATGCATTCCATGTCCACTACACTGCCCATTGATCCAACAACACTCTTGTCACTTGCAACAATTCTGGAATGCTTTTTTGGAAACTTCCGTCAGAACCTGTACGCTGCGTTTTGGTAAATATACATTTTTGAACATCAAAATGCATGCTGGACACTGCAGAGGTTATAGACATATGGTTCTGCCCTCCAAATCTCCCAGCCTGATGGGGGAAGTAGAGGTAGAAGGCTGTTCCACCACAAGGGTGACCAGGCTAAGTGTTACAACTGAGGCACAGGACCACGGAAGTCTGGGGCAAGTGAGGTGTTATTTCAAAATTACCCAAATTACTGCTAATATGTTCATTGGTGGTAAATATCCATCCTTAGAGGGTGGATGCAATTTTGGCTCACAGGCAAGTCAATCAGAGCCAAGTCTGAGGAATAAGTGGGTCATCAAGCTGGGTAATACCTTTTTTGGTCACAAGCTAGGTGTGGCTATAAAATAGTGAGATGGATTTTCCTGTGTGGCCCCGACTAGCTCGGAAGGCAATTCCTAAAGGGGAGTTCCAAAAATGTTTCGAGCAACGATACCATCTCCAGATTAAAGGCAGAGCTGCCCAAAGCGGTTCCAGAAGACAAGGCTTCCAGAGCAGAGAACATGACCACAGCAGAGGCATAGCCTGCAGAATCACTTGATCCCCACCAGCAGCCCAGAAGAGCTTGCCTGTGCCATGTCCCAGCATCCGACAGAGCACTTGGCACCAGGGTAGGCTCAACCAATGTTTGTAGACTGACTAAATGAGAGATGCATTTGAAAGTACAAAGTCTGGATTATTTACTTCTAAAAACTGTCTTATTATTTGGTCACACTTAGACATCCACATATTGACTGTGGACACATTTCCAAACTGAGCTCAATGGCCAAACTAAGACTGTTCTTACCTAGTCTGTCTACCATGCCAGGTCCTGGATGGTGAGCCTGGCCCTAACTGTGGTGGTTTAGTCACCCAACTCTTACAACTGCATGGACTGTAGCCAGCCAGGCTCCTCTGTCCATGGGATTCTCCAGGCAAGAATATGGTAGTGGGGTTACCATTTCCTATTCCAGGGTATCTTCCCAATCCAGGGATCAAACCCTAGTCTCTGGCATTACAGGCAGATTCTTTACCAATTGGGTCACCAAGGAAGCCCCAATTTCCCACCCTGTCCCTACCCATAGCTTTTCCTGCATTCAGTGTGAAGAGGAGTGAGAAGCATGTGCTAAAGAAGCCTCCCTGCAGGACCTGCTCAGGGCCTGTGGCCACATGCCCTGACTGAGTGCCCACTCTGGAAGTCTGGCAACACTAGGGAAGGCATCCACCGCCCCATTAGGGGAGGCAGTGAACCTCTGTGCCCAACAGCCATGCTGGCCTCCTACCAGATCTAAGTCTGGGGGAAACTGGAATGTCCAAGGAACCGTCCCCCAACCACAGCCTAACTCCATACACACTCCAAAAAATGGGTTGACATCTCTGAGACTCCATGGAGTTCATCAAATAGAGAGGACCAACTGGAGTTTGGAATAGACCTCAGGGAAGTTGGAAATGAGAGAGGTTTCCCCAGGCTTCAATTCTCCCTTTCTGCTGTCTGTAATTGGCTTACATCCACATAAACAAGCCAAGGCCTCTAGGCCACTGGGACTCTCAGGGCCAGAGGAATTCTTTGGGTCTAATGTGACCCCTTGGCCTGACTATCCATCACTAGTGAAGGAAAGGGATGGCAAGACCTCTCCTGGATATTTAACCTTTCAGTGGCTCACTTTTTTCATCTTTTTTCTTTCTTTCTTATTTATTTTTATAGGCCACACGGCCTGTGGTATCTCAGTTTTCCACCTAGGGATTGAAACCATGGCCCCTGCATTGGCATCACAGAATCTTAACCACTGGACTGCCAGGGAAGTCCCCTCACTCCCCTCATCTTTAAATAAAGAAAATAACAGTATCCCCAAACACAAGGTTGTTGAATGAGAAAATACACACAAAGGACTTAGAAGAATACGAGGTCCCAGGTAGGTTCTATTACGTGTCAGTTGTTGCTGTTTCCGACTTGCTGGGAGTGGGGAAGGAAGCAGCTGATGGACACAGTTGGAGGTGGGGAAAAGTAGTCATGTATTTCTATTTACTGTGTCATCCTCCACTAATGTTTTATGCCCTATTTGATGCCACAAAAGGATCTGGTGGGCTTTTTAAAGTAAATAAAATTAAACAACAACAACAGTATCAGTTCTAAGAAGGATTCAGAGGCCTGAGCTGTCTGAGGGAAGCCACTATTGCTAACCACTGCCTTTAGCTCTGAGCTTCTTGGCAAACGGAACAATAAGAGAAACACACTGAGGGGATATCACAGATGTCATCCAATCAGAAAAAACTGTAAGAGTTTAAGCTGAAAAACAACCTTTTTTCTGGCTCCAAATTTCCAGAGGAATTTACAAGCTGGGATATAGGGCACTGGGTAACAAAAAGGACAATGCCTTCCCCAGGACTCGACTGAACGATACAGAGACATCTTTCCAAGGGCCCCAACTTACAAGGACCCCACCATAAAAGCTGAGGGCTCCCATTAAATTGTAGCTCCAAAGAGGCGTTTATGGCTTCACAGAATGTCAACACTGGAAGGGCATGCAGTCCAGCCCGCTGCTTTTATAGCCATAGAAAGAGCAGTTGGGGAGCTCCAGGGACAGCTGGCCGAGAACCCAGATTCAAGCTCCCAGTCCACGGCTCTCGCCCTCCCCTTCATTTCTTTCACCAACAAAAGGAAGTCTCCCTGGGTCCCTTTCCCTGTGGGAAATGGCAAAGCTGCAGCAGCCTCCTTCACACTGTGGGAATCCCTTTTCTTTAAGTTTGGTTAAAAATAAATTTGAAAATGTTTAAATTTTCAAAGTCCGGGCTGGCCAGTTTCCAGGTGGCCTCAGGAGTCAGCAGTCCAGAGCCGCTCTCGGCTCTAAACTGCAGGCTGGGTCTGCTGGTTGCTGAGATGCACTGCTCACAGCGAAGTCCTCTTAAAAGGCTGTGTGTTTTAGCAGCTACCGTTCTTAAAAGCTTTCTAGGTGCCCCAAGGTGTGCTAAGTGCCCTAAGTGACAACCTTACTTTCAGCAACACCATGTGGAAGGTTCTATTGTTGAAACAGAACATGAATTGATCCTGTTGACTAGAGCCCAAGGTCTTATCTACAAACTTATCCTTGTGAGGCAGGAACAAAGTCTGGCAATCATGTTTATGTCCAGGCCTCTGTTTGAGCAATGAAGTTTCTTTTTTTCTTTTATTTTTAATTTTTTATTGGAGTATAATTACTTTACAATGTACAATGAAATTTCTGAGCCCAAAACTTGGCAAATGTCATATAAACTGTAGTTGGTATCCTAAAATTCCAACAGACTCTTTGGAAAGACAGTCTTAAAATCGGGACAATTCTTTAACTGTAGCATCCTGAGGACAACAGCAAAACAAGACCCCCAAGGTACATCCACAGGCTATACCTGAAAGGGACATTCACTTCTAGCCAACCACAGGAAACTGGTGCTTGCTATCATTGAGCAAGGAATAAGCGGAGCAATATGGCAGGGTGGCTGGGGGCACAGGTTTTGGTGTGGTTACCGGGATTGTCACATGCTTTTGTGTGACCCAGGCAAGTGGCCTAACCTCTCTAGATCTCCATTTCCTCTTCTATAACAGTAGACATTACACTGGAGTCTTCCTTTATAGAGTCATGGGCATTACATGAGATAATGTCAAGAAAGCTGTTTACAAAAGTGCCAGGTACACATTATGGGCTCAGTGATAATTACTAATGACAGCAGACGTGTGTTTTAAAACATACATATATATATGTGTATATATATATACACACAGATTACTAATTGAAATTAGTAATATAAATGTCCTCAATATAAATTAGTTGCTAAAATTTGAGGCAGTTTCCCACTTTCTTTGTACATCCTGATTTCATTTTACCTAATACAAACTTTTCCAATTTACAAAACAATTATGGTACCGTATATGTATTATGAGCTCATCTATGTTCTTAGTGGGCTTCCCTGATGGCTCAGTGATAAAGAATCTACCTGCCAATGCAGGAGACATGGGTTCAATCCCTGGACTCCGTAGATACTCTGGAGGAGAGAATGGCAACACACTCCAGTATTCTTGCCTGGGAAATCCCATGGACAGAGGAGGCTGGTAGGCTACAGTCCATGGGATTACAAAAGAGTCAGACATGACTCAGCAACTAAACGACATTGAAGTTCTTACCAGCATCTTTTATTGACAATATATAACATTTACTTTCAGATCTTGACCAAGAAGTAAACTCTAGTTCTCTGCTATTCCTTCTTACTAGGAGCTTGGATGCAAAAAGTAATCATGAAGAATCACCAAAAGTATGTTCAGCTCACCTATTCCTCTTACAATTTTAAATTATAGTCTTTGATCAAATCAAATCATCAGAAAGCTACATACCTAAAATATAGATATTTTTACTTCTCATAAAATTGTTTTTTATAAATTTTCTCCAATGTTTTGCCTTTGGCTTTTCAATGATTTTCTGCAGTTTTCAGTGTCTAAGTCTTATACCTCTTTTGTTAAATTTATTCCTAAGCATTTTATTCTTTTGGATGATATTGTAACTGGAATTGTTCTTAACTTCTCTTTAAGAACATCAAGTTCTTCTTAACTTCATTTTGGAATTGTTCATTGCTAGTGTAAAGAAATAGAACTGATTTTTGTATTGAGCTATTTGCTTTTATTGATAAATATTACAAATAATATTCCAGTTTTCATTCCAATCCCAAAGAAAGGCAATGCCAAAGAATGCTCAAATTACCACACAATAGCACTCATCTCACACACTAGCAAAGTAATGCTGAAAAATTCTCCAAGCCAGGCTTCAACAGTACATGAACCATGAACTTCCAGATGTTCAAGCTGGATTTAGAAAAGGCAGAGGAGCCACAGATCAAATTGCCAACATTCGTTGTCAAAAAAGCAAGAGAGTTCCAGAAAAACATCTACTTCTGCTTTATTGACTATGTCAAAGCCTATAACTGTATGGATCACAACAAACTGGAAAATTCTTAAAGCGATGGGAATACCAGACCACCTGACCTGCCTCCTAAGAAATATGTATGCAGGTCAAGAAGCAATAGTTAGAAGTGGATATGGAACAACAGACTGGTTCCAAATTGAGACAGGAGTACGTCAAGGCTGTATATTTTCACCCTGCTTATTTAACTTATATGCAGAGTACATTATGTGAAATGCTGGACTGGATGAAGCACAAGCTGGAATCAAGATTGCCGGGAGAAATATCAATAACCTCAGATATGCAGATGACACTACCCTTACGGCAGAAAGCAAAGAAGAACTAAAGACCCTCTTGATGAAAGTGAAAGAGGAGAGTGAAAAAGTTGGCTTAAAACTCAACATTCAGAAAACTAAGATCATGGCGTCCGGTCCCACCGCTTCATGGCAAATAGTTGGGGAAACGATGGAAGCAGTGAGAGAGTTTCTTTTCTTGGGCTCCAAAATCACTGCCTATAGTGACTGCATCCATGAAATTAAAAAATGCTTGCTCCTTGGAAGAATAGCTATGACCAACCTAGACAGCATATTAAAAAGCAGAGACATTACTTTGCCCACAAAGGTCTGTCTAGTCAAAGCTATGGTTTTTCCAGTAGTTATGTATGAATGTTAGAGTTGGGACCATAAGGAAGGCTGAGTGCTGAAGAATTGATGCTTTTGAACTGTGGTGTTGGAGAAGACTCTTGAGAGTCCCTTGAACTGCAAAGAGATCCAACCAGTCCATCCTAAAGGAAATCAGTCCTGAATATTCATTGGAAGGACTGATGTTGAAGCTGAAACTCTAATACTCTGGCCACCTGATTGGAAGAGCTGACTCATTGGAAAAGACCCTGATGCTGGGAGGGATTGGGGGCAGGAGGAGAAGGGGATGACAGAGGATGAGATGGCTAGATGGCATCACTGACTCAACTGACATGAGTTTGAGTAAACTCCGGGAATTGGTGACGGACAGGGAGGCCTGGCATGCTGCAGTCCATGGGGTTGCAAAGAGTCGGACATGACTGAGTGACTGAACTGAACTGAACAAGTAATATTCACTCAGTGAAAAAATATTTTATGAGCACCTACCACATAACAGGTGGGGTCTGGACTCTGTTATGTAATGTAGAATAAAATAAATAGTCCCTGCCCTTTCAAGGGGCTCAGGGTCAAGTATGGGAACCAGGTCCAAGTGAGGCTCACTTTCTCATTACCAAGAAGATGCTGGTAAGCACTGCTCACAACACCACACAGGGCCCCTATATGAAGGTCATGGCAGAAGCTCCCCTCTCTCTGAATTAGGAAAAACTGTGTATCCCTTTGGCAATGATTCTATTTTGATCCCATGCCCCCTGTGAATAGTGTAGCTGGATAGGTTTTCTTTATTTTAGTTGCTAGGAAGCTTTGGGCTATGTTGTGGCCACACTCCTGCAAATGACACTAAGGCTAGAACTCATTTTTATTTTGCTGTATCTATTTCTTCTTGGCTCTGACTTCCTTATCTTTTAATTTTACCTTGTTTTGGGTAGATCTTTCTAAGTTGCCTCAGATCTTTCATGGATGGAAGCTGGGAAGGAAGGGAGGAAGGAAAGAAGAAAGGAAGGGAGGAAGGAAACTTGAGTTACTCGACAATATTAACTTACTATGAAGATCTACTTCTCATTTCTGAAGTTCCATCAAGATGTGATTTACTATGAAGATGTTAACTTACTATGAAGATCTACTTCTCATTTCTGAAGTTCCATCAAGATGTGATTTTTATTACCTGAGTGAATGTTTATACCATCTGGAATAAGAACTGTTTCATACATATATGGTTCTTTAATCTGCTTTTGGCAGGTCTAAACTAAACAAAGTCTATTGGTTTTGTTCAGACACACGAGAAGTGCTTTTATGGCATCACTTCAATAAAATGTTCTTTCCTCATTGGACATAGAGGTTCAGGGCAAGATCAGGGAAGGTAAAAGGGGCTATCTTTTTCCTAAGTCATTTGTGAGCAAAAGGTAGTATAAGTAGTTCAACTTTGTAGTTGCTCAAACCTGGGTCTCAACTCTGACTCTATTATTTCCTTACTAGCTGTATGATTCTGGAAAGGTTACTTGTCTGCTCCAATTCCTTCATCTACACAGATGAGATAACACCTACATTAATGACTACTAGTGTAGTCAAATTAAATGAAATTTAGTATAGGGCTAATGACAGATCCCTTTAATAATGGACTAGAAGTACTAGGCAGTGTAATGAGACAAGAAAAGTAAATAAGAAGAATAAAAATGGCAAAGGAAGAAATGTGCCATTATAAGAGACACTATTTTAGGAAAGATTCCCCAGTATTCTCCTTACTTGCTACAAGTAATAAATCTTTCCTTCTCCTCCCCTCCCAGAAGACGTATACCCAACTGTATCTGAAGGCTTGGTAAAAATAAATTACATTTCTATCTAATTACAACAACAGTAAAATCCAGATGAATGAAAGTTCCAATTGTGAAAAGCAAAGCATTAAAAACATTTTGAGGAGAATACCTTTACAGTCACAGAGTAGAAAATGGTTTCTTAATTTAAAAAAAGTAGAAAACATACAGGAAATGTTAGCTGAATCATATTAAAATCTAAAATTTCTATAAAATGCATGATAATGTAAACAAAGATAAAAGACAAGTTATGGGCTAGAAGAAGGTAAGTGTAACATATATAATAGGCAAAGGAGTAATCTAACTATACAAGAAAACTTACAAACCAACAGGAAAAAGATAAATGGAACAACCAAACAGATAAATGGAAGGAACTGTTCTTAGATGCAGCTAGTAAATATGAAAAATGTTCAACCTTACCCATAATCAGGGAAATATTAATGAAAACGAGAGTAAGATAATGTTTACCATTCATAAGGCTAGCCAAAATGTCAAGTTGTCTATTCTAGTCCACTTACAGATTTTCAAATGACTGGACTGACAACTGTGCACACAGTGGTACCTCTGAGGAAGGAGGAGAGAGTGGGGAATAGGGTCTATACAGGCCTCTGTAACATTTTGTCTCTTTTAAAAAAATTTGAGGCAAACACTACAAAAGTTGACATTTGCAACTCTGGGCAATGGGTACATGGCTGTTTGCCATCAGCCTCTCTGTGCTTTTCTGTGTGCTTGAAATGTAAATAAACACAAGCAAATAAACCATATCTAAAACAACCTTATTGATACTGAGAAGGAACAACAGAAAATAAAATATCTATTTAAGTCAGTTTTTGAGAGGGCTGGCTGGGCCCAGAATGGGAACCAGGATGCCCTGCAGAGGCCCAGTGTGAAGGCCAGTAGATCAGCACAGTGAAAAGGCAGATGAGTGATGTGAAGAAAGATGCACATTTTAGAAAAAATATTGGTCCAGAAAAAAAGTTTAAAAGCAGAGGAGCCACTTCTCCTGAAATCCAGAATATGTACAGCCCTTGTTTGTCCACTCACTGCACAAATACTTATTGCACTGAAATATGTGGTCTCTGGCCCAATACCATATCCAGTCTTATGGTAGAGACAGATTTATGAAATAAACTCATGATTGATATGGGCAAGAGAACGGGTGTGTTTTGGGGAAGGCTTCCTTGAGGACATGAACTGAAATCAACTACCAGGTACCAGGATGTAGTAGGTAGAAGAGTATGCCCCAGGCAGAGGAAGCCAGCATGTGCAAAGGCCCTGAGGCAGAAAGGAGCCCAGGCCTGGGAGGTGTTAGTGCATAATCTACAGAAACCTCCATGAAAGGTTCTGCGGTTCTAAGGAAGGGCACTGTTGTCATGGTCAAGGGGAATGTACCTATGTCTTCCTTAAAGTCCAAGGAACCACAGAGAATTCACCCAGGGTGAAAGACCATGAGTAATAAGCTAAAGACATCTAAAAGCAACAATAAAAACTGTGCGGGTCAGATTATTCCCTTTCATTGAAGTAAAAATCAATGATAAACTTGAGAAACTTTAATAAAACAGGAGATTGAGCTGCAGAGGACACGGTGGGAAAAAAGCATTAAGAAGTGGGAATCTGCCGAGGAATGGGAAGGTTCCTTGCATGCAGAGTTTTGGAGGAACTCTCAGAGCCAGGAGGTAGCAAAGTGGATTATGCCAATGGCAGCTAAAAAAACTAACCTAGAAGCATCCTTCTTGGACACCACTTCAGCCTAGGCTGGTCACACACACAAGTTTAGGCATCAGAAATTCCAGTTGGCTTGGGGCATGAATTTCTCCAAAGGGTTCTTGGACTGGCTCTGCTGTAGCAAACAGAAGATAATATTTTTTACACCTGCAATTTTCATAATGGAAACTGACATCTTCTTGGGATTACACCAAGAGAAATAAATATAACTGAAAGCTTTCCCCTAATATTATATCAAATACAGGCTCCAGGGAGGACATTAACATTTTCTCATTTCAAACAACGCTCAGGGCTAGAGTTCATTGGTGGGAGAGCGTGTGACCTCAGATTTGTTCCAATGACTTTCTCTTAACGTTGTGATGAAAATATTCACTTGACTTGAGCAACATTTGCCTATCTGCCCTCAAATGCAAGTGCAGCCCCTTGAGAGAAAAAGCAACTTGGGACTAATTTTTTCTCAAAAAAATTTTAATGACCACTGATGTAAAAATATTAAAACTCTGTCCCCATGAGGGAAAGTGAACTGGAATAACAACGGCGAAGGATATAGCACACTGCACTGCAAGCTTGGGTTCTGCTTCTCCCCAGATACGTTACTTTACCCAAGATCTCAACTCCTGAGACCTGTTGCCTTAAGTATGTGTTAGGTCGCTCAGTCATGTCCAACTCTTTGCAACCCCACAGGCTGTAGCCCGCCAGGCTATTCTGTTCATGGGATTCTCCCTTAAGTATAAAGGAAGCTAAAAAGCCCTTGTGGTATTATCATAATACCACCTCCTTGTGGTATTATCGTAAAAGTCTGACTTGGTAATGTTGATTAGGCATGAAGCACAGTAAGCACTCAATTGTTGCTCATATTGCTAATATTTTTTATGAGATTCTTAACTATCAAGGCAACAACTATCAAGTGCTTCTCAGGGTCATGCTTGATGTTTTCTGATAAGTTAATTTGCGTGGAAAACCACGAGACACTGGCAAGAACTATAAACTGAACATATACAGCTTTTTTTATAGAACCAAAATCACCTTTGGGGGTGGGGTTTAGATGCAGAACACAAAATCATCAGTCATTGCTGTCTGCTTGTTGCAACACAAGAATATTATAGGAACTAAACGTGGTGCATCACTGCAGCATCAAAGAGTTAATTAAGAGAGCATTGAGATTCAATTGTTTTCAGACTAAAAAAACCAATGAGGTCTTATAATAACCTATAATGGAAGACAGTGTAAAAAAAGTATATATATACACACACATATACATATATATACACTTGACGGGCTTCTCTGGCGGCAACAGTGTTAAAGAACCCACCTGCCAATGCAGGAGACATCAGAGATGCAGGTTTGATTCCTGGGTTGGAAAGATACTCTGAAGGAGGGCATGGTAACACACTCCAGTGTTTGCTATATACTTGAAACTAATACAACATTATAAATCAACTATATTTCAGGAAAAATTTATAAAAATTTAAATAAAAATTTTTAAAAATCAATGAGGTACTTATGCCTTATATTATGTAACATCCCCAGCAGGGACTAAGGCAGTATTCCATAATTACAAAATGTCTAAATACAGTATACAGAATAAAGATTGTAACTAGCCCTCATGCCTTCTTATTAGGTTTTGCCATCAAATAAACTTGCTGTGTAATTAAAACAAAATACTTTCAGTCTGTAGGTCTTTTACTTTTAAAATAAAGTCCCTATATTCACACATTTTACTTCTATGTCCTTATCTTATAGAAATAAAATCTCACAGTGCGTAAATATGTAAAACAATGACTATTGCAACATTGCAAAGGGTTAGAAACAGCTTTAAATGACTGCTAGTAGGTATGGAAGCAACGTACATGTCCTTCAACAGATGAGTGGATAGAGATGTGTTATATATACAATGGAATACCACTCAGCCATAAAGATGAAAAAAATCTTGTTTCATTTGCAGCAATATGGATGGAACCTGGAGGATATTATGCTTAGTGAAATAAGTCAGAGAAAGACAAAAACTGTATGTTACCACTTTTGTGTGGAATCTAAAAAAATAAAACAAACTATTGAATGTGACAAAAAAGAAACGGACTCACAGAGAACAAACTAGTGGTTGCCAGTGGAAAGAGGGAAGTGGGGAGGGGTAAGATAGGGGTAGAGGAATATGAGGTACAAACTACTACGTATAAAATAAATAAGCTACAAAGATTTATTATACAACACAGGGAATACAGCCAATATTTTATAACTCTAAATGGAGTATAACTTTTAAAAATTGTGAACCACTATGTTGTTCCCTTGAAACTTATATAATGTCGTTGTATATCAACTATACCTCAAAAAAAAAAAAAATGACTGCTAGTAGGAAGATGGATTAATACAAGACAGAACTCGAGACTGTGAATACTATGTACCCATTACAAAGAATGAGGTTCTCTGGAAAAGGGTTTCTCGATCTCAGCACTACTGACTTTGGGGACCAGATTATTCTCTGCAGTGGGGGCTTGTCTTGTGAACTGGAGATGTCTAGCGGCGTCCCTGTCCTCCACCCATTAGATGCCAGTAGCACCACCATCCACCCCAGTTCTGACAACCAAAGATGCTCCCAGTCATTGCCAGGTGTCCGCTGGGGGGCAAAACTGTCCCCAGGTGAGAACCGCTCTAGAGACAGTCACATATACGGGCAACCCCAAAACCTCAATACGTGGCAAGAGCAAGATGCAGTGTAACACATATTACATGATCCCCCTTTTATTTAAATGGAGATACATGTATCTGTTGGTGAATGCAGGTGAAGGTGGGGAAGGCAAGGGAGACTTTCCTCACCTACTTTATCCACTATGGACTGTTTTAATTTGGGTAAATTTTAATTTCAGAAATGTAGTTCCTGAAAAAAAACACCATCATACACAATTTGACAGTAAGTACAAAGGTTTTAAAACTGGAGATAAAAGCCTTAGAAAAGGACACGTAGTCAGGAAAGGAAAAAAAAAAAAAGACGACTCAAAGTGGGTGTCCAGCAAGGTTCACAGGAGAGCCAGGGTTGCCAGCGCCTCCTTCGAGCACCCTCGCCTTGTAAGAGGATAAAAACATTATCTGACCATCAGATTGGAAATATTCCAGTCCAACTGCAGAATAGCAATCTTTTAACTGCATGCTTCAAACTTCTCCTGAGGGCTTTTTTGGGTTGTTTTTCCTTTGAGGCAGAAATGAAAGGAATCCTGCTAGGACTCAGCTGAAAGATTCAGTTCTATTTCCACCTACTGGTAGGAAAAAAGACAACAATGCACAATTCAGAAAAGGCAGTACACCTCTCAAACATTCACACTGCCTCCTTCCAGCCCTAATAAAGACCTTTATCCTCTGAACTCCTACTGCAGTGGTGGTCTTACAGGTCTTAGAAATCACCTGACAGTCAAATCAGCTTAACTGGATGCAAAAAAAATCAAGTTATTGATTAAATCAACCACTGTGCAGCTTTATAGCATCTGTCTTTTCTCTGGACTGAGAGCTCTCTCAAGAAAATACTTAACATTATTTTCATTACCTTTTTACTGAACACACACTCTAATAAAGATGTCTCTGACCCCTTCTATCTATTTGGCTTTTTTATCAGGCTCTCCAGAGCTCCCATTGAGGCAGCTGAGCACAGAGGCTTCCCAGGTGGTTCAGTGATAAAGAACATGCTTGCCAATGCAGGATACATGAGTTTGATACCTGGGTTAGGAAGATCCCCTGGAGAAGGAAATGACAACCCACTCCAGTATTTTTGCCTGGAGAATTCCATGGACAGAGGAGTTCGGTGGGCTACAGTCCATGGGGTTGCAAAGAACTGGACATGACTGAGCACGCATGCACGCAGGACAGAGCTAAAAGGACAAGCTCTATGGTCATGGTGGTTTAGTCGCTAAATCGTGTCCGACTCTTGCAACCCCATGGACCATAGCTGGCCAGGCTTCATGGTGGTTTAGTCGCTAAATCGTGTCCGACTCTTGCAACCCCATGGACCATAGCTGGCCAGGCTCCCCTGTCTGTGGATTCTCCAGGCAAGAATAATGGAGTGGGTTGCCATTTCCTTCTCCATCTATAGTCATAGAGACTTGGATTTGAGTTATAGATGCTTTCATTTACTTGCGGTCAACCGGTCACTTAACCTGTTTAAGCTGCTGTTTTCTTTCCTATGAAGCGGGAATCCTAATGTTATCATCTCATAGGGCCCTCATCTTAGATTAAAGGAGCTCATGCATTCAACACACTACCTGACTCACAGGAAATAAGTGTTAGTTATTTTTCATGACACAAGAATTCCACTGACTTCCACCCATTTCCCATCTGCAAAACTGAGGCAAAGAATGATAAGGAGAAGGGAACACTGAAGCAGGACACATTCTGGATACTACTCCCTCAACCAGGTCACAGTGCAGGCCTCCCTAGAAGCCCTGCTTTTCCTGTTTCACTCAGGAAGAGGATACCATCTGTTGTCCTAACACAAATGCCTGCGTATTTATCTCATGACGTGTATGTTTCCAGCCACAGGATTCAAACACATCCCCTTCACTCAAAGGAAGGTAGGCTCTGCCTGAGACAGTCAGACAGACTCAGGCAATGCTTTCACCCCATGGAACTTTTAATGTAAAAGATAGAACATTAGCAACTTAGTTAGTAAAAACAACAACAACAACTCAGTCCTCCAAGATAAATGACTCCTGAAATCCACATTCATGGATTTGTCACCTAATTTTACACCAATTTTTCTTTCTCAGGTAAATCAGAATGAATGTTAATACATTCAAATGAAATTTCTACTGGACTTTTTTTTTTTTAGCTTTCTGGTCATGCTGCTTGGTATGAGCGATCTTAGTTCCCTGACCAGGGATTGAACCTGCACCCCCTGCAGTGAAAGTCTGGAGTCTTAACCACTGGACCACCAGGAAAGTCCCTAGCCTACTATTTTTAAGTGATGTGTTATTGCTGTAAACAAAACTGGAGGATGCATCCGGGGCTTACACTGTGCTGCATGATGGGGAGAAGAAGGTGAGGCACAAGGCTTCCCTCAAAGAGCTCCAGGTCCAGCTGGAGACGTGGACATGTTCCCAGCTATTCCGCTAATGGAGCAAAAACATAGTGCTCCAGAGCAGGAAGAGAGAGACTAACTGATGGAGGACACAGAGGTTTAGGAAAGATCTCACAGGAAAGATGATTCTTGAACCACTTCATGAAAGGTAAGAATTTAGCATAAGGAGAAGGGGAAGGAAGGGAATGAAGGGAAGCCCAGGCACTTGAAATCCTACTGTCCTTATGGAAAACAATAGGTGTAGACCCTGTATTGTCTGGGTATGCATGCATGCACAATCCCTTCATCATGTCCAACTCTTTGCGACCCCATGGACTGTAGCCCTGCAGGCTCCTCTGTCCATGGGATTCTCCAGGCAAGAATACTGGAGTGGGTTGCTATGCCCTTCTCCAGGGGATCTTCCTGACCTAGGGATGGAAGCCACACCTGTTATGTCTTCTGCATCGGCAGACCGGTTCTTTACCACTAGCATCAACTGGGAAGCCCTTGCTTATTTGATAAGAGAGGAGTAGAACTTATTCATGGTCTTCCCTGGTAGCTCAGCTGGTAAAGAATCCACCTGCAATGTGAGAGACCCCAATTTGATTCCTGGGTTAGGACGATCCCCTGGAGAAGGGATAGGCTATATGCCCCCACCCCACCCCAGTGTTCTTGGGTTTCCCTTGTGGCTCAGATGGTAAAGAATCCACCTGCACTGCAGGAGACCTGGGTTTGATCCCTGGGTTGGGATGATCCCCTTAAGGACAGCATGGCAACCCACTCCAGTATTCTTGCCTGGAGAATCCCCATGGACGAAGGAGACTAGCGGGCTACAGTTCATGGTGTCACAAAGAGTCAGACACAACTGAGCGACTAAGCAGTGGCAGCAGGGCAAGCAGAACTTATTCATATAGATGTCCCACCTGGTGTTAGAAAAGTTATTCTTAAAAAATCAATACCATGCTCTGGAAAATGGATCAATGCAAGACTGAAATCTACACATCCCTTATGGTCCAACTCCAGATGCACCTCCCATGAAACTATTCCTGATGATTTTCAGGCCTCACTAAGTTCCACATGACTTTTGACATATCAGTTACAAATTTTTAAGTCAGTTATTAGAAATTCAGAACATGTTCACCCATAGAAAAGGTTGTTGATTAGCATCCTAAGCCACTCTATAAAAATAAGTTATGACAAGGGAAAATGTATTTATCAGAATGTTCATTTAAAGGCAAACTGGGGTGTGAAGGCAGTTGAACTGCAACATCTGTCACCCATTGATCGCCAGGGTTAATTCAGCTGCTCTGGTTGGATAAGTGGGTGTCCCTTCCTCCTTCACTGCTCCATGTACGTCCCTCCTGAAGTCATGTGCTTGGTTGAAGCACATGAGAAGGAGGAGGAGGACCATTCTTCAGTCAAGGGTATACAAGTAGCAGCATTCCCCTGCTGCTGCTGCTAAGTCGCTTCAGTCATGTCCGACTCTGTGCGACCCCATAGACAGCAGCCCACCAGGCTCTGCCATCCCTGGGATTCTCCAGGCAGGAACACTGGAGTGGGTTGCCATTTCCTTCTCCAACGCATGAAAGTGAAAAGTGAAAGTGAAGTCTCTCAGTTGTGTCCGACTCTTCGTGACCCCATGGACTGCAGCCTACCAGGTTCCTCTGCCCATGGGATTTTCCAGGCAAGAGTACTGGAGTGGGTTGCCATTGCCTTCTCCATTCCCCTGCTAGAACCCCCAAATAAGCTCTCAATGTCTATTTGTAGGACAACATAGGGTAATCAAGCTCCCAAGACTCCAGATGCATGCAAATGAGGCACTGCCTGTGGCAGTCTGTCTTTCTCTAAATAAATGTGATGAGCTGCTTGAGATGGCTGGTAGGGGGAGAAAGGGGAGGGTTTACACACCAAGAAAATGCCCAAAGTTTGGAGTGGGAAGTTGGCTGTGGAAGGATGAAGATGGCAGCCAGAGAGCTGGGTACTCCTGGGTGGGGAGGGAAGCAAAAAGAATTCCTGGTCCTGCCTGGCAAAGGAAGCTTTGCAGTCAGAGGGGCTTGGGGAGGGGTCTGAATTTTTGCTGAAGTGAAGGTGATGTAGTAAGCCTGCTTCTGCAAAGAGAGGTTAGAGAAAGGGCCACCAGATGGCATCTGGGGACATCCACTTAACCCACATCGTGACCCACAAAAATGAGAACAGAAAACTCTTACTGTAGTTCTAGGAATTAAACATAATAATAATAAACTCTACAAATGTTACTGTTGATGCTTGAGAGAAAAATTATTTATTTGTAGGGGAATAAAAAAATAAATGAAGACATTTTGAGTAGTTTCCAAGCTTTGGTCTGGGCTCATCACCAGCTCAAATACCTACAAGAGACAAGCAGACAAATGACATGGGTAACATGGGCCAAGTTGTAGAAACAGGGCAGGTAAAAGGTAGGGACAATGGGTCCCACCTAAGAACATTCAAATTAAAATTTAAATCCAAATAATAATGATAATAACAGCCAAATAATAAAGAGGTACAAGCCTTCCAGATGGCTCAGTGGTAAAGAATGCACCTGCCAATGCAGGAGATGCAGGTTTGATCCTTGGGTGGGAGGATCCCCTGGAGAAGGAAATGGCAACCCACTCCAGTATTCTTGCCTGGGAAATCCCATGGACACAGAGGATTCTGGCGGGCTACAGTCCATGGTGTCGTGAAGAGTTGGACGCAATTCAGTGACTGAGAAAACAAACACACACTGCATTTCAGCCTCAGTAACTTCTCTCATGCCCATTTAACAGATGAAAAAACTGAAGAAGAGACAGTCAGCCATGCATCCAAGGTAAGAAGGTAGTAGAGCTGGGAGCCGAATCCAGGCAGAATGATTTCCACCACCCTAAATAGTACCCTGGAGCACAACTCTCTTAATCAGCCACCATCCAGGTATTCCTTAGCTCCTCAATGGAATGAAGTGGATGAAAGACAAAGAGAGGTAAAAGAGGGAACAGAAATAGGAGGATAAGAGTTAATATCAAGGAGAGAGGAAACACAAAAATAGGAGTGATAACCAATAGAGAGGAAGGGGAGTAATGAGGTAGCAAAGAAAGAAGTAGACTTTCTGCTGTCAACAAACAAAGGGTTTTCAAGACAGGGAAGGAGGCTTAGAAGAAGTCCCAGGGCCCAGCCCTGTCTTTGGGGTCCTATAGCTCTAGAACTCTCAGCTGCACACCCCACTTCCCATCAGCTGAGCTTCAGAGGTAGGGCTTCCTTTTCTATCAATTTCTTAAAATAAAATGACTTAATCTTCATTTGGGTGACAGACTCCTGAACCAAAGAGGCGGCTCTGTGAGCCCTGTTGTCTCTGTATGCACCACAGGAAAGGCAGGCAAGGTTGGAGTGGAAGCAGTGGCAGAGGAAAGAATAGTGTAATAGATGCCTTTTCCCAGAGGAGGAAGAAAGAAGTCAGGCACCAGGATCAAGGTGGTGCCACCAGCACAAAGGAGAGTCTCCCAAGCCAGGATAGCCTTGAGGGGTGAGAGGAACAGGGAAGCAGTACATGAGTACAGATATCCTCCCAGCCCTAGACTCTGTGTGAGACATGCCAAAACACAATGGCCTTGCCCTTAAGAAAAAGGTGTTATTTTCACGGAATTCACAGCAAGTCCAAGAATGGGTCTTGAATCCCAGCTCCAGCACTTACTAGCTACCTTATCCTGAGCTGCATGAGTTCAGTTCAGTTCAGTCACTCAGCCATGTCTGAGAGTTTGCAACCCCATGGACTACAACATGCCAGGCTTCCCGGTCCATCACCAAATCCCGGAGCTTACTCAAACTCATGTCCATCAAGTCGGTGATGCCATCCACCATCTCATCCTCTGTCATCCCCTTCTCCTCCAGCCTTCAATCTTTCCCAGCATCAGGGTCTTTTCCAATGAGTCAGCTCTTCACATCAGGTGGCCAAAGTACTGGAGCTTCAGCTTCAGCATCAGTCCTTCCAATGAATAGTCAGGACTAATTTCCTTTAGGATGGACTGGTTGGATCTCCTTGCAGTCCAAGGGACTCTCAAGAGTTTTCTCCAACACCACAGTTCAAAAGCATCAATTCTTCAGCACTCAGCCTTCCTTATGGTCCAACTCTAACATTCATACATAACTACTGGAAAAACCATAGCTTTGACTAGACAGACCTTTGTGGGCAAAGTAACATCTCTGCTTTTTTTTTTTTTTTTTTTTTTTTATGTCTCTGCTTTTTAATATGCTGTCTAGGTTGGTCATAGCTATTCTTCCAAGGAGCAAGCATCTTTTAATTTCATGGATGCAGTCACTATAGGCAGTGATTTTGGAGCCCAAGAAAAGAAACTCTCTCACTGTTTCCATCGTTTCCCGAACTATTTGTCATAAAGTGATGGGACCGGACACCATGATCTTAGTTTTCTGAATGTTGAGTTTTAAGCCAACTTTTTCACTCTCCTCTTTCACTTTCATCATGAGGCTCTTTAGTTCTTTGCTTTCTGCCGTAAGGGTGGTGTCATCTACATATCTGAGGCTATTGATACTTCTCCTGGCAATCTTGATTCCACCTTGTGCTTCATCCAGTCCAGCATTTCACATGATGTACTCTCCATATAAGTTAAATAAGCAGGCTGACAATATATAGCCTTGACGGACTCCTTTCCCAATATGGAACCACTCTGTTGTTCCATGTCCAGTTCTAACTACTGCTACTTGACCTGCATACATAATTCTCAGGAGGCAGGTCAGGTGGTCTGGTATTCCCATCTCTTGAAGAATTTTGCACAGTTTGTTGTGATCCACACAGTCAAAGGCTTTAGCATAGTCAATAAAGCAGAAGTTTTTCTGAAACTCTCTTGCTCTTTTTTTTCTTTTCTCTTGCTTTTTTGATGATCCAACAGATGTTGGCAATTTGATCTCTGGTTCCTCTGCCTTTTCTAAATCCAGCTTGAACAGCTGGAAGCTCATGGTTCATGTACTGTTGAAGCCTGTTTTGGAGAATTTGAGCATCACTTTGCTAGCGTGTGAGATGAGTGCAATTGTGCGGTAGCTGGAGCATTCCTTGGCATTGCCTTTCTCTGGGATGGGAGTGAAAATTTACCTTTTCCAGTGCTGTGGCCACTGCTGAGTTTTCCAAATTTGCTGGCATATTGAGTGCAGCACTTTCACAGCATCATTTTTTAGGATTTGAAATAGCTCAACTGGAATCCCATCACCTCCATTAGCTTTGTTCGTAGTGATGCTTCCTAAGGCCCACTTGACTTTGCATTCCAGGATGTCTGGCTCTAGATGAGTGATCATACCATCGTGGTTATCTGGGTGATCTTTTTTGTGTAGTTCTTTTGTGTATTCTTGCCACCTCTTCTTAATATCTTCTGCTTCTGTTAGGTCCATACTGTGTCTGTCCTTTGTTGTGCCCATCTTTGCATGAAATGTTTCCTTGGTTTCTCTAATTTTCTTGAACAGATCTCTAGTCTTCCCCATTCTATTAGTTTCCTCTATTTCTTTGCTTTGATCACTGAGGAAGGCTTTCTTATCTCTCCTTGATATTCTTTGGAACTCTGCATTCAAATGGGTATATCTTTCCTTTTCTCCTGAGCTGCATAGCATTTCTAAACTTCACTCTGTTCATCTCTGAAATGGGGAAGTAATGTCTCCTGCCAGATTTGCTGGCAAGATTAAGTGTGCAGTTCAGTTCAGTTGCTCAGCTGTATCCAACTCTTTGCGACCCCATGGACTGCAGCATGCCAGGCCTCCCTGTCCATCACCAACTTCTGGAGTTTACTCAACTCATGTCCATTCAGTCAGTGATGCCATCCAACCAACTCATCCTTTGTCGTCCCCTTCTCCTCCAGCCTTCAATCTTTCCCAGCATCAGGGTTTTTTCCAGTGAGTTAGCTCTTTGCATCAGGTGGCCAAAGTACTAGAGTTTCAGCTTCAACATCAGTCCTTCCAATGAATATTCAGGACTAATTTCCTTTAGGATGGACTGGTTGGATCTCCTTGCAGTCCAAGGGACTCTCAAGAGTTTTCTCCAACACCACAGTTTAAAAGCATCAATTCTTCGGCACTCAACTTTCTTCACAGTCCAACTCTCACATCCATACAAGACTACTGAAGAAACCATAGCCTGACTTGATGGACCTTTGTTGGCAAAGTAGTGTCTCTGCTTTTTTAAGTGTATGGATGGGAGTAAAATACTTAGCACCATGTGTAAATGGTGTACAAGGTCATAACAGAGGAAAGGATTAACAATGGTCAGTACAATCAAGGAAGGCTTTATGGAAAAAGAAGGACCTAGACATAGCCAATTGAATGCAGAATTCCAAAGAATAGCAAGGAGAGATAAGAAAACCTTCCTAAGTGAACAATGCAAAGAAAGAGAGGAAAATAATAGAATGGGAAAGACTGGAGATCTCGTCAAGAAAATTAGATACAAAGGGAACATTTCATGCAAAGACGGATGCAATGAAGGACAGAAACAAACAGTATAGACCCACCAGAAGCAGAAGACATTTGGAAGAGATGGCAAGAATACACAGAAGAACTATTAAAAAATGATCTTAATGACCCAGATAACCACAGTGTGATTACTCACCTAGAGCCAGACATCTTGGAGTGTGAAGTCAAGTGGGCCTTAGGAAGCATCACTACAAACAAAGCTAGTGGAGATGATGGAATCCCAGCTGAGCTATTCAAATCCTAAATGATGATGCTGTTAAAGTGCATTCAATATGCCAGCAAATTTGGAAAAGTTAGCAGTGGTCACAGGACTGGAAACCATGACTGTTCTTCCAATTCCAAAGAAGGGCAATGTCAAGGAATGTTCAAACTACTGAATAATTGCACTTATTTCACACACTAGCAAGGTAATGGTGAAAATCCTCCAAGCTAGGCTTCAATAGTACATGGACCAAGAACTTTCAAATGTACAAGACGGACTTAGAAAAGGCAGAGGAACCAGAGATCAAATTGCCAACATCCGCTGGATCAAAGAAAAAGCAAGAGAATTCCAGAAAAACACCTACTTCTGCTTCATTTACTATACCAAAGCCTTTGTGTGGATCACAATAAACTGTGGAAAATTCCAAAAATGATGGGAATACCAGACCTCCCTACTTGCCTCCTGAGAAATCTGTATGCAGGTCAAGAAGCAACAGTTAGAACCAGACATGGAGCAAGAGACTAGTTTCAAATTGGGAAAGGAGTACATCAAGGCTGTATGTTGTCACCCTGCTTATTTAACTTATATGGAGAGTACATCATGCAAAATGCCCACCTGAATGAAGCACAAGTTGGGATCAAGATTGTCAGGAGAAATATCAATAAGCTCAGATATGTAGATGACACCACCCTTATGGCAGAAAGTGAAGTGGAACTAAAGAGCCTATTGATGAAGGTGAAAGAGGAGAGTGAAAAAGCTAGCTTGAAACTCAGCATTCAAAAATGAAGATCATGGCATCCCATCCCATCACTTCATGGCAAATAGATGGGGAAACAATGGAAACAGTGACAGACTTTATTTTCTTGGGTTAAAAATCACTGTGGAGTGTGACTGCATCCATGAAATTAAAAGATGCTTGCTCCTTGGAAGAAAAGCTATGACCAAACTAGACAGCATGTTAAAAAGCAGATACATGACTTTGCTGAATAAGATCTATATAGTCAAAGCTATGGTTTTACCAGTAGTCATTTACGAATGTGAGAGTTGGACCATAAAGAAGGCTGAGTGCAGAAGAACTGATGCTTTTGAACTGTGGTGTTGAAGAATACTCTTGAGAGTCCCTTGGACTGCAAGAAGATCAAACTAGTCAATCCTAAAGGAAATCAGTCCTGACTATTCGTTGGAAGGACTGATGCTAAAGCTGAAACTCCAGTACTTTGGCCACCTGATGTGAAGAGCTGACTCACTGGAAAAGACCCTGATGCTGGGAAAGACTGAAGGCTGGAGGAGAAGGGGACAACAGAGGATGAGATGGTTGGATAGCATCACCGACTTGATGGATGTGAGTCTGAGTAAGCTCCGGGATTTGGTGATGGACCAGGAAGCCTGGCATGTCGTAGTCCATGGGATCGCAAAGAGCTGGACATGACTGAGTAACTGAACAATGACAAAAAAGTGGGTATGATTTACAGAAAAAAGAGAATCGAGACTGGGGAGGGATGGAGGATGATGGGAATTGAGGAGGCAGTGCTGAAGGCACAGGTGCAACAATGAGCCCACATGTTCTATCTGCGAGGACTAAGGTGGAAATTTTCCCAGTAAAAGAGGGTAGCAGGAATAGTAAGGAAAAATGTTTACTGTGGAGGGGCATTGGATTGTGGAAAAGCCTGGAAGTTTTGCTCAAAAAAAGCATATCTCCATGCCAAGGAACAATCTTGGAATGTTAAAATATCTTGGAAGCAACTGATCCAGTAACTGGGCAACTAGAACTGAGCCTGGATAAAGAGGAGGGAGATGAGGGGCAGACTGAGAGGAGAATGAAACAGCTGGCACTGGGAGATCAATGCTCCTGCTGAAGTGTGGGATGCTCTCTTCTTTTAGGATGAAGCATTAACAGAGCATGTGGATTCAGGGAGAAGTATCAGACATTTAGGCATCCCTTACACTGATGTTCTTAACATATCTGCTCAACATTTACTCATTGGAACAAGAGCAAAAACTGATTCTCTTTTCATAAGTAAATGTATACCTAATTCTTTATGTTTTAAAAAGAGAATGTTATTACACTGATTGATGGCATGCATTTTTTTTCTAAGCTACACATCTTAACTGTTCAAAATTTAAATAAGTCACTATCATGCTGTGCATTACTCAATACAAGGTGTGGTTGATGGTACCTGCTGATGACAGCTGACTCTAGCTGGGTTGAGACTGATGCTTGTGGCTGCAGGTACAGCCTGCACACTTGTTCACTGCTTGAAGAGTGACCAGCACTGGTGGGGATGCTTCAAAACATGTTTTACTTGATGGAAGGCGACCTCCTGCTTCCCAGGTCATTTTAAGAGTTGATTGTGGAAAGTTAAATTAACTGACACATTATTCTCAATATTTTCTGCTAATATTTTAGTAACCCTTATAGAACTAGAGCCTCTAGAGGGCTACCCTGTGGACATGGCTTGGGTCAAACTTCACCCAACTCCTTGGAAGACATATTCCTTAAATCACATTCACTCTTTGTCTGTTTACTTAAGTCATGGCTTCAAGAAGAGACAGGACTGGTCAGATGCCTGTCCTGTTTCTAGACTTATGGGTCTTAAATTTCAACTCTTTGGATACTATGTTGAATTCTGACCTAGAACTTTATCCTTGTTCCATTTCCCCATCTCTACCCCCTAGTTCTAGTTCATTATTCCTGAATAGAGTTTCTGCTTTAGGTCTTAATCTTAAATGATGTTCAATCTCCAATAAGTTATCTGAGTTATGCCTGGTAGCTTGCCAAGTTTCTGTTTGGAAACAGTTGTATAGCATTAAAGTTTTGAACTCCTCTTGAAAGCAACCTGATAGACGGAGGACAGGGGTATGGGTTCTGTAGTCAGGCAGATCTGGGTTGAAATTATAGCATAGGCTATTACAGTGTAGTAGCCTCAACTGTGAAGAGGGGATATTTGCAAAAGATTGCTTTCCTCCCTTCCTCATTCATTTTTTTCATTCATCAAATATCTCCATTTTGCCAAGCTCTGTGCTATGCAATGGGGTAAGGCAAGGGGTTAGTGAGGAAGTGATCAATAAAACACCATCCTACCCTTGATGAGTTTGTGGTTTGATAGAGAAAGACAGACATATAAATACATTAATGCAGTCAAGTGGTAATACATGAGTCATGAGGCTCTATGACAAAGTCGTTAAGCAGTTAGAGACAGACTACCTAGCTTCAAATCCTGCGAAATCAATTATTAGCTGGATTCTGTGTGCTTAATCGCTCAGTCGTGTCTGATTCTTTGCAACCCCCATGGACTGTAGCTCACCAGACAAGAATACTGAAGTGGGATACCATGCCCTCCTCGAGGGGATCTTCCCAATCCAGGGATCAAACCCAGGTCTCCCACATTGAAGGCAGATTCTTTGTCACCTGAATGACCAGGGAAGCTCATTGTCTAGTGCAGTTTTACTTAGCCACTCTGTGCCTCAGTTTATTCACCTGTAAAATGGGGATAACAGATTTGTTATGAGGATTTAATTAGTAAACACATGCAAACTTCCTGGTGTCTGGCACAGGGTAAGCACTCCATCCATGTTACCTGTTATTACAATGATGGGAACACAAAAGAAGGAGTAGCCAATTCTACTTGGTGAGGAAGCTAAAGAAAGGCTTCACAGAAATGGTGTCACTCGAGTTTAGTTTTGCAGAAAGTGTGGCAAGTGTTCAGTGGACATAACAGAGTGAGCATTTCAGGCAAAGGAGGTTACAGGAGCAAAGGAACGACTTGGGGCTTCCCGGAGCCCATGCCATCTACAGACGCTATAGGGAGGATAGAAGCAGGAGGAAGGTGCCTTATGGGGAGAGGACATCATGTGTCACAGCCACCCTGAGGCTCCAGCCCTTATCCTATAGGTAGGTAACTATGGCTTGCAGGCCCCACCTCTCCCTTACCTCCCCAAGTCCCACCATCCTCCCTTCTCCACCATGCTCCCTACCTTGAAGGCTGCCCAATATAAACTGCACCCCACGGCTCCCCTCCCCTCATTCAATGGAGAACACGGGCACAAATTCAGAAGGAAGGAAGGAGAAAGGATTTATTTTCATTTGTTCTGTCACTGTCCCAGGTTGGATGCATCTTTCCACTAATTACAGCTCAGATCAGGCAGTCCTCTGTTCCTAGGCAAGGAATCCCTCCCTCGCCTAACTCTTTTAGAGCTCCTGTTGCTGGCCCTGGGGCACTGCAGTGGCCCTCCTGTCTGTCTCACCTCTGGAACACCTTCGTGAATATCACTTAGATTAATACTCTTTAAATTACCCATTTTGAATGTGCTTTGTGCATCCTGCTTTGACCCCAACTTATTAGAAAACTCTCAAGGGCTTTTAACAGGGAATGATGTGATCAGATTTGCATTTCTGAGAGGTATTTTTGGCTTTTGAGTGAAAAATGATTTGGGGGCAGCAATAATAAAGGCAGAGTTTTTAACAGTATTTTGCAAACCAGGAATACTTGTTTTAAATATTGTCCTGGACACTATCTGCCTTGCCCTGGACACTATCTCCTGATTCAGGAGACCTGGGGTAGGGTCTCCAAATCTATTTCTTTAAATAATGACTCTATATGAAAATGACAGAACCTCACAGTTGTCCAGCAACACTTGACTAGTATGTTGGGCAGAATCTAGTAGAGATCCAGAGGAGAGGGGAGGACAGCTGATGGAACAAGGTCTGGACCTGGAGGACCTGGGGAGATGGGGAGAGGAACTCAGAAGCAAAGGCAGGGGATTTGTTTTGAGAAGGCCAGAGAATACCTTTCCTTTTGAGGGCAAACAAAGTGAGCATGAAAAGGAAATTAACAGAATTCTCACCCTGTACCTTCAATTTCTCATGGAAGTTAGAGGAAGAGTCATCCTGAGACTGGAAGGACAGGCAAAAGAATGAGGAGCTAGGGTGACGCAGGTTTAGAATAGCCACTGTGGGGCATGGAGGAGAGAGTGATGACCAGCAACACTTTAGGACTGCTTGGTGGAGCTGAGACAGAAGAATGTGTATTTGTGTGTCATCCAAGGGATTAGTTTTGTCATTTTCCTCCAACAGTCCTAGGCCATGTCTACAAATGGAGAAGGCAGTAGTTGGATTGATCCTAACTGGGAGGGTTGCAGAGCAGGTGTAATGGAAAGATAAGGGGCCCAGGATGTTGAAGTCACACACAAGCAAGGGAGTCGCAGCACTAAACCATGAGGGAGAGTGTCCAACAGATGCTGTCCTTGGTCCTGAAGTATTATTGCACATGAGGCCATTGTCTTTACTCTGTGAAGTTGGGGGTGGGTTGGTACATGTTCCCCTGCTGCTCCATAACACCTTGCCATACTAGACTCATGGTGTCAATGGATCTGATTCCAAGCCCCATAATACTGTGAATGGTGTGAATACAGGGCCTACAGTCTGAGTAGTAACATTTGTTGAAGATTCAGTTCCAATATTTAAAGAAATTAATTCAACCAACAATTATTGAAAATGTTATATGTGCCAGACATTGTGTTGGATATAAGGGATACAACAGTAAAAAATGCAGAGAGAGTTTATTCCCAAGTCAAATCTTTTATTGCTTTCCTTAAAGATCACCAGAGGGGCCCATTTCTTGCTTCTCTTTCCTCTTTAATTCCTTTTCACTTTTCAGCAGCTACAGAGTGCTTTCTGTTAAATGACCTCTCCCAAGTTCACTCTCTGCCCAGATAGATCTTTGATTTCTGTTCTTCTCCCACTTTTCCCTGGGTATCCACTAGTTTGCTGATAAACTTAGCTTCTCTTTCAGCCAGACAGTATACTATCTCTTTAGGAAGAGAGAGCAAATAGAATACAGAGTTATTCTTTGCAGGCTAGAGGAGCCGAGCGTGCTACAAATATCAATACACTAATTTTTGTGCCATACCGGTTTCAAGAAAATCCTCCCCAAGCAGAGAGGGAGGCCACATCACTGACTATCAGCTGATCATGGAAATTTCCCCAAAATAATTTGAAGCTGACCATCTCTGGAACAGTTCCAAGGCCCCTCTGTCCTCTAATAGACAAGGGCTCTATTTCTTCCCAATGGTACAGGTTGACCCTAACTTCCCTGGCAGGGTGACAATTTCTAATTAATTTTGAAAATCTTCAATTAAAGGTCTTCTTTGATTTTCCAGGGCTTGAACTAAATACTGGGAACACAGAAACAATTAAGGACAACTTCTGTCCTTGGAGACTTCATAATTTCATGGTGAATATGATATAATAAGTTCTAGGCCTGGAACCTGACCAAAGTACAGAGAGAACGAGGCATACAGAGGTGAATTCTGTTTTCACTGGGTTGACTCAGAGCTGGTTGTGGGAATCCAAAGGTTGTGTCTCTTATCTAAGATGAAATAAAGGTAGCAACAGCATGAGGTTTTACATGTAGGGAGTAATGCCAAGAAGCTGGACATGAGTCTGGGTTAGGACTGGAAAACAGGGTGTAAGTTTCCCCAGCCAGCAGGTGTCAGAGGCTAGTCTTGGCTCCTGAGCCAGTAGGTCAAGGGGAGGTAAAGGAATACATAACATCACCCATCCAGGGCAATCTTAGAGTCTGGGACTATATTACTAGATAGTCAAAACAAAAACAACCAGATCTCAATGTCCAGGGCAGACAAGAGTTCAGAATAGGGAGAGGCAGAATTTAAGTGAGCAGCTGGGGTGGGAAATATAAACATGGAGAGTGACAGAGACAGGCAAGTAGAAGACCTTAGAACAGACAGCTTCCTTAAGGACTGCTGAGTGAGAACCAGAGGTCAGGATTAAACATGGATGTTAGAGGCTCTTGGAAGCAAAACAAGGAAAGAAAAAAGTCTCTGGCTCATACTCCAAGAAAACTGTTGCAGAACAAAACACAAAAAAATTTAACTCTGATGCCAGTTATTGGTCAGGGCTCCCCCGAGAAAGGTTAAGAAGCAGCAGAAAAAAAGGCTGGGTTCCTCTGCTTCCTAGAGCACAGAGCCTCTAAACACTTCTCAACTCTCAACAAGCACAGCCATGTAATGAGCAATTAGGACCCAAATTCTGTGCTCAGCACTTTCACTCCATTGGCTTATTTAATCTTTATCAAATCTCACATGGTAAATATTAGCATCCTCTTTTTTTCACATGAGAGAATGGAAGCTCAGAGAGGTTTAGCGAACTTTCCCAAGACCACCCAACTAGGTGATGAAACTAGTATTTGAACCATAGCTCAGCCTGATTGGAAGGCTCATTGTGTTAATCATCCAATTAGCCTCCCTTACCAATGATCTGCTCCAGGTCTCATCACTGTGATCTCACTGGGTTGAAAACAAGGTAAAAAGAGTATTTATAGGGATAGAAACAATGTGTAGAAGCATGCCAGGCAAGGAAGCACTTGTACAGAGTTGATGGCTATGATGTTAAGGAATATCAAGGGTTATCAAAATGAATACTGAAGTCCCCAGATCTTGCCTTTGCCCACCTCTCACAATCTTCAGCTCCCTCCCACCCTGGCTCCTGCACCTCTGGTCTTCTTTTGGACTCTTCAAAGTGTGTTGTGCTTCTTCCCTTCACACCTCTGCACACATGACTCCGTCTGCCTGGAACACTCTGTCCTACTTCTCCCAGACACCTCGACCTAACCAGTCACCATTCCTCCTCCTAGTACAGCATGGAGCCTTAATTCCTTACAAAAGCCCTCACTGACCATCTCATTCCCCACTAGGTTAGGCCCCACAGAACTCTGTGTTTTTCCTTCACACACATTTCACAACACTGATTAATTTATTTAAGCAATATATATTTCTCTTACTAAATGAGATGTCTCCAGAAGAGAAGACCAGTGGTGAACCACCCCTGGCATCTTTATAAATATCTATTGAGTGAATGAAAAAACAATGATTAAAAATGGGGCCCAGGTAGGCAAAAAACATGAAGGTTGATAATTTTGATAATACTCCTGAGAAAGATTTATTCATTGATTCTGTTCACTCAACAGATAATAGAAGGCCTACTATGTGCCAGGGTCTATTCTAGATGTTCAGTCAGGGATTATAGAAAGGGAATGTAGTAATACTATAGCAAGGACCTCAGACAGGTGACAAGAACATCCTGTGAGAGTCAAGAAGGTGGCAGTTCATTGTCTACTCCCAGTACAGGGCAATGGGAAAGCCAAATCTACTCCTTCCCCACAAATAAGGTGAGGCTTTCATTTGTGAAGAGGGCAGAGTACGTGATATCTTCATCAAGAACGAAACTTCTGGGCTTCCCTGGTGGTCCAGTGGTTAAGAATCCGCTTTGCTGTGCAGGGGACACTGGTTCAATCCCTGGTCCAGGAAGATCCCACATGCAGCAGGGCAAATAAGTCAATGTGCCGCAACTACTAAAGCCTATGCACCCTAGAGCTCATGCTCCACAACAAGAGAAGTCACGCAATGAGAAGCCCACGTATCACAACTAGAGAGCAGCCCCTGCTCTCCACAACTAGAGAAAGGCAGGGCACTGCAATGAAGACCCAGCACAGTCAAAGAAAAAAGAAAATCGCTATAAAGGAAAGGACAGGAGGGAGTGTGCAAAATATGTTTTGGGGATTGGCATAAATGCAGCAGGAGGGGAGGGGGCATAAATGGTGGGTGTGAAACCAGGGACGAGAAAGCCATGGAAGGGGCTGCCAGTGGGTGACGTAAGTAGATGAAAGGAAGTGAGCACATCAGGGAAGAAGGATACTTAGGAAATCAGTTCATAGAATCACATGTTTTTATGAAGTTCAGAAGGGCAGAGTCAAGAGTCCCATGATGAGTCATGTACTTTCCTAGAACCTGACGTATTGCCAAGATTGGCTATAGAACACTGTGGGCCTGGAAAATCAGAAAGACAACAATTGACTATGCTGTCTAGGGGCCAACATAAAATCTGGGAAGGCTATTCCAGCAACGGAAGGTAGAGATAAGCCCTCAGAGCTGTCATCCTCAGATTTTCCAGTTTTCTGCTTGAGGGCTCATAATGTTGTCTCTGAAATCTGAACACAGGAAAAATCAAGAAAGCAATAACTAACATGTATTGAGGGTTTACCTTATGCCGGGGACTGTGTGAATCATGAAGTGTTTTGTAAATTTGTCACATCAGTCAAACAGACGGTAAAGCGTCTGCCTGCAATGCTGGAGACCAGGGTTCGATCCCTGGGTCGGGAAGATCCCCTGGAGAAGGAAATGGAAACCCACTCCAATACTCTTGACGGGAAAATTCCATGGACTGAGGAGCCTGGTAGGCTACAGTCCATGGAGTCGCAAAGAGTCAGACACGACTGAGCGACTTCACTTTCACTTTTCACTTTTCAATCATACAAAATAGATACAATCATTTAGCAAATATAAAAATTCTGAGAAGTCAGTAACTTGCCTAAGGTCAGCTGCCAAGTAGGAACACAAAATTCAAGCCATGTTAGTTCAGAGCCAACACTCTTAACCACCAAACTATCAAGACCGTAAGGGCTAACCCATATCTAGTGCTCATTCTATATGCCATGTACTGTTCTTAGCATTATATACTTATCAATTCTTTTCCTTCTTACAACTCCAAGGTAGTTACTACTATTCTGACATTGTAAATGTGAGGAAGCTGAGGGACAAATAGGCCAAGGAACTTTCCTGAAGGCACACAGCTGTGAAGAGGTGGAGCCTGGATTGAATCTCAGGCGGTCAGGCTCAAGAGTCTGCTCTCCATCACTATGCTGGCTCCACACATGAGTGGTCCCTTCAAATGGCATCATTGGAGGCATGAGAAAACAAAAACTAGCCTTTGTACTTGAGCTTCATTGTGCTACAATTTAGAAACCATCAGTTAAACTTCCACTCTCTTGTCTGAAAAATAGAAAATCAGGGGGATCATTTCTTTATAATAAAAGTAAAAAGGAAATTTCTCTTTGTCTAATGGCAAAGAAATCCAGTTACTGTTTTTTGTGATTTTCATTCGTCCTGGATATCTTCGTTAAGGGCCTGGTCTTTAGTACTCTTCAATCTCGGTCCACAGACATGTGCTGTTGGTTTGATCTTTTCCATTTCCATGGACTTGAGGAGAATTACCATTTAGAGATCACCTGCTTAAACTAATCTTTTGATCTCCAATGAAGAGCTTCATTTCCACCTCAACCACAACCTGTTATAATCTTCCTACACAACTGGTTGCTCCAGCTTGACTCAGTTAGAAACACATTTTGTAGAAAGTTTGCTCAGATCAGAAAAAAGCAAAACAGATTTCGCCTGAAGCTCGTCACACTGAGCAGCCAGTGCCCTGTCCCACGGCTCCCACCTCGCTGAATGTGGGAGGCACATTCTCTGCCATTTTCTTAGGCTCACAACTGAGAAACATAGAAAGATTTCATAAAAGTTGAAAGGGGGCAGAAAAAAATCTAAGTCCCATAATTGTGCCTCAGTTCATGCTAACATTAATGCATCACAGCTGCAAAAAATATTTCCTACTTTGCAATCAGAGTCCAGGAGTTCAATATAAATGCACTAATCCTTGTAATTTTCTTGTAAGGCCAGCCACAGAGTACTCATTTCTTCAAGGCACAGGGAAGTAAAGTCTTGCCAAGCTCACAAAACTAAGAAACAGACATTTAAAGCAAGCTAATCTTATTCCCCATTTTCTCTTGATTGTTATATGCCTTTATTCTTTTCTGTATATATAATTAAATTTCCTGACCAGTTCTATCTGTAGACCTCACATATTTCCATTGCTAATAAAAATAATAGTAATAATGATGATAATAACAATTATAATGGTAGGCTCTATTTATTGGGTACTTTTAATAGGTGCCAGGCACCATCCTAAGCCTTTATACATATCAATTCACTGGAATCTCACAACCACAATAGGAAATAAGTAGTATGAATATCTCTATTTTACAGTTGAGAAAGTTGAAGCTTAGAGAGGAAAAGGAACTTGTCCAAAACTCAGCATAAAGTAAGCCTTCATTTCAAAGCCACACTCCTCTCACAGCACCCGAGCCCTGACCTACATACCACATGGCATTAAAATCATGAATCTTAAAGAAGTGCCCATATGGATATTGTTTCTAACTGCCTTTTTTTTATTTTAAAAAGGCAAACAAAAAATGCAAATAGCCCTTCCACTGTAACCTGATGTAATTTAACAGTGTGCCAAGTTTAATCAAACCCAGGCAATTCTTCAAAAGCCACAATGAAAATAAACAAACAAAAAAAATCTATCAGGAGAAGGAAGGGAATGCTGAATGCTTGAATTGAAACAGGGACCACTCATTACATTCATGAAAACATAGAGATAAAATAAAGCTCAAAAAGCAGTTTATATGTCAAATGTGTTAAAGCAATGAATTAAATTCACCTTCAAACTAGGTAGAAGGTGTGTAAGATGAAGTACAAGGTACCTTCCCAGTGCAATAGTACATGAGTAAATAAGATTAGCATGGAACACAAATATTGCTGATACTCAGAGCAACAGAGTTACTTTCTCTCTGTCCCACTTCCCAATGTACTCGCCTGCCCTCTTCACTGGCCAGCTGCACTGGACTACCTAGCTGCATCTCCAAATCTCAACTATCTAGCGAAGAACATCATTTTACCTCTACATTGCTACTTCTGCACACATTTTCTATCATCACCAATGGCACCACTTCCTTTTCTGAGATCTCTACCCTGGAGTGACTGCCGGTTCCTCCTCCTCTCTCATCAGTCAGGCCTCAGTGAGTCACCACATTCCAACAACCCTTCCTCTACGTTGCTTTACGCATCAACATGGCACAGTCCCACCTTTGCCCACCAAGTTGCTGCCAAAGCCTTAGTCTTGGTCTTTGCAGAAATTCTCCCTTCTGATCTGTCATAGCATCACAGCCCAAGCAATCTGGCTAAACCATTCATTACAGAGTGTTATTTCTGTACTCAGGAACTACCGGGGGCTGCCTATTAGCCCCACATCATCTAAGGCCCGCAGTGCATTCCTTTACACACATCTAATCTTCCTGCTTTCCACCATGACTGTGTCTGTCCAGCCAGATTTCTTTTCTTCCTTTCCCTTTCAAACTGTCACCACTCTATGGGTCTGATGTAAGGAAGTGTGTACCTGAATTTGTCACTTGGGCTATTAAATCAGCACAAGCTCTATTATGAACATATATATGTTCATGCTGTGGTGTTGTTGTTTAGTGGCTAAGTGGTGTCTGACTCTCTGCGAGTCCATGGACTGCAGCACGCCAGGCTTCCCTGTCCTTCACTATCTCCTGGAGTTTGCTCAAACTCATGTCCATCATAAATGGATGTTGAATTTTGTCGAAGGCTTTTTCTGCATCTATTGAGATAATCATATGGTTTTTATCTTTCAATTTGTTAATGTGGTGTATTACATTGATTGATTTGCAGATATTAAAGAATCCTTGCATTCCTGGGATAAAGCCCACTTGGTCATGATGTATGATCTTTTTAATATGTTGTTGGATTCTGTTTGCCAGAATTTTGTTAAGGATTTTTGCATCTATGTTCATCAGTGATATTGGCCTGTAGTTTTCTTTTTTGGTGGCATCTTTGTCTGGTTTTGGAATTAGGGTGATGGTGGCCTCATAGAATAAGTTTGGAAGTTTACCTTCTTCTGCAATTTTCTGGAAGAGTTTGAGTAAGATAGGTGTTAGCTCTTCTCTAAATTTTTGGTAGAATTCAGCTGTGAAGCCATCTGGTCCTGGGCTTTTGTTTGCTGGAAGATTTCTGATTCCAGTTTCGATTTCCGTGCTTGTGATGGGTCTGTTAAGATCTTCTATTTCTTCCTGGTTCAGTTTTGGAAAGTTAAACTTTTCTAGGAATTTGTCCATTTCTTCCAAGTTGTCCATTTTATTGGCATAGAGCTGCTGGTAGTAATCTCTTATGATCCTTTGTATTCTTGGGCATACACACCAAGGAAACCAGATCTGAAAGAGACACGTGTACCCCAATGTTCATCACAGCACTGTTTACAACAGCCAGGACATGGAAGCAACCTAGATGCCCATCAGCAGATGAATGGATAAGGAAGCTGTGGTACATATACACCATGGAATATTACTCAGCCATTAAAAAGAATTCATTTGAATCAGTTCTAATGAGATGGATGAAACTGGAGCCCATTATACAGAGTGAAGTAAGCCAGAAAGATAAAGACCAGTACAGTATATTAATGCATATATATGGAATTTAGAAAGATGGTAATGATAACCCTATATGCAAAACAGAAAAAGAGACAGATGTACAGAACAGACTTTTAGACTCTGTGGGAGAAGGCGAGGGTGGGATGTTCAGAGAGAACAGCATTGAAACAAGTATACTATCAAGGGTGAAACAGATCACCAGTCCAGGTTGGATGCATCAGACAGGTGCTCAGGGCTGGTGCACTGGGAAGACCCAGAGGGATGGGATGGAGAGGGAGATGGGAGGGGGGATCAGGATGGGGAACACATGTAAATCCATGGCTGATTAATGTCAATGTATGGCAAAAACCACTACAATATTGTAAAGTAATTAGCCTCCAACAAATAAAAATAAATGAAAAAAAACAAAAAACAAAAAACTCATGTCCATTGAGTTGGTGATGCCATCCAACCATCTCATTCTCTGTTGTCCCCTTCTCCTCTTGCCCTCAATTTTTCCCAGCATCAGGGTCTTTTCCAATGAATCAGTTCTTCCCATCAGGTAGCCAAAGTATTGGAGCTTCAGCTTCAGCATCAGTCCTTCCAATGAATATTCAGGGTTGATTTCCTTTAGGATTGACTTGTTTGATCTCCTTGCTGTCCAAGGGACTCTCAAGAGTCTTCTTCAGCACCATAATTCACAGTTCACACTATGGGACTACTCAAAAATTCATGAGGAAAGATTTCCATGATCCAATTGTTTCTCAGAGGTCCAGCAGATGACTTTAATAATTTTTGTGTGTTTTGTTTTGGTGTGGTTTGTTATTATTTTATTTTTGGCAAAGCTGTGTTTATGAAACACTTTTCTTTACACTTTCATAATAAAGTAAATGATAGAATCCTATAACATTGAAACTGAGAATTTAAAGTGTAATTCACCTCCCATCCTCATTTTACCAAGAAGAATTAACACCCAGACAGGTTAGGTGATTTGTTCTAGATCCCCAAAACTTACCCTTTCAGGCTCCTGGTCATCACCCAAGTTTTAGATGGCCTGCTCAGCTCTGCTTAGCCTGACTAATGGAGACAGGATTCACAGGAAGCAGCACTGCCATAGTGCGCTCATTCCTTAGCCAAGGAGAACATGATCTAGCAATTTAAACAAGTTTGTTACTGACTTTCCAGGAGAGCACAAAAGGAGGAGTAAAAATACAGAATGTAAGGTTATCTCAAACTTGGTTATCACAAAATTCTTGGCTCAAAAGAATACTTTGCAAGACCGGAGTTCTGTGAACACATTTGTGAAAAAGGCTATTTCTGATTCCAAAGACAGGCCCAGTCCTGAAAAGGAAGAGCACTGAGAGACTGCTCTGAGCTTCCTCCAAATTTAAATACCAATAACAATAATATCAGCTAATATGTATGTAGGCTTGACAATTTAAAAAAGCATTTTAACAAACAAAAGAAGCATTAACTCTCCATTTTAAAGAGTCTCTGTTAATTGGAGGGGTCTCCCTGTTACACCAATTTAACTACAGCTAGGTTTTTGTTGCTGAAAGATGGCCAAATAACTAATAAATTATAAAATATTCTAATTAGAAGGGTCTTAAAGTTAATCTCATCCACTGATTCTCAAACTTCATATCTGCAGAACATGGGTATGCAACTACTAAAAGTGAGTAACTTCCTAATTCAAAGAAAAAGAAAGAAATATAATGAATAGAAAAGGTGAGAAGGAAATGAATTCTACCTACATCCAGTGAGCTTTGGAGAAGACCTTGAGTCCCAGACAAGGCAGGGGGCCCTGGTAGACCACTTGATGTTGAAATGTGAAAATGTGAGCTGAGAATACAATCCGACCACACAAGACTTCTAATCTATAGAAACTGAGATGATAAGTTCACGGTGCTTAAAAGCACTACATTTGTGATAATTTGCTGTGTAGCCAGAGAAAACTAATACATTTTTTTGCTAGGTCCTGTTTAGAAAAATGGGCAAAGGACACGACAAGTGCCATGCACACTATTTGGTGGAAGTCTATATTGTTAATCCTTCTTAGAGGAAAATGTTACACTAAGTGTTAAGGGCCTTAAGTATATCTATTCCCATTGACTCAGTCACTCCACCTCCAGGAATTTACTCTAGAAGAAATACAGATGCATACAATGTCACTGTATAAT
Source organism: Dama dama (assembly GCF_033118175.1). Taxonomy (NCBI): domain Eukaryota; kingdom Metazoa; phylum Chordata; class Mammalia; order Artiodactyla; family Cervidae; genus Dama; species Dama dama. The sequence continues at coordinate 62,023,223 of NC_083695.1, read as the reverse complement.
TATTTATAATAATAATAACAACAAAAGAGCCAATATTAGGAAAATGGTTGACTTAGTTATTGTGCAAACCACATGATGGAGTGTAGATCAGCTACTAAAAATAACATTTTCAAAGAAAATGTAGTCACTTATGCAAATGACTGTGATATAATGATAGATGAAAAAGTACCCTGGGAGCTTGACCAAGATGGTAGAGTAGGAAGACCCTGAGTTCACCTCCTCTCAAGGGCACACCAAAATTACAGCTGCTCACAGAACAGCTATTGATTAGAAAGACCAGAATCTATCAGAAAATCTCTTCCACAATTAAAGTATAAAGAAGAGACCACAATGAGACACGTAGGATGGGCAGAGTGGCAGTATAGTCAAGACTCATACCCCTGATTGGGTGACCCACAATCGAGAGAATAATTACAATTGGAAAGGATCTCTGCAAGGGGTAAATGATCTGAACCCCACATAGGCTATGCAGCCCTAGGGTCCCGCACAAGGAATATGACCTCCAGGAAATTTGGCTTTGAAGGCCAGTGAGGCTTACTTTTGGGAGACCCAGAAAGCAGTGGGAAACAGAGACTCCACTCTTAAAGGGCTCACACAAAGTCTCACGTGCTCTGGATACAAAACCAAGACTCAAAAATATGCTCCTACAAGCAATTCATTTCAGATCTAAAGACATACACAAACTGAAAGTTCAAAACTAGAAGAAATAATTCTAAAATTTGTATAGGAACACAAAAGATCCTGAATAGCCAAAGCAATCTTGAGAAGAACAGAGCTGGAGGTATCACGCTCTATGACTTCAGACTATGCTACAAAGTTATACTCATGATAACAGTATAGTACTGGCACAAAAAAAACAGACATATAGATCAATGGAAAAGAACAGAGAGCCCAGGGGATGTCCCTGGTGGTTCAGTGGTTTAGATTTCACTTTCCAATGCAGGGGGTTTGGATTTAATCCCAGGTCAGAGAACTAAGGTCCTATGTGCCTTGCTGCCAAAATAAAACCCCAAACATAAAACAGAAGCGACACTGTGAACAAATTCAATAAAGACTTAAAAAGGAAAAAGAATAGACATCCCAGAAGTAAAAGCCATGTACTTATAGTCAATTAACCTACAACAGAGAAGGCAAGAATATACAATGGAGAAATTGTATATTGTATATACAATTGTATATTTAGTATATGTTACTAAATCTTTAGTAATTGGTGCCGGGAAAACTGAACAACTGTATGTAAAAGAATGAAATTAGAACATTTTCTCATTCCATATACAAACATAAACACAGAATGAATTAAAGACCTAAATGTAAGAACATAACCACAAAACTCCTAGAAGAAAACACAGGCAGAACACTCTGACATAAATCATAGCAAGATATTTTTGGACCTGTCTCCTAAGGCAAAGGAAACAAAAGCAAAAATAAACAAATGAGATCAAATTAATCTTAAAAGCTTTTGCAAAACAAAGGAAATCACTGATAAAATGAAAAGACAACGCACTGAATGGAGTGAAAATATTTGCAAATGATATGACTGATAAGGCGTTTCTATCCAAAATATACAAATAGCTCATACAACTCAGTATCAACCAACCAACCAACAAACAAACAACTTGATTTAAAAATGAGCAGAAAACCTGAATAAACATTTCTCCAAAGAATACATACAGATGGCCAACAGCCACATCATCAGATGCTCAACATGGCTAATCATGAGAGAAATGCAAATCAAAACCATAATGAGATATTGCCTCATACCTGTCAGAATGGCTATCATCAGAAGGCTACAAATAACAAATTTTGACAAGGATATGGAGAAAAGAGAAACCTTGTACACCATTGGTAGCAATGTAAATTGGTACAGCCACAGTGAAAAACAGTATGGAGGGTCCTCAAAAAACTAAAAATACACTTGTCATATGATCCAGCAATTCATTTCCGAGTATATATCCAGAGCAAATGAAAACACTAATTCAAAAAGACATGTGCACCCCAATATTCATAGCAGAGAGAGGGAAGCAAGGAAGGATAAGATGGGGGTAGAGGATCGAGAGGTACAAACTACTGTGTATAAAATAAAGAAGCTTTAAGGATACATTGTACATTACAGGGACTATAGCCAATATCTTATATAGCTTTAAGTGAGTATAATCTATAAAAATTTTGAATCGCTATGTTATATACCTGAAAGTAATATTTTAAATCAACTACATCTTAATAAAAAATAAAAATAATAAAAATAAAAGAGGATGTGAACTAGAATACTACCTTTGAAGTGGCAAACAGTAAAAGACATTAGAGAGTAAGAATCTAAATGCTTTAGCAAGTAAAATTTGATGTGGGAAATGCATTTATCACTTCTCTCTTCCTCTCTTCCAAAAAGAAAAAAGTAGCTTGTAAAACAGCATGAAAATGGTGCTGTCATTCTGGAAAATAGTTTGAAGATATCTCAAAATTTTAAACATAGAATTATCATATGACCCAAGGGAATGTGGCTCAGATGGTAAAGAATCCGCTTGTGATGCAGAAGATCCAGGTTTGATCCCTGGGTTGAGAAGATCCCCTGCAGAAGGCAACAGCTACCCACTCCAGTATCTTGCCTGGAGAATTCCATGGACAGAGGAGTCTGGAGGGGTCCTCCACAGGATTGCAGACAGTTGGACATGACTGAGTGATGAACATTTTCAAGGAAACTGAAAATATATTCACAAATAAAACTGGCATACATATTCACAGCAGCATTATTCATAATAGCCAAAAAGTAGAAACAATCTAAATGTCTATTAACTATTGAATGGATAAGTGAAAAATGGTATATCCATACAAAAGAATTTTATTCAGCCAAAAAAGAAATGAAGTATGAATATGTGCTACTCATGGACAAACCTTGGCTACACAATGCTCAGTGAAAAAGTCAGCTACAGAAGTCCACATGTTTTGATTCCATTTATATGAGACGTTCAGGATAAGCAGAGACACAAAGCAGTTCAGTAGCTTCCAAGGTCTGGAGGAGTAACTGCTAACAGGTACAAGGGTCTCTCTTTGGAGTGATGAACATATTTTAAAATTGATTATAGTAATAGCTGAACAACTTTGTGAATATACTAAAAACCACTGAATTGTACATTTTAAAATGAATTTTTATGTTTTTAATTTTATGCTAAGGTAAATTATACCTTTAAAAAAGACTAAGAAACAAAACACTGTATATGAGTCAAAATTTGTGAAAAAACATATATGCATAGAATAAAGATTGAAAGGAAATTTACTGGTCGTTCTTCGGTGGTTCAATTACAAAATTTTGTTTTTCTTTTTCTCTTTTTTGTATTCTCAACTTTTTAGAACAAATATTCAAGTTTGAAAAATCAGTTACTTTAAACAATTTTAATACTGTTTACCACAGTCTATACCAGAATCTAAAATAAGAAAGTATTTAATTTAGTATATAATTGCTATTCCTACTTATTTAATATTTCATAAAATATAATTTATGGCTTTTGAAAAGCAAATCATAAATTCTGGGTGATCTTCCAACCACATTTAAAAACCACTAATCTAGTCTGACCTTCTAATCTCTTTTTTTCAACCCTCTCTTTTTAATGTTGATAAAATCCAAGAGTGAGTAGTATAAATTTAAGCATATGGTACTGCTTTTCAAAATGAAAGGAATGAAAAAAAAAGAAAGAAAGGAACAGGAAAAAATGTATCTTTAGCTTTCAGAAAATTCATATCTACTGAGGTAGCAAAGAGTTTGCATATATATGTGTGTGTATATATATACACACACATATGTGTAATTTTTCTGTACAGATATCCAAAGACTAGCTAAGCTACAGAAATCTACTGGATGTAGAGTACTGAGATGGGCAATGTCTCAGGATGGGTTGAAAGGTCCTCTAATAATCAAACTGGTCTGTGGCCACAACAGTGATACAACCAGTCAAATTCACATGAAATCATACAATGCTTTGAATGGTTATTTAATTCTGTGTGAACATCCTGCCTTCTCAAATGATAGCAGAATCTCTAAGCAGGAATCACAGAGAATCCCCATGGAGTCTAAAAGGGCTAGCTCAAGGTAAGAGATGCTCTAAAACAGCTTGAAGAGAAAGACCATGAATTTGTCATGCACTGCATGAGGCACTAAGGAGAGATCCATAAACTGCCTCATTACTCCTCACAATAACTCTATGAGGTATGCATTGTTGGCAGCCTCAGGTGGGGACACTGAAACTCAGCGAGGTTAAACAAATTGCCCAGGTTACAACAAGAAAGAGGCAGAGCTGAGATTTGAACCCAGGAAGTATAACTCAAAAGTAAGACAAAAAAGTCAATGTATGGCAAAACCAATACAATGCTGTAAAGTAAAAAAAAAAAAAGGGAAAATGGGGAAAAAAAAAAGTCTATTTTATCTGGAAAAAAAAAACTCAATAAACATTTACTATGATTTAGGCAACGTTCTATGTTTTATTCATTTATGCATGTGATTATTAGCTTATTTATAATGCATCATTAATTTAATCCTTAGAACAATCCTATGATAGAGGATCAACTATTATCCTCATTATTATACTGCCTCCTTTCATTATAAAATGAATCATATCCCTGTTTCAGATCACAGCTCTCAAATTTCAACTCTTCCAAAATGACTCCATAATCTACACAGGCTTGCCCTTGCCTTCTCTGACGGACCAGGGCATTTTAGTGTCACATATAATCTGAGTGGTCGTTTAATTTTTGCCTATTTGCCCCAATTGACTAAAAGCACTAGAAAAGAATGTTATTAATGGCTCAGGTAATTCTGAATACTGTAAGAAAGAAACCCTGAACTCTCAGGAGCTTCACAGAGTAGTTTATTTCCTGCTCACACAGTCAGCTGCAGGCACTCAGCAGGAAGATTTCCAAGTGGTGATTTAGGAACCAGGTTCCTTGCGTCCTGCCCTCCACCTCTCCCGGGACCTCCTAGACCTCATGGTTTACCTCACTTCTGTCCACATTCCAAAAACACAGGCACACAAACATATCAGACTGCAAGGGAGTCTGGTCTAGCTGTGAGCTGACGAGGAAGGGAAATAGGTTTAGTAACAGCTAACCAACCTCCTTCACAGAACAGACCACCACAATTGCACCTTTTCATCTTTTGATACTCTGAGAGATTGTGCAGAAATGGGGGATGACTCTCCCCTTCCACATGATCTCTTGTTTCACCTACTGGGGTGTCTTTAATTTCTACGACAGAGAAAAAGCCCCACCAGACTATAACCTCAAGGACAGAAACTCAGTCTGTTTTGTTTTGTTCATCATAGTAAGCGTATGCTAACAAATGTGTTAAGAGTCTGTAAAAAAAAATGATTAAGCTTGAAGAAATCATTTATTGACTAAAATATGAAAGAGAAACCTACAATATAAAGATTAATAAGTGAAATTTCCTCAAACGCTAGCATCCTGTTGATTAGTTAACTGCAAGTTCACTTTACATGATCATGTAGAAATTTAAAACAGCTAACTTCACAGGAACCAAAAAACTTAAAATCATAAAAATATCTTTAAACACATAAAGCAAAAGCTATACAAGAAAACGGTATATATGGTATAGGGAAGGAGTTCGAAAATACAAGTGCATCATTAATTGAGTGGAAATCATCATCAAACAGCCCTCCTATACATCACTGGGTACACATAAGGTATGTAGTCATCATTATTAAACAGTTATGCTATGTCTTAGAATGACAACGGGGACATTTTAGAATACTTAACTGAAATCTCATATAAACAGAGGTCTGAGAGGAAGAAGGAAATTGAGAGTTTAGTGAAGATGAGCTGGAGTAAAGATGATGATGAAAGTCGCTCAGTCATGTCCAATTCTTTGTGACCGCATGGGATCTAGGCTACTCTGTCCATGGGGATTCTCCAGGCAAGAAAACTGGAGTAAGAGTAAAGATAACAAAAGGGAACAACTGCGGAGTTGGATTTAACACTGGTCTCTCTCTTTCCCCAAACTTCCTGGAGTCCACCCGCTCAGCAGGCAGGATCTGTCACCCCTTCATTTACAAACTGTATAGAGAATTAGTATTTTTTCTGTTTGCTCAGGATTGATTTTATCCTAGGCTGAAAAGATCAGCAAGGCTGACTTCATTCACAGCTGTCTATCCCCTTCCCTCACATGATAAGACTTTCTTAACTACCTCCTGAGACTCACAAAGTTGCATTTTTTCCCTTGATGATTTGATCATTTGTGCTGACACTTTCACTGCCAGTTTCTTCAACCCAGATTCTGACAATTTACAAATCTGAATCTCAGGTTCTGACCATTTACTTTTTGTAACTTAAAATACTTACTAGGGAGAAAAAGAAAGAAACTAATGTGGCCACGCTGTAAAACAAACTAACTTCTGTTTTCCAAATCTGCTCAACTCTTCAACTTCATTCAGAGACTGGATGGCTGGCTCCTACCATGGTGACTAGGACCTTGGCAGCCCCAGTTCCTATTTGGAACGCCAAATCCCTATCCCCGGCCTTCATTCAACAACCAGGGGGATATTTCTAACACACAGCCCTCACTCTGGAGAAAGCTGGAACCCAGCCCTCTGCCTATAATTTCCCAATGCAATCCAAGAAGCCCTTCTTGAGGCCCTGCTGTAGGCAAGCCACCTTGGCAGATGCAAAGGCTACTATATAAGAGCAAGTCAGGGGGTGTACAACCTAGTGAGGGGCACAGCCTCTACACAACTACCATTTAGCAGAGTAAAACCATCATGCACACTAAATAAGGTACTATAATAAGATACTGAAGTATACAATATTTGCTCAGATGTGGAAAGCACAGTTCTCTGACAGAACTTCCCATTTCATTATTCATAGTAGTCATAGAGATCTTAATCACAACAGCAGCAGTTCCAATTTACTGGAACGACTGCCATGTGCTATGTTTAGTGCTTTTTCAGATATCCAATCTTCGTGACTCTCTGCATTAGGTGTTATTTTCATTATTCTCATTTTACAGGTGAGAAAAGTGGAGACTTAAGAAACATCAAGAAAATTGCTAAAGGCTCCACTGTGAGTTAACGATGGAGCCGGGACTTCTTCCAGAGTCCAACTCTTAACTGCTCGCTCTGCTGCCTGTATAACACATTCCACTATTATGAAAACTCAAAGAAATGAAGATCCTTCCAGAACTTTTCCCTTCAGAAAGCACTCCTCGGGACAGTACACTTCAAGTTCACCAGGAGGATTCAAAAGCATGCCCATGGCAATTAATCAGCAATGGCAAATGGCTTATTGCAGTCCAGACTTTTTCAATTTGCTAGCACCAAATAAACGTTTAGTCATGGAGCTGAAGAATAATAAAGTAAAAATGAAACCTTGGGGAAATAATATGAATCACACCTTCAGACTATATTTTTCTAGCCTTCCAGAGTCAGGGCTCTTTATATTTAAAGGCGACTCCTGATTAACTCGGATCAAGACTCGATGCTCACTACCTCTAGGCCCAAAGCAATCATTAATTTTTCATTCCAAGTAGGAAAAGACACTTTGGACTTTCTTTGTTTGTTTGTTTTTTTTTTTAATTAAAAGAAGGAGGGAGGAAAAAATGAGTTCCCTGCCCTTGTGCTGAAGGAAATAAAATACAATATGTTTAAGTTGCAATGTGGAATCTAGATGTGCTTTTACCAAGATAATTTCAGTCTTCTCCAAACACATCTGTAAAAGAAATTACCCATAAAAATACTCCACAGCAAATTTTAGAGTCTGGTAATACAAAGTGAGAGATTTATCTACTGCTAGAGCAAACCCCCAAACCTCTCCTTTCTGTGTCCTTCACTCTCTAAAAGAAGGAGGAGACAGCAGAGAGACATCCATCTTTTCTCAAGTTTTTGTTCATTATCTCTTCATGATTTGGTATTATGGGACAAGGAAGAAGTAGAAAAATGCCTCTCCGAGTGCTCCTTTAAAGGTTATTACTAGTATTTCTTGTCAGATACGACTGAATTGAACTTTGAAGACTTTGCTTTTGGTTTATCATAAATGTTTTCCATTTGGGACTTCTCCCTCCAATCTGTGTTCAATAAATCATTCGTCAAGGGATTTCCCTGGTGATCCAGTGGACAAGACTCCGAGCTCCCAATGCAGGAAGCCTGGATTCGATCCCTTGATCAGGGAATGAGATCTCACATGCCATAACTAAGATCGAGTATGCCACAACTAAGACCTGATGCAGCCAAATAAAGAAAGATTAAAAAAAAAATCATTCGTCAAATAAACAGATACAGAGAACTTGGCTTAGGCAAAGCACTGTTCTAGGTATAAAGGGTTACAAAGTTCAATAAGAAAGCCATGGCCTCCAGAAGCTTGAAACCTATTAGAATTCATAGGATCTGGTACCAGAATCAGGATATTGTTAACATGGGGTTGAGATAAGGGTGGGGGGAGATTAGGCAAGGAAGAATCAATCACTTGTAAATTTTTATACACCATTTTTTCTTTCAAGGAATATGCATTGCTTTTGTATCTTTTTTTTTTTTAATTTAAAGACTATTAAAGGAGATAATGGCTTCCTAGGTGGCTCAGTGATAAAGAATCTGCCTGCCAAGCAGGAGGTTGGTTCCCTGGGTTGGGAAGATCCCCTGCAGAAGGAAATGGCAATCCACTCCAGAATTCTTGCCTGGGAAATCCCTTGGACAGAGGAGCCTGGCAGGCCACACACAGTCCATGGGGTTGCAAAGAGTCAGACACGACCTAGCAACTAAACCACTACCACTAAGGGAGATAATATATAAAAATACAAAGACACCCAAGAAGTGAGTCAAATGACCAAAAACATACCCATAGGTCTATAGATGGGTTTGCTTGTCACCGTTAATCAACTTTTAATCATGTTGACAGGAATAAAATGGAGCAAGATCTATGGAGTCTTCCCAGGACAGACCCACTCTACCCATATCCTCTGCCTGCCTTTGTCTGTAGAAAAACTTCAGTCAAAGAATAAATTTAATCAGGGAAGTGAGAAAATGCAAAAGCAAAGGAAAGCAGTCAAACAAAACTAAATAATAATAGTTTAGTCATTAAACAAAGTCAAGGACCTTTATAAGTTCCTCCTCAAAAGTTATGGATAATATTCTGAGCCATATCCTTTGAGCTGCCTTGTAGATACTGAAACCCCCACCAGGTGGAAGGAGTTAACTATAATATGATGACAAGACTAGCCATAACCCAAGTTGCCACAATGGGCTTCCCTTGTAGCTCAGTTGGTAAAGAATCTGCCTGCAGTGCAGGAGGCCTGGGTTCGATCCCTGGGTTGGGAAGATCCCCTGGAGAAGGAAATGGCAACTCACTCCAGTATCCTTGCCTGGAAAATCTCATGGACAGAGGAGCCTGGTGGGCTGCAGTCCATGGGGTCGCAAAGAGTTGGGCACGACTGAGCAACTAACACACCCAAGCTGCCACAATACCAAGAACTGGCCTCAAAGAAATAAGAATAAACTGACCCTGGAACTGAAAAGTAACTATACTTAAACCATCAAGAAGACCAGATCAGACCACTGCATGGCCAATTTCAAGATGACTGTCAGAGCTGACTGAGTTGTTCTGTATGAAGTCCCCTCCCTCCACCTGTGCACCCCTAAAACTCTCCTTTAAAAGCTTTGTTCATTTTGTCTGCAGGGAGAGTTGGGCTTTGGACCTGAGTCCACCCTCTCCCTTGGTTGCCAGCCTCTGGAATAGAGAACTTTCCTTTCTATTAACATCTGCCCCTCGAATATTGGTTTTCAAGCAGTGAGCAGCTGAACCTGAGTTTTGGTAACAAAAACATGGATATTTAGCATGCCTAACTATTTTCAAGCATTATGGACTGTGTTCAGTCTCAGCACATTTCAATTCTGAATCCAGGTTTATTTTACTAACTCTGATTTTTAAGTTTCACTTTTAGCACCCTTATGATAAAGAATGTACTCTAGGTCTCCAACACTGCCCTGTGTTTTGGCCACATTATCAGAAATTTCTGGTTAGTTCTAGGATGTGTAGGACTAATGCTGAAGCTGAAACTCCAATACTTTGGCCACCTCATGCGAAGAGTTGACTCATTGGAAAAGACCCTGATGCTGGGAGGGATTGGGGGCAGGAGGAGAAGGGGACGACAGAGGATGAGATGGCTGGATGGCATCGCCGACTCGATGGGCATGAGTTTGAGTAAACTCTGGGAGTTGGTGATGGACAGGGAGGCCTGGCGTGCTGTGATTCATGGGGTCGCAAAGAGTTGGACACGACTGAACGACTGAACTGAACTGAACTGATGCTCCACAATTTATGGAATGATGTATTCTTTTGATGAGCATAGTTTCCTTTCAGATGGATGAGTTTCTCTTAAAATGAGCTACCAATAGTGAAGAAGATGTTTGATCACTCAGATACCCCAACACAGCTGGAAAAATCTTAAAGCGTGTTTTTACTTATGAAAGGCTGTGAATCTCTTCTGCAATTATGATTTCAATTTCTCCTAAATAGCTCTGCAAGACCACGAGCTTAAGAACATGTATACATAGTAAAGTCATACATTCCCCATATGCACCTGATAAAGTACCACCTAATCAGAGAATTCCTCTCTTATTTCTCTTATTAAGATAGTATCTCTTTCCACTTTAGTCTCTATTTACGTACCTGCTGACTATACAGTATCTATTTATTTGTGTCTTGCCGATGGTATTTTCCCCTCTACTAGAACATAACAGACTACTGATTGTCCTGCATTACCCACTCTCCCCTGGACACAAAGCCCTTGAATTTATCTGCATATGATCTTTCAGAATTAAGACTATATTTCCCAGCTTCCCCTGGAGCTATGCAGTGACCATATAACAAAATTCTAGCCAATCAAATGTTTTGAAAAGTGATGTAGACAAACTCTGGACAATCCAGTCCTTTAGAAGGACTGGGTGTGCCATCTCTTCCTGCTGTTCTTCCTACTGTTGAGGACATAGACAGAATGTTGAGCCATCTAGGACCATGTGAATGAGAGAAATATACCAGATGAAGCCTGGGTCCCTGGATAATGTGGTAGGGCAGAATTTCAAAATAACCACAGACCACTCTTAAGTGTGACAAAGAAATACTTTTATCTTATTTAAGCCACTTTTATTTTTCGTCACTGTTAAAGACAACAGAACCCCCATCCCAACTAACACACTGCAAGAGGGCAGGGGCATTTCTGTTTTGTTCACTGTTTCTCTAACTCGTTCATAGAACCTGGCACAGAGTAGTAGGTGCTCAATAAATAACTGCTGCATGAATCAATCAATCAATGTTCAAATAATATGTCCACTTTGACTTTGAATATCTTTACTTGTTTGAGCAAGTCAGGATTATGTTTACTTTTACTTGTTTGGTTTGTATTTTGCTTTTACTTTAGCATCTTTTGACTCAGCATATTCAGATGTCCTGTCCCATTAGTAAGAAAATGATGAATTTCAAACCACTTACTACTAATTCACAGAACCTTTTGGTCCCCAAGTATCCTTAATCTGAAAAAGTAGTTGAGGAGAACTTTTCCACAAGTTTCTGTTCCCTAGCCATCTGACAACATTAAAATATACTAAATATTAACATTTTGCTTCAACTTCTTCCATGTATCCCATCCCATAAACTGGCAACGGTTAAGAGAAAAAGCACATATGTCATTAACAACGCTGAGCACTTTCTCCATCACATCATACCATGAGTCTGCTGAAGACTTTCTCCTAAAGAAGAATAAAATGGAGGCTGGTCATCCCAACCATTTCTTTGACTTACATAAACTTTTGGACACTTCTTACTCCCTCCTTGTCTTGCATATGACCACACAGGAACTCAGTGTTTACATGTTTAGGAAAAACTTGTCAAATTTTGGTATGGCTCGGGCCTGGTGCACTGGGAAGACCCAGAAGGGTCGGGTAGAGAGGGAGGTGGGAGGGGGGATCGGGATGGGGAATTCATGTAAATCCACAGCTGATTCATGTCAATGTATGACAAAAACCACTACAATATTGTAAAGTAGTTAGCCTCCAACTAATAAAAATAAATGAAAAAAAATTAATTAATTAATCAAAAAATAAAATAAAAGTGAAGAAAAAAAGTTAGGCCCTATTAGGACATATTTGCTAGAGATAATTACTTTGTAAACTTTTTGGGCAAAATTCTTCTCAGTATTGCACTTAGGTTCAGCTCATAAACTATAAGGTTATACACCTTGACAAAGAATAAGTTGGTATACTGTGGAAGCCTAAGAAAGGTTCACACCGAGATGGAATGTACTTAATAAGGCTTTATAAAATGGCCAGAATCTTAAGTACTGAAGTAAGGAGGACATGACATGAAGAGGGAACCAGTTCAGGCAAAGGCTAGAGGCAGATAGGGAACAGAACAACACTATTTGTAATAGCTTCAAACTAAGAATGGAGTAGAATGGGTGAAAAGTGGTATATTCTTGAAATGGAAAATAATATGTACTAACTTGCAGTGAAAATGCAGAAATTACAACTATATGGAACAGCATGAATAAATCTTACAGATAAAATGTTAGGTAAAAAAAAGACCTAAAAAATAGTACCTATTATGAGTTCATTTACATAAACTTAAAAAATAGGTCAGATGAATCTATGGTGTCAGAAGATAGGATTGATGACTTTGAAAGGAGGCAGAAAGAGACTGGAAGAGGACACAAGAGGACACAAGGAAGGTTTCTGGGGTTGCTAATGGTGTATTTGTTGATTTCGGTGCTGGTTACATCACTGCATTCACTTTGTGAAATACAGTGAGTTGTACATTTTGTATTCAGTTCAGTCCAGTTGCTCAGTCATGTCCAACTCTTTGCAGTCCCATGGACTGCACCATTCCAGGCCTCCCTGTCCATCACCAACTCCCAGAGCTTGCTCAAACTCATGTCCATTGAGTTGGTGATGCCATCCAACTATCTTACCCTCTGTTGTCCTCTTCTCCTCCTGCCTTCAATCTTTCCCAGCATCAGGGTCATTTCCAATGAGTCAGTTCTTCTCATCAGGTGGCCAAAGTATAGAGTTTCAGCTTTAGCATCAGTCCTTCCAATCTATATTCAGGACTGATTTCCTTTAGGACGGACTTGTTGGATCTCCTTGCAGTCCAAGGGACTCTCAAGAGTCTTTTTCCAACACCACAGTTCAAAAGCATCAATTCTTCGTGCTCAGCTTTCCTTATGGTCCAACTCTCACATCCCTACATGACTATTGGAAAAACCATAACTTTGACTAGATGGACCTTTATCAGCAAATTAATGTCTCTGCTTTTTAATATGCTAAGTTTTTCAAGCTTTTCTTCCAAGGAGCAAGTGTCTTTTAATTTCATGGCTGTAGTCACCATCTGCAGTGATTTTGGAGCCCCCCAAAATAAAATTTGTCACTGTTTCCATTGTTTCCCCATCTATTTGCCACGTATGATGAGACTGGATGCCATGATCTTAGTTTTCTGAATATTGAGTTGTAACCGAACTTTTTCACTCTCCTCTTTCATTTTCATCAAGACGCTCTTTAGTTCTTCTTTGCTTTCTGCCATAAGGATGGTGTCATCTGCATATCTGAGGTTATTGATAACTCTTCTGGCAATCTTGCTTCCAGCTTGTGCTTCATCCAGCCTGGCATTTCACATGATGCAGTCTGCATATAAGTTAAATAAGCAGGGTGACAATATACAGCCTTGATGTACTACTTTCCCAATTTGGAACCAGTCCAATGTTCCATGTACTGTACTAACTGTTGCTTCTTGACCTGCATACAGATTTCTCAGGAGGCAGGTCAGGTGGTCTGGTATTCCCATCTCTAGGAATTTTCCACAGTTTGTTGTGATCCACACAGTCAAAGGCTTTGGCGCAGTCAATAAAGCAGAAGTAGAAGTTCTTCTGGAATTCCCTTGCTTTTTCTAGGATCCAGCGGATGGTGGCAATTTAACTTATGGTTCCTCTGCCTTTTCTAAATCCAGCTTGATCATCTGGAAGTTCAAGGTTCATGTACTGTTGAAGCCTGGCTTGGAGAATTTTGAGCATTACTTTGCTAGCATGTGAGATGAGTGCAATTGTGCGGTAGTTTGAACATTCTTTGGCATTGCCTTTCTTTGGGACTGGAATGAAAACTGACCTTTTCCAGTCCTGTGGCCACTGCTGAGTTTTCCAAATTTGCTGGCAGAGTGAGTACAGCACTCTCACAGCATCATCATTTAGAATTTGAAATACCTCAACTGGAATTCCATCTCCTCCACTAGCTTTGTTCGTAGTGATGCTTCCTCAGGCCCACTTGACTTCGCATTCCAGGATGTCTGGCTCTAGGTGAGTAATCATACCATCATGGCTATCTGGATCATTAAGATCTTTTTTGTACAGTTCTTCTGTGTATTCTTGACACCTCTTCTTAATATCTTCTACTTCTGTTAGGTTCATACCATCTCTGTCCTTCATTGTGCCCATCTTTGCATGAAATATTCCCTTAGGTATCACTAATTTTCTTGAAGAGATCTCTAATCTTTCCCATTCTATTGTTTTGCACTATTTCTTTGATCACTTAGGAGGGCTCTCTTATCTCTCCTTGCTATTCTTTGGAACTCTGCATTCAAATGTGTATATCTTTCCCTTTTCTTCTTTGCCTTTCACTTCTCTTCTTTTCTCAGCTATTTGTAAGGCCTCCTCTGACAATCATTTTGCCTTTCTGCATTTCTTTTTCTTGGGGATGGTTTTGGTCACTGCCTCCTGTACAATGTCACGAACCTCCGCATAGTTCTTCAGGCACTCTATCAGATCTAATCTCTTGAATCTCTTTGTCACTTCCATTTTATAATCATAAGGGACTTGATTTAACTCATACCTAAATGGTCTAGTTGTTTTCCCTACTTTCTTCAATTTAAGTCTGAGTTTAGCAATAAGGAGTTCATAATCTGAGCCACAGTCAGCTCCCTGACCTGTTTTTGCTGACTGTATAGAGCTTCTCCATCTTTGGCCACAAGGAATATAATCAATCTGATTTTGGTATTGACCATTTGGTGATGCCCATGTGTAGAGTCTCCTCTAGTGTTGTTAGAAAAGGATATTTGTTATGACCAGTGCATTCTCTTGACAAGACTCAGTTATTTAGCCATTGCCCTGCTTCATTTTGTACTCCAAGGACAAACTTGCCAGTTACTCCAGATATCTCTTGACTTCCTAGTTTTGCACTACAGTCTCCTATGATGAAAAGGATATCTATTTTTGGTGTTAGTTCTAGAAGGTCTTGTGGGTCATCATAGAACCGTTCAACTTCAGCTTCTTTGGCATTATAGATTGGGGCATAGGCTTGGATCACTATGATATTGAATGGTTTGCCTTGGAAACGAACAGATATCATTCTGCCATTTTTGAGACTGCACCCAAGTACTGCATTTTGGACTCTTTTGTTGACTATGAGGGCTACTCCATTTCTCCTAAGGGATTCTTGCCCACAGTAGTAGATATAATGGTGATCTGAATTAAATTTGCCCATTTCAGTCCATGTTAGTTCACTGATTCCTAAAATGTCGATGTTCACTTTTGCCATCTCCTGTTTGACCACTTCCAATTTGCCTTGATTCATGGACCTAACATTCCAGGTTCTTATGCAATATTGTTCTTATAGCATCAGACTTTACTTCCATCACCAGTCACATCCACAACTGGGTGTTGTTTTCACTTTGGCTCTGTCTCTTCATACTTTCTGGAGTTATTTCTTCACTCTTCTCTAGTAGCATATTGGGCACCTACCAACCTGGGGAGTTCATCTTTCAATGTCATGTTTTTTTTGCCTTTTCATACTGTTCATGGGATTCTCAAGGCAAGAATACTGAAGTGGTTTGCCATTCCCTTCTCCAGTGGACCACATTTTGTCAAAACTCTCCACCATGACCCGTCTGTCTTGGGTGACACTACATGGCATAGCTCATAGTTTCACTGAGTTAGACAAAGCTGTGATGATTGTGATCAGTTTGGTTAGTTTTCTGTGATTGTGGTTTTCATTCTGCCTGCCCTCTGATGGATAAGGATAAGAGGCTTTTGGAAGCTTCCTGGTGGGAGGGACTGGCTGTGGGGGAATCTGGGTTTTGTTCACTTGTACACTTTGTATGGTCTGTATATTTCTCTGTAGGTATGTTATAATTCAATAATAATAATAAAGAGTAAAGAACTAAAAATAGTAAGGACATTTCTGAAAAGAAGTTGTTATGATTTCCTAATATTATTGGCACAGTGACATATGAATTATATTGACGGCTCAGAGAAGAGCAAGGCATATGTAGGATTTTGATATATGACAGGGGTGTCAGATTAGAGCTGAAAAATGGATATCTACATGGAAATAGATTAAAATGGGATCCCTGTCTCACACCATACACAAAATCAAAGATTTAAATGGATTAGGGAAT
Organism: Dama dama; assembly: GCF_033118175.1. Classification (NCBI taxonomy): domain Eukaryota; kingdom Metazoa; phylum Chordata; class Mammalia; order Artiodactyla; family Cervidae; genus Dama; species Dama dama. The sequence continues at coordinate 62,006,804 of NC_083695.1, read as the reverse complement.
TAAATGTCAACCATAAAACTTCGTAACTCCTCGTAGAAAATATAAGTGTATCTTTTAGACTTCAAGTAGTGAAAATTTTTCTTTAAAAAAGTACTGACTACAAAATAAAACTTCACTAAATTTTACTATGAAAACTAAGAATTTTATTTTCCAAAGGAAATATTACAAAAAAGAGAAGACCATTTAAAATAGGGGGAAAGTATTAATAACACACACAATCAAAAAGGGATAATATCAGGAATGCATATAAAATAAAACCCTCCTACAAATCAATCAGGAGCACAAGCAACTCAATAGAAAGTGGGCAAAAGATCTGAGGTATTTCATAGAAAAAAGAAACACAATGACAATATGAAGATACAGTTAGTATCACTAGTGGTCAGAAAAATGCAAAATTAACCACAGAGAAATACTTATAAACTTGCCTGATTGGCAAAAACAAGTTGAAAAACATCAAGTATTAGAAAGGATATAGATCCAGAGAATTTTTTACTTCATCAGGGTGGGCATGAAGTCAAAACTGGTATAGCCACTTCTGAAAACAGCCACTGTCTCCCAAATTGAATATTCACATACTCTATGCTCCAGCAATTCTGCTCCTAGGTATACAGTTGACTGCTGAACAACAAGGCTGTTGGGGTACTACACAGCACCCCCACCAATGCTGTGTGGTTGAAACATCAGTGTGTAACTTTAAAAGTTTCTCCAAATCCAAGGTTCTGCATCTTTGGAATCAACCGACCCAAAAGATGTGTACTACTGTAGTATGGATTTATTGGAAAAAATTCACACATAAGTAAACCTGTGCAACTCAAACTCTCGTTGTTCAAGGATCAACTGTATATTCTGGACATGAAAACAAGCAACACATACAAAAATGATCATGGAAAGTCAGTTTAAAATAGTTTAAAAAAAACATGAAATAATCTAAATGTCCATCAACTGGAGAATACATGAGTAAACTATGACATATTTGGAGGAATATTTACAGCAATCAAAGCAAATGAACTACAGCAATATACTATAGTATAAATGCAACTGAGAAATATAATGTTGTATTTAAAAGGTCTCAAAAGATTACACATAGGCATGCCTTCGTGTAAAGTAAAACAATTGAAATTTGAAATGTATAGCTTTTTAATTGAGGTGAAATTCACAAAACACAATTAACTAACCATTTTAAAGTGTACAGTTCAGTGGCATTTAGTTAAAAAAAAAAGTATAGTTCTTAAGAATGCATATAGATTCAATAACAATGCATAAAAATAAAAGTAAGGGAATAATAGAAAGGATTGACGATGAATGGTATTTTTGGGTGGGGGGAGAAGAGGGAGAGAGGCAGAGGTATGAGATGGCCAAAAGAGGAGACTCTATGGCTCGATACAGAGTATGTCAAGACCTCAGCTTTACTTCCAGCTGATAAGTTTATGAGTGCTTATTTCATTAGTGAAAATGACCAATTACATAAATAAACAAATAAACAAACTGATCCCCCGCCTCCTTACATCAACAGATGTTGTTAACAACTTTTTGCAAAGTGTAGATGGTAATTTTCACAATTGATGCCTTGACAGTAAAACAGGAAAATTCCTTTTCTAATGACAGAAATTAAATCACTTTAAGTTTTATGCAGAATAATTTCTTTGGTGGAAAAAATGGGTAAGGCAAAAAAAAAAAAAAATGGGTAAGGCAAAATGGCAAACGGCCTCTAAAATCAACAACTTGGAATAAGTCACATGGACTCCTGCAAGTGAGAAAGGTGGTCAGTCTTCTTATGATGGATATTTTGCTTTCTCACTGCAGGAAGATGAGCAATCCCAAACCTGACAGGACTGAACAGATACTCCACCTCCTCCAGGAAGCCTTCTTAGGCTACATAAATTTTCTCACTACAGGAAGATGAGCAATCCCAAACCTGACAGGACTGAGCAGATACTCCACCTCCTCCAGGAAGCCTTCTTAGGCTACACCAATTTTCTTCCCAGTCTTATGGCAGACACTACATCTCACAATTTAGATTTATTTTGTCAAGGAACCTAGGAAAATGTATTTATAGGGAGATAACATAGAATTTTGGTTAAAAATTGAGGCTTGAGAAACAACAATGATAGTGCCAGGTACTATTTAGATGCTTTAAAAGTAAGAATATTTTTGTTAACATATGTTACCATTTAACAGCTAACCAACTATTAATCTTCACAACCCAAAGAAGTAGGTCAAATTATTGCCCCCACTTTAGAGATGAGGAAACAGAGGCACAAAGTGCTTAAGCAACTTTCATTAGGTAACAAAGCTAGTAAGTGTAGTCAGAATTTTAACCCAGGCGTTCTAGCTCCTGAGCTCACTTAACCACTCTGGAGCCTTAAACCTTCAATAACTTCACTGTCATAATTCAGTCAATTCAGTCCCATGCCTATGGGTCAGGAATAGTATCTGGCAAGTGGCACAGGGGAGGAGAGCTGGCTTGAGAGACCTGAAATCAATGTTTGACCAGACCTGGGCAAGGCCCCTGTCTTCCTTGAGGCCTCAGTTTCCTTCTCTGTAAAATGACAGGTTGGGCTTGATGGTCTCCATGGCCCTTCCAGTGCTAACGTTTTATGAGCCTGGGATTCCTGGCTGGATTCCTTGCAGCTCAGGCCATACAGGCTCTTCCCAGGCCAGGTCTGGCCCCTCCTTTTGGGCCCAGTGTCTCACATTTGGCTCTGCTTCCCGTAAATAAGAGAAAAAGAACAAGGGGAAATATCCTCCTGAGAGACTGGGAGGGATCCCACGGCTGCTCTGGATGCTTTGAAGAACTTACAGTCATTAACCAGAGAGAGCTACCTGCCAAGTGAAGGATGGAAAGAAACATGGACTAAGGGGAGAAATGAACTCACAAAACTTGGCTACATTCAAACTTAAAGGGCATCTCTGAGTACTTAAAGAACTGACAATGTTATTGCAACAAGATGAGCCAGATTCTTAAAGAACTGAAGATAGGATAAGCCTGAAAATTGGAACGGACCAGGGAACACAGGAGAAATGTGATAAACTATGCACCAACTAAGGTTGTTTACAATCTGGGAAAATGATAGAATAAATAAAAGCTAGAATGGGTTTGTCAGTCTGAACTATCCCACCATGAACTATTCTAGAGCAGGTGCTGTACCAGAAATCCATACACCCCAGGAACCTTAAAGACATTAGATTCAGAATCAGCCAACTAACAGAGCACCTACTGTGTGACAGGCTGTTTCACATATTTTTATCCTGTTTTAGAGATGAAGAGACAGAGATCCTGTTTCTAATTCTGTGGCTTCCATCAGTAGCTACGTGAACCTGGTCAAATAACTTCACAAGCCCAGGGCCTTGATTAATTTATCCATAAAACAAGAGGCTGAATAAAGTTATAGAAGATGAGCCTTCCAGCTCAAGAATTCTGTAGTTCATAAAGTTACCAAATACTTATTTTATATTCGCCTAGAAAATCATTCACACTGGACCAATTTGTTTATATTTCCAACCACTGGGATTTAATAGACTCCACTGTGCTGAGCACATAATATATGAATCTAAGAAAAAAAAAACAATTGTAGCTTTGGATTTCAGTAGCTCTTCTGATTCTCTTCCACATGGTATTACCCAGAATCATCACTTACAGTTGAGAGTGTCGTGCCCTGTACAAGAGCACCTGGCCAAGATGGGTGAAGGAGATGGGGCCAAATTTCAACCTGCCCTCTGGCATGAGGTTGGTGCTCCTGAGGCTGGATCCAAACCAAAGGTGCATTACGGGATCGTGGGTGCCTTTGAGCTATCTATCGATGCTGAAGGGGAAGCCAGACAGTAAAGCTATGGTCAAGTTTGCATTCAAGTTGCTTCATACATAGGGCTTGTCATTTTACCTTTGCTCAAAACATTTCCAGACACCTCCTTTCAAGTCCAATCTGCTTATAAGATCCTAAATAAAACCAATCTTCAGGGAAGACAAGATGGTGAAAAAGTAGGTGGATGTACAGTACATCTCTCTCCACAGATGCATCAGGAATACATCTTCAGATGCAGAAGATCTCACAGAACATCAGCTGAAAGCGGGCAGGAGTCCCTGACCACCGGACAGGAATACACAAATCCATGCAAAACTTGGTAGGATGAAGGAAGGAAGAGAAAAAGAGGAGAGTAAGCGAGACTGGACCTGCACCTGGGGGTTGGGGAAACTGAAGCAGGGGCAAGATGCCCATATCGGGGAAATTGTTTGGGCCAGAGGTGCAGCATTCGACACTGTCAGAGAGTGAAGCAGCTGGTCTGTGACACTCTGAACGGAGTGAGAACCACACAGACAATCCATGCCGCAGCCCTACTCACCCCAGACAGGGGCTCAAGTCCCCTGGAACATTCAGTGGCTGGGAGCTGGAACACAGGGATTGGAACGCAGGGTGAAGACTGCTGCTGACACACCCAAGGGGACATAAGGGAGGAGATCGTGGCAGGGAATGCCTTTGGAGGAAAGCCAGGAAGCCACGGAGGCCGGGCCATGCTGCTGAGTCACACGCAGAGGGTGGAGCCACACTGAAGCCTCTCTCCCCACACACCAGCACTGGCAGCTGACCAACAGAGAAAGAACACAGAGAGGCTGGCCATTGAATGACTGATGTGCCAAGCAGTAGAGCAGGATGCCAGCGGGGGGGACCCTTTGAGCGCCTGCTGTCATAGGTTAGAAAAAGATTCTAATAGTGCCATGGCTCCTGCACCCGTGGTTGCCAGCATCCCTGAGCATCTGAAACTGCCAGGATCACCGAAATCCAAACAGCTGTGCCACCTCCAAGCCTGGTCCTCACTGGGGCAGACCCAAGTCCTCTGGGAGAGCCTCAGGAGCAAACTCCTATAGATAACCCACAAGCAGAGGTGGGGATAAAACCACAATTGAACTCCACAGGCAATGTGGCTAAGATAATTGAAAACCTTTCCACCAGCTGTACAAACTGCAGATTAAATCCACATGATCAACTAGATAGACTCTGTTCAATGGAATATATAAAAGGACAATGAGTGTTCCCATAAAAGAAAGAGCCTGAGCACTGGCAGCTGAGGACACTGGAGGCAAGAACACACAGGAGTAGGGCCCAATTAGAGTCTGAGCTGTCCCCAAAGCAGGTCCAGAAACCAGCTCACCCAGTATTGGAAGGTCTCCTAGAGAGGCAGAGGTGGGCTATGAATCACAGAGGGGAAAAGGACGCGGACAGCTGAGACCCAAGGAAAACATTTACTATTCTTATATTTTGATTCATTCTATAGTTGGTTCCAGATTTCTTTTCTTCTCTTTTGTTTTTTTCCATTGTGCTGTAGTTGTTATTATTATTAACTCTAAGCTTCTACCTCTACACTGGCTTTTTTGTGGTTCAGTGGGGGTTTTTTTTCCTTAAAAATTTTTTGTTTTTGTTTTTGTTTGGCTTTCCTATGGTTCTCCTGCTGTTGTTATTCTTTAATATAAGCAAATCTTTTTTATATACTTCTATTTAATACGCTTTTCTATTTTTTTTCCTTTTCTTCCTTTTGTTTCTTTATTTCATCATGTTTATTAGTTTTCTTTGTTTTCCTTGCTTTATTCCAAAGTTGGCACTCTGCTTTGGTCCTATTTTCTGATTTGTGTTTTAGTTTTGTTTTTAATTGGTCAATATAATTTTTGGTTTCCTTTGTCCACTCGGTTACTCCCTTGTGCTTTGTTTTCTTTGGACTGCTCTTGGTTTTGTGTGTGTGTGTTTGTGTGAATGGTCCTTTGTTTTAGTATTTGTCTGATTTTGCATTTCCTATTTGGGGTTCATTTTTTGTTTCTTGTTTCACATTTTGTTTTTGTGTGTTTGTTTGAATCCCTTTTAATGCCATAACAAATAGCTTGTGGGGTCTTGGTTCTATGGAGAGAGATCAGGCCTGAGCCTCTGAGGTGGGAGTGCTGAGTCCAGGACACTGCCAAAGAACTCCTGACCTCAGGGCATGTTAATTAGTGAGGACTCCCATGAAGGCCTCCACCTATATACAAGAACCAGCATCACCCAACTGCAGGCAGCACCCAGTGAAGGATGCCTCACCCAAAGAATGAGCAAGACAAAAACATAAACCCAAACATCAGCAGACAGGCTTCCCATAGACACCCCAAACACACCACCTCACATAGCCCTGCCCATCAGAGAGGAATAAACTCACCGCCTTCCAGTAGAATGCAAACATCAGTTCCTCCCAACACAAAGCCTACACAAACCACTGGACCAACCTCATATATGAGAGCAGAGACCAAAAAGAAGAACTATGACCCTATAGCCTGGAGAAAAGAGACCTCAAACACAGTACATTAGAAAAAATGAAAAGACAGAGAAATATTGTGCAAATGAAGGAACAAGGCAAAAACTCACAAGCCCAAACAAATGAAGAAGAAATAGGCAAACTACATGAAAAAGAATTCAGAGAAATGATAGTAAAGATGGTCCAAAATAATAGTAAAGATCTTGAAAACAGAATGGAGAAAATGCAAGAGTTAACACATTTAACAAGGATCAATGGCTCAGATGGTAAAGAATCTGTCTGCAATGCAGGAGACCTGGGTTCAGTCCCGGGTAGGGAAGATCTTCCCGGTTTGGGAAGACCCCTGGAGAAGGGAATGGCAACCCACTCCAGTATTCTTGCCTAGCGAATTCCACTGACAGAGCAGCCTGGCAGGCTACAGTTCATGGGGTCACAAGGAGCCAGTCACGACTGAGTGACTAACACTTTCACTTCACTTTCAGAAGAAATAAAGAATAAACAAACAGAGATGAGAGATAAACAACACAAATACTGAAATTAAAAATGCTCTAGAAGGAATCAATAGCAAAATATCTGAGGCCAAAGAACAGGCCTAAGTGAGCTGGAAGAGAGTATAGTCGAAATAACTGCTGAAGAGCAGAATAAAGAAAAAAAAAAGTATGAAAAGAATTGAAGATAGTCTCAGAGACCTCTGGGACAGTATTAAATGTACCAACATTCAAATTATAAGGGGCCCACAAGAAGATGAGAAAAATAAAGGGTCTGAGAAAATTTCTAAAGAGATTATAGTCAAAAACTTCCCTAACCTGGGAAAGGAAATAGTCAATCAAGTCTAAGAAGTGCAGAGACACCTATACAGGATAAACCCAAAGAGAAATACACTGAGACATGTATTAATCATACTAACAAAGACTGAACACAAAGAAAAAATATTAAAAGCAGCAAGGGAAAAGCAATTACTAACATACAAGGGAAACCCCATAAAATTTAACATCTGATCTTTCAGAAGAAACTCTGCAGGTCAGAAGGGAATGGCAGGATATGTTTAAAGTACTGAAAGGGAAAATCCTACAAACCAGATTACTCTACCCAGTAAGGATCTCATTCAAAATTGATGGTGAAATAAAAAGCTTTACAGCCAAGCAAAAGTTAAGAGCATTTAGACCACCAAATCAGCTCTACAAAAAATGTTGAGGACTTCTCTAAGCAGGAAACAGAAGAGAATGAAAAGGCTTACAAAAACAAGCCTAATACAATTAAGAAAATGCCAATAGGAACACATATATCAATAATTACTCTAAATATAAATGAATTAAATGTTCCAACCAAAAGATACAGACTAGCTGAATGGATACAAAAACAAGACCCATATGTATCCTGTCTACAGGAGACCTACTTTAGACCTAGAGATACATACAGACTGAAAGTGAGAGGATGGAAAAAGATATTCCATGCAAATGGAAATCAAAACAAAGCCAGAGTGGCAGTTTTCATATCAGACAAAATAGACCTTAAATTAAAGAATATTACAAGATATAAGGAAGGACGCGACATAATGATCAAGTGATAAATCCAAGAAGACATAACAATTGTAAATATTTATGCACCCAACATAGGAGCACCTCAATCAGAAGGCAAATACTAACAGACATAAAAGGAGACATTGACACAACAGTAGTAGACGACTTTAACACTCCACTTACAGCAATGGACAGATCATCAAAACAGAGAATAAGGAAATACAAGACTTATGTGACACATTAGATCAGATGGACCTAACTCATATCTTCAGGACATTCCATCCAAATGCAGAAGAATACACTTTCTTCTTAAGTGCACATGAAACATTCTCCTGGATAGACCATATCTTGGGTCACAAATCAAGCTTCAGTAAATTTAAGAAAATTGAAATTTTATCAAGTCTCTTTTCTGACCACAACACTATGAAACTAGATATCAATTACAGAAAGAAAAAAATACTGCAAAAAAACACAAACATATGGAGATTAAACAATAAAAAATACATTTCTAAGTAACCAATAGATTACTGAAGAAATAAAAGGGGAAATCAAAAAACTAGAAATAAATGATAATGAAAACAAGATGATTCAAAACCTATGGGATTCAGAGAAGCAGTTCTGAGAGGGAAGTTTATAGCAATACAATCCTACCTCAAGAAACAAGAAAAACATCAAATAGACAACCTAACTTTACATCTAAAACAACTACAAAAAGAAGAGGAAAAAAACCCCAAAGTTAGTAGAAGGAAACAAATAATTAAGAGCAGAGCAGAAATATATGAAGAAAGAAATGAAGGAAACAATAGTAAAGATTAGTAAAACTAAAAGCTAGTTCTTTGAGAAGATAAACAAAATTGATAAACCATTAGCCATAGTCATCAAGAAAAAAAGGGAGAAGGCTCAAATCAACAAAATTAGAAATGAAAAAGGATAGGTTAGAACATACAATGCAAAAAAAAAAAAGAACAACAGACAATGCAGAAATACAGAAGATCATAAGAGACTATTATGAACAACTATATGCCAATAAGGTGGATAACCTGGAAGACACAGACAGATTCTTAGAAAAGTTCAACCTTCCAGGACTGAGTGAGGAAGAAATAGAAATCATGAACAAGCCAACCACAAGCACTGAAATTAAAACTGTGATTAAAATCTTCCAAAAAACAAAAGCCATGACCAGATGGCCTCACAGGTAAATTCTATCAAACATTCAGAGAAGAGCTAATGCCTATCCTTCACAAACTCTTCCAAAAAACTGCAGAAGGAACACTTTTCAAGCTTATTCTATGAAGCCACCATCACCCTGGTACCAAAACCAGGTAAAAACATCACACAAAAAAAGAAAATTGCAAGCCAACACCACTGATGAACACAGATGCAAAAATCCTCAACAAAATGTTAGCAAACAGAATCCAACAACACATTAAAGGGATCACACACCTTTATCAAATTGGTTTATTCCAGGGATGCAAGGATTCTTCAATATACACAAATCAATCAATGTGTTACACCATATTAACAAACTAAAACACAAAAATCATTTGAAAATCTCAATAAATGCAGAAAAACTTTTGACAAAATTCAGCACCAATTTATGATAAAAAAAAATTCAGAAAATGGGCATGAAAGGAACCTATCTCAACCTAATAAAGGCCATATATGATAAACCCACAGTAAACATTATTCTCAATGGTGAAAAATTGAAAGCATTTCCTCTAAGATCAGGAACAAGACAAGGGTGCCCCTTCTTGCCACTATCATTCAACACAGTTTTGGAAGTCCTAGCCATGGAAATCAAAGAAGAAAAAGAATAAAAGGAATCCAAATCGGAAAAGAAGAAGTAAAACCCTCACTGTTTGCAGATGACATGACACTATATATAGAAAAACCTAAAGATACTATCAGAAAATTACTAGAGCTAACCACTGAATTTAGTAAAGTTACAGGACACAAAATCAATACACAGAGATCTCTTGAATTCTTAGACACCAGCAATGAAAAACCAGAAAGAAGAATTAAGGAATCAATCCCATTTACCTTTGCAACAAGAAGAATGAAATATCTAAGAATAAACCTACCTAAGGAGACAAAAGAGTTGTATACAGAAAACTATAAGACACTGATGAAAGAAAGCAAGGATGACATAAACAGATGAAAAGATATACCATGCTCCTGGATTGGAAGAATTGATACTGTGAAAATCACTATACTACCAAAAGCAATCTACAGATTCAATGCAATCCCTATCAAATTATGGAAATAGAACGAAAAAATTTTTATGGAAACACAAAGACCCTGAATAGTCAAAGCAATCTTGAGAAAGAAGAATGGAGTTAGAAGAATCAACCTGCCTACTTCAGACTAAACTACAAAGCTACAGTCATCAAGACAGTATGGTACTGGCACAAAAACAGAAATACGGACCAATGGAACAAGACAGAAAGCCCAGAGATAATCCCATGCACCTATGGGCACCTTATCTTTGACATAGGAGACAAGAATATACAATGGAAAAAAGATAGTCTCTTCAATACATAATGCTGGGAAATCTGGACAGCTACATGTAAAAGAGTGAAAGTAGAACACTTCCTAACACCATAAACAAAGATAAACTCAAAATGGATTCAGTTCAGTTCAGTTCAGTTCAGTCGCTCAATCGTATCTGATTCTGCGACCCCATGAACTGCAGCATGCCAGGCCTCCCTCTTCATCACCAACTCCCAGAGTCCACCCAAACCCATGTCCATTGAGTCGGTGATGCCATCCAGCCATCTCATCCTCTGTCGTCCCCTTTTCCTGCCCTCAAAATGGATTAAAGACTTAAAGGTAAGACCAGAAACTATAAAACCCTTAGAGGAAAAGATAGGCAGAACACTCTTTGACATAAATCACAGTAACGTCCTTTGTGCATGCATGCATGCTAAGTTGCTTCAGTTGTGTTAGACTCTGCAACCCTATGGACCATAGCCCACCTGGTTCTTCTGTCCATGGGATTCTCCAGGCAAGAATACTGGAGTGGGCTGCCATTCCCTCCTCCAAGGGATCTTCCCAACCCAGGGGTTGAACCTGCATCACTTACATCTCCTGCATTGGCAGGCAGGTTCTTTACCACTAGCACTACCTGGGAAGCCCTAAGATCCTCTATGACACACCTTCTAGAGTAATGAAAATAAAAACAAAAATAAACAAGTGGGACCTAATTAAACTTAAAAGCTTTTGCATAGCAAAGGAAACTATAAACAAAGTGAAAAGACAACCCTCAGAATGGGAGAAAATAATAGCAAATGAAACAACTGACAAAGGATTAATCTTCAAAATATACAAGCAGCTCACGCAACTCAACACCAAAAAAACAAACAACCCAATCAAAAAGTGGGCAGAAGACCTAAACAGACATTTCTCCAAAGAAGACGTACAGATGACTAAGAACACATGAAAAAATGCTCAACATCGCTCATTATTAGAGAAATGCAAATCAAAACTACAGTGAGTATCACCTTGCACTGGTCAGAATGGCCATCATCAAAGAAATTCTACAAGTTAATGCTGGAGAGGGTATGGAGAAAAGCGAACCCTCTTGCATTGTTGGTGGGAATGTAAATTGATACAGCCACTGTGGAGAACAGTATGGAGATTCCTTAAAAAAACTAGACATAAAACTACTGTATGACCAAACAATCCCACAACTGAGCATTCATCCTGAGGAAACCATAACTGAAAAAGACACACATAACCCAATGTTCATTGCAGCACTAGTTACAATAGCTAGGATGTGGGAGCAACCAAGAAGTCCATCAAAAGATGAATGGGTAAAGAAACTGTGGTACATATATAAAATGAAATATTACTCAGCCATAAAAAAGAATGCATTCGAGTCAGTTTTAATTAGGTGGGTGAACCTAGAGCCTATTATACAGAGTGAAGTAAGTCAGAAAGAGAAAAACTAATATCATATATTAATGCATATAAATGGAATCTAGAAAAGATGATACTGATGAACCTATCTGCAGGTCTGTGGAGGCACAGACTTGACGATGCAGTGGAGGAAAGAGGGGGTGGGATGAATTGAGAGAGTAGCATGGAAACATACATTTACCATACGTACTAATAAAACAGATAACCACTGGGAATTTGCCATATGATGCAGCAAGCTCAAACTGGTGCTCTGTGACAACCTAGAGGGGTGGGATGGGGTGGGAGGTGGGAAGGAGGTTCAAGAGGAAGGGGACAGATGTATACCTATGGCTGATTCATGCTGATCTATGGCAGAAACCAAGACAATATTGTAAAGTACCCTCCAATTAAAAGTAAATAAATAAATATAAAAAAACCTAGCCTTCATAGTTATACATCAGTATGACCTAAACTACCATTAGCCAGGATGTTAATATGGACTGTTTTGAAAATAGCAATCCAAGCTCAAAGGGTTAAGAAATCTTGCATAATGGCAGCATGAATGGAAAGCAGAGAGAGCTTTCAAGGTGACTCCTCAGAAAGGGACAAATCTTATTTAGCTGAGCATGTCCTGGGGTTTAAAATAAACCTATTTAATTACCTTCACAATTTCAAAGCATGATAACTACCAAATACTTGCCAAAATACAGAAAAACAAAAACTTTAGGAAAAATACTTGCTGGATCCCATTCTAGGCTTTTAATGGTTATCTTTACATGTGGACAATTCTTTACCATCATTATCTAATCATTCATCCTGAGGCTCCTGATTTTTCTAGCAGCATATTAGATTTGCACTAGGTCACTCATAGTGTTTTTCTTTTAAACTGTGATCCATAACTACCAAGTCCAATAATTCTGGATTTCCTGGGTCAGTCTCAATTTCAAATAGTCTGTCCCTTTCTCCTCTCAATAAAAAGTTCTCAACTTTTTATTTGGAAAATATGGTTGCCACAATAGTGGCATTACCTTCACAAAATATCAGTCATGCCAGTCACACCATCTTCATGGTGCCCATGTTTGGTTTGTGGCCGTGAAAACAACTGGCTGGTCCGTTCAAGGACTGAGACCATTTTCTTTCCCTCATTAAAGAGAAAAATAATGCATTTGCTACTAAACATGTTTTGGATTCACCAATTTAGAACTCAAATGAACTTCCCCCTTGTAAAAGAAAGATTTTTAAGGCTAAGAAATTACTCTTTGATGGAAGGGTACACGATCTGGAAAAACTGAAGCCATGGGGCTTTCCCACTGCCAAACTCCCACATGCTGGCTCTCAGACACATCCACACTCACTATTAAAGTGTCACCATTTATAATTTGGTGCTAAATCTCTCTGAAGCTAGCCTACTCAGCATGGTCTACTGAAAACATTGACTCCTTATTCTATCAAAACATAGGGGTAATACCAACTAGGTGTTGGTGATAAAAGTTAACTAGTCTCAAGCTGAAGACAAGGTTATTAAAACTAGGCAGGCACACTAAAGAGAAACTAAAGGGTCAGATTTCAGTAACCAGGTACCCCTTGATGCACGATGTTTCTGAAAGGATACAGCCGACTCTAGTTTTGTTATGCTGCCTCTGCGGTAGCTTTTGAGTTCCTTTCCCCACCAAGTACCTCACTATGCATCCTCAGAGCAGGGACTGAGAAAAGTTACAATTTCAGGGAGATTTTATAACACTGGCCAAACACTTGAATACACAACCAGCTCATTTTTTTTTTTCCTACAGCCTCAAAACCTTGTGAAATAGGTGAAAACTTCACTTTATAAAGGTGTGACTGCAGAAAGAAATGTTACTGAGTAATGTTTTTCATACTCAGGTCACTTGGTCAGAATCTTTAAGGGATGAGAGAAAACTTGAAATTAATATGGAAAAATACTGAATTATGTCCCCCCTAGTTTGGGTTATTTCAGCATGATCATGAATAAGCTATAGATTGTGAGTCAGATGTGTGCAGTTTGCTTTGGACTGTGTTCTTGCTTACTTACTTATAAAACTTTTAAAATGTCCTTCTAAATTACAGCAATTGAGTGAAAAATTCAAACCTTCGGGCTTGGTTTCCTCCCCCTTGCAGGCTGAGTCATAAAAAATAAATCTTAGCCATTTCAATAGCCAACACGCCCCTCACATTAAGAACTGGTATTGTTCCCCCATGTCTCCCATTTCATCCAAAGGTCACACCCAGCTCACATTTGAAGAAAGAAACAGCTCAAGGCTTCATCCAGCTCAACATTCGCACATTTAATAAGAGAGCAGAACCTCTGCCAAGTTACTGGGGTGAGTTACATCAGAATCTTCCAGGGAAACTTTTGAGAAGCCATTATGAGTGTGGGCTTTGGAGGTAGTCAGACGCAGGGTTCAAATCCTGACACTGTGTGAACTTGGTCTCATTACTTATCATGAGCATGAAATGAGAATGTTCATACTATTGGCCTCTTACACCGTTACTGTGAGGATGAAAGGGAGTGAAAAGAGCAAAGACTTCTGGGAAGCCCAGGACCCAGTACTCTGCGAGAACCCAGGAAGGGCTCACTCATGTGCTGATCCATGCAGCTCAGTGATGAAGGAGCATCTCTCCCAAGTTTCTCTCCAAATCAAACCTCCAGGAGGCACTGCTGGAGGAGGGAGAATATTCACTCAACCCAAAATCCAGGGTTGGGACTTAAATCAGGAAGTCATAGACTGTTGGGGCTTTTAGAGTTAAGAAGAAACAGTCATTAAGTTAATATAGGCAAATACATACACAGTGGCTGACACATAGCAGGTCATGAGTACATGCTGGCCCTCACTTTTCTTTATATCCAAAGGAACTAAAATCCCAGGTCCTAAAGTGACATGCTTAAAGTCACACAACCAGTTAACAGTAGAGCTGGAATTGGTACTTAGGTCTTTCCTTGGGGGTGGGGAAGTACTACCTCAGGTCTGTTATTGACATTGGCATGCTCTTCTCTTTACCACCAACCTCATCCCTGACCACAGTTGAGAAACAGAAGCCAGATCCCCTCTGGTCCACGATGGAAATCTGCCTGTATGGACTGGGGGTTCTGAAGGGCAGACACGGAGCTCCTGGATTATGAGAGGAGGGGACTCTCTTTCCTCCCTGGACCCCTGTGGATCACAGCAGAACCAGGGGCTCCCTTGTAAACTCAAAATGTTTGAAAACTTTCCCAAGGTTTTTTTTTTTTTTCAGCCAGTAGAAATGGGGGACTAGGAACAAGGAAGTCCAAACACGTCCCTTCTTTGTCTGTTACGGCCAAGTCTGTGGAGGTGACAAGCATGTATCTCTGGGTTTACGGGATTAAAAAAAGATCCTTTTGAGTATCAATGGAAAATTCTGATTCTGTCCTAGGTATTGCACAAAGGAACTGGTTCCAAGCTCTGAGGGTCAGGGGAAGGACAACTAAAAAGTTGCACTGGGTTTGGGAAAGGAGAGAAGACATCAAAAGTGGGTGGAAACTGCCTTTATTCATTTCTAATTCAGGGAGTCATTCAAGAAATATGTATTGAGTACTGACTATCAGAAGAATGCTAGACTGGGATCCATGGTAGGGGGAGGGGACTGGTAGTAAAGACCATGGAGAGAATGTGAAATCCAGGCTCAGGAAGGAAGGACGGGTAGGAATTAGCCAGGCAGCAAGGGGTGTTCTAAGCCAAGGGAAGACAAATTTGCTGTAGAGGACCAGATAATAAATATTTCAGTCTCTGCAGGCAATTCAGTCTGGATTGCAGCTATTCAACTCTGCTGAGTTAGTTATAAACTAACTATAAACTATAATTTATAACTATAAACTAACTATAAACTATAGTTTATATACTATATACTATAGTTATAAACTATAACTATATACAATAGTTATAAACTAACTATAAACTATAGCTTATAAATTATAAACTAACTATAAACAAGCACAAATTAGTTATAAACAATGCATAAAGGAATGGGTGTGGCTGTGTTCCAACAACTTCCATTGGTGAAGAGTGAAATTTGAATTTCTTATAACTTTCACATGTTATAAAATATTATCCTTCTTGTGATTTTTTTGAACCCTTTAAAGATGAGGAGCCATTCTTAGCTTATATTTTAAGAATGTCTATATTAAGGTATATGGGGTTTTACTCAAGGCCATTCTGGAACTAGGAAGATAAGATGCATTTCCAAGCCATACATGGAGTTTCTGAGGTGGCACAGTGGTAAAGAATCTGCCTGCCAATGCAGGAGACTCAAGAGACGGGTTTGATCCCTGGATAGGGAGGATCCCCTGGAGTAGGAAATGGCAACCCACTCCAGTATTCTTGTCTGGAGAATCCCAAGGACAGCGAAGCCTAGCAGACCCAAGTACCTGGGGTTGCAAAGAGTCAGACACAACTGAGCATGCACACATTCCCTTGCAACCACAGATACCCCTAGACTCTCATACCCAGGGCTGGAACTAGGGTAAGATATGTAAGCTACACAGGGCTCAAAATTTAAGAAGATAAAATTTAAGAATTAGACATAATTCGCTAATAAGTACAGGGTTGGCACTTGCAAGACCCTGTCTCTTTAATCTTACACCCTAGGCATCTGCTTTTCTCAGCCCAGGCCTGGCCCTGCTGCACCTGTGCATGAAGGAGCATGTTACTATGAACGGTGGGTGACCTCCTCCTCAATCATCACTGCCTCCAATGCCTTCCTTGTGATGCACCAGTCTGCAGGTGACAATCGGGATCCCAGGCACAGTTCCAGGGAACAGAACTTGGATAATTTGAAAAATTTACATTCATGATAAAAAGCTTAGGCAGAGGCAGAAAAGGGGGGAGAAACCATGCAGACTGGGGTCTGGAAAGAACTGTGGGGAGAAGGAAGACAAAAAGTTTTACTTGAAAGTCGTTGCCAGTGTGGTAGTGTGAGACAAAGAACGAGGTCAATATTCAAAGGAAAGGTTTAACAAGCTTCACTGTGCATGAAAACTGTAAGTCTTCTTGGCTACTCTCTGACTCTCACTCATTATATCTATATCTCTCTCAACATATAAATTGCAAATCATACATCTGATAATAGACTTACTGTTTAGTCACTCAATCGTGTCTGATTCTGTGACCCCATGGACTGCAGCATGCCAGGCTTCCCTGTTCTTCACCGTCTCCCAGAGCTTGCTCAAATTCATGTCCATCGAGTTGGTGATGCCATCCAACCACCTTGTCCTCTAATGTACCCTTCTTCTCCTGCCTTCAACCTTTCCCAGCATCAGGGTCTTTTCTAAAGAGTCAGTTCTTTGCATGAGGTGGCCAAAGTATTAGAGCTTCAGCTTTAGCATCAGTCCTTCCAATGAATATTCAGGACTGATTTCCTGGTTTGATTTCCTGGATTGACTGGTTTGATCTCCTTGCAGTCCAAGGGACTCTCAAGAGTCTTCTCAGTTCAAAAGCATCAATTTCCAGCACTCAGCCTTCTTTACGGTCCAACTCTCACATCCATACATGACTACTGGAAAAACCATAGTTTTGACTAGACAAACCTTTGTTGGCAAACTAATGTCTCTGCTTTTTAATATGCTGTCTAGATTGATCATAACTTTTCTTCCAAGGACCAGGCACCTTTTAATTTTGTGGCTGCAGTCACCATCTGCAGTGATTTTGGAGTCCAAGAAAATAAAGTCTCTCACTGTTTCCATTGTTTCCCCATCTATTTGCCATGAA
Source organism: Dama dama (assembly GCF_033118175.1). Lineage (NCBI taxonomy): Eukaryota > Metazoa > Chordata > Mammalia > Artiodactyla > Cervidae > Dama > Dama dama. The sequence goes on along the minus strand of NC_083695.1, from coordinate 61,989,373 downwards.
GTGATGATGCCACAATCTTTGTGTTTTGAATGCTGAGTTTTAAGCCAGCTTTTTCACTCTCCTCTTGCACTTTCATGAAGAGGCTCTTCAGTTCCTCTTCGCTTTCTGCCATAAGGGTGGTGTCATCTGCATATCTGAGGTTATGGATATTTCTCTGGGCAATCTTGATTCCAGCTTGTGCTTCATACAGCCTGGCATTTTGCATGATTTACTCTGCATATAAGTTAAATAAGCAGGGTGACAACATACAGCCTTGCTGTACTCCTTTCCCAATTTGGAAACAGTCTGTTGTTTCATGTACAGTTCTAACGGTTACTTCTTGACCTGCATACAGATTTCTCAGGAGGCAAGTAAGGTGGTCTGGTATTCCCATCTCTTTAAGAATTTTCCACAGTTTGTTGTGATCCACACAGTCAAAAGCTTTAGCATAGTCAATGAAGCAGATGTTTTTCTGGAATTTTCTTGCTTTTTCCATGATCCATCAGATGCTGACAATTTAATCTCTGGATCCTCTGCTTTTTCTAAATCCCACTTGAATATCTGGAAGTCCTCAGTTCACCAACTGTTGAAGTCTAACTCAGAGAATTTTGAGCATTAACTTTGCTAGCGTGTGAAATGAGTGCAATTGTGCAGTAGTTTGAGCATTCTTTGGCACTGCCTTTCTTTGGGATTGGAATGAAAACTGACCTTTTCCAGTCCTGTGGCCACTGCTCTGAGTTTTCCAAATTTGCTGGCATATTGAGTGCAGCGCGTTCACAGCATCATCTTTTAGGATTTTAAATAGCTCGGCTGGAATTCCATCACCTCCACTAGCTTTGTTCGTAGTGACGCTTCCTCAGGCCCACTTGACTTCACATTCCAGGATGTCTGGTTCTAGATGAATGATCACACAATCGTGGTTACCTAGACCATGAAGATCTTTTTTGTATAGTTCTTCTGTGTATTCTTGCCACCTCTTCTTAATATCTTCTGCTTCTGTTAGGTCCATACTGTTTCTGTCCTTTATTGTACCCATCTTTGCATGAAATGTTCCCTTAGGTATCTTTAATTTTCTTGAAGAGATCTCTAGTCTTTCCCATTGTATTGTTTTCCTCTATTTCTTTGCTTTGTTCACTTAGGAAGGCTTTCTTATCTCTCCTTGCTATTCTTTGGAACTCTGCATTCAGACGGATATATCTTTCCTTTTCTCCTTTGCCTTTTGCTTCTCTTCTTTTCTCAGCTATTTGTAAAGCTCCCTCAGGCAACCATTTTGCCTTCTTACATTTCTTTTTCTTGGGGATGGTTTTGGTCACTGCCTCATGTACAGTGTTGTGAACCTCTGTCCATAGTTCTTCAGGCACTCTCTCTATCAATCTAATCCCTTGAATCTATTTGTCACATCCACTGTACTAATTGTAAAGGATTTGACTTAAGTCTTACCCGAATGGCCTAGTGGTTTTCCCTACTTTCTAGATATAGACATATCTAGAATATATAAAGAACTCAATAATTTAAAAAAACAAGTTAAAAATGGGCACAGGATTTGAACGGGCATTTCTTCAAAGATGCACACATGGTCAATAAGCAGATGAAGAGATGTTCAACAACATTGGTCATCAAGAGAATGCACATCAAAACTACAATGAGATATCACTTCATATCCACCAAGATGGCCATGAGCAAAAAGATGAACACTAAGAAATGTTGGTCAGAATATGGAGAAATTAGAACTCTTACACATCACTGGTGGGAATGGAAAAAACTGCAGCTTCTTTGGAAAACAGTCTGGCAGATCCTCAAAACAGTTAAACACAAATATAGGAGCCAGCAATTCCACTCCTAGATATACACTTAAGAAAACATTGTCCACACAAAAACCTGTACATGAAAGTCCACAGTAGCATTATTCATAATAGCCAAAGAATAGAAAAAAACTAATGTCCAACTGATGATGGAAAAAGAAAATGTGGTACATTCATACCATGGAATATTATTCAGCAGTAAAAAGTGACATATTAATACTACCAGTATATGATAAAAATATAAATAAAACTTGAACCCTGAAAATATTACATTGAGTGAACAAAGCCAGTCACAAAAGCCACATACTATGTGAGTCCATTCATATGATAGTCCAGAATAGGGAAATCTATAGACATGGATCCCCTTCATGGATCACTGCCTTGTCGTGGAGAAAGGGCTTGAGTAACTCAATGAAGCTATGAGCCATGCCATGCAGGGCCACCCAAGACGGATAAGTCATAGCAGAGAGTTCTGACAAAATGTGATCTGCTAGAGGAGGGAATGGCAAACCACCCCAGTATTCTTGCTGTAAAACCTCATGGACTGTATAAAAGGCCAAAAGGATATGACACTGAAAGATGAGTCCCACACGTCTGAAGATGTCCAATATGCTACTGGGGAAGAGTGGAAGAGAATTACTAATAGCCCCAGAACAAATGAAGCAGCTGGGCCAAAGCACATACGATACTCAGTAGTTGATATGCCTGATGATGAAAGTAAAATCCAATGCTACAAAGAACAGCATTGTATAGGAACCTGGAATGTTAGGTCCATTAATCAAGGTAAATTATACAATGTCAAGCAGGAGATGGAAAGAATAAACATCGACATCCTAGGAACCAGTGAACTAAAATGGACGGGAGTGGGAAAATGTAATTCAGTGACCATTATATCTACTACTATGGGCAAGAATCCCATAGAAGAAACAGAGTAGCCCTCATAATCAACAAAAGAGTCTGAAACACAGTACTAGAGTGTAACCTCAAAAATGACAGAATGATCTCCGTTTGTTTCCAAGGCAAGCCATTCAACATCACAGTAATCCAAGTCTATGCCCCTACCACTGATGCTGAAGAAGCTGAAGCTGATCAGTTCCATGAAGACCCAGAAGAACTCCTAGCACTAACACCTAAAAAAGATGTTCTATTCATCATCAGAGATTGGAATGCAATAGTAGGAAGTCAAGATGTACCTGGAGTAACGGGCAAGTTTGGCCTTGGAGAACAAGATGAAGAAGAGAAAAGGCTAACTAAACTCTGCCAAGACAATGCACTAGTCATAGCAAATACTCTCTTTAAACAACACAAGAGATGCATTTACATGTGGATATCACCAAATGGTCAATACTGAAATCAAACTGATTACATTCTTTGTAGCCGAAGGTGGAGAAGCTGTATACAGTCAGCAAAAACAAGACCCAGAGCTGACTGTGGCTCAGATCATCAGCTTCTCATAACAAAATTCAGGCTTAAATTAAAGACAACAGGGAAAAACATTAGGACAGCCAGGTATGACTTAAATCAAATCCCGTATGAATTCACAGTAGAGGTAACAAATAGATTCAAGGGACTGGTCTAGATAAGAGTGTGCCTGAAGAACTATGGACAGAGGTTCGTAATATTGTTCAGGAGGCAGTGGACAAAACCATCCCAAAGAAAAAGAAAAACAAGAAGGCAAAGTGGTTATCTGAGGAGGCTTTACGAATAGTGGAAGAATGAAGAAAAGTGGAAAGCAAGGGAGAGAGGGAAAGGTACATCCAATTAAACATAGAGTTTCAACAAATAGCAAGAAGAGACAAGAAGGCCTTCTTCAATGAACAGTGTTTAATAATAGAGAAAACAATAAAAGGGGAAAGACTAGAGATCTCTTTGGGAAAATTGGAAACATCAAGGAAACATTCTGTCCCAAAATGGGCACAATAAAGGATAAAAATGGTAGATATCTAGTAGATGCCAAAGAGATCAAGAAGAGATGGAAAGAATATATGAAGAACTGTATTAAAAAGGTCTTAACGAACTCAATTACTACTATCGTGTAATTAGTCACCCAGAGCCAGACACTGTGGAATGCAAAGTCAAGTGTGCCTTAAGAAGCACTGCTGTTAATAAAGCTAGGAGATGAGATCAAATTCCAGTAGAACTATTTAAATCCCTAAAGGAGGATGCCATCAAGGTTTTGTGTTCATTATGTCAGCAAATCTGGAAGACCCAGCAGTGGTCACAGGACTGAAAAAGGTCAATCCTCATCCCAATTCCCAAGAAGGGTAGTACCAAAAAATGTGCTAACCATTGGACAATTGCATTCATCTCCCATGCTACTAAGGTCATGCTTAAAATCTTGCATGCTAGGCTTCAGCATTATGCAAACCAAGAACTTCCAGGTGTCCAAGCTAGGTTTAGAAAAGGAAGAGGAACCAGATATCAAATTGCCAACATTCACTGGATTATAGCGGGAGCAAGGGAATTTCAGGAAAATATCTATCTCTGTTTCATCAATTACGCTAAAGCCTTTGTGTAGATCACAACAAACTGTGGAAAGCTCTTAGAGAGATGGGAATACCAGACCATCTTACCTGTCTCCTGAGAAACTTGTATGCAGGCCAAGAAGCAACAGGTAGAACCCTGTATAGAATTGATTGGTTCAGGATTGAGAAAGGAGTATGACAGGGCCGTCTGCTGTCACCCTACTTGTTTAACCTTTACACTGACACATCATGAGAAATGCCGGGCTGGATGAGTTACAAGATGGCATAAAGATAGGTGGGAGAAACATCAAAAACCTCAGATGATACCACTCTAATGGCAGAAAGAGAAGAGGAACTAAAGAGCCTTCTGATGAGTGTGAAAGAGGGGAGTGCAAGAGCTGGTTTAGGACTAAATATTAAAAAAAAAACTAAGGTCATGGCATCCGATTCCATTACTGCATAGCAAATAGAAGGGGAAAAGGTGAAAGTCATAACAGATTTCCTCTTCTTGGGCTCCAAAATCACTGCAGACAGTGACTGCAGCCATGAAATCAGAAGACAATTGCTTCTTGGCAGGAAAGCGATGACAAGCCTAGACAGGATGTTGAAAAGCAGAAACATTACTCTGCCAACAAAGGTCAAGGCTATGGTCTTCCCAGTGGTCACATATGGTTGTGAGAGCTGGACCATAAGGAAGGCAGAAGGCCAAAGAAATGATGCCTTCAAACTGTGGTGCTGGAGAAGACTCTTGAGAGTCCCTTGGACAGCAAGGAGATCAAACCACTCAATCTTAAAGGAGATCAACCCTGAATATTCACTGGAAGGACTGATGTTAAAGCTGAAGCTCCAGTATTTTGGTTATGTGATGTGAAGAGATGACTCACTGGAAAAGTCCCTGATGCTGGGAAAGATCAAGGGCAGAAGGAGAAGAGGGTGTTAGAGGATGAGATGGCTGGATGCCATCACTGATGCAATGAACATGAACTTGGGCAAACTCCAGGAGATGGTGAGGGACAGGGAAGCCTGGTGTGCTACAATGCATGGGGTCACAAAGAGTTATGCACGACTGGGTGACTGAGCAATAACAACAACATGGACATGAAAAGTAGCTTAGTGGATGCTTAGGGCTAAGGGAGGGGTAGAGGGGTGGAGAGAATGGAGGATGACAGCTAAAGGGTACAGGGTTTCTTTATAAGGTGATAAAAATGTTCTAAAATTGTGGAGATGTTTGCACACATTTGTGAATATGCTCCAAACGACTGGATTATACACTGTAAACAGGTAAACTGTACCATATGAGAACTGCATCTCAATAAAACTATTTTGAAAAGAAAAAAAAAGTCAAAGCATTTCTTCTTCTAAGGAGATCTGCCAGTGAGTTTCAAAGTATGGGCTCTCCTTAAAAATCATTGTGTCTTTGTGTTGCTGAAGGCAGAGGTGGTTTTCTGCTGAGTTCTTTCTGAGGGTTTAAGGGGTGATGACCTAAATGAGAGGGAAGGGGTTGGGGTTTGGACAACTAAGCTCTGTAACCCCATGTTTAAGCTGAGGCTCTGAATGTATCCAGGCCAGCTACAAGGACAAAAACTACTGGATGGGGCTCTTTAGGGTCAGAAAATGACCCCAGTACCATTGTCTGGGAACAGCTTTTTAGGCAGGGCTTTGCCTGAGCCCTGAGTTAGTCTAGTCATGGAGGGTCAGGGAATGTCTCTGTCCCCAACACTCTGCCCCATTGCTAATGATGCTTCAATCCTTGGATGTTGAATCTGCATCATTCCAGGAGGGCTTTAGCCCTGAGAGGCCTGTTGCACTTGAGGCAGCATCTAGGGAAGGGATGGGGGGAGAGGGCCACTTCACCACTCATGACAATAGGGAAGTCATTCTATGGGAAGCCTGAGTTTCTCCTGCGTAAAAATGCACGGCGTGGGTTAGATCCAGCCTCCATCTAATGCTCTATCTTTGCTTATGGATTCTGATTCTTTTTAGGCCTCATCTTAACCAGAGCCCATTTCCAGGGATGCTCCAGGCCTCTACAGCTGTTAATTCTTACTAAGCAGGACATCTGGGGAAAATGAAAAAAAAAAAAAAAATCCTAATCTGATCATGTTCCAAAGCTAGCATAAGAATAACAATGGCCATGAATACATTCACCTTAAACTAGGGTCCAGGGTCAGTGTTAGTCTTTTCCTTTTCCTCTTTTTTTGGGGGGGGTGGTGTGGGGGGAGGGGTCAAATCCTAGCCAAAGAGCTGGTGGAACTACAGTAATGTGAAAGTAACTTCATCTAAACTGTCCCAAAGCAGCTACTGAGAGAGTTGTCCTACCATCACAGCGCTGGCCTCTGACAGCCCGTCACATTTTCCACTGATGCTCTAGACGGGGCTAAACTGCACAGGGCTTGGCCGGGAGCTGGATCCCTTTCACCCTGCTCAGCAGGAAGGGGCCGGTATTGTCCTATACCCATGTCATGACCTCAACATAACCTTTCATAATAGAAGAGGAGGTCTGGCATGTCCCCAAGCACAGCCTTTCAGTTTAGCCTGTGCACCCTGTGAAATTCTAATCATTTCAAGATCCAAACTGTATCCAAGTTGCAGAGAGACCAAATTTCCAGACAAGAAAACAAGACATGTTGCTATTTCAACTGCCATCTATTACAACACTGGACAGCAGGGCTCAATGGATATTTGATCATCCATAACAGCTACAACTTAGAAGATGAATTTATTGCCAGTTGGTCCGTTTACACATAATAGAGAAAATAAAGAATCCAAGACATGTATACTGACAAAGATATTTATGTTAAACACTCAAATATTCTTCACTGCCTCTTAAGTTAAATTTTCTCTGGAGAGTAAAATAAAATGTGAAGAAAGACACATTTTAGAAGGAAAAAAAGTAGGATAGGAACTAGCAATGTAGAAGCTGGTTTTAAATTTAGTTTTAGAGTCCGATTTCTAAATAATAAAACTTGACTTTTTTCTATTTTGCTGTACATATTCTTGCACAGTAAGTCCTCTTGGGGATCAAGGCAGGGAAATAAATGAGGCAATAAGACAGGACCTGGTGGGCTGTCTGCCCTGCCCCCCTGCTCTCTCTGTGTTCCATCATCCAGTGCATGCAGAGAGTTACATGAGTGATTCCAGCAGAGGCAGGAACTTCTTGTACTTCATATTCAGGATAACTTTAGGTACTTAAAGCCCCCAAAATTTGGGCAAAGAGAGTTTTTTTTTTTTTTTTTTTAAGGAAAAGCACCCTTAATCAACTTTTAACCTGAAGACTTTAGCAACTTGCTAAAATAAGTCATCTGCTCTCAATAAATTGAGAGCAGGTGAGGGGAGGTGTAACTGGATAAGGGGTAGGTTTTAATTTTTTAACAGGCAGAAGGAGGAGGAGGATACCATCATGGTTAGTCAGTCAGCAAGCATTAATCCTCACTAACGTCTCCCATTCAAATCCATTCTTCTCTCCACAGCTGTGCAAACATAAATTAATTGGGTCATTTTGACGAAGGCATACAAGAAAAAAATTTTAATGTAGGCAAAGTTAGTAATTAGATAAATAAACGTCCTCTAAATGCTTAGGAAGGACTATGGAAGCTACTACATCATCCATCAAGGAACATACATTCAAATGCACCATCGTAAACACCCCTGTGTGAGAAGCACCAAGGAGTGGAAGGAGGTGGGGACAATTCACAACAAGCAAGTGATAAATGGTCCCAGGCGAGGAGAGTAATTCTCCCTGCTGGCATTTCATTTAACCCCTCAAGAATCATTATTCCCAGTTTACCTATAAGATATCTAGGGACAAGGAGACTAAACAACTTCTCCAAGGTCACAGGGCCAGAAGGTGATGAAGTCAAAGTCACAATTTCAATTCAGGCCAACTGACTCCAGAGACCATGTTTCTAAGCATGGTGTTGTCCTCTTTTCTTAATACTTGGCATCATGCTTACATTATGTAGAGTATAACAAAAAGACAGGGCCACTTCTTTCCCTTAGTAAACTTAGAATCTGACTGGAGAGCCAGTATGTAAAATAATCAAAGAACAGGAACAAGAGCACAACCGTGGGAGTCTGTATCTTTTTTAGGTGGAGAAATCAATTTACAGAAAGGGGCTGTGATTTATTTATCCATGTGTTCTTAAACACTGCAAGGATAAGGACTTTTTTAGTTTAGACCCTAACTAAAAAAGGAAATGTAGAGACAATACCATATTTTAGAAAATATTGATTCATCCCGGCCATGTTTGAATGTTCAGAAAAGGCTCTCCCTTTCAGAAATCACCCTTATGTGATGACAGGAGGACAAGCAACAAGGTCCTACTGTATAGCACAGGGAACTATATTCAATATCTTAAAATGAACTATAATGGAAAAGAATACAAAAATAATATATAGTGATCACTTTGCTGTGCACCAGAAATTAATACAACGTTGTAAATTAACTCCAAAAAAAGAAAGACCAGGAAGACAACCAGTCTATCCCCCAGCTTCAGCTTAAGGGTTAATAAAAATGCCCACAGCCTCCTGGAAGCCCAGAGAGAGAGGAGGAGAGAGAAGTTCCTGAGGTTTACTCTGCAGGAGGTATGGCAGCCTCTCCCAGCCTCCAGAGACTAAGAAGCAGGGAAGAGATGATTTGCATCATCTTTTTGGTTCTTTTCATTGGAAATTACCCATCCCAAGGCCTCCGGGATGGACAGAGAGGGACAGGTTTGAGCTAGGGACCAGTGAACATTCTCAGAAGAAGTGGCAGGGCTCCAGAAACAGGAGGAATGAGTACAGGAATGCCAAAGAGTATTCTGAAACTGATAACCCATTCACGACTCTCATGCTTATATAAGTGTCCAGGGGACTCTGATAATGGTTTCAAGTAATCTACCTCCATTTACTTTGCTGTATTTAAATTTCTGTTGTGTTCTTAATGTTCAATTTCAAGTGTACATGGATTTTAAAAGCAATGCATTATTTTAGTGAGACAACATGCTGCCCTCAGCAGCAGTTTTATGGCAAGCAGTGGACAAGTCACTACGGTGCTGGCAGGATACATGTGCCTGGGACAAGCTATTTTCTTCTGTGTGGACAAAATTCCCCAGAATCACTGGTGAGCATGTGGGTAGTTGACACCACTTCCTGATTCAGGTTTCTTGAGGAACCAAGTGAAGATTCAAAACCAAATTCTCTGACACTTGCTGGGCTGAACTGCCCTTCAAATGTACAAACAGAAGGGCCTCCAGGCTGGCATTGTTCAGGCAGGCCCCCAGGACAGCCCTGACACTCCTGAGAGCTGAAGCCAGGTCAAGGAGTTTGTTGTTGTTCAGTCGCTAAGTCGTGTCCGACTCTGTTGCTACCCCATGCCGGCCAAGCTCCTCTGTCCATCGGATTTCCCAGGCAAGAATACTGGAGTGGATTGCCATTTCCTTCTCTAGGGGATTTTCCTGACCCAAGGATTGAACCTGCGTCTCCTGCATTGGCAGGTGAGTTCTTTGTCACTGAGTCACCAGGGAATTTAGGGATGAGCAAATATTCCTGAAATGTCCTGACCAAAACACAAAAAGCTCAGTTTAAGCTCCTGGTCAGTGGTTCTCAACTCCATAGAATCACAGAACAACCTGGAGAAAACTTGGAAAAAATATGGATGCTGTGCCCTACCCCAGTGGTTCTGCTTCAGAGAGTCTGGTGTGGAGCCTGGACACTGATTCTAAAACATACGCAGTGTTAGAGCCACATTGTTGAACACACAACTCTGATGCATATGTGAGATATCATATGCATCAGTGAGTGGAGCCACTCAAATCAACAGACGCAGAAAAGAACAAAATTATTTTGTTACTTTAAAAGCTTAATCAAATTTTATATTTTTCTAGATCTTGAGAAACTAAGAGTGTTAATTGCCTGGATTGCAATCCTAGTTATACCAATTACTAGCTTAGTAAGTTTGGGTAAGGTACAGAATTTCCTTGAGACTCTGAAGCAACAGTTAGAACTGGACATGGAACAATGGACTGGTTCCAAATTGGGAAAGGAGGGCATCAAGACTGTATATTGTCACCCTGCTTATTTAACTTATATGCAGAGTACATCATGCAAAATGCTGGGCTGGATGAAGCACAAGCTGGAATCAAGACTGCCCTGAGAAATATCCATAACTTTAGATAGGTAGATGACACCCCACTTACGGCAGAAAGCAAAGAAGAACTAAAGAGCTTCTTGATGAAAGTGAAAGAGGAGAGTGAAAAAAGTTGGCTTAAAACTCAACATTCAGAAAACTAAGATCATGGCATTTGGTCCCATCAATTCGTGGCAAATAGATGGGGAAACAATGGAAACAGTGAAAGATTTTATTTTGGGGGGCTCCAAAATCACTGCAGATGGGGTGATTGCAGCCATGAAATTAAAAGACGCTTGCTCTTGGAAGAAAAATCATGCCCAACCTGAAGAGCATAGTAAAAAGCAGAGACATTACTTTGTCAACAAAGGTCACTCTAGTCAAAACTATGGTTTTTCCAGTAGTTATGTATGGATGTGAGAGTTGGAATATAAAGAAAGCTGAGTGCCAAAGAATTTATGCTTTTGAATTGTGGTGTTGGAGAAAACTCTTGAGAGTCCCTTGGACTGCAAGGAGATTCAACCAGTCCCTCCTAAAGGAGATCAGTCCTGGGTGTTCATTGGAAGGACTGATGTTGAAGCTGAAACTCCAGTACTTTGGCCACCTGATACAAAGAACTAACTCATTTGAAAAGATCCTGATTCTGTAAAAGATTGAAGGTGGGAGGAGAAGGGGATGATAGAGGATGACAGTTTTGGATGGCATGACCAATTCAATGGACATGAGTTTGAGTAAACTCCGGGAGTTGGTGATGGACAGAGAAGCCTGGCATGCTGAAGTCCATGGGGTCGCAAAGAGTCAGACACAACTGAGCAACCGAAGTGAACTGAATACCACCCACAGCAAACTAGGTTCAACGCAGTCCCTATCAGAATCCTTCTCTGCAAAAACTGACAAGGTTATCCTAACCTTCGTAGGGAAGTGTGCCAAGACAGTCTTGAAAGAAGAATAGTGTTACAGGACTCACATTTCCCAATTTCAAAACTTGCTACAAAGCCACAGTAATCAAGACTAGGTGGTACTGGCATGTAGATACTATAGGAATCAGTGGAATATAACTGAGAGTCCACAAATAAGCCCTCACATTAATAGTTAACTGATTATCAACCAAACAGAGTGCTAAAAAAATCTGGTGAGGAAATACTAGTCTTTTCAACAAATGCTGCTGGAGCAAGAAGGTATCCATAAGCAAACCAATGAATTTTGACCCCTGACTCACACACCACGTACAAACATAGACTGAAAATGGATCAAATATCTGAAAGTAAGATGTTAAGACTATGGGCAAGATTCCCTTAGAAGAAACGGAGTAGCCCTCATAGTCAACAAAAGAGTCCAAAATGCGGTACTTAGGTGCAATCTCAAATGTGACAGAATGATCTTGGTTCATTTCTAAGGAAAACCATTAAACATCACAGTAACCCAAGTCTATGCCTCAGCCACTAATGATGAAGAAAATGAAGTTGAACAGTTCTGTGAAGACCTAAAAGACCTTCTAGAATTAACACCAAAAAAAAAAAAAGATGTCCTTTTCATCATAGGTAACTGTAATGCAAAATTAGGCAGTCAAGAGATACCTGGAGTAACAGGCAAGTTAGGCCTTGGAGTATACAAAATGAAGCAGGGAAAAGGCTAACTGAGCTTTGCCAAGAGACCACACTGGTCATAGCAAACATCCTCTGCCAGCAACACAAGACACGACTCTACACATGGAGGTCACCAGATGGTCCACCAAAATCAGACTGATTATATTCTTTGTGGCTGAAGATGGAGACGCTCTATAAAGTCAGCAAAAACAAGACCTGGAGCTGACTGTGGCTCAGATCATGAGCTCCTTAATGCCAAATTTAGACTTATATTGAAGAAAGTAGGGAAAACCAGTAGGTCATTCAGGTGTGACCTAAATCAAAACCCTCATAATTATACCATGGAAGTGACAAAGAGATTCAAGAGATTAGATCTGATAGACACAGTGCCTGAAGAACTACAGACAGAGGTTCGTAACATTGTACAGGTGGTGGTGACCAAAAACATCCCAGAGAAAAAGAAATGCAAGGAGGCAAAATGGTTGTCTGAGGAGGCCTTACAAATAGCTGAGAAAAGAAGAGAAGTGAAAGGCAAAGAAGAAAGGGAAAGATACACCCAGTTGAGTACAGAGTTCCAAAGAGTAGCAAAGAGAGATAAGAAAGTCTTCTTAAGTGAACAATGCAAATAGAGGAAAACAATACAATGGGAAAGACTAGAGATCTCTTCAAGAAAATCAGAGTAACCAAGGGAACATTTCATGCAAAGATGGGCACAATAAAGGACAGAAATGGCAAGGACCTAACACAAGCAGGAGATACTAAGAAAAGGAGGCAAGAACACATGGAAGAACTATATAAAAAAAGGTCTTAGGGACCAGGATAACCACGATGGTGTGGCCACTCACCTACAGCTGAACACCTTGGAGTGTGAAGTCAAGTGGGCCTTAGGAAGCATTATTACAAACAAACCTAGTGGACGTGATGGAATTACCGCTGAGCTAGTTCAAATCCTAAAAGATGATGCTGTTAATGTGCTGCACTCAATATGCCAGCAAATTTGGAAAACTCAGCAATTGCCACAGGACTGGAAAACATCAGTTTTCATTCCAATCCAAAAGAAGGGCAATGCCAAAGAATGTTCAAACTACCATACAACTGTGCTCATTTCACATGCTCTCAAAGAAATGCTCAAAATCCTTCAAGCTAGGCTTCAACAGTACATGAACTGAAAACTCCCAAATGTACAAGCTGGATTTGGAAAAGGCAGAGGAACCAGAGATCAAATTGCCAACATCCATTGGATCATAGAAAAAGCAAGACAATTGCAGGAAATCATCTACTTCTGCTCCATTGACTGTGTGGATCACAACAAACTGGAAAATTCTTAAAGAGATGTGAATACCAGACCACCTTGCCTGCCTCCTGAGAAAACTGTATGCAGGTCAAGAAGAAACAGTTAGAACTGGACATGGAACAACAGACTGGTTAAATTTCGGAAAGGAGTACATCAAAGCTGTATACTGTCACTATGCTTGTTTAACTTCTATGCAGAGCACATCACGTGAAATGATGGGCTGGATGAATCACAAGCTGGAAATCAAGACTATCCGGAGAAATAGTAACAACCTCAGGTATGCAGATGATACCACACTAATGGCAGAAAGTGAAGAGGAACTAAAGAGCCTCTTGGTGCAGGTAAACGAGAAGAATGAAAAAGCTGGCTTAAAACTCAACATTCAAAAAACTAAGATCACAGCATCTGGTCCCATCACTTCATGGCAAATAACTGGGGAAAGAATTGCAACAGTGGGAGATTTTACTTTCTTGGGTTTCAAAATCACTGTGGACAGTGACTACAGCCACGACATTAAAAGACACTTGCCTCCTTGGAAGAAAAGCTATGACAAACCTAGACTTTCGATTAAAAAGCAGAGACGTCACTTTGCCAACAAAGTTTCATACAGTCAATGCTATAGTTTTGCCAGTAGTCATGTACGGATGTGAGAGTTGGAACATAAAGAAGGCTGAGCGCCAAAGAATTGACGCTTTTGAACTGTGGTGCTGGAGTAGACTCTTGAGAGTCCCCTGGACAGCAAGAAGATCAAACCAGTCAATGCTAAAGGAAATCATCCCTGAATATTCACTGAAAGGACTGATGCTGAAGCTGAAGCTCTAATACTTTGGCCACCTGATGCAAGAGCTGACTCATTGGAAAAGATCCTGATGTTGGAAAAGATTGAGGGTAGAAGGAGAATGGGATGACAGAGGATGACATGGTTGGATGGCATCACTGACTCAATAGGCATGAGTTTGAGCAAACTCTGGGAGGGAGCGAAGGACAGGGAAGCCCGGTGTGCTGCAATCCATGGGGTCACCAAGAGTCAGACACAATGACTGAACAGCAACAACAGCAAAGACTATTAAAATCTGGGAAGGAAACATAGGTGTAAGTCTTCATGAATTAGGAAATCATTTCTTACATATTACACTAAAAGCACAAGCAACCAAAGGAAAAAAAGTAGATAAATTGTTGACTTCATTAGAATTAAAATGTTCTGAGCATCAGTGCACAGTATCAAAAAGGTGAAAGAAAGCCCATCAACAGAATATATTTGCAAATCACATATCTCATTAAGAATATATGAAGAAGCCTTGCAATGCAACAATACATAGGCCAAAAAAACCATTTTTTTTAAATGGGGAAAGGATCTGAATTGATATTTCTCCAAAGATGATATATAAATGGCCAACAAGGAAATGGAAAACTTTTCAACGTCATTAGTTATTAAGGAAATGCATATTGAATCCACAATGAATTACCAGGTCACAACCACTAAGATAGCTTTCATAAATGAAATGAATAGTAACAAGTGTTGGTGAGGATGTGGAGACATTGAAATTCTCATGTACTACTGGTGAGAATATAAAATGGAGCAGTGGTTTTGGAAAACGTTTGGTTCCTTCCCCAAGATGTTAAACATGGCGTTACCATATGACCCAATGATCCCACTCCTAAGTATCTTACCAGGAGGAATGAAAACATATGTTCACTCTAAAACTTGTCCAGGAACATTCATAGCAGCATTATTCAAAACAGCCCCAAAGTGGAAACAACCCATTGTCCTTTAGCTGATGAATGGATGAGTAAATCTGGTACATCCATATAGTAGAATATTATTCAGTCATAAAAAAGAATACAGTTCTGATATATGTTATGACATGGATGAACCTGGAAAACATGATGCTAAGTGAAAGAAGCCAGTCACAAGAAGTCAGATCTTGTAGGAAATGTCCAGAATTGGCAAATCCACAGGGACCAAAAGCAGATTAGTGGTTGCCAGGAGACGGGGAGGAATAGAGAGTGGTCACTAATAGTTAAGGAGTTTCTTATTTATCTACTTATTTATCTTTATTTTTGGCTGTGCTGGCTCTGCATTGCTGCTTGGGCTCTTTTTTCTAATTGTGGCAAGCAGGGGCTACTCTGTAGCTGTGGTATGCAGGCCTATCATTGCAGTGGCTTCTCTTGTTATGCAGCATAGACTCCAGGGTGTGGGGGCTTCAGTAGTTGCAGTTCTTGGGCTCTAGGGCACAGGCTCAATAATTGCAGTACATGGGCTTAGCTGCTCTTCATACGTGGGATCTTCCTGGATCAGGGATTGAACCCATGTCTCCCTCATTGGCAGGCAGATTGTTTATGACTGAGCCATCAGGAAAGCCCGAAGAGTTTCTTTTTGAGGTGTTAAAATTATTTTGGAACTAGATAGTTGTGATAGGTGCACCATCTTGTGAATGTACTAAAAAGCATGGATTTGTATACTTTAAAATGATGTGTACATTATACCTCAATAGAAGATGGTTGGAAACTTGTGCTTTATATTTTTTTCATTTGTTATTTTCTTGAACATCTTTCTTGATCAGTATATATTGAACTCCCTTGTTCTTCTGCACAGCTCTATTTTTCCATTTTGAATTCTAGTGGGCATGAATGCTAGTGATAGATGATTTGGTTTTCACTGGGTTTGTCATCATCATTACACATAGGTTCACTGCCCAGAGAAATATCAATAACTTCAGATATGCAGATGACACCACCCTTATGGCAGAAAGCAAAGAGGAACTAAAGAGTCTCTTGAAGAAAGTGAAAGAGGAGAGTGAAAAACCTGGCTTAAAACTCAACATTCAAAAAATGAAGATCCTGGCATCCAGTCCCATCACTTCCTGGCAAATAGATGGGGAAACAGTGGAAACAGTGGCTGACTTTATTTTCTTGGGCTCCAAAATCACTGCAGATGGTGACTGCGGCCATGAAATTAAAAGATGCTTGCTCCTTGGAAGAAAAGCTATGAACAACCTAGACAGCATATTAAAAATCAGAGACATTACTTTGTCAACAAAGGTCTGTCTAGTCAAAGCTATGGTTTCTCCAGTAGTCATGTATGGATGTGAGAGGTGGACTATAAAGAAAACTGAGTGCCAAAGAATTGATGCTTTTGAACTATGATAGTGGAGAAGACTCTTGAGAGTTCTCCTTTGGACTGCAAGGAGATCCAACCAGTCTATCCTAGAGGAAATCAGTCCTGAATATTCACTGAAAGGACTGATGCTAAAGCTGAAACTCTCACATGATGCAAAGAACTGACTCTTTAGAAAAGACCCTGATGCTGGGAAAGATTGAAGGTGGGAGGAGAAGGGGAAGAAAAAGGATGAGATGGTTGGATGGCATCACCGACTCAATGGACATGAGTTTGAACAAGCTCTGGGAGTTGGTGATGGATAGGGAAGCCTGGCATGCTGCAATCCATGGGGTCGCACAGTGCTACAACTGAGCAACTGCACTGAACTGAACTGAGGGTATAGAATTTCCTTTAGACTCTGTTTTCTTAATGATAGAATGGGGTGAATAATCAGACCACATCAGCAAGTAGTTGAGATGATTTCATGAAATGAAGTGTGTAAGTTATTCAGTCCAGTGCCTGGCATATTTAAATTCACAATAAATATTAGTTCCCACAATTGATGATGATGAAAATAAAAATATACTAGTCATAGATCAATAAAAGGATGTTCTTTTAGATTGGGTTTATTTTTAGGGCCAGGTTTTAAGGAATTGTGTAAAACTGGAATGCAAAATTTATAGAAACAGCTTTTCCACTAAGATCAGTTGAAGAAAATAGGGCTACTTTGCCACAGAAGGAAACAAACAAACAAACAAACAAACAAGAGAATACATGGTGCTGGCTTCTGATGCAAAGATCAGGTCTAAGAGTGCACAGCTAATTGAGTGCATTTTCGGAGCAGGAATCTTAAAGAGGGAGAACTATGGATAGAACTCAGAGAGTCCAGAAATTTGGATGAGAAAAAATTCTTTTATTAACCTCAAATAGAAGTCTAGCATTTCCTTCCATTATGAATGTAAGCAACAAATGTCAGTAACACTAGCAGTACCTGTGATTTTGTCACCAATAGGAATCACAGATATTGCCATATATTATAGTCATGGAAGAGACTCTAAAATAGTATTTATTATTAAGGTAACTAATTAATTAGTTTGTCTTGGTTTGTCCAAGACTTAGTGGCTTCCCAGAATATGGGACTTGCACTGCTAAAACAGGGAAAGTCCCAGGTAAACCATTCCTTACTAACATTCTTCACTACCTTGAAGTTATGGTAGTTATCACATCATCAGCTGCCATTATTTAGTGTGTTAATAAAGAAGTACCCTGCTATATTACAACTTCAAAAATATTTTGATATATGTCTATCCACATAATCTGTGTCCTTTATGATCCTTTGTATTTCATTTGATGCATTTAAAAGTGTTCTTCTCAACCCGAAGACTTCACCAAATAACCAAAGAGGGCCATGGCATAAAAAGGGTTAAGAGGGAAAAAACAGGAAGCACTGGCTAGAGGAATTGAACAGAGAAAATGAGATTTAAAACAAGTATACTATCAAGTGTGAAACAGATCACCAGTCCAGGTTGGATGCATGAGACAAGTGCTCAGGGCTGGTGCACTGGGAAGACCCAGAGGGATGGGATGGGGAGGGAAGTTGGAGAGGGGATCGGGATGGGGAACACATGTAAATCCATGGCTGATTCATGTCAATGTATGGCAAAAACCACTACAATATTGTAATTAGCCTCCAACTAATAAAAATAAATGAAAAATAAATAAATAAAAGGGGAAGAAAAAGAAAGAAAATGAGATTTAAGTTTAAGCTTTGCAACCTAAAAACAACAATGAACTCCATGGCAGAAGAGGACAGACATATCTCTGAAGGATAGAGCTGAATAATCAGTTGGCAGAACCATTTTCCTACTTCCAGGAGTTTCTGTTTTATAAGCCCACATACAGTAATCAGGGACTCTCCCTAACTTCTCTGAGTGCATATTTATGTGTCTTTTGTGACTTATATTGCTGTGGAATTAACTCAGTCTTGACAGCTATCAATTCCAGTATCTGTTAGGTCTACTAATTTCCAGTAACTATAAGTGCTTCCCCTAAGAATCATTGGCCAGAAGTGAACATTTCCCATGAATTAAGACAATGGAGATTTGGAGTTTTAAAAAATCAACTTTGAAAAATGGATTAAAAGAAACTTTAACTCTTACCGGATACCACTGGGCTTTTGACAGACCTTGGGAACCATCTTGCCTAACCACCACTGTTGACAGCCGTTCCATGACTCTCCCAGGAGGCAATAAGAGACCATTTTTCTTCTGATCAATATAACTCAAAGCCTCCAGTCCAATGTGACCAGAAGGCAAAGTTCTCACAATTGCCCTTGTCCCAGTAAACACAGATTTCTTAACTTCCTTGTCATTTTTGCAAAATCTCCTCACTAACCAAGCAGACCGCTCCTTTTTATTTTTAAACAAATCTTCTTCTACATCTTCACAATTATCAGGGAAGTCCTCAAAATGGCTCAGAAAGGTCTTGGCAGGTGGACTGTCAGTAAAATCCTCTCTGCAAAAGCTGTCACTTGAACATACCACATCGGCCTTTGGGCAAGAGCCTTCAAAGCACAAGTATTTGTCATTCAAGGGGTCACAATGATCACACTGCAGCTGCCTATTCTTATTGTCACAGTTACTTGTCAATTCCATCAGTTTGCAAGTATATGCCATGTAATTTTTCTCTTGTTCCTCACCAACAGCAGGTAGTACACAGTTTCCACAATCATCCAAAATCAAGTTATCTGATAGGGGACAGAAACTGTCTGACATTCTTCTGTCAACCTCGTAATGCAAGTGAAATACTGCCATGTTGCTTTCAGGGTGTGCCCTGCTTGTCTCTATGATGGCTGACTGAGTTCCTAATGGACTAATGCCCATGGGAGGTCTGTCTATTTCCAGTTGAATTCCAGGGAACACCTTTCCTTCCAGTGAAGAAGAGATTCCAGTTTCCAAACACAGACCTTCCTCTGTGATAGAATTGCACGTTTCATAAAACTGGCTCTGAGGAGGGCCATGCTGATGGTTTTTCAATATGCTGTTGCAGTTAATGTTAAGGTTTTTCACAGAATCTGGCATGCTTTTCTCCCAGCAATTTTCATTACTGTTCTCATCACTGGTTATTTTCTCCCTTGCTACTGAGAAAATCTGGGGCACGTTGCTTCCAGAAGATTCTTCTGTAAGTTTGGTCAGTTGCGAGATGGTATGAGAAGTCTCCCCACTCTGCCTGACAGGATGAAATTTTGGAATATTGATGTCCAAGACCTTATCATTACTTTCATCTACAGTTGACTGAGCAGAGATCACTTTTCTCTGACTCACAGGCCTGAGAACAGAACCTGCCATTTCTTCAGAAGTCATCTTGACCAAGGTGCAGGGTTTCAGCTAGCCCTTTGTTTCTCCTCTCTTGTGATCATGTCAAGATGTTGATAAAACTACTGGTTTTTAACATAATCTCTGGGGTATAAGCCCTC
Source organism: Dama dama (assembly GCF_033118175.1). NCBI lineage: Eukaryota > Metazoa > Chordata > Mammalia > Artiodactyla > Cervidae > Dama > Dama dama. The sequence continues at coordinate 61,969,566 of NC_083695.1, read as the reverse complement.
TGAGAAACAAAGTGACAGTTCCTATCACTTAGATATATTAAGACCCAAATAAACTTTCCCAGTTATCACTTCCTACCATGTGCAGTATGTTTTTCTACATCAAGGTATTAAGGAAGTAGATCAATTTTCTTTCTTCGGTTCTTTGAAGCAATTCTTTCGAAGACTTTTATTTGGCATTGCATTCTGTAACTTCTGATCCATCACTGGCTTACAATGATTTAAAAATCCAGTTGAATGTATCCTGTAAGAAAAAGAGATAATGTCAAACACTAAACAAATTTTTAAAAATGACCTCATAATTCTAAGCTACTGCAAAATGTGAATCCATTTTGTGGAGAAGTTTTGCAATCAGAAGTTGGTTTTAGGTATTTATTTTTTTGATTCAATATTTCAAACTTCTGTTTTCAGCCAGTACAGATTAACAGAGATCAGGTTTATGCTTCTTCCTTAAACAACTGAAAAAAGTCAGGAAAAATAATGAAATAATTGCTTTGAGATACTGAATAACAGGCAACATAGAATAGTAATTCCAGAAAGAAGAATAAATAAATAAGGTGAGTTCTATAAATGCCCTAGCTTATACCTTTGAGTTTTTTGGCTACTGGGGAGGGAGAAGGGACTCAGATGAAACCAAACAGTATGTCCAATTTAAAGAGAAGAAGTTGAGACTTCAATAAAGCCAAGGAAATTAGAGAAGGAAGACACATAAAGTAGAGTGGAGAAAAGATAGGGACGCTAGTAGGCTTCTCATTAGGAACAATGCAGAATAGTTTATTAAAAAATAAAGAAGTTTATTAAAAAAATAAACTTAAAAAAAATATATATATATGCTGCTGCTGCTAAGTCACTTAAGTCATGTCTGACTCTGTGCAACCCCATAGACTGCAGCCCACCAGGCTCCTCTGTCCCTGGCATTCTCCAAGCAAGAATACTGGAGTGGGTTGCCATTTCCTTCTACAATGCATGCATGCGTGCTAAGTCACTTCAGTCATGTCCGACTCTGTGCGACCCCATGGACAGCACCCCACCAGGCTCCTCTGTCCGCAGGATTCTCCAGGCTACTGGAGTGGGTTGCCATTTCCTTCTCCCATACATACATACATACACATACACTGCCAAATTAGAATTCTATACCCAACAAAAATATTTTTTGAAAACAAAATGAAATAAAGACTTTTAGACATATGAAAACTGAAAGAATCCATCAAGGGTGAACTTACATATAAGAAAGATAAAGAGGGACTTTCCTGAAGGTCCAGTGATTAGGACTCCATCTTTCCACTGCAGGGGGCATGGGTTTAATCCCTGGTTGGGGAATTAAGATCCCACAAGCCATGCAGTCAAAAAGAAGAAAAAAAAAAAAGGCTCACTAAAATAAAAAATGGTAAAGAAAGTCCTTTAGGTAGAAGAAATAGAAATCTGATAGAAATCTGGATCTACAAAAAGAAATAGAGTATGAAAAATGTTAAATATGCAGATAAATACAATTTTTCTTACATTTTAAATAACTAATTGACCATTTAAAGCAAAAATAATAACAATGACTATACAGTTACTAACAAATCTAGAAGTAAAATATATGACAATAACAGCACAAAGGTCAAAAGAGAAGAAATGGAAATATATTAATATAAGACTATTTTCTACATGAATTAGGGTGAAGTGAAAGTTGTGTCCAACTCTTTGCAATCCCATGGACTATACAGTCCATGGAATTCTCCAGGCCAGAATACTGGAGTGGGTAGCCTTTCCCTTCTCCAGGGGATCTTCCCAACTCAGAGACAGAACCCAGGTCTCCCATATTGCAGGCAGATTCTTTACCAGCTGAGCCACCAGGTAAGCCCAAGAATACTAGAGTGGGTAGCCTATCCCTTCTGCAGGGGATCTTCCTGACTTAGGAATCAAACCAGGGTCTCCTGCACTGCAGGTGGATTCTTTACCAACTGAGCTATCAGGGAAGCCCAGTAATATTACTTAAAGTAATATTGTCAGGTTTTCATAAGCTTAAGATATATACTATAAGCCCCAATGCAATCACTTTAACCAAAAATACAGAAAATAAGTAAAAACATTAGAATCTTAGAAATTTTTTTCAAGTAATTTAAAAAAAAAAAGGCAGAAAAAAGGAAAAGGTGAACAAAGAACAGATGTGACAAATGGGAAACAAATCATAGATTTAAACCTTTCAAAAAGCATCTTTGGGCAGTTTCTCCAATTTTTTCCATAAAATATACACATTTTTAACTCCCTCTTTCATTTGAATAAATTACTCAGTTGAATGTTAGGAGACATAAATATTTTCAATTGTGAATGACACTATTTTAAAAAATAATTTAAGCTATTTTATTCTTCAGATTATTAAACCCTGCTACATTTTGGGACCTAGATAGCCAGTGTAATGAGCTAGATAGCCAGGACCTGCTTGGAAGTCTGTTAAGAGGGAGGGAGAATTGAACAGATTTCAGTTCAATGCGGCAAGAGCAGTTATAGAAGATATTCAAGGCACTCTGGGCTGACAGAGTGCCCATCACAAGTATATTGTTCTTTTATGGATAAAGTTGTTCCCAAGGCAACTTACGAGCATTCAGGCTTTGCTGTCAACACCAGATTTGTTCTGTCTTTGCTCTTTGCCACACATACGTCCCTCTTCTCCTTGCTTCTCCATACTTTCCCCTTTTTCTCTTAATATATGTCCCCTCAAGCAAAACACAGTCACAAACTCTCACCTGATCCCAGCACATACAAGTCTTCACAACAAACTTGAAGGATCAGAGGATATCCTATCAATCAGATACATCACAGGGGATAAACTAGTCCACTTAGAGAAGCAAAATCCTGGCTCAACATACTAAACCTTTCCACCTTTCATGTCTTCTTTCCAACTTAGTTTCTTTTTTATTTTCTTTGGAAAATGCCACCCTTATTTTTGTAGATTTATGCTCAGTGTAAAACAATTCAAACAATGCATAAAAACACAAATTTTTGTTTACCTTAACACAAATTCTACCACCCAGAGATAACCATGATTAATACTATGAGGAACCTCATTCTAGAATGCTCCCTTATGAGAGATCACAACAGACAACACTGAAGTACAAAGGATGATAAGAGATGACTACCAGCAGCTCTATGCCAATAAAATGGACAATCTGGAAGAAATGGACCAATTCCTAGAAAAGTTTAACTTTCCAAAACTGAACCAGGAAGAAATAGAAGATCTTAACAGACCCATTACAAACACGGAAATCGAAACTGGAATCAGAAATCTTCCAGCAAACAAAAGCCCAGGACCAGATGGCTTCACAGCTGAATTCTACCAAAAATTTAGAGAAGAGCTAACACCTATCTTACTCAAACTCTTCCAGAAAATTGCAGAAGAAGGTAAACTTCCAAACTCATTCTATGAGACCACCATCACCCTAATTCCAAAACCAGACAAAGATGCCACAAAAAAAGAAAACTACAGGCCAGTATCACTGATGAACATAGATGCAAAAATCCTTAACAAAATTCTAGCAAACAGAATCCAACAACATATTAAAAAGATCATACATCATGACCAAGTGGACTTTATCCCAGGAATGCAAGGATTCTTTAATATCCACAAATCAATCAATGTAATACACCACATTAACAAATTGAAAGATAAAAACCATATGATTACCTCAATAGATGCAGAAAAAGCCTTTGACAAAATTCAACATCCATTTATGATAAAAAACTCTCCAGAAAGCAGGAGTAGAAGGACCATACCTCAACATAATAAAAGCTATATATGACAAACCCACAGGAAACATTATCGTCAATGGGGAAAGATTGAAAGCATTTCCCCTAAAATCAGAAACAAGACAAGGGTGCCCACTCTCACCACTACTATTCAACATAGTTTTGGAAGTTTTGGCCACAGCAATCAGAGCAGAAAAAAGAAATAAAAGGAATCCAGATAGGAAAAGAAGAAGTGAAACTCTCACTGTTTGCAGATGACATGATCCTCTACATAGAAAACCCTAAAGACTCTACCAGAAAATTACTAGAGTTAATCAATGAATACAGTAAAGTTGCAGGATATAAAATTAACACACAGAAATCCCTTGCATTCCTATACACTAACAATGAGAAAACAGAAAGAGAAATTAAGGAAACAATACCATTCACCATTGCAACAAAAAGAATAAAATACTTAGGAGTATATCTACCTAAAGAAACAAAAGACCTATACATAGAAAACTATAAAACACTGATGAAAGAAATCAAAGAGGACACAAACAGATGGAGAAATATACCGTGTTCATGGACTGGAAGAATCAATATTGTGAAAATGAGTATACTACCCAAAGCAATCTATAGATTCAATGCAATCCCTATCAAGCTACCAACGGTATTCTTCACAGAACTAAAACAAATAATTTCACAATTTGTATGGAAGTATAAAAAACCTTGAATAGCCAAAGTAATCTTGAGAAAGAAGAATGGAACTGGAGGAATCAACCTGCCTGACTTCAGGCTCTACTACAAAGCCACAGTCATCAAGACAGTATGGTACTGGCACAAAGACAGAAATATAGATCAATGAATAGAACAGAAAACCCAGAGATAAATCCATGTACCTACGGACACCTTATATTCGACAAAGGAGGCAAGAATACACAATGGAAAAAAGACAACCTCTTTAACAAGTGGTGCTGGGAAAACTGGTCAACCACTTGAAGAAGAATGAAACTAGAACACTTTCTAACACCATACACAGAAATAAACTCAAAATGGATTAAAGATCTAAATGTAAGACCAGAAACTATAAAACTCCTAGAGGAGAACATAGGCAAAACATTCTCTGACATAAATCACAGCAGGATCCTCTATGATCCACCTCCCAGAATATTGGAAATAAAAGCAAAAATAAACAAATGGGACCTAATGAAACTTAAAAGCTTTTGCACAACGAAGGAAACTATAAGCAAGGTGAAAAGACAGCCCTCAGATTGGGAGAAAATAATAGCAAATGAAGCAACAGACAAAGGATTAATCTCAAAAATATACAAGCAACTCCTGAAACTCAATTCCAGAAAAATAAATCACCCAATCAAAAAATGGGCCAAAGAACTAAACAGACATTTCTCCAAAGAAGGCATACAGATGGCTAACAAACACATGAAAAGATGCTCAACATCACTCATTATTAGAGAAATGCAAATCAAAACCACAATGAGGTACCATTACACGCCAGTCAGGATGGCTGCTATCCAAAAGTCTACAAGCAATAAATGCTGGAGAGGGTGTGGAGAAAAGGGAACCCTCTTACACTGTTGGTGGGAATGCAAACTAGTACAGCTGCTAAGGAGAACAGTGTGGAGATTTCTTAAAAAACTGGAAATAGAACTGCCATATGACCCAGCAATCCCACTTCTGGGCATACACACCGAGGAAACCAGATCTGAAAGAGACACGTGCACCCCAATGTTCATTGCAGCACTGTTTATAATAGCCAGGACATGGAAGCAACCTAGATGCCCATCAGCAGACAAATGGATAAGGAACATGGTACATATGTACTGTGGTATATATATACTATGGAATATTATTCAGCCATTAAAAAGAATTCATTTGAATCAGTTCTAATGAGATGGATGAAACTGGAGCCCATTGTACAGAGTGAAGTAAGCCAGAAAGATAAAGACCAATACAGTATATTAATGCATATATATGGAATTTTAAAAGATGGTAACAATAACCCTATATGCAAAACAGAAAAAGAGACACAGATGTACAGAACAGACTTTTGGACTCTGTGGGAGAAGGCAAGAGTGGGATGTTCAGAGAGAACAGCATTGAAACAGTATACTATCAAGGGTGAAACAGATTGCCAGCCCAGGTTGGATGTATGACACAAGTGCTCAGGGCTGGTGCACTGGGAAGACCCAGAGGGATGGGATGGAGAGGGAGGCGGGAGGGGGGTTCAGGATGGGGAACACATGTAAATCCATGGCTGATTCATGTCAATGTATGGCAAAAACCACTACAATATTGTAAAGTGATTAGCCTCCAACTAATAAAAATAAATGGAAAAAAAAATAAAATGCTCCCTTATGTATCAACATACAGAGATATAAGTATATAATCATACAAACATCAGATCACACTGTACATGCTGTTTTTACTCGCTTTTTAAAATTCAAAACATGAACAACTTTTCATGCCAAGAACTATACTGAATACTTTAATTGTTTATGGCATCAGTTAATTCTGTTATCTTTGCTCCATTTTATAGAGTAATTTTTCAAGTCAAAGCCTTCAGACTGACAGTTCATTGTCCTTTCTAATCTATGAGGAAAGTAATTCAAGGTAGATGCTGCTTAAGTCCTATCAAGCACTTTATAATTCTTATCTCATGGAATTCTCACTCAACTCTATAAGATAGTGTGTGGTTTTAAAATATGTCCACAAATTCTTTGATACTCCTTTCAAAAGGTGGAGCCTAATTCCCCTTTCCTTGAACATGGGCCACCTTAGTGACTTCCTTCTGGCATAGAGAATGTGGTGGAAATAACAGTGTATGTTCTAAAAATAGGTCATAAAAGTCACTGGAGTTTCTCCATGGGGCTTCCTCTCTTGCTTTCTCTGGGGGAAATCAATTATTAATCCATAATGATATGAGAGATATACTCCCATAACGAGAGTTGCTGGTGGGAAGAACTATGGCCTCCTGCCAAAAGCTACTTGAGTGAGCCATCTTGGAAGGTGATCCTTCAGCCTCAGTCAAGGTTCCACATGACAGGAACCTCAATCGACATCTTGACTGTCACCTAATGAGCAACCCTGAGCCAGAAGCACTCACATGAGCCTCTTCCAAATTCCTGACCCACAGAAACTGTGAGATAATAAATGTCTATTGTTATGAGACACTCAGTTTGGGGGTAATTTGTTACACAGCCATAGATAACTAATATACCAAAGTTCCACCATTATCCACGTTTAACAAAAACCCAAGCATAGAAAAGCTAAGTCATTTGCCAAAGATCACACAGCTGGAAAATGGTGAAGTCAGGATTCAAATCTAAGAAGACTGACTTTAGAAGCTGTGCACTTCACCATAGTTATGCTGCTTTCTTTGCTTTCTAGTCTGAAACCCCATAGATTTTAATTTCTGATGTTCCCTGGCTGCAGAGATCAATAGCTTCTGGGAGGATCCTCTTTTGTTTGTTTCTGGAAGGTTGAGGTTTCTGTTTTGCCTCCAGGTATAATCAGAACTGAGAAACATCACAAGGAAATGACTCCCTGCAACACTGACTTGGCTCCATCTCAGGGCATTCCTTTACTTGACAAATATTTATTGAGTACAAAGATAAATGAGGCAAGGATGTGCCCTTGATTTCCTTACAAGCTAATACAACATCAGTTAAGGTTCAGTGCAAAGAGGGTGATGATCTTGTTTAAGATGTAGAAAGAGCATCTAAATCAGATGGTGGGCACAAGGTGGAGGTGACTGCAGAAAGTGTTTCCTGGAGAAGATGATGATGGAGCTGAGGTCTGAAAGACAATAAGGAGGTAGCTAGAAAAGATGTGCGATGAACTTTTCTGAGAAGAGCAATTGTGGACTCTCCTAGAAGCAGGTGGCTGGCAATTCCAGCAAACATTTTAATCATTTTGTGGTTTGATTTCCTTTCCTGCAAAATTGAAATAAAATCACCTACTCTATAAAATTATGAAGTAAATATCCTGAAAACCAAAAGTTCAGCACAAATATTTGCTATTCTCTGCTTTACAAATGTCTTGATGAGAGAGGACAACCAAAGTATAGCAACTATGCTGTATTTGTGAATGGTTTCGAATTACTTTTGCCAGATGCACACACTTAAATCCCCCAGTCCAGTCAGATTTAATTTCTATTCTGTAACTTGGAATGACTCCTTGTATTTCAGCTGCATGACCACAGCTGGTGATATGACCTATCTCAAATTGCACTTACCATGTCTATAACATTGAAATTAAACACACATATTGTAAATGTCAGCAGTGCCTGGTCCATCATTAAATGTTAATTTTCTACCTGCCTCCTCTAAATTGTCTTTAAGGGAAGTTGGATTAGGTTATAGTTAGTATTAGACTGCTCAGTGAAGAAAAGCTGAAGCACCACCAAAGGAAAATCAAAGTCTAACAGGTTTGAAGAAGAAAGGGATGGAAAAATGATTCTTATTTTCTTAATGTGGACAGATTTGTGAGATGACTGGAGAAGAGTCAGCCTGGGGGAGGTCAAACAATGTGTGGTAGAACAAGAGAAGATTTGTCAAAGAGCATTTCCAAGCTAGAAATGATGGATAACATGTCTAGGGAAATAATTGGCCAGCAAGTAATGCTATGGAGATGCAAGGGGTGCTGAAAATCTTAACCAAAGTAATAAGACAAGAAAAAGAAATGAAATGTATAAAAAATTTGGAGTGACACAAAGAAAGTTTTCAGCTTCAGACAAGGGGAATATCAGTCACAAATAACCTTATTTATAAGTTTCTATGGATTGAAGCAACTTAGCAGCAGGAGCAGCAGCAGCATGGGCTAAATCACAGGGCTGGCAAACCATAGCACGAGGCCAAAATCTGTCCTGCTATCTGTTTTTGTAAATAATATTTATAGAAACTGCCTTCCCCAGTGGTTCAGTGATAAAGAATCCACCTGGCAAAACAGGAGACACAGGAATGTGGGTTTGATCCCTGGGTCTGGAAGATCCCCTGGAAGAGGAAATGGCAACCCACTCCAGTATTCTTGCCTGGGAAATCCCATGGAAAGGGGAGGCTAGTGAGCTACAGTCCATGGGGTTGCAAGGGTTGGACAGAACTGAGAGACTAAACAACAACAACAAATTTTATAGGAACATAGCCATAGCCATTCACTTATACAACGTCCAAGGCTGCTTTCCCATTATGATGGTAGAGTTGAGAAATTGTGACAGAGGACATGTGACCTGAAAAGCCGGAAATAGTTACCATCTAGCCCTTTACAGAAAAAGTTTGCCAACCACATACTAAATAAATCAGCTAACAAAAATGCCTGCTGAGGGTCAGAAAACTAAATGTGAGGCTTATTAGCTACCTTCATATATTTGATGAACTGAATGGAGGAAACAGGCTTGTTCTATGGTTTCAAAGGGTAAGACTGAATTATTTGGGAAGCATGCTTTGACTTACTCTGATAAATAAGTTATGGAACTTTTAAAGTTATCCCATAAAAAATAAGCTATTTTGGACAGTAGTCTCCTCCAGATTGTTGATAGAAGGATTTAAACAGGAGAGGTATAGTATTCAGCACAGTAGGTATTCAATGTCTGTTGAACAAATAATACAGTGAATGAATGACTGCCTATAATGTTTAGCCATAAAAACAATGGCTAATACTTACATATTAGCTGAGCATGTATTATATGTCAGGCATGAAGCACATGCCTGAAGCACATTGTATATATTATCTCATTTCATCATTTTTTATTTCATAAAATTATCAGTAGGGTCACAGAGACTTCTAATTGTCCTCCAGATCTGTTCCCATATTCCTCAGTAATATAAACTCTGAATTTCAGCCAAGTACAAGGCCATCTCTTTATCAGCCTCCCTTATAGCTACATGTAGCAAGGTGACTAAGTTAGTGCTAATTGGATATAAGCACAATGGTTTGCTACTTGTGGACAGTGTCCTTGAAGAGAGAGAGTATGCCCTTTTCTTTCTCCTCTTTCTCCTTTCTGCTGGCAAGGAAGGCATGATGGCTGGAGCTGGAGCAGCCATATGAGACTGCAAGGTGAACATGAAACTAGATGCTGTGCATAGCAACGAATTAAGATAGAAGCCACTGTGCCTGTTCCTGGATTTGGGAGAGAGGAAAATAATATGCTATCTTCCTTAAGACACCAGTATTTTAGGTTTTCTGTCACTGGCATCCAGATACATTGCTAGCAAAGGTGAGTACTATTGTCACCCTCATTTTATGAATATGGCTCAAAGCACTTGAATGACTTATCTAAGAGAACAGACTAATGTAACAAGGAAGCTATATAGAAAATTCCTGAATTGGAGGGGAAGTTATATTCCCTAATTTCTATGATGTTTCCAATTTTATGCTCTTAAACCAGAAAGGGTGCTTTGTATCATAAAGAATAGTAAAATTAGAAAAATATGAAATATAAGCATACTATCTTTTCTAACTGTAGGTGTTAGAAGGAGGTGGGACTTAACAGCAACAACAAAAACTAATCTATCAGACAGTTCTCAATTATTTATTAAGTACTGATTATATTCTACAGAGTTAAGAAAGCAAGATGGCCAAGCACCAGGGGATCAGTAAAGTTCTGCTGGAGCAGGGTCTGGGGTGGAACTTTACAAAGAGGTAGCAATCACTTTACCCATATTCACATAGGATGAGCAGTGTAAAGAAAGATAAAGAAAATACAATGCATAACCATGAATTCATTTCAAGCTTGTAGGAGAACATTTCATCTAATCACAGAAAGTGAAAACTGCTCAGGAATTTCACCATCATGGAAAAGAAACACTGGGGTAATCATCAAAGCTGGTAACCAAATAATTCTATTTGCTTCTTAACTTAAAGAAAGGATTTCATAGAGTCTTTTTGAGTATCATGTGTATGACAGACAAACTATGCCATGTTGTTTTCTTAGGCTTGCTCTTCTCCAAAGTCCACTCTGCAAAGAGATTAAAGAAAATATTATGTCTGCAAAACCCTCTCCTCCCCTTCTTCCTACCACAGGGACATGGAGTGCACAGTTGTTGGTGTATGCACATAATCACACCCAAACTCTGCATGATATGAATCAGTCTTCAGTGGAGTCTTTCTTCTCCACCGAATGTCTGCTGTTCCACCTCCCGCTGACCTCCTTTCTCTAAACTATGATGACAAAAATTCCACAATTCACAAAGAAGCAAAGATTCAAAAACACTCCCCAAAGGCACTGGTGTACCCATCTAGATCCTTTCCCAAGATCCCAAAGACTTAACCCTTTGTGACTTCTACTCTATTAGAAAAGTTTCAGAGTCTGATTCTAGACTTATGACTCAGAAACCCAAAGAGATCTTAATCTTTATACTCTATGTATATTAGACATCAGGAATCTACTGATAAGTAGATGAGAAAGTTACCCAAATAAGTAATTCCAAATGAATATGCTGATAAGGCTGACAATACAGTAATATGCAAGATCATAAAAAAAAGTTTGTCCACACAGGTTAATTTTCAATTATAAAACTCACAAGGAAAGGGAAATGTCACTGAAAAACACATTCTCCAATCAGCTTGCAAATCACCCCTTCTCTCCTTGTTGCTGTCCCAGAAATATGGAGATATTAGACATAGTAGAATATAGCTTTAAGTCGAGAGTGGAGGTGGATAGGATTATGGTATAGACACTCACAAGATGCATGCACAAAAAGATTTATGTTTTTGGTAAGATGATGAGAAGAGAGAAAAGCGGACAGCAGAAGATGGCATTTAACCCTCTGTGATTTAGTCTCAGTTGATTTTTTCTAACTTCATCTCTGACCAATATTTCCTAGAGAATGTCACAGTCTTTAAAAGAGGACTCTGTCCAGGGAAGTGAGGCCAGGGAGAAAGTGGAGGAGAGACGGAGGAGTCTCATTTTGGAGAGAGATGGAAGGTCATGGGTTGGCTGGCACCTGGAGACTACTCTGCCTTCACTAAGGCTAACTGCAGCAGAAGCAGTAGAACCATCTTGGACAATTCATCCTGGAGTTGGAAAGTTCTCATACTAGGTCAGAGCAGCACATTTTTGGAAGCTGTGCAATGAAAAGAGAAAAGTGGGAATAACCTGGAGCCTCTTCCTTGAAAATCTTGTTTTACCCAATCAATGCATCAAAAATATAATGGGCTTCCCCAAGCAGCCTACTGCCACCCTTTAGATGGGATACCTAGAGCTCATGTTACAAGCTACTTTTAATTAATTGATAGTTAGGTAACATCAGTACCCCCATTCGCCAAATGTTTTTTCAAACTGGTATTCTACATGTCATTCCTCAATTAATGTAATTGTCTTTCCAAAGAATTAAAAATACATGTGATGAAAATGAACTCACTCTTGAGTAAGATAACCATAATAGAACCCCTCTACTACTCTAACACAGTCTCACATTACAGGCTCTGAGTAAACCGATCCTGATTTAATCAAAATAAGATATGATTCAAGTCCTGCAAACTCTATTCGTCATGGCTGTGTTTCCTTCTCTCCCTCCATCCTGGGTCCCCCACATCTGATACCTAGTCTACATTTCATCATCGCACTGAGTGAAACATTTTCCAGACTCAGTAACTCTCCAGTTTCATAGAGGTTCCCATGCAAAGCCCTAGCAGATAGAAAGCATTTTAAATCCACATACTTAGTGCATAAGATGGCCATTTTCATTTTTACATTTGTATTATATTTAACACTAGCACTAATGAAGGTCTTCAGAGGTCCTCTGGTCAAAAGTTTCAAAATTATGCCTGTTCCTCATGGATGCCCATCAATGACATCAAATTCTGGGTGGAGGCCCAAGCCAACAACTGACTCAAACAGTTGATATCATTCTAATGGCACTTGTTTTTGGTAAAGTCAAAAACGCAAGTAGAAGATCTTGTTAAAACTCAAAGTTCACTTAAGCAATGTCTCGATTTACCACTGAGATGTCATCATCCAAAAGGGAGAAACAATATTATTTATACTTTTCACCTGATTGAAAAAAAGAAGTGAATAAGTTTTCAGGGTTCGGCTGCTTTTATTTTTTTTTTAATTTGTTTAGTCTACAGGATAATACCCTGGCACATTTGCTATTTTTCAGGGCAGTCAATATAATCCAAATTACAGAGTTGTTTGCTGAGTCCACAATCAGAAGCAAGCAGGGCAGCTCTGACCTGCACTACCAGCTTCCCAGCCATTCCTGAGCCTCTGACAGGTAGAGGGGGAGGAAGCAAGTACCCAGGGAAGCTGAGGGATGTGCAGGTAGAGGCAAGGAGCCATGATATGGCCAATCTCAGCATCTGGATGGTGTAGGCTCCTCGGCAGATCAACTGTGTCACATGACACAGGTAGGAGTACATCTGCTAAGGTGCAGTTCACTTTTGCTACGATAATGTCATTATTTAAAATATCAGCTGTGATTTTTATGATGAATGCCAGGGATTAAAAAAAAGCAGGCTTTGGCAAGAATGTCATACCACATTCTATACTAACTGTTTAACAAATCACATGTTATATTTTTCTGATTATAAAAGTAATACACACTTACTGCAGAAAATTTGGAAAAAGTCTGATAAGTAGAAAAGATAAGGTAAGATCATTGGGTAAGTCCCAATTTTGTTATAACTTCTTTCCAGTTTTTCCCCCATGAATATAGATTTTTTAATAGAACTGAAATTATACTGTTTGTGCCATTCTTGTCCTGCTTCTCTTGTTTAATATTATATTCTCTAAAAGAAACTTTGGGACATAATAAAATCTATATCAACTTTAGCAATCTCTATCCTAACATTCTAAACCTTATTTTAAAAAGGAGAAGATCTAGAGAAATCACAGGCTGTGCCCCCCTGAAATCATGCGTCATCTCACCTGTTTGATATACTTGTAAACACTGTCCTATTCTTCGAGTACAATAAATTCCAAATTGCTCAATCTTGCTTCCAAGGGCTGGTCAACCAAAGGGTGTGTGCATGTGTGCTAAGTTGCTTCAGTTGTGTCCAACTCTTTGTGACCCTATGGATTGTAGCCTGCCAGGCTCCTCTGCCCACGGGATTCAACCAAAGGGTAGGATTAATTCATCCATTTAACAAATTATTTTCTGAACACCTACTTTGTGCCAAATCCTTTGGTAGGCCCTGAGTTAGATGGTCCATAAAACTGATGGGTTTAGTTGAAATTTATTAAAGGGACATTTGCTAGGTTTAAGTGACATTTTATGATATTAAACTAGGCCAAACAGAGCCAAGTTTGAGGGGCAGCTGAAATGCTGGGCTGGAGGAAGCACAAGCTGGAATCAAGATTGCCGGGAGAAATATCAATAACCTCAGATATGCAGACGACACCACCCTTATGGCAGAAAGGGAAGAGGAACTAAAGAGCCTCTTGATGAAAGTGAAAGAGGAGAGTGAAAAAGTTGGCTTAATGCTCAACATTCAGAAAACTAAGATCATGGCATCTGGTCCCATCACTTCATGGGAAATAGATGAGGAGACAGCGGAAGCAGTGTCAGACTTTATTTTTTTGGGCTCCAAAATCACTGCAGATGGTGACTGCAGCAATGAAATTAAAAGACGCTTACTCCTTGGAAGGAAAGGTATGACCTAGACAGCATATTAAAAAGCAGAGACATTACTTTGCCAACAAAGATCCGTCTAGTCAAGGCTATGGTTTTTCCAGTGGTCATGTATGGATGTGAGAGTTGGACTATAAAGAAAGCTGAGCAAATAAGAATCGATGCTTTTGAACTGTGGTGTTGGAGAGTCCCTTGGACTGCAAGGAGATCCAACCAGTCCATCCTAAAGGAGATCAGTCCTGGGTGTTCACTGGAGGGATTGATGTTGAAGTTGAAACTCCAATACTTTGGCCACCTGATGCGAAGAGCTGACTCATTGGAAAAGACCCTGATGCTGGGAAAGATTGAGGGCAGGAGGAGAAGGGGATGACAGAGGATGAGATGGTTGGATGGCATCACCGACTCGATGGACATGGGTTTGGGTGGACTCCAGGAGTTGGTGATGGACAGGGAGGCCTGGGGTGCTGCTGTTCATGCGGACACAAAGAGTCGGACATGACTGAGCGACTGAACTGAACTGAACTGGTACATGTATTTACATAGATGTATTTTATATATATCTTTTTTCTGTATATATATATATATATATATATATATATATATGTATATGTATATATATACACACACATTTTTTTCCTGTCCTGACTGATGGCCTTGGTTGCTTTCCTGCAGTAAGAGAACAGCTAAAGGAAATGCTTCGGGGCTCCAGGGCCAGCTCCACTTTCGGACTCTCAGCATATCACCTGGCCCGTTTCTTCTCACCTTTCAGACTTCAGCTCATATGTCATCTCCTCAGAAAGGCTTTACCTGCTCTAGGGCAGCCCCTTCACCCCTCCCACTCATCACTTTCTGTAATATTACCCGGCCTGATTGTCTTTTGAGCACGTACTGTCACTGGAAATTCTATGTATTACTTATTTGTACACTACTCACTTGTTGGCATCGCCTGACTAGAACCAGAACTTCCTGACAGCTGGGAACATGCTGGTTTTGTTCATTGTTGTGTTCCCGGCAAGGGAATGGGAACTCAATAAATCTATACAGAATAAATAAAAGAATCCGCCTTATCTGTTTCACTGTGTATACCTGTTGCCTTCTACTTCCGAAGGTGATTTGTAGGAAAGATCAAATGAGACCAGGTATGCCAAGGTGCTTTGAAAGGAAAGACTCCACATAGGATGTGGTTATCATGCATGGAAAGGCAGCTCATGAAGCCCTGAGCACCTCAAGGGGCCTCCTTCCTGACCCTGCACAGTATGTGCCCCTCCTCGTTTCTCCACTCCTCCTAGACAGAGACTTGTCTGGAATCTAAAAATGCCACTCCACCCAGCAAACCATCCAAACAGAATGCAACCTAATAATTTATTATAAAGCGAGGCCTCTCGGTGAGCCTCAAATAAGATGATACTGCTGCTGCTGCTAAGTCGCTTCAGTCGTGTCTGACTCTATGCTACCCCATAGATGGCAGCCCACCAGGCTCCCCCATCCCTGGGATTCTCCAGGCAAGAACACTGGAGTGGGTTGCCATTTCCTTCTCCAATGCATGAAAGTGAAAAGTGAAAGTGAAGTCGCTCAGTCGTGTCTGACTTTTAGCAAACCCATGGACTGCAGCCCACCAGGCTCCTCCATCCATGGGATTTTCCAGGCAAGAATACTGGAGTGGGGTGCCATCGCCTCCTCCGAAGATGATACTAGTGGGACTCAAATAACAAGATGCTACTTAGGAAGGAAGCAATCCACCAGGAGGGCAAACCTAGAAGAAAAACTACAAAGATATTCCCTGCCCTAAGCCAGTGGGGTTCAATGAGCATGAACTGAGTGCCTGCAATATTCCAGGTCCTGAGCTCAGCCCTAGGGACAGAGAGGTAAAGGAGACCATCACAGTGGAGGGGCGGACACAGATGCAAAATTGAAAACCCAAAGTCAATGAAGTAAATCTGGCATGAAGGCAGTCAGGGAAGGCTTTGTAGAGTGATTGACACCTAAACTGAACTTAAAGGACAGAAGGAAGAGGGCTGGAGACCAGTGGGCAGCCCAGGGTGAGGCACAGAACGGAAAGACCATGTGCTGTGTTCAGGGAGCTCCAAGTAGTGAACCCATCAGGTATTTACTGCTGGAGATCTGGTGTGCCAGGGAACAAGTCGGGGCAGAAGGGCTGGGAGATGTACCTAGAGAGGTGGGTGGTGGTCACTCTCTCACAAGTGACGGGAGAAACACAAAAAGTCAACCAAACCTCACTGTGCCGCAAGCAGGGAGGATGTGAATCGGGAGGAGCTAGGCTTGGGGAACTAGACAGAGACCCCAAGGGAAAATTCTTCCCACATGTGCTGGAGAACATGGGCTGCCTATGTAGCTGATCTGGGGCTGCTGTGGAGCCCAGCTCTCGGCCATCTCGCCCTGGGATGGTGCAGCTTCCTAACTGCCTGGCAGAGCTTCGCAGCAGCTGAGTCAGTTCTGAACAGAGGGAAGGGTAGAAAGAAGAACCAGTGTGATTTCCTGAGACTAAGCCAAAGGAGAATCTCCTGAGCCCTGAATGAAGGCAGCAGCAACGAAGAGAAGGAAAAGGAGGTCCCTGGTATCATGCATAAAATACACAAGTCCCAAATTTGCTTATGACATAATATGATTCAGAGCATCAAAGGCAGGAAAACCAGAAAGAGAAAGAGAGGTGGATGGAGAAAGAGAGAGAGAGAATGATTGGGGTGGGACAAAGCAAGTACAGAAAAGGCTGTCCTTCCTTTTCCTTCTTGAGTCCTTACACTCAAGAAATCCCACACATTCAAGAAAAAATGGGAGTGTCAGTTCTAGTGAGGAGGATGAATCCAGAGCCTGTTATACAGAGTGAAGTAAGTTAGAAAGAGAAAAACAAATATTGTATATTAATGTACATATATGGAATCTAGTGGAGAAGGAAATGGCAACCCACTCCAGTATTGCCTGGAAAATCCCAGGGACAGAGGAGCCTGGTGGGCTGCCGTCTATGGGGTCGCACAGAGTCGGACACGACTGAAGCGACTTAGCAGCCACAGCAGCAGCATGGAATCTAGAAAAACGGCACCGATGAAGCTATTTGCAGAGCAGGAACAGAGTCAGAGCGGGGAAGGAGACTGTGGGCGAACTGAGAGAGTAACATCAAAACATATACATTACCGTATGTAAAATAGATAGCTAGCGGGAAGTTGCTATATAATACAAGGGAGCTCAACTCGGTGAGTGACAACCTAGAGGGGTGGGATGGGATGGGGGGCGGGAGGCCCAGGAGGGAGGGGACATATGTATACTTACGGCTGATTCACATTGGTGTGGCAGAAACAAACACAACTTTGTAAGGCAATTATCCTCCAACTAAATTTAAAAAAAAAAAGAAAAAGGGAACAATATACCAGTGTCTCACTGGGGTATATGATATATTTTCAGGAGCTCCCAGTGGGAATTGAAAAAATCATGTATTCATTTTGATGGTATCTGTAAGAAGAAAAATGTTTTCAAACCCAACCCACCCCTCCCCAAATCAATCACTCCAACTTTGGCTTGGACCTGGCGATCCAGATGAAAGTCCCTATCTCATTAGCATACATCCTCCTCTTCCTTTTCTCCTCACTACTTCCAGCTCCTCCAGCTTAAGGCAGAGAAAGGATCCTGACAAGGTTAAACACAGCAGGTGGCTGAGCCTGACACAGAAATTCCCTATCCTAAGGTTCATAATGCATTAGTAATTGATCCCTTGGTGAGGTAGGGAGAACTAAGGCACCAAGAACTAGGGTGATAGATTACACCTCCATCATCCATCCACGTCTCCATCTAAAACACAAAGAGTTCAGCCTCTCTCATCTCCTTCTGCAGCTCCACAACAAACAAGGTCTCCTTCCCTGAAGCCACCACAGTGTGAGGCAATCTTAAGAAGTAGCATTTTCTATTACTTGATTTTACTTTATCTTATTAAATACCCCTTAAATACACATTAAGTATAACCCCTTAATGTGTCTATATATCTTTTGCCTTCTTTTTAAGTGATTTATTGACTTGATTTGTCTTTCTTTTTAATTGAAGTAGAGTTAATTTCCAATGTTATATTAGTTTCAGGTGTACAAAATAGTGATTCCATATTTTTATAGATTATACAAAATACAAAGTTATTACCAAACAAAAAAAAAAGAAGCAGCATTTTCTGCCTGTCCTCTTCTTTATGTGCTTCTCATTGCCCCAATAGTCTGCCAACTCCTGGCTTACTATTACTGACATATGCCAGTTTCTCCTGGGCAGTCTCCTACACATTGTGTGTGTGTACACTAAGTCTCTTCAGTCATGTCTGACTCTTTGTGACCCCGTGGACTATAGCCCTACAGGCTCCTATGTCCACGGGATTCTCCAGGCAAGAATACTGGAGTGGGTTGCCATTTCCTCCTCCAGGGGATCTTCCCAAAACACAGGGATCGCACTGTGCCTTGCAGAATGAGCAGATGGCAAAAGTTGGAGAGAAGGTATATTCCATCTACAAGGGAATGATTAAATAAAATATAGTACATTCATATCCAGGAGAACAAGTTTTTTGTTGTTTTTATAACTTAGCTCTAGATACATTTACCTAGAAAGGGTTCCAGGGTGTATTGTTTCATTTTCTTAAGATAAAAATAAATCAAAGAATAAAACATGTTAGTAGCGCCTTATATAAAACAAAACACACAAAGTATATCATTATGTGTATGTGTATGTACAACTGTATAAATGCATAGCAAAACGTTTGAACAGCACCCGCCCAACTAGGAACAGTGATTACCTCTGAAAAAGAAAAAGCAGACTTAGAGAGGGGATATAGGGGCTTTTACTTTATCTACAATGTTCACATTCTTTACAACCAAGAATGTATTTGTGTATTGTGTAATGAAAAATAACTTTTTGAAAATCTGAAATTATTATATGAGATTTTTTTCATCCTGTGAAAGTTTGCTTTAATGCATTAAAGAACTCCTGGAAGGCAGTAGAACTAGTTCCCACTTGGGCATGGGTTTGTTTATCCTGCTTATCTCTAGTTAGAGCCAACAACGCTAATGATTCTGAATAGCACTGGCCACTCCTTGGCCATCCCAACCCCTCCCACCCACGGCTTCAACTATCACCTCTAAGTGGATGACTCCCAAATGCCTCTTTCTAGACACAGCCGCTCCCACCAGCTACAGTCCTGACTTTCCAACTTCCTGTTGGATACAGCCAACACCCCAAGTACAAAACCAGATTCCTGTCCTCCCTTCTCTCCTTAACTCAATTCTTCTGCCTAACTTCCTCCTTCCTATTAACTGGCAACTCCTACTTCCCAGGAATTCGGAAAGGAAACTTCCCAGGTATCACTAGTTCTCTTCGTCCACACACCCACCTAGTTATTTGTCATATTCTGGTGATTTTTCTAAAAATTTTTTCCAAACTGTTAGCCACTGACACCACCCCCTCGTCAGACCCTTTCCATTCATCATCTGGACTAGTGGAATCTCCTTCTAAATGGTCTCCTTATAAATCAGGGGACTGAGATCGACGCATACACACTACTATATATAAAATAAATAATGAATAAGGACCTACTTATAGCACAAGGAATTCTACCCAATATTCTGTAATGATCTATATGGGAAAAGAATCTGAAAGGAGTAGATACATGTATATGTATAACTGATTCACTTCACTGTATACCTAAAACTAACATAATATTGTAAGTCAATTATACTCCAACAAAAATTTTAAAGTAAATAAACGGTCTCCTTGTCCCTGACTAGTTTGATCCATCTGCTAGATGCCCAACTTCCCATTTGGTGAAGGCCTAGCATTCCAGATTGTTGAGGTCATTTTGAGCCTCCATTCCATCACCTATTGTATTAGCTATTTCGCCAACTTTGAGTCATCTGCAAATTTGGAAATAGGGTTTTTTGCCTTCATCCAAGTCTGACAAAAATGTTAAACGAAGTTGAGTCAAAGAAAACCCTCTGGACTACAGATATCTTTCCAAGGGAACCCAGAACTTATCACTGGAAGAAAGACAGCAACTTATAAAAAAAATAGTCTCAGACACCTTTCATATACCATCTCATTTAAACCTTACAACAAATCCTGGTACTGAGTATTATTATTAGAGGTTATATAATATTGTAATACTGAGTATTAATTTTGGAGGTTTAAAACTGAGGTCGAGAATGGCTAGGTACTTTTGTGAAAAGCTTACAGCTATTAAGTGATAGAGTTTTGATTTTTACACAAATTTGGGTTGATTGCACAGATTATGGTTTTTCTGCCACACAGTTTGAACTTTTCATGGATCCTCCCCTTCTAAAAGATACAGCACACACCTCTTAACCTACTTTAAGGGACTTTCACAGTCTAGCTTCAAACCTACCTTTGTAACAGTTAAGACTACACCATGTGTCAAACACATGGTATAATGTATTATATGCTTTATTTATGCATAATTTATTTATTATGCATATAATAGTTTATATGCTTTATTTCATTTAATTCATGTCAAACCTATGAGGTAGGCACCACAGTGAGGTCCATTTTACTGATTCAGAAGCAGATGCATAGTGAGATTAAAAATAGCTTAATCTGTAAATTAAAAACTAACTCAATTAAAAAAAATAGATCTATTAAAGTTACCCAGCTAGTAAACAGCAAAGCTAGATTTCAAACTAGGGTCTGCCTGACTAAAGAAATACTTAGGAGGCAGAATGGACAGGAAGTTCAATTCATACCATCAATCTACAAGTATTTATGGAGCACTTTTGTCACAGGCTGAATATTGTGCTGGAGCTAGAGATCAAAAGAAGTGAACCCTGCCCCTGGCTTCATGAATGCTCAGTCTCTTCAATCATGTCTGATTCTTTGCGACCCCATGGACTGTAGCCCACCAGACTCCTCTGTTCATGGGCTTCTCCAGGCAAGAATACTGGAGTGGGTTGTCATGCCCTCCTCCAGGGGATTCTTCCCCACCCAGGGATCAAACATGCGTCTCTTACATCTCCTGCATTGGCATGAGAGTTCTTTACCATTAGTGCCACCTGGGAAGACCCTGCCTTCATGGAGCACATGATTTATTGGGAAAGATAGACATGGAAATGGAAGGTAGCAAAGTGTAGTGAATACTGGGAGAGAGAAGCTCAGAAGGTGGGGGTGGGGGGGTTGTGCTTGGAGAGCTGAGGTTTCCAGTCTTGTTAACTGAATCCATAAAGATTCCATCCACTGTGATGGGGAATGTGGAAGAAATAGGTTTCGGAAAAGACTGAGTTCAATTTGAGACATGGGTTTTGGGGAGATGTCTCACAGGCAGCTGGATGTGCAACTCTGGAGCTTAGGAGTGGGGCATGGATCACAGAAAGATCTGGAATCATTGATGAAACTCATGGAGGTGGATATATTCGAAGGATCCACAACATGCATGTAAGGCAAACAAGGAAAAAGAAGGCCTCAGAGGATACGCTGCTCACCTGGCCAACTAGCACACTCCCGTGAACCAGACTTCTAAGGATGGTTTTATCTCTTCCCAAGCAGAAACACCTTCCCATCCTTGTCATCAGGCCATACCCAGCTTCCTTCAGCCCTCTCTCTGCTCCAGAAAATTCCAGCCCAGAGCTCCCTCTCCTGGACTCAAGCCATTTAACAGCTGGCCAGGGACTCAGCCATTTCTTGGTGAGGATGTAGACAATTTCAGGTATTTGTGTCCTCTCTCCCTGACTGGACTGAAAGATCTTTGATGGCTAAGATTTTTGATAACATTAGGAATGCAGTCAATATGCTCTTTACAGAACCAATTTAAAAAGCATAATGAAACAATAGCAGAGCATTTATGTGAACTAGTTTCTCCAGATGAACCTGAATGGTTTTCTCAATACAGCAGCAACCACATCCTGGGCACTCTCCCAAGCTTCCACCTGATCCTCTGCACCAAACAGAGCTGGTCAAGGTGAGCACACCCTGCCTCTCCTTGGTCCTTCTAGTTTATGCCTTAGAATGTGCTCCTTCTTCAGTCCCAGCAGCCCTTGCTTCCAGAACTTTTCCAGTTTGAAAAGAAATTTCTTCAGAAGGGAAGAAACAAGGATGAAGATGTTTTGCTTGAGAAAACATCAAGGAGCAGCAACAGAAGCCTCCTTCCCATAAGTCAAGTCACAGAGTTTAACCAAGACCCTTAAAACAAAATATTGTCTAAAATTAAAAGATGCTTGCTCCTTGGAAGAAAAGCTGTGACAAACCTAGACAGCGTACTAAAAAGCAGAGACATTACTCTACCAACAAAAATCCATCTAGTCAAAGATATAGTCTTTCCAGTAGTCATGTATGGGTGTGAGAGTTGGACCATAAAGAAGGCTGAGCGCCAAAGAATTGATGCTTTGGGAATGTGATGCTGGAGAAGACTCTTGAGTCCCCTGGACTGCAAGGAGATCAAATCAGTCAACCCTAAAGGAAATCAATCATGAATATTCATTGGAAGGACTGAAGCTGAAGCCGACGCTCCAATACTTTGGCCACCTGATGCAAAGAGCAGACTCACTGGAAAAGACCCTGATGCTGGGCAAGATTAAATGCAGGAGGAGAAGGGGACAACAGAGGATAAAATGATTGGATGGAATCACTGACTTGATGGACATGACTCTGAGCAAGCTCCGGGAGATGGTGAAGGACAGGGAAGCCTGGTGTGCTGCAGTCCACGGAGTCGCAAAGAGTCGGACACAACTGAGCGACTGAACAACAACAACAAACTGTCTAGTTTTACAATTTAGAAATGATTCCTCATTCATGATGTTTTATAATATCCTTCTATAAATAAGCAAATGTCTGAGATACTGAGTAAGGGAGAGAGTTAGTAACATCTTGTTTCATAAATTAAGAGATTATCAGATTCTCACCTTCATCAACACCTGGCTCAGGTAAGCTCAGGTGGGCAGTAGCCATGGGGGTCTTACTCACCAGCATCCCCCATCAGCCAGCACAGTGCTTCACACATGGGAGTGACTCAGAAGGACTGATGAATGGATGAGACAATATTGAGTGGATGAGACAATAAGACTGGGAAAAAACAAAACTGTAGAAAAACGAGACAGAGAATGAGGGGTGATACAGAAGTAGGAAGAGTGTGAAGAAGACTGAGTTGAAGAAACAACCAACCACCTTCTTACATCTTAGGCTCAGAGTCTCCTCAACTTCTCCACAAAGATATGCACACAGCAGCTAAATCGTTGGGTCAGTTTCTCAGTCCTAAAGATGTCAAATGCACATTTATAGTACTCACCATTTAATATTTTTCTTTTGTAACCACTTTCTCTCTTCCCTTCTGTATGCCTTAGGAACTTTTTTTTTTTTTTTAACTTTTCACCTAAACGAAGACCTGACATTCAATTTGACTCCTACTAGACTCTACGCTTGTCTTTCAGGTTTGCTGCTTTGCTACTTAAAATCCTGTATCAATTTAGAAAAGGAGACTGAGGTCCACATTTGATGTCTGGAATCATTATGAACAGTGCCTAACCCTCTAGTGGTAGTTTCAATTCTGCCTATTCCATGATGAGTGCAAAGAAACAAGAGTGTCCCAGTTTAAAAAAAAAAAAAAAAAAGACTTTGCATTTTCACTTCACAGGAAAGCCCCAGTGAACCAAGCCACTGTGACACTTCATTGTCCTTAGTCTATCCCACAGCAACAGGGCCTCCAGCTCCTCACCATTTTTTAAGCTGGCCCTGTCACTCTCAGGACAGCACAGGAGGTCTCCAGGAATTCAATCTATGCACTCTCAGGGGCAGCATGCTAATTTTAATGTCAGTCTTTGACAACCATAACTAAAATAAATCTAAAAAAAAACCCAACAAAGTAAAATCTAAATAGGTCCTAGATGAATCTCTACAGATAGAATTCATTAATACAATGATAATTAACTGCCACAACAAGATTGAAAACATGGTTTAATGATGGGAAACTTGTTAATATAACATACCAGTAGGTCAAATGTGAAAAAAAGCATACAGTCATCTCAAAGATGACCTTTTGACTTTTGATAAATTCAACTCCCTTTCACTAAAAAAAAAAAAAAATCTATGAATATAAAACTCCTTCCTCAAAAAAAAAAACTCCTTCCCCAAACTATTTTTAACCAAAAGCAACATCATAATCACTAGTGAATATGAAAAGCATTTCTATTAAAATCAGGAATAAAATTAAAAGGTCTTTCATCCTCCCTTTTAGTTATTTATGTTCAAATTTCTGATTTAAAAGAAACAATTATTACTTGTAGACAACACAATTCTCTACCTAGAAAGTTCAGGGAAATCAGCTAAAAAATTAAGGTGATTAAACAAAAATATAAAACTTATTTTAAAATAAGTAAGAAATATATGATTCACTGGAGTAGGAAACAGTAACTCACTCCAGAATTCTTGACTAGAAAATTCTATGGACAGAGGAACCTGGTGGGCTATAGTCCACTGGGTTGCAAGAGTTGGACAGAACTGAGCATGTATGCATACATTTATGATTTACATGACGGCTACTACAAGCTTCAGTAAGAGATATAAAAACATTTGAGTAAATTAAGAAACATATGAGTATGGAAAGACTAAATACATAAACATATTAATTCTTCCTAAATTAATATATGTTTGCCTGTCTGCTAAGTCATGTCCGACTCTTTGTGACTCTATGGACCATAGCCCGCCAGGCTCCTCTGTCCATGGGATTCTCCAGGCAAGAATACTGGAGTGGTTCCCATGCCCTCCTCCAGGGGATCTTTCTGACCCAGGGATTGAACCCGCATCTCTTATGTCTCCTGCATTGGCAGGTGGGTTCTTTACTACCAGCACCACCTGGGAAGCCCAATATATAGGTTTATTATAATCTTAATCAGAATATCAACAGATATTTGACATTCTGACAAAGTGTTTCAAAGCTTAATTTATAAGAATAAGCAAGAAAAATAAGAAAAATTTTAATAATTATAATGAGAATCCAGTGTGTAATTAATGTTATAAGGCTAAAATATTAACTAACCAAAACAGTGTGGTACTCATTAAAGAATTTACAAATAGATATCTTAGGCTTGAAATTGACTTTGCTGCTAAGTCACTTCAGTCGTGTCCAACTCTATGCAACCCCAAAGACGGCAGCCCACCAGGCTCCACCGTCCCTGGGATCCTCTAGGCAAGAACACTGGAGTGGGTTGCCATTTCCTTCTCCAAAGTTGACTTTAGAATATACCAAATAAGATTAGGAATAATCTAGGATAATCGAATAGGTATACTATTTAAGAAAATTATATATGAAATATAAATCTGAGGAAATAAATATATTATGAAGGAAAATTAAGTATTTAGAAAACAGATAGGTCTTCATCTCATAATATGAACAACAAAAAAACTAATTTTAAATAAAAAACTGAGCGTAAGTAAAAGCCTAAAAACCTAAGGGAAAAAAAAACAACAGTTAATCACAGAAAGGAATAAAGAGTACAAATTGAAAAGCTGTGGAAGTAATCCCCAGGGAGAACAGAGACCTATCTGGCCATATGGAAAACTTTCTGCACATTAAGACACATGATAAACATTTCAAAAATATGATACTTTATTAATATATATACAGAGTATCCCATAGTAGGATAAACATAATTTGCCTAATTATGATTTATAAAGTTAGGTGAAAAGCTATAAAATGTGAAAACATGATCTCAAGTTGGAAAAAAAGAAAATAAACCCAGAAAGCCATGAACCAAACATTAGTAAGAACTCTAAATGGTAGGAACGCAGGTGATTTTGGACTTCTTTGCTGTGCCTTTCTCTATTTTCCCAAATTAGCCAAAATTAACTTGCATTGTACTATAATCAGCAAAAAAATGCTAGTTTTTGAGAAAAACAGCATCAAATGACAATGATACGTTACAGTCTTAATTCATTAAGATGTCTCAAATAAATGGACAAAGTATGTGATTAAACAATTAACCAAGAGGAAGCACATTGATGAGATATCAATGTTTTTTATCTCTAGTGATCAAAGAAACACACATTCAAACTATGAAGTACCAAGTCTGATATCTCTCATTGACATCCCACCAGAAAGACTACTCTAGCATATCATTAGTTGAAGCGCAAACTGTTGCAACCTTTTTGGAAAGCATTTTGCCAGTATGTATGTGGAGCCTTTAAAAAAGTTCTTCACTTTGACCCAGTAATTTCACTTCTAGGACTCTGTGCTAAAGAATTAGAGACCTAGGCAATGAAGAGTTACTTAAATAGAAAAAATTGGGGATCAACGACTGAATGCCCGAAAAGGGGGGAATCAGTAAACCCTCCATGGGACAACATGACAGATGAGATTCAGACACTGAAATCAAGATTTAAAAACATTTAATGGAGTGGAAACATCTTAATGATAGAATGTTAGGCAAAGAAACACAATTGAAAATTGTGTAGTAGGTATCTACGCTGCCTGCTAAGTTGCTTCAGTCATGTCCGACTCTTTGCAACCCCAAGGACTGTTGCCCGCCGGGCTCCTCTATCCATGGGATTCTCCAGGCAAGAATACTGGAGTGGGTTGCCATTTCCTTCTCCAATTGGGTATCTATTATATGGTCTTAATTTTGCTTGAAATAAACAAAAGTTCCAGTCCTACTGCTCCCCAGCCAGGTGACTTGGTCAAATCTTTGTCTCTGAGAAGACGTTTCTCCAACTCTTAAAAGTGAGAGGGGAACATTTGGATTTCTCAATTTTCACTGTTGCAAGACACAGCATGTAATAAAAAAGAAACAAATCATAAATAGATGCATAACATCTGCATTAATAATTAAAAGATAGAATTTTAGTTGTTAAAATGGCTTTGGATTAAAAATTCTTTTTTAGTTAATTTTTTATTTAAGTATAGTTGACTTACAGTGTTAGTTTCAGATGTACAACATAATGACTCAATATTTTTAGAGATTACATATCATACAAAGTTATGATCAAATATCGAGTATATTCCCTGTGCTATACATTAGATCCCTGTGACTTTTTTTTTAGTACTTTTTTAAAAAAGTATGGACCGCTTCATGAATTTGCGTGTCATCCTTGTGCAGGAGACATGTTTATCTTCTCTGTATCATTCCAATTTTAGTATATGTGCTGCCGAAGCTAGCACTGACTTATTTATAACTGCTAGTTTGTACCTCTTAATTCCCTTCACCTATTTGCCCTAACCTGTACTCCTCTCCCCTGTGGTAGCCACTAGTTTGTTCTCTGTATCTGTGAGTCTGTTTCTGTTTTGTTATATTTGTCCATTTGTTTTGATTTTTAGATTTCACATATAAGTGAAAACATGCAGCATTTGTCTAAAAATTCTTTATTTTTTTTAACTAATAATCTAAACAAGTGACATACTTGAGACCTTCCTGACTGCTTAGATAGAGACAATTCATCAGAGATAGATCGCATGGCTAGAAGTAAGCACGCTCTCTGATCCTCTGTAGCTAATTTGATCTGGGCTTGCCTGCCTGAGTCAGGAACACACTTCACCTGTTGTCAGCCATCCCATGACTTGGCATTCGAGAAGTTCTCAGTCAGTAAAGGGTACTTAGTCAAAATCCTAGATCGAAGAGGTGCACTGAAACAACCTGCAAGGCTATCTGACTGCTGTTACACTGATGCCACAGGAAAGTCACTTTCTGGAGTTCTTTTTACAAATTTATGTGGTTTCTATGCATAACTCAAGAAGCTCTTGCCGTCCTCTCTGAGATTCAAATAATAAATGAGCATATTTCTTTCACAACTGCCTGGAGTTTGACCAATCTGCCCCACTGTGAATTTTAGGACCCTGCCGGAGGCACCATGAAAGAATAACCTCTGGCACAGTAAACCAAGCTGAGTTAGGGACTAATTAGCCTGCTGAGCGGCAGAGAAGTGAATCTGAATTTACTCAGACCCCAGCAGTTAGCAAAACTGCAGACCCAGTGAGGCTCACGCTCGACTCTGTCATCCAAATTCATTCTGCCTTTGCGGGGAAAAAGGAATACAATCTCATGCCAAAAGCATTTAACTTCTGTGAATTTTATCCACCTCCCTGAGATGGACAAACCAGACTATTAGAAAGTGCTTCAATTCCTCCAGGCAAGCGGATCATAGGCAAAAATATGTTCATCAATGAAATCTGAGTTCGTGTTGTTAATAATAACAAATGAATTGAAGCTTTCTTTAGAAATGACAGTAACTTGAACTAACTCCAGTGATATCCAAATTAAACTGTGTTATATGATATTTTAATCCCAGATGTGTCTAGTATGCACTTGGTCACATGTGTTTTTCCCAGTGATTTTTTTTCCATTCTCTGGATTTTCCATAGTCAGTGATATTATATAGTTTAAACCTAAAATGAAGTCATCAAAATAGAGTCTCTCCTTGCTTCTGCCTCTTCCTTAATTCTGAATGGAGCACCCTTACTGTTTTGTTATCAAAACGTAGCTGCTTCTACAAAGCAATAAATTTCATAAATGCTAACTGCATTTTGTTATAGCTCTGAACTCATGTGCAAATGTAACCAGCCCTCCTGAAGGAGACATTCCAGTGTTTTTAGACTCGGAGAATATTTCTGTGGGGTTGCCCCACAGCAGATCACTCCACGGAGCCAGCAGCAACACCACCACTACGTAGATAATAGTACTGGCCAGCCCTGTTTAACCAACAACCCTGTCAGGCCTAGCCGCCCTGTTTATGATTATTTTAATTTTATGCCTTAAGGGGTGAGGGGAAAGGATGCAAGAGTATGAAGTCTGTCTTATAGACCCAATGTCATGGAGAAAAAGCAGGGAGAAGACTGGAGCTCCACCCTGTCCCTCTCATCTCAGCCCCCAAAGCTGGCAGGCAGGAGAGAAAAGAACACACATCCCTCAGTTTCTCAGAGCCGAAGGGACCCTCTTCCTGGAAGAGGCAGGAAGACCTCAGAGACCTCGGGGAGGGGCGGCTGTGGCCCCATGAGAAGCAGCCTCATGCACCTGAAGTCACCTGTGGTCAGGGACAGTGAACGGTGGCAATTAGGAGAGAGAGGAGTAATGGAAGTAAGACCCCCGGCCACACCAGGGGAGAGCACCACGGAGACTCCATCAGCATGAAAATGAGCCTAAGAGCCAATATTTGTTGAATTCTTATCGTCTATCAGACACTGTTCTAAGCCCTTGACATGAACAGTCTCATTCACTAGGTGTTACTATTTTGTTGTTGCTGTTGAGTCTCTAAGTCATATCAGACTGTTTTGTGACCTCATGAACTGTGGCCCTCCAGGCTCCTCTGTCCATGGGATTTCCCAGGCAAGAATACTGGAATGAGTTGCCATTTCCTTCTTCAAGGCATCTTCCCAACCCAGGGGTCGAACCTGAGTCTCCTGCATTGGCAGGCAGATTCTTTATGACTGGGCCACCAGCGAGGCCCAGATGCTACTATCTGTCACCCCTCCCATTTAGTGAATGAGGAAGTTTAGGCCCCAGCAGAACAAGTATTTTGCACAAGATCACACAGATTGCATATAAATAGTGGAGCCAGGTAAACAAATCTAAGCACCCTGGCTCCAGATCCTCATCTTGTAAAAGACATTAGAGAAAACACAGCAGAGTTCTATTTCCTGCACATCCAAGTCTCTGGGCTAAGGTCATACCTAGTGTGCCTTAATGCAGGGTTTAGGTCTTCTCAAACTTCTGTCTCTCTAGCACAGAGGGCTGCTTACATGCCAAATCTGAGGCAGGACCTCACTATATAAATAAAATGAGTAAGAGTGGGGCTCTGGGCAAAATGGGATGAAGGGTTGAGACCTTCCTCTTCCACCATCTCCCTCACCTGGCAGAGGCTCCAACCCTCCTGCGACACAACTGGAAAACCAGTATCACTCTGCATTATGAGCTTGAGAGGCAAAAGAAGCACAACTAGAAAGTCAGCAACAGGCAACTAACCCAAAGGAAAAGGAAGAAATCACCACCACGCACCCGCCCCAGCAGTCCCAGAGGTACCTCACCATCTGACATGAACCATCTCAAGTTTGAGCATTTGAGGGGCCAGGAAAAGGTGGAATTCAGGGCTGGAGCGGAGAGTCAGGAATGAGGCAAATCCAATAAACAGGCAGAGGTGGGAAGCCGAGCCAACTGGGCGCCAGGGCCAGCGGTCTGTGGTGAGTGAGCGGGGCTGCCGGAGGAACAGAGGTGGGAAGCCGAGAGGGAGGCCAGCACAGGGACTGCTCCCAGAGCCGGCGTCCTCCAGCTTCAAGCTGTCCACACACATTACAAGAGACAGAAAGGGCAAGAACTTACCAAGGGCTTTGATACCCATGTTTCTTTTCTTTTTTTTTCTCGGTGCGGTAGGGCTATAACATACTCCTTCTCCCCCATTCAAATATCACTTTTTCCTTCCTTACAGTAACATGCCACTCAGTGGCTGGCACTGTCAGCCTTAGCAGACACAGAAATGCCTGCTTTGGGGAATCCTAGATAGATGGAATGGGCGGGAGACAGGGAATGGGGTAGTGGGAGACAGGTCGAAGAAGGAGGGGATCTATGAATATATATATAGTAGATTCACTTCATTGTGCAGCAGAAACTAGCACAACATTATAAAGCAATTATGTCCCCAACAAAATAGAGAGTCCCAGACTATGGATTTGATCCCAGCTCTACCCCGTACTAGGGCTTCCCTGATAGCTCAGTTGGTCAAGAATCTGCCTGCAGTGCGAGAGACCTGGGTTCCATCCCTGGGTCAGGAAGAACCCCTGGAGAAGGAAATGGCAACCCACTCCAGTGACCTTGCCTGGGAAATCCCATGGACAGATGAGCTTGGCGGGCTACAGTCCATGGGGTCACAAGAGTCACACACGACTTAGTGACTAAACCACCACCCCATACTAGCTGTGTACACTTGGGTAAGTTACCTATCCTCTCAGTGCCTGAGCATCTCCTTCCATGATATATAGATAATAAAAGTACCTACCTCAGAAGGTTGTAGTGAGGATGACAGGTTAATACACATAAGGTAGTCAGAACAAGTCCCTAGCAAAGTTCAAACTAAATCCTGGCTCTTATTACTCTCTTACTTTGACAGCTTTCATTTCCCTCTTGACTACTTTCTTTTTTCTCTTCTACACTCTTGTGAGTTTCCTATAACTACTGTGACAAATGGCCTCAAATGTGGTGTAAACAATACAGATTTGTTATCTTCAGCTCTGGAGGCCAGAAGTCTCAGGTGGGTTGGCAGGGCTGTTTTCCTTCTGGAGGCCCAGCATCTCAAGGCAGCCTAAATCCCTTGGCTCCTAACACCTTTCTTACGAGTCGGACCTTCTATGAGGGACTCTGTGATCCTCTGGCCTCCCTCTTATAAGAACCCTCTTGACTAGGTTGAGCCCACTCAGGTAATCTAGCATAATCCCCTCATCTCAAAATCTTTAAAAACATCAGCAAAGTTCCTTTTGTCCTGTTAGGAAATACATGTACAGGTTACGGGGATTAAGACTTGGACAATTTACAGGATCACTGGCATTATTCAACGTACTAGACATATTTTTCCTAAGCCTAAAGTTGCAGACTGGCAAGACTTAGGAAGACCCAGAGGGAAAAGACAATAACATTAGTAACTAATGTTTTGAACACTGACTATGTGCCTGGCACTATGCAAAGCGCTTTAGGTACATTATCTTACTGAGGTCTCAAATGCATGATGTGTGAGTGTTCAATTGTATCCAACTCTGTGTGACCCTATGGCCTGTAGCCCGCCAGGCTCCTCTATCCATGGGATTTTCCAGGCAAGAATACTAGAGTGGGTGGCCATGTCCTCCTCCAGAGGATCTTCCCAACCAAGGGATCAAAGCTGTGTCTCCTGCATCTCCTGCACTGCAGTCAGATTCTTTCCTGCTGAGCTGTCAGGGAAGCCCTAGGTCTCTGAGCAACTCTGCAAAATTGCTATCTTACAGAAAGGTTAACTTCTTATCTAAAGCTGTACAGCTAGTAGATGGCAAAGCTTCTGTAAAACCAGGTAAATTTGATTCTAGAGCCCTTGTATTGGACCAAGAGTGCCTTGCCCCTGTACCTTAAGCTATTATAACTGGAGGTACCACGACCACTAGAACGTTGAAGGCTATGTCATGAGAGGTACACATGCACCCAGGACACAGAGAGACAGGGGTCCTGCAGACCCTAGGCTATAAGGTCCACAGATGGTAGAGCTTCAGAACATTTTCTTATACTCACAGGATAAAGCTTGGGGTTACTAAATAGTTTCTTCAAATGCAGACTTGAACAAAAAAGTCACAAAGGGACCAGCTAAAGAGGGAAAGTGAAAAGTCTGTTCCTGACCCCAAGCCAACCCTGTGATTCTAGTCAAACCTCCCCCAAAGAAGAGAGAACCTCACAGTCTCTCCGGGAGAGACTTCCAACCAAGTCAGATTGACTCAGATCCTCCAACGCCCTACCAGGAAGTTTCAGAACCCCGGCTGGCCACCAGAATGGTCCCACCCACAGCACAACAGTCAGTATACACCAGGACCAAACCATGCCCTACCTTCTGTTCCACAACTGTTATGAGAACCAAGTGCCACAGGTTTCAACAAGGGTCCAGCAGTTTTACCAACAGCCACAATGAGCAACTTCTTTTCCTATCAGTTCTTTTCACAGAGAATGGCTCTAAACAAACTGTGATTAGCTAAGGTGGAAAAGGGTAAGCTAAACACTTGCTAAGCATGCCAATTATGGTGGTTTAACTAGCCACAGCATTCCAAAACCTCAGTTGCTAAACAATTTAGCCATAGCCCTATCTGTAATTTTTTAATGAGCCAAGTTCAAGTTATTTGGTTTCACCCCACCAAAAAAGAGCCAGTTGTTTGTTTTCAGTGATGAACCTAAGGGTTGATACAGGAAAGCACAGTGGTCAAGGGAACAGAGTCTGGAGCCAGCCAGCTCTGACTGAATCCTGGCCCTGGCACTTTCTTGCTCTGACTTCATGTATGTTACCTAACCTTTTAGTTCCTCGGTTTTCCTGTCTTCAAAGGGGGCATAAAAATAGAAGTCTATATGTCCTTACACAAAATCAGAAGATTTTTGGCTTTGGTAATGGCAAAACAGTACACATGTCATATATTAAATAATGCTGTAGGTGAGATCTATAGCAAAGTGAAAGTGAAGTCGCTCAGTCGTGTCCGACTCTTTGCGACCCCATGGACTGTAGCCTACAACGCTCCTCCATCCACGGGATTTTCCAGGCAAGAGTACTGAAGTGGGTTGCCATTTCCTTCTCCAGAGGATCTTACCAACCCAGGGATCAAACCTGGGTCTCCCGCATTGTAGACAGATGCTTTACCATCTGAGCCACCACGGAAGTCTATGATCTATAGCAAACATGTCCATCATTTCCAGAATAAAAAATGTATATATACTTCTTATCAGTGAGAAAAATTAAGACCATATGAACCTCATGTCAATTCAGACCAAATTTTTTGGCCAAACTTATAAAAACCAGTTTTGAGTTTCTTTTTTTAAATTTTGGAATTGCAGGTAAGGGATAACAGGTCTCTGGCATTTAGCACCTAATGCTGTTGTTAGGATTAAATGAATTGACAGATATAAAGTACTTAGAATGCAGTGTTAGCAACAACAACAACTACTACTATTATTTTTATCTAAATAGACTTAGTAGGGGACTAAGAATAGGAAATTGTTAATTTATGACTAAATTGGACTTGGAAATTAGTACTTTGGAGATTAATAGTCATTATGAATATCCCAGGGCAGATATCTAAAACGATGGACATATTATATATCTTCATGCTCCAGTATGGTAGCAACTAGCAACATGTGACAATTAAGTGCTTGAAATGTGACTAATCTCATTTAATTCTAACTTACTCAAAGTTAAATGTAAATAGCCCTATGTGACTTGTAGCTACCCTGACTGGACGGCACAGCTGTAGAGGCCTGGGTTCCAATCTGGCTCATGAAAACCTATATAGATGAATTACAGGGCTGACTTAAAAAAACAAAACAAAAAAAAACAAGCCTGAGTCCTGCACCCTGGGAGAAGAGAAGACCACAGGATGCTGAAGAGGGTTTTCTCTTCCTTTCTAGATCCTGTAGCTGGCCATTCACAAAGTGTATCTTTGATATCTTCTTCTTCCTTCTCGACTCCCCACTTCCCCATCTCCAGCTCTCCTCATGGGAAACCCCACATAATTGGGCCACACGCTTCCCTAAGCCTCCATCAATACCCCTCAGCCTTCTCCAGGAGTACCAGGCTCCCCAGTCACCTGCCCTCGCTCTCCCCAACCAAATTTCCACCTGTTAAGTGCCAAGATCTTAACCAAGCATCTAGAGGAAAGCACCTGGATCATACCAGTTCACACTCTAAGCTGTTACTGCTTTTTCTCTCCTCTTCTCTGCTATGCTACTCCTTCAAATTCAAAGCTCTGTATTGTTGTGCTCCCCCAGACCCTTCTTCCCTCAAGCACAGTGAGACCAGGCAAAGAAAGCAAGAGCCCAGGCTAAAGCAACTGTTATCCTATACAGGCTGATTGCCACCCAGGTGTGGTATGGCAGGGACTGCCAATACACAAGTGCAGAGCAGCCTCACTCTGTGCAAATATCCCCTCTTGCCCAGGCATGGGAAACATTCCCTGCTCTCTGCTTGAGAAAACAGCAAGCACAATTCTTTTCAATTTTCCATTATTCATTAAAAAATTTGTAGGTAACAAACTGCACATTAAATGAATTGTTTAAAGTATACAACAAAAGCCCAGAGAAGACTGTAACTTAGAATAGTTGCAAATAGCAAAAGAAAACCAACCACCTTCATCAGAATCTAGCTTCACCACAGCCCACTGGAGCATGGAATTTTTAATGACACAGGTCAACCTTGGCGCATATCCAAGGAGCTTATTTTACTAGAAGGACTGGAAGACAGTCCCCTCCAACTCTTACTTGGTCCCCAGGCTTAGACCAAAAATGATTATTATGCATGACTCCTGGCTATAAGGAAAATTTCCCCTGTGGGGTTGTAAGTGGAGGACAATTCGAATGGTAAACATTATGCTCTTCTCTGAATCCTCTTCTCCAAAACAGAGATTTGTATTGAAGAACCAAAGCCATAGCACTATTTATTTCCAGAGACGCTTCTAGGTGCGAACACTGTGCCAAGAAAGCCACAGTGAAGTCCTTCAGTAGGGAAAATGAAACATCTACATAAATACTTCTCAAAGAATGCTGAGAGGAGAGAAGCCAGGAAGGTAAAACGCTGCAGGCATCAGAGCCTGAGAAAGTTGACTATTTGGGACTGGGGTATGAGGGAAGGTCTTTTGGCAGCAACAAAACTGGTTAGGATTTAGAGTAATGAAATGGAGCAGAAAGGGCACTCAGGAAGAACAAAGGGTGTGCTAGACGACAGCACCCCAGGCACTCTTCAGAAAGCATCCGTGAAGATGTGGCTGGATACAGCATCCAGAGATAGTCGACCACCCCTTCCCCCAGGGCCAGCTGGGCCCTGTAAGTGCATCTACGGGGTCACCTAAATCCACCCCCCAAGACAGGCTCTCAAAAATTCTTCCTGGTGGGTTGCAGCACCCCAGGCCTCGGCTGTGCCCCTTCTGACAGGGACCCCACCCTATCCCGACCCGGGGTTCTTAGCAGAAACACAAGGAAATGCACTAATCCTGCAGGGATCTAAATGACCTAGTGGCAAATTTTGCATGATGTAACCCAAATTAAAAACCATGTGGAAATAAAACTTTTCCATCAAGTGACTCCTACTTAACATCTATTGAGGGTGCTCCCTCTTTAAAATGACGCTGCTAAATCTTTGAATGATGGATGATGGATCTCTCTTACATTCAATACTTAGTTGAGTCAGTTGTACCAAGTGTCTCATGACTTAAATACAAGGCAAGTGGGGCGGGGTGGGGGGTGGGGGGAGACCATAAATTTACACTGTGCATTTAACATCAGCCACAATGGAGGACTTTTCCTTCTAGGTTATTCATTATCACAGCACTAGAGGGCTTTAAGAAAAAAGAAGCAGCCATTCTTATAGTGGCCAGTGAAAGTGAGACCCAGGTTCAATACTGTATTTTCTAGGACTTGATGTAGCTAATCTCTCCAGGAACACTCTCTTGAGCACTTTTCCTTGAAATACTGTCACTAGGGACCGCCTCAGAAAGAGTTTATATTTTTCATCTTCGTACTGCACACACAAAATGCAGTGGAGACCCAAGGCAAACATTTGAAGGGGCGAAGGAAGCCCCACCAGGGTGTCCTCCAGCCCATGTGAGGGTGGGTCTCGTCCCCTCGGGAGTCGCCTGCCTCAGTTTTCCCCTGGAGATGGGGCGGGGGAGAGACACTCTCCCGCCAGGTACAGCTGGGTGAGGTTGGCTGCCCTCGGCGGCTCTACTGACTGGTTCAGAGATTACAAGCCCCTCTTTCCCCTTCTCCATGCCTCGGGAACCGAGCTCCAGAGTCTCCTCCTCACCTTTCCTCTGCTGGCCGGTCGCGCCGGAGTCCCCAAGTTGCAGCGTCCTTCTGGAACGTGCCTGTCGCTAGCGGCGTCGGGTGTCCCCGCTACTGTGTGTCAGCGGCGGAGCAGATGCCAGGAGCGCGCAGAGCCGGGCAAGTGCCCGGGAGGCAGAGCCCGGGAGGCACAGCCGGGGCGCGCCACCGCCGCTCCCGCTCGGGGGTCTGCCGCCCCCGCCGCCCGTCCGGCCCCGCGCCGCCCCGTGCGCCCCCGCCCGGCGCCGCTACCTCGCTCCGCGCCCGCCGAGCTCTGCTCGCTGCCCTGACGGCGGCGCGGGCGGCAGCGGGGCCCCCGCCCTGGGCCGGGCTTTCCCAGAACTCGCCCGCCCCGGGTGAGAGGCCGCGAGCGCCGCCGCGGGCCGCCGGGCGGCCGGGGGGAGAGGCCTGAGACGGGCCCGCCCCTGGGCCGCGGGCCGCGCGGAGAAGGCGGGCGAGAGGGGCGGACCCCGCCGCCACCCTGGCCTTGGACGTCGGCCCGGCGACCCCCGCCTGGCCTCCCAGGGCCGCCCGGCGTCCGGGCCACAGTGGGAGCTGGAGAAAGTGCGGCGGGGTCGCCCGGCTCTGGCCGGAGAGCCGAAACTCGGTCCAACTCAGGCCGCGGGAATTTATCGTCTCACACCTTCCGCCAGGCACCGTCCCTTCTCGACACACACACGGAAACTGAGGCTCTTGAAGGTTAAATTACTTGAACCAAGGTTACTCTGGTAAGGGCAGCACCGAGTCTCCAATGTGTTCCGTCACTCATCCAACAGCGATTTATTATTGAGCACCACAGTGCCCGGTGCTGCGCCAGGCTGCGGTGTGTAGTGACCATCCAAATAGTGGCCTCCAGGTCTGTGGACTCCAAATCTAGTGTCTTTCGTTGCTGAGGCAAGCAGGAGGTGTTCAGCGCTGCCAGAAACTGCAGCCTCTGCACCGAGCCCTCCCTGGCCGTTGAGGTGGTTTTTATACCCAACTAGCAGTCAAGAGAGCCAGAGACCTGGAGAAAAATCGAATTATCACACCCCGCTCCCTCCCCTAAATCCCTCTCCCTCTTCACCTATTTTAATGGACCAACCCGTTCCATAGTTATGACCTCTCCTCCTACATTCAGTCACTTGTCCACTCCTTGTACTCCCTCACACCGCAACCATGTTGTCCTTCCTCTTCTGCAACTTTAATCTGTGCAGAAACCTTCATCAGCTCCCTACTGCCTTCCAGACTAACTCCCGTAACTGTAGGAACCCGACATGGTGTTTCTCCCACTCTGAACCTCTACCTGGAAGGGTCCCACCTCCTCCCACATATTTTCCTGCTGCCCAAGTTTGACCCCTTCTTTCAGGTCACTGTTAAAAGTGGCCTCCCATCCTTTGAGCTTCCAGGCGCAGGAGGGGTTGGAGCAAAGAATGCACAGGAGGGTGCACCGAAGAATTCTGCCTTAAAGAAAAGTATGTCAGCCTGGGTCCTTACACTGTTTTGCTGTTTTCTCACCACTAGGATTTTAATGAAAATCAACATTACCTCCTTCCTTGAGAGCTGGTTGTGGAAAGACCTCTGCAGAAGATGGAGGAAACTTTTTGTTCGTGAAAAGCTTGAGATCTTAGTACTAGAGGAATAGGAAGTAGTCACTGACCCCAACCCCTGTGCCTGCACGTTCTGAGGAGGTGAATGAGGCTTCAGGCTCCAGGAAAAAGGAAGCATTATTGACAATACACAAGGTAGGCTCTTTATTCAATATACAGTTTTGGATTGTGGTTTTATAATGCATTTAATGAATTAGTAATATCAAACATCATTAGTCACCTGGAGCCCTCAAAGGCTTGTCTGTTTAAAAAAAAAAAGAAAAAAAATGGCACACGGGAATTAGATTGTTGCAAACTGATAGATGCACAAGCAGTTAACATGAATCCTCCAAATGAGTCACTTCACTATTAGTAACCAAGGAAAGTCTAGGTTCGTTAGACAGGAAAGTTATCTGAGTGTGATCATCAATAACCCCCCATTCCTGGAAAAGGCCTTCCCCAATTTTTTGCAAAGAGATCAGGTCCAGATCAATGTCCTTTGCTCGCCCCCTCCATCCCTCTCTAAATGAGACTGGAGGGAGCCATGTCCCTGAGGCTGCCTCACCGCATTGGAATGTCTGAGCTAACAGTGCTTCCAGAGGGTTCATTGCTCCTCTGAACAGCACTGCCCAGACTTTCTGGAGATTTTAATTCACTCCCCAACCTCGCCAACAGTTGCACACAAGGTGCCTTTTTTACACCCTGCTCTCTGTTCAGTGAAACACACAGACCATCTCAGGGGAACAATGGCTCCATTCAAGACTTTTTCTAAAGTACAGCATATAACCTCCACACTGTGGGTTGCTGCCAGCCATTATCTGGAGGAAGAAAGACGGTCAGATAAAGTGCTTGTGAATTGGGGGAGCACTGGACGGTTTCCATGGAAAATTCAGTTTCAATAAACTGAGTTATGCATCTTTGTATACAAGACCATTTTGCATAGTCAAAAACAACAACAAAAACAAAAGCCCCAAGAAATAATGCTGTGGAAGCTATTTAAATGTAGTGCATCTTTGTTTGAAATTCCAGAAGAAAGCACACATCTCTTTTGAACTTGTTGCATAATGGTCTCCATTTGATGGAAATTGATTTAAGATGTAAACGTTGGGCTAGGGAATTTAAGTTGTAAAATCATTTTAAGAAATGGAATCATGTCCCCACTTTCTTCCTCTCACATCCTGTAATTTTTTATGTGGGGGGAGGGGGTGTCTCTGACTTCATGGTTGTTGCTGCCAGTGGGAGGCCGCAGTCCCCCTACTGCACATATTACAGAAGAAAAGATTGGCCCTTTGCCACACTCAACAAGCCAGCCATCAGTTAACCCATTTATAAACAAACCTTAAGGTTGGGAACTGAGTAGTCAGCACAGGCACAACTGACAAATGTATTGATCTTTGTTCAACAGTAGCTAATTGCTAAGCAGAGGAATTTGCCAACAGACTTTTGGGTCAGCTTTGGAAGCCAAGGAAGAACTGAAGGAACAAGGCAGCCCCGAGTTTAGGACTCGCCCTTTCCTCTCATTCTAAGTCTATGCATCAGACTGTATGGGGTTTACCAGCTGTCTGCAAATAGGCCGGTGAGTTCAGAGAGTGGACACAGAGCCCAAAACAAGTTTTTCGGAGTTTTCTCATATGTGAGGGTAGAAGTACTAAAGCTGTTCGAGGTTAGTGGAAATACCAGCATGTTAGAGCGATAGGTAGCTCTACTTCTGTGGGGTGATAGGAGTGAGGGTGGAGGAGATCTATCTCTCAACATGGCCAATATTAGGGGCAGAGACCTGTGTGATTCCACTTGAGTTGATAACCTTAATCCACTTCCCAGGTGTGAGTGAGCCCTTGAGCAAGTTTCTTATCTCTTCGTGCCTCATTTTCCTCTTCTGTAAACTATACCTGCCCTTCACAGTGGCTGTGAGGGCTTAAGCAAGTTACTCTATGTGAAGCACTTAGATTAAAGAAATAAAACTCAGAACTTAATTTTCATTTATATGTATGGTATTTAAAAACTGTGATCTCCTTTGAATATTGCAGATGTCTTGGTGTTTTGACAGAAAGTCCATCCATTTTTTGTTCCCTTGAAATATTCTGGAATCTCATTGTAATATCTGGTTCAGTTGCTATCCGTAAAAGGCAGGGGTAGCTCAAATCATCTCAAGGAGCCATAGCTAAAAATTAGAGAAACACAATTTAAAAAAACAATTTAACTCTCCTGGAATCCCGAAGCATAGACTTTGGGGCAAGAGACTTCTCAAGAGGTAGGTTTTAAAGTTTGATATCATTCTAAGTGGCCACAGTGTTGAAGAGAACTCTGGTATGGTTGTGGAATTCAAAGGAAAATAATAGTCTTTTGAAAAAATCATCTTTTCTACAAACTTAATTGAAGTAAGTCACTAGGAAAATGACCATGGCTCCTGGGTGATCCCAAGTGCTGTGAATTGTCCATAGATCATCAGACTGGTCACCTGTGAAGAGTAGATGACATGGAGCAGGTTTTCACTGGCTATTAATTTGTTCACTGATTCTCCAACTGGTATCTTGATGCTGATTAGCTGTGCAAGCCCCTCTGCAAGCTCATTCTTTGGTTTCTCTGCACGCCTCCTGCATTAATGTTAGCATGTTACTATCTGCCAGCTCTCCCAGATCCTTTTATTAACAATCATCATGCTCAATCACTCCTTCTGCCAGAAATTATAATAATGATAACAGCGGCTACCTTTGTGCTCTTCTTTGATTCTTTTATGCAAAAATATCAATATATTTTGATATGCAATATGCATTTGCAATATGCAAATGTACGGAGCACCTACTATTTGTCAAGCATTGTATACCAGAGATACAAACAGTGAACACAATAGTCAGCAAAGTCCAGGCCTTCATGGTGCTTATATTCTGGTATCCATAGACAACGAACTATGTAAAAAGTAAAGCATGTAGTATAGTAGAAGGTGATGAATGCTTGAGAAAAGTAAAGCAAGGATAAAAGACAGAGTGCTGCAGGTCTTGGAGAGGATTGCAATTTTACATAGAATGTCTCAGGAAAGACTTCTTTGAGAGGTAACACTGGAGTAAAGGAAGTGAGTAAAGGAAGTATAGGAAGTGAGGGAGGGTGGAAGACACTGCTTATTTCCCTCTAGCATCCTTCCTCCACTTGTTTCTTTTAGGCTGGCACTTCTTTATCTTCATTCTTATGTTCTAGGGGCAGCTTCCCAACCTGACAAAGACGTTGCAAGCAGTGTTTGAAAGAACATCTCCATCAGCCATAGCTCTGTGTGTGTAAAATGTGCTCTACACTTGCCCTCCTGGGCAACTGTACTTTCTCAAAAGTCGGAGTTGCTCTTCTGACTCTTCTTTTCTCCTCTGCCTACCTTTCCTTCTGCTCTCCCAGTCCTTCCCGAATCCTTTCGATCTCTTCTCTTTTCTCTGAAACACTGTTTCTCCCACTAACATGGCTTGTTTGTGTGACTTGTTTTTATAACAGTTCTCTAGGCCTGATTTTATTCATTACTTAGGTATAGATTTTACTAATATAATGAAGAAAGTTGGGAAAACAGAGTCTAAATTACTTTTAACAACATTTACAACCTGCACATAGAGAATAGATATCTTCTCTTCTGAATTCCATGGGCATTTATAAGAATGGGCCAAGAAAATCTCAACAAATTCCAGGAAATTTATGAGCTATATTCTCTGACTAAAATGCAAGAAAACTAGAAGTTAATATTAAATATTTTTAACCAAAAACATCAACTGCTCAACAGTTAAACCATGTTCTTCTAAATAATGATTGGGTCACATAAGAAATATAAATGATAATTGTAGATTTCTTGGAATATGACAAAAATGAGAATATTACATAATCTAAATTTATGAGATGTGGCTAAATCAGTAATTAAAGGCAAATGTGCATCTTTAAATGTTTTTATTATTAAACAAGAAAGTATAAAAATATATGAACTGAGAATTCAAATGTAAAAAAAAAAATGCCAAAAACAATTCCAAGAAAAATAAAATTAAAAAAAAAAAAAGAAAGTAAAAATGAAAACCTAACCAACTAGAAGTTAAATCTAAGAGCTGGTTCTTTGGAAAATATAAAATGCCTTTGAGGGGAGCATTAAAACAAAGTAACACTTCTGTAAAACATAATCAAGAATAAAAACACTAACAAAATTATAAAAGGGAAACAGAACACTATAATAGATGTGTGACATTTTCAATTATAAAAGAATACCATGATAAAGTTTGTTGCTGTTGCTATGCTGTGCCCAGTTGTATCTGCCTCTGCAACCTATGGACTGTAGCCCACCAGGTTCCTCTGTCCGTGGAATTCTCCAGGCAAGGATACTGGAGTGGTTTGCCATCTCCTGCTCCAGGGATTGAACCCCAATCTCTTGCATCTCCTGCATTGGCAGGTGGATTCTTTACCACTAGTGCCACCTGGGAAGACCATGATAAAGTTTAAGCTAACCAATTTTTAAAAATCTACCTTAAATTGATAATATTCTGAGAAATTATTTTACCACAATTAATCAAAAAAGTAGAAAAGTCTTTGTTTCCTTTGGAATACCATTGCTGGGTTCGGAAATTTCTTCCTTACAATTCTTGTTTTCCCAAGTTATTAGCTATAAACCATGTTTGCTCCAGCCTCCATTGCAGCTTGGGCAGTGACCAGTTACCTGGCATCATCGGTCAGGCATATGTGTGAGAGACTTAGATTCAAAAGTGAACAATTTGGAGACAAATTCTATACAGAATACATTTTGCTGGCAACAATGAGAGCAAGCAAACTAAACTTTTGGGGGCATCTGTAAAGCTGGAAAATTGGTGCCAAGGTGGCTTCAGTGCTGGTAGCAGATGGAATTCCCGAAAAGTTGAGTTCCTGGCAGTGATGCTAACTTATAGCTTCCAGTGCCTGGGAAATTATTTGGGGCATTATTCTTGGAAGCCTAGTTTTGAGGCTGACTATCCAGCTCTCAACAATTCTGCAAGTTACTCAAATTCCTTTTGGTAAATTGCTTTCTTGCCTAAGTTAGTTTCTGTTACTTATAACTGAGGATACTAACACAATAATCATTGAAAAAAATGAAAGTAGGTAATTAATTGATTAAATGTTTACTGAGTAACTTTTAGTGTAGGAATTGTGTAAAGTACTAGGAAAACAACAGTGACTGGGAAGGAGTGACATAATCTCTACCTTCATAAAGCTTATAATTTAATGGAGTACTTATCAATGAATCCTTACACAAAAAAAGTTTTAGTATGGTATTTTCAAAGTATTTTCACCTGCTACTATTTAATCAATGTAAAGAGTCTCTGTGGGCAAATATATTTTAAAATGCTGGAGGTTTACAATTGTCGGTGACATACTAAAAATTATGAGAAATCCCAAATAAATAACCTTTTAACTCTGTTTAATCCAGAGATGAGGGCTCCCCTTGTGATTCAGTGGGAAAGAATCTGCCTGCCAATGCAGGAGGTTCGAGTTGCATCCCTGGGTACGGAAGAGCCCCTGGAGAAGGAAACAGCAACCCACTCCAGTATTCTTGCCTGGGAAATCCCACGGCAGAGGAGGCTGGCAGGTTACAGTTCATGGGGTTGAAAAAGAGTCAAACACGACTTAGTGACAGAGCATGCATGCCTGCTTCATGTATCTTCATGCATGAGGCCAATCCTAGTTTACTTCTTCTTTTTAGATGATGTGATCATTTTCCTGGGTATCTAAAGGACTATGCCATAGCCAAGATGACTCTGAAACAGTAAAGGAAAGGGATGTGCTCTACCAAATATAGAAACTTTTAGACAAAATTATAGGATAAGTTCTCTGTGGTCTCAGAGTAGAAAAGGAGTTCTTTGATGAGGTTCTTAAAAAAGCTAAGGAGTAAGAGAAAAACGGTAAATTTGGCTTTAATCATATAACCTGTATAACCATGTGCTAAGTCGCTTCAGTCGTGTTCAACTCTGTGATCGTATGAATTGTAGCCCTCCAGGATCCTCTGTCCATGGGATTCTCCAGGCAAGAATACTGGAGTGGGTTGCCATTTCCTTCTCCAGGGGATCTTCTCGACCCAGGGATTGAACCCAAATCTCCTGTGTCTCCTGCATTACAGGAGGATTCTTCACCACTGAGCCACAAGGGATGCCCAAACATATAACAACAGGTGTCTTTAACAAAGGTAAAACAAAATCTGAAGATTGAAAGAAAAAAGTTGCAACATAATAACCAATAAATCATTAGTGTCTTTTAAAGACTGTCTTGAAATCAGAAGGAAAAATAGAAAATGGGCAAATGATATGAACAGGTAATTTATAGAAAATATAAACCTTATTTATAGTCTGGAAAAAATAAAAACATGAGATACTTTTTACATAAAAAAGCTATCT
The DNA here is from genome assembly GCF_033118175.1 of Dama dama. NCBI lineage: Eukaryota > Metazoa > Chordata > Mammalia > Artiodactyla > Cervidae > Dama > Dama dama. Next base: position 61,924,852 of record NC_083695.1, on the reverse strand, counting down.
CAGCTACTTGACTGAAAAAGTTTTAAAGTCTGGCAAGAATAAATGTTAGAATTATACTGTTGCTGAGAATATAAATGAGTACCACCTCTTTTAAGAGTCATTAGACAACATCTGCTCCAATTCCACATCTGTGTCTATACAGAGAAAGTTCTGCATATATACATAAAGAGACATACTATAATTTCTTTGCAGCTTGTTGTTAATTACCAAAATTAATTGAAACAAGCCTGAATATATGAATGTTTGTTGGTGAATACACTAACACATTTGCTTTTGTTTACTCATGACCAAATGCTGTACAATAGCTTATGTGAATAAACTAGACTTGTGAGTTTAAACATGGATATATCTCAAAAATATAATTTTGAGTGAAAAAGAAAAATTACAGAATGACTTTTACAGTATGATAGCATTGCTGTAAACAAACAAACAAACAAAATAAGATAATATCTGGTTTACGGGCATATGTGAAATGCAAGTATTGAAAACATGGATAAGATGTGTGCACACTAACTTCATGATAGGAATTTTCCTCTAGACAGGTAAGGAGCTAAAAGAGAAGGGTATAAAAATCATTTCAATTATATCTGTAATGTTTTTGATTTCTAAAAATATCTGGAACTGGACTTTATTAAAATTAAAAACTTCTCTGCAGAACACACTGTCAAAATGATGAGAAGACAGCCACAAATTGGGAGAAAATATTTGCAAAAGACATATTTGCTAAAGGAATATTATCCAAAATATACAAAGAGTTTTTAAAACTCACTAAGGGACTTCCCTGGTGGTCCCTTAAGGGAAATCAGTCCTGAATATTCTTTGGAAGGACTGAAGCTGAAGCTCCAATACTTTGGCCACCTGATACAGAGAGCTGACTCATTGGAAAAGACCCTAATGCTGGGAAAAACTGAAGGTAGGAGAATGGGATGACAGAGGATGAGATGGTTGGATGGCATCACCAACTCGATGCATGAGTTTGAGCAAGTTCCGAGAGTTGGTGATGAACAGGGAGGCCTGGCATGCTGCAGTCCATGGGGTGGCAAAGAGTCAGACATGACTGAGCGACTGAACTAAACTGAACTGAACTGGTGGTTCAGTAGCTAAGACTCCGTGCTCCCAACACAGGGGATCTAGGTTCAATCCCTGGTCAGGGAACTAGATCCCACATGCCACAAGTAAGAGTTCAGTGCTGCAACCAAAGATCCAGCAGACTGCAACAAAGACCTGGTGCAGCCAGATAAATAGATAAAGATATTTTATAAAAATAAAATAAAATGCAGTAATAAGAAATGAACAACCCAATTGAAAAATGGGCAAAAGGCCTGAACAGATACCTTGCCAAAGAAGAAATACAATTGGCAAGTAACTGTATGAAAAGATGTTCAACATCATACATTGTTAGGGAATTACAAATTAAAACAATGAAACACCACTACACACCTATTAGAGTGGCCAAAACCCCAAATATTGACAATATCAAATGTTGGTGAGTATGTGGAGCAACAGAAACTCTCAAACACTGCTACTAGAAATGCAAAATAGTATAGCCACTTTGGAAGATAGTTTGGCAGTTCTTATAAAACTAAACATACTCTTATATAATCCAGCAACTGTACTTCCTGTTGTTGCTTAGTTGCTCAGTCATGTCCAACTCTTTTGCAACCCCATGGACTGTATATAGCCCGCCAGGCTCCTCTGTCCATAGAATTTCCCAGGCAAGAATACTGGAGTGGATTGCCATTTCCTTCTCCAGGGGATCATCCCAACCCTGGGATGGAACCTGCATCTCCTGCATTGGCAGGTGGATTTTTTACCACTGAGCCAACAGGAAAGGTCACTGGACTCCTTGGTGTATACCAAAATAAAATGAGAACTTATGTCCACATAAAAAGCTGCACATCGATGTTTATAGAATCTTTATTCATAGTTAAGAAAACTTGATAATAGCCAAGATATTTTCAATAAGTGAATGAGTAAATAACCTGTGGTATAGTCAGACAAAGAGATGTGTTTTAGTGCTAAAAAGAAATGAACTCTCAAGCCATGAAAAGATTTGGAGGAACCTTAAATGCACATTACTAAGTGAAAGAAGTCAATCTGAAAAGACTACCTGCTGTGTGATTCCAGCTATTAATATATGACATTCTGCAAAAGTCAAGTTGTGAAGGCAGTAACAAGATCAGTGTTTCCCAGAGGTTAGGTGGGAGGAAGGGATGAATAGTTGGGGCACAGAGGACTTTTAGGGCAGCTGAACTATTCCACATGATACTACAGTGGTGAATACATGGCCTGGTATGTTTATCAAGACACATAGAATGTACAGTACCAAAGGTGAACCCTAATGTAAACTGTGGACTTTGAGCAATGATGATGTATCAATATGAGTCATCAATTAACAAATGTATTCCTCTGAGGCAGCATGTTGATAACGGAGAAGGCACTGTGCATGTGTGAGGACAGGGTGTTTAGGGGAACCCTCTGTACTTCCTGTTCAGTTTTGCTGTGAACCTAAAATTGCTCTAAAAAATAAAATTTATTAGTTTAAAAAATATATGAAGCAAATATAATATTTGTTGATTCTGAAAGGTGGTTACATAGTGTTTATTACTTTCTGTACTTCCTGAGCTAGAAAAATTTCTCAATACCACTAAAAGAAAAAATGAATAGTATGAGCACAAGTATAAACTGAACAAAATGATAGAAAAGAAGGATTTGAAAATAACCCCAAAAGACATACATGCATATATATAATATACATAGGTATAATAAACATTAAGATAAATGCAATAAGTCAGTATGAAAGGGATGGTTTATTAAACAATGCCTTAGGAAAATTGACTGGCTAAAACTATCAAGAACCTCACCTCATATACATATCAAGTACATTTCAAGGAATTAATAACTGAACGTTAAAGTGATATCATTAACATAGGGAAGTAAAATAAAGTGGAGGTGAATATTTTGCTTGTCCAATTGTGGGAAAATGCTTTCTAAGTCTAGAAGCATTGAAAGGAATTTTAGTGAACATTTAAAATACATAAATATTTTAGACTTTTGAGAGTTAAGGTATTATAAACAAAATACAAAAACCAAACTGTATATTGATCAGGTATGATTTTTATAGTCAGAAATGAAAGCAAAAATGAAGCCATGCAACAAAACCTTAGGTATCTCCCCATCAGCCTTATACCATCTTCTTACCCAATTGATGTTACTACACAATTTTTCCTGGTCACTAGGCTTACAATTTCCAGAAATCTTTAACTCCTCAAAATATTTCTCTCCACCTCCATCAATTAATTGCAAAAATATTTTCAACTGCTACTCACTGAGTATGTGTTATGTATCAATCACCATATTAGGTGCTTTACATAGTATGTCTTTTTTAATCCCTAACTCTATAATATTGGCATCATCTCTTCATAGTAAGTATCTAAAGTTCAGAGATATGAAGTAATTTTTCTCTAGTTCAGCTGTAGGATGCAGCTCATTAATGGGTCATGAGATCAATTGAATGGCCATGGCTAGCAGCTTTAAGAAATGAGATAAAATAGAAGAGAAAACATCAGACTACATCATGCATATTAAGGGTAGAAGCTGTTTCATTAACCTTTTTGTGATTTAACATTTTTAAAATTTATTTTTAATTGAAGGATAATTGCCTCACAATGCTGTGTAGGTTTCTGTCATACAACAATGTGAGTCAGTCACGTGTATACACATGTCCTCTCCCTCTTCCCACCTTCTACCCCATCCCACCCCTCTAGGTTGTTACAGAGTACTGAGTTGAATTCTCTGTGTTATACAGCAACTTCTTACTAGCTATCTATTTTACATATGGTAAGAAATATGTTTCAGTGCTGCTCTCTTAATTTGTCCTACTCTCTCCTTCGCCAACTGTGTCCACAATTCTGTTTTCTATGTCTATGTCTCTACCATGTGACTTAGCAATCCCACTATTGCGCATATATCCTAACAAAACCATAATTGAAAAAGATGCATGTACCCCAGTGTTCATTGTAGCACTATTTAAGCTTAGACATGGAAGCAACCTAGATGTCCGTCGACAGATGGATAGATAAATAGGTTATGGTTACATATATACACTATGGAATATTACTCAGCTGTGAAAAGGAATACATTTGAGTCAGTTCTAGTGAGGTGGATGAACCTAGAGCCTATTGTACAGAGTGAAGTAAGTTAGAAAGAAAAAAAACAAATATTGTATGTTAACACATAAATGGCATCCAGAAAAATGGTACTGATGAACCTATTAGTAGGGCAGAAATAGAGACATAGACATAGAAAACAGACTTGTTTCATTAACCTTTGATTCAAGAGTATATGTATATGAGCATGTGTGTGAGTGAGTGAGTGTGTGTGTTTGTGCTGGAACAAAACATAAACCATTTTTCTTACTGTGTGTCATATTTAGAAAAATTTGAATGTCACTGTTTACTTAGTATGAGGCCAAATATTCACACCCAGGCTATGGGTCTCTAAATCCTATGGCCTTGCAATTCATTTACTGTTCAACCTGGCATTCAAGGCCCTCCATCACCGTCACCTTCCTGTCTTGTCAGCCTTATTCTGTACTTCTTTCATCCAGCCACAGACTTATCATCTTTCTACACTATTTTCTCAGGATGCTTTGTGTTTAAGCCTTGGATCAGACGGTTTCTGCCACAGATATAGTGTCATATCTGCTGGGTAAAAATCCTCCAGAGAGTCATCATGTCATCTTTTACATGAACCACACAGCTACACATTTTCCTATTTTGATTTCAGAGAAGGAGGGCCCATTCTTAAAACTAAGATTTATAAAGTGCGTGCTTTTATGTCGTATTATGCATTGGTGGAAAGTTAAGCAGTCTTCAGTACTTTAAGGTTACTATGATGCCACTGAGTTAATCTGTGACAAAGGAACAAGGGTGACACCAGTAATAGCTAATGGTTATTTGCTGCTTATCAGGCCCTGAGCTAACTCTTTACAGGCATTGCCTCATTGAATCATTAGCCCCATTTTATAGATGAAAAAGTTGAGACATAGGGGTGTAATTTGTCCAAGTTTGCGTAGCTAGTAAGTGAAAGATCTACTTTTCAAAGCCAGGCAGTGTTTTTCTGTAACATACTTGGTTAACTCCAATTACTACGCTGCATCAAAACCAATATCCCGGAAAGACACTCTGAATGCTTAGTTTCAAGTTCATGAAATGCCCTGGGGAAAGTCTTAGGGCTGGGGAATGGTTCACGTGGGTAGCACTGGGGGAAAAGCTGCCTTGGAGGGTTGAAGTACACTTGGAATGGGGCTTATGTGATCTGGTGTGAGGCAGCAGCACAGTTGGGACGGAGAACAAGAATTGATACTGAAAGATCCAAGGTCGACTGGTGGGGAAATGGTCCTGAAGGTTAACAGTGAAGACAGGAATCAAAATGGAAAAGTAAGCAGTCAGGGGAAGATTCAGAGTTAAGGCAGCAGCCAGCAAGCTCACATGTGGGAAGCTCTTTGCTTGTCCTTGGGGACAAGGGACTTGAAGGTCATCAGCAGTCATGGGGCAGTGTCTCTGGTGGGCCTTGCTCGGATAACGCTGGATGCCTTTTCTGCCAAGCAGCTTGCACATGCCAGGCACTCACCCTGAGTCAGGCAGGTAATGGTGTACAGCCACATTCCTTTGAAGAGCAAACACTGCCATTTGTCATTGCAGTGGACCTCAGTGTGGGATTCAGATGACCTTTCTATCATCCACCCTCTAAATGTAAATATTTTAGACAGACCATTGCCCTAGTGAGACCACTTGCTGTGTATTTGTAACTTTACTTACCCAGTGAACTCAGAACCATGGAAGACTGGGCATTGACAAATAATGAATAATAATAGTACATTTTTATCCTGTATCTACTGTATGAGGGTCTTTTAACACATTCTCTCCTCTTTTGCCCTAGAAAGAACAAACAAGTTAATCTTCTGAATTACAGGAGGGAAAAAAACTCCAGCTCCTCTCTTTTGAGCTATGCCAGTGCTTCCCAGTTGGAAAGGTATTTCTCAAGACTACCTTCCCTGCATGGAAGGTGATCATTCTATAAGACAATCAATAATGAGTTTTGTTGTTGTTTTAGAATTTTATTTATTTATGTATTTATTTATTTTTGGCTGTGCTGGGTCTTCATTGCTGTGTGGGCTTTTTCCTAGTTGTGGCAAACAGGGGCTACTCTTGGTTGCAGTGCCCAGGCTCTCATTGCAGTGGCTTCTCTTGTTGTGGAGCATGGTCTCTAGGGTGCATGGGCTTCAGTAGTTGTGGTTCCCAGGCTCTAGAGCACAGGCTTGATAGTTGTGGTGCTCAGGCTTAGTTGCTTTACGGCATGTGGGATCTTCTTAGAACAGGGATCGAACCTGTATCTCCTGTATTGGCAGGAGGATTCTTTATCACTGAGCCACTAGGGAAGCCCAGTGAGTAATGAGTTTTTACCATGTCATCCTATTTTATTGATAGTTTCTTTATAACTGCTTTTTTTTGCAGTTTTTCATACAATTTTATTTTCTCCCTTCAACTGTTATAATATGGTATCTTGGTTCATGGCTCTGTCACTCTGATCTTTGCTTCTGTTGTCACATATATTCCTCTGATCTTCCTGTCTCCCTTTTACAAGGGTCCATGGGAAGATCTTGGGCTTGCCTGGATAATTCAAGATAATCTACCCATCTCAGGATCCTTAACATAATTATATCTGCACAGTCCCTTGTTGCCATGTAAGGTAGCATGTTCCTAGGTTCTGGGGGATTGGGAGATAGATATTGTTGGAGGTCCACTGTTCAGGCAGATCTTAACCAGGGAGAATTAGTTTTTGGGCTTCACCTTGTAAAACATAGGTTATTTTTCAGTCTGATCCCTTGGTAGCTGTTCCGATTTACCTTATCTTTGTTCTACTATTAACTGTGATATTATCATGTAAAAACACAATATGCCAGGTGCTATTTTATGCACCTCATACATTTTAACTCACTAAGTGTAGATTCAGGAAGATTAAGCAATTTAAGTGGCAGAATCGGGATTTGAACCCAGGCAGTTGTTCCCTAGAGTTAATGACTATGTTGTCCTGATCTCTGATGACCCAGCTTCCTCCTGAGTGCCCTAGTGCTGAGAGTGGCATCTCACTTAAACCATCTGACACCTCACAACATCTTCCTCAGACTCTGGATCCCACATGGAGATGCCAGCATGACCTCTGCTTTGGGCCACGTATACCTTCAGGCAGGCCAGAAGCTGCCTTCAGCCTTTGAGCAGCTTTGGATCAACAACCAAATTAGATCTCTGACCCCTCAAAGCCAAGGACCAGCCCTTGACCAAGGTAACTCCACAAAGGATCAGTCCTTGACATCCAGCTGGATGCATTTCTGCAGACTTTACCACAGTATTCAAAAGTATTACTTTTAGAATTGGGGATGTGACTCATGCTTCTGCTTTTTATTGAGTACATAGAAGCAACAGTTAATGCAATTTTATCTGAACCCTGAGCATAATTCTACTGTCGGAAGAGCAGTAATGCTCAGATTTATCAGAGGCTGCAGGCTCTGCCGTAGTTCATTAAAGTTTTTCATTATTCATCTATATTAAGCTAAACACATTACATGATGTCAGACAACACAGAGCTGCTGTTCTGATTAAAGACACGTTCCTTAACCCAGAAGACCCTGGATACTCAGTAAACTCTTAGATAGGCTTCAAGTAGTCTGTGATGTGCCCATAGGTCAGTGATGAGTTTCTGAGAAGCAAGAGCCCCCAGGAAACAAGCAATGAGGCTGCTATGTGCCCCAAAGATAGTGTTCATTTCTCACCACCTGCTTTGGCCAGAGCCGCCATCACCTTTTACCTGCACCCTTGCCAACTGCCTCCTGTCTGATCTGTCTGCTTCTGCTGTTGCCTTCTACCATCTACTTTCCATACCACAGCCAGAATAATTCTTTTTATCTTTGTTCTTATTATTTATTCTTTAATTGGAGGCAAATTGCTTTACAATGTTGTGTTGGTTTCTGCCATGCAGCAATGCGATTCAGCCATAATTACATGTATGTCACCTCCCTCCCCGTATCCCACTTTTCTGGGTCATCACAGACCACCATGCTGGGCTCCCTGCGCTATACAGCAATTTCTCACCAGCTATCCATTTTGCACATGGTAGTTTATCTACATTGATGCTGCTTTCTCCATAGGAGAAGGCAACGGCAACCCACTCCAGTACTCTTGCCTAGAGAATCCCATGGATGGAGGAGCCTGGTAGGCTACAGTCCATGGGGTCGCAAAGAGTCAGACACTACTGAGCGACTTCACTTCACTCACTTCACTCACTTCATACTTTATCACTGGAGAAGGAAATGGCAACCCACTCCAGTATTCTTGCCTGGAGAATACCATGGACAGAGAAGCCTGGCAGGCCATGGTCCATAGGGTCACAGAGAGTCAGACATGGCTGAAGTGACTCAGCATGCACTTTCTCCATTTGTCCCACTTTCTTCTTCCCCAACTGTGTCCACAAGTCCATTCTTGACATCTGTCTCTCCATTCCGTCCCTACAAATAGGTTCATCGATACCGTTTTTCAAGATTCCATATATAAGCATTAATATATGATACTTGTTTTTCTCTTTCTGATTTACTTTACTCTATAGGTCTAGGTTCATCCACCTCACTACATCTAACTCAAATTCATTCTTTTATGGCTAAATAGTATTCCATTGTATATATGTACCTTAACTTCTTTATCTGCTCATCTGTTGGTAGACAACTAGGTTGCTTCCATGTACTAGCTATTGTAAATAGTGCTGCTATGAACTTTGGGGTACATGTATCTTTCTCAGTTATGGTTTCCTCAAGGTATATGCCAGTACTGGGATTGCTGGATCATATGGTAGTTTTATTCCTAGTTTTTTAAGGAATCTCCATACTTTTCTCCATAGTACAGCTAGAATAATTCTTACACAATGTGAGTCAGTCACATTTCATGACTGAATCACATCTGTCTTCTATTCGGAACCCTTCATGGGCTCCCACCTCACTCAGAAGTCCCTCCTTGGCCTTTAAGGCCCTGCATGACCTGGTATCCCTAACTTCTCTCTTTCTCCCTTTCCACTTTTCCTCTCCATCCTACTTACCTTCTTGTTGTTTTTTAACATGATGGGCATTTTTCTACTTCAGGGACTTTATATTTATTTTCCCTTAAATGTTTTCTATGGTTTCATCCTCACTTCCTTCGTGTTCTTGCTCAAATGTGGCCTAATCAGTATACTTTTTCCTGACAAATCTAAACGGCAAAACAGCAACCCCTACTGCCTGCACACCCCAGCGTTCTTTATCCTCCTTACCCCATTTTATTTTTCTCCATATCTTATATCTCCAGCAGGCATATTGTAGATTGATTTATTAATATGATTAATGTCTGCTTCCCCATTGAAGGCTCCATGACGTCAGGGGTTTTGCTTGTTAGCTGGTATCCTAGGATAGTACCAAGAATCGTACCAGGTGCATAGAAGGTGCTCAATAAGCAGATATAGAACCATGGTTAAGGCGCAGCCTGGATTTAGATGACCTTGACCTCAATTCTGACTCTCTTCTTTATTGCTATGGGAACTTAGGCAAGTTCATTTACCTGTGACTCAGTTTCATTCTCTGTAAAATGCTGATAATAACAGTATTCACTGCCTAGTGGGGATTAGTGTTCATATAAGAAGAGGAAGAAAGACCAGAGCTTGCTCCCTCTCTTCCATGTAAAGATATAGCAAGAAGGTAGTTGTCTGTGAGCCATGAGGAGGGCCCTTATCAGGAGCTAAATCAGCTGGCACCTTGATCTTGGACTTCAGAGTCCACAGAACTATGAGAAACAAATGTCTGTTTTTTGAGTCACCCAGTCTGTGGTATTTTATTACAGCAGTTTGAGCAGAATACAACAAGCCTTGAACTAGAAACAACCTAAATACCTATCAACAGATGAATGGATAAACAAGTTGTGATATAGCTATATAATTAGATAGTACTCATCAATTTAAAAAAGACCGCTGATACATGCAGCAATATGGAAGAATTCAAAATAATTATACCTTGTGAAAGAAGTCAAAGTTTTAGAAGAACATAAAAGAAAGATATATTATATTATTCTATTTATATATAATTCTATAAAATGCAAGCTAATCTGTAATGACTGAAAGCAGATCAATGGTTGTCTGGGGACAGGGTGGGAGAGAGTGTCAGGAGGGAAGGATTATAATGAGACAGGGGTTGGGAATTCCTTGGTAGTCCAGTGATTAGGATACTCTGTGCTTTTACTGGTGGGTGAACTAACATCCTGCAAGCCTCCTGGTGTGACCAAAGAAAATGAGAGAGAGGTGATGGACTTGTTCACTATCTTGATTGTATTGGTGGTTCATATGTATATACACAGGTCAAAATTTATAAAATTATGCACTTTAGATATGTGAAATTTATTATATAGTATTAATACCTCAATAAAGCTATCTAGGAAGAAAGCAATGTACAAAAGAACATTTAAATATTGCTACCTATTGTATTAAAAGAAAGGAGAAATAAAACTTACAGGTTTTTTCACCTATTTTTGAAAACGTGCATGCATGTACACACACACACACACACACAATTAAAACAGTTTCCTATAGGAGGAGAGAATAGAATGATAAAGAAGAGATGTTTGGCAGATTAAAGATACTGTAGATTTTTTGACTTCTTCCTATCAAGAGGTAGATTCTGTGTTCCTGATTGACTGTAGGCAGGTTCGGATGCTGTTTTGACCAATAGAATTCAGTGGAAGAAGTAACTATGCCAGTGTGCAGACTTGGATCTTAAGAAGGAGCTTCCTCTTCCTGTCTCTGGGAACACTGGCTCTTAGGAGCCCTGACATGCCATGTGAGAAACAGTTACTATGGGGTTGCCATATTGCTCGGAAGCCTAAGCTAGTCATGCGGATAAGCCATATATATATATATATATATGGGGGAAGTACCAGACAACTCCCAGTTGTTCCAGCCTCCCACATTCACATCATCCTTACGGAGGTCTCAGACATTGTAGAGCAGTATCAAGTCTTCCCTGCTGTTCCTTTTCTGAATTTTGACCTACTTAATCATGAGAAATAATAATAAATTCTTGGTTGAAGCTTTTAAGTTTGGGGGTAGTTTTTTATGCAGCATTACCATTAAGACTTCTCTGAGTATGTGTTTTATTTTAGTTATCTAATAAAATGTAATGCCCCAAACTTAGCGGCTTAAAACAATGACAGTTTATAACTTCTCATGATTTGAGGGTGGTTGTTTTGCTCCATGAGCTGTCAGTGGGAACCATTCCTATGGCTGCCTTATGCTTTGGCCTCATTCTTCACGTGGTGTCTTACTCTCCTAGGCCTTTCTATGTGGTCTCCATCTCCAACAGGATAACCTGGACTTTGTTATAGCTCGATGGCTTGGTTTTACAAAAGAATGTTCCCAGGAGACAAGTTCTAATGCAAGAGCTAATCAAGCTTCTACTTGGTCTTGCTTGCTAGGGTCCCCATGACCAAAGCAAGTCACATGACCAAGTCTAGTGTCAGTGTGAGAGAAGACCACACAGGCATGGAAAACAGAGTTTATATTGATGTTTCAAAGGGGAGGAATAGAGCTCATTTATACAGAAGTGTGTCAGCTAAATCTGTAAACAGGAATAGTGATTGAATTAACATTGCCATTTGTAGCCACCAGTGTAGTAATTAGGAAGCATTGTCAAGGGATCCCAATCCTCTGGGTAAAATGTTGTTGGGAAATGAGATAGTCACACAGTCTCTGAGTGTCACCTCCATAGATTAATTATTAACTACAAAGGGAAAAGGTACTTTCACAACAGACAGTACTTTAACCCAGGGGTGAAGATTAGCATGACCAGTAACTGGACAACCTGACATCATATGCTTCCTTTTGGGATGCAGTGACAAGCACATGTACATCATCACATACATAGTGCTCTTGAGCAAAATGTTTGACCTGAATTTAATCATGAGAATACAATGCGGCAAATCTAGAATGTGAGATATACAATGAAACAATTGGTCAGGACTCTTCAAATAAAAGTCAGTCTCTGAAAGAGTTAAAACTATGACAGGGCACTTTTCTAGACCAAAAGAAAGCTAAGAGATGTGACAAAGATGTAATGAGTGAACCTTGATTAAGTCCCAAATTTTAAAGAGCAACATTAGAAGATATTCTGGAAGTATATGCTTATGTACTGTATATTAGATACTGTTATATAAGTGTCAAATTTTTTGTGTACAGCAGTCGTATTTTGGTTATGTAGAAGACACATGATTGAGTATTCAGGCATCAGGTATTATGATGTCTAGAACTTTCAGATGGTTCAGCAAAAGGAAATCGTGTATGTGTCTGTTGTGTGGAGGAGTGTGAATGAGACACAGAGAGAAAGAGCAAAAGCAAATGTGGCAAAATAGTCACAATTGGTAGATCTATGTATAGGGGATATAAAGATATTATTTTGAATCTTCTCTGTAAATTAAAACAATTTTAAGTAAATAGTTGGAAAAATAGAAATAGATTCCAACTTTAGGGGAAAAGAGCATGAATGTATATGAACCAAGATTAACAGGTAATATACAAACATTTAATTCACTGTACTATAGTGTCAGAATTATAGATGAGCTTTTCTTTAACTTAAGACAATTGCAGTTTATGCAGTAAAGAAAAAATAATCTCAATGAAGTTAAATTTATTTCCTATAAACTTTCATGAATTGGTAAATAAAGACACCATACTTTAATGAATCCTGGTTGTGTGGGTATTCTAAAGATAAAATAACAAATTAGTTAACCTTCAAAAATCTGGAGACCAAGGTTATATGGACTGGAAGGAGAGAAAAAACTCAAAACTGTGTGCCAGTGTGGTGAGATTCTGAATGTTTTCATTTCTCTTAATATTGTTATTTTATCAGTACATTAAAAAATAATTTAAACAAGAAAGAAATAATGAAACCCACAGTCCCCATTCATTTAACACTTATTTTACATATTTGATGTCTTTTAAGCTATAGACTCATTCTTTAAAATAGGGATTTTAAAGTAGGTTGGCTATGGGGGTTGCTTTTCTCTTATCTCTCAACTGGCTGCCTTCTGTGTCTTCATTAGAAGAGTCCTGTGGTTTTGGTTCTAGCATCCTTTCTCCCTCCACCAGTAACAGGGCCTCAGATCTTGCTCTAGGGGCACTACTACTCCCCAATTCTTAGCCATGTGCTTTGTGTGTGTGTGTGTGTGTGTGTGTGTGTGTGTAGCTAACTTTATGTGCTGCTTCTTAAGCAATAAAAACTAGCTCATAAGATGGCTAATAAACAAATGAAAAGATGCTCAACATCACTTATTATTAGAGAAATACAAATCAAAACTACAACGAGGTATCACTTCACCCCAGACAGAATGGCCATAATCAAAAAATCCAAAAACAACAAGTGCTGGAGAGCAGGTGGAGAAAAGGGAACCCTCTTGCACTGTTGGTGGGAATGTAAATTAATGAAGCCACTATAGAGGACCGTATGGAGATTCCTTAAAAAACTAGGAATAAAATCACCAGATGACCCAGCAATACCACTTCTAGGCATATACCCTGAAGAAATCAAAGCTGAAAAAGACACATGTACCCCAATGTTCACTGCAGCGCTAGTTACAATAGCTAGGATATGGAAGCAACCTAGATGTCCATCGACATGAATGGATAAAGAAGCTGTGGTACATATATACAATGAAATACTACTCAGCTGTAAAAAGGAGCACGTTTGAGTCAGTTCTAATGAGGTGGATAAACCTAGAGCCTATGATACAGAGTAAAGTAAATCAGAGAAAGAAAAACAAATATTGTATATTAGTGCATATATATAGAATCTGGAAGGATGATACTGATGAATCTGCTCACAAAGCAACAGTGGAGATGCAGACATAGAGAACAGAATTATGGACAAGGGTGAGGGAGAAAAGGGAGAGGGTGAAATAAATGGAGACAGTAGCATTTATGCATATGCACTAACATATATAAATAGATAGCCAATGAGAATTTGCTGAAGGACTTGGGGAACTCAAATGGGGGCACTGTAATAACCTAGAGAGGTGGGAATGGGTGGGAGGTAGGAGGGAGATTCAAAAGGGAGGGAATATATGTACAGCAGTGGGCACAGGACTGGAAAAGGTCAGTTTTCATTCCAATCCCAAAGACAGGCAATGGCAAAGAATGCTCAAACTACCGCACAATTGCACTCATCTCACACGCTTGTAAAGTAATGCTCAAAATTCTCCAAGCCAGGCTTCAACAGTACGTGAACTGTGAACTTCCAGATGTTCAAGCTGGACTTAGAAAAGGCAGAGGAACCAGAGATCAAATTGTCAACATCTGTTGGATCATCAAAAAAGCAAAAGAGTTCCAAAAAAACATCTACTTCTGCTTTATTGACTATGCCAAAGCCTTCAACTGTGTGGATCACAACAAACTGTGGAAAATTCTTCAAGAGATGGGAATACCAGACGACCAGACCTGCCTCTTGAGAAATCTGTATGCAGGCCAGGAAGTAGCAGTTAGAACTGGACATGGAATAACAGACTGGTTCTGAATAGGGAAAGGAGTATGTCAAGGCTGTATATTGTCACCCTGCTTATTTAACTTATGTGCAGAGTACATCATGAGAAATGCTGGGCTGGATGAAGCACAACTGGAATCAAGATTGCCAGGAGAAATATCAATAACTTCAGATATGCAGATGACACCACCCTTATGACAGAAAGTGAAGAACTAAAGAGCCTCTTGATGAAAGTGAAAGAGGAGAGTGAAAAAGTTGGCTTAAAGCTAAACATTCAGAAAACTAAGATCATGGCATCCAGTCCCATCATTTTATGGCAAATAGATGGGGAAACAGTGTCAGGCTATTTTTTTGGTCTCCAAAATCTGCAGATAGTGACTGCAACCATGAAATTAAAAGACGCTTACTCCTTGAAAGAAAAGTTGTGACCAACCTAGACAGCATATTAAAAAGCAGAGACATTACTTTGCCAACAAATGTCCATCTAGTCAAAGCTATGGTTTTTCCAGTAGTCATGTATGGATGTGAGAGTTGGACTGTAAAGAAAGCTGAGCGCCGAAGAACTGATGCTTTTGAACTGTGGTATTGGAGAAGACTCTTGAGAGTCCCTTGGACTGCAAGGAGATCCAACCAGTCCATCCTAAAGGAAATCAGTCCTGAATATTCATTGGAAGGACTGATCCTGAAGCTGAAGCTCCAATACTTTGGCCACCTGCTGCAAGGAACTGACTCATTTGAAAAGACCCTGATGCTGGGAAAGATTGAAGGTGGGAGGAGAAAGGGACAACAGAGGATGAGATGGTTGGATGGCATCACTAACTCATGGACATGAGTTTGAGTAAACTCTGGAGTTGATGATGGACAGGGAGGCCTGACGTGCTGCAGTCCATGGGGTTGCAAAAAGTCTGACATGACTGAGCAACTGAACTGAGCTGATATGTACCCCTATGGTTAATTCATGTTGTATGACAGAAACCAATCCAGTATTGTAAACCAATCATCAATCAATTAAAAATAAAAAATTGAAAAGAAGCCTTAGAACCTTTGCCTGGTTCTCTTGGAACCCTCAGTCTTGGAACTCAGAGCTCCCATATATGAAGTCTGGCAATACTGCTGGAAGGATCATGTGGACAATCCCTGAGATCACAAGGAGATTGAGAAAGGCTTAGCCTTCAAACTGTCCTTGTTAATGTGCCAGACAAATGAGTAAAGTCAACTTAAAATTCACCTCCCCCCAAGACCAATTCGGCTACAAATAGAATGCCCCCCGGTGATCCCAATAGATGCCATAAGGACTTGAACAACCACCCAGCAGAGACCTGCCCATTCTTTAGACTCTCCTAGTGACTGTACTGAGTGAAGTGAAAGTTGCTTAGTCAGTTCCGACTCTTTGCAACGCCATGGACTGTCCATGGAATTCTCCAGGCCAGAATACTGGAATGGGTAGCCTTTCCCTTCTCCAGGAGCTGTTGCCAAACTGTTTATTTGTTGTGAGCAACAGAATCTAACTTTAGCTTTGGTTAGCTTATGCCATGTATTTGTTTCCTATTGCGACTGTACCAAATTATCACTAATTTAGTGGCTTAAAATATAATTTTCTTACAGTTGTGAATGTCTGAAGTCCAAAACAGCCCTCAGTGAGCTAACAGTATGGTATTGGGAATGTGCATGGGAAACTCCATTCTCTCGTCTTTTCTAGAAGCTGCCTACATTCTTTTGCTTGTTTCCCGTCCCCCATCTTCAAAGCCAGCAGTGTTACATCTTAAAATCTCTCCAACTCGGCTCCCATCATTGCCTCTCTTCTGTGATGCTCTTGTCTCCCTCTTTCCCTTTTAAGGACCCACATGACTTCATTGGGCCCATTCAGATATCTCTCTTTGTTAAAATCACATCAACAAAGTCTCTTTTACCATGTAGGTTCCAGAGATAAGAATGTGAATGTATTTGGGAGGCTGTTATTCTGCTTGGCACATGCCACATGCCATAGAGGAATGTTTTGGAAGGACACTATAGTACCTCATGAAAGCGGAGGAGAAGTTAAACCATGGAGATTTAAGGAGGGCAGAAGCCTCGTCATCTCTAGAGACATGAGCATCCATAATTAATAACAACATTAATAAACAATCACAAGTCTTCCCTGGTGGCTCAGTGGTAAAGAATTCCCCTGTCAGTGCTGGAGACATGGGTTTGATCCCTGATCCGAGAAGATCCCACGTGCTGAAGAGCAACTAAGCCGGTGCACCAAAACTATCAAGCCTGTGCTCTAGAGCCTGGGAGCTGCAACTACTGACCTCACATGCTGTAACTACTGAAGCCCATGTGCCCTGGAGCCTGTGCTCCACAACAAGAGAAGTCACCACAGGAGAAGCCCATACACTGCATCTATAGAGTAGCCTCCTCTTGCCACAACTAGAAAAAAATCCTGTGTAGGAATGAACACCTAGCACAGCCAAAAATAAAGAAATAAGATTATTTTTAAGAAAATAAGCAATCACAGGAAGTTCTCACCATGCATTGGTCGTTGCCCTAAGAACTCTACATGTATTAACTTATTCAGTACTTACATGAGCTATATGATGTAGATCCTATTGACTGCCCCATTTTACACAAATTGAGACACAAAGACCTTCTCACTAGAGCTATGCCATTGATAGAAAGACGCTCCAAAGGTTTTCTAACATTTGTCTTTTAGCTTATAATTCCAATTTTTGGGGAGAGATCAGCCAGCTTAGGTCGAGAGCAATTTTGTTTCTCAGCTGATAACATATCAATTTAAATGCACAGACCAGTAATTCAGCAAGTATGGTTCTGAGACCAGTAGCAGCAGCATCACTTGGAAACTTGTTAAACCACAACTTTTCCGGCCTTACCTCTGACTTACTGAATCAGAAACTCTGGGGTGGGGTTCAGCAATCTGTGTTTAACAAACTCTATAAGTGATTCTGATGTAGGTTAAAGTGTGAGAGCTGCAGCGGGAGATTGTTCAATAGCTGTGCTTCATACTACTCAGCTCAAATGGGCCTCTTAAAGACCATGAGTCCTGAGGCAAGAAAGTTAGCTTAGAGTGACCAGACATCCTGGTTTGCCTGGAATTGATGGGTTTTCTAGGATGCAGGACTTTCAGCTAAAACTGGGGTAGTCCCTGGCAAGTTGGGATGGTTTATCACCCTCTTCCAGTCTGTCTCTCCCCATTTTACAAATGAGGAAACAGAGGTTAAGGAACTCACAAAAGTCCTAGAGTTAGGACATTATAGAAGTAGGACTCATGGGCAGAATATAGTTCACGCTGGGTTCTTACCCACCATGCTCCACTGCCCACTAAATGGATGAGAACACATAGCTGCTTGCTGCTCCATGGCAGAGTAAGCAATCAATACATATAAATAAGAATCCAAAGGGAGGTCTCTCTCACCCTTTGCATTCAGGTCTTGGTAACTAACCCACCAGGCAAGGTTTCTTTTCCACTGCAGTGCAAAAGATGGCAAAGAACCAAAGGATGGGAGACTATTCATTCAGCAAGCACAAGTGATGATTAGCTGCAGCATCCAACATAGCACACATAGTACGTAGCACACAGAAGAATCCCAACACATATTTTTGAATGAATTCAATGCCTGCTGAAAGCCATGTATGATATCAGGTCTTTAGGATACAGAGATAAATTTGATAGGCCAGATTTTGTAGAAACCATCTAATGGGAAAGACAGATTTTTAAAGAAAAGATAGACAAGAACTACAATAGTCATCACAATAGGAGGATGCAAAATGAAACTGGGTGGACACTGGAGGAACATTGAGGAGGGACTTAACTGCAGATGGAGGTTAGGAAAGGCTTCCCAGGAAAACAGCACAGCTGAGCCTAGAAGGACAAGCAGGGAGTCAGTCTTTTTATTCTTTTTTATTCAAAGGAAGTGATTTATTTAATTATCTAGCTATGCCAGGTCTTAGTTGTGGCATACAGAATCTTCAAACTTCACTGCAGCACGTTAACTCTGCAGGCACGTGGATGTAGTTCCCTGAACAGGGATGGAACCTGGGCCCCCTGCATTGGGAGCTCAGAATCTTAGCCACTGGACCAGCAGGGAGGTTCCGGGGGGAGTCAGTCTTGGGAGAAGAGAGGTGTGGATGTTCCAGTAGAGTGACAGTATAACCAAGGACAAAGGCATGAGGACGACCATTGCTTTGTGAAATAAACCAGTTGACTATATTTTAGTAGTTGATCTGACTGGAGAGACTGATAGACCCAGCACATTCAGGTGGGCTGGGAAGGAGTCTGTGTTCTCCCTACTTCAGCACATATGTGCACTGGATCTTCTGATACAGATCTGGCTAAATGGCAGGAAATCAGACAGGAGAGTGAGGTCCTTATTCTCAGCTTGGGGGAAATTTTATTGTTTATTCATTTTTGTTCCCTAGCACCATGTTCAAACTTTTGCAAAGACTGGGTGTTCCCCAAATGCTTCAGACAGACTGGCAGAGTAGCAGCACAGGCAGCCAAAACTGTGAACAGGCTCCCCGATTGTTCTGGGGACTTACTGTTCCTCAGCTCTTTACCCTGAGGGGCTCTGGAGATGGGGATGTACAGGCCTGGTGGTATCTGATTCGACAGAAATAGACTCCCAGGCATGGAACGCAAGGCACACAAAGGGAGAAACATATCCGGCTATATGGGTGTGGCCCCCTAAATGCATTTTTACCCCTAAAGTAGAGATTAGATATTTCGGACTCCTTTTTGCAAAACTGAGCTTGGGCTAAACTGCATGTAAACACATTCGTTTCTTCAAATCACTGTCTTTCATCATTTCACAATTAGATTGCAATTTATTGGTTTCTAGAATTAGATTAAAGCAGTCTGTAGGCAATGACTTTTATTAAAATAATATCTGCCAAAAAGAAAGGCTCCAAGTTGGTTTGAACTCCAAATGATTCAACATGTAATATCCACATCTTCTCTCTGACCTCCCCTTTCTAATCCTGTTGAACTCAGTCTAAATTTTGTATAAGGTTTATTTGCCCTCATCAGAAGCTTAATAGGCTAAAATGTAATTACTGTACTTAAGATATATGACTGTGAAAGGAACTAAAACTTGTTTTCTTCCTTAGATGTACACAAAAGGCAATTTCAGCTCAATTGACTTAACTTCAATAGCCTTTTTTTTTTCTTTCATGGGGGCGTCAAGTGGATTTCAGTTGCCAAGAAGTAAACAAAAACAATCTCTTTCATTAGGAAGGCATAACATTAACAAAAGTAAAGCAAGCAATGTCAAAATCAATTGACCTTTCAGAACAAACCAACACTATTTCTAAATGACTGCAATAATTTACAAGTGATTGTTTTAACCCGCTCTTCCATTTTACATTGGCAAATAAATATAATGACTTGGGCATAAATATGTTCACAAAAGGGAGGTAGAGTAGTTTAACAGGTTCTAATCCTGGCTCCAGCCTCTTAAGAAAACCACCAGAATATCCAGGCCTCCTTTTCTTTGCCTTTAAATGAGCATGAAAGCACCTCTGCTGAGAATAGCTTGGTGCTTGCTAAGGGCAAGGGAGAGGAAGGTATAGGGATGACTTCTAATAGGATTGGAGTTGTTTTTCTGGGATAATGAAATGTTCTGGGATTAGTTGGTGGTGATGGTTATACATCTTGCAAATGTACTAATAACCACTGCACTGTGCACCTTAAAATGGTGAATTTTATGGTGTGTGAACTATGTCTCAATTTTTAAAGAAATTACTGTGCTACTTAACCGGGCTATTGTTAGGAGGTACATAGAAAACCTTTGTAAAACAAAAAGTGTCATTTTTAGTGAGGATCAGTTATATTAGTTGAGAGCATTTCATTGTGGTTGTTCTTTGTGTTTTGGCTGCAAGAAATAGAAACCTAACTTGAGACTTTCCTGATTCACATAACCAAACCACAAGAATGCTATAGACCTTGGAGTTCAGGATTCCAAGTGGGCCACATTATCTCTACCTGTCATCTTGTCTTTTCTGAACATCACCTTCATTCCCTCTCCTGTGGTAGGGAACAGGTATCTTGTCAACCAGACAGGCAACTTCTGTTTTGTCACTAGAAGAATCAGAGTCTTTGGTTCTCTGGCCTAAAGTGCAAAACTACTATGGAATGACTCCAGTTGGCCCAATTTGGGTAAGTTATGCAACCTTAGACCAGTTACAGAGGTATGGGAGATGCCTTCTGTAAGAATACTGGCAAGCCCATGTATACATGGGTAGTTAAAAACTTCCCAGAAGAGGTGGACAGAATGCTGCTTTCAGCAGAGGAAACAGCAAATGTCCCACAGTAGACCAGTGACCCAGGCCTCCGCATGTTGGAGTCAGAGGGACTTTATTATTTTATTTATTTTCATTTTTATTGAAGTATAGTTGATTTACATTATTAGTTTAAAGCGTACAACATAATGATTCAAAGTTTTTATAGAGTACATTCCATTTAAAGTTATTTTAAAATATTGACTATAATTCCTGTGCTGTACAGTATATCCTTGCAGCTTATTTATTTTATATATAGTAGTTTGAACTTCCAGAGAAGGCAATGGCACCCCACTCCAGTACTCTTGCCTGGAAAATCCCATGGATGGAGGAGCCTGGTAGGCTTCAGTCCATGGGGTCGCTGAGTCGGGCACGACTGAGCGACTTCACTTTCACCTTTCACTTTCATGGGTTGGAGAAGGCAGTGGCAATCCACTCCAGTGTTCCTGCCTGGAGAATCCCAGGGTCAGAGGAGCCTAGTGGGCTGCCGTCTATGGGGTCGCACAGAGTCGAACACGACTGAAGTGACTTAGCAGCAGCAGCAGCAGTTTGAACTTCTTAATTCCATTCTCCTATCTTGCCCTCCTCACCTCAGAATTACCTGGTGAGATTTTGAAAAATATCACTGTCTTGAGATCCAGGCAAATTAAATTAGAACCTTTAGGGATTGAGCCCAGGCATTTGGGGCTTCCCAGGTGGCCCTGGTGGTAAAGAACCTGCCTGCCAAAGTAGGAGACACGAGTTCGATCCCTGGGTCAGGAAGATCTCCCGGAGGAGGGCATGGCAACCCACTCCAGTATTCTTGCCTGGAGAATCCCATGGACAGGAGAGCTTGGCAGGCTGCAGTCAGTAGTGTCACAAAGAGTCAGACATGACTGAAGCGACCTAGCACACACGCACGCATCAGGCACTTGAAGTATTACTAAAGTTTCCCCAGTGAGTCTAATGTGCATTGTTAGCAGTTCTCAATCTTAGTTGCACATGAGAGACCTCACAGCTCAGATCAACATGTGAGCATCTCCGGGAGGGGGAGAGATGCAGGTATTATTAGTATTTTGTTCTCTTTTCTAAGGGTGGATCCCAAACATCAGAATCACCTGGAACACTGTAATTGAATTCAGACTCATCCTATTTCAGAAATAGTAAAATGTAAGGGAAAAGTTATATCTTAGAGTCGCAGAAACATGCTATCTATGATCCTTATTTTCAGATGAAATTTAAACTTTAAGAAATTTTAGTACAAAGTGACATGGTTGATTATATGGCCTCACCAGAAATACAATATATGGCTCCCCTGATGCTAGAGTTCTTGAGAAGCTCCTAGACTAAGAAACTTTAATTTACAAACTTTCCTTAACAAGAGAAAAGTGATTTGTCAGAACACAATGTTATCAGCTCTGCCTTCTGCCATCAGTTGAATTTAGGAGTCCCCTGGGACTTGCAAACACATGAACACAGTGGCAGACTTTCAAGATCTAACCAACTCCTAGAGTAGAGTTTATATCTTTCAGTGCAATGCAGGAACTGATTTTAAGCAGGTGTAAAATCTGAAAATTCAGAGTCCAATAAGATATAAATGCTTTTATTTTTGAAAACAATAACTTGAAAAGTTGAGACAGTTAAAAAGGGAAAACAGGTTGAAATTATAGAATGAGGATGAAAAGGATTGGTCGGATCAGTTTTATGCTTTGAATGGTCCATTGTCAAATTGTCAGCATGACCAGATTTACCTGACGTTGTTTGGTTCTTTTTCTATTAAAATTACCATTTAGTTACAGGAAAAGTTAATGCTGATTTTAGAAAAGGAAGCAGCAAAGAACAACTCAGAAATTTTAAAAAAGTAAACATTTAATCTCCCTCCCCATCAGTTTGGAGTGTGTTTTTCTAGAATATCCATATCTAAACCAAATTTGCTTTAATAACGTGGGATTGTATATATGTTGTTTGTAACATCTAACAATATGTAGTGGCCATCTTACATTATTTTAACTAGAGGGTAAATCAAACAACCTTCCGTAAGCATATTGAATTTCTTTTGTAGCCCTGAATGTTTGATTGGCTTTAGCAGAAATGTTCTTAAATGCAGCCCTACTCTACCAGCTTTAGTAAAACCCTGTAAGTCAAATCCAAAGTCACTGAACGAGATGGCACATTGTTTTTGTCTGCTGGTATGGAGAAGACTCAGTTTGTGGCTTCCAACATTTGTGAGGTGTTAAACAGCAACCTCCCTCCCTGATTCCCTGGAGGGTCAGCACTGTGCTGGTAAACTAGGCTTGGATGGTGGTGAGTAGGGAGCCCTGGTTTGTAATTTGTCAATTTCTAAGTGTAAATACTACCACTGTGGTCAGTTTCAAGTATCAACAGTTTAACAATTAGCTCACAAAATTCTCAGTTATTTAGCAATCAGCTCTGAGCTGCTAAAGTGCTTGAGAGTTAAGTCAATCAATGATCAGTTAGGGAGCCTATAAGACATTTCAGTCTGATTTCCTACATGTGGTCACTGCACCTAAAAGAAAGGCAGGTATAATGGAACAAATAACCAAAGTCCAAAACTGGGAGGAAAAACCTGAATCAGAAGAACATCCCTCTCGTATTTCTTTATTAACTTGGAATTTCTAGAATATAACCTTTGAGTATAATGAGATCCCTTTGTAGATGTATAGGATAAATATTATTATGCTAGCATTTTTTTCTTTTCCCAAATAAAAATAAAGTAGTTCACAAGTCTGGTTTTATGTACCATTAAATGTTCTTTCCAATTTTCCCGTTCACAGATGTTAAATAGCTTATACCTCCAGTATTTTTTTCCTGCATAATGATTTTTATGGATGCAAATATAATAAGCATTTTAAAGTCTTACCAGTAGTGACAATAAAAGAGTGGGACTTTAAAATCCAACCATCAGTTTGGAGAGATAAGAAAACTGTGAATTTATCTCCTGGAAAACCACACACTCATTCTGTCAAGGATGCCATTGCTCAAAGTGTTTTGGAAATCCTCTTTTTAAATTGTCTTTGGCACAAGATTATGAGGTATGCATGAAAGTCAGTTAGGTTGCCCTATTGCACTACTTCATATGTTTCAAATAAAAAATAGAACCTCTGATGTTAAGTAAAAAGCAATGGATTTGAAATCTGATCTGGATTCAAGTCCAACCTCTGTTTTGTGACTTTGCATATTCCTTAAATTTTCTTAAACTCGCTTTCGTCTTCTGCAATTGGAGAATAAAAGTATCTACAGCAAGGGTTGTCCTGAAGATTAAATGAAACAAGTCATTACACCACCTTGAGAAATGAAACCCATTCTCCAAGTGTAAGTTATTATTGGCCCGGCTTTATTAGGAGTGAATGGACTTTGCTGTTTCCAAAACTTAGATGTAACCACTGAAAGCACAAACGTTCCATCATTGAAAAAGTATTCAAATGAATGTGGAAGAAGCTCTGATTCCTTATTTGAACCCAAAGGAGAACTCAGCTGGGATCCAGAGAAATGATATCCTGTGCTGAAGCCTCCCTCACTCTCCAAGTCCTTAGTATTCTCATTTCTTCCTGATTCTCTGCTTCCCTGCACCCACTCTGTTGAGTGAAAGAAGGAAATGTTGGCGAAATGCAGGGTATTTATGAAAATGATATCTGCAAGGATCCAGACTGGCAAGACAGAACATCAGCATCCCTTGTATTCCCAGGAGCCTGCGCCACCCAGCCCTCCTCCTCTAAAATGGCTGGCTCTAGTACTAGCGCTCTTCTTGCCAGCAGTGAAGATAGCTTCAACCTGAGGGGCCAGGCCACAGATTCACACTGGAGGACATAGCATGAGCAGGCCATTCTGCACAGTCTGAGGCTATGAGTGAGAAATTAACTGTACTCCAAGCCAAGCCGCAGTCACCCACACTGCTAAGCAAATTCCCTACCCTCCCACCCCCAACCCGCTCAGTCACATGAGTGAAATATTTAGCCAGGTTACCCCAAGTTTCTTGCTGTAAAACTAATACTTTGTGGTCTGCTGGAGCAATTACTGAAGTCTATCATCTGCAGTACTTCTTTCAGATCTAAAAGTAATTCCCTCTTTTCATTTTTCATGTTAATCAGAAAAAAATAAACAGCCATCACTTAGGTATTCCAACAATGCTTGCACTACGTATAGTCTACAAATAGAACAATGGATAAAAACGTATCAGTTTACTGCATCTCAGATTGTTTTTTTTCTTTTTAGCTTTAAAAATATGCTTTAGTTATAAGAGAATAAGTAGGGAAGACTGTTTACCATCTGAGGAGAAAAGAAAACCTCTCACATATGGCTATAAAATTTTAATTTATGATGATGAATTGTTTTGTATGAGAACAACCTCATCCAAATCTTTACTATAGACACCCTCTCTAGATTCCATAGTCAACAGTGCAGGGTTTTGTAGTTAATGCAAGTAGAGTATGACCTGCTTTTTTAAAAAGGCAAACACAAATATAAAAATATTTGAAACACTTTACAAGATAACAACTGTTCCAGTAGCAGATTAAACACAGTAAATACTCAGGCTCAAGATTTGGTTGGGGCTTCCCTCATAGCTCAGTTGGTAAAGAATCCTCCTGCAGTACAGGAGTCCCCGGTTCAATTCCTGGTTCAGGAAGATCCGATGGAGAAGGGAAAGGCTAAGCCATTCCAATATCCTGGCCTGGAGAATTCCATGGACTTTATGGTCCATGGGGTCGCAAAGAGTTGGACATGACTGAGCAACTTTCACTTCAAGATTTGGTTATTCTTTGGTTGGAGCCACTACAGATGATTTGAAAAACAAAAAACAAGCAAACAAATAAACAAAACACCCAGCTTTTTCTTTTAGGAATTCGTTGAAGTAGAGGAATCTCAATATGGTAACTCTATTAGTATTCTGTAACCATCAGCTGGATGTTTGAAGGTAAATTAGATATCAAAGCAGTAGACCAAATGTTTAAACGTTACCTAGCAGAAATCTGTACCACAGACCAATTTTGTAGAGCACCGAGTTATATAGTTCCTTACTTATTGTTGCTGCCTATTGTTGTTCAGTGGCTAAGTCACGTCCGACTCTTTGCCACCCCTGAAGCATGCCAGCCTCCCCTGTCTTTCACTCTCTCCCAGAGTTTGATCAAATTTATGTCCATTGACTTGATGAGACTATCTAACCATCTCATCCTCTACTGCCTCCTTGTCCTTTTGCCTTTAGTCTTTCCCAGCATCGGAGTCTTTTCCAATGAGTCGACTCTTCACACCAGGTAGCCAAGGTATTAGAGTTTCAGCCTCAGCATCAGTCCTTCCAATGAATATTCAGGACTGATATCCTTTAGGATTGACTCGGTTGATTTCCTTGCAGTCCAAGGGAGTCTCAAGAGTCTTATTCAGCACCACAATTCAAACGCATCAGTTCTTCAGTGCTCAGCCTTCTTTATGGTCACATCTGTACACGAGTAATGGAAAAACTCTAGCTTTGGCTCTATGACTTCTGTCAGCAAAGTGATGTCTTTGCTTTTTAATATGCTATCATAGCTTTCCTTCCAAGGAGAAAATGTCTTTGAATTTCATGGTTGCAGTCACCATCTGCTGTAATTTTGGAGCCCAAGAAAAATAAAATTTGTCACTGTTTCCACTTTTCCCCCATCTACTTGCCATGAAGTGATGGGACCAAATTCTGTCATCTTAGTTTTTTTAATGTTGAGGTTCAAGTCAGCTTTTTCACTCTCCTCTTTCACCCTCATCAAGAGACTCTTTAGTTTCTCTTCACTTTCTGTCATTAGAATGGTATCATCTGCATATCTGAGGTTGTTGATATTTCTTCCGGCAGTGTTGATTCCAGCTTGTGATTCATCCAGCCTGGCATTTCTTATTATGTACTCTCCATATAAATTAAATAAGCAGGGTGACAATATACAGCCTTGACATACTCCTTTCCCAATTCTGAACCACTCAGTTGTTCCAGGTCCAGTTCTATCTGTTGTTTCTTGACTTGCATACAGGTTTCTCAGGAGACAGGTAAGGAGGTCTGGTATTCCCATCACAGTTTGTTGTGACCCACACAGTCAAAGGTGTTAGTGTAGTCGATGAAGTAGAAGTAGATGTTTTTCTGGAATCCCCTTGATTTCTCTATAATCCAGAAAATGTTGGCGATTTGATCTCTGGTTCCTCTGCCTTTTCCAAACCCAGCTTGTACTTCTGGAAGTTCTTGATCACATACTGCTGAAGCCTAGCTTGAAGGATTTTGAGCATAAACTTACTATCCTGTGATATAAGCATGTTTGTCCAATAGCTTGAACATTCTTTGGCATTGACTTTCTTTGGGATTAAAATGAAAACCGACCTTTTCTAGTCTTGTTGCCACTGCTGAGTTTTCCAAACTTGCTGGCATATTAAGTGCAGCACTTTAACAGCATCATCTTTTAGGATTTTAAATCATTCAGCTGGAATTCCATCACTTCCACTGGTTTTGTTTGTAGTAATGCTTCCGAAGGCCCACTTGACTTCACACTCCAGGATATCTGGCTCTAGGTGAGTGACCACAGGATCATAGTTTTCTAGGTCATTAAGACCTTTTTTGTACAGTTCTTCTGTGTATTCTTGCCATCTCTTATTAATCTCTTCTGCTTCTGTTAGGTCCTTGCCATTTCTATTCTTTATTGTACCCATCCTTGCATGAAATGTTCCCTTGAGATCTCCAATTTTCTTGAAGAGATCTCTAGTCCTTCCCATTCTATTGTTTTCCTCTATTTCTTTGCAATTCTTCATTTAATAAGTTTGCCATTTCCTCCTCCAGTGGACCATGTTTTGTCAGAATTCTTCACCACAACCTGTCTGTCTTAGGTGGTGCAGCTAGGCTCATAGCTTCATTGAGTTACTCAAGCCCCTTTGCCATAACAAGGCTGTGATCCATGAAGGGGATTGCTGCCTACATAGCAAAATGTATATACCCCATCACAGCCCCTAGTTACTTAGTCCCATCAATTATTAACTTCTCAGAGTCAAATAGAATCTTTGAGGTCTCAGTATTAATGTTAAAGTAAGCTACTTATTTGGAAAATGTTTAAGCAGTGATAAAATTAAGCATTCCTTTTTTTCTCCTAATGGAGACTTAGTAGTCT
Source organism: Dama dama (assembly GCF_033118175.1). Lineage (NCBI taxonomy): Eukaryota > Metazoa > Chordata > Mammalia > Artiodactyla > Cervidae > Dama > Dama dama. The sequence goes on along the minus strand of NC_083695.1, from coordinate 61,896,874 downwards.
TGCACAATGAATATCTTAAATATATATTTTTTTAATTTAAATATATCTTTTTTAATTTTTAAAAGTAACTCATGTTCAGAAACTACAAAAATGGAGATTTTTTTTAAATGAAGACATAAGTCACCTATAGTCCAACCACCAAAAGAAAAACAACATTTTGTTGTTTACCCTTTAAGAATTTTTGTATGTCAATTGAAAATATATATTGAGAATTTAATATGCCCAGAACTATTTTAGGTGCTGAGAGAAAGAGATAAACAGGGCAAGGACTTGTCCCCAGGAACTCACAAAGAGGGCAGTTAAGTTATTGACCAGAAGCTTGTTTTCAAAGGGCTAGTTGACATTTGATAGTTTTCCATGTTTTGAATATCATCGTTCTAAGCCTAATTGAAAACAGTTCTATCTAAAGTATGTCAGAGTCTACTGCAACCTCTTTGATCAACAACTTCATTCTCACACACACACAGCATTACTTCCCAGACTTGTTTACATATGAAGTCCTTTTTTCAATGAAAATATTGCTTCACCCAAAGGAATGAAAGTACATACCCACAAAAAAAACTGGTATTAAAAATGTTCATAGCATATTTGCAGTATAAATGAACTACTGGTGCCCACCTGGCTGGCTTTCTCACCTCTGGGACCCTGGATTCCAGCCTTTAGACCCCCTATCTCCTGCTTGCTATGGGCCAGATGCCCATGTCCACCTATGGTATTTTCTCATTTTCTTCCCACCCATGTGACCAGCATCCAATCAGAAAAGCTTTGGTCTCTGGGGCTGTGCAGGATTATCCTGAACTTTCTTGAGTCATCCTACTTCCCACTGTGTTTCCAGACCTGTTTCTGATCTCAGCTCCTGGTCTCTTGCCTCATTCTTGACCACAGTCTCAAACTGACCTCTTGGATTTAGCAGCTGATTCTGCTCCTTTGGCTCGGGTCTTGCCCTAAATGGAACTGCACCCCATGCATCATCCTAGCAGCCTCCTCTACCCTCACTGGAACCAGCACCTTCCAATCCAAACCAGGACCACTCTCTCATGCCAGCTGGATGAGCCTCAGCATCAGAAAGGGGATGGGGCCGTTTCTCCTGCTTCAGCTAATGTCCCTCATCTCACCTAAATATGTAGTTTGGGCCTGACCACTCTGGCTTGGCTGGTCTGACCTTCTGATCCAGCATGACCATCTTTATTTTGCTGGACATTGCCTAGAGCTGGAGTTAAATAAGAGAAAAATGCCTGGACATGCATTAGGCTAAAGCCATTGTATCAGGTTTCTGTGAGCTTCAGAGGGGCTGGTGTCTGCCCTGCATTCCATTCTACTGACCATGTGGTACATTCTCAGTGCAGGCAGCCGGATGAAGTGCGTATCAGAAAATACAGCTGCTCAGCCCTGAGAACTCCAAGTGCCCTCTCCTGTCATCTGCCTTCCCCAGCTCCAGCGTGCCCCTTCCTGGCCTGGGCTGTAGCTTTGATCCAGGATTTATCCTCATGTCTATTTGTGGTTTGGATCTGTCTCTAGCCTCAAACCCATATCACAGATCCCTCAAAGGGGATGGAGAGGCCAAATTCCTGACTTCAGGTTCATGGGCATCTGTTGTTTTTGCCTGCTCAGCCTCCACTCCATTCTTCTGGTAACAGCACCCAACTTTGACTTAGGGGAATCTGCACTCCTCTCCCATCAGAAATAGCATAGATCCGTCATGTGTGTGAAGTGTCTTTCCCCCTTGGCTAAGGTATGAGTGGGATCACAAACTAAATCCTTCAGATGCTCTCTGAATGGAGCAGAACAACAAAAGCTTTACAAAGGCCCCAAACAGTCAAACCTACTTATCTATAAGGTAGTGCTTTTTTGTTTTTGCCATCTTGAGCCGCTCCTCTCTACTTCCTGCCATTATCTAAACTTCATTTTAAAGCTTTTCCTTCAATTCCCAAGTTCCTTAATTATTATGATTATTTTTTACCATAGTAAGAATTGGTTCTTACTGCAGTCCATGGGGTTGCAAAGAGTCGGACATGACTTGGTGACTAAACAACAACAAAAAAATTGGTTCTGTTGTTTGTGGCCAATAGTTACAGCTAGTTTACAGCCAACTTTTTTCTTTTTCTATGATTTGATAGAAGTATTTTGAAAGGGTGGTTTGTATAAAGGATCGCATTAAAGGGCTGTACATCAGATTCCATTAGATCAGATTAGATTATAGATATTCCCATATAGTCCTCACACCATGCAGATGAGACTTTAGGAACTGAGGGAACATGCAGTGCCCTGATCATCTACTTGCTGACTTTATATCAGGGAAATTATCTATTAATCACTTCTATGGATGGGTATTGTTGTGTTGTTCAGTCACTCAGTCGTGTCTGACTTTCTGCTCCATTGAGTGCAGCATGCCAGGCTTTCCTGTCTTTCACCATCTCCCGGAGCTTGCTCAAACTCATGTCCGTTGAGTCGGTGATGCCATCCAACTAACTTGTCCTCTGTCAATCTCTTCTCTGCCTGCATTCAATCTTTCCCAGCACCAGGGTCTTTTCAAATGAGTCAGTTCTTCACATCAGGTGGCCAAAGTATTGGAGCTTCAGCTTCAGTATCAGTCCTTCCAATGAATATTCAGGACTGATTTCCTTTAGGATTGACTGGTTTGATCTCCTTGTGGTCCAAGGGACTCTCAAGAGTCTTCTCCAGTACCGCAGTTCAAAAGCATCAATTCCTTGGTGTTCAGCCTTCTTAATAGTCCAACTGTCACATCCATACATGACTACTGGAAAAACCATAGCTTTAACTATATGGGTATGGTGGTGATGGTGGTTTAGTTGCTAAGTCGTGTCTGACTCTTGCGACCCCATGGACTGTAGCCTGCCAGGCTCCTCTGTCCATGGGATTTCCCAGGCAAGAATACTGGAGTAGGTTGCCATTTCCTTCTCTAGGAGATCTTCCTGACCCAGGGATCAAACCTGGGTCTCTTGCATTGCAGGCAGATTCTTTACCAACTGAGCTACAAGGGAAGCCCATACGGGTATAGGGGGACATTTATTTAACATTTAGAGATGTTATGTGAATGAAATGTGAATAATTTATTCACCTAAATTTTCTTGAAAACAACATCTCAGAGGTTCCAAATTCACTACAGTCCTTTTCTTTTAAAGTGATGCCTGGTCACTGAATGTTTTTTGATTTAAATATTCTTCTACCTCATGATTTTTAATAATTGTCCAGTATTCCATTCTATAGCTATTGCTAGAGGTTTGTAATACTTCATAATTACGATTACTAGACATTTAATTGATCTCTTTTTTTGGTTATTATTGACATAATAATGTATGTTCTTGTACATGAATCTCTGTGTGAATATGTAACTATCAGGATAAACTTCTAAAAGTGGAACTTCTCAAAAAAAGAAACTTCTCAAAAAAAAAAAAAAAGAGAGATGCCTTATGATTTCTATTTGGTAATGGAAAATAATAGAATTTGGTCAAACTTTTCAAGTAGCCACAAAAGTTTCTGATTACAGAAAGATAAAATGTCCTCTTTTTTGGTTCAGAAAGAAATTGTTATAATTACTATAATCTATTATCTCCAATACGTGTTGTACACTTCATATGCAAAAATAACATTCAAGATCCATCATGAATGTAAAATAAGCAACTGAAGTGGTTTTTACAGGGTGAAAAGAGTGTCAAGTCTTTGGGATCCCACAGACTCTGTATCTGTGTAAAATCTGTGTATCACTGTATCATCCTAGCCAGGGTAATTGTTTTACATCTCAGGGCCTCAGGTTCCTCATTTATAAAGCAGAGTGTGCCAGGAATATCTGTTTCATGAAGACTCAGAACAGGTTGCAGAAGAACAGCTTTCAGGCTGGCACATCGTAGGCAAACAAGCATTTGTTGAGTGAAGTATTTGTGTATTTCTTCCCAGGTCCAGTTTGCTTTCCCAAAATGCTTTAACATTATACAGTAGGCAGATGATATAAAACTGTCCCTGGGACCTAATCATAGAAAATATTCCTGACAAAGTACATTTTGAGGTATTCGGTCTAGGAACATAGCCAATGATTCTGTAAGCATATCTTGCTTGCAAAAATAAGGCATGTGTACAATAGAACCTCTTATTCCTTTCTTGACTACTTTGGATTGCTCTACTTCTGTGTATGCTCAAATTTAACCTGGAAAAGGCCAGAGTGTAAACTCAAAACCTATTATCTTACTAAGGAGAAAACAGATACAAGGGAGACAGAATGTGTGGCTTGCACATGAACCCAATGTTAATAGGAGTAAAAAAACAGAATAACTATCTTATTCTCTCTGTCCCCCAATATTTGAGAAACTGTGCTAACTCAAGGAATAAACTGGGTAAATAAATAATAGAAAAGCTTATTCATGTCAGGCAAACCTTGAGTCTGTGAACACTTGTAAAGCAAGAAAAGAGGTAGGAAGTGCTGATGGGGATGGCTTGGAATGCAGACTGTAGTCCTATACACAAAAGCTACAGCCCAGTCAATCCAGCCCACTCATCCTCTATTTCTGATAATGGATGAATTTTGTATCTGTAAAATTGGAAAACACTAGAATAAGAAATAATAATAAATGTTTACAAATATTGATTTTTTTTTTTTTTTTGGTCTTTTAGTTCCTGCCTGTGTTGTAGGAACAAAATAATTAAGAGATGGTTTTCATTTTTTTAAAGGCAGAGACATTACTTTGCCAGTGAAGGTCCATCTAGTCAAAGCTGTGGTTTTTCTGGTAGTCATGTATGGATGTGAGAGTTGGACTATAAAGAAAACTGAGCACCGAAGAACTGATGCTTTTGAACTGTGGTATTGGAGAAGACTCTTGAGAGTCCCTTGGACTGCAAGGAGATCCAACCAGTCCATCCTAAAGGAAATCAGTCCTGAATATTCATTGGAAGGACTGATGCTGAAGCTGAAACTCCAATACTTTGGCCACCTGATGTGAAGAACTGATTCATTTGAAAAGAATGAATGCTGGGAAAGATGGAAGGTGGGAGGAGAAGGGGACAGCAGAGGATGAGATGGTTGGATGGCATCACTGACTCAATGAACATGAGTTTGAGTAAACTCCGGGAGTTGGTGATGGACAGGGAAGCCTGGCGTGCTGCAGTCCTTGGGGTTCCAAAGAGTCAGATATGACTGAGTGACTGAGCTGAACTTTCATTTTTTAAAGCCCAACTGAGCTGTATTTTTGGAAACAAATAAGTGAGAAAGAAAAGAAGAAAAGAAATTTAAATCAGCAAGGGTGTAATTATTATCCAAATAGATTGTAAATGTTGATATGTCAAATAAGGCATCTGAATAGTGTCTGGCTCATGAAGACACTTAATAAAGAAATGAATGAATGAAAGATAAATATTTGTATGAGCAAATCATTTGCTAATTTTTATCTTATATTATGGCATATGGGGCTAGAAGAAGCCAGAAGCACTGGTTCAATCCTGACACTTTACAGGGGAGGAACTGACCTCAAAAAAGGTCACTTGACTAAGGCACAGGCTTGTGGCAACTCTGGAAATTTTCTTATTTCCCTGGAAGCTGTCATGGCAAACCTTCCCACAAACTGACTTTTAATGTGTACACCATCAGCGTACTGACATAATAATTTGCCCATCAGTTTGCCCCAATAATTTAGCATTCTTTCATTCACACAACATATATTTATTGTATTTTACTATGGCACTGTTATAAGAAGTGAACAAAACAAACCAAAATCCTCCTTTAGGGAGCTAATAGTCTAGTGGGAGAAAGGCAGATAATAAAAAAGTAAATAAGGAAGCATATGTTGTATCAGATGGTAATAAGTTCTCAAAGCAGATCAAAATAATGGGGATTCATTCCTAGGTGTACACGCAAAAGATATAACATATGTCCACACAAAAACTCATACAAAATGTTCTTCATAGCATTACTCAACAATAGCCAAGAAGTAGAAATAACACAAATATCCATCAATTGATGAATGGAGCAATAAGATGTGATATATCCATACCACTGGCTTCCCTGATAGTGCAGTTGGTAAAGAATCCACCTGCAATGCAGGAGACCCCAGTTCAATTCCTGGGTCTGTAAGATACGCTGGAAAAGGGATAGGCTACCCACTCCAGTATTCTTGGGCTTCCCTTGTGGCTCAGCTGGTAAAGAATCCACCTGCAAGGCAGGAGACCTAGGTTCAATCCCTGGATTGGGAAGATCCCCTGGAGAAGGGAAAGGCTGCCCACTCCAGTATTCTGGCATGGAGAATTCCATGGACTGTATAGTCCATGGGGTCGCAAAGAGTTGGACATGACTGAGTGACTTTCACATATCCATACAATGGAATATTATCTGGCAATAAAAAAGAAATGAAGTACTGATACATAGTACAATATGGATGAACTTCAAAAACATTATGCTACTAACACAATATTATAAATCAGCAACACTTCAGTAAAAACAAAAAAAAAATATGCTGAGACTAGTTACAAAGGACTACATACTATATAATTCAAGTTGTGTGAAAAGTCCAGAATAAGCAAATAATTCAAGAGAGAAAGTAGTTTAGTGATTGCTTAGGTCTGGAGCTTCCCTAATAGCTCAATTGGTAAAGAATCTGCCTGCAATGCAGAAGACCCTGGTTCGATTCCTGGAATGGATTCAGGAATATCTGCAGGAGAAGGGATAGGCTACCCACTCCAGGATTCTTGGGCTTCCCCTGTGGCTTAGCTGGTAAAGAATCTGCCTGCAATGCAGGAGACCTAGGTTTAATCCCTGGGTTGGGAAGACCCCCTGGAGAAGGGAGAGTCTACCCAATCCAGTATTCCGGCCTGGAGAATTCCATGGGGTCGCAAAGAGTCAGACACGACTGAGTGACTTTCACTTTCACTTTAGGTCTGGAGATTTGGGGTGATTGAGAAGTGATGGATAAAATATGCAGAATTTCTTTGGGAAAGCAAGGAAAATATTCTAGAGTTGATAGTGATAGTGTTACATAAGTCTGTGAATATACTAAAAGTGATTGAATTGTGCATTTAAATGGGTGAGTTGTGTAGGAGGTGAGTCATATCTCAATAAAGCCTTTTTTAAAAAATATGGAAAGTACTAGAGTGAGATGTGGGTCAAGGAAGGTCTCGTTGATGATGTGACATTTGAATGGAGACCTCAAGGAACTGAGGAAGAGTCTGTGGATATCTGGGGGAGGAACATCTCAGGCAGAGGGGACAGCAAATGCGAAGGCCCTGTAGTGAGTAGAAGATTGAGACGTCAGTGGAACATCAGGCAGCAGTTGGGGAGGGCAAAGGGGAGACTGTAGAAGAGAAGGGTAGATGGTTAACAGGATGGAGTAGCGATGTGCTGGTGGGACTTCACCTCTGAAGAACTGTGGCTTTTCTCTGAGTGAAATGGGCAGATACTGGAGGCTTTTGAGTAGTGGCATGACATGATTTCTAGACAGATCATGCTGGAGAAGGGAATGGCAACCCGCTCCAGTATTCTTGCCTGGAAAATTGCAGACAGAGGATCCTGGTGGGCCATGGTCCATGGGGTCACAGAATCAGACACTGAGCGACTGAGCGCACGCGCGCGCGCACACACACACACACACACACACACACACTTATCATAGATCAGAAAATTAACTCACTTCACAACAGTAATCAAAGGAACTTCTAGCTTTATTCCTGGGCTTAGAGTTCAAAACTTAAGTGGAACCATGGGTGGGGGTCTCTCACCCAAGCCTGCTGAGAACCTAACTTAGTTTGCACTGTCAGAGCTAGAAGTTAGGAAGTCTGAGGCTAGAGCTGATGTAACTCCATCTGGTTTTATAAAAAAACTTTTCCTTATGAAAAGAGACAGCCATCAGATTAACCAGTAACTGTGTTTGATAGTAAGAATGCCAGGCCATAAAAGGATGATCTAATACAAGTGGAAGGTTCTATCTGGTGTAACTCAAGGCCAGTGGTAGAGATGAGCAACAGAAGCTGACTTCTGAGTCCTTGCCTAAGTCAAAGGGTAGATGGGGGGAAGATAAGGGACTGAGTTTCACAGATTTTACAATCCATTTCTCTGTCCCTGACCTCTGTTCACTCTGCCAGTGCTTTTTACCAAGAGACACTGAAGAATCAGTGAGGGTGAGAAGGGGTGGTGGGAGGAAGGAAGTGACGACATTTATTTTCTTTAAGGATGAAATAACTGCCTATTGTTATCCAGAATGAGTTATTTATTTACTTTCTTCCTCAACATTTCAAATCAAACTGTTTTTTGTTTAATGCACATTCTAATATATCCTATTTCTGTTGAGGTTTAAGGAACAGATTTTTTCCCCCTCTTTTTCACTCTGCTTAAGTAATTTCACTGTTGACAACTTGCAACTTTCATTTACTCAGATGAAAAAGTTATGTGGCTGCACACAAGATGTTTTGAGAGAATAGTGAGTTGTCTGGATACTAGAGAATTATGTTGTAGGAGGTGAGAAAACACCCTGGAGTCAGTTGTTCTTAGCATCACAGATGATAATCAACAGTATATCAGGAAATGCTAGTTGAGTGGATGAATTATAAAGTGCTAGCTATGTATTTTTTTTTTTCTTGGCTCCTCAAACTGAGCTGTTTGAAATGCAACCAATAAAATCATGTACTCTAGAAAATGATCTGGATCATTAAGGCCAATAGTCCATTGTCAGGTTTCTACCCTGAATGTGCTCATTGTTCTTGAGGGGCTTGAGATAAGATTGGGAAAAGAGGATGCTATAACTGGTTTTAACAGGGGATCTCAGGGGTTGGATACATTGCTTCAGGGACCAAACTGAATAGACTAGCTATGCCAGAGGTTCCTGGAGCCAGGGTTAGGAGCTGTGGCATTGGTACGGTTAGCATGTAAGATCAGTTTGTGACGTAAGCTTGTTGGGAGCCTTACTGAATAAGGAATCAGCCCTTGGTTCCCACCCCCCACCTCTGAGTACACTTCTCTCACAACCTCTCTAGTCCTCTTTCCTTTTCCTTTTGCCCATTTCCTACCATCTCATTTTTGCTTTCTCTCTCCACGTGTATCATTATACTAAACTGAAACCTTTTTTTAATTGATTGATGTACAGTAGGTAGAGAAGTTTTATGTTCTGGAGTTTGTTTCTTCATTCACTCTTTTGTAGGGTGCATGAGAAGCAAAATAGATCAGTAACCATAATCTCTACTTTTTAAAGTGTAATCTCTACTTTTTAAACTTAGGAAAAGGTTTAAGTAGATTCCTTTTTAGTGGGTCAGTAGATTTGGATAGAAAAAAGAAAACCTTCCCACTGACTCCAAATCTACACAAAAGTGCTCAAAAAACTTCCTCTGATCAAGAACAAAAGTGGTGAACCAGAAGGGGTAAAAGGCCATCCTATTTATGTATCTGATATAATAGACAAATTGATTTTTGATAAGGAAGCAAGCAGCTGCAAATACTGACATGCAGCTTTTATGAGAAATGGTTGCTCTATTTTAGGGTTCTTGTCAAAGCTGGAACAGGTGCTGATTTTTTTTTTCTTTTTTAATCACTCCTAGCTCACAGGGGTTTAACTGGCTAAAGGAAGGCCCACATTCAGTAGACTTATGCCCACGTGGGCTGTTGTTCAGACAGCACAATGCTCCAACCAGCTTGATGCTCTAATACAGTTCCCAAAGCCCTTCTGGGATAACAGGCTAGGCGGACTCCCACCCATATTAAAATTAGAATTGCACCTGCCATGTCCAGCATGTGTTAAGTTTCTGAAAATACTAGAGAAGGAAGATGGCAGAAATACTCATACCAATGTCCTTAAAGAGATCGGAGTGCTAGGACATTGCTGGTGGGGAGGAAAGGGTGGAGGTGGGAATAGCAATGGCTTTTACTGCTAAAGTCTTCTCATTAGTGCAGGACTATGGAGATTCCTTGAAGCAAATGGTGGCAAAACATTTGTTTACACCTTTTTATTTTATAGTTTTCAAGCATAAGCTTGGTTTTCCAGACTTCTGAGTGACTTGTTTCTAAAATACTTAAAATTTTACTTAAAAATTTTCTGAGGACAGAATACAATACAGAAAGATTCAAATAGGAAGGTGAAGGCGCCAAGAGGGTTTTCAGAGGTAACTTCAGGGAATTCACAGCCGACCTGTACTTGTGCTGTGCTGGGATAAGTCACTTAAGTCATGTTCTACTCTTTGCAACCCTGTGGATTATAAGCCTGCCAAGCTTCTCTGTCCATGAGATTCTCCAGGCAAGAATACTGGAGTGGGTGGCCATGCCCTCCTCCAGGGGATCTTCCTGACCCAGGGATTGAACCTCTGTCTCTTATGTTTCCTGCACTGGCAGGCAGTTCTTTACCACTAGCGCCCCCTGGGAAGCCCACCTGTACTTGTCACAGGTGGTGGCTCAGACAGCAAAGAATCTGCCTGCAGTGCAGGAGACCTGGGTTCGATCCATAGTTCGGGAAGATCCCCTGGAGAAGGCAGTGGCTATCCACTCCAGTATTCTTGCCTGGAGAATCCCATGGCCAGGGGGGCATGGCGGTTTGCAGTCTATGAGGTCACAAAGAGTCAGACGCAACTGAGCAACTAACACACACACTCACACAGATGCTGTGGAGCCTACCATCACGTAAACGATAGACGTGGCCTGGGTGTGAGACAGCCGAGAGGGCCGTAGTGGACTGCGGAGGACATGCTCTCTGTGAGGCTACTCAGCTCCGGCCAGTGTCACCGTGTGAGAGCGTGAGTTCAGTGTTGTCAAACCGCCCGAGCTTGGGACAAGCCAGAAATCTGGATGCTATCTAGGATGTCTCAATTTTTTAAACCCCGGGAAAGTCAAAGAAAGCACGTCTGCCAGCTTACGTAGCCGTGGGCTGCTGTTTGTGGCCCTCGCCCTCTCTCCCATCTGTGGATCACTGGGCACCCCTTCTGTGCCAGTGCCTCCAGCATGGCCTGACTTGCCCATCCTGCAGCTACCCCATGTCTTCCCAGGCCGGGAGTGTGTCCCTGTCCTCCCTCAATACCCTCCCTTCCACCATCCCTCCTCGTTAAGTCTTAGTTGTCACTCTCCCTCCCACCTTCTCTGATGGCCTTTCTGGGCTTTCTCAGCTGGGCTTTCATTGAACTCATCTTTATTGCTGCTTATTATGTGCCTGGCACTCTTCCAGGCAGGGGAACATATCAGTGAATTGGACAGGCCAGACACCCTACCTGTGTTGAACTCCCATTGTAATCTCCTGTAATGGCTCTTTGCCTTTGAATCCACAGAACTTGCAGGGAACTTGATGTTCTGTCACACATCTGGCACCTACAGGCTAGGACAGATCCCCAGAGAAAGTCTCCAACACAAAACTCTATCCCTGACTAAAATGGGAGCTTCTTGACAGCAGAGACCATGTTTTCTGCTTCTTGGAGTTTCATAAGTGTGTGTCTGTGTGCTCAGTCACTTCAGTATCTGACTCTTTGCAACCCCATGGCCTCCAGCCCACCAGGCTCCTCTGTCCATGGGATCCTCCAGGCAAGAATACTGGACTGGGTTGCCTTGCCCTCCTCCCGGGGATCTTCCCAACCCAGGGATCGAACCTGTGTCTCTTTCATTTCTTGCATTGGCAGGTGGGTTCTTTACCACTAGCACCACCTTATCTCCTCCAAATTATCTTAAACCAAATGCCTAAAAACACCCACTGTTGGGTTGATTAAACAGATTTCATCATAACTAATGGAATGGAGCATGTTAGAGTAAGACATCACTTCTTATCACTGTTCTTCAAACAAGATTAATGAAGCTTTCTTTACTTTGAGTTTCCTGTTATGACATTTTATTTTAAATATTTATTTATGTATGGCTTCACTGGGTCTTCATAGTTGTGGCATGCAGGATCTTTAGTTGTGACATGTGAACTGTGAGCTGAGGCTTGGGAACTCTTAGTTGCAGCACGTGGGATCTAGTTGACTGACCAGCAATCAAACCCAGGCCCCCTGCATTGGGATTGTGGCATCTTAGCCACTGGATCACCAGGGAAGTCCCCATATTATGACATTTCATTTTGAAGCATGGGTTGATTAACCTCAGGGGGTAAACAGCCTGGGCTTTGGAGATCCACTGTGAGGACTTTGTGGTATCTGTCAGCTTTGTGCCATGAGAAGAGAAGCTAATCAATGGAGTCAACGGCAGAAGGGAGAGTCTGGGTGCATGTCTCGTCTCAGGGGTAATGTTCCAAGACTCTGCATGTCTTTTTGTGCTTTGGAGGATTTGAGGCTGCTCATTTCACAAAGCATGTAGGTCACACTTGAGAACACAAGCTTCATATTTGCTCATCAGCATTTTTCATCCTCTCTGACTGCTTAAGTCAGTTCTGTGAGATTTAAAATGTCTTTATTTTTGCTGGATTAGAGAATTATGTGGTCCATCCGAAGGAGAGTCATCTCAAGGGAGAAAATAAAGTCATGCTAGAGGAAAATAGGGGAGAGAGAGAGACAGAGAGAGATAGAAGATCCTGATGACATGGATTGAACCTCTGGATGCAGCTATACCTGAAACAAGTATACCATTTGACTTTACAGTTAAATTCTCTGACTTCTCTTGTCATGTAGGCAATTTGAACTGGATTTTATCATTTGCAATTCCTTGGCTCCTGGCTGGACTTTGTCCTTTAATTTAAGCATTTACTAAACATTTATTGGGCATCTACTATGTTGCAGATATTATTTTGCTAGGAAGTGCTGGGGATACAGAGTTGGAATGAGAAAATTTCTTCTCTTTATAAATTAAAAATTTGAAAACTTCACCTTTTTTTTTAATCTGCAAAACATTTATTTTTATTTTCCTTTTTAATAGTTTTCTACTTCTTCTTATTGTGAGATTAGAATTTTTCACTAGGATTATTATAATTAATAATGTTAAATCCCAAGACTTCACCTCTTATTTGCAATTTCTCTCTCTCTAACACACACACATACACATAAACATGTACACTCTTCTTTTTTACAAATTAAACACTTGAGAGTAAGTTGAAGAGATCGGGGGCCCTTTACTACTAAAATGTGTATCTCCTTAGAATTAGGGCAGTCCCCAATTATCAAATTTAGGAAATACAATATTGATCCAGCATTTTATCTAGTATACAGTCTATATTAAATGGGACTGACTTTCCCAGTATTGAATATAACAATACTTGTCTTCACTTGTGCAGGATTTAATCCAGGACCACACACTGCATTTTATTTAATTTTTTAAAGTATTTATTCAATTTGTTACAATATTGTTTCTGTTTTATGTTTTGGTTTTTGACTCCAAGGCATGTGGTATCTTAGTTCCCCTACCAGGGATCGAACCTGTACCCTCTGCATTGAAAGGTGAAGTCTTAACCACAGGACTACCAGGGAAGTCCCCCCAAATGAGTTTTTTATAAAACTGAATACTGTTCTCTTTGATTAATTCAACCCAATTGTCTGTAAGTAGGGTAATCTCTGCTTTTACTTTCTTTGAATTTGTTTCTGGTATATTTTTGCCTTTATATATATTTATTTTTATATTTTTGTCTGGTGTATTTTCTTTTTTATTTGGTTTTTTTTTTTTTTTGGGGCTTTGTTTGTTTGTTTAATTAGTTGTAGGCTAATTACTTTACAATATTGTAGTGGTTTTTGCCATACATTGACATTAATCAGCCATGGATTTACATGTGTTCCCCATCCCGATCCTCCTTCACACCTTCTTCCTCATCCCATCCCTCTGGGTCATCCCAGTGCATCCGCTCTGAGTACTTGTCTCATGCATCCAACCTGGGCTGGCAATCTGTTTCACCCTTGATAGTATACTTGTTTCAATGCTGTTCTCTCATGACATCCCACCCTCACCTTCTCCCACAGAGTCCAAAAGTTTGTTCTATACACCTGTGTCTCTTTTTCTGTTTTGCATATAGGGTTATCGTTACTATCTTTTTTGTTGTTGTTGTTACTATCTTTTTAAATTCCATATATATGTGTTAGTATACTGTATTGGTGCTTTCCTTTCTGGCTTACTTCACTCTGTATAATGGGCTCCAGTTTCATCCATCTCATTAGAACTGATTCAAATGAATTCTTTTTAATGGCTGAGTAATATTCCATTGTGTATATATACCATAGCTTCCTTATCCATTCGTCTGCTGATGGGCATCTAGGTTGCTTCCAGGTCCTGGCTATTATAAACAGTGCTGCGATGAACATTGGGGTGCACGTTTCTCTTTCAGATCTGGTATCCTCGGTGTGTATGCCCAGGAGTGGGATTGCCGGGTGATATGGCAGTTCTATTTCCAGTTTTTTAAGGAATCGCCACACTGTTCTCCATAGCAGCTGTACTAGTTTGCATTCCCACCATCAGCACACCCTGCATTTTAATTTCCATTTCTCTTTAGTCTCCTTTAATCTGCAATGATCTGTCAGCTTTTCACTGTTTTTTTTTGTGTGTGTGTGTGACATTAACATTTTTAAAGTGTGTTTGCCTGTTGTTTTACAGAATGTCCCTCATTCTAGGTGTGTCTGAGTGCCTTATTATGACTTGGTTATGATTATGCATTCTTGGCAGGAATATGACAGCAGTATTATGTTTCTTTCACTGCATCACTGCAAGAATTGTCTGATGTGGTTCATTCCATCTTGGGTGATGTTAATTTTGACCACTTGGCTAAAGTATTATCTGACATATTTCTGTAAAGATATCATTTCTTCTTTTGTAATTAATAAGTAATCTGCAAGGAAATGCTTTGAGCCTGTATATGTATTCTGGTTCCCAACAAATTTTTCCCCAGTGAGTTTAGCAACTATTGATGATGCTTGCCTGAGTCAGTTAATAAGATGGTGGTTGAAAAGTGATGGTTTTTAAAATTCTGTTTTTTCTCATGTATTTTTCGGCTAGCATTCACCTGTAAATAAGAAATTTCTCTCTGTGTTCCTTTATTTTTGTCTATTTATTTTTATTGTAAGTATAGACTCATGGAATCTTTTAATTTTTGAAATAAGGCAAACTTAAGAAAATGGTATTAAGTTAACTTTTTAATATGTGAAAACACTAACATTGTTCCAAAAGTCAAAATGATACAAAAAGATTTACTCAGAAAAACATCAGTAGTTCCCCTCCCCATTTCCTCTTTTCCATTCTCCCTCTCTAGGATATATTATCATTAACTTCGAGTTTATCCTTCTTGTGATTCTTTCTGAAAAAATAAACTGGTGCATGCACAGTTTTACCTTGTTTCTCACAGTCTATTATTGAATTGCCCCTTGCTTTTTAAACTTTTCATACTAGAATTATACCTTTTACTATTAAAGAACTTTTCCTTATTTTTTTAGTAACAGTTTTATAGAGATATAATTTACATACCATACAGTTCACCCACTCAAAAGGTACAACTCAATGGTTTTTACTATATTCACAAAGTTATGTGACCATTACTATATTCCATTTTAGAACATTCCACCACCCCAAAAAGCAACCCTGTACTCTTTAGCAGTCACTCACCATTCCCCCTAATTACACTAACCCTGATAAAGCACCAATCTATTTTCTGTCTGTATAGTTTTGCTTATTCTTTCCTATAAATGGAACCATATAATCTGTAATCCTTTGAGACTGGCCTCTTTTGCTTATCACAATGTTTTCAAGGTTCATCTGTGTTGTATCATGTGTCAGCACTTTGTTTCTTTTTGTTGCCAAATAATATTTCATTGTATCAAAATACCACATCTTTGTTGCTCCTTTCTTCAGTTGATGGACACTTGAGTTGTTTTCTTTTTCTGGCCTTTATGATTATTGATGTACAAGGTTTGTGTGGACTAATGCTTTCAGTTCTCTTGGCCATGTACCTACGAGTGCAATTGCTGAATCATATGATAACTCTATGTTTTATTTTTAAGGAACTACCAGACTTTTCCACAGTGGTTGCACCATTTTACAATCCCACAAGTAATGTATGAGGGTCCCAATTCCTCCAAGTTCTTGTCAGCACTTGCTATCATCTGACTTTTTGACGACAGCTCTCCCAGTGGATATAAAGTGGTATCACCCTGTAGCTTTGATCTTCACATCCCTGATGCCTCATGATTCCATATTCTCTTTGCCTGCAGCATAGCACTGCCCTGTGTGGTGTGCCATAATAAGCAGAGCAATTTCTTACAGTTTTTTGCCCTCTGATGAGCTCATTAACTAGTAGGAGAGACAGACAGTCAAACTAATAATTAGAATACATCGCTCATTCAATGATTTATAAGAACAGGCCACTCCAGAAGTAGAAAAGGAGAAACTCATTCTTAACTGGGAAGTGAAAGACTTAAAAGAAGGCTGAGTCTGAAAGGGTAACTTGGGGATAGGGATAAGAGCCTTTGAGAAAGCAGAGAAGCTTTCCACCCTCTCCACCCGATTCCTCTGGGTCTTCCCAGTGCACCAGGCCGGAGCACTTGTCTCATGCATCCCACCTGGGCTGGTGATCTGTTTCACCATAGATAATATACATGCTGTTCTTTTGAAATATCCCACCCTCACATTCTCCCACAGAGTTCAAAAGTCTGTTCTGTATTTCTGTGTCTCTTTTTCTGTTTTGCATATAGGGTTATCGTTACCATCTTTCTAAATTCCAAATATATGTGTTAGTATGCTGTAATGTTCTTTATCTTTCTGGCTTACTTCACTCTGTATAAGGGGCTCCAGTTTCATCCATCTCATTAGGACTGGTTCAAATGAATTCTTTTTAATGGCTGAGTAATATTCCATGGTGTATATGTACCACAGCTTCCTTATCCATTCATCTGCTGATGGGCATCTAGGTTGCTTCCATGTCCTGGCTATTATAAACAGTGCTGCAATGAACATTGGGGTGCACGTGTCTCTTTCAGATCTGGTTTCCTCAGTGTGTATGCCCAGAAGTGGGATTGCTGGGTCATATGGCAGTTCTATTTCCAGTTTCTTAAGAAATCTCCACACTGTTTTCCATAGCGGCTGTACTAGTTTGCATTCCCACCAACAGTGTAAGAGGGTTCCCTTTTCTCCACACCCTCTCCAGCATTTACTGCTTGTAGACTTTTGGATAGCAGCCATCCTGACTGGCGTGTAATGGTACCTCATTGTGGTTTTGATTTGCATTTCTCTAATAATGAGTGATGTTGAGCATCTTTTCATGTGTTTGTTAGCCATCTGTATGTCTTCTTTGGAGAAATGTCTGTTTAGTTCTTTGGCCCATTTTTTGATTGGGTGATTTATTTTTCTGGAATTGAGCTGCAGGAGTTGCTTGTATATTTTTGAGATTAATCCTTTGTCTGTTGCTTCGTTTGCTATTATTTTCTCCCAATCTGAGGGCTGTCTTTTCACCTTACTTATAGTTTCCTTTGTAGTGCAAAAGCTTTTAAGTTTCATTAGGTCCCATTTGTTTAGTTTTGCTTTTATTTCCAATATTCTGGGAGGTGGGTCATAGAGGATCTTGCTGTGATTTATGTCGGAGAGTGTTTTGCCTATGTTCTCCTCTAGGAGTTTTATAGTTTCTGGTCTTACATTTAGATCTTTAATCCATTTTGAGTTTATTTTTGTGTATGGTGTTAGAAAGTGTTCTAGTTTCATTCTTTTACAAGTGGTTGACCAGTTTTCCCAGCACCACTTGTTAAAGAGGTTGTCTTTTTTCCATTGTATATCCTTGCCTCCTTTGTCAAAGATAAGGTGTCCATAGGTTCGTGGATTTATCTCTGGGCTTTCTATTCTGTTCCATTGATCTATATTTCTGTCTTTGTGCCAGTACCATACTGTCTTGATGACTGTGGCTTTGTAGTAGAGTCTGAAGTCAGGCAGGTTGATTCCTCCAGTTCCATTCTTCTTTCTCAAGATTACTTTGGCTATTCGAGGTTTTTTGTATTTCCATACAAATTGTGAAATTCTTTGGTCTAGTTCTGTGAAAAATACCGTTGGTAGCTTGATAGGGATTGCACTGAATCTATAGATTGCTTTGGGTAGAATAGCCATTTTGACAATATTGATTCTTCCAATCCATGAACACGGTATGTTTCTCCATCTGTTTGTGTCCTCTTTGATTTCTTTCATCAGTGTTTTATAGTTTTCTATGTATAGGTCTTTTGAGAAACCAGCAGTTTAAATGGACCAACACTGGGGGTGTTTGGGTACAGGAAACTTAATGTTTTATTTCTCTGTATTGTGAATTTTTTTTCTTTATGAAGTATATGTATTACTTTAATGAAAAAGAATACAAAATAAATTCACTGTGAATTCTAGCCTGGAAACAAATCTTTTCCGTCAGATCAGGTGAATATTCAAGCCCCTCTTTGGTGGCTTTGTTCAGTGGACAACAGCAGGGGTCTTTCCTCTGTTAATGTTTGCCTTCTCTTATATGTAACTTTAAGGCCTTCTTTAAAAAAAAAAAAAAAAAAAACCTTCTTTCCCTTTTCCATACAAATTTCAGAAAAGAAGAAAAATATATTTGATGGAGGGCATCTCCCTGCTGGAAACAGACACTTGCTGTGAGCTCATGCAATGAGGTGACTAAAGCACAGTAATTCAGGGGTTAGGTAGGTGGTACAAGGAGGTGCTGACAAGCTACCTGTGGCTCAGGAAGACATCTGAGAAGAGCATCCTTCATCATGATCCCAAGCAGCTTTTGCTTCTCATTTGTTTAAAACATAATAATTCTTTTTAAAGTTTATTTATTTTTGACCGCGCTGGGTCTTTGTTGTTGCATGGGGGCTTTCTCTAGTTTCTAGTTACAGCATGTGGGCTTGGTGGTTTCAGCCCGGGGGCTCTAGAGAGGGGGCTCAGTAGCTATGGCACACAGGCTTTGTTGCTCCGTGGCACGAGGGATCTTCTTGGACCAGGGATCAAACCCATGTCCCCTTCATTGGCAAGCGGATTCTTAACCACTAGACCACCAGGGAAGTTCCTAAAACATAATAATTCTTAATAATTATTCAGCATTAGGAATTGTCCTAAACTCTTCACCTCTGCAAGTTTGTAATCCTTACATTTGGGGAACCAACAAACCCATTTCATAGATGAGGAAACTGAGGTTCAGAAAGGTGATGTTACTTATTCAAGGTCATCTGGCTAATGATGAAGCTAGGATTCAAACTTCAAAGTTGATCTGACTTCTGAGCTGCAACTATTAACCACCATGCTATACCAAGGAATTTTTAAAATATTCATACTCTGTGCCTGTATCCATCAAGCATTTTACTTAAAGTCTGAAAACCATCCCATTTCATTTTTATAAGTTTAATAAAAGCATATTATATGTAAAATTACATTGCATATTACATATTCCGCCCCTGTAATTTTATTTACATTGTTAGACTGGTATAATTGTGTTTAGTTGTATCTCTGCCTTGCCAAACTGAGCTTGGTTAATTCAATTTGAAGCTATTTTTAATAGAATTTGTTAAATAATTAAACATTTATATCTATGACTCTCTGTCATTTAGCTTCTAGTTCAGAGCTTACTTATTTCACCTCCACCAAAATAGAATAACAATTACAAAATTAAAGCTAAAGATAGGTGTCCAAAATTTCTAAAAGCTCTATTATAAATATGGAGAGTTATACAGGCAGAATGCCAGTGTTGCATTTTATAGTTATGATGTGATGAGCACCGATGCAAAGCAGGTGGACCCGAACCTTGCTGGGCATTTAATGGAGAGCAGCTCCCTGGGCCATGAGAGCATGCACACAATTGCATGTGAGTGATCCTGAACAGTTCCTGAATTTTTTTGAACAGTGCAGAACTGTCAATTTTATATTATAAGCTAATAACTTTATAATAAATTTGAATAATTGCTCCAAGATGGAAGAAGTCTCATTCTACATGGTTCACAAAAATGATTTAGCCTAATGGTTCAAGTTAACATATTAACAGCATTGGGCATAAGTGTGGTTGTGCTTAGTCGCTGTCATATCTGACTCTTTGCAACCCTTTGGACTGGCAGGCTCCTCCATCCATGGGATTTTTCAGACAAGAATACTGGAGTGGGTTGCCATTTCCTTCTCCAAGGGATCTTCCCCATCTAGAGATTAAACCTACGTCTCCTGTGTGTCCATTGCAGGCGAATTCTTCACCTGTGAGTGAGATACAGTCTTTATGCACTGACATGGAAAATGTCCATGATACACTGTCTAGGCAAAAGGTGGAGGACAGTGTCTTTAATATGCTGTCATCTTTGTAGAAATCAAACAAATTTACATGTATCCATATAAAAAAAGAATCTACTATATTACTTAGCATCTAGAGACATAAATTGGGGGGGTTGAGACTTCCATTTATTTTACACATTTATTTGTTGTTGAATTTTTAAGGTATCACTTTTGAGAGAGAAAAAATATTACTATCTTTTTTTAATATATTGGGTTAGATTCATAAAGATAAACTCAAAATGTATTAAAGACCTAAATGTAAGACCAGAAACTATAAAACTCTTAGAGGTAAACATAGGCAGAACACTCAATGACATAAATCAAAGCAAGATCCTCTATGACCCACCTCCTAGAGTAATGGAAATAAAAACAAAAGTAAACAAGTGGGACCTGATTAAACATTAAAGATTTTGCACAGCAAAGGAAACTGTAAGCAAGGTAAAAAGACAACCCTCAGAATGGGAGAAAACCATAGCAACTGAAACAACTGACAAAGGGTTAATTTCCAAAATATACAAGCAGCTCATACAACTCAATGCCAGAAAAACAAACAACCCAAAGAAGAAGCTGGAAAAAGACCTAAACAGACATTTCTCCAAAGACTTACAGATGGCTAACAAACACATGAAAAGATGCTCAGCATCGCTTATTATTCAGTCAGTTCAAGTTCAGTCACTCAGTCATATCCGACTCTGCGACCCCATGAATAGCAGCATGCCAGGCATCCCTGTCCATCACCAACTCCTGGAGTTTATTCAGACTCATGTCCATCGAGTCAGTGATGCCATCCAGCCATCTCATCCTCTGTCGTCCCCTTCTCCTCCTGCCCCCAATCCCTCCCAGCATCGGGGTCTTTTCCAATGAGTCAACTCTTCGCATGAGGTGGCCAAAGTATTGGAGTTTCAGCTTCAGCATCAGTCCTTCCAATGAACACCCAGGACTGATCTCCTTTAGGATGGACTGGCTGGATCTCCTTGCAGTCCAAAGGACTCTCAAGAGTCTTCTCCAACACCACGGTTCAAAAGCATCAATTTTGGGGCGCTCAGCTTTCTTCACAGTCCAACTCTCACATCCATACATGACCATTGGAAAAACCATAGCCTTGACTAGATGGACCTTTGTCGGCAAAGTAATGTCTCTGCTTTTTAATATGCTATCTAGGTTGCTCATGACTTGCCTTCCAAGGAGTAAGCATCTTTTAATTTCATGGCTGCTATTACCATCTGCAGTGATTGTGGAGCCCAAAAAAATAAAGTCTGACACTGTTTCCACTGTCTCCCCATCTATTTCCCATGAAGCGATGGGACCAGATGCCATGATCTTAGTTTTCTGAATGTTGAGCTTTAAGCCAACTTTTTCACTCTCTTCTTTCACTTTCATCAAGAGGCTTTTTAGTTCCTCTTCACTTTCTGCCATAAGGATGGTGTCATCTGAATATCTGAGGTTATTGATATTTCTCCTGGCAATCTTGATTCCAGCTTGTGCTTCTTCCAGTCCAGCATTTCTCATGATGTACTCTGCATGTAAGTTAAATAAGCAGGGTGACAATATACAGCCTTCACATACTCCTTTTCCTATTTGGATCCAGTCTGTTGTTCCATGTCCAGTTCTAACTGTTGCTTCCTGACCTGCATACAGGTTTCTCAAGAGGCAGGTCAGGTGGTCTGGTATTCCCATGTCTTTCAGAATTTTCCACAGTTTATTGTGATCCACACAGTCAAAGGCTTTGGCATAGTCAATAAAGCAGAAATAGATGTTTTTCTGAAACTTTCTTGCTTTCTCGATGATCCAGCAGGTGTTGGCAATTTGATCTCTGGTTCCTCTGCCTTTCCTAAAACCAGGTTGAACATCTGGAAATTCTCGATTCATGTATTGCTGAAGCCTGGCTTGGAGAATTTTGAGCGTTACATTACTAGCATGTGAGATGAGTGCAATTGGGTGGCGGCCGAGAGGAGCTACCCAACGCCTGAGGTCAGGGGCAGCAACTGAGATGAGCTACCCCATTATTAGAGAAATGCAAATCAAAACTGCAATGAGATATCACTTCAGAATGGCCATCATCAAAAAATCTACAAACAATAAATGCTGGAGAGGGTGTGGAGAAAAGGGAACGCTCTTGCACTATTGGTGAGAATGTAAATTGATGCAGCCACTATGGAAGACGGTATGTAGATTGCTTAAAAAACTAGGAATAAAACCACCATGTGACCCAGCAATCCCACTCCTAGACATATACCCTGAGGAAACCAAAATTGAAAAAGGTACATGTATCCCATTGTTCATTGCAGCACTATTTACAATGGCTAGAACATGGAAGTAACCTAGATGTCCATTAACAGATGAATGGATAAAGACGCTGTGGTACATATACACAATGGAATACTACCCAGCCATAAAAAGGAATGCCTTTGAGTCACTTCTAATGAGGTGAATGAACCTAGAACCTATTATAGAGAGTGAAGTAAGTCAGATAGAGAAAGATAAATATCATATTCTAATGCACATATACAGAATCTAGAAGAATGGTACTGAATAATTTATTTACAGGGCAACAATGGAGAAATAGACATAGAGAGTAGACTTACGGACATGGGGAGAGGGGAGGAGAGGGTGAGATGTATGGAGAGAGTAACATGGAAACTTATATTACCATGTGTAAAATAGATGGCCGACAGGAATTTGATGTATGGCTCAGGAAACTCAAACAGGGGTTCTGTGTCAACCTGGGGGGGTGGATGGGGAGGGATATGGGAGAGGGGTTCAGGAGGGAGGGGATATATGTATACCTATGGCTGATTCATGTTGAGGTTTGACAGAAAACCACAAAATTCTGTAAAGTAGTTATCCTTCAATTAAAAAATTAATTAATTAAAAATATATATTGGGTTGGACAAAAAGCTCGTTAAGTTTCTGTAACATGTTATGGTAAACCCGAACAAAGTTTTGGGCTGATATAATATTTGAAAACACCCAAAGATGTTTGAAAGCCTCATAAAGCTGTGACCATTTAAATCTAAGCCACAAGGGGGTGCTGTCGGACTTTGGATGAGTTACCTCATAGCGCCTCAGTTCCCTCTATTCAGTGAAGATAAGACTCATAGCATTGAAACATGTATATTATCAATTGTGAAGCAGATCGCCAGTCCAGGTTTGATGCATGAGACAAGTGCTCAGGGCTGGTGCACTAGGATGACGCAGAGGGATGGGATGGGGAGGGAGGTGGGAGGGGAGTTCAGGATGGGGAACACATGTAAATCCATGGTTGAACTATGGCTGATTCATATCAATGTATGACAAAACCCACTGAAATGTTGTGAAGTAATTAGCCTCCAACTAATAAAAATAAATAAATAAAAAGTTACATCTAATGGAAAAAACAAAAAAGAAAAAAAAATGTATGGCAAAAACCACTACAATATTGTAAAGTGATTAGCCTCCAACTAATATAAATAAGTGGAGAAAAAAAGGCTCATCTCATACGTCAGTGGTGAAGAATTATTTGGTGTGCCCTGGGAGCCCACCTTTAATTTTCCTAAATCTTAATAGGGGTTGAGGAAAGATGAGACCAAAGAATCCTTCTTCCAATTGACTGTATTTATAAAACCAGAACAAATAATTTAACCAAAGAATCCTTCTTCTAATTGACTGTATTTATAAAGCCAGCTTAATTTCCTCCTTTAACTTATATCTCACGGAAAATCAGAGTGCTGGAGGGGAAGGAAGATTGGAAGTAGGTTTTCTTGGGTCACTCTCTCCTTAAAGAATCTGATGAAAATTAGGCATTTTAATCCCAGAAAAATGCATGGAATTTTTGGTGCAATTCCTGGAGATATCCAGGCCAAGATTAAGGACGCTTCATTGATTTAATTTTATCCAGGAGGAAGACATGGTCCAAAGAAATCAAGGTCACCAAGACCTTGTTAAAACAGTCTCCCCTCTGTATGCTCACTGCTGTTTTCCATACATTTGTCACCAGTCAGGGAGCCAGGTGACCAAAGCATGTGGAAACAATAGATGGTGCCTATCTGGAAAGAGGACATTCTGTAATTGAGATTCTGCATTACAACTGCATTCCCACTCCAAGAGTTAGGTTTATCTATATATTTAAATATAGGTGTGTTCTTTAAATACCAGTCACTGGTTAACATTAAGAAAAAGAAAAGCTACTATTCCTTGATGGGTCTTGTGGGTCCACAGCATGTGACCTCATTTAATCCACACGATGGACCTAGATAACTTAGTGGACACAATGGACCCAACCCAGATCCCCTAAGATCTGCCTGTGCACCAGAGCCTGGCAGCTTGGCTGTTGCCAAGCTCAGTGATTCCACCTTCGCCCCACCCACCCAGAACTGCTCGTGGAATTCCAACCACCTTGAGTTCTGTGGTGCAGTCTGTGCTCCAAAGCACCTCTGGATCAGGCCAAGACTAGACTTCATCTGAAACCCTATCCTGGCTTGCCTCCCGCCTCTGACCTCATCTGTTTCTCTCAGGCCCTCACCGGATTTTGCTGAAGAGAGTGTCCCCAGTAAATCACCCACCCCCATCCCTCTCTCAGGCTCTGCTTCTAAGGAATCTGACCTAATAAAGTTGGTATCTCTGACCCCATTACTCTAGTTTCCAGAGAGTCATGACTTATGTGAAGACAACACACTGGTATGATTCACTCTATAGAATTGCACCTGGGGCCTCAGGGATCATCTTTCTAGTATTTTACAGAAAGAACATGTATGTATATATACTAATATGTATATGTACACTTTGTGTATTTTTATGTATATTTACCTTTATATATGCGCTCTCTTGCTTTTCCATTTAGCATTATATCACAATTATTTTTATTTCTCTTTATGAATGTAGCTTAAAAAAAAAAATCCTAATATTAGGAGTTCCCTGGCAGTCCAGTGGTTAGGATTTGGTGCTTTCACTGACATGGTTCAATCCCTGGTTGGGGAACTAAGATCCCACAAGTCACAGAGTGCAATAAAATAAAATAAAAAAAAACCCTAATATACTTTAACAGGGAAATAATTATTTATGGTTTTATTATTATAAACAGTGGCTGACTTTATTTTGGGGGGCTCCAAAATCACTGCAGATGGTGATTGTAGCCATGAAATTAAAAGACGCTTACTCCTTGGAAGGAAAGTTATAATCAACCTAGACAGCATATTAAAAAGCAGAGACATTACTTTGCCAACAAAGGTTCATCTAGTCAAGGCTATGGTTTTTCCAGTAGTCATGTATGGGTGTGAGAGCTGGACTCTAAAGAAAACTGAGCACCGAAGAATTGATGCTTTCAAACTGTGGTGTTGGAGAAGACTCTTGAGAGTCCCTTGGGCTGCAAGGAGATCCAACCAGTCCGTCCACTGGAAGGACTTATGTTGAAACTGAAACTCCAATACTTTGGCCACCTGATGTGAAGAGCTGGCTCATTTAAAAAGACCCTGATACTGGGAAAGATTGAGGGCATGAGCAGAAGGGGACGACAGAGGATGAGATGGTTGGATGGCATCACCGACTCAATGGACATGGGTTTGGGTAGACTCTGGCAGTTGGTGATGGACAGGGAGGCCTGGCATACTGCGGTTCAGGGGGTCGCAAAGAGTCAGACACGACTGAGCGACTGAACTGAACTATTATAAATTATAAATGAAGTATCTTCATGTAGGATTTTTTTTCCCCCTGTAGTCAGATTGTTTTCTTAGGAAAGAGTCCTAGAAATAGAGTTACCAGGCCACAGGGTTTAATACATGTTGCAGAATTTTTATTTTTAAAAGTTTTTTGACCACACCTCGAGGCATACAGGATCTAATCCCCTGACCAGAGATCAAATCTGCACCTTGTGCAGCGGAACCAGGGAGTCTTAACTACTGGACCACCAGGGAAGTCCCTGGATTTATTTTCAAAAAGATCTCACCAGTTTATACTGCCAACCATAGTGCCTTCTGGCAATTTGAACCCTTGCACTGTCTTGCCAGTTTTGAGTACTGTCATTAAAAAAATAAAAAGCAAAAAACAAGCTTTAACTTAAAAGAACTTATTGCTTTGTTAAGATGTTTTTCTTTATTTGTAATAAGATTGAAATTTTTTCTTATATTTATTAACCATTTGTTTTTCCTATTTTAGGAGTTTTCCCCTCTGTTTATGGCTTTAATAATGAATTTATGTATGGTTTTTGAAAGTCAGTCTAGAAAAACACACTGTTTAGGGACTTGGTTATTAAGCCCTTGATTTAGAGGTATTTATCCTGTAATTTTTCCAGAGCAACATTTTCTACCTGCTCTGAGGCAAAGTGGGTGGGGGAAGATGTGAATCTGAAGAAATTCCATTTAATGATTAACATTCAACAAGATTTACCTCCCTCACCAGAAGCAAGGTGGAATGTCTCAAAGAGAGGGTTTCAAAATATAAAATGCAATGAAATAATTTAACAAAATATTTAAGTGAAACAGAGCAGAACTGAAAACAACCTGGTGGAGCTAGGAAATGTCTACACATTTATGAAGAAACACAAAGCAAGTAGATGACATTGTTCCAAATGCAAGGATTAGGGCAGTAAGCCCATGTACCTTGAAAATACAAACACAAATGTCCCTGCATGTGAGGTTTGCTAAAACTTCAGCTTGTGGCTTTGAAAACGCTTCTTACTTGATTGTTTTTTTTATTTCATAAGTGAGGTGACAATATGAAATAGTCAGTTGGATAGATAATCAACAGTGAAAGTCAAGTAAACATTTTGGCCTCCTTCTCCTTAACATAGTATGATCAATTATATATTTTCACGCTGAAAAATTTTAAGTGCTGACCAATTTTCAAGAGACAAGACTAAATTCTGTACTGAAATTCTTTAAGCTTCAGCTGTAGCCAGAGGTGAACCTTATCTTGGAAAATCTGAGAAAATAGGCTGTTAATTCTGATGAGCAGAAGAAAGGGTCCTGAAATGCTCCTTGCTTCTCCCAGAGATATTGTTGAACCTCACACTTTGCTCACAAGCAGCTGCTCCAAATCTTCTCCACTTTCCCCCAGATCCTCCTGAGCTGTGCAGAGAGAACAAAGACTGGGTGACCATCCTCATTCAACTTACCCCTCATCTCCGCACACCACATCTTTACTCCTGCTCAATGTCAGCTTCTTTTACAGCACTTGGCTTTCACTGCTTTATATTCTCTTTCTCCTAGCACACAGCAGAGTGCCTGTTCATAGGCATGGCTCAATAATTGAGATGTTTTTAAATGAATGATTCAGGTAAAGTCAAGTTTTTTAAAAATTGAGATATGATTGACATAACATTGTATTTGTTTAGATCAGTTGGTAAGGAATCTGCCTGCAATATCAGAGACCCCAGTTTGATCCCTGGGTTGGGAAGATCCCCTGGAGGAGGGCATGGCAACCCACTATAGTATTCTTGCCTCGAGAATCCCCATGGACAGAGGAGCCACATGGGCTATAGTCCATGGGGTTGCAAACAGTTGGACAGGACTGAGGGACTAAGCAGAGCACATGCAACATAATGATTTCATATTTGTATATACTGTGAAATGATCACAATAGATCTAGTTAAAATCCATCACTACATATAGCTACAATGTTTCTTCTTGTGATGAAAACTTATAAGATCTACTCTCTTGGCAACTTCCAAAAATAAAATACAAGACTATTGACTGTAGTCATCTTTCTATACATTGTATCTCCATGACTCACTTATTTTACAACTGAAGTTTGTACTTTTTGATCACATTCACCCATTTGACCCACCCTTTACCTTCCACCTCTGGCAACTAACAATCTGTTTTCTGTATCTATGAGTTCAGAGATTTTTTTTCTTTTAATTATTTTTTAGAGTCCACATATAAGTAAGATCATACAGTATTGTCTGACTCATTTCACTTAGCATAATGCCTTCAAGGTCCATCCATGTTGTTACAAATGGCAAGATCTCCTTCTTTTTTTTATGGTATATATATATACTTTGTTTTTGTTTGCTTTGGATGAACACCAGGGAGTGAAACTGTTGGATCACATGGTGCATACGGGCGTGCTAAGTCATTCCAGTCATGTCTGTAGTTCTATTTTTAATTTTTTGAGGAACCTCCATACTGTTTTCCGTAGTGGTTTCACCAACGTACATTCCCACCAACAGTGAGCAAGGATTCCCTTTTGTCCACATCCTTAACAACACTTGTGATTTCTTGTCTTTGTAATAATAGCCATTCTAACACAAGTGAGGCAATATCTCAGAAATGATTTGCATTTCTCTGATAATTAGGGATGTTAAGCATCTTTTCATGTACCTATTGGTCATCTGTACGTCTGAGGGAAAATTCAGATCCTCTGCCTATTTTTTTCATTGGATTGTTTGCTTTTTTTGCTATTGAGTTGTATGAGTTTTTTATATATTTTGGATATTAATCTCTTATCATATATACGATTAGCAAATGTTTTCTTCTATTCCACAGGTTGCCTTTTCATTTTGTTGATGGTTTTCTTTGCTGAGCAGAAGCTTTTAAATTTGCTATAGTCTCACTTGCTTATTTTTACTTGTATTACCTTTGTTTCTGTTGTCAAATAAAAAAAAAAAAACAATGAAGTCAAGATGCTTGCCACCAGTTTTCTTTCAAGAGTTTTATGGTTTCAAGTCTTACGTTGGTGTCTTTATCCATTTTTAATTACTTTTTGTGTGTGGTGTGTAAGGTAGCAGTCCAGTTTTACCCTTTTGCATGTAGATATCCAGTTTTCCAATACCATTTATTGATGAGCCTGTCCTTTCTCTAGTGTCTATTCTTGGCTTCTTTATGGTAAATTTATTGACTATATATGCATGTGTTTATTTCTAGGCAAGGAGTAAAGTCAACTTGAACAATATGACCCCAGATTTTATCTGGTCAGACACTTATAGATCCTTTTGCCTTGGAATAACGAACTAAGAAAGAGCATAACAGTGCTTCACACAGGGCTAGGTTTGAATCTTGTTTTACCATTATTTAACTAGGTGATCTTGGATAAGTGTTTAACCACTCAATTCCCCAGCCCCTTGTTTTTCAGATACTTCATCTCTAAAAGAGGATAATTTAAAATGCCTGCCTCACAGAACTTTGGGGAGGATTAAATCAGATAAGGGACTTGGTACAGAGTGTGCCCCTTAGCAAGTGCTCAAAATGAATATAACAAATCCTGTATATATATTCAGTATCAAACCTCTGAATTATATGACAGTTTTGTAAACTGTCTTTGTGATGTCTTTATGTCATGTGCAGGCCAACCTCAGCTGAAAAAGGGAAAATGGGTGTTGAATGAGCTAGTGAAAATTGTTTCTTAGACCCTCCTTCCAGATTTGAGAACTTGTGTCTGTCTCAGATGCCAGGAAAACCTGCCCCTACCCCTTTCCCAGATGGAGGACAGAATAAATGCCCACTGCTTCACTTTCCTAGGGAACCCTAGGTACCGTGTCTCCTCTCCCGCTGTTTCCAGTAGAGCCTTGCTCATAGCTGACAGGGGTGGATATATTTAACATCTGGGAAGGTGAGTTGCTTGAATTCTCATGCCCCATCTCACGAATAGACTGTAGACAAGTTGGTTTCTTCTAAACTTGCCTGCTCATATCTTAGAGATCATTTTTATTTTGCAAATTTTAAAGCTTTGCCTCTTGACAGTCCTGTCCACATACTAGGTCACAAAGATTTCAAGGCAGAATATGTCTGACTATAGTGACATCTACTGGTAAAACTGAGCTCTAAACCAAGGGGATCCTGTGTGTGTAGCCTCAAAGGTATTTTAACCATTCTTTTATCCCTAAAGTGTAGTCCAGGCAAACATTCAAATCAGCATTCTTTGACAATAAGAACTACTAAGCCACTTCACTAAATGATTTTCTAGAAATGATTTCAGAATCTTAAAAGCTTTCCTGTTTGAAATACTTCTGCTATCTTTGCTGAAAAATCATTACCATATGTGAAATAGATCACCAGTCCAGGTTCAATGCATGAGAGAGGGTGTGCAGGGACGATGCACTGGGATGACCCTGAGGGATGGTGGGGAGGGAGGTATGAGAGGGGTTCAACATGGGGGACACATGTACACCCATGGCTGATTCATGTCAATGTATGGCAAAAACCACTATAATATTATAAAGTAATTAGCCTCCAATTAAAATAAATAAATTAAAAAAAATCATAGGCCAAGTTGCTGAGCAGCCTTTTGAAAGGACCCATACAGGTGGTGCTAGTGGTAAAGAACATGCCTGCCAAGGCAGGAGACTTAAGACATGCAGGTTCAATCCCTAGGTCAGGAAGATCCCCTCCTCCTCAGGAGGAAGGCATGGCAACCCTCTCCAGTATTCTTGCCTGGAGAATCCCATGGACAGAGGATCCTGGTGAGCTACTGTCCATGGGGTCGTAGAGTAGTGTACCACTCAGGGACTGTGCATGCATGGACTAGCCTGCCAGGCCCCTCTGTCCATGGGATTTCCCAGGCAATAATACTGGAGTGAGTTGCCATTTCCTCTTCTAGGGATCTTCCCAACCAAGGGATGGAACCCATGTCTCCCGTGTCTCCTGCATTGGCAGGCAAGTTCTTTACCACGGCACCACTTGGGAAGCCCTAGTAAATACTTAGGATGTTTAAAAATTGTAAAATAAAGTTTTTAAATAATTTTTTTTATTACTGTGAATTCTATGGGGATTAATGACTAGCTGTCTAATAACGTCAGTATATTAGATATTAGCATTATATCGATGTTAAATTCCTGATTTTGCAAATTTTACAGTAGTTATTGAGAGGATATGCTTTTTGAAGGAACTGGGCAATGCAGAACTTTAGGGATATGATGGCTAATTTTATGTGTCAACGTGGCTTGGCTATGATGTCCAATTGCTTGGTCAGACAACTATCTATATGTTGGTGTGAAGGTATTCTTAAGATATGATTAACATTTAAATCATCAGATTTCGAGTAAACTAGATTATACTCCATAATGTGGGAGGACATCATCCTATCATTTGAAGGCCTTAAAGAGCAACAACTTAGGTTTCCCAAGGAAGAAATTCTTCTTAAGACATAGACAGTCTATCTGATTTCTATCCTGTTGCGCTGTGGAATTCAGACTCAAGAATGCAACATCAACTCCTACCTGAATTTCAAGCCTGCTAGACTGCCCTACATGTATGGTAGGTCAGCCCTCACAGTTGCATGAACCAGTTCCTTAATCTATGCTTCACCCCCCGACCCCCTACTGCTGCCCAACTTCTCTCTCAAGATATGTGTGCGTCTCCTGTTAGTTTGTTTCTCTGGAGAATCCTAAACAATGCAAGGGGTAAATGGCATCATGTCTACAACTTACTCTCAAAAATGTTCACTCTTGGGGAATCTGAGCAAAAAGGTAGTGGGAATTCTTGTAGCATTTCTGTAACTCTGCAATTATTATGTCAAAGTAAAAAGATAAAAGAAAAACAAAATGTATTTGAAACCTGGTTTGGAACAGGGCCTTTCTCTTGTACAAAAGCTTATGAACTTGGCTAAGTTCCCAAAAAACTGACAAAGGACTGTTAATGTAATCCTGGGCCCTCAGAAGGTGGTTAAGTAGGAAGAAGGCAATAAATACTGTTTTAATAGTGACTCAACCAGAAGGGAAAGTATTAAAACTGATTTCAGTTAATCTTTATTTTGGTGGAGAAATATCACACATTTTTTATTGCATAGCTTTTAAATATTCAGTTGCCAGTGTGAAAAAGTGGAGGGATAAACAGTTGTGGGAGGGAGTTGAGGAAAGAATGGTAGTTAAAGAAGAAACCAGTGCTCAGGTGTATCCAGAGAGGAAGGGAGAATAGTTTAAGGAAGGTTTCATTTAATTTGGTTTACTTGGAAGAAATTCAAGCATATTTTTGCTCTGAGGGGATGGAGCTAGGGTAGAAGGAGTAGTTGAAATTATACCAGAGAAAAACAAAATCTGGTATACATGAGAAAGGATGGAATCTTAAGCAGTACTTTTTTTATTTTATATACCACAAAAATGTTTTAAATGATTAAACTGGAGGACCGACATAAAATTGTCAACTTCTACATTTGCCAGGTAAGACATAAAAACGAAGCCATCCAAACATTGGGAATCCACCCTTACCATCTTTCATAAATAAAAGACATTTAAACTTTAAATATAGAAAAGGCAAAGGTAAGGATTTAATAAATTTAGTATGATGTTCTCTTTTCACTGAGGACTGTTTATATGGATTCCTGCTTTGGGCATTAGTCCTAGCTGAGCCTGTCAGAATGGGGTTTTTTAACAGCACACCTTGGATGGTTGCACATCCTTGTCTCTGTTGTGACCTTGACTCTTGCTGTGACCTGCTTTCCACAGTCGATCATGATAACCCTTCACATGGCTCCAGGCTTTGGTTCCTCCTCTTCCCAAGAGCAACTTTACAGGTCAGACCTGTGGCATCCACTTCCACTTGCTTTAATGGCATGTTTATCTACCAAGGTTGTGATCATTATTATATCCCCAACTTTTGCCCTTGGTTAATGTTCAAACTCACTTACCGCTTTCCGGTTCGCATAGCTTTCCTTTTTCTTTTCACTTTGTTTATTCCCTCACCTTTGCTTCTCAAAGAATTTTTTTCCTTTTTCTTTCTTTCTTTCTTTTTTTTTTTTTTTTTTTTGCTGAGGAAGTTTATCACCTTGCTTCTGCTTCTAATCTGATAGTAGGTACCTCTTTGCCTTCAGAGGGAATGGCCTGTTTGGTTACACAACTTACTGGTGATGTTAGTGCCCTTCATTTGAGCTTTGTTTAGGACCGGCAGTGCTTCACAACCTGAAGGGTGAAGTCCAGAGCAATTCATCTTCTCGTATCTGTGAATGGGAAGCATAGATGAATTAGGAAGTGCTTTGGGTCAAATCTCTGTCCTTTGCTAGTTACGTGACCTCACACAAGTCTCTTAAACACTCTAAGTCTGTAAAATAGGGAAGAGAACATGAATCTTGTAAGGTTATTCCAAGGATCAATGGGAGAAATGTATCAAGGAGCTTTGATATGTGCTAGCACATGGCAGCTATAGTAACAATGGTAGTTGTTACTGTAACCCTGCTTTCCTCCCAGCACTGTCTAGAATGGTGCTGTTAAAGATGGTAACCACTAGTTACATGTAGCTATTGAGAACCTGAAATGTGGCTAGTCTCAGCTGAGATGTGCTATACATGTAAAATATACACCAGACTTTGAAGTCTATGGATGACAAATAAAATGTATTAATACAATACCTCATGAATAATTTTTATAATGATGACATGTTGAAATGGTAATATTTTGGATACATTGGGGTTAAATAAAATGTACTGTTAAAATTTATTTTTCCTATTTTTTACATTGTTTAATAAAGCCACCAGAAAATTTTAAATTATGTATTATCTTCATCAGCTCAGACTGCTCTAACAAAATACCATAGATGGAGGTGGCTTCTCACAGTTCTGGAGGCTGGCAAATCCAAAATAAAAGTGTTGGTAGATTTGGTTCTTAACAGAGGACCTTCTTCCTGGTCTGTAGATAGCTGCCTTCTTGCTGTATCCCTACATGGTAGAGAGAGGGGGCTCTGGTTTCTTCCTCTTCTTAGAAGGACAGCAATACCGTAATAGAGGTCCCATCTTCATAACCAAAGATTTGGGCAATAAAAAGTTAAATGACCAAATTGGTAATTTAAAATAATATCCTTATACCAAAACACTCAGATGTATTATTAATTAAGATGCCAAAAATTGCATAAATTTTTTAAAAAGCATTAAGCCTCAAAGAGCTTTTGAGCTTGAGATGGGCAGCTTCAGTCTTAGGGTGAGCAGTAGAGTAGCAGAGTCAAGAACAGAGGGTTGGGGTTTGACAGAGGAGGGTTTTAAGACCCAGGCTCTGCACTTATTAGCTACATGCCCTTGGGCAAGTCATTTAACTTTTCCTAGCTTCTGTTTCCTCAACAATTAAGTGAGGACAATAAATAGCCTTCCCCACAGAGTTGCAAGACTTGATAAGCCAGTTAGAGGACTTCTCTGGTGGACCAGTGGCTAAGATTCTGTGCTCCCAGTGCAGGGGGCCCAGGTTTGATCCCTGGTCAGGGAACTAGATCCCATATGGTGCAACTCAGTGATCCCATGCAACAACTAAAGACCCCACATGCTGCGGCTAAGCCCCAACATAGCCAAATAAATAAATTTAAAAAAAAAAAGTAGGACAGAAGCTTACACATGAAAGACAAAATAAAGGGTAATGGTTATTGTTGCTGTGATTATAGCTATGCCTCCAGACTCTTGTCAGCTATTAGGGGTACTTTAGGGAGAAAAACTGGGACACACCAAGATAGTGTGTCCCATCTCTACTGTGTGAACATGCCTGCCACAGCCACCTTCCTTTCCTGTTTCTGATGCGGGTCAGCCCTTCTGATTGGTATGTTACACCCTAAAAAATGTTCTGAGTATCTCTAGGGAAGTTACAGCTAAACATGGCTGGCCCGAGGTTCAGCTCCGTTCTTCCCTGCTTTGAGGCCTCAGGAGGCTACCACATTCCCAGGTCCTTGGGCAGTATGTTGCTGTAGCCCAGGTGCACTGATTACATGGTATGTATATATGTCACGTTTGCATGTCATCTTGACCATTTTGAGGGCTTAGCAATATTTGATGTTTCCTTGTTTTGTGATTGTATATGGCTACTGCTCAATAACTATTGATCAATGGGTTGAAAGAAATAAAACTAAAATATATGCAGCATTGTCACCACCTTCTATACTCGCACATCCGGCTCTTGCTGTGTGAGAGAAGAGGAGGTGGGAGAAGGGTATATATACATCCAAATCCCAAAGTCAAGAAGTAGTCCTTTCACTGTGGTGGTAAACACCACAGTGTTTCTGTCCTGATTCTGCCCCAGCTAGTTAGGTAATGTGGGGATTGGAAAGGTCAAGTCTTTGGGATCAGGCTGACCTAGGGCAGTGACTCAGTTCCATCATTTACTAGTGAGAGCACTGGAGTTTACTAGTAGGTGATCCCCTTCAACCTCTTTGAACTCTAATTTCCCAACCAGCCCATCTCCCAGAGTTGGCAAGGATTGAATGAGGCAAAGATCAAGAAGCTCTTGGCCTGGATGGGACATGTTTAATAAATACTAGTTTCCTTTCCATGTAAAAATAATTTTGGTGCTGTGGAAAGGCAGATATTTGGCTCTGGGCTGGACAGTATTTTTTTTTAATCTAAGGGAAACTCAGATTTTCTTTTTGTATTTTCTTCAGTTGTGGAACATGTGGAAATTAAAGTTTGGCTTGCAAGCTAGATAAGGAAAAGAGGAGAAAGCAAAAGGAAGTCAGTAATCATGGCCAAGTGATAAATCAGATTAAAACAGTAAACGTTTCTCTACAAATGTATGCATGCATGCATACATGCATGCATATATGTATATCTCTATTTCTATCATTCCCTCCTTTCTATTCTCCTGACCTTTATGTCATGTCATCTTTTTGGTTTTGTTCTACCAGCTTTATTTTCTATTTTATTTGTGTGCTACATTATATATTCACATAGCTCAAAATTCAAAAGGTATAAAAGGGGATGCAATGAAAAGTCTCATTTCCACCCTGTTCTTCAGCCACCAATTTCTTCTTCCTAAAGGCAACCAGTGTTACCAAATTTGTGTATCTCTTCCTGAAATATTGTTTACCTTCTTTTTATACAATTGCTCTCATACTCTACTACTATCTGAATCTTGCCTTTTCACTTAATCTTGAAAATTATCCCACATCTCACATCTATGCATGTAAAGCTCCCTTGCTCTCCCTTAATTTACTTTCAATGGCATTTTATTTTGTGTATGTACCATTGCTGATTTAACCAGTACCCTATTGAGAAACATTCAGGCTAGTTCTGTTTTTTGCTTTTAAGTAATGTTGTAATAGTAAATTCTCTCAGTCTTGTCTGACTCTTTGCGACCCTATGGACTGTAGCCCACCAGGCTCCTCTGTCCATGGGATTTTCCAGGCAAGAGTCCTGGAGTGGGTTGCCATTTCCTTCTCCAGGGGATCTTCCCGACCCAGAGATTGAACCCGGGTCTCCAGCATTGCAGACAGATGCTTTACCGTCTGAGCCACCACTTTAATGTTGTAGTAAATAATCTTGTATATGTCATTTTACAGTAAGAAAGTATATCTGCAATTCCTGTAATTATAAATATATGTAATTCAAATTCCTGAAATGAAATTTCTGGGTGAAAAAATAACATGCATCTGTAAATTAATTGATGCTGTCAAATTGCCCTTTGTAAGTTGTATGGATGTAAGTACTACGCTGCATAGTACAAAGTCTTCTGACTTTTCTAAAGTGCACATACAAAGAAACCAAAGTACATATACAGGAAGTAACAGAGACAATTTGCTAATGGGCTTCCCTAGTGGCTCCGTCAGTAAAGAATCTACCTGCAGTACTGGGTTAGATCCCTGGGTCAGGAAGATCCCCTGGAGAAGGAAATGACAACTCACTCCAGTATTCTTGCTTGAGAAATCCCTTGGACAGAGAAGCCTGGTGGGCTACAGTCTGTGGGGTCCAAAGCATTGACCAGGACTTAGCAATTAAGCCACCACCACCACTACCAATGACCATGGGCCAAAAAATTTTTGGTGCTGCACCCCTTTACTCTCTTAAACATTTCTGAGGACTCCAAAGAGCTTCAGGTTTATGTGGGAGGTATATATATATACACACACATATATTTATACATACACACATATATATAAAATAATATTTAAAAGCAAAGCTAAAAAGTTTGAATTTATTTATTTAAAATAATTCCATTATATGGTAATATAAATAACATTCTTGCTTCCCTGATGGCTCAGTGGTAAAGAATCCATCTGCCAATGCAGGAGATAGATGTAGGTTCAGTCCCTGGGTTGGGAAGATCCCCTGGAGAAAGAAATGGCAACCTACTCCAGTATTTGTGCCTGGGAAATTCCATGAACAGCAGAGCCTGGCGGGCTATAGTCCATGGGGTTGCAAAAGAGTTGGACATGACTTAGTGATTAAACAACAACAACATTCTTATGAAAAGTAACTATATTTTTAGTGATAAAAATAGCATGTTTCATATTGTTGCAAATCTGGCTCAGTAGATGACAGCTAGCATAGTACCTAGTGGAACCCATTGGAACGTTTTCTTGTGGACTGGACTTCTATGGTATAACATTTTTGCCTTACCTTGACACCAAATATGTCTGCTCCTTACCCTCCTGCCATAAATCCTCCAATTTCCAGGAAATGATGGGCAGTGCCAAATTCCATGGGCTCTCTATGAACTGGTTTTCCAGGCCTGGTGTTCAAATAGGCTAAAACTTGAATGGTCTTTATGGATCCCAGAGGGTCCCTGATGGGTGTCTTGGAGAACTCTAAGTGAATACAGTAGCTGTATTAGATTTGATATAAGGGACCAAAGGGATCATGTAACAGTGCTCAGGCTGACCAGCCTACACTGTAATTACCAAATCCTCACGTCCAGTCCTGACCATGGTGCCATACACCTACACTGGAGGCCAGCATGTTATCAAAGATGTCTGGCTCTCTTCCCACTAAGTTACCCTCAGTAGACTAATTATGCCTACTGGGTGAAAAGATAAGAGGCTAGAAGAGCTATGCTGAGTTTGATGAATACTACATGTGAAACACACAGAGAATCAGGCTCACCAGCGCCCTCCCCAGCCCCAGTCAAAGCCAAGTGCAATATTCACAGAGCTAAAGCCAGAACTGGGAAAGTGGCAACACCTATGGATAAGATTAAAAGGCTGGTGACCCTTGGCGTCCCTTCCTGGGCATGTCACCCAGGAAATCAGAGCTCTCCAACAGTAGGATTCTGTGCTAGCAAGAGAGGGCCAAATAAGGTTTGTGATCAAGAAGACTGTTCATACCATTCCTGGTGAGGCTGCTCAGGGGGGAAGGACCTTGGGCTAGGCATCATTTTGAATAGGAAGTGAATACTCAACTCTGCTATCGTAACCACAGTTCAGTACTTAAGTGTTTTTGTCCTCCTTTGTGGTCTACAAGTCTTCTGTGACACTTATTTGTAACATGGGTTGGAGCAGGTAATATTTTTGTACTTAATAATTGAAGCAAATGAGGAAAACAGGCTCAAGGACACTAACTGGAAGGGCCGAGATGGAAAGGGATGACACCACCCCCAGATCTTCAGATGACTAATCCAGTGCTTTATCCACTCTTCCAAGATGGACGAGTATGAGTGGGAGAAGCTGGAGACAGTGGAAGAAACAATGGCTCAGGTGAGCCACTGGACGCTAAAAGGCTTTAGAAGGCAAAGAAAGCACGCAAAACACAGAGGAAAGAATCTCTTGGCAAGTGTGGGAGTTGGTGGGGAGACTGACATGAGTATGGAATTTGTCTTGGGATGTGGGAAATCAAGCTGGAGAAGTAGGAATAGGATCAGATGAATAATTTGAATGTGATGTGGTGTATAAGAAAGCATTGTTATGCCTTCATGCAAACCAGAGTAACAATGAAAGCAGGGCCTTAGGCAGATTAATCTGGCAGTGGAACAAGAATCTGAGTGGAACAAAGAGTCTAGAAGTCTTGGATCTAGAGACCCAAGATACTGTTGTGATAATTCAGGTGTGAGGGGATAAGTCTTGGACTAAGACAGCAGGAGTGCAAAGGATGAAGAATTCATGAGACAGTAAGAAGACAAGACCCTATAAGACTTAGTAACAGATTAGCTGTTGGAACAGAAACTGCTTCAAGATCTGAGGAACTAGAACAATGAAGGCCTCACTGGAACATAAGATTCTTTTTGAGACATTAGATTTGATGTGACAGTATCCGAGAGATAAACAGTTTGAAACTTGAGACTATATCACAACTGGCTAGAGGTCAGTCTCTTTAATAAATACATTTTGATGCACATGGATTAAAAAAAGAAACAAGTTATATTAACTAAGCATATGCTACAATCATTAAAACCAAAATATAGTTTTTCTTTCATATTAATTTTATTAGTAATTATAAAATAGAAGCAGTTTATGAAAATAGTTTCCTTTTCAAGATATAGGAACTGAAGTCTTTGCAAAATATACACACCCACAATTGTTACAATACATATCCTTGTATATAACTTGGACATTATAAAAGGTTTAAGAATCACACCCTGTAAAAGTCAGGAGAAGAAACATTTTCTCCAACTTTGGTCATATATTATGACATTCAAGTACTAAAACCACTTTGTTGAAATGTAAAGGCCCAGAGGGATGTAACTTCCAAGGTCCCATCGGTTGTTTTATTGTGCAAGGTAGAGAACCAGGAGAGGCATCCCTGAGAGTTAATTAACCTTAGATATCTCAAGCAGTGGTTTCCTTTCCATACTTTACCTTGGAACTAAAGGAGGGATAAATAAGACCATGGAAACCCATCTTGGGCAGGTCCCCTCCCTAGCATCCCTAACCACGGAGTATATCTCCTACAAGAGGATCTCTAACCTTTGAGCCCTAGAAAGCTCCAAGTCTATAATTATCTAACATAGTTGCAAAATGATGGTTCTGCAACTCTAAACTTGAATACTGCAGAGTAGGCTAAAGTTATAATAATAGTGTGACTCTCCTAAATAGACTTCATTTAGGATTTGTCTGGTGAGAAGCACTTGGGAAGATCAGCAAGCCAAAAATTTCCTCTGGGAACTACTGGAAAAGATCGTTTCTCACCATGGCATAAACCTCAGAAGCCAAGTTCTTTCTTACTTTGGCAGATTTGTGATGAAACAATGGGAAGGAGCCTATAAGCGTTCAAATCTGTAGGCTTAAGAGCACAGATGCTAGGTCTGATACAGTAAGAGCTGAAGCCCTACCAATAAAGGGTTCACTGTGACAAACAGTATGTACTCTCTATTTCCTGATTAACCTCTCAAGTTCTCCTAAATATTACATTCTCTCTTTAACTACAGAGTACTGGCCTGAAGAAATTCCAGATATAAAATGTGTTGTTTGAACTCATGAGGTTAGTATCATGGTTCAGCACTGACACTTAAGGTCATACTGATATACTAGAATTTAACAGTGATTCTTTTTTTTTTTTAAGAAATTACAAAAATCAATTAATTGTGGATTCACAGGTCTTTACATTTAATATATAACATGAAGCATTATTATATAAAATTCCATAAGGGAAAAAGACTACAAAAATAAGTTTACTAGGATTACTATATTTTAAAAAGTAATTTAAAAAATATACTCCAAAGTCCCTTAAGTATTTGGTTTAGAAGGTAAGAGAGGTATCTTAATAGGGTGAACCATAAGGAACTATGATTTTTTTAAGTTGAAAAGGTAAAATCTCATCAGTTTCTTATGGTTAAAGTGAATAAAACCCTGAGAAAATTTTATTTGGCATCACACCATAAATTCAAAGAAAATTTATAGAAAATCACATTTCTATTATGGGGAAAACACTTCAGAATGGAAATGTGCATACTGCTTATGCCAAGATTTCTTTCTTATGATTTTTAAACACCTAAAATCTTAGAAGGTTAAGAAAAATTTAGGGGTGTTTCAAAAAAAAAAAAAAAAAGAGGACAGTTAGAATTACAGAATGTAGCTACAGTTGCTAATGCCACTAAAACAGAAAACTATTAGCCAGATGTGATGGAAAGATTTTCTTTTTTTAAGTTTATGCATAAAAGTTTTAGCATTAAAGTGAAAAGGCACAAATACGGGTTAAAAGAATGACAATTGTTTATAAAAGCCTTGAAAATAAGGCTAATTCATTAGTTTTATTAATACCATTAAGTAGGCACCTACTCCAAGTTTCAGCTTTAGCCTCCTAAATGGGATTACATTTCAAATGAATTCTCAGCATAACACTAGTTATATAGCAGCATTATTATCAGTAAGTTTTTCAGCCTCTACACTGCTGAAAGAGAATCTAAAATTTCCTCCCATCTATATCCCATCAGTACCAAAAATACACTTCTAAAAATTACATATATTTATACTTAGAGTCAAAAATTGTGCAGTTTTTCTTCAAAGAATGATCTATCCTCTTACCAACACCTACCAATGCCACCCCAACAACAACAAAAATCCAAAACCAAAAAATAATTGACTAAAGAAATCACTGCTACACCCAACTGACTGGCTTATTCTCAACTAAAGACTATACTTTATGAAATGTATTAAATATAATCAATGAAGTAAATGCAGATTTTCCAGGTGTGTGTGTGTCCACTGTGTGTCTGAACTGGGTGACGGTGTACTTTAAAAAAAATACACATTTTGGCAGTGATGCTTTATTTGGTACTATGGCACCATTTACGAATGGCTGCTCCAGT
The DNA here is from genome assembly GCF_033118175.1 of Dama dama. Lineage (NCBI taxonomy): Eukaryota > Metazoa > Chordata > Mammalia > Artiodactyla > Cervidae > Dama > Dama dama. The sequence continues at coordinate 61,855,424 of NC_083695.1, read as the reverse complement.
GCTACTGGCTATTACGCATAGGGAGCCACCCACTGTCCACCATGACGGCATGTCATTAAAGAAAATAATCTGAAAGATAAAAGCAAAGACCACATCCATGGTCTTCATTAATGCTACTGGCCCTGCCTTTTCTATCTGAAGGGCTTTTGCCAGAAACATCTGACCTCCCAAACCAAACATTCCAATTAGTATGAGAAATAGCCTGTCTAACCCACAGTGCGGAAGACGCCATTCTCCTAAAATAGAAAGGACAATGACGCACTCGATGAGGCCAATGATGACATAATACCAAATGCTCAACATGTAGTCCACAGATGTCCCTATTTTTCTGAGGATAACCAGAGTAATGGCAGCAAACACAGCATGCGCGAGGGCCACCAAAGCGCCCTTCACGTGAACTGAATAGTCTTTATCCGTCTCCGCGACTTCGGAACCGAACAAAAATGGTGGCCTCACGATCAGTATCACTCCAGTGATGGTGAAGGCAGTGAAGAGGGCGTCCCAGGGGCTGTATTTTTCCTTGAGAAATATGCAAGCAATTATAGAGGTGAACACCGGGCAGCTAAAGGAGATAACTGTGGCATCTGCGAGAGACGTCAGCTGGTAGGCATAGTACAAAAGGATCATGGCGTTAGAACCAAGGACTCCTCTGAGGAGCAGGTAGATTCGTTGACCTTTGGGGCCTATAAACCCAGTTCTGTAAATTCAAAGGAACGAATGCATATTAAATGGACTTGGCATTTGTTTTCAAATTATATCTTAAACATTATCTTAAAAGTCTTAACTTTCAAAAATAGGAAATGGTAAATTAATTATGTCTACAACTATAATAATATACCTTTTACAAAGTGTTTCCTAAGTATAACTAATGACATTAAAGTGTTCACAGTACAAGCAAAAATAAGACATAAATAGTATAATTATAATTCAGCAAATAGAGATAGTATTTTCCCTATGTATTGATATATGCTTGTAAAAAAAAGACAAAAAGGAAAATATACTGAAATGTTCATTGTGGTTATACCTTATACAGGTAGACTCACAGATAATTTTTCTTCTTTATATTTGTTTTCTCTAAACTTTCTATAATGAAAAAGTGTTATTTTTATAATAGGTACAATTTCACTATTTAGCTGCCCTATATAAGAAAACTTGGGAATGCAAGTGTGCATTTTCAGTCTTAATGAGTTTTTTCTGTTAAAGTTGAAGCGATGCTAAAGTTTATTTTAGCCACTGAGTATGAGACAACTTTTCACTGTTCTCCTTAGGAAGTGAGTTAAAATACACTGGAAAAGAACTGTAGCATCTGGATAAGTATAGTAACTGCTGTTCAAATGGTTTTTAATTAAATATTTACAAAGCAGGGCACTGTGTAAGTTCCTGCCTAGGTGTGGCTCACTGGTCTATTACAGAGCTGGCCTTTTTAGAACAGCATCTAGGCTTGATATAGGGACCCCTGGGTCTCTGAAGTTAGGAATGAAAGTGTGGTCACCTTTGGTCCATACTTTGAGAAGCTGAGTTTTTTCCATGATAGTGAAACATAAAATGGGTCAAAACAGATTAGTGCCAACAGTGTAAGAAAATTTTTCTAAGTGCCTTACTGCCAGTACTTTTATTCCAAAATGGAGAGAATGATTGTGTTCACATCAGTGGTCTGTTGGCACTCTTCAACATTTCTTAAGTCTTACCCACCATCATTTCCTAAAATACTGTGACTTGTCCACACCTACACAGGAATTTCTGACAATATTTTTGCTCTTCCTGTATTTTCACCCTTTTCACCAAAAGCTTGGGATAAGGAGTGAAACAATTCTAAGTAAATCTGTGCTGAGTTATAGATACAAGGAGACTTTGATAGCAAGTGACTGAAGCTTTTCATTTGGAGTCAAAACATCTTTACCCAAAGAGACAAAGAGCCAAATTGCCACCAGGAACCCAACAGTCCCTCCTCGCAGGTGTCTAAATACACAGGGATGTGTAGAGGTTATAACAGTGTGGGGGAGGCATAATTTTGACCTGGGGAGGGTGTGTGGATGGGGTCCACGTGCAAGGGGAAGAGAGGCTGGCCAGGGAGAAGACTGTAAGGATGGTGAATACAGTTTTCGTATAGGGTAGAGGACAAAGGGTATCATTCCCTCCAGTTTGCAGATGGACACTGAACAAGAAAGGAGTTAAAAAGGGCCTTTCTCAAAGAGTCAGCTGATGTGGCAAACTTCACTGCTGTCTTATTTTAAGAAATTGCCACAGTCACCTTAACCTTCAGCAACCACCACCCCGTGCAGTCAGCAGTCATCAACATGAAGGAAGACCCTTCACCAGTGAAAAGACTAGGACTGGCTGAAGGCTCAGATGATGGTCAGCATTTTTTGGCAATAAAGTAATTATTTAAATTTTTTTACAAAAGGCCTTTCTTAAGATCGCCTTACATCTTTCCCACAGCACCCTAGTGGGAAGATTGAAATATTATTACTGTACCTTTCTGTCTGCCCTGGTCGGAGAACAGCCTGTTATACTTTAAGAAACCTCTGACACCAGGAGACACTACTATTTCCTCTTGTTTACTTTTCTCCTCCAAATACTTGTTATGCCAAAGGAAAGAGGGAGGGTGGTACAAGATGGGGGGAATTGTACAAGGAAAGCGTTGTTCTCAAAATGAGGGGCTGGTGAATAACTGAACTCTTTCCCCTCCTTTGTTGGGCATGTGGTTTGTGCTTATGAGAGCAACTTCTATGGGTGGATCCTTGTGACTTTTCATTAATCTGAGCCAAAGGGTATGAGGACTGGTAAATCTATGAGAGGGATAAAGCAGATGCTGGAGAGTAGATGATTTAAGCAGGTCAGAAGATTTACAAACATTTATTAATACCTTCTACTTGGCACGTAAGAAATACTTACTTTCTGTATATTAAGCAAGGGATAATGATTAGCATTTGGAACACACATCGGAATGCACTAATTTCTACAGCGTGGATGTCTTGCACTTTTTTAACAAATAAGGAGCCCACTGAGAAAAGGAACGCAGACAATAATGTGTAAAACAAGCCAAGTCCAGGACAGGGTGCTTTCTTCTCAGCTTCTGAAAAAGATTAAATTCTGGTTAGTCCTTGCTTCCATGTTTTATCACTTTTACTTAGATACTGAGAAAAATGGAATGACACTGATGACTCACAGAATACAAATATTACCTCCTAATTAATATCCATTCTCTGGACCTGAACCATTTTCCCCGCCCAGAATAGAGAACACAGGCAGAGGGCAACAATTTAAGCCTACATTTTTAAACTGCAGTTCACACTATAAAATGGATTTCTTTGGCTCACTGAAGACTCTTCCCTCACTCGTAAGTCAAAAAAAAGTACAAGCTTGCCAAGATGGTGAAAGAAATCTTTAAGAAATATTTATCAAGATGGCGAGAGAAAAATGCTTCCAAGTGATATTTTATATCACCTCCTTGGTGAACTCAGCTTTAGACAGAATGTGTTCTTTTCTGGAAAACAGGTCCGAACTGTGTGATGTGGCTACTTGTTGATTATCTGGCTTCCCCCACAAGCCTGTGAGCTCCTCTAGGGCTGAGAGCTCAGCTGAGCTGTTCAGGCCTGGCCCATGGAAGACGCTGAATAAAAATTTGCTGAAGGAAATAATGTGAGAAAGCCTGGCGGGGTTTTTTTTAAATAATATAAGATGCATAGTCTAACACCACAGGCAAAAGCATAATCTGAGAAGGCTCTCTGTTTAGTTATTTTGAACAGCTGGCGTGAGTGGTAAAGAATCTGCCTGCCAGTGCAGGAGACATAAGAGACAAGGGTTCGATCCCTGGGTCAGGAAGATCTCTTGGAGGAGGGCATGGCCACCCACTCCACTACTATTGCCTGGAGAATCCCATGGACAGAGGAGTCTGTTGGGCTACAACCCATAGGGTCACAAAGAGTCAGTCATGACTGAAGCGACTTAGCACACATGCAAGCAGATATTTAGGTTTTCATGGTTTACAACTTATCTTCCATTTAGAACACAACTTTTTGAGGGCAGGAGCTAGGTTATCTATCCCTCTGACCCCAAAGTGCTTAAAATTTTTTAAAAAAGAAAAAAAGAACTGCCATCTAATTCTTGGCTTGATCTTAACCAGGAAACTTCTGTTCTCTCCAGGGCATCAAGTATTCAGTCCATTAATGAAGGTCTATAGGAGCAGCCACTGCCTCTGTCTTACACAGCTGTCTAAGAGAGGAGTAGAGCGTGCTTTCAATCTCATCCTGGTCATTCAGAGGAGAGCAAAATGCAAAAGGGTAAGCAGAGAACTCCTTAAAAGATAGGCCACATACTGAAGAATAGTTTTTTTAAAAACTAACACACAAAAAACCAAGGAGAGAACAGGGTGGAAATACAGTACGGCCCTTGTTAGTTATGAGCATAGCAGAGGTGAAGGATGTGTAGGCACATGCAATTTGTAGTAAAGCAAGATTATAATTCCAATCTAGGAATTTACAGTGGGTTACTCAGCCATAAACCAGTATTGTACAATGTTTGTTTGTCTTAATGCCCTTTTCTGATAAGCACAAACATCAGCTAATACACTTCAACATCCACATGTTAACTAGATATTTTTGCCCACAGTGATAAACAATTTGCAAAGTGGGACCAAACTGTGATGATGCACAATCCTCCTGGGCGTACACTACAGCCTGACCTTTGTAGTAAAAGATGCCATTCTGGCCAGAGGCCTCCACCTTTTCCTGTTCAAGGTGTACAGCTAAAGGGAATGACCTGGAGTTAGCAGTCGCCATGTAATAGGTTATCTGTTATAAGTACCAGAATCCTCCATTCTAGTCTATATCTATGTGCTCAGATACTGCAGGAACCAAACTGTACATACCCACTCAGTCCATGAGAAGGAAGCTTTAGAAGGTTAAGCACCACAAAGTACATGTCTTGGTTGTGGTCAGCCTTAGAGGTCAGCTTCTGAAATTTCAGAATTCAGGTCCAAATAAAATAGTTTTTCTTAGAAGAAACCTAATCCTTACATAGAACCTACACCCTCAGACAGAACAGAACAGAATGGGAAGATCAAGAACAAAAAACATCTTGGTCTGTGTTTCAGGGATCTTCTCCAACCTAAACTTTAAAATTTTTCTCAAGGAATATTTTAACTTATGGTATTTTAACTCTTTTAAAACTTTAAGTTTCAAGGTCTGGCTGAACTTGATTGTTCTGAGGCTGAGGACTGGCAAACTTCAGTCTCTTACAGAATAATAATTTCAGTCCTGTCAAAGGAAATGAACAAGAATAGCATAATCCAAAGAGGCATTTGCTTATATATATGCTTCCACAATCATACTCCATGCAAGCATATCTAATAATCTGGTAACTCTAAATAATTCAACTTAAGTGGCAACAGTGTGATTTCCTGAGTCAGAAGAAAACTGAAAAGTTGCTCGGTTTCTCTATCCTCTCCTTTAAACTGGTGATTCACTACCCAGTTGGGAATTAGAATCAACTTAGGAACTTTTAAAACTTCCATCTCAGCCCTACCCTAGACCCACTGAAACAGGATCTTGGTCACTGTAAAGAGCTCTGCTGGTTTCAGGGCCACTGCTACCCTAAGGAACTCACTCCTTCCAGGAGAATGAGAGGCACAGACTTAAGACAACTCCTTGCTTCAGTCTAAGACTCACACTGTCCCTCATGAAAATAAACAGATGTCTTAGGATAGCTATATGCTATCTGTGAAGGTTATCCAAGAATGTAAGAAAAATGGGTAACAAGTTTCAGCCTGAACTTGAAAATGAACTTTCTTGAGATAAGCAGTTGGGTTAAGAGGCTAAAATGATACTGTCACAAAGTTCAGTGACCACAGTACAGAGGTTTAAAGTGTTTCTGTGGCACTCCCTTTTTTGGACTATTACCTAGTTACCTTATAATAAGTATTTCTAAGTCTTATTATTAGCAACTTTCTTTGAAATTAAAAGACCCCCTCAAGATTCTTGGGTGCAATTGCTTACATAGGTTTTGCCATGTTCTGCCTGAAATATTCCTCTTTGATTCACAAACAGGGAAATCACTTAAAAGCTTGCAAGGACTAACTCAGCAGTCCATCAGAACATTCAGGCCTAGGATATTAAGACAAGAATCTGACCTCTTCAAAGCTGCACCTCTGGTCCACTTAGCTGAAAGTGAAGTGAAGTGAAGTCGCTCAGTCGTGTCTGACTCTGCGACCCCGTGGACTCTAGCCCACCAGGCTCCTCTGCCCATGGGATTCTCCAGGCAAGAATGCTGGAGTGGGTTGCCATTTCCTTCTCCAGGGGATCTTCCCGACCCAGGGATTGAACCCAGGTCTCCCACATTTCAGGCAGACGTTTTAACCTCTGAGCCACCAGGGAAGCCCTCAGCTGAAGGTAACCCCTAAATAAATAATCAGAAGCCTGATCATTTCTCTTAGCATTTAGGATGAAAATGGAACAAGAACCATCTCCCTGGGGTTTGTCTGTCTATAAAGTTTGTGAACTTTGTGACTCTTACAGATGGGGAACAGTGGGGTTGGCTAAACAGCATAGAAATCCCAGCTCACACTAGGGGAGGTGACCTAGAGGATGAGGTGGTGCAGACTGTAACTTTGTCTTGAAAGGAGATCTGCCTGTTTCTCTTTCTTGGAAGAAGCTGCTTCAAGTGGGTGGTGAAGTTGAAGGAGGAATATGCCTGAGGCTGGGAGGAAGGGCACTGGGCTGGGTCTCTAGCAAACTGGGATCCTATGCCCGGTGCTGCCCAGACCTGTGGAGTGTCTTTTCCAAACATGCCAAATCTTCAGAGAAAAAAACAAATCAAACAAAATCTTGCCAAAGCCCTCACTTTCCGGGGCCTCAATTTCATCATTTGTGGAAGGAAGACATTGAACAAAATAAAGTGTCCCTGGTCTTGGAGGTGGGTCCGTGAACCTCTTACCCATGTATGTAAGATTGTGCTTCTGTCTCCTTTTGCCTCAGTTGCTAAAAATTCCTTGTAACTCAAAAAAGGTTAAGAACCAGTGGTCCCACTCAACTTTGCTTTCCCAAGAGTCTTAAGACTGAGACAAACATTTTTCTAGACTTGATGATTTTAAACTTCCTCTTCGAGGAACACCGTTTACCATTGATATCAGGTTTCTTGGTTAGCTTCCTCCCAACCTCAGCCCCCTTCGTGATGGCCTTTCTCGCTGACCCCCAACCTCCGGCAGGGCGCACCGAACGACAATCGGACTCCACGATCCTGCCAGCAACACTTTAATTATAGGAACAGTTTCAGAATCCTAAACAGATTCCAAAGCAATCAGAAACTTTCTCCGGTCTTTCCGCCGACTGGGAGGCAGGGGGCTTCTTCTTTCCAGCCCGCACCCCGCGCCCCCCCTTCCGCCCGCAGGTGACAGCGCGAGGGTGTTCCGGAGCTTCCAGCAGGGTGGGAAGGAGAGGCGCGGTCCACCATGCGCAGCCCCCCGCCCGCCGCTGCGGGAGCTCCCACCCACTGGCGACCTCCTGGTTCCCCCACGGGCGAGACCCGCGCCAGGGTCCGCGCCCCTCACTCACCCTGCTGGGCACGCGAGCCGCACGGCGAGGACGGGCACTGCCAGCACCCTCCGGGGCCGGGCGTCTCCACTACCTCGGCAGCCGCCGGCTCCTGCCTGAAGCCCGGGGACGAGATGTCCATCAGCGGCAGCCCGGACTCCTGCCGCTTGGCGGCCCCAGTATCATCCAGGGGCCGCATACCCTACCCGCGCTCTCCCCGCGGCCACCGCGGCGTCTGAAGCCTGCCGCCGCGGCTCTGCTGTCCTGTCCTTCCGGCCCGCGGCAATCCGGATGCTGCGCATGCGCCCCACCCCCCCATCCCCGCCCGGGAGCCGAGCTCGTCCTCCGCTGCCCTCTCACTTTCAGCTTCTCTAGCGCGAGGCCAGCTGCCTGCAGGTTAGGCTGCGGTAGCCAGGACAGAGCCGGAGGCGTCCACCCCTCTGCTGCGGTCCCGCTAGACTGGCCAGCGACGTGGAGTCAGGCTTCCCACGGACACTGGACCCCTTTCTGTCATTGCGAAGGGAGGCTTGGACCCCCGCGGGTCCTGTAACCTTCTCTTGGGGCGGCCGGTGGGGAGGTTAGAATAGGGTGCATTTATTTATCCGTGTGGCGCGGCATTCAGCATCTGTAGCACACCCTGAATACCTTGCCAAGCACTATGCCTGTCTTTGAAGAATCGTGGGTTTTTCCTCTTTTGTATCTGTCTTTGCCACTTACCCAAGGAAAGTCGATTTTTACTGGTTTGGGGTTTAAAAAAAAAATTAGCACGTATCTATGGGGGAAATGTAAGACTGGGGCGGAACCCATTTATTTGTTGTTGCTTTTTGTAACTGTACGCATTCACTGTTGATCTTCATTGTCTTTGTCTTTCCGTCCGTGCATTTCTCTTCCTTGTTCATTTTCTCCATCCTCCCTCCTTTCTTTCCTTCCTATTGTCATGTGGTTAGGGGAAAAAATTCCAACAACCTGATTTAACTGCACCTGGTGAAATCAGAGATTTATGTCATTTGGCCCCTGGATTCACTAATAGCCTCTGTATGTTTCCATAATTCTTTTTTTCATCTCTTTGCTTGCTTCAGATGTGAAAAAGAGAGTCTCTGGGCAAGGATGGATCTGTCTAAACTGTTCTAGGTCCAAGCGCAAGCAGGTTACTAAACAAGAGAATGAGGTTTGTCTTTACTTAGATATTTGCACAAAGTGGTCCACAGCTGAACAATACTGGACTTGAAATCAGCAGGAGTCCTTATTCTGTCACTGAATGTGTGACCTCAGACAGTCACTACTGTGCTACCTGAAGTCAGCCTCGGTTACTTAGTTTAATTAACAGAGATAAAATATTTCCCTTCCGACTTTGCAGAGTTGTTGTGCAACTGAAGTGCAGTGATGTGGGCAAAAGTACCATGTCACCCGAAAAGCATTTTACTGGGAAAGCAAGGTGTATTTTTATTTTTATTTTTTTTATTATTATTTTTTTTTCCAGTGGGTTTTGTCATACATTGATATGAATCAGCCATGGATTTACATGTATTCCCAATCCCGATCCCCCCTCCCACCTCCCTCTCCACCCGATTCCTCTGGGTCTTCCCAGTGCACCAGGCCGGAGCACTTGTCTCATGCATCCCACCTGGGCTGGTGATCTGTTTCACCATAGATAGTATACATGCTATTCTTTTGAAATATCCCACCCTCACATTCTCCCACAAAGTTCAAAAGTCTGTTCTGTATTTCTGTGTCTCTTTTTCTGTTCTGCATATAGGGTTATCGTTATCACCTTTCTAAATTCCATATACATGTGTCAGTATGCTGTAATGTTCTTTATCTTTCTGGCTTACTTCACTCTGTATAAGGGGCTCCAGCTTCATCCATCTCATTAGGACTGGTTCAAATGAATTCTTTTTAATGGCTGAGTAATATTCCATGGTGTATATGTACCACAGCTTCCTTATCCATTCATCTGCTGATGGGCATCTAGGTTTCTTCCATGTCCTGGCTATTATAAACAGTGCTGCGATGAACATTGGGGTGCACGTGTCTCTTTCAGATCTGGTTTCCTCAGTGTGTATGTCCAGAAGTGGGATTGCTGGGTCATATGGCAGTTCTATTTCCAGTTTCTTAAGAAATCTCCACACTGTTTTCCATAGCGGCTGTACTAGTTTGCATTCCCACCAACAGTGTAAGAGGGTTCCCTTTTCTCCACACCCTCTCCAGCATTTATTGCTTGTAGACTTTTGGATAGCAGCCATCCTGACTGGCGTGTAATGGTACCTCATTGTGGTTTTGATTTGCATTTCTCTAATAATGAGTGATGTTGAGCATCTTTTCATGTGTTTGTTAGCCATCTGTATGTCTTCTTTGGAGAAATGTCTGTTTAGTTCTTTGGCCCATTTTTTGATTGGGTCATTTAGTTTTCTGGAATTGAGCTTCAGGAGTTGCTTGTATATTTTTGAGATTAATCCTTTGTCTGTTTCTTCATTTGCTATTATTTTCTCCCAATCTGAGGGCTGTCTTTTCACCTTACTTGTAGTTTCCTTTGTAGTGCAAAAGCTTTTAAGTTTCATTAGGTCCCATTTGTTTAGTTTTGCTTTTATTTCCAATATTCTGGGAGGTGGGTCATAGAGGATCTTGCTGTGATTTATGTCGGAGAGTGTTTTGCCTATGTTCTCCTCTAGGAGTTTTATAGTTTCTGGTCTTACATTTAGATCTTTAATCCATTTTGAGTTTATTTTTGTGTATGGTGTTAGAAAGTGTTCTAGTTTCATTCTTTTACAAGTGGTTGACCAGTTTTCCCAGCACCACTTGTTAAAGAGGTTGTCTTTTTTCCATTGTATATCCTTGCCTCCTTTGTCAAAGATAAGGTGTCCATAGGTTCGTGGATTTATCTCTGGGCTTTCTATTCTGTTCCATTGATCTATATTTCTGTCTTTGTGCCAGTACCATACTGTCTTGATGACTGTGGCTTTGTAGTAGAGTCTTGGAAGAATTAATATTGTCAAAATGGCTATTCTACCCAAAGCAGTCTATAGATTCAATGCAATCCCTATCAAGCTACCAACGGTATTTTTCACAGAACTAGACCAAAGAATTTCACAATTTGTATGGAAATACAAAAAACCTCGAATAGCCAAAGTAATCTTGAGAAAGAAGAATGGAGCTGGAAGAATCAACCTGCCTGACTTCAGACTCTGCTACAAGGTGTATTTTTAAATAGGGCAAACATAATTTATCCTCCAAACTGGGACTTTTTTTTAGAGTAAAAAGGGGAGCTCATTTAAAAATTATGCAGGGCAGTAGGCATAAACTGGTACTGCCCTAGGCAAACTGGGACAAATGACCATGTGAATTCTAAATTAACATATACTTTTGCCTTATTCTAAAGAATAATTCAAGACTGCTTACAAATATATATGTGCAACTGATTTATTGGTGGTGGTGGAAGGTGTTTTGGTGGGGAAATTATAGGGAAGGGTGATGAGAATGGTAGCTCATGATTAGGAAGGAGAACCAAGAAGCTTCTCCAAACATGCAGAAATCAAGTGCAGTGTCACAGTTGCATTCTGAGATTTAAATGTGCAGAACATGTGAAGAGCCCTTGAGATGCTGACTTAACAAGAAATATGTATTTGGCCACATTCAGATGACCAAAATGTATTTCTCACATATATATAATCTTCAACCTGAGTTCCTGGCTCATAGTTCTCAAAATCCTTGGAATTTCCTGCGCAGTAAGAGCAATAGGAGCATCTTTTGTTATAGTATTTGTTCTCTTGTCCTCACTTCTTAAAATGGCTTCTGTGCCTTGGAGGTGAAACAGATGCCTTGTTATCAGAACAGGCTTCTTTCCACCACTCCTGGGTTTGTGTTAATTTTTTTTAAAAAAGCACCTAAGGATGGGGGCTTGTTACCAAGGGAACCAACCCTGAGATTAAAGGATTAACACTTTTGGTCCTACTCTCACCCTTCACTGTCCACCTCCAGGGAGGTGGGTAGGAACTAGCAGCTGGAGATTGAGTTCAGTCATCAATGGCCAGTGATTTTCATCAATTAATCCTATAATGAAGCCCTCATAAAAACCCAAGAGGAGGGATTCAGAGAACTTCTGCGTGGGTGAATACGTGGAGATGCTGGGACAGTGATGTGGGCAGAGAGGGCATGGACACTCAGCATCCTTTCCCTGTCCCTTGCCCTGAGCATCTGTTCTACCTGGTTGTTCCTGGTTATATCTTTTTATAATAAACTGGTGATCCAGTAAGTAAAAAGTTTCTCTTGGTTTTGTGAACTGCTCTAGCAAATTAATCAAACCTGAGAAGGGGGTCGTGGAAATCTCTGATTTATAGCCAGTTGGTCAGAGGAACAGGTAACAATATGGACTTACAACTAGCATCTGAAGTCCACGAAAGGGGGACTTTGGAACCTCTAGTTTGTAGCAGGTTGGTCAGAAGCACAGGTGATCCTGTGGGCTTGTGATTGGCATCTGAAGGCATGGGGGCAGTCTTTTAGGACAGAATCTTTTACCTGTGAAATTAACCTGTGCTGTCTTCAGGTTTACAGTGTTGTATTGTTGTTTTGTTGCTTCAGTTGTGTCTGACTCTACAACCCCACTGACTGTAGCCTGTCAGGCTCCTCTGTCCATAGGATTCTCCAGGCAAGAATACTGGAGTGGGTTGCCAATTCCTCTTCCAAGGGATCTTCCCAACCCAGGGATTAAACCCCCGTCTCTTGAGTCTCCTGCATTGGCAGGTGGATTCTTTACCATGGAGCCAACTTAGAATTGAGTTAAATTATAAGACACCAAGCTGGTGTCTAGAGAACTGTGAACCACTGCAGCATTGGGTCCAGGAACCCATTTAGTCATCCTCTGAAAATTGTGAAGGTGGTGGTTAAGAAGCAGAAGGAAGAAAGAACGGGATGAATTGAGCCAGAAGTACCTCAACTACTTCACTTTGATCACCATCCTCAAAAAAAGAGAAGAGGAAGGGCTTCCCTGGTGGTACAGTGGTTAAGAGTTCACCTGCCAATGCAGTGGATTTGATCCCTGGTCCAGGAAGATCTCAGTGCCATGGGGCAACTAAACCCATGTACCACAACTACTGAACCCGTGCTCTAGAGCCAAGGAGCCACAACTACTGAAGCCCGCAAGCCCTACAGCCTGGGCTCTGCAACAAGAGAAGCCACTGCAATGAGAAACCAGTGCATTTAAAAAAAAAAAAAAAAAAGTGAGGAGAAGAGAGAAAAAAAAGAAAATATGTGTCACACCAATGTTGACTAAGGTAATGAAAGGGTACTGGAATGATTTTGATCTTGGAGTTTATTCATTTAACTTGCTTTCCTTCTGTTGCTGACCTTGATACATGTATGATATCAGTACAGTCATTTGTTGAATAAACAAGAGCCATACAAACTTAAAAAGCTACTGGTAAGAAAAGTATAGACCAGACTAGAAGTAAGAAGGCATGGCTCTGTTGCAGTCCCACCCAGCAGAGGCTTGGAGTGGTTAAGTTTTTCTTTGAACATTGTTATTTCAAGGATCTGTGACACTAACATTAAGCTGGGCAAAGATGGATTTCCCCTATAATATGAAGGGTGGGGCAGAAATCCTGACTGTAGCGGAAACTGACTCAGCCCATTTTTGCAGTGGTCTCAGTGAGATTTTTGACCTCAAGGCAGAGGAGGCAAGGAGGAAGGATTGATTTTGAGTTAGCTAAAAGATGGAATGGACAGGATTAGTTGAACAGATGTGAAAGAGCATTGCTTCCATTTGCAGAGTCATGCAGTGTTCCAACTGCAGTTCCTCTGCTTCTGAAGAAATTCAATCCTCTAGTGAAAACAGGAGCTCTTGAAACAATGCCAGCTAGTCACAGTGACCGTGGCACACATATAGTTCTGGTGTCAAGAAAAAGAAGGAAGATGAACATAGAAGAGAGGTGAGTTCTAGCTGTCCCATTATTAATAACAAGTTAGAGTCCACAATCCTCATGATTCCAGTGGTGGCAAACAGAGACCTCCAGGAACTGCAGAAGATCAACTCCTGAATTCCATTATGTTTTGCATGTCAGGGATGTTCGTAAGTGAGACATATGTAAGTCAGGAGCTCTTTCCTGGTATGTCTAGCTGATGCACACCAGACTGGTATCTTGGTACTGATTTGTATATACTCAGAAGAATTGAAAGCAAGGTATCAAATGGATATTTGTACACCAGTGTTCATAACAGTGATATTCACAATAGCCAAAGAGGAAAACAACCCACAGATCATCAGTGAATGAATGGATAAAGAAAAAAGTGGTATATACATAAAATGGAATATTATTCAGGCTTAAAAAAGGAAGGGGATTCTTTACATGCTACATGGATGAACCTTGAAAACATTATGCTAATTGAAATAAGTCAAGCCTAAAAGGAAAACTACTGTATAATTCCACTTATATTCAGGACCTAGAGTAGTCAAATTTATTGAGACATAAAATAGAATGGTGGTTGCCAGGAACTGAGAGGAGGAGGGAATGGGGACTTATGATTTAATGGGTACAGAGTGTCAGTTTGGGATGATGAAAGAGTCCTGTGATGGATCACGGTGATTGTTGTACAGCCATGTGAATTCACTTAAAGCCACTGAACTGTATACTTAAAATGGTTAAAATGATAAATTTTATATTATGTATATTTACCACTATTTTAGAAAGTTAAAAATATGACAGGAAAAACCCTTCTGAGAGTGTGCAACAGACAGCTAAAAAAAAACCAGCAATGTAAATCCAAAGTCAAAGCAAATCTGGGTCTACATACAAACTGAGGCATGCAAAGATATTTTCCCCAACATGGCCATCTCCTCTCTTAAGTTCTGGCTCATAGTTATACAGAGATAATAATGCATTAAAAAAAAAAAAGGAAATAATAGGACTTCCCTGGTGGTCCAGTGTTTATCCACCTGCCAGCGCAGGGGACATCGGTTCCATCCCTGGTCAGGGCAGATCCCCACATGCTGCAGGGCAGCTAAGCCCGTGCACCACAACTACTGAAGTGCCTGTGCTCCGCAACAAGAAGCCAGCACAATGAGAAGTCCGTGCACAGCATAGAGAGTAGCCACAACTAGAGAAAGCCGGCATGCGGCAACGAAGACCCAGCGTGGCTGAAAATAATAAATAAATAAGTATTTTTAAAGAAAGAAATAACAGGAGGAAGAGCGGCAGCATGGTATTGCATGTTCCAGGCTTCTGAAACTTTTCCATCTAAGTGTCCCTCACAGCTAAGAAGTGTGAGCTTTGAACTCTAATTTCTGGAGACAGAGTTTAAAGCCCTCATCAGAAATGGGAAGTTTAATTTCTTTGAAGGTCGGTGTCCCAGTTTCAAAATTTGTCAGTTTTCCATTCTATTCCCTAATATATTTATGTTCATCTTAGTATCATTCTGCCATGTAACTCATTCAGCTGATGCTGTTTGAGTGCATATGCCTGACCATTCACAATTCCTAGCAGGGGTAGAGTGAGGAACAAAAGAGATAAGTCTGCATTCCTCATAGAGATGTGGTAGGGGATGATGGAGAAAAAAAAAAAGGATGCTAACATGACCTGGCATCATGCAAAATCGTTCACAACCATGTGAGTTTTGTTTCACTTCCTGCATCTTCCCAGTTTGACACACTCGCCTGGGGGTTAGAACAGTGTTCTGTGTGGTTGTTCGAGTCTGAATGCATCCATTGGGCTCTCTTCATCTGTATTTCCTCAGCTCAGAAGTCACAGGACTGGATCCCCAAGCAGTCACTGTTGGGCAGAGCAGAGCCCTGTAGGCCTTACCATGGCCGGAACTTTCTCCAGCAACTCCTTGCTTCATTTATTTATCTTTTTAAAGAAAGAGCAATCTCCAGGCATTTTTTGTTGTTTGATTAAGAAAACAAAACCAGGTAGAGAAGTCTCCGAGGAAAGTCATGCTTCATGACTGTTTACTCTGCGGCCCTTCATCTTCTAAGTACTTACTGTATTTCCTTTTAAAGATTTTAGACATTTATTTTGATCACAAATGCAATCCAAGTGTGAATAAATAAATGTATTATCTTTTAAGAACATACCCACCCCCTGCCCCTCCCCCACCCCTCCCCCACCCCACCCCCCCCCACCCCCTGCCATGTTCCTTTAAACAGAAAAAGGTTCTGAATGTTTCTTCATAGCCTATTTGGCCATAGTTGTCCCACCTACAGTTTTAAAAACAGACTGAACTTGATCTTCTGAAATCCTTCCTAGACCTACAGCTCATTCTGTTGAAGAAATCCTGAGAGAGAAGTCCTACTCGTATTGTCAATATTCTCCAAAAGGTGAGGATGGTAACTGGGCTGATGGCAGCTAGAAGGGGTTTTCAGCAAAAGGAGGACCCTTGGGAAACTGGACAGAGGCAAATTTTGTCAACAAAATACCAGTTCCTTCGGTGAGAGCCAGGAGAATGCCACCCACTGAGGCTTATCCAACATGGCTTCTGGTCCCTTCTTGCTCTCAGAATGGCTCTGTTAAGGCTTCACTCGTGACGGACTTCCAGGTGTCTTCGTTTGCTCAGACTTGAACCATACTGCAGTCGGTCTCAGAAAACAGACCTTTCCAGACTGCAAGGTTACCTCCCAACTGCGGAACCCTGGTTTTAATAGCTATCAAATTCCCTCATTGTCTGTGGTTTGCTCCTACCAGAGAATTGTGGAAACCTTTGATTACTTGAAAGATCCCACTACTTATGGTTCCCATCCTAAAGGCCCCCGCTGCAGCCATCCGTCATGTGCCAGGGGCAGGGCTGGCATGCCTCCTGCTCCATCTTGACTCCACTGCTTCTCAGTCAAGCCCTTGCTTTAGTACTCTCCTCTGTGCCCACTCGGCAACAGACAGCTCCTATAAAAATGATTTCTGGGGCCCCAGGGAACCTGTTTGCTCATGTGGGAGCTTACTTTCTGTTTACAGATGATCTGAGAATGAGGATGTCTGAACTTTAGACTTGGCTTCATATGATAAAAGTACAGCATAGGTGGCAGGGTCTGGGGAAGGGGTGGCAGGCGCCATGTTGGGCTGGGAAGGTGGCAAGAAGAAGCCCCTGAAGCAGCCCAAGAAGCAAGCCAAGAAGATGGATGAGGAAGATAAGGCATTCAAGCAGAAGCAGAAGGAGGAGCAGAAGAAACTCGAGGAGCTAAAAGCAAAGGCCGCGGGGAAAGGCCTCCTGGCCACTGGTGGAATTAAGAAATCTGGTAAAAAGTAAGCTGTTCCTTGTGCCTGAGGCAATGATGACCCTTAGTTCCATTCCTGTTTAAACACCTGGATTCCCTGCCATGATATCTGTTGCCGCCTATAGCTAGAGTGAAGTGTTGTCTTGGAACCTATTGTACATTTAAGAATAAACTTTTGTAAAAAAAAAAAAAAGTACAGCATAATCCACCTTACCCCCAAGTTTGTTATAATTTGGGATTTGGATTCCACCCAGCTCTCATTGTAATAATTGCTCTTTATTAAATGCTCAAAATATGCCAAGTGCTATTAAATGCATCGTTTCATTTAATCCTCAGGTGAACTTTATCAGACAGTTTAGCATAATAGCTGAAAGCAGGGGTCTGGAGGCAGACTGCCTGGATACTCTCCTGTCTGTCTTACTTAACAGCTGTGTGACTTCAGACAAGTTACTTAGCCTCCCTCTGAGCCTCGGTTTACACGTCTGTAGAAAGGGATAATAATAGTACCCAACTGCTGTCAGAATGACTTGAGTTAATAACATGTAGAATACCAGAGAGCAAGTTCTCTTTTAAAAAGATGTGCATATTATTACCCTCATTTTCCAGATGAGAAAATTGAGACTCAGAGATATTGAACAACTTGCCAGAGTCACACTGGTGGGGAAGGACAGAGGTATGATTAGAACCCAGTGCCATCAGAAGCTGAAGTCCATGGTCCAGATGACTCCTCATCCAGAAGACTTAATTACCAGGATTGCTAGCTTCCAAGAAAACCTCATTAGAGAGATTTCTTCCACTTTATATCCTGGCTTGGACCTTAAGGCTCTTACTATGGCAGCATTCCATGACTACATTCTACACTACGACGATGCTGTGTGTCTTGTCTCTGTAGCTTATAGTGTCTTTGTAGCATCTTAACTTTACCAATAATGAGATTTAATGGGCCAAGAGAAATAGATCAGATGAGCAAAAAAATGGAGGTGTTATAGCCACACGTTCTGGGAAACAAACTCACTCAGAAGGACAATGCAGATAGTGGAGTGCAATTTATTACACCAGCGGGCCAAAGGCAGAGTCTCCTCTTAGCCAAGGACCCTGACCAGCATTTGTGAAAATCTTTTATACCCCATGTGTACATGTCCAAACCCACCACCCCAAATTCCTTGAAACTTACATAAACAAAGGAAGGGTAAATATAACTACAATAACCCTATCATTCAAGTGTTCAAGCAGTTGATAATCAATAAGCCTATGGTTACATTCCAACCAGTTAATAATCGATAAGCCTGTGATTACATCCCGATAGATACGGAAAAAATTTATGACCTGTCCGGAGGCAAGGGTGATTACGGTATGTTTCCTCTTAGGCAATGAGTAAACTGGATGTGATCTTCAAGATTCCCCTGCTCAGAGGGGATCTTATCCCTCCACTGTCTTTCCCATAGGCACTAAGCACAGAGTTCAGAGTCCACTGGAGAGGTGGCCACGCACGACCAGCATGGACAGGCCTGAGATGGAGTCCAGGCCCTATGAATTCCTTCTTCAGAGGGAAAATAGTAGAGTGCCCAGACAAAGCAGAGGATTCATGAAGGGACTAAAATGAGATCTGTGTTATGTGTAGGGATCTTTACATATTGCCTATGAACACCAGCTACTCCTTTCCTGAGGGTCCTAGCCAAGACCCCAGCTTTGGATGACAGAAGTAAGTTAGGAAGAAATCAGAGATGTGGATACTGGAGTGTGATAATGAGGTTATCATTATAGAAGAGAAAATAGGCTGGCTTTAGTTAATATTATAAAAATTGCTTTTCTTTGCTTCTTAGCATTTTAATTTTTAATAGTACAAGTCCTCAAGGGAGGAAGAATTAGGCAAAGGGTTTAATCATAAAATGTTATTTACTTTACAAACAGATGTATGGACACACACACATACACACGCACGCACACACACAATTCTTGGCAACTACAGTGTAACAGAGGCCAGCCCTGGCTTTCTGGAGCAGCAGTAGTTTCCCCTTCAGGGGTGCAAGGATGGGAAACACTCAAGAAGTTCCGTTTTTACACAAATCCTGGTATATTTGTTTAACCTCTCTCCTTGCTCCATATGTACCTTCTAAATTATAAAACTAGGTTTTATGCAGTATTTAATACAGGTTAAAAATTTTAACAGTATAAAAGGATACGTTATGAAGAACAAAAACTTTTCTCTCTGCCCTCAATCGCACTTCTCAAAGGCAATCCCTGTAAACAGTCTCTGTTTCTAATTCTTCTAGTGATCACCTTTATACTCTTATACATTCTTAGTTCTCTGTTACTGATTTATTAACTTTAGATGATTTCATTTATTCTGCTTTGGAAGATGAAAAATTTCAGTGTATTTTACCAC
Source organism: Dama dama (assembly GCF_033118175.1). Taxonomy (NCBI): domain Eukaryota; kingdom Metazoa; phylum Chordata; class Mammalia; order Artiodactyla; family Cervidae; genus Dama; species Dama dama. The sequence goes on along the minus strand of NC_083695.1, from coordinate 61,836,316 downwards.
CTCCTACTTTCCCTTGTTCCATCGTATCTTTTCGATCAATTGCTCTCTGACCAAGTTGGCATCTGGCACGGTGGGGATATGTTTGACTTTAGGATAATAAGGGTTGCCCTTTGTCAAGTCTCTGTTCTTGCCAGGCAGGCAATATGCTAACAATTTATATATGGTAATTTAGTTAATCTTCAGACCCACGCTATTCAAGAGGCAGTACCGACCTTTTACCGACAAGTAAATTTAGGTTTTGGCTAGTTACGTTTCTTGCTCAGAGTTCTATAGTTAAGACTAGTGGAGTTAGACTTAGCCTTGATTCTCCAACAACCAAGTCCACTTAACCATTACTGACCTACAAAAACAAATGCGTTAAGGCTAGTCTAGTTCTGCCAAGGTGTATTCACCTTGTTCCTTTGTTCTGCAAGTTATGTATGCATAAGTGTATGTGTGTGCATGCACATGTTCATGAGTATCCACATTTATAATGTAGAAATAAAATCTATGACAGATATTTAAAAGGGTGGGGGAGGGAAAGATAGATGGTCATAAGTTTCTTCATATAGGGATACATTATTATTTTGTGGATGACAGTGAATTATCTTTTAAAGATAATAAAAGGAGGAAAAGGTCTTTTATATGTACTCAAATATTTACCATTTCTGACACTCTTCTTGCCTTTTATGAAGATCTAAGTTTCTATATTTTCATTTTCCTTTAGCCTGAGGAACTTTTAAAAAACATTTCTTGTGGAGAAGATTCTGGGACTAAGATAATGGAGTAGAAAGATCCAGAACTCACCTCCTCTCATGGCACACCAAAATTACAACCACTTATGAGCAACTGTTGATGAGAAAGACTGAAATCTAATAGAAGAAGATTTTCTACAACTAAAGATACAGAGAAAGATATACCCACATGAATGCAGAGTTCCAGAGAATAGCAAGGAGAGATAAGAAATCCTTCTTAAGTGAACAGTGAAAAGAAATAGAGGAAAGCAGTAGAATGGGAAAGACAAGAGATCTCTTCAAGAAAATTAAAGATACCAAGGGAAAATTTTCATGCAAAGATGGGCATGAAAAAGAACAGAAACCACAAAGACCCAAGAGATGCAGAAGAGATTAAGAAGAGGTGGCAATACACAGAAAAACTCTACAAAACAGGTCTCAAAGACCCGGATAACCCCAATGGTGTGGTCACTCACCTAGAGCCAGACATCCTGGAGTGTGAAGTCAGGTGGGACTTAGGTAGCATTACCACAAACAAAGCCAGTGGAGGAGATGGAATTCCAGCTGAGCTATTGCAAATCCTAAAAGATGATGCTGTTAAAGTGCTGCGCTCAATACATCAGCAAATTTGGAAAACTCTGAAGTGGCCACAGGACTGGAAAAGGCCAGTCAGTTTTCATTCCAATCTCAAAGAAAGGCAATGCTAAAGAATGTTCAAATTACCATACAATTGCACTCATTTCACATGCTAGAAAGATTATGCTCAAAATCCTTAAGCTAGGCTTCAGCAGTACATGAACCAAGAAATTTCAGATGTATAAAACTGGGTTTGCAAAAGGCAGAGGAACCAGACATCAATTTGCCAACATCTGTTGGATCATGAAAAAGGAAGGGAGTTCCAAAAAAAATCTACTTCTGCTTCATTGACTTCACTAAAGCCTTTGACTGTGTGGATCACAACAAACTGGAAAATTCTTAAAGAGATAGGAATACCAGACCACCTTACCTGTCTCCTCAGAAACCTGTATGCAGAACAAGAAGCAACAGAACTAGACATGAAACAACTGACTTGTTCAAAATTGGAAAAAGAGTACATCAAGGCTGTATATTGTCACCCTGCTTATTTAACTTATATGCAGAGTACACCATGTGAAATGCTGGGCTGAATGACTCACAAGCCAGAATCAACATTGCTGGGAGAAATATCAACAACCTCAGATAGGCAGATGATACCACTTTAATGGCAGAAAGCAAAGAGGAACTAAAGAGCCTCTTGATGAAGGTTAAAGGGGAGAGTGAAAAAGCTGGCTTAAAACTCAACATTCAAAAGAAGATCATGGCATCTGATCACAGCACTTCATGGCAAATAGATGGGGAAAAAGTGGAAACAGAGACAGATTTTCTTTTCTTGGGCTCCAAAATCACTGCAAATGGTGACTGCAGCCATGAAATTAAAACACGCTTGCTCATTGGAAAAAAAGCTATGACAAACCTAAACAGCATATTAAAAAGCAGAGACATTTTACCCACAGAGGTCCATCTAGTCAAAGTGATGGTTTTTCCAGTAGTCATGTATGGATGTGAGAGTTGGCCCTTAAAAGAACGTGGAATGCTGAAGAATTGATGCTTTTGAACTGTGATGTTGGAGAAGACTCTTGAGAGTCACTTGGACAGCAAGGATATCAAACCAGTCAATCCTAAAGACAATCAACACTGAATATTCATTGGAAGAACTGATACTGAAGCTGAAGCTTCAATACTTTGGCCACCTGATGTGAAGAGCTGACTCATTGGAGAAGACCCTGATGTTGGGAAAGATTGAGGGCAAGAGGAGAAGGGGGCGAAAGAGGATGAGATGATTGGATGGCATCACCGACTCAATGGATATGAGTTTGAACAAACTCTGGGAGATAGTGAAGAACAGGGAAGCCTCGCATGCTGCAGTCCATGGGGTTGCAAAGAATTGGACACGACTTAGGGACTGAACAACTGAAAGACAACAAAAGATATAAAGAAGGAACCACAACAAACTGATAAGAGGAGCAAAGTCATCATATAGTCAAGACCCATACCCCAGGTGGTCACCCACAAAGGGGAGGATAATTACAGTTGCTTGGGGTCTCCTCAAGGATCAAGCGGTCTGAACCCCACACTGGGTTTCTCAGCCCAGGGGTCTTATCCTGGGAGGAAAAGCCCCTAGAAGGTTTGGCTTTGAAGACCAGCTAGGCTCACTTTTGGGAGGCTCAGAGTGCCATGGGAAGTAGACTCTACTATTAAAGGGAGCACACAAAATCTCACATGCTCCAATATCTTGGACAGAAGTAGTAATTTGAAAGGAGCTGGGTGAGACCCACATGCTGATCTTGGAGAGTCTCCCAGAGAGTCAGGAGGCAGCTGGAGCTCCCCCTGGGGATACAGACACTGGTGGCAACAATTCTTGAGAACTCATTCTACCACTTGGACACTGGTGCTGATGGTAGCAAGAATAAAACTGCAAAAACCACAAATATGTGGAGGCTAAACAATATACTACTAAATAATCAATGGATCACTGAGGAAATTAGAGATGAAATTTTAAAATACTTGGAGAAAATGAAAGTGAAAACACAACAATCCAAAATCTCTGGGATGTTTTAAGAGGGAAGTTTGTAGTAAAACAAGCCTACCTCAGGAAAAAAGAAAAATCTTAAACAATGTAACTTTCTAGTTTCTAGTTAGAAACTAGAACTTTCTAGTTCTAAAGGAACTAGAAAAAGAAAACAAAATTCAGTTAGTAGAGGGAAATAATTCATAAAGATCAGAGCAGAAATTAAATGAAATAGAGATTAAAAAGCAATAAAAAAATGTCAATAAAACTAAAAACCAAAACATGATACCAAATCAGACAAATATATAACAAAAAAAGAAAAATACAAGTCAGTGTCACTGATGAACATAGATGCAAAAATCCTCAACAAAATATCAGCAAATGGAATTCAAAAATACATTAGAAGGATCATTCACTGTAATCAAGTGGAATTTATCCCAAGGATTCCTGAATAGGTCAGTATGCCAGGATAGGTCAATATCCACATGTTAACAAATTGAATAATAAAAATCATATGATCGTGTTAATAAATACAGAAAAAAATCTTTTGACAAAATTCGACATCCATATATGATGTTGAATCAATGAAGTGGGTATAAAGGAAACATACTTCAGCATAATAGAGATCATATATGATAAGCCCACCCTCTTTGACATAAATCATAACACTATATTATTGGATCTATCTCCTAAGGCAAAATAAATGAAAGCAAAAATATAGAGCCTGATGCTGCTGCTGCTAAGTCACATCAGTCGTGTCCGACTCTGTGCGACCCTACAAATGGCAGCCTACCCAGGCTCCTGTGTCCCTGGGATTCTCCAGGCAAGAACACTGGAGTGGCTTGCCATTTCCTTCTCCAATACATGCATGCTAAGTTGCTTCAGTCATGTCCGACTCTGTGTGACCCCATGGACAGCAGCCCACCAGGCTCCCCTGTCCATGGGATTCTCCAGGCAAGAATACTGGAGTGGGTTGCCATTTCCTTCTCCATATGGAACCTAATTAAACTTAAATCTTTTGCACAGCAAAGGAAACCATCAACAAAACATGAAAAAAAAAAAAAAATACCCTACTGAATGGGAGAAAATATTTGCAAATGATGTGACCAGCAAGAGGTTAATATCCAAAATACAAAACCAACTCATACAACTCAAAAAAAAGAAAAAAAAAAAAAAAAGCAGCCCAATTAAAAAATGGAGTGAACATCTGAATAGGCATTTCTCCAAAGAAGATATAGAGATGGCCAACAGATACATGAAATGTGCAGCATAGCTAATCATGAAAAGTACAAATCAGAACCACAATGAAGTATCATCTCACACCTGTCAGAGTGGCTGGCATCAAAAAGAACACAAATAACAAATGTTTGCAATATGTTTAGAAAAAGGAACCCTTGTACACTGTTGGTGGGAATGTCAATTGGTGCAGCCACTATGGAAAACAGTACGGAAGTTCCTCAAAAAACTAAAAACAGAGCTACTATATGGTCTAACAATTCCAGTCCTGGGTATCTATCAAAAGAAAATGAAAATACTAAGTAGAAGATATATATAGATATATATACCCCAGTGTTCATAGTATACTGATATATCTATATAGTAATCCTATCTATCTATCTAATCTATCAATAGATAGATTAGATAGATAGATATAACCCTCCATATATATAGAAAGAGAGGTATGATACTCAGCATTAAAAAAAATTAAATTTTGGCATTTGCAACAACATAGATGGACATGAAGGTATTGGAAATGATTGACATAATAGTGGATTGATTGAATCAGACTTTATGAATCTTGTTGTTGTTGTTCAGTCACTCAGTTGTGTCCAACTCTTTGTGACCCCATGGACTACAGCACGCCAGGCTTTCCTGTCCTTCACTTACCCCCAGGAGTTTGTTCAAACCATGACCACTGAGTCGATGATACCATCCAACAATCTCATCCTCTGTCGCTTAGTAAAATAAGTCAAGCAGAGAAGCGTAAATACTGTATGATATCACTTATATGTGTATTTTAAAAATAAAGCAAATGAATGAATATAACACAACAGGAACAGACTCACAGATATAAAGAACAAACTAGTGTTACAATACTTTGGCCATCTCATGCGAAGAGTTGACTCATTGGAAAAGACCCTGATGCTGGGAGGGATTCGGGGCAGGAGGAGAAGGGGATGACAGAGGATGAGATGGCTGGATGGCATCACCAACTCGATGGACATGAGTTTGGGTAAGCCCCAGGAGCTGGGGTCGCAAAATTCATGGGGTTGCAAAGAGTCGGACACGACTGAGCGACTGAACTGAACGGAGTGGTTACCAGTGGAGAGAGGGAAAGGGGAGGGGCAAGATAGAGGTAGATGATTAAGAGATACAAACTACTAGCGTAGTGTAGTGTTAGTTACTCAGTAGTGTCCGACTCTTTCTGACCCCATGGACGGTAGCCTGCTGGGCTCCTCTGTCCATGGAATTCTCCAGGCAGGAATACTGGAGTGGGTTGCCATTCCTTTCTCCAATATAAACTACTATGTGTAAAATAAGCTACAGGGATATAATTACAGCACAGAAATATAACCAATATTTTATAATAACCTTAAATAGAGTATAATCTATAATATTTTGAATCACTCTATGTACACCTGAAACTAATATGATATTGTAAATCAACTATACTTCAATTTTAAAAAATGAGGAACATATCTACTGGCAACTAAGTCTCTTATTCTTTGTTTGCAACATGTCTTTTAAGGGGTCTTTTTGTTAAATATATAATTATATGTTGGCTGCTTTTTTTTCTTTGCACCCTTTGAAGATCTTATTCTATTTTCTTTTGGTTTGTATTTTCTTTGATGAGACATCAGTGATTTTCTTATCTCTGTGCCCTTGTTTTCCCTGTCAACTTTTTATTATTGATTTTCATCAGTATTTGTTTGTGTAATTTGTAGTTTTCTCTGTATTTATCCTGCTTGAGGATCATTAAGTTTCTTGGATCTTTAGGTTGATATTTTCGTCAAATATAGAAAAATTAGCAACCATTATTTTTTCAAATATTTTCTCAGGCCCTTCTCCCTACCACTACACTACCTCCCTAATCTTTGAGACTACATTTATGCAAATGTTAGACTGCTTCATTTTGTTTCACAAATCACTGTTTCCCTATTCATTTTTTAAATTGAAATATAGGTTATGGTTTTTCCAGTAGTCATGTATGGATGTGAGAGTTAGATTATAAAGAAAGCTGAGCGCAGAAGAATTGATGCTTTTGAACTGTGGTGTTGGAGAAGACTTGACAGTCCCTTGGCCTGCAAGGAGATCTAACCAGTCCATCCTAAAGGAGATCAGTCCTGGGTGTTCATTGGAAGGACTGATGTTGAAGCTGAAACTCCAATTCTTTGGCCATCTGATGCGAAGAGCTGACTCATTTGAAAAGACCCTGATGCTGGGAAAGATTGAAGGCAGAAGGAGAAGGGGATGACAGAGGATGAGATGGTTACATGGCATCGCCGACTCAATGGACATGAGTTTAGGTAAACTCCGGGAGTTGGTGATGGACAGGAAGGCCTGGCGTGCTGCGGTTCATGGGGCCGCAAAGAGTCAGGCATGACTAAGCGACTGAACTGAACTGAACTGATTTACTATATTGTGTTAGATTTCGGTGTACAGCAAAGTGATCCAGTTATATATATATGTGTGTGAGTGTTCAGATTATTTTCCATTATAAATTATTATAAGTTATTGAATATAGTGCTCTGAGCTATACAGTAAATCCTTGTTACTTATCTCTTTTGTGTATAGCATTTTGTATCGGTTAATCTTATAATGTAGTTCCTCCCCCTTCCCTTTCCCCTTTGGTAACCATAATTTTATTTTCTACATCTGTAAGTCTGTTTCTGTTTTGGATTCTCCTCCTCTATGCCAGGATCTAAATGCCTTTAAAGCTGGGGCATTTGCAGGACTTACCTCATTTGTTTCCCTCCTTCAGAGATTATAGTCTTGTGAAGCTTGTTGTTCAGTATCTAAAAATAGATGTTTTAAATATTTGTCTGTCAGTTCAGTTGCTCAGTCGTGTCCGACTCTTTGTGATCCCATGAACCGCAGCACGCCAGGCCTTCCTGTCCATCACCAACTCCCAGAGTCCACCCAAACCCATGTCTGTTGAGTCAGTGATGCCATCCAACCATCTCATCCTCTGTCATCCCCTTCTCCTCCTGCCTTCAATCTTTCCCAACATCAGGGTCTTTTCAAATGAGTCAGCTCTTCGCATCAGATAGCCAAAGTATTGGAGTTTCAGCTTCAACATCAGTCCCTCCAATGAACACCCATCCTTTAGGATGGACTGGTTGGATCTTCTTTCAGTCCAAGGGACTGTCAAGAGTCTTCTCCATCACCACAGTTCAAAAGCATCAATTCTTCTGCACTCAGCTTTCTTTATAGTCCAGCTCTCACATCCATACATGACCACTGGAAAAACCATAGCCTTAACTAGACGGACCTTTGTTGGCAAAGTAATGTCTCTGCTTTTTATTTTTTTTATTTATTTTTTTTTGTTGTTGTTTTTTTTTTTTTTTTGTCTCTGCTTTTTAATATGCTGTCTAGGTTGGTCATAACTTTCCTGCCAAGGAGTAAGTGTGTTTTAATTTCATGGCTACAATCACCATCTGCAGTGATTTTGGAGCCCAGAAAAATAAAGTCAGCCACTGTGTCCACTGTTTCCCCATCTAGTTGGCATGAAGTGATGGGACTGGATGCCATGACCTTAGTTTTCTGAATATTGAGCTTTAAGCCAACTTTTTCACTCTCCTCTTTCACTTTCATCAAGAAGCTCTTTTGTTCTTCTTCACTTTCTGCCATAATGGTGGTGTCATTTGCATATCTGAGGTTATTGATTTGTCTGTATTTATCAGTATTTTGTTTATGGCAGGGGATAGTATCAGTTAGTGCATCACAGGCTGAAGTTGAAGTCCTCTATCCTCAGAGTTTTGATCTAATAAAATGAAGGTCCATTTGGTGATAGTTACACTGAAAGCTTAGAAATTGAGATAGTCTTATCAAACTGCACGGCCACTTTGTGTTTTGTTCCCATGCAGATATATAGTTAACAACACCTTGAATCTTCAGCCAATATACCAACCAAGTCTATACACCTTCTGAAATCCATCAGGTTTTACCTTTCACTGTCACTTCTTATTGGTTGACTAGTGTGGGTTCAGCTACTTTTTGAATACCCTGTTCTTACTTGGGGAGATGATTTTTTTAATGTGATTAGTTATCATGTGCCATAATTATTTTTGTAAAGTCATATTTTATTGAAGTATAACTATCATACAGGAAAAAATGCACAAATCATGAGTGTATGCCTCAAAGAATGATCACAAATTTAATGTGCCCATGAAAATAATACTCAGGTCAAGAAATGTGAGACTTCCCTAATGGTTCAATGGCTAAGACTCTGTGCTTCCACTTCAGAGGGTATGGATTTTATTGCTGGTCAGGGAACTAAAATCCCACATGCCATGAGGCACAGCCAAAATAAATAAATAATAAAAGGAAAAAGAAAAATGTACTTGACAAAATTAAAAAGCACATTTATTTTTAAAAAGAAAGAAATGTAACCAGTTCTTCAAAAGTCTCTCTTGTGCCTCCTCCCCATCAGTACACCCCTTCCAAAGATAATCAATACCCAGACTTTTAAAGCTATACATTAGTTTTGCTTGTTTTTAAACTTCATATGATTGGAGTTATACAGTATGCACTTGTTTTTGTGTGGCTTCTCATTCAGTATCATGTTTGTGAAATTCATCCTTGTTAGCATATGTAGTTTTATTGGCTCATTTCGTTCTTTGTATAACATTATATGAATATATGATGTATAATTATCGACTATTACAAGGGAACACTGCCACATTTAGAACTATAGTATCCTTTGCCCATTTAATGTATTTCCATTGCAAAACCCTGGAGATATTATTAGACTGGAGTTTCAAAAAATGTTATCATACTCTCTATATACTGAGCTTTAAAGCTCAAATTCAGATGAATTCACATGCATCTATCAACTGTCTACTACGTGCCGGTACCAGGCTAGACACCAGGACACGTTTGAGAATTTCACCATCTAATGAGGAATAGATACAAAAGTAGATATTTAGATTCTGTCTAAAAATGAGGAGAGCAGCCTGGTTTGCACAAATGGTGTTTGATCTCTGTGTTTTACCTCTTTGGGGCATTTTCTTCCAGGACATACAGCATGGAGAGCCAGCTGCTTGCCAGCCTGTGGGAGCCCGGAAGAATGTCCAGAGCAGTGCACTTGTGTAGGATTGCAAACCTTCATCAGCTCTGGTTTCTAATATCTGCATGTGTTTTTATCACATAGAATGTGGAGGAATGGGGTGAGTAGCCAATAGAGTTCTTAATGATGTTAAAAATGATAGCTGTTAATGGTTTTGTCTTTCCTCTGTGCTGGGAGCTGTCCTAAGCATATTACAAGTGCTATTTATTCCTCCCAGCAACTTATAAGGTGAATGCTATCATCAGCCCGATTGCCCAGATGATGGAGTTGAGATGGTGAGAGAGTAGCTTGCCTTGGCATCACACAGTAAGTGGTGAATTTGGATGCAAGTGATGGACACAGGATGAGGGTCTATTTCCCCACCCTGTGGCTCTACTTCAAAGTCTCTTGCTACTGCCCTGACGCTGTTGATTAGGGTTTGCAAATCTTTGAAGCTACTGGGGAAATGATACTGATGAAATCTCAAGTCTGGGAAGGAATTTGCATTTTTCTATCAAGTTTACATGCATTTTTCCCATTTGACACCCATAGCCGTTCTCTATGGTAGAGCCCAGGTATTGTTATTACTGTCTTTTACAAAAGGGAGAGACTGAAGCCAGGAGGGGTTAGATGACAGGAGTCACACAGTTAATTATCGACAGTCAACAGCAGACTGTCCCCTGCCTCTGGTTTCCCTTCTAACCTGCAGATGGAGCTGTGTTATCTCAGAACTCCTGTTCCCACCTCCCGACACTTTGAGTTCCTCAAAGGACTTGGGGAGCATCTTTCCTCCCTCTATGCTGTTGCACAGCACTTGCCCTTGCCTTGAAGGCTGATTTGGCTCTTTCCTCCCCCTTTAGTCTGGAACCAAGCTGCTTTGATTTGAATCCAGCTCCACCATTTACTGTGAGCCTATGTTTCCTCATCTGTAAAATGGAGAGAATAATGTTATCTACTTCATAGGGTGTTGTAAGAACTAAATGAGGGTTCTCATGCAGGGCTCTCTGAACAGGGATGGATGGATGTATACAGTATGTGCTTAACAAATGTTAGCTGTTGTGATCACTCCTTCAATGATGATCACTCCATCATCTTGGTGGTGAGTCCCTCATCCAAGCCTCCTCCAACCCTTTGAGCCTTATATTAGCCATCTGTTGGATGTTTCTACCACCTTCGCCCTCACACCTAAGGTGGCACTTGTCATACCTGTCCACATTCCTGCTTTCTGCATCACTTCCCAACCTTCCCCGACTGTAATTTCTTTATTCACTTCTGGCAGTGTCAGGCACAGTGTTTAGCACATAATGGGTGCTCAATAAATATTTAGTAAGCAAACCAACATTATTTTAGTTGATGTTCATCCAAGTGTCAGTAGTCTGGTTTCCAGGGGGACCTCTGAGTTTGCAGGGGAGTCCTGCTGGTACAAACAGCTCTTTTGTGCAGTATGTAAAGACCTCCCTCTAAGTGAATACACTGAGATGCTCAGAGCTGATGTGACCCTATGCTAGCTAGGGTGCCCAGTTTAGCCAGTCCAGCTCTGGCTGAACTTCAGCCCTCCACTCCCCTTCCAGCCCAGGACCAAACTGGAGATTTCAGATGCCTCATAGCACAACCTCATATTGCTGAACAGAACATCCTGGTTGAAGAAACAGTGTCCTGCCAGCCCCATTTCACAGCAACCAACCTCATATGAGACAATGTGCTCTGGAAATGGAAGAAAAACAAGCACCACAGAGGTTGGTCCTGGATTGCTGCGGCCAGCAAAGCAGGTAAGAATCGAAAGTGGTTGATGTACAGTTTGGGGAAAAGAAACAAGAGACAGAATTAAAGTTTTAAAGATGGTGTCAGGGGACTCAAGACCTCTTGGGTCAAGAGCCCTTCTCCTCGGAGCCACATCACTTTTATTTAGTGTCTTGGCAAGCAGAATGTATCTGTTGTGTTATGATGAAGTCAGCCTCCTGTGTCTCTGGTCACATCTCCCATTTTATTGATTACTTTAGACTATCTTTGTTATTTTCTTGTACAAGGGCTATCACCTAGCTAGAGGTCATAGACCTGCATATGCCTTGGGAAAACATCTTAGTGTGTGCACAAGCAGTGTTCTGAATCTGCACTGATCTGGCGTTCCAAGGTCCACACTATGTTTTTCCTTAGCTTAGCAGGGCATGACAACCCCAACTGATGAACCCGATGTACTTTTATTTGGGTTATGCTGTATTGCTATATTTTGCTTTTATTCTTTTCCCATGGTGATTTTTTTTTCATGGCTTAGCCAGAGCAACAGGCAGCTGACTATTAACCTCTGCATATCCCCCTTTTGTTTTTGTAGCAAAGTGCCAGTGTTTTTGTAGCAGAAGATATGTTGATCTCGCAACTTCTTTCTTCATTAGTTCTCGGAGGGTTTTTCGTGTGCATCTGAGGACTAAACAGCAGATTTTAGTGAAACAGCAAAACATAGCTAGTGTTCAGTGAGATCACCTCCGATGTCTTTGATCCACTTGAGAGGACTCAATGAGTTAAGGCCCTCTGTATTCCTTGAAGTCTATCTGCACCTGGTAATGGTCTAAAAGAAGCATGCTGCATGCCAATGATTTTTGCCTGTAGCTTTTTAATATCTAGAGTAAAGTTGTCAGCCGTATGGCCCTGCAAGTGCTGTCTAACCTTTTCCCAGGAGTGTTTAGATTAGTTATATTCCTGGGCGTGTCACACAAAAAGTAGTAATGTTCCAGTCACACTTTAAATGTATTTGTAATTTAAGATTTTGTACTTCTTCTCCTAAGAGAAGCACTGCATTTTCTAAATCCACCAACCTGTTGTTAATCTCCTCATCTATATGAGTTTGGGCTCCCCAGTATACTCTGAGATTTTTGTGTATGTCTGGAGACAGTCTTTTTTGTACCTTGATGAGACTGTTCAGAACCCAAACATCTCCAGTTTCTGGAGGGATGAGACAGAGAGAAAAGAAAAATGTTTTAATTTTACCCACAGGTATAAATCACTAAATTATTTTAAACCATCAGTGACCTGAGGAGAAGAGTTTTTTAATATCTGAAAACAAAGATTAGAAGCCAGTAATATGTCAGACAAAAAGTCATGAAAATTGTAGTCATATTTAGCTGTTCAATCTCATATAACCAATCCTTTTGTTTTGTGACCCTTGCCTGACGACAAAGGATGTCAGTGAACGTGGTAGTCTCCAGAAAGCTCATGAAATTTTTGCCAGTGTCTGTACGACCCAGCAAAGTGGGTGCCCTGATCACTGGAAATTGCAGAAAATGTATTTTAACCATTTTTTTTTCCATTGTGAGATATTAACCCTACAGCCAGGAAAGGCTTACCCTATCAAATAAAAGTGAGGTTTGTCAGGGAGCCAGGAAAAGCCAAGTGGCCATCTTGGATTTCCCATAGCCCCAGCTGTTTGGTTTATAGCCATTTTTCCATTTTAAGTTTCCTGATGAGGAGTTAATTTTGTAGAAGCAGAATGTGCTTTGTCCATGTGTGTCATCGTCTTCATAGATCATTGTGAAGCAACACTCATTCATTTTATCAAAGTAACAAAAGATTTTAAAAACAAGTATGAATCACTTAAAGACTAAGAAATTTACATAGTCTGTTATCAAAAGTCACATACCAGGAAGACTTTGTCTTTTTTTAACAGGAAGAGAAAATAAAATTCCAGATTGGTACCAGCTTATATTCATTTTGAAACAATAGTTATTCATTTAGTCAAAATAACAATAAAAGATTTCAAAGGCAGTTTAATGTCTTAAGAAACTTGTGTCATGCACAAAACTCTCTTCTACTTGCCACAAACCTTTTTTTACACTTTTATATTCATCACTCTATTTTCCCATTCAGATAACAGCCACCTGTAAGTTCAGATATACTTCCTTTTTCCTTAAGAGAATGTAATTCCATTCCTTATACCTTTTTATTAAAAACACACCTTACTTTCCTTTAGCAACTGTGAACTGTACTTTATAACATCATTCTGTAGATTGGTAAATATAAATCACTCAAAGCTATGTCATTTGCAAAAGTATCTTCACGAAGTCAATAAATAAACATTAATACCAGGTATCAATTCAATAATGAATATTTCCCAGTTCACACAAGCCTGAAATTCATTTTAATTTTTTTGAATTTAGAATTGTTTGATTCATAAGCACTTACTTCTCTTTAGGCCAATTAAATAGAGCTCATTGACCAATCAGCCTTTAGCAATTTTGTCCAAGGACAAAGACACACACTGAGATACACATAAATTTAGACAGACATATAGACAGAGATCTCATAGTTTTCTGCTTGATATTTAAAATGTCTCTTTTTTTCTGCTTGATATTTAAAATGTCTCTTTGCCCCTTCTTTTTTCTTGGTTTGAGTTCTACCAATTTGTTCATGGCTGGAGTCCCAGATAGAGTGGGCTGTGTATCCCAAGGACATGATAAGAGTTAACTTAGGTTTTTTTCCCCGGCCTGTTTTTGTTTCTCGAACAGAATTGGAGCTCCAAAGAAGTATTTTAACAAGCCAGCTTTTTCTTAATTGCACGTGCAAAAAGAACCAGTTTTGCAATTTCAAAAAGACTTAATTTTAACCAGTTTTCTTTGGAGTTTAAAGAATATCATGGCCATTCAGTATCAAAAATGTCATCTCCCTTTTCGTAGTCATAGTTTCATAGTTAAAAATTAATCCAGTGAATGTTCAAATTGGCTCTGATGACAGGGGTGGACAGACTGATAAGAAGTTGTCCCAGCAGAGATTATCTCTCTGGGCAGGTGAGGTCTTCGCTTAAAGAAAACCTGTCCTTTAACCTCTATTTTCTCCCAGGCTCTTATGCAGTATCCCCTCACCTGTTCTATAGCTGATCTTCCATAAGCACTTGATCTTGAGTTCTCCCCCAATTTCCATTGCCTATTAATTGATCTAAAGAGATGGGGATCTGTCTGGCTTGGTCATGAGCCACCATAATCAAATGGGAACCCTCAGCTAGTCCCTGCACTATTTCTAAGGTAAAAGGGGAATTTACTCCATAATTTTGAACAGCTTGCTTAAGTTTCTTTAGTATTTTAAAGGGAATCTGTTTGTGTACAGCCTCATATACCCCATTAGGATTATTAGGATCTTTCCCAGGAGCTACTCATTCATGTATTGTCCTTGGACATGTCATAGTCAGAGCCTCCAAGTCACCCTCCTGTCGAGTCTGACAAATACCTTTCTGGAGGGGTGACAGAACTGCTGTCCATGACAAGGAAAGAAAAGCTTGAGTCACTCCAGCTGTTAAGATAGGAGTGGGAGGTATACTATCTATGGTGAAACAGATCACCAGCCCAGGTGGGATGCATAAGACAAGTGCTCGGGCCTGGTGCACTGGGAAGACCCAGAGGAATCGGCTGGAGAGGGAGGTGGGAGGGGGGATCGGGATGGGGAATACGTGTAAATCTATGGCTGATTCATATCAATGTATGACAAAACCCACTGAAATGTTGTGAAGTAATTAGCCTCCAATTAATAATAAAAAAAATAAAAATAAAAAAAAAAAGATAGGAGCGGGAGGAAGAGGAGATAAAGAAAATTCGTCCTCCCCAAAGGAAGGTACAGAAGGAACTGTAGCTTTAAGAGTCTCCTGCGTTTTTTTTTTGTTCTACGCCCTCTGGCTTTGTGTATTCAGGTTCTCCCTTTGACTGGGTTTTACCTTCATCCTCACTCCCTTCTGAGCTTTCTGGAGTCTAAAGAGGTTCTAAAATTGATTTTTTTATCAATGTCCAAATTGACCAGATAGATACAGGCAAGGGCTCTCCCCTGCAAAAAGCTTCTCTAATTTACTACCTACCTACTCCCAAGTTCCTAAATCTAAAGTACCGAGAGAAGGGAACCATGGGCAATGTTTCTCAATGGTTTGTAAAAGCTCCAATAGCCGGCCCTCACTAATTTTTTTTGTCGTTCACCGACCCGCCTGGGCCCTGGCCCCATAACAATACAGCCGGTATGGTTCCGAGTTTTCTGAATTTCCTATATTTAACCCCGGTTTTAATGCCTGAGAGTGTTATTTACTGCAAAGGGGGATTTTCAGAGGCCTCACCCCACTCTTCTTCAGTACCGTGCACTGATGTTTCAACTTCAGTTTGGCTCACAGCGATCCTTAACTTTCAAGAGCCCCACGTTGGGCGCCACTTGCTGCAGCCAGCACAACAGGTAGGGATCGAAGGTGGTCGACACACAGTTTGGGAAAAAGAAACTAGAGACAGAATTAAAGTTTTAAAGATGGGGTCAGGGGACTCAAGACCTCTTGGGTCAAGAGCCCTTCTCCTCGGAGCCACATCACTTTTATTTAGTGTCTTGGCAAGCAGAAAGTATCTGTTGTGTTACGATGAAGTCAGCCTCCTGTGTCCCCTGTCACGTCTCCCATTTTATTGATTACTTTAGACTATCTTTGTTATTTTCTTGTGCAAGGGCTATCACCTAGCTAGAGGTCATAGACCTGCATATGCCTTGGGAAAACATCTTAGTGTGTGCACAAGCAGTGTTTTGAATTTGCGCTGATCTGGCATTCCAAAGTCCACACTATGTTTTTTCTTAGCTTAGTAGGGCATGACAACCTCAACGGATGAACCCGATGTACTTTTATTTGGGTTATGCTGTATTGCTATATTTTGCTTTTATTCTTTTCCCATAGTGATTTTCTCATGCTTAGCCAGAGCAACAGGTGGCTGACTATTAACCCCTGAACTGGATAAAATCATAAAGTACATTAAATTTGTTTCCAGCACCCTCGCTTTCCTCTTCCTGGCATACCTTCAAACCCATTTGACAAACATTGTATCTTCCATTTGTAAGTCCCTATGCCAGATGTGGGGTGTAAAGAGTTTGCTCACAGTCTAGCGAGGAAGGCAGACATACATACAACCAACTCTAATTGAAGCCAGACTCTGCAAATAATCATAGCTAATAATCATAGCTAACACTGGTTATTTGTTATGTGCCAGGCACTGTCATTTTTATATGCATTGTCTCATGTAATCGTCACAAAAACCTCCTATGATACAGATTTCTCCATCTGACAGCTGTGGAGGAAAGTTACCTGGCCAAAGTCACCCAGCTAGTAATGTTAATAGACAAAGGAGGGAATTTAGAGTCATATAGTCGGGCAGCAAAGCCTGGCTTCCTAATAAATAAGTTATCCTACCATTCTAGAAGTCTAAGGAAAATCCCATGAGAACCAGAATAAGGAGTGGTGATTTTGGGGAAAAACATCTCAAAGGATGGGACACTTCAGTCTGCCAGGAGCTGGCACATGAGATCTCACCCATGACAAGGTCATAAGGGAGAAAACCTGACAGACAAGGCGGATCAGGTTTTCAGGGATTCCAAAAAGGCCAGCTCACGAGATCCCTCCCATGCAAGGTCACAAGGACAAAACCTGACAGGCAAGGCAGATCAGGTTTTCAGGGATTCTGAAAAGCTGCCCCCAGTGCTCACCTTAAAGATGATATCTGTCTTTCTGATGCTTGCTTCAATAGACTACTCCCTAATTTCTGTGACACAGGCAGAAGGCCTTCCCTGATCTCTTTCCAAATAAGAATCAATTTAGAACTTTAATCAATAAGTTTCCCGGGTGGTGGTATTTTATGAGATTATCCAGGGTGAAAGGAGTGTTTTAATTTAAACTTCTTTGCTGGTATTTTAGTTTGTTTGGCAAATGCGTCTATGCCCTTGGTACTAATATGCATGACTGCTTATAATACCCTAATCATAAAACAGCATAAAGAACCTGATCATATAAAGGCCCTAATAGACATAGAGCCTTTTTGGGGGGTGAAGGGGTCCTATTAGAAAACATAAGAAAAATTATTCTAAAGGTGGTTATTGGGTTAACATTTGCTTGCTGTGTTTTTGCTCTTAATGTGCTAAGGTTGTGTTATAGAAACCATTGTTAATATAGTTATAGATCTAGAAAAATAAGAGCTTAGCCCTAGTGTGATAACAATGAAACGGTCATTAATTATCACCCAGGAGTGCTAGGCAGGGGCTGCCTCACCAAAGTCACAGAGTCAGTGTGGGGTAAACTTCTTAGATAAACGTAACTGACAACTTCTGCAGAAGGATTAATTTTTATGTTAACAAGGTTATGCTTCTACTCTGTACTGTTGCCCTATGAGACTGCTACCTTTCAGTTAAGGTCACCAGAGAAACAGAAAATAGGTTTACATTCACCTGACTTGCATAAAATGTTAATAGGCCCCAAGGCC
Organism: Dama dama; assembly: GCF_033118175.1. Classification (NCBI taxonomy): domain Eukaryota; kingdom Metazoa; phylum Chordata; class Mammalia; order Artiodactyla; family Cervidae; genus Dama; species Dama dama. The sequence goes on along the minus strand of NC_083695.1, from coordinate 61,818,502 downwards.
AGAAGATAATGTACAAGACCCTCATAAACAAAGAAGTATGCAGAAAACACCCTGGTTTCATGAAGAACAAGCTGATGTAATGTTAAACTATCTTCCCCTTAGAAATGTACTAATTTAGGGTATAAAAGCCATGGTAAAAAATAAAGCATTGCCAGACCCTGCCAGACTCTGCTGCATCCCCCGTCTGGTCACTCTCTTTCTCTTTCTCTCTCCCTCGCAGACTTAGCCCTATCAAGGCTGGTCTCACGTGTCTTCTCTCACTGACGCCGTTCATCCCGAGGGTACCCCCTGGATCCTGCCGAGGCTGAACCCCGGCAAGGTGATTTTGGGAGAAAACTTCTCAAAGGATGGGACACTTCAGTCAAACCTAGAAAGATAAGTAGAGTCTGGAGCCCACAGTAAGCGCCTTCCAAGTCCCTCAGTGCTTAAAGACCAGTTCTCTCTCTTTTACCAAAACTACAGGTTAGATTTAAGAGTAAAAAGCTTTTTCCACTTTTTCTTAAGTTCCAAGTAGGGAACCTATTTACATTTTCATCCTAGAGATTTGAAGGCAGAAATCCAAAGTTTGTCTTGCAAGGTCATTGGGCACATTTGGTAAACAGTTTTTACAAATGGCAGTGATTGGTCTTGCTTATACTTGGTCAAAAAGGTCAGTTTTCATTCCAATCCCAAAGAAAGGCAATCCCAAAGAATGCTCAAACTACCGCACAATTGCACTCATCTCACACGCTAGTAAAGTAGTGTTCAAAATTCTCCAAGCCAGGCTTCAGCAATATGTGAACCGTGAACTTCCAGATGTTCAACTGGTTTTAGAAAAGGCAGAGGAACCAGAGATCAAATTGCCAATATCCACTGGATCATCGAAAAAGCAAGAGAGTTCCAGAAAAACATCTATTTCTGCTTTATTGACTATGCCAAAGCCTTTGACTGTGTGGATCACAATAAACTGTGGAAAATTCTGAAAGGGATGGGAATACCAGACCACCTGACCTGCCTCTTGAGAAACCTGTATGCAGGTCAGGAAGCAACAGTTAGAACTGGACATGGAACAACAGACTGGTTCCAAATAGGAAAAGGTGTATGTCAAAACTGTATACCGTCACCCTGCTTATTTAACTTACATGCAGAGTACATCATGAGAAACGCTGGACTGGAAGAAGCACAAGCTGAAATCAAGATTGCGGGGAGAAATATCAATAACCTCAGATATGCAGATGACACCACCCTTATGGCAGCAAGTGGGAAGAGAAATTAAAAAACCTCTTGATGAAAGTGAAAGAAGAGAGTGAAAAAGTTGGCTTAAAGCTCAACATTCAGAAAACTAAGATCATGGCATCTGGTCCCATCACTTCATGGGAGATAGATGGGGAGACAGTGGAAACAGTGTCAGACTTTATTTTTTGGGGCTCCAAAATCACTGCAGATGGTGACTGCAGCCATGAAATTAAAAGACGTTTACTCCTTGGAAGGCAAGTTATGACCAACCTAGATAGCATATTAAAAAGCAGAGACATTACTTTGCCGACAAAGGTCTGTCTAGCCAAGGCTATGGTTTTTCCAGTGGTCATGTATGGATGTGAGAGTTGGACTGTGAAGAAAGCTGAGCACCGAAAAATTGATGCTTTTGAACTGTGGTGTTGGAGAAGACTCTTGAGAGTCCCTTGGACTGCAAGGAGATCCAGCCAGTCCATCCTAAAGGAGATCAGTCCTGGGTGTTCATTGGAAGGACTGATGCTGAAGCTGAAACTCCAATACTTTGGCTACCTCATGCGAAGAATTGACTCATTGGAAAAGACCCTGATGCTGGGAGGGATTGGGGGCAGGAGGAGAAGGGGATGACAGAAGATGAAATGACTGGATGGCATCACCGACTCGATGGACATGAGTTTGAGTACACTCCGGGAGTTGGTGATGGACAGGGAGGCCTGACGTGCTGCGATTCATGGGGTCGCAAAGAGTCAGACACAACTGAGCGACTGAACTGAACTGATACTTGGCCAAATCACATTTTAAGTATATTTTCTCCCTTGTGTGGTCTTTTTGGTTGCTTCTGACTCCATAACCAGTGATATGTCCCAAAGAATTAATGTTTAATCCCACCTACCTATGCAGAGTGAAGGTGAAGACTGGGGCATATCCTCTGGGTCTGTTCCCTGTGAGCTCTATTCTCTGAAAAAGTTTGGAGGCAGCCAAAATTGAGGGCAGCCTTTGTGGTGAAGAATTATCACACCTCTCGATGATTTGATGAAAGTGCAGATCGGCTGAGGCACTAGATTTGTATTGGTGAGTGTGTGTATGTGCTTCAAGGCAGTGTTTCTTATACGTCAATGTGCATGTGCATCCCTGGGGACCTTGTTAAAATGCAGATTCTGGTCCAGCAGCTTTGGAGTGGGGCCTGAGATTCTGCCTGTCAGAATCTAGCAGGTGTTGGTAATACCGCCCCTGCTTAGGCCACGCTTCAAATAGCCATGCCATAAGGTCATTGTATGTCTTAGTCTCAGGACTTATTTTGGTACCAAATGACCAAGCCCTCCCTCCCCAGTCCCCCCCCCCACGAACTGAAGAAGGAAATGGCAACCCATTCCAGTATTCTTGCCTGAAAAATTCCATGGACAGAGGAGCGTGGCAGGCTGCAGTCCTTGGGGCTACAAAGAGTTGGACCTGACTTGGCCACTAAACAACAACAACAAAAGCACAACATAGTGTTGTAATATGAGAGAGCCATAACTATGACTTAATTAAAATTACTTTATATGATATTTATTTTTTAGACATTCAATTTTCACAAAAGTCTTCAGCCTTTATTAGTGGACCTCTTCTGGAATTCCCAGAGGCACCTTTACATTTAGACAGATTTAGAAAGATTAAAGAGAGTCATCCTTTTCAAAGGGTTTCAGTGTTCAGTCAATTGAAATGATCCTATTATGCATCAAAGAAATGCCAGTTTCATTCACATAGGCTTTACTTCCTCTATGTTCTGCTTTAATGACCTCAGCCTTTTTCATTTTTCACTTACATCCTGTTTCAACCAGTTTATCTATCCCCTGGCTTTAATTAACACATGTACCTGTCCATGACCACTATATCTTTAGCCCTACTCCAGTCTTCTCTCTGAGCCCATAATTAACTACCCTAGTATTTAACTACCTTTCCAATACCTCTGCTGGCATATCAGCGCTACAAGTTCCAATCTTCACAGGTCTCCCCTACCTCTCTTTCCCAATCCACTGGAGCCACAGTTATTCACTTAGTTTGGGAGCCATTTGAGACTCTTTCTCCTCCTCTACCCTCCACATCCTATCAATCAGTAATGCTTGTTAATTCTATGTCTTAAATTTGTCCACTATCTTTATCCCCATTGCCACTATGCTGACTTAGCCCTTGCCATCTTTTTCAGGATTATTGCATTGCCTCCTCCAAGATCATCCTGACTTCAGTCTTTTTTTTTTAATTAGTTTATTTTTTATTGAAGGATAATTGCTTTACAGAATTTTGCTGTTTTCTGTCAAACCTCAACATGAATCAGCCATAGATATTCATATATCCTCTCCTTTTTGAACCTCCCTCCTATCTCCCTCCCCATCCCACCCCTCTAGGTTGATACATAGCCCCTGTTTGAGTTTCCTGAGCCATAAAACAAATTCCCGTTGGCTATCTATTTTACATATGGTAATGTAAATGTCCATGTTACTCTTTCCATACATCTTACCTTCTCCTCTCCTCTCCCCATGTCCATAAGTCTACTGTCTATGGCTGTTTCTCTGTTGTTGCCCTGTAAATAAATTCTTCAGTACCATTTTTCTAGATTCCATATGTATGTGTCAGAATATGATATTTATCTTTCTCTTTCTGACTTACTTCACTCTGTATAATAGCTTCTAGGTTCGTCCACCTCATTAGAACTGACTCAAAGGCATTCCTTTTCATGGCTGAGTAATATTCCATTGTGTATATGTACCACAACTTCTTTATCCATTCATCTGTCCATGGACATTGAGTTTTTTGTTTCCTTGTTCTAGCTATTGTAAATAGTGCTGCAATGAACAATGGGATACATGTGCCTTTTTCAATTTTGGTTTCCTCGAGGTATATGCCTAGAGGTGGGATTGCAGGGTCCTATGGTGGTTTTATTCCTAGTTTTTTAAGGAATCTTCATACCATCTTCCATAGTGGCTTCATCAATTTACATTCCCACCAACAGTGCAAGAGCATTCCCTTTTCTCCACACCCTCTCCAGCATCCATTGTTTCTAGACTTTTTGATGATGGCCATTCTGACCAGTGTGAGGTGATATCTCATTGTAGTTTTGATTTGCATTTCTCTAATAATGAGTGATGTTGAGCATCTTTTCATGTGTTTGTTAGCCATTTGTATGTCTTCTTTGGAGAAATGTCTGTTTAGGTCTTTTTCCCGCTTCTTCATTGGGTTGTTTCTTTCTCTGGCATTGAGTTGTATGAGCCACTTGTATATTTTGGAAATTAATCCTTTGTCAGTTGTTTCATTTGCTATGGTTTTCTCCCATTTTGAGGGTTGTCTTTTCACCTTGTTTATAGTTTCCTTTACTGTGCAAAGCTTTTAAGTTTAATCAGGTCCCACTTGTTTACTTTTGTTATTTCCATTACTCTAGGAGGTGGGTCATAGAGGATCTTGCTTTGATTTATGTCATCGAGTGTTCTGCCTATGTTTACCTCTAAGAGTTTTATAGTTTCTGGTCTTACATTTAGGTTTTTAATCCATTTTGAGTTTATCTTTGTGTATGGTGTTAGGAAGCATTCTAATTTCATTCTTTTACATATTTCTGTCCAGTTTTCCCAGCACCATTTATTGAAGAGGCTGTCTTTGCCCCATTGTATATTCTTGCCTCCTTTGTCAAAAATAAAGTAACCATGGGTACATGGGTTTATTTCTGGGCTTTCTATCTTGTTCCATTGGTCTATATTTCTGAGGTTTCTTTCTTTGTCAGTACCATACTGTCTTGATGACTGTAGCTTTGTAGTATAATCTGGAGTCAGGCAGGTTGATTTCTCCAGCTCCATTATTCTTTCTCAAGACCGCTTTGGCTATTTGGGGTCTTTTGTGTTTCCAAATGAATTGTGAAATTTTTTGTTCTAGTTCTGTGAAACATGCCATTGGTAATTTGATAGGGATTGCATTGAATCTGTAGATTGCATTTGGTAGTACAGTCATTTTCACAATATTGATTCTTCCTACCCAGGAACATGGAATATCTCTCCATCTGTTTATGTCATCTTTGATTTCTTTCATTAGTGTCTTGTAATTTTCTGTGTACAGTTCTTTTGTCTCCTTAGGTAAGTTTATTTGTAGATATTTAATTCTTTTTTTGCAATGGTGAATGAGATTGATTTCTTAATTTCTCTTTCTGATTTTTCATTGTTAGTATATCAAAGTACAAGTGATTTCTGTGTATTGATTTTGTATCCTACAACTGCTAAATTTACTGACTAGCTCTAGTAATTTTCTGATACTATCTCTAAGGTTTTCTATGTACAGTATCATGTCACCTGCAAACAATGAGAGCTTTACTTCTTTTTCAATCTGGATTCTTTTTATTTCTTTTTCTTCTCTGATTGCTGTAGCTAGGACTTCCAGAACTATGTTGAATAGTGGCAGAAGTGGACACCCTTGTCTTGTTCCTGCTCTTTGAGGGAATGCTTTCAGTTTTTCACCGTTGAGAATAATGTTTGCTGTAAGCTTATCATATATGACCTTTTGTTGGTCCTTTAATGGACTGGAACCTGGTGGTCTGGAGTCGACGATAAGAAAGTAAGAGAGAGAAAGAGGCTGATAGCGCTTGTTGGTCCTTTAATGGACTGGAACCTGGTGGCCCGGAGAGTAAGAGAGAGAGAAAGAGGCTGGTATCCCCTGGTTTACGTGGAAAGCCAATAGAGTCCTGTTCTTAGGGCTCGCGCTGCTGCACATAGGCACCAGGCACCCTCTCGAGTGGGTGAAGGTACAGTGCGCCTTCTCTAGAGGGTCTTAGAAGCTCGGGCAAGAAAGTGAGCTCAGCGGGCCTCCGCACTCCAAGGAATTAGCCAGAAATAGAGAGAGAGAGAGAAAGACAGAAAGAAGGAATAGAAGGAAAGAAAGAAAGACACGGGGACCAAAGCTCTGATGGAGCAAAGGTGTTTTAATCAACATGGTGTGGGCATATATACTGTCTTACAGGGTGGTTATTCTCAGCAAAGACAAAGATTAAAATTTCAGACTTACAAAACATAAGATGATCCCTATCAAAGAGAGAGAGTTGCAAACAATCACCTTTTACCATTTGGCTCATAAAAAGGAAGAGGGCACTTATCACTGTAATGAGAAATGCCTGGATTCCTCAGCCCCGGGAAAGGCATGCCTCTCCTCTTAATTCCTGAATATTCAGGAATCAATAAGGGCCAGAGGGTTCCTGACAGATCCAAAAGAGCACACAGGAAGCCTCTTGTTAAATGCTTCCTGACAGTAATTGCAGCCATGAAATTAAAAGATGCTTACTCCTTGGAAGGAAGTTATGACCAACCTAGATAGCATATTAAAAAGCAGAGACATTACTTTGCCGACAAAGGTCCATCTAGCCAAGGCTATGGTTTTTCCAGTGGTCATGTATGGATGTGAGAGTTGGACTGTGAAGAAAGCTGAGCACCGAAAAATTGATGCTTTTGAACCGTGGTGTTGGAGAAGACTCTTGAGAGTCCCTTGGACTGCAAGGAGATCCAGCCAGTCCATCCTAAAGGAGATCAGTCCTGGGTGTTCATTGGAAGGACTGATGCTGAACCTGAAACTCCAATACTTTGGCTACCTCATGCGAAGAATTGACTCATTGGAAAAGACCCTGATGCTGGGAGGGATTGGGGGCAGGAGGAGAAGGGGATGACAGAAGATGAAATGACTGGATGGCATCACCGACTCGATGGACATGAGTTTGAGTACACTCCGGGAGTTGGTGATGGACAGGGAGGCCTGACGTGCTGCGATTCATGGGGTCACAAAGAGTCGGACACGACTGAGTGACTGAACTGAATTGAACTGAACTGAACTGAACTGAGGGTTAGTTCTCTGGTAGTCTAGGGTCTTGGAGTCAGTGCTCCCACACGTAAAGCTCAGAGCTTGATCTTGAAAAGCTCCCCCTACAGTATATTCTGTGTCTGTTGCGTTCACCTTCCAGCTGCCTGGGTTAACTAGAATCCTCTCCTCCAGACCGTCCTCTGCTACTCTTGCAAGAATCTCAGCCATCGCCACAGAGGTCCCCGTCACCAGAACAGTCTCGGTCTCTAGTACCAAAGCATAAGCCACAGAACCAGAGGAGCGCCTCTACCACTAGCCAGGTTACCTCTTACTGCACACTGGCCCTGACTTCGGTCTTATTCTTCATATTAACCCATCTTCCATGTCATGATTCAGAATGCAAATCTTATCATATTGCTTCCTAGCTAAAAAATCTTCAGTGAGACTCCATTGCCCATAATAGAGCTTCCTGAAAGATGTGTGCTACAATGAATTAAGACATGCCAAACATGGCTATGTATGTGGCCAGCCAGCCACAAGCAGCCCCAATCTTTTACCCTGGTATCCATATGTGTATTCATTTTCCATGTACATCATGAGTGGTATGGTAAGGAAGGACTGGCTATAATATTAGGTTCAAACTCCAGCCACTTGCCAAGTTCTCCCTCTCATCTCTAGTACTCACTGCTTCATATCTTATTATCTAATCAGTGCCATTTCCTGCCATGTGCAAAGCTGTTTCATATCTATATCATTGTACAGAGGGTAAATTCATCCATCAAACTTGGGATGAACCTCTCCCTGTCTCTATCTGGCAAATATCTACACATCTTTTAAAATGTAATTCAAACTTCTCCTTCGTGGGTAGTCTTCTCTGAGTTTCCAGGATGAAATTGCCATTTCAGCCTTTGTGCTTTCATTGTAATTCCTAATCCACCTCTATTATGGGATTATCATACTGAAGAGCATCTTTTGGTTAGTATGTTTATCTCCCTTGCTGATCTGAGACTTTTCATCTTTGCTTCCCTAGTGCTTGACACACAGGAGGCTTAAGAAAAGATTAGGTGAACCAAATGCAATGAACTAGTTTACATCAGTCAGGATGGGCTAGGTTATGCTGCTAAAACAAATGACTTAACACAACAAAAGTTTATTTTTCTGTCTTTTTGTAATCATTCAGGTTGATGGATGTTCCATATGTAAACTCCTATGTGTGTATAATTTATAAATATATATAACATACATATATTTAAATTATGATGTAATGCACATATCATAAAATTCAGCATTTTAATCAGAGTGTACAATGTAGTGGCCTTAAGTATATTTACAATGTTGTGAAACCATCACTAGTATCTAATTCCAGAAATTTTCATTAACCCAAATGGAAATCGCACATCCATTTAGCAGTCACTCTTCATTCCCTACTCCATCAACTCTCACTGCAGCACCTTGCAATCATAATCTGCTTTCTTTATTTGCCTATTTTGTGTGTTTCATATAATCGGAATCATATAATATGTGGCCTTTTTTGTCTGGTTTCTTTCATTTAGCACACTGTTTTCAATTTTCATTTATGTTGTAACATGTATCAGTGCTTCATTCCTGTTTATGACTGAATAATACCATTATGGGTTTCCCTGGTGGCTCAGTGGTAAAGAATCTGCCTGCTAATGTAGGAGACTTGGGTTCAATCCCTGGGTTGGGAAGATGCCCTGTGTTCTTGCCAGTGTTCTTGCCAGGAAAATTCCATGGACGGAGGTGCAGGCCTACCATGTTCAAGAAATGGGAGCACTGAGATGTTTGTGAATATTCCTAATGATGTCACAGAGTTAATACCAAGGGAAATGAGAGATTAGCTCAAAACAGACCCATCATTTCTCTGCAAGTTCATATGCACAAATCAGGCCAGTATCTGTTACTTAAATATTATAAAGTTTCCAGAAGGAAGATGAACAGAGAATTGCTGAGAGTGGTGTGGTGGTGGTTTAGTTGCTCAGCCGTGTCTGACTCTTTGTGACCCCATGGACTGTAGCTCGCCACGCTCCTCTATCCATGGGATTTCCCAGGCAGGAATACTGGAGTGGGTTGCCATTTCCTTCTCCAGGGGATCTTCCCCACCCAGGATCAAACCTGGGGCTCCTACATTGCAGGCAGAGTCTTTACCGACTGAGCCACCAGAGGCCCAAGAGTGGTATAGAATGAGGTAAAAGAGGAGGGGAGAATAAAAGCCAGAAGGAAAGAAGAACAGAAACAAATAAAAGAATTTCCAAAGAATTCTTAGTTTTGTTAATTAATTATAAACACATTTTGTATCTTTGAAAAAAAAATAAACCTCTTTTTTTTTTAATACAATATAGTATAGCTAGAAATCACTCAAACTATGGCAATTTCACTTTCATACTGGAGTTGGTTCAGCCCTCAGCAGCTTCACAAATAACTGCTGCAGTACATTTTGTTAGATAAAATAACTGAACAATCATTTTCTGATGCAACTACAAAATCAATCTGAAAAAATGTAGAAATAAATATCTGCATGGGAGGATTTTCCTGAAAAGGAGCACTGCATGTCAACAAGCTACTTCTGTCACCCAGCAACTGCCCTTTAGAGTTCCCTCCAATAGGGTGGTTTCAGCTGGCAGCTGGTGCAACCTTGAAAGGATCCAATTTGTTTTCCTGCTCCCTGATGTGTAGAGGTCACTGCTGGTTACAATGTGGTTGCTACTCAGTATTATCTGGAGTGTGATAAGGGGGCAGAATTGCCTTGAAATGCTCTTTTTTAAAATCTTGATGTTGACTCTGCATATACAGATGGGTCACACTAGATGCACATTTCAAAGCCTAAAGGTATTTACATTTTAAAAATAAGAATGACCAACAGGGGTGGTAATGGAGAGGATGGGGGGATAAGCATTATACTTTCTCTAGTTTGTAGCTGTTCAATCAATAAACTAACATTCATTATTCAAACTGCCTGGGTTTGAATCTTGTCTCTACCACTAAATGTATGTCCTTAGGCGTGCTTACTAATCTCTCTATGGTGTATTTGAATCATCTATAAAATGGGACTAATAATAATATTTACCACATAGACTTGTGATGATTAAATGAGCTCATACACGTAACAGTGTTTAGGAAGAGGTATGGTACACAGTAGCCCTGTGTAAGCAAAACCTTTGATTGTTTTGGAATCATGTTCTATCTTGACAAATCACTTTTCTTCCACCCCTCCCTGACTGCATTAGGTACCCCTGTTGTGCGTCTCTCTGGCAAGCTGTACTTTCCGATGGCTACACAGCGCTTAATTGGAATTACAGTTTAATTTTCTGTTGAATTACCTGTGTCCCCCAATAGCTGGAAACTTCCCTGATGGCCCAAGTGGTAAAGAATCTGCCTACAGTGTAGGAGACACAGGAGATGCAGATTCAGTCTGGGGGTCAGGAAGATCCCCTGGAGGAGGAAATGGCAATCTGCTCCAGTATTCTTGCCTAGAAAATCCCACAGACATCGGAGTCTGGTGAGCCACAGTACATCGCATTGCAAAGAGTCGGACCTGACTGAACATTGCATGTGTGGATGCCCAATAGCTGAATGCTCTAGGTAGGTAGAGACCCGGTCCATATTGTGCACCACTGCATCCACATGTGTTGGAGGTCTTACTTACCTGTTGTGCTTTGAGCAGGATAGTATGAGGATGCAAGAGTTGCCGACCTAACCTACTGGGGAACAAGGAGCAGGCAGCAGCTGACTGAGATTTACCAGGACTTTACAGAGACTCAGAAGAAAGCTTGCCAAGTCATAAGCATGCAAGCATGCATTTTGAGCAGGGAATAATCTTAATTTGAGGTCTTGTAACATTGCTGCTTGAGCATGATGTAGCTACCAACTGACCCTCTAGGGAACAAAGGCACACATTCATTATCTTGTCTTTGAACCCTTTTTTGCATGTAATGAGATTCATTTGAATTCACTTTAGAATGGTCTGGTGGGAGAACAGAGAACATATAAGGATAGCCTTGCTGTGTCTCAGAACCCAAGGGCAGGAACACAGCTGATCCCCTGCCCGGCTCCCGTCAGGAACTAAGGCACCCTTTGACCTCTCTCATTCTCTCTGGAGCTAGATGCTTCCTTGACCCTGGATCTCCTTGCCCCTCTGCTTCTTCTTCTATTTCTTCATTTCTCTGTTTAGTGCAAGAAAAGTCTCTCAGCTTCTGTGGTTAAGTGTCCCTCCGTTCCAGCTGTACCCTGAGAATAACGAGCAGCTCCTTAGCTGCCAAACTTAATTTTCAGGAGAGAATCTGATTGGTTCAAATTGAGCCAGCTGTCTCACTGGATCTGGTTTATAGTTGCCCAGGATCATCTATCACAAACCAGGTTGCCAGGAGTCTACTTTCACGGTTGAGCAGTTCACTCTGAACGGGTTCACTGAGAAATGGGCGGGTACTCTATTAGGCTTCTGTTAAAACAATATCATTCAAAGTGGTCTACAGTATTCTGCAAGATTGGGTAAGGCAATAATAGTACAGAGAGAAGAAAACATCTTAATGAACCAGAAACCACTGCCTTTGTGTGACTTTTGAAAATTGTCCCTTTAATGGCATTGAAGAACATACAAATAAAACTTCTTTTGGATGGGACATCGTTCAAAATGAACTACACAGTTCTCTGAAAACAAGAGAACACATGTTTCCCACTTTACCTGGAACTTTCATCCCTCCTTATACATTCAACTAGTCCCTACCCCCCTTTCAGATCTCTCTTTTACATATTCCCCAGGTGAAGAGCATATTTTGTTCTTTTCCCCCCAAGGAATTTATTTGGCTTGATCAGGGATGGGGAGGGCCTTGCATCTAAAAGGAGGTGTTGGGCTTCTTGATAAGTGTGGCTTGTGCTGGGCAGGACCCAAGGGGCCAGTGGGAACTTGATCTTGGACTTGGGAAGCTGCTTGACTACCAGTCAGTGCCACTTTGCTGGCTGTGAGCTCTTCCACCTTCATGATCTGAATCAACTGGGCCATGCCAAGTGCCCATGTCATGGTGGCATGGAGTTATAGCACCTGCAGAGGTCAGACCTGAATACCGGCAGTATACCTGCAAACTATTTTACCAGAATCCTGGAGAATATGTTTGATTAACAAACTCAGGTATGCAAGATATGAACACTTAGCTTTCCACGAATGAACTTGATTTCTGTTATAAGCCCTTGTCTGGATTTGAGTGATTGCCAGACCACTTTCCCAGTGTTACACCGAACACTGGTATTGAGTGTTTAACTACTGGAGAGAATGGTGGGGATGGGGCCAAGTCAAATGCCTGGTTTTTGTTTGCTGGCATGTGCTAGGAAGTCCTCATTTTCACCTGGTCTTTAGTTGTTAATCCACAAAAGTCCTAGTCATCATCCCCACCTTGGCTCTCTGGGTGCCTTCTCAGGAGCACTAAGCTCCTGGTTTCCAACATCATACCAGGCCCATGAACCCCATAGCATTGTTGCTGCCCTTTACTATGCCTGCATTGAATTTAGGGAAATTGCTTCTGTCCCCATACATACATGGGTGCTGAGGTCCTCAGGAAACATTTCTTGGGCCCACTTGCCCACACCACTACAGCCATTTTTAGTCTGAGGTCTTGCCTCCCGTCCTCTCCTCAGCTCAGAACCCCAATCTTATTTACAGTGTCTACTGTTTTGTCCCATTGGGACTTTACTGAAGAGAGGCCATTTAGGTCCCCTTCACATTTAAAACTTCAAAACCTATCCAGGATCTCGGTCCTGGAAGGGAACCTCCTCCATGCCCAGGCAGCCCATGGGAGAAGCACTGGTAAATGTTCCTCTCTTAGAGCCAAGTAGAACCAGTCTACTCCCAAGCCAAGGTCAGAGAAACTTTGTCTAATCTGGAGATGGCAGGTAGAGGAGGAGTGGGATAGGAGAAAGAAGGGAAGAGAAATAAATAAGAAACAAATGTAGGAATGGACAAAACTGGGTTTCAAATGGCTTTCTGTGCCTTTCTTTATCCGTGGCAAAGCTCCACTTAATGAATCCTTTACCCACTTAGGAAAGCAGTGATCACTGAGAGTCAATAAGAATTTACTAGTTAAGTTAACCTTATTTTTATTTTTGATGATTTGCAAAGTTTCAAAATCAAGGCTATGCTGGAGGTGGTGTTCCCAGATTTCTGCAAGGCAGGTGGGAAAGCAGTGGTCACTGGGAGTTGGTAAGAATCTTTAGCATTAATAGGTACTTTTATATATGATATTTCATTTAATCCTAAAAATAACTCAATGAGTAGAAGAAAAGCATATATCAAGTGTCAATTGTCTAGTGCTATGTCATATACTACTCCACAACTTAGTAACTTAAAACAACAACCATTTTATTTATTCGCAGTGTGGACAGGGCTCAGGGGGAAAGCTTATCAGTTGGGGGTGGAATATCCAGTTCCACAATGGCTCTTTCACATGGTCCGTGAGTCTGTGCTGACTGTCAGTTGGAAGCCTCAGTTCTTGCTCTCAGCTAGAAGGACGGTTAATTTTCTATGACAACATGACTGGGCTAAGGCATACTCTCAGATAACTGGTAAAATATTATTTCTGGGTGTGTCTGTGAGGGGAGTGTCTGGAAGAGATTAGCATTCGAATTGGTTGACTGAGTAAAGATCAACCTCACCAGTGTGTGTGGGCTTCATGCAATCCCCTGAAGGCCTGAATAGAACAAAAGGCAGAGGAAAGGTAAGTTTGCTCTTTATGTTTGAATTGTGACATCCGTCTGCTCTCCTTGGATATTGACACTCCTGGTTCTTGGGGCACTAGACTCTAGCTGGAACTTATGACATTGGCTTTGTTTGTTCTCAAGCCTTTGGTCTTGAGCTGGAACAAAACATCAGCTTTCCTGGGCCTCCAGCTTATAGATGGCAAATCATGGGACTTCTGAGCCTCCACACTCATGTGAGCTAAACCCTTATAATAAATCTATAGGGACGTCCCTCGTGGTCCAGAGATAGGACTCCATGCTCCCAGTGCAGGGACACTGGGTTTGATCCCCAGTTAGGGAACTAGATCCCACATGCCACAACTAAGACATGACACAGCCAAATAAACAGGTAAATAAATGCTTTTTAAATCTATATATATTTGTTGATCCTATTAGCTCTGTTTCTCTGGAGAACCCTGGCTAATTAATACAGCTAGGCTCCTCAGTTCTATTCCATATAGCTCTTCCTCGTGATTAGCTTAGGCTTCTTCACAGCACAGGGTGTACTTGTTTTACAGTGGCCGGTTTCCAAGAGTGTAATAGCTGTAATCTCAAGGCTTTAGGACCAGAACTTACACAATGTCACTTTTACCATAATTTATTGGTTAAAGTAAGGCAGAAGGCTGGCACAGATTCAAGGTGAGAGACCATACAAGGTATGAATACTGGGAAACACAGTTCACTGCGGTTACTAAAGTAACACGTTGGGCTTGGGATTTACTGGCTCACATTTACATCAGGTCCGAGAAGCGTGGCTAACTCAGGAATGCCGGTAACAAAGCACTCAGATGAGGTCAACATGAATATGCTTCTCTTTGCCTCTCACCTCTGTTCCCTCTGTGTTGGCCCCAGTCTCAGGCAGACTCCTTGATGCTGGTGGCAAGATAGCCACAGTATTTCTGACTTGCAAGATCCATGGAGAATCGTGTGTCCCAACATCCAAGCACCTGTCCTGTGACTGGGAGGATGGACTGTGCTGGTTGGTTTGTCTGGGTCATGTGCTTACCTATGGCATATGTTGTTGACTAACTGCCTACCCAGTAGCATTTCCCAGGCCCCTTCTCCATTTAGTGAGAGTCTGAAAAAGCCAAATACTCAATTTCTCTGCTTCTCTTACAGCTAAGGATGTTCATGTGATTGAGTCTGGCCATTGAGGTGATCTTTCAGACTTCCAGGGAAAATTTTTACTGAGAGTTTAGCTACTCCATGGTGCTGCTGCCTCAGCATCTCCTTTGTTTGGCAAAGTGACCTGTGGGAGATTTAAACTATCACTAGCCCCGTCATGCAAGCTCATAGTCTAAATCATAAATAGCCTGCAGAGTCATAAGTAAATGTCAGTAACTGATATGACTTCCCCAATAGCCTCTGTGATAAATAGTCCCTCCTACCTTGCAGGGTCTTCCCACTGTGCCGCTCCCCTCTTAGATAAGACCCCTGTTGGTACTTTCCAAATCCCTGATCTTTTTATTTTTTACTTTTTGTTTTGTATTGGGGTATAGTCAATTAACAGTATTGTGTGATAGTTTCAGGTGAATAGCAAAAGGACTCAGTCATACATATACATGTATCCGATATTCTCTCCCAAACTCCCTTCCCATCCAGGCTGCCACATAACATTGAGCAGAGTTCCGTATGCTATACAGTAGGCCCTTGTTGATTACCCATTTTAAAAATAAGCCCTGCTCTTTTGAATGGACCATTTCAGCCTTAGCCTGAGTACTCCATAGCACTCCACCCACAGAGCCTGATAAATGCATATACCCCAGGCCCTGTCTCTCTTTCTGCTGGCACCCTGCCTTAACTTCCCTGTGTGGTGCATCAAAGAGTGCAGTGTACTTCCTTCAGTACTTGTGGAGGGAATAAACCTCTACTTATTTATATATGAAATTGACCTCTATTTCAATTCCTCTTGTGCTCTTTTGTCCAGCATTCCAGGAGTCTACTTAATAAATATCAATTTAACAAAGTCATAACAATCTTCTTCCCTGATTAAATGAGAAACTAGTCTTCCTTTGTGTATAAACCACACCCCACCCAGCAACTTCCTACTTTAACATTAATTTGTGATGATAAAAAGGCTGGAGCATGACAATGAGGAGAAGGCCAAGAGAATCTCAGAGATGCAGGCCTAGAGTCTGGCATTGTTCAACTAATCAGAAACCTTCTTTTGTTGTTCAGTAGCTCAGTCGTGTCCCAACTCTTTGCGACCCCATGGACTGCAGCATGCCAGGCTTCCCTGTCCTTCAGCATCTCCTGGAGCTTGCTCTAACTCATGTCTATTGAATCAGTGGAATCAGTGAAATCAGTGGAATCAGTGAATCATTGAATCCAACCATCTCATCCTCTGTCGTCCCCTTCTCCTCCTGCCTTCAGTCTTTCCCTGCATCAGGGTTTTTTCCAATGAGTCGGCTCTTCACATCAGGTGGCCAAAGAATTGGAGCTTCAATTTCAGCATTAGTCCTTCCAATGAATATTCAGGGTTGATTTCCTTTAGGATTGACTGGTTTGATCTCCTTGCAGTCCAAAGGACTCAAGAGTCTTCTCCAACACCACAGTTGGAAAGCATCAATTCTTCGTCACTCAGCCTTCTTTATAGTCCAACTCTCACATCCATACTGACTACTGGAAAAACCATAGCTTTGACTATACCCGCCTTTGTAGGTAAACTGGTGTCTCTGCTTTTTAATACGCTGTCTAGGTTTGTAGAAACCTTCTACAACTATACTATAAACATTTCTATAGTTGAAAGTCACTTGTAATTGAGTTTTCCCTTGCATTATAACTGAACACTATTCCTCGGGCTGGGGAGGTGGTATCAAGCTTGCTAAACCATATGGACTGAGAGTGTAAGAGGGGTGTTTCCCCCAGAAATTCTAGTACTGTTTCCAGAAGAAGGGGACAAAGTTTGAGTAAAAGCTTGGCAGTGAAAAATGTCCATTTTAGCTCATAAGTCCTAGATCTAGGAACAGGTCTCAGGTTTGTCCTCAGAGGCCCATGAAATCAGCTTGCTTTAAATATATATGTATGTATGCATTTAAGGTGTAATTGATTTACAGTATTATACAAGTTTCAGATGTATAGCATACTGATTCACAATTTTTAAAGATTATGCTCCACTTGTAGAAAAACTATCAGCTGTATTCCATGTGCTGTACAGTATATCCTATTTATTTTATACCTAGTAGCTTGTACCTCTTAACCTCTTACCCCTGTCTTGCCCTCCCCACTTCCAACTCCTGAAACCAGCATTACTATACTCAGTTTGCACATGAAGAAACTGAGGCTGAAGGACATTGGGAGATTTTCTCCTTGTCACTCAAGTGCCAAGTGGCAACTCTGGGCCTACTACCTGGTTCTTGGATTTTGATGTTATTGTCCTGCTCCTTCCATGAAGTGGCACAAAGCAGTAGGGATAATTGTCATCCTGAAAGAAAATTAAACTCCCAGAGGATTTTGACAGGCTAGAATAATGTGCTAAGTTAGCAGAATATGAGAGAAAATATAACAGAAATATTCTATGACCGTAAAATCAACATAAATCAATAGGGTAATGTGACAGTCAAAATGGTCAGTGTGAGATTATCGATGAAAAATTCATCAGTTGACCTAAGAAATAAATGAAGAGTTTTATTCATTTGAAGATTATAACCTGGGAAGAGCATCTCAGAAAGCTCTGAAAACTATTTTGCCTGCTAGATGTCAAGGTACAGCTGTATAAGTTTTTTTGAGACAAAGGGCTGTACATCAAGTGATGTATTATTGACAGTTTACATAATCCAGATCTAAGTGTCATTCTAGTAGGTCATGTGACCCCTTACAAGATCAAGGAGGATCTTCCATGCCCTCCTCCATGGGATCTTCCCAGCCCCGGGTTCGAACCCAGGTCTCCCACATTGCAGGCAGATTCTTTACCATCTGAGCCACTAGGGAAGCCCTATGCTAGGAGAATGGTGCTCCTTATGGCTGAGCAGGTATTCCTGCCAATGGGAGAGGTTTGGTGGATGCATAATGCACAGTGCGAAGAGAGGGGAGGCCAAAGGGCAGAGAACTTTTTATGTTTAAGTTTTTCTTGTCTTTCCATAAAATACGAATTTTATTTCATGGGGTGGATGTACAGTTGTTACACTTTGATTATATTAACAGTCAGTAGTGGGGCATAATCAATTATGCTCCAGAGGTAGCAGCTTCAGTTCAGTTCAGTTCAGTTCAGTCACTCAGTCATGTCTGACTCTTTGCGACCCCATGGACTGCAGCACGCCAGGCCTCCCTGTCCAACACCAGCTTCCAGAGTTTACTCAAACTCATGTCCGTTGAGTCGGTGATGCCATCCAACCATCTCATCCTCTGTCATCCCCTTCTCCCACCTTCAATCTTTCCCAGCATCAGGGTCTTTTCAAATGAGTCAGTTCTTCACATCAGGTGGTCAAAGGATTGGAGTTTCAGCTTCAGCTTCAGTCCTTCCAATGAACTCTCAGGACTGACCTTCTTTAGGATGGGCTGGTTGGATCTCCTTGCAGTCCAAGGGATCCTCAAGAATCTTCTCCAACACCACAGTTCAAAAGCATCAATTCTTCGGCACTAGCTTTCTTTATAGTCCAACTCTCATATCCATACATGACTACTGGAAAAACCATAGCTTTGACTAGATGGACCTTTGTTGGCAAAGTAATGTCTCTGCTTTTTAATATGTTGTCTAGGTTGGTCATAATTTTTCTTCCAAAGAGTAAGCATCTTTTAATTTCATGGCTGCAGTCACCATCTGCAGTGATTTTGGAACCCCCCCAAAATAAAGTCTGTCACTGTTTCCATTGTTTCCCCATCTATTTGCCATGAAGTGATGGGACCAGATGCCATGATCTTACTTTTTTGAATGCTGAGTTTTAAGCCAACTTTTTCACTCTCCTCTTTCACTTTCATCAAGAAGCTCTTTAGTTCTTCTTCACTTTCTACCGTAAGGGTGGTATCATCTGCATATCTGAGGTTATTGATATTTCTCATAACAATCTTGATTCCAGCTTGTGCTTCATCCAGCCCAGCGTTTCTGCTGTTTCATGTCCAATTCTAACTGTTGCTTCCTGACCTGCATACAGATTTCTCAAGAGGCAGGTCAGGTAGTCTGGTATTTCCATCTCTTGAAGAATTATCCACACAGTCAAAGGCTTTGGCATGGTCAATAAAGCAGAAGTAGATGTTTTTCTGGAACTCTCTTGCTTTTTCGATGATCAAATGGATGTTGGCAATTTGATGTCTGGTTCTTCTGCCTTTTCTTAAATCCAGTTTGAACATCTGGAAGTTCACGGTTCATATACTGTTGAAGCCTGGCTTGGAGAATTTTGAGCATTATTTTACTAGTGTGTGAGATGAGTGCAATTATATGGTAGTTTGAACATTCTTTGGCATTGCCTTTCTTTGGGATTGGAATGAAAACTGACCTTTTCCAGTCCTGTGGCCACTGCTGAGTTTTCCAAATTTGCTGGCATATTGAGTGCAGCACTTTCACAGCATCATCTTTCAGGATTTGAAATAGCTCAACTGGAATTCCATCACCTCCACTAGCTTTGTTCGTAGTGATGCTTCCTAAGGCCCACTTGACTTCTTATTCCAGGATGTCTGGCAATAGGTGAGTGATCACACCATCGTGATTATCTGGGTCATGAAGATCTTTTTTGTATAGTTCTTCTGTGTATTCTTGCCACTTCTTAACATCTTCTGCTTCTGTTAGGTCCATACCATTTCTGTACTTTATTGTTGCCCATCTTTGCATGAAATGTTCCCTTGGTATCTAGTTTTCTTGAAGAGATCTCTAGTCTCTCCCATTCTATTGTTTTCCTCTATTTCTTTGCACTGATCACTGAGGAAGGCTTTCTTGTCTCTCCTTGCTATTCTCTGGAACTCTGCATTCAAATGGGTATATCTTCCCTTTTCTCCTTTGCTTTTCCCTTCTCTTCTTTTCTCAGCTATTTGTAAGGCCTCCTCAGACAACCATTTTGCCTTTTTGCATTTCTTCTTCTTGAGGATGGTTTTGATCACTGCCTCCTGTATAATGTCACGAACCTCCGTCCATAGTTCTTCAGGCACTCTGTCTACCAGAAGTAGCAGCTTAAAGCAAGTATTTGTTATCTCAGTTTCTGTGGGTCAGCAATTTAGGACTGGTTTGCTGGGTGTTTCTGGTTCAGTGTCTCTCACAAGGTTGCAATGAAACTTTTGGCTGGGATGTGGTCATTTGAAGGCTTGTCTGAGGCTGGAAGGAACCTTCTATAATTGCACACTTGGCTGTTGTCTGCAGGCCTCAGTTCCTCACCATAGGTTTTTTCATTAGGGCTTTTGGGGTTTTCTCAAGACATAGAAGCTGGCTTTCCCCAGAGGGAGTGATTCAAAAAAAGAGCAAGCAGAAAACTAACAATGCCTTTTATGAGCTAATCTCTGGAGTGGCATTCTGTCATTTCTGCTTTTTTTCTATTCATTAGAAGCAAGTCACAAGTTCAGCTCATACTCAAGGCAACCTTTTGAAGACAGCGGCAAAGAATTTGTGGATATATTTAATCCACTCCCTATCACCACTGGCAAGACCATACATGAAGCATTTTGTATGATTCTGAGCACTGAAACATAATAGTTTTTCTTTATAATACCTTTTATTGTTCACTTTTTGTGTGACTATATACACAATACTTTTCTCTCCTCCTAGATTGTAAACTTCCTTAGAAGAAGAATGTAATGCTTTTCTCATCACCTTAATCTCAAGGTCTAGTTTACTGCTTGACACAAGCAAGTGCATGATTAATCATTTGTTGAATGTTGAAAGAGTTCACTGAACAAAGGTCCAAAGGGACTTACTCTTCATGCCACATGAGAAATAATTGGAGTAAATTGATACTTAGCCTGGGAATAAAAGGCTCATTAGGGAAAATGAGAACTCTCTTCAAACCTGCATAACAGAAGTGATTCATTATGGTTACCACCAAGGGAAGGAGTTGCCATTGACTCCCAGGTGGAGTAATAGACAATAAAGTAATAGATTTTCATCTGACTATAAGGAACAACTTTGTAACAACCAGAAACATTTTACAATGGCCAGAGGGCTTAAGGAGCGGATTAATTGTTTGAATGCCTGCTGGAAGATCGATTGTTCAGAAAATTACCAAAATGATGAATATATTAGAGAGGATGTAGGATCAGATGACTTTTATGGGACCCTGAGATTATGTGACTCTGTGATCTTGGGGTTTATGCTAGTTTACCTAATTTTAAATGTCAAAAGAAGCAAACACAACACTATCTGCCTGTCCCCTATGGTAAACACCAGTTGCTTTATTTATCTAGCATGTACTCCCATTTCTTTTTGCAAATGTTTCCTCCCTTTGATTTGAGGAACTGCTCTACCCACCAGTCTTGTGATTTTAGTGGGTGCTGCTAAGCAGAGTGCTCTACCTCTTCCCTCCGACTAAAGTAGGCATGTGACCCCACGGATCCATCAGAGTGTTCCAGGGGTTTTTCTATGGAAACTGTCATCTCTGGTGTGAGAGTGGGGAGAATGTGAGCCTGGGAAATGCTGGCAGTTGTATTCCAGCTTCACAAATGACCTGAACCCAGACAGGAGAAACAGAGATGCAGATGGAAAATGGGATAAACTTCTGGTTCCTGCTGCCAAATGTTGTTGAGACTCCGTGTCACACCTGCTTTTTCTGCAGTTTGGTTTCATGAACCAATAAAGTTTCCATTTTTGTCCATAGAAGTTCAAATTTCATTTCTGTCACTTGCAATCAAAATCCTGAGCAGCTGCTTCTTCTCTCCTGACTTCTCTATTTCTGTTAACGACACTGTTCATTATCAAGCTGTGAAACCTCCAAGACTTCTTTTCCTTGCCTCTGAGGGCCTTGCCAGAAACCACATGCTATGAATTTATCCTTCATCAAGTCATAAAGTTGAATGTCTGAAAACAGTGCTTTGGACTGTTATTTGCTCCAAAACCTCCAAGAATATATGCCTTATTCATATTCTGCTCAAACTATGGAGTGATAGAGTGAATGTTTTTACAAAACATCATCAAACTCTTTGCTAGTTTTTTACATGCATATGCTGTGTGCTGATTTGCTTCAGTTGTGTCCAACTCTTTGTGACCCCATGGACTGTATCCTGCCAGACTCCATCTGTCCATGGGATTCTCCAGGCACGAATACTGGAGTGGGTTGCCATGCCCTTCTCCAGGGGATCGTCCCAACTCAAGGATCAAACCCGGGCCTCCTGCATTGCAGGAGGATTCTTTAACAACTGAACCACCAGAGAAGGTCTGCAAATGACTGACAAACAAAGGGATACTAGACCTGGTAAAGTGGGTTTTTAGTGGTACCTTGTTCCACATGTAAGCCAGGAAAACAGGGAAAGAAGATTGGACTAGAGTAAGGAGGAAAAAGGAAGAGGTGAAATGGCTAAGAATGGGAGCTGCTATGGGACTCATTGGAAAAAACCCTGATGTTGGGAAAGATTGAAGGCAGGAGGAGAAGGGGACGATGGAGGACGAGATGGTTGGATGGTATCACTGACTCAATGGACATGAGTTTGAGCAAACTCCAGGAAATGGTGAAAGACAGGGAAGCATGGCGTGCTACAGTCCACGGGATCACAAAGAGTCGGAAGTGACTGAGCAACTGAACTGAATTGAACTGAGGGGAATTTAGCCCAGACAGAGAAACAAAGAGTTATTTATACTGGGGCAAAATTCTTAGATGCAAAGGATGCAAGATAAAGGATAGCATAGAGAAGCTGGATTCCTTAGGAAGACAGGACAAGGTCTGGGACTCAGATTAAGCAGGACAAGATTGGACAGATACAGCCATAAAAGTTGCAACCATGTTTGGTTGGACTACTAGTAAAGGAAGCATGTAACTCTAATTCTTTCCTGCATGCCTCATGGAACTAAGACATTCTCATTCTACAGCAAAGTTGCTGTGCATATGCTGATGGAACACACCATTATGGGCACCTGGGGTAACATAAGGATGTATGGGGACAAAGCTATAGGTTGAAATCTCCACAGAATAAGACCTCTTAATACTTTGGCCACCTGATATGAAGAGCTGACTCATTTGAAAAGACCCTGATGCTGGGAAAGATTGAAGGCAGGAGGAGATGGGGATGACAGAGGATGAGATGGTTGGATGGCATCACCGACTCAATGGAGATGAGTTTGAGTAGACTCCAGGAGTTGGTGATGGACAGGGAGGCCTGGCATGCTATGGACCATGGGTCGCGAAGAGTTGGATATGACTGAGTGACTGAACTGAACTGAAGCTATACATAAAACAATATTATGGGAGACTATGTAAATATAAGGTGTTTGTCAGGGCTCTGGCAAGTAACAGATGGAATATAATAATTTGTCATGTCAGGGTTAAGAAAATCAAGAAGGGACTCTTGGTAGTAGAAAGCCAGTACTACTCTTAAGCCTGAAGATGGGAGGGAAGGAATGATGTTAGTGGTTATCAGTAGGAGAGGGGCTGAAAGCATTTCTAGCTCATACAACTAAGCCTCAGTTTTCTAATTTTCTTATTTTTTTTTTAATTGGAGTATTGTTGCTTTACAATGTTGTGTTAATTTCTGCAGTACAACAAAGTGAATTAGCTGTGTTGTTGTTGTTCAGTCGCCCAGTCATTTTCTGATTCTTTATGACCCCATGGACTGCAGCAGGCCAGGCCTCCCTGTCCCTCACCATCTCCTGAAGTTTGCCCAACTTCATGTCCATTGCATCAGTGATGCCATCCAGTCATCTCATCCTCTGATGACCCCTTCCCCTGCCCTTAATCTTTCCCAGTGACAAAAGTCCCAGGGACTTTTCCAGTGAGTCAGTTGTTCAAATCAGAAGACCAAAATACTGGAGCTCCAGCTTCAGCATCAGTTCTTCAGGGTTGATTTTCCCTTAAGATTGACTGGTTTGAATCAACTATATGCATACAAATATCCCCCCCCCATCGAGCCTCTTTACACTGCCACGCCCCCCCAAAAAAATTTTGAAAATAACAGTATTTATTTCAGACTGTTATTGTAAAGAAAAAGCAAAGTAACAATAATTAACATTTGTATAGCACTTGGGACATACCAGGCACTGTTTTGAGCACTTTACATATGTAAACCCTTTAAAACCTCACAAGCACTGTATGCTACAGGCTCTACTGTTATCCCCATTTTAGAGACAAGGAGAGAGAGATTAAGTCCCCTGACTAAAGTCACAGAATTTGTAAATAGCAGAACCAGTACTGGACTCCTGCTAGCCGAACTCCAGGGTCTGTCTACTTATAAAGCAGTTAGTACGGTAGCACAGGGTAGGCATCCAGAACGTCTCAGCGATAGTGTGGATGCTAATGATCAGGTGCCACGGCAATATGCAGAAAAGGATCCAGGGGCATGTCTATTTGGTGGCTTGGAGGGTGGCTCTTTTCCAAAGTCTAGTTTAAAAATGAAACTGTGCACTTGGAACCTCAAGTGAAAAACTCAGGGATAAAAAGGGTTTACGACAGGGGATCAGGAGTTGTGGGGTCAATCGGATGACATTTCAGAAGCCACCCCAAGATTCTGTTCCTTCATTCTTTTCCCATTCTTGGGTTTCTGTTTCCCAGTGGTTGTACTTCCATCTCTTTGGAGCCACGGTTTTTTTCCCTTTCTGTAAGGGAGCAGGACCCTATGCAGTTTTCCCAAGACAGACCCCTGTCCCCATGTCCTATGCTTTAGCTCCCCTCTGAAGTACCTAGAGAACAGTATCTGATGCACACATCCTGAATTGTTTTACAGATGCTAAGTGAAAGTGAAAATCGCTCAGTCGTGTCCCACTCTTTGTGATCCCGTGGACTATGCAGTCCATGGAATTCTCTAGGCCAGAATACTGGAGTGGGTAGCCTTTCCCTTCTCCAGGGGATCTTCCCAACCCAGGGATCAAACCCAGGTTTCCCTCATTGCAGGCAAATTCTTTACCAGCTGAGCCACAAGGGAAAAACCCCACCAAATGATGACCATGAGCACACTTGAGCCTAAGGAGTCACCTCCAGCCAATCAGAGAACTGTCCATGAGCTGATCACAAACCCTATGACTCCCCTCCCTTACTGGGCTTTTAAAAACGCTTTCCTGAAACCAATTGAGGAGTTCGAGGGTTTTGAAGATCAACTGCCCTGGACTCCTTGTTTGGTGCAGGGCACTTTCCTTCACAACTTGGTGTCAGTAGGTTTGCGTTACTGTGCGCAGGAGAGTGGACCCAAGTTTGGCTTAATACTTCCTCCACCAAACTTCCCCCTTCAACAGGGGACGTTTCCAAGGAGGGGCTGAGGGGGATGAAAACATTTCAAGCATTTAATATCAAATTTGGCCAGTAGGTGTCAGCATCTATCACAAAAAAAAAAAAAATGAGTGATTGCTTAAGTCATCTTTACATTTAAACTCAAAGATTTAAATTGTGTAAAACAAATCAGTTTTTAATCTACCTTATTAGTGCTTAGAAATCTGTAATTCCATTTCCAGACTTCTGTTTTGCTGGAAGTATGTACAGAAATTGCCTTTTAAACATTAAAAAATATAGGGAGAAGTTTGAAGAGAAAAGCTGCCTACTTAATGAAAAGATTAAGAAAATAGTTGTCATACAGGATCATGCATTCATTGGTCCATCAGCCATTTATTTGACTACTGTAATCTGTGTATTCAATGATAAAGAAGAAACCAAGAGTCTTGTAGCCCAGGATCCTGCAAGCTATCGCATACTGAAGTTTAAAATGATGTATTTTGGCTACTTGTGCCCTTTTTGGTAGAAGTTGGCCTTAGTTCTGGTGTTTGCGCCTGCCCCAATCTATAAGTATTTTGTACAACTTACAAGAGTGTCCTATTTTAAGAAAATGGAGCATATGAGAATCTGGACCAGTGAACTAAAATATTCATTAAGCACCTATTTTCTGTTCCTTAATTACACCTTGGGTGGATCCCAAAGCTTCCTAATCACACTTAGGTATTAAAAAGCCAAGCTGAGTCCAGCCCAATAAGAAGCTTCAGTTTCACATCAACTCAATGCTCTGTCCCTCCTCCCCAGCTTGAATGACCAAGCGGGCTTGCACGGGATAGAGGGACACGTCTACTGCAGGGAAGGAAAATTTGCCATCCCAAAGTGTGTCTCTTTGGCAGGCAGATTATTTTGAGCTGAAAACAATCAAGGCCCAAACAACTAAAAACAAAACAAAAACAAACAAACAACCACACACACACACACACACACACACAAATGCTTTGATCTTCCCCCTAACTGCCCAAAGAATTTAGATAGGGACCTGTCTTAGGGAGGTAGCCATCACTACTATAGACCATTACAGTATGAACTAGGTGCGAGATATTTATAGTATGAACTGTGGTGGTAGATAGGGAGGAACTTAGCAGAGTCTGGTAACATTCCTGTCTATGTCCCACTCTCTCTGCATGGCCAAGCACATTTTTTTTAATTACAAGGTTTTTTTTCAAGCAAACATTTTTTTTAAATGAACACTTGTTTTTCCATCTTCATGTCAATTGCCTTCCTCCCCTTTGAAGTCCAAACCACTACCCACAATATCCCCTTTTGTCTTTAGCTGAAGATGAAGGTCTCAGCCATTTTAGTGAGTTACTCAGTTTTTCTGGGTCTCTCCCATGTATACAAGTTATTAAACTTGTTTGATTTTCTCCTGTTAATCTTGTTGTTCGTCATTTAGTTGTGCCCAACTCTTTGCAACCCCATGGACTGCAGCATGCCAGGCTTCCCTGTCCTTCACTATCTCCCAGAGTTTGCTCAAACTGACCAGCCAGAAGAACCTAATGGGTAGGGAGTCATTTCTTTCTCCAGGAAAAACTACTCTTACTCCTTCCCACTCTGCTTTGCATCCACTAGAACTGGAGAAGGCAGAGGAGGGACGTCAGAGAGAAAATAAAATCCTCTCTACCGCATAGATGCTGCACATCATATCCACTAGAACGTAGCCCTTCTAGGTGCAGGGGAGGGTGGAAAATGCAATCTCTATTCCGAATGACCATGCACCCAAGGTTAGATGATGTTTTCCAGCGTCACATTTTCTGACCTTTACCCTCAGGCTGTGGGTCCTCTCACTGGCAGGCAGCTGCCTACTAAGAGTACTACTGAGAAGGTTTAAGCTCTGCTAAATTTGTGGAGTCAAATGCCTCACAGGAAATGCAAATACCCTTGCTTGAGAAGCTGCAGCATCCGTCCTGTAGGGTAATTCTAATACTCTGGGAATATTTCCTGTTTCCCTCAGCTTTAGGGCTTTGTTGACAATTTCAAGACAGCACGGAGTGTTCCATTCAATATCCTGGGACCTGAGGTCCCATATGCAAATATCAGATGTGGAAATAAAGACCAACCTCATGAGAAAAACAAAGGCTCTTTAGTCAGAACTTGCTGTATTAAGGGAGTCTACCGTTGTCACTTGTATTTTGGCAGAGACTCAAAGACAGGCAGAGGAGTGCCAAGGCTTTTTAGGGGGAAAAAAAGGAAGACTTCATATATATGCCAGTTGAAGGATGTTGACATGAGGGAGCTGTAGACTTCCTAAACCTAAGCAGAACGTCCTGTGTGACTAGGTAAGGGTAGGTACTTGGTTTTCTCTGATAGATCCTAAATTGGAATCTATCTAATTTGATAAAAATTAGGAAAGCTGCAGTTATTAAAATCAAGTTCTGGCCATTTGGGGCTGATTATGACAGAGGTTATTCTTTAATTTCCTGGATTCTAATTAGAGAAAGCAAGCTGACTTCTTGTGAGTCTGCCTTATAGCAGACTGGCCTCTTACATTGCTTATTGTAGATAAGGAGTTGGTTTCCTGAGCAGGTTGCCACAAATTGTTCTATTTTTATACATGGTCAGGCTGCTGTCTGTATATTTGGCCCCTCAGTAGCAAGCAGTAAACTTGTTTTGGCTTTATCAAATATGGTAGTACCTCATATTTATATCATGTTTTTGCGCATTTTAAAGTTTGTTAATGTGTATCTCCAAGACTAATGCGTGTGAAAGGTCTGTAGGACAAAGTTATCCTCATTGTTAAGTTGAGAAATGGGCTCAGAAATGTCAGATGACTTTCCACAATCACAAAGCTGCTGCTAAAGAGACGAGTAGCACTGTCAGCAGACAGTATAGAGTTCCCAGAAAGAAAACCAGGCGTGGCTTTCTTGACATGTTGTTGTTCAGTCGCTCAGTTGTGTTCTACTCTTTGCGATCCCCTGGACTGCTTCACCCAGGCCTTCCTCTCCCTCACCATCTCATGGAGTTTGCCCAAGTTCATGTCCATTGCATCAGTGATGCCATCCAGCCATCTCATCTTCTGGCGTCCTCTTCTCCTTCTGCCCTCAATCTTTCCCTGCATCAGGGACTTTTCCAATGAGCCGTCTGTTTGCATTAGAGGACCAAAATACTGGAGCTTCAGCTTCAGCATCAGTCTGTCCAGGGAATATTCAGGGTTGATCTCCCTTAAGACTGACTGGTTTGGTCTCCTTGCTGTTCAAGTTACCCTCAGGAGTCTTCTCTGGCACCTCAGTTCGAAGGTATCACTTCTTTGGCGTTCTGCCCTCTTTATGGTCCAGCTCTCACAACCGTACATGACCACTGGGAAGACTGTTTGTGCTTAGTTGCTCAGTTGTGTCTGTCTCTTTGCGACCCCATGGACTGTAGCTGGCCAAGCTCCTCTATCCATGGGGATTCTCCAGGCAAGAATGCTGGAGTGGGTTGCTGGAGTGCCCTCCTCCAGGGGATCTTCCCAACCCAGGGATTGAACCCAGGTCTCCCACAATACAGGCAGATTCTTTACCATCTGAGCCACCAGGGAAGACAATAGCCTTGACTCTACAGACCTTTGTCAGCAGAGTGATGTCTCTACTTTTCAACACACTGTCTAGGTTTGTCATCACTTTCCTACCAGGAAGCAATCATCTTCTGGTTTCATGGCTGCAGTCACCATCTGCAGTGATTTTGGAGCCCAAGAAGAGGTGCTCACTTCGGCAGCACATATGCTAAAATTGGAGCCCAAAAAGAGGAAATCTGTCACTACTTCCACCTTTTCCCTTTCTATTTACCATCGAGTAATGGAGCTGGATGCTGTGACCTTCGTTTTTTTAATATTTAATCTTGAGCCGGCTCTTTCACTCTCTTTCTTCACCCTCATCTAGAGGCTCTTTAGATCCTCTTTGCTTTCTGCTGTTAGAGTGGTGTCATCTGTATATCTGCAGTTGATGTTTCTCCCACCTATGTTAATTCCAGATTGTAACTCATCCAGCACATTTCTCATGATGTGCTCCGCATATAAACAAACAGGGTGACAGCAGACAGCCCTGTCATACTTCTTTCTTGCCGGGAGCCAGCACACGAGATCCCACCCATGACAAGGTCATGAGGAGAAGACCTGACAGGCAAGGCAGATCAGGACTTCAGGGATTTCGAAAAGCTGCCCCGGCCCTCACCTTAAAGATGATCTCTGTCTTTCTGATGCTTGCTGTATTAGACTACTCTCTAATTTATGTGACACAGGCAGAAGGCCTTCCCCGATCTCTCTCCAAACAGAATCAACTTAGAACTTTAATCAGTTTGTCCCCCAGACGGTGGTATCCTATAAGATTATCCAGGATGAAAGGAGTGTTTCAATTTAGACTCCTTTGCTGGCATTCTAGCCTGCTTGGCAAATGCGTACTAGTGCCCATGACTGTTCACAACACCTTAATCGTAAACAGCATAAAGAACCTGATCACACAAAAGGCCCTAATAGGTACAGAGCCCTTTGGGAGGTGAGGAAGCCCTATTAGAGAACATAAAAATTTATTCTAAAAGTGGTTATAGTTAAAGATTTAGAAAAATAAGAGTTTAGAATTGTTAATTTTAACCAGGAATGCTAAACAGGGGCTGCCTCACCGGAGCTGCAGAGTCTTTGTGTGGTAAACCTTTTAGATAAATTTAACTGATAACTTCTGCAAAAGGACTGACCTTGTGTTCATTAAAGAATAAATTACTGAAAACAGCTTTGCATTCACCTAGGTCATAAAATGTCAATAGGCCCCAAGGCCAGAAGATAATGTACAAAGAAGTATGCAGAAAACACCCTGGTTTCGTGTAGGACAAGCTGATGTAATATTAAACTATCTTCCCCTTAAAAATGTACTAACTTCGAATATAAAAGCTATGGTAAAAAATAAAGATTTGCCAGACTCTGCTGCATCCCCCCATCTGGTCTCTCTCTCTCTCTCTCTCTCCCTCGCAGACTTCGCCCTGTCAAGGCTGGTCTCACCTATCTTCTCTCGCCGACGCCATTCATCCTGAGGGTACCCCTGGATCCTGCCGAAGCTGGACCCTGGCACTTTCTCAATCTTGAACGAATCAGTTGTTCCTTACAGGGTTCCAACTGTTGCTTCTTGACCCGCATACAGGTTTCTCAGGAGACAGGTAAGGTAGTCTGGTATTCCCATCTCTCTAAGAGCTTTCCATAGTTTGTCATGATCCACACAATCAAAGGCTTTAGCGTAGCTGATGAAACAGAGATAGATGTTTTTCTGAAATTCCCTTGCTTTCTCTATAACCCAGAGAATATTGGCAACTTGATCTCTAGTTCCTCTTCCTTTTCTAAACCCAACTGGGACATCTGGAAGTTCTTGGTTCACATAATGCCGAAGCCTAGCATGCAAGATTTTAAGCATGACCTTACTAGCATGGGAAATGAGTCCCATTTGTCAACTGAGTCCATTGAGTCCAATTTGGGAAATGAGTCCCATTTGGCAATTGTCTGATGGTTAGCACATTCTTTGGTACTACCCTTCTTGGGAATTGGGATGAAGATTGACCTTTTCCAGTCCTGTGGCCACTGCTGGGTCTTCCAGATTTGCTGACATGATGAATGCAAAACTTTGATGGCGTCCCCCTCTTAGGGATTTGATAGTTCTGCTGGAATTTCATTGCATCCACTAGCTTTATTAATGGTGGTGCTTCTTAAGTCCTGCTTGACTTCACACTCCAGAATCTCTGGCTCTGAGTGACTAACTATATCATCATAGTAATCCAGTTCATTAAGATCTTTTTTATACAGTTCTTGCATACATTCTTTCCATCTCTTCTTGATCTCTTCAGCATCTACTAGGTCTCTACATTTTTATCCTTTATTGTGCCCATCTTTCATGACATAAGAGAAGCCATTTTTGGCCTAAACTAGGCATCCTGGAATGTGAAGTCAAGTGGGCCTTAGAAAGCATCACTACGAACAAAGCTAGTGGAGGTGATGGAATTCCAGTTGAGCTATTTCAAATCCTGAAAGATGATGCTGTTAAAGTGCTGCACTTAATACGCCAGCAAATTTGGAAAACTCAGCAGTGGCCACAGGACTGGAAAAGGTCAGTTTTCATTCCAGTCCCAAAGCAAGGCAATCCCAAAGAATGCTCAAACTACCATACAATTGCACTCATCTCACACGCTAGTAAAATAATGCTCAAAATTCTCTAAGCCAGGCTTCAGCAATAAGTGAACTGAGAACTTCCAGATGTTCAAACTGGTTTTAGAAAAGGCAGAAGAGCCAGAGATCAAATTGCCAATATCCGCTGGATCATCGAAAAAGCAAGAGAGTTCCAGAAAAACATCTATTTCTGCTTTATTGACTATGCCAAAGCCTTTGACTGTGTGGATCACAATAAACTGTGGAAAATTCTGAAAGAGATGGGAATACCAGACCTCCTGACCTGCCTCTTGAGAAACCTGTATGCAGGTCAGGAAGCAACAGTTAGAACTGGACATGGAACAACAGACTGGTTCCAAATAGGAAAAGGAGTACATCAAGGCTGTATACCGTCACCCTGCTTATTTAACTTATATGCAGAGTACATCATGAGAAACGCTGGGCTGGAAGAAGCACAAGCTGAAATCAAGATTGCCAGGAGAAGTATCAATAACCTCAGATATGCAGATAACACCACCCTTATGGCAGAAAGTGAAGAGGAACTAAAAAGCCTCTTGATGAAAGAGGAGAGTGAAAAAGTTGGCTTAAAGCTTAACATTCAGAAAACTAAGATCATTGCTGGGAGCCGGCACATGAGATCCCACCCATGACAAGGTCATGAGGAGAAAACCTGACAAGCAAGGCAGATCAGGTTTTCAGGGATTCTGAAAAGCTGCCCCCGGCGCTCACCTTAAAGATGATATCTGTCTTTCTGATGCTTGCTTCAATAGACTACTCCCTAATTTCTGTGACACAGGCAGAAGGCCTTCCCTGATCTCTTTCCAAATAAGAATCAATTTAGAACTTTAATCAATAAGTTTCCCAGGTGGTGGTATTTTATGAGATTATCTAGGGTGAAAGGAGTGTTTTAATTTAAACTTCTTTGCTGGTATTTTAGTTTGTTTGGCAAATGCATTTATGTCCTTGGTACTAATATGCATGACTGCTCATAATACCCTAATCATAAAACAGCATAAAGAACCTGATCATATAAAGGCCCTAATAGACATAGAGCCTTTTTGGTGGGTGAAGGAGTCCTATTAGAAAACATAAGAAAAATTATTCTATAGGTGGTTATTGGGTTGATGTTTGCTTGCTGTGTTTTGCTTGCTGTGTTTTTACTCTTAATGTGCTAAGGTTGTGCAATGGAAACCATTGTTAATATAGTTATAGATCTAGAAAAATAAGAGCTTAGCCCTAGTGTGGTAACAATGAGACGGTTGTTAACTGTTAGCCAGGTGTGCTAGGCAGAGGCTACCTCACTGAAGCCGCACAGTCTGTGTGGGGTAAACTTCTTAGATAAACGCAACTAACAACTTCTGCAGAAGGATTAATTTTTGTGTTAACAAGGTTATGCTTCTACTCTGTACTGTTGCCCTATGAGACTGCTACCTTTCAGTTAAGGTCACCAGAGAAACAGAAAATAGGTTTACATTCACCTGACTTGCATAAAATGTTAATAGGCCCCAAGGCCAGAAGATAATGTACAAGACCCTCATAAACAAAGAAGTATGCAGAAAACACCCTGGTTTCGTGAAGAACAAGCTGATGTAATGTTAAACTATCTTCCCCTTAGAAATGTACTAATTTAGGGTATAAAAGCCATGGTAAAAAATAAAGCATTGCCAGACCCTGCCAGACTCTGCTGCATCCCCCATCTGGTCTCTCCCTCTCCCTCTCCCTCTCCCTTTCCCTCTCCCTCTCCCTCGCCGTCCATCCTGAGACTTGGCCATATCAAGGCTGGTCTCACGTGTCTTCTCTCACCGATGCCATTCATCCCGAGGGTACCCCCTGGATCCTGCCGAGGCTGGATCCCGGCAGATCATGGCATCTGGTCCCATCACTTCATGGGAAATAAGGAGACAGTGGAAACAGTGTCAGACTTTATTTTTTTGGGCTCCAAAATCACTGCAGATGGTGACTGCAGCCATGAAATTAAAAGATGCTTACTCCTTGGAAGGAAAGTTATGACCAACCTAGATGGCATATTAAAAAGCAGAGACATTACATTGCCAACAAAGGTCCGTCTGGTCAAGGCTATGGTTTTTCCAGTGGTCATGTATGGATGTGAGAGTTCGACTATGAAGATAGCTGAGCGCCGAAAAATTGATGCTTTTGAACTGTGGTGTTGGAGAAGACTCTTGAGAGTCCCTTGGACTGCAAGGAGATCCAACCAGTCCATCCTAAAGGAGATCAGTCCTGGGTGTTCATTGGAAGGACTGATGCTGAAGCTGAAACTCCAATACTTTGGCTGCCTCATTCGAAGAGTTGACTCATTGGAAAAGACCCTGATGCTGGGAGGGATTGGGGGCAGGAGGAGAAGGGGACGACAGAGGATTAGATGGTTGGATGGCATCATTGACTCAAAGGACATGAGTTTGAGTAAACTCCGAGAGCTGGTGATGGACAGGAAGGCATGGCATGCTGCGGTCCATGGGGTTGCAAAGAGTCAGACACAACTGAGCGACTGAGCTGAACTGAACTGATGCTAAAGCTGAAACTCCAATCCTTTGACCACCTGATGTGAAGAACTGACTCATTTGAAAAGACCCTGATGCTGGAAAGGATTGAAGGTGGGAGGAGAAGGGGGTGACAGAGGATGAGATGGTTGGATGGCATCACTGACTTGATGGACATGAGTTTCAGCAAGCTCCGGGAGCTGGTGATGGACAAGGAAGCCCGGAGTGCTGCAGTCCATGGGGTCGCAAAGAGTCAGACACGACTGAGCGACTGAACTGAACTGAACTGAAAGTTTGGACTCTGTCCCTTTATTAATATGACGTACTCTTAGCTTGAAGCTTCCCCAGTTTTGCTATTCAGGAAGCCACTCATTTGGGAAAGATTTCCAGTGCTCTCCTTACTTGCTGCCAAGTACCCAGTCCTCCCTTCTCTGGCTCTTTGACTTGATTGTGCCTTGGTTCCACACTCACCAAGAGACAAGCACTGTTTTTCAGATAACAGCATGGTGACTATGCATCCTGATTTTCCTAAGACTGTCTCAGTTCTTTTGTCCTGACATCCCATGCAGCTAGCAGTCCCCTTTACTCTCATATGTGCCCTGGTTTGAACTAAAAATCATCTGGCTATATTATCCCACCCAGCTGGGTCTTGAACAGATAACATCTGAGTTCCATGAGCACCGCTCTGTTTACCAGGTTTTGTTAATCCCAGGCTCCCCAGTCACTGTCTCTCCCACCGCCATTCCTTTGCCAAGGCCACTGAGTGGACTCCAGTCCAACGATTTGTAGAAACAAAAGTTCTTTTTAAAATCTGCTTCATTGCCCACTGGTTGATAAAGGCTAGTTACAAAAGCTATGAAGAGATAATTAGCAAAATGAAAACAGAAATGTGAAAATAAGACTTGGCATTTAGTCATTTAATGTCCCTAAAAGAATAATGAGTGTGGTTGGTTGAATGTTTATAATAAGCAGGGGAGGAGCTGTGCATTGGTGTCAATGTTTAACATTTCACTCAGGGCAAACTGTACTAAACTAAGGCCTTTGGATTTTAAAAGCTCACTGAATCCTTTAAGATGACAAAAATTAGAAATTTCCTGGTTGTTCAGTGATTAAGACTCTGCTTTCACTGCTGAGGGTTTGGGTTCAGTCTCTAATCAGAGAAGTAAAATCCTACAAGCTGCGCAATAGGAAAAAAAAAATGTGTAAATGAACTGTTTACAGACCCCTTCAAGATTAGTTCCCTTTAACAGTACTTGGAGCAGAAAGTCAGCTAATTCAGTTAATTAATTCCTCCTTTCTTAAGCTGAACCCTACAGAGAGGCTTTAAACAAGAAACTGGCTGCATAGTTTATGTTAGTACAAACCAGCAGGTGGCAAGCCACTGCTCTTTGGAAGAAGGCATTTGGCCACTTTGAGACTATTGAGATGCAATAGGGTCTGGATTTGAGAAAAAGGAAATGCTGAAGGAAGAAATAAATTAGTCACCATGTGATTCCTTTGTGTTCCTTGGGTTCTCCAGTCCAACCAAGCCCTTGGCCAACCTCCCTCTCCAAATTGTCCTCTCTACTGTGACCCTTGAGTTAGCAAGGATCCTTTAAATCAGCGTCAAACCACCCCTACTCCCAAAACTTTGCATAAATCATTCAATGAGAAATTCTTCACTGCAGGAGATGAAACTCTCTTGAGTTCAGCTTTAATCATGTATCATTGTTGAAACTGTAAGACACAGCCTGGTCCATTCTCCTCAAGTCTGCCAAGGAAGATCATAGAGGTGGTATGCCCATTCTATTGATGAGCTATCTCAGTCTTTATGGAAGAGATGAGTATCAGAGTTGGGATGCTCTGAAACGTCATTTGTGTGTCCCTGTTTGGACCCTGGGACATGTTTTCTCCTTGTTTAAATGTTGACTCAGTTCTCGGGCCCATTAAAAACCCATGTCACTGTTAATATTGCAGGAGAGCAAAATCTGCCACCCCGATATGTGTCTCTTTAGTGTGAGGATTATTTTAGGCTGGTTATTTTTAAGCAACAGAAAGCTCAAGAAGTCCATTCTTGTACCTCCCTGTTAGCTGTCTAAATTAATTTAGATAAAGTTGGTCTAGGAAGAGTACTATCATTAGAGATATCTGCAAAGAATGTGGGCCAGGTCTGGTGGGAAATCTTGGAGGACTTACAGAAAAAAATTCTCCCTGTATCCATTCTCTGCATGGCAGAGCAGTCCTTTGTTTACCAAACATTTGTTTTTCCAGCTCTATGTTAATTGCCTTCCTCACCTTTGAAGTCCCCAAATCTTACCCACTGCTTCTTTCAGATGGTGTCAATCAAAAACTAATGCAGGAGGCTGCAAATAAGAAAAGAGTTTATTTAGGGTCTGAAGGATTGCAATTCAGGAAACACAGATCCAGGTAACCCCCCAAATGTTACCGAGTGAGTCCAAGCTTGTACTGCTGGCCCAACAACACGCCAGTCAACTGAGAGACTAGCTAGTAGGGTGAGGAATAGCGACGTTATCAAGAAAAGCAACAGACCGAGAAGATGGCAAAACTAGACGGTCTTCTGGGATGTCAGTTTGGATGCCCAGGTTT
The DNA here is from genome assembly GCF_033118175.1 of Dama dama. Classification (NCBI taxonomy): domain Eukaryota; kingdom Metazoa; phylum Chordata; class Mammalia; order Artiodactyla; family Cervidae; genus Dama; species Dama dama. The sequence goes on along the minus strand of NC_083695.1, from coordinate 61,782,224 downwards.
GGATGCTAGCTTCTTTTATGGAACAAAGAGTGGAAGACAGGAGGTAAAGTAAAAAGGCAATAAGTTGCTGGAAATGTTTCCAGCCAGACTCAGGAAAGGATGTGTTAAATTCTTCTTTCTTTCAGCCATCCACACAGGCCTGGTTAGGATGTTTTCTGTAAACTAAATGAAAGTATTTTATTTAACTTAAACTCAGGCATGGGGGGCAGGATTCTTGTAGATGGAGCATTTATGTATACTTTAAGCTATAGGCAACATCCCTTTAGTGACTGACTTGTAGCAAAAACAATAGAATAGAAAGGTAAAGTAAAAGTAAAAGGTTAAAGTAAAAGAGATCTATATTGGATTTCACAGATCCAATATAGAGTCAGATTTGTTCTTCCCTATCACAAAAAAAGAGTCGGGAAGAGAATGAGCATGGGGCTTAAAAAGACAAAAAGCCACGAGGCTGTTAAATTTGCCTGGTGAGAATTACAATTCAGAAAATATCTATCCTTCAGTAATCACAAGTCGTTTAACGGTAGGGGTCAGATAAGTAAATAGACTGTCACAGTTATTTTAGGATAAGGGTCTCATAGGTATCTTGAGTTTCTGGGAGACATTCTGGATACTTTCGTTGGGATAATAAGTGGTCAAAAGTTCAGATTCCTCCCAGACCGAGACCTGTGCACAGGTCGAACTGCAGTAGCTCCCTGCTCGGTTGTAGAGAGCTCTTAATGATACCAACTCCACTCTGATTTTCTCTTCACTATGGCATATAGACCTCAATTGCCTAACATGTCCTTGGTCTCATTTTTTTGTGTGTGGAGGCCCTCATATATGTGTGATGGAATTTTATGTTCTCCTGTTATTCTATCTTGTGGCAATTCTTAGACCAGCCAGAAGAACCTAGAAAGGGTGGAAGGAAATTTTTTTCTCTCCCCAACACAGTCCTTGAAGCTGCCCAGGCCCCTAAAACTTGAGTGTTGGGCCTGACCCTAGTTCCAAAGCCTTTCTGAAAGCTAAGCCTTGAGGTCTTAGGGAACTTCAAATGAGCCAGGGTGTAGGAAAGGAGAAGGAGGCTGATGGAGGAGCCAAGATTGGGGCATCAATAGGAGGCTTAGGGGAAGACTAGAAGAGAAGAGGTCAATTGGGGCACTTTGGCCACTATGGATGGCGGGTACAATGAAGGGGAGTTCTCAAGGATGGGAAGAATCCAGTGATGAGGCCACAGGAAACCAGTGATGGAGAAGGAACAAAGGTTATTCTATTACAAGTTATTCCTTCATAAATTAGGTGATCTGAGAAGTTATGAAATGCCTACATAAAATTGGCATAGTGTTTTGTGGGGGAGGGGGGGTGTCTCTTTTTTACAGCAAAAGAGATGACAGGAACTTTCCTACTCTCCTGGGCTTCCCTGGTGTCTCAGATGGTAAAACGTCTGTCTATAATGCAGGAGACCTGGGTTCGATCCCTGGGTTGGGAAGATCCCCTGGAGAAGGAAATGGCAGCCCACTCCAGTATTCTTGCCTGGAAAATCCCATGGACGGCGGAGCCTGGTAGGCTATGCTGTCCATGGGGTCGCAAAGAGTTGGACACAACTGAGCGACTTCACTTTCCTACTCTCCTCCAGATAAATCACTGGATTATATCAGTGTATCATCTGAATGCAGCATTTTCACATGATAGCTATGGGTCCCCAGAATGTCTGATGCCAGATCCCAGGTTTTCACAGGTTGGACTTGCCCCCAGGAGGTGCCTGGATCTGTGAGCTGAAAGCACTGAGCATTGCCCTCTTAGAAGCCCAGGTGTGGGGCTTCCTGGCTCAGCTGGGCTCTGCCTCCAGGACTCTTTGCCATCTTAGTTGAGATCTGGAACACACTGACGTCTTGTCAGTGGGAGACCAGCATGACCTCTTGGACTTTCTAAGACCCATTTTTAACCCTGATGTCCTGGACAGTGAAAAGCCATAGCTTGCTGGACTCACCAGATTGTGGGATTTTAAAATATAAATTTTATTGTTGTTCAGGAACGAGGAGTCCAATTGATCAGGAGATGATTTTTGATGAAAAGATTTGACTGTTACAGTTCCCAAGAGAAGTGGGGAATGGCTTACCATAGCAGTGGGGAAGTACCAATGTTGGTTAGAAGCAAAAGGAACTCGAGAAAAATGTAGTTTATTGTGGTTTGTGCTGGAAGAAATAGGCAAGGATTGGCTAGTTGAATAATTTCAATGGCCTCTGGATGTAGGAATTGTCTCTAGTTGTCTAGTACTGGCCCTGGAGTGATTAAGGCAGAGGAATAGAGGCCTTAAGTGTGAGAGCCTGATAGAGAAGTGGGCTCTGGATTGATTAGTTTGCATATGAAAAGTACTAATACCCCTAGTCTTTACTATCTCTAGGAATTTGCTAATCCTTGGAGGGGCAGTCGTCCAGGGTCAGAAAGGTTCCAAGATGTCAAAGCATTGAAAAGGAAGAAAATTTATTCATATCAATGTATGACAAAACCCACTGGAAATAATAATAATAATAAATAAAAAAAAATAATAATAAAAAAAAGAGAAAAAAAAAAAACGTATGATTCATACAAGTACTCCTTGCTATATGCTGGCTCAGGTGGTAAAGAATCTGCCTGAAATGCAGGAGACCCAGGTTCGATCCCTGGGTCGGGAAGATCCCCTGAAGAAGGGAATGGCAACCCACTCCAATATTCTTGACTGGAGAATTCCATGGTCAGAGGAGCCTGGCAGGCTACAGTTCATGAGGTCACGAAGAGTTGGACATGACTGAGCGACTAACGCATACACACTCCTTCCTACAGCAGGAGTGTGGAAGCTGCACTGAGTTCCTTTTAGGCTAAAGTGAGATGCCCTAACCCCTACTCACTACTGTCCCCTCACGGTTCTTAGATAATTTCAGGTACTAGATACTGTGCTTCTTGCTAGTAAGGCAGAAGGGGCCCCCGAAAAATCATTAGAAAAGTGCAGAGGTATAACTATGTTTGATGTCCGAATTTCTGAAGTATTCCTTGCTAGTTACAGTAGTTAGGACTCCAGGTAGTTAGGCTCAAATATACAGAAGGAATTTTAAATGAGTTCTATTTTAAAACATCTCTGGAGCTGTCTTTATCCTAATAAAATGAAAGCAAAAGGGAAATGGGTGAAGACTTAAATCAGTTTAAAATGTATTAACCTGGGCAGACATAGGGTACTTTGAATAATTCTTCAGGTACTGCACTTTCAGAGAATTACTATTTGATGGGGGATCAAGCCCTGCAATAAAGGGTAACAGAACATGCCATTCCAAAATGTCTGTTTAGGGTATGGATTGTTTTGAGCTAAAGGCCATTGAGGACTTCCCTGGTAGCTCAGCTGGTAAGGAATCCATGAGCTCCTTGGACAGCAAGGAGATCAAACCAGTCAATCCTAAAGGAAATCAGGCCTGAATATTCATTGGAAGGACTGATGCTGAAGCTGAAACTCCAATCTTTGGCCACCTGATGTGAAGAACTGACTCATTGGAAAAGACCCTGATGCTGGGAAAGATTGAAGGCAGGAGGAGAAGGGGACGACAGAGGATGAGATGGTTGGATGGCATCACTGACTTGATGGACATGAGTTTCAGCAAGCTCCGGGAGTTGGTGATGGGCAGGGAAGCCTGGTATGCTGCAGTCCATGGAGTCGCAAAGAGTCGGACACAACTGAGCAACTGAACTGAACTGAACTGACCTTATAAATGTCCCACCATTTTGTACTTACAGATCTGAGTTGTACAAACTATCTCTGTCATTTAACATATAGCTCTCTGTTTCAAAAACCTGTAAAACTTTGCTTTGACGTCTGACAGGATGAACAGTTCTTGAAACTTTCTGAGAGGCTGTTCTTGGGTTATAATCTTTAATTTGGTTTGAATACAATTTTCCATTCCTTTCTTAGATCAACTGACTAATTTTTTGTCAACAGATGGAAGGACATGATAGGAGAGGTCAGAGAAATTATGAGGACCAGATGGTAGGGGATTTAGAAGGCTTTACAAAGACTTTTGCTTTTACTTTGAAATGAAATAGGAACTAGAACATTTGTCATCACCGTATTGATATGACTATTGCTGTTCTTCTTTGCCTAATCTTGGGGGTAAAGACTTGGGTATTCCGGCCTCGGGTATTCAGGACACTAACCAGGAATAAGAATGTCAAGTATGGAGATCAATGTGATGCTGAAATTGAGGGAACAAATAGAAGAGGCCAGAATTATAGGACTTGGTTCAGCTAGATATCTCCACCTCTGGGAGGTCTCACTGACTCATCTTCCCATGAGAGGTGGGGATGCTTTGGGGGCTTGCCCCATCACAGCATCAATCCACTCTTGTATTTGTCTGTCTCTCTGTGAATCTTAACTTGTAAACTTGGCTCGTGAGGTCAGGATCCCTGTCATTTATTGTTTGTTTGTTTTTTTCCATAGTGTCAAATTCAATTCTGACATATGATATACAGGGAATGATTAGTGAATGAACACTTACCATGAATTGCTGAGTTCTCACTATGTGCTGGGCATTTATATGTAGTAACTCGTTTAATGCATTAACCCATTTAATTCTTTCAGTAACTCTCAGAAATAAAGACTATTACTATCCCACTTTATTGAGGAGTATCGGAGGCTCAGAAAAATTAAGTAACTTGTTCAAAGTTACTCAGTTAAGTGAAAAAGCCATAATTTCAACCTAGTCTGTGGGACTCACAGCTTGTGCTATTTACTGATAAGAGAGGGGTGGATGGCTGAGTGGATGGGGGGTTGGGTGCATACGTGGATGGATGAATGGATGGGACATGTCTGAATTATAATGCAAAGTTTGAATTAGTGTTCCTAGAAGTTAGCAAAAATGGGAGAAATATTAAAAATGCCTCCTTACTCATAGTAATTCTATAGTGAACAAAACCCCAGGAGGCTGAAATTATGTCTGCATGAAAGAATACAGGAGGAGGAATGTGGAGTAGGCAAAGGAGGGAATAATCCATGTGGATTATAACCAGAGGCACTAACAGCCCTCCCTTTGGCTCCTGGGCTCATGGGAAGCTCACTCCCAGACTCTGGAACTGCCAGGCTCCATGGCCAAACCTTCTGGGGGAGGATGGGAGAGGGGGAGAGGAGGCTGTGCCAGGAAAGCTTCTTGGAGGAGGTGAAGTTCTTTCTTTCGCTTTTATTTTTTTGAGATATAATTCACCTACAGTGTGATGTGCACCAAGTTTGAGAGTTATAGTTCAATGGATTTTGATAGAGAAGGTGAAATTTTGAATTGAGTATTGGAAGAACAATAGGATGCACAAGGTCAGAAGCACAGAGCACATGCAAAGGCGCAAAGAGCTAGGAGAACATTCAGTCCTTGTGACGGTAGTTTGTGCCAAGAACAGCGTGCTGCTGGGGTATGCACACGAGATAACGCTGGAGAAAAGTCCACAGATGTATGTGGCAGAGCTGAATGCTAGTTTACAGTTCAGGGTTTTATTGGTATTGTGGGGACCCAGGTCAGCCACCCCAAAATGTGCCTCAATGGCATATTGATTATTTCGAAGGAAAGTTGCTTAAGAAATGGCCCATGCCAAAAGGACGCTCTGCTCCTCCCACTCTGTTGCCCTAAATGCAGGAAATAAATCTCTCATGTGAAAGGTGCACTTCCTGCCCATGGAGGTAGAAGGACACCCTGAAGGAATTTGGGGCTGAGGAGGCCAGATAAACAAACTGTGTTACTTTAGTTCATTACCCCAAGCCCAAACTCTGTTTAGATTCTTCACTGTTTGGGCACCCAAGACCCAAATTTCTTTGTCTTGTCAATTCCTCATAAATTTGCCTCTTTGTCTAAAAACTATAAAAGCTGCCTGCCTTGGGTACTTCTTAGGTCCATTTCTTTTCTTTTTTAAATTATTTTATTTGTTTGCTCTAGGTCTCACTTGTAGCATGTGGGATCTAGTTCCCTGACTAGTAATCAAACCTGGGCCCCCTACATTGGGAGCACAGAGTCTTAGCCACTGGACCACCAGGGAAGTCCCCTTAGGTTCATTTCTATGAGGCCTTCAGCATAAGGTTAAAATCTGTTTTGTTTTGTTTTTTCCTGCTCATCTGTCTGTATCAATTTTATTAGCTCAGCCAGGAGAACTCAAGAGGGATTGAGGGGGAGATTTCTCCCTCCCTGACTTTATTTTTGTGTGTAAAGCCTTAACTCCCAATAGCAAGACATCTGTCTTCTGCTCTCTCTTAGGAATTCTGTGATTCCTTCCATTTCATACGGTGCCACATCCATGCAGCTGCAGGTGGTGATGCTTCCCTTCCACCAATGCAGGCTGCATATCCAGCCATTTTTTGACAGTGCAGAGTCATGTATTCTTGGGGACGTAAATATGTATATCAGCTGATTTGGGATTGCTACTTTGGGCTGTGAATAAGAACATCATTCAAGAGTTATGAGAAGGGTCAAGACTTCTACAGAGTAAACACATCATCCCCCCACATGGAAGAGATATCCCAAACACAATGAGAGCTGAGAAACTCATAGACCATGGTACACTTACTCAATATGTATGAGTGCTTTCTATCTTCCTGGCCTGCCTCTATCTACTTCTCGTGAGTGTGTGCTCAGTTGCTCAATTGTGGCTGACTCTGCGACCTACTTCTCACTTTTACTCAGGTGGCATCTCTCCTTGAGGCCTTTTCCAGCCTCAATCCCCCAATGCACAGATTTCCTATGTACTGTTCCCTGCTTACTCTTCTCCTTAGCACCCATCACGTTCTAGCATGAGGACATATTTTACTTATTTATTTTATTCATTGTCTGTTTTCATCACTAAAATACAAGCTCTAAGAAGCCAGGTGTCTTTGTTTAGTGCTATTTCTGAAGTAAATTTTAGATCATAGCAGGCACTTAAAAATATTTGTTGAATGAATGAGTTGTGCTGAGTATTGTAAGTAACTCAGTGGCTCTGAAACTGAGGCATTATCTAGTGATGAACAAACCCATAACTCATAAGGTTAGAAGGAAAGGGATGAAAAAATAAAAGAACAAAGGCAAACATTTCAACATCAATAATAGAGGCCTAAATAGCCTGCTTTAAGCTTGTTAATCATCTTATAAGTTTGACAACCTTAATCAAATTCCTAAACATTTCTTTAAAAGGCACAGATATTAATCCTTTGTCTGTTTCTTCATTTGCTATTATTTTCTCCCAATCTGAGGGCTGTCTTTTCACCTTACTTATAGTTTCCTTTGTAGTGCAAAAGCTTTTAAGTTTCATTAGGTCCCATTTGTTTAGTTTTGCTTTTATTTCCAATATTCTGGGAGGTGGGTCATAGAGGATCTTGCTGTGATTTATGTCCGAGAGTGTTTTGCCTATGTTCTCCTCTAGGAGTTTTATAGTTTCTGGTCTTACATTTAGATCTTTAATCCATTTTGAGTTTATTTTTGTGTATGGTGTTAGAAAGTGTTCTAGTTTCATTCTTTTACAAGTGGTTGACCAGTTTTCCCAGCACCACTTGTTAAAGAGGTTGTCTTTTTTCCATTGTATATCCTTGCCTCCTTTGTCAAAGATAAGGTGTCCATAGGTTCGTGGATTTATCTCTGGGCTTTCTATTCTGTTCCATTGATCTATATTTCTGTCTTTGTGCCAGTACCATACTGTCTTGATGACTGTGGCTTTGTAGTAGAGTCTGAAGTCAGGCAGGTTGATTCCTCCAGTTCCATTCTTCTTTCTCAAGATTACTTTGGCTATTCGAGAAAATAATAGCAAATGAAGAAACAGACAAAGGATTAATCTCAAAAATATACAAGCAACTCCTGCAGCTCAATTCCAGAAAACTAAATGACCCAATCAAAAAATGGGCCAAAGAACTAAACAGACATTTCTCCAAAGAAGACATACAGATGGCTAACAAACACATGAAAAGATGCTCAACATCACTCATTATTAGAGAAATGCAAATCAAAACCACAATGAGGTACCATTACACGCCAGTCAGGATGGCTGCTATCCAAAAGTCTACAAGCAATAAATGCTGGAGAGGGTGTGGAGAAAAGGGAACCCTCTTACACTGTTGGTGGGAATGCAAACTAGTACAGCCGCTATGGAAAACAGTGTGGAGATTTCTTAAGAAACTGGAAACAGAACTGCCATATGACCCAGCAGTCCCACTTCTGGGCATACACACTGAGGAAACCAGATCTGAAAGAGACACGTGCACCCCAATGTTCATCGCAGCACTGTTTATAATAGCCAGGACATGGAAGCAACCTAGATGCCCATCAGCAGATGAATGGATAAGGAAGCTGTGGTACATATACACCATGGAATATTACTCAGCCATTAAAAAGAATTCATTTGAACCAGTCCTAATGAGATGGATGAAGCTGGAGCCCCTTATACAGAGTGAAGTAAGCCAGAAAGATAAAGAACATTACAGCATACTAACACATATATATGGAATTTAGAAAGGTGATAACGATAACCCTATATGCAAAACAGAAAAAGAGACACAGAAATACAGAACAGACTTTTGAACTTTGTGGGAGAATGTGAGGGTGGGATATTTCAAAAGAACAGCATGTATACTATCTATGGTGAAACAGATCACCAGCCCAGGTGGGATGCATGAGACAAGTGCTCCGGCCTGGTGCACTGGGAAGACCCAGAGGAATCGGGTGGAGAGGGAGGTGGGAGGGGGGATCGGGATTGGGAATACATGTAAATCCATGGCTGATTCATATCAATGTATGACAAAACCCACTGGAAAAAAAAAATAATAATAATAAAAATAAATAAAAAAAATAAAAAATAAAAGGCACAGATAATTTAGCTTCCTTTTTCTTAAAAGCAAGGCCTAATTTTTTTTTTTTAAAAAGCAAGGCCTAATTATAGATGCATAGACATCATAAGAGAAAAGGATGTGCAGGTCCTATTTGCCTATTTTTAGAAAAATTCTCTTCTTTGCAGATTCAAAGAAATAACCTTTTGTGACATTCAAAACATAGGAGAATTAAACCTAGAGATGCAGATAGCCAAAATTTTAAATATTATAATCTTAAATGTTATGAAGTGGTATTGACATGTGGGAGCTTTTAGCATCCTATTTTCCAGGTCTTTTATCCTGACTAAACTCTTGACTTCTTAGTGAATAATTGAATTTGAATTATTTTCCACATAAATTTTAACAAACGCTTCATTGAACATACAGATTTTGGCAAGTTTTATTTAGTTTTAAAAATGAGTTTTTATTTATTAGAAAGACTCATTTAAGTCTAACTTTTTCTGAGATAAAAATACAAGAGAAATACACACATCTGTCTAAAGATTTTTTCATTTGAACATTTCAGATGTAATATTCATGAATAATTATTACCTGTCACATCTTGAATTTATGTTGGATATAGACTGACTTGCTGATTTTCCCCTAAATGTGAAATCATAAAACCCTGTGCAACAATTTGATAAAGGTTTTGCAAATGCTCAATTTTTAAAAATTTTTTGCACATGCTCAACTTTTGTCTTTTCCTCCACAGAACTTGTCAGTGGCTTTTCAAATGCAGTTCAGAATTCACAAAATGGTCCACATGTATTTCAAGGAACAGAGAACACTAAAGGCCCCTGTGGCTTAGGTGCTTCTATCATCATAGCGTTTGTGTTTATGTTTCTCTTATGGATTAACAATGTTCTTGATATTCAATGAAAAAAAAATGAAAGTTCACTTATTCATTTACCAACCATTGTATAGCATACTTAAGGAATGTTAGGAATAATGCTAGGTGAGGGATTGCAGCTGTGAACAAAACTGACATACCCCCAGTTCTCATGGAATTTGTACTATCATGAGGGCAAAGATAGAAAACAGGTAAAAAATTAAAAAGCGACATGTTTTGGAGCTAGAGAGGAATGTTCCTGAAGCTGCCACCCAGACCCTGAAGCAACGTGTCACTGAAATTCAGGATCCATCCAGCAGAGAGTGCCTCCCCCCATACCCCCTACACCATGCTTCCTCGGCTAAGCCTGCAGAGTCTCTAACTCTGGAATACTCAGAACTTTCCAATCTGCCCATGCAACCCTGCCTAATTCAAAGTATCTCTTCCCTAATATCATTCCCAGCCACTCTGGCTACTCTGAGACCCTGCCGTGCTCATCATATTACACTTGGAGCCTCTGACTTAGTACATCTGAATTCTTGAACAACTCTTCTTCCAAAGATTACAACAGTCAGCCTGGTCTAAGAACATGCTTTCCATCCAAAGGAGATTGAAGAGGAAAAGGAAAGAGACAGGGCTTGTCCCCCGCTCTCTAGAGTTCTTTGGTGACCATGCAGAGAGGCCCTCTCAATTTGGGTAAAACTGGCTTTTTTAGTTCAAGGCCACTGTTATCAGTGTAGAAGACTCTCAGACCTTAGGGAGCAGGAGAAACTTCCAGGTAGCTTATTACAAATGCAGATTTCTAAGAATAGGCTCCAGTGGTCCTTGTTCACTAAAGCTGCTGAGGCCTGGGAATCTGCATTTGCAACCAGCATCCTCAGATAACTGGAATGTTGCTTATCTGAGGACATTTTGAGAAATATTTGCATAATGGAAAGTAGGAAACCAATGTCCACCTCTACCTTCTTTGTGTAATATGGTACTCTATTATAAGATCCTAACAGTCTCATTCATCCAACAAACATTGACCTAAGCCAAGCACCGTATTAGGTGTAGGGAGTTGAGCTATAACAATATTTGAGACATACTCACACAGAAGGTCCCTGATTAAGAATGGTTCAACTTACGATGTTTTGTCTTTACAATGGTGAGAAAGCAATTTGCATTCAGTAAAAACTGTACTTAGAATTTTGACTTTTTCTTGTACTCGCAATATGCAGTATTGCTTGCATCTAGTGATGCTTGCTGGTGACAGCTCCCAGGCGCCATGAGGGTGAACCATCAATACACTTACAATCAGTCTGTTTTTCACTTTCAGTACAGTTTTCAATAAATTGCATGAGATATTCAACATTTAAAGTTTGGTTGCTTTTTTTTAATTTTTGGCTGCATGGCATGTAAGATATTAGTTCTCCAGCCAGGCATCAGAACCGCACCCTCTACAGTGGAAGTGCAGAGTCTCAACGGCTAGACTGCCAGGGAAGTCCCAAGCTATTCAACACTTTGTTATAAAATAGGCTGTGTGTTAGATGATTTTGCTCAACTTTCAGCTAATGTAAGTGTTCTGAGCACATTTAAGATAGACTAAGCTAAATCTATGATGTTTGATAAGTTAGGTGTATTAAATGTATTTTTGACTTATGACATTTTCAGCTTCTGATAGGTTTATCTAGATGTAACTCCATTTTAAGTTGAGGAAGATTGTACTGAAAAGTTATTCATTGTTTATCTGAAATTCACATTTAACTGGGTGTTCTGTGTTTTATCTGGCCATGCTAGGTGGCAGGGGCAGTAGGAGTTGTTGCAGCTTGGGTCTTCCACAGGCACACACCAAGATGAATTTCAGTGTGCAGATGTTTACAGGAATCACGCTTGAGATCAACACATGTGGAAGGGATGAGAAGGAAGCTGGACGGAGCTGAGAGAGAAGGAGAACTAAGATGTAGGCCCGACAGCCTCCACCAACCCTACAGGCAACCAAAAGCATCTGAGTTGTCCCACGTTGGGCTGAAATGGCTGGGACTACATAGCCCTGCTTCCATCCATCATTGGGTATAAGCTGTCTCCGGAAGGGTGTAACCTTAGGCGAAGGAGCTTTCGGTAGGCAAGGCTGACCCAAGGAGCTGAGATATGGAGGTTCTCTGGGGATAGCATTCCCAGCAGCCAGGCAAGTCCTTCCCTGAATGGGGACCTGTGACTTCATCCCTGTGTCCACTACAGGCGCCTAGCTTTCAAACTTCCTCAGCCCAGAAAATAGAGTTCTGAGAAATGAATGAGAGATTCATAGTGAAATTTCTCAAGCTTTAAGAAACAGAGCTGATGAAAAACTGGAATCAGTGGCTAATCATTGGATGATAAACCTCTTTAATTCCTAGAATCCATAGGATCAGTAAAGCATGACCTATTTGCCCAACACCATCCCAGGGTTACCTTGTCTCCCATTCTCCATTCAATCATTCATTCATCCATTCAACAAGTACCAGTTGACCTTATCCATAAATAAGGCTGTTATTTCCCAAATGGCAGAATTTCTGAGAGCTTTCTATTGGTATAATATGAGTAAAGGTGGAAGGGCTATTTTTACTTGGTTATGTTTAGGTTTTTTACTTTTTTCATATTTTTCAGTGCTTCATTTGTTTTCCCTTGAGATAATCATCACAGCTTTTCTTTCCTCTACACCAATAATTAAGAAAAAAAATACACTAGTTCCCATAGCAACTTCAAAGATTAACAACTCATCTAGGCCAGAAGAATCTCCAGAAAACTGTTTGTGATAGAATCACCAGGTCTTCCAAATTAAAAAAAAAGCTTAAAACATTTAAAAGCTAAACAGTATATGAGAGTAAACACACACACATAGAGTTGGCTGATGGTATGACATGGGATTTTCTGCACTCTATCATCTTAGTACTGTGTAGGAATGGGGCAGAATTCCCTGAGAGAGGTAGGGACTCACCATGCTAGGGAGAGGGGCTGGAGATTGAGTTAATAATCAACCATGCATATTCAATCAGTTCAATTCAGTGGCTTAGTCGTGTCCAACTCTTTGAGACCCCATGAACCGCAGCTCGCCAGGCCTCCCTGTCCATCACCAAACCCATGTCCACTGAGTCAGTGATGCCATCCAACCATCTCATCCTCTGTCGTCCCCTTCTCTTCCTGCCTCAATCTTTCCCAGCATCAGGGTCTTTTCCAATGAGTCAGCTCTTCGCATCAGGTGGCTACAGCCCTCATAAAAATCCCCAAAGTGTAGGATTCAGAGAGCTTCTGGGTCAGTGAACACATCCCTGTGCCAGGAAGAATGTGCACCCAGCTCCTGTGCTTGGGATGCTTCCAGACCTTGCCGTATGCTTCTCTTTACCAGGCTGTTCATCTGTATCCTTTATCATGTCCTGTACTATATAATAAACTAGTAAGCATAGCGTTTCCCTGAGTTCTGTTATGTGGTCTAGCAAACCTGCAGAGTGGTTGTGGGAACTTTGATTTATTGCTGCTTAGTCAGAAGTACCAATCGCCACCTGAGCCTTGCGATTAGCATCTAAAGTGGACACATGGGGAACTGAGCCGTTAACTTAGGGGATCTGACACTCACTCTAGGCACATAGTGTCTGAAATGAACTGAACTGTAGGACACCCAGCTGGTAATAGAAAACTGGTGGTTATGAGATAAACCCGCACATCCTATGGCAGAAGTGCTGTGTGAGAGTAAAGGAGACTCAGGGGGTTTTCCACAGACAAGTCTATAGTTCAGTCTGGGGAGAAATAACATCTTAACAATATTGAGTCTTCCAGTATGTGAACAGGATAGAAATCTCCATTTCGGATGATAGGATTAAATATAAATTGCATTCCATTGTTTTGCATGTGTTCTTCAGGAGTTCCAAAGATTTATATCCTTAATTTTGTCTTGTTTCAACTACTTTCTGTCCGAATCCTTTCACTTCTTTATATCATTTCTATTCTCTTGTTTTTGTTTTTTTTTTTCTGCCTCTCCTCAATACTCTTCATTAAAATTGCATTTGAATCTATTCTCTGTTGGATACTTATAACCTAGCCTTCATGCTTAACATAATTTTGCCTTTTCTTTCCCAAGTTCAGTCAACTGATTGTTCAGTCACTTTATCTACCTATCTATCTATCATTTTGTCTGTTTCTGTTCTTGAATTTGAATTTTTTTCTTTGGCTGCCCTGGGTCTTCACTGTGACACAAAGGCTCTTTCTAGTTGCGGTGTGAAATTTTTGAATTTTTTATTTAAAGTGGCTTTTCATATTTCCAAATGCTTGTTTAAAGATGTTAATCCACCATGGCTGATTCATGTCAATGTATGGCAAAACCACTATAATTAAAAAAAAAAAAAAAAAGATGTTAATCCATCTGGAATTTTGTGTCTTTTTGGTAAGAATTTTCTCCAGTTGGGATTTTTTTTTTAATCTCATTTTTAACCCCTTACAGTAGCTTTGTATGGGCTTAGGCTGCTTCATTATGGATTTGGAGTAATTTGCCATTCTTGGTTCAAGATCACCCTCTTCTGTCAATGTCATGAAGTACAGTTCCTTTAAGGGGTGGTTTTATTTTTAAGTTGAGGGGTGGATAATTTTGTAAATGTTCTTTTAAATTACTTACCTATTCCAGTTTCATAATCTCCTATTCTGATTTTACTAATGTTATCTTTTATTGTTTTTGAAGATTTCAGACAGATTCATTTCAAAGTTCTTTTCAGATTCTTCTTGTATCTCTGTCACCTCAGAGTATAAACCTCTCCTTTGTGATTACCTCTCATTGTGCTGAATGTGTTTTGAAACCTTTCCCAGAAAGCACATTTTGCAGGGGAATTTTCTCCCGCGTGGCCCTTGTCTGTGAGGCAGTTTCTTAGCTGCCTTAGCCTTGGTCTCATGAGTTAGCCAGACTCAACCCAGCACAGAGCTCCCTATTTCCAGAGTGACAGCTCTCTGCAGTTCATATGGCACGGAACAGAGGGGACTCCGCTGTGGATACTGGCCCTAAGCAAGTAGTGTATTTCTACTATAATTCTCCATGCCTGAGTGGACCTGTATCACCCACTGTTCTCAGGTGGCAAGCCCAGCTCAGATTCCTATTGCAGAGGTGTGTTTAGGCCTTTCTGGGGAGGTATTCAACTCCAGTCTGGCTTGCCTGGCTCCAGCTGCTTACTTACACCTGTGGTTTTACATGTTGCTTATTGTTTAAGTTTTACTTCAGTATTGAGCTGTTGAAATTTTCCTCTTGTATCAACGTTTTGGGAGAAGCATATAAGCATATATTTTGACCTCTTACCTCGTATTCTTACGGATTTGGAGCACAGGAAACGGGATCATGAGTGTATTTACTTTGAGACATTTATCCAGAGATTTTCATGCCTTTTTAACAAATGAGAAGGACAACACGTATCTGAACTCAAAAAATATATATGTCCTTTGATCCAGTATTTCTGCTTCTGGAAATTTACTTGAGGAACTTATCCAAAAGGAAGGAAAAAGCTTCATGCACAAAGATGTTCATAATTATTTTTGGTTATAAAAATCTGGATATATTATAAGTATTTCCCAACAATAGGGAAATATTTCATAAATATATACTCAATATAGTTCTGTGCAGCTTCTAAAAAATAGTAATTTACGAAGAATATACAATGTAAAAAATACTTGTTATAATACAAGAGGGAAAATTGCCTTTAGCCTTTTTTTATTGTTTCATACAAGTGTGCTAAAAAAAAAACAAACATAAAAAGATAGAAAGAAGAATGGGAAGAAATGCTACTAAAATGTTAAAAATGGTTGTCTTTTGGTGATTTTTCACCTTTTATTTTCTTTATTTCCAAATTTTATGTTATGTAGATGAATCATTTTTATAATAGAAAAAGACCTAAGTAAATATGTTGCTCCAAAAGGTGAATAATAGAAGAGTGAAATTTTAAATAGGTATGCTTTCTGTGATTATAGAGAATGGATTGGAACACCACAAAGTGGCTGATAACAAAACATGGTCTGATGGGCCCCAAACAGCTGAGGAAGCTTTTGGGTTATGGGATTATTTGTTGTGATCAGATCCCTTTTCAGCATAAGGGCACAGGTAGCATCAGATTGGAGATGCAGAGCAAGGAGGCAGGAGTAGGAGGGGATGGCAGATGGCAGGAACCTACGACCTGTGGGCACCTGGCCAGGAGCCAGGCTCCAATAAGGAAGAAGACAAACTAGGAGCTGACACTGGGGGTCAGCTGGAAGGAGGCATAGCAGGAGCCGACGTTTGTTGAGTTTGTTCCAGGCACTGTTTGGACAATGAAAATACAGATAGAGAAAACTGATATAGTTCTTGCCTTCATGAAATTTACAGTCTAGAGCAGGAGTTGTCAAACTTCTAGGAGGAAAGCACCAATAGTAAACATGTTAGGTTTTGTGGGGCCATGCAGTCTTTGTCAGGACTACTCAGCTCTGCTGCTGTAATGCGAAAGCCATCGTAGATGACATGAAATGAATGGGAATGGCTGGGTTCCAATAAAACTTAATTTACAAAAGCAGATGGTGACTGGATTTTGTCGTGGGCCATCATTTAGCCAACGCCTGATCTAGGGGGAAGACAGACAGTAAGCAAACACATCAACATGAATATCAGATTGTGATCATTGACAAGTAAATAAAGAGCGTGCTGTGGAAGTGAACTATTCTAGGTGGTCCACTTTATATTTTACCTTTTACTGAGGCCTGATGTCCACACAGCAAAGCATACAAATCTGGAGACATACACAGAATGTTCTTAGCACTCCAAAACGGCATCCTAAAGGATCAGAACGATTTATCCCACCAAAGAGCTGGGCAGAGGGAAGCATTCCAGGCAAAAGGGAAAGAAAATGCAAGATCCCGCGGCAGGGAAAGACCTGGCATTTTCCAGGAACAGCAAGTGTTTCCATGTGACTGGCTGGCAGGGGGCTTGGAATAGAGTGAGATGTGTGGGCGGAAGGAAAGTCCTACAGAATTTACAGGCCACTGTGAACATTTTCTGTTTTATTCTCAGTGTAACGAGAGAGCAGTGGAGGGTTTTAGAGTTACATGATCTGGCTGAAGTTTTAAGATGATTTGTGAGCCAATTTCTTGTCTTGTTTCTGGTGTTTTCTATGGTGGTGTTAGTTTAGGCCTGGCAGCAGGGCATGGGAGCTGGGAGCTGAGGTGGGATGTGTGAGAAAAAAATCCATCAAAGAGCATCATGACCACCCACCATTTCCTGAACCACAGACATTGATCTGTTTTATGAAACACCTCTTTGAAATGTTACTGTGACAGGACTTATTGACACCTGTCACTTAATTAGCAGACACCTTAAGAACTGTGCGCTAATAAAGGTCTGAGAGAAGTACAAACAGGGAGCTCAGAGGTGGGGTCAACTGGCAGGTGCAGATATGGCTGCTGCAAGAAAGTTAAGAAGTGAAGTCAGTGCAGAGGCTCACGAGGGAGGCTGGAAGGCATGTTGAAATACACTATTAGCGCCCAAAGACAATTTGAGGTTGTAGAAACTGGAGAGGTTTGGTTTGATTGTGTGTGGCTTTGCTCTGATTTGATTTTTTGAAGACATATTGTGGGGAATGGTTAAGAAATATCCTGTGATACTGAAAAGGCAGAGGCACAAGAAGTGATAGAGTATGGATAGGTAATTAGAAACTAACCATTTGGGGTTCATAATTTCTCTCCCTTCCTTCTACCCTTCCTTCCTCTCCTCCTTTCTTCTATAAATAGATAAGGATGAGAGATCAAGAAGAGATATTTAATCAGTGTGTGCCGCCCTTATTAGGGCTGTCAAAAATACTAAAATATCATTTGCCGTTTATCTGACATTCAAAATTAACTGTTGTTGTTTAGTTGCTAAGTCGTGTCTAGCTCTTTGTGACCCCATGGACTGCAGCACGTCAGGCTTCCCTGTCCTCCTTCACTATCTCCCAGTGTTTGCTCAAATCCATGTCCACTGAGTTGGTGATGCTGTCTAATCATCTGTCTTCTGCTGCCCTCTTCTCCTTTTACCCTCATTCTTTCCCAGCATCAGGGTTTTTTCCAATGAGTCGGCTCTTCGAGTTACGTGGCCAAAGTATTGGAGCTTTGGCATCAGTTTCAGTCCATCCAATGAATATTCAGGGTTGATATCTTTTGGAATTCACTGGTTTGACCTCCTTGCAAAATTAACTGGGCAGTCTGTATTTTTTTTTTGCTAAACCTGGCCATCCTGCACTGATGGCTTTGGTTTTGCTGCTTCAGCCTCAGGGAGCTGATCTCTAGCCACTAGGAGGCAGACGGGTGCTGTGCTCAGGCAAGATAACATATGGTCTCTGGGCTTGTAGGTCACTTTGGGTTTGTCTGCATTCCTCTTCAACCCTCCTGACACCCCCCTCCCCCACCACTTAGCTACAGCTTTTCACTGTTCACTCCTAATCTTGCTTTGTTGCAATAGCTAACATCCAAAGAAACATTTAAAAGCCTTTCCAAATGTAAAAAGAACCCATGATATAATATTCATCCTGCCTTCTCAATGAATTACAGTCATAAATTAATTCTTTCTTCTTTTAAAAACCTGAATTTAGCTGAAAAGACTCAGTTCCTGTCATTCTCCCCTGTGACCTGGGTGCCCCTCCCCTCCCTGCATACCCTTCTGCCCTCTGTCTGCACTGGATCTTGGCTCCATCTCTCTGCACCCCTTCCTGCCTCAGCTCATCACCATGGTTACACAGGGACCTGTTTCTCTGGTGCTGTCTTCCAGAGCCTGCTTCTGAGATAATTTCCCCAGTGAATTCCAACTCTTCCTGGTTATCTCTGCCCTAATCCTCCTTCCATGAAGAAAAACAGACAGAGAGGGAGATGGTGGAAGAAAGAACCCCAGCATCTCCGATATCATTTTTTTTTCCCTATCTGTAACCAGAAGACTTTCTCTAGCTGATGTTACCTCTTCTTTCTGTTTTCCTTCTTTAGTAGGAAAAGCCACTCCCCATC
The DNA here is from genome assembly GCF_033118175.1 of Dama dama. Taxonomy (NCBI): domain Eukaryota; kingdom Metazoa; phylum Chordata; class Mammalia; order Artiodactyla; family Cervidae; genus Dama; species Dama dama. Next base: position 61,763,604 of record NC_083695.1, on the reverse strand, counting down.
CCATGCTTCATTTAGGTGTAAAACCTAAATCCACTTTTAACACTTGGTTAACTACATGCCTTTGGATCTCGTGGCTGTAGTTACAGTTAACAACTGTTTTCTTCTTTAAATGTCTCCAATTCTGCAAACTAGAAGGGTCCACTTAGGATGGAAAAAGGAATTTCCTGTCCTGTCCTGTGGGGGACACATCAAAATAGAAAACCACAGCCTGGCCAGCCTGGGCCACAGTGAGAAGTTTTAAAGAGCAGCCAGAGCCCAACCAAGAGATGTCAAAGCCAAAGGCCCCGGAAGAAAAAACTTTCCAAGCGAGATGGAGTCGAAATGCCTCGCAACACCTTTAAAGCCGCAAAGATAACTCTAGAAAGCTTTAGGTGTGATAACATGGAAGAGATCAGAAACAGCAGGGTTTTGATAAGTATTTGGCTTCCCATTTGCTTTATTTGGGGGTAACTTGAGATCCTGTAAGTTGGATTATTTTCCATATTCCTCATCAGATTTAGGATAACCTACTCTGATTATGCAAATACTTGTTCAAAGGATGAGGCCAAATTATGTCAGTTTCTCCTGTAATTCTATGGAAGCTATGATTCATAGGGACCATTCTCAAAGAAGACTTGTTTCAAGTGAACACAGTCAAGCAACATTGTTTTTTAATGTCAGGAAAGGGCTGTAACTGACAGAAACACTTCATAGATTTCCCATGTCCTCCCCCACCCACTGCCCTTAACACAGCTGCTTCTGGGTCTCTCTCTTCCAAAACACAAATTCGGACAGGCTCCTTCAGCCTAATCTGTCAGTTTCTGTGTTATTCTCCTCCAGTTCTGCTAGAGAAGAGTCCCCAGAATAGGACTCTGTTGAGAGGACTTGGGGAGAGGAAGAAATTGAGGAGAAGGAGGCAGAATTTTCTTTAGCTTTAGAGCCAGGACTTGACAGCAACAGTTTTGCCTAGTTAGAGTAACAAAGTGTCATCAAAATAATTTCCTTTGGGACTGCCCTGTGGTCCAGTGGCTAAGACTCTGTGCTGCCAATGCAGGGGGTCTGGTCAGGGAACTAGATCCCACATAGGGCAACTAAGAGTTTGCATGCCGTGATTTATGTCGGAGAGTGTTTTGCCTATGTTCTCCTCTAGGAGTTTTATAGTTTCTGGTCTTACATTTAGATCTTTAATCCCTTTTGAGTTTATTTTTGTGTATGGTGTTAGAAAGTGTTCTAGTTTCAGTCTTTTACAAGTGGTTGACCAGTTTTCCCAGCACCACTTGTTAAAGAGGTTGTCTTTTTTCCATTGTATATCCTTGCCTCCTTTGTCAAAGATAAGGTGTCCATAGGTTCGTGGATTTATCTCTGGGCTTTCTATTCTGTTCCATTGATCTATATTTCTGTCTTTGTGCCAGTACCATACTGTCTTGATGACTGTGGCTTTGTAGTAGAGTCTGAAGTCAGGCAGGTTGATTCCTCCAGTTCCAGGTGGGATGCATGAGACAAGTGCTCCGGCCTGGTGCACTGGGAAGACCCAGAGGAATCAGGTGGAGAGGGAGGTGGGAGGGGGGATTGGGATGGGGAATACGTGTAAATCTATGGCTGATTCATATCAATGTATGACAAAACCCACTGAAATGTTGTGAAGTAATTAGCCTCCAACTAATAAAAAAATTAAATTAAATTAAATTTAAAAAAAAAAAGAGTTTGCATGCCACAGCTAAAGATTCTGCATGCCACAATGAAGATCGAAGATCCCATTGCTGTTGCAACTGTGACTTAGGGCAGCCAAGTAAATCAATAAATATTTTTTAAAATTTCCTTTGCTGCTCTGATCCATTAGGAAGCTCATCTCAACTAGCAATAACTGTGAGTGATACTTGGTAACTGACCCAACACACACAAGGCTCGATGTTTTTCTCTATATTTAAGGGCCGTAAAATTCAATTACATATAGTCATCTCTAGCTTAACCAAAGAAGAAAGGGAGGCAACCATGTAGACCCTCTCTCTGACTGTATGACCCTCACTGTGCTCAGCATCACCTGAATGAGAACACTACCCTCTGGAGAATAGGATGGAAGGTTGGAGATCTATTGGGAAGATGTTATTTATCTCTCTTTGTTGTGAGGCTGGTGGACATTGGTGACCCAGGTGAAGCAAAGATAAATCTGCTAAGGCCTGCAGGGTAGGATGGATGGCTGTTTCAGACTGAATTTAATTAATTGCTTATATCTTGGCTGAATCATTAGGAGTTTATGTTCTAGCCTTCAGGTCTGCATGATCCAATTTGCTGTTCTGATGGTTCCTCTTGGGATGACCAGGCTTTGGAGGATTTATCTCTCAGGAGGCGCACCAGCAGATTGATTTCAGAACATTGGCTTCAAGAAGGACAGACCTTCGGGGTGTTGCTTTCCCCCTGAGAAAGTATGTTTATAATACTAAAGCAAGATACTATTTAAATATCTTTCCTCAGTTTCAGATTCTTTCTCTGCCCCACTCACTCCCCGCCCCCCCCCATCCCCACCCCTGCCTTCTTCAACAGGCTGAAGCAAGACCTTGGCAAAATTTATTCAGCAAAATTTTAATTATTATTCTAGTTCTTGAACCCTGGTAGCCCCTGGACTCTGTTCTTGGAATTTCCAGAACAGTCTCAGGAAAGGAAATCTCTTTCCCTAAACCTCCTTTCCCACTTCAGTTGTACTTTTTCCAGGGACCACCCTTTGTGGGCCTGATCTGGAACTCAGATGTCCACAGCAGCTGCACGCAGTCTCTGGGGCCACCTGCAGGGGGAGTCTGGTTCTGCTGCCCTCTGCGGACCACAGTGGGCTTGTTCTGCCTGTTAACCGTTGGGTCGCATCCCCCCCTCACCACAAAAACTGTAATTCTTATCCTCCAAACTCTCCTTCCTCAGCAGTCCTTAACAGATACCAAGCCCTCTTGTTATTAAGGAGCATGGCAGGAAGCCATGTTGCAGCTTCCAGGTAGAGTTTATCTCACATGATTGGTGAGTGATTCTGGCTCCCATTATAAAGGATAATGGGTTATTTCTGGGAAGGACCCTGAAATATGACCAGAAAATGTCTGAGCTCATCAACTCTGCCCTGCCTCTCATTCGATTTGTTGTCAGATGATAATATCTCTTGACCTTGCCCCCACATTTTGTGATAGTTCCTATTTGGGGGCCTCTAAACACAAAGTCACTCACTACAGCATAATAATAGTTGTTATTGTTATGCTTTATCTGCTACAGCATCCTCGAAGTGGTATCTGAGCACTGCAGAAATTTCAGATATCAGCATCAGGTTGACCCTTTAAACAGAAAGCAAAGGGGAAAAGATACTAATGGCAGTAAAATTTGGTACCTGGAAATAAAGAAGACTAGGTTTAGATACCCCAACATACTGGGTTATCAGGGACCATTAATACATGTTAAATCTTATTTTATAATGTAGACTTCTTCAGAGTCTTGGACTGGTCCCTCTAATCCTTTCCAGCACACTGATGCAGGCTAGCAGTGAGATAACTGGGCTGAACTTCTGGGAGGATCCACCTAAGCATTGCCGTTTTTGTTTGTCCTAAGAGAGCATTTTAGCAGATGAGTGCATTTAAAAGTGGTCTGTGCTCTGCCCCCACACCAGTGTAAATATTGTAAGCATGAACATCTGGTTCATATCACTGATGACTACAGGGCATATTGACCTTAGATTAGGGGGATGAGACAGCAAAATCCTCATCAAACCAATAGTGACATTTCTAAGAGACGGCTGGGGTGGGGCAGTGAGGGAGCTTAGTCCCCTTGAATCTCCATTTTTGGGAAACTTTCCTTTTAAAAAATTTTTTAAGTATTATATGAAAATAAATTTCTAAAAAATCAAATAGATTTGCAATAAAAACAGTAGTAGCAGCCAGTGCACACTTTGTCAAGGCTCTTTTCACCTCTGATACAGAGTAATGTCCATGTAGTAGTTATTCCATCAAAACATGTATTAGCCTACAAAGATTATAATGACTTGGAGCAGTGCTCTCAGTAGCATGAAGAAGATAGAAACCTTTATTATTTTAAGCCAGTAATATTTGAGTTCTTCCAAAGGACTACCATATACCCCAGCCTATTTTGCCTGATACAGTCGATGCAAGTACAGTGGTCAATCACTAGGGCTCTGATTTCAGATGGATTTGTTTGTTTGTTTGTTTTTAATTGAAAGAAAGTGAAAGTCACTCAGTTGTGTCTGACTCTTTGCGACCCCATGGACTATACAGTTCTCTAGGCCAGAATATTGAAATGGGTAGCCTTTCCCTTCTCCAGGGGATCTTCCCAACTCAGGGATCGAACCCAGGTCTCCTGCATTGCAGGTGAATTCTTTACCAGCTGAGCCACAAGGGAAGTCCTTTTTAATTGAAGTACACTTTATTTATAATATTGCATTAGCTTCAGTTGTACAGCATGGTGATTCAGTATTTTTACAGATTACATTCCATTATAGGTTATTGTGTACTATACAGTATATCACTGTTATTTATCTATTTGATGTATAGTAGCTTGTATCTGTTAATCCCATACCCTTCATTTGTCCCTCCTCCCTTACCTCTCCCCTTTGGTAACCACAAATTCATTTTCTTTGTCTGTGAAATACAGACCTGGATTTGAGTCTGGGTCCTGCTGTCTCCTAGCTATATGTCTTAGACAGACTTCTGAAACTTTCTGAACTTCATGTCCTTCTCTAGAAAATAGTGATAATCATGGGATTTTTGCAATGCTTGGATTACTAAATAAAACTAAAACATTCAATACATGTTCTGCACAGAATAAATGCTCAGTAAGTGGTAGCTTTTGATGATTAACAGTGTTTTTAACCTATTTAACACAAGTTCACAGGTAATACGGGGATTCCCGGGTGGAGCTAGTGGTAAAGAACCACCTGCCAATGAAGGAGACATAAGAGATGCAGGTTTGATCTCTGAGTGGGAAAGATCCCCTGGAGGAGGGCATGGCAACCCGCTCCAGTATTCCTGCCTGGAGAATCCCATGGACAGAGGAGCCTGGTGGCCTACAGTCCATTGGGTCACAGACTCGGACACTATTGAAGTGACTGAGCATGCACTCACAGGTAATATAAATACAGAAGGAATGTGTGTGAGCTGGCAGAGCTATTGCATTAGATGGAATACTGCCTTTTAGGAGATAAAGAAAGGAGTAAGTTCTTCAAGCTTTGTGGTGAAAATAAGTGCACATATGACTATTTTATGATAGTGGAGAGGAAGGGGCCTTTATATTTGGTCTTTCAAAATAGTATCTCTGCTTCTTCACACTCCATTCAGAGAACAAGTCTTTTTTACTAAACCTTGATGAATTCTGTGCTAAAAATACTCTATTCCCATTTGGTGCAGTGAAATGTCATATCCATTAAACACCAACATACCAAATGCTGCGTGCAGAGCCTCAGCCCAGCAAATTCAAATCAACAGGATATTGTGCTCATCCTCATCTTCTTCATACTGTGCATCTCAGCAGATAATTCTGAAGGATTATCTAAGGCTTAATTGTTATCTTAATCTTTTAAATTATAAAAATAAAGAACTCATGTACTCCAACAAATTCACTTTTATAATTTTAATTTATTTTTGACTGTCCTGGGTCTTTGTTGCTATGTGGGCTTTTCTCTACTTGCAGCAAGCAGGGGTTGCTCTCTTGTTGCAGAGCATGGGCTCTAGGGGGTGTGGGCTTCAGCAACTGGGGCTCCTGGGCTCTAGAGCCCAGACTCAGTAATTGTGGGGCACAGGCTTAGTTGCTCTGCAGCATGTGGAATCTTCCCAAATCCAGGATCAAACTCATGTCTCCTGCATTAGCAGGCAGATTCTTTACCACCGAGCCATCAGAGAAACCCCCAAACTCATTTTTTTTTTTAGTTCTACCACTTTATTGCTACCAACCCATCTCCCTCCACCCTCGTGCACACATGCTCAGTCATGTAATCCCATGGACTTCAGCCTGCCAGGCTCCTCTGTCCATGGACTTTTCCAGGCAAGAATACTGGAGTGGGTTGCCATTTCCTTCTCCACCAAACTCACTTTTAAAGAAAGGAAGTTGTGGCCCAAGGATAAAAATGACTTCTCAAGGTCACAAAAATATAAAAGTGACAGTACTGGGCCAAGATCTCCAAACATCCAAGCTAATTTTTCCCCCATAATAACACAGAGATACAGAACTTTCAGAACTGGAAGGACCTGATCCAGTTCCAATAATTTATAGAGAAAATTGAGGCCAAAAGAAATTTAAAATGTTTCACCCCAGGCAGTTCTTGAAGCCAGCACGTTCTAGAGTTTTGGGCCAACTTTTGTAATCACAGGCTTGGTGCTCTTGATATGTCACTGGTCAGTCCAATGTGGTTATTTAGAGTAGGGGCCCCAAGATTCCAGTTAATGGACTGGAAATGAGCTATCAACATTAGAATCACCTTAGTGATGTTTAAAAATAAAAATTCCTGGATCCCAGTCTTTGAAGATTCAGTTTTAGTGAATCTGAGGTGAGGTCCCCAGAATCTGTGTGGTTAGTTAGTTTGTTAGTTAATCCATATAGTTACTTTGCTTTCTAGCTGATTCTGAGGGACATCCAGATAGGGGAACCATTATTAACAGAAGTCAGTGCTTTATGTTCTGGTTTCTGCTGAGCCTGACCTATGATCATTTCCAGCTGATGACGAGATACCTATGGGAAAGCTTAGTCAGGGAAAGTCCTGGGCCACCAAGGAGCCTCTAAGATTTTAATCTGCAAAACCAACCTCAAGGTAATTAGAGCCAGGAGAAGGCTGCCCTCGCCAGATGGAGATTGATCTGAAATGGAAACACATCCAGGAGAACTGAAAGGGATCTAGAACACTCGGTCTCATCTCCCAGGCACGGGTGGCCACTAAATCAGAATTGGCAGCTTGACTTCTCTTGGGAAAACATCCTTTTAAAATAAAGGTTATCCGTTTAAATATTTTAAAACAGAATATTTGAGCAAACACCATTTTTAAATGTCTATAGAAATTGTAACAATAAATCATCATGAATAATAGACAAAGCTAGGAGGTTCTGTTTTGTCAAGTTTCACAAAATAAGAGCTGAAAGGGCTCTCTGAAACCTTTTAGTGAAAGGATTCTAAACACATCTGAGGGTGTGGCTTCTCCTCTGGTAAGTTTTTCTCTAAGTAGAGGATCTCAATAGAGATCACACCTCTTGCTGATGACTTTTGCCATTTTACCTGTATAGCATCCTTTCCTTCTTCCCTTATAGCTCAGTCGGTAAACAATCTGCCTGCAGTGCAGGAGATTCAGGTTTGATCCCTGGGTTGGGAAGATCCCCTGGAGAAGGAAATGGCGACCCACTCCAGTATTCTTGCCTGGAAAATCTCATGGACAGAGGAGCCTGGTGGGCTATAGTCCATGGGGTTACAAAGAGTTGGGCACGACTGAGCGACTGACACACACACAGTTTTACTTTAGAGAATTGCTCTTACCTTACTGTCATTCCACATGGTTCTCATCCGTGGAGTCCAGGAGTGGGCACCTGACCCAAGCTTGGCCAATCAGAGCACTCTATCCTTAACCAAAGCAACTGCTTCAGGGATGGGCACTTGGCCAATGAGCATCAGCCCCCAACCTTTGCTAGAACTACTGAGAAAGAGGATATGGGCATGGCTAAACTGGCCATAGAAGGGGGAAAAAAGTGGAAGCAGTGACAGATTTTATTTTCTTGGGCTCCAAAATCACTGCGGATTGTGACTGCAGCCATGAAATTAAAAGACGTTCGCTCCTTGGAAGGAAAGTTATGACAAACCTAGACAGTGTATTAAAAAGCAGAGACATCACTTTGCTGACAAAGTCTGTGTAGTCAAAGCTATGATTTTTCCAGTAGTCAGGTATGAATGTGAGAATTGGACCATAAAGAAAGCTGAGCACCAAAGAATTGATGCTTTCGAATTGTGGTGCTGGAGAAGACTCTTGAGAGTCCCTTGGACTGAAAGGAGATCAAACCAGTCAATCCTAAAGGAAATCAATCCTGAATATTCATTGGAAGGACTGATGCTGGAGCTGAAGCTCCAATACTTTGACCACCTAATTCGAAGAGCCGACTCATTGGAAATGACCCTGGTGCTGGGAAAGATTGAAGGCAGAAGGAGAAGGGGGTGGCAGAGGATAAGATGGTAAGGTAGCATCACTGACTCAATGGACATGAATCTGAGCAAACTCCAGGAGATAGTGAAGGACAGGGGAGCCTGGGGTGCTGTAGTCTATGTTGTCGAAAAGAGTCAGACATGACTTAGTGACTGAACAACAACAACAAAACTGGCAAGAGGCAACATCGGAGCTGCTGGGGGTGTCTTTCTGCCAAGAATGGAGAGACTGCCTTAGGAAGAAGTCAACATGGAGGAAAATAGAGCCAAGAGTCAGAGAAAGACTGATGAACGATAATATCATCTTCATATCCAGCCCAGGTTTTTCTGAAACTAGATGCATTTTGATGTTTAAACTAGTTCAGCTGGATTTCAGCAACTGAAAACCAAAAGAATCCTGACCACTGTGTCTCCTCAGGAATCAGAAACTGGGGTTGCAAAATGGTCATGTGTATTTGGGAATTTACACAGATTATAATTCTTAAATACTCATTAAGTATGGACACAGTTTGGAGACAGGAAATGGGATTAGGCTTTTCTTCACTAGACCACTAGTAGTTGGGAATGACTTCCTGCTAGCTGAGGAAACTTGGCCAACATCACACAGCCTCAATACAATAAACCCCTCTGAACCCGATTCTATCTTAGGAAAAAACATACTGTACACCTTAAAAAACAACAGTACATATCACAACAAACCGACTCTATTTGATCATCATTCACATTTTACAGACAAGATTAACTTACCAAGGGTCACGGAACTAATAAATGGCCACATTGAGATGCAAACTTGGTCTATCTGAGTCTAAAATACATGGCGTTAACTACTCTGTCTACTGCCCTAAAGAGAAAATTGACATGGGCACCATCAGGATAGACCTACAGGCAAAAAGGGGAAAATATGAGTCACATTTCACTTCTCATATAGGACTTACTTTTGCCTCTTTAATTTTTCTGTGTGCTGCCTTTTAGAAATAAGCCCTAATGGTATACAAATCTTTTAAGCATAGGGACAATTTCTTGCTCATTTTTGCTTTGAGTTGTATACCATAGTGTTTTGCACATAGTAGGTGGTCAATAAACTTTTACAATGAAATTGAACTTTCTGTGTCCATAGGTGTAGGTATACAGTTGGAGTAGCAGAAAAAAAGGAGACAGAAATATCTAGTACTTGCCATCGTATCTACATTAGAATACATTGTGCCTAAGTGTTCTGACTTAGTTGAAAATAATTTTGTGACAAGTACAGAAAGCCACACAAAGTAATATAAAACAAAATGTGTATGTGTGTGTATGTATGTAGTGACATGTTAATAGAAGGCTACAGAAGTATCTCAAGGAATTCAACAGCAGGGAACAACACCATTGGATCGCATGAGTGATGGAGTGGAAAATGGGCAATCACTAGGAATAAGGGTGACTCACCCCCTCCCCTCTCCCACAGCCTTCTTCCTCGTCTGTCTCCCTCTGGGCTGGATGCTGTGTTGTGCTGCCTCACTCAGGAATAAATTACTTATTTCCCCAGCTTCTGGGACTACTCCCAGAAGATGGGTATCTACTGTTTGCCCTCTTTGGGGATTGCCTTGGTTGAAAAAAAACAGCCTCACTAAGGCCATGCTTTCTTCCAGGGACAGCACACCTCTGATAGAGGTATAAAGGTCTGATCCCCTTGGTCCAACTTGGGAAAACTGAGAAGGGACATCTCAGCTCTAGAGCTTCCTACAGGATTGCTTTTATTAGAACTGCATCACAAGTCAGCTACTCTCTTTGCCAAATCCTAATTCCTTCTGCCTTCCAGGTTTTGGTCTGAAAGGTACTACGTAATACTTAACTTCTCAGAGGCTGGTTCTCAGGTGACCCAAGCTGGGTCTCCAAGCCTCCCAGTCTTCTTCCCATTCTCTCTCTGCCCTTCCTTTTAATTTATTTGACTGTGTTGGGTCTTAGATGCAGCATACGGGATCTTTATTGCATCCTGAAGGACCTTCCATTGGGCACACGGACTCCCTAGTTGTGGCACGGGGGCTCCAGAGTGCTTGGGCTCGGTGATTGCAGCCCACGGGCTTAGTTGCTCAAAGTGGCATGTGGGATCTTAGTTCTCCAACCAGGGATTGAACCCGTGTTGCCTGCATTGCAAGGCAGATTCCTCACCACTGGACCACTAGGAAAGTCCCCTCCCTCCCTTTCTACTCTCCACTTTTCCCTTTCCCTTTTCTTACCCCTTCTCTCTCTTCTTCCCTTCTTTTTCCTCTCCCTCCCTCTCTCCTTCAGACTATGTAGCTTCTCACCCCTGCTTCTTTCTGTGCTTCAGCTTCATTCTCTTCTCCTCTGCTCTTCTGGTTTGTAGACCACCGTGGCTGCTCCAAACTGGAGTGGTGCCTCAGACACCATCATTGTAGCATATGCTTTTGGTTATCCACCCAGATGCCCTTTGCTAGGTTGGTGAACTCATCCGGTGGTATGGCTGCTCACATTGATTCCTGTCTCTGGAAGGTTGCCTTTAGCCAACTAGAACCTTCTCAGCTGGAGATGCCTGAGAGGTTATGCCCCACATTCTTTGGTCACTGATCATCAGATGGGGGATATAAATGTCCACCCTCCTTGCTTCAAAGCAGAACACACACTGTAGTACAATTCATTCCTGCTTTAGAGATCCCCTTGGATTCAGGCTGAAGCTAGACTTCTCCTGAAAGTACATCTTTACATCTTCCCCGCTCCGTGCTCCTCCCTGTCCCTTACCTAAGAGCACTCCTTCAGTAAATCCCGCTGTTTCAAGGGAACATGATTTAAGATCATCCCCTTACAGGTATGGTGCCTGGGACCAATTGACTCAGATTCTGCTGCTCTAGTTCCAGATATCCAGGAAGGAGGATGGATTGGCTCAGGCTGAGCCAGCTGAGCTTCTTAGATTGGGGTTTAGGTGTTCAGTTATTTATGGCTGGGTATAAATGACCCAGTTGCATAGTACAGGGTAGATGAGGGGTACAGAGAGAGAGGGCAACTCTCAGAAAAGTCGATTCCTGCAAGAATGGATGTGACCACGTGTCCTCCTTCTCAGTCTTTCTTGAATTTGTTATCTCAGTCAGCCTCCTCATTCCTCACCCTCTCTCCAATCAGAGGGTTCGATTTTGAAAGGTAGCACAATGTAATGGAGAAAGGACTGGGCTGAGCGTCAGGAGGCCTGGGTTGTAACCTGCTTCACATCTGCAGGTCTCAGTTTCGAGGTAAATTAGACAGTTTGTTTGCTGACTTAAATAGTCAATGCCTCTATTAAAGCAAATGGCCAGAATCTAGATCCAAAACCTCTGCATCTCTGAAGTCAGCAGAGTGCCTGGCACAGAGTCTGAACACCGTTAACATATAGAAAACAGTAGGTAGCCTTTAGAAATGAAATGACAATGAATTACATCAAGGCAATAAGGTAGAACATGACCCCAAAGCATACAATATTCTGGGTGTGGGGCCCACTAGTAATAACTGGTACTTGCATGCTCAGTTGCTTCAGTCATGTCCGACTCTTTGCAACTCTGTGGACTGTAGCCTGCCAGGTTCCTCTGTCCAGGAGATTTCCCAGGCAAGAATACTGGAATGGGTTGCCATTTCCTGTTCCAGGGAATTTTCCCAACCCAGGGATCAAACCCTCGTCTCCCGTGTCTCCTGCATTGCAGGTGGATTCTTTACCGCTTTGTGCTCTTCTCTGCTAAGCACGCCATGTACTGTTCTGATTATTGCTGCTAAAAAGTCACCCCAAAACTTGGCCTTTTAAAATAACAATTTTATTAATGCTCATAGATACTGTGGGTCAGAAATTTCGGCAGGGTATCATAGGAATCGCTTGTCTCTGCTCCATGATTTCTGGATCTTCAGTTGGGAATATTTGCCAGTCTGTGGTGACTTGACAGCTGAGAGCTGAAATCATCTGGAGGCATCTTAGCTCACAAAAATGGTGGCTGATGTGGCAGTTGGCTGAGACTTCATCTGGGGCTGTTGACCAAAGCTTGGGCTTCCTCAGAATGGTGGCTTGGGCTAATAATAGCACTTTGTATGCAGCGGCTCAGGCCTCCAAAAGAGATCCTCCCAGTTTCACAAGGCAGAAGCTTCATTGTTTTTATGACTTCACTTCAAAAGTCAAACTGCATCGTTCCTACTACATTTTGTCAGTCACCAGGCCATGCAGATGGAAGGATCAAGAAATTAGGCATCATGTCTTGATGGTGTTAGGGCAAGGTTCTCATAGAGCATGTAGGATGGGAAATATCGTTGTGGCCATATTTGTAAAATTCAATTCACCATGTGTGCCTTGTTTCATTTAATCCTTCTGTTGTCCTTGGAGTAGGCATCGTTGTCCTTACAGATGAAGAAACTGAGGCTCAGCAAGGCCATGTAGCTTGCCTGTGAACAAAGCCAGTACATGACAGGACAGGACTTAAACCCACTCTGTACCAAGCAGGTGTTCTCTAACAGAGGTGCATGCTAAGTGGCTTCAGTTGTGTCCAACTCTTTGCAATACCATGGACTGTAGCCTGCCAGGCTCCTCTATCCATGGGATTCTCTAGGCAAAAATACTGGAGTGGGTTGGCAGGCCCTCCCCAGTGAATCTTCCTGACTCAGGGATCGAATCTGCAAGTCTTAAGTCTCCTGCACTGACAGGCATGTTCTTTACTACAAGCACCACCAGGGAAGCCCCCCTCTAACACACATGTGCTACTTATTGGACAAAGGAACGAAGAAAGTCAGACATTCGAAGGCCAGATCTCCCTATGTGCAGGATTGGGAGTGGGTGAGTCTTTTCGTCCCCCCATAACCCTGATGTCAGAGTTGATATCTTCCCCATGGGGTAAAGGAATCTGGTTCCTCTGCATAGCTCCCCAAGGTGTTACTTCCCAGAGACTATGTAACTATTATGTGTACCTTTAATGCCTCAAGTTTGCCAGATACATGCTGCCAGAGTTGCTGTCTGTCCCACCTGCCCCCCTAATCATTCAGCAAAAGAGTCTGAGCAACAGTAAGCCTGAGGAAGCTCTGATCCCCTCCATGAAGGCAGCACACAGAACCAAATCATGCCAAGAATATCTCCTCTGCCCTGATTCCCTTTTGAAATCATCTCTTCCCTTTATCTTCAAACAAGGACCACTTCTTCCAGGAACTCATCTTGGACACTCCTATGATACTTAAAATCAGAATGTTTAGGTGACATTTGGCACTCACAGCTTATTCTGTAGTTTTTTGTGTCCTAATCACCCTGTTAGTCTTCTAAGACCCCACAGATCAAGGACTATGCTCTATTCCTGTTTTCCTCCCCCAACCACAGAAAAGATACCCCATTAGTAGGTACTCAGTAAATATGACTGATTAGATCAAAGGGCCTTGTGAAGTTTATTTTTAAGTTTATAACATGTGCATCTTCAAAAGTAGTTTTTGAGAACCTACTCTATCAAAGGCATTGTGCTAGGTGCTAACATACCATGTGATCCAGGAGCAGGAATTTAGAAAGTCAGATCTGATCCTTGTGGGCACTCAGCAGTATGTCAGTAACATGTCAGAACTGATGTCTAGAAGCAAAGCGTCCTTGGTTAGATTGAGGCCTTGGTATCGGATATATCAGATGCAAGTGCTGTAAGGTTAAAATCTCTGTCAGCTGTCAGATGATTTGAGAGTCAGACATTTAGAAGTCCCTGAAGAAGGCTTTAAAAATCCAAGATCTTGAATTTAGCTTCTATAAATTCCCCAAATGATGTTTTTAGCTGGAGCTATCACATAGGAAAGGATGGGCCTAACTGTCTAATTGGCCATCTTGTAACAGGTAAGTTTCTCTACTCTTCTTCCATTTGTCACTATTTCACCCCAAAGTGTTCCCCAAAACCATGCCCTTTAGAAACACCTTTGAATATTCAAACTCAGCTGATCAACCTGATAATAAATGATAGGCAATCAATATGAATGTTCATCTTCACTCATTATTTACTACATAAATTCTCGATCCAAATATAACCCCATTGTATAAAACTCTTTACTCAACATACTATTACCAAGAATAAAATAACTCCTGTAAATAATTACCTTTGGGATATGAAAGAAAATGTAAACATTTTATTTGGCAGTTGTTTCTGAACACATGAATAAATAAATGGAAAAGTACATATTCATATTTCTTTTTGGAGTAACAGATACCATTAAACGCTTATTTACACATCTTCACTGCAAAGAACAGTTACACAATTCAGTTTTGTCTTATAAAAGGTAACTTCCCACACCACTGGACTGGACAGGTAAAGATGGAGATATGGGTAGTGCTTGGTTCTAGCAGTCTCAATGTTTGAAAGGCATTCATTTGCAAGTGTGAAAAGAAGAGTCATCATGCATTTGAGTTCATCCGGATCATGTACTGTAGAAAGTTACTGATGGCAGCCACAGAATTTGGTGTGTCATGCGCTTAAGTCAACTATGACATGTTTGTAAATCTGTGTGTTTCCCTTAAAACTGGAAGCAAAAAGAAAATTGCGTTTATTAATGGACACATGCGTGAATGATCTTGGTGCCTGAACATTTAATTCCTGAAATTTCACAAATTTGGCTTTCTCTGCATCCCAGTTATACACTTGAGTAAAGGAATAATCACTTCCAAGAATTGCATATTGGTAGTTATTTATCTGAAGAGGCTGGAACACCATGGATCCTCGTGATGGCATCCTCTGAATATCCTGAAATGAGGACCCTCCCCATTTCATTACTTTGGAATCACCAATGAATCTTGTCAAGCAGATGTACACATCGCCTTTCACTGAGAAGTGCTTAACGGCATATACATCCTCCATGTTGGGGATGTCAGTCTGGTTAGTGAATAATTGTATTGCTTTGTTCCACTGATAAATGACAGGACGCTGGGAACTGCTGGACAGTATTAAATGAGGCGTTCTGAGAGTCTGAGGTGTTCTGGCTATTTCTAGATATTCCACATCAGTATCCCTGTACCACGCATGTAAAGATTGATGGGAGTAGAATCCATTTCCGTTCCACTTATAAATGGTAGTGAAACCAGCTTTTGAACTGTCAGCAACAACGAAGTACCAGTTGTTTTCAATCTTGAATGTTTCAATGTCATTGGGTTTTCGAATTTTGAGGATTTCAATATCCTGGATTTTTATGAATTTATTTGCAAAACTGTCTCGCTTATAGATGTGAGAGCCACCAAACAGCTGGGCCACAATGACATAGAGCTGAGTTTCAATGACTATAGGCTTGCACACTACAGTGGACGTGCCTGGGAAAGACAAATGAGAGATTAGGAGGATGGCCATCCTTCTCTTGGAGCATGTTAATACACAGGCTGAGACCATGCAGCTGCCACCAAACTCTTGTTTCAGCCTGAAATAAGAGATTTCTTTCGTTGATTAGGCAAAGCCAGTTTTTTAATCAGATCCAGTGGCAACAAGACTGTGCCTTTTTGCCTCATGGAGCCTTGTTACCAACAGTAGAGTTGTCTTGTCACATCCAATGTGTACTAGACATTCAGGACACATGGCTACAGCCTGAGTTTTCCCTCTCACTTCTTCTTCTTCATTGTCTTTAATTTTTAAAAAAAAAATTTTTGGCTGCCCCACGTGGCAGGTGGGAGCTTAGTTCCCCGACCAGGGATTGAACCTGCGCCCCCTTCATTGGAAGTGCAGAGTCTTAACCACTGAATTGCCAGTGGAAGACCCTGGAAGACGGTGATGGAAGTCCCTCTTCTTTGTCTTTTTTTTTTTTTTTTTGGCCATGCCACACATGGATCTAGTTCCCTCAATCAGGGATTGAACAGGGAAAGCAGTGAGTACTAACTACTGGACCGTCAGGGAGCTCTCTCTCCTCTCACTTCTTATGGAAAAGAATCATTGCTTTCCCTGACGTATCAATGAGTTAGTCACAGTAATTCTAGTGGAAACTGCCATTTATTGAGCACCTACTTTATGCTTTGCCAGATCATCTCATTAAATTTCCCACCAATCTTAAGAGATAACTATTATTATTACCCTTCCTTTTGCAGGTGAGCAGGCTGAAAGTCAGAGAGGTTCGATGCTGCTAGAAGGCAGAGTTGGGATTCAAGCCCAAGGCTACCAGTGTCCCTATGCTTTTAACTTAACCCAGGGCGAGGAGTTAGCTATATTGGGGCTTCCAACTTGGGCTTGGATTCCACAAGGTTCTAGGATAACCTCACCAAGTCTTGAGCAGTGGCCTGGGCAGCCCACAGCTCTATCTTCAATTGCTGTGTTCTCTGTAATGAATGGTTTCTAGCTCTAGAATCCACTAACTTTCCCCTAAGAAAAGAGAGATGTCACTCGGGATTTTTCTGAAGCTTTAGGTCACTAGTGGCAAAAGAGAAGAAGGAAGAATCCTTAAGAAAAGGGAAAGAGGGGTACAGTCGTGGGCGAAGCTCCTGAAAGTTACTTTGGGAAATCTCAGAAAAACTACATGGGGGTCTGTCAGAAGCCTAGCTCAGTATCCTTTGTTAAGAGTTTAAGTTATCAATAGATTCTGATCTTCTAGAGGGAGGTTGGTTCTCTGAAACCCAAAGAGAGCAAGGCAAATCTAGCCCCAGGCTTTTTCTAACTGCAGCTGTAAGGGCTTTGAGGTAATAAGTTCCACATCGACTCTTTCTATTAATTGACTGCATGCATAGGCAAAATTATTCTATTTATGACCCTTTTCAAGACTCAGCTGATTCTGTGACCTTAAGAAAATCTCTTCTCTGGGATTCAGTTTTCCCTTCTATACAGTGAAAGTTGGAACTAGATTAGAGATGGCTGCTGGTTTTCAATCATGTACCAATATTGATTGATTGATTGGGACTGCCTGGAGAACTGTATTAAGAAGGATTCTGTCCTCTGCAAGAAAGAACATCATGATAGATTAACAGTGTCTATATGGGGTGAGGGAGGGGATAGTGACTGCATATATGACATATATTCATCATCCTGGACTAGATAATGTCATCTGGAAGTCTGCAAATATATGATTCATTTTTCTTTCAAGTGTTCATCTAAAGATTCATTCATGGCAATTGAGAGACTGTACGCATGTAAGAAGAAGCTGGTTTAGATTGCACAAAGTCCTGCTGCAATCCACTGGAGAACTGAGGGGGCTTCAGGAGAAAGGGAAGCATAGCCTTCCTCCTTGAGAAGGAAAGAGGATTGTAGGAGGGTCTCAGTTTGGAGGGGATTCAGTTATCTGGGCACCTCAGTCTTAGCTAAGACCAAAACTTGCCCTGATCCTTTGAGCAATAGAGTTGATGACTGCCAACAAAATCTAGTTATAACCATCCCAGCCTTGTCGAGTGGGTGACCTTCTATGGGAATGTGGGAGTGCTCTCAGAAGCAAGTTTAACGGTGTTAGAAGCTAACGCTGATGTGAAGGTGATTTCAGAGGGAGCCTCATGTTCTAATTTATGACTTAACACTTAAAAGTTTTTGAAATGAGGAAGAAACTTAAGAGGTGACCTAAGTAAAAGTTTTCATGGGAAAAAAAAAAAAGATTTCCATCATCAAATTAAATGCAAAAAATACTAGAAAGAGGTTTGTGTCCTCACTGCAGGATTTCTCAGAGCCTCTAATGTGTGTTATTATGAATCTCCAAGAGGGAGATATGGGTCCCAAATTTACTGGACCATAAAACCCTTATGTCACAAGTCATACATGAACATTTTGCAGAAGTAATGTTTTTGCAATAAAATTTGAGATTCTTCGATCTAAAATAAACTCAATTCTGTAGTTAAAAAAATGGACCCAGTAAGAGTGTGGCTTAACTAGTTTGTTTGTGGCAGAACCTAGATAGAACTCATAATTCTTAGTCCAGTACTTTTTCTTTCAAGAAAAATAACCCACTTTTTATTGCGTATTTACTGAGATAGGTCCTATGCTGAGTTTCTTGAACATGTGCTCTCATTATTTCGTAAGAGCCCTGCAAGTTAGATATTAGTATTACCATTTTACAACTGAGGAAATTAAGCTTTAGGGAACAATCTCAAATGGTAGATTTAGGATTCAAATGATTCTAAACCTGGTAGCTCAATTGGTAAAGAACTGCCTACTGTTCTAGAGACCCAGGTTTGATCCCTAGATTGGGAAGATCTCCTGCAGTAATAAATGGCAACCCACACCAGTATTCTTGCTCGGAAAATCCTATGGACAGAGGAGCCTGGTGGGCTACAGTCCATGGGGTGGCAGGAGTTGGACACGATTTAGCGACTGAACTACAAACCTGCCAAAAGCATTCCCTGATATCATTCATCTTTTCTTTTTGCCCTTGACCCAAGCAGTTTAACTTTCCATTCAAAATACAGTCAGCCTTTTCATACCTGTGATGTTGTCATAATTCCGGAAGGTCTTTTCTACATGGTCCCATTCAAGGAAAATGCACTTTCCAGTAAAAGGCTGAGCAATGACGACATACTCATCGTTCATATAAGAAAAAGTATCTATGGACAGTGATTGATAAGGCAGGTCTTGAGACTTTGCAAACTCTGCAAAAATTGAAAATGATGATTAGTAGCTGTGCTAATGCCTCATTCGTTGGCTAGATCTAAAATGTCCATAAGAAATACATTTATTCTAGAGAAACAGTAAAATGGTAGTTTTACTTTGCTTTTAAACACATGAAGTTTTAATGGTTCATAATATCTTTAAATTGCTTAGTTGGTTTTTAATGTATAAAAAATATCAGTTCCTGCATATGTTAAAAAAAAAATGTAACCCTTAGTTTAATTTTATGAGATGGAATAATTTGGAATACATTACCTGTAATGATGCAATCAAAATCCTTAGAGGAAAGACTATTGATTTTGCGCTTCTTGTATTCCGGAGGGCCTTCACAATAGATGTCTTCGACAGTTGCATTGGTGTGGCTTAGCCATTCCACCAGCCACTTCAGTTTACAGTCACAATTAAATGAATTACCTCTCAGGTCACTGAAAGACAAACTTCAGCTGCTTTTGATATACAAGGGTCCTTCCTTCATAGGCATGACTCTTACCATAGCAATTACATGAGCAGGACGCCCTCACCTGGTTTTATATCATGCCTCATAATCTACCTTGAACCTGTCTGATCGTTCACTTTGGGCTCAGAGAGGACCACAGTGCACCCTTGCAAGCCACCCCAGTCAATGGAACCTCATAACTTACTCCCTCTTGGATTCAAAGGTAGTTCAGTCTAGAGCTGTGCTGTCCATAGGAACACAATATGAACCATATATGTAGTTTAAAAATTTTCTATAGACACATTAAAAAAGTAAAAAGAAACAGATGAAATTATTTTTAATATCATATGTTATGTAACCCAATACATACAGAATTTTATCATTTTGACATATAGTGATATGAAAATTACTTATGAGATATTTTGCATGCTTTTTCTATACTAAGTCTCTGTGGAGTCCAACGTGTATTTTATGCTTACAGTATATCTCAATTTGGATAATAAAACTTCAGCAGAAGTTCCTGATTTGTGCTTAGATTTAATAAAATTCACAGTTAAAAAAAAAAGATTCATACACCCGATTTGTTCCAAGCATACCTAAAAGTTTTCCAATAATTGAACAGAAAAATCAGTTCTTAAATTTAGTTTTTTATTTGATTAAAAAAAAAAAAAAACTAAGTAAAATTTAAAATTCAGTTTCTCAGTCACACTAGGAACACATTTTAAGTGTTCTGTGATCACACGTGCGGCTACCATATTGGGCAACACGGGTTCTAAAACACAGAATGTAGTGACTGTTGGACCATATTTAATTAAACCAAGTGAGCTATTTGCTTTTCTTCTTCCTCACAGATGTAATTAATCCTGATCCTATTCCATGGTCTTCAAATTCAATTTTAATAGGAAATGACTTAGATACAGCCGAGTTAATGCAGACATACAATAGCTCATGCCCATAATAAACTGCACAGCACAGATAGTTTAAATTTCCACATATGATCCCAACTCATCAGTTCTCTGTTTATTTGCATTGTTTCTGCTCAGAAATCCAATCTCTTTCCTAAAACTCGTCTCTGTCACATAGAATTCCTAAGATAGGTATTGTCTACTTTTCACACAGCACAAGAATAATTTTTAAGTGTTGGAGCACTTAAAAATGTGTTTTAAGGGATAAAGAAAACCAAGAAATCTACTAAAAGGCATATTGGCATGGATCCTTGCACTTCTTAGATAATTCTTGATTTGGGCGTATCAAGGTAGGCCAAACCCATGATAGGATTCCTTGGAGAAACTGAGCCCTTTTCAAGTGACTTTTCTTTTGCTAGCGTGCGGTTTAGACTGACATAATGTTGGGCCAGAGGGTCTCCAAACAAGCTATATCCCCAAGTCTGCCATGGAGTTATCTAACTTGCAAGACATTCGTAGGACTGACTTCATATCCCAAGACTACTCTGACCCAGAAATAATGAGTGTCAACTTTTCTGATCTATTGCAAACCAGAGTGGATAACTGTGGTCTGTCCAAGACTCTTTGGAAGTATCCTGATTCTGACAGTCTCTTGGAAATAAACCATCTTTCAGGAATTGGGGTAATAGGCATGGAGGAGGGGCTGGGGGAGTACTACAAGGAACAAAGAAAGTTTTTCACTAGCTAGCTGATTTGATGTTAAATACTGGTTTTAGGCGAGGATACTTGACTCAAATTTTGTTGGAGAAAAGTTGTTTTGAATATATATTCTATAGCAAAGGACCTGATAAATATGGTTGTTTTCACACATCTTTCGTTTGTTCCTATGTTCTACCTTGTGGCATTTAAATACCTTTCTAATGTTTTGGAAGGCACTTATTGAAGCTAAATTGCTTTTGAGACGGTTAGGCATACATTACTTGCTTTGCTTACTGCAAAATATACAAATTCCTTCCAAAGATCTTTCACTCTGAGGCTTAAAAGTCAAAGTTTGAAAGCTCTTTTGTTTGAAAAAGGGTCAAAAATAATTAAGTTCATTCCCTTCCTGGGGCTTAAGCCAAATTCCTGGGGATTAAGCCTAGGGTTGTTGTTCAGAGTAATGAGAGAAAAGGCAAACTTTTCTCCCTTCCCCCACTTCCTGCTCCGTTTCTCTGTTTACTGACCAACCCATGGGTGTAACCTTTCATCTTTATTCTGTCAGTTACCCAGACTTCTTTGTGTTTTTCCTTTGTTGTCCCATTTCCTGAACCCCGTGAGAAAAAAAAAAAGGCTTCTTGAAATTTCTATCTAGCTCTCCTCTTCCCCTGTCTCCCCCCAAGTCGCTTGTCATCAGTCCCTCCCATACAGACACACACTTTATCAAAGGAAAGCTTAGGGTTACGTTTTCAAACTATAGTGGAGGAAACCCTAGGAGACTCAAACAGTAGTCCAACTAAATTCAAAATTTAAGACAAATTAAAATTTTAAATTTCTCATTTAATTTAAAGCCAATTAAAATTTTTAATAATCAACACCAGACTTCTTTGTTAACTACTGCAAATTAGTTAATTAATCAGTGATTTCTTAGGTCCTCTTACACATTTGTTAAAGAATCCAGGCCTTTGAAAATATCTTTTGGGAGAGTCTGGAGATTGTTGTTTGCAAGGCTCCTGGAAAAAAAAAAAAAAGAGTAACGTAAACTGTAGTCATAAACAAAATACATGCATTTATGGCCCTTTTTGTGTTATGGTATTAAACAAAATGAACAAGGAAACACTCCAAAATACCAGTAACAAAACAGTGCCTGGGCATTGGTCTTTCTATTTATTTAGCACCGAATGGAGCATCACACTCTCAGACAACTAAAGGTTGCCTTCCCGTGTCTGTCCTCTCCATGCGCTCCCCCCTCACACTCAGGCCGCCCTTCCCCTCCTTCCCTCCCCTCACTGGCTCCAGGAGTAGCTCAACCACCAGCTCTTAGAACCCACAGCTCTCAAACTTGGAGGCCTGTCTAACTACTCCCACTCTAGCACACTCTTTTTGCCTATTCTTTTTCTACATGTTTTTCCTTTTTAGCTCCATTCATTCATCCCTCCTTAGAAAATAGCTTCCTCATAAATATCCATCTATCCAATCATCCATTCATCCTGTTTAATCATCTTTTTTTCCTTCTTACAGTTCTTGCCCTATTATCACAGGAATTGTTTTCTCCTTCTCTATTTGTTCTTCCACATATTGCTAAAATGATTCTGATTCTAATCAAGAGTAATGAGCAGGAAACAGTCCTGATAGTATCAAGGAAAAGGTCATGTGTCCACACTGCAGAATTGTGCACGTAACCGGGAGCAGATACTGTATGACGGGAAGGGTGACTAGGTACTGGTGATTTGTCTTTAATCAGCACTATACATATACTTGCATTTCCCAGGTGGCTCAGTGGGTAAAGAACCCACCTGCCAGTGCAGGAGACTCAGGTTCAATCCCTGGGTCGGGAAGATCCCCTGGAGGAGGGCATGGCAACCCACTCTAGTATTCTTGCCTGAAGAATCCCATGGACAGAGGAGCCTGGCGGGCTACAGTTTATAGGGTCACAGAGTTGAACTGAATCGACTGAGCATGCATACATACGTATACATGTTATATACTTTCCTTAGAAGCGGTTTTAATTTTCACAATAAAAATTGAAAATTAAAACAAAGGAGCCTATGCTGTCAGCCTCCAAAGCTCTTGAAAATTCTCTCAAATTCATCTTAAAACACTCTCAAAAGTCTTCTGTTTCTATGTCTTCTAATTAGTACGGGATTTCTCAAGTGCAAGCATTAAAGACATTTAAAACCTATTTTTAAGTTAATTATGTTGTTTTTCTGAGTTTTGGAAATTACCACTAGACTAGATTAGAAACCTTTTTCAATGAACCTTGGCACAGAAGAAAGGGAACTGAATCAGAAGGTTTCAGTCTCAGTGACAGTCCGTTTTGTGATGAGGGGCATAGCTTTGGAGTCATTCTGAGCTGTTTGAATCCTGACTCCACTATTTACTGGCTGTGTGACTGTGGTTATGGACCTTCTCTTCAACTCAGTTTTTTCATTTTTAAGTGGAGGTATAATACCTCATATTATAAGAGTGTTAAAAAAAAATGCAGTAACTCAGGATGGTAGCTGGTATGTGGACTGCTTTCAATAAAGGGCATTTGGGAGGAGGGGACTGGAAGGAGAAGGGCTTTTGTGTGATCATTGCCCCAAAACAGCATTTAGAAAACTGACCATACAAGTGAACTGCTGTGACTGTCTACCTACATAGTATTAAGAAAATACTGCTAAAGAAGATTTTGCAAGAGAACATCTCCACAATTCCTTTTACTGACTGGTGGTTGAATGAAGAAATTTCTTGGTGTCTTGGACCAGTCTAGAGTCACTCTCAAGTTATGCATCTCAATATATTTGCTGGCACAATTGTGTCCTACAGTCCTTACGCTAACTTCTCCTAAGTGGCTCCCAGAAACCAACATAAAGTACAACTGGCTGCAGGATGCATGCTTGGAGTAGGCTGGGTTTTAGAACAGTGGGAGGGAAATGATAAAATAGTCTAGTCCTGAATTACTGCAGCCATTAAGGTTACCAAGAAAGAGACATCTGTTTTCCTTGCTGCCCAACGCAGTTCTTTGAAAGAGCCGGTGAATTGAGAGTTCCACTATCTGCCCGAAGGATAAAACTGTAGACCTCACATAGCCAGGGTGTTAACAATGAACTTCATAGATACAGAGAACAAATTGGTGGCTGCTAGAGGTGAGGTTGAGGGGTGGGAGAAATGGGTGAACTGCATTTTGTTTGTTTTGGTCTAAAAAAAAAAAGATTTTAAAATTCCAAAATTAAGAAAGAGTCAATGCGCTTCACTACAGGTTTTATTAAGGGGTAAGAATGCACTGTATCTGGGTAGCTGATGAAGGGTAGAATTGGTTGGGAGAGGAGTGAAGACAGGGAAGTGAGACATGTCACTGATGTTAATTGTTTTCTAGGATTACTCCGCAGCGAGTACTGGAAGGATGTTTGTCTTATCACTGTATCCCCAGTGCCTGACATAATGTAAGTCCTCAACAGCTGCTTTTAAATGAATAAATGATTGAATGAATGAGTGGATGAATGGGACAGGCTTGAATGGATAAGAGAAAGGGCACCAAGCGAGACAGAGGAAAGGGCAGAGAATGCGTCTCAGGCCCTGTACACCAAGACACTGAGTTAGGGAGAAACTGCAAAGCCCTGTGAATTACCATTGCCTTACCCTGACATCACGTGCTCCTGATGCTCACAAAGTTCCCTCCCTCCTCTGAGCCTGGGATCCTAGTTCCTGGCCAGGGTTCAAACCCTGCTGTGAAAGGGCCAAGTCCTCACCACTGGACCGCCAGGGAATCCCCTAGGAGACTTCCTTTAATTTTTTTTTTAACTTGGCTGCACCAGGCCTTAGTTGCACCATCAGGGGTCATTTAATTACAGCATGTGAACACTTATTTGTGACATGTGGGACCTAGTTTCCCAACCCAGGAATTGAACCCAGACCCTTTGCACTGGAAGCTTGGCCTCTTAGCCGCTGGACCACCAGGAAAGTTCTCCTAGGAGGGTTTTTGAAAGTGTGTCTGTAACTAAGCTCCATTCTCTAGGTCCTGATTCAGAATCTACCTAAGAAACATCCTTTAAAATACCTGGGAAACTGTCCAACTGAACACCTAGCTGCCTTGAGACTGGCTGAGAAGGGTCAAGGGCAGGCAGGCTTTCCTTCCCAATGGAAATGATGACCATTCCCTCCACTTTGGGCTTCCCTGGTGGTTCAGCTGGTAAAGAATAAACCTGCAATGCAGGAGACCTGGGTTCGATCCCTGGGTTAGGAAGATCCCCTGGAGAAGGGAAAGGCTACTCACTTCAGTATTCTGGCCTGGAGAATCCCATGGACTGTATAGCCCATAGGGTTGCAAAGAGTCGCACACGACTGAGTGACTTTCACTTTCACTCCACTTTGGTGTTTTCATGGCTTACCTGAGAAAACCTCTAATTATGGAGCATGGAACCTACTGGAAAGTCTTCTTGCTAAGGCAGACCAGACTGGCTCAGACAGCACGTTTGTTTCAGTGCCACTGGGCTCTGCTGCTAAGAAAGCTTCGCCCACGGCCATCTGGGGTGCTCCCAGCCTCCCTGCAGTGCAGATTCTCAGCTTGAGTTGGTGTCTCACTGAATTTGCGGTACTTCAAGTGCAGTTATTTTAATTTCATACAAAATGTTTAAAGGAGATAAATACACTGCAGCATTTGGAGTCCTGATCCAGAATCAGTAGAGGTTAGGCAGCAAGGCTTAGTTTTTTCCTACATGATGGTGTTTGCTGCATACCACACTCTGTTCTAGGTACTTTACATAGAGTAACTGGCCTAATCTCCTGTCAGTCTTAGAATCTAGGTGTTCCTAAGTATCTTATTATTTTCCACCCCTATTTTTACAGATGACTGTTATCACTTCTGTTTTACACAAAAGAAATTGGAAGCACCAGGAAGCTTAGCGACCTGCCTGATGTCCCAGAGCTATTAATGGGTAAAGCCTGGCTTTGAACACTCACAGTCTGGTAGCAGAGACAACCACCTCAGCCACTATATCCCACTGCCCTCTACACATGCTTGTCATTGTGAAGGCTTAAGTGAGGACATCCTGCCTGATTAACTGGGGACACATGGATGCCCTGAGTTTGGGGACTGCATATATGTCTTTTGTACCTCCGCATTGCAGAACAACCAGTAGGTGCTTCATGACACGTATAGATCGATGATAATTTTCCCCAAATGTTTTTATACATACATGCAAACAATCCTGCCTCCACTGGACCTTAGCCACCATGACACTTATGTGATGCCCAAGGGAATCATTACTAAAACATTGTGGGTGTTAACAGAAACCAATACAAAATGTTTAGAAATTTTGTCATCATTGACCATAAACTATTTTTTAATTCATTTTCCCCCATAAACTATTTTTTAATTCATTTTCCCCCTGACTTCAGAAGTAATACATGGTTATCAGGAAAATTCAAACCTTTCTGAAATATATGAACTATTCAAACACTTAAGTTAATCATGTATACTATTAGGACAGTCATTTAGAATAATCAAGAGAGGCTCTCGGAATTTGACAGGATTTGTAAGGACTTAAATATAAGGAATTCCCTTTTGGGGAGGGGTTGGTCTGAAGGAGAGGGGAGTCTGTATAGTAAATTTTAAGTTATCTAAAAATGTCTCTTTAGAAGGCAAGTCTACTGAGATAGATGTATAAGAAGGTGAGGTAAGTTCATTGCTTCTTTAGGAATGAACTGAATTTATATCAGTGCTCCCAAGTTCCCTTGGAGCAGCTTTAATGTTAAGCCAGAGTGGGAACTAGTTGGATCTAAAAGTGTATGTCTACTGTTGTACATACTACAAAAGTACATACGTACTCTACACACCATTGAGAGTATGTTACATGGCAGCCTTGACGGAATGGGAGTTTGGGGAAGAATGGATATATGTATAGGTATGGCTGAGACTTGTGTCCACCTGGAACTATCACAACATTGTTAATCAGCTATACTCCAATACAAAATATATATTTTTTAAAAAGCCAGCAAAAAAAAGTATGTGTCTAATTCTAACTAATTGCATTTGGAGACCAAGAGTGAGGGTAGGGCTCCTGTCTTCAGGATCTTCTCTTCCTTCCCCATTTGTGTTTGCTTCTCGGATCATGTCCTGTGGAAGGACCTAGCCATCCGTAAAGCTCTCTGGTCCTTCTATAATTGACATGGTGGAGACGGCACTAGAGGTCTCATTAAAGATCTTGGAAAACTACTGGCTTTTACCACTACTAACTGGGGAGCAGCTTAAACTCAGGGCACACCTCTGAATTCTCATTTGCCAGTAGGGGTAGTGTCTGCCCTGTTTCTTTTTTTTTTAATTTATTTTTAATTGGAGGAAAATTGCTTTACAATGTTGTGATGATTTATGCCATACAACAATGCAAATCAGCCATAATTATATGTAAATCACCTCCCTCTGAAGCCTCCCTCCCCTCCCTCCTCACCCTTCTAGATTATTACAGAGCACCTGGCTGGGCTCCCTGTGTTATATAGCAACTTCTCACAGGCTATCTACTTTACACATGTTAGTGTATATATGTCTATGCTGCTTTCTCCATAACCCTCCACCTTATCTCTTTCATAAGGTCATCAAGAGACTGTAATGAGGTCTAGAATATGAAAAGCTTTGTAAACTCCTCCTGTGGGTTAGAGGGCAGGGTGATAATTATTTGCTACTTGAATGATTGCCTTTAATTGAGAAGAATTGGTCTGAGGAGGAGAAAAGTGCACTTTGAAACCTAAAATCTTAAAAAGAAAATTAATGGCTCAAAGAAATGTCAAATGTACGTATAAGTGGTTAATAATGGAAAATGAACTTGATGTGCTGAGTAGTCAGAGGGACATTAGGGCTTTAAATCTTCCCTATCTCTTTTTGAAAGGAAAAAAAAAAGGTAAGGAGAAAAGAAAAAAGGAAGGAAGGAAGTACCCCTGGAAGAACAGCATAATTAGAAAGGAGGACATGATGTGGGGACTAGGCACTCAGTGAGAAAATATTTGTTTGTCTAATTCCTCTTGCTAGACTGAGCTCTTCCAAGTTGGAGCTGGATTTTCTTCATTTTTGTGTGGCACATCCTAGAGACTATTTAGGATGAACCATATGGCAATGCCATTTTTGTAGCTCAAAAACAGCCTCTTATTGGCACAGTCACTGAATCAACCTAACTGTTTGATAAAAATGCAAGAAATCTAAGGGTCATATTCAATCAACTTTAACCTGTTCCCTCCTAACACCTCCCTCCTACCTCCAGCACCTGGTCCCACATTATTTAAGTGGGACTTCACTTTCGTTGTCTGTTTGATCTTTAAGATTCATGCCTCTTTCTTTGAGGACTGCATTATGCTTTCCCTTGAGCCTGAAAATTTCTAGATATAAGTACATGCTGTACCAATGCATCCTTCTTATATTCTTCACACTTCTAAAGAAGGGGCCTCGTAATGACCCAAATTTATATTTCCATTTTATTTGATGGACATAGTGAGCTCTAGTCAAACAAGATGGATGTTCTTCACCAGAGTGTTGTATAAATTTTTTTCTTCCTCCCTTTCCTGCCTTCCTTAACCTTCCTCTCCTTTTCCCTTCCTTTTTCTCTCTTTCGTCCTTCCCTCCCATTCTTTCCATTCTTCCCTCCAGATGAGGTAGGCCTTTAGGCTGGAGAGAAGACACACTTGAGTGAACTAAGGGTCATAGCAAGGCTCTGTCCAGGTTTCCAGAGAGAACCGTGGGGTCTTAGATTCTTCCTTCAGCCCCTCGTGATGCTCAGCCATTAGTCACAGGCCGTGTTGAATAGATTTATGTGAGCCAAGTAGATCTCAGGTTGAAGTTATGAGCTTCCATTTATCTGTTTTAGTCTGAAATATCAGGCTTGGTGGCATTTGGCTTTATAATCAAATAGCACAGCATTCCCACCATGCACAGCCAATTTTGCAGCACTTACAACATTGATGTGAAAAGCAGTGTTGCTGTTTATTTTATAGACAATATTTTCCTCATCCTTTTATAATGACTATATACAGAAGCCTTGAAAGGTGTACTGATTTTGTAAAATACATAGGGCCATCAGTTCCCTGTTGCTGCAAATCCAAGTAACAGTAGAGATAGAAACTAGTAGAGACAGCATGAGACCATGTGGACACCCTAGAATAAAGGCTCAAAGGGCAGGCATTTTTACCTGCTTCGTTACCTGGTACCTCCTGGGGTCTAGAACAGAGCTAGAAATGAGCTACTGTGAGGCAACAGGTTAAAATAGACAGAATGACTGTGATGCTTAGATGGCTTGCCTCTTTATCTAACACTAATGAGATACATATTAGGAACTTGAGAAATAGTTGCTGAATGGATGAGTAGCCACAGCAGTTCAGCTACGGAGTTGATGTTATCATAATTCCCTAACTAGTCAGTTTACTTGTCATATATCCCCTCCAAGCTTCTGTTTCCTCATTTCTAAAGTGGGGGTTAAAAAATAAAATGGGGGTTATTGTGCCTATCTGGCAGGATTGTCAAGATAATTAAATGAAAATTCATGTAAAGAGTACTGACCATTGTAGTAGTAGACACACAACAAATGTTGGTGCTGTTTCTTCCCATGTCCTTCTGTTTTCATTAAAAATATGTGTGTGTGTGTGTGTGTGTGTGTGTGTGTGTAAGGTGTAGTTGAAAGTAAGAGAGATGAGTTATTCAGTTCATATTTGGTTTCTCAGCATTCTAAGCTGGTGAGAGGCTTTCCTATGCATTGCAGGATGTTCAGCAGCACTGCTATTCTCCACTCACTAAATCCCAGTTACATCCCTAGTTGTGATGACCAAATATGTCTCCGTTCCCTGGAAGGTAAAATTATTTCCTGTTCAGAACAATTGATGGAGCTCTAATCACCCACTAAATAATTAAATATTTTACTCATAAAAAAGTTGTTCAGGTGCTGTGTAGATGTGGCCTGTGGTTCTAGCATATGTTTAAATGTATATGAAATCAGGGCTTATACAGAAAAAGAGAAACAGCAAAAACTATATAGTCAGTTCATGAAGTTGAGTAATGATGCAGTTAATAAAAACATTATTTCATTCACATAATTTCCTTGCATTAGGATATTTTCCTAATTATTGTTGATTGGGCTAATATTAATAGGAATGGGTTTCCTGGATACACTGGCTGAAGACAGGGAGAAAAGGCAGTGTGCATGGAGAGAAATCATTTTGGTTTCTTAAATTTTCATAGATACCCATAAAATAGGTTATCTATGATAAACATTAACCACAGATTATCAAACTGCATTGTCCATTGGCAAGCTTAAAATATAATAGCAACGTTCATACTTACAGGTGAATTAAAGACTTTAGTCCTCGGAAAGTATGTCTTGAAATGGACTTGATGTTGTTGTTTTCTATGAATCTGCAATAGGTTATAATATTTTTGGTCAAACAGCTGTAGGAACCTCAGAGCCCTTGTCCTGTATCATTATGTTTAAAAAAAAAAAAAGGTTATTTTACTTACAAATACTCTAGATGTGGGAGACCAATGAAAGCATCATCACTGATCACATCAAAGGAGTTCGATGTGAATAACCTGCCCAGAAAAAGTACACAGTGAAAATGGTTGCACTGACAGATTGTCAATCTTTGCTGCTTTTATCTCTCAGAGAAATGAGTGGGAGTAGTGCACAGAAAAATGTCTGGGTGTCTGCCTTTTTACAGTGTTATTTATTCAGGTAATTTTTGTAGCTTTTTTTAACCATCAATTATCTCATCAAATGCTCAATGAGGGGGTGCCTTGTACCCCACTCCTCATAGGGATGAGTGTCACATGCCCTAGGTAACATTTTGGGACACAATCGAGCAAGTATGACAATCAAAGCAGCCAAATCAACATGTTGCAGGTTTCCATGACAAAGACACTAGCAGAATCTTTCCCTCCTGCTCTGAAACTTCTGGAACATTCTGACCAGCCCAAATAGTGGTATCATTGTCACTAACCTGACAGACCTAGGAAACTAGCTCCATGTCTAGTTGTGCATGTTATTCATAATAGGTAAGCCATTGACACTGGTTCAGTAAAAATCAACTAACCTTCCTTGAAAGTAGAGCAGGCTGAAGATGGGAACAATGAGGCTTAGGAAGAGTCTCAGACCCATTTTATTACTAAGTAGTTGAAAAAGAACACTTTTACTTGGACAAATTTATTTGCAGTTTCCTTATCCACAGGGATTTGGTTTTGAAATAACTGATGAAAAGAAACATCAATCAGCAGTTCCCACATCCTGCGTAATTCCTCGAAGAATTTATTTCTTTTTTTTTTTCTTTCTGAATCAGAGGCTTAACAGAGATGATTACAAGCCA
This sequence comes from Dama dama, assembly GCF_033118175.1. NCBI lineage: Eukaryota > Metazoa > Chordata > Mammalia > Artiodactyla > Cervidae > Dama > Dama dama. The sequence goes on along the minus strand of NC_083695.1, from coordinate 61,732,609 downwards.
AATAATACAAAGTTATCTTTTTAGAATGAGTATTAATTTATGGAATTCATCAGATAATTGACATAAACTGAAAATAAAGTTTTACATGTACTGATGACAATTATAATGGGTTCAAGTGACATTCAGGCTATAGGTTAAGGTTCTTATATGGGGAAACATCATTTTTCACTTGTAACTAGTGCCCAAAATGTGGCCATGATCATGGGACAGGTGGGAGGTTTGACAATTCATGTCTTATACATACTGTTTAATTGCACTATGCTAAGTCCAGTATTCTCTGTTAGTAAACTTCTTGACTTTTACTTTTGAGGTGTAGGGGTTAAAAATAGCTGCACTAACCAACTTAAAGACTTACCCTCTCTGAGCTTGTTAACCAAGGGGATTGAAACTATGACCTCACCTTCTGAACAGTTGTAAATAACTTATTTGACATCTGAGATTGCTTAAAAATAATGAGAGAAAGGGATAACAGTGGGTTAGCGACGAACTGAGCACGAAGAGGTCATTTTTGAAGCTGGAAGCTGATTTTTACTATTATTTCTACTTTTATATATGTTTGAAGTTTTCTGTAAAAATGGGGAGGGAGAGAAAGCAAACCAAATAAAACCAGATGATGTCTTGCATTTCTTTCTAAGCTATAATCCCTGGAATGATGTTGGATTCTCTTCTATCCCTTCTCCTTCCAACGTTATAGCTTTACTCTCAAATGATTCACTAGACTGTGAAGTCAACATTATCGAATAAGTCATACATATTAGATGCCCAGTTATTCAAAAAATTCAAATTTTTATGATTTCAGTCACAACTTTGGCAATTGTCTCTTCTTATGTCATGGTTCTGGGAAACAAGAAGATTGCTCAGCCTTACTCCAAGGTAAGCTACCATCCAAAGTCTTCCTTAGGTTACAGATTTTCGTTTCATTCTGTATCAGTTCAGTTAAGTTGCTCAGTTGTGTCCAACTCTGCGACCCCATGGACTGCAGCACACCGAGCTTGCCTGTCAACCACCATCTCTGGAGCTTGCTCAGACTCATGTCTATCGAGTCCGGTGATGCCATCCAACCATCTCATCCTCTGTTATCCCCTTCTACTCCTACCTTTAATCTTTCCCAGCATCAGGGTCTTTTCAAATGAGTCAGTTCTTTGCATCAGGCGGCTTAAGTGTTGACGTTTCAACTTCAGCACCAGTCTTTCCAATGAATATTCAGGACTGATTTCCTTTAGGATGGACTGGTTGGATCTCCTTGCAATCAAGGGACTCTCGAGAGTCTTCCCCAACATCACAGTTCAAAAGCATCAGTTCTTCAGTGTTCAGCTTTCTTTATTCTTTTATTTTTTAATTCTTTGTTCTTTTTATTTAATTTTTTTATTTTTAAAATTTTTAAATATTTATTAAATTTTTATTAAATTCTTTTTAATTTATTAAATTTAATAAAATGTATTTATTTGAAATTCTTTATTCTTTATTTCTTTATTCATTCTGTATAGGCAGCATCAAGAAGGGGGAGGATGAAATAAGGCAGAAATAGATACAGAGAAATACCTCCCATGTTCACTGGCTTGCAAACTGTCCCAGGGACTTCAAAATCACTCACTTCAAGTCACTGCAAGAAATGACTTCTAACACTCATTCTCCTTAAGTTGAATAAGATGCAAAACAGGATACGATATGCATATAAGTAGGCAGAATTAGCCCACATATGTCAGGGAAATAAAATAGGGTTTTTGCTAAAATTTTTATCTGCTCATTCATTGCTTATCCCTAGCACCTGTAATAGTGCCTCTCCCATAGTGCTGCTGCTGTGACACTGAATAAATATTTGTTAAAGAGGAATTTACTTTACATTAAATTCTGGTCATTACTATATTACTAGATTTAATGTTCCTTATAGCAAGGACTTATCCTTATTGATTTTTGTGTCCTCAGTCCTGAGCACAGTTCCTGGCTGAAAGCTGTTTGCTGAACTAGTTTTTAAAGATCAAAACTTCTGGCTAAAAGTACAACGATATGCAAAAATATGGGTGAATCTCATAAACCTAAATCCAGGGAAAGAAGCCAAAAGGCAATAAAGTACATCCTTTATAATTGCTCTTATATAAAGAAGAAAAGCCAGCAAAACTAATCTATGCTGGCAGAAGTCAAGATAACATTTACATCTTGGAGATTAGAAGAGGGCACAGAGGAAGTCTTTGCGGTAATGATAATGTTTGGTTTCTTGACCTCAGTGCTGGTTACAAGAGTGTTCACTTTATAAAGTCATGAGGAAAGGGGTAGGGGTGATAAATAGGCAGAGCATAGAAGAGTTTTAGGGCAATGAATATATTCTGTATGATACCATAATGATGGATACATGTCTCTATACATTTTCCTGAACTCATAGGATGCACAGTACCAAGACTGAACCCTAATGTAGACTCTGGCTGATCAAGTAAGCTCATCAGTTGTAACAGAGATACTACCATGGTGGAAGATGTGGGGGATAGGGGAGGCTATGCATGTGTCAGGGTAGGGAGTCTATGGGAAATTCTGTGCCTTCTCTTCTATTTTGCTGTTAACCTAAAACTACTCTAAAAAATTAAGTCTTAATTTAAACTCTCAAGATGTACACTTAGGATATGCACACTTAAAAAAAAAAAGGATATGCACACTTTTCTTTATGTAAATTTTATTTTAGTAAAAAGTTTTCTTATAAAAGCTAAAACAAATCCCTCTGGCTAAGATAATATTTAATATCTTAGTCCCTGGATTCTAAATTCAATTGTAATTTTCTGTGGACAAGGATTCCATGGGCAAAGATTTGTAAATGTATACATATATTCTAAACATAGTTGATCGAACAGGCTATCCATTTTGTTATCCAGTGTATGCTACTGCTAAGTCACTTCAGTCGTGTCCGACTCTGTGCAACCCATAGACGGCAGCCCACCAGGCTCCCCCGTCCCTGGGATTCTCCAGGCAAGATTACTGGAGTGGTTTGCCATTTCCTTCTCCAACGCATGAAGGTGAAAAACGAAAGTGAAGTCACTCAGTCATGTCCGACTCTTAGCGACCCCATGGACTGCAGCCTACCAGGCTCCTCTGTCCATGGGATTTTCCAGGCAAGAGTACTGGAGTGGGGTGCCATTGCCTTCTCCGATCCTGCGTATACTTAAGACTTAAAAAGATCCTGTTCTATAAAGAGGGTAAAATGCCCATCTTTAATTTTTATAGGTTCCTTTAGAAAGTTTGATTTCAATATCATAATTTGTTATTGAGCCAGATATGTTAAAGAATCCTGTAGTCCTTGTTAAAGGAAACTATGTCACCCCACTTCATCTTGATGTACAACAGACCTGGGGCAAACTAGTATGCCATGTTTTATACCTCATGACTTCTATCCCTTTTCTTAAATTATTAGAAAAAGAAGGACTCCTTTTCTCATGAAGAATAGCTGATCCTAAGGTAGGTCAGCATCCCATGGTCCAACTAGTCTGGTTCAAAAAGGTGAGTTGGGCTAAAGATGAATCCCTTCTTGAGAATTTGGAATCACAAACAGAGATGGAGCCAGCCAGCAGAGGAGCTGAAGGAGGAAAGATGCCTTAGGGTTGAGTCAGCTCCATGGCAGGAAAACTGTGTGCAGGGTGAACTCAGAAGAGAGTGGAATGTGGAGGAGATCTCACAAAGGGCTGTGTGTATGAGGCTGGATCAGGGAGATGCCCAGATCTGTGTTTGATCCTAGACCTGTGCTTCTCAATCTTAGCTTCACTTGGAATCACCTGGAGAGCTTTATAAATACTGCTACCATGTTCTCACCCTCAAGGATTCTGGTTAATCTGGTTAAATTTTGTACCTGTGATGTGGCCTGAGCATGGGATGTTTAAAAACTCCCCAGGTGTCTCTTACATGCAGCCAGGGCTGCATATGGTAAATTTCTGGTCAGTTACAATAGCCTTCCTCTACCTGTGGCGACCCAGGGGACCTCTGCTCCTTGTAGCAGGTGTGTCTGGAACAGGAGCTCTGATACACAGAGATGCTGTAGACTGTCCCATGTCCCTAACTACAGGTAGCAAGAGTCCATAATACCGTAACTCAGATTTGACGACTGTCCTCACAATTGCAGCACATGGAGGGGTGGGTGGGGACCAATGTATTGTCTGAACAAACTCCTTACCCTGAGCTCCAAATCAGAGACCTCACCCCCTAGATTTGCCAAACAGCCATCCTGTGGGTTTGTACAGGGATAATGTAGAATGTGTCCTCTGCCCCTGGGCCTGTGGGAACATTTGAGGTCTCTGACACTTTCTTCTTAGGAAGGGGAAAAGGCAGGCATGTTCCCTAGAATGTTGGTGGAGGTGGACACAGGGCTGCACCTTGACCTTTCTGTATCTTAGCCAACAGTCTCATGAATTCAGTATGAAAACAAGGGAGCATAGGAAGGGTGGGAAGGATTGTTTTCCTCTGCAACCAAGGGAAGGTATGTTTCCTTACCAAGAAAGATTTAAGACCATATATAGATCAATCGATTGCTCAGTTGTGTCTGACTCTTTTGCAACTCCATGGACTGTAACCTGCCAGGCTCCTCTGTCTGTGGAATTTTCCAGGCAAGAATACTGGAGTGGGTTGCCATTTCCTACTCTAAGGGATTGTCCTGACCCAGAGACCAAACCTGCATATCTTGTGTCTTCTGCATCGGCAGGTCTATTCTTTACCACTAGTGACACCTGGTATGTTTCCTTACCAAGAAACAGATTTAAGACCATACACATCAGCTATCAGTTCCATGCAGGCAATAGCTCATTCTTTAAATCATCATTGTTGCCTCCACAATAACCTGTATTTCATAAAATGCTGCTGCATTTTCTTATCGGGGCTTTGAAACAAGTCTGTGAAAGTGGTAGAGTAGGTGTTAATAGCTGTTTGACAGGAGGAAACTGTGGCCCAGAGGGCTGCTAAAAGCTTTGACCAAGGTCATAAGACCCAAGAGTCCTGGTCTACTCCCCTTTCCACGCCTTGGGTGGTCTCTCAGTATAGGAGCCCGATCACATAATGACACAACATTCACATTCTGACAGACAACTATAACACTACTCAGCTTATGTGGATTTAAGAAATCTCTTTAAATTATAATTCCTTTTTTAAAAGAAATTAATTAATCAAAGTAAGTATCCTAAAAGTCACATTAAGACCATGTCAACTTATGTTTTTTTAAGTCAAGAATTAAAAAAAATCTAAACTATCACAACATTGTAAGCAATTATACTCCAAGTTAAAAAAAAGAATTCAAAAAATAAGAATGCGGTTTGGTGTATTCTGCTTAAGATACTATCGGCTCAGTGTAAAAATTCTGGAAAACTCAGAAAAGCTTAAAGAAGACAATAAAAATGACTGTCACATACTACAAAGATATGAACACATGTATATATAATATCTGTATGATATATGCATGTATATATTTATAAAATTTATAAAATTAGAATAATAATTTGTATTGTTCTGTGTCCTTTTCATGTACTTATTTTTTCAAGAACAATTTCTTATGACAAAAATTCAACATAAAATTTTGACAGATGAGTAAGTCTTGTATTATAAATATTTCAGGATTTAACTTTTTAATTGTTGATTCCAATTTTCACTGTTATAAACACTACCATGACTACTCTCACATGCAAGTATTTTTCCATATCCCTAATTCTTTCCTTTGAGTAGACTTAGGATAGATTTTTTAAGGTAGCATTATTGGATTGTACATGGTTTTTATGTCTCTATTTATTACTAACTTGTATCACACTACATATTCAATTCTGAATATAGAAATGCCTATTTATCACATCCTTACCAATAGTTAGTATTATCACTTTTGTTTCTTTTTCTACGAAATCATGTCCTTTGACCATTTGTGTTGAATTTTAAGCACCTTTTATTTATTAAGGATATTACCTATTCTTTTCCTTTCTTATCTGATGCTGAATGTTTCCCTACTGATTATGATTTGCCTTTTGAATCATGATTTTTAGAATATAGACATTTTACATTTCTAACAAAATATATCAACATCTATTACATATTCTTTCTTTGCTGTAATTCTTAAAATGTTTCTTCCTACCTTGATATTAATGAAATATTACTTACCCCTCGCTCTATAACTTTTCTTTTTTTACTCTAATTTATTTGGAGCTTGCTTTTATCTATGATGTGAGGTGAGACACTGCCTTGATTCCTTCCTAGATATTTACTCAAATTTGCCAAAGCCTGTCATTGAATAATTAATGCCCTTCCCACTTGTGTGTACATAATCAGTTCAATCAGTTCACTCAGTCGTGTCCGACTCTTTGCGACCCCATGGACCACAGCATGCCAGGCCTCCCTGTCCATCACCATCTCCCGGAGTTTACTCAAACTCATCTCCATTGAGTCAGTGATGCCATCCAACCATCTCATCCTCTATCATCCCCTTCTCTTCCTGCCTTCAATCGTTCCCAACATCAGGGTCTTTTCAAATGAGTCAGTTTTTCCCATCAGGTGGCCAAAGTATTGGAGTTTCAGCTTCAACATCAGTCCTTCCAATGAACACTCAGGACTGATCTCCTTTAGGATGGACTGGTTGGATATCCTTGCAGTCCAAGGGACTCTTAAGAGTCTTCTCCAACACCACAGTTCAAAAGCATCAATTCTTCGGTGCTCAGCTTTCTTTATAGTCCAACTCTCACATCCATACATGACTACTGGAAAAACCATAGCCTTGACGATATGGAACTTTGTTGGCAAAGTAATGTCTCTGCTTTTTAATATGCTGTCTAGGTTGGTCATAACTTTCCTTCCAAGGGGTAAACATCTTTTAAATTCATGGCTGCAGTCACCATCTGCAGTGATTTTGGAGCCCCCAAAAATAAAGTCAGACACTGTTTCCCCATCTATTTGCCATGAAGTGATGGGACCAGATGCCATGATCTTAGTTTTCTGAATGTTAAGCTTCAAGCCAACTTTTTCACTCTCCTCTTTCACTTTCATCAAGAGGCTCTTTTTTTTTTTTTAAGAGGCTTTTTAGTTCCTCTTCACTTTCTGCCATAAGGCTGGTGTCATCTGAATATCTGAGGTTATTATTGGTGTTTCTCCCTGCAATCTTGATTCCAGTTTGTGCTTCATCCATCCCAGCGTTTCTCATGATGTATTCTGCATATGAGTTAAATAAGCAGGGTGACAATATACAGCCTTGACGTATTCCTTTCCCTATTTGGAACCAGTTTGTTGTTCCATGTCCAGTTCTAACTGTTGCTTCTAGGGACCAGGGAAACTGAATATAGATTTCTCAAGAGGTAGGTCAGGTGGTCTGGTATTCCCATCTCTTTCAGAATTTTCCACAGTTAATGTGATCCATACAGTGGAAGTGAGAAATAGATTTAAGGGACTAGATCTGATAGACAGAGTGTACATATTACTTCCTTCAAAAATCTGCTATTTTATAGGGTTTTTCCAAAGATGAAAGCTTGAATTTACTTACTATTCCTACTGTTTCCTAATTTATTATTTTATATGCTAATTATTTATTTTCTCTTGAGTTCCTTAGAAGATGTATTGTTTCATGTTCAATTCATATATTTTTATTCTTTCTGATTTAAAATGAAAGTATTTAGAAATATGACTTTGCCTCTATGTAAAGCATCCAGTAAGTTTTAACAAGTGGTCTCTTAAAATTGCATATTTGATTTCAACAAGTATTTCGAATAATATTCTTAAAATTCCCTGTTGATGATATTTAAAAAATGTTTTCATGAGTTAAAATTAACATTGCCCTGGGACCAAGGAGGATGAGATCTGTAAAATGCCTGCTAACCCTGAGCTCCAGTTTCTCTTCTGACTACTTGCATTCACCTGTCTGTAGGTGTGGGTCACATCTCTCTATAAGCAATAAATGAACACCAAGGCCATCAGGTTATTAGGAGGTTCTTGGTTGAAAAGCTAGGATCAGAAGCACTTAATTCAAAAGGAGCAGAGAAGTGTGTGATAGGGTTAGCATGGAACTTGGTGTGCTGAGGTCAGCAGTAGAGGAGAAAAGGAAGAAGCAGAGGATCACAGAATGAGGATCTAACTACATTAGAAGGAGGTCAAGGCTGAGGCTGCCCAATGTCTAGCTGGGGGTCCGCAAGAGTGAAATGATTGGACAGGGACATGTGTCGATGCCAGGACTGAAGGGCTGCTAAAGCAGTTTCCTGCCCTGGCTTCACACCTCTTCTAGGGACCAGGGAAGGAGCACCCTGAAGAGGGAATCACAAAGCCTGAGTCTTAATTCCCACTTGGCCATAAATCCTCCGTGTGGCCTTGAGCACATCACTTCTGCTCTCTATGTTGTCAAATGAGGGATCTGAACTAGATAACCAGAAAGATGTGTGAGTCTGGGCTTGTAGAGCTGCAGGCTTCATTCATGGAGGAATAGGCATGGGCTCTGCATGAGGAGTGGGAGTCTTGGGTAGGCAGGTCTACAGATGGTTGAATGGGAGGAGTAACCTTGCTGGAAAATCTCCCCTTGTCTCAAGCCAGACTGGCCCCCTGGCTCTAATGACACTTCTTCAGACTCCCTTCAGTCACCTGTGATATCTTAACTGCCATCAGAACTGACATTGGCCACAAGTGGTCTGCATCTTGTCTTAGAGCTCAAAGCAGATTCTTTCGACTGTGGAGGGGGCTTTCCTATACAATCCCCGCTCTGTAAGGGCTACTCTGGATGAAGAAGAGTGAGCAGCCAGCCTCAGGCTATTGCTTAGAGATGGCATCGATTAGATATAGAATAGAGAATCTGGTTTCTAAGCTTGTAGCTGCTGCTTTCATTATGTACATGATACATCAAGCAGGTAAATCTATTTCTTCATCCATTAAAAGAGGAATGATAATAACAAAGACTTGCTGGAAGATTCTGAGAATTATGTGAGATAATATATAAGAGCATCTCATCAATGCTTCTGCCAAAGAGTATCTCAGCAAACAGCCCAGACATAAAATAGCAGAGCTGGAAGAACTGTTAGATCTAGTGAAGAACATTAGTTATGCGGAGAGGGAAACTGAGGTCCAGTGAGACTGTCATCTGCCTAAGAGAACTGTTATGAGCCTCATCTAGGGAATTAGGCAGGCTTGGGCAGTGTGTGCAAGCACATTTTGTGTACATATGTGTGCCTGATGTTTATATGTGCATATACATGAAATGAGAGAGAGCAAGATGCAGACGGTACAGTTGTTAGAGATTTGAGGGCACAGCTGGAAGGGCTGGCCAACTTTTTAGAACTGCCTCTGCTTAAATGAGTCATACCTTCTAGTTGTTACTAACATTCTCCTTTATTCAAAAGAACAGGGCTGGTTGAATGATAATTAATAACAGGCTGATGATTCACTTCAGTTGAATGCACACATTCTAAGTGCATGTGCCACGTGAATAATTTTATATTTGAATATATTAAAATAGGCTCTTAAATAGGAAAGCATTAAAATGGGAAGCATCACATATGAGTTCGTTATGTTCTTTTTGACTCTCATCCTTGGAAACATTTTCAATGTAACTCAGAGGACCCTTAGGTCTACCTTGGAAAACATTTTCAATGTAACTCAGAGGACCCTTAGGTCTACCTTGGAAAACATTTTCAATGTAACTCAGAGGACCCTTAGGTCTACCTCTTCTATCTGGATTGATGGAAAATAACCTTAATTTTGCTCCATGTAAATCTGAAGGGTGGGGGGCAGCCTAGAGAGATATGCGATTCAATTCTTTGGTTTACAGGTGAGGAAAGCAAGGACCACAAAGTGAGTGACTTACTCAAAGTCACAACTTTTGACAGCAGCAGGGCCAGGTTTAAAATGTAGATTTTAGATTTGCAAGGATTCCCTGGGGGAATATTCTTAGCCTGCACATTTGAGCATGGATTTGATTTGAGCATAGACCCACCTCTCTGGTTTTATAGTTCATTACCTTTCATCCCAGAATAATCAAAAGCTTTCCTTTCTAGGAGATGGCAAAACTAGTCACAGCCCCACCCTCCTGATGCAGTTTATATATTTGGTCTGTATTTCCCTGCTCCTAAAAAACAAAGAAGAAGGGACTTCAATTTTATTTAAAGCTATTATATACCAAACCTCATCTTTATCAGATTGCTATCTAGGAACTCATTTAAATCCTCCAGTGAACACTATAATGTAGGCTTTATTGTCTCCATCTAAAATACAAAGAAACCCGAGGTGCGAGCGGTAAAGTACTTTGAAGCTTGTAACTGGCAGAGCTGGGATTCTGTGCTCAGTCATGATCTCCCCTGACTGGTAATGGTCAGGGGCAAGGCTTTGCTTCCTCTTTTTAGTCCCAGCAGATCCCAGATCTGCTACAAATCTAGGTTAGCCTTGCCTTATAGTTCCCAGAGTTCAGGGAACACAAGGCCTTCATGCGATTGGGAGGTTTTACATGAACAACAAGAGAGGAAAAATCAAATTCATGTAAATTGGGTAAGTGAAGTTAACTGAAGTTCCTAATTACAGGAATCTTCCTATCTGTAAGTAAACTGAGTCTCTTCAAAAGGGATTTAAATACAGTTTCCCTATCTTATTGATAATGGGACCCTTTTATCATTGTGTTTTACGTACAATGAATATACACAGGAAAATGCTGGACTAGCCATCTGAGAAATAACTTGAGGAAGCCCTCTTAAGACAAAAATAGTGAGAGCATAAATTCAAGCTTATGGGGCTTTTTCCTGTTGAACAGGCTGCAAGTAATAATGCACTTACTCTGAAAGATGGAACATCCATTGGGACGTCCCCAAAGAAGCTGTGTGTGCCACACACACTGTTTGATCAGGTGGAGAGCTTGGCAGTGAGGCACGTTCAAAGATAATCACACTCAATGAGTCCACACTAACAAAGCTGCCTGAGTCACTCCTTATATGGAGACAGATGGTTTAATGTATCCTTTAAGATGAAATTCTTTCTACCTGTGTAAGCTCTGCTGGCAAGCCTCTCAAGAGCACGGGAAGGTATTCATAATTAAGCTAATAAATAAAATGAACACCAAAGGTGTAGATTCCTAGTATCCTATTGGAGGTTAAGAAAAGGAAAACAACAAAAAGAAATTCCAGAGGTATTCTAAGCCAAGGTGCATTGTGAGTAGCCAAGCATGAATAGAATGGGCAGTTTCCCAAATTTATTTGAGCACAGAACTCTTTTTTTTTTTTTTTCCAGGACAAGTGTTCCACAGGACACAAGATGAGAAAACATTGGTCTAAGGTATAACTTTAAAGTATATAAGTTCTTTGCCATTTGCCCTTTTCTGTGTCTCTGTCCCTCTCTTTTTTAAAGCTGGGAGACTAGAGCCTACACATACCAATGAGAGCTGAATCCTAGGGCTACTCAATGTTCTTGCCAGCAACGCTGCCCCCCTTTCAAAGGGCTTTTGAAATTCTTTTTCAGTGATTGTCTCCAGGGATCAGGACACAGTCCTCCGAATATCCTCATTAGTGGCAAAGGTTGACCCTCTGAGAGGGGGTTTGATTTGGGGAACAAAACTGTGCAAAGTTAAGCCCAGTTATTCATGTTCAAGAGAAAGTAGACAGATGTAGTTACAAGTGAGGATGTGGGTTTAAACTCCAACTTTACCTCTTATGAGGGGTGTGACATCACAGAGGTTACCTAATTCTTCTAGGACTCAGTGCTTCATCTGCAAAATGGACATAATCATACTTCCTCACAGGCTTACTGTGATAATGATTGAAAAATGAGACAGATAAAGTGCTTAGCACCAAGCAATACAAGTGACAAATGTCCCCTAACAAAACTTTGCCTGACTTTATTGTATGACTTGTAAACTGGCAATGAAGACAATTCTCAAAGATCTAGAAATGTCTAGCTATAGAAGCAAAGTTAGGAAGAATCTCTGATCTCCCATAAGGAACTCTCTAAAAGTCAAGAGTTACTTGTATATTTAAATTCTAGTCTGTTTATTTTTTAAAGGCTCGGGTTGTTTTTTTTTTTTTTAAGATTTTCTTTTATGTGGACCTTTTTTAACGTCTTTACTGAATTTGTTACAATTTGCTTCTGTTTTACGTTTTGGTTTTATCCCATAAGATGCACATGGGATCTTAGCTCCCCCACCAGGGATAGGACCTACACCTCCTGCATTGGAAGGTGAAGTCTTAACCACTGGACTGCCTGGGAAGTCCCCCATAAAGGCTCATTGCTTTTTAATCACATTTTACACAGGTAAACACATGTCATCTTGCCATTTAAATGGCCTCAACAATTCCTTTCCAGTCCTTGCCCTGTGGGAGGGATATTGAAACACTGTTTTGTCACAGCCACCATGGGAGGTTCTGATAAAGTCCCAATGGACCTGCTTGGGAAATTGGGAACTACATTATTATTCTAATAATAACTTTATAATAGCCAATTTCATAATGTGAGGCTCTTTCATTAAACAATCTAATTTACTGGTTTATTAGAACTGATACAATAAATTTTGTCCATTTCCTTAACAAGGCCATTTTCTATATTAAAGTACCCTGTTTGTAGAACAGAATACAATAGCATTTTTAAGCAGAAAGAAACCTAAGTTAATTGAACATTAAGGTCTCAAAAATGCCAGTTATGTGTGTTTTGTTTGGCCTTTATTCTGTTTAAAAATCTGCCTCCAGATTTCTGCCTTCTTCTAAAAATTAAAAAAATATGATCCATCTTCATGTAGCACATTCTCATCAGCAATAATCAGTTGGAACTGAAGATTCATTTTTAGGTAAGACATGTCTTCTCTGGTTTACCCCAGTCACTACCACTCCCTATTGTCTTATACTCAACTGTTTCTTTCATTGACCTTATCATCCCAACCCCCACTGGGCATTTGAGTTTGAGAACCATGTTTTAATCTATCTCTGGTATTTTATACATATAAAATCTGAAATCCAGGGATACTTGGTCACACAGTCCATTACTATCTGAACTGGATTTCAAAACCATGTCTCCTGATCTCTACTTCAGGCTTCTCTCCATCTTATCACAGAACTACTCATCTTAAGACTGGCCAGTGTTAATTACTTTTAATAAAACCTGACATGCTTACAAAATATGGTGCCAGTTGTTTTTTTCATGAATGAGAGGGCTCTGCTTCCTCTTTCCCCTCCCACCCTCGGAAAGGTAAATAGTTCACCTTTCTTGTGAGAAGTATTTGAAGAAAGATTTCTTAGCAAGTTCTGATGCAGACCTATGTGTAGAACAATGACATCTTAAAGCTAGCATCGTAGGCAAACCCAGCCTATACAATCAGATGCTAATCTGATGTTATGGTCATTCAAATTAAAGTGATTTCAGAACAAATAATAAAAGCTAATGTTTATTGAGTTATAGGAACTGTTCCAAGTGCTTTACATGTATTATTTCATTTAATCCTGACTGTAATCCTGTATAACAGGTACAGTGGTTATTGCCCACTTTGTATTAATAGATGCAGGTAATGTAGCCTCCCTTAGCCATAAGCTCAACAGTGGGCAAGAGTCACCATCATCACCAATCAACTGAGTACCATTTTGAACAAAAGGAGAGAGCTTATCAAGACTACTTTCTCATACCTTGGAATACAGGCAAAACAGAATTTACCTTTTTAGGGCTCACCTCCAACTTGGAGCTGCCATGTCAAAGCAGGGGGGAGAGCTGTCACTCATCTGTGTGTCTCCCATAAAGCCCAGGGCTGAGCCTGCTGCACAGTAGAATCCCAAAAGTTTTTGCTGAAATGGGAGGCTTCTGCTTTTATTTTGTTACTGCTTGCAGCTACACAATGAATAAATACTTGTTGTAGCTAAGCCACTGTAAATAAAAAAGAAACTATCTTTGTGTTCACAAATTTGGTTTCCATCTTAATAATGCTTAATCAGCATCTTTCTTTGGATGTCCTGTCAGACCGGATAAAGGGGGAGTTTGACCTTTCACAGGAAAGACAACCAGGGTGGCAAATAAGAGTTTGTGCTTGTCAAAGACCTAGAGGAAATCAGAGGGAGACAAAAGGGATCCAGGCAGTGGGTCTAAAGAAAGATTCTGGATGCTTTGCCTTTTAAGCTCTGGTACACTGGAAACATCTGTTGAAGAAGTTTGACATCATAAGGTCATGAGCAAATACCTCTTCACACTTTCTTTTGGTTCAGCACACATTCCAGACCTCCACACTATTGGCTCGTGTGAAATCAGATCGTGTATATCAAACAAAAGGAAGTGTGAACATGACTGAAACCACTGATAGGAAGACAGAAGTCTCTAGTATAAAATCTATGAAAATATGGATTGAATTCAACAAATATATAGTAAGCAAAATCTTAATCTAAGCTTATAACATCTTTTCTAGGACCATGGCTATTGAGAACCCTCTGTTAGAGACAAGGGCAGATACAATAGCTCTAAAAATGATGGGAAGAATTAGAAACATCAGAAAAGTCTATAGAACTTGAGAAAATAGAGGTCAGGGAATGAGGTACTTCAGGCTGGCATGGATGCAGCTTGTGGTGTGTGTGTGTGTGTGTGTGTGCACATGTGTGTGTGTGCTATTGCTACCATGAGAGATGACCCTAGACAAATAGCCAAATTCTATTAATACCAACTCAGATGTTCAGATGTTTCTCTGTTTCTAGGGAACCATTAAAGGCTTCCAAGCATGAGGGTATCAGGATGAGATCTGCACTTCAGGAAGGTAATGCTAATGGAGGTGGGGAGGAATGGGATCCAGAAGCAGGGGGACCACTGTAAAACCTCCCCCAGCAGCCTGTGGAACAGTGACTGCAGCCTCAGTTAGGATCATGGCCCTGGGGTCAAGAGGAGATGGCAGATTCTTATGCGGTTTGATGGGGGGGCTTTTCCTGTTGAAAGTGGACCTGAAGAGGTAACTCCTAACTTTCCTGGTTGAATAATTGAGAGGATGAAATACACTTTCAGAGAAAACATTTGTTATACAGGGCTGTGTGCACAGTCACAACAATTCATTAAGAAGTTAAAAATCAGAGCTATGGGTCACTGGTCAGACTACAGACAAAACAGCCCAGATGATTGAAATTTTTACTTCTTGGTCCATTGTAGGCCATCACCTGGGCACAAACCAAAACATACTCATCCACAAGCAGTAAGTAATTCCTCTAAAAGCCCTCTTAGCTGATAGGTTTGGCTTGAGTAGTCACTGAAGGTCACGAAATGTTTCTTAACTCTTGTCATGGAATAGATAAAGAGGCCAATCACTGTGAAGGTGATATAGGCTATGGATATTTTCCCCTGGACAAATAATATTTTGAAGAACTAACTGATAAAATTATAGCAAGGATGCACTTATTATCTGTCTTGTTCATGCTGTTTACTTCTCGGTTTTTTGGTTTTTGATTTCTTATGAACTATATATTTGTGTGTTGACTGTGGATTAATAAAAGAAATGATGATATCCTCCCCCACCCCACCCCTGCCGAGGGATCAGTTCTATTGCTTCAAACAAGATCAGACCTCATTGGAGTAAATAGAAATTTTTCCAGCTACCCTGAATTCTTATATTAAGATTTTGTGTGTGTACATGATACTAACCGAACCCTGTTACTTCCTGCAAATAGAACTCTCTGAAGAGTTCTACTAGATAGCTTTAGTTTATTAAAAATTTTATGAACAAATGGCAATGTGTCCACATTTTATACTTTTAAATTTGAATTTTACTTCTGTAATGAGCCCATATCATTGGGGATTTTAGTCTGTGTTTGAGAAGAACAGGGCTGTCCAGTGTGAAAACACATTTCTGTAAATTCCATTCACTACAAGTACCACTCCCTCTCACTGAAAGCAAACTAGAATGAATAATCATTCCCATTGGTTAAGTTTCACAGCAGGCCTATGGAAAACATGAATGAAATTACATTTTCTGCGGAAAGATCTTTTTTTTCTTTTTTTTTTTGCTGTTGTTTAAAACCATAGGTGTTTTTAAAAATAGGCTCATATAATTAATCTGATGAAATTTCATTGGATAATTTTATTCTTTCTCTCCTCTCTACAGAGTGTGGGCTTTTGTTTTTCTTGTTCTCTGACACACATTGCCAGCCACAGCCTACCAGGATCTTCTCCCCCAGAACATGTAACTTAAGGAGGCATTGCGTCTGTTTCCCTCAGTACCCCAGGCTGACATTTCACAAAGTACTTTTCATCATGACTTCTGCAGAAGGTCTGAAAAAGCATCTGAGGCCATAATGAAATTATCAGATTTTTAGGGTGGGTGATGGGAATGGGTCTTTTCTTTTTCTTTTTCCACAACTGAGCAAGAAACCAACTGCCTTTGGACATCAATGGAGCAGAACTGATTCAGAAGCTTATCTTTTCACAAACTATGACAGGTCTGTTTTATAATCCGCGGTCGCAAGTGCTATTAGAATCTATTGCAAACCCCAAGCAATGGCTGGTGTGATCCAGGTCTGGTCTGATGGCAAAGGTCATGCAAAGGCAAATCAGACTCCTGGGTCTTCATGTTCCAGTGGGGAGTTTTCAGGGCACTGGATGGTGCCATCCCACAAAAGAACTCTATGTCTGTGAAGCATGCATTCCCACCACTGTTATGATTATGGCATTATTCATACTTGGCGCCTTTTCATTTATTTCCTCCTCAGTGAAAATGCACTTATTAGGCCCTTTCCCAAGGACAGGAGGAAACAAAGAACATTGGACAGGAAGAATGGGGAGCAAAATCTCTAGGAAACAGAGTCCTGGCGATTAGAGACAAACTTTGACCCCTGCCATGTCGA
Source organism: Dama dama (assembly GCF_033118175.1). Classification (NCBI taxonomy): domain Eukaryota; kingdom Metazoa; phylum Chordata; class Mammalia; order Artiodactyla; family Cervidae; genus Dama; species Dama dama. The sequence continues at coordinate 61,715,867 of NC_083695.1, read as the reverse complement.
GTTTAGCCAATGTGAGTTAAGTAAGGACATCCAGGGCAAGAATTACTCGCCCTTTTGTTATTTCTGAAACCTGAACTGCTTTTAGAAATAAGGGTTGGAATGTTCCATAGGAACTCGAAGCATGGAACGCAGGGGCATGGCACACACACTCGGTGCGGGCTATTTAAAAACCAGTTCCCTGGCTTCCCTCTGTGATTCTAAATACGTGTCATCACATTACCCTGCAGCAGCCGGTAACTATTTCTATAACATTGTCCAGCATCTGTGCTTGCTGAGGCTGGGTCCACTCAGCGGAAACAAAGTGGAGAGATGCTAACTGATGAGGTTGATCAATCCAGGTGTTCTGTGTCACAACTAACAACTGCCCAATGTTGTTAGTAGTGTGTGTCATATGACACTTCTTGAATTTTAAGGACTGATCTATTTAATTATCCTGGGGAGAGAGAAGTGCCTTAGTCCATCAAAAGGATGCTTTTAAAATGAGCCGTATATGTATTTGACAAATAATAACATAGTCACAATTGATCACTTTCTCACATACAACCAGTTCTTATCCTATGAAAGGATCCCAGCATTGACGACTTTGCCTCTTTTTTGAATTTGTTTGATGTACTAAACAAACTAATTTGTTCGTTGCCCTAATCAACTATTAGCTGTCAGTCAAACAGATAAATCACTTAGGAATATTCTACTCAATTGTTAATCATTCAAAGACATTAGCTAGAAGAAGGACATTAGTCAACATTATTACATAATGTCAAAACACTTGAATAATCAAATCAGTTTGGGGATTTCATATAGACAAAACAATAGATTAAGTGATTTTTCTAGCTTTTTTAGTTTCATGTAAAAAGTTAAAACCCTACCATTTATAAAATGTGTAACCACTTGTCATATCCTACACCAAGCATTTTATCTACTGAAATCTCATTTATTTCTGATAACAACCTTTCAAAGTGACATCACCTCCATTTTACAGATGAGAAGACTGAGGCTCGGAGAGATTTAGTCATTTGCACACAATTACATGTCTAGCTTCTAGGGAGTGGTGGAGTGAGATTTACATACAGGTCTCTCTCATTTCAAATCCATGCTATTTGCCTCTGTATGTAAAACTTCAAACAGCCAAAATGGCCAAGTAAGGTAAGAAAACAAAAACCTTAAAACAAACAAGCAAAAAAACTTGAGTCCTGGATCATACAGTTAAGATAACCACAACTCAGTTGATGGACAATTGGCTGATTCCCCCCTGGAACCAGTAACGACAAGCCACTCTGTGGCCTGACACCTGAGCACCAGAGGACCTCTTGTCCCCTGTGCGGTCCTGCTCTGCGAACTAGTACTCCAACTGCCAAACATTACATATGAGAACAAGTTATCCATGTTACATTATGCCTGTGGAAAGATCTGATTTCTTACTCAAATATTATTTTTTGACTCTTTTCAGACATAGATTGAATATGTGGTTCCCTCATGGCTATCTCAAAACACACAGCAAAGACTAATTCTTTGCACTATCCTATATTAATATTTTCTTTCCCTCCTTATAAGGAGATGAGTTATAAATCAGGTGAGATTAGAAAGCAGTCACTCAAGAATGAACATTTTAAGGAATTACCTAGAAAGAACTGAGATTTTTCTTCCCCACATGGTAAATCATACAGAGTAGCAGCCTGCCCCAGGTCCCCCAGGACAACATCTTGAGCGCATATGTTATGCTGGGTTCTGTATTGACTAATTCAGAAACTCCAGGTTAAAATAACCAAAGTTCCCAAGTCAAAAATGAAAGTAAAAGGGGAGAATGAAGTGAGGATCACTGTTATAACATTCCAACAACTTCACAAATAGCCATGAAAGTAGCCGGCATTACAGGTTAGCAAATTTACCATTGCAAGCATCAACCTGCACCGTTGGTGTCAGGTCGCAAACGAGCCCATCTACCTCTCACTTTACTGATAATTCTTTTCCTCTCCAGAAATATAAGCACATTTGACAAAATTAATATTGAGATCATTTCACTAGAGGGCTTATCTAAATATATGCTATATTAAAAATAGTCATGATATAAATATTTCTCACAAGAGCTGCAGCGATGGTGTGAATAAAAAACTCCCTTCGGAGATTTCAGTAAAACCAGATCTCACAAAGGATCTGAAAGAAAACAAAACAACAAACAGACACACACAAAGAGACACACACAGAACAAACCTTATGTTAATCCGGTTTAGCAAAACAGTCACTATTGGACACTATTTTATGAAGTATGATACTATGCCTTGCCAGCTGAGGTAGGAGACATGAATCTGCTGCAGGTTTCTCATAATAATGTTCGGGGAGTGGAAGATATCTAAGCATGTTCTGTAGCAGCTAATAAGAATCAAAATTTCTAAATGCAGCAAAATGTTAGCTCTGTCAAACGGCCAGGCGTGCAAGAGGAATCTCTCTCCCCATGCCCTTTTACCAATACATACAAAGCCCCAAATACATCGGCTGGAATTTTTAAATCGTAAATTAGATATCAAAATGCTTACGGGCCTTACAGTGAGATAACGTCAGGAGGAACGGTGCGTGGAATGGATCTGGCATTCTCACATAAGGCATTATCTTTGGTACAAGTACACACGGCAGGGCATTTTGGCTTTGCTGGTTTCTTCCCCTCAGTCAGCAGAAGCGCAGATAAGAGACATAGGCAATAAGCAATTCTTTTCAGGGGGATGCAGGCATTTCCCATCCTTTGGCTTCTCTCTGATTCCATGCAGTCGAAAAAATATCCCCAAACATGAACAGGGCTTCTGGAATTCAGATGGTGATTGTCTTGCTCTAAGATCAGGTCACATAAGAGTCCACCCTTTTCCTTTGCCTCTGTCTCTCTGCTTTTCAAAACAGGGACCTGCAGCTGATTCGTGAGCCGCTCCTGGCTCCAGCGAGGCACTGCTGGGGAAGAGACCTGTGAGGTGCTGCGAGATGGGAGGGACCCAACGGCTGGAGGAGAGAGCAGACTTGCATCACCACGAAAACACAGAGCACAGACCAGCCTTCGAAGGCAAAGCGAAGTGATGTAACAGAGAATAAACAGCTTTCAGCTTGCACCGGGAGGCCCTTTAATTGTTACCAAAAATAGGACGGCATTATGTCTTATTAGTGGGTGGGTGGGCGGGTGGGTGGGAGCAGTCATCTTGCCTGGGATCTCAGCAATCTCGGAAACCTCTGGGAATTGGCTTTTCCGTGTGGCAAACAACCTAGTAAGAAAAACCAGCTTCGGAGCCAGCCCTGGCTGGAAAAATGAAGTGAAATGAAACTCTCCCTCTGCAACCTTTGGCTAAAAACCTTGGTATTTCTTGCTGAGTCCACCTGACTGATGCCATCGCTGAAAGACAAACAACACATGGAGAATGTGACTTTCAGGGAATGAATGTGAGTAAATACTTTTCTGACACTTCACTGTCATAAATTATTGATTTTCATAATCCACCCTCCCCCACGTGTGAGCCATTCCCTCCTCCCGTGTGAAGGAGGGAGACAGAAGCACTGACTGCCTCTGTGTCTAACACCCCCTCCTCACCTCTCACACCCCCCTTCTTCAGCACTAGAACCAGAAGCCTGGAAGGAAGTCCCTGCCAGCAGGAGGCAGCCAACTTGGGCTTCCAGGGCTCTGGAAAAGGTCTGGCTGAGCCTGGGAGGCTGAGACAGGGTGGGGAAAATGTCAGCCGACCAGCCAAAGACCCAGCTTTTGAGGGTCTAATTCTGCTGTGAACTAGCTGATGATGTCTCTGGATCTGTACAGTGGGCGTGACAGTACATATGTTCCATATATATTGCAAACATTAAATCCAAATGATAGGATGCCACTGTCCCACGTAATGGGAAAGAGGATGCACCCTTGGAGAAGGAAATTCAAGAGCCCAGGCTCTAGGGCAGGGAGGTATTATCTGTGTGCCCGGGGAGGCACTTAGGGTAAAGAATAGATGCTTGGGCCTCTTTCCAAGTGGTGGACAATCATCCCTGAAGCTGGCATAGCTGGTCAGGGATGTCGGTCCACCATCATTTTTCTCTCAGCTTTTCAGACTGAAAGGAGTACATGGACTGTGTAAGCCAAGGTGCAATCATGACCTCAACTCATCCTACACAGAGCTTGAGTCATTGACAGTCCATCCTTTCCTTCTCATCGTAGAGAGCACAAATCCCTCATTTACTTCTCTGTAAGCTCTGTGAAGGGAGGGTGGTGGCAGTCATGGTCATTCCCCTATTTGACTGCTGTCTGTTTACCCAGAAGACTGTAGGCTCCATGAAGGGAGAGATTCAGGAGGGAATCCGTGCACACCTCCATGTACAACCAGCGTTCCCTCATGAACAGCCAGAGAGCATGGAGGTTCCCCATGGTTGAGACATGCTCATCCCAAGAAATTCCAAACGGCTCCTCAGAGATATCATGAAGGAGGTCAGGGACAATTCCCAAGGCAATGATGTAGCTGAGTTGCAGGGTAAGTGGGATGATGGAGAGGGTTGGCAGGAGCATCCCAGGTGAGCAGGCAGCATCTGTGAAGGCCTGGCCACCACCCAGAGGACCACGGATGCCTCTGCAGAGTTCTAGGCAGACAAGGGATAGAATCTGGTTTGTGTTTCTAAAGGACCTGTAGGTTGCTTTCATTAAACCAGTTTGGGGTGGGGGATGGGGGTGGTGGAGGGGCACGTGTAAATATGGTTTTTTGGTTTTTTTCTTTCCACAAACCAAAAAAAGAAAGAACCAAGTCAATTAGAAGTAATGATTTTGGAATGCATCTTACTCTTGCTTCCCTGTCTAGGCTCCATGGAGAGGGGGAGTTTATCACAGTGATTTTAAAAACGGTGACCCAGGGGACAAGCCCCACTTGAAACAGTAAAAGTGTCACTGAAAAGTTGGCTGCAAGTCAGATTTTTGTAGACTGAATCCTGCTTCAAGTGCACAGTGGAAACTTGCTCCGTGGAATAATTATGTGGCAAAAATTGTTATAGAAGATGGTTTTTAGTCAAACAATCACCTACACCCTAAGTTCTCTGACTTGTAAGTGATGCATTTGGTAGCAATAAAGTAAAGACCCTGAGAACTTTCCAGGACCTCAGAGTTCTCAGCTCCAATCCCTGCATGGAGAGACTAAGGTCCTGAGGGGTCACAAGGATGATGAGTGGCAGGGCCACCACTCTGTGTGGGGTGACCCTCTGGCAGATATTTAGTTAAACTGATCCCTGTAGGCATGGCTCAGATGGTAAAGAATCTGCCTGCAATGCGGGAGACCCAGGTTCGATCCCTAGGTTGGGAGAAATCCCCTGGAGAAGGAAATGGGAAACCACTCCAGTATTCTTGCCTGGAGAATTCCATGGATAAAGGAGCCTGGCAGGCTAAAGTCCATAGGGTCACAAAGAGTCAGACACGACTGAACGACTACACTTTCTTTCTTTTTTTGTGGCGAAACAGGATCCTTCCCTCCCTCCGTTTCACTTTCAAATGTATCAAACTATCAAGATGGCTTGATCAGTCCCTGGCTCTGTACTCTGTAGATGTGAAAGGATGAGCAGTCTTTCATGTCTGACTTGGTTAAGCCAGGAGGGCAAATGAATGAGGGAAAGAAGGCATTGCCATAACTTCACTTCACAGCTGTATTTATCTGGCAGTTCAGTTTGTCAGTTCAAGTGGAAAAAGGACCATAGCGGGGGGTGAGGGGGGTGTTCTAAGGACAAATGACAATGGGCATTCTGAAAAGACAGTAACTTTTTCTTTTTGTATGGCATTTAAAGCTCAGACTTGAATTCCGCATTCAATTAAAACACCCACTGAGATGAGGCACCAATTGAACTGTGTAATACAGATAACTGGTATTCATTTAGGGAGGAGGAACCATTCCGGGCACCAGAATTGGTTCCCTCCTTAGAGGGAACTAGTGAGAGGAGGGCAGGTTGTTGCAAGAGTGACGTCTTGAGGGGCCTGGAGGGGAGCTCCTACTGCTGACCAAGCTTCCCTGCCCTCCTCCGGGAAGCCTTGGTAGGACACTGAGAGGGGATGGGAAGTGAGAGGGTAGATGCTTCCCTCCCCAAGAGGGGTTTCCTCCAGCTTGGAAGTTTATATGAGTTTTGGCAGCCCACCTGTGCATGATGGGGGCGCCTTGGGAGAGGTGCCTAGAAAGGATGAAAGCAGAGCTGGAAGGAGGCCCAGGAAGGTGGGGGAGGCCTGGCCAAGGCCGGCTCCCTGCCCAGTCCCAGCTCTGGAGCAGTAGCTGAGGGACTCCAGGGCTGGCTCTGCACTTGGCCAGCCATGTGACCATGGGCTAGCTATTTCAGCTTTCTAGGCCAGTTTTACTCCCTGGTGAAATGGGGGGTGGTGGTGGTGTATTTAATACTGCATATCATATAAAGTTGGTTTTTTAAAAAATATATTTAATTTATTTATTTGGCTGCACCAGGTCTTAGTTGTGGCCCTCGGGATCTTTAGTTGTAGCATGCAGGATCTAGTTCTCTGACCAGTGATGGAAGCCAGGTCCTCTGCACTGGGAGCATAGAGCCACTAGACCACCAGGGAAGTCCCACAGGTAAAGTTGTGGAGAGAATGAGAGACAATAATGTATTTAAAGTGCTCAGCATGGGGTCTGATATATGGGGATGATCTGTCATCGCCATCATCACTGTCATCACCATCATCACTGTCATCGTTGCAGTGGGACTTGAATTCTGAACCTGTGACTTCCGATATGTGGAAAGCCAAGCTCTCAAATGAAATGAGTTTATCTTAAGTATATGTTCACTCTAGGAAGCAAGCATTTCCGGGCAGGATGACAGACTGTGGTCTTGCCAAGAGCTTCTACACGTGAGGGAACCAAGAAGCCTCCTCGGGAAGAAAGAACTCTCTTCCAGCTTGAGAGCATCAAGCTTGGTCCAAGGGTAAGAGCCAGGGCTGGACAAAAAGAAGGTGGTTATGAATGAACGTTAGATGGAGTTTGTCTTTTTTTCCTTTAACCCATTGCCCTTGAACATGTGTAATTTTGAGGGTGTAAGAAGAATCTGGGCTTCCCAGGTGGAGCAGTGGTAAAGAATTCACCTGCCAGTGCAGGAGGCACAAGAGATGTGTGTTCAAGGAAGATCCCCTGGAGTAAGAAATAGCAACCCACTCCAGTATTGCCTGGAAAATTCCATGGACAGAGATGCCTGGTGGGCTACAGTCCATAGGGTCACAAAGAGTCAGACACGCCTGAGCATACATCTATAAGAAGAACCTACCCTGGGATCCCTGTAACAGAAGGGCGTTTTCTCTAGTTTGGTGGGTATCATGGCGTTGCTTATGGGCGCTGTGAGACTAAACACTGTGTTCTGGCACCCAGAGCTGCTATAGAGAAATGAGACCAACCGTGTCCCCATCCAGGCCCATGGCTCAGACATCACCCAAGTCATTGGATTTTCCACCAGGAGCAACTCATGCTTGGCGTCCCACAGTACTGAGAGGCCCACAGACATAGGAAGTGGCAAATGATCCCAGCAGGGAGCCTCAGCAAAAGAAAGGAAAATGAGGATGTTTGAGAGCGCATGTGCAATGTTCCCTGGCATCCTCAGAAACTGGAAAGGGTCTTTGAGGAGGGGCTGGCAATTCTGAGAGAGCTGATGAAAGCAGAGAGAGCGAGAACAGCCTGTGCCGTGGTTCTGATCCCAGTTTTCCCCTCAGGCTGGTGTGACCTAGGAAACACACATTGTGCAAGTAAACAAATCATTATTATGAGCCTTAAAAGATCCAGCTTGGCCCTGCCTCCCTTTACACTCAGACTTGCAAACTGGTGTCAGTTTAAGCGGCTTTCTCAATAGAGCAGGGTTTTTGAAGCGGCAAGTCAGCTGCATTAGTGGGTTGCAAAATCAGTCTAGTAGGTGAAAACAGAATTTTAAAGAATAAAATAGTTTTGAATCTAAAATTGGACTTTATTACACCTATAAGAGTAGCTATTGGGATTTCGCTGGTGGTTCAGCGGGCTGAGAGTCTGTGCTCCCAATGCAGGGGGCCTGGATTCGATCCCTGGTTAGGGAACTAGATCCCCATTCTGCAACTAAGACCTGGTGCACATCAATTTAAAAAAAAAAAGAGTAGCTATTACCTTGTGAAGTTTTAGTTTCCATTCTTTGGGTATGTATATGTGTGCGTGTGCGCGCGCACGCGCGCGTGTGTGTGTGTGTGTGTGTGTGTGTGTGTGTGTGTGTGCACAAGGCTGTAATGTAAAAGATATTTTGTACACTTGGTTTATGACCTCCCTCTCTAAAAAAAAGAAGAGAGAAAAAAGAAAATACTACCATACAGGATGTTAAAGATCTTCACCCATTCCAGGAGTCTGTGAAATGGCAGAGAAAGGTTGATCTCAATTCCAGTAAATTTCACTTACCAATTGAGGGCAGCAATCAGGCCTATTGCATCATCATCTCTGTTATTTACTAGCTGTGTGACCTTGGGCAAGTTGCTTAACTTCTCTGTGCCTCATTTTCCACACTGATAAAATGGAAGTGAGACTTTTTTTTTTTCCCAGTAAATTTGTGTTGCTTATCTGTTTTATTTTATTTTATTTTATTTTGGCCATGCCACAAGTCCTCTGGGATCTATTTCCTCTGTGTGCATGTGTGCTAAGCCACTTCAGTTGTGTCGAACTCTTTTTGACTCCGTGGACTGCAGCCCACCAGGCTCCTCTGTCCATGGGATTCTCCAGGCAAGAAGACTGGTGCGGGTTTCCATGCTCTCCTCCAGGGGATCTTCCCAACCCAGGGATCGAACCCACTTCGTTTACATTTCCTGCATTGGCAGATGAGTTCTTTACCACTAGCGGTGGTGAGGAGGGGCAATAGAATCTAACCCAGGCATTCTGACTCTGATGCCCAAGGTATTGGTCACTCCTGGACACTGCCTCTCTAAAGGACATGTGGGTTACTGGGTGTTGCTTTAGCAAATTCTAGCACCTCACTGGTGGCGCCAGTGGTAAAGAACCTGCCTGCCCATGCAGGAGACATAGGAGACACGGATTCGATCCCTGGGTCAGGAAGATCACCTGGAGAAAGGCATGGCAACCCACTCCAATATTCTTGCCTGGAGAATCCCATGGACAGAGGAGCCTGGTGGGCTACAGTCCATGGGGTCGCAAAGAGTCGGACTCGAATGAAGGGACTAAGCACTCAAGCCCACAGCTGCCTCACTGACCGGGCAGTGCTATTGAACTACAGTTCCCAGCATGCAACAGGTCTACCTTCTTAACCCTTTCCTCACTGAAAGTTCCTCACAGTCTTGGGTAAAAAGTTTTTTAATGGCAAATGTGGTGAAATCCGGTTTCCCTATATCATGATTATGCAATGGAAGCATGAATGCAGAAATCAGTGGGAGTTGATAGAGGAGAGGGTAAGATTCTAGGTTAAAATATCCTCTACAGTTTTTAGTGTTTGAAGGAAAACATTGGAGATTATCATGGGAAGGGCTGCTTTTAATTTAGAAATGTGTACCGGGAAAATGGCAATAAGGGTGTTTAAAGCACCCATTCTCAAACTCGGCTGCACTTTGGAATCACCTAGAGAGTTAAAAAAGATACTTAATGCTTAGGTTACATTCCTAGAGGTTCTGATATGATTAATCTGAAGTGTAACCTGGACCTTGAGACTTTAAAAATCGCATTAAATTCTAAAGTACAGCAAAATTTGAGAACTGTTTTCGAAGGGAAATATTCAGATGTGGTCATAAAGATGAATCAAATTGTGACTAGCTCAAGGAAGCTTTAAGAAAAATGAGGGAGACAGACTAGACTCTAAAAGCGGTGGTTCTCAGCCCTGGCTGTACATTAGGATCACTTAGGAAATGGTTGTTTTTTGTTTTTTAATACAGATATCTAACCCCAGACCAATTGAATTAAAATCTCTGGGGACTTATTGTAGTGCTGAAGCAGCCCCAGAACAGTGGTTCTCAAAGTGTGTTCTCAGATCAGCAGCACCAGCATCACCCAGAAACTGGTTAGAGATACAAATTCTTGGGTTTCTGGGGTGGGGCCCAGCAATCTGTGTTTTCACAAGGCTTCTGGGTGATTCTGATACACTTTCAAGTTTTGAGAACCCCTGCCTTGGGTAGACTCCAGGCCGGAACCTGGTTTGACATGCTCACCAGCAAGTCTAGCAAAGTGTTAGAATGTGCTTTTCCAGTCTGTTAGGTTAATGGCGCTCAATGAACTACACCTCCAGTGTCCATGCGCTGCGCCCCCTCCCCTGGAAGCCAGACTGGTTCTCCTTAACCAACAAAATGTGGCAGAAGTGACACTGTTCCAGTGCCAGGCCAGAGTTCTAAGAAGACACAACAGCTCCTGCTTTGGGGGTTTTAGGAACCCTGAGATTCGATGTAAGATGTCGGGCTCCTTGTGAAAAGGCCATATAGAGAGGTAGAAATCCTGCGTCTGTAAAGAGAGATCCTGTCTCCTTAGCCTCCGGGCTGAGTTCAGCCCCAAATAGATCCACCAGGTGAATGCAGCCACTGAGTGAGTGACCGCTGGCAAGACCAGAAGAAACTTCCAACTGAGCTCAGACTGGATTGAAGAACTGTGAGCAAATAAAATGATTGCTGTTTGAAACCAGTAAGTCTGGGGTGGTTTGTTAATGCAGCAACAGGAGAAAAAAAAAAAAAGAAAGAAAAGAAACACTGCTCAGTAAATAGTTGCTGAACTAATGTGTGAAAGTGCTATAGGGACATGGAGCTGGAACCTAGCTCTCCTTTATCAAAGGAGGAAAAACAGGAGCTGGAGAGAAAGAAGGAATATACTATCCAGCTGATGAAGAGGGTGGCTAAGAAGGGAATTTTAACCAGATGCCGATGATGCTGTCCTCACGCCCAGACAGCAAACGTTCACAATGCCCAGCCAAGAATAGAACAATTACAGGTACTCACTCGCTTTTAAAAATTGTATTTTATTGAAGTATCATTAATTTACAATATTGTGTTAGCTTCAGGTGTAAAACAAAGTGATTCAGTTACCACATACATAAATTTTAAAAAATATATATTCTTTTTCAGATTCTTTGCCATTTTATGTTACCACAAGACATTGAATAGAGTTCCCTCTCCTATACAGAAGGACCTTGTTGTTTATCCATCCTGTATGTAATGGTTTGGATCTTCTAATCCTAAACTGCCAATCCATCCATTCCCCCAAGCCTCTTCCCCACTGGCAACCACGAATCTGTTCTCTAGGTCTATAAGTATGTTTCTGTTTCATAGATAAATTCATTTGTGCCATACTTTAGATTCCATATGTAAGTGATATCAAATGGTATTTGCTTTTCTCTTTCTGAATTACTTCACTTAGTACGATAATCTCTAGGTCCATCCATGTTGCTGTAAATGGCATAATTTCATTCATTCTTTCTATGACTGAGTAATATCCCATCGTATGTATGAACCATGTCTTCTTTATCCGTTTATCTGTCAGCGGACATTCAGGTGGTTTCCACGTCTTGGCTGTTGTGAATAATGCCACTATGATCACTGGGATGCATGTATCTTTTCAAATTTACAGTTTTCTCTGGATATATGCTCAGGAGAGGAATTGCAGGATCATATGGCAACTCTATTTTTAGTTTTTTGAGGAACCTCTATAGTGCTGCACCAATCCCACCAACAATGTAAGAGGTTTCCCAAAGGTGTTAACTCTAGCTACCACATATTGAATACTGATTATGTGCCGGGCATATAGATAAAGCATTTTCCCTATCTTAGTGTTCACTAACAATATTATATATAATATAACAATATGATATTATATATCATAATATATAAATGACATATAATATTGTGTTATGTAATTATGTATTTGAATAATATTTTGCTTCTTCTTAACAAGTTTGTATGGTAAGTATTATTATCATCCCATTTTACAGGTTAGGAAATGAAAGTCATATAGCTACTATTAATTCTGACTCAACCCATATTTGTCTGATTCCCAAATTTAAGCTTTTAAGCCCACAGTAGGGCCAACCTATTCAGAAAAACTGTGAGAAGCTCAGTTTTGAAAGGTGATAACAGAGAAGAGTTACTACCTGCCATTGATTGCAAATAAAATGTGCTCTTTTTAGCACAGGAATGCATCTCCAATTTTAGGATAGAGGTCAATGAAAAAATAGACTGCATATTACAGCTAAATGTAAATGTGATGGTAGATCACATCTATTTGGTAAAACAAAGGAAACTAGTAGTTAATCTTAGGCCCAGCCATCTGTAATGAAGAGTAGTTAGATACTTAGGCATTCTGAGAAACTTAGCCCCAAATTCTCAATCCCGAAGTGCGCTACTTAAGCAGAGTTAAGAAAAGACAGGCCAGATGCAAGCCAGACCAGAAGAGCTTTTCTGGCCTGAAGCTCTTCAAGACTACAGAAAGGTTTTTTTTGACCACTTCTTCTAAAATTGTTCTGACATAAGCTTCAGTGTCTTCTGTGGGAAGCATCTCACAATTTCCTTTATCAATTCAGTGTGCCAATGCTTCCTTGGTGCATCAGAGCCAAGTACAAGGGAGGGGAAGTCAGTGGGCTCCTAGGGGGCTTGGAATTATTTACCTGCCCCCTTTTGATTTCTCTTCATTCATTCCTTAGTTCAGCATGTACTTGTGAATACAGTACTATGCACCACACAGTGGGGAAGGCCAGGTAACACAAGACAAAGTCTCTGTCTTCAGAGAGTTCTGTAAACCCATGAGCTAGAAGCAAATGGAATGAATACTTGGATTACAAGATCGCAGACAGGAACTTCCCTGATGGTCCACTGTCTAAGGAACTTCCCAGGTGGCACTAGTGGTAAAGAATCTACCTGCCATTGCAGGAGACATAAGAGACCCAGGTTCAATCTCTGGGTCAGGAAGATCCCCTGGAGTGGGGCATGGCAACCCAATCCAGTATTCTTGCCTGGAGAATCCCATGGACAGAGGAGCTTGATGAGCTACAGTCCACGGGGTTGAGAAGAGTCAGACATGACTGAGCGACTTACTAAGACTCTGTGCTCCCAATGTGGGGTGCCTGGATTGGTTCCCTGATCAGGGAACTCGATCCCACATGCTGCAACAAAGATTCTGCATGCCACAACTAAAACCTGGCACAGCCAAATAAATAAGTAAATGTTTTAAAAAATTTTTTAAAGATCACAGACTGCCACTGATGCTGCTGCTGCTAAGTCACTTCAGTTGTGTCTGACTCTGCGACTCCATAGACGGCAGCCCTACAGGCTCCTCTGTCCCTGGGATTCTCCAGGCAAGAACACTGGAGTGGGTTGCCATTTCCTTCTCCAATGCATGAAAGTGAAAAGTGAAAGTGAAGTCTCTCAGTCGTGTCCGACTCTTAGCGACCCCATGGACTGCAGCCTACCAGGCTCCTCCATCCATGGGATTTTCCAGGCAAGAGTACTGGAGTGGGGTGCCATTGCCTTCTCCGCAGACAGCCATAGTCCCTTCTTATTCTTTCTCTGTTTATTTGGCAGGCTGCCATAGGATTGTGGAATCTGATAGATCTGAGTTCCAACCCCAACATTGCCACTCCTGGCTGTGGGTCTTGGTCAAATCACTTACTTTCTCTGGGTCTCAATTTTTTTCTATGTAAAATGAGATTAATAATGCTGACCTCACAGGCTTTTGTCAAAGGCTGGGTGAAATTCTGTCAATGAAAGCATTTGAGATGAGTAAGTTATCAAATAAGTATGAGGGGTTGTGATCTTATTTACTGAGTTGAATTCTACCTTCCCTCCCCAGCTGGTTCTTGTCTCTGATTCTTCCTCCCTGTTTTCTTTCCCTTTGTTGTAAGGATACCCAAAATTTGTTTTAATTAGGTGTGGTAAGACATGCAGGCACATGGGAGAGGGAGGCAAGCTCAAGATGGAAGGATATATATATATATATATATATATATATATGTGTGTGTGTGTGTGTGTGTGTGTGTGTGTGTGTATAACTATGACTGAAAGCAATTATTCTCCAATTAAAAGAAAAAGATATGCAGACATGGAAATGACCATCATAAAGGAAGTTGTGATACTCAGTTTCCTGAAGTATAGAACAGGAGGCACGGCGCACCATGCAGAGGGGCCGGATGGGGAAGCACTCGGGTCGGTCAGGAGGCAGAGGAGGTGAAGAAAAAAGTGGACAAGAGCTTTACTGCACTAGTTTGAATAATCTCAGTGGGCTTTGGGGCATCAGAGCTGTCTCTAATAATCTGGCACCTGCCCCTGAGTTGATTAGTGGTCCGGGATGTGAGAGCCCACTAGAGGAGGTTGTTGGAAATATGGACTCTGCATTGATTGGTTTGCATGTGAAAGATTTGTTCACAGGTGAGTCATTTACTATCTCTAGGAATTGGCTAACCCTGGGAGGGGCAGTCTCTCCAAAGTCATCAAGGGCCCGAATGTCAAACTATCAGAATAAAAAAAATAAAAAGACATACTTAATACCCCTTTCTAGCCACTCCTCAATAGGAAGCAACTGACTGGGCTCTAAGAGAACCGGGAGCAGCATGGAAGCTGCTGGGTAACTACCCCATTAGGAGTGGTAGTCTGCAAGGAAGAGAGAAGGAGGGTCAGTGAACCCAGTGGAATTTCAGCCCAGGCACTACCTAGTTTACCAAGATTTCAAGCCCATCACAGAGTGAAACCTAAGTAAACAGGATGAAAGGCAGCAAACTATACTGCTTATGAAAACCTCCTTGAAGGCAGGACCCACGATTTATTTTTTTATTTCCCTGGTTGAATAATCATTCAATAGCAAAAGCAGCTAAAATGGCTTTATGAAAGAGAAAAGAGAACTGTGGACTGGTACTTTTCTTTACTTCTTAAAAAAAAAAAAAAACAACTTTATTTTGCTCAATTTTTATTCCCAAAGTTAAGTATACTGAATTTGCACATTTTCATAATAGTCTTAAGTTTTTAGTAGAAACAGAATTAGCTGTGGATTGGAGACCATTGCTTATGTCCACAAATGAAAAGCCCCTTCTGGCTCATGCTTGTGGAAGAAATTGAACCAGCCATGCTTTCTTTCCCTGGTTAAATTTTCAGGGGAGGCAAAAAAGTGTAATTGATGATGAAGGTGATGATGATGATGATAATTAACATTGATGATGACTTCACACATTTATAATGTGCCAGTCTCTGTTGTAGGTGCTTTAGAACCATTACTCCATTTAATCATTAACATACACAGTTTGGCTATTATTGACTCCCAGTTTATAAATGAGTTACCTAAGGCACAGAGGCTAAGCAGCCAACCTCCAAGATTAAGAGATTAATCTGACTCTAAACTGAGGCATTCCATGCTCTTAATCACTCCACAGCACTGTCTCCTTCCTTCAGAGTGATTTCTTCAAACAAAGATGATCTCAGCTTATTCATACCATTGCAGGCAAGAGCTGCGTAAGTACAGAATCTCAGTGGGGTGATGTGTATTGAGCCTTTGTGCTAGCCTGGGTGTGTAACCGGGGTTGATCCTTGGAAGAGCTGTGGCATATGGAAAGTTTGTCTCTGGGGCATGGAAGGAAGGAAAATGGGCTAAGATCTGGTCTGCTATGGGTGAGTTGTGTGTCCTTGGGCACAGCTCTTGACATCTTCTTATTTTCAAAGGAAGCTGTTGGGTATGATGATCTTTAAGGATCCCATCCATGTCAACTGCCTCTGCCAGAAATGCTATTGGAGGGTAGATTATTGGAAAGGCAAAGAGAGTGTTGAGCAGGTTCTTGAACATCCAAACATAAGTAGATAATAGCTGTTTGGGTGCCCTGCTTGCCTGCTCAGTGGCTCAGTCATGTCCGATTCTTTGTGACCACATGGGCTGCAGCCTACCAGGCTCCTCTGTCTGTGGGATTTCCCTGGCAAGAATACTGGAGTGGATTGCCAGGGGATCTCCCTGACCCAAGAATCAAACCTGCATGTCCTGCATCTCCTGGATTGGCAGGCATATTCTTTACACTGGGCCACTTGGGAAGCCCTAGTTGGGTGCCCTGAGGAACCTAGCGCTTAAGTTGCCTCCTGCTTTATGTTGCGCCATATGCCTGCAGCTGGCGAATGGATAACATCACTCACAGTTATTCATAGATGCTCAGAAAACCTGAAAAGAAGAAAGGAATAAGTATTTAATGAGAAAAATATTACAGGAGACACTGGGGAGAGCAGGGTAAAGGGGGAGGACTTTCCATTGTTTTGGTCTGAGAATACGACAGTGGATATCATCTAAAGACAGTACTGCCCTCTTAGGAAGTGTTTGGAAATGGAGAAGGGCATTTCTGCTCTCACCCTGGCTGCGGTTGTTGGACTGGAAACACTAACATCCTGAAACTCTTGGGACCTCCACCACACACACAAGGAAGAATTGTCCAGGCCAGAATGCTTGGAGCATTCCCACTGAGGAAGAATAAAAGAAGTTCTCAGAGTGGGGAACATAAAAAACTTCTTTGTGCATTTTTCTGAACATTAATCAATAATCCATTAACTCAGGGAAGCTGAATGCTCTTCACAGAATCCAGAACAAACTGACAGATAGCCTCTGGTAAGAATTCTGGAGACGCTGCTTGGCCTTGGACAAGGCATTTCATTTCCTCGGTCCTCATTTTCTCCATCCTTATAGCACTAACTTTCTATAAATTCCTAATTCCTCTCATCAGAAAGGAGAAACACCTTGTAAAAATCAAGGTTTGGAAAGCCTTTGTTTTTCCCATTTTGTGTATGGTAGATACCATACTGCGATTAACCGAAATGCATATGGCAAAGTTTAAATATGAAATATACAGTTGCATACTTTATTGACTGTACCAACTATAGTTAATAACACTGTGTTGTGCATTTGGAAGGTTCTAAGAGAGTAGATCTTTTAAGTTCTTATTACAGGAAAAACATTTTTGTAACTATGTATAGTGACAGATGTTAAGTAGGCTTCTTGTGGTGGTCATTTTGCAGTATATACAAATATGGAATCATGTTATACACCTGAAACCATACAACTTTATATGTCAATTATTTCTCAATTAAAAAAGAGTATATAGAAGCAAGTGATCTCAGATGATTTTTGATAAAGTATGATTTTAACTATTTAGCATGTTCTCTGGAGATATATTTGAATTTTTCAGAACCAAACAACAAAAGTGCATACAAAACCGTGGTAGGGCACCCCTCCTACTGGCTTTAAAAAAAAAAGGATGTTAGGACATGAAACAAGCCTAATTCTATGTTTCAAGCAAGGTGAATACAATTGGGCCAGAAGGCAGTGAGTCTGAGAGGTGTTGCCCAAAAAGGGACTTGCTTATTAGAATGTAAAGTTGAAAATATGATTATTCTTCTTCCTTCTTCTTCTACTTTATACCTGAATTATTCCCCAAATACTTATTAGTAGTTATTTTTTTTCTCAAAAGAGACACTCCTTCATTCTTTCAAGACTACTGACTGCTTTTTTTGTTTGTTTTGCTTTATGATTCTGAAATTAAGAGAAAAAGCATGTAACTCAGCTGCTCATGCTGGAAACTTAAACTTCATGATGTTGGATTTCAGGCTTGTTGGTTTTGTCTTATCCCTTTTGAAAGGCTCAGTTTTACTTGGCTTTATACTCTCATTCTGGAAGAACTAAGAGCTTTACATTGCTGCCTGTGACTTGTGGCCTATATTATACTCATTTGTTTCAGTAGAAATGATGACCCAAGAAGGTTGGAATTTGACCCCAGAAAATGAGAAGGGAATGACGGAACTCTTTGTTTTTTATTTTTTTAAATTAATTTTTATTGGAGTATAGTTGCTTTACACTGTTGTGTTAGTTTCTACTCTACAGCAAAATGAATCAGCCACACATACACATACATCCCCTCCATTTGGGGCTCCCTTCCCCTTCAAGCCATCACAGTACATTGAGTAGAGTTCCCTGGACTACACAGTAGGTTCTTATTAGGCATCTGTTTTATGTGTGTGTGTTAGTTGCTCGGTCATGTCCGACTCTTTGTGACCCCATGGACTGTAGACCACCAGGCTCCTCTGTCCATGGCATTCTCCAGGTAAGAATACTGGAGTGGGTTGCCATGCATTTCTCCAGGGGATCTTCCTGACCCAGGGATCGAACCAGGATCTCCTGCATGGCCCACAGATTGTTTACCATTTGAGCTACCCAGGAAGCCCTATAGATACTATCTATTTTATACTTAGTATCAATAGTGTATATGTGTCAGCCCCAATCTCCTAATTCTTCCCATCCCTGCTTGACCTACTTGAGCCCAACTTGAGCCACTAGGACGCAAAACTTGGAAAGAAGGCAAAGGGAGGGCAGTCTGTCTTCTCAGTGTCAGAATGAAACACTCTGCCAGGCCTACCAAGAATTATTGAATGATCTAGGCTGAAGAGTGGACCTGTGCTTGAGTTTCTGTTTACTATTAGCCAAAGACCACTTTGAAGTTACAACAGAACCTATAAAGTTGTACCCAGCAGAGATATAAATGAATTCTGAAAGGTAGAAAGGATAATCCTCAAATTATGGTTCTATTGCTTGTAGGGCAAGCAATTTTGTATCTAATCCAACCATCTTATGTCAACAGTCTTTCTTCAATGCTATATAATTACAATTCCTCTCATTCTTTTTGGAATCAGTTTTACTACCCTTCACTAGTGAATTTAGTAAATCTCCAACATGTGTTCATTCTATGTTTAAGAGTCATATTTTTGACTTATAGAAGAGTATACTTTGACAAGTACAAAGAATTCTAGTATTTCTAGAATATAAAGATCGTACTTTAAGGTATATAAGGCCTTCTTGGATTGTAATTTGCTTTTTTATTTATAGGTTTTATCTGTTTCCATATTAGCAGTTTTAAAGCCCAAAGGTTCAAGAAGCACACTAATCTGTTGGTTACAGAAGAATTTGATTCCCTCATTGGGCAGAACAAACCTGAAGCCAAATGTCAGGTTGGTTTTCACCTTTTATTTACTCCTTCTCACCTTCCTGCCTTGTCATAACTGACTGACAGAGCCCTTTAATCTGAATTTATTATTCCAGCTCTTTGTTTCAGATGGTAGGAAATGTCTGATAGGATACAAAGTATGAATGATAGCAAGAGATTCTTCCAAGACCAATTGTTTAGAAATAGGCGATAGAGCTTTAACCTAGTAGATTTTGGACTGTAGTTCTTAGGCTTATCATGGACTAAACTCTGCCTCTCCCTGCTTCTCCTCCCCATAAACACCCTTCAGCCAGAACAACTCCATTTATACGCTGAGATTCAGGTAAGGTTTCATTTGAATGGTCAATTTCTTAGGAGATGTATTTAATCCAAAGAAATGAAGTGTTAATAATGGCGGAGGCAATCATGGTGTTGTGGAAAGAGTCCTGAAGCCAGGACACAGGATAAGTCTTTGCTTTGCCCTTTACCACCTGTATAATCTTGTACAGATGATTTCACAGAGTCTTGAGGTTCATTTTTATAAACCTACCTTGCAAGAGAATTGTGTGATAAGAGAGATCACATAAAGTGATGTGTGATTGTGAAGGGTTGCTATGAACAGCTTTTCAAGCATTGCCAACATGCAACAGAAATGTTTGGGGATCACAGGAGGAGCCCCTAGAACTCCTCAAATCATGCTAATTATAATAGGTGGCCTCTTAGTCATATGGTTATTGATTTTAACTTTAGTGTATGAGCACTTTCTTCTTCATTACCTTAAATTTCTTTTGCACCCGTCTGATTCTCCAGTTTCTAATTGAAATTTGGAAGTTTCATGAAAACTCGACAGGAGCAGTTTTTATGAAATGTTTCCTCCAGTGGAGCAGATTGTGCTGCTCATCCGAGTCAGTTCTCAAACAAATTTAACTCTCAGCCCTGTAGCCTTCGTACAAGAAGACAGGGAAAGCAAAAATGGAGCTGTGATGAATGGTGCCAACTGGACTGCCTTGTACTTCTGACTCATTTCAGAACCATTATCATGTCAATAGAAGCATCCCCTTTATCCCCATATTTTTTATAAGGGAATGCTATTAGTAGAGCAAGGTCCAGAGAGAAGCAGCCCATTAACACTGAGATCAGGCTTAAAGACAAAAAAAGCAGAGATGGACATCTAGAGATGCCTTGGTCACTGGATGAAAGGGAAAAAGTACCATCAGAAAGATGGGAAAGGAAAAGTCTATGTACCTAAAGTGGGACTGATATCGCACAATAATAAATAGCTGTTACTTGCTAAACATTACTATGTTCCTGACACTATGCTTATAAATAAATTATCTAGTTTGATCCTCACAATTGCCCTATTAGTCAGGGTAGGCTAACTGCCACAGCAAATAATCTCCAAATCTCAGTGACTTAATAAGGTGAAGGCAAATTGGTAACTCTTGTCCTCATCCTCCCCAGGACCTTGGAGTCCTTTTTTTTGCCTCGTTAACCTGTTATTTTTAACTTAGCTTTATAGTAAAGAAACGGAAAAGAAATAAATCATTAAAAAAAATACCATAGCTGTCGATCTTAAATTTTAAATGAGGTTCTTGTTAAACAAAGCAGTAACACTACATCCTATAATTACAACTTTACTTGTATATACAAGAACTGTGTGCAAAGTGCTTTTCAAACTATGAAATAAGACTTTGGAATAGGATACAAATGATTATCCCTAGGATTTAGTTATCTCCAACTGCTTGTAATGAATCACAACTGCTTACATTCTTACTTTGCGTCTTATTTACTTATGTACTAAGAGACGGCAAAAGGAGAAGAGGGCAGCCGAGGATGAGATGGTTAGATAGCATGGCTGACTCAATGGACCTGAATTTGAACAAACTCAGAGAGATGGTGAAGGACAAAGAAGCCTGGTATGCTGCAGTCCATGGAGTCACAAAAAGTCGGACACAACCTGGCAACTGAACAGCAACAACATACTGAGAGAAAAACCACCATTTTCTGATACCAGATTGATAGCTAATTTTTGAAAATAATTCCCAATCCGCAGGTCTAAAATTTTATTTTTACATATAGTTCAGTTACTGGCTTCACTTTCCCCCTAAATAAATAGAGGACAGCTTTTAAAAAGCAAATATTAGCAGATCTCTTTAGACAGACGCATTTCGATCAAGATGGGGTTTTTTAAAATCAGTTTTTATATAAGAAAAAAGGAAAGAACAGTCTTCAAGAAAGCAAATTGTATTCTTAAAAATATGGAATGTTTCCTGGATTTGCATACCATCATTGTGCAGGGCCACGCTAATCTTCTCTCTATCATTCCCGTGTTAGTATATGTGCTGCCATCACTTTGTTGAATCACATGCTCACTTGCACGTGGAGTTCTGTATCCTCCAGCAGGTGAGGAGAGAGGGAGAGGGTGTACAAGGGGAGGGTCCCATGGGAAGGTTCTTAACGGTCAAGGCCTGGATATAGAATGTATCACTTCTGCCTGCATTCCATCAACCAGAGCTCAGTCAGATGGCCCTACCTAACTGCAAGGGAGGCTGGGAAATGTCCCCTAGGCATCTAACCAAGAGGAAAAGGAAACAAGGCTTGGTGAACACATAGTCTCTTCTGTAACAATTCATTGCTCCCATTTTACAGATGAAACTGAGTTTTGGACAAGTGAAGTAACTTGCCTAATAGCACATAGCAAGTGAGTGGTAGAACCTGGATAAGTTCTTGGTATGATACATCCTTGGTAGATCCCAAGAACATGACTGCTGCTCTGCAAGACCACAGAAGTGGTGGTGATAAGTTTTGATTTCTTGCCCCAAGTCTAAAATGTGGTACAAATGGCATCTTTCCAGGGTATCTTTATATCCCAAAGAAAGAATGGCTACTTTTAAAAATGTTGACCCCTCTGTATTCCCCTATGTTCATCAATTTTAGACCCACCCAAAATGGCCTTGCCTTTCTATGACATCCCCAGCTCCCTGCTCCTGAATAAATTCCATGGAAATTTCTTAGTTGAATGAAGTTTGCTTCATGAAATGTCCAGCTGAATGATGGTTGCTTGATGCCAAGATTACCCGGTATCTCACTGAGGAGAAGGCTCAGGCTGGTGATGTGCTAATGGGCAGCAATGTGAGGGGTAGATGCCTGGGCAGCCCCCTCATTGGGGAATCATCATGTATATTGGACTCACAGATTTCAGGGCTGGCTGCTGGATTGGTGTCCACCATGAGGAGCCACTAGAGGAAAATGATGACAGAATGGGAAATAATACTTTGAATGGCAGGCCAAGTATGGCATCTTTGTCAAGCCATTCATTGTGACAGAAGGAGACTTCCCTTTGGAGGACTATGGGTTGGATAAGATGTGATGCCCAAGGAAGGACACACCCCTGCCCCAAGTTCTGACCATCCATCAGCCCCTCCCTATGTGTACCCACAACCTCTTCCCTGACCCCATTTTTATTTTATTCACCTTTCCCTTGCCGTTGTTTTTTGAGACCTGTGCATTCAACGTGCCAGAAACCTGGGGACAAAAACCTAGTCTGTCTTTAGTGATACTATTTGTTTTCCTAGTATGTCCATCTCCACTTCCTCCTCCCCATCCTTGGGGTTCTGTTCAAATGTTATCTCCTTGAACTCAAGCTTGGAGATTTTAGGCTCTCCAGGGAGAAGAGACTCAGGAAAGCGTTCTGGAAAAAGTATAAAGCTGATGCTGGTCCTGCTGATCCAATCACCAGGTACTGTGGACATGCCTTAGGAACAAGGTTGCTCTGTGTGTATGAGTGTGTGTAAACTGAAAGCTCTGTACCACATGTGTGCTGTAATACCAGAAGCACAGGTCTGTTTGGTGCAGAGGTTGCAAGGGTGGGCATGGACCCAGAGAAAGAGGCACCATCTCTCGACGCTCCCTAAGCATCTCTTAGGGATGTCAGTAGTTGTCTGTTTTGGTGTTGTATCAATATCCAAAAGGAACAGATGCTCACTCTAGACAACTGACCTTTACTTCCTCTGCATTAATGTAAAGCAGTACAGACAGCAGAGCCCCTTGGTGCGCTGACCCAACTTTCTGGTTTCTTCTTCTGTCAGGCAACATTAACTAATTAACAGTTAATAGGTTAAGCACTTTGGACTCTGTTCTCCTGGAGCTCTTGTTCTTCTTATTCCGGTCTCAGAATCTCTCCTTTGTGGGTATCTGGCTGTGTTAGAGGGAATTCAAAAGCAGTTTAACATTTCTCCCTGAACAGAACAGCAGAAATCAGTACGGAAAGAAGGAAATTGCTACTTTGAAACCTACAAATGGAAGGATGGCTATCTTTGTTTCACATCTATTTTTCACATGTGAGAAGCAGTCAGCTTCACTGATTATGTACTGTTGAGGATGACCTTTCCATTTTTCTGTCTCGGAAACCTGTAATTTAATGTGAAGCATCTATTGGTGGGCTGATAGTACAAAGACTTCTCAGGATAATGTGCTTGATTTTCCCCCTTGAGATCAATTCATGTTTATTAAGTGTCTTTTATGAAAGTGGCATGGAACAAGGTGCTTCACATGCATTATCTCATTTAGTCTCATGTAAGCCTCTCAGTTGCCTCTGATGTAGCATCATTAGCCAGCGTTTTCAGACAGGATAAAAGGGAACAAGGAAATGTTCACTCAGGGCTCTGAAAGTGCTAAATCACTTCCAGGGGAAGAATACACTTACTGTCTAGTTTCTATTTGATGGCGTTCAATAAATTTCTTTAATATTAATACCTACTTCACATTTGCATAATCCTTTCAACTTTTCAAAGCACTGTCATCTCGTTCACATGTCAACTGATGCTCATGCTATCCTGTACTGATAGTGGTCGAGAACTATTTGATGGCATCTTTTTTTTTTTTTTTCAGCCTAAATCTCTGCAGAGCAGCTTGCTTTGGTTGCCATAGCTAAGGTTCAGGATGAAGCCAATAGAAATCTTGCTTTCAGAAATCAAATCCACATTTTCATTTACAGGGTCTCCCTGGGAGGGTATGATCGGTACAGCAATGCACATTGGTCCTCACCTACCAGAGCTGATTGCCCTGGTTACATATGCCCCCTAGATTTTAGAAATTTAAGTGTCTTTACTACCCTGTCCTTGTTGGGATCTTCCTTCCAGTTTGCCCCAGTTAGTGACAGCCAAAAAGAAAGAAAGAAAGAAAAATAAGAAGGAAAAAAGAGGTTTGTGTGCTTGTGCAATGAGGTGCATTTATTCTAAAAAAATCCAGAATCCAGCCTAACTAAAGCAGGGAGGGAGTGACAGCAGATGAAGCATAGAGCAGGTGCTTACTTAATTGCTGCAGCTGGTGCCAAGTATTTGGCATAATTTTTCTCCTCATTTCCAATTATTGGCACTGGTGCTTACTTTCCTTTTTAGCTGGAGCATCTGAGAAGAGTCTAGGAACTGCTCTGCCTCTCTTACGTGTACAGGCAGTTTTCTGACAAATATTCTAAGTGAACACAATCCTGAGGTGTTTTTGTTTGTTTTGTTTTTGCCTCAAAATGACTTGTGGATTATTGAAAGAGAGATTGGGCAAGTTAACATGTTATTTGATTCTGCCCAAATTGCCATGGGTTGAATTTTTAATTTGTTTCCCAAGACTTGACTCAACCTTTCAGACTCATCTGTGTGATTTAGATTTCAGAATTGTAGGTCTGAGCCCATAGCTTCCTTAGGTCTTTTCTTTTCAAAAGTAGGTTGTTAAATTCACCAGTTGAGGTGGCACACCCCTTTTACTATTGGACTTTTCTTCTTTAGGTGATGAAGGGAAATATTGCAAAAATATTAGATGCAAGTTAGTTGATGCCCTGTCATTCCACAAATGTTTATGAAAGGGCCTCCCTGGAGACTGAGTGGGAAAGAATCCACTTGCCAATGCAAGAGACATGGGTTTGATCCCTGGTCCGGGAAGATCCCACATGCAACTATGACTGTGCGCCACAACTACTGAGCCTGTGCCCTAGAGCCCTTGAGCCGCAACTGCTGAGCCCATATGCTGCCAGTACTGAAGCCTGTATGCCCTCGAGACTGGGTTCTGCAATACATGAAGCCACCTCAGTGAGAAGCCCATGCACCGAAACTAGCCCCTGCTCGCCACAACTTGAGAAAAGCTCTCGAAGCAACAAAGACCAAGCACAACCACACTAAATAATAAATTAGAAAAAATGTTTATGAAAAGTGAGCACTGTGTCAGAACCTTATGAAGAACAAACAATTGTTGCCCCAAACAATGCCAAGAACCATGAGGCATGCAAAGATAAATACTCCAAGGTCTTTTCCTTTCAGCAGTTTTGGTCCCTAAGAGAATCGAGACAAGAACAAGGAGCAACACAATGCAGCTCTGAGGGGAGGAACAGCAATACAATTAAGAAAAGCACAGGGATCTATCACTTCTGACGGCAGATATAGCATAAAGGAGAAAGGTCTTCATTCACGCGCCTTAAGGTAATTTAACTTAGTGGATGTGGTTCGATTACTGTATTTAAGGTGATATTTGATTTCTATGCATTTACCTGACCTTTACCCTTTATCTCCTTCTATTGATTCTAATCTGTG
The DNA here is from genome assembly GCF_033118175.1 of Dama dama. Classification (NCBI taxonomy): domain Eukaryota; kingdom Metazoa; phylum Chordata; class Mammalia; order Artiodactyla; family Cervidae; genus Dama; species Dama dama. The sequence goes on along the minus strand of NC_083695.1, from coordinate 61,690,395 downwards.
TGTGGATATATATATATATATATATATATATATATATATATAATTGTATATATACGTGGCTTCCCAAGTGGTGCTAGTGGTCAAGAACCCACCTGCCAATGCAAGAGACATAAGAGACACAATTTCGATCCCTGGGTCAGGAAGACCCCCTGGGGGTGAGCATGGTGACCTACTCCAATATTCTTGCCTGGAGAATTCCATGGACAGATATGCCTGGCAGGCTACAGTCCAGGTGTCACAAAGAGTCTATCTCTACTACAGCCATTTAGCGCACAAAATAGCACTAGATTAAGAGATCACTTGTGCCGGGGTCCAGCCCCAGCAGGATCCAGGGGAACCCTCAGGATGAACGGCGTCGGCAAATGAGAGAGAGAGAGTGAGACAAAGCTCGGGGCTAAGTCTGAAGTTTATTTTTGCACGGCCCCTTTATACCCTTAACAACATCTTTGGGGGAAGTGCATATTGCTTACACACAGATCATCTCAAAACATTACAGCAACTTGACCTTCAACAGAAACTGGATGTCACCCACATACTTTTCATTCACAAGAGTCTTTCTTATCATTTGGCCTTCAGGCCTGCTAACATTTTATGGCTTGCACCAGGTGTGACTTAAGCAACTTCAGTAGCCGACCCTGTTTTGCTTATAATTAATCTATTTTCTTTCTAATAAGCGTCATCTCTATGGGAACTAGATAGGATTACATTTTTACAGAACAGAAATGCGAAGGACTGCAAAAACAGCAGATATGGCACAAAACAGGCTCTTAGTCTAAAAGTTAACTACCTGCAAGAAGTCGCCAGCTAATCTCTATCTAAAGTATTTTCTAGTAGGCACATTTGTGGCTATCATATTTGTGGAGCTTTTCTCACCCTGCGGAGGGACCTATGCTTAATAGTTTCTTTTGTTAGTGTACTGTGCTTAGGATGTTTAGAACAATCAAGAGCATTTTTTGCAATGAGAGCACATATTTATCAAACAAGTCAGAATGCCAGCAAAAGGGTTTGAATTGAAGCATTTTCTTCATCCCTGGCCCCTTCATAGGGTACCAGCGTCCAGGAGATTTATTAATTAGGGTTTTAAGTTGGTCCTCATTCAGTGAAAGAGGAGCAGGAGAGCTCTCAGCAGGCAACACAAGAATCCGCAGCAGGGCAAGCAAGAACAACAGCAGAAAAGGGGGGAGGATACAGGGTGGGGTAGAGGCCGAGGCCAACCTGGAGGGTCCCTTATCCTAGGCGGCCTTGCCTGTCAGGTTTTTTCCTCGTGACCTCGTCATGGATGGGGACCCGGATGGCCTTGCCTGCCCGGTATTTTCTTCATGACCTCGTCACGGGCGGGACCTCCCATAACGGCTCCCGGCACACTTGGAGGCTTCCTGGTGGCTCAGACGGTAAAGAGTCTATCTGCAATGCTGGAGCCGGGTTTGATCCCTGGGTCGGGAAGATCCCCTGGAGAAGGAAATGGCAACCCACTCCAGTACTCTTGACTGGAAAATCCCATGGACAGAGGAGCCTGGTAGGCTATAGTCCATGGGGTCGCAAAGAGTTGGACACGGCTGAGCGACTTTACCTCCTTACTTTGGAGGCTTCCCAGGTGGTGCTAGTGATAAAGGACCTGCCTGCCAATGCAGGAGATGCAGGAAACATGGGTTCGCTCCCTGGGTCAGGAAGATCCCCTGGAGGAGGGCATGGCAACCTCCTCCAGTATTCTTGCCTGGAGAATCCCATGGACAGAGGATCCTGGCGGGTTACTCCTAGTTTATAGGGTCACAAAGAGTCGGACATGACTAAAGTGACTTAGCACGCACGCAGACACATGTATTTGTGTGTGTGTATATATACAGAAAGATATATAGTACAATTTTGAACTGAAATTTTTTTTAATTTTTGGAACTTTATTTCAGATTGTGTTTCAGGAAGTAGGAATGAAAGAGGAGAGAAAAGCCGTAGTTCAGGGAGGGCATCAGGACCCCTGGGTTCCGGTCTTGTTTCCACCTGGCTCACCTGTATTCCCAGGTCCCTGGGGGCTTAGCCCGGCTGACCCCCAAGGTCCCTTTCAGTCTAAACGGTCTACACGTGATGCCTCCCACCCCATGCTGATGGGAGCAAAGGATACTGGAGGCCTGAGGGTGTATCAGAGGTGCTGGAATTGAGACAGAAAGAGTGGTATTTGGGTGAGACACCTTGGTCTCTCAGCTTCCTATTTAAATGCCACATCATTTGTAGAAAGCCGTTAAATTCAGAGCCACTCACTGTTTACAGGGGACATGGTTAGTTTCCAATGGGTATAGCACTGGCCCTGAAGAGTGTAGAGCATGGCCGAGCAAAAACATGTCTAAAAGACCGACACGCTGGCCGAAGTCTGTGCTGAGTGAGGTCCACAGATAAGCCTTGAAGGCAATGAAGTGAGTTCTGAGGAACAGACAGAAGGAAACTGGGGAAAGTGTGGCATGGGGGACGGCACATCTCTCCGTGGTTCTCTCCTGTTTCATTTCACAGCCAGGAATTGGGCCCAGGCCCTAATCGGCCCCACGCACAGAGGTTGCTGCTGGCCCCCCAACAACCCTCTCCCTTCAGACTCTTCCTGTCCAGTTCACACATCACTGTCCTCCCTCAAACACTCCACTCACCCTGTATGGTGATTTATTATGAGTCCCTGTTACCTGTAGCATCTCATCTTAGCCTGGGGTTCTGGGTCCTTCATCCAGGAAGCATGGTATTATTAAAACAGGTTACCTCGCCTTAGCCTTTGCAGCATTAAAGCTGTGCAATTATTGTTGTGGTTTAATCTCTAAGTTGTGTCCAACTCTCTTGTGACCCTATAGACTACAGCTCACCAGGCTCCTCTGTCCATGGGATTTCCCAGGCAAGAATACTGGAGTGGGTTGCCGTTTCCTTCTCCAGGGAATCTTCCTGACTCAGGGATCAAACCTGCGTCTTCTGCATTGGTAGGTGAATTCTTTACCACTGAGCCACCAGGGAAGCCCTGACTTTTCACAAAATGTTAAACTTCCCTTGCCTTTATTTTCCTTATCTCTAAGATGACTGGGGACTGAGGGCTCCAACTGTAAATGAACTCTTGGAACTGTTGATCTAACATGACGGCCCTGGTCTCACACTGCCTTGGAGTGCCCAGATTCTAATATGTTGGCCCACAGTCCTAGGGGCATCTATAATCTTGGCAGGTCTTGGGTCCCAGGTTTTGGTTTGGGAGATGTCATCATGCTGGTTTTCAAGGCCATCTTCTGGTATTCTCCATAGCATTTCTCTGCTCCAAACAAGTCTGTGGTCTCAGGAGCTCTGAATAAGCCCAAATGTTTCCATCCTGTCTGCTCTGGCTCTGTGCCGCTGCCACCGCCAGAAAGCTGCTTGTGGTCCCCTACATTAACTCACAGCAATTTCCAGATTAAAGCCCAGCTAATCCAGATACCCCTCACAGGTACCTACATCTAAAAACAACAGCCCCTCCTTTCCATGAGGGCAAGTCTGATAGCCATAGCCATGGCCTCAGTGGCCTTTGATAATCTGTGGATTTGAAACTTCCAGTCATTCCCCCAAGAGTGCCTTTTTCCAAACATAATTGTCATCGTGCAGCCATTCAGCATGGTATCATAGATCTTTTCTCTCCTTGTCTCATAGTCTTCACAAGGTGTTAATGAATGCCTTGGGACTCTGCTAACTTTTCCCTTATTATTGTTGGGCAATTAAATGCTTAGTCTTTCAATATCATAAATATCTCAGTATGTGCGTGCGTGTGTGCTTCGGTCGTGCCCAGCTCTTTGCAACCCTATGGACCTTAGCCTGCCAGGCTCCTCTGTCCATACGTCCTGATTTTTGAATACTTTACCTTATTTTCCTAGTCCACTCAGATGCATTGTCATTGTAAAACATAAGCTTCTTTGTGGCGTCTTGTAGTTCTGCAGTCCTTGTGTGTATGTCTGACTCTTGTGCATTCACCTACTTCAGATGTCCCAGACCTCCTTCTCTGTGCCTTCACCTCCACTTACTCCCCCCGCCACCCTTACCGCTCAGCAAGTGGTCTTGCCTAAGTTCTGTCTCGGACATCTCTGACTTTTCTGCTATTCCCTGATTCAGTGGTTCTCAAACTCCAGGTGCACTGAATTGCCTAGAAGACTTATAAAGACACAGATTGCTGCCCCCCTCCCCCTGAGTTTCTGACACAATAGGTCTGTGTGGAGGGAGAGGGAAAGTTGCATTTCTAATACACTGTGGTGGTCCTGATGCTGCTGGACCATGGTCCACACTCAGTAAACTCCTGCTTGGATTCTTTCCTCATGTTTCAGGGGAAATGGGTTAGTTTCCCTAACTTGTATTCCCTGCCTCCCACCCCACCCCACCATCTACCTGCTCTCTGAACCATCTTCCCATCTTCTCCCGGACTAGCTCCTACTCTCAATCTGTTTTCTTCTAGTGCTTTCAATCTGCACCATTGAAACTTCCCTTACTCCATCCTTTAAGAACCCTCCCATCACTGCTATTTTAGTAATACCTTTCTCTTACCATTACCCAGTTCTAACTAGCAGCCCAGATGTCTTTCCTCCTGTTGCAAATTTTTCCTGAGCTTGAACTTGATCTTCATTCATTGCTTCTACTTCTTATCTGTATATTTCCTTTCTAATTCCCAGAAATTTCCCAAGCTGCTCTAAAGAAGCTATCTGGAAATTTAAAAATTACCCTTCTTCCCAAATCAAGTGACCTTTCTTTATTAAGTAATAATAGCAGTTAATGTTCATTAACTTCCACCTGTGTTCCAGGCATTGTACTAAGCACTGCATATATATATATATATATATATGTATATACACACACACACACACATATATATATATATATACACACACATATGTATATACAGGTATATAATCTCATGTGAAGATTATCCTTATATCAATTCTATGTAGAAGGTATTATTAGAGATTTTAAAAAGTTACAGCTCATAGAAGTTAAATAATTTGCCCAACAGTTTAAGCGAAAGAACCAGAATCAGACCCAGCTCTAATTCCAACATCCGATGTGCTTAAACATGACCCTGGAAAATACATCAGAATCTCTGAGCACCTAAAAAAATGACAATTACTAGCTCCAGTGACAGAGGTTCCAAACCAGGTATGGCTGAGGCCTAGGAATCTGAATTTGTAATAACACCCCCCCCCACACACACACACCCACCCCACATGGTTCTGAGGTGGGTTTTCCCAGTGACAGATAGATTTTGAGATGCAGTCCCTCTGTATTGACATAATTGGCCACTTCCTTTCTTTAAACACTTCCCTCAGTTGCTACGATACAACATTTTTCTCTGGCTCTGTGGGCTCTTGAGTCTGGATTTCTCTGTCTCCTGCTTCCTCTCCTGCCCAGATCAATGCCCCAGCTCTGCCCTCCGCCTTCTCCTCCCTCTCCTGACTGTCCCTGTGAGCCCGTCCACTCGCAGCACTCAACTCAGGCAGATGGTTCCCAGCCTTGCCCTTCTCGTGCCAGCATCCTGGAGAGAGTCATAGAGCAGCAGGACATGATTTTGGAACATGATGAACTGTTGCACAGACCGTGGACAAACGGGTGAGGCAGGTGACATTGACTATGGTGCTGCATCACCCCACATCACCCTTGGTCTTTCTTCTGGCCTCGAAGATCCCTATCCTTTATAGCTTTCGAATCAAACCAGTTCAGCAAAAGAGCTGATTATTTTACACAGTTACACTAATGTTTTAATTCTCCCACTCATTTGCATTTTTAAAGCCTTTTTTTCCCTCTTTTTGTTTAACTTGGGTTTAACTGTTGTTCACATGTTGAAGACATTTCAAGCTTCACTTAGCAGATAGGGGGGATTTAGACAGAAACTGGGACCTAAGAGGAAGGGAGGAGGGCCCCTTCTCTTTCCCTTGAAATTGTTTGAACCTGAGACTCAAAGGCAGCTGAAAACACCACTGGAATGGCAAGCCTTGTCCTTCTTGCCTCCTGTGTACCTGGGCAGGTGAAAGTGAAAGTGAAAGTCACTCAGTCGTGTCCGACTCTTTGTGACCCCATGGACTATTCAGTCCATGGAATTCTCTAGGCCAGAAAAAATGGAGTGGGTAGCCTTTCCCTTCTCCAGGGGATCTTTCCAACCCAGGGATCGAATCCAGGTCTCCCGCATTGCAGGCGGATTCTTCGCCAGCAGAGCCACAAGGGAAGCCCAAGGGGTGAAGAGTAATTGCAGCTGCTGCAGACCTGTCCCTAGAAGAGCGGAGGGTATGTGGCTGGCTTCCGGCCATGCTCCACACTCGGAATGGCTGACTTCTCTTCATCTTTCAAGTCTCAGCTTAAATGTTCTCTTCTGAGAAACTAGTCCTGACTCCCTCCTTACTTACATGGGCCCTTCTGGGTGATTCTCTGTGTTGCCAGCTGTTTCCTTTCATTGCATTTATCACAGTTTGTAATTATTGTGCTTATTTATTCACTTGCTCTTTCTGTCCCCATTTGGACAGTAAACCTCAAGAGGATAGAGACCAGTTGGCCTTGTTCCTCACTACGCTTGTAGCATAATGCAGGCTCACAGTAAATATTCAGTGTTTGTAGCCAGAGTGGCTGGATAGCTACACCTCCACCACCTGGCACTTAGTGATTAGTTCTTTACCTGAGCTAACTGCCCCCAGTAGCTATCCCAGCGCTGAAAGACATGAGACGGTTGGAGAACAGCTGGTTCACCTCACCGCTGGGATAACAATACGGGGTGGCCTGCAGGTGGCATTAGGAAAATTTATGACAGACTTTGAAAAAGGCAAAATGAATTACTAGGTATCCTGTCTAGCACCCAATCAAGTTATGAGACTTTCAATGTCTTTGAGCTATTTTATACAACTTTTAAAGTCATACAAAACTGATATCAGTACAAATGATTCCTGTCAGTAGTGATGCAAATGAATTTTGTCTGGTGGAGATACAATTGATTATTGCCCTGTGGATACTGATCAGGTTTGCATCTGTGTGTAAATTTATATTAATTTTCCTGATTGCCTAGATACATGTTCTTTGCATTCTCCTTTGATCTGGGGAGTAACATTTTGCTTATTGCCTTATTACTTAGGTAAGTAAAATCTCTGATGTGTGTTCATTTTATATTTGTACAAGAGTCATGATTTTAGCCTTTAAAAATATTTTTTCAATTGAATTTTATGAAAAGCAAGAACTATCAGGCATCAAAAATGCTATCAAGAAAGTGAAAAACAATCTATATGATGGGCGAAAATATTTTCATATCATTTATCTGAAAAAAGATGAATATCTAGAATCTATAAAGAACTGAAACTCAACAATAACAACAACAACAAAAAACCCAATTCAAAAATAGACAATGCACTTGAATAGACAGTTCTCCAAAGAAGACATAGAATGATGAATGCACATGAAACGATGCTCAATATTATTAGTCATTAGGGAGATCAAATCACACCTACTTCACTTCACACCTACTAGGATGTGATACCACTTCACACCTACTAGGATGGCTATAAATAAAAAAGAAAAGAAGGAAAGGGGGAAATAACAAGTGTTGGTGAGGATGTGGAGAAGGTAGGAATATTAAATGGTAGCTATTGTGGAAAACAGATGGTGATTTCTCAAAGATTAAACATAGAATTCCCATATGACCCAACAATTCTGCTCTTAGATATATATCAAAAGAATTCAAACAGGGACTCAAACAAATGTTTGTATTCCAGTGTTTATAGCATTATTCACAATAGAAAAAGTGTGTGCCTGCCAACAGATGAATGGATAAACAAAATGTTATATAGATCGATAGATAATGATGAATATTATTAAGCCATTAAAAAGCTGTAAACTGGGGCACATGGGCATGTAGATGGTCCTCTGAGCCATGGAAATGACTGATAGCACAAGGAGAAAAGAACACCCAGCCCCAACCCTGCAGAAAATCAGATCCTGAGAAAACATAGAATGAGAAAGAAGGAAAACTTGAGTGTGGTATCATGGAAACCAAGACAGATAGCAGCCTTACTCCTGACGTCTAGCAGCTCACTGTCCAGTGACTTGGGGTCACTTCAGTGACTGCTTAATTCTTGTCCTGTGAGAGGACATCATGCACTAGATAGTACTTCTGTTCATAAACAACATTTTCAACAGCACACTTTATTGTCAAAAATTGTGCAAGATAGATTAGCCTTCAACTAGTGAAGATAAATGAAAAAAAGAAAAATGCAAAAAAAATTGTGCAAGATAACATAGGATGCATAATGACATGGTCAAACAAAAACAAATCTGGACTTAGGTGGGAGAAACTTTTATTCAAAAAAATTTTGCCAGGCAGGAAAGGGACTATTGTGATAGGGAAGCACTTGGTCTTGTTTTAATAGAGGGGCATGAACAGGGCTAGAAAGAAGCAAATGTGGGAAACTGGAGTGGAAGGGTGCCATGATCAGACATTAGATAAGAGAAAATTTTATGCTGAAGCCAATCTGTTCTCTGTGTGCTGCCTCAGACTGAGGGTGGGCCAAAGTTCAGGGGCTTGGAGGAAGGAAAGAAGCTGAACCAAAGTTTGGCTAACAAGCATCTTGATCCAATTGATCAGTGGGGATGTTCAACTCATCATTTATGAGACAAAGAATGGGAATTTGGAGTGTCTGTGTGTAGCTTTGTCATAGGTTAAACAGGGGGCATCTAAGCCTTATCTAAGTCATATGGGAAAGAGTGGTTCTGTGCAGCAAGTTGTTTTCCATATCACAAAAACTGGGGGATTCCTTTAACTGGCACTGTTTTCCAGGAGCAAAGTGCTCAGGCAAAATTCAGCATCATCACTAAGCACTGGGATGTGAGTTCCACATGCCCAGTCTGGGTGACACCCAGGGCCTCTCAGTTGGTGTATGTGTTTCTGCCCAGGGATATACAGATCACCCCTTGGTGTGACTAGGTTGTGAGCGTCCTTTCCAAAGTGTTCCAAAGGCTTTTGATTCCTTTCTTGAAGGAGTGTCCATGCATGACTTACCAGGAGCCTGTTTTGTTACCAAGAGATTCATCCAAGACAGACTCAGAACCTCTGCTTCCAAACTACCACCTCCAAAATGCAGTCCTCAGGTCTATGGATTAATCCTTGGAAATCTGCATCCCATGGGCTGCATTCAGCTCACAGAAGTGCTTTGGCCCAAAGTGTGTTTGCTTTGATTTTTAAACATGAGTTAGATGCCAGTGTTAAAACTCAGAATACTGAATCTAAAAATTCAGCTTGCTAACTTCTCTTGAAAAATGGATTGCTCTAGCAATTCTGGCCTACATTTCCATTTTATGCTTCCTATACTATTGAACAAAATTCCTAACAATAAAGTGTGCCATTGAGAAAGTTCTATTTATAGATCCCCGCATTACTTTGAGTGCTCTTGCTTTTTATATGGCCCAAATAAGGAGAGGCATGAGCCCCCCATCTCCTGTTTACCACTGTTTCTCAGAACCTATTCAGTCATTTAGGTTATCTCTCTGTCTATAAGTATTTCCATTTCTACAACCAATTATCACCTTCAGTATCAGGACATCTAAAAGTAAAAGGGGATTTACTTTCAGAAAATATGTTAATTAAGGCATTATTTAGGAAAATTGCTTACTATTTACATCCAGTTGCCTGACCACATAATAATAATAGTGTGTATCTTTAAATACACAACAGATGTACTTTCCTGGATGTTTCACTTGACTATACAACATGCTCTGTACACATTTAACTTGTGTTCATGAGTTGTGAAATCATATGATATGTATTCTTATGAAACCCTGTACATATGTACTTAAATATAACTTTTTCCTGGTAATCTATCTCATCAATTTAATGTTTATGCCAGCCAGAAGAACTTACAAGGGTAGAGGTTTTCTTTCCCTCTTTATAGCCTCAGTGGGTGGTGGGATTATGTTTCCCATGATTGTAGGCCCAGTCAGCCCTTGAAGAAGGATCCAGAGTTACAGCAGCCATCAACTTTCATTATTATAATGAGTCTCCCCACTTTGCAATTTCCTGAATGAGACCTGAAATCTTGATACCAACAGATATTATATGACAAAACATAAAGCATCAGTTTTCCAGTGACATTAATATTTCTGGTCTCTGCTTCTCATCTCATTGACTTGGTAAGTGTCTCCCTATCTCTTAATCAGAAGGCTCCTTATCCACCACTACCTCAGAGAGGGGTTTTACAGACATCCTGTCTCTGTTCTTGCCTCCTGGGAGCAGGCCTAAAAATGACAATCAATTCATTTGGCTAAGCGGTATGTTGCTGCCTCTCCACTCTGCTTCCCATTGTCCATCCAGCCACAGTATTCGTGCTCCGGTTGCCTCTTCCAGGCACTTTCACAAGTGAGTGGCTGACCTTTGACTGTATTGCGAAAGGTAAGTATTAGATTGGGTCTCAGTTCATGGGCTGAGCTGTATGTCGGAGGCTGCAGAGTTGCCTTCTGCCAGATCCTGGCTTATAAATGTACAGGAAGTACAGCTGACTGTGCCAAGTGTTCAAGGCTTGGGCACTCTCAGTCCTTTGGGTGCTGACTAGAGTCTTTCTCAGCACTTACAGAGCCCCCTGTCTGTCTCCATCTCTGTGCCTACGGGAAATTCATCTCTGACTACACAAGCATTTACGTGGTGTGAATTCTGAGACCCCAGGAAATCCCATCTATCTACTCCCCAGCCTGTTCTGCCATGCCTGAAATCACTTTAATTGACAAAACTTCCATTGACCAATTAAAGTTTTACAAACCTCTAAGAACAGTTAAATTTTGTAAATATAAACTCTTTATTAAAGCATAACATGCAAACATGAAAGTACACAAGTCATAGGTAGAAATGAACCACTCATGCAGTGAATGCCAGGGTCAAGAAACAGAATATTAATATTGCCATTTCCCCAAAAGTCCCCTCCAACTACTGCCTTGTGCCTGCTTCCAGTCACCTCCTGTATGCCCACCAGGGGAATCACTATCCTAACTTGGAACAGATAGATTACTTTTGTTCTTATTTTTTATATGAATAGGATTGTGTGATATGTTTTCTTTTGCATACACAAAGCTTCTTTTGTTCAGCATCACATTGATGAGATTCATCTATGCTGCTGCATACAGTTGTCGTTTACTTGTTTTTATTGCTGTATAGTATTCCAAGCTGTGAATAAGTTGCAATTTATTTATTCTAATCCTGCTGACCGTTTGGGTTGCTTACAGTTTTTTACTTATAAATAGTGCTAGTGCTTTCTAAGTCAGGTGCTTTGATGAATATATATATACACTTTTCTGTTGAAAGTACACTGAGGACTAGAACATATGAGACATAAGACATATATATTTGGCATTAGTAGGTACTATTGAACATATTTTCCAAGGTGATTGTACCAATTTACATTCCCACAACAGCATAAAATTATTATAGTCATACTATATCTCCATCAGTACTAGATATGTCTTCTCGTTAGTTATTCTCTTAGGTGTGTAACGATGTGCATTGTGTTCTTAATTTTCATTTCTCTGATCACTAGTGAGAACGAGAACTTCATTTTATGTGCATTGGCAATTCAGACATCTTGAACTGTCTGTTCAAGCCTTCAGCTAGCTTTTCTATTGCTTTTTTCCCCTTATTTTTAAAGTCCTTCATATAATCTGACAGTTTGTCTACTGCAATATATTCTCCCACTCTGTGACTTAACTTTTCACTTTTTAATAAAGTGTTTTAAATGAATAGAAACCTGCACTTTATTTTTGTACTTTGTGGTTAGCCCTTTGTATATCTTACGTAAGAAAATTTCTCCTGCCCTAAGGAAGAGATCCTGGAATATCATGAAGAGGTTTTCATGTTATTTTTGAAGGTGACTAATATGTGTGGTGTGAATCAAGTTAGGAATGAGGGTTTTTTTTTTTAACCATAATATTAAATTTGCTCAGAACTATTTACTAAGAAGTCCATACTTAAACCTATGCCATTAATCATGATATTATATAAATGTGGATCTGTTTCTAGGCCATACTCAAGAAGCAGTTAATTGTTAAATCATAAGAATTTCCTCAGGAACTTCCCTGGTGGTCCAGTGGTTAAGACTACATGCTTCCAATGCAGGGGGCGAATTTGATCGCTGGCTTTCCTGATAGCTCAGCTGGTAAAGAATACAACTGCAGTGTGGGAGACCTGGGTTTGATCCCTGGGTTGGGAAGATCCACTGGAGAAGGGAATGGCTACCCTTTCCAGTATTCTGGCCTGGAGAATTCCATGGACTGTATAGTCCATGGGGTCGCAAAGAGTAGGATACGACTGAGCGACTTTCACTTCACTTCAGGGAACTAAGATCCCACATGCAGCCAATAAGTTAAAAAAAATAATAATTTCCTCAATAAATGCTACTTTCCTCAAGTAAAGCATATATTATATTCTTAATATGAAGTATGCATCATTCTAGGCATTTTAGCTGCATTGTTTTGTTTCAAACCTCATAACCCACTATGAGTACTAGTATTTCCATTTTATAGGTGAGGAAATTAAGACTTAATTAAAAACTTGCCCAAGATCTCCTGGGCCTCCCTGGTGGACAAGTGGTAAAAGAATCCGCCTGCAAATGCAGGAGATGCGTGTTTGATTCTTGAGTTGGGAAGATCCCCTGAAGAAGGAAATGGCAACCCACTCCAGTATTCTTGCCTGGGAAATCCCATGAACATAGGAGCCTGGAGGGCTACAGTCCATGTTGTCACAAAAGAGTCGGACACGACTGAGCAACTAAACAACAGCAACAACCAAGATTTTCTAGCTAGTAAGTGACAGAAGCCTGACTTGATTGTGGGTCTGGCTGACTTTGAAGTGGAGTTCTTTACTATACTGTTTCTCAAAGCAACATTCCCCCCACCCCACCCCGCCATCAGGCATTGGGAGTGGCAGGGAATAAGGGTGTGTGTGTAGGGGAGAAGGGTGACGGAGTGGAGTGGGGACCAACTTCCCTCACCCCCACCACATACCTATTGTAGTATTTTTTGCTTTGAGTTCTACAACATTGGTGTCCATATAAATTTTCATATTCATTAAAACAGCACATTTTATAGATTGGAAACCATAGGTTCATGCCGTTTACCAGGCACCTCATACTGATAGACTATTTTGTTGTTATTTTTCTATATATTCTTTCTTTGTCATTAGTCATACTTGGAGAGTAAGGAGTGACTTTTACATATTTGTAACCCTGATGACTAGGACAGTGCTCTGTCCAAAGCAGACACCTGATAAATATTATTTTTTTAGTTGTTGAGTTGTAATTGCTAACTTGAGATTTCCTGATCAGGTAGGTTATTTCTCCTGTATTAATTGGTTTTAGTTCAGATTATGTGATCTATCCCTAGCATGCATTTTCTATTTTCTCTCTTTCAATAACTGCTGCCTCAAACAGAGAAATACAAATCTTTGGCTGAATGATCTGGTAACAACAGATCTGAAATTCTTCAAATGTTAGAACCAGAAGCTATTTCTCATACAATTAGTGAGTTAAAAAAGAAAGAGAGAGAAAGAATTTTGAGAGAGAGACAAGGAGAAAACTGAGTCTTGTAGAGAAATAAGTATTCCCAATTCTAACCCCTCACCAGGCCTGTGGCTCTGAGTTTTGTGATTCTATTTCTTAGGTGCAAAATGGGGCTAATAATACTGCATGCAGCACAGGTTGTTGTAAGAGTAAAATGAAGCAACAGACAAAAAAATACTAAGAATGGTAGAAAATGCTATTAAAGATCAAATATTGGTAGAAAGTAAATTGAATACCAGGTGGTGCTAGTGGTAAAAAACCTACCTGCCAATGCAGGAGACATAAGAAATATGGGTTCCACATTTCTGGGTCTGGAAGATCTCCTGGAGGAGGGCATGCAACCCACTCCAGTATTCTTGCCTGTAGAAGCCCATGGACAGAGGAGCCCGGAGGTCTACAATCCATAGGGTTGCACAGAGACCAACCCCACTGAAGCAACTTAGCAAGCTCACACAGGTGTGTTTGGTTTTATCAATAATAAACAAAAGAACTGAGTAGATATTTCAGATATTTACTAAAAAAGGAACTTCTTGACAAAATAATTCAATATAATGTTAAATCATGAAGCTTCCTGCTGCTTCAAATATTTTAAAATTTATTTTTAATTGGAGGATAATTGCTTTACATTTATTGGTTTCTGCCGTACTGCTTTAAATATTTTAATAAACGTTTTATTGAAGTTTAATCCGATTGCATTTTGAAATTGAATTTACAATAATTTAACTTACAGATTTTTTTTAAGATCATATTCATTGCATGTGTAAAGCAGGATGAATCTGTAATTTACTGTCAGGGATAGATGTGGCTTGAACGGATAGATATTGTTATCCACCATTTAGTTAAAAGATGTAAAGTGGTGAGTGTTACGTGCTAAGGTTTTTGCTATAATGAGCCTCTCGTGAAAGTCAGCGGCATGCCAGTTCAGTTTTCAACAAATAGCTAATTGACGCGCGTAATTTCCAAGGAACTGCGCTGGGTACCAAGGAGGAAGCAAAGATGAATAATAACATGAGCCGGAGCGGGGATAAGACACGAACTCAGTAACTAAGCTGCAAAACAGAATGGGGCATCATAATTTAGAAAAGGGAAAACACGGCAGAGCTTAAAATGTTTCCCGTCTGCCTTTTTCTTTTCTTTCTTTTTAAAGTAATTATTTAGATCCCTTTTCACCTGTGCCAAGTCACTTCTCTGAAGAGAATTTGCGAGTCTGTTAAGTCGGCCCTACCCACTCTTTCTTCTTCCTCTCCTGGCATATTCGATGAGCTCCTCTGCCATCAGGACTACATTTGGAATGGTATCTACTGTGTGGGTGGTGAAGCGATGAAAAGCTATTTTTGTTCTAATTATGAGAACTGTTTTTGTGGGGGGCGGGGGTGGCGGAGGCGGCAGATCGGAGACTAAGAAGCTCAGCGAGCGTGCTGAGAGGAGGCGTTACTAAGGTTACTAGAAAGAGGACGGCAGGTGATATTAAGGAAGAGTTTTTTCCTACAACGAAACAAATTTTCAAACGAGGGGCGGGGGCTTAGTATGAGCAGTGCCACGCGATTTTAGATGCCGGGCTCCCGAGAGGGAAATGAAAGGAGGCCCAGGAGAAAAAAAACGAATTCTGCGACTTCGGGGAAGCCGGAAGCCTCTGCCTTCCCTCCCGGCCCTGTTCTTCCGGTGCCTTTGTTTCCCGGGGCTGTCCTAACTGTAGCACAAGGTCTGGGCGCCCGGGTACGGTGTCATTTAAGTGAAACACGCAGCCGCGCCGAACCGGAAGCAGCGACCAGTCGGGACCCGTAGGTAGAGGCGGGGAGCGGCGGCGGCGGTGTCGCTAACCGTGGTGGCTGTTGTGGAGAGGCTTCACGGCAGGGGCGACGCGGCTGGTGCTGCAGCGGCTCGCTCAGGCCGTGGGTTGTCGCTGCAGACGTGGGCAAAAGAGGGAACGACGACTCAGCGAGCGCACTTGGCAGAGCAGGGAGGAGGGGAAGGGGTGTGTGAGGCGGGCCTTGAGTGTATTTGGGATCGGGGAGAAGGACTTCGAAACTTGTGCCTCATATGCTACTAGTTGATTGTTGTTGTTTTTTTTTCTTTAATGGCAGATTTTGGAGACACCGCGCGTCTCCCTTCTCGAATTTCTCTCGGTCCTTGTCAGTTGACTCGTAGCCTAAAGTGAGTGAGCTTTTTAATGCAGTCAATGAATTCAGATGGGTGTGCGATGGATGAGAATAAAAGACGAGACGGGGTGCAAGGGTAGGAGGGTGTGGGAACAAGGTGATGATGGTAATAGTAATTAACATTAATAGGGTTTTACTGTACCTGACACTGTTCTAAAACTCGTTTTATGTGGTAGCTCACTTATTGACTAGCCCTGTGAGACTGGTACTTTTACTAGCATCACTTTATAGAGGAGGAAACAGGTTCCCAGAGGTTAAGGAGCATGCCCAAAGAAAGATATGAAAAGTGCAAAGACAGGATTTGCGTTCTGGCAGGCTGACCCTAGAACTTAACCTCTAAGCTCCCGACGAAATTTCTACCCCTGTGAAGAAAGTGAGGACATAAGGAGTGAGAGGCTGGTATGGTTTGAGTCTATGTGATAAAACAGCTGAAGCAAGTAGTTTGCATGATAAAAGGTGTGTGAGATCTAGATGTGTCTTATATGTAAGCAAGAGTAAAGTGGAAACTGCCCTAAACCATCTCAACCTTGGCTAGGGCCTTCCTCTCTAGAGTTCTGTGGAACAGGGAAGAGAAATAGACACCCATACACGTAAGTTTGAAAATGGAATAATAAAGATCACACTCAAAGGATTTAAAGATTGTTTGATGCAGCCACCTTATTTAGCAGATGAAGCCCAAAGAGATGTAGTAATTTATTTAAGGAAGCTATAACTAGAAACATACTTTTTGTCTTGGATCTAGTGCAATGAAGTTTAGGAAGTTCTTTCCTTTTTCTACTGTACTTGCTGTAGTGAATATTAGAATTTTTAAATTTGACATATCATTTTATCTGGACTGGTTCCTCATATCTGTATGAATTGGTATTTATGACAAATAGTCAAATAATCCGTTCCTCCCCTGTTAATTTACGTTCCAAATTCAGTGTAATGCTGAGACCAGGAGCTGATTCTAACATATCTGAGTGACAATTGAGATCTTTTAGTATTCCTAAGAATTTTTATTTAAAAATGAATAGAAACAAGAGAAAG
Source organism: Dama dama (assembly GCF_033118175.1). Lineage (NCBI taxonomy): Eukaryota > Metazoa > Chordata > Mammalia > Artiodactyla > Cervidae > Dama > Dama dama. Next base: position 61,673,669 of record NC_083695.1, on the reverse strand, counting down.
TTGTCTAGAGCAAAGGACAAGGTGGTTTACCTTTAAGAAACTAGGTTTAAAAGAAAAAGGAATTCATGAAAGAAGTTGGGGAATTTTTTTATCAGTTGCTCATGTACTGTTCACAAATCCAGTAAGTCTAATGGAATGTAGTAATCAAAATGTTAGAAAATTCCAGACAGGCAATTTGTAATAGTTGAGATCATAGGCTTAAGAATCAAGTAGATTACCTTAGCCATGCCATATATTTCCTCTGTATAATTGATTTGCTTAACTTTGTCCTTGATTTCTTCATCTGTAAAATGGAGGGTATAGTTCCTAACTTGCAGAATTAGTAGCAGTGTTTGTAAATAAACTAGTATAATGTCTGGAACAAAGTTGATGATAAATGCACAGCAACTGTTACTCTGAATCAAAAAGAAGTAACGCATTGCTGAACCTTTTATGTAGTGACTTGGCAGCTTCTAGTCCTGGTTTTAAATGGAAAGGTAAAAGAGTAGCTTCCCTTGTTAGTATTAAGGTGAAAAATATTGATTCATATTCTGAAGGGTAAGCTGTTATTTCAAAGTGAATGAGAGTTTTAGATGGCTAGATAGCCCCTGATACACCTACCACAATCCTTTAAAACTATTGTGGCTTTTAAGGATAACATATTTGAACTTTTCTGTTTCCAAAACTATGGATAACTTAAGTTCTAAGTAACTGTACTTCTTTATAGATGCATGGTCACGGAGGCTATGACTCTGATTTTAGTGATGATGAACACTGTGGAGAATCTAGCAAAAGGAAAAAAAGGTAAGTAATTTTTTATTGATCTATATTGCTCATCCTTTCTAGATTGAGATGGGATATAAATAAATAATATTTAAAGTTTTTGGATTATGTTTACATGTGAAGACAACAGTGCTGTCTACTGAATGAATTTTTGTTCATTAAACTATAATGAATTGACTCCAAAATTTGAGAACAGTTGTGTGAAAGATAAAATAATATTTATGTTGTGAAGGGATTTGTGGAAAGGGAAACAAAGGAAATCAATTAAAGCTTTAAAATTTCTCTATTGCATGTATTTTTCATTCAACTGTCAAGGCCTCTATTTGTGACTGTCATAGCTAAGAAGGCGCTTGGTTGGTGGTCCCTTTTTTAGTACTTGACTTCAAAATGAGTTTAGTGTGGAGGATGAGATTGTGATGCAGTGCGATTCTTAAGATTCTGTGAATGAGCAGACTAAGTGGCCAGAAGAAGGAGTGCATGGAAGTTTTTATTGAATGAAAGGGATAAAAACTGATAGCGAATAAAGCCTGAGCCTTAAAAGGAGGCTTTGTCTTGGTGGAGTAGCTGTGTTTAGGGGTATTATGTTCAGCTTTCAGTGCTTAATGGATAGTAATTTTATCTGTTAACTTAGGAGTGGTTGACTGATTCATGTTAGCCAAACTTAACAAAAATTGGTTTATTATTTCACACTCAAGCAATATATTAAGCAACTAATTGGGACTGGACACTTTTGTTGGGTACTCAGTCTTCATGGATAACCAAAAGAATAGAAATAATTATGTGATAAATTATATATTTATGTAATGAAAATGCTTTGCATTTCCAACATTTTTTATTGAGAAATATTGTTTTGTTAGAATAGAATTTGAGCAAATTAATTGGATAGTCTTGTGTACTCTAGGATTATACCTGTTTATCTAACTAGGGCTGAACACCTATAATGTATATCATCTATAGTTAGCCCTTCTTTTTTCATGTTATCAATTGTTGAAAGCTTTATTATCTCTACTTTGCAAACAAGGAAATTGTGGCACACAGAGATTTAAGTAATTTAAGATAGTAAATGACAGAGCCAAAATTTGAACCAAGGACCCTAGATGGTATGGCACCAGAGCACATGCATTTGTTAGTCTCATCTTCTCCATTTTATAGGTATTAAATATTTAAGTTAAGATATTAATTAAACTGTTGAAGAAGACATAAAATGTCTCATTAAAGATCAATGAATCTTTAATAAGAGTTGAATTCTTTAAAACATGTTCCAATTAGGAAAATAATAAAGAAACAGGAAACACCCTTTGCAAAGAATGAACTTTTCTAATAATATTTCTTCTTAACAAATCAGGACAGTTGAAGATGATTTACTACTCAAAAAGCCATTTCAGAAAGAGAAACATGGAAAGGTGGTTCATAAACAAGTTGCAGCAGAATTGCTGGATAGGTATGATACTTCAAATTAAATTACTTTTTTTTTCTTTAAGATGTTGGTTGTTTGATTATATTCATTAAATACAGACATTTGAATTTGTTTAAAATTTTTCTTAACAGGGAAGAAGCAAGAAATAGAAGGTTTCATCTCATAGCTATGGATGCTGTATCCTTTTTATATTCCTAGATTTTATGACTAATACAGTTTTTAAAGTCTGCTGCCTTCCAGGTGTCTCAGATGGTAAAGAATCTGCCTGCAATGTAGGAGAGACCTGGGTTCGATCGCTGGGTCAGGAAGATCCTCTGGAGAAGGAAATGGCTGCCCACTCCAGTATTCTTGCCTGAAGGATCTCTTGGACAGAGAAGCCTTGCGGGCTACAGCCCACAGGGTTGCAAAGAGTTGGACATGACTGAGCACCTAATACTTATTTCATAAAATCTTGTGAAGTTAGATGTAAATTTTATAAGATAAGTGTTTATTGATGTGGAATTTTGCCTTTTATACTTTTGAGTACAGTTCTCTTTTTACTAATGTGTAAGAAAGATTTAGAAACAAAAAATAATCAAATATATTACTAATTTCCTATAAATAGGTTTACAAAGTCCATGCATTTGCGTATATTTTTCCAACCTGTTTTTGCCAAGCTATCGACGTTTCTCTTTTTTTACTCTTATCTTTAGTCTCATCTTAACTGTCACTCTTTTCTGACCTGGTTCTTAGCTCTTTAAGTTCTTATAAAACTGGTATTTAAAAATAGATCTGTTTGTGAACTATCGCAGGCCTGTTGCGGCGTCACGTTGCAGGCGTAGCTTAGGGCTGGCTTTAAGCTGTACCTTGTTTCCCTGTTCCAGCCGTGTCTTAGCCTAGCTCTTTGGTGAGGCTGTGGGCTTAGTTACACTAGCTTCTACCACTAGACATCCATATTACCTTTGGAAATATTAGAGAATGAAAATATTTGGGGGTATTTATAACTATGGTCAGCATAGAGATAAGGAGAAGGTGGCAATTAGATATACTTGCTATTCTGTAGATAACCAGTGTCACTTCATTTTTCCTGATTGTTTAAGTTATAGAAGTTCTTGTCACCAATTTATTTATTCCACTTATCTCCTAACCCAGTAAGTTAGCTTTCCCATGGATGCCATCTGCCCCTTGTTCCTTTAACTTTCAACATCTGCTGTGCCTTCTATTACACACCATTCAGTTGGAGGTGTTGGGGCATCTAGTTACTGTCTGATAGTGTGAAAGTCCAGATCCCCTTTTTTGGAGTAGGTGGAGGTTGGGGTTATACATTTTCTGAAATGTTTGCTAGAGTAGAGTAGTTATTGCCTACAAATTATCTTGTTAGGCTGCCTCTCTCCTGGTTATTTTGTTAGAGGCAACAGCCTTTTGTTGGAATTTTTTTTTTTTTTTTTTGCTATTTCCGTGTTGCCAGCTTCTTTGCCTCCAGGTCTAGGATTTACTAAGCCAAAAGAAAACCTGGGGAACTCACTACCATGTCATACCATGAATCCTGAGATTCTTAGCTGGTCTGCCTTCTCTTTACCTTTCAGAGTCTTCTTATGTTTGTTTTATATATAATTTCCAAGGTATTTAGTTCTCAGAGGAATAGGAAGAAGTGCAATTGACCCTTGAAAAACACAGGGTTTGAACTGTGTGGGTCCACTTATATAAGGATTTTTGTTTTACTGTGTTACTTGTGTAAGTAAGGGTATTTATTTTACTGTGGTACTAACGATCTGCAGTTAGTTGAATCTACAAATGCAGAAGGCTGGCTGTACATTATATGCAGATTTCGGACCTAGCAGAGGTAGATACCTCTATCTGTCCTGTTTAAGGGTTAATTATATGTCTTTGCTCCATCTTCCTGGAAGCAAAATCCCACCTACCACTTGTTCTTGTAAATAAAATTTTTTTTGGAACACAGCTATGTTCATTCATTTAGATATTATCTGTGCTTGCTTTCATGCTAAAATGGCAGAGCTGAGTAGTTTTGACAAGAGACCATATGGCCTGCATATTTTACTATTTACAGAAAAAGTTTGCTGACCCGAGTCCTGAATGATTTAGTGACTTGCCAGTGTCACATGACCAGTTAGTGATTAAACTGAGAACTAGAACCCAGATCTCTGGGTATCTGGTTTTTCTTTTTTTCTCTTCTGAAATGTTAATTGCTTTGTTGCCCATTTTGGAATTACGTTTTGATTCGCTATTCTATTAGAATACATTGTGATCAATTAAATCACTGTTTATCTTTAGTATAATTGGGTGTGAAAGTGAAAATGTTAGTCACTCAGTCACTCACTCACCTTATTCTTTTGTGACCCCATGGACTGTAGCCTGCTAGGGCCCTCTGTCCCTGGAATTTCCCAGACAAGAATACTGGAATGAGTTGCCATTTCCTTCTCCAGGGGATCTTCCTGATCCAGGGATGGAACCCACGTCTCCTGCAATACAGGTGGATTCTTTACTGCTGAGCTACTAGGAAAGCAAACATAATAGGATGTAGTCACAGACAATATTATGTCAGTTCTGTTGTATGTGTGTTCAGCTCTAGAGAGAATACCATTGAGCTTTTTAAAACAAGAAGTAAAATGCTCATATATCTTATTATATTGCATTGAAAACAAACATGACTGTAGCTTATTGGATATTAAAAGAGAGCATAAAAAATAACATCTAATTTCTTATATTCTTTTTGAAAGCCTCAGGACTTAATATTATAAAAGTTATATTTTCTATTTTGGAGTCTTTATTGTTACCAAAATAGCTAAATTATATTTTATAATAATGGAAGTTAAATTCTACTCCTTGCCTTTAACTTTAGAAACTATAATTTATTTTTCATATCATGATGATTAAAATGAATGGTGGTGTGAGGCTGTATGCAGTTCAGCAATAGAATAGGAAACTGTCCTTCTCCCTAGAGTTATTGCCTGAAAACGTTCAATAGCAATATAAAGAGTATTCAATAGAAAGTGAAAGTCCCTCTACTCTAGTGTTCACTCTTAGCAATTTAATATTTACCCTTTTAGATTTTTTTATTTATAACCATCTATAGTATGCATATTTTAAAAAAACTAAGTGGACTCATTATGCTTTTTCCCCCTACTCACTAATATGTCATTGACACAGAACTACTCTTGAGCAAATAAAATCCTTAATTTTTTGCATTTCAGTATCAAAGGCATACAAAGTTTGTAAATGACTATATTTTATATTATGGTGGCAAAAAAGAAGACTTCAGACGATTGGGGTAAGTGTCATGAAGTGTATTTTACAATGGGAGATGGGTATGAAGACTCAGCTGCTGTGTCTTCTCATTTTCTCCTGCTTTCCATTCTGGTTTTGTTGTTATATCATCAGTGGAGAGGCCGTACGTAGCTTCTAGCCAACCAGCTCCTTGAGAACTAATTTCTCTGGCAACAGGCCTTGGGCCAGGTCTGGCCTGCTGAGCCAGATCTGATCGGGCAATAACAGCATGTGAGGAATACTCATGTGCCTGATTTTCAGTGGTTTTTGTTTTCCACAAGGATTTTTGAAATAATGAACTTTTTAAACCTCAGGCTTGGATTGCTTTTTAAAAGGTAAGGCAAACAAGAGACCTCACTCTTACATTTCCTACACATGAAATTCCTTCTTATATCTGAGGCTCTTCTATCAGAGCCACTTAGTTTTGTGTGGATTTTACTCTCTTGGTTTAATGATTTTCTGAGTTGGTAAAGCCCTAAAAAACTCCCAATACCATCTCATCTATCCCAAACTTTTCTCTCAGTTTAGGCTATGTTCTCCAGCAGTCCCTTTTTCTACCCCTAAACTGCTGTCATCTTAAAAAATCATCTTCAGATCTCTTCCTTCTTTACTCAGTCTTTCTTAGAAGCTGTAGTAAAATGAGGTGTGCCAAAGTTCTTCATGTATTTTAAACATTAGATCCCAATAGGATGGTGTTGCTGACTGATTTCAGATTTTGAAACTTAAATTTTCATTCATTTTCCTTGTCCATTTAGTGTTTATTCAGATTTTTCATTCTAGCTTTGGTAATTTACCACCCTTCGTATAATTGAACCAGCACTCGAAATGGGTGGGTTCCTTATCCATTCAAGTTGTTTGTGTAGCAGCACATTTTTTATAACTGCCTTTTGAAAATATTGAAATACTTTTAGTAAATATATACATATATATGCTTCATATAAAACTATCTTTATGTATCTTATTTTTACTCAGGTGCTCAAAACTTTACACAACTGTTTAACTTAAATTTGACTAATTTTGTGTTCACATTGAAATTGGTTTTTCAGGGAAAATGACAAGACAGACATGGATGTTATACGAGAAAATCATAGATTCCTATGGAATGAGGAGGATGAAATGGACATGAATTGGTAATTGTAGCCATGTGAGACATAATACATCAAATGCTATAGTCCTGTCTCTCCTGTTCCCTGAGTGTTTTCTTGCTTTGTCCACCTGTGCAAAACATTTGGCCCCTGAATGGAACAGTTTTGAATCGAGGACATAAAACCATGACTCCAGTTATTGAATTTGGTTTGATTCTTTGGGTAATTGTTAACAATTTTAGCTTCTCATTGCTTGACTTTGTATTTAAAAAATAATTTATAACACTTTTACAATATTATTTGTTGTAATATGCTGCTTTTAAAATTTTAAAAATATTTTGGGAAACTGTAAAACCTAAAAATGGTTTTAAAAATTCAAACATTACAGAGGATAAAAAATAAAGTTTCCTTTTCATCTTTGACTATCAGCCTTCCAGTTGCCCTCCCTAGTGACTCACTACTAATAGTTAATATTCAGATACTCTATGCACATGTAAATATAGACCTCTTTTAAGACATGAATGTTTTTATCATGTGCCTTTTTTGACATTGCTTCCAAGTAGTGAACAGTGATTGAATTTCTAAATATATAAGATTTATATTTTTTTAATGAATCTAGGGAGAAGAGACTTGCAAAGAAATACTATGATAAATTATTCAAGGAATACTGCATAGCAGATCTCAGCAGATACAAAGAAAATAAGGTATGCCTTCCATGTATTTATAGGTTTTTATTCATATACAGTATTATTTTTTAATATACTGTTATGCCCCATATTCTTATTTTAAGATGCTAATTCAAGTCTAGGTTGTTCTGCGTCTATGAAATATCAGTTGGACCATTTAACCTGTATACCTATGGAATTTACAAAGGGCCTCTAAGTCAAGGGCGCCTCTGTGTGAGCTGAAACATGAAAAGTCTAAAATTAAACACAAGTGGCTACTGGATCTTGTTTTATCCTGACTCTAATCCAGAGCCCTTAGTGATTATAATGAATGATTTGACAGTGCACAGTATTGTCTTGTTTCACAAATGATGTTTGAAATTGGTAGGCTTTATTTTTCAAACTGATCACCATTTATAAAGCAGCAGAAGCACATATTCTTTTATATTAACATGTCTTTGTCTATTCTAGTAAAACTAGCTCTCATCATTGTCAGTAATGACAAATTGCCCTTCCTGCTTTATATTTTATTTTAGTTAATATTAAAGTAGTTTTTTAAAAATTGAAGTACATTTGATCTACAATACTGTATTTCTGATATATAGCAAATTGACTTGGTTATATATATATATTTTAATTCTTTTGTGTGATAGGTTATTATAATATATTGAATATAGTTCCCTGTGCTATACAATAAATCTTTGTTTATTTTATATATGATGGTGTGTAATTTTATAATTTTATAAAATTTTATATATATATATAATTTTATACTACTAATCTATCCCTTCCCCACATTCCCCTTTGGTAACCATAAATTTGTTCTTCTGTATGAGTCTGTTTCTGTATTGTAAATAAATTCATGTGTACTATTTTTTAGATTTCACATGAAAATGATATATTTGTCTATTTTACTTAGTATGATAATATCTAGGTTAATAGTTGGATAGTATCCATCTCTGTTGCTGCAAATGACATTTCTTCATTCTTTTAATGGCTGACTAGTATTCCATTCTGTGTGTGTATGTGTATGTGTACACACCACATCTTTTTTATCCATTCAGTTGTTGACACTTAGGTTGCTTCCGTGTCTCAACTGTTGTAAATAGTGCTGCTACGAACATTGGGGTGCATGTATTTTTTTGAATTAGAGTTTTTGTTTTTTCTGGATAATGCCCGAGTGAGATTGCTGGATCATGTAGTAGCTCAATTTTTAGATTTTTAAGGAACTTCTGTATTTTTTCCATAGTGACTGCACCAATTGGCATTCCTGCCAACAGTATAGGAGAGTTCCCCTTTCTCCGCAGCCTCTCCAGCATTTATAATTTGTATATTTTTTGATGATAGCCTTCCTGACTGATGTGAAGTGATACCTAATTGTAGTTTTGATTTGCATTTCTCTGATAATTAGTGATGTTGATTCATGTGCCTGCTGGCCATCTGTATATCTTTGGAGAAGGGTCTGTTTAGGTCTTCTGCCAATTTTTTGATTGGGTTTTTTAGTTTTTGTTACTGAGCTATATGAGCTGTTTGTATGTTTTGGAAATTAAGCTCTTGTTGGTGTCATCGTTGCAAATATTTTCTCCCATTCCGTAGATTGTCTTTTCATTTGATTATGGATTCCTTTACTTTGTAAAATTTTTAAGTTTAATTAGGTCTCATTTGTTTATTTTTGTTTTTCTTTTTCCTTGTAAGACTAACCTAAGAAAAATTTGTTACAATTAATTTCTTTTTTTTAATTTTTTTTTTATTATTGTTTTTTTTTACAATTAATTTCAAAGAATGTTTTGCCTATGTTCTCTTCTAGGAATTTTTTTGGTATATCGTCTGTATTTAAGTCTTTAAGCCATTTTGAATTTGGTTTTTGTGGGTGGTATGAAGGACTGTTCTACCCTCATTGATTTACATGCAGCTATCCAGTTTTCCCAATACTTTTTGCTGAAGAGACTGTCTTTTCTCCATTGTATATTCTTGCCTCCTTTGTCAAAGATTAATTGACCACAGGTGTGTGGGTTTGTTTTCTCAGGATTACTTTGTCAATTCTGAGTCTTTTGTGATTCCGTATAAGTTTTAGGATTATTTGTTGTAGTTCTGTGAAAAATGTGGGTAATTTGATAGGCACTGCATTAATCTGTATGTTGCTTTGGGTAGTATGGCCATTTTATCTATATTAATTCTTCCAATCCAAAAGTGGGGGATATTTTTCCATTTTTATTGAATCATCTTCTATTTTTTTTGTTAATGTATAGTTCTCAGCATATAAATCTGTTCACTTTCTTGATTGTTTATTCATAGTTTGTTTTTGGATGTGATTTTAAGTGAAATTGTTTTTTACTTTCTGTTTCTGTTATTTCATTATTTGTATGAAGAAATACAACAGAATTATGTATGTTAATCTTGTATCCTGTTGCCTTGTTGAATTCATATATCAGTTTTAATAGTTTTTGTATAGTCTAGGGTTTTCTGTATAGAGTATCATGTTATCTGCACAGAATGACAATTTTACCTCTTCCCTTCTGATTTGGATATGTTTTATTTCTTTTCCTTGTCTGATTGCTGTGACTAGGAGTTCCAGTTCTGTGTTCAGTAGAAGTGATGAGTGTGTACATCCTTGTCTTGTTCCAGCTTTAGCAAGAAAGCTTTCAGCTTTTCACCATTTAGTATTACATTGGCTGTGGGTTTGTCACAAATGACTTTTATTATGTTGATGTATCTTCCCACTATACCCACTTTGGTGAATTTTTATCATGAATTGATGTTAAACTGTATCAGATACTTTTTTTGCATCTGTTGAGACGATCATGTGGTTTTGTCTTTTTTGTTGATGTATCAGCTTGATCAATTCACATATGTTGAACTGTCCTTGTGACCCTGAAATGAATCCAACTTGATTATGGTGCATGATCCTTTTTATGTGTAGCTGGATTCAGTTTGCTAATACTTTGTTGAGGAATTTTGCACATATATATATATATATGTTCATAAAAGATATGTCCTGTAATTTTCTTTTTTGTTAGTGTCTTTGTCTGGTTTTGGTGTCAGGGTGACGGTGGCTTCATAGGATGGCTTTGGGAGCATTCCTGACTCTTCAGTCTTTTGGAAGAGTTTGAGAAGGATTGGTTTAAGTTCTTCTCTATGTGTTTGGTGAAATTCCCCAAAGAAGCCGTCCAGTCCTGGACTTTTGTTTGCAAAGAGTTTTTTAAATTACAGATTATATTTCACTTGTAGTGATTGGCCTATTTCTTCTTGATTCAGTTTTTGCAGTCTATTTCTAGAAACTTGTCCATTTCTTCTAGGTAGTCCATTTTGTTTGTATGTAGTTGTTCATTATTATCTTACTTGATTTTTCTTTATTTCTATGGTATCAGTTATTATTTCTCCTTTTTCATTTCTTATTTTATTTATCTGGGTCCTCTGTCTTCTTCTTGGTGAGCCTGGCCAGAGGTTTGTCGATATTATTCATCCTTTCAAAAACCAGGTCTTGGTTTTCCTGATTTTTCCTGCTGTTTTTTAATCTCTATTTTATTTCCTCTCTGATCTTTATTATTTCCTTCCTTCTGCTGACTTTAGGAAGAAAATAATTTTTAAAAAATTGAGATTTTTCTTGTTTTTTGAGGAAAGTCTATATCACTGTGAACTTCCCTCTAAGAATTGCCTTTGTTGCATCCCATAGATTTTGTATGGCTATATTTTCATTGTTGTTAATCTCAATATTTTTTTAATTTCCTCTTTAATTTCGTTGTTGATCCATTGGTTTTTAGTAGCATGTTGTTTAGTCTCCATGTAATCATTTTTTAAAATTACACTGCAGGCGTTTTTTAATTTATTCATTTTAATCTTGATTCTGATGGGTCTTTTGTTGTACACACAGGCTTTCTCTAGTTGTGCACAGGCTTCTCATTTCAGTGGCTTTTCTGGTTGGAGTGCATGGGCTTCTTAATTGCAGTGACCTGTCTTATTGCACAGCATGGGCTCTAGGGTACATGGGCTTCAGGAGTTGGGCATGAGCTCAGCAGTTGCAGCTTATGGGCTTTGGTACACAGACTCAGAAGTTTGATGCACAGGCCTAAGTTGCCCTGTGGCATGTGGAATCTTCGCAGACCAGGGATCAAGCCCATGTCTCCTCTACTGGAACGTGAATTCTTAACCTCTGGACCACCAGGGAAGTCCCTGCATGTAATCATGGCAGAACCATGCTCTTTTATGTGCACACCCCCAGTTTTGGCCTGGGTCACACTCCAGGCCCTTCAGGCTTCTCCAAACAGCCAAATCGAGTCCAAGTGGTAGAAAGAAAGAAAGAAAAGAAAATGAAGTCACTGAGTCATGTCCAACTCTTTGTGACTCTATGGACTGTAGCCTGCCAGGCTTCTCCATCCATGGGATTTTCCAGGCAAGAGTACTGGAGTGGGCTACCATTTTCTTCCCCTTGGGATCTTCCTGACCCAGGGACTCAGGTCTCCCGCATTGTGGGCAGACTCTTTATCCTCTGAGCCACAAGGGAATCCCAAGTGGTAGAACTAAGACAGAAACCCAAACAATCTGACTCCAAAGACTGTACTCTCTTGTATTTTAGTATACTGTTTCTTTATTGTACTGTAATTCTTTTTTTCCTATCAGTGTTATAGAACAGTATCTATTTTTTATTCATTTACATACCTTGTGCCTAGCACCTATAACTTTCAATGGGAAGTTTAAAAGTAAAGAAGATTGTTTCTTAACAGGTTGATAATTATTCAGATATATTTTTAAGTACCTGGAATCCTATAAGGAAAGAAAAAACTATTGTGATGGGAATTAGGTTTAGTTTTTAGATTACTAAGTAAAATATTGTCAGTTGTTGGCTCCACGTTAAGATTTACATGTGGTTTAAACAATGTTTAAGTTTACTCTAGCATACATGTATTTTTTTTTTCCTCATCAGTTTGGATTTAGGTGGCGAATAGAAAAAGAAGTAATTTCAGGAAAAGGTAATTTTTTTTTTAATTTCAGTTTTTAATAAGATACAGTTATTTTGTTACTGAATCGAAGTCATTGGGTAAGGTTATTCCTAATGTGATTGTCTGCAAAATACAAAGTAAAAGTAGAGAAGGTGTATTAAAGATATATTGCTGACAAAGGTCAAAATATAATCCTTTAGTGGTTTTTACCTTTAGAATTTTTGCTTTTAGGATATTAAGTTGCAGATAAGTAGAAAATGTTTAAAAGTTAAAAGCTTCATAGCAAGGAAAGTGTCAATAGATGAACATCTTTATTAATTTTTGGAGTAATGAGTTGGTATTACTGTATTCTAGTCAAATCTATATTTCGCAAGTAGAAATTAAATATTACTTTGACCCTTATAGAAGTTTTAGACAGGCTAGTTTATTTTGAGGAGTCACTGAATTTGAGTCTAAATATTTAGTCTTAGAACAAAAGAACAAACATTTTGTAGACAATCAGTAACATTTTCTATGCCTTGTAATCTATTCATGAAATTTTTCTGAAAATGTAGTGTCTCTATACTGTCTCATGTTATAAAATTAAGTCTTTATTGGGCATTGCATTTTAACTGTTAATGCTTCTGAAAACTATATAGGAACATTGATTAAGAAAATAAGCTAGTAACTTTAAAATCTCTTAAACTGAAAATAAACGTTTCATTTTTAAATGATAAACATTTATGCCATCAGTGTGGTTTATATACATTTCCCATAAATTATAATCAGCCCAAAAGGTACTCTAGAGGAGAAGGAAAAAGAATAATTTTAAAGCTATTTTTTAACTTTTCTTAGCATTACATTTTAGTTTGTGCTTTTACCTAATTGAAATGTCTATCACAATTTTAAATTTTTGTAGTTTTATTAAGTGGAATTTTTAAATGATGGTAAGTAATGCTGCCTTTTAAAAAAAATTGATGGACATTCTCTAAATTCATATAATTGAAAAAAGTTTTAATTGAGAATGGTAAAGAAAGCCATTTGCTGTGATTCATGAAGTTATAATCTTGTGTTTTAACGATAGACTAGTTGCTCAACGTGTACAATTTAATGAAGTATTCATTTGGAATGAGTAAAACAATGCCAGTTTAGAAAAGTTATCAGCCTTTGAACTGATAATTTTCAAAATTCATTTTGTTAATCTCTTTTTATGAAAAGTTCAGACTTGTTCCTATTGGTACAATTTATTAAGATATAAGTGCTTTTTTTTCAGGTTGTACAAATAAGTTTGATCTTGTCTTTTTCTGTTAAAAAGTCAATAATTATTGAGTAGTTTTTTTTTTTTTCCTCTTGGATCATCAATATTAGTCCTTTTTTACAGATCTTTTAATACACAGTGAGTATGATAATGTTGATTTTAGTGTCACGTGATTCTAAAGTTTAGAACATCGAGTTTGATTACTTATTCTACTTAATCTCAAAATGCTATAGCACTTTAAAATGTGCTTTAAATGTCATTTTATGCTTGTGCTTAAAGTACCATATGTTAATACCTTAAAGAATCAATTTTAATAATATTGAAAAAGATTGCCCCTAGTGCATGTACTTTGGAAAGTACATTTTTTTCTTTTAAGGTATTAGTGAGTACACTTTTTTAGTGCTTCCATTTTCCAAAGTGTAAGATTCCTTCACTCGGAGTCACTAAGACTCTGTATTTAAATGTAAACAGTCAGCTTGATAGTAAACTATTTATCAAGTAAGAATTCAGAACTGATTTTTTTTTTAAAACAGTGCATTCAGCAACTTGATTTGATTGTTGAGCATACCATAATTATTATGGTCCGTTTTTTGACGCTGACTTTATAAACTAAGAATTTATGTTGTGTATGTTATGTATGTTGAGTGAATTTCAGAGATAATGCCTGATTGTAAATAAATATTGTCACCAACCACCATAGCTAATATTCCTTCCTTTATTTGCAGGCCAGTTTTGCTGTGGAAATAAATGTTGTGATGAAAAAGAAGGCTTAAAGAGTTGGGAAGTTAATTTTGGTTATACTGAGCATGGTGAAAAAAGAAATGCACTTGTTAAATTAAGTAAGTTGACTTTAGATGGGTTGTGATTGATTCCTTCAAAGTTTAGTAATTTAGTTTGAAAGTATATAAGCAATTTAATATTCAATTTAAAATGCTTAAGGTATCTTCTTGGAAACTCTTTCTCAGAGCTTGCTAAAGTTGCAAAGAACTTTTGAGCCTGAAACTTTTTTCTCAGCATTTCTGTGACATTTAGATGAAATAGTTCTAATGCCAAATGTAAACCAGTAATTTGTAAAGTGAAGACCTGTGTCTGTTAATTTGAGAATGTCAGTGTAGACTGAGATGCCAAGTGGGAGTCAGAGTGATATCAGAAAAGGCACTGTAAAATCTCACATTAGTTAATAGCCATATTGTTATGGTGTAGATAATAAATCTGCTCTCTTTGTGGCAATAAAGAAAAAAATTTAAGAGGGCAAATTGTTCTCAATATCTGTCTTAAATGCTTAAGATTATAACCCAGAATACAGCATTTTCTCTTAATATGCATATTTTAGAATCTGTTGCTCATCCTTTTTTTTTTCCTGAGCTAGTCTTTTGTGTCAGCGTCTTCTCTGCATCATGTTAACAACTTTCTCTGGTTCCTAAATAAATGTGCTATAAGAGTGTTCTGCTCCCTCCAGGTAGAGATCAAGGTTTTCCCCACATGCTACTTCAGTTCAGTTCAGTCACTCAGTCGTGTCCAACTTTGTGACCCCATGGACTGCAGCACGCCAGGCAGGCCTCCCTCCCTGTCCATCACCAACTTCCAGAGTTTACCCAAACTCATGCCCATTGAGTCGGTGGTGCCATCCAACCATCTCATCGTCTGTCGTTCCCTTCTCCTCCCACCTTCAATCTTTCCCAGCATCAGGGTCTTTTCAAATGAGTCAGTTCTCCTCATCAGGTGGCCAGAGTATTGGAATTCAGCTTCAGCATCAGTCCTTCCAATGAATGTTCAGGACTGATTTCCATTAAGATGGACTGGTTGGATATCCTTGCAGTCCAAGGGACCCTCAAGAGTCTTCTCCAACACCACAGTTCAAAAGCATCAATTCTTCGGTGCTGAGCTTTCTTTATAGTCCAACTCTCACATCCATACATGACTACTGGAAAAACCATAGCCTTGACTAGACGGACTTTTGTTGGCAAAGTACGTCTCTGCTTTTTATATATGCTGTCTAAGTTGGTCATAACTTTCCTTCCAAGGAGTTAAGTATCTTTTAATTTCATATGCTACTTAGTACACTCCAATGAAGACTGGTTTCTGAGTTCCTCCTATTTTATGAGGAAGAGTCACCTAGTATGAATTGAGATTAAAGTAAAAAAGAAACAACAATTGTGGAACTTTTTCAAAAGCTCTTTTCCATTTGAAAACTCTTAGAGTACTTCAGAGGAGATGACTATACCCACACTACCATTACTGGATGTCTTTGATTTGAGATACACATTAATGCTGCCTATGAATGAAACAGTTTGCTTTTAGTATATGTGCTGCGGAAGCAAGCACAACAGTTTGCTTTTAGAATAAATTGACGGCATAGTTTTCTAAAGCAGTGGCAGAATATTTTCAATTTCTCAAGCATCCTAATACAGTTTTTATTTTATATATATATATATATATTTTTTTTTTTTTTGAGGTGGAAGAGAATCAGATTGTTTTCTTCAGTTTATTTTTTTCCTGTTACAATGAAAGAATGTAAAGAAACATGACAGTTTATGATATTAAAAGTAAAGTAGCAGTGCAGTGATAAAAAATTTAGCAGTCCAGTGGTGTTACTTTTTTTTCCTTTTTTTTTTAGGATTATGCCAAGAATGTTCCTTTAAGTTAAATTTTCATCACAGGTAATATGATCTTTTAAAATGTGGTTGTTAATTTTAGTAGTCTTGGATGTAGTCATTCCCTGCACTAGCTGTCTAAAGTAAACTTGAGTGGTTGATGTTCATTACTTGAGTGTATACACCATCCAGCATTGCCATATGACCACATAAACCAGGGTACTGAATGTTCGTCATACCTAACTCTAGCCAAGCAGTGTTAAATGTGAAGGCCTATGCAGAGTAGCAGGCAGATGCTAGAGCTTTTGTTTTGAAATCGGTGTTCAGATACTGAAATATTCTTAGAAACTATATTGTAAATCAGGTCTTTATAATGTGATTCCTACATCTCCTTTAAACAGTGTTTTAGAGTTTATCATTCTTAAAAAGGATTATACCTCTATAACCATTTCAGTTTTTAAAGTCAGGCTCCTACTGAATGAGCTAGATTGTCTGCCATATTGAGTAGGGGAGGAGGATCAGTGCTCTGCAACGTGCAGCATATATAGATCATGGGCTTTGAAATCACACCCCTGTATATTCCTCTCAGCTGCTCCACTTCCTAGTCATATCCCTGGGCAAACTACTTAACCTTTATAAGACTCAAATTATTTCTAAAAATGAGGATACTAAGCTTATTGTGGGGATTAAATGAAAATGCATATAAAATGCTTGACACAGTGTCTGGCATATGGTAAACAGAGCCTAATGAAATCCCAGGCATTGAAGATGCTCAAGCAAAATCTGTATGACCTGGCATGATTGTGGCAGTTGGGTTTCATGTTCTGAATAATGCTTGAAAGTCTTAACATAAGATTCTGCAACTTTATAAAATGTATATATATTTATAATCAGCTGTGTTGTGAATGACCCTTATCTAATATTTATCTATTAAAAATAATTAAAATTTTTTTAATTCTTAAAATTAGCAGTGTTTTTCAGATTACATGATTTCTCTTCTCCATCAGTGATTCTGAAAGATACCAAAGATGTACTTTTGACCTTGAGTTTTGAACTTTATTTCAAAATTGAATTATTCTTATAAAGGACAAAAAGTTATTACTGTCTTAAACAGTATTGTAGTACTTGGTATAAGTATCTTAATTTGAAAGTTTTGATAAACAGCTTTCTTGAAAGTAAAACTCTCTGTTGTCTCTTCATCCTTTTTCCCAGTCTCAGTTTCAGCCTTATCACCTTTTCCTATTTCATGTTTCTTTTCTTTGTTGTTCAGTCTCAGTCATGTCCAATTCTTTGTGACCCCGTGGACTGCAGCATGCCAGGCTTCCCTGTCATTCACCATCTCCCAGTGTTTGCTCAAACTCACATCCTTTGAGTCGGTGATGCCATCCAACTGCCTTATCCGCTGCAATTAAAATCAATCACTTGCCAACTATTGTACTGACAGCCTTATAAACCTGGCCTAAAAAAAATAAGGGGTTTCCAAGGTGGTTCAGTGATGAAGAACCCACCTGCCAGTGCAGGAGACACGGGGTTGATCCCTGGGTCTGGAAGATCCTCTGGAGTGAGAAATGGCAACCCATTCCGGTATTCTTGCCTGGGAAATCTCATGGACCAAGGAGCCTGGCAGGCTACAGCCCATGAAGTCACAAAAGAGTGGGACACAACTTAGTGAACAACAACAAAAAAAGGTAAAGCTGTAGCAGTGAAAAGATAAGTGGTATAAAGTAGACGTGTGAGTTAACAATAAGCCCTTCCATTCTCATTCCATTATACCTCTATTTTATTCTCGTTTATTATTAAGAGAATGATTTTCTATTTACTGGTTTAGAGCTGTACAGTGGCTTCTTTTGTTCTATGTGTTTTTTCAAAGTGTAGATAATGAATTATGTGGAGGGAAATGAGATTTGTTTTTGTAATTTTTTAGAATGGCTAAATGATAGGGTCACAGAGTCAGACAAGACTGGGTGACTGAACAATAACAAAATGATAGAATCTAAAAAGGAAATGAGTAAAACAATGATTACATTTACTAAGGTTTTATATAAAACTTACAAAACATAATTTTGTCTCCAAGTGCTAATTACCTTACTTTTGTCTCAGACTTTGTAATCTTATAGAAGTGGCTAAAGTAATATACTAACCTGCAATATTTACACTCATTTAAGCATTTCTTGTTATGTAAATTACATTTTAAATGAATACTTCAACTAATTTAACTTTTTTTGCCCATTGATTTTTATCTTTTGTAAAGCTTAGTTGAAAAAGTTATTTTTAATTTTATATTGTTCAACATAAAGGAGAAAAGAAGTCAAGTCAAAGAAAAGAAAGGTTAAAGCCAAAAAAGATTCTGAAGAGTCAACACGTAAAAAATCCAGATTATCTTCTGTAAAAGAGACCTCTAAGAAAAAGGATAAAGGTAAATGGGAATTAAAATATTTACTCATATTTCTGAACATAAAGGATAGTCTGCCATATGTCTCAAATTAGGAGTTTAATTAGTAAATGCATTTACAATGCTGTTCTATAGTATTTGAAAGGAAACTGGAGAATTTAGAGACAAATTTATAGTAACTTATAGAAGTTTCAAGAACAAGGTCAGTTTTGATTCATTTTTGCAAATGGTGTAGTATTGTAACAGCACTCTGATTTCTGGATTTGTTAGTTATAGACATGTTAAATTAAGCAAGTCACTGAATTTCTTGAGTTTTACTTTCCCCATACACCTACACAGTAATGACGTGACTACCTGGTTTCTGTATTGCTGGTGCTTATGGTGGAGAATCAAATAAGAATGTGAAAGGCACTTTGAACACTGTACATCAGTACATAATCTATAAGTCAGTATAAAATTATAGCATTGTGATTTCAATGATCATGGTCTGTTTGATTTTTCTCCCTAGCTAATGGGCTTCTTGAAATGATAGAAATTGATATGTATGTATCCTCAGAACCTAACATGGTATTGTGCACATACAGTTAGCAAGTAATTGTTAAATTCAAATCCAGGTCAACTGCTTACTTATTCCTCAGCAGTCCTTAAGCTGTGCCTTAGTTTAGACAGTGGTCACGATAATTGTACCTTAGCTCAGATAATGTATGTAAGCCATTTGCATAGTACTTGGTACATAGTTTTAATGAAGGTTGCTGTGGGTTGTTTTTTTCAGTCCGTAATAGGGTCAAATTAACTGTAACTTAGAGTAAATTGGACTAAATTAGGTAGGTAATGGTAGATTGAATTAGATTCTGGCTAGTGTTAACATAATACTTGAACAGGAGAGGGCTCCCTTGCTCCAGCTGTGATCATTAGACATGTTATATTATGTATATTTTTTCCTTCCAGCATGTCATGATACATTCAAACATACAGTATTGCCAAGTTTTAGACTTGGTAAAATTGATAGATAATGAGAAGAAAAATACTGTTATTCTACTGTTTATTGAGAAATGGTATTGAAACAGAATGTCTTTTTTGTCTATAAATCATGTTCTAAACTTCAAAATAAACTTTAATTAATAAATGTGAGAATCTCATTTGAGATTTAAAAGTTTTTTATTCTCATGTGCCAGTAAAATATTTAATGTATTATATTTGAAGATTTTGTAACATTCACTGTTATATATTTATGTCATAATATGACATCATGTTAGTCATTGCATATTCCAAATTAAAGAGTTAATCCCTACAATGTAAAGTTTATTCAGTACCTCCAAAATAGGTAATTAGGTAGCTGGATACTTGTGACTAAGGATGAGGTTGCATCCCTCAAGTTATATATTCATGTGATCTTCCTTAGAAGATGTTTTTCCTTTAGTGTTCTGTATTTCAGTAGCTGATACGTCTGTCAACCTAAAAGCTAACATCAGAAGTCTGGAAATTATCCTTGTGTGTGTCAGTTGCTCAGTTGTGTCCAACTATTTGCGACCCCACGGACTCTAGCCTGCCAGACTCCTCTTTCCATGTTTATGTAAATCCCATCAGTTTTATCCCGGGTTATGTATTTCTCAAGTTTTCTCTGCTCTCGTTCAAACTAACCATGTGTTCTCATCTACGCTACTACTATATTATCCTTAGTGTTTCCACCACTGTCTTGTCATCCCACCTCCCTTCTCTTAATCCATTCTCCATCTAGCAGTGATTTCCTGTTGTTCTTAATATGTAACCAATGTCTGGACAAAGCCCAAAGGGTCTAAATGATCCAGCATACAAGGCTTGTTTCTCACT
This sequence comes from Dama dama, assembly GCF_033118175.1. NCBI lineage: Eukaryota > Metazoa > Chordata > Mammalia > Artiodactyla > Cervidae > Dama > Dama dama. The sequence continues at coordinate 61,653,486 of NC_083695.1, read as the reverse complement.
ACTCTTCATGTTACTTTCACACTCCACCCACATAGCCTTTCAATTTCTAGAAAATGCCAAACTTCTGTACATTTAAGGACTGCATGGATGCTGCTTTCTCTCTCTAAAACCTCCAGGCCCATCCTAACTCATCCTTCAGTTCTAAGCTTAAATGTCACTTCCTCAGGGATCCTTCTCTGACCACAAATCTAAATTAGGACTCCCGTTTATAATGCTGTCACAACTCTAGAACTTTTCCCTCATTACACATATGACAATTATATAAAAGCACAAAGAGAGCAGGAGTTCTGTCTGCTGTGTTCATTGCTCCTCTGTCCCCAGCACCCCACTAGCACATGTTAGGCATAAATAATAAAGAATAAGAAAATTTCAGAGACAGAAAACCCAAGCAAAGTGGAATTGAGACATCTTTCTTATTTACTCTTTATTTGGAGTATCTTTGATAGAGAGTATCGGATATAGTTCTTTCTTTTTCAGCTTTGGTATGAAGCAGAAAATGACAACATTTTATCAGACTTTAGGAGGACCATATAAACCTGTTTAATATCTTTTTATTGATATTTGTGATTGATCATCTGTAACTAGGTTCATCTTGATGTGATACTTTCCTGCCAGGCCACCTTAATGTGTCCCAAACTTGAATAGTAATTAATAAGTGCTTAATATCTCAGCTGCCTTTGGACTGCTGACATTCCTCAAAGCAACCTACTTTCTTGACTTTTCTTCCTATCTTTTTGATCTCTCCCCAGCCGTTTTAGACTGTAGTTTCTCCTCAGTCTTACCCTTAGGTGTTGGAATTGCTCAGGGCTCTTACAGACCTTTTTTCTCTCTGTTCTCCCTGTGTGATCCTGTCAACTCCCATCACTCAGGTTACCATTATACAGAATGTTAAATAGGTAGATGGGTAGATAATTGGATGGCTAGATAGCTGAACCAACAGATAGAGAAAATGTAAGAAAGATCAATAACTGGACTTTGAGGACCAGTCTCCTTTGGCAGGTATGAACACAAAGGGATATTTAGGTAAACTGTCTTGGCAGAAAGTTCAAGATCTTATTCCTCCACCTCCATCCTGCCCCCAAGATCAGCTCCTTGAGTAGGCCTTGTCTAATTCCTTTCACTCTACTTTTCCAGGCAAGGCTAGTTCCCTGTTAGCACATTCTGATAGCACCCTGCACTCTACTTTAGAAATACATACCACTCTTGGAATAATTTATTTTCTGTTAAGGAAAGGACTGTGTGACTTGTTTAATTCTTTATCCCCAGTTCGTAAGCACAGTGCTTGCTCCCAATAGTAAGTATTCAGTAAATGTTAGGTGAGTGAGTCAGTGAAGTCAGCCAATTTCTGTGTTGCAAGGAACATCAGAAATGAGCCCTGGAAATCATGATTGAAAAGATATTCTATGGTTTAGCCTTTCAAAATATGGTCCTCTGCATTATCATCACTTGGGAGCTTGTTAGAAATGTATAACCTCAGACCCTTGCAGATCTCCTGAATTACAGTTGACTTCAGGTTCCCAGGATGACTCATATGCACAATAAAGTCTGAGATGCTCTGCTCTTTATCATGTACTTGTTCTGCCTTAGCTTTAATACCTCCAGAGAAAAAGAACCCATTATCCAAAATATTCCTTTACATTTCAGATAGTTGTAATTGCTAGCAGGTTTTTCTTAATATTTAATCCAAACCTACAACTTCTTCCTTTTAGTTCCAGCTGTGTGCCTTTTTTAAGATAATAGACACTTGGAAGCAGGTATCATGTTCCTTACATGACAGAGAAGAGCATGTTTCTTTTGCTACAGGAGGGCTAACCATGTTTTTATTTGCTCTCTGATGGCTGGGAAATAAGTAGGAGTAAAGAAACAATAACATAAAGCACTTGGCGGCAGTCCAGGTCTTGCTTTTCTTTGGAATCTTTATCATGTGCCTCTCACACCCTCTTGTCTGGCCTTAAGGGATCATTCGTGTGACAACTTGGACTAATTATGAGATCTACCCAGAGAGGTGGGCTTCCCTGAAAGCTCAGTTGATAAAGAATCCACCTGCAATTCAGGAGACCCCAGTTCAATTTCTCAGTCAGGAAGATCTGCTGGAGAAGGGATGGACTACCCACTCCAGTATTCTTGGGCTTCCCTTGTGGGTCAGCTGGTAAAGAATGCACCCTCAATGCAGGAGACCTGGGTTCGATCCCTGGGATGGGAAGATCCCCTGGAGAAGGGAAAGACTACCCCCTCCAATATTCTGGCCTGGAGAATTCCATGGACTGTATAGGCCATGGGGTTGCAAAGAATCAGACATGGCTGAATGACTTTCACTTTCATCCAGAGAGGTTGGAGGAATTGGTACTTCATCTGTTGTTCTTTTCTGACTTAGCAGGCTTCAGAAATATTTCCCCTGAGGTCTTCCAGCAGGACACTGTATATATAATAATTTTTTTTAAATTAATACGTCTTCAGTACTTTTCTGTTTCTCTCACTGGGTAACCATTGTGGAACTCAAATGTTTTGTGACATAATTTTTTCTGTGATTTTCAGTTACTGTGAATTCTTACCTGTATATGATCTTCAAAAAAGTATTAAGAAAAACTATTTATTTGTAAACTGCTCTTGAATGTTGAAAATCTGTAGATAAAATGTTGGTTATATTGTAGGTAATCTATGAGCTTTTTTCCCCGCTAGCAGCATGAGATATTTTTTATAGGTGTTTATTATTTTTTAAGTTTTGTGCTAGGTATTCCAGCCTGTGCAAGAGCATAAAATACCCCTGCCTAAAAGGACCTAATATTTTAATTAGGGAGATAAGTCAAAGGAACAGGGAAGATTAGAAGACTTTGAAGTGCTTTCCTGCAAGATATAAAGTAAAGTTTACTAGACTATAAAGTTGACTAGAAAGTAAACTAGACTACTTGAAAGAATTCTGGTTATAGCTATGGCTGTTATACCACTGCACAGTGATTCTTGACGAAACAGTGCTGGTTTTTTTGTTTTAATCACATTCATTTTTTGTTTTCCCCAGCGCATTCATCCTCAGTGAAATCAGAAAGTTCTGTCAACAGTAAGTATCAGGTTTTTATTTAATAAAAATAAATAGATTCAAGTTATTTGCAATTTGTGTTTCCCATAAATTGTGACTTGTCCTGTAATTTTTTTTCTACTGTGTGAGAAAAATCATAGGAAAAAAAACAAAAGTGTATTTCTTCCCCAAATTAGAGCATTTAAAAGTTTCTGATTTCAAGTATAGAAGAACACAATTTTTTTTTTCAGTAAGTAGAGTGGATACACATTTTGATTTCACATTATAGAGTGTGAAGGAAGAGAACCAAAGGGATAAGATTGGGATAGAAAAAGAATTGGGGAGATGGATTCACATTTAAGAAATGTTGCTTATATTGTACAAGAATGAGTGGTCTGTCATTTGGTGATTTTGATTAATCAAATATCTCTGTTTTGTGCATAGAAAGTAGAATGTTAGCAACTGGTTATTACTGGTCAACTTTTTAATGAGTTCTACAGTTTTCACCAGATTGGATTTCATTGAATATTTGCTACAAATCTTATTATTGTTTTTTTCCCTGCAGCATTCCAAAAAGTATTCACAATGGTTTACAATAAAATAAGATTTTTTTTAAAGGTGAAATCAAAATAATGGAAAAATAAGGTAGCATAGGAAAGTAAAGCTAGAGGTAAATTTAATACAGAGAAATGTTTACCAAAAAGTCTTGCATAATTGCAAAGGTAGATCACAAATTTGTCACTGTTCTTCCTAACAACCAAACCAAAGAAAGGACAGTACAATGATTAATTGTACCCATAAAATATTAAAGAGAACTCACAGGGTGTTCAGCTTTTTCCAGGCAGTTTTGAGAGCAGAATCTCCTGTGGGTTCGTAAAAGGGGGGCATCCATTTGTGATAAAACAAACAGTAATCTTGCATCTCAACAGTAATACAATCTCAAATTTCTTTAAGACCTTACAGTAAATAGGCTTAGGGTCTAAAAGTAAAATGTACTTTAATAGAATATTTAATCTATTTGATAGTATCTAGACGTATAGAAATTCAGAGATTTGAGACTTCTCAGCTTACTTGTAAATTTTTAAACTTAAGTTTTTTTTCTCATTTTCAAGGAATATGTCTATGTGGCAAACTCAGGAAGTAATTACTCTAAATCCCACCTTTCAAATTAAGTATTAGCATTTTAGTATATAATTCTTAATGGGAATTTTTAAGTGTTCAGTAATCAGAAATTTTTTTAAAATAAAATTTTTAAGATATTCATTGTTTAAAAATTTACTGAAGAGGGAGATATCAGTGGAGGCATTGCTCTAGTTTAGGAATACAACATATTCTTTATAAATTATTTTCCTCACACCATTTTGTTTTCAACATTTTTGAAGTGTCATAAAGCAATGATACTTCCCTTCTTCTCATGTCAATCCTAACGTATCAGTAGCTGCTTCTTCTAAATTAGGTTAAGTTTCCTGACAATGTATAGAACATATCCAGGCATGTTAAGCTATCTGAGGATGGAGTAGTAAGTATATATATTTTTAGAAAGCATAACAAGTTAAAATGGGAAAATTTATAGTTTTTGCCTATTTCCAACTATACATTGCAGTTAGAGGTGTGAAGTCCAATTTAATGTAGAAAAAAAGATTGTCCTTTTCCAATTCCAGTTTTTCATTATTAAAATAATCTTTGGGGGAAAGGTCTTTACTTGCCATTATATTCATTCTTTCATTTTGTCTTAATTCCTTCTCCCTCCCACTGTCCTCCCCCTGCCGCCCAGCTCTCTCAATCCTCCCTCATTTCCCAGGAGTAGCCATAAGTCTGTTAACTCTCCTCAGCTAGGTCAGACTTCTGTTGTAGGGAGGGGAGAATACTGTAGTCAATCTGAACAATATCTGCATTATCTTGGTTCTTGAAGTAGTACCATTTCAAGTAGGAGACAGTTACCTTGTTAGGGTTTGTCAAACCCAGATATCTTCTCAGGTTGTCAGTGACCTGTCTTAGGTGGTCTTGTCAATTTTAGAACTCAAATTTTGCTGTTTCTGTATTTCATTTCCATTTGGGTAATATTCAGTTACCCTTTTATCCCCTTGTAACATATTGATTGTTAAAACCAAGTCTAAAAAGAAAAGCCCAGTTTCTATGGGGAAAAAGAATTTTAACTTGCTTTTGTTAATTGTCTTAATCACAAGTAGTTTAGTTGTGTACCACATTTAACTTTAGTAATGGACACATGATATCTCATTTTGTAGATAAAAGCAAGACCCAGAGAATTTACACAAATTGCCTAAGGTCAGATAGCTGATTAATGGCAGAGCTATGATTAAACACAGGTTTATAACACCAAAGTGTATGTCCTTTTAGCTATATCATCAGTAACTTTCATCAGTGAAGTAAGTCCCCTCTTTATACCCAGTTTTGACACATACATTATACAAATTCACATTAAAAGATTTGGTCTGTGTCTCAGTTCTGTCTGTAAAATGGATGTAAAGAAGCTTGATGTCACTGGATTATTATCAGAGTCAAGTGAAATAATAGACATGTAAAGCATGTTCTAATATGAAGTAAGTCTTTGATAACTTGTAGTTATTATTATATCAGAGAAAAAGAAAATACTGGACATTAGATTTTGTGTTTGTTTTCTACAATAGGTTGGATCAAAAGTCTGTAAAAAGTCTGACCTCTCTATTGTTTTCATAGTTAGAGACTTGACACTTCTTCAGTAGGCTAAGTTATTTAGGTATCATATAATATCCAGAAAAACCAAGATGATAGACCTGCTTTTATTATTCAAAGCATGTGGGGAAAATTATATGCAGTTTACATTACATTCTAAAAGGAACATTGAAAACTTAAAGCAGGTCAAGAATAGAACAACCAGTGTTGCCAGAACTTGAAATGTTTTTATAGGAAGAAGGTTGAAGGAGCCTTAGATGTTTAGCTTAGAAAAAAGTGAAGAGGAAAGGGGAAAGGAGGTAGACATAGAAACTGTAGATATTTGCAAGACTGCTACTATGTAGGAGACTTATTTTTGGTGGCTGCTTGGCAGAACTAGAGACGATAAAAATAGCCCGTGGACTGATTTTTGCCTTAATTTAGGGAAAAACTTGTCAATTAGAATTATCTGAAGAATGGAATGGAGGAATGGGCTGCATCAGGAAGCAGTGAGGTGTTTAAGTGTAGATTAAACAGCCACTTGTTACTGCAGTCATTACAGTAAGATGTTCATTCATTGGTTAAGAGGTGGACCCCCAAGCTCCCCTTCCAACACAGAATCAGTGACTTAAATTCTGATCGCCAGTTGCCAATAATTACTGTGTAGATTTGATGCTGATGCAAATGCAAGCATCTGTTTTATGTTGCCCAGTCTTCTAATTGTTACTTCCTTATCAATATCATTCCCACCTCTGGCAGGTTGTAGCAGTTACCAAAGAAGTGATTTGTAGTTTCTGTCACCCTCAGGGAACTAGGTATTTTAGATTCATGTGTGTGTGTGTGTGTGTGTGTGTGTGTGTGTGTGTGTGTGTGTGTACATGTACATGCACATGTGCTCAATCATGTCCAACTCTTTGCAACCCCATGGGCTGTAGCCCTCAAGGTTCCTCTGTCCATGGAATTTTCCAGGCAAAAATACTGGAGTGGGTTGCCATTTCCTACTCCAGGGTATCTTCCTGACCCAGGGATCAAACCCGAGTCTTTTGCTTCTCCTGCACTGGCAGGAGGATTCTTTACCACTGGCGCAACCTAGCAGTTAGATTATTATAGATTCGTATGTTTCCTGCATTGGCAGGCAGTTTCTTTACCACTAGCACCACCTGGGAAGCCCTCATAGGGCTAAAAGGGACCGTCAGTCTTGTAGAATTTGATTCTCTAAGAATATTTCTTAGATCACTTTTCAGCATGTCCTCTATCAAAGGGAGTTATTTTATAATGTTATTCTAAACCGATTGTATTTTTTTAGTAAAACTGGATTGTCTGATAGCAGAAAGCTGGTGTAGGAAAGCTTGCATATGATAAGTACCCTTAAGAGGAAACAAGAGAACAGCTGGTGGTAAGGCCTTTTGAAATTAGCTGTCCACTTTCAAAAGCCTGGTAGGTTTGTTCTCTGACATCATTAACAGGATAACACCATGGTGATAACCTAATTAGTTTTTCTGTGCTTTTGTTAGCTCAGTTTCAGTTTCAGTTCAATTGCTCAGTCATGTCCGACTATCTGCGACCCCATGAACTGCAGCATGCCAGGCCTCCCCGTCCATCACCAACTCCCAGAGTCCATCCAAACCCATGTCCATTGAGTTGGTGATGCCATCCAACCATCTTATCCTCTGTTGTCCCCTTCTCCTCCCTGCCCTCAATCTTTCCCAGCATCAAGGTCTTTTCAAATGAGTCAGCTCTTCGCATCAGGTGGCCAAAGTATTGGAGTTTCAGCTTCAACATCAGTCCTTCCAGTGTACACCCAGGAGTGATCTCGTTTAGGATGGACTGGTTGGGTATCCTTGCAGTCCAACGGACTCTCAAGAGTCTTCTCCAACACCACAGTTCAGAAGCATCAAGTCTTCGATGCTCAGCTTTCTTTATAGTCCAACTCTCATATCTGTACATGACCACTGGAAAAACCATAGCCTTGACTAGATGGACCTTTGTTGACAAAGTAATGTCTCTGCTTTTTAATATGCTGTCTAGGTTGGTCATAACTTTCCTTCCAAGGAGTAAGTGTCTTTTAATTTCATGGCTACAATCACCATCTGCAGAGATTTTGGAGCCTAGAAAAATAAAGTCAGTCACTGTTTCCACTATTTCCCCATCTATTTGCCATGAAGTGATGGGACTGGATGCCATGATCTTCGTTTTCTGAATATTGAGCTGTAAGCCAACTTTTTCACTCTCTTTCACTTTCATCAAGAGGCTCTTTAGTTCTTCTTTACTTTCTGCCATAAGGCTGGTGTCATCTGCATGTCTGAGGTTATTGATATTTCTCTCGGCAATCTTGATTCCAGCTTGTGCTTCCTCCAGCTCAGCGTTTCTCATGATGTACTCTGCATATAAGTTAAATAAGCTGGGTGACAATAGACAGCCTTGACGTACTCCTTTTCCTATTTGGAACCAGTCTGTTGTTCCATGGCCAGTTCTAACTGTTGCTTCCTGACCTGCATACAGGTTTCTCAAGAGGCAGGTCAGGTGGTCTGGTATTCCCATGTCTTTCAGAATTTTCCACAGTTTATTGTGATCTACACAGTCAAAGGCTTTGGCATAGTCAATAAAGCAGAAATAGATGTTTTTTTGGAACTCTCTTGCTTTTTCGATGATCCAGCGGATGTTGGCACTTTGATCTCTGGTTCCTCTGCCTTTTCTAAAACCAGCTTGAACATCTGGAAGTTCTCGGTTCATGTATTACTGAAGCCTGGCTTGGTGAATTTTAAGCATCACTTTACTAGCGTGTGAGATGAGTGCAAATGTGCGGTAGTTTGAGCATTCTTTGGCATTGCCTTTCTTTGGGAATGGAATGAAAATTGACCTTTTCCAGTCCTGTGGCCACTGCTGAGTTTTCCAAATTTGCTGGCATATTGAGTGCAGCACTTTCACAGAATCATCTTTCAGGATTTGAAGTAGCTCAACTGGAATTCCATCACCTCCACTAGCTTTGTTTGTAGTGATGCTTTCTAAGGCCCACTTGACTTCACATTCCAGGATGTCTGGCTCTAGGTGAGTGATCACACCATTGTGATTACCTGGGTTGTGAAGATCTTTTTTGTTAGCTCAGTTAGTGAATTTTTGTAAAAATAAAGAGCTGGAGACTTTTGTCTTTTTCAAATGTTGTTTTGGGACATTGGCAGTTCCAGTGCTGGCTGTCATTGAGTTGGTGGTGCTAGTGTTAAAGAAACTGCCTGCCAATGCAAGAGACATGAATCTATAATATCTAACTAATAGATTGCACTAGTGGTAAAGAATCCTCCTGCCAGTGCAGGAGAAGCCAGAGACTAGGGTTTGATCCCTGGGTCGGGAAGATGCCCTGGAGTAGGAAATGACAAAGCTTACTCCCAAAGCTTTATAATTTTATCATCTTTGTGTGTAGATCATTCGAAGTATGACCCCTCCCCCTACCTTTTTTTTCCCCCCCTGTTTTTGTTAGAATTTGTGCTAGAATCAGTTAGGACCAAAGTTCAGACACACATGTTGATTCAAGGATCAAAGTCTAACAGCTAAAAGGCTAGAATCACCATGGCAAATCAATGCTGCTTTATTTTTGTGTTGAGTTTAACTATGGGACATTGTATCTTGACAAGACAAATTGGTGTCAGTTCTTTTCCAGACTAATGGTCATTATTGAAGAGGAATTATTTGCTAGCATAATTACTTTGTGGCATATAATTTTATTGTCTCATGATATGTGTTGCAGTATTTGATAATTTTTGGTTGATTAGTATAGGGTGGTTCATTTGAAACATCTCTTTTGTTGTATTTAAAAAATACAAGTATCTTTATTGTTTTTACTGATCTTTAAAGGTAATACATGGTTATTGTTTAAAATAATAATAAAAAAATTTGGAAGTGCCTAGAGAGTAAAAATATCCCAGGTCCACATGTAATATAGTCACTGTTAAGTTTGGTTATTCCTTACAAACTTACTATTTATATATATTATAATATATATAATATATATATGTATGTAGATATAATGTTTTAATACATATTGTATTATACTATACATGCTTTCTATAACTTACAAATTTTGATATAACATACATATTGCTCTATCACAGATATGCTAATGGTTTTGGGTTTTTTTAAGGGTTTTTTTTTTTTTAAACAGCCTTATAGTATTTATTTAACCAAATCCATAATCTCTAATTGGTGGGGATTTAAGTTGTTGTCTTTTGTTGTTGCTGTTATACAGTGAACATCTTCATATATACATATATATTTTTTTGAGGAGCTTGTTTATTCTAATAAATTTCTTAAAGCAGCATTGCCAGTCAAGGGTTTAAAGTGATCTATATTTCCAGATTTTCCTCAAGGAAAGGATATTTACTCCTAACAGTGTATGAGAACATCTGTTTCTTCATTGAATTGGACTTCTAGTTAATGTAATCAGCAGTAATTTTTTTTAAATCTGACAAATTTTTTTTTCATAATTTTACTAGCTAGTCCTGTATACTACTAGTTCAGTTCTTGAGGTCTTGATCCTAATGTAAATATATCTCTACAAAAATCTTAACCTGTATGTCTTTTGTATGATCAAGAAAAGGAAAAAACTAACTTAAAGACAACTGATGTGCAAGAGGTAATATAACTTAACTCTATATCCCTTTACAATATAGAGTTAATATTGGAATTGTTACTTTAACTCACTATAACTTAGAGAAGTTTCCCATGAGACTTTAAATCCTTGGTCTATTTGCTGAGGCTCTTTGGTATATCTCAGCTTATTCTTTTTCAAAAGAATTTATTACTCTGGAAAAGTGAATTAAATTTTCAGAGAGCCATAAAAATTGAAGCTAAACCACAGTTAAATCCAAAGTTAATTGCATTATTGGTGGATAGTTCAAAATGTGTTTTAAATTTAATATGCACATTTTTTAAAAATCTCTTTTAAATAAACAGGAAACTCTGATGAGGAAGAAAGTGCTTCAGAGTCTGAACTTTGGAAGGGCCCACTACCAGAGACAGATGAAAAATCACAGTAAGTCCTGATGTTAATAGAAAACGATATTGCATACCTTCTACAATCAGTCTAGAAAGCTATGACCACTGCCATTTTTGATAACTTAATGAAAAATTTAGCATCATGAATGTTGATTTAAAGCCAAGGACCATGAGATCAGAGTTTATTCCCAGTGATTGTTTATGGCCACGTGTATAGCCAACTTACCCAGCTCCCTCTTGGTGAGTAATTCTTTCCTCATTTCCCCTTAACAGATGACCCCCTAGACTTTGCTTAGGTTCTGTTTACTAAATTCTAGAGCCTATCCATGATGTTCTGATTGTCATAAACCTGTACAGGAGAATTCCTCAAAGATATATACAGGTGTCAGAGTTTTCTTGCCCCCAAAGACAGACAACTCAACACATACATTGTTCTCTGTTATTGGTTGGAAGAGCTGTTGGAATATAGGCTGGAATATTATCAGCTCTTATATACTGGGATGTTCACCACTTGAGCTTTATCTGTTGAAAGAGGATAAAATAATACCGACTACATAGTTTATTGTGAAAATTTAATATAATTAAGAATATAAAGCACCTGGTACAATACCTGTGAATATAATAAGCGCTCAATAAATTTTAGTCCCATTTTGTTAATCCAGTCTTATTAGTTCATAATAAGAGATTTGAATCAATCATAATTCGCTAACTTAAGTTGATGATAAAACATCTTGCTAATTGTATAATATGTTCTCAGTGTAATAGAATTCAAGTATGTTGAAAAGAGGCCTTTTTAAAAAAAAAAGATTGTTTTCTATGATCTTTTTTTCTTTCTTGCCAAATAAGAATTCGAATATAAGTGGTCATTATAGATCAGATTACTAAAAAGGTATTGCTATCCTAGTCAAACTATTAACTGAACTTTTGACCATAGAATTTCCCCTTGAAGAGCTGAAAATGAAAGAATAGGTCTCAGAGTCCACTCACCTTTATGGCAGTAAAGATCCATAAGTAAAGCCTAAGAGGGGTTCCATAATCCAGAGTTCTTTGTGACCTTATAAAAGCTTGACATCATGTACTAACATCTGAGTACACACAGAGGTTCAGCTAATTTCATACGTCTAAGTTCTTATTACAGTTTTAAAAATTCAGCTGCATTTTGCTGTCATGCTTGGGAAAAGGGACAGTAGTATGGAGAATACCAAATTGTAGGTAATTCTTAAATCAACTGTATCTGATTCTGTAGTTAATTTTTTTTTAAATTTGAACATGGTTGTGGGGGTTTTATCCGTCACAGTCACTTTTTTTTTCTCCCCCCCGTCACAGTCACTTAAAATGATGGAGTCTCATTGTGAATTTCTAATCTAAAAGAACATTTTCTAAAGAGATTGGTAGGCAGAATTTGTGTAGCTTGATTCTCTGTTCCCAGAAGGAAGAAAAGCAACTGTACATACACTTAATCTTCACAACAGCTCTTTGAGGAAATGTAATGTTCTTTATTATATAGATAAAGAAACTGAGCCCAGAGAAGTTAAATAACTTGCTTACCTAGCTAGTAGCTGACAGAGCTAGGACTTAAATACTGTCTTGACTCGAAAACCTGTGCTATTTTCATTGTACTGCTCTGGGCTCTTACCACTAATATTTATTTAGTACTTTAATTTTCATATTTTAATATATTATAGTTTAGTATCTCCTTTCAGAGTTCTATTCTTTTAGATATAATCTTCACTGCTACAAATACATATTTACTCTTCTCAGAGTAATAAAACCTGCAGCCTAAGCAGATCGTCCCTATTCTTAGGACTTGTATTTTTCCTTAAAATAGTTTTTTCATTAATTTGAAATGAGAATGAACAGAGTAATAAAGTCAACCAAGAACAGAGTAATAAAGTCAACCAAAAACATAAAGAGAGGCAATGATATAATACGAAGTACTTCAGAGTAAAATCTTAGGTATAAATATGTGTAGGGATACATGCCACCATATACAACACTTTAATCAGTCTGAGCATAGTCACGATTATTTTAGAAGCCAAGAATTACTTGATAGCTGAATCATGAAAAATATATATATATATAAAAGAACCAGCAAGTATGCTGGTTTGAATTACCTTAATTTCATATAATGTGTCACCTAGTAATTTTTTTCTATGTTGATTTTAATCAATATGTATACTTTTTCTTTTAAATAGGGAAGAAGAATTTGATGAATATTTTCAAGATTTATTTTTGTGAGATGAAAGAGGGATGCCTACATTCCTTAATGCAAAGTGTACTTTGAAATTCTTCACAAAAGTTTTGTCTACAAGTTGCAACTTCAGTGGTTTGTCTTTGGAAATAAAAAATCCATCTAGGATGGATTGTCAGATGCTTTGGAAGTATTTTCAGTTCTTTTGGAGATACTTTTCCCTATCTCATATATTTTTTCAGTTTCTTACCTACAACTGTGTTCCATCTGTAGCTCAAGGATGGACCTAGTACACTCCACAGAGATCCATTGTTTCTATTTTTATGGGTTTTTATTTCTTCCCCACTGATTTCACATTTATTTTCCCTTGCCTCAATTAGTTTATTTAAACTTTTAGGGTTATTGGGGTCTTACAAAATTATAAGGTAGATTATTATGTCTTCAACTTCTTTACTTTCCTTTGACACACAGGCACCCCTCTTCTGAACCTGTTTTTTCATTAACTACCTTTTCTTTTTTTCCTTACATTTCTCTTCCTTCTTGCCTCTGCCACATAAGGGAGTTTGTTATAATCTGATTTAATTCCCCAGTGTATGGGTAATTTATTATAAAATAAATTAATAGCACAGGAGGCCAAATGAGATCCCAGTAGTCTAAAGCAGCATATGTGTTCATGAAAGTTGACTCTCTAGTAAAGATTATGCAGTAATATAATTTAACTGAACAATGCTGTGTGCATAGAGCTTGTCTCAGATACAGTCATACATAATGGATATATGCAGAGATATATTATAAAATGTAACTTAATTTGGGGTTCATATGCCCAGGAGTCAATGGATGTGCTTCCAGAGATCTAAACACGCCTACAATCGATGTGCAAACTTTCGTGATTGTGTGTGTTTTAAGAGGAAAGGATCCATAGATTTCATCAAATTTTCAAAAGGATTTATTGATTTTTTTCCGAAAGGTCAGACCCATTTTTATAAACAGCAAAGAGGTGAAGAGTGGAAAAGATGCCTGATTTGGTGAGTAAGAGAGGACCTATAGAAAATAGGTATTTTGTTGAAAATTAAATGACATTTAAACATGGAATTATTGGCATTAAACTATACAACAGGTAATTATAGTATCTTATTTTTAAATAGTATCAGATTTTCCTTTTATTAAAGTTATTATTCATTATTAGATCGGTGTTATACATGAGACACTGTGCTAGACTTTGCTACCAAGGAAGTAGCTAGGAAGTGGTCATTTCTAAAGCATCAGAAAACAGTAAATCAGTGTTGATAACCAACAAATAAATAGTTTGTTGTGTCTTTTTCTTCACACTACTTTTAGTGAAAAAGAATCTTGATTTTGGAGGAAAAAATATTGAAATATCCAGCAGGAAAACTGATGTTATTAATAGAATATATGAAGCCAAAACAGTTTTATGATAAAAATTAGTAGTCATCAGAATATAAAACTCCTGCAAAACTAAACAATGACTGGGAAGAATATTCAAAGGCCCCTTTAAAATGGATTCATATATTTGGTATTGCAAGTATGGTTTATGGACATCAAGTTCATTTATAAATTTAAATCATTAAATGTAATCATGGTGTTTAATCCATTCATACACAGTGACAGATAATTGGAGTCATATTTAAAGGAGTCTTTGAGAAGGCCTCAAGATGATGTTTTAAATTTTTTAATTGAATTTTTATCTTTTATTGGAGCATAGTTGATTTATAGCATTGTTAGTTTCAGGTATACAGCTAAATGATTCAGTTATAATATATCCACTCTTTTATCAGATGCTTTTCACATATAGGTTGTTACAAAATATTAAGTAGTGTTATATAGTAGGTCCTTATTGATTATCTATTATCTAGATTTTAAAGATAATTCTCCAACAGACCTATTTTAAACTTTGCTGTAGTATATAGTCAGGGGAGTTCAGCAGACCATTGGCTTGAGATAAATTATGCTTTCTTATACTTGATCTTAAGCAAAGTGCCTGTTTTTGCAGACCTTCAGTGGTGGCTCATCTCTGTGCCTGAGTTTCTAGTGAATGAGGAAATAGTTTGAGCTGACTGATATTTGAGGGGCCCAAAATTTTATAAGGCTAAAGGAAGAGGGTTTCTTACATAGTTTCTAAAATAATCCTACATGGAGTTTCAGGATTATTTTAAGCAGTGAAAATAAGATGTACATCTATCACCCAACATGACTTATATAGACAACACTCATTTGGGTATATATATATTTTTTTCTCCGTAAAAATATTAACTTCCAGGCACTGTTCATTTATACCTGTTTGTCATGATATTTATGCAAAATATCATTCATTCATGTTTACTGAGTGCCTGCCTTGTGTCAAGCACTTCTCTAAGTGTGAGCAGAGCTGCAAACAAAACAGACAAAAATATTTCCTCTCATGGACCTTACATTCTAATGTGAGAGGAAGAGTCTTATGATTCTAAGTACCTAACTTGTAAAAATATAACAAATGGTGATATCTCAGCCGCTTAAAATTTAACATTATCTGCTTTATAACAGAACATTTGAGGTTGATAGAGCAATTCATTATAATTTAGATGTTTTACAAAAAAAAGTCAATGGTATAATTAATATTTGGTCTATTTTATAATTTGGTATGTCATTATAGATAAGAAAGAAATCTTCCCTTATGTACAGGTGTGTACATGTGGTAGAAGTAGTTGATTGTCTTTAGTTTCTTTTTTTAAAAAATTTATTTGACTGCATTGGGTCCTAGCTGTGGCATGTGGTGCAGACTCTCTAGTTGTGGAGCACAGGCTCCAGAGCATGCAGGTTCAGTAGTTGTGGCACAGGCTTAGTTGCTCCAAAACATGTGGAATCTTAGTTCCCTGACCAGGGATTGAACCCACATCCCCTGCGTTGCAAGGCAGATTCTTCATTACTGGACCACCAGGGAAATTCTGTTTAGTTTTCTTGACAATCAATATTTAGAATGCCTAATTTAAGATACTTCTAGTAATCACTTTTTTTAAAGTCACCTCTGTTGAAGTCCCTTTAAACTGTTTTTCATAGTAAAGCTTTTATATAGTCAAATCACATGCTGCTTAATAATGCATAACATTTATTAGCTGATTTAACTTTCATTAGGATTTATATAGGTCATGTCTTATAAAGTGATAATTCTATCAATGAGAAGAATAGTTCTGAATGTAATAATATATTAGTTACACATAAAATAATTGATTTCAGACTTGGGAGAAAGGATGGGCATAGGATGACATACTTTTAAGCTGCTGAAAGTGAAGTGGTCTTTACTATTCCATTATCAAGAGTAAAAAGTGGAGGAAAGAGATAAGCATTTCAGGTGGAATGACATTTAATATCCTTTTTCTTTGTTTCTTATATAGTACTTACATACATTATACATTCTGTACTGTATTTGCTCTTACATTAAGACATGTTGAGGAAAGATTTCTGGTTCAGAAAAGGATGTGAGGTATGAATCATGTTATGGGTTGAATTGTGTCTCACCTGAATTCCTGTTGAAATCCCGATTCCCAGTACCTTGGAATGTGGCTGTATCTGAAGCTAATAAGGTAAAATGAGGTCATATGAGTAGGTCCTAATCCAGTATGACTGGTGTCCTTAAAAGAGGAGAAAAGGACACAGACACATAAGAGAGAAGATGGAAGACCAGGTGAAGACGGCCATTGACAAGTCAAGGAGAGAGGCCTCTCGAGAAACCAGCCCTGCCAACACCTTAATCTTGGCCTTCTGGTCTCCAGAACTGCAAGAGAATAAATTTCTTTTGTTTAAGACACCCAGTATGGGGAAGGTTTTTTGTTATAGTAACCCTAGTAAATGAATACAATTAATAAGAACTTTTAAAAAAAGAATTGGTGACTAGTTTCAGGATTATATTATTTTTAATTTAAAACAAATTGGCACCAAAAATGCACTTATCTTTGTCTTATTTTGCACTCTTTTTGAACTTTATTTTACCCTCATGGCTTTCAGGCTAGCAGTGTATTTTCTTATGCTAGTCACAGGATAGCTTTCCTGAAGAGTCTCTGTTACTTGATGGTTTGATGAATGAAATTTGCTGATGTTCTTTTTTAATGTTTTCTTCAAATGTAGAAACAATATTTGTAATTTAGACCAGTTGGATTGTCTTACAACATTAGACATGTTTTGGACTTCTTGTCATCACCACCACCTCCTGAATCTTCTACAGCTAGTAAAAAGGAGAAAAGCAATATTATTGGGAGTCAGTGGATATATAGTAGTTTTTTCCTAATATTAGAATAACTATGTAGCCTAATTCATAGTTTTAACCTATATCAAGTACTAAGAGTTTGACCATTTTAAAACTTGACTTCATATTCAGAATTAGTCCATTTAGAAAATTAAATCTAAAAAAATGACTAACCAGTTAATGTCTCAGTTCTCAAAAGAACCACTGAACTATCCAGTCTGGGAATCTGAGTTGTTGCTTTGTGTTGCCTGGAGATAAAGTAATATTCTTAGTTTACAGAGACTTCTCAGTGTAGTAGGAAGAAAATTCAGAAGTAATTTTTTATGCAAATAAAGTATAGAGATGCATATCCAATATACCAAATACTAAATCTAAAAAAAAGTCAGGAACGATATACTGCTCATTGTAAAATTGGGATAAAGATTAACTGTACTGAGAAATAACTTTTTGCTTTTCACTTGCTCAGTAAAAATAACCATTTTTGTTATCTTTTTGAAGCTCAGCTCAGATCTTACTGCTTTCATGTTGAAATCCATCCCTCTAAGGACTTCTGTTGCTGTCTAGAGGACAGATCCATAAGGAGGCCTTCAGGGTAACACACCCATCTGGCAGAGCTGCCTGCACTCCTGGCTTCATCTGGTATTTTACTGTTTGCTCTCTAGACTCCAGCTACACCAGTTTTCAAGTTCTTCAAGTGCACCAAGCTTATTTCCACTTTACGGCCTTTGTGCATATTCTATTCTTTCCTCTCCTTTCCTTTAAAACTCTTCCTCCTTTCTTTGCTTAGAAAAAGCCTGTCTTCAGTGTAGCATAAACATCCTTCAGGAACGACTTCCCTGATGCCCCAGGTATGCTGCTTCTGATAATTATAGTTAAATAATCGATTTTTCACTTGGTGCTCCCCTACCAGGTGGTAAGCTCTATGAGATAAGGACCCCATCTTTCCCCAGGGCCTGCCTAACACAGGGCCTTGTACAGAATACACAGCCACTAAACATTTAAGTGAATGTATATCCCAGAGTCAGGAACTCCTGCTTTTATTCTGTTGAAGGATATCCTTAACCCTTTAAGCAAAATGCTTTCTCCCTCTGAATTCTTTAAAATATCACTAAACACATGAACCATCTAAAAAGAATGTTGCTTTTTTTTCTTTTAACAAGGCCTTTCCAGACAGAGATGGTTTATTAAACAATAAGAATTTCTTACAAAACCTTTTAAGTCTGGAGCTCTTGAGACAAAATACGAAATGATGACATTAATATTCCACTTTCAAGATGACATTTGAGTCATCTGATGAACTAATAGGTGATGTAAGCATCTTAACAGAGGCTTTCTGAAGATTATGTTAAACCTAACTGAGTGACTTCAGGAGTAGAAATTTCATCAGGATAAACAGCACTACAGAGAAACATCTGAGGCACAGAGTCTTAGGGTACCTTCAAGTCACCCCACTCTGTTGGCCAGCTTTACTTCTAGGGCTTCCTTAGATCTGGAAATGAGGCTGGAGATCTGTAAAGCTTTCTCATTAAGCTCAGAGAGGCTAAGCAAGATGCCCAAAGTCTTACAGCTAACACAGAATGTTAGGACTAAAATTATTTTCTCACCTAAACCTGATTGATCACACTAATCCTATGGTTTTCATATTATTTCTTAAAATTCAGTATTCTGCAGAGGTACCTCAGGAGCCACTTTATTGAGTGGATGAAGAAACCTAGTCCTAACCCCAACTTCAACTGGACCAAGCAATTCCATTGGGAATTATAAAGTAAAATCTTGTTCAAGGGGATAAAAACCCTGAAAACCACTAATCAGCTTCTAATAATTCTCAGTCTGTGGGCAGTAAAGCAAATTTCCTGTTTGCATTTACTTTTTATGCTTTTGTCATGTGAAATTAAGCTCTGCTGGACTTACAGCTACTTGAGAAGAAGCCAAAACAGATTCCATCTAACCTTTTTCAGTCGTATTTCCTTCTTCCTGCTTTTTCATCTCTTCAATTACCTTCATCTTTTCATCATACTCATCAGCTAGGGATTTCCATTCCACTCTGTTGTTTTGAAGACCATTCAGCATAGGTGTGATTTCTTTGTGAAACCGTGAGAACTCCTAGGGAGAAATTTGGGTCAGAAACTACTTAAATCATTTGGTTCATTTTCAGTACCTTTCATATGCAGAGAAGGAGCCTTAAGGAATTACTACAGTGCTCAGAGCTGTTAGGATGAGATTAATTCAGTACCTTGAAAGTGGGAAATGTAGCTCTTGTCTTTCCTGCTCACCTAAGTAAGTTTATTCTTAGTTCTCTCACCTTTCATTGCATCCTTGAAGGAAAGATAAGGGTAATACCTCAAACTATCTTGGAGAAATGACGACACCCTTAGTGACTTTCCATGAGGGATGAGAGTGACTTTGATTTTAGTTACAGTTTGAAAGAAAAATTCTCATCCAGAAAATGATATATTTCACTCAAGTAATCTATTTACTTACCTTATATACAAAAGTACAGACAAAGTCAATAAATCCAACTTGAAGTTTAGGTAGTTCATCTTTTTTGTTTCTGTCCATCATAGGCTAGAAAGAGAAATAAATTCTTTAAAGATAATTTTCTAAGATCCAGTGGACAAAACAGACTGATTTGTATCGATAATTTTTAATCAGTAGTGCATTTTTATGTCAAGGGTTTTACAATGGGTTGTTGCTGCAGCACTGTTCTCTCCAGATCTCCTTGTTCCCAAAATTCATTTGCAACCAGGAGTGCTACCTGCAAAGAAGGAGGACATGATTCATGAAAGTCATGGTTCAGACTTATTAACAGAGAATTTGCATTTTATTATAACATTTTATCCTTAAATGAGTAACATTTAAGAACAGAATTTATAATTAATGCTTGAGATATTGTCATACCATATGCTCTTTGGCTTTAAAATGATGTTATTTACAGATTATATTGAAATGTGCAAGGGGGATTTCTCTTCCTACTTCAGTGTGATAGACTCCTTCTGGGTGTGCCAATCTCCTAGCTGCTATTGTCACCACCTCTCAACAATAAAAAGGGGAGAAGGGAGGATGTCTAATTCCATTTCATTATGATTCAAGCTCCAAAGCTTCCCAGATCCTCCTCTTGTCCTGCTTATCATCTGCCAGCATCTAGCATGTATCTGCCTATGTGTTTATGCACATACATGCACAGCTTAGAACATGACTTCACCTGATTATGTTGTGGGGATATTGAGAGTTAATTTATATGGTTTTTTAAAAACCATATTTATCAAGTTTGTTGAACACCTTCTAGCTGCCTTACATTGACATGATCCAGGCTTACCAAGAGGAGTTAAGATGTGACCTTGATCTTTAAGATGCTTACAGTCTAATGAAGTCAGTCATGTAAAGAATGTGGAAAGTTCTATCATTTCAACACTATCAACTGCTGTGGATCAAGGAGAAAGATAAGGGAGGTTGTATTTATGCTGTATCATCAAAGAAGACTAGTAGTTTACCAGTAAAGAAGAAAGGGAAGACTTTGTGCAGATAAAGTTGAATGTTTAGGGCTTGTGTGAGTAGGAGCTTAAGAGTGTGAGGCAGTAACATGGGAAATAAGAGAAATAAATTGGGGAGTGTGAGTTAAGGACAGGTAGCAACAAACCATGTATGCTTCACTGGGAAGTTTAACTTGATTCTCTGGGCCAGTAGTTCTTTTTCTTTGAGCCGTACGGTCCCTCCAAAGTGCACAAGTGGTACAAAAGTGGATGCCAAGAGAGATTATAAAGTACAGTAACTGCTTTTTCCTCTTATAAAAAGTGATCTATGTACAACTTTTTGTGCAAGGAAAATGGACATTGCTTTTTTCTTTAAAAAAAGGTTGAAAACCTCCATTAGTGGGGAGTTTAGAAGGCTTCTTAAGCAAAGCAGTAGCGAAGCAGAGCTCTATTTATAAGCATTCCAGCAGCAACTCAGAGAAAGGTTGGAGAGTTCATCCTAAGAGAGGATCACTTAGGAGGCTGCCACCATAGTTCTGATGACAGGGAAGTAAGACCTAAGAGGGTGGCAAGAGTGATGGACAGAAATGGTTTTGAAATGAGGGAGATGGACTCAAGCATGAGCCCAGGTTTTTGGCTTGGGTGACTATGTAGATAAAAGAATTGAGGAGGAAGAGCAGGCAGTTGGTGAGGAGGGAGCACAGGTATCTGGTTTGGAGCCCAGCTATTCTATCTTAACAGATACAATCCACATTTACAGTTGAACCCAGGGAATTCTGGCCTCTTCTGCTTAGGGTTTTCCCTATGAATTAACTGAGGGAGAATTCTTTCATCGATTAGTAAGAAACCAAGTGGTAAGCAGGTGGCTCCCACTCATTCCCCACACTCCCCAAGGGTGAGGAAGACCTTCCTTAGAAGACGCCCTTAAACTGAACCTGCAGATAGTGCCGTCTCATGACTGACAGCACACAGAAGAGACTAGGAGCAAAACCACCCTTGAGGGATGAAGGCACTAGTGATTCATCCTTGCCTATCATGTTTTATCTCTACTAAAAACCCAGACACTCCATGAATAATTTTATGTAAACTTCTTACAGCCTGTCCAGTGATAACAGGAATTCTTTCCAGAAAGCATTTTCTTTCTAGGTTCCTTCTGTTTCCCTTGTCCTGGGCCTAACCAGATGACCTACTGACATTTGTGAGCTCTTGAAAGCTGTTTGCTTTTCTTCTCTAACAGAAACCCAACAGGGAACATTGTACTTTTTTGTCTTAACTTCTTAACTTCCTTTTTCTTCTTTGTAAATTATAAACTGATGGTTTCAGAGGACAGGTCCAGGGTAATGAAGGTAATTGCTTTTAAAATATATAGTCATATAATTGGTTATAATTAAATTCTGAGGTTGCCAGATACCTTCACATTCACTGTCTTATGGCGCCTAGGCAAAGCCCAAGGGCCTGACAGAAAATGGGAACCACTCACCTGACTTTGTACCTCCCAGGGCTTGGTTATAGCTGACAGATCACACGCAGTCATCATCATCGCCCTGTGAAAGAAAACAAAACATGTTTAAATAGAAATATAAAACAAGTTATTTTTGCCAAAAGCAAAATAAAATTTGATTTCTCACATGATAATCTCTTTTTTGGTTGGATCAATGGTTACATATTTGATGGCCTCTTCTTCAGTTTCCATTTTTTCACAGGCATCAACAATTTTTTGAAACATGGTTCTCTTCCTAAAAAAGAGACAACTGTGCAACAATTTTAGCATATAAGACCAGAGGTTTAAAGTGTCTTTAATATGTCCTTTCAGGTTTCATGTTTCCACTTTGCATCAGTTGTCCACATTGTGGACCTAGGGAGGAGAACAGGGAATGGCTGTGTAACCTTGATACAGAAAGGGTTTAAGACAGAAATATCACAAGTCAGAAAGGAAAAAAAAATTAGTAAATTCAAATACATTAAAACTAAGAGCTATATGTGACAAAAAGAGATCATAACAAAGGCCACAGGCTATGATGAGACATTGTAAAGTATAAAACTAACCAAATATTAGAACCTAAAATATATGAAAAGGTATAAAATTATAAGTGTGAATAATAATAATCTGTCTCACGCTCAAATTAACAAATATATTTAAATATGCCCAGATCAAGAAGAGAACAGATATGGAATAATAGGAACTCTTGTAACACTGCTGGGAGGAGTTTAAATTGGCATACCTACTAAGGAGTGTAGGAGTTTTGCCATGTGGTATAAAATTGAAGATATGCAAACCTTCCAGCAATTCCCATATGTACTTTACAGAAACTTATATACACAAACATATACAATGTTGGCAGTGATGAAAAATTGGAAATAATCTAAATGTCCATGAATAGAAGAATGGCTAAATTAATTATGATAAAAATTACACAGTTGAATATACATTTAAAAAGAATGACCTGGATCTCAATTTACCACCAAGCTAAATCTTCAAAGTATTGTTTGAAAACAAGTTGCAGAAAGGTATATACAGTATGATACCATTTATGGAAAATTTTTAAACACTTAATAATGCCATAGAAAACATGAATGGTAAGGATGAATACATAACAATACCAAGACAGTGGTATTTGTGAAGGAGAAGTGGGGTGGGGGGGTGGCATTCATGATGGAGTGAGTACAGAATGCCTCGATTATACCACTTTCCTTGAAAAAAGAGATCTAAGAAAATCTTAGCATTTGTTGAATCTGGGCCATAGCTATTTGGATATCACTCTTAAGTATCTGCTTTCACGTTTGAACTATTTAATAACTGAATTTTTAATGAAGGATTGGAGAGGCACAATTTAATACTGCTCAAGTTGTTAACTATTTAGACCCTGTAACTAGTTCACTTTGTCCTAATGCATTTTAAACTTTATAGTTCACTGACAGGAAAATGTACAGAAGCTTGGAGTATCTGGTCTCCTAGGTAATCATCATCATTATAAATAGGCTAATGCCTCTGCTGTATGTAACTCAGAAATTTTTTTAGTTTGTTAATGTGCATCAGTATCACTAAGATTTTTCAGCTCTCGGACTCTGGCAGAATCAGATGTCTGAGCCTGCAACTCTAAATACCAGACTGGGAACTATGATGAATTCCCCAGATCAAAAGGCACCGTGTAAGGTTTTATAGCATCACTGTTCTGGCAGTCATCTACCTTGATGCAATTTCTTCAGATAACAAACTAATATTAGGGGCTTAGCTTTTTAAAATATGTTCCAAATGTCCAGTAAATCCACCATCAGGCATCTTAAGGGTATTTATTGGTAATCCAAAAAGAAAATGAAGAAATGTGTCTCTAAATAAATGTCTTTTAACTTTAAAGCAGTGGACCGTGGAAGGCAGAACCACACAGAGTATAAGGGAGTTCTGTACTTACTTGAAATATAAAGCCAGGTCAGTTGCTATTATTGCAACTTCGAACAAATGAATAACTGTTTCATACTGGCGTTTATTTAGGTTCTGGAAGATGTTTAAACTCTGTAAGATGAAATTCAAAATAAAGTGCCATCATTAATTTGCC
Organism: Dama dama; assembly: GCF_033118175.1. Classification (NCBI taxonomy): domain Eukaryota; kingdom Metazoa; phylum Chordata; class Mammalia; order Artiodactyla; family Cervidae; genus Dama; species Dama dama. Next base: position 61,629,380 of record NC_083695.1, on the reverse strand, counting down.
TTTGATTCAACAAACAAACCACCCTATGATGCTTAATAAGAGCATCTTATTATAGAAAGAAGATAAACTAAGTCTTACTTGTCTTGCTTTCAGTTTTCTCTCTAGAATTAAGTTACCTCTCTACTTATACTTTGAGTAAGATAATTTAAACTCTTAAAATAGATTATTAGCAAATATTCATGTAATCAATATATAAGTTTTCTTCCAGGACCATTTCAATAAAAACAATAGATTTAAATTTTTCTGTAGTAATTGAGAAACTTTAATAAAGAATATCTGGTTTTTGTAGTGGTTTTTGCCATACATTGACATGAATCAGCCATGGATTTACATGTATTCCCCAACTAATAAAAATAAATAAATAAAATTTATTCTCCAAGCCACAAAAAATAAAAGAATATCTGGTATTTGTCCAATTGTTAGACCTGTTGAATTACTTACCAGATAATTTCAGAGTGATTATAGAAACTATGGGAGAGCTTTCAGAAGCTGCAGATTACAACAGTACTCACACATAGAAAAAAGTAAATCTTCCAAGTTGTTTTTAAAATGAAGTCTTGCAATTCTATTTTACAATGACTTATTTCTACCTTTCTTCAAAGAGTTTCCCGCTAACAGTCCCCTCATACATGGATCACCCTCAATTTTTAGTGTTCCAGAAAACAAGAGTGTAAATCTGGGAGTGGTTTTTAAAAGAAGATATTCCAAAAAGAACATTTTTAGTAATACAGGCCAAAGACAGATGTGCAGTGACAAATGAAGTCAACAGTTAAATACAGGAAAATCCCACTGGAAAGGAGGAAATAGTCTGTTCACCTGTATAGAGACAGAGGCAGCATAATGTAGAAAAGAACACTGGGTCAAGCACCAAATAACAGCAGACACCTAATGCCTCCCACTCCCCAGGCACTGTCCTAAGTGCTCTATGAAAACTCTTAGTCTCGCAACAAATGACAGCATATAGAGGTTAGGAAACTTGCTCAAGGGTCAACAGCTAGCACACAGTACAGCCAGGACAGCAGGGCAGTGCACCGGCTCAGTAAGCAGCCCGGGTTCAGTTCCCAGCTTCCCCACGTGGTAGGTGCAGCGTCCTACCACGTTAAATGAGGACACCTCATTTAACATCTCTAAGTATTTGTTTTCTCAAATGGGGATAATATCAGCTGCCCTGCTAACTGCCTGGCACTCAACCTGTGATCAGTAAATATTTGTGGAATGTTGATGCAGATGAGATAACTGGGAATGCATTTAAGAACAGTAAATTGCTACAGAATTTAATTATTGCTATATCATTATTACTGGTAAGTTTTGAGGTTATCCCCAGTTTAAAATAGAATTGCAAAACCCAAGACCAAATATAGCTCTGTCATTCCAGGAGACTGAAATACTAGAAAGCAAGAAATGGACTAGAATTATGTGTGCATAATACAGCCTCCACTTAGGTTATCTTTTTATAACTTCCAAGTCAAGAAAAATGGCATTTTACACAGCAGTAATAATGAGTTCATAATAGCAACTACAGCTAGACTTTAAATTGATAGAAGACATGGCAATTGACTACTATAAACTATAATAAAAGAAAACTTATCTAGATAAAAATCCATGTCTTGCTTGAAAGAGAAAGTCCTCAGCAGCACCTTAGGCGTAATCTCTGCTCCAAATCTTCGGGATATAAGTTATTTTTAACTGGTCTGGATTGACCAGGAAGAGGGCAAAGTAAGTGGGCCATTTGGCATTTAAATCCCACTTAACCTTCCCTGATTTGGGTACACTGGTGGCCTGCCTTTGGATTGGTGGTGACCCTGTGGCATATTTACATCAGTGAGTCATTGCCCTTATCTGTTCACTGATACACATTATATGTTTCCCAAAGTAACGTGTAGTATCTAATTCCAACACATACTTTGTAGATCCAGTAGCACTTAAAGTCATTCTTGACTGCTGTACTCAGGAGAAAAAAGGGGATCATGTGTGGAAATGCCCTAAGTTTTTAGGCAAATTATTAGTAGCACACTTTAATCACTTTATATAAGTCATTTTAATCCTTATTACATACTGAAAAAATCTGCTAAAATAGTGGATCTCAGGTGTTCTCACCACACACAAGAAGATACTATGTTGATTCACTTGACTGTAGTAATGATTTTACTGTATATCCATACATCAAAACATCATGTACACATTAAACATGTAATTTTTTTAAACTAAAAAAGTCAGAAAAAAACAGCCAAATAAAAACATAGAATGGGGAGAGGGGACACACAAGGCAGGCTGCCAAATTGAAATAAACAATCCCTTACGATAGACTTTGTCTCTACCAAGTGCCAGACTGTACAGACCACACAACCATCAACCAAAATTATCAATATTTTTTATGCACCAATTACTTTTAATACATGTTGATTTTATTTTTAAACCTGGATACTTTGCTATTTGCTAAATATATGTGAGAAAAAAGCTGTATATATAGAGAAAAATAATACTGCTGTACTCCATTTAAGTCATACCTTTTTCTAATCCAGAACAATAAAACAGCTCTATTAAAGCAGACAGAATGGCAAACATTCTTTGACTTCACAAAGTAAATCAGTGTTGCATTTTTTAAAAAGATGACACACTTTGAAAATTAGTATACTTAAGAAAAAAGGGTGTACATTCGACTATCCAGTACTGCTTCCTTTGTTGATAGCACAATATTCCTGATTTTCACCTTTTTTCCCTCATTTTTACTGTACAAGTCTCTAATTGAAAAACCCTTTCTTAATTCAGTATTATTTTTTATTTTCTCCTTTCCTTCTCTCCTAGCAAAAGTTCTTAAAAGGAGAGCTTCTAAGTAGTTTCTTTTTCAGCCATGGATATAGATTCACATAAAAGATCCTGTTTCTGTTTTATGTTAGTTACTAGAAATCCCTTGACGAAATCTGTGGCCCATGTCTAATAAATATTTATACCTCCCACTGTACACATTGTGGGCCTGCCCCATACTTCGTCTTATTTTTATTTTCCCATTAGCCTTCATTTTTTATTTAATGTTACATGTATTTTGGGGAGCTCCATTAAAAACTTTTTGGAACAAGTTGAGGATTAAACATATATACATGCATGCAGTTGTTTTTAAGTAAGCAAAGACAGAGCCAGTAATCTTTTAATTGGAGCAAGAGGTCGTAGAATGTAGACAGGGCACAGAAGAAGGAAGGATGTCCCTCAAAAATCCAATCTGACACACACAACAGCAGCAGAGGATGAGCTGCTGAGGGGAAACTATTCTGACATACATTTGCACTGACTTCTATTAGTCATCTGTGCCAAAGAGAATGCTTTGGGTAAAAAGGAGTGAAGGCAGGGAGGTTGGCAGCAATGATCAGATCCTAACACAGACCCTGTAGCTTCACAGGCTTGCTTAACATAAGCCTTCTCAACTTCTGGAAAACCCAAATCAAAGAGGTGAGTTCTCCAGACCAAAGAGATAGAATTGGTGAGACAGAGTTTGAATAAATAGAAAGCTGAGGCTGTCCTCAGTGCATTCCTGCCCTCCCCTCACAGCAGATGGCAAGTTCCACTAAGGAATGAATCGTTTTCAGAGGAAAACAAGTGTAAAACCTCTGTATAAAGACCACAAGAACACAAAATAGCCTATGGATTCAATGTGATTCTAACCAAAATACCAAGTTTGTGGATGTGTGTATGTAAATTTGACAAAATTTTTATGAAAATACAAAGGCTTAATAAAAGCCAAAGCAGTCTTCAAATAGAACAAAACTGGAGAATTTATACTGGAAGGAAGACTTTATTACAAAGCTATAGTAACTAAGATGACATATTGACCAAAGAGACACAAACTGACTAGTGGAATAGAATAGAGAATGCAGAACCAGTCCATTATAATCAGTTACCTGGTTTAGGACCAAGGTATCACTGAAATGAAGTGGGTCAATAAGTGGTGCTGAGTCAACTGGATTTTCACATGGACAGAAAAAGTATCTTGATCTCTACATCAAACCATATATAAAGGTAAGTTGTAAAATGATTGTGGATCTAAATGAGAAACGTATAACAATAAAATACCTTCATAACCTTGAATAGGCAAAAGACAATACTATACAACTAAAGAATTAATCTTTAAAAAATTGATCAAATGGACTACATTAAAATTAAGAGCTTATTTTCACCCAAATCCAATATTGAGAGAATAAAAAGGCAATTCACAGGGAGAAAATATTTGTAATACATATTTCTGATGAAAGATACATAAACCAGAATAAAGAATTCCTACAAATCAAGTTGAGAACAAAGGTAGTCCCAAAACAGAATTTCAAAAGGTTAATATAAAAAATTGTAGTTTATGTGTGTTAATCGATGCTATTTAATTTGACACAAATCAGTGCATCCCCCAAGTGACTAAAATGAGAAAGATGGAAAGTGTCAAGTGTTGGAGACAATGGAGAGCCACTGGAACTGTTGGTGAAAATATATATTAATACAACTATTTTGGAAAACAGCTTGTCAGCATCCACTGAGGTTGAGCATATGCTCACCCTATGGCCAAGCAATTCTATTTCCAGGTACATACCAAACCGAAATACACCCATGTGTTCACAAAAAGACGCACTAGAGAGTCACAGCACACCACATGTAACAACTCTGAATCAGAAGTCACACAAAGGTCTTGTAGTAGTTGACTGAATATGTAAATACAGTGCGTGACTGCACATGCGTACACACTGAACTAAGAAAATAACAATGGAAGAAAGGAACACAAAAGGCAAATGAAAAATACATCAAAGGAAATACCCAATGGAACATGAAAACTTCATGCTAATAATATCTATAGTTTGAAAACCACAAGAATTCAAAGGAGATTGTAAGACAACAGTAAAATTAAAAATAAACTAGCAAAACTAGTAGTAGAATGAGAAGAATGGAATTGAATATAAAAGCAATATAATCCACAGTAAAGCTACTCAAATAGAATAAGCAAGGGGCAGTCCACAGTCTTTAGGAGATTAAAGCAAAAAGGAAAAAGAATAAATCTATTAAAAATATAAAGAACATAATATAAATGACAAAGAGATTTAACATACACATAACTGGTATTCCCAATGTATTAGAAAAGTGTTCAAAGATACAATGGAAAAAAAGCTTTCCTGAAATTAAAAAAAAAAAAAGACAATGGATTCTGTGGATATGTGTAACCTATATCAAGGAAAAAATAGATGCAGAATCACCCAGACATTCAAAGTTACTAAAATATGAAGAATTAAGAATTATATGAACATCTATGCAGAAAAACAAAGTCATCTGCAAGGGAGAAAATCAAATCAGCCATTTATACCTCTTTAACACCAAAAAATACTGAGGCAATGTCCTCCAGTTTCTGAGAAGAAAGTAATGACCCAACAACTTTTATATTCTTCCAAACTGACTTTCAAAAATGTAACAAACAGATCTTCGTAGGTGTGCACTTAGCTTAGAGACTGTGAAAAACTACCAGATGACAAAAATCTAATCAAGATATGAGTCAAAATAAAATACACAGAAATGGACAAGCCAAGATAAAAAGTCTGAGCCTACGTATCAGGCCCATAGAAAAGTAGAAGTTGGAGTAAACAATTGTGCCTCTTTGGTCTCAACCACAGAAGAGAGATGACAAAGGGAACACTGTCATCTGGAAGTAAGACTGTGGTTCCAAGGCCGCCGACCTTCAGAAGCAGACCTATGACCACTGTGGCAACACCGCCAGGCAGAAGAGGAAATGTGACTGGAGTTGCCAAGGCTACAGATGGAACACCACCTAGGCCAGGTGAGTGAGGCACTTACAAATGGTATACTGAAGATTCAGGCGTGGATTCTGGGAGAACACCTAACCCAAGAGAGCCGCTGGGGCAGCATCCAGTTCATCTTAAGGATTTCGACCATTAGTCATGCAATAAATGCTCTGGTTTAAAAAAAATATAGACACTTAAGGAAATTATGTTAATTTTATAAATCCTGATAACAATAAAAAAAATACTGAAAATAAATAGCTTACAAAACAGAAGTAGAGATGTGGGAAGCAGTGTAAGTATTCGAATTTCTCATGTTCTATAGCAGGGAGTTCAGAGATGGTGAAAAGGTAACACATAACCACTAGTTATTGATTTTAGTGTTCTCTAAGAACTAATATCTCTTGTGATTAAGGACACAGTTCTCTGAAGTTCTGTAATTCCTTCCCTTAAAAAATGTTTCTTCCATTAAACTGAAGTAAAATTAAAATCTTCATTTAAGATAAATGCAAGGCCACTCAGCAGTGAAAAGTAATGAATCACTGCTGACTCATTCGCTCAAAATGAACAAATCACAAAATTATTGTTCTGAATGAAAGTCATTGTCACAAAAGAGTAATTATTGGATGACTGCATTTATATAAAATTCTAAAAGATTCAAACTAATCTGTAGTGACTAAATACATTTCATTGCTTACTTTGGGCTGGGAGGGGAGAGAGGCATAGACTACTGGGGGACTGCTAGCATAGACTACTACAGAACTGAAGTGTTCTGTATCCAGTGATAGACTACCAGGGAGCAGTCTCCTTTGTCATCCCAAAGGAGATGACTGAAGTGTTCTGTATCCTGAGTGTGGTGGGGTAAAATCTATCCAAGTGTAGGGATAAAATTCATAGAATTTGTATGAATAACACATTAAAGGGATGCTGCTTACTGTTCAAACATTACACTTCAATAAACTCAATTAAATAGATAACTCTAACAACAACAAAGAAAATAGTTCGGATAATGAGATCCCATTTTTCTAACATTGTTTCTAACCATCCTGCCTATATATAGTCACAATGGGCTACAATGAAGTTCATTAAATGTTAATGAAATGTCCTATTTCTGAGTGGTAGGATTTAAAGCAATTTTTAAATATTTATCTTTAGAATGTTTCCTATTGCTTGAATTTTCATAGCAGGTATATGCATGTAATTTTTACAACCACTACTGTCATTAATTTAAGATATCTATAGATGAGTCTATAATATTCCATTTGTGCTTCCAGGGAATTGTGCTGGAAACATGATATAGAGACAGGCACACAGAACAAGAGAGGAGGCCTCCATCCCAGCCAGCCCCACTCCAACTGGGCCCCTACCTGTTCAGCAGGGCTCACCTGCCCACAGAGTCTAACATTGCTCTCTACCATTAACAGGCCATTTTTGTTCTCTTATTGCTATGAAAATGGCACTACACATCTAAATTTGGTGTAGCACACCAAAATAGAAACGGCTCCAATTCACCCTGATGAGGACTCTCAGGGAGGTGAGTTCTAGTCTTCAATGTGGTACATGTTACACCCAAAAGGGAAGACTACAACATGTTTGTGGCTGGCTGGTGATCATACACAAGATACTTAATTTCTTCTTCATTCCTTCTTTGTATAACATGAAGTCAGTATGAAAAAGCATAAAGTTATAAATTTTATGAAGAAGTTCTGAATAATGAAAGTATTCTGTTATTTATGCTAAATAATGCATTTTGTCATTCTGATAGTACATTGTTGTATTAAAGTTTATATTCTGAGAAATTTGGCTAACAAGGGTTTTAACCCCTATTCATTATGTTAAAGGGTGGATTTCTGACTAGTTTAGAATACAGACAGTTCTGTCCTCAAAGCAGGGAATCCAACTCTACTGGGACATAAAGCTTGATAATATACAAAACACAATGAGTAATGCCTACAACATGGCAAAATTGCTAGATAAGGATTTGCCTTATGTAAAAAAATTAAAGTTTTAAATATAAATATTTCCTCCATACAATAAATAAATAGAAGAACTGTACTGTCTTCCAAAAATGTGAAAACAACATCTGATGTTAAAATTTCATTTTTTCAGCATTCAGTTTGCCTGCTCATAAAAAGCTCTGTGATTGCATTTATTGCCTAGTGACTCTATTTACAACCCTAAAAGTCTGCAATTAGCAGGTCAAATAGCATTGTAGATAGGTCCTTGCCAAGGTGGCATGGATTACTAGGATGCACTATTCCTTTTTAAAAAGAATAAGCCTTTATCTAGCCATGAAAACCAGTTCAGACTGCAGAGTAAATAACACTAAAAAATTAAGATGGGAAACAACAACTCTATTTTAAAATAAACTCTCAAATCCCAGAAAGTAAAAGCATATGAGCTACTAGGAGCCCTTCCAAACTTAAGCATTTAAACATTTGGCTATAAAGGTTTTAGAATATATTTTGCATTAGTAGGTAAATGTAAAATTAAATAAATTATTTTTGATACTACCTGCCTGTGGTATATGTAATCAGCTGGATATATGGAAGATCCCTACTCAAAAATATAAAACCATCCCAACCAGTAAAGCAAGACCCTTAACAAATTGGGTGGGTAACAAGTCACTATTATATTCATGAACTACTTTCAATTCTATTTTTTCCAACTCTCATAGAATAGGTATCTTCATTCTTTTTATGATACTACTGCAGGAACAGGTCCTAGCTACACATGAGAGTTATGAAAATTCTTATTAAAAATCAGATTCCTAGGTCCAATCCCCAGGGAGCCTGGTAAGTGGGAGATGAAGCCCAGGATGTGTTTTTAACCGCCTGCCCACCTCTGCCCTGTGAAATCGATAATTCAGTGCAGTTGGTCTGTGTCTCCCTGTCTGGATGCTACATCAATCACAGGCTATTAAAAACATTTAAATCATATGTCTGTTTTCTTTTTCTACTTTTCGGCCTAATTGCCCTTACAAATTTTCCCACTTGGCTTTTGATTACCTAGAAGAATGTAATATTATCTCGAAACTTGGACATGTTTCCTTGTACCCCTTCCCCTGAGCCTTTAATAAATGATTATTACCAAAGTGAAAAAAGCTCCACTCTCCCGAGGGCTTATTTATCCTAATGAGTTTGTGTGATTCTAGACAATTTCTCTGTGCAGACAGAAGAATGTTCCCTTCTATCTAACAATGATTCATTCTGGGTTAGAATCTTCTCAGATTTGTTCTCAAGCATAACTAGGTTATAGTCAAAACTTTCCCAACAAGCCTATATACTCTTTAAATAAAATCAATAAAAAGAAAAATCTTTTTATTGAAAGTTAGTAGTACATGATATTGTATAAATCACAATGAATTCAGGACCAAGCTTAAGCCACTTCCTGTGAAAAGTTCCCTGATCCCACCCCTCTTCTCTCCTATGCCCACCCACTCCTGAATGGGACAAGTCCCTCATTCACTCAGTGCCTCTGATGGCAGCTGTCTGATCTTACAGCCTGATTTTCATGCCTACCCCCAAACTACCAACACCTGACTCTCTCAAAGATACAGACAATACCTTAACAGTACATACCCTCTGAATAAGAAAAGCAGCGGCTGTGTAGCCTCCTCTTTTTACATTCATACACACCGAAAGTATACAGAGCCCTCTCATATTCATCATAAACTTTTTCTTCTTACTCTACAGACCCACAGAGATTCTGTGACTTTTCATAGCTCTTTCCTCCTCTATCTCAGCTACTTCCATTTTGATTGTTCAAAAACTATCGCAATATATCAATTTCTATCAATTGACTTCAATAAGGGTATATACACTGTCAGCCACCAGCATTCAGGATCATCCTCTTTCTAAGCATTTTCTGTGGGTTAGCACTTTGATCCAGAGCTTGTGAGCTGCCCTAGAGAGAGACCCATGTACCTCATCTTGCAGCAGCGTCTTACTGTACTCCAGGTGGTGCCTCTCCAAGATGGAAGAGCCGTGAAGCCTTGCTAGCGGAGAAGTGGACCTAGGAGGAAAAGGGTCATTTCAGCTATTTAAAGATGACACATAAGATCACACAATACAGAATCTTTGCAATCTGAGGATTTTTTTTTTTTCATGTCTTCCCTCTCCCCTAATGACTGTGAAACAGTTGAAAGTAACATATTGGAAAAGAATTTTTAGATTTAGAACAGAAAAATACGCTCTTTTAAAAAAAATCTTTTTTAAGAAAAACCCTAATTTGTAAAATGCATAAAATGATTTAATTGCTTGAACTACAAAGTTTCTCTCACAGAAAAGGAAGAAGGTCAGCTCGCCCATCGCTGATGGGACTCAACCAGACTCCCAACACCAGGCCAAAGCAGAAGTCTGGGATGTGGTCTCATGTTTTCTGCAAACCAGAGATGCCACATCCCATTTGGCTACTCTCTTTTCATCTAGGGCAAGTTAGATTTGACTGTTTGGGACTTGTTTCTTCATCAGTAAAAGAGGGGAACAATAGTACCTCCCACGTGGGAGGGCTATAAGGATTCAAAAAGGCCATAGGTATCAAGTTCTCAGCTGGTCTCCCAGTACGCAAGTGCTCAATAAACATTCATTCCTTTGAAACTGAGCAGAAGAGAGCTCAGTCATTGTCAGGAAACCTGCATTCAGGAATGCGGAACAGCCAGCACGGGCTGGAGCTCTTAGAGGAAGATGTGGCTTGCCCGAACGCAGACTGGGAATCCCCTCTTCAGAGCAAAGCCTGATTGGTAGAGTTGCTGAAGGTGAAAAGTCCCTGTTTACTTCATTGAGTAAATTTCTTGAGCATCTACTATGTAATTTCAGACATACAATTTCATGTGATTCTCACAGCAGTCTTTGAGAGCTCAAAATTGTACCCATTTAACAGTTAAGAAAGTGAATCTCAAATACATTAAGTGATTTACCCAAGATCACTCAACCAGGAAGTGTTTGGATCCCACAAACCCAGATCCCAAAGCTCATTCTCTCTAAAATGTCTCACTTCCTCTGGTACCTTGTAGGGTAGTGGGTTATGTGTAGATGAGGATATAGTGCAGCCAAGGCAGGTAGAGCTTCTTAAATGTCCTATCAAGGAGCTAGGTTGGCCATGGCACTGCTGACGAATTTTCAAAGTGCCAATGACATAATAACAGTAATAATAATAATACCTGATAATTATTAACCACTAAGCACCAACCGTGAGCTGACTGCTTTGTATGCATAGCCTTATTTAATCTTCACAATGACCTTAAGTGTTAGGTAGCATTATTACAATTCTTATTTTCCCAATGAGGAACTCAAAGCTTAGAAAGTTTAAATAATTTGTGAACTCAGTGAATACAAATCTGTCTGAGCTGAAAGGCTGCACTTCTTTTCTTAGCCAAGAGGGAAAGGTGGTGATGATGTTAAGATGCAAGGTCAGCTGGTGGAGGCACAAGGACGAGGGACATGAGAGGTAGCGAACCCAGGAAGAAATGTTCTCTAGCTTGAGTTGGGGGTGTCACCCAAGGGTGTACAACTGCAAGTCGAAGATCAATGCACCTAAAGGTATGAATTCAATACTTTGATGAAACGAAGTTGAAAAAAGAGTGAAGGCATCTACAAATAAGGCAGGGGCACCAGAACTATCGATGTGGCAGCATATGTTCACTTACTTCATCTGATACAAATTATTGGTGCCTCTGTGGTCAATGTCATGGCAGAAGGCAGCAGCAAGCATGGCAAAGGCTTCAAGGTCTGTGTAGTATTTCTTCAGTCTTCCTGTCTAAAAGAAGACATATATTCACTTACATTAATACACTTACATTAATACATTATGCAGCATGTGCAGTGAGGCTTGCCTCTGATGGAGAAGGGGGTCTGCTGTGTTTTTAGAGCAAGCTGACTTTCTTTCCTTTTTGGTCACACCACGTGGCATATGGGATCTTAGTTCCCTGATCAGGGATCAAACCTTGACCCTTTGCATTGGAAGCATGGAGTCTTTACCACTGAACCACCAGGGAAGTCCCAAACTGGTTTTATTTCTTGTAGCTCATTCTGGGCAGTTACAAACCTAGCAGGGAACTGAATTTTTTTCCTTTAAAGACCTAAGTACGTGAGTGTCAGAGTTATAATCCAGTCAAGTGCCCAGGGATACCCACATGCCCTAGCATCATCTCTAGAGGATTTGGGGATTTATGGGATTGTATCCATGAATTATAAAATTACAGATCTAAAGTGATAGCCTGTATCTATTCTCAGCACGTTCAGGAGGGAGGCACGCAGGTTTTCACCAATTGCTGCGCTCCATACCTACCATCAGCAAAGTGAACATGGTCTGCCCCACATTAAACCCATGTCTCCAGTTGTGGTACGTGACGGCCCGGTACCCCTTCCTCACCGTGTACATCCATCTGGTGAGAACCTGCCACCAAAGAAGACAACACCACTCAGACTTTGGAACAGAATTCTAAAGGTTAGAAGGTCTGTGACAACCTTATCTGAAAAGATAGGATGGCCTTGTTTACAGGGTTTAAGCGGATATATTGACAAAGTTATTGACCAAGTTAATGATAATTTAAGATCCACACTGCAGGGAATCTTTTTGAACCACAGGTAATTTTACGCAGTGGAGAACTGCCACAGAATCACACCATATTTTAAATGAAATACCATCTAACCTCCACGGGTACTTTGAATTTCTCCACCACGTTTATTTCAAAAAACAGCCGAAGTCCACACTTAATCAGTTCGTGCTCTGTGATGGGCAAGTCGCTGAAGCGGAATTCATACAGGTCTGCGGTCCGTGGGTCCGGCAGGTCCTCTTTCTGTTGAAACAAGGACCAAAGGTTCCAGTTTATATTCTTTTTTATCCCTTTAGTCATACACAAAATTACAACGCAATGATGCCACATGCACTCCCCTGAGCCTCTACATACCCAGTACTGAGTTATGCCCCTATTATCCTCACAACAAACCTGCACAATGACCCTCAGTTTCCAGGTGGTTAAACTGAGGCTCAGTTATCCTGAGAAGCTTTCTAAGTGACAGCATTCAATTCCAAAGCAGACCCCAGCGGCTACTTTCTTTCTCTGATGCAAAATAAAATGTTGAATTACAGCAGCCTAACCCATTTTCAATACCCAACTTCTCTTTTTTCCTCTTCTAGAAATATTTGGTAAACAGTAAATGATGGCTTGACTCAGTTCTATCGTATTTTCTTTACCTGTTCAGTGATGCTTTCCCAGTAGTCTGTGGGTTCCCTAAGGATGGAATCATGGTCTGTTACCTGCTGTGGTAACAGAACCTGAGAGCTTGTCCCACAGAGGTGCTTGGTTAATGTTCATTGAATGAATGAATGAATGCCCCCCAGTGTCCTGGTACACACGCAGACATCTCATTTAACCCACCCCTTGTCAGGGTTTAGGTCTAGGTGAAAAAACAGTTGAACTAGTCACATGGACATGGCTTGGGAAACAAAAATGTGGATCTTGCCTTTAAGGACTTAACTTGTTGAAATGGTTAAAAATACAGACAGTGAAAGGTGAGATTCTGGAGGGCTGATGTGATAGACGGCAGGGCAGAGACAACCCCACAGGAAGAAAGAAGCAGGCGAGGAAAGAAGCAAGCAAGCAAGCATCACACAGTCAGCTGTGTGGCCCAGCAGACAGACATGCAGGAGCAGTTCAGTTCAGGGTGTTCACTGAGCCCATAGTAAACCCTTAATACTGTGCTAAGGTCACATCCCTCAGAAAGTTCAGGTTTGGCCAGAGGATGAGTCATGTTCTATTTGTACAAATTTCAACACATAATGGAATATGGCTCTTTTAAATACAATTATGGTATCTGTTCACCTAACCCCCAAGTCAGAGCTGGCCCTCACACCCTTGCCTGTCTTTGCAGGATCTTCCTGATTCTCAAGGAAGAAGAACCCCCTCTCCCCAAGGCCACTCTTAGATGATCACTTTGGGCAGAGATCTCTCTCCTGCAAAGCAATGGTTTTGAGCCAGGAAACTAGTGTTCAGTTCTGGGTTGGGGTTAGCTACACCAGTGTTCTCATCTGTGAAATGCGGATAACAATAGTAACATTTTTGTCTGCTGTTTTAATGAAAAAGCAGTACCAATTTTATTCTCATGTGTCAAAGACAATTAGAGGGGATTCATCACAGGACCCCTAGGGAAAGTGAAAGTCGCTCAGTCATGTCTGACTCTTAGTGAGCCCATGGACTATACAGTCCATGGAATTCTCCAGGCCAGAATACTGGAGTGGGTAGCCTTTCCCTTCCCAAGGGGATCTTCCCAACCCAGGGATTGAACCCAGGTCTCCTGCATTGCAAGCAGATTCTTTACCAGCTGAGCCACACGGGAAGCCCCTAGTAACACTTCCCAAAGCTCCTTCCTCACAGGGCTTCTCACGTCCTCCACTGTTCCTTCTTCTCATCACTATCTCTCTGTCCAGAACTCCCAGATTCCTTGCCCATGGAGGCTCTTTATGCCTTTTGTTCATTTTTAATCATTCGACAGACATTTATTGGTTCCTATTTGTGTTGTAGGCATTACAGATAAAACAATGTCACTACTCACTGAAATGCACATTCTTGTGGGGAGAAATGGAAAATAAGCACACGTAAAAATCAGACCATTATGGGGTGCAGTGAGGGGTGCCCCACGCCACAGAACCTCCCTGCTGGATGTCACCTCTGCCCTGCTGTTCTCAGAGTATTATGTAAAGATAAAATGTGAAAACATTTTTTAAAGCATTACAGGGTCAGTCACACTAATGTGTAAGTGTGCATTTTTAGCAGGAAACAAAGACATTCTCAGAATTATGACTCCCAGGCCCAATTTGCAGTTATAGGCAAACCAATATAATAATACTATAATACAGAAATCACAGGTTTTGAAGAACAGCAGTCATACAACAGTGATACAGAGAGGTTGATAGAAATAAAGGCTTTTGCTTGGTCTGAGAAGTAGGAACTCAAGCACCAAAGGCTGGTTTTCTCCTCTTTGATGGAACCCACAGCTGAGACTGAGCATGAGAGGCAGAGAGCACAAGAGACTGAGGGAAGCCACCCTCTCTGTAACTGTATGTGTGTAACACGGCCCCGCCGGCCTCCTGCATCCAGGCTAGCTCGCTCCCTCTCCTCCAGAGAGACCCCTGACCACCTGATCGGGCCACGTCCCGGGTCCCAGTGTGCCAGGCTGCCTTGCGTGGTCTTGCCCCATCTCCCTGCCAGGCCTCACGGGCTGCTCCCCTCTCCACTTGCTGGGGCTCTGGCCACACCAGCTGGCTTTGGTCTCCCTAATGTGCTGTGTCCCCCTACCCTGGCCTGGACTGTGCTGCTTTCCCTTCTCATCTCCAAGCCGCCATCATCACTCTCTGCCCAGCCAGCTCCCGCTTCCCCTTCAGGCCTGCACGCCATGGCCTTCATCTCACACTCTATCATCTTCCGTGAGGAGAATCAGGCCCTTTGCCTCCCCAGGGCCCTTGGTGCTCACGCCCTATGAACCCGCCCATTCAAGGCAGTGTCATTGCTTGTACTTTTTGTCTCTCTAATAAACAAGGGGTTTCTTGAGCCAGGTAAGAACCAGACCACATTATCTTTTGCCCTTGGGACTTAACAGTTTCTTGTATCATAGTGCATCTCAATAATTAGTGAATGAATGAAAAAAAAAAAAAAAAAAACCTCAATGAAGTGGGATGTTCTCTCTACATCTTCTACAGTCTGGTAAACAGGAGCTGCAGGGCATCTGTGAGTGACCTGAAAAGTCTCAGGAAGCAGGGGGAAGAAGGGGGACAACTTTCCCCACTTCTTCTGCCCGAGTAGCACTGCTGCTTCCTCAGTCACCAGCACAGCCACACGCACCTGCTGTTACACCTATAAAAGAGGGCCACGCCTTCCCTGAACCAAGAATTAAAGTGCATCCCTGGAGAAAATCATGGTAAGTGAAGACGCATATATATTTATGCCGCTTGGAAATTATGCCAAGATAGTTTCAGAGTACCCCTCTGAAATACATGTTTGTTTCTCAAGTGGGGCTTCCCTGATAGCTCAGCTGGTAAAGAATCCACCTGCAATGCAGGAGACCCCAGATCAATTCCTGGGTTGGGAGGATCTGCTGGAGAAGGGATAGGATACCCACTCCAGTATTCTTGGGCTTCCCTTGTGGCTCAGCTGGTAAAGAATCTGCCTGCAATGCGGGAGACCTGGTTTTGATCCCTGGGTTGAGAGGATACCCTGGAGAAGGGAAAGGCTACCCAATCCAATATTCTGGCCTGGAGAATTCCATGGACTATATAGTCCATGGGGTCACAAAGATACATATATATATATTTATGCCACTTGGAAATTATGCCAAGATAGTTTCAGAGAACCCCTCTGAAATATGTGTTTGTTTCTTGTTACAGGCAGCGATGATTTAGGATGAGCCTTAGAACATATCTTATATTCAAAATAAGCCATTTTGTTGTAAAGCTATTGATTCTTTGCCCATTTTATTGCTTTTCCATCATAAGGCCCTTCCCTCCTCTAAACAGAGAACTAGAAAATTTCTAACATGTCATGAATATCAATTAAGGCTTTGTTTTACAAAGAAGATGAGTTTTGTCAGCAGAAGGAAAGGTCATCTTCTGGACTACACGTGAGAGGAAAGTGCTCAGAAGTTAAGTCAAAGAGAGTGAGAGGAGGAGGAAGAGCCTCAGGTGACACGAAAATATGCAAGGTGTCAAAACATAGAGGTCAAAGGCCACTGGCTCTGTGCTGGTACAGCCAAGGTCCAGGATGGGAAGACAGAACTCATAAAAGATGGAGATGGGGAAGGTGAGATATTCAGTTTATCTTAGCTCAGAAAAAAAGAACACAGATCGGAAAGGGGCCGTGGAAAACAGGAAATGGTAGTTAGGGAAGCAAACAAATGTGACATTACTTCAGTTTCAAAGAGATTGTATTCAAGCCTCTGAAATTCAAAGGTATAGGGGCCTTGGTAAATATCCCAGGCTTTTAGTTGGGATCCCAGAGGGCCACTCTCTAGAAATAAAGATTCTACCCGAGTAGCAAGGGCAAACCTAAGACAGACCATCCCTAACAAACTCTAAAGCCAGCTCTTTTACCTGCCAGAAGAAAACTTAACCCTCTGAAGAGAAAGATAACATCACCCAGGGCCCCTCCAAGTTTTTATCCACAATGTCTGGTTCTCAATGAAAAAATTATGAAGTATGCCTTAAAATGATCAAATGACTAAAACTCAAGGCTATGGTTTTTCCAGTAATCATGTATGGATGTGAGAGCTGGACTATAAAGAAAGCTCAGTGCCGAAGAATTGATGGTTTTGAACTGTGGTGTTGGAGAAGACTCTTGAGAGTCCCTTGGACTGCAAGGAGATCAGTCCTGGGTGTTCATTGGAAGGACTGATGTTGAAGCTGAAACTCCAATACTTTGGTCACCTGATGTAAAGAGCTGACTCACTTGAAAAGACCCTGATGCTGGGAAAGATTGAGGACAGGAGGAGAAGGGGATGACAGAGGATGAGATGGCTGGATGGCATCACCGACTAGATGGACATGAGTCTGAGTAAATTCCGGGAGTTTGTGATGGACAGGGAGGCCTGGCGTGCTGCGGTTCAAAGAGTCGGGCACGACTGAGCGACTGAACTGAAAACTCAAGAGTAAAAATAGACAGTAGAACCAGATATATAGGTGATTCAGGTATTGAGAATTTAAAATCACTATGATGAATAAATTTAAGAAGATTGATGAAAAGAGAGAGAAAGTAGATAAAATGACAAAGTTTCAGCATAGAGTTGAAATCTTAAAAAAAAAAAAAAAAGTTAAATATACATCCTAGAACTGAACAAGAGAAGCTCTGAAATTAAAAACTTAACCTCATGGGTTTAACAGTTGACTGAAGAAAATTTGGGTGAGTTTAAATAGTAGATACAAAATACAGGATTAGTGACTAGAAGAGAAGTTATTTCAACTAGATATAATAGGGGTGACCCAATGGCAACAATAGGAAAGAAATAATTCTTCCAGGATCCAGAAGAGAAGCTCAAGATGGCAGAAATAATAATGGTGCCTTTAAGGGTCTATCTGTAATTCTGCCATGTCTTCAAGGATGGCCATGGTGTAATCCAAAGCTATTAAAATAAACCAGGCCGTGCTATCCCCTAGAGTCTGTGCCTGAACTCTCTTGTGCAGTGTGGTCTAGATTAGCTGTGATTCTAATTTACCTTTGTGGATTGCAGTGTGGGGGACAACGAGGAAGAAAAGCAGGGAACCATATTTTATTTAAAAGGCATTAAGGATAGAAGTAAAACACTTACCAAAATTGTGACAAGCTGTTTTTCTTCACAGTCTTCAATTACATCTATATTTAACTTCTCTTTAAATTTCTAAAATGTAAAAGCAAAGGAAGTGTGAAATTTCTATAAAGTCGATGTCTATGTGATTACTTTACTCTTAAAGTCAGTTAAAATAAAGTATGCTGTAATGAGTTCCATGACAAAGTGCCATACAAAGGTCTATGGCACTTGATTATGTAGAATTTTCTCTAAAAAACAATGTTTCTTATCCTCCAAAATGTAACAGAAGCTGTCTCAAAGAGAGAGAGGGAGGGAGACATTGATAGTTCACACGTAGGCGAGAAAAATGAGTGGCTTACATCTGCTTTTCTATTAGTTTATAGCAATTTCCCTGTATTTCCCCAGACATTTTCATCTTCAACATATCGAATTCTCAAATCAAATTTCTTTTACATCTCAAACAACCCAGCAAAAACAAACAAAAACACCTCAGGAAACCTATACCACACATACTCTGAAAGCTAGGGAAATAAGGAATGGAGATCATGGGTGTGTGATATTTCCCCTTTGTTTGGTGGTGATTAGTAAACTTCTAGCAAGTATCTTGGAGAAGGAAATGGCAACCCACTCCAGTATTCTTGCCTGGAGAATCCCAGGGACGGCGGAGCCTGGTGGGCTGCCATCTATGGGGTCGCAGAGAGTCGGACACGACTGAAGCGACTTAGCAGCAGCAGCAAGTATCTACTGGTTCCCCAATCATCCATGATGTTGATTTGGTCATGTTTGTACACTGAAAATTTTAGTGAGTATGATATGAGGGAAGACTTGAAATGAGCTTGCACAGCTGGGCTTGCAGTCTGGCACTTGTCATCACCATGAGAAGAACATCTATCAGGTAGCTGCTGATCAAGGATGACAGATGCAGAGAGCCAATCAAATGCACAGCTTACAGCCCAACCAAGATCATTTGAAGCCTGGTCAACCCACAAATGCATGAGAAATAGACGCTTATTGTCATATACAGCTGAGAGGCTATGGTTGTTATACAGTACTACATGGCCAACAGCTGACATTTCCCTCCCTGGAAATATTTTTTTCTGTGCTAATATTCCAATCTAGACCTAACTATTTCAGCTCCTACAAGTTATTTTTAACAAAGAGCTGTTCCAACCAAGCAGCCTGGACATTCAGTAAGGGTCTGTGTACTGTGAACCACCCAAATTCTCCCTGACCCCTCCTTCTCTGAATCACCGTCCTCAGTCCAGGACTAAACTTATTCTCCTTTGTCAGACCTCTGGGTACTTAGGTGAATTCCAGAAGCCATGGTTAAACAGTATCTAATGCCCATAGGACTGAATTCCTCACTTACCAAAATAGACTTGATTTCATCAGGCGTAGCCTTGGTGTGGTTCATGAGCATTTCTTGGGCTATGTCCTTTCTGTTCTCCAGCTTATTCATTTTCTCATAGGTGTCAGTATTTAAAAGAGACCATCCAAGAAACTGTGTGAGAGTCTGAAATTGATAAAACGTCATTCAATTCTCTGAAATTAAAGGAAAATTGATTTGGAGGCAACAGTCTGCATGCTTTCCTATCCATCGATCTCTCTTCCCCCATAAAAAAAACCCAGCTGTTTTAATCTAAGAAAAAAAAATACTAATAGTCAGCCCCAGACAATAAAATTGGCTAAGCGCTTGTTTTCAAAGTGCTTCAAGCACCATGAATACTTTATTAGAGGAGGGGATGACCAATATCCAATCAGATAAAGCATGACTTAAATCAGAGAGGGCTGGGGGTGACAGCAAGGAGGAGAGGGGGGGAAAGGGGGGAGTGGGAGAAAGAGAGAGAGAAACCTTTTCCCCAATTTCCTAGTACTGGAAAGAATTTTGATTAAGTCAAACATTCACGCTTTGGTAGAAAACAGTGCAGTATTATGGAAATCAGGAAACAGAAATGACACAATAACAACATATTGACAGCAACCGTGTGTGACTCACGTCTTAATTACCCTTTGGAAACATCTTTCCAGAATAACAATTATGCATCCTCTATTCATGAATTTCATCTCCCTCTATTATTTTATAATTGCACTCACCTCAGCGATGTGCTCATCATATTCATCAAAAGGCTTTCCATCCTTCCTGTTGTAAAATGTAGCTACACCCACGATGTCTTCTTTTTTGTTGACAATAGGCAGGGACAAGACATTTTTAATGACCCAACCAGTTTCATCTACAGGTCCTTTCTACAAATAAAAAAGACACAGGTTATTTTTCAACTTTTTATTTTGAAATTACTATATATCCACAGGATGTAGAAAGAGAAATGTACAGAGAAATCCCATGTGCTCTTTACCCAGTTTTCTTCATGGTATCATCTTGTGTCACTAAGGTACACTAGAAAAACCAGGGAATACATATTGGTATGATAAATGGAGCTTATTCAGGTTTAACCAGATTTATATGCATTTGTGCATGTGTGGGGGTGTGGAGGACTGTTTTTATGCAAATTCATCACATACGTAGCTATATACAACGTCCCTGGAATTGAGAGAATTAATCCATCACTACTGGGATCACTTGCACTACCCCATTATAGCCATACCCTTGCTATCCCCCACTTAGGTTGCCTTCAATTTAGACAAAGAATAATTTGGGGGTGTTAGATGCACAATTCCTATGCTGTGACAGAACATGGCTAGAAGTATACAGTCATGAAAGCGCTCTTGTACATTTGACTAAGTATCCTAGAACCAAATGTCTGTATTGTAACAACCCTACCCTCTTCTCTTTGATCCCCTTCCCAGCCCTTTTTCTGTCCTCCAATACCTATCTAGCTAATTCCTTAAATTCTGTTGAAACAGCTAATGTGGTTTCTGTTTTCCTGACTGATCTACCAAGATCGTCCTTTGTTCTGTGGTGTGGTTCCATTTAGTAAACGTCTGTCAAGTCCCGTGATGTTTCAGGACCTGGGTTAGCTGCTGAGGTGCAGAGATGAAGAAGTCGAGATAACAGTTTGGTAGGGGATGCACACACACAGAAGTTCAGGAGTGCTTCTCAAAGTGTCGGCCAAGAATCAAGGGCAACAGATTTTTCTTTTTTAGCCTGTTTCATAAATCTCCCGGAGCGTGTCTTAAATAAGCTCCCCAGGTGACCCTGAAGTCCTCCAAAATCTGAAAACCATCGTGTGGCACCTGCACAGTACGCAACAAGGCAAAGACAGCCAAGTCCCCAACACACCACACTGCTCCTTCTGCCTGCTCTCAGCTTCTTTACTTATCCTCGGAGATGCAGGTTAAGTCTCGCCTCTCCCAGAAAGGCTTCTCTAGCTTTTCACCCACGTGGAACTTTCCTTTTTCAGAATTCCATCAGCACCTGTAGCCTGGATCACACAATGTAGGTACTTTCCAAATGCTTTGAACTGTTGGTTTTTGTCTCTGAGGCTATTTTCTAATCTTACCAAAGAGCAGTTCCATAAACTGTTGAATTTTACCTAAGTAATGGGACAGTGCTGGGCATATAAGGGATGCTCAACAAACAACTGCTTCTTAGTTGAAGAGCTCCTCTTATACTTGGAATGAAAAGCAAAGAAACCAAGCCTCAATTTATGCTTCCTAATGGTCGAAGTTCTGGGGGAAAAAAGTAGTGCACTGTCATTCTCAAAGTCCTAAGTTTTGGAAAATACTATGAAACATTTATATACTTATACCTTCACACGGATGAGAGACAAAATCAATAACAGAAAGTATTACCTGTGTGCAAAATAACCTCACAACCATAAGCACCTGGGTGTACATATATTTTGAAAAGCTTCCAAAATAAGCTTTACTGACTGCCTCTGTTTTTCAGTACTTATTCATTACCTGTTCACGTTCATGTGTTTTGCTATTAAGTTAGAGCTTGTTCACAGAAAAGTGACTGGAGGAACTTAACACTTAAGAAAAGTAGGACAAAAACTTAAGACTGAGAAAATTCTATGTACTTTTTCTTCTATAAATTGGGATCACTTTAATTGATGTTAAAGGAAGAAGCCCCTACTTCACTTCAAGGAACACCTCAAAGATGTCTACTTGCCAATGCCTGGAATCTGTGAACAAGTTACTTTATGTGGAAGGAGTATTAAACTAGCAGATGGAATTAAGGTTATTAGTCAGCTGATCTTAAAATAGGGAAATTATCCTGGATTTTCCAGGATACAAAATGGACACAATGTAAACACAAGGATCCTTACAAGTAGAAAAGAGAGTCAGGGTCAAAAATCAGAGAAGGACATATGACAATAGTGGCAAGCAAGGTCAGGGCAATGCGATGCTGGTTTTAAAGGTGGAAGGACACCACGGGGCCAAGGCTGCCTCTGCTGCTAAGTCCCTTCAGTCGTGTCCGACTCTGTGCAACCCCATAGACAGCAGCCCACCAGGCTCCTCCGTCTACGGAATTCTCCAGGCAAGAATATTGCAGTGGGTTGCCACTTCCTTCTCCAAGGCTGCCTCTAGCAGCTGGGAAAGACAAGGAGGCAGGTTCTCCCCCACATCCTTAGGAAGGAAGTCATTCCTGACAATACCTTGAATTTTGCCCAGTGTGACCCATATTAGACCTCTGACTCCAGAACTGTAAGATAACTCAGTTGTGTCACTTTAAGTCACTGAGCAGTCGTTGTTATGGCAGCAACAGGAAGCTAATACCTCATGCCACCAACGAACATAGTTTGAGAACCACTGCATTTGCAGGTTTGCTCTGACCATAGCTCACTTTGAATCATTGGTTTTTCCATTACACTTCTCAGGTGCAAGAGGGACCACTGAGAATGGAGGTGGGTGTGAGCAGATGGAGAGAGAAGGGGAGGCCGGGCTGGGTGGAGGCTTGGGGAGGAGGGGCACCCTATCCTGAGTCTGCCCTTTGGGATGATCCAAAAATGGGGAAATGGAGAGGGAGGTTGAGAGCCCTCCAAGATGTAGTCCTGATCCCAGTCCAAGGGCAGAGGGATGGATGGAGGGCTGGGCGGGGGTGTCTTAGGCCACAGTGCAGTTCTGAAAGAGTTTGCAGGGCTGAAGGGGATTCCTAGGACCCATGGTGCTGGTCGGAGAACTCTGGTGTCTCCCAGAACTGGCCTGTGTTAGTATCCCAGGGCCTGGAAGTGGAGCCTCCGGCCTAACAGTGGATTTCTGAGCCCAGCAGCCATTGGACGGTCATCCTTCCCACAGTCAAAGGCCTGAGATGTTTCTTGTGGAAGCTGGGAAATTCCTATGGGCTGGAGATTTACCCCAGGTGAGTGCCCAACTTCCTCTGAACCATCCGAGCCCTTGCATGGCTGCTCCCATGGAAGCCACATGAGGCCCACCAGAAAGCACAGGCCCTCAAACCTCAGAGTGCAGCTTGGTTCTTCTGGGCCAGCTCCTGCCCTCCCTGTCCAGACAAAGACTGCTTAAGGTTCAGGCGCCTTAGAGAGTCCATGTCCCCTTCTTCCTGCCTGTGCACCCTTTCCTGGCATGCAATTACGATAAGAGGGGCCAGGGGTGGGCACAGTGTGGTCACACTCAGGCCTTCAACTACAAGGAGGAAGGAGCTGGAACAAGGGCTCTGATGGTTCAGAGGAGGCTGGGCACTCACCTAGGGTAAACCTCCAGCCCATAGCAATTTCCCAGCTTCCACAAGAAACATCAGTGGAGTGCCTGTAAAAACACACTTCTCAGGCCTCTGATTGTGGGAAGGATAATCGTCCAATGGCTGCTGGGCTCAGAAATCCACTGTTAGGCCGGAGACTCCACTTCTGGCCCTGGGATGCTAACACAGGCCAGTTCCTGGGAGGCGCCAGACTCCTCCAACCAGCACCATGGGTCCTGGGAATCCTCTTCGGCCCTGTTAACTCTTTCACAGCTGCATGGTGGCCTGCGTACGGTGTCTGTGTGTTTCCATGTCATCGAGCAAAAGAACGAGTGGGGAGAACAGAGGGAAATCTGCCCTGAAACTGAGCAAGTGGCTGCAGGTTCTTCTGGCCTAGACACTTCTGCTGCTGAGGAAACACCCCTCACCCTCTGCCCCCCACCCCAGGCCACCTTCACCCTGGTGTGGGCAGAGAGGGGGCTCTGTGGGCGTGTCTGTGTAGATAGGAAGGCAGCCGCTAGTGGTCCCCACTGGGAAGGCCGTCTCTATTCCTGACTAGACAGGTCTCCAACCAGACACGCTTGTTAAAACAGGACACAGAACAGCAGGGGCTAAAAGACAGAACAGGAGAGGCTGTAGGGCCAAAAGCCAGGTTGTCCCAGTGGTCAGGTGGGGAGGGGATGAGAGAGGGGACAGGTAGGGATGGGCATCTCTGGATGTTGAAGGAGGAAAAACTAAAACCAAGAGTCTGATAGCATGGGGAGCCCCCAAGAACCCAACAGGAAGCTTCTTTTCCCCCTAACAGCCATGATAAGCCGCTGGAAAGGGTCTGAGAAACCTGTGGAAGGCCGAATCCAGGTGGTACGATGTTTTCAGCTAATTACTCAGGCAGAGACCATTGACTGAGCGCCTGTGTTGTGCCCAGACTGTTTTAGGCACGAGATGACCAGGGATGGGAGAGAACCAAGACGTGACATTCCCCCCACTCCAGCCCCCCGCCAGTGCCAGAGTGACAAACACCCTACCTGCTTCTCTCATCCCCCTTTCTCTTCTCCCCCTTCTTCTTTTTCACCTGAGGAACGGTCTACGTTGTGGCCAGCCAGGGTGAGCAGGACATAAGCCCTGTGCGTGCTTCTTGGTCCCTCCTGAGCACCAGGCAGACTCTGGGGCGGGGGGTGGGGGGCAGGGCCACCCCAGCTCCCTGCACTGACGGGGGTGGGGGGAGGCGCGGCGAAGGGCGGTTACCTGAAACGTGAAGTATTCATCGGCCGGGGCGTTCAGCATGTTGCAGATCTGGAAAGCAAACAGAGCCATTAAACCCAGACCAGAAGGAGAAAGAACGTGGGAGCAAGAGATTCCTCCCTAGGCCTCCAGCGCTCGCAAGCACATTATTCACTCTGGGCCTGGCGAGACTAAGTGAGCTAACAACACACTGAAGTTGAGACAGATGGGCACCGGCCCTTAACCAGAGTGCTTACGTCTGAGAAAACGTCTCCTCCAGCAACAGGATACAGAGAAACTCTAAGGGACTAAAAATAACTGCATGCACACCCAGTTGGGGCAAAATGTAAACAGTAAGATACCAAAACGTCACAAACGAGTGGCCATTTCTGAGGTGTGGGGAGCAAAAGCACTGACATGGGCCCACAGCACAGGCAAGGGGCCGGGCGGACCTGCTGGCCCACCCCACCAACCCGCCCCCAACCTCTCCCCAGTTAAGGCACCGGCTCGCCCCACCCAGGGAGCAACCTGTTTCTTGTTTTTGCTCCCTCCTGCCCGCAAGAAGAGTGCCAATAAAGCCTTGCCTGAAGTCCTCCTCTGGCCTCTGACCAACTGCGATTGATTAAAGAGCCGGAGGACTTGGGTGGGTAACCGTTGGCTCCTCTTCTACTAAGTAAGCCATTGGATGATGTTTAGCCCCATCTCTGACCCTTCCTACTCTTTCTGCCTCTAAGGAATCTACTTCCAAATTCAAAGCGACTAGCTGTTCAGACCAAGGAGAGGAGGAAGCTAAGCAGAAAGGCCTGGCAGGTGTGGCAGCAATTCTGGGAAGACTCTATTTTCTTTCCTTTTTTTTTTTTTTTCTTTTCTGATGTGGGATCCAGGTTGGAAGGTGGTGGTTAAGGGCTGGAGGAAAAAACCAGACAGCCTTTTAGGTACACCAGAGTAAATATTCACTATGAGACATGGCTTTAAGTACTAAATTCAGAGACGATTGCTCATATCCATAAGGACAAGGAGTCATTCCATTTCTGTTCATTTTGAATTATTCTTCTATCAGGTCAGACCCACAAATGGGTCTTAATAAAACACAGTATCTTTCTTCTCACCAAAATTAAATTAGATACTTTAAATCATAGCATTTTAAAGTTAGAAGGCACTTTAGTAATTGTTTAAGCTTTTCTTTCCAAAGGTGGGAAACAGAAGCCCAAAGAGGTTAAGTGATTTTTTTTAATGGGATAACAGGAGAACTGAGCTTTCCAGTGAGGGTGCTGTTGGAATCACCTCTCCTGGTGTTGGGGGTGGGGAGCCCCTAATTTGCATCATTCACCAATCTCCATGTTGTAAATACACCCACCATGGGAGGTTTCAAACTGACCTGGGATTAACAGGTTGCTCACCAAATTCCTGAAAATGGAAACTAGGAGTCAGCTTCTCCATCTATGGTACTAACTCTACCGGCCGCTCCGCCTAAGGGAAGTAAGTGCTGTCTGGGAGTGGCTGAGCCATGTCAACCATTTTTCCCCCTTACTCTTAAAAAGCTAATGTGCTGTGCTTAGTCACTCAGTCATGTCCAACTCTGCGACTCCATGGACTGTAGCCCTCCAACCTCTTCTGTCCATAGAATCTTCCAGGCAAGAATACTAGGCTGTCATTTCCTTCTCCAGGGAACCTTCCCGACCGAAGGACTGAACCTTCATCTCCTGTGTCTCCTGCATTGCAGGAGGATTCTTTACCCGACGACTCTTGCAAAGCAAATGTGACCATCTTTCAAAGCTTTTGTTAGTATATCAGCCTAAGAATTTAAGGAATCACTATCCATTAATTTTATGATCCAATGTGAATAAAAAACATGAATTGATTGGCTGAGCATCCTTCAGGTGTGTGTCAAAGAGACAAAAAGCAGCTTAATTCTCTTTTCTGAGCTTACCATCAGCAGTATCTATTTTGGTCCAGGCTTTTCGGCCTTTAGAGAATATCTATAGATGGATCAAGGCCCTTGAGGCCAAGCTTTTTTTTAACTCAGTATTCAAACATTCAAAAATCTTCTCTACCCTCCCCATTTCTCTCTCTAAGTTTATAGATCATTTTGATTCTAGCTTGGTTTGATCCTGCATTTCTTGCTTTAATTCTACAAATGTTAATTCTAGAAACTAATTTTCATTTTCTAATGTTTTTAACTCTAAAAAGTCACTCAAATGAAGTCTAATGTTTCTCATTCAGAGCTGGGATTTACTGGTTTAATGAGACCTCTGGGCACGTGTTCCCTAAATTCAGCGAGGTCCAACAGACGGGCCTCTGGGACAGCTCATCCAAAAGCCTGCCTTTATTACAAGGGGTTTGTGAAAAAAATATCAAGGGAAAAGTTTGAAAAGCTAAATGGAAAAGTTTCAAGCAATTTGGAGGAACATCATAATTACAATTAAAACTCCAGATCATTTTTATTATCCAGAAAATAGAATTGAAAGATTTTTCAGTATTTCATTTTTTAAATAAGTCAACAATCTCATTTTACAGATGATGATGTTAAGACCCAGACAGGTCAAGGGATTTGCCCAAGGTCAAGGATTTGCCATGGGATTTGCCCAAAGCAGGACTGAAAATCATGGCATTCAGGGATCCTGAGTCATGGCCGTTTGCTCTCTTTACTAGAACCCACCAGCACATCACAGGAGGCCCTCAGGAATAGCACTGCTCTGGCTGGGTCTGCTGAAATGTTTGATATCATCCTATAGACCAGTGCTTCTCAGTCAGGGGTATATTATCCTCCTGAGGACATTTAGCAACTTCTGAGACGTCTGGATTCTCACAAGTAGGGTGGTGCTTCTAGCACCTAATGGGTAGAGGGCAGGGAGGCTGCTAAAAACCCTACAATGCAGAGGACAGCTCCTCACTACAAAGAACTAGCCCGCAATGTCAGGAGAGTCCACAAGTTTGAGAAATCCTGTTTTATACATAGAAATTATGTTTTTAACAGATCCTGCCTTTTGAAATATATAGTACAGGGCGACATCTGGGAGTGAAAGGGAAGACTTAAAAACTCACAAGGACAACAGTGTAAAGGGAGGTTGTCCCATACAAACTAGGATGTATGTTCACTCCAATTCTGGAGTCTCCCAAAATGGTTCAAGGTCAGTTCTCTGAAAATCATTTTGGGAATGCTAACTTGTCTAATGAGGGACTTGATGAGAAATGCCTTACACTAGATTTACTCCATTTTGCCGTCAGTCTTGGGCTGCCAGCAGAAAGGATAATATCAGGGGTGGGGCCGAGGGCAGGAGCTGAGAGGTGAAAGGGAGCAGTAAAGCAAATGCAGTGAATCTGTGATAGAAACAAAATCTGGAGGGAAAAATCCTCCGCAGCTTTGGGAATCGATTCTGGCAAGTTGGTTACATGGCAAACTGATGATTTGGCAAATGCACTATTCAATGAATTGATTTTTGGTGCATTAGTTTCCTGCAAATTGATTTTTGGACAATAAAATCTTTACCTGGGAAACATCTAGGAGAGAAGAGATGTTTAAAAAGTGGGGCAAAATAAAAGTGCCATTTGCAGCAACATGGATGGACCAGGAAATTATAATACTAAGTGAAATAAGAAAGAGAAAGACAAATATCATATGATACTGCTGATATGTGGAATCTAAATGGTACAAATGAACTTATTTACAAAATAGAAAGAGAGTCACAGATGTAGAACACAAACTTATGGTTACAGGGTGGAGGTAAATTGATGGGTTGGGATTAACATATACACTCTACTATGTATAAAATAGGGCTTTCCGGGTGGCACTGTGGTAAAGAATCTGCCTACTAATGCAGGAATTGCAAGAGATGTGGGTCCCATCCCTGGATTGGGAAGATCCCCTGGAGGAGGGATGGCAACCCATCCTAGTATTCTTGCCTGGAAAATTCCATGGACTGAGGAGCCTGGCTGGCTACAGTCTATGGGATGGCAAAGAGTCAGACACGACACAGCAACTGAGCACACATCCATAAAACAGGTAACAGGGACCCTCTATATAGCACAGAGAACTCTACTCAAATACTCTGTAATGACCTATATGGGAAAAGAATCCAAAAAAGAATGGATGTATGTACAAGTATAACTGATTCATTTTGCTGTCTGGCAGAGACATTGTAAATCAATTATACGCCAATAAAAAAAATTTTAAGTGGTGCATAAATTCCTTTAAACCAGCTATGGCAACTTTGGGAGTACCAAACTTGATAAAAACCCTAAATGGAGTTTGATAGATGGGCTGCCAGGAAACCAAAGGACAGAGGCCAAGGGCCAAGCTACTTGGCTATTTCAGTGAGGCTGAAAAATTGTGGTATCTGTGGATTCAGTTAGGAATAAATTGGAATAGTTTGGTCAATACCACCAGGTCAGGAATGACATTTAAAAATATTTCAATTATATAATAAAAAAAAGGGAATTCCCTGGAGGTCCAGTGATTAGGACTCCACACTTTCACTGTTTGGGATCAGGTTCAGTTTCTGGTCAGGAACTAAGATCCAGGCAAGCTGTGTGGTTTGGCAAAAAAAAAAAAAAAAAAATTTCAATTATTTCGTAACATTTGTTAGTATATATCGCTGTTTACTCTTAAAAGACATAAGATTGTCTCTCCTTTTTCTTTTCTTCCCCTTTGACATGTCTCTACACTAAGAGATCATGTCACTTGGTGAGGCCACTTTGTCCTGTAACCAACTAAGCCCAGAGTTAGGCATCCTCCCTGAAACCCTAGGGTAAAGCATCACTACATAGAAAGATTACCTTGCAGTCACAACAGAATTTTCCTTACTCTGTCACCATTCTGAATCCACAAATATTCACACTAAGCAGAGGCAAATTTGTGACAGTAAAAAAAAAAAAACATTAAACAACCTAAATTTTGTTTTACTTCCCCTGTGAGCCCTGAGTCACTGTAATTCACATGCTCATTTACTAAATAATGAAGATGCATGAACACAATGACAACACTAAAGAAAAAACAACTATGCAAATACATGCTATAAAAATATTTTTTTGGAAACTTGAGTTTGAAGGGGGAAAAGGAAAGATGCCAACATAAAGAAATGTAAAAAACAGGGAACATTCTTGCAGGGAGGTATCTTGAGGCCAAAAAAAATGACACAGATGGTGGAGAAGCCCAACTAGGGAGAGAAGTCAGCCATGAAAAGGAAGGAGAGTATGGTTAAGGTCAAGTGGGAAAGCTACTGGTCCGTGGGCCTTAAGGCCTATGGGACCCACCAGAGACCTCTTGTTTGTTGTCTTCCTACCCCTGACCTTTCTCAGCCAAACCTGGCCTACCCTCCCACCACACCCCCACCCCACATGAGAGACTAGGGCAAAAATCTTCACTTCCACTATCAATTCAATGCATTTTGCATTGCAATCAAAGGCAAAGTCTTTTCCTTATATATTTTTTCTTTTTGTCAGTAATTTTCCGAGTTTCAAAAGTCGTGACCAAGGGGAACTATATTTAAGGTCAAATTAAACCCAGCACGAATCATAGTCATGAACTACCAGGATGTCTGAAATTTGTGTGGCTGCAGAATAAGAGGCTGGGAGATGGATCTGTCTTTCTTGTGGAGTCAAGGAGTTTCTAGTTCACATACATTCCGACTGCCAAGATTCTTCTTTCCTGTGTCCTGTGCCAAAGCAGCCATCTCACCCCTACCTGGTGCAGTCTTGCCTTCACAATTGTTCTTATCTCTTAGCTAATGAGAGTTTCATCCAGTATTATTTAAGATTCAAATTTGTTCAATAACTTACAAATCCATTTTCAGCAACGTATGTTGGCAACCCACTAACGAGAGTCCAGTGGTCCGTGGGAGGTGTCCTTGAGGAAGATGAGAAGAAAAAAATCATTGCTATGCAAAGAAATGCACTGGATACAAATATAAAAGGGCAACTCCTGCAGCTGCTTCACGGCAATACTCACGGAATGACTTTGATCTCTTCTTTTCCATGTAAAATGTAATCGATGATTTTATAAAAGATGACTTCCTAAGAGGAAAGAGAGAGAATATGAGAAAAATCTCACCTCCCAGAGAAAACATTTTTCCTTAATGAACTTTTATTTTGAAATTTAAATATTTTATTTCCCAATCACATTTCTTCACATAACATAAATTACCAAACTACTCATGTCCTAATTTACAAGCTTGTGATAAAACTAGAAATACCATTGGCCACTTATCATATGAACAAGACTGCTGAACTAATCTTAGAAAGTTGAATACACCCTAATAACTTCTAGGAGAATCTTCAGTTTTCTTTTCATTTTTATTGTCCAGACATATCTGACTGCTTACTTCCATAGAACAAATCATGGAATTTCTCAACCTCAGTCAGTGTTTTCCCTTCCCAGCTGTACAGTGCACTTACCCCTTCCAGCACTCTGAATGGGTGCCTAAGAAGCAGGATTCGGTGAATACGTTGTCAAAGCTGGAAGGGACTTGAGAACTAGTCTCTCTGCTTCTGTGGGCAAATGAAGAACCAAATTCCATCCCCTGCCTTCCCTTTCCTGTATGCTGGGGATACGGTGGTGGAACAAGCTTCCTATGAAACTTCCTATAAAACCTATCAAGGGGGAAAGTAAATCTAAGCCAACCTTTGCCTGGAGATCCCAGTCCAGAATGTCAGAAGAAGGGCCTGGGCAGAGTGTGTTTTAAAAACTATTCAGGAGGTTCTAATGCTCCCTCCTTATGAAGAAGCACTGATCCACCAAACCCTAGCTTCATAGAAAAGACAACTGAGAAGTTAAACAAGTGAAGACAAGGGCAACCCAGCTGGTTTGGGGCAGAGCTGAAACTTGAACCTCAAACTCCTTGTCCAGTGCTTTCTACTTCTCCAAGGTCCTCCAGGAAGTCCCAGGACTAGAGCCCAGTCCTTCTTGGGCCAGCGCTCTTTCCTTTACACACGGCCTCCTCTGGTTTTAGCTCCTGGTAGCTAAAACCAGGCACAGATATCATCAACAAAGATGTCTGCACTCACTCTGCCATCTGGTGTCTTTGGACCTTTGTAAGGCTCGACTTCTCCAAGCTTGACTGGCCACTCATCATAGAATTCCTGGAGGCAAATATATTTAAACACTATTAAGCAAACTGTCCTGTTACCTACCATATCTTATACGAGTGCCATTGGTTTGCATATTTTATGTTAATTTATAATTCTGGAATTTTAAAGCTCTTTTTCAGTAATGCTGTTTATGAACTTGTGACTGTAAACAAGCCAATCTTTTTAATCTGTAAAACGGAGACAATAACAAAATGCATATTACAGAGTCATTATGTGGATTAAATGAATAATACAGAGCACCTACCCTGACACACAGAAGGACGGAGGGCAAGAGGAAGGAAAAGAACATGTATGGGAACTCTCTGCTCTCCCTGCTCATTTTTTTCTATAAACCTAAAAATACTCTAAAAGAATATGGTCTATTAATTAATTTTTTAAAAAGAAAAAAAGACTTGTTGAAGACACATATAGCTAGGAAGTGGAAAAACCAAGCCTAGATATTTTTTACTCCAAAAAGTACACTTTCCCTTCTTCTTTTCCATGTAAAATGTAACTGATGATTTTTAAGTTGACTTTATATAAAAGATGAAAGTACCATACTTTCTTGGCACTGATTCTTATGATCTATCATGACCGGTAGTTCACATAGCGTAGCCATTTTTTAGTGGATTGCATTTCATGTGATGTGCATTTTATAGGTGGTGGTAGGGGAGACAAAATGTACGGAAGAGTGACCTTCTCCTTGGTCATGTCCAGCAGCCCAATGGAGTATCGTTCGCAGTTCAGGTATGTTCTAACAGTGTAGAGCGCTTTGTGAAACTGTCGCTCAACATCTGTGAGCTCTTCAAATATTTTGTTGGCTGACCACATAAGAATCTGAAAGTAGGTATTACAAAGAAAACAATCAGAACAAAATACAGTATGAAGAGGAGCATTAGTCAGAAGAAAATGGGGTGCATCAAATAAAAGGAACACATGTCGGCAAACAATGCAATTCCATTTTTGCATATGTACGTGTCCAACAAACTACTGAGTCTCAGAGTGGGATGATGAGCAGACCTTTTGCAAAGCCATGTGTTTATGAAAGCCATGACTGATCCCCATGTCCAAAATGTTTTGGCTCCGAAGAGCAAGTAATCTAACACAAATGCAGAGACAGTTCCTGGGCAGAGGGTCCAGCATTGGGGGCCCACTGCTTACTGCTGGCCCTTGTGGGAAGAAAGCCAGCTGACTCCTTCCATGTATCTTGAGCCAGTCAAAGGTTACCTGCCCTGGACAGTTAGCATGGGACAGGGCCTTGGAAGTCTATCCCAACCACCCTCCCACCATTGTACTGATGAAGAAACCGAGGTCCACAGAGTAGTTCAACTCAGGTATCCTGGCTACCAAAGTTGTTCTTTATCCCTCTGGCTCAAGAAGGCAACAGAGGAGCGATTTGCTTCTCAATGTAGCATCTTTACTATGTACCAGGAATACACAGCTCTGCTAAGAGCTTTATGTGAACAAATTCACCTAATGACCATTTAATAGTCAGAGCAACCAGGTGGGGTAAGTACTGTAATTATCATCGCCACCTCAAAGAGGAAGAAACCACAGCTATCCAGGACAGAGACTGAAGAAAGCAAGCCAGTGGTACCTACAGATAGAGGGGCAGGAAGGTGATAGGGGAGGGGACCATAAGAGGACACTGGGAATGGAAGCTTGGGGATCTGATCCAGGGGGCGTGGTTAGGAAGGATCTGCACTTGTTGCCTCTGGGGGGTCCCTTTGTCAAACAGGTCAGCCTGAAGTAGCCACTGTCACCTTCTCTTTACCTGACTTCTTCGGGATTCAATATTGTACAGGTAGTTGGTATGATGAAACTTTAGGATGATAGAGACAAAGTTGAGGTATTTGGAAAACACCTACAGATGACGGAGAAAAACAAATTAGGTGTGACATCTTTCTTTCAGTTACACAACAAATAAATTTCCTGAGCCTCTGAAGGGATGCCCAGGGTTAGCATTACCTCTTCATCCTGTTTGGAAAATTCAGATGCATCTACTTTGTTAACTGCCATAAACACAGCAAGAACCTCCTTGCCCATCACGATGGGGGTTGCCAGCAGGTTCCTAGTGACATACCCGGTTTGTTTGTCCATGAAGTCAGAAAAATGGCTGTTCTGAAAGATACATTCACACATTTGCCAAAGCAGCACAAAACCATGGAGTGTAGGTCTAGGAAAGGCAACAGATCATCCTCTCTAGTTCAAGTCCTACCAACAGATGACCAGGGCTACAGGACAGTGGTCCCAAGCCAACATTCCCCACCCACCCCACCATCTGCAAGCAAACAGAATGAATGAAGCATAGAATGAAATGGCCCATTTCCAAATGAGCTTTCCCACCTGAGGTGTGGCCTATCCGGGTTAGGCTAGGGTTGGGCCAGGAGGAAAGAGGTGATGTTGTGACCAAGTGGAAAGCAAGGTTCTAAGGGGAAGGGAGGGAAGGATGCAGGATTATAACAGGGAGGAAGTGTGTGCTCGAAGGAGAGCACAGCTGGAATTCCATTGGGCTCTTCTTTTTAATTGCAAAAGTAAAATTTGCCCTTGAAATCTCACAACCATCATAACATAAGGAAAAAAGTATTAACTGCCCCAAACTCCTCCTAATCTCACCTACCTGAAGAAATCTGTATTACAATGCTTAGTGTGTCTCCTTCTATGCCTTTCTCTATGCTTGTACAAAGCATCTTCTTATTTTTTAATAAAATTTTCTCTCCTAATTTTATGCAGTTCATCACTTAACACTATCTTATGGACTTCCCTCCAGACTGGTGCATATGGATGTGAACTAGTTTTCCAGATTCTTGCATGCTATTCCACAGTGTGGGGGCTCCAGTTCTGCTCAACCAATATCTACTGATTTAGTCTGTTTAGAGTTTTCCCCATTGCAAACAATACTGCACTAATCACCCTTGCTTTCATTTTTATGTGATGGCGTCCCCAAATGGAAATGTCTTTTGTAGTATCAACAGGTACGTGAAGTTTTAATTTACACCAGCTACTTTTACAAAATGTTGAAATTCTTACCACCCTCTTGACAGCACCAGATATTTAACAGTTTTTCAAAGTCATTTTCTTTTTTTTTAAAAGTATTTTTATTTTATTTATTTAGGTAGGTCTCACTGCATGGCATGTGGATCTTAGTTCCCAGACCAGGGATCGAAACTGTGCCCCCTGCAGTGGAAGCACAGAGTCCTAACCACTGAACCACTAGGGAGGGCATTTTCTATCAAATCAATATCTCTGATTTGTAATTTTTATTTCTTTCCTAGGGGAAAATGAAATGGATCATCCTAGATACAAGCTTCAAGTAGAAGACGTGAGGGACGACTCTAATACACTAACCATGTAGAGGGCAGAGTGATGAGTTTGGAGAGGCACACAAATGAAAGGGCTTGGGAAGAAGGTCAAGGATGGCAGTTATCTTATTAGCTGTAATTGAGAGTAACTGTGGTCGGGTATAGACTCTGCTCGCTCTGGGGTCATGACTAGCTCCTCTTTAAGTCTTCTTCATTTGAAACTTCAACTGAAATTTCCACCTTACTTTGAGATTCAATGGCCAAAAATCAATGTGGTCTTCCTTTCACAAGTTGTATTATGTCCATTTCCCCATGTGGATGGTGCTTCTATAAGTATCTGGACTTCTATAAGTAGCTGGACTCTGTTCAGTTTCCCAAAGTAAAAATGGAAGAGTCCACTGGTGTGTGACTTTGGGGCCAGAATCTCCACCAGGGCACAATGACTGCTTGGGCAACAGAATCACAGCCCTGCTCAGAGCAGGAGACCTGGGCTGAACCTCAGAAAGACCTGAAGACTGATGCAGATTTGCAGACCTCATGGCAGACCTACCAAATTCTAATCTCCTAAAGTAGAAACCGTCTTCCCCAGGAATCTACACTTTTAGTGGATGAATTGATTCCATAGAGGATCCTTAGAAATGTGAGATGCTAAGGAAGTCAGATGCAGCCCTTGACCCCAGACTTCTTCTATACCCTCCCAAAGTGGAACCCCTGAAACCAGCTACTTATGTAGGAGGCAGCATCGCATAATGGTGAAGAAGATTCTCGAGTCAGATGTCCTTGGCTGAAACCAGCTCCAGATTCACTAGCTGTGAGCCCCTGGGCATGCTACTTACCCTGTGCAACCTCATTTTTTAACCTGAAAATGGGTACAATGGATATTATCTACTGTCTATCATACCTGATGTGAAAAGAGTATAATATAGTGTGGGTAGAGCACTTAGAAAAGAGTCTGACACATAGTAGGTGCTCAATAAATACTAAGAAGCCAAACGTAGGACTCTGGGGGCCTCTCTGGATGACAGGGCTTCCCTTGTGGCTCAGCTAGTAAAGAATCCACCCACAATGCGGGAGATCCGGGTTCAATCCCTGGGTTGGGAAGATCCCCTGGAAAAGGGAAAGGCTCCAGTATTCTGGCCTAGAGAATTCCAGGAACTGTATAGTCCATGAGGTCACAAAGAGTCAGACATGACTAAGTGACTTTCACTTTCATATCTTTTACTCTCACTGGATGAGAAGTCCTTCAGGTTTTGCATTACCATTTGGCTTCCGATGATGATGCGATGTTAGTTGCTCAGTTGTGTCTGACTCTTTGTGACTCCATGGACTAGCAGTCCGCCAGGTTCCTCTGTCCATGGAATTCTCCAGGCAAGAATACTGGAATGGGTTGCCATTCCCTTCTCCAGGGGTTCTTCATCGACCCAGAGATCAAACTCAGGTCTCCTGAATTGTAGGCAGATTCTTTACCGTCTGAGCTACCAGGAAAGCCCCATCATTTGGCTTCTACTTCTAGCTTTTCTAATCAATGCCAATCACTGAAGAAATTACATGCTCTTAGCTGATGCAGGCCTCCTATGCCTAGAAGCATGCTTGCTCCTGAGGGCTAGCTCTCTGCCCTATGCCAATAAGAGCCATGTTTTTTCCTAACTGCTGTATCTGTGACTTTCTCTGCCTCATGCAGCGTCTTCACTCCAGAACACCTCCAGACTTTGAAAGCTTCTTTCTCTTAATCCACTGCTATAGCCCAGGCTGACTTGCTGTCCATTTTCCTCCTAACCTATTATCCATTATAGAAGGTGATCACTTTCATTTACACAGTGATGCTGGGCACTGAAGGAATAACCAAAATGCCCAAAACATGCACCATGGGATGGTGTTGGGCAGCATTTCTTGGCTAACACATTTTACTCTGCAGCTTCAAAACTTGATGTCATTTTATTCTAGATTCTAAACACAAGAAGATGTTCTTACATTCAATTGAATGTTTTGAAAAAATGACTTACAAGTTTCAAAACTTAATACTTGCTTATCATCATATCTGAAAACCTTGGATAAAACCATCCATCAAATTTCAGGGTAGATAAGGTGAGGTTTTCTGGTTTTGTGTTTTCATTGGTTCAAACAATCCTTGGTAAAGTTTCCTTGAGTAAATTCTGTATCTTTTGGATTCACAAACTCCCCTCAATGATTTTTCTTCAAAGAAGTCAATGAAGGCAACTGGGAATGTTTAGAGCAGAGGGCTGCCTGGATCCTCATCCAATCTTAGTCCTGTTAAATTCTGATCAAACATCTGGAGATCCAGAGTCAGAAGGAGACAAGGATGGAAAGCTATAAGTGCAAGCTATAAGCACCCTGTTAATTATTGAAAACTTAGGATTCTCACATGGCTTTCTTTTAAACCACTGCCAGGAGAACCACCCATACAGTTAATCATCAGCTTTCCCAATAGAATAGGAAATGATTAACTTGATGAGGATATGTCAGAGTTTCCTGTTATTAAGTTTCCCTGCCTTTAACCTGTTTTAAAAACAGGCAGTGATCACTGACCCAGTTTTGGCCACCTACATCCAGCCCCCAAACTCTTCGGACATTGATATGATATGATCATAGCTGTCATTTATTGAGCACCTCCTGGGAGTCAGGCACTTTATGATTTGGTTTCCTCTGTTTCTCTCCGTGGAGAAACACAGTCCCTCATGCAGTGACCTAGTCTCAGGCCTGGATCTGTACCCAGGTCATCTGATGCCAAAGCTCTCACCTGGCACCATGTGGCTTCTCTGCCGCCAAGGCTGGGAGTATCCAGTTCTGCCTCTCCGTCTGTGTGCAGGTAGTCCTTCCCTCCCTGTGCCCACACTGCCCACCAGGCAGGAGTTGTGTGTGGTCAGGGCTGTGGCAGAGAAAAAGGGTGGCCTTGCAAGACCCGGATTATGAGCCTAGATCCACCACATTGTGCCTAACTGACCTGGAGAAGGTTCTCACATGCACGGGATGGAAATAAAAATACAGTCCTGGCCTTCTGCACAAGGTCTTTGCCAGAATCAAGTGAGATCAAGAACAAGAGGAATCTTCACCAAGAGTCAAGTGCAATGAAAAGGTGAAGTGGTGATAGAAGTGTCCCTTAAAACAGGGGTTTCTAACTCCTTTCTCTGCAGATTTTACCACAGCAACTTAAGTGTGGTGAGCCTGCAGGGCTGCAGGGTGGGATGAGGGTGGGAACATAGCAAGGAGGCTGCATCTTCTCCAGTCCCTCTCATCACCGATCAGACTCTGGACCCCGGGAGAGACACAACCCCCACGACTCAACTTCCTGTCTGCTCAAGGGAAGACTTAAACTAACAAGTCCAGGAGCCCTTCCATCTAATCGTTTACAGCTGATTTGAAATGCAGTTCCTCCTCTTGCATCTCTTCACCCAAAAGACCAGTGGTTCTCAATGTTGGCTGCCTATTAGAATCACCACGGTAGCTTTTAAACCATACTCCTGGCTGCATCCCAGTCTCTGAGAGCCTGATGTAATTGGTCTAGTGAGAGTCTCACACATCTGTATTTTTAAAAGAGCTCCCAGTTTGATTTTAATGTGCTTCCAGAGTTGAAAAGCACCATTCTCGGAGGGAAAAAATGCTCAGAAACAGTAGAAATGGAGGGCAAATGAGGTCTTTGTCCCTTTTCAGGAGGGAGCTCAGGAGGGCGGGAGGGCATCTGTCTTCACACATACTCAGTAAAAGGGAGAACACAGTGACCCTGCCCTCACTTTATGACCACTATGGGGTGCCCATCATGGACAGCAGCAGACCCAGGCCACCTGATCTCTTAAGCAGCTCCTTTCTATCATTCTGTCCTCAACAGGACTGGGCTCATTAATAAAGGAGCATAGCAGAAATTAGGGCTTGCCAGGTGGTGCAGTGGTAAAGCATCTGCCTGCCAGTGCAGCCCCTGGAGGAGGACATGGCAACCCCTCCAGTATTCTTGCCTGGAAAATTCCATGGACCGAGGAGCCTGGCGAGCTACAGTCCAGGGGGTCTCAAAGAGTTGGACAAGACTGAGTACACACACACACTCACACAAACACACACACACCAGAAGTCATTTCATCCATCTCTCCTTTAAAAAAAAAAAAAAAAGTTCTTCTGAAAAAAAGTCTCGCATGTCACTTTCTTAAGTTTGCTGTCCGTGTCATTTTGGAAATGGCCTCAGTCAGAGACTTGCAGGAAGCATATTCCCATGAGAAAAATTCAGGATGTACAGGCAGAGCCTCCTCCCTGGGGTCCAAGAACTTTGCCTTAAGGCCCTTGATACACTAGAAGCAGCTGCAGCAGACCCAGAATCCAACTGAAACCAGACGGAATGCACTGCAGGGAGGGGTGGTAAAGACGGAGGACCCTCGGGTGCCTAACAGCAACCCTTGCCCCTGGGGCTGTTTGCTGAGTGTTGCTAATGTTTGAAAACCTCTGCACCTCCTGTGGATCCGCACAGTCCCCCTCCTGTAATCAGCTTCGGGAGGCACGCAGGGGATTATCCTCCAGCCGCCAGCTGCCCTCTCCATAAGTAAACCTCTACACAGTAAGCGTTTCAGGGGCTGCTCCCAGTCAGTTCTGTTCCATCATCTGCTAGCTCTCCCCTTTGTTAATAGCAAAGCAACATGACAGGACGCATGTGTAGGAAAAGGGCTGGCAGGAGAAACTCCAGGCTGGGACCTATGGTACTACTGAGTGCAGGGATTATGGGTGATTCACATTTCCTCCCTCTTTATTTGTATGTTCTAATTTTTCTTAGATGAACAAGCAACTTAGTTGGAAGGAGAACATTCTTTTTAAAACACAATAATTTATGTAGTGTTCAACTGGTCTTCGGGAGGGTTCCAATGTCCCATTTACAGGATTGGAAATTCTTGGTAGATCTGAATTAGGAGGGGTTGAGATGGCCAACTGCATTTAATCATCATCTAAATTTATGTATTTTTTATGATCCAGATGGGAACATTTGAAATTTCATGTCATTTTTCTTTTTTCACACTTGATCTATAGGTGAGAGAATCATTCCTGAGCCAGTTCACCCCAAAGAGCTGACAGTCTTCAAGGGATTGTGGGTGATAGACGTGGGGAGCAGTTCAGGGGCCTTGGCATCTGGCCTGTTGGCTGATCTCCCCAGTGAGAGGCCTGCTTTGCCCTGTTGGTCAGGACAGTGTCCAGAGGACAGAAGAGGTATGAGGGAGTAGGTGTGGACCGCCCCACGCCCAGGTAAGCTTGCCCGACATTACGGGAGACATAACGCTAAAACTGTTATTATCTACTATTATCTACTGTTATCCACTGTTTATCTGAAATTCAGATTGAACTGGGCATCTAGTCATTTTATTTGTTAAATCTAGCCACTCTTGGCCTGGGGGTTCCTCTTCTCCACCACCCACTCCCCAGGTTATAGCCAAACCACAGCCACAAGGATGGCCCCTGGACCCACCTCCACCCTCTCACCCCCCTCTTTCCCATGTTCCTCCCTGAGGCCACCAAGACCTCCTCTCCACTCCACGGTCACCATCTTTTTCACATCTGGAACATCTTTTTTTTCTCCACTCCACGGTCACTCACCTTTTTCACATCTGGAACATTAAAGGTTTTCTTCGTATGAGCAACCCAACCCACTATCCCGACGTCCAACGGAAACACAGCTTCTCTGTCGGGGACCACCAGGTTGTCCTCAAACTTGGAGGTGGGGGTGACGTCGAGCAGCTTGGAGGCCACCTCCGGCGTGCCGTTGCGGGCCCGACACAAGAACATGCTGCAGCGGTCGGCCTGCAGCAGCTGCGCCAGCCTCCCCAGGGCCCTGTGCACCGCCAGCTCCACGCTGCCCGCCTCCTCCAGCAAGACCTCCAGTAGCTCCAGGTACAGGGCCGCCTCCTCCGCCAGCGTCCGGCCGGGGAAGGAGGCGCTGGCCGGGGCCTGTGCCCCGCCGCTGGGCGCCTCCGCCTGCAACTTCCTGTTGAAATACTCCTTGGCGAACTGAGGGTTGTCCTCCAGGTATTTCTCCACCGTCTCTTGGCTGATCTCACCCATGGCGTGGCGTGCTGTGCTGCTCTGGTCTAGAAAGGAAGAGACCCTCAGAACACCACCAGAGGCAGAGTGCCAAGAAGGAGATACATCCTGGCCAAAGAAACCAGGAAAGCCCTGAGGGGCACCTCGCAGGACACCCGCCCCCCGCCTCCTCCCCAGAGGCCGAGGAGAAAGGTTGTTTAGCAGAGCTTTCAAACTGGCCTGTAACTCTTGAGATGTGACAGAAGGCCCTGGCTTAGAGTGGGATTCAGGAAGCACGGGATTAAAGAGTTCTTCAGGACACGAAATCCCTAAGCATTATTAGCTCATAAGTCCTCAGAGAATCCGCAGAGCATCTTAGATCAGCCAGCCAAGTGACAAGTCAAACTGACTATTCCAGAAAATAGCTGAACCTTGGTGGCTGTTGGCAATAAGAAGAATGGGGTATATCCATTAATTATATTACATAGGCATCGACAATACTTGTTCTTTCATGATAGCTCTATGAAATGAAACTGTTTAGACCTTAGAAATGTCTGTTTGTTTATATGGCAACGTTAAGGAACATTTAGGGGAGATCGAAGAGTTTAGCATAACACAACATAAAATCAAATGT
This sequence comes from Dama dama, assembly GCF_033118175.1. Classification (NCBI taxonomy): domain Eukaryota; kingdom Metazoa; phylum Chordata; class Mammalia; order Artiodactyla; family Cervidae; genus Dama; species Dama dama. Next base: position 61,587,516 of record NC_083695.1, on the reverse strand, counting down.
TAATCTTTCCTTTCCCTAAAAGTCCTGTAATCAGCCAGCTTGCTTGGCCTACTCTTTTTCTAAAAATCCTCACCTCTCTGTTCCCCTCATTTAAAAACCTGACCTCAGAAATGGTTTATGGGAACAGACCTTGGACTTATTCTAGAGAAGTGAACATGGAAAAATATTTGCCCACAATTTAAGCCTGATCAAGCCACAACTTATATTAATACAATAATCCTTGTCAAAAGACACGATCATAAAAGGCAACCCCTGCAGCTGCCAACTGGGTTTTCCTGCTAAGCATATTAGTTTGGATTTTGTTTTCAATAGTAATAACCAGATCTCATGCCTTTTTGCTCCAAGGTACAGTCAGTTAAATCTACTGGATAATACATGTCTTGTCTGTTGCTAGGATCTTTCACACCTCAGGGCCTTTTGGCATAGAAAAAACACTTAACCACTACTTACTTTTGTTTAATGTTCAGGTTACTAAGCTTTTACATTGATTAAGCACATTTTCCCAAATATTTAAATACTATTATGCAACTAATAAGCCAAACTACACATTTCATGGACCAGTTTCCTTGGCTATCTACAGGCTGACTTCAAATTTAGTCAAAGGTCTTTTAAGCATTTCAATAACACTGCAGACTTTATATGGAGAATTCTCTTGAATGAAAACATATCTAAGAGTTACAGTGACTCTAAAAGTTAGTTACACCCACATTTAAATTCACTTCAAAAACAGCACGGCTATGGGTTTCATTTATTTTTCTAGACTTAAAGTTTACCTTGCTAGGGTGATAATGGTCATATTAGATAGAAAAGAAGAAGAGATTCACCGAGGCTGCAGTTTCTAGGTCATGAACTGAGAGACTGTTGATGGGAACATGGTTTTCTCAGGCAAACAGAATCCACACTGGCATATGTTGAGCCATGTCACTTCCTATGGTTGAGTCCACTTGCTCCCTCAAAGGGTCTTGTCAAGCACTTTCTTGCATCTCCCTCCATCAGGCCCAAGTCCAGTCTCAGGATGGTCCTCCTAAGAATATTATTTATTTCATAATATCCTATTAGCATCTCATTATAATTAGAGCAACATAGGGGAATCCCCTGGTGGTCCAATGGTTAAGACTCTGAGCTCCCAATGCAAGGAGCATGGGTTCAATCCCTGGTTGGGGAACTAAGATTCCTCATGCTACACAGTGAGGCCAAAAAAATTTTTGTAAGATATATACACACACACACACACACACACACACACACACACATATATATACTTTTTTAAAAAGAGAATAATGCAGAGGTTTATTTCCTAAGAGAAAGGAGTTGGGTCAGCTGAGTCACTCCTATGGGACTACCATCCATCTTCCTCTAACACAGGTGAGGGCACTCTTTCTCCCTGGTTGTTCCATGAGATGACTGTGCAGTTCCTACTTCTCTTGAAAGCATGTGTGTGCTTACAATTCCCTGATACCATCCTTCCCTCTTTACATGCACACACAGAGAAAACACATATCCATATCCCATACACAGATTTATACTTCAGAGGCATAAATCTGTGTATGGGAAAAACAAAATGCTCACATATGTTTACATTGCCCTACTTGTAAAAAATGAAAATGAATTTAAAATGAAGCATATTCTATCACAGTCAGCATTCTTATGTTTTGATGACTACATCTAGGTTCATTCATTTGCTTATTCTTCCAATACATGTCTATTGGTGGCCCATTATAAGCAAGACATACACTAGCTCCTGTGGTAGAGACTCCATGTTCCTCTTTTTCTGATTCTCCTCCCCTGCTAGTTGTATGGGAAGATTATTCCTCTTTGCCCTCCACTCCCAGTAGAGCCATGTGACTAATTTTGGCCTATGGGTTGTGAGCTTAAACCTCTCTTCCAGGCAGGAGCAATCAATTGCCACAGTGAGGCTCAGGAGCTCCTGCTTCTCCCTGCTCCCTTCCAGTTCCAGCTGGAGGGGCCTCATGGATCCCAGTAAGGATGTCATGGAACAGAGCCCCCTGCTGACCTGAGATGGACATGTAGCATGAGTAAGAAATAAATCTTTCTTGTGTTCAGCCTTTGAGATGTGAATGTTGTTTGTTACCACGGCATAACCAAATCAATCCTGTTACACTTCTACATCAGGGAATATAGAGGATAAATAAGCCTTGGTTCCAGTTTTACAAGAACTTGTGGTGCAGTAAAGGAGATAAGACTAGAACATAAAAAGTTATGATGTGGGACTTTCCAAGTGGTCCAGTGGCTCCTGATGCAGGGGGCCCAGGTTCGACCCCTGGTCAGGAAACTAGACCCCCCACATACCACAACTAAAAACGATTCTGCATGCCACAACAAGGATTCCATATGCAGCAACAAAGATGCCTTGTGCCCAAACTAAGACCTGGTGCAACAAAATAAATTTTTTAAGAAAACCATGAAGCACAGAGCATAATAGAATTAAAAGCCAGAAGTGAAGTACATACATATGACTATGAGACTTTATGTGATATGGATATGGAATCATATTTAGAGTAGATGGAAATAGAGAAGAAATCCAAGTGTGAGCCAGGGGTGGTAATGGCAGAAGCAGTAATAGCATATAGTGCAGAGTAACAGGGGGACTAATGAGAGAGAAACTAGAAAGGTATGAGTGGGCCCAGATTACTGGGGCCTCAAAGTCTAGCTGGGGAATTCTGAACCCTGGAAACTCTTAGTGGTAAGAAATGACATTAAAGTTCATCTCTACAAGATCTCTTCAAGAAAATTAGAGATACCAAGGGAACATTTCATGCAAAGATGAGCACAATAAAGAACAGAAATGGTATGAACCTAACAGAAGCAGAAGATATTAAGAAGAGGTAGCAAGAATATACAGAACAACTATACAAAAAAGTTCTTGACCCAGATATTCATGACCCAGATAACCATGATGGTGTGATCACTCACCCAGAGCCAGACATCCTGGAATGCAAAGTCAAGTGGGCCTTATGAAGCATCACCATGAACAAAGCTAGTGGAGGTGACGGAATTCCAGTTGAGCTATTTCAAATCCTAAAAGGTGATGCTGTGAAAGTGCTGCACTCAATATGCCAGCAAATTTGGAAAACTCAGCAGTGGCCACAGGACTGGAAAAGGTCAATTTTCATTCCAGTCCCTAAGAAAGGCAATGCCAAAGAATGTTCAAACTACCACACAATTGCACTCATCTCACACACTAGCAAAGTAATGCTCAAAATTCTCCAAGCCAGGCTTAACAATATGTAAACCGTGAACTTCCAGATGTTCAAGCTGGATTTAGAAAAGGCAGAGGAACCAGAGATCAAATTGCCAACCCCCATTGGATTATCGTAAAAGCAAGAGAATTCCAGAAAAAAAATCTACTTCTGCTTTATTGACTATGCCAAAGCCTTTGACTGTGTGGGTCACAAAAAACTGTGGAAAATTCTTAAAGAGATGGGAATACCAGACCACCTGACCTGCCTCCTAAGAAATCTGTATGCAGGTCAAGAAGCAACTGTTAGAACTGGACATGGAACAATAGACTGGTTCCAAATCAGGAAAAGAGTATGTCAAGGCTGTATATTGTCACCCTGCTTATTTAACTTATATGCAGAGTACATCATGAGAACTGCTAGGCTGGATGAAGCACAAGCTGGAATCAAGATTGCTGGGAAAAATACCAATAACCTCAGATATGCAGATGACACCACCCTTATGGCAGAAAGTGAAGAATTAAGAGCCTCTTGATGAAAGTGAAAGACGAGAGTGAAAAAGTTGGCTTAAAACTCAACATTCAGAAAACTAAGATCATGGCATCTGGTCCCATCACTTCATGGCAAATAGATGGGGAAACAATGGAAACAGTGACAGATTTTATTTTGGGGGGGGCTCCATAATCACTGCAGATAGTGACTGCAGCCATGAAATTAAAAGATGCTTGCTCCTTGGAAGAAAAGCTATGACAAACCTAGACAGCATATTAAAAATCAGAGACATTACTTTGCCAACAAAGGTCCATCTAGTCAAAGCTATGGTTTTTCCAGTAGTTATGTATGGATATGAGAGTTAGACTATAAAGAAAGCTGAGTGCTGAAGAATTGATGCTTTTGAACTGTGGTGTTGGAGAAGACTCTTGAGAGTCCCTTGGACTGCAAGGAGATCCAACCAGTCCATCCTAAAGGAAATCAGTCCTGAATATTCATTGGAAGGACTGATGCTGAAGCTGAAACTTCAATACTTTGGCCACCTGATGCCAAGAACTGACTCATTGGAAAAGACTCTGATGCTGGGAAAGATTGAGGGCAGGAGGAGAAGAGGATGACAGAGGATGAGATGGTTGGATGGCATCACTGACTTGATGGACATGAGTCTGAGTAAGCGCCAGGTGTTTGTGATGGACAGGGAAGCCTGGCATGCTGCAGTCCATGGGGTCACAAAGAGTCAGACACGACTGAGCGACTGAACTGGACTGAAAAAGGTGAATTGGAGAAAAGGAATACTGGACATTAGGATACAGATTAAGAAGCTATACTGCATTTGCTCATTATCAAGCATCCTAAAAATGTGTACAAGCTTTGACCCTGCAATTCAGCTTTTACGAATTTATCTTACAAAAGTAATTAGGGATGTATATGATTAATGTAGTTATAGGGGCGTTCACCAAAAGCACAATTATAAAAGGAAAAGATTAGAAATAGCTTAGATATTCAGTAATATGAGGTTGAGTAAATAAATGGCATTATAGTCATAAAATAGGAAACCATACATTAATGAGTAATCCTATTGTAAAGCTCTATTTACTGATATGGACAGATATTTATGATGTGCAGTAAATTGCAAGATCCTATTGCAGTATGATTCCACATACACATAAAAATATATGGAGGTGTACATAAGAAATGTTAACAGTAATTATTCCAAAGTGGTGGAATTCAATATAATATTTTTTTTCTTCTCTTTTGCTTACCTGATTTTTCTAAAGTATCTACAATGATATTAAAGAAATTAATTCATTCATAAACAAAGCTTTTAAGGCTATTCTCACAGGCTACAGGTGAGGGTGCTTGGGAATGAAGGAAGGGACAAATGTGAGACAATTTCAGGCAACAATTGACAGGATGAGGGAATGGGTTAGTTAGAAAAGGCAAGTGAGAAAGAGGGATCCCTGCTGACTACTTTGAGTAGTGGATGACATTTGATAAAGTTTTTTTTAAGGAAATATTGGAAGCTGACCTTTTAGTAGACATACAAATATCCTTCTCCTCCATGTCCTTGACTGAATCCTGTCATTACTGCTGCTCTTTTTCTGGGGCTGGTCCCTATATAGTCTCTGGCGTGTGCTGACAAGACTTTTGAGTATCTGTCCTAGGCACCAAAAAAATAAAATTTAAGAAAATATAATAGTTTTAAATGACCAAGCAGAGCACTTAGAATGAATTTTTAATGTTACAAAGTAATTGCCGATTTTGTTAAACTTCACCATTTGTGTCACTATTTCCAGTTTGTTTAAAACATAAGTTTAAAAAAAAACTAGAACATTAACTGGTGGGAAGAATGAAGAAAAAAAGGCCAATATCTGAGATAGTACAGACATTGACAATTATGTGTTTAAATAAAGCATCTCTGACACAGTAACTAGGTTGGTATGGAAACTCTATTCCATTTACACAGAATATTTTTAGAAAGATAAGCCACAGGTAATAATAAGAAAGTGACCATAAAAATAACTAACACTATAATAAATAATCTGTGCCAGATATCTTTCTAAGACCCTTATATTCATATCTCATTTCATTCTAACAATAATCTTATGAAGAGGATAACAATAGCCTTATGAAGAGAATAACCTTATGAAGAGGATATCTTCACAACAATAATCTTATGAAGAGGATACTATTATTATAATATTTTACAGGTGACAAATTGAAGCATAAAGAAATAAAGTTGCTCAAGTTCACATAGCTAGTGATGGTGACCTACCCCAAACTAAGAATTCAAATAGGAATGAATTTTAAAATGCACCCATGAAGTGTACCATAGCTGCTATAGGGGAATACACAAGACTTTTTCTTTAAGGAATTTAAAATCTAGACCTATATCATACCTATATCATAAAATGTTAAATACCAATACAAGAATTAAATGAAAATTCCACTTAACAAATTTACATTTTTCAATAGTATACTACATTCATGAACACATGCAATATTTAATTGCATCATCACTAAAATATTCCACTACACTTAACCATTTCTGCAGGAGGTAACGCTTATTTAACAGCCAAAATATTAATAACATGCATATAATGTTGAAGCACTGTCATAAAACTAACAATAATATGCTGGATTAACCAAGTGCATTTTGAATCATTATATTGGACCCACTCTTCAACTCCACTTTAGCCAGATTCCCTACTCCTGCCATTATTCATCACTCAAAGACACCCCCTAATAGCAGTGATTTCAGGCACATCCCAGTAGTCAACCTGCAAAGGGCCCTTTCACCTGGCACATTTGCTCTCATGACAGTTTCTGCCTGCACCTAATTGATGGGTATGATCAGGTATCTCACAGATAATTTATATGATGGAATCCATGTTACTTTCAACTAAATTGATGAAACTGACTGATGGCTTTGTAACCACCAGGGAAAAGTCCTTATTAAAAAAAATTAGTTTGACTCTTTGTACCTGAAAACATTGGCTGAATAACTAATCTTTCCTTTTTCCCACCAATTATTTTGGAATATTTTAAATGCCGTCAGAAGATAAATGCTACCTGACTTCCTTGTTTGTAACTTCTCTTGGCTTCTCTGTCAAGATGTGGATGTAAACATTAGTTTGCACAAAATGGAGCTGGTTGGACATGCTTAATTCTTATGAGGCTAAGGACACAAATTTCTCATATTCATCCTTTTTTTCAACTACAGCAAAGCATTTTCAATATTTCCTAGGAGCTAATGACTTGCTGCTGTATTAGTTAAGGTAACACCAGCTGCTATTACAGTAACTCCCAATTTCAGCAGCTTAAATCGAATGGAAGTTTATTTCTCATTCACATAAAGTTAATCATGGGTGGGGTCCCCAGGCTGAGAGAGGCTTCACCAGACTGCAGATGAAGGAAGACAGACATCAAAGACTAATTATTAGACAGGCAGCTTTTAAAAGCCCCATCTGGGAATGACTCACAGCACTTTCATCTATATTCCACTGACCAGAACATAGGCATGTGGCCTTATAGAACTGTAGGAAGTTGGGTGGTGGTGGGGTGGGGAGGTTGTCTTCTAGCAGGGTGGTCTCTTTGCAACAACTCCAGCCCTCATAGAAGGGGAGTGAAAACTTTTTTGGTGAAAGGACAGCTAGCCCTCCCTGCTACAATTAATAAATCCTGGAAATTATTTTTTAGAAAGACTGACCTATGACTGGGTCTTTTTAAATAAATATTTTATAAAGCTTACTTAAAGTGACTGATTTAAGTAAAACAAATTAAGTCAATATCTACTGATCAAGCATCTACTCTGTGTAAGTCTCTTGATAAATCCTGTGGAAAAGCTGGAAGTGAGATGCATACCAAGGTGAGGGAAATATGATTTGTCCTTCCATGATGTAGACAAGGAAATGAACTTTTGTGTATATTATATACAGTCCACAAGATGTAATTTAGACCATAATTTTACTTCTAGAAGAAAAAAGTCTGCAGAGTATTTGTTTGATTAAATATTTTCACTGTAAGAAAATTTGGAAAGTTTTTAAAAAGGTAGAAATCAACAATAAATTTTCAAATATCCCTAATCCTATCACACATGTAATCACTGTGAACAGTTTTCCTGTGGATATTATACACACATATAAGCATATTTGAAAAAAAATATTTTATGAGGAGAGCTTTCAAAGCACCAAAGTTAAAAAACACCAGTTGACCTCTACTCACATGTTTGTAATCATGAAGAAATTTGAGACAGAATGCCAAAATAAACTGTTTTTCTTTGCTGGTATCTGGGACACCGAGGGTTACAATATATCATTAAAAGAGAGAGAGGTGGGGGAGGAAGAACAGTTATATCAACTTTTAAGCATTTAACAAATACATTAAAACATATTGATGCAAAAAAAAAATCCCTGTAAAAATGCATTGAAATCCCCTACATTTATTTTTCATAAGCATAAGCAAGAATCACAAGAATCATTCTGGGAGAAACAGTTGTCAAGGGCTGGGAGTATTAGGAGAACTTTTCTGGCAGTCATAACAGTCCAAAGGCAACTTGGCTCAGCCAGGAGCTCTCCATCACTGGAGGTACTGGAGGAGAGGTGGATAGACCTCTATTTTGGGATGTCAAGGAGGGGAACCACACTTTGGACAGGAGATAGAAAGGGACCCTACCTATAACTAGGGAGCATAAGTAATGACTACATGTGTGGCCACACACAGCGTCCCTGCAGGAGTGGCTCTGAAGCAGACCTTATTGGAGCTGTTTGGGATTATGTTGTTGTTGTCGTTGTTCAGTTGCTCAGTCATGTCCGACACTTTGCAGCCCCATGGACTGCAGCACGCCAGGTTTTCCTGTCCTTCACTATCTCCCACAGCTTGCTCAAACTCATGTCCATTGAGTCAGTGATGCCATCCAACCATCTCGTCCTCTGTTGTCCCCTTCTCCTCCTACCTTCTACGGTTCCCAGCATCAAGGTCTTTTCCAATGAGTCACTCTTTGCATCAGGTAGCCAAAGTATTATAGCTTCTGCTTCAGTATCAGTCCTTTCAATGAATATTCAGAGTTGATTTCCTTTATGATTGACTGGTTGGATCTCCTTGCAGTCCAAGGGACTCTCAAGTCTTCCCCAGCACCACAGTTCAAAAGCATCAATTCTTCGGCACTCAGCCTTCTTTACGGTTCAACTCTCACATCCATACATGACTACTGGAAAAACCAAAGCTTTGACTACACAGACCTTTGCTGGCAACGTAATGCCTCTGCTTTTAAATATACTGTCTAGATTTGTCATAGTTTTTCTTCCAAGGAGCAAGCATCTTGTAATTTCATGGCTACAGTCACTGTCTACAGTGATTTTGGAGTCCAAGAAAAATAAAGTCTGTCACTGTTTCCATTGTTTCCCCATCTATTTGCCATGAAGTGATGGGACCGGATGCTGTGATGTTAATTTTCTGAATGTTGAGTTTTAAGCCAGCTTTTTCACTCTCCTCTTTCACCTTCATCAAGAGGCTCTTTAGTTCCTCTTCACTTTCTGCCATAAGGGTGGTGTCATCTGCATATCTGAGGTTATTGGTATTTCTCCTGGCAATCTTGATTCCAGCTTGTGCTTCATCCAGTCCAGCGTTTCTCATGATGTACTCTGCACAGAAGTTAAATAAGCAGGGTGACAATACACAGCCTTGACACACTCATCTCCCAATTTTGAACCAGTCCGTTGTTCCATGTGCAGTTCTGTTTGGGATTATACATCCTGTGATTAAACTGACCTCACCAGAAGAGCTAGTTAGCTGGTAGGCCTGAAACAGGGCTTTCTTAGCAGAAAGGAGGAGGCAGTAAGGAGTTAATTGCATCAAGGTTGGCACTCCAGAGACACCTCCAGACTCAAATGGAGAACAGGAGTGGAGGGGAAGATGGAAAGTGAAAGCAGACCATCAGACAGGGAGAGGCCCAAGGGGTCACAGGAAGGTGGCAGGAGCCACAGGTATTTTTTTTTTTTTTCAGGAGGCTCAGAAGTAATCCCAGTGCCGTGCTCTGTAAAGACCATCAACTCTTTATTTCTCTGTATGGCTGCCACCCTCCTGCACCTCCACCCTCTCTTATTTCAGGTCTGGCAGTAGCAAAATGGACCAAATTCATCTTGGTCTTTTTCAATTTGGGACACAACTGATGGAAGGGATCTTACAAAAAGGTGATACCTCCTTGCCCTATCCCTAATTCTCATTCAGTCCAAAGCTGCGTCTTCTGACTGCTTGGATCAGATTAGAGGAGCTCTAACTCTGATGGGCATGAGTTTGAGTAAACTCTGGGAGTTGGTGATGGACAGGGAGGCCTGGCGTGCTGCGATTCATGGGGTCGCAGAGTCTGACAGACTGAGCGACTGAACTGAACTGAACTGAACTCTGAATGGAAAGAGAAAAACATGGCCCTGAATTGTGCCACTGGGCAAAATCACACAACCAGTCACAGCATTTCGACTTAATTGACCATTGACGTCACAGACGTTTGTTCCCCTCCCCCTCTCCTCCGCTCACAGTCAATCCACCTTAGCTGGTTTGGAAACAAAACAAGATGCCACTCTGGCTTTGAAATCAGATTGCAGAATAAACAATTGGTAGGTGTGTTTCAAAGTGGTTTGAGCGAAGTGCCACAGACTAAGTAGGCGACCACCGAGGTTGCTAAAATGTTTCCTGTCCTGACCAGGGTTGCGTTTCTGGAGAATATTTAACAGGGAGGGTTTTAATACTTCTAAAGATGTTGAAACTAAAGAACAAATATTGATCCAAGGGCACCACAACTCCCCTGAAAGAGAGTAAAAGACATCCTTTATAAAATGAAAAACTATGTGGCGGAAACAGTCCCAAACTCCTGCATAGCTAGTCCTCAGAAGACCGAGGGGCCAATTTGGCACGGTCAGGCCCGAGCACTAACGCGCCCGGGCAGCATCGAAGATGTCCCTCGTTCTGGGAGGCCACGGTCTGGTCTTCCCGCCAGACCTACCCGAGCCTCCAGCCAGAGCAACAGGGCCCCGAGGCCACCCCAGGCCGCAGCTGGCGGCCGCTGGCACGGGCGCCGGGTAACTAGGCCAGGGCTGGTGCCCGCGGCTCGCCGCCGCCGGAGGCTCCGCCGAGGCCACCCCGCGCGGCAGCTGCTCCAGCCCCGGGCGGCGCTGGAGGGGAGGCTCTCGCCCCAGGACGCCCTCCCTGCGCCCGGGCGGCGGTGAGTCAGGGCGCGTTATGCAAGTGCTGGCCCGCCGGCCCCGGCGCCTCCCCCTCGGTCTTTCACCCCGCGCCGTTACGAAAGCGCGACCCCCTCCCCCCGGAGCTATAAAGCCGCCCGGCGGCCCCCGCGGCGCGCTAGCCTTGCTGGCTCCACGCGCGCTCGGACCCGCGGCCAGGCTTGCGCGCAGCTCCCGACTGTGAGCGACGGCCCGGCGGGATAGGGGGCCGGCGCGGGAGGGATGGGGGCCCGGGATGGGTGTGATGAGGGTCTGGGGGCGGGCGGGATGGGAACCCGGGGGGCTGGCGGGAGGAGGGCCCCTCGCGGGCAAGATGGAGCCTGGGGACCGGTGGTGGAGGGCCAAGTGGTCCAGCCGCCAGGCTCTCACGGCGCGCGGTTCCCGCAGGGCGGACTCCCGAGCGAGATGGAGTGGGTGTGGGCGCTAGTGCTACTGGCGGCGCTGGGCAGCGCCCGGGCGGAGCGCGACTGCCGGGTGAGCAGCTTCCGAGTCAAGGAGAACTTCGACAAGGCTCGCGTAGGTACCGGTGTCCCGGGTGCCCCGCGTTCCCCTTTCCCAGACGACCGCCATGCGCTCCCGGACACCGAACCCGGCTCTCCTCTCTTCCCCAGTTCGCCGGCACCTGGTACGCCATGGCCAAGAAGGACCCCGAGGGCCTCTTTCTGCAAGACAACATCGTCGCCGAGTTCTCCGTGGACGAGAATGGCCACATGAGCGCCACGGCCAAGGGCCGAGTCCGTCTTTTAAAGTCAGTGACCTCTGGGAGCGGGGGTGGGGGAGGGCGGAGGCTGCGCTCTTTGCGCGGCAGGGTCCACAGGCTGAGCGCCAAACCCCGACTGGGGCGGGAAGGGAGCGCCTGGGGTGGGATGGGGGGAGGAAGCCCTTTGCCCGGCCTGGCTCAGAATCCCCTTGGCTTTTGCAGTAACTGGGACGTGTGTGCAGACATGGTGGGCACCTTCACAGACACTGAGGACCCTGCCAAGTTCAAGATGAAGTACTGGGGCGTAGCGTCCTTTCTCCAGAAAGGAAGTGAGTAGTCAGTTCGGTAGGACTGTCTTGAGGGGGGAATCGAAGACATACATAGCCAATTGGCTGGGTTTCTTCTCCAGGGGCACCTTAGGGAAGAATGGTCTGTAAGTAGCCAGAATTCTCAGCTCGGCTGGAGGCTGGAGGGATGAGGCTGGAAGTAGCTAGGCCCCTTCACCACCTCCCATTCCCCTCTCCCAGCTCAGAAACCTGGCCCAAGCTCAAAAGGACCTTGGGTTTGTCACCTGACCACCTCCTGCCTGTTACCCATCCCGCCAGCGTGTGTGGCCTTCCCCTTGCTTAGACCTCCCACCTCCTCAAGACCCAGCTCACATCACCGCTCAGCCTGGTGCTGCGGCTGCTGCATTTCCTCCATTTCTTTGGGCTGAATCCCTGAAACAGCTTGAATGCTAGACGCCCCAGCAGAGGCTCAGAGACTCTCATCAAAGGACACAGGGTTGGCTCACTCCCAGGTACCCTACCTGCCCATGCTGGGTGCTGAGAGTCTGAGCCAGGCACAGTGTTCTGGGTGACAGTGACCTCTTCCCTTTCTCCCAAGCCCTGAAACTCATATGGGGAGCAGAGTGTTAAGGGCTCTCAGAAGAGCATCCTAAAATTTAACCTGATACAAATTTATGGGAACATGCATGTACATGCTCTTTCTACTCATTTCTCCTAAGCTTCAAATCCAGAGTCTACTTGGTACCTAGAGAATAATGCAGGACAGAGGGGCATATCATGGAATCTTACTTCTTTTTTTTTTGACCATGCTGCATGGCACACGAGATCTTAGATCACCCAGCAGGGATTAAACCTGAGGGTTTAATTTGTTTAATTCCCCTCCAAGACACCAGGGAAGTTCCATCATGGAATCTTAAAGATGGAGAGTTATCACTCTGAAGGGGGTTCAACATGCAGATGAATAAATTGAAATCAAGAGAATGCAGTGGTAGGACTTCCCTGGTGATCCAGTGGTTAAAACTCCTCACTTCCACTGCAGGGGGGTGAAGATTTGATCCCTGGCCCAGGAACTAAGATATCACGTGCATATCACGTGCCTCGTGACCAAAAAAAAGGGGGTGGGGAGAGGGGAAAAGATAGTGCTTTGTCCAAGGTCATGCAAACAAGTTTGTGAGAGACAGTGTCAGAAACCGGAGGTTCTAGCTCCCGGGTCAAAATTAGGTGGTCCTGAACAGCAGGGCCCTAATACAATCAACTTTTACAATTTTACAAAATATTGTTGGAGCTCTCCTGGGAAATAGGCCCCAGGGCCTGTTCAGGGGGACGCTTAGCTTGGTGAGCCAGGGCAAAATGTCCTTTCATGTAGCCCATGTACTCAGGGTACACACTCCTCGACTTCCCCTACAGTTGTGTTAGATGAAATTTTATCTTTTATCAAACTGCTCATCCAGTATTGATGTACACTATATAAAAGGACTTACTATTCAACAAGGGGGAAAGCTTTTATCCTTAGAGATAATAAAAGTTTTTTCAAATAACTCAGCAAAACTTCCTAAAGTGATCTATTTAGGATAAAAGATAAACTTCTGATAATGGACTATAAAAACCGATACCAGGGGGCACAAGATTAGTAATTTTTAGAATCTGCATCTTATCAAACAGATGAACATGGCCACCCCTGAGTGGTCATGTCTGGCCCTTCCCACCACAGCCTCTGACACCCGCCCTGTGGGAAAGCGTCGGGGGTTCAGGAGTGGTTCAGTCCTCCTCGTGGAGGGTCTGCAGTGAGATGAAGAGAGGGTTCACCACACACTCTGGTGCAGCTCTCCTGCAAGGCCTGGTCTCAGGCTGAGCCCCTCCTTGGCAGGGACTCCTGGGGTTTTCAGAGCCAAGAGGCACACCCAGAAGTGACTTAGGCAAGCATTAGAGATCTCCCTTACACCCTCAGTGCTGGGAGCTGAGGGTTCCTCTCCAGCACAGGACATGAAGTAGAGCAGAGATCATCACTTGCTTCATGACCTGGGTGTGGAATGAAGACACAGAGGCTTAGCGTCTCCTGTTTCTTATCCCCTGTGGCCCCCAGTTTACTTAATGCCTGGAGACAGTGTGCTGTAGAGGTTAGGCATGGGGGCTCCAGAGTCAGATCGGAGCTCAATTCTGTCCTGCTCTTTGTGACCCTGGGTGAATTATTTAGTTTTTCTGTGCCTCAGTTTTCTTATCTGGAAAATGAGGATGATAGAGTGCACTTTCAGTAGCCGTGAAAAATAATTGAGAAAGCATGGTAGCTGACACTAAGTGCTCAGAAAATCCTGGTCATGGTTATATATCAACAAGAATGTTAAGTAGAGATGTGACACGTTTTACCAAATGTGAGGTGTTTGGATAACAAAGGTGTTATCCCCATTGTTTTTCTCCATGGCAAACCTCTCACCTGCATTCTTATGAACGTGGTTTCCCATCCTGCCTTTGTTGACCTTATTACCACTTTTGTTTACACTTACTCTGCATGGCTTACATCCCAGTCTTAGGAAGAAATATAATCTAAATTCTTCAAGGGCTCAACTCTGCCTCTGTCAAGAGAGCTCTGAGCAGTTCTCTAAGAAGAATATCTGATGTCAAAAGGTGGGCATCTTATGCCCCTAAGGCAGATTCTACCCTCTTGCCAGCCTGGAGAGAGAAGTGAGTCAGGTCACCGAGCCAGAATTAGGATGGAGCCAGAAAGGCCATGAACCAGATCACCCAGTGGACTGAGGCAGGAGGGCCGTGTGGGTAGCGAGAGGGCCGGGAACTGGCTGATACAGATCAGTGCAACAGACGCATGCTTATGTTGCAGATAGCACATGTTGGTGGCCATCGTCAGCCACAGAGGCACGAGATGCTGTCAGAGGGTAGATGGAGAAGACAACAGTAGCCAGGTCTAGACTGTGGTTTTGATGGGTCCACATTCTCAGCTCTTCTTGTGAAAGATACGATCACATTTATCATCAGGGAGAGAAACAGTCATTAAAGCAAATGTGGTCCCTCCCGCCCCTGCCACCAGCTCCAGGATTTTTTCCTGTGAAGGCCAAGCTCCTCTCTCATGGTCTCAATTTTCTAATTGCCGTCAGAATTCCCTGTGGTCTCCTGCTTTCTAACTTCTGAACCCAGTTTGGGGAAGTGGCTGGTTTCTGGGGCCCAGCGCTAAGTTTCCCTGGCATCTGAGTGTCTGAAGGAGATACAGAGGCCCCGTGGCTTTCTGCCCTGCAGACGATGACCACTGGATCATTGACACGGACTATGAGACCTATGCCTTGCAGTACTCCTGCCGCCTCCTGAACCTCGATGGCACCTGCGCTGACAGCTACTCTTTCGTGTTCGCCCGAGACCCCAGCGGCTTTTCCCCGGAAGTGCAGAAAATCGTGAGGCAGAGGCAGGAGGAGCTGTGCCTGGCCAGGCAGTACCGGCTGATCCCTCACAACGGTGAGTGGCGGGTGGGAGCAGGTTCCCTGGGTCTGCAGGCCCTGAGATGCGTTACATCTGCATGCAGAAGAAAACAGGGGAGCCTGGGTGCCCGTCTGAGTCCAAGTCTTCGTCCTTCATAACCAGGTCTTTCACTGGCCTTTTCATGAGGCTGATGCAGAAGGAGTGGGCAAAAACCTTTTTATCCAAAACCCTGGCCCTTTTAGTTAAGTAAAGGGGACAGTCTTTTCCTTTTTTATCTGCTACCTCAGGCCCACTGTGTAGTCACATGATTTTGCTCCTGGCTGCGCTGCCCAAAAACCATTTTGACCGAATTAATATTGTTTGGGGATTGAGTGGCCCCAGTGAAGAGCTGGGCATCAAATGTGGCCATTGGTGTAAACACTTAAAGAGAGGCAAGTTGACTAGCTGGTTTTCTCACGTTTTTTGAGATTCCCTGACCAGACCAGAGGGTTAGTGGCTCAGTGATGTCTGACTCTTTGCGACCCATGGACTGTGCCTACCAGGCTCCACTGTCCATGGGATTCTCCAGGCAAGAATACCAGAGTGGGTAGCTGTTCCCTTTTCCATGGGCTCTTTCCAACCTAGGGATCGAACCGATGTCTCCTGCATTGCTAGATGGTTCTTTATTGTCTGAGCCACCGGGGAAGCCCCATTGAATCTTTTTATGAATATCACCCTTGGCTAATCTTGATTTAAAAACCAGTAGCATTCTGGAGGAGACTGCACATTTTATTTTGAATAGACATTCCCATGGGAATCTGCATTTCAGAATCCAAATAGAATAATGCTAAATTGTAAGAGAAAACAGAGAACAAAACTGAACTTCTCTGTTGGTCATCTAACTAGCTAACCCACGCTACACCAAACAGATATGAACCCAGACCAAACACATAAATAAGATTTTGATGCTTCACCTGGGGGTAGCCTAAATATAGGGCAGGCAAAGGATTGCACTCCAGCTGGGCTCCCCACCAAGTCCTTTGCCTGCCTCATCTCACCTAATCCTGGATATACCTTGTGAAGTAGGTTTTCTCATGATCCGCCTTCTACAGATAAGAAAACAGAGGCTAAGAAAAAATTACGAAGATTGCCCAAGATATTTAGTAGATAACTGAGTCGGATGCAAGCCAAGGTTGTTGTATGACTCTGAAGCCCCTTGTGTAACCACCTGGTGACATGACAGGGCACAGTGAACATTCTATAAAACTGCTGAAAGAGTAGCCCTCACTTCCTGAATCAGGAGGAGGTACCCTCATCTCTTTGAAATGCAATGAGGCAAATTTAAGACAGAAAGAACACTACTTTATACAGCAGATCCTTTGCTCTCAGCCTGTACCCCATCGCCCCCAGAGAAATCAGGGTTTCAGAAAACCTCGAAGATGTTTATGTATTACAACTACATCTAGCTGTCCCCTGACAAGAGGCATTTGAACAATGCCAAGTCCTACGGCCATCCTAATATCGACTATCTATATTGAATACTGGGTCCATCTTTCTGTCATTAATAGCTTTGTTTTCTATATTTCAGGTTACTGTGATGGCAAGTCAGAAAGAAACACTTTGTAGCAACATGGAAAGTGTCCTTTCATTAGGAAACTTCCCATTAACCTTATTCAGCCTCCAACTCTACCTTAGGAGTTTAGTTTGCTGCACCTCCCTTACCTACCCCTCCCACCCTTCCCCTCCCCTCTGTAAACAAAAAAAACCCCTTCAGTATACGTAAAAAACATACATGGGGATCAGTGAATCTGCTTGTACTCAAATGTATGTCTTCTCTGGAGTTTTCTAAGGAATCGTTTGAGGTTTAGGATTCCAGACTTTGACTTATTAAAATATGTATAGTTACCCATTTCCAATGATTTGGGTTTTTATTTGTGTCCACGTCTGTGTAAGAGTGAAAAGTCCTGCTGGTGGTGGGGTAGTTGCGCTTTTATGTACCGGGAGGGATTCTTCTCTTCCAGCTCTGACCTTTGGCCTGTTCTAGTACCTAATCTCCATTATTAATGACTATGTCTTCACTCAACTTCCTGAAAAAGGGATTTCCCCATTAACCCAGGACAGCGTTGATGATTGAGGCCTAAAGAGGTGAATGTGGGCCAGGCCAGCAGCCCCAGCCTCAGTCAGCCCAAGGCCCGTGAAGTGGGTGGATGGTGGCTCAGCCTCAGCTGATCTGAGAGGCCTGGGTCTGGGGGAGCTCTAGGAAAGGTCCCCAGGCCTTACTGTCCAGCACCTGCTTCCCTGGGGGAATTAAGAGATGGGACTCTGAAACCAGGTGTGTTGGAAGATCATGGCACCCCCTACCTGGAGTGTCCGGGTGATGGGGGTGGAAGTAGCCAGGCCTGGCGAAGTACACCAGTGTCTTATACCATCAGCAGCACTTGTAAACACTAATTTATAATATAACTGCGTGCAAAGTCGTATGCCTCAATTTCCCAGGAGCTCCTAGGAGCCTTTTATCATCTTGAAAAGGCATCAAGGCTTTGGTACCAGAGTCTTGGTTTTGCATCAAAATGCAGCTCAGCTATAATTAGCTGTATGACTGGGGGCTGATTGTATGATTTCTCTGAGCCTCACTCTCCTCTTGTGAAATATGGGGAAGCAGTGTCCACCTGCTGGGCTGCAGTGAGGGTTCAGTTAGAGCACTTAGGAGCTGTGCAAACACTGGCGGGTGCCAGGCTGACGTTGATGAGGTGTGTCCGGAGGCAGGGAACCTCCCGTGTGTGCAGAGACCTCTGCCGGGGTGCTGCCATATCAAGGGGCCATGAGGTTCCCAGGGCCCTGAATCACTGTTCTTTGTTCTTCCACCAAAGGGGGAGGAGGCGGGGGAACACACACAGGAGAGCTCTGCCTGTCATTCATCAGAAAGGGGCTGCCAGAGCTAGACTCTTCAGCAGTGGCTGTCACCCCAGAGATCTGTAAGACAGTCGCACATCGCTTCAAAAGGCAACTTTAATTGACCAAATTTATTAACTAAAGATGAACAAAGGATCCCTGTCCTCTTGTCCTCAAGCCTGTGATAAATCTTACTTCGAAAGTGAGCTGCTCAAGAAATTCCACCAACAGAGACAGCTACTGGCTCCAACTTCCTCGGTGCAAAGATTGGTTGCGCTCGTACTATGCACCAGGCCCTGAGCTACTGTTCCAGCCATTCTCCCAGCTTCCAGGTGCTGGCGTGTCCCTGGGTTCTCTCTGGCTATGGTTTCTTCTCTCTTTATTTCATAAAACCATAGATCTGCAAACACTGTCTGATGACTCCCAACACTGCTCTTCGGGCCTGTATCCCACAGCCCTGCATCCACCTACCGGCTCTCCATTTGGTTCTCACTGGGGTTTCACATGCAGATGCCCCAAATGAAACTCTTGGTTCTTCTACCTCTCATCCTCCTAGCCTTCTCCTTTTTGCTGCCTGCCTTCCATCCTATGGCTGTCAGGAGTCTCTGCTGAATCCTCTCTTTCCCTCACATTCTGTATCTTGTCAATCAATAAATCATGTTTGCTCTGCCTTCCCAAAGTATGCCCAAGATCATTTCTCACAATCCCCCACTGATGTCTGGAAGATGGTGAGGGACAGGGTAGCCTGGTGTGCTGTAGTCCATGGGGTCGTGCAGAGTTGAACATGACTAAACAACAACAGCGATGTCATCCGCCTCCAACTTCCCCATCTTCCTTCTTTACTTTGGCAGCTGCCTAATAGGTGTCCATTTTCATTCTTGCTCCACAAAGCAGTTCCTGAACAGGGCAACCACAGTAATATTTAAAAACAAATAGCAGGTCATATCCGCATCCAAATGCAAATCTCCAGTGGCTGCCCACTGAACACAGAACAAATTCCGATGGTAACCTCCCTAGCCCGGTATAAGCCAGCTCTGTAACCCTTCTCTTCTCCATTGATGGCCTCCAGCAGAGCATCCCTCTGTTCTGGTTTCAAGGACAGGGCCTGGCCTAGAGGAGGCTCAGCCAATAGTTCGCTTTGTTCACACTGGTCTTTCTGTCCCACAAGCACACAAGCCTCTTAGCACCAGCACCAGGGTCTGCTCCATCTGCAAAGCCTCATTCCCCGGACTCACATGACTGGTTCCTTCTTGTGGTTTGCCCTTTTGGCTCAAATATCACCCCTCAGAAAGGTCTTCCCAGGCCCTTCAACACTCCATCTAAATTGTCATCACTGTCCCATTTTCTTCACAATGTTAATTCACTCTGAAATACTATATGATCTATTGACATGTTTGGTGTTTCTCTGCCCCGTCTGGAAGGTAAGTGAGCTCCCTGAGGACACGGTCCGTGGATGTCTGGTTCACTGCTGTATTCCCACCACCAAGAACACTGACCACGTCATTGGTCAGGCTTAAGCCTCAGCACGTGCTTAAGAGGCATCTGACAGGTGGATCAAGGAAGGGAGTCACTCCTGCTCTGACTTTCGAATGTTTGAGGTCATCCGACCTCCTCTGTGACTTTATGACAAAGCTTCTCCTATTATCAGTGATGAACAAAGTCACCTTTAAGTCCTCGGAAATTAATTTCTTGTTCCTTGGAAATTCCTCAAGCACTCTTCACACTGATGAATGACCCTGCGGCCTTGCAAGTCCAGGGTGGGGAGCGAGGGTGGCTGTGACTCTTTGGAGGGGAAGACTGAGTCATGAATCCAAGCCTCACTTCAGAAACCTGCATAGCGCGGCTTTACATATAGGAGATGAGATTGCTGAATAGTCACAAACAAAAATTAGTACAATTAATTATATTCCACACCGAAGTTCACATTGAAAAGGAACCCACAGCAAATCCTTCTATACAGGATAAAACTGTTATACTGAATGATCACCTCTTAATTTACCAGTGCTGAAAATGGGCATAGGTTACATTTTCTGAGAGCAGGTACCCTGGTGCCGAGGGTCATGGAAACGATCTCCCTTTGAAAACACACCATGGCTGGCCAGAGGGGGAACACATAGATGCCTGTAGAGAAAAACGAACTAGCTGGAAATAACAGACAGATCATTTCTCCTGACAGACGTGTCTGTCAACATGGCTCCCTTTTCCGACAAGAAGCAGCAGTGGAAAAACCTCCTCCACTCGTTCCTAAACAGGGACATGTTGTAGAGAATGGGGTTGACGGCCGCGTTGGCAAAGGTGAAGGCCATCACCCAGAAGAAGAGGGACGGCCAGATGACCAGGTTCTGCTTGAAGTTCTGGATCAGGATGAGGAGGATGGTGATGATGATAGGGCTCCACATGATGAAGAAGGATATCATGAGCAGGAAGAGGGTGCGGAAGAGCCGGACGTCCTGCTGGGACACGCGCAGCTGGTGGCTCTCTGAGTAGGCCAGGCTCATCGTTAGCCTCTTCCTGGATGCCTTCGTGATCTGCAAGAACACAAAACAGAGCCAGAGCCACGGGTTATGGCAGGACATCAGCGGGTGTTGCTCTAAGAGGACCAGAGAAGCCCCAGGAGCTGGAATCTGCCATCCTCACTGCACTGGGACTGTTTGGCTTTGGAGCTTTGTGCACAGAGGGCTCCCTCCTCAGAGGCCTGACTCTCCTCCCGCACTAAGGATGCACTGGAGAAATGGGGCAGCTGGCCTCCTGAGAATAGGCTGAACTAAATCATGTTTTAAATAGTGTTGATGTACTGTGTGTGCTGTGCTAAGTCGCTTTAGTCATGTCCGACTCTTTGCGACCCCGTGGACGATAGCCCGCCAGGCTCCTCTGTCCATGGATATTCTCCAGGCAAGAATACTGGAGTGGGTTGCCATGCCCTTCTCCAGGGGATTTTCCAATCCAGGGATGAAACCTATGTCTTTTACATCTCCTGCACTGGCAAGCAGGTTCTTCACCACTAGCCTCACCTAGGAAAGCCAGAATGGGAGGGTCTGGAAGAGAGATGTGTGAAACAAAAGCACACTACTGTGGTCTGAATGTGTCCCCACCGAGTCCATGTGTTGAAACCTAACTCCCAAGGATGTTTTGAGGAGCTGTTATTAGGAGCTGCCCCAATTAGGTTAAGGGAAGAAGCCCTCATCAAGGGGATTAGTGCCCTTATGAGAGGCCCCAGAGTGCTCCTTTGGCCCTTCAACCCTGTGAAGACAGAGAGAACTCAGTCTGTAACCCAGAAGAGTGCTCTCATCAGGATCCCACCATGTTGGATCCTGATCTTGGACTTCCAACCTCCAGAAATGGAGAAATATGTTTGGTGGGGGGTTTGGGGGGTATTGTTTATAAGCCACCCAGTCTGTGGTATTTTGTTATGTCAGCCCAAACAGATAAAGATAAACATCTCTCCCGTTATTTCTTTTTTTGAAAGTGTTAAATAATTGATTATATAAAATCAGTATGTACTCAAAGGTACAAGTTGTTTGGGAACCATCTCCCAATCATGAAGGTCTGTTGGCACCACCAGCAGCTATATGGAGACTAGAGGAAACCGCCAGCAGAGAGAGACAATCCCCTCACACGGGCAAGCAGGCAGGTTCCTTGTCTGTGAGGGAGATGGGAGTCACTGAGAGAACAGCCCTTCCTTTCCCCTTCCACACACCCAGCCCCCAATTCCCGTTCTGTGCTCTAGTGATGGGGAAGCTTTAAACTGGCCCTCAGATACATTGTTTGAAATAAGCAGGCATATCCAAAAAAGTGACTAGAAAGTTCTGAAGTCAGATTGAGGTGTCCTTAAAGATTCCTGCTCCCAGTAAGAAAGAGGAACTGGTCAGATCACTGCTAGTGACATGTGTTGAAAAACTGAAACCATTTCCTGTTTGTACCCCCAGGTGAGAGATGACAACAGGTAGGATTAATATTTTTGTACATATCTTTGCACACCTAGATGCACATATCAGTAGAATAAATTCCCAAGAGTGGAACTGCAAGGATCTCTAATATTTTGTACTAACGGGCAGGGTCAGCTTTAGAGCAGAGGGATTGCAGGCAAGCAGGCTACTCTGGTGATATGGGTTCAGAAGGGCGTTCTGGACTCTTCTGTCATGAGCCCTTGCAGGCACTGCTGTCTGGGTTTTCTGTCCAGTCTTTTCTGTTCAGTTAGAGGGTTTTGCTTCAGTGTTGGTCAGAGAGGCTGGTTACTGGTTGACAGTGGGCAGCCTTGCATGTGGAAATGGTCCATCAACTAAGGCAAGCTGACCAGATTAAAATAAAGCCCTGCATGTCTTTTCACCCCACTGTCCCATGTAAAAGTAGTATTTTTGGAACAGACAAATGTTTCATAACATCTCAGAACCAGAGTATTGGAGCTAGATGGGCCTGTGCAAAGTTGGAGTAGCACTGCTCAGACTTCACTCTGCCTGTGAGGCCTTCAGCACTACTATGTTTAAATGTAGATTCTGACTTTGCAAGGACCACACTCTGAGTAGCCAAGGCCTACCCAACCCTTCTTTCTACAGGTGGGGCAACAGGCCCCCGGGGAGAGGATTTAGCCAAAGTACTTTGAAAACAGGAGCTGTGGAAGTATTCATGTCAGGGAGCAAAAACCCTACAGAAGCCAGAAGCCGAGTCCCTGAGAGAGGAGGTGGGGCCGCTGTTTAACTGTGTCTTCCAGGCACAGGGTGGTGGGCTGGCCTGACCTCCCCAGACGTTCTAAAGAGCTCAGGCTCAGGCTGCCCTGGGCATACTCACAGTGTCCTGCCCCTCCACCTACTTCTAGTTGTCCTCTAAGTACAGCCAGAAAGCAGGAGGCCTGCCCTCCCCTATCACTTGCTCAGCTTTAGGGGTGCCAAGAGGTGGGGGTTGAGAACAGAGGCTGGGGGTGGGAGTGAGGGGTAGGCTGGTACACAGTCAGCCCAGTGGAGCCCTGGACCTACTAGCCTGACATGCTCTGTTCTAGTCTACGACCTCTGTCCTAGGGAAGAAATCCAACCCTGAATGTCTTAGCACATTTGTGGTGCTTGCTAACTTTCCTTTGCTTAGTCTGGCCCTGTGTCCTTCTGCTTTTCCTGCAGGAGCAGTCTTCTGGCCGCACAAAGAGTGCTTACATGTCTGGACATTTTAATAGCCAAAAGTCTTATCGTTAGCTCTGCCCTGGCCTTCCTAGGACCATTGCCCTAAGATTCTTGAATCTCAAGAAGTGAAACAATTAGAAAGTAATTAGATTCATTCAAATTTGGGGCCAGATTAACTCTAAGATCTGAATGGCTTTAAGTAGTCCCTTGAGAATGCTTCTAACTAGCTGAAGGACATGCTGTGCCATGCTAAGTCACTTCGGTCGTGTCTGACTCTGTGAAACACTGTGGACTGTAGCCGGCCAGTCTCCTCTGTCCATGGGATTCTCTAGGCAAGAACAGCGGAGTGGATTGTGGCGCCCTCCTCAGCTAAAGGATAGCCATTTTAATTGTCTTATGGTTACATGCAATTGCTTCTGTGCAGTAGTTTTTGGTCTGGGCAACAGACACTGAATGGATAGAACCCCTTCCTTCCCACCATGAATAACAGGAATTGTGATCACCAAGCTTTATGGAAGGCCCCCTGTGTGCCAGGTAGGTACTATGCATTTATTTTATAAATTATCACATTTCATCTTCACAACTTCTCTTTGGATTTGTACTACTATTATTATTATCTTCACTTCAGAGATGAGGAAACTGAATCTCAGGAAATTTGAGTAGCTTGTTGAAGTTCACTCCACTGATGCTAAATGGCTAAAGCCACCATCTGGGAAAATCCAGCTCAGGTGACCTGAAGATTAGCGATATTATTAGTGATATCATAAATGGCTCCAACAGGGCTGCCTTCCTCCTGGCTCTTGTGCTCAGTGGGGCTGTTGCTCAGGAGATGTGACCCACCATCTCGGACCCACATGCTAGAAGTCATGATGGCACATCCAAGCTGGAAGGTGCTGTGTAGAATCAAAATTAGAATATGTGTTCAGGTGAAAGCTGGGTAATCTGAGATCCTGGATGGTAGACCTGGGAGGGTAACGGCTGCCCAAGGGCAGGTGGAAGGGCTGCAGGCAAAATGGTACCACTTCTGAATAGCCTAAGTGCAGCCTGGTGGGTACACATGGATGATTCCAGCAACAGCCTCATTGCTAGTGCTGTCCACATTGCTCTGCCAAGTAGGATGGAGTCCTTGGTACAGTGGCTTTTAGATTTCTTTTTTTTTTTTTTTTTTGCCAAACCACGTGGCTTGTGGGATCTTAGTTCCCTGACCAGGGATTGAACCCGGACCCTTGACAGTGAAAGCACAGAGGAACCACTGGACCACCAGGGAATTCCCTAAAAGTTTTTTGAGTGAATGATGTAAATGAAAGTTCATCTTTATTGAGCACTTCTTATGCACCAAGCCTCTGTACATATCACTTGGCTTATCTCTTTAAATTCTCCCAATGATTCTGTGACTTATGTACTTTGATGATCCCCATTTTACAGAGGAGGAAACTGAGGCTCAAAGAGGTTAAGGAGATTGCCCAATAGTACCCAGCTAAGCAGCTGCAGAGCTGGACTTCAAACCTTGGCAGTCTGTCCATGCTTAAACTAATTCCTTCCCACCCTCTAATATCTCCAACAGTAGCAGTCCTTCTGTCCAGCCTGTAACTCCAAGCTCTAATGCTGGGGACATCCTGGTTCACCTCTCGTTGGCACCCTGCAGCGCTTTGTTTCAGGTGCTCACGTGGCACTTGCCACATACTCTCACGTAGATGTTGAAGCATCGTTCTTACCTCTGAGTCCCAC
Source organism: Dama dama (assembly GCF_033118175.1). Lineage (NCBI taxonomy): Eukaryota > Metazoa > Chordata > Mammalia > Artiodactyla > Cervidae > Dama > Dama dama. The sequence continues at coordinate 61,562,469 of NC_083695.1, read as the reverse complement.
AGGCTGCAGCTCCCTGGGGGTTGGGCAGCCCTGTGGCTTCTGTGGTCCAGGGCTCTGGCAAGGGCCTGACAATGACTATGAGCAGACAGCGAAACAGACTGAGTCATGAGCCAAGTGAATATGTGGTTGGCTCTTTTTTTAGCACCGACTGATGCTCCCATTTCCTTCCATCCACAGTTCCCACAGCTTTGAGGGAGCGAGAAGGAAAATGGGCCCATTATAAACAAATGTGGCTCCTCCCCCGCTCCCTTCCCTACTTAGGTGACATGACTAACCAACTTTCATTCAGGGTTTAAAGTGTCTCTGGCATGCACTAAATGCCTGATGTACTTTTAGATCAAATTAAATGCTTGATTAACTTCTGAGGATTAACTTTAATCCTTAAAACAAGCCTATCAGGTATCTTCTGTTATTTTGGGGAGACAGACAAGACTCTGAGAGGTGAAGTGACTTGCTCAGGGCCTCACGGTCAAGGTGGAGACGCACACCTCAGGGGGAATGCTCTTCACTGCCCGGGACACCCTGCAGCTTCCAGAACAGAGGACAGAGCTCCCAGGAACCTGGCCCACAGCCGCCCCCATCAGGGTCACTGGAGCTTAATGCAATGCACATACGTGGGCCCCCCTTCAGACACTGATTCTGTGGGTCTGAGTGGCCTCAGGAATGCGCATTGTTCATTAACTCCCCAGGTGCTTCTCCATCTCTAAAATATGAGAACTACGCATCTAGGACAAGAGGCTTGGGGTTTTCCCCCAGTCCTTTGAAGAGTCACTTTTAAATTGTCTAGAACTTGCTGACTTTGCATTCACTGAGCATCTGAAGGCCATGAGTGAGCGAAGCTTCTCCCCACCAGACCATGGCTGCAGACAGGTGAGTGTGGGGGCGGTCACTCCCAGTACCCAGCTCCAGTCCCTTGGGTCTCCTCTGAGGGTTGCTTGGTCAAACCACACCCTTCTGATCATTAGACAACAGACTCCATCTTTCCAGAGGGCCCACCTCTTCTTCCATCACAGGCCAGCAGGCCCCCCCAAGCTAGGGAATGAGGGCCAGGCATGGGGAAAGGAAGGGCCGTGTGCTCACTACCTAACACCTTCACCTGTATCTGCAAGGGATTTCCTTTCTCTTCTAAGCCCTGAGCTAGGTAAAGGTTTTCCAACTTCAGGCCAGACACTCACTCTCTCTTCAACATATATTTTACTAAGCCCCTACTCTGTGGCCAGCCCTCTTATAGGTGCTGGATGCACAGCAAGAAGCAAGAGAGCCCGGCCCATTCTGCACTTCCACTCTAGTGTTCGGTGAAACGAGTGTAGGAGGGAAGGGAGGGGGACCAACAAACCTACAAGCTGTCCCACAAATCCTGGAAGCGTCTCATCTTGCCATGGTGATGGTTACTGGGTGACGGTATAAACCAAGCCCCACCCGTGAGCAAGGTCAGCTTGATCAAAGGCACTGGGGAGTGGCCTGGAGACTATTACCCTGGGAAACTGTGGATTGGAAAAAGCCACTGGAGGTGTAGAGCACGCCTGAGTCAGGAGGAAAGAGGAATCTGGGGAGGCAGAGGGTGGAAAAGGCCATTGCCCCAAGCAGTGGGAGCAGCCCCGGAAAGGAAGAACCTGGATGAAGCTTGCTCTCAACGCTCAGCCAGGGCAAGCCAGCAACCCAAGGCAGGACTTGAAAGCAGCTGTTCTCAAAAGAGAGTCTGGGGAGCACCAGCCCAGAGGGAGCTCTGCGGGGAAAAGGCGGTCTGCAGTCAGATTTAGCAGTGCTGCCTACTCTGGTCTGGAGTTGGAGATTCTCAAAGTTTGTTAGCATAATAAAGGCTCTGAAAAGGCCTGCAGCAAAGTAGCCCACTTAACCTTGATTAATCTAGCATTTTCTAAGATCATGGAACCCTTTCTAACATTTAACATCGCATGGAGTTCTAGAGAACATTTTAGAACACTTCTCACTGCTTGTGAGGAATAGAAGTCAAGGTGATTTGAAAGACACCTTGGGCTTCCTTGGTGGCTCACTGGGGAAGAATCCGCATGCCAATGCAGGAGATGCAATCCTGATCCAGGAAGATGCCCCATGCTGCAGAGCAACCAAGCCGATGTGCTGCAGCTATTGAGCCTCTGCTCTAGAACCTGGGAGCCACAACTACTGAAGCCCACACATCCTAGAACTCACAACAAGAGAAGCCACCATAATGAGAAGCCTGTGCACTGCAACTGGAGAATAGCCCCCACTGTCTGAAACTCGAGAAAGGCCCACACAGCAATGAAGACCAGAACAACCAAATTAATTAATTAAAAAAAAAAAAAAAAAGAGCAACACCTCTCAGGCTCGAGACGGTGCTTGAGTTAGAGTTAAGAATTAGAAGCAGTGACAGGTGTGAGGTGGGGCTGCTGGGAAAGTTACCTGTCCTGTCACTCCAAATGACATGCTAATTGTGTCTCTTAAATATAGCTAATTAACATTGATGTTCAAATGATTTTACAGAGTTACACTCTTAAAAGAAAAAGCTTGGCAAAAAGGCTGATTCAGTGTCTCTCAGTTATGAATATCTTCAGAGGGAGAGAGATGCAAGCTAGGAGGCTCTGTCTAGGTTCTCCACCTGGAAGCTCACCTGCTTCCAAGTTACCCACAGGTACAAAATGAGGACAAATGTCAGTCCTCCTGGGAAAGGGGCAATAGTCAGTTTTACCAGTGGAGTGGAAAGTAATTTTCTGAAAGTCTTATATTTGCATTTGTGATTTTCAAAACCACATTTTACCTCTTTCATATTAAAGTCTAGCAGTCTATTCAAAATATAATATCTGCACTCTCATTTTATTGTGTTAAACAATGCATTGGGACCCATTTGGCTCCAGAGGAAACTGAGGCCCACATTCATCAAGTGACTTTTCTAAGGTCACGCAGTAACAAAACTTGGACTAGAATTGGTATCTTATGACTCTTTGTCCTGTGGTTTTCCCACTGCCCCAAAGAAGAAGGTGCTGTTGGCCCTTTCAGGGTGATCCAAGTTTCTTTCTTATTCATTCAGTAAGGGTTTATTGATCCCCTACAATGAATAATCCAGGCTCTGGGTTTTTTTTTTTTTTTCCCAGGCTCTGTTTTAAGCACAGGACTATGGCAGTAAACAAAATGAAGTCTCTGCCTTTGGAGAGCTTGCATTCTAGTGGGCAAGACAGATGACAAGCAAGTAAAAATGCACATATGGAATATGACATGGTTGGAAGTGCTTTGAAAAGAAATAGGGTGAGGGATTAGAGAATGATGGGGACTTTCTGGAGAAGAATCTCTTGAGAAGAAACCTAAATGAAGTAGGAGAGTGGCCCATACAGAAGCCTGGGGATAGAGATCCAGGAGAGGAAATGGCAGGTGCAAAGGCCCTGAGGCAGAGTGTGTTGGCATATGTGAGGAACAGCCCCAAGGACACAAGGGAGATGCGGGGAGAAGACAGGTGAGAGGGGCAGGCAAGGGCCAGATCACAAAGGGTCTTGAGCAGAGAGTTGTAGCTTTTCCAGCGTATGTGAAGGAAGCTATGGGATCTAAATCACATCTTTGACTCATTGCTCGGGACACTGTTTCATAACTGTGAGTCACACCAGGCAATCTGATTCATCCAGGAGCCGTCCTGGGATCTGTGATGGGAAGAACGGAAGGCTGGCCATGGGTTTATACACACAATGTCTGGAATTGCAGTTACATGTGGATGGATAACAGGACCCCTCCCCCAACTCCTCAGGGCTCAAGGATGTTTCCAGGTCAGCCCTGGCATGAGGAGAAGATGGAGGGGGTGGGAAACCTTTCCAGAGAAGTCATCCTTCTGCAGAAGGCGGCTGAGAAGTGTGAGGCACAAGTGAAAAGAGGCAGATCGGAGCCCTCTCACCCTCTTCGGGGCTCAGGGGTGGGACCGCCCAAGCAGGAGACGTGGATGCCCCTGCCAGCGTCTGCCCGGCCCTCCCCTAGCCAACCAACCAGCCCTGCTCCAGAGCCAGATCCTAGTTCCTGCCTTGCCCCAAATCTGGGCTCTGCTGTTCATTCTCTCAAAAATCTCAGCAGTGCCTCCTCCCAGCATGCTGTGAGAGGATGAGAGGAGCAGCCCTGCCTAACAGTTAACAGCAGCATTAATTCCTTCATCCCCTGCTACAGGCAGGGGTGACACCACCACAGTTGCACCATGAGTAACTCCTATGTATCTCACAAAAATCTTAAACTATTGGGCTTTTGACCATTATTTTGCAGACGAGGGAACTGAGGTTTGGAGAAGGTAAGTAACTTGCTGAGGTCACACAGCAAGCAAGGGACACATTCAGGACTGGTTACTAAAACAACACTTTCAGGTCTCCTTCTTTTACATCCTTTTGTCTTTTACAGTCCTTTGCTTTTCTCCTTTTTTCCCCCTCTTTTTTCTCTTTTAACAATTTGCAAAGTGTTTTCACACAAAGCCTCACCATGGATTTCACTGCACTGAATAGCAGTGAAAAGGGGGACACACCTTTTCTTGTGTCTCCCCCTTCCTTTTCTTGTGTTAAAGCTCCTTCTAGATTGTGACCTGCTCTTGACCAATCTCTACCGCCCCACCAACACTTCACACAGCAGATTCTTGACAAATGTCTGAAGAATTAAAGTGTTGGAACTCTGGAACCAGACTGCCTAGGTTTATGTCATGAAACGGCTGCTTATGAGCTGTGTGAGCTTTCATAAATTGCTTAACTTCTCTGTGCTTACGTTTCCTCATCAGTAATTCCGGTTAGGAGTAGATGAGTTCCTGACACATGTAAACATCACTTGTTAAAAAACATTTTTTTTTAATAAATTCATTCTACACGACTTCCCTGGTGGTCTAGTGGTTAAGAGTCCGCCTGCCAATGCAGGGGACACAAGTTTGACCCCTGGACCCAGAAGATTCAACGTGCCATAGAGCAACTAAGCCCAAGCTCCACAACTATGGAGCCACAAGCCTAGAGCCCAGGCTTTGTAACAAGAGAAGCTGCCTCCGTGAGACGCCCACACACCACAACGAACAGTAGCCCCCGCTCACCATAACTAGAGAAAGTCGGAGCGCAGCAACAAAGACCCAGAGCAGCCAAAAATAAGTAAATAAATAAATCTTTAAAAAAAACTTCAACCTACACTTCTTTTTTCCCTCGCTTTTTTCTTTTAACATAATGATAGTAACTAAAGCTTACAGAGCATTTACACATGCCAGACTCCCACTGTAAGCACCTTATAGACCTCAATGCCAGGCTTGAATCTGCCTCACACCCTTGAGCAAGCCGCAGGTGGGGCGTCACTTAAATGGGTCACAAGTCACCTGGTGGTGAAGAGCCTTGGGATGAACATGGTGGTCATCTCACACAGAATCCAAGGACTACAAGATTCAGATGGAGGATGGCTTGGTTTGGGGTTCTAAACTTCTAAGCAGGTCACAGATCTTTAGCTACAAAGAAAGGGCCATAAAAGTGGCCAGACAGCAAGCAAGACCTAAGGGCCCCACTTCAATATGCTCGTTTACCATATGACCCACTATATGCTATAAAACCAAGATTCAGCAACTGTAAACATTGGAGAGGACTCAAAGGTTTTGTATTAAACCTTCTAAAGCGAGCGTGAACACAGGCAGATGCCGCCTTTGCCTGGGCCAGCATCTCATGTGCAAATATGCTGCCTCAAGAGGTAAGAAAGAAGCAGGCTGGCAGGTCTTTTTTACGTTCCTGTACACAGTCACACTTGAAGGAGGAGATCATTTCCTGTTTCAGTGCACTTATGAAAGGCACAAGCCCTGGGAGTGAGGGGGTAGCAATGGACGGAGACAGGAGGGGTTTCTGGTGATGTTCCGCTTCTGGGAGCTGCTTCTGGGAGTGTGGTCAGCTTGTGAGCTGTGTGTGTATGCTTTCTGTATTTATATTGCACTTCAATAAAAGTTTTAAAAAGTGTACATGCTTTATTGCTACATTGCTGTTTGTGATGGGGAAACAATGGACACAACCCAACCCAAAAGCTCATAAAATAAATTATGTCACATCTGTATGATGGAGGACCATGAAGTCATTGCAAATAATGAGGCAGAGATACAGGAACTGATACAGAAAGATGTCATGATATAGTCCTAATCAAAAAAAGGAAGTTACAAAGTAGAAAGTATTATCTCAAATTGGAAAATAAAATGGTTGAACCATGGAAATAGTCGATACTTAATAGTTGACCATTTTATACGGTTCAGTATATATATATATATATACACACACATATATATGTGTGTGTATGTTTATATGTACGTACACGTACATATACATATTCAAATTGCATATAAGTATGTATATATATAAATGTATAAAATATAACCTGAAAAAAAATTTTTAAACTGCCAACAAAGGGGGTAGACAAGATTTTTAGTATCTATGTTACATACTTCTATGTCTTTAATTTTTTATAATGAGTTATATTACCTTAGTGATCAGCAAAAACAATAATTATAACAATCACAAAGATAAAACTTTTTAAAAATACCAAACTTTTGTCCCTTAAAGGGATGGATCTGGGGAGTGAGCCAGGATTGGGCTGGTGTGAATTCTAAGGTAACTTCTGACCTGGAAATGCTAAGATTCCATCTGAACCTGAATGAAGTTCAGCCACTGGGCTTGAAGCAAACGTACCTGTAAAATTTTGGAGTAACTGATCACAATAAGCAGTCCTGGTACCAAGAAGTTGAAAATAGCAAATGACACATCCCAGGTGATTTCTCCGCCAATACTGGGCCAAACCAGTGTGCAAATCGGAATTTCCTACATACAAAAAGGAAGAGAAGGTCACTTAACGCGGGATTCTTATTTGGCCTTTAGCTCAAGCCCAGTTGAGGTTATCTGGCACTGCTACACTGTTGTGTTTTGATGGCACACAACTGGTGTGACAAGAAACCCTAGACTCCCTTCCACTGCCCACACAACCCCACTTACAAGTCATTTGCCTCAAACCCTCAGAATCACCATGATTATTATTCCCATTCTCCAGTGGAGGCACATGGACCTCAGGGTCCAAAGGCTGGGGAGACCTAGGCATGATTTTGGATCATGGCTCCATCACACGCATCATGTCCAAAGGCATGATCCCGGATTCAGTGCTCTTTCTACTTCCTTGGACTGAGTTGCAAAGAGCCATTGAGGTTTTTCTTCCAAATCCTTCATTTTACAGGAGAAAAATCTGACCCCTGAAAGTTCACATAGATTGGAAGAGGTGTGCTACACGCAAACATATAAAACCAGGAGTGAGGTTTCAGTATAGTCACACTGCTGAAGGCAACACGGTCTCCATTAGGGCATTAAGTGTTCGTTTGGGGGGTGTTCAAATGTCTGAACTGTGTCAAGCTGCATCAAGGCAGCCATGGTTTACTCCAGAACAGTGCTGGAGCCCAGACTCGGGAACTCTGTGCTCATGCTCCTCTCCTGCAGGGAAGCACCCAACAGGCTTACAGCGAAGGTGCAGCTGCAGCCATCAGTTAAAGACGTAAAACCACTGAGATGGGACGGAAGAGTGTGTAGGTTTGTGACCTCACTGCTATTGCCATCACTATGTTGTGTTGAATTCAAATGTTTGACACTAATTACAAACCCCAAAACCTGTTGGGAACTCACTGGATAGTTACTAAGAGCTGCTACAATAATTTCTTCCAACAAATAAATAGGTTAAGGAAAAGACTTCTATCTATCTATCCTCCCAAACACAAATCTCCAGCATCTGCTTGACTATAGGACAAAACTATTTAGAAAACAAGAGCCCTACACACTTTCAAACACATAGAACAGATTTTGAAGAACACATTCTCTGTAAAAAGACCACATTATTGATTTTTGGTGGACAGGGCATCTTAACCACTGTCCAAAAGCAGTATCATCAACCACACCATCATTCACTCATTTGACCAATATTAATTGAATGCTATTCTAAGAAAAGGGTTTCCCTGGTGGCTCGGTGGTAAAGAAGCTGCCTGCAATGCAGAAGACACTGGTCCTCGAGTCAGGAAGATCCCCTGAAGAAGGAAATGGCAGCCCACTCCTGTGTTCTTGCCTGGGAAATCCCATGGACAGAGGAGCCTGGAGGGCTACAGTCTAAGGGATCACAAAGAGTTAGACATGATTTAGTGACTAAGGAACAACAACGAAGACTAAACAAAGGCACAGAATTTTTATCATTTTCTAATGTGTATAAAAATTGAGTGGTTGAACTCAAAATACAATCAAATAATCACCCCTTTTCCTGTTCGGTATTCACAAAAAATAGTAACATCTGAAATTCACTGAGCATTTATTCTTGGCCAGGAAACACTTTACACACATTATCTTATTAGATGTTCAATACAGCCTTTTTTGAAGTGCATAGTTATTTTCCCCAAACAGAGGAGGGAACTAAGTCTTAGAAACATTCTCCTAAAATATTAGTCTAAAACACTAAAGATATAGTCCTTTTTAATCATCTCCAAAGAGCTGGGTGGTTATAAGGATCTACCAAGAAAACTCTAAGGCAAGTAAGGCAGGGAAGAATGATTTAGTTATATTTATGCCTTAAGGTGGGCTTCCCTGGTGGCTCAGATGGTAAAGAATCTGCCTGCCATGCAGGAGACCGTGGTTTGACACCTGGGTCGGGAAGATCCCCTGGAGAAGGAAATGGCAACTTACTCCAATATTCTTGCCTGGGAAATCCCATGGACAGAGGAGCCTGGAGGGCTACAGTCCATGGGGTTGCAAAGAGTTGGACATGACTGAGTGACTAGCAATTCGTACCTTGAGATGGGGGTGCATTTGGGGTGAGAATGTTGCTTCCTTTTCCTATTTGATTCAGATGGCTCGCAAATGCACTGGATATTCTAGAAACTTGTTATTCTATCCTCACCCCACTGTGCACACCTGATGGAAGAAAGTTTATTAGAGCTGTCTACATTTTGGTAGTTGGAAAGAAATCTGTATCTCTCACGGATCTTCTGAATATTGGCAGTGCAGTGACCATGGTTCTTTGGGAAATCCACACAGCTTTTGCTTGTACTCAGACCTCCACCCACCAGGGACCCCTCATCCCAGGTACATTGGTGGGCAACACATATCAACACATATCAACATATCACATATGTTGAAGCGGCAATCAGGAGAAACAGATTACAACCCCGAGTGGGACTTAATCTTTAACTCTTATGCTTGTGATGGCAAAACGTACAGAGAAACAGATGACCCCAGAACCATTTCTAAAAACCCCCAAGAGACCCCAAACTCTTTCCAAAAACCCTCTCCAGAATGTCTGCCCTACTTTCTCCAGGCTTAAAAAGATTTTGTAGAAAAATGTGTAATGATAGAACAAGGTGTTCCCTCTAAATTAGGGGGAAAATATAGATCTTTAAATAATATGCCTGTATCAGCCTCATGTTGTTGAGGAAAACGTATAGGTGTGAATGTACAGGTATCTACCCACACGCCCACACAAAGAAGCATAGAAAAGACTGGAAATCCAATTAAAAATAAAAAAGACCAAAAAAAGCCAAGTACACAGGCACTTGATACAGGTCTGGTATATGTCAAGTATGTAAAGCCCCATGATTCTAAATATTGAGAAATTTTCCTTCAGATTTTCTTGCACAAATGAGTACCAGGTAAATTTTAATATTTTGCTAATAATGATGCTCAGTGATTAGAAGGTGAAAGATCTTAAGAAATGCTCAGAAAAGACAGATAAAGGCTTCCCATCACTGAGTGACTCAGTGGGCATTTGTAGCACAATGATGCTTCTGTCATTTTCTTGTGCTCATTGAAAAAAGCATGTAGGGGAAAAAAAAAAAAGACTGGAAAGATACACTCCAGAAAATTAACAGTGTCTATTTCTAGGTGGGACTCAAGTTATATTTACTCTTTTGACTTATGTGAATTTTCTAAATTTTCTATAATGTGTTTATGTGACTCTTATAAGAGGGAAAAAATGGCAGTAAAAGTTTATTTTTAAGGGAAATGATGAGCAGATACGAAACAAAAATTACCATGATAGTTGAGAAACCTAAACAGCTATTTTTTTCAACAAACACAGTGAAGCCAGGAAGACTCAAATTCCATGACACTGATGAAGATGCTCTTTGACTTTTTGATTTGTGGCTCTCACTCCAGATAGGAGTGTGTAAGGAAGTAAGATAAGAACTCTGCCAGGCACCCTCATCCATGACCTAAGAGACAGTGAGGGTGGCTTGCATGAACTAAATGACTAATTACATGTTCTCTAGAAAGCTTTATATGGTATCATTGGTTAAATGCAGTATTTATCATCATTTCAAAAAAAAAAAAAGAACAGGCACCAGGCCCACAGTCCAAGACCTAACATGGTGTTATAAGTTTGTTTCTGTGGGAAAGTCCATTTGACTTAAGTCATTTTGCTTCTAGGTATTCTCATAAGCTGTAACTTGTAGAAGGAGTTTGGCAGTCAGTCAAATCTGGAAGGTTGGGGTGTGAGTATTAGAATATTCTCTGTAATTTTTCTGCACATTTAAAATGTTTTCTGATTTTAAGAAGGAAATTTGAAAAAAAAAAAAAAAAGCGCTAGGTCTACTTTCCTACTGAGCTACACAAGCAGAGCTGGCTCAGCTGGTGACAGTGTCCTGGAATCTATTTGTCCAACCACTCGCTGACTCAAGCCACCGTGTCTGAGCCACTGCGAGGCCACAGTGGGAATGGGCCAGGAGGCTGCGGTGCAGGCAGGGAGGGAGAAAAGCACCAGGAAACTTCAGTACAGAGCAGTGAACTAGAAGTACCCAGAGAGCTACAGGTGATGGGATTGTGGCGTGACTGAGAAAGCGGCATCCGGGAGGGGTAGTGTCAACTGGGCCTGTGAGGATGGGGCATTGGCCAAGAGAACGAGGAGGCTGGAGCTCCATGTCCCAACCAGAAAGGATGTAGATGGGAGGCCAGGCACAATGGTGTGAAGTGTGCTTGGGGGTGACCTGTATTGCCATCCCAATCTCCATTTCCCCCTGGCAGTCTCATCCACTTCCATGGTGGCTTTTCGCAGATGTTGCTGCCATCTACTCTTTCCAGCCCAGTCTTCTGCTGAACCCCAGACTGGCCTCCCCACCCCAAGAGCATCTCTATAGGATGCTTCACAGGCACACCTAGCATCCAGTGTCACACCCCAACGATTCCACCTCCTGCCTCATAGACTCCAGGCACAGAGCCTCCATTTTCCAAGCTGTCAGATACCTGAGAGCCGCCCTTCCACCTTCTTCTCTCTCCACTCAGAGGGAACTCTTAGGTTCTGCCTTAACAGCTATCCAACTCACCACAAGCTCTTTCTCACTGTCCCCCAAGACACAGTCATCTCTCACCTTGTAAGTCCCAATGTCCTAAAGGGTGTGTACCTGGCCCTTCTCTAGTTGGCTTCCACCAACCTGTCCAGCTCCATCTCATGCAAACATGTGGGCTGTTTCTTCTGCCTGTAACACCCCTTCAGTCCCTCCAGTCCCCCACGTCAACTCATGGCTTTCCAGGAAGACTCCCCTGAGAGTGGGGGACATCTATCTACAAGCACCTCTCAAGCGCCGACCCCTCCCCCCACCAGCTGACTCATCTGCAAAGGCCACCTGATTGCAGCTGTTTCCTGTCAGCCTCTCTAATGACTCTTCCTGGAACACCCTTGGGGACCCCTTTGGAAATAATTCTCCCTGCCCCACCTCGTCAAACAAGATGGAAGACCTCAAGGTTGTTTTAAGAAACTAGGCATCCTAGTTATATATCTCCACTCCTCTCAGCTTCCCAGCTAAGAAAGAACATATCCATGCAAGAAATGGACTTACTTTCCTGTATCTTAAAAGTATCCTTTAATATTAGCAAACGTAAGCAAACTTGTCTCCCCAGTCAATCCACACGCAGTAGAGACACGATAGCATTATTAGCCTGAAATGAAATCGGGACAGGGCAGAGAGCAGTGCGACCAAGCACTCCTCCGGAAGCGTGAACTCATGGGAGAGGGTCCTGGAGGGACAGACAGACCCCGGCTAACTTCCAGTTCCATCCTTTGTTCATCCTGTGACTTTAGGCATCTTCTCCCTCAGAAAATAAACATGAGAACACCAACTCGTGGGGTTACTGTGAGGTAACTGAACTGTGCCAGGGTCTGAGACCAGAAGCTGGGTGACCTACATGCACCTCCTTGGAGAGAAGGACAGTGTCTTGGTCATGTGACTCATGGTGGGGGCAGGAGGGAGGGGTGCTCAGTAAATGTTTGCAGAATAAATGGGCAGCACACTCTGACCAGGGTGGACAGTCCTCCCTACCTGCCAATGAAGGTCATGCCCCACTGGGACCATAGCACATACAGAATCCTATTGGAATAGGCTGGGATGACCTGGCTGAGATGGCTAAGTTGCTAGGATGTGTCCACTCTCCTAAAATGGCAGTGTTTTTTTTTGTTGTTTTTTAAATATCAGTCTTTTATTTTATAGCAATCAGAAGAATTATACTGTTTGAAAAATGTTTAAAATATTTATAACCAAAGATAAGGAAACTAATAATAGCTGGCAACTCTTGAGCGCTTAACTGTGTGTGTGCCAGGAGTTAGTTCATTTACTAAACATAGTCCCCACAATGTTAATAAGGGTAATATTGCTACTGTGCCCATTTTGCAAATGAGGAAAGTGAGGTATAAGAGAGATGAGACCACTTGCCTCTGTCTCGCAGCTCCTGAATGGCAGGGATGGGATTCAAACTCAGATCATCTGACTCTAAAATCTGCATTCCTAATACCAAATTATCTATCATTTTCTAGAATGTCTACCATTTCATCTAAGTTTGCGAGAGTCTAATCACCTTGACTGCTGGGCACCCACTGCCCAAATGGACAGAGGTTCCTGGGGAGTGGGTTTGACCAGGGGTGGAGCTCAGATAAGCAGAAAACTCTGAGAGACACTGTCTCCCTGGCCTGTTCTCCTGGAGGGGAGGGAGCCAGTCTGCGCCTGGGTTTAGTTAGTTTTCTAAGCTGGTGGTTTGGGTAGGAAAATGTCCCCCATCCAAAACCTCCATATTTAGTGTCCAAGTGTGTGTGTGTGGGGGGGGGGGGGGGGGGAGGGCAGGCAGAGCCAGGAAGTTGGGAGTAAAGGATTGAGAAAACAAGTCTTTGCTAATTTTAAATTTGAGTCTCAGTTCAGTCTAGACTAGATCCTTCTCTGTCTCTTTTTTTTAATTGCCCCCCTCCCTCCCCCCACCCAACTCTCATTCTTCTCAACTTATTCCTTTAACTGCAGAGCCTCAGTCGACCCACCTATAAAAAAAGGCATTTCCTACATGTTCAGGTCATAGCCCTTGAGGAACTAGGAGTTTTCTGTTTGTTGGGAGGTGTGGGTATGTGTGTGCTGGGGGTGTGGAGTAGGTAGGGAAAACAACAGAGGATGGAGGGCTGGAAAGGACTGTCCCAAGTTTTCATCACAAGTTCCACAAGTTCCACCTTGGGGAACATGGCTCCTGCAGCCAGTTCACCTATCCCTAATCTTCTGGCCCACTCTCTCCCTCTCCAGGCTATTAAGACCAAAGTGGTGTTTCTGCATTAAAATAATAAGAGGGGTCTGTGTGCCCAGCCCCAAAAGGTACTGAAGGAAGGTCACCCCAACACGAATCTCCACAGAGGCATCTTATGGTAAAACCCCCGCCATTCCAGAAGGGTTGTGGAGGGTCCAGCCTCCACAGGTGCCATACCTGGGGTAAAATACAGACTGGCAAGGCACGGAAGGTCCTGCTTCTGTGTGAAGGCCTTCTGACTCAAACAACCCCTGTGTCCACGTCAGTCTGGGTTGCTGGTTGAGAGGTCACAAGTGCCTCGTTTTTTAGTGTCATTTGCCGGTCAGGTAGGAGTGTACCTGAAATAGTACTCCCCCTCCACCCCCGCCCCCCAGGCGCCTTCTCGTGGGGCTCACAGACCTCTGTCCCTGGCCCTCCCCAAGAGGCGCACAGAAACCAACACCGGGATAACAGCCAGAATCGCGGGCCTCTGTCCAGGTCTGGTGTCCCGGCTGAATCTCCGCGCGCGCAAGCCCTGCCTGCAGTCGCGCCGCAGGACAGCAAGGAGAATTGCGCCCGCAATTCCGGACCGTGGGACTGGAGCAGGCTCGAGCCAATGTCGTGAACAAAGCAAAAGCTTTGTTCGATCCCACAAAGATCCTAATGGCATCTCTGGGTGCACCGCCCAGAGGAAAGCTCAGGAGCTCAGCCTCGAGAATCTTCGGAATATTTCGGGCGCCCAGGATACTCTGAAGTCACTCTTCATCCAAAGCTCCCAGGGTAAGATCCCACGGTCTAGTTTAAGCCTTCCGTCTTGCAGTTAGAAAAAGTGAGGCTTCAGGGCGGAAGTGACAACCCCTGTAGAGGCAGCACTAGGTCTGGGGTCTCTGGGTCTCCAAGGCCCTTTCTCTCTGGCCCATCCACACATACATGCCCGCGATTCTCAAAGCAAGACCCTCATTCACCTCGCATGGAAATCTGCTGAGCACGATCGCAGCTCCTCCTCGCACTAAGGGTGAGATACTATGAGCAACTCACTCTCTGCGTACCTTGGCTTCCTCATCTGTAATTACGTATGATAATAAGTACTGAGAGAAAGCAGAATTTACTATAACGTGATCAGTCATTCCAGGTCTCCCAAGTTCCGCCTGTCTAACCGTTAAGCCCCCGTTACTCCAATTAACCTTGCAATAGTGCACTTTACAAGCATTTTGGGGACTCCACTCACAACGTTTTGGAGGGCGTTAAATGTAATTTACACCGTAGGGTCATAGTGAAATTTAACAGATAAAACTCAACAGTACCGAGCACGGTAACACAACTATTAAATGCAACAAATGGCCTGTTATTGTTTTGTTGTTTTTGTTAATGATCATCCCACATCACCGTCTCCGTGGCATCCCGCCTGCCAGCCCTCCCCGGACACCTGCCCGGCACGCACACCGCGGCGCTCACCTGGTCAGCGCCGGGTAACCGCTGCGGGAGGACGCGGAAGAAGATGCAGAGGGGCAGCGCCGCGATCGCCGAGTAGCCCCAGATCAAAGCGAGCAGCGCGGCCCGCGCCCGCCACCCCGGGCCCCGCGCGCCGCGCTGCACGCGCAGGATGCACACCACGCGCTCCAAGCTGACTGCCGCCAGCGTGAAGATGGTGACGCTGCCGCTCAGGGTCATCATGTAAAAGAGCAGGTGGCAGGCAGCCGGGCCCAGGAGCCAGGCCTCCGTCCAGCGCACGACCAGCACGAGCGGGATGGAGCTGGTGAAGAGCAGGTCCGCGCAGAAAAGATTGAGCACCAGGCTGGCGGTGGTGCCGCGGCGCCGTCGGCGCGCTACCAGCACCAAGGCGCACACGTTGCCCAGCAGCGACACCACAAAGATGAGTGCCAGCACCACGGTCTCCACGGCGTTCAGCACTAGCCGGTGGTCGCCCTTGACATCGGAGAAGAACGGGAAACGGGTGCGGTTGGCCCGCTCCAGGCTGCGCACGGGCGCAGTGCCCGCCGCCTGCGCGCACTCAGGGGACATGCCGGGCACCCCGCGGCCCGCAGCCTTCTGCGAGCGGGCTCATCTGGGAGGTGACTGAATGCCAAGGCGGGGAAAGAGGGAGGGAGAGAGTTGCGACATCTCCCCGCTGGCCCCCTCCCGCCTGAGCAGCGCCGGAGCTGGGCGTTGCGAGCTGAGCCTGGGGCGCGCGGGAACGAGGAAGTGCCAGCGACGCCGGCTGGAAACACCAGGCTGTGAGGGAGGCGGGAGTCTAGGTAGAGGACGCCCTCGGCCGAAGTAGGAGCACCTGAGTGGCCCGGAGGCCCCACCTAGTGAACCCCCCAGAAACCCCACAAAGCCCCCTTTTACCGCCAGGGGCACCCGGAGGACAACCTTAATCTACTGATCTAGTTAAAATTGATTTAGGAGTGCTTGAGCTGGACTCTGGAGACCATTCTGTCCTGTGCTCTTCAGGCTTCGCCAGAGAAGTCTCACGGGTCTGGGAATAAATCCCAAAGCAGCTTGCAATGGGTCCAGATCTTTTTGTGGGGGTGAGGAGGAGTCATTTATCATTGCTAAGTAACATGTGACTGGGTAGATTAGTTCATCTCTCTGCCTTAGTTTTTTAAAATCTATAAATGGAGATAATAATATCCCATTAGGTAATTGTGAGTATCATAGAAAGAGATTTATACTTGGCACACAGTAATTGCTCCTGAAACATTATCAATTATCAATTCCCATAATTAAAATCCAGGTAAGTTCTGCATTCTGAACAAAGATATAAAATACTTTCATGTAAAAAGAGTGGGGCCCAAAAATATATTGAATAAACTTGGCACCCAGGAAAGACAGTCACTCCAAGTGCACATACAGGTGGTGAATGTGCCTCTGGCACCCCAATTTGACAAACACTGAACAAACCAGTCCCCTTACAGATGAAGAAACTGAGGAACAGCACAAAGTGACTTGTCCAGGGACTTTCCCAGTGGTCTAGTTGTTAAGACCCCGAGCTCCTAAAGCAGGGGGCACAGGTTCAATCCCTGGTTGGGGAACTAAGATCCTACAGGCCATGTGGTGCAGCCACCAAAAAAAAAAAAGTGACTTGTCCAGAGTGGCGCCTGGTTAGTAATAAAGCCCCTGACCCAGATGTTTCTGTCACACCCCTGTTGTCTAGTTTTCTGTTATAGTAAATTAGGCAGAGAATGAAAGTGTGCTTGTGGCCCTAGACCCAGTGACCACTTCCCTGCCAGACACCGTCCCACCACCCACATCCTCACTCTCTTCCCCTTTGCCATACTACCAGGCCCATCCATCTTGTAATCATCTGTGTATTTATTAAGTATTTGGTACACTAGCATAAAGTGCTCTCTGGTGGGGAGAAGGGGGAGACGGCGGTCATATCTGTGTTTGCTTATCACTGTGGCATTTGGGGTCTGAGTTGACAATGTGGCCTCTGAACTGAAGGGCAGATTGCATGTCAGTGGGAATGTTCAACTTGAACCTGGACTAAATTCAGGTAGTAAAAGGGAAGCAGTTTGCTTTCTGACACAGACCAAAAAGGGCAAGAGATTGAAGTAAAGGGAACTCGAGTGGGATTTGGTAACTGTCTGATTGGGGCCACAGTGTATTAGTTTCTGTGGAAGGGAAAGGAGAATTCTGTGTGTGTGTGTGTGTGTGTGTGTGTGTGTGTGTGAGCACATTCTCAATGCACAGCATGGAGACAGGAAGAGATTTTCCCAGAGTGGCCAACTAGAGTGCAGTCTCTGCACTAGTAAGCCTTCTCCATCTTTTACCCTCCTGAGTTCTCTCAGTGGCAAAATGCATCTTGCCAGCACAGAGGTTCCCAGACTTTCACATCATCTTCACGGCATTCATTGGCCAAAAGAAAAACCCAACAGTTTCGTTTATTAAGGAGCTGGGTCCAAGTGACTTAATAAGACTTTATGTCCTAACAACTTAGTAGCTGTCTGGGAAAATAATAAACATGAATTAAAAAAATAAAAGTTTTCTTTTCTTTCTCAAATAATGACTTCCGAACAGAATGGGTGACCCTATTGAGTTCTATAAAGCTGGGAATCAGATGGAAGGCTGCCACTCTCATCTCCTGCTCCATATTGATCTGAATCTATCTGCTTTCCATCACAGTAATCCCTGAGGACCCAGATTTGTCAATGAGTTTGTTGAAACTGAATAACCCAGAGTAGTCGTCCATGTGGAGTTCAGTGAATGTTGAGTGTTACTGTGTTTCCGGGACTCCCCAAGCACACATGGGCAGTGGTTAAGAACACAGGCTTGAAAACTTGCTTGCTGGAACCAGAATCCTGACTCTACTACTCACTGTGTGACCTTGGGCAAATTATTTTAGCTTTATTCCAAAGGGCAGAATAAAAGTACCATCTTATAAGTTTTGGGGGAATCAAGTTCAGTTCCCACCTGTAATGCACTTAGCACAGTAGATGTTCAGGGGACACTGGGTCAGGCTCTGCTCAACACTGTGTGTGGACTTACGGGCTGACCACACATCCCTGTTTGCTGGGACAGTCTCGGGTCATGAGGTTATTATTAGAACCCTCTTCCAATATCAAATTGCTCTGATTTGTAAGATTATGTGGCAGCCCACTGTTACATTTTTTAACTCATTTAGTGCTCCTACGGGTTCCAGGCACTGGTATTTGAATCTAAGCAGTCTGGTTGTCTGGTTCCAGGGCCCCTGCTCTTAACCACTAGAGCAGTGCTTCTTAACTGGGGCGAGGGAAGGAGGTAGGTTTTATGTGCGTGCAAGCACATGGCCACAGAGACATTTGGTAATGTCTGGAGACATTTTTTGCTTGTCACCCTAGGGGGTTGTTGTGGTGTCCAGTGGGTAGGGGAGAGGCCAGGGCTGCTGCCAAACATCCTGCAGGGCACAGGACAGCCCTGCAACAAAGACCTGGCTAGCCCCAAGTACCGACGGCGCTGAGGCTGAGAAACCCTGGGCCAGCGGCTGCGTCCTCTTGAGGCCTCGGCACACTCTACTGCTTACTGTTGGCTTCCGTTGTGAAATCCCACCTTGCGGCAAAAGCCAGAAATGTGATTCTTTTCCTGGTAGGAACTTCATCATGAACTCTGTAACCCCTTTCACCCACCCACTGGTGAGGCTCACCCACCCACTGGTGAGGCCCCAGGTGTCCACAGCTGCAAAACCCCCTTGTTCCGGGGGGCCAGGTACAGAGTCCCCCTGGTGCACTGACATCACCTGTTCCTCACAGACAAGACGGTAGGAAACCACAGAGAGGTGAGCCCTGGTTGTGACAGCTGTATTCACTGCTCAGGGTCACTGTTAGCATCGTGTTTCTTTCCCTCTTCCTCTCTTAGATAAAATGGTAGAAATGGAGATGAGGATCCACCAAATATAAATATGGGTGGTCTAGTTTCTGAAATAAATGGAAGGTCAAATTGAGGGGTAACTCCTGTGCCTATTTATATTTTTAACCAGACAAGAGGAGGGGACTTTTTATGTGTGGGGGTTTTCTTAATTTCCCTCTGGAAAAATTTTATAAGGTTTCTATGAAAATGCTTTCTGGCTGCAGTTTCCTCCCCAAACTTCTCCGTAGCCAGTCTGTGTGTCATCTCTTTATCTATAGACCCATGTCTATCAGGTTTGAAACATAAGTTCTTGCAAAGTCCAGAATATCTCCTTACACAATTAGGATCTATTCTGGAGCAGAAGGCAAAGGGCACTTATTCCTGTGTAGAGATTTAAAGTCTACCTCCTGCCTCTGCTCCTCCCATCTTACCAAGGTGTTTAGACTGCAGGCCCCATTGCCCTGAGCGTTCATAGCTGAGTAACCACTCCAGCCAGGCAGGTAGGGTGCAGGGAAGGCCACCTCATGCTCCTTCTTCAAGGAGGCCCATGAGTTCCCAAGCAGACAGGGCATCAAGTGGCCTTTGGGGACATGCAAAGTGGAGGACGTGACAGCCACACCATTCCAAGTATATATCAAGAGCTTTCACGTGCCTTGGGCCTGTAATCACCCCTGTCCAGTCATACCTATTGGCCAAAACAGAGAAACCCAAGTAGAACGTGGAAGACGAAAAGCTAAGTCCAAGTGAGACAAGTGATCGGCATCTGGTCATGAAGTATTTGCATACTAAAGGCCCAGGGCAGGCATCTGTCAACCAGACCTGGTGGCCCAACCACAACTAATGCATGCCATGCTGTAGCAAAATTAGAAAAGTGCGCCGACACTAGGAAGAGGCAAGGTGGATGCAGCCAAGGCACGGAGCTCAGGGAGGAGGGCCTGGCTGGGTTTCGGCCACCATATATACCCCTCGGGGGGTGTCCTCGGCAGGGAACAGCCTGGTGGTTTGCAGGCTTGTGCTGCAAGGGCTCTTCTCCCTGACTCTTCCACTTGTTGGTGATCTCTGCTTCGGCCCTCAGAGCTGCCCCCCCACACCTATCACACTGGGGGCGCTGACTGGACAAGAGTGTGTCCCATCAAGCCCACCACTTGCCTGGGGGCTGCGCTGGAGCTCACCTTTGCGGGAATCTCGCCTGAGCAGAGGAAGAGAGGAGAGTAGGGGCCAGCCTTGTAGCAACTATGAGGACTGAGACGGATAATGAGGGGCTGGCGCCAGCCTGACCTCTGTTGTTGGAGACCTAGTGTGACGACACTTGGTTTCCTGAGGCAAATGAAGAGGGTGAGGCCAGTCCTGAGGAAGCCACTGCTTCCTGAGGGCATCTTAGGAGCCAACAACTCCAGGAGGGGTCAGCCTCACCTCTGAGGTGACTTTGAGGAGAAAGGACAGTGAGGAGCACAGGGCGGAGCTGGGGGTCGGAGGAGGACCGGGGAGAATAATAATCACAGAAGCAGTAACAATATTAAGAGCAATCAACACATATGTACACATGGTAACTACCATGACCCAGGCACTGTTTTAAGCACTTATTTGTATTAAGCCATTTAATCTTCATAACAATCCTGTGAGGTAGTGTGGTGTTTATAAAATACGGCTGCAAATTTTTTGACACTTCTCCCTTCAAAAAGTGGAACCTAATTCTTCTCCCCTTGCATGTGAGTTGGACTAACTTTTTGCCTAATGAATGCGTGTAGCAGAAGTGACACTACTTCACCAGTGAGGTCATTAAAAGCATATGACCTCTGTCTTGCTCTCTCTCTGGCATCACTTGCTCTGGGGGAAAAGCAACCACCATGTTGTTAGGACACTCAAGCAGCCCACTGACGGATAAAGTGCAGCCCACATCCAGCATCACCGTGTCAGCCAGGTGAGAGAGAGTCACTTTGGAAACAGCGCTTCCAGCCCCAGCTGAGCCTTCGGGTCACTGTGGCCCTGGCCCATATCTGACCAAACCTCTAGAGAAGCCATATGGCGGAGTCACCCAGATAAGCTGCTACTGAATCTGTGAACCACAGAAACTGAGAGATAATACATGTTCATTGTTGTTCGAAGCCACTAACTTTGGGAAAAAATTGTTTCATATTACGGCAAAGATAATGCATGCAACTTTTAAAAGCCCATTTTACAGATGTGGAAACAGAAGCCTAGAGAAGTAATGGAATTTGCCTAAGGTCCTCATAAGTGTGGTCTGAAACCAGCCCGTCTGGCTCCAGATTCCATGTTCTGCACCCTGTGGTGAACCTGCCAAGACTTGAAACCACTAGAAAACAGAAGCTTGCCCAGGAGGCGGGGCCCAGTGGCCTCAGCAGTGGTTCCTCCATTGACTGCTCCTGGTCCTGCCCATTTTATCAGCTGGCTATAGTCCTCCTGTCTGAACTGGGAGTTACCAGGAGCCTTTTCAATACATTTCTTTCCTGCTTGAATTGGCCAGAATTAATTCCTAGTGCTGTCGCCAAGATGGCTAACCTTGGAAGATCTGCCCTCCCCAAACCTTGTTGTTTAAAGGTGGTCTTTATTTTAATGGCAACCAGATTGCCTCTAAGATAGGACCTTAAACTCACAAAAGGGATTTGGTGATCACCTGGCTCCATTCTTCCAAGGAAAAGCCACAACTACAAATTTTTGTACTCAGAAACAAAAGCAATTCAGATAAGGTCCATTTCTACGTAAGTGGCAGCGTTTCTCTGTGGCCCCCTCTCCCTGAGGAGCCACACTGGCCGGTCTAGGAAGGAAAGTGCTCCACTTAACACACACTGATGGTTCCATCCTTACCACATGCCAGGCACCAGACCAGGCTCTAGAAATGTGAAGATGAGGGGTGGATGATACCATCACCATCCCAAAAGAGCCTTCTGCAATCCAAGACGTGGCTTTATTGAAATTCTGTGTATCCCAAGGAGACTGTTGGCCAAGGTCTTACACAGTATATTGCAAGATTCCTCTTGCATCACTTTAAAAAAAAAACCAAAAAACTTCTTTATTCCTTCTATGTTTCTGATTATAAAACAGTAATATCTGGAAAATATAAGAAATAATTCAGAGAAAATAAACATAAACAAATATAAGAAATAACTCAGAGATAACCCTGTGAAATTTTGCTGTGTAGATTTCCAGTGTTTTTTCTATGCATCTGAGGCTGACTGTAGGCATACAGTACTTTACAAATTGGGGGTCAGGGTACATCCATGAATTTGTAATATGCATTTTTAAAATTTCCTGGAACATTATTTTCCTGCTTTGTACTTCAGTTCCCCCAATGCACATGGCTGCCCCATGACACACCTCTTCCTGCCTAGAGCTTGGCTGCAGGTGGGGGACACACCCAACCACACATACCCTCCAGCAATGGCTCTCAGGTATCCCTCCTTGCTTCCCTTTCCACTGGTCTAAAGTGAAACAAGAAAAATATAGGCCACGTAGTTTTTCATCGGGGGTTTCCCTAGTAGCTCAATGGTAAAGAATCCACCTGCCAATGCAGAAGACTCAGCTTTGATCCCTGGGTTGGGAAAATCCCCTGGAGAAAGAAATGGCAACCCGTTCTAGTATTCTTGCCTGGTAAATCCCATAGACAGAGGAGACTAGCAGGCTATCGTCCATAGGGTTGCAAAAGAGCCAGACACGACTTAGCAACTAAACAAGTTTTTCTCAAAGCTAAATATGTCCACTTTTAATTGTAAAATTATGTTCTGCTCACTTTTATGCTAAGCTTCTTTTTCTTTTAGGACAAAGCATCTTTAGAAGAAACAATCCTATGTAAAAAGGTTGACCTATGTAAAAATCCTATGAGGACTTCCCTGATGGTCCAGCGGTTAAGAATCCTCCTGCCAATGCAGGGGACACGACGGGCTCGAGCCCTGGTTGGGGAAGATTCCACATGCCTCAGGACAACTAAGTCTGTGTACCACAACTACGGAGCCCACACTCCAGAGGCCGACAGGGCCCCAGGACAAGAGAAGCCACTGCAACATGAAGCCTGCACACAGCAACTAGAGTAGCCCCCACTCACCACAACTAGAGAAAGCTTGCACACAGCAGTGAAGACCCAGCACAGTCAAAATACATAAATAAATACATTTTTTAAATGGACTAAATATTTTAAATCACTTACTTCTTCCTTTGGAGAAAAAAAAACAAAAACAAAAACCTATGAGACTTGTTAAGATTTATAATAGAAAATATTATCCTGACCTGTGAGGTCCCAAAGACCAGGAACTTCTGCTCCAGGCCTCCAGGAAAACTCAGTCCAGGCTCAGCAGTCCAGACCATGACAATAATAAGGATGCCTGAATTTACACAAGAAAAGACCTCCACATTAAAGACCCTCTCATGCTCAAGCTCTGATCTCCTCCTAAGGACAGTTATCCAGGGCAAGTAGTGTAGTCTCTCATTCTTCACATGAGGCAGTGCCAGGGCCCAGCAGGGCAAGGGGAGAGGGTCCAGCTCCCATGGCTGTTTAGGCCCAATGGAGCAGACCCAGGTTCCTGACTGCCATCCCAGTGACCTTGGATGGGTTCTTAGACGGGCTCTTCTTGGAGCCATGGCAGTTTTGAGGTGACACCAGGTCCCACTCAGAGTAGAGATAGGCAGTTGCTGTATCGAACTTGATGGAATCTTCTGGAATTCCTCTCCAGGAACCACGAAGTTACAACCCACTTAAGTGGCCAGAAACCCAAGCCTGGGGGTTTCTGCCACTCCTGGGGAGGTGCAGACTCTGGAGAATCTAGGCACAAGCAGCTGAAAGCCCAGTAATGAAGGTTGTCAGGAAATGCCTGGTCATACCGGTGGCGGCCTCCCAGGCTGGATGCTGGTTCTGAGGCTGATGAGCCCTTTCAGGAAGGGCTCCAGGGGGTAATGAAAGGGGCTCCCCAGAGCCTAGGGAGCTGGTTTATGGGGCATACTATAATGGATATATCCCTTGGACTGCAAGGAGATCCAACCAGTCCATCCTGAAGGAGATCAGTCCTGGGTGTTCATTAGAAGGACTGATGCTGAAGCTGAAACTCCAATACTTTGGCCACCTCATGAGAAGAGTTGACTCATTGGAAAAGACCCTAATGCTGGGAGGGATTGGGGGCAGGAGGAGAAGGGGACGACAGAGGATGAGATGGCTGGATGGCATCACCGACTTGATGGGCATGAGTCTGAGTAAACTCCAGGAGTTTGTGATGGACAGGGAGGCCTGGCGTGCTGTGATTCATGGGGTTGCAAACAGTCGGACACAACTGAGCAACTGAACTGATAACAGACAGAGTGCTGGACCCACCCAAGAGCCCAGTTCAGGAGCTGCCTGCCCTTGGGCACAGTCATCACCTTCCACAGCCTCAGCTTCTTGTCTCACAAATGAAAATATTAAACAAAATAAGTTCTAGAAACCTAGCTGCCAGTGAGGGTCTGGTGGCAGAGCTGGGGAATACTTTTAAAGCTGCTCCACACTGCCCCCTCATGGCATCTGACTATGGTCCCTCAAAGCTCAGGTGTCCATCCAACCATCAATCCATCTTTTCTTCTTTCCATTCAAAAACAATAACAGGCACTCTGCCAGTCATTGAGGATGCCATAGCAAATGATATACAGTCCCTGTCTTAAGTCTGTGGGGAATTCACAAAACATAGATAAATATGGGACCGACCCCTGGGTGAATGTCATGGAGACAGGTGGGGCTAGTAGCGGGCACTCCCAAAAGACTCAAGCAGTATGCATGCACACAGGAGCTGATTGGTCATTCAACAGACAAGCACTGAGGACAGAAATGAATTGGGGTGGAGGGTGAGGCAACTACATAAATGTCACTGAAGGGGGAAGGTAGACATGGAAGAGTCAAGGAACATGTGAATCAGTCCCCACCCAGCAGTTCACCTCCCTTTGTCCAGAACTGTGGGTTCCTAACAGACTCGGTCACCTGGAGTGTGGAGCAGGCACTGATCTGGGGTGTTGACCTTAGTTTGCTTTCTGGGCTTTTCTAAAGGAGAAACTCACTAGAGCAGTTCCTCAACTCTCTCCCCTGGAACAGGGTTCCATCTGGGACAAGAGCCAATGCTTAAAAAAATGACTTCCGTCTTTGCAGCTTAGTTTTGGTAGCTGAATTCATCTCTGAGGCTGCTTTAATGGACACTTGCTTCTGCGGAGGGAAACCAGAACTGAGTCCTGAGGAAAGAGGATATGACAAATCATAGCCCAGTGATGATACAGGAGATGCATTAGGAGAAAGTGCCATCCCCAGGGACCTGGTGTGTCTCTGAGGAGCATATCAGCTCTTCATTTCAGAGAGTGGGGGGAATAGAGAGCCCTGGGTCCACATCTGAGGTGGGGAGTGGGGGGCAATAACGACCTGAAGGAACAGAACCACAAGGAGAAGTGGGGATCAGGCAGTACTTGGAGCTGTGGTCTGAATTCAGTCAAATGAGGAGACTGGGCTTCTGCTGTGGGCAGGGGCTTGAATGATGGTTCTTTGGATTTTTAAGGATGAAGACACTGTGGAAAAGAGACCATGAGACAGATCTTATGTCTGTTTCACACATGTATACGCATGTGCACATATACACACACAGTACGGAAATGCTGTTGGGGGATATATACCTACCTGATGGCGGCCCTTTTGAACCCCATCCCGTAATTGGAAAATTTCCTGCATTGTGGGTCCTGCCTCCCCAAGGTCAGAGGCTGATACCAGCTTTCTCAGCTCCCTTGCAGTAAGACTGTATCCTAGGTTGAGCCCAATCAGACACCCCATGACTGACTTGGCCTCTAGGACAGGACATGAGGAAGCTGAGGCTGCAGAGAATTCATTCTGGAGTGAGGGTTTAGGGCACTGTGGTGGGGGTTCCAACACCCAGTGACCAGCACCAATAGTGGGAGCTGAGCATGACATCTGTCCGGACTGGGAAGTCAGTCTCCAAAACCAATTCTCTGGACCCACTTCAGAGATCTCGCGAGCTACATTAACGCCTTTTCTGTTTAATCCAGCAGAGTAGGTTTGTATGTGAATTTTGCTCCTCCTGTACTAAGGTTTATTACTTAATCTCAGAGCTCTCTGACCTGGCTTCATCAGAGTCCCAGCTCACTGGGAGAATGCTCAGCCTTACCTGAGCATTGGCTGAGTGCAGGCCCCAAGTCCTTCCTTTCTACAACCACTGCAGGAACAAGGCTGTAAGGCCTTGCCAACTTTCTCCTAGTTTACTTTCCCTCTCTCCAAGTTGTGTTGCAAAATCAGCCAGTTCTGTCCTGCCAGCCATGTCACCTCCACTTTTTCTTCCTCTCTTGAAACTCTCTTGAAACTTCTGCTATTTCTAACAATTGCCAACAGAAAGTTTTCCCAGGGCCTGGTGTCACCTAGCATTGAAGGGAGTAAGGGTGTGTGTGAGTGCATGAGGAGGGAAGTGGGTGTGGGGCCTGCTACCAGAGAATTAAGAAAGAGCAGCTCCTGGTTGAAGTTGCTGACACAGTGCATTCTCTTTTCTCACAACTTAGGAATCTATTCTCTATACTTTTATGCATGGAGCAGTCTCTTTCCTTCTTTTGGGGATGGTGGTGAGGAGCGGAGATTTCTGAATTCAGTCTTTTCTAAATTGTTAAAAAAAATCATAGCTTTTACTGACAAGCACTTGATATGATTGAATCACATAAATCTCAGAAAATCCCTTGTGGGAGGTGAGCAGACACAAACTTTACTATTTGTGTCCCCATCTTATAGCTAAGAAAACTGAGACCGGGACTTCCCTGGTGGCCCAGGGGTTGAGAACCCGCCTGCCAGTGCAGGGGACACAGGTTTGATCCCTGCTCCAGAAAGATCTGACAAGCCATGGAACAGCTAAGCCCATGTACTACTGCAACAAGAAAAGGCACTGCAGTGAGAAACTCATGAATCACAACTAGAGAAAGCCCACACACAGCAAAGACCACCCAACACAGCCAAAAATAAGTAAATACATTTTTAAAAAATTTTTAAAAGAAAAGAGAACGGAGACAAGAGAATATACTGTCAGGAGTCTTGGCTGGAACTTCAACTCAAAATTAAACAAACAAAGAGAAGAAGGAGGAAAAGAAGGCTAAAGGTGGGGTGGGAAGAAAAGGGAAAAGCCACATTCTGATTCAGGTAAGCAGAAAGGCCAGTAGGTGGATCCAGCTTTAGGCACACAGGATCCGGGCACCCAAACAACTTATTTGGGTGTCTGTCAGCCTCCTGACTCTCTTCTCTGAACTGGCTCTGTTTCAGGCAGCTCATCCACTCATGGGAGCACAGAAGTCACAGTGGCTCTTGCCTACTTCCTGCAAACTCAGAAAAATCTTTTCTGATAATACCTCCTGATTAAGTGCCTCATTTATTTGGCTCCTTTAATTGAAGTTCTTAAAAAGTATACATCAAACTACCCTAAATTTTTTTACCTCCTGCCTCATTCATTATCACTGTGACACCTCCTCTGGGCATGGAGATGCCCAGTCTTGGAGATGTAGTTTTGGTTAAAATACCAAAGCCAGACTTAAGATATTCTAAGTGGATTTCCAAAAGTGAGTTTCCTTAAAGAAATGTTTTATACACATTGATGTCACTGATCAAATATTTACTTGACTTATGGTCACATTTTTGAAGTTTGCTATATGGTCTCTTTTTGCACCCATGTTTATTTAAAGGGTGAATCATACTTCTTGTTCCTCAATGACTCTACTAAAAATTCTAAAGAGCCAAGTATCTCTTAAAGACAGTCATATGACTGAAATCACTGTTTCAAATGGACCCTCATTCAATTGCTTTAAAAACGTCTGTTGAGCACCTGCTTTGTGCCAGACCCTGCCTAGGCACCAGAGATGAAAAGTGAAGACAATCTTTGGGTCTTAAGAAGCTTATAATCTATTGGGGGGTGGCATGGATGAAGGGAGAGAGTGACAGGCAAAGGGAAAATTATTATAATATTGAGAGGAAAAGACTGTGGAAGAGGGTGATGTAGGAATCATGGAAGCTCAGAGAACATTTCTTACCTTATCTTTAACCAGGGTTGCTGGCCTGGTGAGGGCATGAGATGGTGGGTGAGAGGGAGTGACAGGCTTCCCCCTAGGTGTCATTCCCCAGCCACTTCTTCTCCAAAATCTAGGGGTGGCCAATGAGACAAGAGGGAAGGGGGCAGAGCACAACCTTTAAAAAAAAATGACACAGCCATTGAGGACATGACATAAACTGGTTAAAACTGATTAGGCCCAAGATGGAAGGCTTCCAACAACCCTTAAGCCTCATTATACGCATATTGTAATACACTGCATATGCTAATAACAGCACCACAGGTGCCATGACAGGTCCCAGGCCAAC
The DNA here is from genome assembly GCF_033118175.1 of Dama dama. Lineage (NCBI taxonomy): Eukaryota > Metazoa > Chordata > Mammalia > Artiodactyla > Cervidae > Dama > Dama dama. The sequence goes on along the minus strand of NC_083695.1, from coordinate 61,534,290 downwards.
CAGAAAAGGCAAAAAAGTGGGCAGTGGCCCAATTCTGGGAAATTCTTGCCCCTTCTCCAAGATAATTGGAATAACCTTCCCACTCATTAGCCTATGAAATTAAGCAGTGCATAAAAACTAACCACCCCCAGTACCCACCACCCTCCAGCCCCTACCCCCATTCTCACCTCCCCAGGCGGCCCACATTACATGATGGGTGTTCCCCCGGGGCCCCTCTTCCCTCCTGAGAGGGCTGCATTCTGCCTGTGGAACGTTTATCTCCGTCAGCCTGCTTTTCCGTTACTCTGGCTCACTTGTGAATTCTGTCCTCTGCCAAACCAAGGACTCTCACTTGGCACCTGTGCCAGAAACTCACCCAAGACCTGAGACATGACCATCCTCTCCAGCCACATTTTCCTGTAACCTCTTTACAGAGGATATTAACAAGGCTACTTCTTACCTATCACCTTGCCTCACTGAATTCCTTCCCATGTGGAGACATAAAGAACCTGAGCTTCAGTAAGTCCTGAGACTAGTTGCATAGTTTCGATTGGAAGGCTGCGGGTTCAAGTCCCATTGGAGGTGTGCAGTTTCACCACATTTGTGTGTGTGCTCAGTCACTCAGTCGTGTTCAACCCTTTGCGACCCCATGGACTGTAGCCTGCCAGGCTCCTCTGTCCATGGGATTCTCCAGGTAAGAACACTGGAGCAGGTTGCCATTTCCTTCTCCACAGTATCTTCCCCACTCAGGGATTAAACTTGCATTTCCTGCATCTCCTGCACTGGCAGGTGTAATTATTCACCACTAAACCACCTGGGAGGCCCACAAGGGGCACACAATTCTAACCTGTTCTTCACATCTGCTTTGCTGGGACCATTCTTGGCAGACACCTTGCAGGAGGAGGGGCAGTGGAACCAAGATCTGACCAATAGGAATGTGAGCAGAGTGCGTCACTTCCGGTCTGGCACAGTTATGAGATGGTGTGGTAGCTTTCATCACTCTTACCCTGCTTCTTTGACATGGGAGGCCTCGTGTTCCAGGTACTGTAACTATAAAATGAAGGAGGGTCCCCAGCCCTCCTCAATTGTGAGATGAGCAAGAAAGAAACCTGTACTGTTAAGCCACTGAGATTTCGGGGCTTCCTTGGTACCGGATCCTAGCCTGGCTCATCCTGATACATTGAAATCCAGTTCTAGTCAGTGAGATCCAAGGGAAGTGTACTGTCCATGGCTATTTCCACTTGCAACACATTTCTTTTCATTGCAGAAAAGGAGAGAAACATATGAGGAGCACTCATTCATTGCCCTGGCCAGCTGTCGGTTTCTCAGTTTTTCAGGGGGAAAAAAAAAAAGAGTCTCATTAGATTGTGATGCTGATAATTGCAATATCCATTATGTGAGCATGAGTAGGGAACAGAGGGTTACACAGAGCCTTAAGGTTGTGAAATTGCTGGTCTAAACTAGGATTGTTTGATTCCAGACTTCTTTTTTTAACAAACAATAAGTGCCCTGATGGTGTCAGGCTTTTCTGTTATTTGTATCTGAATGCACCTGCCCTCATACTTGTTACAAAGAGAATGAGAAGTGTGGTTATAATGGATGAATAAAATGAACAGTTGTTTGTGGGGGTAGGTAATGTCACTGTCATCTCTTGTCTTCAACCTCATTCACAGTATAATCATTGCTGAAAGATAACAATAGTCCTGGACAGTATTTCCTTGCCTGTGATGTGCTTTCACATGTATTTTCTGGCTATTATGTGATATACAAGTGGCAGCATAATATAGGAGATAACAGTTCTGTCTCTATAGGCACACAAACTTGGGTTCAGATACTAGCTCTGTCAGTCTCTTTGATGTGTGACCTTGGACAACCGACAAACTCCCTAAACCATGGTTTCCTCATCTATATGATGGAACAGTTCTGGAAGCTCACAGGTAGTGTCACTGCGAGGAGAAAATGACACGACACAGGAAGTTTATAAGCATATTGTGTGGGACACTAAAAATGCTTAATATACAGGATTCCCTAAAATAGGTTAGATTTTGATTTGTATGATAGCCTAGAAAGATGGATGGGGCACACACGAACATTCTCATTTTACAGTGGAGGAAGCTGAGTCTTAGAGTTGAAATGAAATGAAACCTTGCTCAAGTTCAGAAACATTTTCATCCCAAGTCCCGTGATTCCCATTTCAGGGCTCTTGCCATAGTAACATGTTTCCCTGAAACTGCCAAATATGCTGTCGTGTCTGATTCTTTGTGGCCCCATGGACTATAGCATGCCAAGCTCCTCAGTCCATGGAATTTTTCCAGAAATGGAATGAGTTGCCATTTCGCACTCCAGGGGATCTTCCTGACCCAAGGACTGAACCTGTCTCTTGCGTCTCCTACATTGGCAGGTGGATTATTTACCAGGCGCTAGCCTCCTGGAAATTGCAAAGAAGCAATACAAAATAAAATCTAAATTCTGAGCTGCTTCCTTTTTGATCTCCAATAAACAGAATCATTTTCTTTAGAAGAGAGTTATTACTGTAGTTATTACTGTATTATGTGCAAATGTGAGAAAATTTTAAGTTTGTACTGGAAATAACATACTCAAAAAGTTTTTTCTTTTTTTTTTTTAATTTATTTCTCTTTTGCTGTGCCGGGCCCTCATTCATGCATGGGCTTTTTAGTTGCAGTGAGTGGGAGCTACTGTTTGTTGTGGTGTGCAGCCTTCTCCTTGTGGTGACTTCTCATTTCAGGACACAGGCTCTAGGGCACTCAGGCTTCAATAATTGTGGCATAGGGGCTTAGTTGCCACACAGCATGTGGGATTGAACCTGCGTCTCCTGCATGGCAGTTGGATTCTTTACCACTGAGCCACCAGGGAAGCCCTCAAGGTTTTTCTTAATCTTCTCGTCTCAGTTCCACCCCACCACCATCTATCTCCACTTTATAAAGATTGAGTGAAAATACACATCTTCCTAAGCTACGCAAGGTGGCATAAGTACTATTCTACAAAATCTGTAAATCACATGGCAAAGCTGACTTTTTTCTTTCTCCTTCATTAAAACCTTTATTATCTCCGCTGATATTTAACATTCAAAACAGTTTACTTTCTGTATCTTTGTTACAACATGCCTTTCAACATCAAGTTAATAAGATACAAAGGAACACCTTTCACTGTATTACAATCTGGATCCACACCTCTGCCCTTTGTCATCAGAAAGTGACCACTCTATCACAGGCCATGTTTTCCTTTAAGCAATGTTGAATGATTCACTCTCAACATAAATCTAGGAATAAACACTGGTAAAACTTGAATATTATGTTTCCTTGAACCTGGCTTAGTCATCGCCGCTTTCATAAAGCCTCTCCTCTCTCACCCGTGGGTGACCTCTAATGAGGCACTGACCTCACTTGTGCTATCATTCATTGGTCAGTCTTGATGTCCACCTGTCTTGGCTCTTCTAAGGTGGTTCCTGCTGTATCCTCTCTCCACCTCTAGTGCCTGGCACCACACCTTGTCCATTGCAGATGGGTTAAATATTTGCTGAACCAAGTGAGGAAACCTGTGCTTGGTATATCCCCTAAAAGAGGTGAGACTCCTTCAAGGGCTTCCCCGGTATCTGCCTGCCAATGCAGGAGACGCAGGTTGGATCCCTGGGTTGGGAGGATGCCCTGGAGGAGGAAATGGGAACCCACCCCAGTATTCTTGCCTGGGAAATCCCATGGACAGAGGAACTTCACAGGCTATATAGTCCATGGGGTTGCAAAGAGTTGGCCATGACTCAGCGATTAAATAACAACCTTAGGGCAATTTTTGGGCTTCCCTCGTGGCTCAGACAGTAAAGAATCTGCCTGCAATGCAGGAGACTGGGGTTCAATCCCTCAATCAGGAAGATCTCCTAGAAGGAAATGGCAAATCCAGTATTCTTGCCTGGAGAATTCCATGGACAGAGAAGCCTGGCATTCTACAGTCCATGGGGTCGCAAAGAGTCGGGCATGACTGAGCGACTAACATGCACACACACTTATCTGTAATACTTGTTAAACTGTCATAGTGGAAGATTTGTTGGTCCTTGGGTTAAATCAATACAGTGTGTCTGGCAAGCAAGAAAGTGAAGGTTATTGTCAGGTGTTAATTCATTGTCATACAGGGGCATGCCATTCCTCCTTTCTCTGTTGCTTGGTTTGAGAGACACAACTTTAATCTGAATCTGAGTGCTCCTGTCTACTTGTGGACCATAGGATGCACCCTAGGGCTCAGCCTTCCCTGCCCCTTTCTCCATTCTCTCTTCAGATCCTGGGCAAAACCCTAGCTTGAACCTACCTTTTACCTTTGGTGAACCTACCTTTTACCTTGGGTGTCACCACTAGATTGGGGGTTTCCCTGGTAGCTCAGCTGGTAAAGAATCCACCTGCAATGCAGGAGACCTGGGTTCAATCCCTGGGTTGGGAAGATCCCCTGGAGGAGGACATGGCAACCCACTTCAGTATTCTTGCCTGGAGAATCCCAATAGACAGAGGAGACTGGTGGGCTATAGTCCATGGGGTCGCAAAGAGTCAGACACGACTGAGCAACCAAGTACAGCACAGCACGCAATAGACTGTATTCTTCAGTGTCTTACTCTTGTTTCCCACTCAACCACCCAAAGCCAAAAGATGTTAGGTTCACAGCAGAGAGCAGAGCACAAACAATAAGGCAAATAAAGAGAAACAGACCAACAAATACTGGATTTGCCTTAGAAGGCAGAGCACTGGGATCTTGGAAAGAGTAATTTTGCAGGAATCATTTCATACAAGCCAAAATGGTAGTGGCTCTAACAACCACTCCCATTGGGAGTCTGGGCCTCCCTCATGTTCCTAGAAACCTGTTAAGTGACCTGGCTAAGTCACACCCCTCTCTGGGGCTCTGTTTCATCAGGGAGTCAAGGTTGGGCTAGTTCAGTAGTTCTGTCTTCAGTGATACACCAAAATGCACCTAGAGAACTCATTGATAAAGTACATTTCATGCTTCCCACCGCCCAGAAACCCTGATTTGGACCACAAAGAAGGCTGAGCACCAAAGAATTGACGTTTTCGAACTGTGGTGTTGAAGAAGACTTTAGGGTCCCTTGGACTGCAAGATCAAACAAACCAATCCTAAAGGAAATCATTTCACACTGTATGTTTATCTGTAACTCTCTGGCACCCTTCTCGGGACAGAAATCTTAAAATACCTGTCTATATACATATACTCTCCTCATAGCAAAATTTATTAAATAACTCTTTATTCTTTTCTCCTTTACATTACCAACAGTAGCCCAGTGTTAAGCACTTTAGAAAACCTGAAGAAATAAAAAAAAAAAGTTGGTTTATGCACACATGTATAAAAATATTCAGATAAGCAAATATCTGCTCATTACATCACCCAGCTTTTAAAAGTGCCAAAAATAAATAAATAAAACATTTGCATATCAAAAGAGAGGGCTCGGTGGTTTTGTTAAAATTCATTTTAACAATTTTAGCTAACTAACATGTGCTGATGAAATTCAAGTTAAAGGTATAGCCAGTTAACATCACAGAAAACACCGTGTGGTGAGTAAGGAGTATTCCTTAAACAGAATCTGCTTTGTGCTTCAAACACAGCTAGGTCTACAGTTTCAACAGTAAGCAGCAATAAAGATGAAGAAAATGCCCAACTTTTCTAATAACTGCTCTATCATAGAAAGGAAATATAAATGAAAAGAAAAAAGCATCACCATCTCTTCACAAAGGACATCAAAGTCAGAATGGCAGGCTTACGAAGTGCTTGGATTAAAAAATAATAACAATAAAGATCCCTGGTTAATTGCTTTTGATTTTTTAAAAATCCAAAAAACATAAAATATTTGCTTGTTGGTGTAATAGATTTGACCTACAAGCAATAACCTGAACTATGTTTTCTTCATCAAGTACTTTAACAGTGCAAAATGTTGGTGGTCTTAGCATTCAACGCTCGGAAATGCAAAGCAGGCAAAAAAACAAAAACAAAAACAAAACACAATGATTCACTGCTATGCTAGCGTCTTAAAGGTAGACAGGCAGTTTCTGATGTGAGGTGAAATAAGCAATTCAAAATGTCCACTAGCTAACATAAGATACAGTATTGAATCTTTTGACACAAAAACAAAGAATAATCACATTGCTACTTGGAGCAGTATTCAACGTGGACAAGTAGATCTCGGTGTTCAGTGGCTGGATATTGGATATTGCACTTAGGACATTCCACCAGGCTTTCATTTAATGCAGCAGTGGGACTTTTTGGTGAGGCAACTTTTCCTCTGTTTTCAGTCTCCTTTTGGAAAGTGACTAATGGCTCTGTGAAGGCAAATTCGCGAATCTGCTTCTGAAAAATAAGTGTCAAATGAACATGGTTTGTATAGATGGTCTACCATTCAGCAGCTGTAACTGCTCCATAGATACTCCAGTTGCTTCAGCCCTCTAGCTAGATTTTCTTCTGAATCTCTCCAGTCACTGGTATTACACTGGTAACTTACCACAAAGTGGTTACACATGCATGCTAAGTCCCTTGAGTTGTGTCCAACTCTTTGTGACCCTACGGACTGTAGCCTACCAGGATTCTCTGTCTATGGAATTCTTCTCCAGGCCAAGAATACTGGAGTGGGTTGCCATGCCCTTCTAAAGAGGATCTTCCCTACCCAGAGATCAAACCCACATCTCTTATGTCTCCTGCATTGGCAGGTGGATTCTTTACCACTAGCATCACCTGGGAAGCCTTACGAGGTTGTTATAAATCACTGAAATTACCCAGGAAGTACTAGGATCAGGCGTTTACGTAGCAGGTTTTATTAAAATAGAGTCTCATGTAAAGGTAGGACTATGGGCAATGCTGACAAAGATTGCTAGGTTAAAGACGGGCAACTTCAGCAATAAAGAACTGTATGGAATTAAGAGCAGCAAAAAAATCTTAGCAGATCAAACAGATTATACACAGGAACGACTAAGATACTGTATAATTCATTTGTGATATCTCATTTTCATGTTTTTTTCCCTGAGAAATTTAGAACAGTCAGTAAAGCTAAAAATGAACATTTTACAGCATACTGTGAAAATGAATGGCAGGAAAACAAAGAAAAATACAGGAAAATTATGGATTCATTTGTACACTGTTTGGCTTCCTGTTCTTTTATAAACAGTCATAAATAAGAATGAATTCTAAATTTCAATTTTAAATATTATGGTAAAAATCAATGACATAAACAGAGCCAAAAAATTATTTTCTGTCTTTTATTCATAAAGAAATTGCAAATGATTTTAAAAACTGCTTTTTTCTCTTTCGAAAACTGAGAAATTCTATTTGTGACCTTTCACCCTGTGCAAATATTCTGCAATACAAGGATCGTATACAAAATATGGGCTAATGGAACAGACCCTAACAGGTTTGGTCCAGAGCTTGCTGTGTGGTTCTTTAGCTTCTAATTTGTGTCTGACTCTTTTGCAGCTCCATGGGCTGTAGCCCACGACACTCCTCTGTCCATAGGATTTCCCAAGCAAGAATACTGGAGTGGGTTGCCATTTCCTTCTCCAGGGGATCTTCCCCACCCAGGAATCAAATGATCTCCTGCATTGGCAGGTGGATTCTTTATTACTGAGCCATCAGGGAAGTCCCTCAAAGCTTATTAGTAGAATGATAATAGGTAAATCAAAACCATTTCCTCATAGAAGCAATGTTATTAAAAAGGTTAATGTTTTAAAAGGTTATGTATTCAAGGTAATCCACAGAATATGCTTATATCAGTATGCCTATAAGAGTGTATTAACAGTAAAAGTCCATTAGCCCTAAAAGCAACAATTTTCTTTTTTTTTTTTAAAAGAGAAAAGCACAACTTCCGTTCAGGATCTAAAACTGCCCTGCCTTGCTCCCTTTGTCCCCCAGGCCAAGCTCTGTTCAGTGCCTCCAGAATCACAGAGCCCAGAGTGGGTGGGGGTGATCCCAGGCACTGGTAATGTTATCATTACCAAGAGGCTGGTAATGTCCCTCTGTCTAGTACTTTGAACTGATGCTCAAAGGGCAGATGCTTCAAATGAGGCAAGGGATTTGATTTGACTGATTTAAGAAACAGCTATTCTTAAACTGTATCCTCCTATTTTGGGAACTGCTTTGACATATAAATAGAAAGATGGCAGAAAAAGAAAGATGAAATAAGTTTTTGTTTAACCATTCCAGACTCACCAAGGATTCCAACTGTGTTATTTGATTTCTTGCTTTGCGGAGCTCCTTAAGAATTACATGCAATTGATGTTGCATATTTTGACGGTCAAGTTTTTCATTTTCAAAGTCTAAAGTACATGCCTGCATCTGGAAAAAAGTGCCCAAGATAAGACAATGACAGCTACTGTATACTGTCTAGTTTTCCTGACTGGATGTTTCTTTAGGATCACAAGAAAAAAACGTGTTGTGCCATGAGAGTAAGAACTCCTCTGAGCACAGGTAGATGTTGATAAATGAAGAAACTCTGTCCAAGGAACAAAGCCAAAGCGTGAGGTCTAAGTGAGTGAGGAACAGCTTAAGAAGTTGCTGGTTAGAATCTGTCCTCCTCATCCTCCTTTTTGTGGGAAAGGGAAGGAGATGGCTGTTCCCTGGTTTCGAATATACTAAAAATCTCTAGTCTCTGAGAGTAACTGGTCTCTCTTTGAGTTCTACTTGAAGTTATCAAGTAGTTCTATTAGGAACATCCTGTCAGACTACCAGCCATTTAGGGAAGAAGAAAGTTTGCTAAGGCAAACATCTATCTGTCAAGAAAATTGCCATGTCACCTTAGAGAATTTGGTTTAGCCTAAAGATAGTAATGGGAACATATGGCTGGCGTAAGTCGTCACTTTCAATACTTTTGTTAAAAGTTTTAAAAAAAAACATTTTATAGAACTTACAAATGGTTCTTCATACAACAGTGTAAACATGAGGAAAAATCCCATTTTCTCAAAAGTTAAACTGAATTTAGAAGAAACCCTCATGAGTACCTGTTGTTCCAACAGAGCTACCCTTGTTTGTTCCTCCTCCTGCTTCAACAAAGATGTGTAAAGAAACTGGACCTGTAGGATGTAAATAGAACCAACACTGTCACATCAACTTTTTATAGCTTGACCTTGACCCAGGATGCATGAAAGGCTCGCAAATGTCACATCTCTAACCAGGGCAACACCTGCTCTTCTGGGCGAGCCCTTCCAGCTGTGGTTGGACAGCTATCTATGCAAGCAGCTGAGCAGTGCCACCCGGGCCGAGTTCCCTGAGGCACAGACTGAATGTAGACAGCGCTAAGTCAAAGTAGACAAGCAGGTCTTAACATTCACTGATATTTCTGAGTAGAATAACAAAGCTGGCAGAGCTTGGCCTTCTCAGCCACAGAGTTGGAGCCAAATTTTCAATCATTTCTGCTTAATCTTTTGTAAATATCACTGCTCACACCTCTAGGCAGAAGTGAGCATGGTAAAGACTGAGAAGGCAAATGTTATAAGCCATTTTTTCCCTCTCTCTCAAATTTTGGAGGATTTTTCGAAATCACTATTCTAAGAGTAGCAGTAACTAACATTTACCTAGTCCTTTAATTTACAAAGTGCTTTCACCTTCTCTCAGCTGACCTTCACAAAAGTCCTATGAGGTGAGAAGAGGTTATAAGATTTATTATTATTAATTTGACACACAAATAACCTGTCAGTCAAAGAAGTTAGCTGATTTTCCTCAGGCTACACATCCTCAATGAGAGACCTGGGATGGACCCCAAATTATGTGTTTTCCATTATTTCATGCTGTGGGGGAAATTTTAATAAGTTTCTGTTGAAATAGTACTCAATTGTAATAAATCTAACATAGTAATGCCAACATTACTGAGACAGACATTCCAGATCTGGCTATGAGTATAGTGAGAACATGGAAGGTATACAGTGAATTAACTTGAGAACAGCTCACAATGCCAGCCTAGGAATCAACCTGGATCCCCTTCTTTCAGCTTCCCACACATACCTACCTCCTCCTCACTCCCCCCTTTCAGCTTCTTACACATGCCTACCTCTTCCTCACTCAGAACCTTTATGTCTGTGATCCCTTCACCAGGAGGGAATTCCCAGTCACTCACCTCGCTGGTGCCTTCTCACCATCAGCTTTGTCCAAATACCATCTCCTCAGTGAGGACTTCACTGGCCTCAATTTCTCTCGATCATACTACCCTGTTTTATTTAGGTACTTGCTTATGGTCTGTCTCCCTTCTTAGCATGAACTCCTATGAGGGGGTAGGAACTTGTGTTGTTCCATGCTGGTTCCTAAGTAGTTAAAATAGCCCCTGACACTTAGTAAGTACCATAGAAATTCTGGCTTACGAACCATGGAAAATCATGCTGGTTAGACTCACCTGAGATAACAGCTCTTCAGATCTCTTCTTCTCTTCTTCAAGTTTTTCTCTGGCAAGATCATTCTCTTCCTTGAGCCTCTGTATTTTCTCTGTTTTCTGCCTGTCATCTTCCAGATGTTGTACATCTGCCTTTCTTTGGGAACACAATAGTTGATTTAAATCTTGCACTTCTTTTTGGGTTTCTTCATATTTTCTTCGAAATTCACTCAGTTCAAAATTCAGCTGAGTTATGGTTTGTCGTTCCACCTCAAGATCTTTTTTTGCATTTGCCAAGAGATGGTTGTAATATTTTTGCTTTTCTTCTTGAAGATAACCTGTGACAAATATATCATGGCACAACTCACTTTACAAAATAGGTAATTTTCCTGAAGAAATGAATGTAACTATGTTTCTGTATCCATGATCACATTATTTCCTCATCCTCAAAAATGAAGACTCAAGAGACACAGGGATCATGGTTGATGTTTGACAGAACAAGAAACAGAAGTTCAGGTATACTACTTGAAGTTACAAAATGAATAGATAGAAGAGCCAGAAACAGTAATATAATTATTCTGGGGGTGGGCATGTCACTAATGTCTAAAGAAAACAAAAAAACAAATAGAGACATTAACGCGTATACCACTTTGATAAAACACACAGAGAAAGTAAGAGAGAGAAAATAAGAGAGGGAGAGAGAAAAGAAAAATCATATTATCAAAGGAAAAAGCTACACTTTACCCATAATTAAAAACCTACTTTCACTTGTAGCAAATTTATAATGGCAGTACAGTAGTAACTTTGTCCCCTGAGGGATAAACAGCTTTGAATTATCTCTAGAGACATTCCTTTCGTACTGTTTTAGCATTAGCTTCATTTTAAATATTCAAATGTGAAGCTCTGGGATTATGAGCCTTCTCTTTCTGTAATTCAAGGCTCCAGAACCAGTAGGGCTGTCAGTCATTTAAATGAGTGCCTTGCACAGAGGTTTTTCTTTTCCTGGCTCATCACCTGGAACTGCTGAATCTATTTGTAAAATGAGAATAATGATCCTTTCTGCCCTTGCTCTTAGGCTCTTGTGAAACTCAGTGGAGATCAAAGAAGCTGCAAAGCCTTTGGCAAACAGGCAGCATCACTGATAAGAACTTAATCTCAGTTCTAGGGTGAGATTCAAATGATTGAAGCATCATGTATAAAAATGTATCTTTCTCCTAGAGTTGATATGAATAACTGCTAAAGGGAAGCGGAATAACAAGATAGTCACTGACAAGGCTAGCACCAGGGGAAATGAAGCTGGAGCAGGACTTTGAAGGAGGGAAAGGACTTGCAAGGTGGAAAAAACCTAACGTGTCTGCAGAGCTGCAAGATCCCTTTACCCTGTGCCTCTCACCCTCTGGTGTCAGAAAACAATGGGAGATGAATTCAGAAGATTGGCTAAAATGGGATTTCTTACTTCAGGCCTAGCAGACCTGCTCTTGTTTTACTTTATAACACAGATCTATAAGAATCTAAATTTGATGCATCTCTCTTTTTGGAAAATGTCAGGCAGGACAACCCAGAAGAACATTTTTATACCAATACCTTCTGATTCAGTCTTTTTTGTCTGCTGCGGGAGTGTCTGAGGGGCTGTTTCCACTTTCTGTTCCAACTCAAAGATCTTTGCTAGAAGTCCTTTCACGTAGACCTCTCGCTGCTGATCATACACAAGCCACTGCTGATTTTTCTCCAGAGCCTCAAAGTGAAAATGAAAGCAAATCAATAATCAAAACCCAAACCCTTCAAATGGACAAGGGACCACATGGTACACAGTCTTTTCCAGCATATAAATACTTGATGGCTCATATCACAGAATGATTCCAGGCATCACTGTAAAGCTTCCCATACAGAGACATGTTCCAAGGCCACACACCTTCAGAATTCCAAATAACATGGCCAAGTCATGTCCACACAGGGTTACGTTCATTTGTCCGCTGTCTCCTATACAGTTTGCCTCGTGTTGGTATCCACATCATTCTCTGTTAATAGAATGTCTTTGTGGCAGAGGTGGAGATGCAGTGCTCAGTACTCTTTGAGAGGTATTTCCACCCACCCGAGGGCTCTGCCTGGGGGCTCTCCAAGGGGTGGACAGAGGCTCTGTCAGGCGTGCATCCTGCTCTGACAGTGCCACCTCCCCACCCCGCCTCAATCCTGGGCCTTCCTCTTCCTTTCACAGATGTGGCTCCCCAATAAACTGCACTGCTGACTACTCCATCTTATGTCTGCCTCCTGGAGAACCAACTCAAACACCACCCCCTTTCTTTATCACCAGTTTTCATCTTTTAGAGCTCAAAAATCACCAAATGGAAACTTTCATCTAGTTTGTATAGGGGTTTAGGAACTCAGTTGTTATAAACACACACCTACATATTTTAAAAACTTATTTTACCAACCCTCATTAGCTTTTTTCTGTGTTTGCTGTTTCAAATAGATTGTGCGTGCTTAGTCACTCAGTCGAGTCCTACTCTTCACGACCCCATGGACTACAGCCCGCCAGGCTTATCTGTCCATGGAATTTTCCAGGCAAGAATACTGGAGTAGGTTGCCATTTCCTACTCCAGGGGCTCTTCCTCACCCGGGGATTGAATCTGTTATCTCCTATGTCTCCTGCACTGCAGACAGATTCTTTATATTAAGTTCCTTGAAGTGGCAGACCATGTTCTTCCAAAAGGACTCCCAGCTTTTGCATACAATGTATAGTTGAGAAATTATTTGAATGATGGGCAATATTAATCAAATAAACTATGTCTATTTAAGTTAGCTGGTAACAGGGAAAGTGGTTTACTTTACCATTACTGCTCATGTTAATTTTTCATTTCAGTTACATCTTTCCTACAAGAACCTAGCCATGCTTTACCAGCCACCTAGCAAAAGTTGGAAAATTTTATAAAATCTCATCTACATTTTCTGTGGCTCATTCCACCTGATCTGTGGCAAGATATTAGCAAATATTCACAGAAGAAGCTACGTTAACTTCAGTGGATAAATCAAGGTAGCATATATGGACAGGGGTGTATAGGTTTATGAAAGGTAATATTTATTTTATTTATTTATTTTTGGCTGCACTGGGTCATCATTGTTGTGCATGGGCTTTCTCTACTTGCAGAGAGTGGGGCCTACTCTCTAGTTGTGGAGTGTGGGCTTCTCACTGCAGTGGCATCTTTTGTTGTGGAGCATGGGCTCTACGCTCTCAGGCATTAGTAGTTGAGGCTTACGGGCTTAGATGGTCTGCAGCATGTGGTATCTTCCCGGACCAGGGATCAAACCCATGTCCCTTGCATTGCAAGGTGGATTCTTAACCCCTGGGCCACCAGGGAAGCCCAAAGATTTATGAAATTTTTTAGTGAAAAATTCTATTGATATTTTTATTTTTAACTGGGACAAATTGATATCTACTCTGATTCTAACTCTCACTGGTCTTAACCATTGGATCCTTGGAAATTCAGTCAAAGGCAAAGCCAAAGGAGCCTGCCAGGGCTGTACACAACTGTATAAACACCTCCCGTTCACCCATACCCCCTGTTTTGTCAGTAGCAGCAGGACAGAAATTCAAGTTGAAAGCTAGCAAAGAAGATTCGCCTGTGAGTAGTAGAGGGAAAACAAAGTCTTGAAATGCTTATACTTTAGCACCAAAATGCAATGAGATTACAACTCTTCTCTCCTTTCCAATCTAGGTCTTCTATCCAAGTGCATGGAAAGTAAAGTGAAAGTCGCTCAGTCATGTCTGACTCTTTGTGACCCCAGGGACTATATATATATAGTCCATGGAATTCTCCTGGCCAGAAAACTGGAGTGGGTAGCCTTTCCCTTCTCCAGGGGATCTTCTCAACCCAGGGATCGAAGCCAGGTCTCCCACATTGCAGGTGGATTCTTTACCAGCTGAGCCACAGGGAAGCCCAAGAATACTGGAGTGGGTAGCCTATCCCTTCTCCAGAGGATCTTCCTGACCCAGCAATCAAACAGAGGTCTCCTGCATTGCAGGTGGATTCTTTACCAACTGAGCTATCAGGGACTGCCCCCTTTTTGTTCTATGTTTCTGGAAGGCTGAGGAAGTAAGTCTCAATAACTACTTGTGTAAAGAGAACATGCACAGCTAAATCTAATGTCACAGGTGTAAAATGTTAAGGGCCCCAGAAGGAGGTACACACACTGATGCTAAAACCCCTTCACCAATGGCCAAGCTCATTGGTACTAAGCCCTCTGCCTGTGCCACTTGTGCTGACTTGCTTAACATGAAAGTGTGAGTCACTCTGTCATGTCCAATTCTGTGACCCGGTGGACTGTAGACCACCAGGCTCCTCCATCCATGGGATTCCCCAGGCAAGAATACTGGAGTGGGTTGCTATTGCCTCCTCCAGGGGATCTATCTTCCTGATCCAGGGATTGAACCCAGTTTTTCCACACTGCAGGCAGACTCTTTACCATCTGAGGCCCCAGAGAAGCCAAGACTTACATGAAAGTGAAACTCGCTCAGTCGTATCTGACTCCTTGTGACCCCATGGATTGTAGCCTGCCAGGCTCCTCTGTCCATGGAATTCTCCAGGCAAGAATACTGGAGTGGGTAGATGTTCCCTTCTCCAGGGGATCTTCCCAACCAGGGATCGAACCCAGGTCTCCCACATTGCAGGCGGATTCTTTACCATCTGAGCCACCAGGGAAGCCCAAGACTTATCTACCCCCACAGAAATACCTGCTTGAGCAGTGGTTCACTGTTGGATCTTGGTAATTTGGGGATTTATAAGTCCTCACTTGGAGGCTGATTTCCTCATCAAGAACAGTGAGACGAGACACAGGCCATGACCCATAGCTTTAGGTCAATTAATATAATGATCACTGAATATTTTGAGGCAAAATAGCTACAGCTAGTAAGTTCAATTCAACCTCTTCCTCGATCCCCTGAAGTGCTAAGTTGTTTTAATTATATTAATAAAAATATTTTAAAGCTTCAGGAAAACACTCGCTGAAACTGAAGCTAGCTAGGTTCCTTTCAATTCAGTTCAGTAGCTCGGTCGTGTTCGACTCTTTGCGACCCCATGAATCGCAGCACGCCAGCCCTCCCTGTTCATCACCAACTTCCAGAGTTTACTCAAACTCATGCCCATCGAGTCAGTGATGTCATACAGCCATCTCATCTTCTGCCGTCCCCTGCTCCTCCTGCCCTCAATCCCTCCCAGCATCAGAGTCTTTTCCAATGAGTCAACTCTTCACATGAGGTGGCCAAAGTACTGGAGTTTCAGCTTCAGCATCAGTCCTTCCAATGAACACCCAGGACTGATCTCCTTTAGGATGGACTGGTTGGATCTCCTTGCAGTCCAAGGGATTCTCAAGAGTCTTCTCCAACACCATAGTTCAAAAGCATCAATTCTTTGGTGCTCAGCTTTCTTCACAGTCCAACTCTCACATCCATACATGACCACTGGAAAAACCATAGCCTTGACTAGACGGACCTTTGTTGGCAAAGTGATGTCTCTGCTTTTTAATATGCTCTCTAGGTTGGTCATAACTTTCCTTCCAAATTTTGGAGCCCCAAAAAATAAAGTCTGACACTGTTTCCACTGTTTCCCCATCTACTTTCCATGAAGTGATGGGACCAGATGCCATGATCTTAGTTTTCTGAATGTTAGGCTTTAAGCCAACTTTTTCACTCTCCTCTTTCATTTTCATCAAGAGGCTTTTTAGTTCCTCTTCACTTTTCTGCCATAAGGGTGGTGTCATCTGTCATGACATATCTGAAGTTATTGATATTTCTCCCGGCAATCTTGATTCCAGCCTCTGCTTCTTCCAGCCCAGCGTTTCTCATGATGTACTCTGCATATAAGTTAAATAAGCAGGGTGACAATATACAGCCTTGACATACTCCCTTTCCTATTTGGAACCAGTCTGTTGTTCCATGTCCTTTAGGCTGACATTAAAATTGTCCACAATCTGCCAATTCCCATCACAGCCTGACCTTTCCCCTTCACTGCTTCCTTGTTGTCTACACAATAATGCACACCCTCTGTGCCTCTTCCCTTCGTGCAGAGTGCTCTACAATCCCTTCCTATGTTATCTGCCCACTTAAATTCCACATTACAGCAAGTTCCAGTGAGCCCAGGCTTATCTTTCAAGGCTCCTCACCGTAACTCTCCTCATCAAACTTCCCTCCTTCATAAGCAACTAGTGATTTTTGTGTCCATTGTCTACCTGGAATCTTATATTCATGAACTGTTGATTGCTTCCTGATGATACTTCTTATCTTAACTATACCCTGAGCCCTCTGACAGCTGGGCACAGGCTTGTTTAGATATTTTATTTCACAGTTCCTTATTTGTGCTTCTGTACCTGGAAGCTGCCTGATGAATGTTTGTGAATGATGTTGACAACATGGGGTGGAGAAAATGCCTTCAAGAACAAAAAAGCCTTGTAGACCTAGACAGGAGTTCGAGAGTGTTCAGAGGAGGGACGAGAGGGCAGGAAGGGATCTAGAAGTTCCTTACGCACAGTAGAACAACACATTTAGTGATTCAAAAAGAATAAAACACTTTCAAAAATCTATTACTAATTAACGAAGTAATGCATGAAAATATAATCAAAATATTTTGTCATAGAACTACCATAACTATTTCTGTAGTATTACAAGTGTATAATATGTATCCTTTGTGTCATAATTCATCCTTAACCTGGGGGAATTAATTATTATCAATGATTAAAGTGTGGCAGCCAGGAGGTATGACTTTTTATCCTTTAGGGCTGCCAGAAAAGAGATGGCACAAACACAAAGTTCTTAACAAAAAAGCTGCCTGGTGTAACTCAACTGAAGTAAAATATGTGTGTGTGTGTGTGTGTGTGTGTGTTAGTTGCTCAGTTGTGTCCAACTCTTTGCAACCCCATGGACTGTATGTAGCCTGACAGGCTCCTCTGTCCATGGAATTCTCCAGACAAAAATACTGGAGTGGGTTGCCATTCCCTTCTCCAGGGGATCTTCCCAACCCAGGGATAGAACCAGGTCTCCCACACTGCAGATTCTTTACTATATGATCCACAAGGGAAGCCTGATTTTAGTATACGTGCTGCCAAAGCGAGGATGAGACATTATTCTAAAGGGCCACATGATGGCGATGTTACTTCAATAAAGTAATAGACATTTCTTTACTCCTGATCTCACTGACTGTATCTACTTTCATTTCTTTATAGAATCAACAAAAAGTAGATTTGATAGCTTTCAGTGGATTTTGACATTATGAGTTTTGCATCTTTAGAGTCCTCCTCACATTAGTTATCTCTTCCAGCTTTGTGTCTCTACACATTTGTTAGACATGCATTTATCATATTCACCCAAGTTATCAATAAAAATACAGAAACAGGTAAAGTGAAGCCGTGGGGAATGCCATGAAAGCTCTTTCTCCTGCTTTGGCAGGGATCCATTAAATATTTCCTTGGGCAAAAACTCTAACATAGATTGAAATGTTAGCCTATGTTGAAGGAAGAAAAAATGTGCGTCAATTGACAAAACTGGAATACGGATGGTAGATTACACAGAAGTATTATGCCCATGTTAAACTTATTAAAGGTGATATCTGTATGGTGGTCATGTAACAGTATCCTCATTCTTAGGAATATACATTGGAATATACAGGCTGAAAAGGCTGTAGATATATGCAACTATTTTATGGTTCAGAAAAAATATTATGTTTGTGTGTGTATGTGTATGTGTGTGGATGGGGAGGGAACTGAAAGAGAAAGTATAACATGGGATAAAATGCTAATGAGTTCAATTTTGGTAAAGAGTATGTGAACTTATGTGTGTACTATTTTCCATTCTTATAACTTTTCTGTAAATTTGATTTTTTTTCCAAATTAAAAATAACTATTATTTATCTTCAGTAATTCTATGTTTAAAAGTCAGATTTTTTTTTTTTTTTTGGCTGTACCATGTGGCTTTATGGATCATAGTTCCCCGACGGTGGATCAAAACCATACCCCCTGCAGTGGAAGCCTAGAGTCCTAACCACTGGACCACCAGGGAATTCCCTAAAAATCAGATTTTTAAAATCAAGAGCAAGAAATGCCTATTAAAACTGACATTTAGCTATTTGGTTTTAAAGTTACTGACACTGGATAATGATTACAGCATTGAAAGTGAATGTCGCTCAATCGTGTCCGACTCTTTGTGACCCCATGGACTGTCCATGGAATTCTCCAGGCCAGAATACTGGAGTAGGTAGCCTTTCCCTTCTCCAGGGGGTCTTCCCAACCCAGGGATTGAACTCTGGTCTCCTGCATTGTGGGCGGATTCTTTACCAGCTGAGCCACAAGGAAGCCCAAGAAAACTGGAGTGGGTAGCCTATCCCGTCTTCAGGGGATCTTTCCAACCCAGGAATCGAACCAGGGTCTCCTGCATTGCAGGTGGATTCTTTATCAACTGAGCTATCAGGAAAGCGATTACAGCATTAACACGATGTAATTGTTTCAAAATATGAGCCAGACCTAAATGATAGCTGAGGAATGATATGGCTTGGCCCTAAGAGAAGTAAAACAGATTTTTAGGACTTATTTTAGCCTAACAAACACTGATTCTTAAAACAGGTGGGCAAACTTCTACAGGAAGTTTTGTGGGAGCTCTGTAGAGGGTATAGGACTAGAATGGCTGAGTCCTGTAGACTTAGGAGTGAGATTTCTCTTTCCCTGCTCCTCAGTCTTCCAACTATAATTCTCCCCCTGGTCTGAAAGATTTGCTGAGATCCCAAAGGGATAACCAGAGCTTGGCCACCTCTCACTCCTCAAGTGTAAGTTAATGGTTCTCACATGGTGGTCCTCAGACCACCAACAGTAGCAGCAGCACCTGAAACTTATTGGAAATGAAGACTCTCAGGTTCTACTCCAGACTAATTGTCATTACATAAAAATAACTTTAGTTGATATTTGAAGCAGTTAGCACTGAGAAGCCTAAAAATTACACATGGATTTAAGAAAACAGCATCTATTTTCAGGCACTTTGCTAAAAGAGACACTATAAAATTCAAGAAACTTCACCAGATTCCATCTAGTCATTCTTTCCAGTTATCTAAATGCTGGGGATAATATATGACATACAAAAAAACTTACTTTGATAATTCTTTAAGAATTGTGTTTCTTTTTTATTTTAGTTACCTCTAGGTAAATTACTTTGATAAGGGTACTCTAGAACCCAGTTATACAGACACTAACGGATTTAAATTCTTTTCTTGAAAATCAAATAGGCCTCAAGGTATGCCTGCTATGTGAGATAAAACAGGACTCTTTTTTTTTTAAAACAGGACTCTTAAGAGCATACTTAGATCAGGGTAGACATGCCAGTAATACTTCTGGAAACACAGTATCTACCTATTGACCCAATAATTAAATCAAGAATTTCATACTTCGCATATCTAATCTTAAAATTTGAAAAAATACACCGTGACCACTAGTCCTATGTCCCCAATTTATTTAATTTTCAATGCAACCCACCAATCCATTTAAGATATAAGTTTGGAATATTACAGCTAACCTCATATCCAATTCTAGGAAAAAGAAATATTGAATACACAAAGAATGTATTTCCTTTTCAAACTAGGAAAGCAAATACTGTTTCCAAGGGAAAAATTTCAAATTAAAGAGGACATCTAGCATGGGTAAACAAAAAGAAAAAACAATACATATTAAATTACATTATTATAATAAAATAGTTGAGCAAATTATATTTAAGTGAAAACAGGACATTCTTGAGTTATTTGGTAGAAATGGATGATTTCCAAGGTTTTCTAGCCTAAAGAGACCATACTTAGAGGAACTGACCCTCTTAAAAGTCTGGAAAGAGACTTAAATGTGGTAACCCAGAGAGATGATCTGAAACCATTCATTTCTTCGTCTCCTCAAAAGATTTTTTTCAAGCTACAGCATTACTGTTGTCAATTTCCATGAAATTTAATAATAAAGGAATTAGTCCTCTTTAGCCATAACTTAATAAAATAAAAACGAACTTACATCTTTCAGCTGTACTTCCATTTCATGAACATTACTCATTGATGAATTGAAGCAACTTGTAGCCACAGTCTGTAAGTAAATCAATAGTAGTCAACATGATAATTTAAGAACATAAGCTTCCTCATTATACCTAACTTCATAATAAGACAGTATATTTCACATACATCCCAAAACCCAGAACTGGTACATGCCAGGTGATGAGTAGCAGTGCAGAATTAGTCCTGGAGTCCTGGAGGCCTCCTAAGCAGATTGGACACCCTGAGATTTCATATCTAATTTGATATCTGAGGTCATCTGGACCCCAGAATCACCAGACTAGCCCTCAGTGGATATGAACAGCCCTGATTTTCACCAGGAAACAAAACCAAGCAACTGGCCTATTTAAATGAAATCTGAAAAATATTAAATTGTCAAATAAAAGATAAATTTTGTTTTCTAGAATCATATTTATATTCAACATTAGCAATAGTATTAATTAGTATTCATTCATATAGAACTCAAAATATAATTTGTCTCCTCTTTTTTCTTCATTTTTTCAGAGGCAATAAAAGAGGGGAACTAGACAGTAAGTTGGTGGCTCAGACGGTCAAGAATCCACCTGCAGGAGATCCAGTTTGACCAGATTTGATCTCTGAGTTGGGAAGACCCCCTCCAGTATTCTTGCCTGGAGAATTCCATGGATGGAGGAGCCTGGTAGGTTACAGTCCATGGGGTCGCAAAGAGTCGAATACGACTGAGTGACAACACTTTCATTTTCCAGGTGGTGAGGTACCAAAGCTAGCCAACAAAGCTCATAAAAAGCTCTTAACAGCTCTGAGTAAAGAGACTTGTGTTAAGGATGGCAAGAAAGCTCAAAATATATATTCTTTTCTCTAGAGGTGCTCTTTCCCCCTCTCAATTTAGTCCTTCAGGTGGAAACCATGACAGAGATAGTTCATCACATTTCTTTCCTTTTATCCTGGGCACACCGCAAACCACCTTTCCCAGCCTCTTCTGTGGTTAGTAAGGTCATGAGACTGAATTATGTCCAATGGAATGTAAGCAGAAATGAGATATGTCAATCCTAGGCCTAGACCCCACAGGCTAACCCAGTTCTTCACATGCTCTCTAGCCCACAGGTGTGTATAAAGGATCTGGTGGAGGACTGCACTCTGAGAGATGGGGAAGCCACTAGAAGGAAGGAATCTGGATCTCTGAATGATTCTGTGGAGCAAAGCCTCCTCCACTCCAACCTAAAATAAGCTGTGACGTGAGCGGAAAGATAATCACTTGTATAAAATTCTGAGATTTGGAGGTGGGTTGTCAGGTGATTAGATACACTGACTAATACAGAAATTAACAGTGAGTATCCCACAGTAATTATATGAATACATTTTTAAAATTATCATTTCTACCAAGATTTATATTTCCATCTTCAAAAGTAGAGAAACTAATTCTTGAGCTTTAAGTTAAAGTGAAAGTGAAGTCGTTCAGTCGTGTCCAACTTTTTGCAACCATATGGACTGTAGCCTGCCAGGCTCCTCCGTCCATGGGATTTTCCAGGCAATAGTGAAGTGGGTATTTCTTCCTCTAGGGTATCTTCCCGACACAAGGCTCAAGCCCACATCTTTTGCATTGGCAGGCAAATTCTCTTAGAGTAGGAAGCCCCACTCTAAAGGGGAGATAAAGTACAAAGACCCTTAACATCACTGAAGCATTTATTTGAAAGCAATAGATTTTCTTCTGTAAGTAAGTTTTGGTCACTCAGTGGTGTCTGACTTTTTGCAACCCCATGGACTATAGCCCACCAGGCTCCTCTGTCCGTGGGATTCTCCAGGCAAGAATACTGGAGCGGGTTGCCATTCCCATCTCCAGGGGATCTTCCTGACCCAGGAATCAAACCCAGGTATCCTGCATTGTAGGCAGATTCTTTACCATCTAAGCTACCAGAGAAGTGCCCTTTCTTCTGTAGGTAGTGTTAATAGCCGTAGTATTAGTATTATTCACATGTCCAAATTTTCAAGAGAATCAAAGATCTGATCAATAAGAAACTATTTAGCACTATGGTGGCTCAGATGGTAAAGCGTCTGCCTGCAATGACTTGGGTTCGATCCCTGGGTTGGGAAGATCCCCTGGAGAAGGAAATGGCAACCCACTCCAGTATTCTTGCCTGGAGAATCCCATGGACAGAGGAGCCTGGAGGGCTACAGTTCATGGAATCACAAAGAGTCAGACACAACTGAGCGACTTTCACTTCACATGGCAGGCACTCTGCTAGGTTATTCACATATATTGTAACATTTAATCTCCAGTACTCGTATCCTCATTTTACTGATGTGGAAACAGATTTAGGAGAGGGGTCTAATGAATTCTAGCATTGTTTCTAAGGCTAGAGAGGTTAAGAAATTTGTTTAGACTCACACAGCTAGCAAGTGGAATCTGAATTCAGAGCTGCCGACCCATAAATCCCTGCTCTTTCTACTACACTAATGACTCTAAAACACAAGACAGGAGAAAAGCATACTTGCTATTTTAATTGGGTATCTCAAATATGAAAAATAACCCAAAAATGAAGCCATTGTTCTCACAATACAAACTAAAGAAAAAAAGAATTCAATAAACACTTCCTGGCTATTGTAGATACACAGCAGTGTCTGTATTCTGAATACTCCCTTGGGCAAAACAATGGTATGGTCAGTGGAGGGAGCCATATTACCTATTTTTGCTTATAGAGAAGAACCAGACTATGATAAAAAAAAAAAAAAAGTAAACCTGTTAGTATACTATACTGTTTCACCATTTGACAAGGATGTTTTAACAAACCCATTCCTCATAAGAATTACAAACTGTATCAGAAAAGACCAAAAAAAAAAAAAAACAGGTTTTAAAGAAATTAGTACCTGTGATAAATGAAGTGTATTGGCCTTGCCTTCAAGTTCAGCAAGCCTTGCAGTTGTAGCAGACAACTGTTTCTTCAACACATCTGTCTCTTCAGACAAGGATTTCAACAGCTGTTCTCTTCTTTCAACTTCCTTTGTTTTCTCTTCCAGCTGTTCAAGCAATGCAGTAGTGCTGTGCTTGGCTTTTAGCTGGTCTCTGAGTCGCTGTATTTCTTTGTCCTTTTCTGTGAGGCGATAAACATTCTTCTCTCTCTCAGCCTCAAGGACTCGAATTTTCTAGATATAAACTAAGAAGAATCTTAGAACAAGGCCAGGTCAAACACAAAAATAAACAGTACATTACAACAAGTGTGTAGGAAGTATTTATTATGTATCAAGTCAGCATTATATCAGATACCAGGA
Source organism: Dama dama (assembly GCF_033118175.1). NCBI lineage: Eukaryota > Metazoa > Chordata > Mammalia > Artiodactyla > Cervidae > Dama > Dama dama. The sequence goes on along the minus strand of NC_083695.1, from coordinate 61,510,659 downwards.
CCAAAAAAATGATCAGAGAGCTCATAGAGAGTTAGACCAACACGTTTATGCAGTATGATAAGTGCTGTGGTTAAGGTATATATAAAATGAACTGGACATGGACACAGAAAGGAGAGACCACTTAGAAAGCTAAAGAAAAGCTGGCTCTCACCTGAGTATCTGCTAATCATTCTCCCATCATGCCAATTCTAGTCATTTTAATGGCTAAAAGTTGAGTCACACAAACAGATACATGCTCACTGATGAACTTGAAGCAACAGAATTCAGATATTACAGAATGTTATAGCTGTATAAAAGCACATTCATAAACTTGTTTTTTGTTAATAAACGATTTGGAAAAAAAAAAAAGATTTGGTATCAAATCTAGAAGGTGATCTTCAAGGGAGTGTTCAACATTTTCAAGGATTGGAAAGTTAAAGAAGGCATGTTAGTTAAACTCTTGCTGACAAAAGGGAGAAAGCACTAATATAGAGATGATATAAAAAGTAAGTAAAATGGCTTTACATGCTGACAAAGGAAAAAAACTTAAAACTAAAAACTCACATTTGAGGGTGGGCAGGAAAAACAGTTGTTCAAATAAAGACGGGGACATAGAGTTGGATGGTTGTGTGAAAATGATGAGGGGATTTTTAGTTGCCTACCGGCTTAAGATAAGACAGTATTATGACACAGTTACCAAAGAAGCCAATACAATTCTAAGATTTCATAGAGTACAGCATCCAGATTAGGGGAAATAACAGTACTGTTTCAATCTGTGTTTGTGACTGTGTGCAATCTGGAAGCATTAATTCAAGAGGGACATGAACACCAGAAAAGTGTTCAGGAAAGTGACAAGGATGAGAAAAAGCCAGTAAAGCTGAAGAATATGGGACTGGCCTATAGATATGTAAGAGGAAGCAAGATTTCCTTGTATATGTACATGTATGCATGCTAAGTCACTTCAGTCGTGTCCAACTCTTGGCAACCCTGTGGACTGTAACCCATCCGGCTCCTTTGTCCATGGGATTCTCCAGGCAAGAACACTGGAATATCTTTCCATGCCCTTCTACAGGGGATTTTCCCAACCCAGGGATCGAAACCCCGTCTCTTAAATCTCCTGCATTGGCAGGTGGGTTCTTTAGCACTGGCTCCATCTGGGAAGCCTTAGACACCTGAAAAGCTCTCAATTGGATTAAAAAAAAAAAAAAGATTTGTTCTGTGTAGCTTTAATTGACATAGCTAGAACAAACTAGTAGAAGTTATAGGAAGTTTAATTTCAATTGATTATAAAGGGATTTTGACAGCCATTGCTTGTCAGAAGTAAAATGAATAGGAAAGAGAGCTCTCAGGAAAGCTACTAGATTCTTTCACCAGATTACAAAATAATCCTTATGTCTAAGAATTGGTGATAGATCATTTCTCCATGCTTGAATAAGAATTCACCTCAATATGTATTTAAAAAAATAATAAATCATTTGGTTTTATGATGTGCCTTATAAAGTAAAATTTAAAGAAATCCAATGATATTATTTAGTACGGATCATTTGTTTTCTAACTATGAAAAATAAAAGTACTCTTGCAAAATAAATTGAACTGATTAAATTTTAAATCCCTCCAGTTCTAATATTTCTAACTCCTTTTCAGACTATGTCATAACAAATTGTAAATTAGGGAAATATAGTTTAACAGAACACAAAATGCTGATATCTGTAATGATTTTACCTTAAAAAAAAAAAAAAAACAAAAACCTGAAAACAAAAATTACTTGTAAAGTAGCCAAAATACATGATTAAATGGGTTTTTAAACCTTCATGCTAAAATCTAAATCCCAAAGGTGACATGATTAGATTTGTTGTTTACATTTAGTGAACATAAAAACTAGATTATATCATATACTTTCTCATCTACCATAGTAAGACTTATTACAGTTTAAAAGGTCTTACCTCCAAAAGTTTGTGTCTGTCTTTATCAATCAGCTTTCCTTTTCCACTTGTTATTTCATCCACTGATGTTTTTAAAGCTTCAATTTCTCCCCTAAATTTTTCTAATGCAGTTTCTGATTTGGAGTTACTAGGCTTTGGTCCCCATTTACTTTTAATTAAATCTTTGGGATTTCTGGAAGACATCTCTTATAGTGCCTGTAAAAAGAAATCTGAGTTTACAAAGTCAAATCTCAGGTTTGAAAAGATCTAATAACCTATTTACTAAGCAGAAGAACCTTTCTGTGTAAATAGAAGTGATACAGTGGGGTATGGCTTCTAGCTTGCTAACAACAATATATATATTTTAAATCTGGGTGGTAGATGCATGGAAGTATTCAATATGTCAACCTGTACGTCTGTGTTTGTGCAGGATTCTTATGTGTGTCATACTTCAATAGAAACGTTTCATTAAAAAAAAAAATAGAGGGATAACCAATAATTAAGCCATTAAATGAAACCTGAAAGTTAGATCACAAAGACAAACTTTACTGCAGAATAAAAAGCCAATGACAAATAATATAATTCTGAATATCTGGACATTGAAACATCATTACCTGACATAATGGTGCATCCTCTGTTTTAGAAGATATGCCTAGTTCAGTTCTATCTTAACTGTAATGTTCAGAGAGCACAGTGGGCAGAAGTGAGAAGAATTCAGTATGAGGCATTTATAGGAAAAGGAGACCCAATATTCAAAGAATTCAGGAATGGCAGGAATTAAGAACAAGAAGTAAGGAAAAGTTTTGTTGCTAAGTCATGTCTGACTCTTTTCCGACCCCATGGACTAATAGCCTGCCCAAACTCCTCTGTGCATGGGATTTCCCAGGCAAGAATACTGAAGTGGGTTGCCATTTCCTTCTCCAGGGGTTCTTTCCGACCCAAAGATCGAACCCAAGTCTATACTGAGCACATAATAAAAGTAGCTTTAATTAGGGAGGTTAAAAAGCATTTTCCCACCTATGGATCCCAAAATAAAATAATAATAATGTAACTAAGGAAGCCAGAGGAGTATGATACTATTCATGCATTCAAAAAATATTGGAGAACCTAATTTACCAGGCAGCATAACAGGTGCTGGGTAAAAACTGGCTGAAAACAAGAATGAAAGAGAGACATGTCCCTTACATGACAGAACTTTCAATCTAGCAGAGGAGGCAGGCAATAACAAGGAAACAAATATAGATCCTCAAACTGGAAAACAAATGTTATCCAGTAAAAGAAAAGTACAGTGATAAATGATACAAGTAAAAGTAAGGGAGACTTACTTAGACGCTGAGGTGGGGAAGGCTTCTCTATGAAAATGACCTTTAAAAAAAAAAAAAAAGAAAGAAAATGACCTTTAGGGTCACCCTGTATGTTATTGTTGTTTAGTCGCTAAGTCCCGTGCCACTTCTGCGACCCCATGGACTGTAGCCCACCATGCTCCTCTGTCCATGAAGAATTTCCCAGGCAAGAATATTGGAGTGGGTTGCCATTTCCTTCTCCAGGGGATCTCCCCATCCCAGGGATCGAACCTCGTCTCCTGCATTGGGAGGCGAATTCTTTACCACTAAGCCACCAGAAAAGGTTAGCCCTGGATTTTTGCCCATTCTAAGGTGAAAGATTAAGATACCTAGCAAAGGGCACAAAGCATCTACTACAGGCCACGTCTTCTGTAAGTGGAGGCAAATCTACAAACACCTTCACTAAGATCTCCTGTGGGAAGAGAGGCAAAGAAAACTGCAAAAACAGGCACCCTTTTTCTCACCTCTGAGGTGAAGATATTTGTAGAATAGACATGAAAGTGCTTGCTAATCCGCAAATTGCTGTACTAAGGAAAGGACGTGGCCAAGTCACCAGAACGCCCTGCGCCTGTCTGAAAGAGGATGGTAATACTCACGGGCAGAGCTGAAAGCGGGGATCCAATCGGCGACGGTCTTCCGGGGACAGGCACAAAGTAAGTGCCAGGGAACGGCCACTGGCTCCAAGGTAGGCAGAGATTGAATCCCAGCCAGCGCGATCTCCCACTGACCCCGCCTCCCCCGCGGTCACACCCGGCCTCAAGGCTGCGGGTCCTGGCCTCCTCCGCCACCCTCCGCGGTCGCCTCCCCGCAGCCAGCCAGCACCTGAGGCGAAGCGCCGCGCTCGCGTCGGCCCAGTCACACCCTTTGGCGCGGGAGCTGCTTCCGGGAGTTTGAATCCCGCGGCTGCGGGGGGCACGTCACTGCCGGCGGGAGCGAGGCTCTCCGATTGGCTGCGACCTGGGGGCGGGGCCTGGAACCTGAGTGAGAAAGGAGTGCGGGATGTAGCTGGGCTGCGGGTGGAGGGGTGGGGCTGAAGGAGAGAGGCCGGTACCCAGGCCGGGAAGGCGTCTCCCGGATCCGCAACGTTTTCTGGGACTTTGTCAACGCTTTTCTGAGGTCTCAGACTTCAACTCAAGGTTTCTTTGTGAAGAACTGATTTGTGTTTATCTGCTTTGCGGCTGAAGCAAATTAGAATGCTGAGAGAGATAAATCCAGTGACTGAGAAGTGGGACTAACTCGTTCTGCGTCCTTGAGCTTGATTCGCCCTTCTGAGTACCAATTTCGCCCTCTATGAAATGGGAGAACTCCACAAGGGGGCACAGCCTCCCTGTTTTCCTCCTGGGGTGAGCCTTCATCCTGCCAGAAATCAGGGTGGAGCCATGTGGAGTGTAGCAGGTGGACGGATTGATAGGCACACCCAGTTTGAATGCTGAGATTAGAAGCTTTAGAGGAAGCGAGCTAGGCAGGCGTTTGCTCCAGATTGCTGCCCTCTGGCTTGGTATCTATTGGTTACATCCGGGTCATGGTTACCTGGAGTTTGAAGACTTTCTCTCGCTAAAACAAACAGGCACAGAACGCGTTTGGCAGGTCCTGACGTTCTCAGACCAAGCATAAACTCTAGAGAAAAGGCTACAGTGGCAAACCACCCTCGGATAGTGTCATACAAGGGTTAAACTCTGGATTAGAAATGAGTTTAGCCTGACTGCCTCTTACTAGCTGTGTGATCTTGAATAAATTATTTAAGCTCTCCGAGCCTCAACTTCCTGGTTTGTAAAATGATAGTAATATCTACTTCATAGGATATCTACTTCATGTGCATTAAATGAGAGAATCCATGTGAGGTTCATGGTGTTTCGTAAGTACTCTACTGATGTCAGCCATTATTACATAAAAAGTAACAAATGAAAGTCATTCAGTCGTGTCTGACTCTATGACTCCATTGACCAGACAGTCCATAGAATTCTCCAGGCCATAATACTGGAGTAGATAGAGGTTCCCTTCTCCAAGGGATCTTCCCAACCCAGGGATTGAACCCTAGTCTCCTGCATGGCCGGTGGATTCTTTATCACTGAGATACCTGGGAAGCTCCACCGACCCTCCCCCCTTCCCCCCCCCCCGCCCCTCAAAGCAACAAACTCCTGTTAAATAGAGTGGCTGAGAAACCGTGTAGAGAATTTTAAAGAATAAAAGAAAAGGCAAGAAGATAACATTTGGTCTGTGCTTCCAAGGAGCTCACATTTCTGATGGAAAAATTAGAATCAGGCTCTTTCATATCTGTTGTATTAATCTATCAAATGGAATTAGGGTGGGAGGAAGTTGAGGCAAAGGATTAGTGAAGCTGTGAATGCTATGCATTGCCTAGAGTTGACAGCAAGGGCAAAATTAGTCTCCCTAGAAATTTATAAATGTCTTGGATGAGAGAGAGAAAGATCTGCCTGCTCAGCTTGGTGTCAAATGGGGAAAGAAAAGACAGGAAGTGGTGGCAACTGTGTGAAGAGGGGTGGCACCTGATAGACAGAGGTCTGGTGCCTCAGCCTGCTGGGCCAGACACCCCAGTTACACGTCTGCTCCCCAGGGCCCCTTCTTCTGGCAGGAACTTCCCCCTGTGACTGGGGACCCCTGAGGAAGAGGAGTAGGCAGGAGGCTCATTGGCCTACCTATCATTTGATTTCTCAACAGAAACTCTCCAAGCCAGAAGGAAATGACACAGTATATTTAAGGTGGTGAAAGTGAAAAAGCTACAACCAAGAATATTCTACCCAGTAAGACTCTCGTTCAGATTTGATGGAGAAATCAAAAATTTTCCAAACAAGCAAAAGTTAAGAGAATTCAGCACCACCAAACCAGCTTTACAACAAACACCAAAGGAACTTCTCTAGGAAGGAAACACAAGAGAAGGAAAAGACCTACAGAAAATAAACACAAAACATTTAAGAAAATGTTAATAGTATCATACATATCAATAATTACCTTAAATGTAAATAGATTAAATGCACCAATCAAAAGACATAGACTGGCTGGGTAGATGAAAACATGTGCATGTATGCACTTCCACTTACCATATCACTCTGCTTGACCCCTCAAATTCTATGTAATTATTTTATATTGTTAGGCTAATCATGTTCCCATTATGGTTTACAACTGTAATTATTTTTATTTTTTGTCTGGCTATTAATTGTGAAAAGTGATAAACGTCTTTTATTATTGTGATTGCTGCTGCTGCTGCTAAGTCGCTTCAGTCATGTCCGACTGTGCGACCCCATAGATGGCAGCCCACCAGGCTCCCCCGTCCCTGGGATTCTCCAGGCAAGAACATTGGAGTGGGTTGCCATTGCCTTCTCTGATTATTGTGATTATGTAACTATTATTCATTTCATACCATTGCATCATGATTGGTCAACAGGAAAATAATAGAATTCTATATCACTAAAACTACCATTTAATAGAAAAACTTGTAATCACTTTTAAAATCCAGATGCATATCAGAATTATCTTGAATTTTTTGAAAAATACAAATGTCCAGGTATTGCTTTTTTTTCTCCAAAACTCCAGATATGTTTCTAATGAGCAGCCATGTTCAAAAACAACTGGACTAAAAAAAAAAAAAACAACAACTGGACTATGTGATGATCTTTTACTTTTATCTAGTTGGTTTCACTGTTTCTATGTCATATTCAGTACTCTCATTTCATTTAGCTTATGTTTTCCAAATTCTCCATCTTTTCTTTTTTTTTTATGTTCTTTCTCAAGCCTTTACCAAGCATATTGGAAAGCTTTTGTATACACACATATAAATAATACGTATAATATATATGTTTTAGAAAACTTATGAATTTTTGCCTAACTAAAAAATTTATGACATTTTGTGTTTTTTTGTTTGTTTGTTTGTTTTTCCATTTACTTTACTTTACAATATTGTAGTGGTTTTTGCCATACATTGACATAAATCAGCCATGGATTTACATGTATTCCCCATCCCAATCCCCCCTCCCACCTCCCTCTCCACCTGATCCCTCTGGGTCTTCCCAGTGCACCAGCCCCGAGCACTTGTCTCATGCATCCAACCTGGACTGGTGATCTGTTTCACCCTTGATAATATACATGTTTCGATGCTGTCCTCTCAAAACATCCCACCCTCGCCTTCTCCCACAGAGTCCAAAATTCTGTTCTGTACATCTGTGTCTCTTTTTTCTGTTTTGCATATAGGGTTATCGTTACCATCTTTCTAAATTCCATATATATGCATTAGTATACTGTATTGGTCTTTATCTTTCTGGTTTACTTCACTCTGTATAATGGGCTCCAGTTTCAGCCATCTCATTAGAATTTTTATGACATTTTGATTCTACCTGTTTGACTTAGTATGAATAGAATGCTAGATTTCTAATTTTAAAAAATAGATATGCAACAAGCAGCAAAGGTTTACTGTATACCCATAGGGAACTACAATGGAAAATAATTTCAAAAATAATATATGTGCACACATACAACTGAATCATCTTGCTATGCACCTGAAACATTGCAAGTCAATGTCAGTAAAGAAAAATTTTCTTCATATTAAGAAAAATAAATATAAATAAATTTTAAATGGATAGGTTTTTATATAATTTTATTTATTTATTTTTATTTTTGGCTGTGCTGGGTCTTCACTGTTGTGTGAGCTTTTTCTCTAGTCGCAGTAAGGGCCACTCCCTAGTTGCAGTGCGCAGGCTTCTCATTATGGCTTTTCTTTTGCGAGAGCACAGGCTCTAGGGCATGCGAGTTTTAGTAGTTATGGCTCCTGGGCTCTTCTTTATGGATTCATCTGTTGATGGACATTTAGGTTGCTTCCATGTGTTGGCTATTGTAAATGGTACTGCAGTGAACATTGGGGCATAAGCCTATTTTTTTAACTGTAAATTTTATAAAAGATAAATACAGATGAAGTCTTTCTGATGAATATTTTGTGTTCCAATTGAGATCTGTGAAATACATAGTAGATTTCAAAGACTAAGCGTTTTAATATTATTACATGTTGAGATAATAATATTTTAGATATATTGAGTAAAATAAAATATATTAAAATCAATCTTACTATTGTTTTTTACTTTCTTTACTGTGACTATTAGAAAAGTCAAAATATGTGGCTTATGTTATTTTTTAATGCTAAGTTTTTACTGGACAGTGCTGGCATGTGCTCAATAAATGTTCTTTAAATGCAGTAAGAGAAGAACCTTGTAAACTTTTGCCTCCTTCCAGTCCAATCTGCAGAGTTGTTTTTGTGTGTGTGTGTGTGTACATCATCTGGATTGGCTCAAAATGGCAGAGTAGAAGGATGTGCACTCATTTTCTCCTGCCAGAGCACCAAAATCACAACTAGCTGTTGAACAACTGTAAACAGGAAGACCAAAAAAAGATACCCCACTTCTAAGGACAAAAGAGAAGTTCTAACAAAACAGTAGGAAGGGCACAATTATGATAAAATCAAATCCTATGTCTGCCAGGTGGGGAACCCACAAACTGGAGAACAATAATACCAAAGAAGTTCTCCCTGTGCTACATAGGAGGTCCTTGATTATGGAAGGACCCAGAACCTATTGTGAATGTTCTAAGCGCCAATCAGGCTTCCCAGTATGGGGATGCAGCCAAAGGACTGGGAATCCCCAGGGAATTTAACTCTGAAGGCCAGTGGGATTTGATTATAAAACATCCACAGGACTAGAGGAAATGGAGACTCTTGGAGGGCACAAACAAAATCTTGCGTGCACCGGGATCTAGGGGAAAGGAGTAGTGACCCCACAGGAGACTGAGCCAGACCTACCTGTGAGTGTTTGAGGGTCTCCTGCAGAGGCATGTGTTGGCAGTGGCCCACCACAGGGACAGGGGCACTGGCAGCAACAGTCCTGGGAGATGCCTCTCAGTGTAAGCCCTCTGAAGTATGCGTTAGTTGCTCAGTCGTGCCCGACTCTTTGTGACCCTGTGGGATTGTAGCCTGCCAGGCTCCTCTATCCATGGAACTCTCTAGGCAAGAATGCTGGAGTGGGTCTGTCCATGGAATTCTCTAGGCAAGAATACTGGAGTGGGTTGCTATTTCCTACTCCAAGGGATCTCCCTAACCCAGGGATCAAGCCTGGGTCTCCCACATTGCAGGCAGATTTTTTACCATCTGAGCCACTTAAGAAGTCCTCTTAGAGGTCACCAATAGCCCTACCAAAGAGCTTGTAGACTCCAGGACTGGGTTGCATCAAGACAAACAACTGCCAGGGAGGGAGGGCAGCCCCACTCATCAGCAGACAATTGGATTAAAGTTTTACTGATCATGGCCCTGCCCACCAGAGCAAGACCCAGTTTTCCCCACAGCCAGTCCTTCCCATCAAGAAGCTTGCACAAGCCTCTTAGTCTCATCCATCAGAGGGCAGAAGAAATAAGAACTACAATCCCAGTGGCCTTCAGAACTAACACCACAATCACAGAAAGCTAGCCAAAATGAAAAGAAATAGGATTATGTCCCAGATGAAGGAACAAGATAAATCCTCAGAAAAATGACTAAATGAAGTGGAGATAGGCAAACTCCCAGAAAAAGAGTCCAGAATAATAATAGTGAAGATGATCCAGGATCTCATTAGTAGGGTAGATTAATTAGATTAATATCTAATCATATCATGTTCCCCAGTGAAAACCCTTAAACATTTTATTGACCTACAGTTTGTTCTCAGCATAAAGCACCAAATCCCCAGTGTGTCCTCTCAGGCCTTGAAGGTCTAAACTAACCTCCTCAACCTAGTCTCACACCCCCACATGAGACACCTCTTATTCCTGCCTCAGCATCTTTTCACAGGAGGTTCTGCCTATCTGGAATGCTCTTACAATTGCTTGTCTCCCAGATCTCAGCTCAGTCCTCACTGCCTAAGGGAAGGCTTCCCTGCCTCTCAGAGAAAGGGATTTCTTCTCTTTACCTCAAATTTCTTCAAAGGCTTCACTCCAGTTATAGCTGCACATTGACTCATGAGTGATTCTTTCATTGGTGCCCCTTTCCCTTGTTTCACTGTAAACTCCTCAAGGAATCTGTCTGATTTTGCTCACCCCCGTATCCACAGCACCTACCATCACAGTGCTTGAACAAATTAGGAAATTAAATTCAGGGAATTCCCTGGTGGTGTCCAGTGGTTGGGACTCATGGTTTCACTGCTGGGGGCCTGTGTTCAATCCCTGGTCTGGGAACTAAGATCCTGCAAGCTGCACAGTGTGGCCAAAAAAAAAAAAAAAAAAGAATAATAATGCAAATAATAAATAAATATTTGTTCAGTGAATGAATGAATGACAGTCTCCTCTGCCCTAGAGGATGGCAGTTTCTTCTTACTGTGAAGAAACAAACTCTTTACTCTCCTTTCCATTATCAATATTCCTTAACAGGCATCAAAAACATCATTTTATAGTGCAGTCCCAGTCACTGGTCTTCCCTGTGACTCCAGCCAGGATGGGCTGCATTTTAAGTTGGTCAATGGAGAGACCCTCTCAGCATCTAGTTGAGGCTATGGCAGCCCTATTAGTAAGTGACAATTTGAAAGCCAGTTTGGGGGCAGGTGGAGCAGATTTCCTCTGACTGCCTAATGTCATGTTAGGAGGAGTCTCATTAGCCCATCAGTAATGCTTCCTAATTCACTTCTTGATTCAGGGTATGTCCTCTTTGGAGAGGGCAGCTCTCTGAGCACTGACTATTCTGTCTGTTTTAGCTCCTTGTAAAATTTAAGTCTATCGGGTTATTAAACGTTTCATTTGTATTCAGAGAACTGGTAGGCAATTCAGTCATTTTGTTCCCCTGCTGCAAAATAAGTTCCCACTGCCAGTGAGGCCTGGCTTAAGGAGTTAAAAGCATTGACTCTAGGAATTTCCTGGTGGTCCTGTGGTTAGGATCCCATGATTCCACTGCAGGGGTGTGGGTTCAATCCCTGGTTTGGAAGTAACATCCCACAAGTCGCTTGTCCCAGCCAAAACCACCATGGACTCTAGAGGAAGATTGTCTGTGTTCAGATCTCAGCTCTGCATACTGTGAGATCTGGTCAAACTACTTAGCCAAATTAGGCCTCAGTTTTCTCATCTGGCCTACACGGTAAAGAATCTGCCTGCAATACATGAGACCAGGGCTCAATCCCTGGGTCAGGGAGATCCCATGGAGAAGGGAATGGCTGCCCACTCCAGTATTCTTGCCTGGGAAATCCCATGGACAGAGGGTCCTGGAGGGTTACAGTCCATCAGGTCACAAAGAGTTTGGATGCGACTGAGCGACTAACATTAACACACTTTCTTGTCTATAAAATGGGGATGGTAAAATAGTACTTACTTCATAATACGGGGTGGTGGAAGGATTACATGAGACAAAATAAAATGCTTCGAATAGCATCTGGCATGTTATGAGCACTTGGTAGATGTTAGTTGTTAACACGGCAAACGGGGCTCTCTGGGCTGGGGCCTGCTCAACTGTCTCACCACTCACGTGATCTCTCACCCACATCAAAAGGTTTGAGGTTGCCGCTGCTTACCACGCGGATTCGTCTAACTCTGTTTCAGATCTCTTTTTCTCTCTCCCCACCCCTTTCCCTCCCTCCCTCTCTCTGACTCTCTCTCACATACACACATAGACATCAATTCAACCATTAATACTCCGGCCAGCTCTCACCACCTCCAGAAACCTATTCTACCTGCCCACCCTTCCCTGTTGACACCTGTCTCATCTGTCATCGCACTTTCTCCACTGTGCTGCGATTTCCTGTCAGCTTCTTGCAGAGAGGAAATATGCCTTAGTCATCTTTGTAGTTAGCATCACACCTGGCCCCAAGTAGACATTCCATAAGTGTTTGCTGAATAAATGCACATGTGCCTGAGTGAATCAAAGCTGTTGCAGAAGAATGCCTGGGGAACAGTTGCTTATCGAGCGTTTTGATGAGAAATTGTGGTTTCCATAAAAGTAAACACAAGTTTTAAGATGGTTCCATTTGTTCTAGGTTTGCTTTAGAAAATATACCGAAGTAAGTTAATACTTGGAGAAGGTCACATTCATTCCTGTCTTAAATTTAGCTCCTCCAGTTGTCTTGAATAATGATAATATAATGATGTCAAATGTTATAAGATACTTTATCTGCTCTTCCCACCTTCCCCCACCAAGTAGACTTAGCCACTTCCAGGCACTTTTTAAAGGAATGATATTTAAATACACTATACATTAAGTTATTTAAAAATAGCATCTGTCATGGGTAAAGCTCTATAATTAAACACTAAAAATAGTATTTTAGTTCTAAAAAGCACTTTAATTATCAACTGAAATAATTCTTAAAGAAGCATTTCAGCAAACAGATCTCGAAAATGGACCCTCTGTGTGTGCCAATTTGAAAACTGCTGTTTGATAATACCTAAGACTCTGTAAAACTGGAATTGAAATAAGATATTATGACTCCATCTTCATTTCTCTTCTGTTAAATCCTCTTTGTTACCTTCTCTTATTTTGCTCCTCCTGTCTAGATGTTTTGCTAAATCTCTCCTCTCACGGAAATATTCTTCTTTCTCTATTCCTGTTGCCTCATTGTCCAGGGCAGGCCCAAGGCCACTCACCTAGACTGGAGCATGAGTTTACTTGATGAAAATGGTGAGGATCATGAAATTGCAAAAGGTGTGCTCTCAGCTGAGGTGAGGAAAGGAAGGAGGGCTCAGAGACATTGGGTTTGAATCCTGGTTCACATTTTTAATTCTTCTGAGCCTCAGTTTCATCAACTGTAAAATAAGCTCAGGAGCCAAACTCCTAAAGTTATTGAAAGCAGTAGATGATAGACATGTGAAACCTGGCACATGGCTTCCACTAGCTACAAGTTCCATCATGTTGGAACTTCAGCTTATTCTCCACTGAAGCCCTTTGGCTGACTCATGGTACCTGTAGACTCTCAAATATTTGTTGAACAAATGAACATATTACTAATGAATAAAAGTTTGACCCCTCTGTGTGAATTTACTCTTCACTCTAACTCAATCTTCCTAGATTTTTCCAGGAGGAAATATTTTTCCTTAAGTGTTTTTCTTACAGTGTTGATTGGAATCTTAAACATTTATATCTAAAACTGGTTTGTAGGAGGAAAAGAGGCCCTGTGAGCTTTTTGTATTTGAGCGAAGCTAAGGAGAAATCTCCTATCCTTTTCTTCTTTCCTGTCTCAAGGAAAAAAAATAAGGATTGTCCAAAGAGAGGTCACTGGGATAGAGAAACTGAGGAGTTAGCCCCATGAGGTGCAGGGATAATGCCAGCAGCCACCAGAAACTGTCACTGTTGCCTTCCTGGTGCAGGAAACTGGAGAACTCAGAGGATAAAGTCCTTAAGAACAGATGGTATCCAGGGCTGTTATTTTTTTTACATAAGTGATTATGGGATACTTTAATTAATTAATTTTCTGCTGCTCTGGGTCTTCATTGCTGCTAGTGGGCTTTTCTCTAGTTGCGGAGTGTGGGCTTCTTATTGGAGTGGCTTCTCTTGTTGCAGAGCACAGGCTCTAGGTACCTGAGCTTCAGTGGTTGTGGCATGCAGACTTAGTTGCTCCATGGCATATGGAATCTTCCTGGACCAGGTATTGAACCAGTGTCCCCGACATTGGCAGGCGGATTCTCAACCACTGGATCGCCAGGGATTTCTCAGGGCTCTGGTTGTGATGCATCTTAGCAGACTCAACACTGGTGCACTTGTCTCCAGGGTGTGTGGAGGCTGGAAAGCATGTTGTAAGGAATACATTCCAATAGAGTGTGGCAGGAAAAGTCACAGCCAAACTACCTGGGTTTGGATCCCAGCTCAGCCATTTATAACCAGAACAAGTTACCTAATGTTTCTGTGTCTCAGTTTCCTTTCCCTCCCTATGAGGAGGGAAACCTCTATGAACGGAGGTTATTACAGGATCTACCTCATAGGGTTGTTGTTAGGGACAATGTAGTTGGTAAAAATTAAGCCCTTAAGACAGGAGCAGCCTGCTGAATGGGGGCTCCAGTGGCTGTTGTTGGGCCAAAGGTGACAGTAAGAGAGTAAGGCTTAATGGTGCAGAAGCTAATTATGATGGCGTGTAAGCACGTGCACTACCTTTGTGTGCAACTCTGCAGTCTCTGAAGCACAAGGTCATGTTCCCGCCACTGAATCACCTCCACCCAACACACACACACACACACACACACACACTCTCTCTCTCTCTCTCCAGGCTGATGTAAAGTCAATCTGACTGGCAGCTTCTGAGCACCTCCTCACTTCTCCAAACACCATCTACCCTACTTCTGCCTCTATCTCCCACCTAAAGTTCTTCAGTCTTAAAGTTCCTCCTTCCCTTTCACTCCCCAGTAAAACACAGCTCATGGCTGTCTCTGGAATCTGAGTCTCAACGCTCATGACTTTGCTCCCATCATCCCCTGATGTCAGGAGAGAAGCTCCGAGGCCAGGTCACACCCCTCAGCCCTCATCTTCTCTACCCTTTAGCTTTAAGTTACTACTTTCCAAGTATCCTAACCTGCCTCTCCTCAAATATTTATCCCTGAGGATGAGGACAATAGTGTTTGCTTCTACTGCAAAGCCATTGCAAGGTTGTTAAAAGGACGGCTGGTCCTTTTACTAGGTTCTACTTCTACTAGTTAGCTTATTCTTTCCTGCCTGTGTTTATTCAAAGTTATATAAATCAGTGCCAAATAGAAGACTCCAGGAAATGCTAGGGATTGGAGAATTAATCTGCTTCAGGGCTTACTTAACAATTTAACAGAGTCTTGCTTTTGGATATATTAAATCAAAAACATATTCAATGGTACCTTTTGCCACATTTAAAAAATATATATTTTTTGCTGTAAAAGCCTGGAAAGGATTTTTAATAATTACATTGTTAAAAATTAAGTTATGATTAACTAACTTCTGATAGGGTTTGATTTCTTGGTGGTTATTGTGCATGCTCAGGAATTTTTTTATAGTGAGAAAATCTAACTACAATTTCTTTTCAACTGAAATTGAAATCTTAAGAGTACTAAAAATTATCAATTAATGAAACAGGCATTTTGTTTTGCCCATACACTTTAAAAAAAAATCTATTTTCTTGTTTTCTTTTCTTTTAAATTTGGCTGCACTGGGTCTTATTTGCAGGAGGCAGGATTTTTAGTTGTGGCATGCAGAATCTATTTCCCTGACCAGGGATTGAACCCAGGCCTCCTGCATTAGGAGTTCAGAGTATTAGTCACTGGACCATCAGGGAAGTCGCTGCCTATATGCTTTTTTTTTTCCCCCATTTATTTTTATTAGTTGGAGGCTAATTACTTCACAACATTGCAGTGGGTTTTGTCATACATTGACATGAATCAGCCATGGAGTTACATTTATTCCCCATCCCGATCCCCCCTCCCACCTCCCTCTCCACCCGATTCCTCTGGGTGTTCCCAGTGCACCAGGCCCGAGCACTTGTCTCATGCATCCAACCTGGGCTGGTGATCTGTTTCCCTATAGATAATATACATGTTTCGATGCTGTTCTTTTGAAACATCCCACCCTCGCCTTCTCCCATAGAGTCCAAAAGTCTGTTCTGTACATCTGTGTCTCTTTTTCTGTTTTGCATATAGGGTTATCGTTACCATCTTTCTAAATTCCATATATATGTGTTAGTATGCTGTAATGTTCTTTATCTTTCTGGCTTACTTCACTCTGTATAATGGGCTCCAGTTTCATCCATCTCATTAGAACTGATTCAAATGAATTCTTTTTAACAGCTGAGTAATATTCCATGGTGTATGTGTACCACAGCTTCCTTATCCATTCATCTGCTGATGGGCATCTAGGTTGTTTCCATGTCCTGGCTATTATAAACAGTGCTGCGATGAACATTGGGGTGCACGTGTCTCTTTCAGATCTGGTTTCCTCGGTGTGTATGCCCAGAAGTGGTATTGCTGGGTCATATGGCAGTTCTATTTCCAGTTTTTTAAGAAATCTCCACACTGTTCTCCATAGTGGCTGTACTAGTTTGCATTCCCACCAACAGTGCAAGAGGGTTCCCTTTTCTCCACACCCTCTCCAGCATTTATTGCTTGTAGACTTTTGGATAGCAGCCATCCTGACTGGCATGTAATGGTACCTCATTGTGGTTTTGATTTGCATTTCTCTGATAATGAGTGATGTTGAGCATCTTTTCATGTGTTTGTTAGCCATCTGTATGTCTTCTTTGGAGAAATGTCTGTTTAGTTCTTTGGCCCATTTTTTGATTGGGTCATTTATTTTTCTGGAATTGAGCTGCAGGAGTTGCTTGTATATTTTTGAAATTAATCCTTTGTCTGTTGCTTCATTTGCTATTATTTTCTCCCAATCTGAGGGCTGTCTTTTCACCTTGCTTATAGTTTCCTTTGTTGTGCAAAAGCTTTTAAGTTTCATTAGGTCCCATTTGTTTAGTTTTGCTTTTATTTCCAATTTTCTGGGAGGTGGGTCATAGAGGATCCTGCTGTGATTTATGTCGGAGAGTGTTTTGCCTATGTTCTCCTCTAGGAGTTTTATAGTTTCTGGTCTTACATTTAGATCTTTAATCCATTTTGAGTTTATTTTTGTGTATGGTGTTAGAAAGTGTTCTAGTTTCATTCTTTTACAAGTGGTTGACCAGTTTTCCCAGCACCACTTGTTAAAGAGGTTGTCTTTTTTCCATTGGATATCCTTGCCTCCTTTGTCAAAGATAAGGTGTCCATAGGTTCGTGGATTTATCTCTGGGCTTTCTATTCTGTTCCAATGATCTATATTTCTGTCTTTGTGCAAGTACCATACTCTCTTGATGACTGTGGCTTTGTAGTAGAGCCTGAAGTCAGGCAGGTTGATTCCTCCAGTTCCATTCTTCTTTCTCAAGATTACTTTGGCTATTCAAGGTTTTTTGTATTTCCATACAAATTGTGAAATTCTTTGGTCTAGTTCTGTGAAAAATACCGTTGGTAGCTTGATAGGGATTGCATTGAATCTATAGATTGCTTTGGGTAGAATAACCATTTTGACAATATTGATTCTTCCAATCCATGAACACGGTATGTTTCTCCATCTGTTTGTGTCCTCTTTGATTTCTTTCATCAGTGTTTTATAGTTTTCTATGTATGGGTCTTTTGTTTCTTTAGGTAGATACACTCCTAAGTATTTTATTCTTTTTGTTGCAATGGTGAATGGTATTGTTTCCTTGATTTCTCTTTCTGTTTTCTCATTGTTAGTGTATAGGAATGCAAGGGATTTCTGTGTGTTAATTTTATATCCTGCAACTTTACTATATTCGTTGATTAGCTCTAGTAATTTTCTGGTAGAGTCTTCAGGGTTTTCTATGTAGAGGATCATGTCATCTGCAAACAGCGAGAGTTTCACTTCTTTTCCTATCTGGATTCCTTTTACTTCTTTTTCTGCTCTGATTATTATGGCCAAAACTTCCAAAACTATGTTGAATAGTAGTGGTGAGAGTGGGCACCCTTGTCTTGTTCCTGATTTCAGGGGAAATGCTTTCAGTTTTTCACCATTGAGGGTAATGCTTGCTGTGGGTTTGTCATATATAGCTTTTATTATGTTGAGGTATGTTCCTTCTATTCCTGCTTTCTGGAGAGGTTTAATCATAAATGGGTGTTGAATTTTGTCAAAGGCTTTCTCTGCATCTATTGAGATAATCATATGGTTTTTATCTTTCAATTTGTTAATGTGGTGTATTACATTGATTGATTTGTGGATATTAAAGAATCCTTGCATTCCTGAGATAAAGCCCACTTGGTCATGGTGTATGATTTTTTAAATATGTTGTTGGATTCTGTTTGATAGAATTTTGTTAAGGATTTTTGCATCCATGTTCATCAGTGATATTGGCCTGTAGTTTTCTTTTTGTGGCATCTTTGTCTGGTTTTGGAATTAGGGTGATGGTGGCCTCATAGAATGAGTTTGGAGGTTTACCTTCTGCAATTTTCTGGAAGAGTTTGAATAAGATAGGTGTTAGCTCATCTCTAAATTTTTGATAGAATTCAACTGTGAAGCCATCTGGTCCTGGGCTTTTGTTTGCTGGAAGATTTCTGATTACAGTTTCAATTTCCTTGCTTGTGATGGCTCTATTAAAATCTTCTATTTCTTCCTGGTTCAGTTGTGGAAAGTTATACTTTTCTAAGAATTTGTTCGTTTCTTCCAAGTTGTCCATTTTATTAGCATAGAGCTGCTGGTAGTAGTCTCTTATGATCCTTTGTATTTCAGTGTTGTCTGTCGTGATCTCTCCTTTTTCATTTCTAATTTTGTTAATTTGGTTCTTCTCTCTTTGTTTCTTAATGAGTCTTGCTAATGGTTTGTCAATTTTGTTTATTTTTTCAAAAAACCAGCTTTTAGCTTTGTTGATTTTTGCTATGGTCTCTTTAGTTTCTTTTGCATTTATTTCTGCCCTAATTTTTTAAGATTTCTTTCCTTCTACTAACCCTGGGGTTCTTCATTTCTTCCTTATCTAATTGCTTTAGGTGTAGAGTTAGGTTATTAATTTGACTTTTTTCTTGTTTCATGAGGTAAGCCTGTAATGCTATGAACCTTCCCCTTAGCACTGCTTTTACAGTGTCCCATAGGTTTTGGGGTTGTTGTGTTTCCTTTTCATTCATTTCTATGCATATTTTGATTTCTTTTTTGATTTCTTCTATGATTTGTTGGTTATTCAGAAGCGTGTTATTTAGCCTCCATATGTTTGAAGTTTTAACAATTTTTTTCCTGTAATTGAGATCTAATCTTACTGCACTGTGGTCAGAAAAGATGACTGGAATGATTTCAATTTTTTTGAATTTTCCAAGACCAGATTTATGGCCCAGGATGTGATCTATTCTGGAGAAGTTTCCGTGTGCACTTGAGAAAAAGGTGAAGTTGATTGTTTTGGGGTGAAATGTCCTATAGATATCAATTAGGTCTAGCTGGTCCATTGTGTCATGTTAAAGTTTGTGTTTCCTTGTTAATTTTCTGTTTAGTTGATCTATCCATAGTTGTGAGTGGGGTATTAAAGTCTCCCACTATTATTGCATTACTGTTAATTTCCTCTTTCATACTCATTACCATTTGCCTTACATATTGCAGTGCTCCTATGTTGGGTGCATATATATTTATAATTGTTATATCTTCTTCTTGGATTGATCCTTTGATCATTATGTAGTGTCCTTCTTTGTCTCTTTTCACATCCTTTATTTGAAAGTCTATTTTATCTGATATGAGTATTGTGACTCCTGCTTTCTTTTGTTCTCCGTTCGCGTGAAATATTTTTTTCCAGCCCTTCACTGTTAGTCTGCATGTGTCTCTTGTTTTGAGGTGGGTCTCTTGTAGACAGCATATATAGGGGTCTTGTTTTTGTATCCATCCAGCCAGTCTTTGTCCTTTCATTGGGGCATTCAACCCATTTACATTTAAGGTAATTATTGATAGGTGTGGTCCCGTTGCCATTTACTTTGTTGTTTTGGGTTCACGTTTATACAACCTTTCTGTGCTTCCTGTCTAGAGAAGATCTTTTAGCATTTGTTGAAGAGCTGGTTTGGTGGTGCTGAATTCTCTCAGCTTTTGCTTGTCTGTAAAGCTTTTGAATTCTCCTTCATATCTGAATAAGATCCTTGCTGGGTACAGTAATCTAGGTTGTAGGTTATTCTCTTTCATTACTTTAAGTATGTCCTGCCATTCCCTTCTGGCCTGGAGGGTTTCTATTGATAGATCAGCTGTTATCCTTATGGGAATCCCTTTGTGTGTTATTTGTTGTTTCTCCCTTGCTGCTTTTAATATTTGTTCTTTGTGTTTGATCTTTGTTAATTTGATTAATATGTGTCTTGGGGTGTTTTGCCTTGGATTTATCCTATTTGGGACTCTCTGGGTTTCTTGGACTTGGGTGGCTATTTCCTTCCCCATTTTAGGGAAGTTTTCAGCTATTATCTCCTCGAGTATTTTCGCATGGCCTTTCTTTTTGCCTTCTTCTTCTGGGACTCCTATGATTCGAATGTTGGGGCATTTCACATTGTCCCAGAGATCCCTGAGGTTGTCCTCATTTCTTTTGATTCTTTTTTCTTTTTTCCTCTCTGCTTCATTTATTTCCACCATTTTATCTTCTACCTCACTTATCCTATCTTCTGTCTCCGTCATTCTACTCTTGGTTCCCTCCAGAGTGTTTTTGATCTCATTTATTGCATTATTCATTTTTAATTCACTCTTTTTTATTTCTTCTAGGTCTTTATTAAACATGTCTTGCATCTTCTCAATCTTTGTCTCCAGGCTATTTATCTGTAACTCCATTTTGTTTTCAAGATTTTGGATCATTTTTATTATCATTATTCTAAATTCTTTTTCAGGTAGATTCCCTATCTCCTCCTCTTTTATTTGACTTGATGGGCATTTTTCATGTTCCTTTACCTGTTGGGTATTTCTCTGCTTTTTCATCTTGATTAGAATGCTGTGTCTGGAGTGGGCTTTCTGTATTCTGGAGGTCTGTGGTTCCTTTTTATTGTGGAGGTTTTACCCAGTGGGTGGGGTTGGACGATTGGCTTGTCAAGGCTTCCTGGTTAGGGAAGCTTGCGTCAGTGTTCTGGTGAGTGGAACTGGATTTCTTCTCTCTGGAGTGCAATGGAGTGTTCGGTAATGAGTTTTGAGATGGGTCTATGTGTTAGGTGTGACTTTGAGCAGCCTGTATGTTGACGCTCAGGGCTATGTTCCTGTGTTGCTGGAGAATTTGCGTGGTATATCTTGCTCTGAAACTTACTGGCTCTTGGGTGGTGGTTGGTTTCAGTGTAGGTATGGAGGCTTTTGGATTGTCTCTTATTACTTAATGTTCTGTGTTGTCAGGAGTTTTCTGGTGTTCTCAGGTTTTGGGCTTAAGTCTCCTGCCTCGGGATTTCAGTTTTATTCTTCCAGTAGTCTCAAGACTTCTCCAACTATACAGCACTGATAATAAAACTTATAGGTTAATGGTGAAAAGATTCTCCGCCATGAGGGACACCCAGAGAGGTTCACAGAGTTACATGAAAAAGAGGAGAGGGAGGAGGGAGATAGAGATGAGCAGGAGGAGAAATAGGGGGAATCAAGAGGAGAGAGACAGATCTACGCAGTTGTCTGTTCCCAGAGTGTTCTCCGTAGCCCAGACACCCACAAAGATTCACAGAATTGGATTGGGAAGAGAAGGGGAAAGGAGGAAATAGAGGTGTTCTGAGGTAGAAAACGGAGAGTCAAAATTGGGAGAGAGTAATCAACACACTCCTGAATAAAAATGGAAACTGAATATTGGATTCTTAAATGTCCAAAATTTATATCACATACTGAAAAACAAAGATTAAAAATCTAGAGTAGCGGTTAGACTCTTAAAAATACAATATTAAAAACAAAAACAAAAACACAAAAAAATTTAGAAATATATATGAAGTTCGGTTTAAAAACAGGGCTTCTCTCTTTTTTTTTTTTTTTTTTGCAAGGTTATAGTGAAATGAAAATAAAAATTAAGGAGTAGTAGAGGAGTAATAGAGGACTTTAAAAGGAAATAAGAGAAAAAGAAAAAAAAAGAAAAAAGAAAAAAAAACAAGAAAAAAAAATTTTTTTCCTAATTAAAAAAATCGTAAAAATCTATGAAAATGAAAGTTAAGGAGTAATGGGGGAGTAATAGGGAATTTTAAAAGAAAATAAAAGAGAAAAAATAAAAAAGAAAAGAAAAAAAATTGTTTTTTAATTAAAAAAAAAGGTAAAAATATATCTAGGAATTTCTCTGGAGCTGTTGCGGGCAGTGTGGGTTCAGTTCAGGTTCAGATAGCTCCTCGTTCCAGCTTACACTTCTCGATATCTATAGGCCCCTTCTGGTGTAGTCAGTGTTCTCTACAGGGGTTTTAATCTGTTGCACCGGTCCCTTCTGAAGCGGTTCCCTTTGTTTATTTGGCTTCTGTTTGCCGGTGTCTTCGGGGCCTAATTTCCGCCCTGACATTTCCACCCTGACACAGGCGGACGGAGGTGGTCTCTTGTTCAGGTTGCTAGTTCCGTTGCTCTGCAGGGAGGGGCTGGTGCTGCTTTCTCCTGTGCTGCGCTGCTCAGGCTCCCGGCTGCTCTATATGGAGGGTGCCCTGCGCTGCGCGCCGTTCCAGCCCTCCAGTGTTCCACAAAAGCGCGGACTCGGCTGCGCCTGCGTTTTGTGCCTTCCCCGGCCCAAGCAGCTCAGGCAGCCAGGAGCTTGACGGGCGCATTCTCCCCAGTGCGGCACGCCTTCTCCCCTCCACATCCCCAGCCCCAGTCCCCGCCTGCGCCGGTCGGGTGCGTGTGCCCTGTGTCTAGCCACAACCCTTCCAGCAGATGTCAACCATCCAGAATCTCAGGAAGTCTTTGGTTAGAAACTGGGGGACTGTTTGCAGTGCAGTAGGGGATGCGGTCCTTGGGGCCGAGCCTGCCCCTTTCCCCTCCCCCCTGCCTGCTGCCTCTGGCGGGGCTGGGCCGGTCCGCAGCCGGCTAGCTCCTCTGGACTTGCTGGGTCCCTTTGTTCTGTGAACGGCCGGCAGTGTGTTTGGGCCGGTTAATTTTCTCTCTCTCTTTTGCTGTCCCACAGTTTAAGGTGGTAACTCACAAAAGCTCCCTCCGATTGTCCTCAGGGCACTCAGGCCCGGTCCTTACCCTAAGCAATGCCGCCCGCTCCTCTCCGTTCCGCCCCCACTTGCTGGTGGCGGATGTGGGCATCTGGGGTACTTTTCTGCTGGGAGTTACTTTTAGGCACATAATCTGTGGGTTTTATTTATTTTTCCCCTCCCAGTTAGGTTGCCCTTCGAGATTCAAAAACTTCTCCCAGACCCGCCCAGTGCGAGGGTTTCCTGTTGTTTGGAAACTACCTCTATTAAGACTCCCTTCCCGGGATGGATCTCTGTCCCTAGCTCTTTTGTCTCTCTTTTTATCTTTTATATTTTGCCCTACCTCCTTTCGAAGACAACGGGCTGCTTTTCTGGGTGCCTGATGACCTCAGCTAGCGATCAGAAGTTGTTTTGTGAAGTTTGCTCTGCGTTCAATTGTTCTTTCGATGAATTTGTAGGGGAGAAAGTGGTCTCCTGGTCCTATTCCTCCGCCATCTTGGCTCCTCCCCTGCCTATACGCTTTTAATGAAATAATTATTGTTTCAATTTTAGAGGCTCCTTTTTCACACTTCTAAGCCAATATTTACAAATTTATTTCAATTTTATTAACATTTTATTTTGAAATAATTTTAGATATACAGAAAGGTTGCAAACAGTACAGATTTCCACCTTGTCCTTCATTCAGCTTCCCCTCATATTAACATCTTAACATACATAGTAAATCTATCAAAACTAAGAAATGATTATAGGCACAATACCGTTAAGTGCAAACTTTGGGATTTTTCCAGTTTTTCCACTAACGTTCTTTCTCTGTTCCAGGACCAGATTCAGCACAAGATCTTACATTTAGTTCTCATGTCTCCTTTGTGTCTTTCAATCTGTGACAGTCTCTGAATCTTTCCCTATTTTTATGACCTTGACACTTTTGAAGAATACTTATCAGGTATTTTTGTAGACTGTCTCTCAGCTGATTTTGTCTATTCTCTCTCTCTTTCTCTTTTTTTTGCCATGCTCCATGGCTTGTGAGATATTAGCTGCTCAAGCAGGGATTGAATCCGGGGCCCAGCAGTGAACACGCTGAGTTCTAACCACTGGACCACCAGGGAATTCCTTGCTTTTTAGACTGGGGTTATGGATGTATGGGAAGAATACCATACAAATGATAAGGTATCACTTCTCAATGTATTAGTTTCATTATATTTTATAGGAGTTTGTTGTATTTTTGGCTTCATACACTTTCTTGGGCCTCTGAAAACCTATAGAAGCTGGTAACTGTATCTCAGTTACCTTCATGCTCAGTCATTAAGTCATGTCCGACTCTTTGTGACCCCATGGACTATAGGCCGCCAGGCTCCTCTGACCATGGAATTTTCCAGGCAAGAATTCTGGAGGGAGTTGCCATTTCCTACTCCAGGGGATAGCCTCAACCTTGGGATTGAACCCACACCTCTTGCATCTGCTGATTGGCAGACAGATTCTTTACCACTAGCGCCACCTTGAAAGCCCCTCTCAGTTACCTTATTGTTCAGATTTCTTCAGCTAAATGCACAAAGGCAGTTCATGAATCTTGATTGGGTCTTAACTTGAAAATATACAAAAAATGAAAAAGATATTTAGTATAATTTGTTTTTAGCATAATTAGATAATTTGAATACACACACAGATGTGGTTGTGTGGTTGTAATATTGTAGGTGAATGTCACTCTTACAAGATGCAGTCTTTTAGCATTTAAGGGTGAAATTTCATGGTGTCTGTAATTACTTTAAAATAATTTTATTTGAAAAATCTAGATAGAAAACATACTCATGGCAAAATGTGCATAGCTATTAAATCTAGATAATGGGAATAGAGGTGTTAATTGTACTTTTTTTTTCATTTTTTATATATTTGAAAGCTGAAAGTAGCATATCTAAAAAAAGGATGTACAGGCCTTTCTAAATTATACACTTTACTGACAGATGTTTAGAAAATCTAGGTAAATGAAGTGATATAATAAATTATTGAATTGAAATACTTATAATGACATCAATTCCTAAAAACCTGATTTGTAGGTTAATGCAATTTAAAACAGAATCCCAACAGATTTTTTTTTCCAACAGATTTTTGAAATATTTGAAACTTGATAAGCTGATCCTAACATGTATATTAAAATTCAAGAGGAGTCAAGACACTTGAAGACAAAGAACAAGAATGGAGGATAAAAATCTTATTATGAAATTTTTATAAGGCTATATCAAGACAGAATGATCCTGGTGCAAAGACTGGCAAATAGAGCAATGAAACAGAAGAGAGAGCACAGAAACATTTACACACCTGATAAATGACCTAAGTTTGGGAAAAGGGCAAACTTTTCAATAAATGGTACTGGATCAATTGAATATCCATGAAAATGAAATGTGATCTCTAACCATACATGACACATAATCAGTTACAGATGGAATATAAATCTTAGGGTATAAGATGAAACAATATTTCTAGAAGATAATACTGGAGTATTTTCACAATTTCAGAGTAGAAAGGATTTTTTAATATGAAAAAGGAACTGGGAGTTCCCTTGTGGCCCAGTGGTTAGGACTTGACATTGTCACTCCCATGGCCCCAAATTTGTTCAATCCCTAGTCAGGGAACTAAAATCCCACAAGCCATATGGTGTGCCCCCCCTCAAAAAAAAAATGAAGAAAGAAAAATTCCAATCAAAAATGAAATATTGATAAAGTCAATTATATTAAAGTTACAACCCACAAAGGACTAATATTCAGAGTACATAAAGAGCTCCTGCACATTAGTAAGAAAAACAGCATACTCAATGGAAAAATCCACGAAATATTTGACTAGGCATGTCACAAATTAGGAAATATAAATATGAAAAGGCATAAAACCTATTAGTAACCTGAAAAATGCAAATTAAAGCTCCAATGATATAATGCTATATATTCACTAGATAGGTAAACATTTAAAAACCTAACACTGCCAAGTGTATGAATGGGGAGTCTTATCCACTACTGATGAGAGTGTAAACAGTCCAACAGCTGTGGAAAACAATTTTGAATTACCTAGTAATTTTGAAAATATGCACATACCCTTTGATCCAGCAATTCCAGTCATAGGTTAGGTCCCAAATCTGCTCATGCACACTTGTACGTGAACTTGTACAAGCGTGCTCAGAGTAGACCTGATTGTAACAGATCCAAATTCTGCATGATCCAAATGTGTATCAATACAAGTGGATTAATAAAACATGGTACACTCATACAGCGGAGTGCCATAGAGAATGAGAGTAAACCAAGGAGAATTAGATGGATCAATCTCACAATACAATGTGGGGGGAAAAGAAAGCTAAACGCAAAAGAATTTACTTATATTCCACTACTGTGAAGGTCACAATATATCAAAGAATTCTTACTGTGTGAATGTGTGCATGCATGTATATACACATAGGTATAAATATATATGTATATAAAGTTTGTGATATATAAAATAACTCATATGATCATAATCAAGCAAATCTAAACTATTTGGGGGGATTAAATACCATAAAGAAAAGCACAGAAATTATTACCATAAACATCAGGATAGAGGCTACCTATGGGGAAGAGAGGTGTTTGTGACATATGGGTCATGTGAGGGGCTTCCAAAGTTCTGGTAATGTTCTCTCTCTGGACCTGGATGTTTGTTTGTTAAACTGTCACATTTATGTTGTATGTATTTTTCTGTAAATATATTTCACAAAAAAAAGAACACATTTGAGTTATTTCTAATGAGGTAGATGAAACTGCAGCCTATTATACAAAGTGAAGTAAATCAGAAAGAGAAACACTAATACAGTACATTAGCGCATATACATGGAATTTAGAAAGATGGTAACAACGATCCTATAAGCAAGGCAACAAAAGAGACACAGATGTAAAAAACAGACTTCTGGATTCTG
Organism: Dama dama; assembly: GCF_033118175.1. Classification (NCBI taxonomy): domain Eukaryota; kingdom Metazoa; phylum Chordata; class Mammalia; order Artiodactyla; family Cervidae; genus Dama; species Dama dama. Next base: position 61,483,936 of record NC_083695.1, on the reverse strand, counting down.
TGGGAGAAGGCAAGGGTGGGATGATTTGAGAGAATAGCATTGAAACATGTATATTACCATATGTAAGATAGATGGCCAGTGCAAGTTGAATGCATGAAGCAGGGCACTCAAAGTCAGTGCTCTGGGACAACACAGAGGGATGGAGTGGGAAAGGAGGTGGAACAGGGGTTCAGGATGGGGGAACACATGTGCACTCGTGGCAGATTCATGTTGATGTATGGCAAAAACCACCACAATATTGTAAAGCAATTATCCTCCAACTAAAATAAATTAATTTTTTAAAAAATCTGCAAACAAAGGATAAATAGAAACAAGCCCAAAATAAACATAATGTTGTCTATAGTCCACTTAAATATGGACTGTATTTACTTATGTGTCCACTAAATAATGTATATGACCTTGGGTTCATTGGTTCATTTTTTTTTTTTTTTGGCCTTGAGGTATGTGGGATCTTGGTCTTAACTGCTGGTCTTGGTCTTAACTTCCCTTCAGGGAAGTCCCGGATTGCCTGGTTCTTTGTATAAGCAGTTGAGAAATTTACTCAGAAGAATTCGTGTACGTAAACTGTAATTTTTCCACGTACTTGAAGTGTTTGCTTAGATGGGTCTTCTTGACAGTGTATTCAAAAGCAAAAGGAAATCCTCTGTTTTTTTCACTCAGTTTTATTTTAGCCTTTTCTTCTGAAACACAATGAAATCCTGATTTAAACCCAACTTGCATTAACAGAAATGCTTTGAATAAGCATAAATTTCTGGTGGCTGACGTGTGGAACTTACTCCTTGTTTTTTGCCAGGTCCCACACTAAGACCTTGGTGACAATCTTCATTTTGCAGATAACTTCAAAAGAGAGGGTTTTAAACACACTGAGGTGACATAGTTTAAGAGTGACTAAGCAGGGATCCACATTCAGGTCTGGCTGACTACTATCACCAGGCTCCCTCTAGTGATCTTAATCACCAGGCTATATCACCCAACACACCCTCTAGGCCATAAAGATTTTTTTCCTTGACCAAATTTTAGTCACACGCAACTGTGTACTTCCTTATAAAGTCTAGTTTTAACCAGAACCTTGCTGAGTCAGTTTAACCAGAATGCCCCTCTCTCCATGTCTGATCAACTTTCTGCATCTTTGGGGATTTCTCATTCTCCATCATCCACAGGTGATGTCTCATCACCCTGACCTATGTTCAGTAAGAATCCTGTTAGGTCACTTAAAGCAGAATTCCCTTTATCCCTGAAGTTTTCTTCTGGTAATTTCTATCCACTGACCGCCATCCCCCTTCTTCTTCCCTCCCCCTCTCCTCCTTCCCCTCTCCGCACCCCCCCCCCCCCCCCCCGCCCCCAGCCTGCTCATTGGCTTTTAATTCCCTCTTGAAAGTGAAAGTGAGTCACTCAGTCCTGTCTGACTCTTTGTGACCCCATGGAGTATAGCTTGCCAGGCTCCTCTGTACATGGAATTCTACAGACAAGAATACTGGAGTGGGTTGCCATTCCCTTCTCCAGGGGAATCTTCCTGATCCAGGGATCAAACCGGGTCTCCTGCACTGCAGGCAATTCTTGACTGTCTGAGCCAAGTCCATGCCCTATTCCGGTATGAGCCCAAACTCTCTCTTACACTGAGAGATTCCAGTGCAGTAGTCCCCTCCAGTGTTGCCCTTTAATGAATGAAGTCTTCCTGAGTCACTTTAACAAGTCTCATCAAATGTTTTTTTTTTTTTTTTTTTTCCTCTAAGAAAGAAAAGGAAGACACTACTGGGGTTTAGACCCTGAAGAATGGAGAGTCAATTCTCCATTTTCACTGAACACTACTAGCAGCTTCTGATGTACCAGGAAAACTTAGGTCGCCAGCTCTCACTACTTAACGATTTTTAAAGAAAGTCTATGGCGAACCCTTTTGCAACTAAAAAGGATCAGCCTCCAGGACACCAATTTGTTAAACCCCTATTAGGACCTCGGGCTGAGTTTGCTTGAAATAACTCATTCATTTCTCTGCCATACGATAGGGGGCACCCTTTAACTGATTCAAAACAATTTGTTCTATAAGTTATTGCTGAGTGAGTGTGCTCAACAGCAGGAGAAAAGAAACCGCACAAGTTAAAAAAAAATTTTTTTTTAAATGACTCAGTCAAGTTTTAAAACTCCAGGAAGATCAGAAAAGAATGAAAGGGGTAACAGAAAACCAATTAATTGGGCTTCGCGTATTGTCGCTTATTAGCAGCAGCGTTTTAGTAGTCTCCTGACCTGTCTACATTTGTTAGTTCCAGTTTCATTTGTTGCCCATAATTATTTTTAGCTGGTTTTTGTCCTTTTCACTTCCACATTTCCCGAATTCTTAAGTGGGTGCCTGCGGCGCTGCGGAGACTGGGGCGTTGGGATATCAGTTTACACGTAACCTTCAGTAAATAATCCGTCAGGGACCCACCCATTGCCTCTCCTCCTTCCCTCTTCGCTGGACAAATCATCCCCTGCCTTCTCTCCTGGGCAGCGCGGCCGGGATCCAGAGCCCTAGCCTCCTCAACTTCGTTGCTGAAGCTTGCTTTCTGTCCATTGAGAGCCATGCTTCGAGTGATAGTGGAATCTGCCAGCAATATCCCTAAGACGAAATTTGGGAAACCGGATCCTATTGTTTCTGTTATTTTTAAGGGTAAGGTCAAGTTTGCTTCTTTTTCTCCAGTCCTGCTTTGGAATGTTAGTTTCTTGGGTCTCATTCTCTGAAAGTCTGCGATTGATCAAATCCTCTGAGGCTATAGCTGGAATTTGTTACCTGTACAGGTCAGGGGAGAGGACTGATTTCTGTGGAAGGCATTTGATTTTCCGCAGGGCTTTGAGGCTCATTGAAAGACCGGATGTTTGAATTCTAATAGTCTTTGGAGTAAACCATGTACCAAAATTCAAGTATCAAAATGTTCTGGGGAAAAAAATAGTTCTGTGCTGGTTCAGATTAAGAGTTTCAGTGGTCATGTATACATTTTTATTGCCTCTGCCTGTGAGAAATTGATAAAGGAGGGAAAAGCACAATTAAGTTGTTCAAAGTATCATTACTTGGTAAAACAGCCCCTTGCTGCTTTTATTGTCACTGGGCTTCTGGGAGGTGGAGTAAAGTTATTGTTTTGGTTTGTTTCATGTTATTTTGTGCCTCTTTGTAGTTGTTCTTCATCTCTCCAAAGTTAGGGTGTTTTTTGTGTGTTCCGTAGCTTTTAAACTGCTCCTAGAGGAAAGAGCTCTGAACAATGCAAATTTGCAGTTTAGGCATCTAGTTTGGACTTGCTCTAGTGACTTAGAAATCGTTGGATGTCAGTTTTCTGTTCTGCAAAACAAATGAGGGGGGTGTAGACTAGATTAGATCATCTTTAAAAGTCTTGTTGTAATTCCGACAGGTGATTTTTCTTGACATTTTATTGCAATGGAGGGGGACAGAAGTGGTTGGAGGGATGGCACCCTCTCAGCCATGGTAGGTCATTCCAGTTTGGGCCAGAGTGGTGTGTCTAAAGCTGAATTTAGGAGCTTTAGCTGGTTCTGTTTGTCCAAGGTCATTGGTAAGATTGCCAGTTCACTCCTTGGCAGGAAAAATGAAAGGGGGTGAGAGAGGAGGGCAGAGAAAGTGGGAGCCTTGATGTGTGTGTGGATCCTGACCAAACCTCAGCACGTTTCTCTCTTCCTTAGGGAACTCACTACTTCTCCCTTCCAGTTCCTGAGCACCCTATGCCTTTCTTCTTTCTTTTGTCCATTTTATCTCTGTTCCTCTTCTGAAATCTCCCCCTCTGAGACGAGCAGGAAAATGCAAGAAATGAAACCCAAAGCTGCCAAATGATTGGTTAGTTGAAAAAGATTTGGGAGACAAAAGTTGGATTCTTAAAGTACAATGTAGTTAAGAATTTGGTTAGTGAATATCACATACTCATGTTATATCAGGGTTCCCCTGCATGTGTTCTTTTAAAAAATCTTTTTCAAAAATTTAAAAAAAAAAAATCTTTTTTTTATTTTCACATTTATTTTTATTGCAGTTACATTGGCTTGTAACATTTTATGTTTTATATGATATTATATTACTACTTCTGTATGTACTGCAGCATGCTTACAACCAAATATTTAATTTCCACTCTTCATTACACAGTTGATCATCCCCGTTACACATTTTGCCTTTCTCCCCACCCCTTCCCTTCTGGTAACCACTACTCTGTTCTCTAAATCTACATGTTTTTGGGTTTTCTTTGTTTTTTCATTTGGTTTGTTCATTTGTTTTTTTAGTTTGTTTTTTATATTTTGCATATGAGTGAAATCATATGGTGTTAATATTTGTCTTTCTTTGATGTATTTCATTTAGCATAATACCCTCAAGGTCTATCCCTGTTGTTGCAATGGCAAGATTTTACCATTTTTTAAAACTCCTGAGTAATACTCCATTGCTTATCTATATATACCATATCTTCTTTATCCTTTAATCCACTGATATGCACTTAGGTTATTTCTATATCTTGGCTATTGTAAATAATGCTGTGATGAACACAGGGGTGCACATGTCTTTTCAAATTAATGTTTGTTTATTCTTTAGATAAATGCCAGAAGTGGGATAGCTGAATTATGTTGCAGTTCTATTCTTAATTTTTTGAGGAATCTCTATAGTCTTTTTCATAGTGACTGGACTAGTTCACATCCCCACCAACAATGTATGAAGGTTCCCTTTTTCTATATTTTCACCAACACCTTTTATTTCTCACCTTTTGGATAGCAGCCATTCTGACAGATATGAGATATCTCACTGTGGTTTTGCAAAAAAAAAAAAATTCTTGAAGCAGTTACATAATTGGGACATAAGATGAAAAGTTTGTTTCCTTCACCATTGACATGTAAAGACATGTAAAAATATGTTGGGTTCAATCTGGTAATGTCATGGGGCAAGTCATACAGATTATAAAGGAACTAGAATTTAACACTATATTGAAATCTGACTCATTTGTCTGAAGTGAGTATACATTGGTCAAAAATTTTAAAAGACTAAAATTATGTCTGCCTAAGGCTATGAACATAAACACTCAACTGAAAGTGGAAATTTCAGTTAATGTGGGCCAGTATAGGTTATCTAAATGATTACATTTACTAGATTATTTAGCTTCAGTCTCTTTTCTAGTCTCCTTTGGTTGTACAAATTGAATGGTAAAGTCATTCATTTATTCACCTGACAAGCAACCTAATGGAGGAAACAACTCAGCTCCAGAGTAGGAGCATCTGGACTCTGGCTAATGTTGATAGAATAGCCGATGATCCGGATTTAACCAGCCAGGTCTCAAATTTCTCAGTTGTGGAATCATGGGAACTGATCTCCTTGAGATTTCTTTCAGTTTTAAGGTTCTATAATTTTACAGTTCCATATATTGAATAACTGCTCTCAGCAGGGTGTGAAAGGCATTGCATTAGGCACTAAAGCAGATATAATAATGACTATGGCATTTTTCTTGCTTTCAGTCTATTCTAATAGTTTAAAATATTGGTGATAGCAAACCCTTTCCAGGCGTGCCTTCCAATTTTGAGCACTGGGTAAGGTTAAGTAACATTACGTTCTGACAGAATTGAGGATACTGATATTACCATATATCCATCAGTTGGAATGGAGCAAAGCCAGATGTGCTTCATGGGGTGGCGTGAGTGAGAAATGAGGAGAGCAAGATGTGAAAAGCCCTAACAGAGGTTCAAGACAGCACAAAAGAAAGCCCCTGAGTTTACTGACTGTGTACAGTTTTGCCTCTTTAATACATAAAACAGCAAGATCAGGCAGTAATCAACACTTCTCTTTTCAAGCTGTAGGAGTGTCGGAAGAACAGCTAAGTGATGGGAGTGTTAATGGTGATGGCTGTGTAGACACTGAGCCCCTGTAGACTGTAGTTGGGAACGTGCTGTACTGACAGCCAACTGACTTAGAGTTGACTTCAGTCTCTCATGTTCAGTCCCCTTCTGAGGCTGATGAACCAGCAGGATCTGAGGGTTACTGAAGTCCCTGTGGTGTGGATGTCATGGATATTTAGCAGTGCCAAAGGAGATGATGGAAACTGCAAAGCTCACTCGAGTTTTCACATTCTTAGGGTGCACTGGGTTCTGCAAGCCAACTCTGAATCATAAGAGCAGAGTGCTTGTCAGTCTCTGGTGGCCATTCTCCCTTGAGTCTCACAAGGACAGCCAGGCTCTGAGACTAATCTAGTTGAGATTAGATTAGACAGACTTCTGAGGCCTCGTCCAACGCTAAGACTTTATGATTCCCCCAAACATTACAGATCAAAAAAGTTTAATATTAAAGATTTTTAATTAAAAAATGTATGCATGTAGAAACAAAACCAACTAACAATCCAAAGGAGATTATATAACTAAAAAGTGACAGTTCTCACCATGTCCCTCCTTTCTCTCCAGTCTTGCTACCTAGGGGTAACTACTCTGAATAGTTTGATTTGAATCCTTTCTGATTTTTTGCTGAAGAGTTGTAAGTTTGCTAAAAAGTTGTGATTTTTTGCTAGAAGTTGTAAGTAGCTACTCCCTGTTAGCAAGGAAGCTGCAATGGACATCCTTATAGTGGATCTCCTTGTAAAAGTGAACATTTCTGAAAGACAAATTCCCTGGTGTTCATATGTGTGTGTATGTCTGTGTATGTATGTGTGTGCATTTCTTTTCTTTTAAAGGCAGTTTTGCTGACTATTGCCAAATGCTGACTTCCATTTGGTTAGTCTCCTGCCTCTGTGTCAAATCTCTTGAAAAGATTGGTTGAAAGGAAATTTTCTTGCACACTTTTATATTGTTGTACTTTTATAATGTGGCAACATTGTGTCCATATGCAACATTTGACTCCTAAAGAGCATAGATGTAACAACTGCTAACAGTTATCTCATTTGTTCTTATCATGTCCAGTCCATTAGCCAGAATTTTCTCACTTCTGGTCTGTGTTGCTCTTTGTGGTCTTGTGGAATGGCTACTGCTTAGTCCAGATGTCATTGTCATGTTATTGCTTATTTTTCCAGATATTTGTTATTTCATCTGTACATGTTTTAAGACTGAAATCCTGGTATTTCTAGGACACTCCCTGCATTGAGCTTATCAACTTTGTAGTCTTGAGGAAACCACTTAACCTCTCTGAGAATCCCTTTTCCTCTTTTGAAAAATGGGCCTCCGGTGGCTTATCTGAAAGGAAGTAGATTTGTGAAATTCCCTAAAGATTGTGATTTATGCAATAGAGGATTTTCTGACTACTTTTAGCAAAAACTACTTAGCTATTTGAAAATTTGAAAAAAAGTTGAGTTAGAAAAGTGATATTTTAAGTAAAGAGAGAAGCTATGAAATTCCAATTAAGAATGGTGACGTATGATGGGAGAAAGATCCACTAGGTCTCATTCACTATCATCAGTGAAGGTACCTGGTGAGCGGCCCACACGGTGACCTGTGCGTGCTTAGTCGCTCAGTTGTGTCCAACTCTTTGAGACCCCATGGACTGTAACCCACCAGGCTCCTCTGTCATTGAGGATTCTTCAGGCAAGTATAGTGGAATGGGTTGCCTCACGCCCTCCTCTAGGGGATCTTCCCAAGCTAGGGATCAAACCTGGGCCTCCCGAATTGCGGGTGGATTCTTTACCATCTGAGCCACCAGGGAAGCCCAAGAATACTGGAGTGGGTAGCCTATCCTTTCTCCAGGGGATCTTCCTGACCCAGGAATCAACCCGGGGTCTCCTGTATTGCAGGCAGATTCTATACCAGTTGAGCTACCAGAGAAGCCCATACTGTAGGGCTAGTCAAAGATTCCCACTGGCACAAACTGACAACCAGGCCACATTGGTACTCTGATAGAACTACTGCATTGTTTTCATGAAACACTCTGGAAGGCAAAAGTGTTCAAGGTACTGAATCATCCCCGTCACTTCTGGGAGAACAGGGTTTGGAGACTCACCACCGGGGGGAAAGTGGCCCCACCTTATCAAGGCATGGAAACTCTGAAAGATACACTTCCCAAAGGCACATTTTATAGACTCTCAGTTATTTACAAAGCCACAATTGCCTTTGAAAACGAATCAGTGTGACTTGTTTTCCTCCTGCACAACAAATCTTAAGTGCATGCCCTCAAGGTGTGTCCAGGGGTGCTGGTCTTTGCTGGCTGGGGTTTACTGGTGGGTCTCTCCATCCCTATGGGATTTGGCTGTGCAACGGAGGCATGATGCAGGAGGTGGGGGATGCGCTGGTGGCTCAGTGGTAGAGAATCCACCCGCCAGCGCACGAGACATGGGTTTGATCCCTGGTCTGGGAAGATTCCACATGCTGAGGAGCAATTAAGCCCATGCAGTGCAACTACTGAGCCTGTGCTCTAGGGCCTGGGAGCCACAACTACTGAGCTTGGGCACCCTGGAGCCTGTGCTCGGCAACAAGAGAAGCCGCCGCTGCAGTGAGAAGCCCGCGCATTGCAACTAGAGAGTAGCACCCACTCACCACAACTAGAGAAAAGCCAGAGCAGCAATAAAGACCCAGCAATGTCAAAAATAAATAAATAAATGATTAAAAAAAAGAAGAAGAAGTCATGGAGTTCTTGTGTCCTCTGCCACTCTATCATATCACAGATGTTGAATATACATTTTAAAGATTGACTCTGGAAACAATGCCCTGGCAGGAGATGTAAGACAATAAAGTCATTAATTCTTGGTCTTGAAATGGTCAGAAGTCCACCATTCTCTCTTCTTTCAGGAAGAATTACATTTATTATTCTCTCAGGTGCTTTGTGGATTAGGCTTGGCAAAGGGTCACTTCATACATTTCTGAACACCGAGTCCCTAGCACCTGCTACCCAAGGGCAAATCAGTATCATACTACTTTTTGCTTCCTTGATCCTGGCCAGGAAAATGTGAAGCTGCCAGTTTTATGTTGAAAATTTGTGCATGAAACGTTCAGTGGTCTGTAAGGCAGAATGTGTCTGCCATGATATGGCAGTGATTACTTTACTTTGTAATTCCTATTGAACAGCTGTTCTGTTGAGTAGGGGGTGTGCTTTGAGAGACTCTGAGCAGAGTTTTCTCTTAGAAACAGCTGCTTAGACATTTAAGCTTTATCAGCAAACTTGTCCTTGAGCATTAGGGTAAAAGCTTATTGGACATGAGGATGCAAAAACCCTGGGCTTTGGAGCCAGGGAGGCTTAGGAATGAGCATTCCAATTTTCACCTCTTATTTTCTAAGTGTTCATGAGCTAATGAAATAAAACCTTCAGCTGCAGAGTTATTATAGTTCAACTAGGGGTTATTATACCTCCTACCTTGCAGGGATGTTTGAGGGTTAAATGAATACATATATAAAATTGCACATGGGAATTCCTAAACTTCCTTTCCTGTTTGATAACGTTTACTTTTATAGAGCCCTAAAATGTGCCAGACAGTATCACAGGAATTAAGTCTAGAAAAGTACATATAACATGATTTGTCTTCTGTGTCTAGGGAACCAGCTGGTTGGAACACAAGAATGAGTTACAAACCAGAATAGACATGCAAAAGTTATAATGCAAGAGCAGATGAAAGAGTGGAAATCTTCATGGAGACGGTGTCCTTGAGTTGGTCTTAAAGGATAACAGAAATAATGAAAAGAGACATTCCAGGTTTGAAACAATATCAGAAAAGGCCAGGGAGCCCCTGTCCTGTGGGGTGAGGTTGACCAAGGAGTAATTGGTGTGATTGGGGTTATGTATTACTCATAAACCAGTTGGGAGCCACTAGGTAGCATTGTGGATATTTTAGTTCTAGTCAAGTATAAGAAAGATTGATGGAAGGAGGAGAAGGGGGCGACAGAGGATGAAATGGTTGGATGGCATCACTGACTTTCAATGGACATGAGCTTCAGCAAACTCTGGGAGACGGTGAGGGACAGGGAAGCCTGGCATGCTGCAGTTCATGGGATCGCAAAGAGTTGCATACAGCTAAGTGACTGAACAACAACAAGACTAATGAAGGGGTGTGCTAGTTGAGACAAGTGCTTTCTAAGACAGAGGGAGCTCATTTCGTGGCTAGAATGAGAAGGAAGGAACTAATGTGAACAGTACTAAGGAAGCAGCCTGATTGAATTAAGAAATAAGAAAACTGCACTGGGTGGCTAGTTGGACCATGCTTTCTCACTCTCTTCTGTGAAATGGGATTAGGGTTAGGGAGTGTTCAGCCTGTGCAGGCCTGCAGGGCTAGGTGGGGCAGCTCTGCCAGAGGCTGACCTGAGGGCTTTATCTACCTGAGACTGGAAAGGGAGGTCCAGAGAGGTAGAAGAAAAGCACAGAAATGGAAAGTGATAGCAAAGAACATTTTGTTATTCTCCCAAAAGTCAGATGAGGAGTATTTCCTCAACCAAATTGAACTGTGGTCTCACATAAGGTCCTTCTCTCAGGACTCAGTTGTTCCACCGTCTCAGGGGTAAGGTGTCCTGTCTGTGTGTGTGCTCAATCACTAAGTCTTGTCCAACTCTTTTGAGACCCTGTGGATTGTGGCCCACCGGGCTCCTCTGTCCATGGGGTTGCCCATGCAAGAATCCTGGTCTGGGTTGCCATTTCCTTATCCAGGGGATCTTCCCAACTCAGGGATCGAACCCAGGTCTCCTGTGTCTTTTGCACTGGCAGGTGGACGCTTTACCACTGAGCCACCTGTGAGTGTCAGCAGTTATTTAATTGCAGGGAACTCAGATTTGCTCAAGGTGGCCACCATACTGTTTTCTATCGTGGCTGTACTATTTTACATCCCTACAGATAGTGCTAAAAGGGTTCCATCTTCTCCACATCTTTACCCCCACTTGGTATTTTCTGTGTTTTTTTTTTTTGTTTGTTTGTTTCTGTGTTTTTTTGGGGGGATAATAGTCATCCTAATGGGTGTAAACAGTAAATTCTTAGCAACTCTCTGTTGACTTGGATCGTCAGCTCATACTTGCCTCATGAACTCACAGTGTTTCTGCAGCCTTAGTGGCCAGCCATGAGGCAGCCCTTCTGTGACCAGAAGCCTGCCTGTCAGGGCCCAGCAGCAGCTCAAGAGCCTGGTGGCCTCTTGACCAGTGGGGCCCTGGTCTTGTGAGGTCTGTGTAGCTAACGTTGTGCTGGCAGCCGTAGCAGAGCAGAAGGCAAGTGGGAAATAGCCTTGGTTCCCTGCAGTGCCAGGTCTCCCAGTTGGTCTGGACTCCCCAGGGCAAGGCTGGAACCAGAGGGCCCCCTGCTTCTCCCCCCCCAGCACATCCTAGGAGATCAGAGTAGCCCCATATCAGATGCCCTGTAATCCTCTCCCCTAACATTCTATACTCCTTCGTGGCACCTAGTGGAATATGCAGTTATGTATTTACTGGCTTATTTGATTTCTCTCTGCTTCCTCCATCAGACTAGAAGCTTCTTGAGCATAAGGGCCATGTCTCTTTTTTCAACACCTTGCTCAGTGGCTAGCAGATAGTAGATGACCAATTAGTGATGTTGAATGAATGATTCTGGCTCCTCTCTTTAGTCATTCAGGTTAGGATCTCACAGGCCAGGGGAACCAGATGAGACCAAATGATACCAGATCCCTGTGCCCACAAACTACAAAACTGATCCTGAGTGTGTAGTACTTCGGAGTTTCCACATGCTATTTGGGATCCATTAAGCTGCATCTCAACGGAAACTGGAAGGCAGGGGAGTCCTAGCCTACCTCTGACCTTGATATTAGGGCTTTGGTCTAATCAATGGCAAGAAACCTCTCTGAATCTCAGTTTTCCTAGCTGTGAAGTAGTTATAAGACCTACCCTTGCAAATTATAAAAGTCAAATGAGTACTTATGGTACCTGGACTAAAAATAGATGTTTAGTGCCATCTTGCCTCCTGAAGTTCTGTTTCCTTTGCACATTGCAAAGTGAAAAATTAGTAGGCTAGGTTAGGGACTAAATAAATCATATGTTTTCAAATTAAATGAAGACAGTCGAGGCAGAACCTGTTTGCTCTCCTTTTATTTTATTTATTTATTTCTGGCTGTGCCGCTTATGGGCTTCCCTGGTGGCTCAGACGGTAAAGCGTCTGCCTGCAATGTGGGAGACCTGGGTTCGATCCCTGGGTTGGGAAGATCCCCTGGAGAAGGAAATGGCAACCCACTCCAGTATTCTTGCCTGGAGAATCCCATGAACAGAGGAGCCTGGTGGGCTACAGTCCACAGGGTCGCAAAGAGTATAGGATCTGAGTTCCCCAACCAGGGATTGAACCTAGGCCCTAGGCAGTGAAACCTCTGAGTCTTAACCACTGGACTGCCACAGAATTGCATGTTCTCCATTTAGAAGGTGAAGCTACAACCTAGGAGAGAGGTCTAGTTGGGGTTCATATTTTGTCAGAACAGCTAGTCATTATGGTGAGAATAAAATAGATCATTTTACTAAATGTTTTTTACTTCATTTGGCAGACATTTCTTTGTGTGCCTACTGTGTACTTGATTGTTTAGAGCATTGCTGTCTAATAGTACCTTCTATGATAGTGGTGATGTTCAAGATCTGCTGTCTCTAACAGAGCCATGAGACATGTGTGGTTAGTGATCACTGAAATGTGGTCAGTGTGACTTGATGAATTGAATTGCTAATGTTATTTCATTCAAATTCATTCAAATATTCATGGATACATGAGGTTGCTGACAACTGTGTTGGACAGCTCAGAGAACAGAACAGCCACTGTGGCTAAGAGTTCACCATGTCCTCTCACTCACGGTTCCCAGTATAATAGTCCCAAACTCAGAAAATAATTACAAAAGAGAAAGCATGTAGGAAGTGCTTTAAGTATTGGTTGCTGCTTAGGCCTTCTGGAGATGTTGGCATGGTGAGTAAAAACCAGTTACTCCACCACCACCATTTACTAAATTCTCACTCTGTGCTCAGACCTGTGTGTATTATCCAATTTCGTCTTCACATCATTTTCAGGAAGCGTCACATAGAACCAGACATCCTGGAGTGTGAAGTCAAGTGGGCCTTAGGAAGCAATAGTATGAACAAAGCTAGTGGAGGTGATGGGATTCCAGCTGAGCTATTTCAAATCCTAAAAGATGATGCTGTGAAAGTGCTGCACTCAATATGCCAGCAAATTTGGAAAACTCAGCAGTGGCTGCAGACTGGAAAATGTCATCTCTCATTCCAGTCCCAAAGAAGGGCAATGCCAAAGAATGTTCAAACTACCACACAATTGTCCTCATATCACATCCTAGCAAGATGATGCTCAAAATCCTTCAAGCTAGGCTTCAACAGTATGTGAACCAAGAACTTCCAGATGTACAAGCTGGATTTAGAAAAGGCAGAGGAACCAGAGATCAAATTGCTAACATCTGTTGGATCATAGAAAAAGTAAGGGAATTCCAGAAAAACATCTACGTCTGCTTCATTGACTGTGCTAAAGCCTTTGACTGTGTGGATCACAACAAACTGTGGAAGATTCTTAAAGAGATGGGCATACCAGACCATCTTACCTGTCTCCTGAGAAACCTGTATGCAGGTCAAGAAGCAACAGTTAGAACCAAACATGGAACAACTGACTGGTTCAAAACTGGGAAAGGAGTACAACAAGGATGTATATTGTAACCCTGCTTATTTAACTTATATGCAGAGTACATCTTGTGAAACACCAGGCTGGATGAATCACAAGCTGGAGTCAAGATTGCTGGGAGAAATGTAACAGCCTCAGATATGCAGATAATACTATTTTAGTGGCAGGAAATGAAGAGGGATTAAAAAGCTTCTTGATGAGGGTGAAAGATAACAAGTGAAAAAGCTGGCTTAAAATTCAACATTCAAAAACTAAGATTATGGCATCCGGTCCTATGACTTCATTGCAAATAGAAGGGAAAAAAGTGGAAGCAGTGACAGATTTTTTTCTCTTGGGCCCCAAGATCACTGTGTGTGGTGACTGCAGCCATGAAATTAAAAGATGCTTTCTCCTTGGGAGGAAAGCTATGATAAACCTAGACAACATATTTAAAAGCAGAAACATCACTTTGCCGACAAAGGTCTGTATAGTCAAAGCTATGGTTTTTTCCAGTAGTCATGTATGTATGTGAGAGTTGGACCATAAAGAAGGCTAAACACTGAAGAACTGATGCTTTTGGACTGTGGTGCTGGAGACGACTCTTGAGAGTCCCTTGGACTGCAAGGAGATCAGCCAATTCTAAAGGAAATCAACACTGAATATTCACTGGAAGGACTGATGCTGAAACTGAAGCTGCAATACTTTGGCCACCGGATGCGAAGAGGCGATTCACTGGAAAAGACCCTGATGCTGGGAAAGATTGAGGGCAGGAAGAAAAGGGGGCAACAGAGGATGAGGTGGCTGGATGGCATCATGAGTTTGAGCAAACTCTGGGAAATAGCCAAGAACAGAGAAGTCTGGTGTGCTGCAGTCCACGGGGTCACAAAGAGTCAGACATGACTTAGTGACTGAACCACAACGGCAACAAGGTATTATTATGATCTTCATTTTACCCATGAGGAAATTGAGGCAGAGACAGGTTAGAATTCAACGCGGGACTCTGATTCCAAAGCCTCCGTGTGTCTTCTTGGAGGTCATTGTAGTTACAGAGAAAAAACACAATGTGTGCCTTAAATATCTAAGTCAAATTATGATCCTTCCTCCCTCCTCTGAACAAATTGAGTTGTTTTGTCTGCCAGGTCATCTGAACTCAGTCTAAGAGAGGAAGACTGTGTACAAAGAACAAAGGAATTTAAAAAAAAAAAAAGAAAAAACAAAACCCGGCCCTCCTGTGGTGAGTTTCCACAGGGTACAAAAGCCTTTAGGACTGTGCTGTGACTCAGAAGCTCAGAGCTAACATAACTTCTCAGTGAATCAGTTCCTCTGAGAGTCAAGTGGGAGCCATTTTATTAGTGGAGACCACAATTCTAATGTAAAATAGTAAGATCCTGATATATTAATGGCCGGGTGAGTTTCCACTTCTCATTACCTTAGTTTTCTGGAATTTTATTTTCATCATCTTGTCATTGCAATAGGATAACTTTTGATTTTTTTTATTTTAATCCCTTCCCTTATCTCTCTTTCATTATTTAAAAAAAGGAAAAAAAATGTTCCTTGTGCTTACCTCTCCTCATTGTTGGAATTCACTGCATGGGCAGTCCCTGTCTCTCTCCACCCTCTTTTTTTCTTCTGTTTCTTCCCACTGCTCCTCTTAAACATAAACTCATTCAGCAAATCTTGGTCAAGAGTGTACTTTGCCAGGCTATGGTCTCAGCACTGCAAGTCGGATGGGAAACAAGCCAGACTTGACTGCTGCATGCATGAAGCTTATAGTCTAGCTGTAGATCAAGGAAGAGTTCAGTGAATTCAGAGTTAAAGAAGTTTAATCTCCTGGAAAGGAAGCATTCTTTTTTGCAGATTATATTGATGACCAGCACTTTCTAACTATGAAGCATTGCATTAAAGCTTCATGTAGATATATTCATTTATTTCTCACCAAAAAAAAATTGAAATCCCTCATTTTATAGCTTAAGAGGCCAAGTGTTGGGGAGAGTAAGTTGCCTTGTTCAAGACCGCACACTAGGTTCAAGGTAGGGCTGGCTTACAGGGGCCCACCCTGAGGCTGTAACATTCACTCCTACGTGGTGACACTGGCTTTTGGTCACACCTGCATTTGACCTACCCTGGGGTAACTAGTGCACCAGGGGTTAAGGGTTTAGATCCCTAAACCTGATAATCCAGGTTCTGTTTCCTTGGGCAAATTTAGCCCTGAGGGCATCCGATCAGACCAGCGATAGGGCCTGGGTCAGTGGTTCCTTGGAGCCAGACACTTCAGACTTCAGAGGCCTTGTTCCAGGCCCCAAATGACCTCCAGTTCATCCCAGTGTGCTGGACACATTATGATGACATGGCCTGAGGAAGGAGCCTCCTCCCAGGGCACGTACAGTGTAGAGCCGTTTCTTGGGCTTACTCGTGTTTGTTCTTCACAACAACTCTAGCGAGTGTCCAGGACATGATTGTTTATGCTCCTTTCACAGATGAGGACCTTGAGTCTCAGAGAGGACAAGAGTGGTCAAAGCAGGGTGACCAGGAAGAGGCAAGGACCAGAAGCCCAGACCCAAGACTCTTTTGCCCAGGCGCCTTCCCACTGCATTGTGGGTGTCTGGCTTTCTTTGTGGTTGGCATCTCTCTTGCGTTTCTACCTTCCGCTACCAAGCAACCACCCACGGACACCATTCCCAGCTCTCCCTCATACCTGCAGCGGCTGATCAGCCTAGCTGGCTCAAGAGCCCAGAGGCCACAGCCATTCTCAACATGGAAAGGAGGGCTCGGTGCGGTGGGTCAAAACTGCTGGCAATGGCACAAGTCTCATTTAAAGAAATGATTAATTATGGAACACCAGGACCTAAGGCTGAGCATCATAATTCAGCTAAAATTATTCCCCAGGAGGGTAAGGATGGAGTTAGCAAGATTTTGATTCAGAGCTTTGTGCTTATTTTCAAAATTTTTTCTGTGACTATTTTCTCTTGATAACAGTTTCTTGGAATCAGAAGCCCAGAGGGCGTGGATCCTTTTCATGTTGTCTGATGGAGGCCATTTATGATTTTGACTCTAATCCTACACAGAGGCATGACCCCTGTGTCCTGGCACTTTCATTATCTCTCCTTTGATCCTCAGTGCAGCCCTGCAAAGAGGCCTTTTATATGCCCCTCTGCAGGACACTGAGGCCTTGAGAAGCCCTTTTGAAGCTCTGTTTTCAAACTTTGTTTTAGTCACTGAGTCCTGTCTGACCCTGTTGCCACCCCATGGACTGTAGCTCTTGGGTAAACTCCTGGAGTTGGTGATGGATGGGGAGGCCTGGCGTGCTGCGGTCCAAGGGGTCATAGAGTCGGACACGACTGAGCGACTGAACTGAACTGGACTATAGCTCACCAGGCTCCTCTGTCCATGGAATTCTCCAGTCAAAAATACTGGAGTGGGTCGTTATTTCCTTCTCCAGGGGATCTTTCCAACCCAGGGATCAAACCCACGTCTCTTACATCTCCTGCATTGGCAGGTGGGTTCTTTACCACTGAGCCACCAGGGAAGCCCTTTGAAACTCTTGGAATGCCTATCTCCTCCAAAGTGAATATGCAGAGCACCAGGCTTAATTGACTAGCAAATTATGTCTCAGAAACATGCCAGGCAAAGGTGTGAGAGGTTAAGAGTCTTAGGAGCCAGAACACCTGCCTGGAGATTCTGGATTTCTTATTAGCAGGTGAGCCTGGAGAAGCTCCTTACTTGTATTGTGCTACTGGGCATAAGTAAGGATAATAATAGCAACAGGTGACATACAGAGCCCTTTGAAGAATCCCTGGTATATTATGAGCCCCCAAATTTGGTACTCATTTCTTCTGGGCATTAGGTTCCAATATTTATTAATGAGGAAATCTAGGTATAGAGAGTTGGAGTCAGTGCCCAAGGTCATCCAGCTGGTAAATGGTGAAAATGTGGCAGGTCACCAGCACCCTCAGCCTGAGGTGGTGGTGAAGAGCACAGGCTTGGAAATGAGGCAGGCTTGGAGCTGAGTTCTCCGCCTTAGTAGTTGTGTGATCCTGGGCAAGTCAGTTAACATCCCTGAACCTCAGTCTCACCTGCAAAATGGAGATATTAACACCTCCCTGTTGACCACACCCACAGGCCTTGCCCAGCTTCAAGGTTGAAGACAGACCCCAGAGTCAGCAACAGAGACATGAGTGGTTAATGGAGAGGGGAGTTTACATGTCTGAAGCCAGGTCCTGGAGCAACACTCACCTTGTGCAGCAGAGATCTGGAAGGATGTGTTGGCAGTCTTTGCTCCAGGGGATGGGAGAGGGAGGGGAACTTACCATTTATAGAGGAATTGATGTCAGGTGGGCTCATTAGTTACCAGGGAAACTAGAAGGCCATGTCTCTCATTGCCCCTTTGATAAGGACAATGGCTAGCTGGAGCCTGGGGCAAGTACCTAGGAAGGTCAGTCAGGTGAGTAAGATACGGGTGAAGCAGGGGATGGTCTTAGAGCAAGACAACAGCCATCTTGAGTGAAAACCAAGGGTGGCTGTCTGTATCATATCTGTGGTATCTGGTTGCAGTCCCCTCTACATACCTGACCCCAGAGATATCGCTGAAGAGGGGCAGACAAAGATTGTAAGGGTTGTGCAGGGCATGTAGGGGTGAGTGTATGGTCAGGTCACTCAAGATGGCTGTTCTCTTGCTCTCTGTACATCCCCTGCCCAACCAGTTCCTGCTTCACCTGTACCCTATGCACACAACTGACCATTCTACTACTTGCCCTAGGCCCCAGCTGGTGATTGTTCTTATCAAAGGGGCTGTGAGGGGCATGCCCCTCTGTGGTTTCCCTGGTAACTAATGAGCCCACCTGGCCTCAATTCCAGCCCTGGGAGTCAAGGCTGCCGCCATATTCTGCCCGTTGTCTGCTGCACACGGTGGGATGTTGCTCGAGGACCTTACTTCAAACGTGTACACTCCCTGGTTTATTAAACCACTGATGTCTCTGTTGTTGACTGGGGCTGTTTCTTCAGTCTTGAAGCTGGGCAAGCAACAGGTTTTGTGGGCTTGCAGGGTTTGGCCCAACAATTGGCGGGGCAGCCAGGAGACTGAGGAAACTCCCGTGAGTGCCGAGATGTTGGGAAATACAGGACAGGGAATGGAAAGTTGTGGGGGTCATTCACTAACATTTGGGGCCCAAAAGTTCAGGGGGTCATCCCAGAAGTTATGGGGAAATTCTGAGGTGGCTATCCACTAGTACGAGGGGACCCAGGGGGCAGTCCTTGGTGAATGGGGGCTGCCAAGAGATCTGTAGAAAAATGACCTCTAATGACTCTGCTGTTGTGTCAAAGGGAGGCTTTGGTAATTGGTTAAGTCAGCTTTCTAGAAGGAATTGGTATTTCTCATGTGCCTTTGATATGTCAATTATCTATCTGGCCTCTCTGGAACTTTAATCTTATTCGATCTTAAAGAGTAAAGGAGTAAAAAGAACTTTTAGGTAAATTCTGTAGGAGTAATTATACTTTGGGAATGTCTATCTGAAATAGTCTCTCCAGGTTTTAGTGACTTGAAGATTTTAAACTTGAAACTAAAGTTGAAAGATGAGTATTCATGGGTCATGTCAAATAGGATAAAATATTGGAACATTAATTGCCGGGCAGGTCTTAAGTTTATCTACCTTTGCCTGCTCACGAGAGGGGGACCAAAGCATTAAGTTTTTCAATCAGGAAATGCACAGTTACTTCTTGGTTTTTGCCAGAGACTGAGGTTTCAAGGGTTAAGATTATAATCAGTGTTAACTCTTGTAACTGTTTCCTTATCAATTACATTGTGGTCAGGTGTTTAACTGTGCCTTTTTACTTTTTTTTTTTTTTTTTGTCATTTATGGATAGTTATTTTACTTGATGCTTTTGCAAAAGTGCTTCATCTTCAAGAAGATTCATAGGAAGGATATTTTGACAGGTATAAGCCTCTAATAAACTTCAGATCATACTGCTGAACTGTGTAAAAAATTAAAGGATTCTAATAGAAAACCTGATGGCTTCATAGAAGTTAACAAAAGGATTGGTTACTGAGTGAACTGGTGAATATGGTTATAATGCATATGGGTTTTGTCTGGAATGTTACTGGTTTTGATCTGTGTTCTCCAGGTAGAGGGAAGCCCTTCCCTTTAAGTTAGTTATGACTTACAACAATTTTGTAAACTACACCTGTGGGTAGAATTGAATAGTTTTTCTTTTCTCTCTGCCAGGCTCTGCCAGAAGTTGGAGACTCTTGGGTTCTGAGCAGCCTTAGCAGGTGAATGGGAAAGACTCCTGTCATGTGCAGGAATCTCAATATCTTGGAGACCTGTAGAACAGAGAACTCCTCTGAGATGGAGCCTGATAGCAGGTCTTTGGCGTGGCTTTCCTGGCCCTGAGAGGCCTTTTGGGAATTCAGTCTGACACTCCTTCTGAGGAGTTACACTATGGCCAGTTTGGAGGAGCTGCTGTGGTCAACTGACCAGACTTGTTTTGCAAACAAATTAGTCTTGATTAGGTTATGTTTGGTGGAGATAAGAGTAATTTTAAAGAGAGTAAAATTCTGTCTTAGTGAATGTTAAATTCTAGTTCTGTTAGTTGAGGTCTGTATTTATGAAAGTTATTGTGCTAGCCATACTTTTGCCCTGATGTTCTGGTTGTAAAGAAAATTATCTGGTGAAATTGCCAGAGTATAACTACTTATGAAGTGTTACAGTGCTTGCTTTTTTTAAGTTTGTTGCTAAAAGCACAGGTAGGACTTCCCTGGTGGTCCAGTGGCTAAGACTCTGCACCCCTAATGCAAGGGGCCCGGGTTCCATCCTTGGTCAAGGAACTAGATCTCATATGCTGGAACTGAGAGTCACGTACTGCAACTAAGACCTGGCACAGCAACATAAATAAATATTAAAAAAATAAAAGCATATGTACAATATTTGTGTGACAGTTGGGTGGTTGTTATTGTTTGGTCACTAAGTCATGTCTGACTCTGTTGTCCCCCATGGACTTTAGTCCACCAGGCCCCTGTGTGTGGGATTTCTCAGGCAAGAATACTAGGGCCATTTCCTTCTCCAGGGGATCTTCCTGACCCAGGGATCGAACCTACATCTCCTGTACTGGTGGGCAAAGTCTTTACCACTGAGCCACCAGGGAAGCCCTGAAAATTGGATATAAGTGATAAAATGTACAGCCTATGATGTGTTTCCCATTAACATACCTCTGAGCCTGTTCATGAGATTGGATTATTTTCCTCTAATGTGAAAAACAATGGTGACCTGTCTATATTGTATCTGTGGTGCTTGGTTGCAGTCCCCTCTACGTACATGACCCCAGGGATATTGCTAAAGAGGGGCAGACCAAGATTGTAAGGGTTGTGCAGGATATGTCAGGGTGGAGGTATGGTCAGAACACTCCAGATGGCTGTTGTCTTGCTCTCTGTACATCGCCTGCTTGACCAGTGCTTGTTTTATCTAAACTTATCTGACTGACCTTCCCATTTACTTGTCCAGGGCCCCAGCTGGTGATTGTTCTTATCAAACAGGCATACCTTTCTGCTGGTTTCCCTGGTAACTAATGAGCCCACCTAATGTCAATTCCCCTATAACTGGTACCCTCCCCTCTCTCCTCATCCCTAGGAGGGAAGACTGCGCCATGTTCTACCCACTGTTCATGGCACAGAGTGGGGTGTCGCTCCAGGCCCTTACTTCAGATGTGTAAACTTCCCCCATCCATTAAACCATCAACAGTCTCTGTTGTTGATCCTGGGCTCTTGCTTCAGTCTTGAAGCTGGGCAAGCACAAGCCTTGTTGGCCTGTGGGGTGCAGCCCAACACTCCCTCAGAAGGATTTGATAGGACTGTGTAGGCACTAGATAGGATTTGATAGGCACCTTCAAGTGCCCAGCACAGAAAGGATTCCCATACACAAATGAAGAAACCAAAGAGGCACATGGCTTACTTCTCCACTGAGACAGCTGATCCAGATGCCTGGCCCACCTGGGCTCCATTTGTTTGCAGCCTGGGCAGTTGGCAGGGCTGGACCACTCCCCAGGGCCAGCTTTTAGGAAGCAGATTCTGCTAGACTGGGCTTCACTGCAACTCCCTTCAGGATTTGACTTTGATCCAAGAGTTTGTGTACCTGAAAGGGCAGCTCCAGAGGGCACTGGGGCACTGGGTGCAGAAAGCGGAGCAGCCTGCTTTTCTGTATGGGCTTTCCTTTTATCAGCAGAGATATCAGTGACGCTTTCAGAAATGTACAAAACAGTCTCACCTTATGTTGCAGTTGCCATTTGGCCAAAACGCCTTTCTCCTAGAACTCGTTTAGCAACATCTCCTGCAGAAGTAGTGCAGCCAGGGTTGGGAAACACAGATGCTCCTTCAGCCAGATCAACTGGGATGGGGCCCCTGTCTCTGTGCTCCCCTGAGTCCCCCTAAGATCCGAGGGGCAGAGGAGTTTCCTGTTGGCCCTTCCCGGAGCTTTCCCTGCTCCTGATTCTTGTGAAAGTTCCTTCAGAGGCTAGTAGCTGTCAGGCTCACTGCCAGGGAGGAGAATTACCCACATGCCAGCTGTCTCTGGCGGGCCTCCGAGGCCTGGAATGGAGCCATGTGGCAGAATCGCTCCGCCAGGGCTGTGCCCAGGCCGCTTCCTTTAGTCACTGGGGCCCTGACCTCCGGGGAGGGCTCCACACCCGGGAAACCCTCCGGAGTCTGCAAGGGGTGCTGCTTGGGTGCTGCAAGAAGAAATAACATAATAGTTCCTGGTGGTTTAGTGCTTACTTTGTGCTGGATTCTGTGTTGAGCACTTTGTATTTATTCTCTTAATCACTAAAGCAACTTGAGTTGTAAGACTTACATGAGCTTATCAAGTCCAGTTCACTTAGATCATGGAGAAATGACTCTGGCAGGGGGGATAATAATAAAATACAGTCCCAGCCTTTAAGGAGTCACTGTCTAATCTTAATCCTCCAATTTTGGAAATTGCTTTGTGTCTTTATCTTCAAGAGTTTGAATCCTTGCTCTGCTACTCTTTATCTTCTAGAGTTTGAATCCTTGCTCTGCTACTCACTAGCTGTGTCACCTCTGAGAAGTTGGCTTATGCTCTCTGTGTCCTGGTTTCTTCCTGAGTAACTAGAGATGATCATAATAGAACTTGCCTCTTAGGGTTGGTGTAAAGATTAAATGAGACAGTCATGGGAAGCACTGTGAGACAGTGACTAGTTCACAGCACTTAATAATTGTTAACCATGTGTGGAAAGGCTTGGAGGCAAGGAGAGTCTGAAATTTTAGGCCAAATAGTGGATGCCTTTGTGTATGTGAATATTTCTCAAAACAAAGGGGGCATAATTAAGGACCAAGAGAAGATGCAGAAGTATTTCTGAATAAGTCAAGTTTAGATGAATGGCTGGTCTACCTTGCCTATCAAAGAGCTGGGGCTTCCCTGGTGGCTCAGACAGTGAAGAGTCTGCCCACAATGCAGAATACAGACTGCCCACAATGCAGTCTGCCCACGGGTTCGATCTCTGGGTGTGGAAGATCCTTGGAGAAGGAAATGGCTACCCACTCCAGTATTCTTGCCTGGAGAATTCCATGGACAGAGGAGCCTGGCCAAACATGATTGAGTGACTAATACTTTCACTTTCACCAAAGAGCTGAGTTACTTGTGGAAGCTTTGTAAATAGCACCCCCAATTCTCCCGGGGCTATCTCAGTAAGATGCAGCAGTCTAACCAGTCAGGACTTGGGGGGACTTCATAAAACTCATGTTCTATTGAACCTGGTGGAAAACTTAGAGCTCCTCTAGTCTAAATTCACTAGTTTATCAAAGAGGGACTCTGAGTTTAGTGGTTGAGCCTTATGTCTCCCTGATAACAGCTCAGAGAAATGGAGAGTTCTCTGATTTGAAAATCCAGTCAGAAAAGCTGGACCAATACCTGCTTTCACCTTGCAGGGTTGTTAGGATCAATGAGATGGTATGGTTTTGAAGTATGTAAAATCTGTTACCATTGTAATGTTGTTACTTCCATGGCCACTTGGTGTTACAAGTTGGTCCCATTTCTCTGGAACCAATAGAGTGTGTGTGTGTGTGTGTGTGTGTGTGTGTATAAATGGAGAAAGAGGCAGAGGCAGGGAGTGGGGAGGGAGAGGGCTCATGCATTTGTAGAGTCAGCAAGATTGAAATCTGTGGGGCAGATGTATGGCCAGGCCACTCAAGATGGCTATTCTCTTGCTCTCTGCACATCCCTTGCCCGACCAGTGCCTATTTCACGTGTATCCTCATCATCTGACCGATCTTCCTAGGTGCTTGCCCCAGACCCCAGGTGTTGATTGCTCTTTTGAAAGGGGCAGTGAGGGACACGCTCCTTTCCCTGGTAACAAATGAGACCACCTGACGTCAATTCCCCTATAACTAATAACCTTCCCTTTGCCCTGGAAGCAAAGACTGCTGCCGTGTCCTCCCCACTGTCTGCTGCATGCAGTGGGGTATTGCTCTAGGACCTGGCTTCAGACGTGTAAGCTCCCCCATCCGTTAAACCACTGATGATGTCTCTGTTGCTGACTCCAGGCTCTTTCTTGGTCTTGAAGCTGGTCAAACACAGGCCTCATAGGCCTGTGGGGTGCAGCCCAACTGTAGGCTGGAAATTCAGGTAAGGGTTGACATTGTAGTCTTGATACTGAAACCTCAAGGGCAGGCCAGTGGGCTGGTGACTTGAGGGGGGTTTCTGATACAGTCTTGAGGCAAAATTCATTCTTCTCCAGGAAGAGGGGGAAAACTTCAGTTTTTTCTCTTAAGGCTTTCAGCTATGGGCCCACCCACCTTACAGAGAGTGATCGGCTTTACTTGAAAACAATTGAAATTATTTGAAAACAATTTTATAGATTGTTGATCACATCTATAAAATACCTTCACAGCAGCATATAGACCGAGTTGGATCAAATAACTGGCACCACAGACTAGTCAGGTTGACATAAAATTAGCCAGCACCCTGGTCCTTTCAGCCTGGATCGACCAATCCAGACTTAGGAGTCATGGTGTCTCCTCACCTTTCCAGTAAGAGTTCAGCAAAGGAAAGTTTCCGTGCTAGAGGGTGTGGTGGCTTGGTAAAGAGTGCTTGTTCAGTTCTTTGGAAACCTTGTTGGGAGGTTGGCATAAGAGTTAATTACTGCAGTGTTGACCTTCACAGATCTGAGAGAGAAGTAATTGTAGTTAATAAAAAAAAAACAGGAAATGTCTCAAAGAATGCCTTTGAGTCCAGAGTGGTCCAGAGTGTATTCTGCATTTGAATCAATTGTTATATTCTAAGTTGAAAGTTTTTCATTCTTTACCATAGAGAGAAACAGATATTTTCCTAACATTAGAGGTGGAAAAAGGGGGGAGGTAGGAATGTGAAGAAGGGAAAAGAGTTTCTGGTAATTTAATCTAATGTTTTGTGCCTGCAGCTGAGTGAGACCTTTTTTTTTTTTTTTTTTAATAGACATGGTATTGAATAATTGAAATAAGTGTATGACTGTGGTTGTTGATAAGACTAGAATTTATGTACTTTCTTTTTTGGCTGACATGTTTTTGTGTGAAAATAGGCTTTCGATAAAATGTAATGTGGACACATCTTGATTAAAAAATCAGGGCCTCCTTCTTGGAAGGGGTTGGGCTGGGTTTCTCCAGAAAGCTAGGAGCTAATGCTGACTTCTTAATCTTTCCTTATTAGCCAGAGAGGTAGGAGGGTAGGGCCAGACTAGTCCTGAGTTAGAGGATTTCTTCCTAGCTCCCTGACCCTGGGCAAGTTATCCAACATTCTGGGCTTGCTTTGCTCATTTGCAGATTGGGGATATTAACAGTGTCTACTTTTTAGGCTTGATAGAAGGGTTAAAGTTAAAAGAAATGATGTATGTGAAGGATTTAATACAGACCTGGCTGGGAAGGAGGGTCTCACTATTAGCATCAATATTATGCACAGGTACCAGGTGTGGCAGGAAATTCCACATGGAGAGCCCCACCAGTAGCATCTGCTAGGACTCAGCCCCTCTGCTCTATTCTAAACACAGCTGAATCATGTGCTCAGGAGTAAGTCTTGGAAGATTTGTTGAGCAAATCTTGGTTTTTCTTGTTGGGTAATGAATTCCTGAAGTTTTGAAGTCAGTTTCTAATATCCTCCTTCCTAAGTGACTTGAATCAGCCAAATGATGCTTTTCCTGGCTTTCAGGGCTTCATGGTGTGACCATAACCTCCCCACACATCCTGGTTGCCTTGACTCCCCTACATATCCTGTGGTTCCAGCCCCCTGGGCTGTGCAGTGTCCCCAGACATTATTTGTTCTCCATCCATGGCTGACCCACCATGCTGTTGCCCTCATTTGGAGTGATATTTTCTTCTCAGCTCCACATTTTCAGTTCCTTCCAACCCCTGCTCAGCCTCTGCTCCCCAGCGTGAAGTTACCTTCACTTCCTCGGAATCTGTATCTTCATCTATACCCCTCTTTCTGAAAGAAGCTTTCTTGCTGTATCAGACACCTGTAGCCATATCTACCTCCCCAAGGTCTTGGGGATCTTTGTATCTCTCACAGCTACCTGCTCAGTGCTTGGCAACTGATGCTTCAGAAATATTTGTTGGATGGAGGAATCAGGAAGTTGATTAATGCCATGGAAGAACTCACTTAGTAGACCATTTCCGTGGGCTGAGCTATGAGGTCCCTGACCTGGCCAGTTATCATTCCCGTTATTCCCCCTCTTATGGGAGGAAACTCCAAGATAAAAATAAAACATGGAACTTTTTATACTGGGAGAAAGCATGCAGGAAGATTTGTTTGGTTCCTCTATTCAGTAGCCCATAAACTACATTGATGGAATGTTTTAAGACCAGGAACTATCTTATACTCTTTTTTTTTCTTTAGTTATCAGCAACATCCTTGTGAGGCCTTAGGCTCAGTTGTGTCCCACTCTTTGGGACCCCATGGACTGTAGCCTGCCAGGCTCCTCTGTCCATGGAATTTTCTAAGCAAGAATAGAAAATGGAGATAGAAATGAAGTGGGTTGCCATTTTCTCCTTCAGGGGATCTTCCTGGCCCAGGGATGGAACCCTCATCTCCTGTGTCTCCTGCATTGGCAGGCAGATTCTTTACCACTGGGCCACCTGGGAACCCTCCATTAGCATATAGTAGGTGCTTAATGAATGTTTGAGAATGAATGAACAGGTGACCTTTATCACACTCTTCAGCTGCTGACTCTGGAACAATCTCCACTGGAGGTGGAGGGTCATTAGTACCAGGCTTGGTATCAAGACAGCCTTGCAGCATGCCTTCCAACACTGATCCCCAGGTTGGTAACCAGGCTTGGGACTCAATTCAAGTGAGTACATGCTGGCTCTTTCCGAAGCTTCCCTGGAGCCCTGTCTTAGCTCCTTGTCTGGGATCTTAGGGACTTGGAGGAGACTGGAATTTTGCTTCAAGACCATCCTTCAGTGTTCCCAGTCCTCAGGCTTGTCCTCAGTTTCTATGGGTTAGGTGCTGCCTTCTTGCTTTTCCTGTTGGCTGGGACCTCATGTTGCCCATCTCTCTCTTGAAGGCCTGCCATGACTTCAGGGTCCAGATTCACTCCTTCCTGACTCAGGTCTCCACTCCATTCTCCCACCTCCCCCAGCTGAAGCCCAGGATATGGCAGCCAGCATGGTGGTGAGCTGCAGTGAGATTAATGGTAACCCTTTCATGCTTGTCAAAGGCAGAAATTCCTAACCTTTGTCCAGGTCCCTAACTCATCTGAGAATCTGATCAGAACAATAAACTCTGTCTCTGGAAGAACCCTCAGATGTAATATTTTGTGTCTTGGAGCAGACAGTCTTTTGGATACCCTGAAACCTGACCTTGGACTTTTCCTATGGCCACTACCCAGGATCCAAAGCCCACTACACATATGGTTCCTGTGCATCTTCTTTAGTCAATATTTCTGACAGCTTCCAGTGCGGCATTGGTGGTGGCAAACACACACTCTGGTTTTGAAGCTAGGAGATGTAGGTGCAGATTCTGTTTCTGTTTCCTTGTTAGCTGTGACTTGAACAACTTAACCAGTTTTTCTTGATTCTTCGTCTATAAAGTGAGGTTGAGAATGTTACCTTGCAGGCGTGTAGTGAGGATTTAGAGACACCGCAGTAGAATGCACAGCCTGGCACCTCTGGATCACTCTTTAGAGGGAGCAGCTGCAGTTGTGGAGAGAAGCCATTTCGTCCATTTCCAATTTCAACATCCTTTGCAGGGCTCCTCTTTGTCTCTCACATTTTCTGGTACTGTAACCAGAGAGAAAGCTTGAGAGGCTTCTGTGAGATGAGGGGAAGAGTGAGTGGGCTCAATAAGGGAAGTGTGGGAGGAGAAATCAGGACCGCTTCTCGGTGACATCAGAATCCAGTGAGGGGCTCTGCACAGAAAAGCCATAGTCATAGTCAGAATAGATCCAGGCATGAGCCGATGAGTAGAGTGCTGCTGAACTTTGAAAAGGGAAGCCAGTAGGGCGATGGGAGCCTACTCCAGTGGAAAAGTTAATGCTTAGCAGAGTGAGGGTGCTGACTCATAGCCTTGCTATGCTGAGGTCGTGGAAGAATGAGGGGGCTAGTCCCACAGCTGGCCGTGTGCTGGGAGCCTTAGCGATGTGACATTCAGGCGAACAAAAGCCACTACCTCCTCCATTCCACTACAGTAGAGGGGAAGCTGAGGAGTGGTTCGAAGCACAGCCACTGACGTGGGACTGCCTGGGTCCATAATCTAGCCTTGACCCACTTAATAGGAATGTAACTTGGAATTCCTTACTTGACTTTTCCGTTTCCTTAGCTGTGAAAGGGGGATGGAAATAATTGTACGTAGAGTTTTCAGGAAATTGGGTCATGTGGGATGATAGAAAAAATATACATCGCCGTGACCCACTACTCATTGTTTCTGGCACAGAGCTCCTAAAACCCTTGTAATTTCCTAAGTGATAAGAACACTAGGAGCATTTCTGGTTCTAATCTTTGACCCCATCCCTAACATAGGGCTCCTAAAACCCTTATAAATTCCTAAGGGATAAGAGAGGGCACGAGGAACATCTTTTGTTCTAATGAAGCCACTCTGGGTGGACTCCTGGATGAGGCCTGGTCACCAGAAAGACCAAGCCATGATTAGAAGTTTGGAATGTTCAGCCCCACCCCACTTCTCTAAAGTGGGGAGAAGGGCTATAAATGGAGTTAACAATTGGTCAAGCCTATGTGATGAAGCCTCCATTAAGCATCCCAGAAGTATGGGGTTCAGAGACTTTGCAGGTGGGTGAACACATCCTCGTACCAGTAGGGTAGTGCACCCCGAACTCCATGGTAACAGAAGCCCCCGTGCTTGGGACCCTCTTAGACCTCACACTGTATATCTCTTCAGCTGGCTGTTCCTCTATATCATTGATCAGTTCCTATAGCAAGCTGGTAAGTAACTGTTCTCCTGAGTTCTGTGAGCTGCTCAAGCAAATTAATTGAACCCAACGATGGCGTCATAGGAACCTCAGATTTGTCTCCAATTGGTTAGAAGCACAGATGACAATCTGGACTGAAGTGGGGGTGGGGCAGTCTTATGGGACTAAGCCCTTAACCTGTGGGATCTGATGCTAAAGTGTCAGGACTGAATCGAATTGTAGAACACCCAGCTGCTGTCGCAGAAAATTGCTTGGTGGGGGAACATGGCCCACCCAGTGCAGCAACATTCTGCTGTCGGAATGTTGTGAATGTTCTGTGTGATAGTAAAGGAGACACACGGGCAGAAAAACTGTTTTTTTCCCCCTGAAAACAGATGAGCTAAGGCTTACAAAACCTTTTGTATTGAAACATTAGCTTTTATTTTGTTACGTATTTGGGGACTGAGGGATTCACTAGAAGCCTCTGCTATTTGGACTTTGCTCCAAGGAAACTTTAAGCACTAGCTGGATTAACATTTGCTCATCTGGGTAGGTATACTATCCAGTCTCAGACACACAGAAAAAAGACCTTGTATCTTCAGGAAAAAAAATGATCCAGGAGTAAGGAAAATCCCCAATTCTCTGCTGGTCCTAGAAAGCATTCATCTACTAATTATTACCTTGTACTAGGTCTGTGAGAGGGGGTCTGTTGTTCTGTCGCTGAGTCGTGTCCAACTCTTTGCAACCCCATGGACTGCAGCATGAGGATCCTCTGTCCTACACTATCTACCAGAGGTTGCTCAGATTCATGTCAGTGAGCGAGTCTAGCTTAATCTTTAAGCTGTGTTGGGGTCTTATCACTTGCAAAGGCAGCATGGGCTTCAGAGCTGAAATTCCAGGTTTCTATTAGGCACCACTCCAGCATATGAGGTCAGACACGTTTCTCAACTCCTTGGAGTCTCAGTATCCCCATTTATCAATGGGATACCTATAGTTCAAAGGTTGCCTTTGTTGAGTTTCCGCAGCAAACTGGGGAGACACAAGCTCTGGGTGACTTTGGTCTGCAGGATTTGGTGAGAGAGAAGCAGAGGCTTAGGGCATTTCTGTGATTTTGAGTCTCCCATCTCTTGGCCCTTTAGGGGTGGGAAAATTTTTTTTTAGGCCAAAAATTCTATTCAGTTTGGCAAACTGATTCAGGCAGTCCCCACCCTAGTCAGATTAAGGTAAAACGTAGGCATTTTACCTTCCCTCAGGGAAGGTTCTTTGACTGAATGAATGATACTGGCTCTGTTGCCGTTTCAAACTCATGTCCTTAGGGATGATGATGTCATCCAACCATCTCATCCCCTGTCACCCCCCCTTCTCCTGCCCTCAGTCTTTCCCAGCATCAGGGTCTTTTCCAATGAGTTGGCTCTTTGCATCAGGTGGCCAAAGTGTTGGATCTTCAGATACGTCTAATTGATTGCTATCTCTTATTTTTTATTTGCAGATGAGAAAAAGAAAACAAAGAAAGTCGATAATGAACTCAACCCTGTCTGGAATGAGGTAACTTCATTATTTTACAATTTTGTTTCACTGGATAAGCTACCTCCGATTGCTCATCTTTGGTCAGAGGTTAACCCTTCCATTTGGAAGGAGAATCTCTGCCATTTCACCCTCACCCCCTCCACCTCCCTTTGTGGCCCAAAGACAGCAGAGCAGTTCAAGGAGACGTTAACGGTGACATCTCCTGCGCAGTGGTGGTGTGGCAAGTGGAGCCTGGATAGGGTGAGGAGGGTGGGGTTTTGGCTTGGTGCAGCCAGGAGCTTGCTGTGTGACCTTTTCCAGTTATGCTGCAAATTAGAGCAAGGGGTGGATTAGATCCTCTCCAGAGCCCCAGAAGGGAAGCTCTATAATTAAAACCATATCTGCATGTGATTAATTGAGTGTAATCCATGATACTTTGAGTGTCTGGAAGAGTAATGTCATTTTTTTTATGTTGATAAAAGTAATACATACTTACGGTAGAAATTTTGAAAACTTCAGCTTTAAAAAAATTACTTTTGATCCTACTATCCAGAAGTAACGATTGTTAACATCTTGGAGGTATCAATAAATGTTTACTGAGTGAATATATTTATTATGATGTTTTAAAATCAGCAAATAAGTATATAGTGAATACAGTTTCCTATCTTTTTCTTACTATTATATCCTGAGCATATAGCTTTCCCATTCCATTTGAAAATCTTTTAATTACTTGTGTAATATTGTATTGAAATAATGTAATTTATATACCTCCTCCCCCTGTTGACTTTATTTTATAAATGGTTCAGTGTTTAATATATTTATAGATATGTGAAGTTTTTAATTCTTTCCACTGAGCAGGATTTTCCAATGCTGACTAATTTTTGAAAAGTCTATCATCCACCCCATTGTTTTTCCAAAAGCTAGGTCAAACCTTTCTGGAAAAGTGCAGTGATAAATATCTTTGTTATTTTGCTAAGTTACCAGGCTGTGAAGACTTCCCCTTCACCAACTGCAAACCTCTTCCCCTGTTCCCCTCCTAACTAGTTTCAGTTATCCCTATAAGATAAAGATTACCTGTTCTCATTGGATGAGGCCAAGACTAAAAGTTTCCTGGTGCCTTCCTGAAAAGCCCTGCTGGTTTCATATAGGTTGAGAGGAAATTCCACTTCTGTAGTTTCACTAGAACCCAGAACCCAGCCAGCTGGACTACCAGCTCCCTGAGAGCAGAGGCCTGTCTGGTTGATCCCTGTGGACACTATGGGATCCTAGTATCTCACACACCGCTCCAAGACTAAAACAACAAGTACATACATGTATGCATTTAGTTGCATATCCCATGGACTATATAGCCCACCAGGCTTCTCTGTCCTTGGAATTCTCCAGGCAAGAATACTGGATTGGGTTGCCATTCCCTTCTCCAGGGAATCTTCCTGATCCAGGGGTCAAAGTTGGGTCTCCTGCATTGCAGGCAGATTCTTTACCATCTGAGCTACCAGGGAAGTCCAATAATTTAATTTTTTTTTTTTTTTTAGTGGTAGCATACCACTTAAGTTTGTGCTCAATCCATGTGGCCAATGGCAGAGAAGAGTGTGGTCACATGAATGGGGTTGTTCTCCACAGGGCATCATCCATCTCACACTATTTTGTTTCTGACACATTTTTTCTTATAATGCATATATGTTTATCAAGTAAATTTCCCAATTGCAATTTTATAACTGAAACCAAACCTAAATGAAATGCCAATCCGAAACCCATTGGTGTTGGTGGGCATCTTCTAATATGACCTGTGAGATGCCTCCTCCATCCATATCAAACCATAATCAGGAACTGCTTTAACAAATTCATTTATTACATAATTAAAGGCATCAGTGGTGCTAAGTTGATTTCTTTCTTTCTTTTTTTAATATTTATCCTTAGAAAACAATTTACTGCTTTAAGATGAGAGACTTGCCTGACTACAGCACTGACTGTGGTGGGGCTTAAAAATAAGGGGCTGATGCAATTCAGAAAAAGTTTTCTTAGATTTATTCATCTCTTTGTTCAATAGTAATATGATTAAGAAATGACAGTAATTTAAAATTAACCCTTGAAGAAAGCATTTTTCATATACAGATTTCATTCTATTCATGTGACAGTTGTGGTAGGCATTAAGTCTAGATCTCTGCCTATGAGATGGATTTGGTCTTGTTCAAAGCCAAGGAGCCTAGAAAATGGGGAGCTAGGAGTAGCTACCAGGCCCTCTGAAGCTAAGTCTGGTTTGCTTTCCCACAAGTCTCAGCAGCTTCCAGGTTCAGAATTTGATCACTTCTGTCTCACTGTAGGGAGAAGTCACTGTAGAATTGAGTACTTGAAAAGATTGTCATTGGTGAAGATGAAGCAGTGTTTATTAATAGTATTGGTGCATCTTACTATATTCCCAGATCCTTTTAACAGACTTTTTGTCTTCATAACCTTTCTGTGGACAGATCTTGGAGTTTGACTTGAGGGGTATACCGCTGGATTTTTCATCATCCCTTGAGATTGTTGTGAAAGATTTTGAGACAATTGGACAAAATAAGTAAGTTGATTTTGATTGTTTTTGTCATTTTACATACTGTTGTACTATTTATTTTGTTGAACGAACACATCTTTAATAACATAATGTTTCCAATATCATTGTGCTTTAATTCTTTGCGTCGACCCCCTTCCCACTTATGAGCCAACATCAGACGTAGCTAATCAATCACTGTGATTGCTGTATTCCTAAGAGGTTGGAAATATGAAGCCACCACTAGTCTATCCAATTTGTATCCAACAGGTACTTACAGAGAAACCTGTTCACACTCCTGCAGTTTCTTTGTTAACTACATGAAGGCACTGATGGTTTATCCAAACTGTAGTTTTATTGGACGCAAAATCATTTCTTCTCCTGATTATGTGTGCCCCATGTACATCTCATTCAAGTTCTCTTTCCAGCACTGCTTCCATTTTCATGTCTCACAAATTGAAGCCAGATTCCTTGTCTTACTGCCTCTACCAGTTTCAAATGGGGAAGTCATGGTAGTGCCCAGGAGTGGTAGAGAGGGTCATCTCCTGGGTAAAGCTGAAGTTTCCATGGGACAGAATGACCCCAGTAAATTCCCCCCAGTCCTTGATTTAGACTTTGGCCTTAGACTTGGAATGCAGTCTTAGGTTATCAATTCAAACTAACTAAGCTCAGTAAGAATTGTTCAATTCTAAAACCATAATACTTGTTATTTTCCAATGGAAATTAATTGCCTGGTTGAGGAGGGCATTCCTGCTCTCTGATTAATGAATTAAAATTAAAAAATTTTTATATTAGGGTATAGTTGATTTACAGTGTTGGGTATTAGAGTATAGTTGATTTACAACATTAGTTTCAAGTGTACAACAAACTGATTAAGTTATACATATACATATATCTATTTTTCAGACTCTTTTCCCATATAGGTTATTAATGAGTATTAACTAGCGTTCCCTGTGCTATACAGTAGATCCTTGCTGGTCATCTATTTTAAATATAGGAGTGTATATATATTAATCCCAAACTCCTAATTTATCCCTCCCCTTCTCCCACCTTTACTCTTTTGGTAGCCATAAATTTTCTATATCTGAGTATTTCTGTTTTGTGAAGAAGTTCATTTGTATCATTTTTAAGATTCCACATCTAAGTGATATCATACAATAATCTCTCTGATTTACTTAACTTGGTATGATAATCTGTAGGTCCATCCATGTTGTTGCAAATAGCATTATTTCATTCTTTTTAATGGCTAATATTCCACTGTATATTTGTACCACATCTGCTTTATTCATTTGTCCCTGTCAGTAGATGTTTGGGTTGATTCCATGTCCTAGCTATTGTAAATAGTGCTGCAATGAACATTGTGGTGCATGTATCTTTTCTTTTCTTTTCTTTTCTTTTTTTATGTATCTTTTCAAAGTGTGATTTTCTCCAGATATATGCCCTGGAGTAGGACTGCTAGATCATATGATAGCTCTATTTTTGGTTTTTTAAGGAACCTCCATACTGTTCTCTGTAGTGGCTATACCCGTTTACATTCCCATCAACAATGGAGGAAGCTTCCCTTTTCTCCACACTCCCTCCAACATTTGTTATCTGTAAACTTTTTGATGATGGCCATTCTGACTGGTGTGAAGCGATAGCTCATTTTAGTTTTGATTTGCATTTGTCTAATAATTAGTGACACTGAGCATCTTTGCATGTGCCTTCTGGCCATCTGTTTGTCTTCTTTGGAGAAACGTCTATTTTCCTTCATGTCTTATCACATGGGAAACCAAATTACTCTGTATTTTTGATTATAAGATATCATTGACTGTAAGATGTACTCTTAATAACAGGATTGGGAGAGAGGGTAAAAAGCCTGATATTAAATGCCCACATCAGTTGAAGAAGCATCCCGGTGTTTAGTAATGTGAATTTATTTTCAGATGTATGTCTTAGCCTCATGTACATTTGGTATGATCAGAAGGCTGCAATGAGAGCAATAAATTAGAATAAATTAGTTGAGATAGGGTGACTATATGCTCTGATTTACTTTGGATAGTCCTCGTTTATTA
This sequence comes from Dama dama, assembly GCF_033118175.1. Classification (NCBI taxonomy): domain Eukaryota; kingdom Metazoa; phylum Chordata; class Mammalia; order Artiodactyla; family Cervidae; genus Dama; species Dama dama. The sequence continues at coordinate 61,448,982 of NC_083695.1, read as the reverse complement.
TCCCAGCACAATGATTTATGATGTCCCTTTTGTTGTCAATAGTGACTTGGTTTGGACAGTAAATTACATGGTCATCCTAGTCATTGGGGTCTTCTGTTTACTGGCATCAGACTGATAGCTTGGACAGTGCTTTGATAGATAGTACCTATGTCACTTTTCATAAGATCCTTTCTCCCGTGTAGCATTGCTGATCAATGCCTCTTGTGACCGATGCATTTTTTTCCCCCTTAAGCTACATAAATACATTCTGGCAGGTTTTGGTCCTACTCTCTTAGATCAAAAAACCATTCTAGCTTTTTAAGGTTATGCTGTGTACATCTCAGCTTTGAAGCAAGTATGTGATTTTCTAGCTTCACCCCAACTCTCAGAGGACAGTTTTATTTCACTGATTTCAAAGTTCTAGGAAAGTAAGTAGTTGAGCCTCACTATAGCCTTCTATCTATCACTACTAACAGTCCTTTCTCTTCTTTCTTCTCCTCTTTCTGCAAGTAGTACCGCTGTTTGTATTCTAGACCAGCCCTCTCCAATAGAAATATGTGCAGGCTGCATGTGTAATTAAAAACTTTCTGGACTTCCCTGGTATTTCAGTGGTTAAGAATCCACCTCCCATTGCTGGGAACATAGGTTTGTTCCCTAGTTGGGGAACTAAGAGTCCACATGCTGCAGGGCAACTAAACCTGTGTGCCGCAACTAAGACCCTACACAGCTAAAGAAATAAATATTAAAAAAAATTTTTTTTTCTAGTAGTCATGTTATAAAACAAAAAGAAACAGATGAGAATTTTAATGCTATATTTTATTTAACTGAATATATCCAATAATATCATTTCTATATGTAATCTATATTTTAAAAATCATTGAGACATTTCATACATATTTCTTTATTAAGTCTTTGAAATCCAGTGTGTATTTCACACCAATAGCACAGCTCTGTCCAGACTAGCCACATTTTAAGTGCTTCCTCACCACATGTGGCTGGTGGCCACCAGAGTGGTGAAGAGTGACCACTGGTCTCAGAACCTCAGTCAGGTCTCTGGATCTTCTACCTTTTACCTCCTATCCAATCTGTTGCTAGATCTTACTTTGCTTTATTTCTGCTGTGCTATTTTTTTTTTTATATTTTTTTATAAAATATATATATTTTATATTTTTTTATATTTTATATAAATATATTTTATATTTATTTATATGAGCTGCTTACTTTCGGTCACAGCTACCAGCCTGGTTCAGGCCTCTTTACTTTATGCCTCCTCTATTTTAACATGGCAGTAAAGCCTGGCAGGCTGGCCTGAGAGCTCTCATCTGTTTCAAAAAAAGTTGTTGCTTTCCTGAATGTTACATACTTGGGAGAGAGAGAGAGACAGAAGGAAAAAAGACAAATATATGCTGCTGCTACTGCTAAGTCGCTTCAGTCATGTCTGACTCTGTGCGACCCCATAGACGCAGCTCACAGGCTCCCGCGTCCCTGGGATTCTCCAGGCAAGAACACTGGAATGGGTTGCCATTTCCTTCTCCAACGCATGAAAGTGAAAAGTGAAAGTGAAGTCACTCAGTCGTGTCCAATACTTAGTGACCCCACGGACTGCAGCCTACCAGGCTCCTCCATCCATGGGATTTTCCAGGCAAGAGAACTGGAGTGGGGTGCTACTCCCTTCTCCGGACAAATATATGAAGAAATATATAATAGATCAGGTTCTCTGAAATGCTGTAATCTATGGAGAAAACTGTTGTAGCCCAAGAATAAAACTAGAGTAAAAGGATAGTTATTGAGAGTGGGGGAAAGTTTTATATGAGGTGGTAATAAGGTGACACTTGAGCAGACACCTAAACAAAGTGAAAGAAAGAGCCATGCACCTTTCTGGGGGAAAGAATATTCTTGGCAGAGAGAAGAACAAGTGCAAAGGCCCTGAGGTAGGCGTGTCCTTGGGGTATGGAGCAAGATCAGGAGGTCAGAGGGATGGGACAGGGGAAGGAGGTGAGATCAGCAAAGCCACAACATACCTGACTTTGTTGAGCCATGGTGCAAGCTTTGGATTTCATTCCTAGCAGGATGGAAATCCACTAAAGAGTACTGAGTATGAGCTAACTTTCATTTTTAAAATACTGCTGAAGCTTTCTGTGTGGAGGTTGGATGTAGGAATCAGTTAGGAAGCAGGGAAAACAATACTGGGAGAACACTATATATTTATTTTATACCTGTTGAAAACACAGGGGCCTCTTGGATGACAGCAGGGCAATATTGTAGGTTTGTTTGTCCGAAATATTTGTGTATTTTGGCCTCATGTTTTCTGCTAGGCTTTTCTGCTAAAGATCTGCTTTGGGTCTGTGCTCACCGCTTTTGTGGGAACAGAAGTCTCCATCACCGGAAGCACTGGGTGGGGGTGAAGGATTTTTCTAAAGGCTTAAGGCATGCCATGCCTGTGGGCTTTTCTGTTGCCATGGAGACCAACTGTGTGAACAGCACTGTCTGGCAGAGTTTGCAGCCCTGGGGCATGTAAGCAAACTGCACTGGGCTGCCTGGGTTTGCCTGAGCTCAGAGCCCACACCCACAGGAACTGGACCGGGCAGTCTGAACACTCACAGCGCTGGCACATCAGCAGTGTCCCTCCCCAGGCGCAGGGGGCTGGTGGGGCTGTTCTGGGCAGACTCTCTTCTTCCTCATTTTACAGTCATTCAACCAACCCTGTGAACTGAAAGAGGGTGAGGGAAGAGCCAGAGGAACCCTTGGTCACATGATGAACATGAAATGGTGTTTTTAGCTGAAATGTCAGAGTGGAAGGCTTTTCCCAGCAACTGAAGAACGAGAGTTCCCTTTGCAGACAGGCAATGTGGCTGTCCCTTAATGAGCCCTTCAAACACTTTATCCTACCAGTTCCTCTCACACACACACACACACACACACACACACACAGTTTTTTCTCAGAGAGGTTTAGTCATCTGCTCAGGGTCACATAGCAGGTATATGTCAGGTGTACTCTTGACTTTTACAGTCAGACCTGTACTCTTGACTTTTCCATTATACTGAAAACCTCTGACCACCTAAAGGAACCAAAATGTAGGTGGAATGATTATCTTTTACCTTTTTGTGGCTGTACTGTGAGGCTTGTGAAATCTCAGTTCCTTGACCAGGGATTGAATCTGGGCCACTGGAGTGAAAGCACTGAATCCTGACCACTAGGGAACTCCCTAGCTTAAATTTTTATAGTCTTGCCCCCCCCCCCCCCAAAAAAGAAACCCCCACTCATTATCAGAGTATTGGTACCTCCTTCCTAGATAAGAGTTTAAGCCATCATTTCATGCTACTGAGTAATAAATCACTCAAGCTCATTCCCTATAAGATGAGTTCAGAGAGGTATCTCATCTCATGTGATCTTCACAATGACCTTGAGAAGTGGAGATGAGACCCGAGGTTCAGAAGAGTTGAGTCTGAGACCCTGATCCCTTGGCATCCTGACCCTGCTGGTGCTCCACTCGAGTTCCTAAGGAAAAATCATCTTCAGGAGCCTGGAAATGTAGGAATGAAAGATTTTTACAAGTTTTCAGATCAGTGTGTATGCTGCTCATGCCAAGATGATGTAGCAGGAACCAGGTTTGCCCTCTCAGCTGACACAATGAAAAAAGTAGATGAAATATATGCCACAGTGGCTTCAGATACTGGACACTGGCTGCACAGGACAGTCATCCCCAGGAGGGGGGTGAATGAGCCGAGTCCCCTGAGTCCCCAGCTTCCAGTCTGGAGAGCATTTCCAGGCTGCAGTGCTAAGTGGGCAGATCCTAGCTGTCTTCCAAATTGAGAAGGTACAGGTGGGAATCTAGAGCCATACACACAACCATGTAACACACACACACACCTACACCATTCCTAAGGTTTGCAAAGGGTTCCTCTTTTTTTTTTTTTCCCAAAGTGTTCCTCTTGACTCTTCAGGTGAGTCAATGAGGTGAGTCAATGAGGAAACTACCTGAGGGCTGAGAATAGTTAATTCCCACCATCCGGAGTGGGAAAACCTTCTAATTCATGAGCAGTAGGTAGTATTCTGGAGGAGGAGATGGCGACCCTCTCCAGTATTTTTGCCTGGGAAATCCTCATGGACAGAGGAACCTGGAGGGCTACAGTCCATAGGGTCTCAAAGAGTCAGACATGACTTAGCGAATAAACAACAACAACAACAAGGTACTCAGAAGGACTTTACCTCAGTAATGTGAAGAAAAAGACAGAAAAATCATTATTAAACAGATACACTATTAGATGATATTATGAGTAGGCATAGACAATGAAACAGGTATTATCATATTCTACAGGTTTGGGAAAGTAGAAGAAAGCTTGAGCATGTAAAGTAGAGAAGTGGAAGATATATTAAATCCAAACTGAATGGGTAGAGATGCAAATTACAACATCTGAGATAAAATGACCATAATTATCTAAGAGTTTGCATTTCTAGTACTCTTTTTTTCGCCTCCATATGTGTGTACTTGTACATTCAAAACCATCACATATACCCCCACACACATGCAGAGCGAAGTTGGAGACATCATCTGAAAGTAAATCATCTGTTTTACTTATGTGTGAGTAAGAAGGAGATGACAAATGACTTCACAATATACCTAAGAGGAAATTTACCCAAATTCTTGCATAAGAAGTGATGCAGACAAGTGGTCAGCTGTGTGATCATGAGATTAGTTTGGATTTTGGCTCTGCTACCTACTGGTTGGGTGGTCTTTGGCAAGATTCTTTATCTTCATAATGGTGGCTGGATTACTTCCTCAATAAAGGGCAAATTTAATATAATTAAGAAAAAAATAAATTTCATGATGAACAACATAAGAGCAAATATCTATTATGGGCTTACCATGGACCAGGAATTGTGTTAAAACTGCTCTACACATATTTGGTTTAAATCTTTATAATGACTTTGAGTCAGACAGGCTTATTGACATCTTAAAGTTGAGAAAAGTATGGCACAGAGAGGTTCACGAAGTTTCTTGAAGTCATCCAGCTCTTTAATTGGAACCATGTGGATTTAACCTGATAAATCCAGAATTTAACCTCAGACTTTCCAGGGTTTATTTCCTGTGTGTGTGTGTGTTGGGGCGGGGAGGCGGGGGGTGGGTGAGGGCCAGGGTGCCAGGATGTGAAAGTGAGTGAATATCATAAATAACACACACTTGCAAGGTGGTACTTGGGGCTATAGAATTAGAAAAAGGGCAAGCTTGGATTATGAAATATACTGACTCCCTAGGCAAAGGTATTTTTGCGTTTGTTTTTTGTTAGAGAAAATAGAAAAATTGTAGTTTGGAATGAAATTAATTTGATGGGACAGTGTGGTATTGCTTCTGAGAAATTTTTGCTTTCTGATGTACAAAAGACCTTGTGTTCAAGCTTTCAATATTTTTATTTACCCTAATGGTGAGACTGGCTTCTGCTGTTGCCACGTGTTAACCTGACAGTGGGATTTACTGAGGCTGTCCCCGTGACCTTTCCATTTCCCCACTGTGGTGGTTGAGAAGGGTTCAGGCAGGTTTTCTGCCTAGAGTAGCTTCTGAGGCTCTGTAAAAATCAAAACTGGAGGCAGATATTACTTGAAACAGAATTCCCAGTTCTGATTTCTTTTTACCTCTGTGTTTTCAATGAAGCTGCAGAGCTCTGCAAAGATCAAAGCTGGTTTGGGCTGGCTGGCTCTGGGTGCTGGAAAGGCTGAACCCACTGTTTGGGGGGACCAATTAAGTAGCTGCTGCAGCCCCACTGGCATCCGTTACCATCTTGCCAGTAAGTAAAGGTGGATCACAGCCCTGGAGAAAAACACCCAGAGAGACTGAAAGAGAAAGGCATTTCATAATGCCAAGAGCTGTAATTATCTTCTAATTGCACTTGGAGGACTATCTCTTAGGAGAGGAAGCTTTATAACCTATAAATCATTTGCAAGATCATTGGACTGTCTTCAGTGATATATCAGTTAGTTTATTCAACAAATGTTTGGTAATGCCTGCAATGTCAGATACTGCTCTAGGTGCTGGGGTTCTACATGCCTTTCATGGGGTTCACATCTGAATGGAGGAAACAGACAATAAAAAATAAATTCACATATAGTTTATCAGATGGTTGTAAGTATGATGAAGAAGAATGAAGCAAGGGAAACGGAGAAAAGACAGGGTAAAGTGTGTTTTTGTGTGCAGGTACACGTGTTGGTTTAGAAAGACTTTTTATATAAGGATTATTCTGGGGTCTGTTTTATAATGAAAAGTCTTATGAGACCTATGGCTTTAAAAATTCATTCTGATTCCACTATTTGGGTTTTATGAGAATTCAACTACAGCTGAAGTTTACTTCCTGTCTAACCCTGAAAATAAAAATTGTTTTCCATGCAGATTCACGGTATATATATAGCATTGAGCGTGGGGAGGGAGCTATTTGATGTAAATAAGAGAAAGGATTAGTTTTAAGAACACTGCACAGTGATTGTATAGAAATGGCTATGGGCAGTTACAAAGGGTTCTTATCTGTTCATTCATGCCCGCTTGCCCACACTCCACACTCCACATAGATAAACCTGCCTCCCTGAGCTTTATGCTGTGCATGAGTTCAGGCAAGCTTTCCCTATAAGCACTGGTTTGGAGTCCTTTGATTTTTAAGATTCCTTTTTCTAGAATAGTGTCTGAAATAATAATGAAAAGCAATGTTAACCACTTATTAGATCATCCCTTTAGTCATTAATAACAGTACTGTTAGGTAGGAGCTGCCATCACCCCCACTTTGCAGATGAAAAAACTGAGGCTCAGAAGAGTTACACTATCTGTAGTACAAGGATAAGTCTGAATTAGTCAGCTCTGCTTAACTCCAAGTACTTAATCACTATGTTATGTTGCTCCCCTTTATAAGGTCCAAGTGCTTGATTGATGAATGAATGAATGGATGGATGGATGGATGGATAGATGAATGAATGAAAACTACTACTTTGATTCTAATGGATGAGGCATTAGAGACAGAGCCTGGGAGTTCTGCTGAACTGTCTAGAACAGGCACGCATAGAGTCAGAACTTTGAGGACTGAATGAATAGCAGAATTGGTCAGGAGCAAATAGCAAAATAGCCAGTTAAATCATTTATTCGAGAAGTAACTCTTGGACATCTTCTACATGCCAGGCATTAGGCTAGTTAACCCACCCCTGGCCTCATAGCCTCTCTGCCCTGGAGGGCTTTGGGGAGGAGAGCTGGGCTTCTACTCAGCTCCTTCCCCTGTTAAAGTGACACCGTCTATGGCAAGGGCTACGATTCAGAGGGGCTGTCCCTGAATCCTGCAAATCCTACCATATCCTCTAGGCTAGGCCAGTGATTCCAGAATCTGGACACAGAGTTTGTTACACCTCCACCTCAGGGGGCTTGTGCATGGCTAGGTTTGGAAACCACTACATGGCTCAGAGCTTCTAGGTTTTCTAAAACCCCTGCCTCCTTGTGATGAGCAGGACAAAGGCCTCAAGGCCCTTAGACAGTCTCAGTGTGGAGTAAGGAGGGGAAGCCATGGGAGGATGCAGGTAACTAGGCCAGCCAAGTAGGTTTTGATGGAGTTCTGCTTCCTACATTATTCTGTTAAATTATTGATTTCTGTGTCCATTTCTCAAATGTGAACCTGTATGGTGACACTGGATGTACTTTAACAAAAACTGCACATGTTCCCCTTTCCCCAGATCTGGCTTTGCCAACTGCCTTCCCTACCCTCCAGCCCTCCACCCACCCCTCCACCTATTCTAGATGATTGTTCCTCAAACTTCTTGGGTATAAGAATTAACTAAAGGAAAAGTCTGACTCAGGGTCCTGGGAATCTGTAACCACCCTGCTGACTTTGCTGCAGGGCACCACACTCTGAGGAACAGTTTTATGGGCTAATCCAGAGGGAAAGGGTAGGCTGACTGGGGGACTCAGAGGGTTCCCCACAAGTGAAGTGGATGGGAGACCTGGCCAGGAGCTTGCCAGGGTTCTCTGTGATGGGATTGGCTGCTGTGGCTGCCCATCTGGTAGAAAGCAAAGTGTGGGACTTGGCTGTCCCACCTTTTGGCTCGGGGACCAAGGGAGGAGCTTGACTGATACCGGCGAGGGGGGCAGGGAGAAGTGTGTGGGAGGAAGCAGACCCAGCCGAGCATCCCCACTGGCCTTCCCAGCCTGGCTCACATGACAAAGGCCAGCTGGTGGAGAGCCCAGTGCCTCAGAGGGTGGGCAGGTCATGGTCCTGCAGGAGCCCCGGGGGCTGTTCAAAAAAGCGTTTGTCCCTGGCCCAGCTGGGGCTTGTCACTCCCCCTAAGAGGATGGAAAGTTGGAGTTCTGCAGCCTCAGGGAGCAGAAGTGGTGTGTGATTTACTTTCCAGCCTCCAACTTATTTTTCCTTTCCTTCATGAGGGAATTTCCAGTAAACCCTCCTATGCTGTGGCTCTGGTGCTCAGAGCAGCCTGCTAGATGTGAGCTCCCCTGATTAAGAACTCCTTACTCACTGCAGTGGCATGCAGCTGTTAACATTTGCGTTCAGGCCAGTGGGGAGAATGTTTTCCATTGCTTTTTTAAACACACTAGATTCTGTTTTAACAACAAAGAAAAAAAAGTTCTTCACCAACACTTGCATGATTGAGTTGACTGGTTTAAACTCTCTATTTCCCCCAAACCTAACATCTAACTTTCAAGTAGTCGCTTCTATGGCTTAGAATGAGTTTGATGTCACATAGAGAACCAACAACAAACTATATGGGCGTTCGTGGGCTGAAAGGAATAGGAGCAGGACTGGTTCTTCATTTCAGAATTCATCTATTAACTCCACAAGGAAAGGGGAGAACCTTGAGATTCTTTCACTATAAAGTTTCTTTTTGAGACGTGGTCCATCTGTTTTAGTGTTCGGTGGAGTCAGTGAGGGAGACTCGTATTGTTCTATGGAAACACAGGGCAAAGTTTCCTCATTACTGCCACACCATAACATTTTAGCACATTTATAGCATTAGTAAAATGAAAGAAAAAGGGGTTTTGGTTTAGTATCACCTCCTTTAAAGGAAATTGGCTTCTGGTCTGACTGAACTGTTCTTATTCCCTGTGTAGGAGGCCAAGTCATCATTTCCCAGTCTCTCACTGTATTTTGTATCCAAGCAACATCACAGAAAACAGGCCAGGCCAGGCTTGCCTTCAGAGTCCTATAAAGTTCAGACTCACTATAGGGGATGGGTTCTTCAACTTAGAGTGAAATCTCTTAGAAGTTGTAAACTGCTTACATTTTTCTTCAGCTCACTCTACTGTGAAAAATATTTGGGATTAAAATCTTTCTAGGCTTTCATCTAAACACACACCATCTTTACTGCATAAAAAGAAATGTAAGTTTTCTTTCACATCTCCTTCCCCCAGACCCCCAAACATAAGAATTTTATGATGAAAAAGGAGACTAAAGGTTCCTGGAAGAAGGAATTGTGGTCAGACTTTGTGATTTGCTAAATTTTCATTCCATTCCTGGTCTGTTATATGTTCCATCCTTTACACCCTCTCATGGGGAAGGAAAAGGAGCAGATATTGGATGAGTCAGAATGCAGGCTGTAAAACCTTTCAGGGCCATGAAGGGCCAGCAGATGGCTTTGTGTTTTAGGCAAGCCTGCTCTCCCCAGTTAGCCAAAATTCCATCACTCCTTATTGTCTTACCTAACGCTCACTGTATTCCACATTTCTGTTATTGGCCTCATCTTTTCTCCTGATACCCTGTGGGAATCTGCATTTGACTCCTGATGTTATAGGCCAATACTTTTGAAGGCAGAAAGCTTGCCTACTATTCTGGATTGTTCATTATGGAGATATTCTAGATATTTCCCACCCCCGACAAATCAACAAACAAAGGCTTTAAAAGAAAATAAATACATAACATGAGATAGTTTTCTGAATAGACATACGTAGGAACATTGATGGGGCTTCCCTGGGGGCTCAGACAGTAAAGAATCTGCCTGCAATGTGGGAGATCCAAGTTGGGAAAGTCCCCTAGAGAAGGGAATGGCAACACACTCCAGTATTCTTGCCTGGGAAATCCCATGGACAGAGGAGCCTGGTAGCTACAGTCCATGGAGTTGCAGAGAGTTGGGCAGGACTGAGCAACTAACACTTTTCACTTTCACTTTAGGAGCATTGATGTGTAAGCCAGTAGCAGACTTCCAGAGCTAAAAAGGGTCTGAGGAATTATTTCAGTCTACTCATTTACAGATAACGAAGGGGGCTCAGATTTGGGTGACTTAGCCAAGATCTCAAAGGAAGTTGGGACACTGAGTTAGGTCTAGAACAGGATTTGTCCAATCCAATGGTTCTCAACTTGTGATGTTTTCACCTATCAGGGGACAACTGGCAATGTTATAGAGATGCTGTAGTAGGTAGAGGCCAGGGTGCTAAACACCTGACAAGGTGCAGGACAGCTCCCTAAAACAAAGAATTACCCAGTTCAAGTTGTTAGTGGTATGGATGTTAATAAATGTCCATCCAACTCCAGACCAGCTCTTTTTCTACTTCAACAGTGTCCATCATGTATTTTTTGTTTTGTTCTGGGAATTATATATTGTTAATAAAGATTCAGGTCATTTAAGCTTTAGCAAAAGCAGATCAGTACACGTTCAATATACAATATTATTATTTTAATCATAAAGTTAGGTTATGAATCGCGGAAGCATGAGGAAGAAAATCCAGTGTCTTTCCATGTCTTTCAGGGTGAGTACCAGTTAGATAACTTTGAAACTGGTAGTTGTCACATTTTTTAGACTTGAACATTTTCTAATGTTAATTTTACTTTAAAGGAGCAAAAATATATCTTTTTCAGGCTGTCACAGTTGGCTACCAAAGTCAATAATTCCACTTGATTGAATTTTCTATCAGACATTTGACAAATGACATTTCAAATTCTTGTTCAAAGTCCTCATTGTCAGACTCTATTATTTTCAATCTATTTTTAATTGGAGAATAATTACAGTGTTGCATTGGTTTGTGCCATAAAACAGTGTGAATCAGCCGTAAGTATACATACATCCCATCCATCCTGAGCCTCCCTCCCAGCTGCCCACCCTGTCCCACCCCTCTAGGTCATTACAGAGCACCTGGCTGAGCTCCCTGCTTTATGCAGTGGTTTCCCGTTTTATACATGGTAGTGTATAAGTGTCAGTGCTACTATCTCGATTCGTCCCACCCTCTCCTTCCCCCACTGTGTCCACAAATCTGTCCTCTATGTCTGCATCTCTATTCCTGCCCTGCAATAGGTTCATCAGTACTATTTTTTCCTATATTTCATATGTGTGTGTTAATATATGATATTTGTTTTTCTCGTTGTGATCTACTTCTTTCTGTATAACAGGCTCTAGATTTATTCACCTCATTTCAACTGACTCAAATTCATTCCTTTTTTATGTCTGAGTAATATTCCTTTGTATACATGTACCACTACTTCTTTAGCCATTCATCTGTTGATGGACATCTAGGTTGCTTCTATGTCCTGGCTATTGCAATTAGTGCTACAGTGAACATTGGGATGCATGTGTCTTTTTTAATTATGGCTTTCTCGAAGTATATGCCTGGTAGTGGGATTGCTGGGTCATATGGTAGTTTTATTCCTAGTTTTTAAAGGAATCTCCATACTGCTTTCCATAGTGGCTATATCAATTTACATTCCCACCAACAGTGCAAGAGGATTCCCTTTTCTCCACATCCTCTCCAGCTTTTATTGTTTTTAGGTTTTTTTTGATGATGGCCATTCTAACCATTGTGAGGTGATACCTCATTGTAGTTTTAATTTTCATTTCTCTAATAATTAATGTTGAGCATTTTTTTCATGTGTTTATTGGCCATCTGTATGCCTTGTATGTTTGGAGAAAGTTTTCCAGTTTTTTCTTGTTTTAAAAAACAAATTGGCCAACCCCTTTGCCTACTGTCTTAAAATATGGAGAGAAGTTCATGAAAACTCGCACCCTGTGGAGCTGAGGGAGAGTGGAAGAGATTTTCAAGGGCTCTCACCTTATGTGATGATTCCCTGTTTCATCAAGTGGAGATGGAGTCCTGGACAGTCCCTTGTCCTCAATATATCAGGAAAATAAAAATCCAAGTGAGAAGAAAACATACTCATGTTAAAATAAAAAAGCAAACTAACATATTGAATGAACATACTTATCTGAAAAATTACTCTGTAATGGTCCCATCAATTCTCAGCATTAACAGAGAGAACTAATTTCTGTATTGACCTAAAAGGGCTGGAAAGTTCACTCTTAATCCTCTGGAAGCAAAATTTTTCTTTTCCATTGTCATTGACTGACTCTACTTGTGATATTAGAAGAGATGAGAACTCATCACGGCTGACTTAATGTTGTGTGTGTATTTGGTCCAAGTTGGTGCACTCTTCCAAGAAACCATGTGCAAATGGTTCACATTGCTGGGTAAATTATGTGATACAGGGTGCATCACAATCTTTGGTCTTATGCAGTATATCTATGAGGATGGCATGGCAACTCGCTCCAGTATTCTTGCCTGGAGAATTCCAGGGACAGAGGAGGCAGGTGGGCTATATAGTCCATGAGGTCACAAAGAATAGGACACAACTGAGCAAGTAAGCACAGCACAATATACCTATACACAGAAAGTGAAGTCACTTATTTCGAGTCACTAGACATATGTGATTGGATGACAGAACCCAGATCTACAATCTGGTCCAATTTCTGAGGTCCAAGTAGGGGAGGGGAATACAGATATATGTCAGTTAAAAATAATGTATCTATGTTGACATCAACTTTCACTTCCTGGTTTTTAAAAGAAAATGTACTACATTTTTAAACACAATGAATATTTCTCCACAGGGGGAACATTCTTGAATTTGTTTTTGCTTGAAAGCCAAAAGGTTTTTTTTATTCTCAACTAGAGTTTCTTCACAATGGGTTTTTTGATATAAGGAATTTCTTCTGTCGTTTTGAAGACTTGATGTTCAGCTTTCTCATTTATTCTAATGATATTCCATGCTATCATATCTGCTGTTGGTTGGTATAAGTCACTGCAAATATAGACAAGATATAAGTAAATAACATTTAAAAATTCTTACTATGTCTGTTTTCCTTTTTCAGTATCTATACTGAGAGCACAACCTTGGACACTCTCTGCTTTTTGATTACACTTCACAAAAGGGCTTTCCTGATAGCTCAGTTGGTAAAGAATCCACCTGCAATGCAAGAGACCTCAGTTCAATTCCTTGGTCAGGAAGATCCATTGGAGAAGGGATAGACTACCCACTCCAGTATTCTTTGGCTTCCCTTGTGGCTCAGCTGGTAAAGAATCCGCCTACAAGGCGGGAGACCTGGGTTTGATCCCTGGATTAGGGAAATCCTCTAGAGAAGGGAAAGGCTACCCACTCCAGTGTTCTGGCCTGGAGAATTCTATGGACTATATAGTCCATGAGGTTGCAAAGAGTCGGACTCGATTGAGCGACTTTTACTCACAAAAGGAACTCCTTTGATTCACCCACTCTCATATCATATAATACGTTAAAACATTATAACCCCCAATTTACAGACTGTATTCCACAGGTTACACTTTTGTATTGACTAACTCCCTGGGGATGTGTCTTCTTTAAAATTTTTTTTGATCATGTGTCCTAACTGCAAAAAAATATTTCTTTCCTTCATTCAGTAAATATCTATTAATGAAAAAAAATTACATCCCATGCTCTGGGGTTAGAGTAATAAACAACAGGAAACACATCCAGGAGCTTTACTCTAGTGAGGAGGAGCACAGGTGTACTTCTGCACCAGTATGTTGTGTACATTGGGGTAGATGGTCAGAACCACAGTGAGATATCACCTAACACCTGTCAGCATGGCCATCATCAGAAAGACCACAGGTAACAAATGTTGGCAAGGATCTGGAGAAAAGGGAAGCCTAGAATGTTGTTGTAATTGTAAATTGGTGCAGCCACTATGGAGAACAGCATGGAGGTTCCTCAAAAAACTAAAAATAGAGCTACCATATGATCCAGTAATTCTACTTGGTTATATATCCAAAAAAACAAAAACAAAAACTCTAATTCAATGAGATATCTGCACCCCAATGTTATAGTAGTATTGTTTACAATAGCCAAGATATGGAAGCAATCTTAAGTGTTCATCAGCCGATGAATGACTAAAGAAGATGTGGCATACACACACACACACACACACACACACACACTCTCTCTCTCTCTCTCTCTCTCTCTCTCTCTCTGTCTGTCTGTCTCTCTCTCTCAATGGAGTGTTAACCATAAAAGAGAATGAAATTTTGTCATTTGCACAACATGGGCAGACCTAAAGGGTATTATGCTTAGTGAAAAAAAGACAGAAAAAGGCAAATACTGTATGTTATCATTAATGTTAAAACTAATGAATGGATATAACAAAAAAAATACAAGAGGTGGATGGCTAAGTGGTAGAGGCTGAATATAATTCCTTGGGGTCTTGGAAGAGAGATAAGTACACACATCCTACTTTTGAGTGATGCTCCATAGTGTTTGGTTAGGAAGCGCCCCCATCAGTAAACTAGCAACCTATTTACATTTCAAGAAGGTCAACTTGAGGGGATGTTTTTACAGTAGGCAGTTTTTTTGTTTTGTTTTTTGTTTTAAATTATTTATTTTAATTGGAGGCTAGTTACTTTACAATATTATGGTGGTTTTCTCCATACATCAACATGAATCAGCCATGGGTGTACAGGCATCCTTCCATCCTGAAACCTCCACCTACCTCCCTCCCCACCCCATGCCTCTGGATTGTCCCAGAGCACAGAGCTTTGAGTGCCCTGCTTCATGCATCAAACTTGCACTGGTCATCTATTTTACATATGGTAATATACATGTTTTAATTCTATTCTCTCATATCGTCCCACACTAGAGTAGGCAATGTTTTATGAGTTCTTTTACATTTCCATTACAGAAGAATGCCTAAATTTTGTCCTATTTTTCTCTCTCCCTGGATTCTTCAGGGCTATATTCAGTCTTTGTCTCTCACCCATTGATTTCATTTGTGACTTGCAATTTCACAGGTATCATAGTGTGACTCTTGAAATGACTACTTGTTATGGAGAAGTGATAGCTAATATGTGATGTTTACTGTCAAAATATCCTGCTAAGGAGAGCACAAAATGGCCCACATTTCATTATGAGTGATTTTTAATGATAACATATGAACAGTAAGAGAATTGGGAGGTCCATTGAGTAAATGGAAATACGCCTCTTATGTAGGTTGCTGTGTGCTGTCTTTTCTCTGCAGGTTAATTGGCACGGCCACCATAGCCCTGAAGGACCTGATGGGTGACCAGAGCAGATCACTGCCCTACAAACTGATCTCCCTGCTAAACGAAAGGGGGCAAGAGACTGGGGTGAGCATTTCCCTCTTATTGAATGGCTTTGAAGTGAGATGGTTAAGCACAAAGATTCATTAAGATAAGTGTGACATTATATTAGCTCACTACACACACAAACACACATACACAAACCTATTGTTTTTGAGATAAATAGGTGTGTTTGCAAGTGATATGGCCTCATCCTATACTCTTACTGACAGAACTGTAGGTTAGATAAACTCGATTTTCTGTGGCAGAATGCTATAGCTTGAGTGGGACCCTCACTTAGTACAGATCTATGTGTATTCACTTAGGTGTTAACGTTTGCGTGGTGAGTGTAGCTCGTGTGTCAGACGTACTTTGAAACATTCTATGGAAGGTAATTCATTAATATTAGACCAGAATATCAAGATGTTCATATCATGATCTTTATAATTGTATTGGCAGCTGAATGTTTTCTGATCACAGCCTCTCTAAATGAGTATACACTGATATTATCTGATATGAGACCAGAAGAGAGAGAGACTTTCTGAAATGTGCTTTTAAAAAATTTGACTCAAGTATCACAACTCTCAGATTTTTTTAAAAAATAATTTTATTTATTTATTTTTTGGTTGTGCTGTATCTTCACTGCTATGCTGGCTATTCTGTAGTTGCGGCACACAGGCTTATTGCGGTGGCTTCTCTTCTTGCTGAGCACAGGCTCTAGGGTGCACAGGCTTCAGTGGTTGTGTTTCCCAGACTCTAAAGCACAGGCTTAGTAATTGTGGCTCATGGGTTTAGTTGCTGTGAAGTATGTGGGATCTTTCTGGACCAGGGATCAAACTCATGTCTCCTGCATTGGCAGGTGGATTCTTTACCACTGAGCCACCAGCTAAATACCTCAGATTTCTTAAGATTGCTAACAAGCACTCATAAAGCTTGCCTTGTTAACCTCTGATGCCTTCATTTTCTGAACAATGTATTTTGCATGGGAGCCTGGGCAAATGGGAGAAAGTTTAAAGTAAAACAAGCACTCATAGAGCTTTTGTCTTGTTAACTTCTGATGCCTTCAGTTTCCTAACAATTTATTTTGCATGGGAGCCTGGGCAAATGGGAGAAAGTTTAAAGTAAAAGAGGCCCTCCCTGTAGGCAAGAATACATTAATGCCCATTAGGAATGTCAGTTTTGCTAGTCTAGTCTCCAAAACATATAGGTTTGCTTTTAGTTAGCATTCTAATCATAAAACGTACATTCAGAACATCAGCTCTCATCTATCTACTCAAAACCAGACTGAGAGGAATGATACTAAGGGAAGATGTTACAAGGCAGTGATGTTTCTGGGTATTTTTCTTCTCTTTAAAGCAGAGAAGGAAAGCATATGTAGAACCCAGAAATGGCAGAACTGTGCAGATTGAATGGAGTAAGGAAATATAAGGTCCTGGCCCCCTGGTATCTTCTCACCCCCATTGGGGGGCCTTCAGCACCTCAGAATCCTGAGGTTATTGGGAAACCACTGATACAGAGGTCAAGCCATTCATGGACTCTTCTAGGGTTTGAAAGTTGAATTCTTGGATTAAGTTTGGCAGTTGAGCCCCTAATTGCATCCAGTGTTCCTATTGTGGTCACTTGTAGCCATGAGACTCTGCTCTTCCAATTCTATATTTGCCAAGGAACTGCTGTCAGAGACATCATTTACTTTCCTGTTCAGTGTCTCCCAGGTCATAGTTCCTAATTTGGCAAAGAATATGCTGATCCATGTGGGAATATTCACTGATGACTAGACAGGTGGGAAAAAACAGGGCAATACATAATGTGTGTGTGTGTGTGTGTTAGAGTTTACCAGGTGCAGCAAAAGTAGCAAATGAAAGTGTGGGAGATGCCTATTTAAATTTGAATTTCAGATAAATGATGAGTCATTTTGTAGGATAGGTATGTCCCCAATTTTATGCCCTATATTTTATATGATAACCTGGGTAGAGTGTGAGTGTACCCCATTTTATTTACAAAGGACATCTTTTATTCTGAGATTTATCCTTCCTCATTTTTGCTGTTGAGATCCTTTATTTTGTGAAATGCTTGTAAAAGTAGATGGTAGTTGTGGGCATGCGTTTGACAAAATAAAATTAGTGAGCCTATGTTGAGTCCCACTAGCAAACTCTTTTGAAATGTTATCAGTTTACTAAATATGAAAGTATAGGAAACTGCACTAAAATAATGCTCCACATGAGGAATTTAACTCAGATTTTTTAAATGGAAATAATTTTATTTCCTACAATGAGTTTAGTATGTTTCTTCTTTTCTGATAATGAAAGTTTATGTAACATTTTCTGTTCTTCTACTTGCCTTGGCTTCTAGCCAACTTGGGGTCAAGAGGAGTGGTATTTATATTTAGCCTCATATTTTGCATATTTGTTTCCTCTTTCAACAGACTTGTTTCCCTTTTTTGAACCCCATTTTATGAATCACATTATTCTATAACTTTTCGTTAGCCACATAAAAATCTTTTTGGAGAGAAGTGTGAAAATAAATTTCAGCAATTAACAAAGATGTCAATGAGTGAACAAAAACCTTAATCACTTAGAATGAGCCTCTGAAACTGTAATTCTGTGATTGGAGACCATTTCTAGCCTAGGAAGGAGGCTCATGACAAGTTCATGCTTGCTTGTGGCAACTTTCCTCCAGTTTATGAGGCTGCCCCTTAGCAATAATACACTTGGCAACCTGTACCAGGCACCTGCTTTTGCAGGTGTTCCCAGTTCACCTGGGCTCACACTTGGGAAGATACGAACAGTGGAGGGTGTGTCACTCTTCTCTCTCTCTCCTCACTTTCCCATCCCCCTGCTCACCTCTTTGAGAACTTTTACTGCTGCTGAATTGATTTGTGTTGTGTCTGAAGCATTTTGATGCCCTGCACTGATTCTATCTGCTATGACTTTTTCTACCCAGGCCACAATTGACCTGGTGATTGGCTATCATCCACCTTCAGCTCCACATCCAAATGACCCTGGTGGGACCAGCATGCCAGGCATGGGAGGTAAGCTGACTCTCCTAAAGGCCCAGCCTTCAGTAGGGGAATCTACTAAAGCAACACAAGGACTCACCAGGAAAGCTTTCCTTGTCACTAGACTCTCTATGGGCTTCCCTGGTGGTTCAGTCAGTAAAGAATCTGCCTGCACTGCAGGAGACCCAGGTTCGATTCCTAGGTTGGGAAGATCCTCTGGAGAAGGAAATTGCTACCCAGTCCAATATTCTTGCCTGGAGAATTTCATAGACAGAGGAGCCTGGTGGGCTAGTCTCCATGGAGTCGCAAAGAGCTGGATGTGACTGAGTGACTAACACTTTCACTATTCACTTTCAGACTCTCTAAACGTCCCTGCCTACCTAGAGAGGGCCCCAGGAGGCCCCCAGAGGGTGGAACTGCCCTGAATTGGGACATTACAAGAGTCTACCAAATACCCTTTAAAGGAGAAGGGACAGTGAGAGAGTTCCTTGCTGTTCCTGAAATTCACCCTCTGTACACAGGTGCCAGCTTAAAGAGTTTTAGATAAAGTAGAAAGAAATAGCTTTATTGTTTTGCCAGGCAAAAGAGCCACAGCTGGCTAATGCCTCAAGACTGTGTCTCACCCTGGAGGAAGTAGTGAAGAGTCTCAGTGTTCAAGGAGCTGGGTGTGATCAGCTCGTGGACATTCTTCTGACTGGTTGGGGGTGAGGTAATTGGGAGTTAGCATCATCAACCTTCTGGTTCCAACCAGTCTCGGGTCTATGAGCTTGTGGGCAGCATACAGTGAACTTCTTCCTCCTGGTTGGGGTTCCAGTATCTGCAAAACAGCTCAAAGGACATGGCTCAGAATATTATCTATATAGTCCTTGAAGAACTAAAAGTCTTTGATTTTGCTTCATAGCTAAAGTATTGTTATTTTGTCTGGCTTGACTGTTCTTTCTTTCTGCATGTTCTTACCTCTCTGATGAAATTTATTCTTTGACTAAAGCTATTATACAGACAAAAGGCAGGACATGAGTGGGGGTCTATTCTGGAAAGCCTCCTAGGTTCCTGCTTGGGTACCTGACTGAGCAGCCTCACATGAGACTGCCCACCACATGGACTCCAGCAGGAGGTCCCAGGAAAGGCTTTGCTTAGGGTTTGTAGCTTGCACCCTGGATGATGTCAGCTGGTTGTGAGTCTCAGGAGTGGTCTCTCTCTTCCATGTCTGCACCCCCTAAATGTGCCGTCACCAGGCTGTGTGCTCAGTCTCCTGTCTCACGGGTTGGAGCCCCTCTCTCCCCCTTGGCCACAACCCCTTCCCCACCTCCCAACAGCCCCTCTCTCCTTTAACCAAGGCCTTCTGGCTGCACAACCCACCTTGTGCTCGGACGTGGGCTGTGGGTCATTCAGGGCCATTGGGTGCTGCTCTGGATGGGGTTAGATCTCCGGGTAAATTTGGGGCTGCAGGTGGATGGACATCTATAAGACAGTCCGGCCTTTCACACAGCGGAGTCCGACCTCCTCCTGGTGTCTTTCTTTTTTTTTTTTTTTGAGTTCTACCACTTTATTGCTACCAACCCATTTCCCTCCACCCTCGTGCACACATGCTCAGTCATGTAATCCCATGGACTTCAGCCCACCAGACTCCTCCGTCCATGGACTTTTCCAGGCAAGAATACTGGAGTGGGTTGCCATTTCCTTCTCCATCTCCACTCCTGGTGTCTTTCCAGGGTGACGTGATGCTTCACGTCTCTCTCTGTCTTCCTCTGCCTGAAGGTGTGTCACCAGACGCCCCCGTCTCCCCAGCCTTGACATGCGCCCCAGGAAGGGAGGGCCCGCTCACCCTGCCACACTCACTGCCACCTGGACATTCTCCTTCCTGGAGGGGCGCCGTAACCCTGGTTCCTGCCAGTCTTGGTTTTCAGGACCTCTCTTCCCTGCGTTTCTCAGAACTCAGCACTTAACCGCCTGAGAGGTTTGCTCGGCACCTGCAGCAGCACCTCCTTCCCTGCCCTGTAGTGTCTGTCCCCTTGCTGTGTGACTTTGTCTGTCTCAGCCTCATCCCAGACATTGCCCCCACTCACCCACCCTGCAGATGGCTCATATTATGGTTTGGACCTGTTTATTGACCTGGCAGTTGTGTGTTCAGCATTAGTTACCTGGCTCCTTCTTCCTCAGAGATAGTTATGACTGACATAGCCCCTTACCTCTTACAAGGACACCAACACATCAGCAATGCACTCTGCCTTCACCTTCCCAGTGGCACCTTGGTCACGCTGCTTGGTCCTCTAACTCTCGGCCTCACAAGGCCCTGCAATGGCTGAGAACATCTGTGGCTCCCTTTGCTGTCACAGCAGTGATGATGGATGCACCACAGAGGAAGGAGTGGGGTCCTGAGCAGCACTCCATGAGGGGATGGCCCGAGTGGTCCAACCCATTTCCTTCCCGCCACCTCCACCAATGCCTGCACTCATCAGCATTTGCTCTGGCCTGGGAAGGACAGTGGGTACTTTTTGGCGCAAAAAAGGCACCCCCAACTGGTGGGCTGTTTGCTGGAGCCACTGACTTGGGAGAAGCAGGGTGCCTTTTCTTACCCTGAAATTTTCCCTGAGTCACTTCCTGTTTCCTGTTTCTTAGTTTCCAAAGGCTGCTGTAATAAGGTACCACAAACTGGTGACTTGACCAATGGAAATGTGTCCTCTCTAGTTCTGGAGCCTAGATGTCTGGAATCAAAGTGTCCAGCGGTTGGTTCCCTCTAAGGACTCTGTTCCACGTTTCTGTCCCAGCCTCTGGGGGTTGCTGCCAGTTCTTGGTGTCCCGTGGCTTGTAGATTCATCACTCCAGTCCCCACCTCTGTCATCACATGGTGTTCGCCCTGGTGTCAGTCTCACATGCTACTCTCTCTGTGTCTGTGTCCAAATTTCTCATCTTATTTGGACACCAGGCATTGGATTCAGTCCACCCTAATCCAGTGTGATCTCCAGTTAACTTGATTATGCCTGCAAGACCCTATTCCAAACAAGGTCACATTCTGAGGTTACAGATGGACATGACTTTTGAGAGGACACTATTCAACCCTATATAATGAAAGAAAGTCGCTCAGTCGTGTCTGACTCTGCAGACTCCTCTGTCCATGGAATCCTCCAGGCAAGAATACTGGAGCAGAGCCAGTATTTAGTGGAGCCATAATAATGGAATGAAGCCACTCCCTTCTCCAGATTTTCCCAACCCAGGGATTAAACCTGGGTCTCCCTCATTGCAGGTAGATTCTTCACTGTCTGAGCCACCAGGGAAGTCCCTGTATACTGGTAGATAAAAGGCTGTTTCATTGTCTTTATTCCAATTCAAGAGCCAGGATGTTAAATGAGCCCTTTTGTGATACCCTTTCAGCTGGGCTTGTGGGGGGGGGGGGGGGGGGAATAGCTCTGAGCTTCATTCAAGTAGAAAGCATAAACTTATAGTTTATAGTGAACTAGCACCACACAGATTCTTAGTATTGAATATTTATGGAGTAAAGAAATTGGTTGTTGGGTATTCTGATTCATTGCTTGGTGCTGCAGTGCTGAGGGTGGTAAATTCTTTAAGATACAGCTCCTGCTCTCCAGGAACTTTCAGCCAGGTTTGGAGACAAGACTTTTCCTGAATGTATAACATTATGGATAACAGCAAGGGTTTTGGAGTCAGACTGGCCTAGGTTGGATTCTGTGTCTGTTGTTAATTAGCCATGTGACCTTGGTTAAGTCATTAGCCTTTCTGAATCTCTGTTTTCTTTTACTGTAAGGTGAGGAACATAGTAGTACATCATGATGTGGCTGCAAAGATTAAATGAGAATACATAGAAAGCACTCAATCCAGTGCCTGTCATAGAGTAAGTCCTACCTGAATGTGGTCTTTATTTTTATTATTACAAAAAATAATTCTGAGTGACTTGTAGTCATGAGCTCATTTGAGTGCCTCAGTCTTTATGAACATCCAAATTGTTTCTTCTAAAAAGCAGAGCTATTAGAAAAGAATGATCTGAGTCACGCTGAGATGACTAAGTGCTTTCTTGTTAAATATCTGGAAAAAAACAGAATGTGTCTTAGTGGACCAGGAAGACTTTGAGAATAAACAGTTTATCAAGCTGTTGGGAGTATAGACAGAGGTCCCATCTCCTGAGATGGACTCTTGTGAGCCCGAGCTCAGAAAACATGCCATTTCCCTGGAGCAAAGGCTGCTTCCTTAGCAATGAGAAAAGCACCAACTCTTGAACTTTTAAACTCACTGGGGAGAAAACCCTTGCATCCAGACTCCCTTTGCCCGAGACTCCTTCTCCTCATGGGTTGTCTGGGCAGCACTGAGCTCCAGCAATGCTTGTGGACTGAGTCTCCTATCCTTTTAGGAAGCTGACTCCCAGCAGGTTCTGTGGCGGGTGGCCAAGATCTGCTTCATAAATTCTTTTTAATATCTGATACTGCTGGATGGAGATAGGAAATGAGCCAGAACTTGGGTTCCTTTTATTTGGATTTCAAACAAAGAATGTTGATGAGCTGTGTACACAGGACAATTTTATGTTAAAGTGTGAAATGACAGAGTGAAATTTTTCTATTCAAAAAATGAACAGGTTTCTTTGATCCGGAAGTACTGTCTTTGTTCTACAAGATTAACCTTCACCATGACTGGGTTAAGGGTAGCATTCTGAATATCAATTTCATAATCTGGCTAAAAGAAACTTTTCTTCAACATTTAAAAAACTTTCAGTGTTCTAGATTATCTGGATGTGTTAAGATAAAACTCTTTTTGTCTTAATATGACAATTCAACTAAGCAAGGGTATCTTTGAGTCCTTAGTACAACTCAATGCTAGGGAAGATCCTAGGAACAAAAAACCTACAGCCTACAGTCTTGGGGGAAATAGGACTGACAAACATGAGACAGAGAAATAACAGCAACGCAACCACACCTCCTGCCATCGCAGACTTCAACATACAGACGATCAGGCCCAGAAATTGGTTTTTCCACTTCTCTTAAGTTTTTTTTAAGGTTTTTTAAATTTTTTTTTTGATGTGGACCATTTTTAAAGTCTTTAATCTGTTACAATATTGTTTCTGTTTTATGTTTTGCTTTTGGGCCATGAGACTTGTGGGATCTTAGCTCTCTGATCAGAGATCAGCACCGTCTGCATTCGAAGGCAAAGTCTTAACTACTGCACTGGACCGCCAGGAAAGTCCCATCACTTCCCTTAAATTGACTCTTTAAAAAATGTTACAATTTTATATAAAAGTAATGAGTCCACTCCCTCTAATTTAAATACATCTTTTCAAAGTTTAAAATGTGACTTTGTTGGGGCTGTTTTTTAGTTCAAAAGCAGTATCTGCTTATAAAATGATAAACATCACAGGGAATATAAGACATAAGAACATACAGACCTCTCACCCTTCTGTGATAACCACTATTCACCACTATTGATATTGATTTTAAAGGTTACCATCCACATAGTGGGTTGTGCAAAGAAGAAGTTGGAAATATTAATGAGAGAACACAGAAGTGCAGACTTTCAGAAAAATTCAGCTCTGCAAGTTGAAGAAACTAATTATGATCATAGATTATGGGAATGGAACAATTTGGAGGTTTTTTTTTTTTTTTTTTTTAAGTACTCTTTAAGAGCAATTTTAGGTTTACCATAAAATTGAGAAAACTACACAGAGATTTCCCATATACCCCCTGCCCCCACCTATGCATGGCTTTCCCCACTATGAACGTCACTCAGCACAATGGTACTTTTTTTTTAATTTACAAAGGATGAAACTTCATTGACATATCATAATCATCCAAAGTCCATAGTTTACCTTAGAGCTCACATTTGGTGTTGTATACTCTAAGGTTTGGACAAATGTATAATGATATATATCTGTTGTTATAGTATCATGCAGAATATTTTAACTGCCCTAAAAGTCTTCTGTGCTTTGCATATTCATCTTCTCCCCAGCCACACCCCCTAACCTTTGGAAACCACTGATGCTTTCATTGTCTCCTAGTTTTGCCTTTTCCAGAATATTATAGAGTTGGAATCATACAGTATGCAGTCTTTTCCGATTGGCTTCTTTCACTCAGTAATGTGCATTTAAGGTTCCTCTATGTCTTTTCTTGACTTGATAGATCTTTTTTTTTTAATTGCTGAGTAATACTCTGTTGTCTGGATTTACCACAAAGACATCTTGGTTCCTTCCAAGTTTTGTAATTATAAGTAAAGCTGCTATAAATATCCGTGTGCAGGTTTTTGTGTGGACATAAGTTTTCAACTCCTTTGGATAAATACCGAGGAGCATGATTGCTGGGTGATAGGGTAAGGTATATGTAGTTTGTAAGAAACCAACCAAACTGCCATCCAAAGTGGCTGTACCAGTTTACATTCTCACCAGCAATCCATGTTGCTCCATATTGTCAACATTTGGTATTATCAGTATTGTGTTATTTTGCATTTCTCTGATGATGTATGATGTAGAACATCTTTTCATATGCTTATTTGCTAACTGTGCGTCTTCTCTGATGAGGTTTCTGTTAAGATCTTTGGCCTGTTTTTAAATCAGGTTGTTTAATTTGTTATTGTCAAGTTTTAAGAGTTATTTTATTTTATTTTATTTTGTTTTAAGACTTTTTTGTATATTTTGGGTAACAGTCCTTTATTACATGTGTCTTTTGCAAATGTTTCCTCACCATCTTGGCTTATCTTCTAATTATCTGGATATTGTATCTCACAGAGTAGAAGTTTTTAATTTTAATGAAGCCCAGCTTATCAATGATTGCTTTCATGGATCAGATCTTTGGTATTGTATCTAAAGGATTCTTTTTTTTTTAATTGATTTGTCTACACTGGGTCTTAGTTGTGACATGTGAGATCTTCGATGAATTGCTGCATGTGGGATCATTAGTTGCGGCATGCAAACTCTTAGTTGCACGTGTGGGATTTAGTTCCCCAGGGATTGAATTCTGGCTCCATGAATTGGGAGCACAGAATCTTAGCCACTGGACAATCTGGGCATTCCTTAAGAGGTTCATTTTTAAGGAAGGCTTCCTTGAAGCTCTTAATGTCAAAATGGCAAAGGCTGCGTACCCTGGGGCCTTGGTGACTTAACTGAACATGTGTGGTGTCAAAAAGTCCACTTTTCTTTGCTTGCCTCTTGAGACTGTTCCTATGACAGAGGGGTGGACTGACTCACTTGACCACAGGCTTGACCTTCTGAAAATTTGTTATTTTGCTGTCTTGATTTGCCAGATGTCATTTAGTTTGACTGGAGCCTACATTCCCATGGCCAGAATAAACTATTTTTAAAATCTCACATCTATTTTTGAAGAACAGTCTGTTAAAAGTGTACATCCTTCAGTGCTAGAAATGCAAAAAAAAAAAAAAAAAGTAGCTAGACTTGGCTGCTTCAAATTCATTTCATTCCACGGATGCCAAAGTCACTTTGCTTGAAATTAAATTCAGTCCAGTTCAGAAAACATTTACTGGCACCTGTCTATGGAGCATACAAAAGAGAGAAAGGTACTGTTTGCCACCAAGGAGCTTGTGTTTCAGTAGAAAGGTAAGATATAAACATAATTGTAGATCAGAGCTGAATATAATAAATTCCTCAAGGGAAGACTAAGCTAATTATTACTTGGGAAACAATTTCTTAGAGAAAAGACTTTTTTGGCTATATTTCAACTGTGTAGCTTTGTGACCTAGTACAGCACTTGGAAAACCATAATTGTTCAATAAATGCTCAGTTGATTGAGTGAACGAATGAATGAGTGAATGGTGGATAAGCAATAGATATGGTTTAAATTTTTGCTCAAGAAGGGCATTTTGGTGAACACCAGAGTATAGGCCAAAGTGACTGATACATTCAGAGAGTAATAAAAGGGAAGCATGTTCCTCAGATCTAGGAGTGCCAGACTGAGGATCTTTTTTTTTTAATGGAATATTTATTTTTAAATTAAAAATTGTTTTTTGGCTGTGAGGGGTCTTTGTTGCTGCGTGGGTTTTTCTCTAGTTGTGGCAAGTGGGGGCTACTTTCTAGTTGTGGTATGCAGGCTTCTCATTGTAGTGGCTTCTCTTATTGTGAAGCACAGGCTCTAGGGCAAGTGGGCTCAGTGGTTGCAACTCCCAGACTCTAGAGCAATAGGTGTGGCACACGGTCTTAGTTGTTCCGTGGCATGCTTCTTGGACCAGGGAAGTGAATTCTTTACCACTCCACATTGGCCGGCGGATTCTTTACCACTGAGCCATCAGGGAAGCCCCCAGACTGAGGGTGAATAGACCTTGAGGATCCATGGAAAACTTTCTGGACAAGGGACTGTTGTTCAGACCTGCCCTGAAACATGACTGATGTGTTAGAACATCAACTATAGGCACTCTTCACATGATTAGGTCTCTAGTTGGCTTTGTCCAGCAAATTGATTGTATTAGGAAAATCAAAGTGATCATAATAAACAGATGGTTCTTAAATTTTAGACACAGTAAAATCATCAGAGGAAATCTTTAAATTTCCAGCACCTATCTTCAGAGACTTTAATTTAGTTGATCTGAAGTACAATCCCCCCAGTCTGTATGGTTAACAGGAACTTCCAGGAGATCCTGATGAAGGCTGATGATGTTTTTATTTTTAAATATTATTCATTTCAGTAGTCTATTTGGCTGCACCATGTCTTAGTTGTGTCACTCTGGATCTTCAGTCTTCCTTGAGGCTTGCAGGATCTTTAGTTGGGGCCTATGGACTCTTAGTTGCAGCATGTGGGATCTAGTTCCCTGATCTGGGATTGAATCCAGGCCCCCTGCATTGGGAGCATGGAGTCTTAGCCACTGGATCACCAGGGAAGCTCCAGAAGGCCAGTTTTGGAGCTCATGTTGAGAAGCCCTAGAGTTGAGCATTTTAATCTGGTTAATGTTGTCTTGTCTGGACTCAGAGCTCGTGGGGCAGCATTTCCCAGATGGGCTCACAGCCTCCATTAATCAAAGGCAGATGCTGCCAGACTTTCCCTGCAAGCCTATCTTTGTATCACTGTTTGGTTACAGACCTTTCTATGGTACCTTTGCTTTGGTCAGTGTATTGGAACTATTCCATAAGATTCTTAGGGCCTATATAGTGTGATTTACCCCAAAAACCAGAGTGGAGAGAAATTAATTGCTCATGCTTGAATGCTGACATTTATTCTAGCATGTTAGAAACCCAGCAAAGTTATTATTAAATATTCCAGATAAATCAGCATGTCATCTCCAAAATATTTTCATGCTTAGAAATTTACTCTCTACTGTTCTGCTTCATACATTTTAACTTGCACTGATTGTATCATACCAACTCTTGGTCCTGATTTTGCAGTGACCTTTTGCCCAAGGTAATTAAATTCTGCCTTAACCGGTACCACCATTTAACAAGACCTTGTCATGAGAAGCAAAGTTAATATCACAGGCAGAGATCTACATTCTAGGACTCTGGAAAAACAGGGTTGCTGTGTTTAGGAACAGGAAATAGTAAATATTGACCAAAAAAAAATAATTCATATAGAAAGGAGTCTCCATCAAGGAATGAAAGAAGATTAGCTGGGATGGTGACCCAATAAGTGCATAGGTGGAAAAGATGAGAGGCATGGGAAGTGTTTGGATAAAGGTGCTTGCTGGTCAGGATAGTCCTGGTCACCCTGATTACCTGTTTTCTCTGTGAAATAAGAAGTAAGGTCATTAGTTGATGGTGAGGAGGACAGAGTGTTGGACACTTTCAAGGTACAAAGTAGGTGGGAGTTCAAAAGGGTAGAGGGATTTGACCTTCTTGGCCAATCAATGGCCATTCAAACCAAGATTTAGGACAACTTGGAGGTGGATGCCTTGGAAACATGGTACAATACCTGGCCAATCCTGTGAGTCCGCTGAATGTCTGAGATCATGAAATTAAAGTGACACTAGTAAGTAAGGTGTGTGTCCAAATTCAGTTACCTTTGTGAATGAGTGTAGTCAGTGGAGACTCAAATGAACCAGGTGAGTACGATCTAGGGAGAGATTGAGGGGCACCTCGAGGCGTGGTTGCAGTGTTAGATCCCATGACCTAAGGGGTTGGGAGAAAAGCAAGGACGTGAAGGAAGTAGGCAGCAGGGGACGTGATGTGATCCATAGCTTGTGGCAGCCTGTGTGGCCGCAGACTGTGGACTGGAGTCCCCGAAGGAGCAAACTGGAAAGATCTGAAAGAGGACCAGTATAGTGGGTCAAACAGTGTCCCCCGCGCCCCAATTCCAGTCTACACAGAACCTCAGAATGTGAACTATTTGGGAACAGGGTCTTTCCAGATGTACTCTGTTAAAATGAAGTCATTCTTAAATAGACCGGACCCTATAGTCAATGACAGGTATCCGTGAGAAAAGGTGAGGACACATGGGGAGGAGGCAGAGATTAGAGTGATGTAGCCACGAGCCAAGGAACAGGCCAGGAGCCACCAACTAGTAAGAGGCAGGGAAGGATTTTTCTCGAGAGGCTTCTGAGGGAGCATGGCCCTGCCAATACCTTGGTTTTGGAGTCTGGGGATTTGGGTCTCTCAGAATAAATTTCGGTTGTTTTAAGCCACTCAGTTTGTGCTACTTGGTTACAACAGCCCTAGGAATCAATTACCACCAGCAACTTCCTATTCAGTCAGCAGTTCCTAACTTACTGTTTCTCCCTGTGGTTATGAAACACTCATACTTTGTAGATCCTCTTAGCCATTCTTCAGCATACGCCTGGGTCTCAGTACAGGGCACGCCAGCACAGCGGCTCAGGTTGGATAATGAAACAGCTTGTGCTGTGAGAAGGGTGTGTTTGGCAGTGTCCTAAGGGCCCTGGTCATGCTTTGTGGAACACTTAGGGTGTCTGCATTGTTTAATCTTGTGCAGCTCCCCTCCACATAAATGGGTGATTTCCTGCCCAAATAAACCTTCTCCTTCTACTCGGAGATGCAGGTGGTAGGGATCACTTGGTGCAGTTTCCCTCTGATCCTTCCTTTCAACCTAAAGTCTGACTAGCAGAAGGTGTTTCCAGAATAAATTGGCTCTTTGTTTCCTACAGTCTCTTTCTGGAGCATCCATCAAGAGGTTAGTGATTAGGGCTTGTTCAGAGCCCAGCACTGCAAAGGGCTATGATTTACCACTTCTTCTGCCATAAACAATGGAAACAGTGACAGACTTTATTTTCTTGGGCTCCAAAATCACCGCGGACAGTGACCACAGCCATGAAATTAAGACGTTTGCTCTTTGAAAGAAAAGCTATGGCAAACCTAGACAGCATATTAAAAAGCAGAGACACTATTTTGCCTACAAAGGTTCATATAGTCAAAACTATGGTTTTTCCAGTGGTCATGTATGGATGTGAGAGTTAGACCGTAAAGAAGGCTGAGCACTAAAGAATTGATGCTTTCAAACTGTGGTGCTGGAGAAGACTCTTGAGCATCCCTTAGACTGCAAGGAGGTCAAACCAGTCAATCCTAAAAGAAATCAACCCTGAACATTCATGGGAAGGACTGAAGCTGAAGCTCCAATACTTTGGCCACCTGATGAGAAGAGTCTACTCATTGGAAAAGACTGATGCTGGGAAAGATTGAGGGCAGGAGGAGAAGGTTGGATGGCATCAACTCTGGACATGAGTTTGAGCAAATTCTGGGAGATAGTGAAGGACAGGGAAACCTGGCGTGCTGCAGTCCATGGGATCCCAAAGAGTTGGACATGACTGAGCGACTGAACAACAACAACACCTGCCATAAATAACCACCAACCCCAAATGGAACAGTCCACAGCAGGGAGGAAATCCTTTTTGTGCCCAGGATGGCCCAAGGACATTCATCTTAGTTGTGAGCGTGCACACAACTGTCTGTGAGCGTGCACAGTCCTGTCTGACTCTTTGGGACCCCATGAACTAGAGCCCACCAGGCTCCTCTGTCCATGGGATTTTTCCCAGCAAGAATACTGGAGTAGGTTGCCATTTCCTCCTCCAGGGGTTCTTCAGAACCCAGGGGTTAAACCCACATTTCCCATGTCTTCTGCATTGGCAGCTGGATTCTTTACCACCAAGCCACCTGGGAAGCCCTTATCTTAGATGGAGGAAACTTAAAGCCCTGTGGCCCAGCCATTGCCCAGTCTGCAACAGGTTTGCACAAGGGGAGCCTGACCCTCCGGGCTTCCCTAAGGCTGGAGCCAGGTTTGAGAGGGGCAACCCCTCACCACAGGGTGCTCTTGCCTGAGCTCTGAGTGGGAACTTTGCCAAATTGCTGGAGAACGATACCGGAAAGCTGGAGCAAGGGTCAGGATGTCCTCATTCCAACATTCATCAAGCCCTTGCTGTGTATGATGAGGGAGTGTGTCCAGCATGGGGTAGATACAAAGAAGAGAAGGGCAGGCCCCCTGCTTCTGAATAGTGGATGGCAGTAGGAGGCCCACAGTCCAACAGCAGATGCAAGATCACGTGGTAAGGATAGGATAGAACTATGTGTGGTAGCAGGAGCAGGGGGATTCACTCCATCTGGTGGGGATGGGTGGGCCAGACTAAGACTATTTCATGTGGAACTTGAGGGAGGTGAGGAGCCCACCTGGTGGAGAACAATAGGAAGGACATCCTGAGAACTTGGATCCAGGCCGCAGGCAAGCCCTTCTTTTGATGCTTTTTTAAGAACAAGGAAGAAGAATATCTAGGAAATTTACTTTATTATTTCTTTTGGCTGTGCTATGCAATGCAGAAGGCGATGGCAACCCACTCCAGTACTCTTGCCTGGGACATCCCATGGACAGAGGAGCCTGGTAGGCTAATCCATGGGGTCTGGAAGAGTCAGACAGGACTGAGAGAATTCACTTTCACTTTTCACTTTCTTGCACTGGAGAAGGAAATGGCAACCCACTCCAGTATTCTTGCCTGGAGAATCTCAGGGACGGAGGAGCCTGGTGGGCTGCCGTCTATGGGGTTGCACAGA
Source organism: Dama dama (assembly GCF_033118175.1). Lineage (NCBI taxonomy): Eukaryota > Metazoa > Chordata > Mammalia > Artiodactyla > Cervidae > Dama > Dama dama. Next base: position 61,417,745 of record NC_083695.1, on the reverse strand, counting down.
GTCGGACACGACTGAAGCGACTTAGCAGCAGCAGTGCTATGCGAACAGAGAGATCTTAATTCCCTGACCAGGGATCAAATCCATGCACCCTGTATTGGGAGCACAGAGTCTTAACCACTGGACTGCCAGGGAAGTCCCAAACTTAGGAAATTTAGACTGGAGAGGGATGAATAGTGTGGAAACTTAAAAGTGTCTTTAAGGAGAAGGGGGGGAAAAAAGAGGCCTGGAGATTTCATTCTGTGAATTAACAGAGGTGAAGCTGGAAAGATCAAAGGAAGTAGGTAGCAAGCAGGTAGCAAGCAGACTGGAGAGGGATGAATAGTGTGGAAACTTAAAAGTGTCTTTAAGGAGAAGGGGGAAAAAAAGAGGCCTGGAGATTTCATTGTGTGAATTAACAGAGGTGAAGCTGGAAAGATCAAAGGAAGTAGGTAGCAAGCAGGTAGCAAGCCCTGCAGGCCTAGAGGAAGAGTATTCTAGGAAGGAGAACAGCAGTTGCAAACTCTTTGGATTGGGAGGAAATGGAATTTGCTTGAGGAAAAAGCAAGGCCAGTGTTTCAAAAAGCTGGAAAGAGATAATCATCAAGGGTTTTGCTTCTCTCTTAGAACTGAGTTAACTTGAGTCAGTTTCTGTGCCTGCAGATAAAAGATAGTTAATAGCAGGCTGAGTTCTTTTAGGAGCTCTGTTTTTCTATTGATACCTCTGTATTTTTTAAAGCAATGTCACTTTGTTTTGTTTACAAGTATGTTGATTATCTGTTAAGATGACTATTTTGTTATTGCCCTTTGTGAGTTTCCTTGTCTGTTTTGCTTGTTCTTTCAGATAAAATTTACTGTTTTATTAATGTTTCCAAAAATTGTAAGTAAAATTAGCAATTATAGAAATATTTTTTTAGAAAAAAAAATTAGGAAAGAAGAGGCCCAGATTATTGTGTAGAGGGCAGAGGTAGCCATTCTTCACTTGTGGCTTCTCTGGGGTTTCCTGGTGTCCTGACAAAGAGGTTGAGGAACCAGGAAGAGAGCATTGCCTTTACTAGATCTAGTCATAAACCAGCAAAGAAGAACGAGGATGTGGTCTTGGTTTTAGCTCAGTTCTTAATAATGTAACAAGTTGTCTCTGCTTTCTGGACCTCAGTTTTTCTACCTATAAAACAGGGTGAGGGGCAGGTTGGATTGAAGATCTTTTTTTGAAAAAAAAATTTTTTATCTTTATACTCTTAATTTTTTAAGTTTCTTTTATATAGTTATTTTTGACTGCACTGGGTCTTTGTTGCTATGTGAGCTTTCTCTAGTTGCAGTGTTGTAGCTACGCGTTCCTGGAAATAGACTCACTCAGAAGGACAATGCAGATAGTGCAGTTTATTACACTGGCGGGCCCAAGGCAGAATCTCCTCTTAGCCAAGGACCCTGACCAGTTTTTTTGAAAACCTTATATACCCTAAGTGTACGTGCCCAAACCCACATCCCCAGATTCCCTGAAACTAGTCTAAACAAAGGAAAAGAAAGATGCAATCAAAGTTAACCCGTGATTCATATGCCTTAAGCCTGGGTAGTTAACAGTGGACAATTATCAATAGGCCTGTGGTCATACACCAATAAGCAGAATATATGATTCTATTTGGTTACACAGATAATTAGGATATTCCTGTAAGGATGGAGAGCCTAGGTACAAGCCCTGAGGCTCTTCCTTCTGGGGGCCGGGTTTTCCAGTTGGCATGTCGCTTCCATAGATACTGGGCATATAGCTCAAAGTTCACAGTCTGGCCCAAGATGGAGTCTGCTTTCAAGATAGAGCCTGTTCTGTCTGTTTCCTCCTTCAGCAGCCAGCGGGGGCCACTCAAGTTGTGGTGCATGGGCTTCTTATTGTGGTGACTTCTCTTGTTGCAGAGTACGGGCTCTAGGGCACAGGCTGAGTAGTTGCAGCACATGGTCTAAGTTGCTCCATAACATGTGGAATCTTCCTGAACCAGGGGTTGAACCCATGTCCCCTGCATTGGCAGGTAGATTCTTAATCACTGAACCACCAGGGAAATCCCTGGATTGAAGGTCTTTAAGGTCGGTTCTTGTCTAAATTCTGTGAGTCTGTGACTTCTTGAAAGACTGAGGTGTGGCTCCAGAGAATGTTGGGTCAGAGAAGCAGAGGAACAGAGTGGGAAGGCACACTTGATGAATTGGAGACAAAGAAGGGGGCCTCGGAAGACCCTGAAAAGTGCAAGGAGGAGAGCTTCTCAATTTATAGAAGTATGTGTGATACCCAGTGTCCAATGCCATGGAAGGTGATGCATGAGCGTTCGGAAGAGGGTCCTGAGCTTCGCGAGGAGAGGTCGTGGTTGGTCTTTGTGGAACAGGAGCCAGCCTCGGATGGGACGAGCATGAATTGAGGGGTGGTGAGGAGGAGTGTTCCTCCTGGGCTAAACACTGGGGAGACCCTTTACTTCCTTGTGGTGGTTCGCTTTGTTGTAGCCACGCGTTCCAGGAAACAAACTCACTCAGACGGACAATGCAGATAGTGGAGTGCAGTTTATTACACTGGCAGGCCCAAGGCAGAGTCTCCTCTTAGCCAAGGACCCCAACCAGTTTTTGCGAAAACCTTATATACCCTAAGCATACATGCCTAAACCCACCTCCCCAGATTCCCTGAAACTAGTCTGAACAAAGGAAAAAGAAAGATACCATCAAAGTTAACCAGTGGTTCACATGCTGTAAGCCTAGGTAGTTGACAGTGGACAGCTTGTGGTCATACCCCAATAAGCATAATAGAATGTATGATTCTATTCGGTCACACAGATAATGAGGGTATTCTTTTAGGCATGGAGAGCCCTGGGGCTCTTCCTTCGGGGGCCTGGTTTTCCAGTGGGTAGGTTGTTTCCATGGATACTGGGCATACAGCTCAAAGTCCACAGTCCGGCCCAAGAAGGACTCCTGCTTTCAGGATGGAGCCTGTTCTGTTTCCTCCTTCAGGTTCTTACTCTGTGCCCTGTCCCCCGTGCTGCTCACTGACTGCCTCCCTTCCCCACCCCATTGCTGCTCTCTAGGAAGTGCTCCAATAAAACTGACTTCTCAATGAAAGTTTAAAGAAAAAAAAAGAAAAAGATTAATTTGTTGGGTGCTGTTTTGTGCCAGGCACTGTATTAAAGGCCTTGCATATAGATTAATGTTATCTTTACAATAACCTTGTGGTAAATACTATTAGTTCCCCCTTTTTACAAATGAGGAAACTGAAACAAATTAAGAGACTACTCAGACTCACATAGCTCAAAACTGGAATTCCCATGCAGACAGCATGACTCCAAAGCCCCAGCTTTAAGAGCCATGCTACAGGGCAGTTGGATGGAACTAATTCATACTATGATGTGAGTGACTGGCAGATGACTCCGTATGGAAATTGCCTCCTACCATTTCCATAAGGGATCATCAGTAAAGGAGGAGGTTCAGGATCCAAAGGTAGGGAGTACAAATGCTGGTATTTTTTAGACAAGGTAGTTAACTGGTCTTCTAGTCTTATATTGTACAGATTACCAGGAGTTTAAACTTTTTGCGTATTAAGAAAAAAAAACTGAAGTTTGTCACTGCGTTTTAAAAAGTTTGTGAGTAATAAAAGGAGGAAACAGAAGACAGAGTTGATGTTTGTTATTTATAGGAGAGAAAGATCCGTGCATATTTGAAGGCAGAGGGAAGGCCCCTATGGGGAAGGAGCCACTGGAGGTACTTGAAAGGGGGACCATTTAGAGGGTCCTCAAAGAATCAAAAGAAAGTGGGGTCTCAGGGATGGGAGAGGGTTCACTCGAACAATATTTTCCCCACTGAGTATGAAGGGAAGCTAGGGGACAGATGTGTGTGGAAGTGATAGACTGGGAGGATGGAGCAAGAGTATGATGACCACCTCAGTCTGCTTGGCAGAAAACTGGAGGCTAGTTTCTCATCTACCAGGAGGGTGGAGAGGGCATTCATGATCAGAAAACTCAGGCAGAAAGGAGACAGTACAAGACCTCATGATTAAAGTTCTAGATAAAAGACCTGCAGTGGGAAAGGTGGAGTGGAAGTCTCCCCAGCAAGTCTCCAATTTCCCCGGCATTTCCACACATCACCGTCCTAACCACAGGCAGACCCCTGACCTCAAGTTGGTTCCCAGATCAGAACTGAGTGATGGTCTGGCTGGGTCCATTCATATCATCTCCTCTTCTCATGTTCCCCGTGGCCTCTGGCGTTCTCCTAGTCACCTTGAAAACAGCCTGAATGAATGTCGTGTCGCATATGAACACATTTGCCTAAAGAATCTATATCTGAGTCATAACTTGTCCCAAGTCACTGTCACCAAGAAGCATCTCCCTCACTGGCTGCCTCAGCAGCATGGAAAACTCTCTGGAATGTTTAGACTCATACAGGATGAGGACTGTCTCTGAATGCATCCCTTTTTGCTATTTTAGGAGAAGAGGAAGAAGATGGAGGTGATGAGGACAGGTTGGATAGTACGGTCAGGGGCCCAGGGCCCAGGGTGCCAGGAGGGACCATGTCGGAAGCTCACCTTGCCCGGAGGCTCACGAGAGCGAAGAGCAGCCGACGCATGCTGTCTAACAAGCCACAGGACTTCCAGGTAGGAACAGCCCCAGGGCCCCACAGCCCTGTGGTACCAACCCCGTGTTGTCCGGCTTCTGGCAACTGTGGTGGTGTTAGAAGTGCTTCTGCCTGTGGGCAGTGGCTTAACTAGTAAAAAAGGGATGTAAGGGCATAAATTCAACGAGAAGAGCTCCCCATCTTTCTTCTGCAAGCAGCAGTAAATGTTGTCAATCCGGATGAGGCTCTTCAGAAAAATAAAATTCCCTTTGGTGGTAGGAAGTGAGAGTTAGTTATGCCTGACTCTTTGTGACCCCATGGACTGTAGCCCACCAGGCTCCTCTGTTCATGGGATTCTCCAGGTAAGAATACTGGAGTAGGTTGCCATTCCCTTCTCCAGGGGATCTTCCCAACCCAGGAATCAAAAATGGATCTCCCACACTGCAGGCAGATTCTTTACCATCTGATCCACCAGGGAAGCTCAAGAGCTCATCAAGGAGTGGAAGCACAGGTATTGTGTTTTCTCACAGCTCTGGCTGCTTCCTTGGAAGGTGTTAGCCATGGAGGGTGTTAGTACCTCCCAGGGATCAGGAAGACCAGGTAGGAGGCTGACTCTGGGCAGCAGCCTCCACCTTGCCCTTCACTTTCCCAGGCCAGTTCTAGACTCCTGCAAGCCTGTGACTGCTCTTGGTTTTGGCAACCTGACCCCAGTTCCCATCACGAGAGTGGGTGCAGGGGGATGCCCCCAGTCCTTGAGCACCAGTACATTGCAAAGCTGCGCTGGCCTGGTTTTAGTGGTCCTTACGGGTGAATGAGCCAAGGTGACACCTGTGGATTCTCTTACATGTCATGCTGGGAAAGGTTCAGTGACGACTCCCCTTCTGTACTTGCAGATCCGGGTCCGAGTGATTGAGGGCCGGCAGTTAAGTGGCAACAACATCAAACCTGTGGTCAAAGTCCACATCTGTGGCCAGACACACCGAACAAGAATCAAGCGAGGGAACAATCCATTTTTTGATGAGGTAAATGGGCAAATGCATGTCCTTGTGTGTCTGTTTTATTTATGTGTACCTTCTCAGTTTCCACCCACTTCTCTCCAGTCCCAAGTGGGAGAGGAACACATGTCAGACTTAACTGTACACAGAGGACAAAGTTCCAGCCTTAAACATTCTCTGCTAAGAACCCCCTGGGGCTTGGAGTCACATGGCCTGCTTCATTATTGGTTCTCAGAGAAGCCTGGTGTCTTTCTGGTAGTTTTATAACAACTTCTGGAGGGAGCCCTTCCAAATGGGTCCTTGCACCTCTTACCATGGACCACACAGAACACTTAGGACCTGTCTTTACTCTTTTTAATTAGCAAACGTGTCTGAGGGGTGACTCCATGTGACTTAAGTAATCCAACTTTTTAAAGGTGTCAAAACCTACTTGGCTATAAAAACAATATAGGTTAGAAGAAGCAATTATGAGCAGAAAGGGTTTTTCCTCCATAATGAGATCATAGCCTGTTCTGACGACCTCTTCTGCAACACTCTTCAAAAATGCTGAATACCATGACAGTTGTCTTCAATGCCACGAAATTCCACATTTAGGACTGTGAAGAGAAATGGTAAATCTGGGGAATTTTTCACATGCCAGCCTTCCTCCGCCGAGGAACCAGGTTTTTCTGAGATTCCTGGGGCCTCATGCTCTGATCTCTGAGGCCAGGCATTTCCTACCACAGCTTCCTCTCACAGTGCCTCTTAGTTTCCCAACAGCTTGTAATCCCAGCCCTGGCGTGGGTTCCTTTTTTCTCCGTTCACAAAAGGAACGGGTTTTTTCTGTGTGGTGCTCCTGGTTATTTTTCTATGTTCAACTTGGCCCCCAGCTTTTCAGAGGCTCCATTTCCTTCTCACTTCTGGCTTCTCCTTAGATGACAGACACCACAGACACCAGCAGGCGGCTAGGTAGTGTCAAAGCTAACATGAGAGGTGGGTGCATTCAGAGATGGGGCCCTGGAAGTGGACTTCAGGGAAGGCTGGGTGAGAGTCATGCTGGGGGACAAGACAGGATTGCAGGAAGGACGAGATATGAGGCACTTGATGCCTGGAGCACGGGACCGATCCAAGTGTTTACTGAAGGAAAGTTACACGGCGCAAAATAGCCTGGAGTTAAAACTCCCCTCCAGGTCCTCCCCACCATTCTAAGAAAACAAAGAACTCTCTCACTCAAAGAAAAAAAAAATGTACATTAAGGTTGATTACGCCCAGCTCCCAGTCGGTCCATCCTCTGGCCATCTCCAGAATTCTTTGCCCCAGCTGTTTAAGAGATAACTACTCCAAACAACCCTGGAGAAGAACAGGCCCCCCAAGACAGTAGATTTGCACATATATGCCTATATATACTTACTTTTTTCTTGGGTTAGTGCAGCAGCTCACTAATCAGACTGCTGCCCCTTCTCGCCTCATTAAAGGTGATCTGTTCCTGTAAAGTGTGGGTCTCGTTCTTTTTCTGAACCTTGCCTTCTCTAACTCCTTTACCCTACATTTATAATGCGGGACAAATATTTACTCAACTACATCTATAGGAAGTCCACCTCAGAACTTTTCATTTTAATGAATACTTTTGAAATTAGATTTCTTAGCTAAAGGGAAGAATCAAATAACTGAGCTTCTAAACAGACCAATTCGTAAATCAATAAAAAGATTTTACGAAAAAACTCTAGTTTACACACACATTTTTAACCAAGTGATTCAACTTGGTATCACCAAGGGACAAATGGACATGTGTGTCCTGGTGTGATATAATGGAAGTAATCAGCATCACTTGTGTCATTTCTTGTCCAGTGGTCAACTTGAATCTAACAATGAGGAAACACTAACAGAAATCCAGATTGTAAGATATTCTGCAAAGCAACTGGTCTTGATAGAAATAAATAACAAAAATAAGCCAGGAGTACCATTCTAGATAAAAGGAAACTTAGGAAATACAACAGCCACATACAATGTAAGATCCTCAAGTGAATTCTAGATTAAAAAAAAAAAAAAACTAACTAAAAAGATCTTTTATCAGAACAAGTGTAGGAATTTGAAAATTGACTGTGTTGCATGTTAAATTTTTGGGGTGTGATAATAGTGTTGATGCTGTTCAGTCACTAAGTTGTGTCTGACTCTGCAACCCCATGGACTGCAGCATGCCTGTCCTTCACTGTCTCCTGGAGTTTGCTCAGATTCATGTCTACTGAATCAGAGATGCTATCTAACCATCTCATCCTCTGTCATCCCCTTCTCCTTTTGCCTTCAATCTTTCCCAGCTCTTGCTGCCAAGTCGCTTCAGTCGTGTCTGACTCTGCAACCCCATAGACAGCAGCCCACCAGGCTCCCCTGTCCCTGGGATTCTCCAGGCAAGAACACTGGAGTGGGTTGCCATTTCCTTCTCCAATGCATGAAAGGAAAAGTGAAAGTGAAGTCGCTCAGTCGTGTCTGATTCTTAGCTACTCCATGGACTGCAGCCTACCAGGCTCCTCCATCCATGAGATTTTCCAGGCAAGAGTACTGGAGTGGGGTGTCATTGCCTTCTCCGATCTTTCCCAGCATCAGGGTCATTTCCAGTGAGTCAGCTCTTTGCATCAGGCGGCCAAAGTATTGGAGCTTCGGTTTGAGCATTATCCTTCCAATGAATATTCAGGGTTGATTTCCTTTAGGATTGATTGGTTTGATCTCCTTGGTCCATTATATAAAAAAATGTTCTTGCTCTTCAGAGATGAGTGCAAATTTGTTTATTTTTTGAAAATAATCTTTTGTTGTTTTACTTTTTGGAAATAATCCCCTCCCCCACCACTGGTGATTGCTTTTATTTATTTATTTAAAATTTTTTTTGAACTTTTTATTTTGTACTGGGGTATAGCCAATTAAAAATGTTGTGATAGTTTCAAGTGAACAGCAAAGGGACTCAGCCATACGCAAATGTACTTTTGAGGAGTGAAGTATTGTATTATCTAGAACCTTCTTCCAGATAGTTCAGTTTAAAAAAGAGAATAATAAAGCCAAAAGCCAGTGTCCCAAAATTATAGCAATGATTCTTTCATTTTTTTCTCTGTAAATTTTAAATATTTCTAAGGAAAATGTAGGAGAAAAAAGTCTCAGTTTAAATAAATGCTCCATCTTTCTCTCTTAGGACTAAAGTCTATTGACACATAAAACTTTGACTTTATGGTAAAACCTCTACATACCCAATTTTCATCTTCTAAGAGTCAACCTTCTTAAACTTAGCAGTTACAATGAGTTAAAATGTGGTCCATACTGACTCTACTGAGGTACTACCAGTATCTAATGCATAGAGTTGGCTTTACAAGTATTTTGTTAGAAAAAGCAAAATTAGTCACTGGTTACAGATAATAGCACTAAAAATGGAAGAAAATTAACCTCAACTTTCCAGATCATCCAAGCCCTAAGCACATGAAATAACCTTGATCTTTAGTTAGCTACTAGAGGCTAAATCACTTCAGTCATTTCCAATTCTGTGTGATCCTATGTCCTGTAGCTCTCCAGGCTCCTCTGTCCATGGGATTCTCCAGGCAAGAATACTGGAGTGGGTTGCCATGCCCTTATCGAGGGGATCTTCCCAACCCAGGGATCATACCCACGTCTCTTATGTCTCCTTCATTGGCAGGCAGGTTCTTCACCACTAGCGCCACTTGGGAAGCCCTAGCTACCAGATATCTGGTGTCAAATGAACAATTCTATTTAGTTAAATTAATGCTATGCACAACTATTACTTAACCCTTTTTCTGATATACAGAGTTTACCTTGAAGCTCATTATGCTTAAGCTTCAGAGCCTTTTCCGAGATCCTGCAGTAGGTTCACATGGTCACACCTAATTTGAGGTTGTTTCTTGTATATTTTTTAGGAAGGCCCCTCAAATTTTAGCGTCAGATCTCACTAAACCATAATCCATCCCTGTTGACATTCAAACATTTTCCCTTTTTGTTTCAACAGTTATTTTTCTACAATGTCCACCTGACTCCTTCTGAACTGATGGATGAGATCATCAGCATTCGGGTAAGGGGGCCACGGAGTAGGAGGGTAGTGCTCACTAGCTGCCAGATGAAGCCAGTAATCTCCTCACCACTCTCCTTTCTTCCAGGTTTATAATTCCCATTCTCTGCGGGCAGATTCTCTGATGGGGGAGTTTAAGGTGGGTGTCCACTGTCTGTTTCATTCAACTTAGGTCAAAGACGGGCACTTTCATGATGAGGAATCTGGTTCCTGGCCAGGACTCAGGGTACCCATCTTGGTGACATCAGAAGGTTATATGTAAGGCATTGATGCTGTGATCATTGCTGAAAGCCAGACACAAATGCTGTGGGGGCAAGAAGCCAGTTGAGTGTCCTCTGGCCGGAGTCTAGTCAACTTCCAAAGTATAGCACTTAGCACTTAGTCCTAGAGCAAGATGCCTGGGAGCTGCCATACCAGGGCCCTTCACAGAGTTCCTGCTGTGGCTGGAAGCCCACTGCTATAGAAGGAAAAGTACTTGCCCATGGCAAGAAGCCCATTACCCACTCCACTTGCCAATGGCCCAGAGCTCTATCAAGAATCTGACTTAATAAAATCAGTTATTATAAATCTGGTGTATGAAAGGGAAGCCAATCCAGGGAAGAGAATCAAGGTGCTTTTCCAAGCAGTTCACATTGGACTTATTCATAAAGACTTGTGCCTTCTTAGCGATTCCACGTGGAATGGGCTGCTTCTTGAAGCAAGTCTTAGAAGATGATTTGGGTCAGTTCATACTCTGTCTGCCATTAACTAGCCATTTGTAAACCTCTCTGGTGCTTAGTTTCTTCATCTGTAATATGGAATTATTGTGAAAATGAGATGAGATACAATATATAAAGCACCTAGCTTTTGGCACATTGGAGTACCCAATCAAAGGGTCTATTAATATTAGTATTAGAATTAATTGGAGGAAAAGGTGGAGGAATACTCAATAAGTAGTCCCATATGGTGACCATAGTCCAGGTTTGCTTGGGTCTGAGGGTTTCCTCAGGATGTGAGACTTTCTATGCTACTGGAAAAGTCCCAAGCAAACCAGGCCACATTGGTCACTGTGTTTCTTCCAGCTGTGAGACTAGCTCATTCATTCAAAATGATGGACTGAGAGCCTTCTGTGTGTCACACCTCAGAGGAGGCATCGGATATGCAGAGACAGTAAGATGGAAATGGTGGGTCTTAAAGCAAGTTGTCTAGTCAAAAGCCTTGTTTTTTTAAGTGTAATAATAATGATAGATTCTAGAAGTGACTGATTATAAAATTTGTTTGAACTATTTTAAATCATTTTTTCCTAGATCGACGTTGGATTTGTTTATGATGAACCTGGTAAGTAGCGTTTTCCCATGAACTTGAAGACTCTGGGAATCAAGAAAATTTGAGTGATCAAAGAATAAAAAACAATGTTTTTCTTGATTGAGAAAAGGAAAGGCTATACCCAGTGGGAATTATGATAGCAGTTTAGTATGGATGTCTTTTTTTTTTAATAATCTAATGGCAATCATCCTAATAGAAACAAATAGATAATTTCTCTGTTCTGTGAGGCTACTTTAACCTTATCAAAATCAAATTATAGAGTCAGTGACTAGAGCTTAGAGAGTCTTGTTCAGTCACCCCAGGGCAGGATGTGGGTGGAGAGTCAGTGTGAAGGAGAGAGCATTAAAATGGAGCCTCATCTGGGGAGTATGGCCCGTCCTGAAGACACATTGGAGGAAATACTTGGTTATCTTACTGTAGATGGAATCATGGACCTGTCAGCTTCTCCTTTTACGCCTTCTTTATTTTAGGTCATGCTGTCATGAGGAAATGGCTTCTCCTCAATGACCCTGAAGATACCAGCTCAGGTGCTAAAGGCTACATGAAAGTCAGCATGTTCGTCCTGGGAACCGGAGATGAGCCTCCTGTAAGCCCCAAATTCTCTGCCCTCTATGTTTTTTCACTAAGAAAGAGGACCAAGAGTTAAGCAAGTGGGCACCAGTCATTGTGAAATAGAGCAGAGCTTCCAGTCAACAACCCCAATCCTCCAATTCCTCCACCTTTCTGGAATTTGTTATTTTCTTCACAACAGAATTATTATTCCAGCTCACTTAGCTCCTTCCTGGTGTCTGTGAGCAGGTCTTTCATTCAGTAAAGATATGTGTGTTTTTAAGAGTTCCCCACATCACTGCATCTACAGAACCTGGCTCCATTGCAGAATCAGGCATTGCTACCTAAGAGGACAGTTGTTATTCTAGAAAATTGGGCAGCAAACCAGTAGCCAGAAAAAAAGTTAAAAAGCTTCAGTAATTATCTCTCTATTTAGTGCTCAGAAGAGGACTCAGGACACAGAAAGGACACATTATTTTCTTGTAGTGTATTGGTCAAAGAAACATGAGCATTGATTTTGTAGGGCAGTTTTGAGGTTGAATTGGTGCTAAACTCTTAAGCTCAAAACGCAGGAAATCCTAATGAAAACAGTTATGATTGGTTTTATTTTAACAAGCACAAATTTGGCCTCTTGAAGTGCTGCTTTCCTATGTGTATAATTTGCCACCCTGTGTCCCCAATAGCCTGAGAAACAAGATCGTGATAATGACAGTGATGACGTGGAAAGTAACTTGTTACTCCCTGCTGGCATTGCCCTGCGGTGGGTGACCTTCCTGCTGAAGATCTACAGGGCGGAGGACATCCCCCAGAGTATGTATTGATTTAATCCAGCCCCAGGATTGTCAGTTACCTGCATGATTACCTGTGATAAAAATAATCATACTCCAGATAGTGTCAGTGCTCCCTGCCATATGTCTTTCATCTTAAAGGCCTTCATAGAGTTATTTTCATTCATTTTGCCCCTATTGAAAACCACCTAAGCAGATTCATGGGGCAGCCTATTGGTCCCTGACCCATGGCCCTTATGGAGCCTTTGACCCATTCATCTCTGTTCTTTCTCTCTTCTGGGTTCCACAGTTTCCCCTTATTCTGAAGGATACCAAACAGAGGTCAGCAGTCAGCATTGCCAACTCCTTTCATCCCAGGTGAAACTGAAGTTCTATAAACAGATAACTGTATTTGCTTTCAGAGTATTAAAAATGGCTGAGCCAAAGTTGTAAGTGCCAATAACTAGAAGTCACTATTGTATTAAGAGATTGGGTGCATTTAAGAGAATTACTTAGAGTGATTCCATTCACAGAGACTAATCTAGTTGCTTGCCCGTCCTTGCTGAGGACCTGGCATCCTCTCTGCCTTGCCGGGTGTGCCTGCTTCCTGCTGGGCCCTGGGACATGGGACCCTCTCCCCGTCCCCAGGAGGCAGGACCACTGTACAGGCCATGGAACTCTTCAGCATTTGCTACTTTTCCAGGAACCCCTCCCCTCTAATGCCTCCCCAGACCATCTTTCCTTTGGAAATATCTTAAATGAAGTAAATAAATTAAACCTCAGGTTATAATATCTACTTGGGCCTGTTCAACTGAATTCTGTTCACTTTTTTAAATTGGAGCATAATTACTGTACAATGTTGTGTTAGTTTCTGCCGTATAACAAAGTGAATCAGTTGTCTGTATACATATACCGCTTCCTCTTTTGCCTCCCTCCCACGCCCACCCCAGCCTCTAGGTCATCGTAGAGCACTGAGCTGAGTTCCCTGTGCTATAAAGCAGCTTCCCACTAGCTATTTTACACATGGTACTGTAGGTACATCAATGCTATTCTCTGTTTGACCCACTCTCCCCTTCCTCTGCTGTGTCCACAAGTCCATTCTCTACGTCTGCATCTCTATTCCTGCCCTGCAAATAGGTTTATCCGTATCATTTTTCTAGATTCCATTTGTATGTGTTAATATATGATATTTGTTTTTCTTCTTCTGACTTACTTCACTCTGACAGACACTAGGTTCATCCACACCACTACAAATGACCCAGCTTCTTTCCTTTCTATGGCTGAGTAATATTCCATTGTATATATGTCCCACATCTTCTTTACCCATTCATCTGTCAATGGACATCTAGGTTGCTTCCATGTCCTGGCTATTGCAAATAGCGCTGCAGTGAACTTTGGGGTACATGTATCTTTTTGAATTGTGGTTTTCTTCA